>NC_091816.1:15022500-17522500 GCF_041296235.1 Equus asinus
CTAGTCCAATATTACTGGTGCTCTTATAAAAAGGATGCCATGTGAAGAAATAGACACATACAGATCACTATTTGAAGATTGGAGCTATGTTGCCACAAGCCAAGGAACTACCAGAAGGCAGGAGAGAGGCCTGGAATACATTCTTCCCCAGTATCTTCAGAGGGACCACGATCCTGCTGATACCTTGATCTCGGACTTCTAGTCTCCATAACTGTGAGACAATATATTTCTGCTGTTTCAGCCACTCAATTTGTGGTCCTTTGTTATGGCAGCCCCAGGACACGTGCATTTACCGTCATCCAGGAGCTCAGAGGCCTGCTGACCTTGGGAGGACTCTTTGTCTCCTCACAACTCTGCTTTACACAGAAAGGCCAACCAGAGTCGGGCCTATTATATAGATGAGGAGACTATTTCCCAGAGAGATGAGATGATTGATTTGAAATTGCCTTCTTACGAAATTCTTTAAAAGAGCAAAGCCAAGAACAGTTAACTCTGGCAACGTGCTAAAAGTGTGCCGACTGCTAGCCTCACATCCAGTGCTTCTGACCACCTTAAGTGTTGACCTTTGGGATGTCCTGCCCTTGGAGGTGGAGTGGCCACAAATGACTAGCAGATCAGAGGGTGTTGAAGAGTAACATGAGCCAAGTCTCCCTAGAATGTTGAAGGACCCATTTATGTGAGACCTGCCAACAGAGAAGGGTGTGTACAGCTAAAGTATTTATTTTCATGCCATGAAATGCCGAAGAATGCTTTGAATTAAAAAAAAAAAGAGTGTATTTTTCATCCTGAAGGTGAAACACCCTGGGTTCCCAATTCTTTTGCAAATATTTGGGCAGAATCACATTTTAAGTGCCCAGGTGTGAGGGATTAAATATACAAGTCTCGAAAAACAAGGTGCAAGACACAGAGGACAGAGCAGAGCCCTGGACTCAAGAGATGCAGTTGGAGCTCCAGATCCACTCTCAGTAGGGGTATGACCTCAGGCAAGACACATTAATGGCTCTGGGTCTCATCTCCAACCAGGATGACCAACCACACCAAGTTCCAGATGGTTCCAGTGGAATAATGTATATGGAGGTGCTTTGTAAGAGACAAAGTCACTAAGTAACACAAGCAGTTGGGTCTTAGGCATGTTAAGAGGACAGCTCAGATTTCCAAGGTAGCATGGCACCTGGGACTCTCCTGGTGTCCACTGCTGAGTTCATGTGGAGGAGGAACTGGCTGGCAGCGCCTCCTCAGAATCTCTGAGGAGAATTTCTCACTTGGAGAAGCAAACATGGGAAGGACTTGGGGAGAACCAAAACGGAAAGTTTTTGCAAAAATGTTGTATGTGTGTTCATTTTCTGAGGAGAGAACCCATGGCTATAGGAATCTATGACCACTCCATTCTTCCTCCCAAAGGTTTCCTCCATCCTTCTTTAGAAAGCAGGTGTGTGTAGTAGGGGGACATCAGGTAGAATGGTAGGGAGGAAAGGAGCTGGGGAACCTTGAACAAAGTGAGAACAACAAACCTTACGACCTGTATTCATCAAATCATCTTCAATCAATAATTCCTTCTTTCAACCTTCCCCACCTTACTGAACACCCCGCTGTGCCCTTCCCTCCAGCAGGCTGCCTTTCTGTGACTCTTTTTTTCCCCTCAAGACTTCACTTGTGTTTTTGGAGAGGAAGGGGAGGTGATACCAGAGTATGTAGTGCCATTTGCCTCATATGTTCTCGCTCCCCTTACTAGAGCTGTGTGTTCTCAGTGCAGCCACAAGAGGCTCTGGTGTCAGAGTGGCACTGTGAGGGAGTCAGGCCGGTGCTGTCACTTCCCCATCCCATTCCCCCAGGAAGATGTGCGAGAAAGAACCTGAACACAAAGAGAGGATTCTGCCAAGATTTGTGTCTTTGTGGGAGAGTTAGAAGGATGTAGGCTGGAGGTGGAGTGGGCAGGGGGAGGGAGGAAGGGAAGGAAGGTGAGATTGCTGTGACTCACTCTATAAGAATTGAGTTGTCTGACTTTATAAATTCTCAGGGACTGGGAAAGTGAGTGCAAATGACCTCAAATTTAGCTAATAGAGAACACTGATTTCCTTCACTGAGCACAGCCAAGTGCATTCAGCTCCTACTTAAATATTGCCAGCAAGTACTTTTCAGTTCTTATAATAAAACCCTCTTTTTAGGTCACCTTTAAAATTTCCTAGCTGTCCCTTTGAGGAGCTGCATTCAGCCATGATGTCTCAATTCAGCAAGACATCTGACTGTTAATTATACTGCCAATATGGATTTCTTCCTTCCCTTTTTAGAGAAGTAGAGAGAAAAAGACAGGCAGTCATTCTTCTAGGACCATTTCATTGTCCGGTGTTTATAGCACTACTGTATATACATGATCCCCTCTCTGGCAATCTGCCTCTAGGCCTACCTGTCCATTAACCATTCAGCCAAACCCAATGATGATATTTATCAATAGCAGCAAAGCAATGGCTTAATAACAGTAACAAAAAAGAGCAAGAAGAAAGTGTATTCTGTTTTGTTAGCTCCCCTCGCTGTTCTATATCATAATTATCATTTCACTCTGCCACGATATTCCTTGACAGTTCAGAAAGCAAATGGTACTTTTACTCTCATAGGCCTTAATGTTAAAATCTATATACAGTTTGTGAACTGACAATTATCAGGAACTAAGGAATATTTTATTATCTAAACTAGTTACCCTTGTTCTATTTAGTCTCACAATAGGAAAATTTCAATATCTCTCCTCCATGGAAGCTGTCTAGGAAACACAGCTCCACAGTTTGAGAAATTTTTATGCCATGGGTGTTCCTGGCTTCCTGCTATTTTCTCACTCTTACTCCCCTCCACCCCCATCCTAATGAATATTCAGCCTGCATCCTTCAACCGGGATTTTGAATAGGATGCTTCCTGTTTTCCCTATTAAAGATCGACTGTTGTCCTGGGTAAAGGGGATTGTTTGGTAACATCTTGCAGCTGGAAATTCCTGTTTATTTTTTATTCTGACCCTAGTTCTGGGGACAACATATATCCCATAATTTCAAATAATGCCTTGTATATTCCAACGCTCTGTTAGCCCTGACTCTATATTGCAAATATATATATATATATTTTTTTTTTTAAACCTACCCATCTCTTCTATCTCACTGTGAACAATTCAAATGCAGTGACTAGGTCTTATTATTTTCCTTTCTCTAGTGCCCAACATAGCACCCAGAACAGAGCAGAGACTCAATAAAATTTGTTGAATGGATGAAAAGGCGTAATGATTACAAGTTCCAGAGAGAGGTGACCATAATCATCCATCATCATCCTCAGGCTAGAAAAGGATAAAGAGAGATGAAGATTCATTTGTGCCTATTGTGTGCACTTTTTGGCAAAGTGGTCATTACTAGGCATGCTGTGGCGTGACCCATTGGGTCCTGGAATTGGGTTTTATTCTTCTTTGCCAATAGTGGATTTTCCCACATTTCCCTCAAATGCTTAGTATCGGCAACAGCTTTACCCAGTTACAGGGGCTCCATGGATCATGGCTGTTGTTCCTTATTGGTTGTCAATCACTGAGGATGTTTGGTGACCCCTTGGTGGTTGTTACCCGGTTAGACTGGAGATGTTCTGGAAGAGCTAATTCACAGGCAGGGGACGGTTTTGTCCTTTACAGAGAATTATGAGCAAAGCTGTTATAAATATGTAGCTATTTGCCATTCAAAGCATGTAGATTTTTGATCCATCTCTTGGGTTTCACGGATTAGCCATGGGGAAATGTCTGAGAACCCTTCACTATTAAAAGGAGATCCATGAGTTTCTTTCCGGAAGACCTTATGGATGATGGTTTGCATTTGCCATCTGGGGGAAGAGATATAAACACCTTGGCATTTCCTTCCTACTCATTTTTAAAGGCTGCAAATGTGCTTTGCAAACATTATTTGTGAAGCCTTAAACCAAGCCTGGGAAATAGTAGATATGCTTAACATTTACAGAAACCTTTCAATAGCTTCCTCTCGCCCCAGGGATAAATTCCTCTGCAGCCAGTCTCTGAGCTCTTTCTCAAGCACTAACCTCAGTTCTACAAAACTCCTAGCCTCCCATGCACTCTCTTGCCTTCAGCCCTTTGTGTCCCAGTTCCTTTTTCCAGGAATACTCCTCCCACTCTTCCTTCCCCCACTCTTGGTCCTGCTTTAAGTCAAGAAGCTTAAATGTCACCTCCTTGAGACAGCTTCCTGATTCCCGCGCCAGGTTCGGTCCCCTTGCTATTTGCTTCCTTACAGAGGGAGCTGCAAAGAGAAATTAAGAGCCCACAGTGCATACATTTTCAGAGTCATCACAACTTTTTTAGTTATTTTAAATGAAAATAGGAAATATTTGAACTCAGGCTGTCCTTTTTGGGTTAATCCATGTCCTTCTATTTATGTATTTGAATTGATGTCTTCTCAAAAGTTGCTGCCAGAATTGCATTTTAGAAGAACCAGGAAGACCCTGTCAAACATCCTGACTTGTAGTTTGTATGGTTTAGTTTTGTCAGACTACCTTAGCTGGCCAAGGAAAAAGTAAATCATACCTCAATCCTTGACTTCTTCCTCCGGATGGTTTAACATATTATTAATAGTTTGACCATAATTCAAATTCCATTGTTAGGAATGTCCAAAGATTATATGACTTTTCTGATTATATTAGAACATTCTTTTATTTTAATGTTACTTAAAATATGTAGCTAGTATGCAGAGGCTTAGAAGCCCTTTGGTTATGTAAGCTGCTTTGTGATAGTGTTATTTTAATCATGCTAGGTATTTGTTATTCTTAACAGTATGCAGAGCAGCAGAAGGGTCAAGAGAGCAGATTCTAAAGAAGACTCCGCCACTGTGACACATCAGTTAGCATCTCTGTGGCTCAGTGCCTCATCTATGCAATGGAAATGACAATGGTACCTGCCTCATAGGATTACCAAGGGGGTTAAGTGAAATAATGTGTATAAAGAGTTCAGGATTAAATACAGCACAAGGTAAGCTCCAATAAGTGCTACCTATTTTATTATATTATATATATTAGCAAGTGTCCCTTTACATTTCCTGATGAGGGAGTTTAGTCATTTCCTTTCTCAAACTGACCACCTGTAGGTGCCACAAAAGTTACAGCAGTTACAGGACAGTGGTTCTAGACTTTAGATCTAGTTGTCCCTTCCTGTGCTGCTAGGAAACTGACCTAGACTCTCTCGGGTCACATTAAGTCCCATGAGCTCCGTTAGAAGTACAGCTTCCTTATTTTGAGACCCCTGCAGCCCATAGCTCAGCGGGGTACAAGACTGTCTCTGCCATTTGCCTCCATGATGGCATCTTCGTTCTGTCCTCTCATTAGTATTTGAAGGGCCAGCTCTCTCCCCACTGGGCCATGACCTGATTCATCTAATATCCTTAGGCCAGCTGTGTCTTGCCCATAGGTACTCAACAAATGTTTGTTGTGAAGGGCATGCAGATGACAAACATCCCTTTTCAAAGTGAAGAAATAAGAAAATAACTGCCTTCTTTTAATCTCAATTTACTTTTCTTCATTTTACCATCTTGGTGAAAAGCCTGAGGAGGATTGACCACAATTTTCTTTACTGACTGACTAACTAACCAACAAACCAACAAATCCCTCAGCATCTGAACAGCCACTCAGCTCCTGTTTCAAGGGATAGCTTAAGTCCTGTGACCATTATTTTATTGATGAGTTATTGGCCAGCAAGTATATCAGCCTGGCACTCAAAGTAGGTCTACCAAATGACATTATAGAAGGAAGGATGTTTTCGAAGTTCTATTAGGATTTCTCAAATAGATTTTATTGGACATCTTTGGTTTCCCTTGATGAGAGGTATGGTAGACACATTTTTAAAAAATTTCCTACATGTAAAGGTGAAAGAAAACCCAGTCACTGATACATGTAGGTTTTATTATTTTCTATTCCTTCCTCAAGAACATACATCTTGTGAAAAACAAACAAACAAGATCAGTATCGTTTTTTGCCACTTGCCCATCCAATCTGGCTTCTGATTCCGAATCCATAACTGTTTCAAAGCTCCTCCCAGCCCCCAGTCTGAAGCCTCCACACCTCTTCCCATCATCCGTCTCTCCAGAGTTATTGTGGTGCCTCACAGGGATACTGCTCTAGGAGTAATAGATTCTAACTCTCCTCTGCCATTTACAATGTGGTGAAGAGAATCAGGAGGAAGCAAAGTTGGTCAGCTAGTCCTTCCATAGCAGCCTGACTGCTACAATCCTGGGTCTATAATCCTGTCTGTTGAAGAACTCACGCTTCACTGGATGAGGCTTAAGCACCCTTAAGGCTGTACTATGTTTTCATCTACCTGCAGGAAAAACTGAAGGAGGTCTCAAGGGTTTGTGATAGTCCATGGGCAAGGGGATTCTAGTTCTCAAAAATGCCATTCTGCAAGGACTATTAAAATCCATCCCATAGAAATACTTGACTTGGATACCATTATCTATCTAGATGGCAAAGTTGTGGGTATTATGCTGTATAATATGATAGCTGCTTCCTTTGCTCAAAACTGAGTTTGTTTTTTAATCCTGGAAATCATCATAATCAGGTTAATAGGAAGAACTCTCTGAACTCAATGTACTTGGCAGTTCCTGAAAACAGCCTGGAGTTAGTAACTGGATGGCCCCCAGGTACGATCCATGCAAACAGGAGTGCAGAGAACCCTCTGGAATGCCCTCCTTCTCCTCTTTCACTTAGTTATTTTTGTTCAAGTCACATCCATAGGACATGTCCTTTTCAGGTGGGTCACTGTAAGAATATTTTTATTATAGCACATTTGGGGGCAAAATGTTTTATGAATATATAAAGATGCAATTAATTTGTTCCTAGCCTAAGGTATATTATATTTGCCACTTATAAGTGCTTAACTAAGAGTTAGCGGACTCTGATAATTTGAGAATTCATGATGTTTTAACAGAAGATTTGAGCCAACTTGCAACCAAATCATTTCTTTAAAAACTGCTTCACCCATTACAGTATGTCTGATTTTGTTTACTGAAGATATCAAACGGCTAATGAAAATAGTTAATGCAAATGGAGCTTTCACAATTAGCCACTGGTGAAGTGAGGATTAGAAGATTTTTCTGCCTTGCAGGGCTGATTTAATGGTGAAAGGAGGTAATCTGTAAAAAAGAATTTTGAAGAGCGCCTGGCATACAAATGGTTCTCAAAAAATGGTAGATAGTATTATTGTCAACACTAATAAATGAGCTTGAATCTATGGTCAGTGCTAGATATATTTAGTAGTCAATATAAACTTGGATCTCAAGAAGTTATAACTGTTCACTACACTCTAATATTTGGACAGAATCCACAAAAACACTTGTCTTCTACTCTTTTCTCTCCCAGCCCCTTACTTTAAGGAAACCGTTTGGTTTAAATATCAAAGAGGGACCTGTGGGCAAGATCTAAAGTTAGGGTTTTCTATCGTTATGGAAGCAGGTTTCCACTGGCCATTTTTATTCTCAAAAAAATCATGTGTATTATAACCATTTAAGAATATGCGTTGAAACTTAGAGGATTACTTGGAGAAAAGCAAGGATTGTAAAAAAGCATGTTGTTAGTAAAATAAGGTACGAAAATACAAAAACATATATACATACATATTAGAAAATGGAAACTATCTAGAGTGCCTGCACTGGAGACTTCAGGAAACTAGAGAAAGCCCATTTCTTGACTAATGGTTTCTGAAGGAGGAGCCAGACCGTTCCTCTCGGAGCCTTGTCCTCTGTCCCAGACTTGCCATCCCTCCCTCCAGCCTGGTGGCCTGGGCAACAGGGGCGTCTGCTTGAATCCTACAGTTTCAACTCCGTCCTTAGCCCTTCCTGTGACCCTCACCTTTGACCTGGATGTGATCACCCCACAAAGGTCCGTCACCAGCCTTAATGCTACTGTCCTTATTTGATGCAGTTCAAATCTCCTTATAGTTTCCTTCATGGTAAAGCCTCCTTGTTATTCATCTTTATATTCCTGTGCTTAAAACAGTGTCTTGTATTTAGTAGGGGCTCAAAAAATGTATTAAATGAGTGACTAATATAAAAATTAAATTAAATGGCTGTAGCATAAGGGCGTGACATTAAGCTTTTGATTGCCAAGACATCCATTTCAAAGATATCCATCTTGAATAAACATATTGCCAGCTGTATGACACAGCTACTAGCAAAACAACTGGATAAGAAACCAGCCCGACCCCCTCATGAAGGTCCTCTTTTAGGAACCCCTGGGAAACCTAGATAACCACCGCTGTGAGAGACCCCGTTTCTCTCTTTCCATGTCCTAATTCAGGTTCTTAGGCTCTAAATTCACCAATAAAGAGTGAACACTCAAAATCCTAGATACTCCACCCTCGAACTCTAATAAAGGCAGAGCCCCAGGGTCCACATTCTCTTCCACCTGTGACCTTGCTGTGTGGCCCTGGGGCATGCCATGTACCCTCCAGGACCTGTGAGTAATAAATCTTGTTCTTCAGAGTTCTCTTGTGGTTGTTACTAAGGTGCATCCTGCAATCATAATAAGAACCATAAGGGCCAGTCCAGCCACAGTATTGGTTCTGGAAATGTCTGTAGGGGCTCGCCACAAATAGTAGGGGCTCGCCACAAATAGTAGGGGCCCAGGTGAGTGACTCATGCATTCCTAACCGATAGCATCGCTATCAATAGGCTGAGACCCACACAACAACGGTATAAAATGTTATCTTGGCACCCGATATAAATTAGATTCTCAATAAAGGGAAGCTATGATGATGACGATAAGTAATAGTCTATTGTTATGCATGACATTTCTCAATTGGTATCTGAAATACTGCTTTAGGTGGAAAAGTTTAGCCTTACACACCATGTTTTTAAAAAGTTATCAAACAATGAAAGCCCAAATATGTAGTTGGATTTCTTTTGTATGTTCAAGTCTCCAGAATATGCTCTTGAATATTTCTTTTACAAAATAAATTTTATTTTTCCTATTATAAAAATGTTAGCATTAAGTATAGTAATTTTTAAAATACAGAAAAAAATCACGCCTACCTCCATTATGCAGAGATAGCTGTACCAATATGTAAATATTATTTCAGCCTCTTTTTCTATGTGAGACTTTTTTTAAAACATAGTTGTTATTAATTCCTTTCTTCATTTAACAAATATTTATAAGATGCTTACTATGTGCCAGGACTCTGCTTGCACTGTGTATGCTGTGATTATACATAAAATATAATTTTTCATCCAAGTTTTTAGTTAATAGAGTAATAAATATTTGCAAATGTTATTAAAAACCTTTTGTAAAAAAAATCATACTCTAACACCTTCTAGTTGGACATATTATATTATAATGCAGCAATAACATTTTGAATGTTTAAGATGCTTTGTTTAGGAAAGATTCCCAGATATGGATTTACTGGGAGGAAAGCTATGAACAGTTTAAGACTTTTGATACATTTACCAACTTGCTTTTTTTTTTTTTTTTAAGGTATGCTTTTTGGTGAGGAAGATTGGCCCTGAGCTAACATCTGTTGCCAATCTTCCTCTTTTTTTTTCTCAAATCCTAGTACATAGCTGTATATCCTAGTTGTAAGTTATTCTAGTTCTTCTATGTGGGATGCTGCCATAGCAGGACTTGATGAGTGATGTGTAGGTCGGCACCCAGCACCCAAACCTGTGAACACCAGATGCTGAAGTGGAGCGCGTGAACTTAACCACTCAGCCATGTGGCGGCCCCTAACTTGCTTTTAAAATGAGGCACAAATTAACTGAATGTAGAGTTCATCAATATATAGAAATGTAGAAAAAATATACAGAAATATATAGAAAATATGTTTTCTATATACAGAATACAGAAAAATATAGTAAAAGAAAAAGTATACCTCAATATTAAGGCTTGAGTGACAAAACATTGAGGAGGTGGCATTCAGCCCAGTTTAGTTTCTCAAATACTTGAAATTCACTCGGAGTTGCCAGCTTGTCTGGAGGTCGTGACCATGCTCAGAGAGAGCAGGAAAAGTCTGCTTGAGGCGCCTTGTTCCTAATCCACTGTCTCCTAAAAGCACAGAACTTTGGTAATTTAAGCAAGATGTCTTTTTGGTATGCCTAGGAGGGCCTAAAACCATGACAAAGTGAGGACAAATATAGCCAACTGCATGCACACAAGAGTTTCATGTAACAAGTAAAGCCAAGATTTCTTTAAAGGCTTAAAATTTCTTTCATGTTAGATATGCTTATTTATTTTTAGATAGGAGGAGCTCCAGGCAGAAGCAAGCAGTGTAATAGCATCTTGTATTGTCTTGTCTTGAAGGAAATTAGCCAGGAATTTGATTCATTTTTAGCCATGACATTCCAGGAAGACTTAAGCTGACCATAGGAAACTAATACTTTCTGAAAGTAATTTTAGCCAAAAAGAGACACAGACTTTTGAGGCAGAAGATGCAGCCATTGCATGCATGTCTCAGGTCAATCACGCCACATTCACTTTCCTTTCACTCTCTCTATCTCTGTTTTATCTGACAGATGATATAAACATTTAGGAAATTTAGGTGACTTCAGTGATATTTCAAGGTTTTCCTTACAACTGATAACTGAGTATAAAGCTCAGCCTTTCCCAAGGCAGTCTCAGAAAAGCTGTGTGTATAGCTAACCCTTGTAAATGCAAGATTTATCAATGCTTCACTGGTTACAAGTGTTATACACTTGATGTCATGATTTCAATCTCCACATGACACAGTTAACTGTATTCTATTTCACAATCAGACTACTCCACCCTCCAGTGAATTGGTGTGTGTAAGGAGAGTGAGAGGAGGAAGACCCTGGGAGGGAAGAAGCAAGGAGGTAGAAGCTGGCTTTAGTGACCCATGAGTATGCGCCATTCGTTTTACAAGGAAGACCATTAACTGCATTAATAGTGGAACAGTAGCACATTTACATGTATGAAGGACAGCTCATTTCCAATTATAATATATAAAATCGCTACATACAAATAAAGACATTATCATTAACCACTATCAGCTTAGGTCTCTTACTTCTTATACAGCTCATTTACTCATTCATTCAAGAAATATTGATGAAGGGCCCATCGTGTGCCAAAGTTCACACATGAAAGGTTAATTCCTTTTATCTAGAGAGAGCTATGGGGCATAGTCTTTAGCAAATCATAAAACCAACCTAAACCCTGGGAGATCATCTGAACTAGAAGTGACTTGGGTATGTCAATATACGCATCTCTTGCTCAGGGGAGCAACTACCTTGGTATACCAGCAATCTAAAGAAGGTAACTGATCCCCTGGGAATAGATAAGGACAAGTAACACCAGAAAGAGTGAAAAGAAAAGAGGGCTGGATATAGGAACTTAGAGAACCTAACATTCCAGGGACGTCAGAGGAGAAGGCATTGAAGATGAGTTAGAAGGAATGAAGGAAAGGTAACCATTGTTTCTCTTCAAATCAAACTGAGATTTTGCCATATTAGAAATGGAGGGAGAAGTTTCTCCTGTGAAACTGCAGCTTGATCAAATCAGAGGTTCAACTTTCCCTGAGAACTCTACTCTAGAAATCAGTGTCTCTCTTCTGCCGTCTTAGGGAAATTTTTCTCCTCCTGTAGAGCTTTGGTCCAAATATGGACATCTGACATTGGTTTCCATAGCATGACTGAGACAAGACCACTATGTTTCCATACGACTTTTCTAATTTCAAGGGCAGCTTCTCTCAACCTCTCTCTCCACCTATAATAATAAACGTGGTGGGCAACGTTCATTAAAGCCATCTGGGCAAAATGACATCACAAGTACACAGGATGAAATAAATGGTGAAAGCTGTGTGACATCTTGAACTCTATCATACACACAGGGAAAAAAATTTCCTTTTGAAAAATAAATTAAGTTTATTTTTTCTGTTATGAGAGTAAAATATGTTCATTATAACAAAGTTCAGGCAAATTTCAGGGACAAAAATGATGTTCCAAACGTACACAATTGGCTCTTTTTCTCTCCCAAGTTCTCAGTGAAATGAGAAAACAATGTAATTGTAAACATTCTATAGAAGCTTCTGTGAAGACTAGAGAGAACCTCCCCTGCTGGGAGAAAATTTTCTGTTGGTTTCTTGCATTTCTGTAGACCTTAGGAGCAGAGGCACTGCCTGCATTTGTACTAGACTAACTTTTCCAGGATGTTTGTATAGCAAACAGTCCTGGAAGATAGAGATGATGTCTCCCTACAGAACGAAGGGCAGGCATGCCTACTGCCCACTATAAAAGATTTGGATCCTCCAAGCTCCGGGTTTCTCTCCTGTAACTCAATCCACTGCATGTGAAGGAGACACCAGGTCCTCATATCTCTCTGGGATGTGAGACTTGAAGAATCAATGCAAGCAAATGCTAGTGCTCTAGCTACTGCTATTGCTGTAATAACATACTTTGTCTCTGACCCAGGAGTTTCATGTCTTCTGTCAAAATCTATGAAATTGTCAAAAGTTAACTTGTTAGCTTCAAGGAGAGTAAAATCTCAGACCCTTTGACAGTTTTGTTGCCATGGATGAGATGCCAACAGAGACATAACTTTCTAGAAGAGGAAGGATGAGGGCCTCCAGGGCTAAGGAATAGGATTTGAGAGGAATAGGAGAATCAGTAGTGAACATATTGATCCCTTTTTTTTTTTTACTAATGCCTATTTCCAACTTACTTTCAGTTTATGTAGTTGTTTCGGTTCTAGATTCTTGAGTGGACTTCATAGTTAGTCATTTTAAATATTTTTAAATGATAAAAGGATTAAAAACTATGAGTATATCTTCTCCCAGCTCCAAAGATCAGCATCCTCCTCACTGGGAATGGCCATGGAAGCTTCACAGCTGGCCCAACAGGAGGATGGAAGGAAAATGGCTGGAGTTAAATAGCTGGAGATTGCCTGAGAAGTGGCTTCCCTGTACTCCGCTGGCTTGTGGGGGAGCATTGGAACCTCAGAGAAGTTAAGGGATTCCAGACAGAAGGGACCACTGCTTGGCTTAGTGGGAGTTAGCTGGAGACTCTAGAAGCCTTATAGAGAAGTTCCATGTGTATATTTGTGCAATGTCTGGGCAACATTTGGAGGTGTGGTGAGTGGGTGGGTGGGCCTGAGAGAAACCCCTCAGCATGATATGTGGCAGATGAGGGTCCCCCGTCTGCCAGGATGTGATTGAGCATGGAAGTCCCAGTGGAGTAGAGCTGAGGAGAATGCAGAGTAGATGGAACGTGAGACCAGAAACTGTGGCGGGACCACAGACAGCAGCAGCATATGCCATGGCATAATGATGCCCATGACCAGGTGTATCCACCTACGCTGCAGCAGAAGCCAAGGTGCCAGGACAGCAGACAGACCTCCGGGAACTCAGATTCTCCTAGGGATGAGAGAAGAAGAGGAAGAAGGATAATTTTTAATATTCAATTGCCTGAGTTTAAATCTTGGGTTGACCTTACTTTAAACCAAAGTGACAGAGATACACTGAGTTGAAATGGGGCTAATGAGCTAAATTAGGTTCCATTACAGGCAGGGAGATGAAGTTACATGCTTAAACACGTGAGATGTAAGTTTTAACACACTATATCTTAAACACGTGGTGAACTCCATCTCCCCCTGCCTGTTTTAGGACAATCTTTTGCCCTCCTTCTCTCTGGTACCTTCAATCTCTGTCTACTGGCTGCCCTGGGTTAATCAATCCTTTCCTTACTTCTCATGCCTCTTAAATTACATCTACATTTCTTATCTCTCCTACTTAAATTTCCTATAAACACACCCACTATCTTTACTGATTCAATTCCTGTTCATCCCTAAAGACACTCTCATTTGGTTTCAGTCACCATTATTCCACTATCATTGAGCTTATAAAGTTCACAAAAAATAATTCCTTCTTTTCAGTTCTTCCCTTCCCCCATCTCTCCATGATATTTGTCAGTGTTGACCCAGCTCTCATCTCCTTGAAACTCCTCGTTTTTAAAATTCTTTATTATTCTACTGTAGCTTAAGTGAAAATTTTCCTGATTCTGACTCTCTGCGGGGCTGCTTAATTTATTCCAGACACTGAGTTCCCTTTATGGGTTTCCTTATTCAAGTTGGATGTTAGATTGAATCGTGCCTGTTTATTTTTCAAGGTAAAGAAACAAATTACAGTGGCAAAACCTAGTTGGTGGCCCAAGTGCACTGTCACCAAATTAAAGAGCTGGAGTCTGGAAGTTTTTCTGTGCAGAGTGGGAAAGGAGTAAATCACCCCAGCGATTTGTGCTATCTGGCAGACACAATCTGATTTATGTTGCATACATTTGCATAAATTGTCTCATTTTTCTTCTTCCTGCTTAACTCTCTCAAAAGGAAGACCTCCTAGCCTTTGGGAAGATGGGAGCCAGAAGGCTGAGCTGTGGTGAGCATCTGACATCGGGAGTGTTAGCCTGTAATTAACCATGGTAATAATGCCTGCAGGAAGATGCGCTGGAATATTGATGCCGAGAAGCCTAGATCTTTGTTTGCTCTATAGAGAGGACGTGTTTGGGCACCTTGTTCACTTTTGCAAGGATAGCACACATCTGGGAATGCCGAACTCTTAATCCACTGTAGACCTCTGCTTTCTGATTTGGAAAAGGCATTAGATATAATATTATTTCTGTTTGCTTTTTGTTTTGAACTATGTTTTATAGTCAAATAGAAAGAAACACACGTGCTCCTTGAAATGACTTCAGATGATGTTTTCTTGCTGGTGAGGCTTGAGGACACCATATGGAAATGTGCCTTATGAAATGCAAGCTCTTGCGGTTAGGGGACCAAAGACCTCTAAGGCAAGTTCCATTGGTGAACCCAAATACTTGCTTCTATCCATCTCTGAGTATTTTGAAATGAGACATTCTCTCCAGGCTCTTTTGTGGTTTGTGCAAATCCCCTTAAACTCAAGTTGTAGTGTTTTCCTTTTGATAGTGAAAGACCAAGTACCTGTTGAAGAATGAAGTACTGGAAGATGGATTTAAATTGTGGAGGACCCAATAGGATCTTAGAATTGCTATTTCTCATTTGCCACCTTCTCTGTCTCTTTTGGCTTTGTTATAAGAAGTAGTTGATGATAATATAAGTTAGTTATCACCAAGTAACAAACCACACAAAGTCTCATTGACTTAGAACAAGAAGTATTCATCATTACTCATGAGGTTATGGGCCAATTGGGCTGTTCTGTTGATATGCACTGGGCTCATATATCTGTGGTCAGTGGTTAGGGTGGCTTGGGCTGGATGGCTTCAGTGACATGTGTGGCTGTTGGCTGGCTGTGATCTGGAGCAACAAGGTAATAGAATCACTTGTTTCTCATTGTCAGGCAGGCTAGCCAGGCTCGTCTTCACTGTGGCTGTAAGGGATTCCAAGAACGAGAGCAGAAATGAGGCTCAGAACTGGCCCAACACCATTTCTACCTCATTCTATTGATCACAGCAAATCACAAGGCCAGCCCGGATACTGTTGGTCCCCACTTCTTGATGGGAGGAGCCGCAAAGTCACGTTGCAAAGGGGATCAGGGGTGGATACAAGGAGAGGAGAAATTAAGAAAAATTTTGCAATTCATGTACTACAGGAATATTTCTAAGAGCTTATTATTTTTAAAAACTTTGCAAACAGAATTACCAAGCACCGTGCACCAAAGGGTATGCTGGGCATTCAGGTTCATTACAAGAATCTGGTAACACATGAATAAGATAAAATCTTCACAGAGTTTCAGAAGAATATTGCACAAATCGGACTTACATGCTAAACCAAAGGGTCTCCTGGGAAGGGAGTGAACATCACAGTGAACCTTCTGAAAATAAGTATTGATGAAAGTTCCTTTACTTTAAATAGCTTCTTCTTTATACAGATTAAACATCTTCACTTAAACATGGCCTGTTATCTGGGAGGTGACCTAGAGGTCATCCAGTCTAGTGGTTTTCAAACCTGCTCAGTTCTGTGAGCACTGAGGTTTGCATGGAGGTGTCCCAGAGGCCTCCTCCTGCTGGGGGAGGCACAGGAGGGACAGAGGGGTCCGAGTTGGGGTGAGAAGCCCTTGGGAAGGTCTGAGTCAAAGCTCAAGGTCCTCCTCATGAATCCAATTCAACCAGAGCAGCGCAGCCTTTTCCTATTTCGTATATTGAGTTTTGATATACAATTTCATTAAAAGTAGGAGTTTCCACAGGTTTTACAAATGTTGGAAGGTTGAAAGTCAACAACAACAACAACAAAACAGCCCAATTAAAATATGGGCAAAAAGATTTGATTAGACTTTTCTCCAAAGAAGATATGCGAATTGCCAATAAGAACATGAAAAGATTGTCAACATCACTAATCATTAGGGAAATGCAAATCAAAACTTCAGTGAGCTACCACTGCACATCCATTAGAATGCTACTATATAAAAACACAAACAAACAGATAACAGCAAGGGTTGGCAAGGATATGGAGAAATTGAAACCCTTATGCACTGTTGGTGGGAATGTAAAATGATGCAGCCTCTATGGAAAACAGTATGGCAGTTCCACGAAAAGTTAAAAACAGAATTGCTATATGGTCCAGCAATTCCACTTCTGGGCATCTAATCAAAAGAATTGAAAGCAGGAGCTTGAAGATATATTTGCACATCCATGTTCATGAACAGCCTTATTCACAGTAGCCAAGAGGTGGAAGCAACCCAAAGTGTCCATCGATGGATGAATGGATAAATAAAATGTGGTAAATTCATACAATGGAATACTATTCAGCCTTAAAAAGGAACGAAATTCTGACACATACTACAACATGGCTGAACTTTGAAGATATTATGCTAAGTGAAATAAACTACTCACAAAAAGACAAATATTATATAAACCCGCTTATATAAGGTACAGAGTAGTCAAATTCATAAGGACAGAAAGTAGAATAATGGTTTCCAGAGGCTGCAAGGAGTAGTGGTGGGGGGGGGGTTAATGTTTAGTGGGTACAAAGTTTCAGTTTGGCGAGATGAAAAAAGATCTGGAGATGGTTAGTGGTGATGGTTACATAACAATGTCAACATATTTAACTTTATTGAACTGTACAGTTAAAATGGTGGGCCGGCCCCATGGCTGAGTGGTTAAGTTCACACACTCTGCTTCGGCGGCCCAGGGTTTCGCTGGTTCAGATCCTGGGCACAGACATGGCACCACTCGTTAGGCCATGCTGAGGCGGCGTCCCACATGCCACAACTAGAAGGATCCACAACTAAAATATACAACTATGTACTGGGGGGATTTGGGGAGAAAAACCAGAAGAAAAAAAAAAAAGATTGGCAACAGTTGTTAGCTCAGGTGCCAATCTTAAAAAAAAAAAGTTAAAATGGTAAATTTTATGTTATGCATAATTTGCCATAATTTAAAAAAGGGTGGAAAACCACTGATCAAATCCAAACCCCTCCTTTTACATTTGAGAAATACAGACTTTGCTCTTGTCACCCAGCAATACATCTTGGAGATCTTTCCGTGTCAGTAATGTAGGCCTGCCTAGGACTATTTTGACAACACTTGCTATTCCATAATATGGAAGGACCACAATTGATTTCACCAGTTCCCTGATGATAGGCACTGAGGCTGTTCAATCTTATGTCATCGTGTCTGTCCTTTTGTTTCTGTCTCCCCTTCTGGACTCTGTGTGCCTTCTGAGGGCATAGATTGCATCTTAGTCATTGTTTTCTCTTCAGAACTGTGCACAGTGCTCCAACCTTACTATTTTTACTTATTAAGGAAATGAATGAATACAGGCAATATGTGGATTCTGATTTACCTTGAATGGGCTTTCTGACCCTGGGCGAGTCCCACCCCCTTTCCAGGCTTCAATGTCCCTACAGACATGAGTAGATAAAATGAGACGGGGCTTCCAGCTCTGAAATCCCATGATTCCTAGCATTAGATTCACCCAGGATCCGATCCCCTTTTCAGCCTGAGGAACAGAGGGAGGGAGAAGTCCCTCTCCTGCTGTTGAATACAGCCTCCCCTTACCTGGTCCACCACTGAGAGCTCAGCTTGTTCAAAGCTTGATCATTTCACTTGGGAGAGGAGGCATGCGGCGTCAACCCTTTAACGTCCAAGGGCCATGTGAGGTGACATTGCACTGGGATGAAAATCCTTCCATCAGAGGCATTTGCCTGGGCTACAGTGACTGACACAGAGCAGTTTCACACAGTCTAACTGCCATTTGCATAAAATGTCCCCATAATGCTGGGCATTGTGCCTTTTCTGCAAGGAAAAAAACTGCATTAACAAAAGGCCTCACAATGATGGGAAAATGGA
Source organism: Equus asinus (assembly GCF_041296235.1). Classification (NCBI taxonomy): domain Eukaryota; kingdom Metazoa; phylum Chordata; class Mammalia; order Perissodactyla; family Equidae; genus Equus; species Equus asinus. The sequence goes on from NC_091816.1 coordinate 15,040,776, forward strand.
TGTTAACATTTCTGCCTGACTGATAATCTCTGATGTTACCCTTGGGAAGCCCAGCTTTCAGAATGATTTATTTGTCAGGGTTTGGAGATTTTTTATTCCTATAATGGGTTATCTGGTGACTGCAGCAATGGGCAGTGGTGGCAGGCTCAGGGCTGGAAGCAAACTGAGGATAATTTTATGCTTTCCGGGGACTTCATTTATTTTTTATTTCAAAGAAAGAAAGAACAAAAAAGGACAAAGAATCAGTGGGCTGTTTTTGTTTGTTTTGTTTTTCTTTACATGTCCTTTTTTTTAGTTCCAAACTCTGAAATTGGGTGTTCAGTCCTCAGGGTGAAGCTGAGAGTGAGGTTTTCCTGACTTTTCCTGTGATATCTTTGGTTTTATATTTCTCTGGTGTACAGAAACCTTGTAGAAACATTATTGGAGAATTCAGGAGAAGAGATCTTGCCAAGGGGCCAGTGCAAATCCATTCTGTAGCACACTGCGGGTATTGTGAGCAGGAGAGAGGCCAAGAGGCCGGAGCCCCAGGCCTCTTTCCTGAGGGAGAATGCGGGAGACTCTCTGTGTTAGTTATCCGCTTTTGCTCTTGCACTTGAAAATCCTCTAACCTTGGTTAAGGCCCCCAGTGCTTCTAATAATGTCCACGCTTTCTTGTATAATGTAGAATCGCTTTCTTTCCACTTGTTCCTCAAAATCTCCCATTATTTTAAGAAAAATATCCAACTTAATGCCTGGAATTTGATTCCAGATTCACATCAATGCTTATTAGCAATAGTGCTAACCTGTGGTCTATCCTGGGGCTAGAGTTGTATGGAGTCTCAGCTGCGTAGATGGAAGTCCACTTACTACTCATCAGATATGTACTCATGGCCAGCGTTGAAATAGGTCCTGTCGGGTAGAGCATGCGGTTTCTTCTCTCACTGGATTTACAACGTAAGAGAAATAAGAAAAACTAACAATATAAGATATATCGTCAGGCTGTTTTTGATTTAAGCACCAAGGGAGTGGGAGAAAGAGTAACATATGCTAAGTGTAATACCTAAGAACATCAGCGTCCAGAGGAGTCAAAGCTTATGGCTACGGCAATAGAGTATTCTTCTATCTTTAACTTCAACAATGTGATGTCACCTGCCACACAGCTCAGAGTTTGGACTGCAGTAACTCCACTGACAACACTCTCCGACCTTGAACTTGTCCCCCACATGAAAGGTTTTTATTCCAGTGGGAAATAAAAATAACTAAGACGACCTCCATCAGAGGGATATAGTATCCAATTCATTAATTAAAGGAGAATTCCTCAGGGAGCCTTACACACTCCTTGTGATAGCAATTGCTGCAGCCTCTCTTCTGATTTACCATGAAACAGTATTTGGGGACAAGGCTTTGGCACAGAAAATACAATTAACATCTCTCTTGTAAGAAGTGTAATTACAGGGGGCTTTAAATTGACAGTGGCTGACAAGATTTCCACCAGCACATAAGAAAATCAATGGCAAACACACTTTTCATCATGAGGGTGTTGGGACGGCTTCCCCTTAATTCTCGGCCAGGGAGAAACGTGTGACGACTTGTGGTTTACCTAATATAAGCTTATATATTTCTTTACAAGCTAACAACATGGTTTCTAACCACCCTCTGCCTTCCTTCCGCCAACGCTCTTCAGAGGAGATTAAATTTAATTTTATTCATTATCACTCCATCTTGTTGGAGAATTCAAACACATCACTTTGAGGTCTGAAAAAATCCTTACTCCAGAGTAGATCAATGACAGGTGAAGTTCATAAAATTGTTTCCCCATAGAGGTTAAGCTCCTCTGCTGACTCAGAGAGGGACGTGCTTTTAAAGTTTCTCCTTCCATACTTTAAAAAAATAATAGAGAGATCAGTCATCGTTTTGTGTGTGTGTGTGTATGTCTGTGTAGAGGGCACAATGTATCAGCAGTTTTCCTAAATAAAAATGAGAATTTAAAATTGGTCTTATGATTTTTTAAAAGTATTTTCTGGCCACCAGTTGGTTCCCAGAAGTGAAACTCATGATACTAGCTCATTATTTGTTGGACCCTACGACATTTTCAGTTTGTGGGACACAGACTACTGAATATTGGCAATTTCATAAGGGTCAAGCTAATAAATCAGCCAAGAGCCTGGTGACTGCTCGTGCATTGTGATTTCAGGAGCTCTGCAAAGGACCCATAACCTTACAATAAGAGAAAACCTCCTGTTTTGTAATTAAGTAAAATAATTATATAATAATAAAGAGTAAATGGTATGTAAATAAATAATTGAGAAGAACAATGCATACCTTAATTTGAAATAAAGTGCAAATGACCACCTCAGAGTCTTTTCTTGAGCCAAAAAAGGTGAGCAAGCAGTAGGACCCACGTGGCTAAAAGGGGGTGGTAGGCAGAGATGGACGGACACAGAAAGGGGGCCGCCCTCTGCAGAGTCTCTGTAACAACGTCACCAACCGTCAGGAGCTTGCTTTTCTGGAAGGTCATCTTTCCACGTTATTGTCAGTATATTGGCCGAGAAGAAGTGTTCCCGGATCCACGCAGATCCACTTGCTCCTCCCTGATCTCTGCTGGGAGAGGCGGTGTACTATTCATCCAGCGGTTCTGTGTGGAACCTTGGGCGGAAGCTGAGAGACTAAACATGCAAACAGACAATGGCCAGGTCATCTGTGAAAACAGAGCTCTGATCCGCCCCCTGCAGCAGCCTGCCCGGGAAACCATCCCCTTATCTACAATAAGGAGCTGGGGAAGCCAGCCCACTGTGAGTCAGACTTAACAGGAAGTCAGACTGCTGTCTCTGGTAATAACCCAGGAAACCAAACAACCAGCCCCAAATGGCCAGGACTTGATTAATAACTGACAGCAGCTCTAATTCTTGTCTCTGCTCCCAACTAAGGACCAACCAGAGAACGCCCAGCGAGCACCCCTCAGCCAATCATATAGGATGTCCTCCTTCCAGCTGGCTCACCTACAGCTTCCTCCATGCCAACAGCCTCCAATCATGGCACAACTTAAGACTTGCCTTTTTTCCACCATAAAAATTCCCCACTCCTCTGCCAGCCTTCCAGTCTTTCCCTAAATGCCAAGGACAATGGCTGACTCCCTTCCTATAGCAAGCTCTGCTAAATAGCCTTTGCTTTTCTCATTTGGGTGGTCTTCATTAATTTCCACAAGGTACTGCACCCACCACCCATGGTTCTGAACAATTACCCCACGAATTAAAAGATACCACCTTCATCAGCTTCTCTGTCCTGGTGCCAGGCCTCCGCATCCTCTGTCACTGGAGGCTCTGGGTCCCCTCTAGGTCACATAATACCATGAAGGGAGACAGGAGCACTGCCCCAAAGCTATTTATCTATCTTCCTTCCACTGCCTTCTCCTGACCATCGCTCCTGGGCCATTTTGGAGGTGCCAAGGCTAAGGAAGGGGAAGCAGAGAAAGCCCCTTCACTTTTGGACTTCAGTTTACTCAGATGGATGTTTCTAAGTAACCCAAGGTTAGGCCAAAAGGGTGGGTGCGGATGAATATTCTGGCTTCTATCTTCCTTTCTTTCCTTTTGTGTCTCCTGTTTCCTTCCCAAACCATCTTGGACTAGAAGCATTGGGCTTCAGACTTTTTTTTTTTCCTTTCGATTTGTCTTATTGTCCTCCTTCCCTGGGCGACACCCTTCACAGCCCAGACATTCTCTACACCTTGAAAAAAAGTCCCTCTGAGTCCTGTGGACTTGCTTCTCCACATGTTTGAGAAAGAAATTTACAAAATCTTATCTCCTTCAACAAATTGTGGTTTTCAGTCTATTGTCTTGCTTCAAAATGCCATTTTGAAGGTCAGAAGCTGAATATTTACTTCCTTTCTCTTAACTTTCTTTGCATTCTGCTATAAGTTTCCTAGTGTCCTCATATATATACCACAGATACACATAAACATAGTCAGGTATGACTCCACCAGCTGTAAACATGAAAATGCTTCCACACTGGTAGGTGACTAGCTGCTCCCCTAAGCCCCCTTAATGTCCAACCCCCCCCAGGCCCTTCCCTGTGGAGGTGGGGGATGGTAACACCTGGCACAACACAGGTGGCAAGGACTCTGCTGTCTGTAGCCTGGCATGGACTGCTGTGATTGGCTGGTACCTGGTCTGTTGTGATTGGCTGATGCCTGGTTTGTTCTGATTTGCTGGTGTCTGGTTTGTTCTGCTTGGCTGGTGCTTGCAGTGCATTAATTGTTGAATAACTGAAATTTCACCCCCACCCCATCTCCCTATCTCAGGCTTCCCAGGGGGAAGGTAAGACATCCAAAAGCGCAAATGAGAAAGCACGTGAATATTTTTGAAACAATTACCGCCTCTGCAAGCAGAGCTGCCTTTCGAGCTCCTAGGCAAACTTTCCATGAAGTGAAGTAAGAAGCTGGTAAGTCCTACTTTCCTCTTGCCAGCAAGCACATTGCCATTTAAGGCCACCTCCTGGCTCTGCCACTGACAAGCAGGGTAACCTTGACTCAGTTATTAGCCTGCCTGAACCCTAGTGTCCTGATCTGTAAAGCATAGCTAATGACACATACATAGAGCGGTGTGGGGATTGAATGAGGCAATGTGTCAAATACTTAGCACGGTGCCTGATACGTACAGAGTAGCTGTTATTGGTATTTTTTTAAAGCAATTTCTTCCAAATTTTAAAATTTTAACAGAATCCTATAAAGCTCTGGTTTAGGGCACGTAAGAATAACATCAACTTTATGGACTTGGGTTTAACAGCAAGAGATGGAGTGTACTTATCAAGGTTCATGGTTGCAAATACGAGAGGCTGACTCTGGTTCACATAAGCAGAAGAGGAATTGACTAAATGCATTCTCAGTGGGGGCAATCTTGCCCAGAAAACAGATGAACACTGTGTTTTTATTGAGCAAACAGAAGCTTAGATATGACAATGGTCTGTAGCTCTGCAAAGGGCTATTGTACACAAACAGACATATCGAATATCTGCAGTATTAAAATTTCATGAGGGCAGGGTGATGATCAGAAAAAGAAAAGAAGTCTAAAAAGGCACCTTAGAGGTGAAGGAGGAGTGGTGAAAACGTTTAGAAGCATTGGTTTCTTAGAAGAAAGCAGGCAGCTCTTAGAATTTGTCAGATCCCCAGGTCAGATAAGAGGACAGCTGGCAACTAGAAGCTCAGCACAGGCCAAGCCACAGAAGTTGGCTGGTTGGGACATGTCATTATTGCCACTGGTCACTGGATGCCCCAGTACCGGGTCAAGGAACAAATTCCTCTTGCTTTGTTTCACTACCTCCAACCTCAGAATCCCAGGACCTCTGGTCCTACCAAGACTGATTCCATGGTAGATTCCCCACGCATATTTGGATGGCAGGCAGGCAAAAATGATGGTGCCCTTGTATGGGGTACTGTCGACCCTGTGATTTCAAGCTATGTTTGAGCCCCAGTTGAGCACTAGCTTTTGTAGTTATTGGTTAATGTTGTATGTACTTTGATTTGGGTTCCAATCTGCCCTAGCTCACTGTTACTCTGGCTAACATTTGCCCTCTTAACATTTTCAGGCAAATGTATTTTTTATCTTCTAATCTTTGACTTGTCTTCCTAAAGCAAATGGAGATGCCACTCATTCTTTACATGTTTTCCCTTTCCCTCCAGGGAGACAGGTCCTTGGATCCTATGCCCATTCTAACTTCTGACCAGTTCATGGAATTTTTTGACTCATACTTTCTTACTCAATTTTCTTATTATTCTCAGGGCCTTCCTTCATCAGCTGTGCCCAATTTCCTTACGTGGGAAGACTATGGTTTTTAAAACTTAGATTGGGGTGGGAAATTGGGAGCAGGGAGGAGCAGAGGTCAGCTGGACGGCTCTGGAAAAGCACCCATGGCTGCCATCATCAGGATTGCCTGGCGTGCTTCTCGGAGAGAGTACGTTGTCGAGTCTTATGTAATTAGTGCAATGATGTATTTGGTACATTGCTTTACTGTTTAGAATTGCACATACATTCTCTTATTTGACTGTAACAGCAGTGTGATGAGACTTTTACTATGATATCTATTTTCTAACAGGATGTGCATGTAGAGGAAGTATACACTATCAGGATTTAAATGTTTGAAAGGAGGGAGTTAGGAAGGATTGAACCTTTTCTTTTAAGTTTTTTTCTCCCCAAAGCCTCAGTCCATAGTTGTATATCCTAGCTGTAAGTCCTTCTAGTTCTTCTATGTGGGATGCTGCCTCAGCATGGCTTGATGAGCCGTGTGTAGGTCTCTACACCCAGGATCTGAACTGGGGAACCCCAGGCCACTGAATCTGAGCATGGGAACCCAACCACAGGGCCACAGGACCGGCCCCAGAACTGAATTTTATTGTACACTCTGAGGCTGATCAAGATCCTCCCTGATTTCAGCCTCACAGTTAGTTGGGTATCTCTGTCTTTCGTAAGTTGAATGTTCTATGGCCTCCAAGCTACTGTGGTCATTATCTTCCTCTGTTCTTGGCTAGCTGGCTTTAACACAGCATTATTTATGTTCATAAAATCTTGAAACAGAAGTGGCTCTGTCCCCTAAGTCACATCAATCTCTCCTCTTTCTGTATGCTACCATGAGCCGTACACAGCCTCGCATTCCTGGCTGGCTTAGTATATGCCTGGGACCGGGCTAAGTGGCTTTACATGGAAGATTTCATGGAGCCTGTACAACAACCCTCTGACATGGGTACTACTCTCATACAGGTTTTACAGATGGGGAAAATGAACCTGTAAGTAACTTAAGATCATACAGCTAAGAAAGTGGCAGAGCTGGGGCTCAAATATCCATCTGTCTGACTCCTGCACCACGTTCTTCATCTTTACACCACACTGCCTCTTTGTTTATAAGTTGGCTTCTCCCAACAGCCTCTAAACACTTGAGGACAAGTGCCATGACTTCCATATTTTGCACCTAACAATAATGCCTGTAATATAACAGACCCTCAATAAATATTGGTTGAATGAATGGATGGATGAATGAATGAATATGCTCTGGGGCATTTCTGAAAAGTTAATTTTCAGGTATCAAGTGAATATTGTTGCTAGAGATGCTCAACGGAGTAGAGCTGTGAACTTTCCTCTAATTTCCTGAGAGATGAGGCTGTTTCTTCAGCTTGGGTGTGGTTGTTTTCCAACAATGTCTCGTTTCTTTTCCTGTTGAGTGGGGACAAATGTGCTAGGCACCTATATCATGAGGACATGATGAAAAAACTTGGAGGATTGTAAGAATAAAAAGTTTTAAACAAATTATAGGAATTCAAAATATGTATCATATCAGTTGACTTGTAGAAAAAGAGTTTTTTGTTTTTTGGCAAGCAGTCATGATCATAATAAGCAGGGAATCATTAGATACTTGAAAAGATGGATGGAAAACTGTGATGACTGTCATGTTTTATATCTCTGTAAACTCTTCTTCATCTCAATTTTGCTTTTAAAATAACATGGTTTCAGTTGTTTTCGTTTGCTTGAATGAGTCAACTTCAGAGAAAAAAGGCTTTCTCTTCTTAATGGCTCATCTATTTGAAATCCCTGTCTCCTGGTGCTATCAGCTCCCTGGATACCTCTAAGGGTTGTGATTATTTAATTATCTAGATGATTAGTTGGGTTTTTGTCCTAAAGAGCTTGTACCTCCCTGAAGAAAAAAAAAATCATTCATTTCTTCCAAAATGAATCAAAGAGTAGGCACATAAGATGCAAAATGAAAGATAAAATCCTGAATGAATTTATGATATAACTTCAACTCTGAGAAATCAAGGAAAAACTTAGTCTGCTAGCTCCCATATGGACTTTCCTCTACTGGTGTATCCTCAAAATGACCTTCTTCTCTCTGTTTCCAGAGAAGGTGACTTCTCTTTGCAAATAGGCTTCTTGGGCATTATTTCCAGCTGACTTTTAGGTTGACATTTAAAGGCAAAGGAAAGGCCCAGACCTAAAAATGCCAACAGCAGAGATTGGAGGCAGATTTATGGGGTTCTTCCCCATCATCCTCATCCTCCCAGTGAGTGGTTCTCAGCCTTGGCTGAGCATCACCTGAGGATGTCTAAATGTTCTGATCACACCCCCAGAGATTCTGATTTAGTTTTACTGACGTGTGGTCTGGGAATCAAATTTTTAAAAAGTTTCCCAGGTGCTTATAATGTAGAGCCAAGTTGGAGAGCCACTAGAAAAGAATTCCATGATAACATAGAATAACTGCTAATGGAGAAACAAAGAGGTGAGTTGTCGCTGACTCAGTTATAAAAAAGCAACCCATGGAATGGGAATCAAGTGGAATTTCTGTCCCAACCCACCAGGTACTGGGCATCTAGACTCTGCTACTGAAGGCTTGGTCTGGACCAGCAGCATCAGCATCACCTGGGAGTTTGCTAGAAATGCAAAATCTCAGCCCCTGCCCCAGACCTACCAAATCAGAGCCTGCATTTCAACAAGATCCCCACATGATTCATCAGCACCATGAAGTTTGAGAAGCACGACCTAGATAGCCACAGGGTGAAACAGAATAGCTAGGGATGGAGAAGTACCTCCTACGGGCCTCACACAGAGGCCCAGTTCAGCTTTTGTTTATAACTCTTTTAGCTGCCGCATCTTCATAGTGACTCTTGATTCTTAATGCTCTCCTAGAAATTCTCCTCCTGACCCCAGGGAAGTGCCCTTAAATGGTGCTTTTCCTGATGCCCGTCTTGCTCTGCCTTAGAAAAGTGGTTGCAAATGTGTCTGCTGGTGGTGGTGGTGGTTGGTCTGATCAGGCTCGCCCTTACCACACTTTATGTCTAACTATATATTATATATAATTATATAACTATTCTCTACCCATTGACCTGGAACTAGGCAATTTTAGAACCAATAAGGCAGACTAAATGTAAGCAATGCATTTTCTCGAGAGGCAGTACACACAGGAAATGGAAATGAATTCAAAAAGCCATGGAAGGTATTTATGAATCCCATCTCCGGAGGAAATGGCTCATATGAAGAAGAGGTGGGACAATGACAAAGAAGGGCCCTCTGTCACTCACCAGCTGTGCAGCTTTCGGAGCCTTCATTTTCTCCTCTATCAAATGGAGACAATGCTATGTGGCCAACTACAAAGGACTGTTTTGAGAACTCAGAGAAAAAACATATCTGAAAAATTTTGTTAACTGTAAAGTGCTTCGCATGAATAAGAACTTGTTATTGCTATCATTATTAAACTGTTTGGAAAACATTTGTTAGGGAGGACAATGTTGTCCTGCAGAAATGTGGCCTTGGGCATCTTTGGACCTTTGAGCCTGGATGTGACCCATTGCGACAATTCCCGTGTCACTAAAATATGGCTACAATGTTGGTCCCAGGCAGACTTCTATATATTTGCTCGTTCAGGAAATTGGAAATAGAGGGTATACAGTCATCCCTCTGTATGTGTGGGGGATTGATTCCAGGACCCCCGCGGATACCAAAATATGCGGATGTGCAAATCCCTTGTATAAAATGGCATAGTATTTGCATCTAACCTACGCACATCCTCCATATACTTTAAATCATCTCTAGATAACTTATAATTCCTAATACAATGTAAATACTATGTAAATACTTGCTATACTGTATTGTTTAGGGAATAATGACAAGAAAAAAAGTCTGCACGTGTTCAGTACAGACACAATCACATTAGGCCTTTTATCGACGGTTGGTTGAATCCAGAGATGTAGAACTGGTGAATACGGAGGGTATATAGTTTCCTATCCTGGCTTTTTCCACACAACATTTTATGTGCTTTTTTTTTTTTTTTTTTTTTTAAGGAAGATTAGCCCTGAGCTAACATCTGCCGCCAATCCTCCTCTTTTTGCTGAGGAAGACTGGCCCTGAGCTAAGATCCATGCCCGTCTTCCTCCGCTTTATATGTGGGATGCCTGCCACAGCATGGCTTGACAAGCGGTACCACGTCTGCACCTGGGATCCGAACCGGTGAACTCCAGGCCGCCGAAGCAGAACATGTGAACTTAACCACTGTGCCAACAGGCCTCCGCACAACATTTTAGTTCTCACTGATCACTAGCATTTTTCCATGTCATTAAATAATATTTGAAAACATGATTTAAAATTACTGCTAATATTTCATATGCATGTTCTATAATCTGTTTATTTTTCTATTGTAGGACATGCATTCTTCCCCTAATTTTGACTCTTATAAATAATATTTAGGAATTATATTTCAGCCTAAATATTAACATTCATCTCTTCACTCCCTCCCCCTCCTTGCTTTGGCTTACATTTCCAGAAGTGGATTTCTTGGGTCAGAGGACTTAAAGATTTTTAAGGTTTTTAATATATATTATAAAGTTTCTGATGAGAAGGGACTAGAAAGTGTATAAGAATGTTTATTTTCCCATGAGGAAAAATATTTTCATCAGGTGAAAATATTTTTTTTGCATCTCTGTTTGAAAGGCAAAAATGATACTTGTAAATTATAATTTTCATTGCATTTCTTTGATTATTAAGTTCACATTTTTTGATATGTGAATTGACCATATGTATTTTTTCTTTTGTTAGTTCCTCATTCTTTTTTTCCATATCAATAATTTTATTATCCTCACCCAGAGCACTGCTTCTAAAAGGTGAAATTTTTAAGCCAAGTGGCATAGGAAGGGTGTCTCTTTCTCATTCTGACAGGCGCTTGTGCTGCTTATAAAATTAGCCACTCATAGGGGCTGGCCTGGTGGTGTAGTGGTTAAGTTCATGCACTAGGATTCAGTGGCTGGGGGTTTGTGGGTTCAGATCCTGGGCATGACCTAAAGCACCTCTCAGCAAGCCATGCTGAGGCGGCATCCCACATGCAAAATAGAGGAAGATTGACACAGATGTTAGCTCAGTGACAATCTTCTTTAAGCAAAAAGAGGAAGATTGGCAACAGATGTTAGCTCAGAGCCAGTCTTCCTCACCAAAAAAGAAAATTAGCCACTTATAGAGGTTACAGTGAAGAATAAAAGCAATATTCTCAAACATGATAAAATTTCTTATTTTAGCATTGAACAATAATTTTAACTTCCACTTTGAAAACTGAATAAAATTAATCAAAAGTCTAAGTGAGACCTCACTTAATTGATAAATGATAGAGGACGTATATGGATCTATATGATATAATCCAATACTCTCCTATTCTAACATGCATTTATCCATGTAATGTCTGGATTCTCATGTAGAATTTGCTAATGGTGGCACTATAAAAATAACTGTATGTGATTACTATGATATTAACAATGTAAATCTATAAGTGTTAGATATATAGAGTTGATATATTTCATAAAGTCTATATACCTAACGTTTATCAATATGTTTATATTGATAACACATTTCTGATTCACATGTATTACCGTCATCTAAAGCCCAAAGTTGCTAATGCCAAAAGAAGGGAATGGTAACTATTTTAAGCCAGAGGAATCTTGCTCTGTCCTTAAAAACTGGTCTTCATAGAAAACCGTTCTTGCCCCTCTTGGGCCCCAGCATAAAGGAGATAACAGGAGCAGAGCCCAGAGAAGCGATCAGCTATGGGGTTTTGCCTGGTGGATGTCAGCATGAACAGCCAGTGGGGTCACAAAGGGTCGTCGCCTGAATTGGCACCAAGAACCATTCCAGGGATTGCAAGGCTTCATTCCAGAAGTGTTGTTTCCTCCTAGATCTACCGTCTCTGATTCAGAGAAGCGCTGTTGTGGCTCATCCCCGTGGGCGTCCCATGGATAACTGAGAACAAAGATGGGCTCAGGATGTAATCGGTCAAGCTTTCCATCAGAAATCAACTCTCTATTGCAACAGACATCATAACAGCTCCATGAATTATTAATAATAAACTCTGAATGACCCATGAATTATTCTAAAAGAAATTTCTATTTTTAAAGAAATTATAAAACTTATAAAGAAGTGTAGAAATAACATAAGCCCATACTGCATTTAATTTTACATCAACAATGATTCTAAGACATCATCAATTCCAAAGGGGAGTGGAAAGAAGAGAAAACCTCTAAATTACGTGTAGAAATTGATGAAAGGCAAGATTGATTAAAAGCAATATTGATTAAGGCCAACTGATTTATAAAATGCTAAGATGTTTTTAAAAAAGTATGCCTTAGAATTGAGTACCAAGTAAGCTTTGACTCTGATGGATCGCTGCTTAACTTACATCTGGTTTTCCTTACCAGGAGTCGGTAGAAACTCACCCTGAATCATTTAAAAAAGGCCAAAATCTTTTGAGAACTTTCGGCCCTTTGACTTCTGTACTATGAGGCTTTTGAGAAATTCTGGAATAAAAGCCTGTGACCCTCAACTTCAAATGAGGTGGTATGACTTGAGTCACACTTTGAGATGGAAGAGGGACTCTATTCAGAGGCCCTAATTGTCCTGTCCTCATTTAAGAAATTAATAGCTAATATTTATTGAGCACTTACCACATGGCCAGCGCAAGCATCCTCCTATTTAATGCGCACCATAAGCTAATGAGTTAGGTTCTATTATTTTTTCACTTTACAGCTGAATAAATGAGGTTCAGAGAGGCTAATTAAATTACTCAAATATGTTTTACAAGGCCACAAGTAAACGAAAATAAACAAAAACCAGTCCTTTGTTTTCCAAGTATTTTGGCAGTCTCTGTTATGTTCCTGCGTACCGTGGAGTCACTGCCTAATATTGCCAGTTTCTGAAGGCAATCTGACTTGTTTCCCTTTTCTAAACTAGGTAGTGTCATCTTTTCATAGCATGAGGTACTCTAAAGTAATGTTAATTAAAATTAATCCAGAAGTTCCAGTTTCAATAATGGTAATGGGTCTTATTTCATGATTAAACTTAGGATGCTATTTGGGCAATTAACTCCTCTCAGTATAGAATAGGCACTATATTAAGACACTCATTGCTACAGTTGGTCTTCTTTTCTCCGGGATGTGGTACACGTGTTGGAGGTCTTTGCATCAAGCCTAACTTCTGAGAAGATGCTAAGAGGCACTTGACTTAGATTTCTAGAGATTGATTTTTCTTTTCCCTCAATTCGTCAGTCAGTTGACAAGGAAACAGTTAAATCAATTACAGTTTAACACCAAATTACCCTCATTATATTCAGAGAATAAAGCGATGGCGTGAGTTTGTGTAGACAAAAGAGAGGATGTATTGTGACAATTCTTGGACACTGTCCGGCCACGGTATTGAGAGGACGGAGTAGATCCACACAATGCGGAAGGGAGTCTGGTCCTCAGGGAACAGGACAAGTCAAGACCAAGCCACGGGAGTGAGTGCTAAATTTAGCTTCTACCTGAGAATAGCATCGTGGTGATGAAGGCAGATGAAACAATTCAACACAATAGAAGCAGATGTTAATCAGATGTTTTCACAGATCCCAGGAGTTCTGCCTTGAAGGCAATATAATCATGTCAGAGAGATTTTCTCCCGATGACCATTTTTTGTTTATTCACTGTGTATTTACTTAAGTAAATAAGATAACTTTAGTAAATAAGGAAACGTGATTTCCTTAGGAAATCACTAGAACCTGTATTTCCTCTAAAAAGCAAATCCAGAGATTTAAATTTTATATCAAAATTTATTCTTAAACATCAGGGATTGACGTTATTATCTACATTTTGAGCTGATTCTAAAATTGTCAAAGAATGGGATTAAGCATGGCTATTCAAGAGAAGGTAACTCAGAACCATAGAACGCATTTCATTCATGGACTCTGGAACACAAATAAGGCAGATCAGGAGGACACTCATTTTTTCCCTTTACTCTGGTTTCTTTTTTTTTTTGACAGTGTTCAAGTAGCTGAGAATTTCTATAAATAGAGGAAAGTGGGACCATTTTAGGAAATACAACGGAGGTGAACATAGGAAGAATAGGGACAGGTGCCAGACACGGGCACATTGGCAGTCCTGTGCATCTTCCACCAGCTATTCATGAAGGTCCCAGATCCCAAGTACACACCTAACAGAAATAGTCATATGGTTCAAGGGCAATAAGGAGATGTCCAGGAGAAATAATTGTCTACAAGAAATTGCCAGCACCTAAGTATAAATTATATATAATCTTGACTAAGTGTTCCCTGTCATTAATCATTGCGCAACGTCACACCCATTACCTCAGGGCTGCATTAAACTCCAGGAAACATTCCTGGCTCCATTCTAAAGGCCTTGTGTCTGGGCCAGCAGACTGTGGGAAATAATCAGTTTCTGCCCAGAGGACAGGGGCAGGTCTGGTATTCACCTCCAAGGCCCCTTCAAGCCCCAGGAAGTGAGACATTTACGTGAGCTCTGGATCTGAAGATGCTACGTCACTGGACCAGTTCTTCATGCTCTCTCTGTGTTATCAGCTTACAGGGAGTCCACAAACACGTCAGAGGAATTTCCTGTGAAAATGAGACTCAGGCGTGCTGCTTGAAGGACCAGAGTCTGAAGAATGCCCAAATAATATATAGAAATCATAAAAATGGCTGCTTCTGGGATGGTATTCCATCCACAGCTTCAGCTTACAGGGAGGGTTTGCAGACCATTATCAGGGACCTTCAAGAATCCATAATCACACAATGTGGTAAGATCATAAAATTTACATCAGAGACGAAATGGCGTGAAAGTCCCAGCCCAGGGGTTCTCCACCTCCAGTGCACTGAGTACTTTCACGTTCTCCTTTCTTTGTCACCCACTGAGGGAAATAGTTAATTAAAAACAAAACATGGTTATTCCCCATTCAGAGCTGTTGCCCTGGGTTCCTACTTGTCCCTGCTTCTGGCTCTGGGTTTTCACATAATTACATTGTCTATCAATATAAAATTGAATCAGTCATGACTTGAACTCAAGACCTGAATTTTGATTCTTATCTAAACCTGGGGCTCCGACTGTCTCCTGACTCCTGGCACGTAACATTATTTTAGTGTGCTCTGCTTTCTTAGAATGACTTTGATCTTTGGCTGCTGTCCCACCTGGTGGTGACTGAGGGCAGGTTTTCACTGGGTTCCACTCCATAGCTGGTGTAGGAGGAAGCACAAATTCATTGTACATAGTTCAGAATGCTTAGTCCAGGTTTAAAAACATTCCGTCATGCGCTCCTGCAGATGGTGGTGCAGACTGTCATTGTATTCCTCTCTCACCTCCGATGAGAGCTGAGGGTTGGCCAGTCAAGTGGTCAGGGTTACCAGGACCAGGGATTGGATTAGATTGCCCTCAGTGAAAGGAACGGGTTCTCAGAAACCCAGGAGTGAGCAAAGCAGGGAAACTTTGCCAATGTGCTAAATCCCAAGTCACTGAGCATCGGAAAGGGGCATCCACACCAAGGTGGGCCGGAGAGGACTCTGAAGCAACGTTACAGAGCCAGTAAGGTAAGACCAGACAATGGCAAGAGCCAGTTTTGCTAGTAAAAATAGAAATGCATGTGAAGTGTTTCAGGAAAATTCTTCCTCTATTAGTGCCTAATAAGTGGTAGCTGTGAGGTGAGGGGTTAAAGTAATAAGAATTCTAGATAGTTCCTGAGTCTGTATCCCTGTGATCCTGCTCCTATGAGAAGTTTATATTTTTTCTGCCTATCTGCTTTCCATGTCTGGACATGGGTGGTTGAGCATCAAGATTAAAAACAAAAAGTTTGAGATCGGATTGCCTAGATTTGAATCTCAGCCCTGCCGTTTGCCGGCTGCCTGGCCTTGGGCAAGGTAACCCGTCTGAGTGTCGCTTTCTTGGGGTAATAGAGCCCACCTCATGGGGATGTTGTGAAGGTTCAGTGAGACACTTTGTGACAAGTCTGTATCACAGTGACAGCTACTATTTTTGGATATTTCTTATCTCCACTCTTGAATTTCTATCTTAGATTCACTCTGGCAATGTTTCCTCTTTTATACTAGTGAAATAACATATGTAAAATATCTAGTATATGTCAACATAAATGTCAGCAGCCATTACTATTATTATTATTATTATACGTGGCATGACTTATCTAGGATCCTACACCAAGGTAGTAACAAAGCTGAGATTAGAAACCAGGTCTGTGAAATCCCAGTCTAAAGAAGCTTCCATTTAAAGATAGTATTAAAATGCCATTGACCTTTGCTCTATGAAATTAGTTCCTATTCATATTAATTTTAGGTGGTATTTAAAACCTATTCTCAAGGGAAGCCTTGTGCATTGTTGGTGAGATTGTAAATTGGCACAGCCACTATGGAAAATAGTATGTATGTTCCACAAAAAATTAAAAATAGAACTACCAAATGATTTAGCATTTCCACTTCTGGGAATATATCTGAAGGAAGTGAAAACACTGTATCAAAGAGATAGCTGCACCCCCATATTCATAGCAGCATTATTTACAATAGCCGAGACATGGAAGCAGCCTAAGTGTCCACTGATGAGTGAATGGGTAAAGAAGTTGTGGTAGATACAGTCATGCATTGCTTGACAATGGGAATATGTTCTGAGAGCATACTTAGGCGATGAGTGATTAGGCAATTTTGTCATTGTGTGAGCATCAGAGAGTGTACTTATGCAAACCTAGATGGTATAGCCTACTACACACCTAGGTTATGTGGTACACCATTGTATATATGGTCCATCGTTGACTGAAACGTCATTATGTGGCACATGACTATACAAATGTGTGTATATACATACAATGGAGTATTATTCAGCCATAAAAAAGGAGGAAGTCCTGCCATTTGCAACAACATGGATGGAACTTGAGGGCATAATGCTAAGTGAAATAAGCCAGACAAAGAAAGATAAATATTGTATGATTTCACTTACATGTAGAATGAAAACAAAACAGAAAAATCAAACTCATAGAAAAAGAGATCAGATTTGTGGTTACCAAAGGGGTATGCAGTGGGGGAATTGGATAAATGTAGTCAAAAGGCACAAACTTCCAGTTATATGATGAATAAGTGCTAGAGATGTAATGTACTGCATGGTGACTATAGTTAACACTGCTGTATGATATATATGAAAGTTGTTAAGAGAGTAAATCCTAAGGAAAATAAATTTTATTTTCCTCTTTTTTGTATCTATATGAGATGACGGATGTTAACTAAACTTATTGTGGTTATCATTTCACGATATATGTAAGTCAAATCATTATGCTGTACACCTTGAACTTATACAGTTCAATTATATATATACATAATTATATATGTAATTATTTCTCAATAAAACTGGGGGGGGGAAGCAATTCTCAAAGGATTTGGCTTCACCTCTAAAGTACTACCAGATCACAGTGAAAACTTCCAAGAGACACTTTTGACTCCAGTTCTGGAGTATTCCCCTAAATATTTTAGTTAATTATACTGTTTAAATATAAAAGGTCTTTCTTTTATCACTTAACTCAGCCACTTTAGCTTTAGAGCTCCAGGTTTCAGTTTGTTGCCATCTGGTTCTTCAGTGTACAGGGTGGGGAGCAATGGGGCTAGAGAAAAGATAAGTGCTAACTCTCTCTGGTGGCCCACATTCTGGATCTTCTGTGTGGACCTAAAGACCAGCCAGTGGTTGCACTAGAAGAGCTTGCTAAGGGTAGGACTTAGAAATCTGCATATTTTGATATCTCATTGAGTAAGAAATTACTTAGGTTCCCAAATTTCCAACCTACCCACTAATATCAGGGAGGCCTCCAAACCCTTAGGCTGTCTGACAAAGCTACGCATATTTACCAGGAATAGCAGATTCCAAAAGCTCCAAATTGAGAGGCCCACTGGTTAAGGTAAAACTGAGAGAAAAATCTAGAAAGGTAACCAGATAATTTGTTTTAAACAAAGAAAAGAGAGAGACACTTTTGAGACTAAAAAGGAAATTCTTAATAATATGCTAGTGAGTTAGAATTTGAACATCATCAATGTAATTCACCTGCAAAGAGAGAAACCATATGGTCATCTCAATAAATGCAGAAAAAGCATTTGACCAAATTCGGCGTCTATTTATGACTAAAACTCTTAGCAAATCAGGAATATAAAGGCACTTCCTCAGTCTTATAAAGGGTATGATAAAGAAAGTATGCCAATAACATCACACTTAAGTGAAAATATAAAATATTTTCTCCCTGAGATTGAAAACAAGACAAGGATGTCTATTATCTATTCAATGTTGTATTAGAGTTCCTAGCTAAAGCAATAAAGTAAGAAAACAAACAAAAGGCATACAGATTGGAAAGGAAAAATAAAGTAATTGTAATCACAGATCATATAATTATTTATGTATAAAGTTCTAAGGAATCAACGAAACGATTACTTAGTGAATTTAGTAAGTATGATGGTTAACATTGTGTGTCAACATGACTGGGCCACAAGGTGCCCAGATATTTGGTTAAACGTCATTCTGAGTGTGTCTGCTAGGGTGTTTCTGAATGAGATTAATGTTTAAATCAGTCGACTATGTAAAGCATATTGCCCTCAACAAGGTGGGTGGGCCTCATCCAAGTCACTGAAGGCCTGAATAGAGCAAAAAGGTGGAGTAAGATTGAATTCTCTTTCTCTGCCAGGCTGTCTTTGAGCTGGACATCATCCTTCCCCTGCCTTCAGACATGGACTCAGACTGGAACGTACACCATTGGCTCTCCGAGCTTTTAGATCTTCATACTGGAACTACACTGTCAGGTCTTTCGGGTCTCCAGCTTGCTGACTGCAGATCTTGAGGCTTCTCAGCTTCCATAATGACATAAGCCAATTCCTTGTAAGAAATCTGTCTGTGTATACCATTGGTTCTGTTTCTCTGGAAAACTCAGACTAATATGGTAAGATCGAGGGATATAAGATGACTATACAAAAATTACTTATATTTCTAAATACTAATAGTAAACAACTGGAAAATAATTCCATTTACAATAGCATCAAAATGAAAAAATACTGAGGAATAAATTCAACAAAAGATATATCACTATATTGAAAACTACAAAACATTGCTGATAAAAATTAAACAAGACGTAATAAATGGAGATATATATCACATTTATGGTTTGAAAAAGATGCCAATTCTTCCCAAGCTGATCTAAGATTCATCTCAAGTTCAACCAAAATTCCAACAAGTCTTCTTTTTGGTAGAAATTAACAAGTTGATTTAAAAATACATATGGAAATGCAAAGGATCTAAAAAAAGCCAAAACTACCATGGAAAAAAGGACAAGTTAGAAGGCTCATGTTTAAGACTACCTATAATAATACTTATTTTAATCAAAAACATTTTATACAGTTATCAAGAGAATGTGATATCAGCATAAGGATAGATAAATAGACAAATAGAATAGAAATCCAAAAATATACCCACACTTTTAGGATCATTTTCTTTTTTAAATTGTGGTTAAATGTACATAACATAAAACCTACCATTTTAACTATTTCTGGAGTGCACAGTTCTGTGGCATTAAGTACATTCACATCGTTCTGCAGCCATCTCCACCATTCATCTCCAGAACTTTTTCACCTTCCCAAGCTAATACCCTGTATTCATTAAACAGTAACTCCCTATTTCTCCCATTACCTCTTACATAAAAATTAACACAAAATGGATCACAGATTTAAATGTAGAACATAAAACCATAAAACTTTTGAAAGAAAACATAGGAGAAAATCATCAGGACCTGGGACTGATGAAGAGTTCTTAGACATGACACCAAAGGCAAGATCCATAAAATAAAAAATTGATAAATTAATATTTATCAAGATTAAAAATGTTTGCTCAGGGCTGGCCCGGCGGCACAGTGGTTAAGTGCGCACGTTCTGCTTCAGTGGCCCGGGATTTACTGGTTTGGATCCCGGGTGCAGACATGGCACAGCTTGGTAAGCCATGCTGTGGTGGGCGTCCCACATATAAAGTGGAGGAAGATGGGCACGGATGTTAGCTCAGGACCAGTCTCCCTCAGCAAAAAGAGGAGGATTGGCAGCAGATGTTAGCTCGGGCTAATCTTCCTCAAAAAAAAGAAAAATTTGCTCCGTGAAAGACTGTTGAGAGGATGGAAATACAAGCTACAAAGTGGAAGAAAATATTTGCAAATCATAAAAAAATAGACAAATGGCAAATAAGCACATGAAAAGGTGTTTAAGATCACTAGCCTCTAGGTGTATCAGGTCACTATACATCTATTAGAACAGCTAAAATAAAAAGTAGTGACAGGGGCTGGCCCCATAGCCAAGTGGTTAAGTTCGCAGGCTCTGCTTCGTTGGCCTGGAGTTTGCTGGTTCTGATCCTGGGCATGGCCCTACACACCACTCACCAAGCCATGCTGTGGCAGCATCCCACAGAGAAGAGCTAGAAAGACCTACAACTAGGCTATACAACTATGTACTGGGGCTTTGGGGAGAAAAAAAAAAAAACGAGGAAGATTGGCAACAGGTGTTAGCTCAGGGCCAATCTGCCTCACCAAAAAAAATAGTGACAATATCAAATGCTGGCAAGGATGTGAAGAAACTGAATTGCTTATACACTGCTAGTGCGAATGTAAAATGGTGCAGTCACTTTGGAAACCAGTTTGGCTGTTTCTTTACAAATTAAACACGAGACATGAATACTTATCTCCACAAAAAATCTGTACACAGATGTTGATAGCAGCTTTTTTTGTATGGCCAAAAAGTGGAAACAACCAAAATGTCCTTCAAAAGCTTCAACTGTGGTACATCAATACGATGAAATATTACTGAGAATGAACTATTGATGCAGACAATGACTTGGATGGATTTCAAGGACATTATGCTGAGTGAAAAAATCCAATTTCATAAGGTCATACACTGCATGATTTGATTTATATAGCATTTTCAGCATGAAAAATTTATAAAGGTGGAGAACAAATTAGTGGTTGCCAAGGGTTAGGAATAGGGGGGTGATGGATATGACTATAAAAGGGTAGCATGAGGGGGAACTGTGTGGTGACATGACAGTTCTGCATCTTGACCGTGATGACGGTTACAGGAATCTATATTTGTGATAAACAGGCACAGAACTCTACACACATACTGTAGCAATGTCAATTTCCTGTTTTACATTGCGCTATAGTCACATAAGATGCAATCATTGAGAGAAGCTGGGTGAAGTGTACAGAGGATCTCTCTGTACTATCTTTGCTACTTTCTGTGAGTTTCTATTTCAAAATAAAAATTTTTAAAAGAACACCCTCTACTTCTGGAAAGACAATATTAAGAAAATGAAAACTCAGGTCACAGACTGGGAGACAATATTTTCAATACATTGATATCTCAAAAGGAATTGGAATCAATAATATGTAACAGACTTCTATATATCCATGACAAAGACAAACAATCCAATTAAAAAAAAGGGGGCAAAAGCTAAACACATATTTTATTAAAAAAAGATATGTAAATGATCAATAAGCACATAAAATAATGTAACATCATTAGTCTTCAGGGAAATGCAAGTTAAAGCTATAATGAGATGCTGCTTCACACACGCTGGAATGGCTAAAATTGAAAAACTGCTAACACCAAATACTGGCTAAGATGTAGATTAACTACAACTCATATGTTGCCGGTAAGCATATAAAATGAGACCCTCACTTTGGAAAACTGGCAGCTGCTCAAAAAAACTTAAACCTACACCTCCCCTATGATCAGTAATTCCACTCTTAAGTATATATCTAGGAGAAATGAAAGATGTGCCTTCAAAAAGACTGTACAAGAACGTTTACAGCAGCTTTAAACATAATTTCCACAAACTGGAAACAACCCACACGTCCATCCATGATAAACTATACTCGGCAATAAAAAAGAATGAACACACAACAATATGGATAAGTCTCAAAAACATTACGTTGGGTGAAATAAGCCAACCAAAAAAGAACACCAGGTTTTTGATTCCACTTATATGGAGGTCATTTATATTCGAAAATCTGGAAAAAGTAATCCAGGGTGATAGAAACTAGAAGAGTGGTTGTCTGTGGATGTGTGGGTTGGGGGTTTGACTAGAAAATGGTCTGAGGGAATTTTTTGGGGACACAGAAATGTTCTATATCTTGATTGGGTTGTTGCTTATATGGATGGATACATTAGTCAAAACCCATTGAACCGAACACTTAAGAGTTGCATTTTTACCGTATGGAACTTTTAACTTAAAAAAGATGTGGGATCAAGGCCTAAACCTGGGTGGCCCCAGGGACGCTGAGATGTATGGTCACTAAGTCCGGAGGCTTCCAGCAGAAATTGGCAGGGTGACAAGGGAGTCCCCACTTTGCAGGAGAAGCAATGTAACAATCGGCTGCTCACTGAGCAGAAACTAGCCTCCTTGCCGGATGCCCAAAGTCCAAAGAAGAGAGACAGTCATCGCAGGGCAATTCTGGAGCAGAAGATGCTCGTGACACAGACCTGCACTGACTTGGTTCCACCCCAGAGGCTATTTTCTCTGCTGTAATTGCAAAAACGAGAAGTCCCCAAATGCCTGACCATCTGGTACCCTGGTTGTCACTGAGAGTAGGAAGAGCAGTGGGAGGACAGTTTTTCTCTATAATATTTGAACTGGGGCTAATTTTCTGGATAAGAGACTTGAGCAAGAGGGCTTGTCTATAATCTGAAGCATCCTGTATGCTGGCCTTTTCTCAGCTTGGACTCTGACTTTAGGGTCTCTGTTTGCAAAGCTAGGTTTCTGCCCAGTGGATTTGTCTTTGTAAGAGACTCTGAATCAATGACTTCTTTAACATACTTTGGTTACCTAACCTCCAGGCTGCATTTCACCTTTTTCATTGACTAGAGGATCCTTGGAGCTGAACTGAGAGAATGGGGTCTCCTGAGAGCCTCAAGCCTGGGTCATAGATGGAAAGAACATTTGGGCACTGCCAAGTGCAAGTGGGCATTCCAGCTTCCCTCTCTATAAGGAAGAGACTGTAACCAGGAAATTATCAGTGTTTGAACACTGTATAGAATGAAAAAGAGAAAAGCAATGGTATCGACTGTCTCAGGACTCCGTTCCTTTTAAAAGGTCTTTGTCAGCTTGCTTGTCTGACTTGTCTTTTGTAGTTTAATACTCCAAATAGGTTCTCCCTCCTGATTTCCCTCAAGGTTGGCGGCTACACCACCCTTCCAGCCTCTCAGGACCTTGGAGTCATGTTGATTCCTTACTCTTTCTTGCCCTCCATGTACAATGATGGTTTCCAAGTCCCGCAGACACTGCCTGTCCTGGGCTCTCACACCCATCCTCTCTCGTGCCCAGTGACACCTCCCTTGCCTAGACATTTATTTCCTCTTGCCTAGACCATTGCAGTTGACCTTAACTGACTTCTCTGCCTCCATCCAATCTATCCTATATGTTTATGTTCAATTATTTTACCTAAGGTACAGCACAGACCACTGCATTGCAATGCTCAAAAATCTTCAGCAGTCTCCTGTCACTTATAGATTTAACTACAAACTCTTTTTTGTTTTTAAAGATTCGCACATGAGCTAACAACTGTTGCCAATCTTCTTCTTCTTTTTTTTTTTTTTGCTGCTTTTTCTCCCCAAATCCCCACAGTACATAGCTGTATATTCCAGTTGTGGGTCCTTCTAGTTGTGGCGTGTGGGACGCCGCTCAGCATGGCCTAATGAGCAGTGCCATGCCTGCACCCAGGACCCGAACTGGGGAAACCCTGGGCCGCCAAAGCGGAGTGCATGAACTTAACCACTCGGCCACGGAGCCAGCCCCTACAAACTCTTTACTCTGAATCTGCTTTCCAGCCTCTTCTTTGATTAATCTCCCTTACACACCCAGTGGCCTGACTACTGCCATGCTTGATAACATTGGGCCTTGGCTAATAATATTCCTTCTTTTTGAAATGCTTTTCTTTTCTGTTCAATTCATCCTTCAGTGCTCATTCCAATGCTAATTCCTTTAAGAACTCTTCCCCCAGCTTCCAACTGGATGTGTTTTCTTCCTCCCCTAAGCCACGTCAGCACAGTTAAAAAAAACTCTTGTGGGGGGCCGGCCCCGTGGCCGAGTGGTTAAGTTCTCGCGCTCCGCTGCAGGAGGCACAGTGTTTCGTTGGTTCGAATCCTGGGTGTGGACATGGCACTGCTCATCAAACCACGCTGAGGCAGCGTCCCACGTGCCACAACTAGAAGGACCCACAACGAAGAATATACAACTATGTACCGGGGGGGCTTTGGGGAGAAAAAGGAAAAAAAATAATTAAAAAAAAACTCAAAAAAAAAAAAAACTCTTGTGGTACTTATTTTCTGTCTCATGTTGTAGCAAAGCCTATATTTGTCTAATTCCCTTTATTAGATTGTAAACTTCTTGAAGGACCAAGCCACATTTTACTTATCTTCATACATTCTATATTCTATATCTTACACATTATTTAACACATAGTAGTTATTAAATAAATATTTGTTGCGTTTACTTCAATTCCCACTATTTAAAAACAGTATTTACACAATTTGAGGTTAGGATTTGTGACTACATTTTGGCCTGAACCAAGATTTTTTAAAGTGTCAACTGTCCTCTTTCAAATAATTGAGTTTTTTCTTTAGTTTGTGTAACACGTTAAAAATGAGGAGAAAGGCCAGGAGGCAAGATTAATGCTCCTTAATACTCCTCAAACTATTATACACTTGTCATGGCCTCAGATAAAGAGACATCGTGCTTTCCTAGGGAATAAAGTATGGAAACTAAGAGAACTGTGGACCTTAGAAATTGGGAAGCAGAGTGTGGAATGCCCAGTGGTGGCCCAAGGCTGCA
Organism: Equus asinus; assembly: GCF_041296235.1. Lineage (NCBI taxonomy): Eukaryota > Metazoa > Chordata > Mammalia > Perissodactyla > Equidae > Equus > Equus asinus. The sequence goes on from NC_091816.1 coordinate 15,065,422, forward strand.
GGCAGAGAGCAGGAGGGAAAAAGACTCTGTAGGAAGACTTTAGAGCTGTGCTTGCCATCTGTGGCCAGAGCAGTTATCACGGCCACTTTGGCGTTATGACCATTTTTCTCTGGTGAACTTTCTATAAAATATTATTTTTGCCTGTGTTAATATTTGGTAAAGTTGTTCTTGCCAACGTCAGGTTGCCTAGGCTTTATTGAGGGAACCAAGGAAGGGCATTTTTGTCTAAGTTTGAACCAAGAGTTTAAAGGAAGAAGATTGGCTTTTACAATAGTAGGAGTAATTGAAATTCTTAAGGAAAGAATAAACTTCTGGAGGCCGCGGGGTGGGGGAGGGCAGAGTTGAGGCTGCCTCTGCGTCCCCCACTGTTTACTTGGAGATTTTCTTCTGGAGTTCTTCTTTGATAAAACCATGGAGCGTTTCCTTACTGTTTTAAACAAGAGAGCTGTTTCCTGTCCAAGATGCTCAATAAATGTTCCCTGATTGATTGCTGATAAATTCCTTGACTATTGCAAATGCATTAGCTCTGCTTGAAGAGAGAGCCATATGGAACTTCCATCCAAGAAGACTGCTGGCCATCCCGCAGCCTGGAAATGACCCTCAATCACAGTTGTTCTTTTTCTTTTGATAAACCATGGGCTTCCAACATCTTCGAAGCCCAAGCCCTGGCTTCCTTCACTGCACATCAGATCCTTTGTTTGAACATGATGAGAAAGGCTGAATCATTTTTCATGTTTCCACAGGCCTCCAAGGACACACACTTACTTGACCCACAGTCCCCATCTGCTGCCTCCCTCTCCTTTCACTGTGAAGGACAGATTCTGAGGTAGGAGGGCACTCAAACCAAGATGTTCCTTGGAGAGTGAGGAGCATGGAACTTTATTTAGTTCTCACGGCGGTCTCCAGTCTTAGGGGAGAGAGCGGCAAGAGAAGGACTGGGCCAGAGATGTCACCTCTCCTCACTCTTTTAGGACAGTGCTGTAGGTTTTGGCGTCTTCTCAATGAACAGTGCTGTGGGCTGTAGCCTTTTGGTTTCAGCAATCAAGTTTGGGTTCTAATGAGGACAGCGGTACTGGAACAATTTGTTTTTAGGACAAGGTTTTCCCTGCCTCTTTGGGAAGAAGCCAGTGAGGAGGAGACACCTCCAACTGGGTTTCTACTCTCTGATTTCAGATCGTAAGGAACTTTTTGAAACTAAACACAAGCATAGTAAAAAAGGCTAGAACATATTGATAAACATTTACAAAATAAAATTTGAAATCCCACCATGCAGAGATAGACACTATTATTACATATGTAAATCCTTCTAGATATTTTTCCCAAGCAAATACACACACACATGGATTCTAAAAATAGATTCACACGAATTGCTCTGCCATCTGGGTTTTGTTTTGGTTTTCTTCTTTAAACATTACCTTGTGAGCTTCTTCTTTGTCAATAAATGTAGATATACATAAACATTTGTGATAACTTCATGTATTTGATTTTATGATGTCTTCTGGTATGTTTCATTGTTTCAGTACTGGATTCGAACAAAGTTGTAGTCATTAATATTAATTATTTTGCCTAATTTTACTTTAAAATTAGGGTTCAAGGTTCCTTGGGTATAATATCATATTAGTATTTTGGGCAAAGAGGTCTAACTTTTGGCTTAAAATATTTCTTAGTGTAACCCAAATATCGTTACATATCATTCAGGGCCACCTCGCCCCTCATGAATTGAGGTAAAGCTGGACTATGACTCTTGTTCTAGAGTTAGAACAGTTCAGAGACCTTGCCACAACTTCTCCATCTTCCTTTTACTTTTCTCTGTTTCTATTTCTGAGCCCATGGATTCTGGAGTGTCCCACCTTGAGTCAAATTTGGACATAAACCTGAGTATAGAACTTTACCCTTTCTCTGTTTTCCACAAACAATAAAATCCCTCTCTGTGTTTTGTAATGCTGAACTGGAGATTTGAAGGATCGTAGAGAAGAATCCTAACACGAACCACATAGTCTTCCCACAAGCCTCTCTGCCAACACTTCCCAAAGCCCGCTTGCCAGATGAACGACCTTCCCTACTGCATGTTGACCCTGCCATGACCGCAGACACCCTGCCCCCAATTCTTCCTTCCTCCAGTTGGGGAGTAACTCCGTGTGGTCAGTCTGTCCATGGGATCCACAGGATTCTGGTGGACAAAAATAGCACAGATATATAAATATACTTACTCATTTTGGTTAATTTGAATGGAACTGGCTACATTTTGATATATCGTTCAAATAGACTTAGTCACTTAAAGTAGACATTTGGAGCAAGAAACAGCTTCAAAGGATAGTGGTCAGCTCCCTCATTTTGCTGTATAAGAAACTGGGGCCTAATGGGCCAATATTCCCAGCCACCTGCAGCTCCTGAGGGCCAGAGCCTTGCCCAGGATTGCAGGTTTCTCGCTTCTGATCCCACTCCTTCATATTGTTAGGAAAAAGAATCAGACTTCCTTTTCTGACTAGAGAGCGAGCAGGAAGACTTCTCCATCCTCTGCCCCAATCCTTCTGAATCAGAAGGATCCAGGATTAGAACATGCAGATAGAAGAGAGAGTTTAGGCTTAAAAAAAAAAAGGCAGAAATCAAAGGAGATGAATGTTTAAATATCAGAGAAAAGAGTTTACTATTAACGTTCAAACCAAGAAATCTAACATTGTTGCTGTGACTTTTCTTCTGATTGTCTCATAAATCCGCCTAAAGCCTTTATGACCAAGATGGCCTCAATTGGGAGACCCTGGCCTGGAATCCAAGATTTTGAAGATTTGTTCCAGAAGTTGCCCTCTGACTTTTTGTACAATCCTTGGAATTACCTTAACCTTTTTGTGACCTGACCCCCTCTGTAAAGGGAGATAATATTACTTGCCTTAATACAATGCCTTAAAAAAAAATCTGAGATTCCCAGGGGCAAGTTGTGTTTTTTTGTCTAGAGGGAAAAATGATACTTTGCCCCTTCAGCAACATTTAGATAATTATCTGAAATAAACAAGGTAATTAAGTTTATTCTTCATGTGTTCAGTACTTTTCAGTTAACAAAATGTAATTACCCCAAGAATGTTTCACCTTTAACTTTGTTTCATCTTGGAACATTATAGATCGTGTCTCACAGAAAAAACTGCCCTTGGAGAAGGACATTTGAAATTATAGACAAATTTAGCCATCTTCTTGGCGTGCAGTTCTGAAGTGTGCTTGGAACCTCTCTCTCCTCTGCGTGCATATAACAGAAGGTACAGGTCCTCCTGGCTCCTCAGATCTAGTCCTACGAGGGAGTTAATGTGCGTTAGCTTATATATAAGTCAATATGCCAATGCCGATGACTCTAAATTATACCCCTCAGTTCTGAATTCTTCAGTGAGTTTTTTGCTTGAATTCTGCCTCCTGGGTCTCCACTTGAGTATTCAACAGCCAACTCCTATCTCCAAATGTCTGGCAAGGGGCTCATTATTATCTTCTCTTTCCCACATACCAGGCTGCCCTCTGCCCTACTTGTTCATCCAAGCTTGACGTTCATTCCAAACCATTCCCTTCTTCTTACCCAGCATTTTCAGTCAGGAACTCCTAGCAATGTATCTGAAGTCTTTCTCCTCTTTGTCCCCACATCGCTGTCTTAGTTTAGTCCCATATCATCTCTCATTTGAGCTATTGCTAATTATTGATCCAACAAATATTTGTTAAAATTATACTGTAGGCCAGGCCCTATTCTAGGAACTTGGGATGCAATTAGCAAACAAAATATACAAGGATCCCTGCCCTCAAAGAGGTTATATTCCACTGGGGGGAGGAGAAGGCAGATAAAAAAAACATAATAAATGGGTAAGTCATATAGCAAATTTTAAAAATAACAATTGCTATTAAAAAAAAGAATAGAGTAGGAGTGTTGGGAGGGATTGACGTGGGGAGGCTGCAGTTTGCCATTTTAGATGGGGTGATTGGAAAAAGCCTCCTTGAGAAGATAACATTTGAGCAAAGATGTGAAGGTAGCAAGGCATGTAGTTACCTGGGGGAAGTACTGGAGGCCCCAGGAAAAGGCCCTGACATGGGAGCGTGGCTGGTATGTTCAAGAAGCAGCAAGAAGGTCAGTGCGGCTGGAGTGGAGGAAGCTAGGGGCAGTGGTCAGAAATGAAGTCAGAGTCTGTTACATGAACGCCAGCTTTTTCTGAGTGGGATCAGGAGTCATTGCTAGGTTTTGAGCAGAGGAGTGATGGAATCTCATACATGTTTTAAAAGGATCATTCTGGCTGCCACATTGAGAACAGACTTAGAGAAACCCGGAGAGAAACAGAGACTAGGTAGGATGCTGTGGCAATAAGGCAGGTGAGTGATGCTGGTGGCTGGGACAGGGTGGTAGTAATGGAAGTGGAGAAGAAGGCAGATTCTGGAAATAGTTTGAAAGTAAAGGCAACAGAATTTCAGGAAGGACAACTGGGTTGTGGTGAGAGAAGAAGAGTCAGGGATGGGAGTTCCTGAGTGGTTTACCTGCCCCTGGGTTCTCCCCATCCAGCACTCTCTCCTCAAAATCCATCCTTCTGCCAGAGTTAACTTTCTAAATTGCAAAGCTGATCCTGTCCCTCCTCACTGAAAACCTTCAGTGGCTCCCCTTTACCTAAAGCCCCTTCATTTACTACAGCAGGCCTTTTGTGATATGACCCTGCCTTTATTCTCCAACTTCATTTCCTGCTGCTCTATCTGACAATTCCAAACCGCCTGCAGGGGCCTGCCTCACCATGCTGAATCGTGGTTCTGGGTCTTTGATAATACTGTTTCATGTTTTCTGACTTTGCTCCTGAAATCCCCTTTCTGCTGATTTGCCTGATGGATGGGAACTCAATCTCCAGTCCAACCTCAGACATCACCTCTTCTAGAAGGTGAGCTGAGTGCCCTCCTGCGAGGACCTACAGTTTCCTGTGCACACCCCCTCATAATGATCCTCACATCCTGCTGAACTGTCTGTCTCTTTTGTAACCGAATATAAGCTCCTCTCTCCTCCTCTGCAAATAGCACATTGCCAGGCACATAAAGTCATAAGGGGGGCTGTGTTTGCTGTTCTGATTTGAAAGCTCAGAGGCTGGGTTTGCATAAATCTAAATTAAGCCAAACTCCTCCCCAGTCCTTGGGTCTCTGGGCTGTGTCTCAGGAGACAGCGTTTATCACCTTTCGTCAGTGAAGACCAACAGAGGTCAGATGAAGTGAGCGCCTCCCGTGGCTGATGATTTTCTCTCTGTCTCATTGCAGGTTCTTGGTGCATCCCTTCAGCCAGCCTGGGCTCCCAGTGGTCTTGCCACCACCCCCGCCCCCAGATGGTCTGCAATGAGTCACATACGTTTGACAGTATTTCTTTCCTGAACATAAGAAAACAAAAGCACAAGAGAAAAAGCATTTTCTCTTGGCAGTACTGGTGACTGTCCTTTGCGGGGTGAGCATGGAGGTGAAAATCTCAGCCCAAGGGGAGTAGCGAAGGGGTGTCTCATTGTGGCTGACATAGGTCCAGGTTGTCTTTGTCGACATAGTCTTAGAGAAGCAGTTGAGGCCATTTTGTAAGCTTTCTATTCGAAGAAAATCAGGAACAGAATAAAAAGTGGTTTTGGACACAAGTGCTGAACGAAACAGAGCAGATGTAGGAAGCACCAAGCTGGGCCTTTCGGGAGGGGAAAAACGAAATGAGAACCCAAACAAGGCATTCCCCCCACAGAGAAATAAAGACGCCAATGCTACATTACACTGTCTGTGTAGCTCTCACTACAGGGGTTCTGGGATTCCAGCCAGGTGCACAGGGCCACAGCCTGGGCAGCTGAATGGTGCCAAACCCATTTGCTGAAAGACAATGGTGCCCCAGCCTGTTACCCAGACAGCCCAACAAATGTGCCTGGGAGAGCGGAGCCTCAGAGTAGCCTCATCAGCGGCAGCTTGGCAACCTCACGTTCTTGGGAAGGATAGAAGGGCGGGAGGGAGAGGAGTGGGGAGATGTTGACAAGGGCAGTGGGTTTGGGGCTTTAAAAAATCTCAAATGCCCCGTGACTCTCTAAGTCTTTGGTAAATTACCTTTTATTAGCCTTGTTAAGCCTCAGCAGCCTGGAATTGTCTCCTCAAAACTCAGCCATCTGTTCCCCTCCTGTCTAGAAACATGACCACACACGCACACACAAAAGACTTTCATTTCTGCCAAAGATTATTCTTTCTTTTAAAAAAAATGGGAAGGGAAATGGAGAGGGGGAAATGAATGAGGATGAATGTTTTAGAGGCAGTCACATAAAAAACGGATATTTCTAAAACAGAACCCCGACAAAGAGCATTATTAATTTCTTGGGGACTGGAGTCAGGACATTTAACACATTAGTCAGAACATTGTTGAACAACAACTAAATGTGTATTAAGCTGCTTTTAAACGCGAGGGGCTGGGCTAGGAGCTGTGAAAGAAATAAGACTTTTCAGAAAGAATCCTTGTACTCAAAGGAGACAGGAGTAAAAGTTTAAATCACAGCTTAAGGGAAAAGCCAGCTCAAGAAATGTCGCATGACAGGTGTCTGGTATAGACTAGAGGTTCCGTATTCATTGGGAAGAGGGTACAAGCACTACGACTGAAAAGTCTGAAGGAAGGGAAAGGGAATTCTGGTGGATGGAAAAGAACCCCCGATGCATCCAGTTCATCTTCCTACCCGAACAGGAGTCCTTTCCACAGCACACAATTTCTTTTAAAATATTTTTGATAGCAGGCATCCATTACCTCCCAAATAGACCCCTTTTATTTTGAGGATGTTCTTTTTTCTAGAAAATTCTTCTCAACATTGAGCTGAGATCTAGCTTTCTTTAACTTCCTTATGTTTTTCTTCCAGACAATAGAGAATTTTATCCAATCCCTCTTCAGACTTGCAGACAATCACCAGCAGCCCCCGAGTCCTCTCCTCTCTAGACCAGCCATCCTTGCCTCCTCCCCAACATGACTCAGAATCTAGCCATCCTCTGGCTCCATTCTAGTCAGGGAATGCTCCTGCCAAGGGTGGTGCCCAGCCTGAGCCCAGCACTCCAGATGTGTTCCGGCTGAAGATCCTGTGACCACAATTTCTCCTCCTCTGCACATGATTCACTTATTAATATAGCCTAATGTTGCCTTAGGTTTCAGCCACCACATTGCATTGTAAGTAATTAGCAAACTTGAGATCAACCAAAAAACACTTTGCGATCAAACAAAAAACCTAAATGTGCTGCTAAGCCAGCTGTCCCCTGCTTGAGCTGAAGGTCCATATGGGCATTTTGGAGAGGAGTTGAAAGCATTCTGGTTGAGGTGAGAAGCTTGGACAATAGGTGTTCAGGAAACACTGATAGCTATCAGACATCAAAATTGACCTTGATCTTACAATAAATAAAATGGTATAATACCAGCATGGATATAAAGGTAAACACAATAAAGGAACAGAGCCATGGGAATTAAGTATTTATTACAAATTTCCTTTCAAATAAGTGGGATGAGTCTAGGCTGTTCAATATGTGGTGATGGGAAATTTAGTTACCCATTTGTTTGGCATGATGATTCAATGCATCTTTATCTATTACTCTACACTCAAATTAATTTCTTTTCTTCTTCTTCTTTTTTTTTTTTTTGGTGAGGAAGATTGGCCCTGAGTTAACGTCCGTGCCAATCTTCCTCTATTTTGTATGTAGGACACCACCATAGCATGGCTTGATGAGCCATGTGTAGGTCCATGCCCAGGATCCAAATCTGTGAAGTGACTGCTGAAGTGGAGCATGCAAACTTTCCTACTATGCCACCTGGCTGGCCCCTCAAATATTTTAAAGATCTGGATATTATAATATATAAAAGTAAGTATATACAAAAAAGGTAGCTTTTTAAATTATGGGAAAAAACCTTCCTAAGAAAAAGCCATAAGACTCAAAGATGTTGTTTAAAATGTCCTATCCAACAGAAGGCATTCGTTTTCGTTTTTCTAAGTGTTAAAGCATCCAGCTTCGTTTGTACTCACGGATAATGAAACTTTGGCTTGTGAGAGGGTTGGATTGTAAAAAGAAAGAGGATGATTTTCTTAGGAGAAAAAAATGGGTAACATTCTGTAAAGTGTTATGAAAATATAAAATATTCTTTTTATGTAAACTTTCCAGACTGCACGTCTATTCCTAACTGTGCTTCTAAGAACATCTATACATATATGTAAATATAAATATATAATGTGTATATATACATATCTATACATACATAAAAATATATCTGCATATATAATTACATATATGGCATGAAAGTATCGGAGACCTCCAAGGTTTCTGTGTCATATCACATTTACATATTCTACCCTCTTTCGCTAACCCCTATCCAAATATTTCTTAGAGGAAAGCTGCCCCCAGGCTCAGTGCCGCTGATGGACGTGGGAGCAGCTTGGAGGTAGAGAAAAGAGCTACATAAGAAAGATGGTGAGACACTTTTTCTGAGGAGTGGAAAGGAGGATTCCAGGCATGTGTAGGAGCTCTGAAAGAGGTTATTGAGTGAATAAATGATTGAATGAACAAATACATGAAGGGCCAGTGGTTGAACGGCTTTTTAAGCTTTTGGTCTTAAAGTGGTTGAGCAAGAACCCATCACGAGGTGTTGAGGAAAAACTGACATCGCAGCCTCAATCCTACAGGCAAGTGACAAGAGGGACCTTTTGGTTCTATTTGTTCCTTAATTGGTTGGTTTTTTCCATCAAGCTCTCACCTGTGACAGTACAGTCCGTGCTGGCTGTAACTCCCCTAGGGAGCCTCATATGAAAATGATCCTAGTTTCAAACATAAAGGCAATTGCTAGTGAAACATAGAAATTGAACAAGAAGAAATCACGTGATATAATCATATAAATAACTTTATTGTCTGCTAGTGTCCCATTATAACCCTGCCTCTGGGATAAAATCTTGACTACCCTTCTGCCCTGTGTTGTCACTCTTAGATAAAAGAAAGTCCTTCAGTCACTGTAAGGCACAAAGTATAATTTCAATAATTTAACATGTCTATAATAAACCTTAAACTTTAGTTAACATTAAACCTTGCCACCTCCCACCCCCGCTAACTGGGACCTACCGTGAGCTGGTTGGCTGCTGGAGTGATAAAGAAAAGGCTCTTCTTCTCTTCTCCTGCCTGGTAATGGTCCCCTCTGTCCCTGCCAGCTTGTCAACCAAGGGTCCAGACAGAGAGAAGGCCATGTTGCAAGGGGCACTGGAAAGTTCTTATCCAACTAGGACTGGTCTAAGATGGCTCACCCTCTCTGGACCTGTAAATATTTGAACATGACTCTCTCATAAGCCACATTATGGGTTATTTAGAGATTCCCTCACTTTGTGCCCTTACAATTCCTGTAGTATGGGCTATGATGTTTCATCAGCTGACTCCCTCTTGCTCAGCTCTTGGTTTTTTATTGGTTCAGTCCAGCCATAATCCCTCTTGTGGTCTCCTCCTCCTTCTGGTAGGCCTCCACCTAGATTTCAAATGGATCCAGCATGATTCCGTCTCTTCCAGGACCCTCTCTGTTCTACAGGAAACATGCATTCTCTGCCCAGGCAGACTCTAGAGACTCAGAGCAATCCCTAGCTGGCAATTCTTCTTCACAAAATGCTCTACAGTTCCCCAGCACATCTTGCCTGACTTCCAGATGTCCTGGGCAGAGTCAGACAGGTATCCACATTGCCTTCCAGCCATGGAGAACACATTTCAAACTCTCAAAACAATCCCATTAAAGTGACTCCTACCCGTCTCCTTTAGATAGGCCTCAAAGCAATAAATCCCTCTCTCTGACAAACCCTCCTTCCATATTCTTTCTAATTCCCCTCTCCCGACCTTTTCTTACCCCTGATCTGTGGGAATAGCTCTTGCGTGAGCGATCCAAGACTTGCGTGACCAGTTTTCAGATATTTCCTTTGAAAAACTGATACTAGTCTGTCTCACAACTAATTTGGTATTGGATACTTTTTTTAGTGCCTCGGTCAAATAGTTCAATTTAATATATTTTTATACTAGTTGATCAAATGTTACTTTTTATCCCAGGTTGATGACTCTGACTTTCATGGCTAACTGGAGATCCCACTGGGAAAATTGGCTTATAATCTTAATATGAATGTATAAAAAGCCACAGGATTTTGGAAAGATTCATCTATTTAACTTCTTTTCTGCGGTAGCCAGCTTTCAAGATGGCCCCCAGTGATCCCTGCCACCTGGTAGTCATGCCTTTGTGCAATGCTGCTGTATCCACACTGTATCAGTGTGACCAACAGAATATAGAGAAGTGATAGAATGTTACTTCCAAGATTAGATTATAAAATACTTGGCTTCTATCTTGCTTGTTCCCTTTCTCATGCAGACATTCACATAGATATGCCCTCTGGGGGAAGCCATGTTGTGAGCAACCTCATAGAGAGTCCCACGTAGGAGGGAACTGAAGCCTCTGGCCAACAGCTGTGGGAATGAACTTGAAAGAGGTCCCAGTTAAGCCCCAGCTGACAGCTTGACTGCAACTTGATGAGAGATCCTGAACCAGAACCACCAAGCTAAGACCCTTGCCCCTCAGAAACTATGAAATGTAATATTTGTTGTTTTAAGCTGCTAGATTTTGGGGTAATTTGTTATGCAGCAATAGATAACTAATATACTGTCTTAGTTGGACTAACGGTTTTTTACCTTTGCAAAATACTTTCACACAGATTATTACATTTACCAATATAACTAAACCCCTCTTTATATTCTAAAGTCCATCATAAAAATAAAATGCAAATTAGAGAACTCTTCATTTTGTCAAAATATTTATTACAGGATTTTTTTTTTTAAAGATTTTATTTTTTCCTTTTCCTCCCCAAAGCCCCCCAGTACATAGTTGTGTATTCTTCGTTGTGGGTCCTTCTAGTTGTGGCATGTGGGACGCTGCCTCAGCGTGGTCTGATGAGCAGTGCCATGTCTGCGCCCAGGATTCGAACTAACGAAACACTGGGCCGCCTGCAGCGGAGCACGCGAACTTAACCACTCGGCCACAGGGCTAGCCCCCAGGATTTTTTTTTAACAAGCAAGATAATTGAGCATAATTAAAATATGCTTCAATCTATAAAATTCAATTTCCAGACAACTTTTCAGAAATATTTGTATTGTATAAATAAGATACATCTGTAAAATCATAGTGTAGAGACTCAGACAGGACTCGAAGAGGTTGTCTGAATTAGCATGCTTGTTTTGGGCCAGTCTGCACCCTAACACTCCCACACATAGCACCTCTATTTATTAACAACTTCCAGAAAAGCAAATGTGTATGGGGTGAGGAGTTTTGGGGAAAAGAAGCAGCATTTTACGGTCGTTGCAGTCAGAAAGTCCTTAATAGGTAACTAAATCATTTCACATTCAAAATGTTCTTTGCTCTTCTTCATTTTCATAATGTTCTCCCAAAAATAAGGGAGGGAAACAACCATTTCCCATCTGGAGAAGCGAGGCAGAGACTAGAGAAAGAGGCTTTCAAGAAATGGTGGAACTGTCATGAGAAGGAAGAAAGATGGCTGATCTAGACTTCACCCAATAGACCGTGGGTGGGCTTTGTTCTGAATACAGGGACCTGAGAGCTTGATAATGTAATGCACTCTCTGCAGTTATAAATATGTTTCATATTTTATCAATAATAAAGCAGCTGGAAATATCAGTCCTAAAAAAAAACGGTGTGGGAGGGGGTAGGGACTGAATTTAGAATACAGTATTCCCCCCTCATCTGGAGTTCTGCTTTCCACAGTTGCAGTTACCTGCCGTCCACTGCAGTCTGAAAATATTAAATGGAAAACCCCAGAAATAAACAATTTATAAGTTTTACATTGCATGCCCTTCTGAGTCGTGTGATGAAATCTCACCATCCTGCTACGTCCTGGCTGGGACATGAATCATCCCTTTGTCTGGCGTATCCACCAGAATACGCTACCCGCCTGTTAGACACTTAGTAGCCATCTGGGTTATCAGACTGACTGTCGAGGTATCGCAGTGCTTGTGTTCAAGTAACTCTTACTTTACTTAATAATGGCCCCAAAGCACAAGAGTAGTGATGCTTGGGATATGCCAAAGAGAAGCCATAAAGTGCTTCCTTTAAGGGAAAAGGTAAAAGTTCTCAGCTTAATAAGGAAGGAAAAAAATCATATGCTGAGGTTGCTAAGACCTATGTAACTTTTTTTTATAGTATAGTGTTATGATTATTCTATTTTATTATTATTTACTGTTGTTAATCTTTTACTGTGCCTAATTTACAAATTAATCTTTTTTTTTTTGAGGAAGATTAGCCCTGAGCTAACTACTTCTAGTCCTCCTCTTTTTTGCTGAGGAAGCCTGGCCCTGAGCTAACATCGTGCCCATCTTCCTCTGCTTTATAGTGGGATGCCTACCACAGCATGGCGTGCCAAGCGGTGCTATGTCCGCACCGGGGATCCGAACCGTCGAACCGCAGGCCGCCGAGAAGCTGAACGTGGGAACTTAACTGCTGCGCCACCAGGCTGGCCCCTAAATTAATCTTTATTATAAGTATGTATGTATAGGAAAAAACAGTGTGTATGGGGTTCAGTATTATCCATGGTTTCAGGCATCCACTGGGAGTCTTGGAACGTGTCCCCATAGATAAGGGGGGCTATTGTGTGCCATTTCAGCAGTAACAAAGAGACAAATACTAGGTGCTATGTGAGAAACATAATGTGGCTTATTAGACCAAAAATATGTTCCAGAAGCAATTCTTGGGTTGGGTAAGGAGGAAATATACACGAGCTCCCTTTCATACTCCTTCTCGCGGAGTGGAATCTGAATTCAGAAACTGCGTTTGTAATGCGGAAGAGTCATCTCCTTAAAGACTTCGTATCCCCCCTTCACCTTCCTACATATCTACTTCACCCTCCGGAAGGTTCTGGGTTCAGGGCTGCCTCCATCTCCATTATGGGGCGTGACATGCCACACAGTGAACATTCCTGTCTGTGTCAGGGCTCTATTTTACAGTCAGGCCCAAACAGTCTCTGGACCAGTCCCTTTGGGAGTGGTCTAGCCTCCCCTCAGTGTTCTTACGCAGTTAATGGAAGGGCAGCAGTCCACACCCACCTGTCAGGTCTGTTAACCCCATCTTCCTCCTTATCTGGGAGACTGTCTGTGCAGGAACTCAGGCGACTGTGAGGGGTGCTCAGGCATACTCAGCTACCTCTGGTAGACTCAGGTTTAGGAGTTTCTGATTCAAGGGTACTTTTCCAGGGTTCTCAAACTGAGATTTGTAATTAAAAAGGATCATTTGAGACTATCTGTGAAATATACAACGAAAATTTTAAAAGCCATATGTGCTAAATAGTTAAATTAAATATAGATTATCAGTATATGTTTTACACCCACAAGTATGAATTGAGCTTACAAGGATGGATTCTAAATTCAGAATCCATAATCCACTCTTTCTCTTTGATCCTCATTGTCTTCCTCCTTGACTGTCCTCTTATTATCTCCAGTCATCACCAATGATCTTGTCATTTCTTGCCACGCCCCCTCCTGTTGTAAACTGTGTTGCTGGACTCTCTCCAGAACTCCTGTACAAATCTTTGTGCATTTGTCGATTTGTACCTGGTTCTTGGATCCCTTGTAACCAAGCCACAGCCCTGATTGAGACTTTCTGCTCTACTTAAAGCCGAATAACTAGCATGTCTTTCATTTCCAGCTATGAATAAGCTGTTGGCACCCAGATCTATCTGTTTGCCCCAGTTCTCTTTCTGAGTCTCAGGACCACATGTCTAACTCCCAACTGGAGCCCTTTGGTTTGCTCCTCTCCCGCGTCCAATCAACCGTAAAGATCCATCAATTCTGCCTCCTCAACATCTTGTGAATAATCCTCATTTCCACTGCCTAAGCCACTACCCACCATGTCTTGCCCGGACCACTGCCACATCCTCGTATTGGTCCCCTCACCTCCACTATCATTCCTGACTAACCTATTTCCCACTCAATAGCCAGAGGGACCTTTCTTAAATAAATATCTCATCATGCCACTCCCTTGTCTAAAACCCTTCAATGGTTTCCCAACAATTTAGGGTCAAGTTCAATCTCTATACATAACAAAAATTCTCCACTCACTTGTCCGGTCTCATCATTGCCCGTTTTCTATTCATTCTCTATGCTCAAGACCTTACTGGGTTTCTTTCAGTTCCACAAATTTCCCATGCTGTTGCTTTCCTCTGGACCTCTGCTCATTTTGTTCCTCCTGCCTAGTACCCTCTTCCATACCTTCTGCCACTTATCTGCTCATGTTCTCTCAGTATGAATATCCTTCCTCCAGGAAGTGCTCCCTGACTGCTCTAGACTGGGTTTATATGCCCCTCCTATGTGCTCTATTGTGCTGGACACTTCCATGGTCATGGAAGTTATCACACTGCATTACACATTGGTTATCCTTCTTCTTACAGGACTCTAATCACCAGGTGAAGGGCCAAGTCTGCTTTGCTCATTACTGTATAGCAGGGACCTAGGATGGTGCCTGGCACATAGTAAACCTTTAATAAATATTTGCTCAAAAATAACTAGTTTCCAGAAAATACCATCAGGTAAAGTTCTCCCCCTGGTGAGGTATGGGAAATTACGTTGTTGCCTCCATATATACTACCTGGCAAGCTATCCCTGAAGTCATGGAACAGAAAGGCTCAAGACAAAACTACAATGCTAACATCATGTGGTTTATGGAATCAACTGAAAATGCACACTGAGAAGCAAGGGAAAAAGATGAGTTTGTTAACAGACTTAGGATCAAGTGCAGGAAGAGTGGACCACACTACCCGAATCCTGGGTTACACAGTATTCTAATGTTCCCTCTCTCCCTCCTGGCCTCCTCTCTCTCATCCGTCACCTCTCACCCTCTCCTCTGTCATGGGAGCTTTCCCTGCTGAGCAGAGGTGAGCTTTGAGCAAACTGGACAAACAGATAGAAGGTACCTAGGGCCAACCCACACTTATTATATCTGACAGATGTAGGACAGTTATACCTGGCCACAGGTGGAGGTCACCACTGATCTGTTGAGCAGCCATGGCTTTTATCTGCATATTTTGGACAGCGGATATGTGGAACCAGAATGGGTGGGTGTCACCAATGACCGGTCACTTTAAGACCTCATAAGTATTCATTGCCTAATGTGCCTCATGTATATTTAGAGATTCATGAATATTGGCACCCCTTGTGCCTTCCATCCTTTTCCACCTATGTTTAGCACACACACATGCTCAACTTTATCTGTGTCTAACCTCTCAGAAATTTATTCTCTCACTCTTGTGGAGGCCAGAAGTCTGAGATCAAAGTTTTATCAGGGTGGGGTCCTTCTGTGGGCTCTGAGGGAGAATCTATTCCATGCCCCTCTCCTAGCTTCTGGTGCTTGCTGGCAATCCTGGGTGTTCCTTGGCTTGTAGACACATCACTCTAATCTCTGCTTCTGCCTTCATATGGCCTTCTTCTCTGTCTCCTGTGTTTCACGTGGCCTTCTAATAAGGATACCAGCCACTGGATTTAGAGCCCATCCTAATCTAATATGACTTCATCTTGACTAGTTACATCTGCAAATATCCCATTTCCAAATAAGATCACATCCACAGGTACCAGGGGAACATGAACTTTGAGGGTAGGCACTATTCAACCTAGGACAACACCTAAACACATCTTATGAGTTTCATCCAGCCTATGAGTAAGGTTATCTTATATAGTAAAATTGAATATCCTCAAATAATATAATAAACACACCTTCTCCCTGGAAACAAAATAAATCTATTATACACGGTGATTCTGCTTCCTCCACTTGAAAGCATCTCCTGGCTGCAACCAAACAGCTGCTGGTTCCTGACAGTAGAGGAAAAGCTCAAGATTTTCTCTTTTCCCTCTTTGAGGCCCAGCTCCCGTGGGTTTCCTTGCAGTTGGTGGCCAAGCATTGCACAGCAGTGAGGCTAAGGGCTCACCTTTGTGTGTGTAAGCCTGTGACCACCCTAGGAGCTTCCTCCTGATCAGGGACCTGCCTCTAGATGCCCAAGGGAACCCCACCTCCCAGAGCTCATGGCCCCTCTGGGACAGGCCAGGTACTTCCAGGGCCCAAGCTGCTCCTGGTTAAGGCCTGGATGGGGGGAGAGACCTTTCAAGGGAAGCAGAGAAAATTTTCTCTATGCGGTATTTTGCCTGTGGAACATAAATACTCACTTACACATCAATGAATTGCTTATTTGTCAGAATCTACTAAAATTGGAATAGAGAAAAAGAGCTTATTTCTAGATGTCTGAAAGTAAGGCCACCTAACTACATAGAAGTAGATGTTAAATTCTGTAAGATAATTGTAATTTTTAAAAACCTCTCACATGATATCACTCATTCCTATGACACCATCATCCTAGGCATATCCCTCCACGGTGGCATTTATTTTGTGAATTGCAGAGACTAGGTTCTCCTTGAGGTTGGGCATACTTCTTACTTATCTTTGCCTAGCACATTGCCTGGTATTGGTAGACTGCCAGGAAATGTTTGTTGAATAAATGACCAACTGAATTAATTAATGAATTTTTTATACTTGTAAACGAAACTATCTGATCACCCACAGCATTTACCCAAATGAGGTGCAGCTGCTCTCCCTCATGTGCGGTAGTAAATGTTCATTTTCATTTTCTCCTACCTAGTAATAGACGGAGTCTTGTTTCACTTATTTTCCCCATAACCCCTGGGTGACCCTAAATGAATGCTTATCTATCTGGTCAAAATTCCTCGCATGGTTATCATTCCTATCTCTCTTGACTCACAGTTTGATCAACTGACAGAGTAGGTATTCAGTCCCTGAAATCAATCTCTCCAGATTCTTCATCAGTTGACTTTGTTGGGTCTGACTTCCTTCTAGCTCCATGTACAAGCCTTTGTAAGTGGACCTCGACCTCAGCAGCCCCGGGGGAGAGTTCCACAGACTCGACTGAGCAGCGCACAAGTCTTCAGCCCTGATGAGGACCTATGTATATGTATGTGTGTAGACATACTGCTACTTGGAGCCAAGCAAAAGAGAGTTGTAAACTAATGCAGCCTCTGCTGTTGACTCGGTGTATGCTGCAGAGTCTGTTCATCTGTACACAGCGCCCACCCTTTCAGCCATGTTGGGAGATAATTATGGGAAGAAATGCAAAACCCATTAATTCTCATTTAACTGCCACAGCATGTAATTTGAAGCCAGGCCAGCATCAGTGAGAGGAAAATACCTGATTGGCAGAAATTTCCAAGAGAAAGGAGGGCAAGAATGGCTCATCTTCCCAGTGTGACATGTAGGCCCTCAGCTGAAGAAGCCCTCAGGCTGCCTGAGCGCACCAAGGCAGATAGAGTCGGGTTCTTCCTTGGGTTGAAATTTCTACCTTGCCAAAAGTTAGACTTTCCGAGAAGCAAATTAACTCTTTTGACCATTTCATATAGTCTACTCCCCCTGCAATGGTCAGTGGGATCACTACTGTCATAGGCACTGTCAGAGGTAGAGAAAGTGGGTGATCCCAGCAGCACTGCTGAATTGCCTGGGCAGTGTTTACACTGACTATGACCCAGGTGGCAGGCACTTTGCCTTCTGTGCAATCTCTCATCGAATACCTCTAATGATGCTATGATGTAGTTTATCACAATTTTTCAGATGAAAAACTTGAGACTTTAAGAAGATATTCTCAAGAACAGATATGCAGCAGAGAGAGGATTTAAAGCCAGGCCTGCCTGACAGCTGAGCCCAAGAACCAGGAAGGTGACTGCAGGACGTGGGCTTTTCCCAGCTCCAGCCTATATGGTCTGCATGACAGCGCCTGGTCTGGCCTTACCCCCATAACTTCAGAGGCAACTCTTCAACCTTACTTTAAGCTCTTCCAAAGGGGGAAAATTGGTATTCTCATGTAATTTCCTTTTGCCTCTTCACAAATATTTATTACTAAATATGTGACTATATATATATATATATATATAGTGTATGTGTGTGAGGAGGATTTTCCCTGAGCTAACATCTATTGCCAATCCTCTTCTTTTTTCTTGCTTGAGGAAGATTAGTCCTGAGTTAACATCTGTGCCAATCTTCCTCCATTTTGTATATGGGATGCCACCACAGCATGGCTGATGAGTGGAGTAGGTCCACATCCAAGATCCTAACTTGTGAATCCAGACCGTGAAAGCAGAAGGCATGGAACTTTAACCACTTGGCCATGGGGCTGGCCCCTGAAAAAATATTTTTTTAAAGAGTTAAAAGCATGACACTCAGGGGGCGGTGAGGGGTGGGCACAAAGGGTGAAGGGGTGCACCTACAACACAACTGACAAACAATAATGTGCAACTGAAATTTCACAAGATTGTAAACTATAATTAACTCAATAAATGCTTGATATTTGGTTAAAAAAAAATGGGCAGAGGGTATGAACAGACATTTTTCCAAAGAAGATACACAGATGGCCAATAAACACATGAAAAGATGTTCAACATCACTAATCATCAGGGAAATGCAAATCAAAACTACAGAAAGATACCACCTTATGCCTGCTAAAATGGCTATAATCACTAAGACTAAAAATAACAAATGTTGGAGAGGGTGTGGAGAGAAGAGAATCTTCATACACTGCTGGTGGGAGTGCAAATTGGTGCAGCCATTATGGAAAACCAGTATGGAGATTCCTCAAAAAACTAAAAATAGAACTACCATATGCCCCAGCTATCCCACTATGGGATATCTACCCAAACAACTT
This sequence comes from Equus asinus, assembly GCF_041296235.1. NCBI lineage: Eukaryota > Metazoa > Chordata > Mammalia > Perissodactyla > Equidae > Equus > Equus asinus. The sequence goes on from NC_091816.1 coordinate 15,084,156, forward strand.
GAAATCAACAATCCAAAGTAACATATGCACCCCTATGTTCATTGCAGTATTATTCACAATAGCCAAGATGTGGAAACAATCCAAGTGCCCATCAAGCAATGATTGGATAAAGATGTGGTATATATATATATATATATAGACAATGGAATACTACTCAGCCATAAAAAAGACAAAATTATCCCATAATTCCTGGAGGGAATTATGCTAAGAAAAATAAGCCAGACTGAGAAAAACAAACACCAGATGATTTCACTCATATGTGGAATATGAACAAGCACATGGACAAGGAAAACGGTTTAGTGGTTACCAGGGGAAGAGGGGTGGAGGGTGGGCATAGGGGGTGAAGGGGAGCATTTATGTGGTGACAGACAAGAAACAATGTACAACTGAAAAAAAAAAAGCATGACACTTGGGGCCGGCCCCATGGCCAATTGGTTAAGTTCGTGCGCTCCACTTCGGTGGCCCAGAGTTCCATTGTTTCGCATCCTGGGCATGGACATGGCACTGCTCATCAGGCCATGTTGAGGCAACGTCCTACATGCCACAACTAGAAGAACCAACAACTAAAAATATACAACTATGTGCTGGGGCACTTTGGGGAGAAAAAGCAGAAAAAAAAAAAGATTGGCACAGTTGTTAGCTCAGGTGCCAATCTTTAAAAAAAAAACCAAAAGCATGACATTCATACACAGGCATACCACAGAGACATTATGGGTTCAGTTCCAGACCACCGTCAATTATGGTAAAGTGAGTCACATGAGTTTTTCGCTTTCTCAGTACATATAAAAGGTATGTTTACAATATACTATACTCTATTAAGTATGCAATAGCATTATGTCTCAAAAAATGCATACCTTAATTAAAAAATACTTTATTGTTAAAAAATGCTACCCATCCTCTGAGCCTTCAGTGAGTCTTTTTGCTGGTGGAAGTTCTTGCCTTGATGTTGCTGGTTGCTGACTGATCAAGGTGGTAGTTGCTGAAGGCTGGGGTGACTGTGGTAATTTCTCAATATAAAACAACAATGAAGTTTGCTGCATTGAACCACTTTTCTTTTCACAAATGTTTTCTCTGTGGCATGTGATGCTGTTTGATAGCATTTTACCCACAGTAGAACTTCTTTCAAAATTGGAGTCAATCGTCTCAAACTCTACCACTGCTTTATCAACTCAGTTTATGTAATATTCTAAATCCTTTGTTGTCATTTCAATAATCTTCACAGCATCTTCACTAGGAGTACATTCCATCTCAAGAAACAATTTTCTTTGCTCATCCATAAGAAGCAACTCCTCATCTGTTAAAGTTTTATCATGAGATTGCCGCAATTCAGTCACGTCTTCAGGCTTAACTTCTAATTCTTGTTTTCTTGCTATTTCCACTGCATCAGCAGTTACCTCCTCCACCGAAATCTTGAATCTCTCAGAGTCATCCCTAAGGGTTGGAATCACCTTCTTCCAAACTCCTGTTAATGTTGACGTTGTAACCTTTTCTCATGAATCCCAAATGTTCTTTGTGGCATCTAGAATGATGAATCACTTCCAGAAGATTTTCAGCTGACTTTGCCCAGATCCATCAGAGGAATCACTGTCTATGGCAGCCATAGCCTTATGAAATGTATTTCTTAAATCATAAGACTTGAAGGTCGAAATTACTCATTGATCCACGGGCTGCAGAATGGATGCTATGTTAGCAGGCATGAAAACAACACTCATCTCATTGTACATCTCCTACAGAGCTCTTGGTGTCCAGGTTCATTGTCAGTGAGCAGTAATATTTTGAGAGGAATCTCTTTTTCTGAACAGTAGGTCTCAACAGTGGGCTTAAAATATTCAATAAACTATGTTGTAAGCAAATGTGCTGTTATCCAGGCTTTGGTGTTCCATTTACAGAGCACAGGCAGAGGAGATTCCCCATAATTCTTAAGGGCCCTAGGATTTTGGGAGTGGTCAATGAGCATTGGCTTCAACTTAGAGTCTCCAGCTGCATTAGCCCCTAACAAGAGAGTCAGCCTGTCCTTTGAAGCTTTGAAGCCAGGCATTGACTTCTCCTCTCTAGCTATGAAAGTCCTAGATGGCATCTTCTTCCAACGTAAGGCTATTTCATCTACATTGGCAGATCTGTTGTTTAGTGTAGCCGCCTTCATTAACGATCTTAGCTGGATCTTCTGGAGAACTTGCTGCAGCTTCTCCATCAGCACTTGCTGCCTCACCCTGCACTTTTATGTTGTGGAGACGGCTTCTTTCCTTAAACCTCATGAACCGAACTCTGCTGGCTCCAAACTTTTCTTCTGCAGCTTCCCCATTTCTCTCAGCCTTTACAGAATTGAAGAGAGTTGGGGCCTTGGTCTGGATCAGGCTTTGGCTTAAAAGAATGTTGTGGCTGGTTTGATCTTCTATCCAGACCACTAAAGCTGTCTCCATATCAGCAATAAGGCCGTTTCACTTTCTTTTTATTTGCATATTCACTAAAGTGGCACTTTTAATTTCCTCCAAGAATTTTTCCTTTGCGTTCACAATTTGGCTAACTGCTTGCAGCAAGAGGTCTGGCTTTCTGCCTGTCTTGGCTTTTAACATGCTTTCCTCACTAAGCTTAATCACTTCTAGTGTTTTTGTTTTTTGTAAAAAACAAAACAAAAAGTTTTTGGTGAGGAGGATTGGCCCTGAGATAACATCTGTTGCCAATCTTCCTCTAGTTTATGTGGGATGCCATCACAGCACGGCTTGATGAGCAGTGCTTGGTCCGGGCCTGGGATCCAAACCTGCGGACCCCAGGTCACATACAAGCACAAACTTAACCACTACACAGCTGGGCCAGCCCCTACTTCTAGCTTTTGATCTAAAGTGAGAGATGTGTGACACTTCCTTTCACTTCAACACTTAGAGGCCATCGTAGGGTTATTAATCGACCTAATTTCTATCTTGTTGTGTCTCAGGGAATAGGGAGGCCGACGAGAAGAGAGGGAGAGAGATGGCGAAACAAGACAAGTCAGAGGATCAGTCAGTACACACACATTTGTTGACTAAGTTCGCCATCTTATATGGGCGCCACTTGTGACGCCCCAAAACAGTTAACAATAGTAACATTAAAGATCACTGATCACAGATCACCATAACAAATATAGCAATAAAGAACAGTTTGAAGCATTATGAGAATTACCAAAACGTGACACAGGAGTGAGCAAATGCTGTTTAAAAAATGGTGCCAATAGACTTGCTCAGTGCAGGGTTGCTGCAAACCTTCAATTTGTAAAAAACACAGTATCTGTGAAGCACGATAAAGCAAGATGCGATAAAACAAGGCATGCCTGTAAATATAGAATGAACACGTATCAAAATGTATTCAACTTACCGAGGGAATTAGTATGATAGTAAAGTTGGTTCCAAAAGCATTTTGAAGAACTATATATTTATAGGCATCTTAGAAAATAGAAATTCTAAAATAAGATTTCTAGATTAGATAAACTGGTTACCATCCTACAAGAAAATAAAAATAAAATCATGACCTTGAGGTTATCATTTCTACCAAATGCAAATCTATAAAGTACCATGTAACCTCACAGTAGTATCTGGCTCTGATCAAGTAGATAATGGCAAAGCCAAACACAGGCACATTTCATTACATCACTGGGTCCCCAACCTTTGTCACACATTAGAATCATTTGTGGAGAGTTTTTTAAATCCTAACACCCAAGGTCTCACTTGTGCTAGTTTCTTATTGTAACAAATTACCATAAATGTTGTGGCTTAAAGCAGTACAACTTTATTCTCTTATAGTCCTGGAGGTCAGAAGTCTAAAACAGGCTCACAGGGCTGTGTTCCCTCCAGAGGCTCTGGAGGGAGTCCATTCCTTGCCTTGTCCAGCTTTTAGGGGCCACCTGTACTCTTTGGCCCACGGCTTCTTCCTCCATCTCCAAAGCCAGCAGCACAGTATCTTCTCTGACCTCTGCTTCCAGCTTCTCTCTCTGAGGCTGATCCTCCTGCCTCTGTTTTATACGTGTCATGTGATGACTTTGGGTCCACCTAGATAATCCAGGATAACCTCCCCATCTCAAGATCCTTACCTTAATCACATCTGCAAAATCTCCTTTATCATGTAAGGTAACATATTCACCGGTTCTGAGGATTGGGTCATGGACGTCTTTGGGGGGCCATTACTCAGCCCATTGCATCACCCCACGCCCTTAAGTGAGAATGTGCAGGAGGAGGAGCCAGGCATCTCTAGCTGAAGATCCCCAGGTATTTCCAACATGAAGCAAAGTTTAAAGTCCACCACCCCAAATAATTAGATTAACTTTGCATGACCCCATTAAACAATGCTCCAATTTGACATTGAGAGGACAAGTTCTTGACTTGGCTTTCTTTTTAAGTCTGGGATAATTTTCCTTAACAAACTAAAAAATTATGAAATAATTCTCAAATAAACAAAACTCTACTTTGATTAACATCTGCAATCATTTTTTTGTTTTTTCTGATCCTGGACTGGCTGCTGCTCTCACGGACTGTGTGAACTTGGCAAGTCCCGGGTGCCTTCCACCCTTCTGCAAAAGGGAGCAAATGTAACTCCTTTCTGTCGAAATGGCGGTGACAGTGGAGGAAGGTGTAAACTAAGTGATTGAAATGCCATCTGTAAATATGGCTGCTCCACATGCCTGTGATTGGCTGCTGGAGGACGAGCCAGTCTCCAGTTTCCACGACCAAGAATCATACTCTGTGGACCACAAAAGACTGATGCTTGTAAATGCTACTCAAATAACTAAAATGAAAATAACGTACACGTATACACGCACCCATCTATCCTTCAATTATGTCTAATGGCTGAAAGTGAACAGAGGGGAGCTGGGAAAGCAGTTAGTGGCAGCACACCTGGGAAACTTGGTGTAGCACCAAAACCCATAAAACCTCTTGCAGTAAACCTATCATCAGTCTGAGTTTACGGCATTTCACCCAGTGCTGATCCCAGAGCCTCAGGATAAACTTCGCACAAGATGGAAAAACTGTCGCTGATTTTTAATACCTGAGTTCATGATAGTAGTTCTTGTCTTTTAATTGAAACAACAGGACCTTCTCAAGGTTGGCAACAATCTGCAGCATACACTTGGAGATTCTGAAAGGTCTGAAGAATGCTTCTCATGTTTAAGGAAAGGAAAAGTTAGACTCCTAGGGTCCACCTTATAGGCATTTTGGAAAAAAAAGAATTCTGGCATCAGATTCCTAGATTAGATACAAAACTGGTTAATGCCCTACAGGACAATAAAATCATGACCTTGAGGTTATCTTCTCTACCAAAGAGAAATCTATAAAGTAATGCGTAACTGCCCCACTTCATGCAACATCCTCACTTCCGGACTCTTCTCTTTGTTTTGTTCATGTGGACAAACCTTGCTCTCTTTAGATATAAGACTCAACCTGGTCGACAAGTGTCATCAGTTCTGTTACTAGACAAGACTGATCGTTATAACTTGAATGAACCATGGGCCACGTTTCCTAAAGCAATGGTTTCCGACCCTCCTTCAAACAGCAGAACCAATTTTTCAAGTGAAATCATAGGCCGATCTATAAGTGACAAAATGGAAAAACTGTTATCCTAACAGTTGGCACCATTATGCTTCTTAGCAAAGGACATACAGTTGATCCTCATTATCTGCCAATTCCATATTTTAGAATTCACCTACTTGCTGAAATTTGTTTGTAATCCCAAATGAATACTTGTGGGGATTTTGCAATTATTTACAGACATCTGCACAGCAGCAAAAAAATTAAGTCACCTGACATGCATATTCCCAGCTGAGGTTGAACAAGGTGATGGTTGGCCGCCTTCTCGTTCTTGTACTATCAACGAGAGTCCTTTTTGAGGTTTATTTAGTGCCACTTCATTTTTTTTGCATTTTTATGCTTTTTGTTGGAGATTTTGCTGCTTAAAATGGCCCCCAAGCATAGCGCTGAAGTGCTGTCTACTGTCCCTAAGCACAAGAAGACTGTGATGTGCCTTACGGAGAAAATATGCCTTTTAGATAAGCTTAGTTCAGGCACAAATTACAGTACTATTGGCCATGAGTTCAATCATTAATGAATCAATGATATCTCTTAAATAATGTGTCTTTAAGTAGAAACATACATAAAACAAAGTTACACATTGGTTGGTGGACAAAAATGTTGTGACCAGAGGCTCACAGGAACCTAACCCTATATTTCCCCTAGAAGCAGTGATTCAGTACTGGCTAATTCCATGTTTGGGTGATTTTATAGAACAGAACTACTGTGAACAATAAGCATCAACTGGGGGCTGGTCCTGTGGCCAAGTGGCCAAGTTCATGCACTCCGCTTCAGCGGCCCAGGATTTCGCTGGTTCGGACCCCAGGCGTGGACATGGCACCACTCATCAAGCCATGCTGAGGCGGCGTCCCACATAGCACAGCCAGAAGGACCTACAACTAGAATATACAACTACGTACTGGGGGAGCTTTAGGGAGAAGAAGAAGGAAAAAAAAAAAGAAGACTGGCAACAGATGTTAGGTCAGGTGCCAATCTTTAAAAAAAAAAAGCGTCAACTGTATTTGCGTTTGGAAAAATATCTGGATTATGGCTTAAGTTAGATGGTGGAACTCCAGGGGCCTAGGCAGAAATTTGTTTGTTGCTATAGGGATGGAGTAGAGAAAGGAAGGAAGAGAGGAAAGGAAAGGAAAGGAAGGGAGAGAGAGGAGAGAGGAGCCATTGGTAGGAAGAGACATGTTTAACTCTGTTTCAGTAAAGGGCCAAGAGAGCAGACCCCAGCAACAGGGAGACTGAAATGGAGTAAGATGTCTAATATAGACTATTAGGATTTCTTGCCATGTTGGGAGCGCTGTGACCCTCTCCTTGTGACTTCCACCTCTTTCTTAAAGTCTGCGCTGCTCACATGCACTTCTCATGGCTGAGGCTTTTTGGTTTTATTTTGTTTACTTTTTTCCCATGGAAATGAGAAGCAGGTTAGTGTCCGGTCTTCAGCAAAGTGTTGCAGAACTTTGTAAGGAGGCAGGAGCTCACTCAGCAGGGAGACCCATGACAAGGTAAGCCCTCCAGGGGACTGAAGATATCCTAGAGAGGACTTCACAGAGTGGAAGGCTTCGGAATGAAAAACTCCTTGCCCAGGCAATTTTACCTGGCTTTCAAAGGGTTGGGAGGGCCCAGGGGACATCAGGGACAGCTGTGGAGCTGTTCTGTTTGAGGCAGGGCAGGATGCAGAGCCCTGCCTAAATGTCCTTCCCCTGCCACCCATCTCCATTGTGCAGAACAGAGTATGCAAAGCATGGGCCTAAAATATCACAGACTAGCAAGCACAGTTTTTCCTCTGACAGTGCCTAGTAAATCCCTTATCTATGTCCCCAGGAAAGGATCGCCCAGGATTTAACTTAACCCTTCTATTCTTACTTGGCTTTTCACAAGGATCACAGGATTGTGCCCAGAGCGCAGCTGGAGAACTCAGACCTGGGCTGGGCTTGGAAAGACTCAGAGCTCCCCTGTGGTTAAATGCAGCTCTAGGTTTGGTAGCAGCGGAGCCTGACCCTTCCCTTGTCTTCCTGCTTCCCTATGGGATTCTGCCTGTAATCAGGCTCCCCACTGACCTGGCTTCTTTCCTGGAGCACGGAGCTTTTAATCAAATGAAACCAGCCTCTCGAACATTCCAGCAAAGCTCAAGCAGCGGATGATTTCCCCTGACTCCGCACACGTGCCAGAATCGCTCTTGCCACCTAAGCCCTTGAATTTCTCGATGGTGGGCTGAGGGGAGGAGGTGCCGATGAGAAGAACTTTCCCTAGTGGACCCGCCACAAGGGGGAAGGAGGGAGAGAAACAGAAAGAGGTGGCTGCTGATCCTGCGGCCCCTGCTCATTCAGGAGCTAAGGATTTGCAGAGTGGACCCTACTCCTCCTGGTCTCCCTGCTTCTGCTCTGGGATCTGGGATCCAATGACCTGGGACCTCCTTGTTCTGTTTCCTGACCCCAGAGCACTTACTGGCCATAATTACGTGCCACATCATGAACATGTTTGCATTCTCATTATCTCATATTTTGTCCCTTACTGATTTTGTCAAGGCTGACACCTATTTTCTCCCATAGGCCTTATGGACCCACAAATCAGAGATTATAAAGCTCTGTCACAAGGAAAATTTACTTGCTACACATAAATGTGTTGCATGTAGGCGGTAAAAGAAAAGAAAAAAAGATTATTATTCAAAACGTGATGGTAAGACGCCAGGTTCTGTGAGTAACTCTTCCTACAGATTTTTAGGAAGCTGGAGAGTCTGTGTCTTTCCATAATGTGAAATGTACAGACAGTATAGTCAACTGTTTGATCAGTTCTGTAAAATATCTATTCTGTAAAATATCTATCTGTAAAAATAATCTGACCGGTCGACCGAAATGAACATGGACTGGAATGACCCAGATTCTCAATATCTATGTGTAGTCTAGTTAAAAGATTTTACAATAAAATGTGAATGTCTCTCTCATCTGTCTTGTCCTTTCCATCCCAGTCCCGTCTAGCTGTGTGAGTACATGCAATGGGAGTGGGGTGGGGAGACTGAGCTTTGGGACAGGTCCTGCAGCCCTGGTGGCCTGGTGACAGGTGCAATCAGCTTTTCATCTATAGGGAAACAGTAGATTGGGAGGCCAGGCTCACTGGGGCCCAGGGCAGAGACCCTCAGCCCATCATCCTGCTGTGAAGGAGACTTGGCTTTCATGGATGTCAGATCCTATCTGGCTGAGTAGGTCCTGGGCAGGGTAGATCAAGGCACCCATGGGACTCTTCGTTGTTTTCTGACAAACTCACTTTGTTTTCAATCAGAACCTCTCATCTAATAGAGACTCATTAAGCACACACCATTGCCAAGCACTGTGCTGTCCAGAGTGGGCTGTCCACTCCTGGATCAGGTGCGCTCGGATGCCAGGTTCATTGAACAGAGGAGTGAAATTTTGTATCTCGGCCTGAGACAACGTCACATCTTCTGGGACTCGGACACCAGAGCTGCTTCCTAACAGAGAAGAGTGAACTGTCCTCTCTCTCTGTCCATGACCCATCGGGGATGCAGACCTTCGACCACCAACCCTCCCTTTGACTTCAGGTCGCTTTTCTTCCCTTTTTCCTGAACGAATGCGATTTCTAGCCTCCCTGCCACCCATCTGCACTGCATCCTACACACTGCTGTCAGATTCCTCTTCCTTAAACACGGCTTTGATCGTCATTCCTCGCCTGCTCAAAAAGCTTCAAATAGTTCCCACTGCCTACAGAGTAAAGACGACTCCGCTTAGCCTGTCACTGCAATCCCCCACAATATGGCCTGAGCCTGCTCTTGTCAAACCCCTCTCCTACGTCTTTCCTACGTGCACCTTCCTCTTCAGTCAGTTCTCTCGGATGCCCCGAGCATGCCTTGCACACTGTTTTCTTGTACCTTTGTTTCCAAATGTTTCCTCCAATACTGGGACGCCCCCCACACACTTCTCTCCATAAAAATCCTCCCCATTCTCCAAGAACCAATTCTTTCTCCAACTAATTCTTAATCAGCTCAGAGTGACATCTTTCATTGTTTTGAATTTGCTAAGTTGGTTATATGCATTCGTTTGGTGCTCCTGGTTCTTTCCAAACTTATCCCATCAGTAAGAAATTAGTGCGTGGCTGTGGCAACTGCAGGGCCATGGCAATGGAATATTCTGGGGGCCATTCCCCCCTCCCTTTTAAAGGGCAGGCATGGTCTGGAGGAGGGAGCAGAGGAGAAATAGGACAGTTTTCAAGTGAAGAAATACCTCGCATTTCCTCTAAGACAAACGAGGTTTCCCATTTAGCAAACGGAAGGAATTCTTGACTGTTTTCTGTCAAATGTACTTTCTTTTCTAAAGCAAAGGTCTAATGTTACCTCCTTTATTTGTAAAGCTGATGACATTGTCTTCATCTCAGCCCCACTGGGAACACGCTTATGCCTTGTGTTCTGAGCACTGGTGATGGATCTCACTGACACATTCACACACTCATCCAGCTTCCCCAGCAGAGTCCCACTCTTACACCATGACTAGCCAACATCCAGACACTGGGCTATGGAACATGAGCCAAACTGGCTGCTCATTCCTGACTTGAGCCTACGACCTTGACTTCAACAATATATTAGCCTATATAAGTGAGCCAGGCAGTCTCAGAGCACTGCGGCATTGATACAGGATGAAGCTTTTATATTTTGTGAAGAGAGATTCTGTTCTTCCTAGCACCAAGGCATGAAAAAACCTCTTGAATTGAATTCCAAGAAGCTGCGGGCTGTGATAAAAGGCTCCCTTGATTATAAATTTGAATGCCTGCTTTCTGATCCTCCCTTAACACTCGGTATGACTGGGAAAAGCAGTTTTGTTCTTGGTGGCAGTTTCCTCATCGGTAAATGAAGGTTTTTTTTCTGATAATCTCTTGGGCCTCTTCAAGCTCTAGGATTCCATGCATCTGAATCATCTTGTGCCCCCAAATCAACTAAAGGACTTTTTAAAGATGTCTTCCAACATTGTGACGCCTGAGACTTGCTATAATCACTACCGCAGAAAGAAGAACAGTCATTTGTGGAAATCTACACAAACCATTTCATTGCTTTAGAATTGTGCTCACGGTGTTTCTGTGATTAAACTTTTATGCTTGTTTGTTTGTCTGTTTGTTTAATGTGAAACGGCGTGTGATAGTTTTTCAAAATTGCTGACTGGCTCTGTTGGTATCAGGCAAGATCCTTGATTGCAAGCAACAGAAATCAAGTCTGATTAACTTCATATGAAAAGGAATCTATTGGAAGACTCTCTGAGATCTCACGGATTCTGCTCTGTGAACTGGGAACCAAGATGAAAAAGAAGACCTGAATGAACAAGCCCCACGCCAAACTCCTTGGTCGCCTTCCCATCAGACGCAGAGTAAGCTTTCCCTTCCTGGGAATCCCCAGCTTGTTGCACATACTAAATACGTTTTATTCATACTCATTAGTGAGTGTGTTGTGTCATCTCTCTTGACATACAAAGAAATTCCTGGGTGGGAGATCATGCTTATCTCTGGGTGGACTGATTAAAACAGGGAAGAAACAGAGGCAGCTGGACAGCTGGACCAGAGCCCAGGTTAAGCCACAGAACTCCAGCTGAGTACAGGCTGCTGCCCCTATTGGACTCTTGATGCTGCCGCAACTTGCGGGAATAATTTACAAACTGATCCTGGGTCTTCGTGTCTCACCCCTAAGATTCAGAGTTCTGGGTGGAAGAATTGCCTGAGTCTAGGCACACACCTGGCTGCCAGGGGCAAGAGGAAGATCTTGTCTACTGCTTCTCTGGTTATAAGCACAGTAGATTTAGAAGCTTCTGGGCCTTAAACAGTGAGATGAAATGAAATAACCCTCCAGTGCAATACTCAAAGATGAAAATTCTTTAATTATGAGACTTCGCAGTTCTTTATAAATTAAAAAAAAAAATGCAAACCTGCACTGTTCATGTTCTTACAAAGCTTTTATTTTAATAGAAATAAAATTCACCATTTTAGGGGCCAGCCCCATGTCTGAGTGGTTGGGTTTGCACGCTCCTCTTTGGTGGATCAGGGTTTCACTGCTGGTTCGGATCCTGGGCGTGGACATGGCACCGCTCATCGGGCCATGTTGGGGCGGCATCCCACATGCCACAACTAGAAGGACCCACACCTAAAGATTACATATATATATATATATACACTGGGGGGATTTGAGGAGAAAAAGCAGGGAAAAAAATTCACCATTTTAAAGTATACAGTTCAGGGGCCGGCCCGGTGGGGCAGCGGTTAAGTTCGCACGTTCTGCTTCTCGGTGGCCTGGGGTTCACCAGTTCAGATCCTGGGTGCAGACACGGCATCGCTTGGCAAGCCATGCTGTGGCAGCGTCCCACATATAAAGTAGAGGAAGATGGGCATGGATGTTAGCTCAGGGCCAGTCTTCCTCAGCAAAAAGAGGAGGATTGGCAGTAGTTAGCTCAGGGCTAATCTTCCAAAAAAAAAAAAAAAGTATATAGTTCAGTGGTTTCTAGTATATTCACAGTGTTGTGCTAAATAATTCCAGAACATTTTCATCACCTCAAAAAGGAATCCTTTACTCACCAAGCAGTCATTCCCTATTCCCCCATTCCCTGGCAACCATTAATCTGCTTTCTGTCGGTATGGATTTGCCTAATTTGGACACTTCATATAAGTGGAATTATCCAATATGGGGTCTGTTCTGACTTACTGCTTTCACTCAGCACAATATTTCCAAGGTTCATCCACGTTGTAGCATGAATTGGTACTTCACTCCTTTTTATGGCTGAGAAATATTCCATCATGTGGATTTGCCACAGTTTGTATCTGTTCTTTCATGGATGGGCATTTGGGTTGTTTCCACTTTTTGGCTATTACAAATAATGCTGCTATGAATATTCATGTACAAGTTTTTATGTGAACACATGTTTTCAGTTCTCTTGGGTATACACCGAGGAGTGAAATTGCTCAGTCTTACAGTAACTTCACTCTTAACTTTTTGAGGAACTGCCAAACTTTTCCACAGTGGCTGCACCATTTTACATTTCCACCAACTGTGTGTGAGGTTTCTGACTTCTCCACATCCTCGCCAATACCTGTGATTGCCCATGTTTTTTGTTGTAGCTGTTCTAATGGGTGTGAAGTGATATCTCATGTGGCTTTGATTTGCATTTCCCTAATGACAAGTGTTGTTGAGCATCTTTTCATATGCTTATTGGTCATTTTTATAACTTCTTTGGAGAAATAACCATTCAAATCTTTTGCCCCTCTTTTTAATTCCATTGTCTTTTCGTTGTTGAGTTGTAATAATGCTTTATATATTCTGGATACAAGTCTCTTGTCAGACATAATGATTTGCAAATATTTTCTTCCATTTTGTGGATTGTCTCTTCAAATTCCTTGTTTTTGTTGTTAGTTTTTATTTTTCGTTTTTCTCCCCAAAAGCCCCCGGTATAGAGTTGTATATTTTTAGTTGTGGGTGCTTCCAGTTTTGGCATGTGGGATGCCACCTCAACGGGGCCTGACGAGCAGTGCCATGCCCATGCCCAGGACCTGAACTGGCGAAACCCCGGGCTGCCGAAGCAGAGCGCACAAACTTAACCACTCGGCCATGGGGCTGGCCCCCTCTTCACATTCTTGATGTCCTTCAAAGTGCAACAATTTTTAATGTTGATGAAACCCAATTTATCTACTGTTTCTTTAGTCATTTGTGCTTATGGTGTCGTATCTAAGAAACTATTGCCTAATTCTAGGTCATGGAGAGTTACTCCTATGTTTTCTTCTAAGAGTTTTGTAGGCTTAGCCCTCACCTTTGGGTCTTTGATCCATTTTGAGTTAATTTTTTATATGGTGTGAGTTAGGGGTTATTCTTTGTGGCCGTATAGCTGTCCCAGCACCATTTGTTGAAAAGACTATTTTTTCCCCCTTGAATACTCTTGGCACCCTAGTCAAAAATCAATTGATCTTAAGTGTAGGGTACGTTTCTGGGCTCTCAGTTCCATTTCATTGATCTATATGTCCATCCTTATGGCAGTATCATACTGTTTGATTACTGTAGCTTCTTAAAAGACTTCTCAAACTTAAGAAAGAAACTCTTTATTCTAGCAAGACTGAATTGCATGAAACCAATTTTTTCTCTATTTTCAGAATACAGTTGTGAACAAGTTATGAGACACTAAGCTACCTGATCTAAGATACAAATAAAGAGGTGATAAACCTGTTTCTATCTCATATAATCTACTATATTTAGAATAACTTCATGTGAAGAGAATGTTGCATGTTGAAATACTTTATAAGAAGAAATTTCCTTTATAAAATAAAATGTTAAACTTTTTTGAAAATTCCATCCATAATCATGATTCAAACACAATTATTTTAATTTCTTCATGATTTTCTTCTAACCTTTAGCCACAAGTATACATATTTTTACATTTTAATCATATTGAATGTACATTTTTCCTTCTGTTTTTTAAAATTAGTATTATGATAAATAATTTTTATATTTTCATATAGTATTCATGTTTTAATGGCTACTTAGTATTCTATTGTTTCATGTCACAGTTGACTAATTTATTATTTTATATTTTGTTTTCTCCACATTGTTTTGCTCTTAAAAATAATAAAAGCTTTGCGCCAATTTTTTTATTTTTGAACTTTTTCCTTAAGATAAATTTCTATTGTTATAATTACTTAGTCAAAAGTTAAGAACATTTTTATTTACTGCAAATTCTTCTCTAAAAGTATTCTATCAATTTAAACTTTTAAAAGCAATGTCTAGACATGTCAGCTCCTAAGCAGCTTTGTCAAAATTTGGATTTAGTAAGTTTTCTTTATTTTAGCCAGTTTAATGATATAACGTTATGGTTTTAATTTGTACTTTTTACTTACTAGCAAGTTTAAATGTTTCTCATGCTTGTAACTTTTATTTTCCCTTACACGCTTTACTGAGAATAGAGCATTTTAAAAATACTTCTTCTATTAAAGTAATATTTGTTGAATGTAGAAAAGCATGAAAAAAACTCATCTATAATCCCACCACTGAGAGAGAACTAAGTTAGATCTCTTAGGAAATTGGGATCATGCTGCAATTATACTTGGAATCCTTTGTTTCCTGCAGCATCATTTGCCATATCTTAAACAAGGCATGTTAATTTTACAGTATTTTTTATTTATCTCTAAAATTAGTACAACAAAGTGAAAGTAGCGTGCCCAAATCTGTTTCCCAAAAGGACTGGGCCAGAGTTCATGGTACCACCCATGGCTTCTGAGTCCCGTTGTAAAGATCTCTGGGTTGCGATGACTGATTGTCTCTGATGTGGCACAGCACAAACTGCTGAGACCCTTATAACGACACTCTTTCATGCTTTTCACATCTGTATCCCAAGACCCTCAAGATAAAGCTGGAGAGGGCTCTTTGTAGTTTAGCAGAGTGTCCAGTGTTTCTGTTGATCGTGTACATTTTTTAATATGAATTTATCCTTTTATCAAGTACAATTGATAAGATAAAAAGTAAGTTAACAAGTGACTCAACATTTAGAATTTGCTATTAAGTATTTTTAGTTCAGTGACTAAATATTTCCATAGCTAACAGTCACATTGAAACCGAAAAGTGATTAATACTTAAAGGTTTAATTAGTATTAGCAGAGACTTTTGACTTATAGCTGATGCATAGAGTTGTGTTAAAACTTATAAACCCATCACAGCCTTCATTTCACAATTGTTGAATCTAACTATATGTATGCGAAGACCATTTATTTTTTAGTAATCTACAAGGATGGGAGTTTTCTTGACATTTGGAGAAGCATTTACTTCAGTAACTAATGAGCATTCTCTCTTTCTTGGGAGAAGCGACCATCTTTCAGTGGCCAGAGTACAAATTCAAAGTCTAAAGTCAAATTCTGTGAAACACGATTCTACTTTCAGAAAGCCCTCACTATTGTGGATGTCCATGTATTTTGGGGGTCTATTTCACGCTCATATTCATGCTCTTTTTTCAATCTATCCACAGCAGTTTGGCTCAAGCTGAAGACTTGGGAGGTACCTGAAGAAAGAATTCATCTTGGAGTCAGCGGTTCTCACCTCAAGATGTAAATGACCTCACAGTAGGTCTCCATGACAGCCTTTTACAATCACAGAGCTAATATTTCTCAGGCATTAGTCTGAGAACCTACATAGGTATTTCAAGTTGATTGTTTAGCTTCCCAATCATCTCAAGCTATGAAATAGTCAGATTCTCACAAGAACCATGTGCTGAAAACTCCTACCTCTTCTGCAGAGCTCTGAAGGGTCATTTTTAATTGGTGCCTTTACCAGCTATGTTTCTATTTTTCAAATCCCACAGTAGCTTGGGCTGCCTCCATATCACCACTTAACGTTTCCAATGGTGGAGTAGTTCACAGGCTTACCATGAGATCCCCATCAGCTTGGGCAAGGCTCCAGTTACCTGATACTGACACTCAGCTTAGATAACCTTTGAAGTTTCTTCATCCCTGGGAGGCTGTGATTCAGTGCTGACTTCTAGTAATACTGTGGAAAGTGCATGCCAATAGCCTTTAGATATTATCTTAATCTTCACGATAATGACTCATATATTTAATAACTGTTTTAATTTGTAAAAGCAAAAATGTACACTGAAAAGATAAGTGTGCCGACCTAACTTTGAAGCCTAGCCCACAGTTGTCGAGACCAATGAATGAGACAAAGTAAGTAAAGCTCTTGGGGTAGTACTGGTTTCCCCTTTTCCCTCTCTCTGGCTGTAAGTAGGGTTAGACCCAACTTGCCTAGTTGCCTAGACCCAACTAGGCAGGTTGGGTCTAACCCTACTGTGTCCTCTGTGCACTGGCAGCCCTGGATGACCTCTCGCCTGGAGTAGGAGAAGAGCACAGATTCTATTTCACTTAGGGTACGTTTTTGAATGTGTGACAGAAGGCCGGCCAAATTCTCACATAATGAGAGGAACAAGACAAATTATTCTCAGTCGGGTTCATAGCAAATTTGGTCAGAGTGGGAGTCTGCAAATAGAGACAGGAAATGGTAATGTAATGGAAAACATATTTGCACAAATGCTTGTAATTTCCCAAATCTCCATGTGAGTGAAGAAAATACATGCATTCTGTTGAGAAGATCCCTGGTGCTATCTAGAGTCCCTGTTCGCCTCTCCCTGCTCTTGAACAAACCTCATTAAAAATCCCATCATGCCCTTGTCTCTAGAGGCAAGTGGAGAAAACTGGAAAGAGACACGGGTGCTTATAGTCACAGGCAGGAAAGAGCCTGGCCCGGCATGGAATCCCCTGTTGTGCCGGTTGTATGGGCAAGGCGTTGGAGGAACTCTGGGCGTTCTGTGAGAAGAGAGAAAATGGCCAATGCCTTTGCCTGGCATTGGTTTTCCTTTCCAAGTTTTAGCAAGAGGTTAAGACCATCTGGCCTTTGGCTTCATATAGGCAGCCCAGGCCTTAAGTGTTTCTCATTTCCCACAAACCCAGGCTGCCTGACCTGGTGAAGGAGTCCCGCCACAACAGACCCTTGACCTTTGCAGTCCCCACGCTTGCTCTGCCCTGCATGCAGCTGATGCACTTCTTCAGCAGCCAGCAAACTATGGCTCCTTGGCCAGATACCACCAGCTGCCTAGTATGGAAATGAAGTTTTATTGGAATGCTGCCATGACAAGTCATATAGGGTTACTTTCGTCCTCTAGCAACAGAGTTGAGTACTGTGGGACCACAAAGCCTGAAATATGTATTATACGGCCCTTTATCAAAAAAGTGTGCTGACCTACGCTCTGCGCATACCACCCTGCTTGCCTTTCCCTGCAGAGTTGGAGCTTTTCCAGGCTCTGCCCTTTCCTAGGTTTCTCTAGGAAAGGTTTCCTAGGTTTGTCCATGTGGCTGACTCTTCCTTCTCCTTTAAGGTTCACTGCAAGCATCGGTTGCTCCAGGTTCTGTGGACCCCAGATTGAATTAAGTTCTCTTGAGTGATAAGGAAGACGTATGAATAACTTAATACTCTCAGGGCCTACACATTGCCTGATACAAAACAGGTACTCAAAACGTTTGCTGGGTTTGTGCAACTAGATGTGCACTCATGCATCATGCTGCCATCAGGAGCATGAGAGTAGGGGCTGGCCTAGTGGCGCAGCAGTTAAGTTCGCACGTTCCGCTTTGGTGGCCTGGAGTTCGCCGGTTCGGTTCGGATCCCGGGTGCAGACGTGGCACCGCTTGGCGAAAGCCATGCTGTGGTAGGCATCCCACATATAAAGTACAGGAAGATGGGCGCGGATGCTAGCTCAGGGCCAGTCTTCCTCAGCAAAAAGAGGAGGATTGGCAGCAGATGTTAGGTCAGGGCTAATCTTCCTCAAAACAAATAAACAAAAAGAGCATGAGAGTAATTGCCAACAGTGTAGGGATGGTTTGCTGAGAATCTGAATGGCAAATGGACTGGATCTTCCCTGTTGCATAACCTGCTGAGAAGCAAAATTAACTGCCAACCTCTCTCTGACCCCATCCAAGGGAGGTTAGTTAGTGGCCTCGAGGGAACTACATTCTGATTCTTGTTTTAATTGTCACAACCTCTCAATGAAAACCTCCACTATAGCAAGGCTCCAGGGCCATTGACAGAAATGCGCTGTGTTCCCTCTTCACCAACGCCAAAGGCAAGTTCTCTCTTGCGCTCCCAGAACGGCGCTGATTCTGAGATCCTATTAGATGCCGCCTGCCCTAAGCTCCATCTTCCTATTCTGTAAAGAAGCCTTCTATTTTGGGTTTGATTGTCAGAAATACAGCTAATTTGGAAAACTGATTTCATGAGACATTCACCAGGGAAATGCCTACGTATGGATTTCTCAGTGTAAAATGCCTGAGCACTTATGCATCAATATGCATGAGCACAATTTACCGGAGCGCTAAATGATTAGAAGAATTGCCCTTAGCTAAATTGTACCTTATACTACAGTGTGCAATTGCGGAAGGTTAGTTCATCTTTATTTTAAAACCTAGTTAAATGATGGTCTAGAAAGGGTCAATGAAAGAGATGTGAATTCACGGGTTAATATAGAAAATGATCTTGGAAGAAGATAGATACAGTGATTTACTTTGTGATTCACTTATGATCTGATCCTGATTATAACATGGTATTCTTGCCTTAGGACTAATCCAAATTTAGCTCTTAAAGGATCTGTAATGTTTGATATGAAATAAGATCATGTCCTAGCAAAGAAGTGAGTGCTCTCGCTCCAGGTCACAGGGATTCCAGCAGCCAGCGTTTGATTTCTCTGGTGCTGCTGACTGACAACTCTGCAGGCATTAAATATCTCTATTGTGCCCTATCTCGGTCTTTTTGTTTCCTTTTTCTGCTCTTCTTTTTGCCATTTCAGGTGCAATGAATGCTAAAACTAAAAGAAATTGTATAGTTTCTCTAATCCAATGCTTTCATTTTAGAGATGAAGGAAACAAGACTCAGAGGTGAAGTGACTTATCAGAGATCCCTAGTACATTTCAGGGTTAAGACTTGGACCCATATGCCCTGGCTCCTGAAATGATACCTTCTTTATGTCATCATGCGCCTGCCACAAGGTAGATAGAAGAGCTTAAGGAGATGAAAACTACGTCAGTCAGAATTACCAATTTGAAGCAATGGGAAAATATGTGATTGGCCAGGAGATAAATTAATTCATGGAGAATATCTCCTGATTATCTCAAAGATAAAAGAGAGTTGGAAAAATGTGGATTTCAATTATCCATGAAGCCTAGATTATAGTGGTTTAGGAGCTCAAATGTGTCCCTTAACATTTGCTGATGCTGAGTAAGAAGGCGCCATCTCTGAAATGAAAGGCATTCCATGAAAAAGCATGACCACTGATAATTAAGATAATGGGACATCTTTATACACGGATTTTAAGTTCAAGGATTTCTGAACCATTTAAAAAGTGAAAGAAGCCCAGGATAAATTGTCTTATTGTAATTCTTAATACTGCGCGGTATCAGAGGAATCCGTTCGCTTTCATTGCCGCTTGTGCCCTTTTTTTATTAGCAGAATATTGTATTTTAAGAATTTGTTAGCAATAAACACTCTTATTAGGATTCCACAGACAGAAGCACCACTAACAGAATTCTCCTCCAACATCCTGCATCTCTGAAAAATCACATGAAGTTTTCTAAAATCTCTGACGGTCTGTGCCCTGGCTCTCAACATATGGTATTTGAACTTTGACTAATCGTTGCCACTGGGGGGTAATCCAGTGAACGGAGGGTGGCAGGAGGTAAGGGGGAGCACTAACAGGGATACATGTAGTCTGGGGGAGTGAATTTTTATCCATTACTAAATAACCCTTTGGCACCAACAAGACTATGTATGTATCCTCCTCTCATAGTGTTGCATTTTTCTTCTGGTAATGCTGTAAAACAGTCTCCGGGTAATTTATAACAAAGAGAGATGCAGATAATGGTTCGCGCAAGCTCCATAATGTTTAAATCATGGCAATAAAACTTGACAGACTGAAAGGTCAGAAGTTTGTCTTGACTATTACAACGGCTATCTAGGTGTTTTCGCCCCAGAGTAATGCTCCCTTAATTAATATCCTTTTGGATTTCAGCAGATTTAACATTTCAGAGAGTACCTGAGCCTGGGGCAACTCTTCTCTTCCTCATCTTTGTCCTCATAATTCTTAATTATGAGAGAGTTTTAATAGCTTGTTTCAAAGTCACATCACAGTTGTTTTTATTGGTCATTGATTGCCTGCAAGGACCATGGCCTACAGACAGTCTTACATAAAGCATTTTCACTAATTTCTGGCTTGGGTTCCCCTACTTATTATTTGTCTGATTTGGGGTACATCATTTTACCCCTCTGAGCCTTTCAATAGAAAAGTGAGAGGACTGGATTAGCTTATCTCTAATTTCTTGTCTAATTGTCACAATCTCGAGGAATGCTCGCTGTTGTACATTTCTATTATAACTCTAAAATATGGGTAAACTCTTTAAGGAAATTTTTTGTGCAAGGGGGCGGGGAATAAAATTCATTGCATAAAGACAAAGCAAAATGAATGACAAAATCCATGGTGGAGGTCTGAACTTGGGAGGGAATAAGGTGGAATTTTCTATCAGTCAGAAATTGGAAGAGGTATTTGGAGATGCCCCAGAAAGCCTTGGGGCTGCCAATAGCACATAATGCAGGCAGCTGCCTTCTCAGTCGAAGGTCTGTCCCAGTGCCCTCTTCCTCTTTCCTCTTTCCCTGTTTTTCTCTCAAGTTTAAACAGGTGGAAGGGTGTGAGAGGAAGAAGAGGAATGGTAATAAATTGGAAGAGGACAACACAGTGAAGCATGATGGGAGTGAAACCATTCTCCTCTCTCCTCCCCCAGTGGTATGCAACATAGAAAGGCAAAAGACTCTAATGGAAAGGTCCTGGCCCTCAGAGCTATTTCAGGACTTTGGCAGCTGACCCATAGGAAGGGTGGTTTGGTTTCCACAGATTCCACACAACGGACAATCTTGTATAAATATTTCATATGGTTCCTGTCTGCATAAGAGTTGCTGCCTGGTGCCAGAGTTGGACTGGATGCTTTTTCCAATAGAGGCAGGTAAGGAAGAGGGAGCTGTAAGAGTCTTTGTCCTTTATCACATAGAAGCCTCACCTAATCCCTTTCACATCCCCACCTCAGACATCCAAGCCAGCTGAACAAATCCATCCTACCCCCGACACAACCTACCCAAACAACACAACAGAACACCCCAGACCATGTCAAGGAAAAGATTGTCCCATGACACCTCTCTTCCCCACTTTGTGAATTCAAAACACTTTCACAGCAAGACATGAGCTCAATTTTCCCCTCTATGTCCTGTGGGTTTCAAGTGGGGTTCTTAGTAACGTATTCATTTAATAAAATGTCATTAAATAAACAGTCTAGACTCCCCTGTATTTTTACCCATGACGAGTTATAAAATGCAAGAGAGTACCTACCTCTGATCCATCTCTAGAAAGAAGAAAACCAAACAATTTTGGCTTCAATTATGGCAGAATGATTTTGATTGTACATGAAAAAGAATTTCCTGTACAAAAGATTAATTAGAAACTGAAATAGCTCACTGAAGATTGTCAGTCCTTTTTCTTTCCCTAGAGATGTTTAAGCAGAGAATATAATCATCCACCCACTTCTCTGCCTGGAAACCAGAGTCATTCTGCTGGAATCTGGATATGCAGCCATGTTGCGATCCCCACAGCCATTCCCACAGTAGGCGCTGTGGTTAACCACTGCGGGACCACATAACCACACCCTGGGGGCTGCAACTGGAGCCAAGTGAGGCCGTTGTCAGAGTCTTCATCTTTCAGGAAAAAGTAGGAGGTGTAAGAGTGACACATGGGAGATAGCTTTTTCTCTGGAGTCTTACTTAGCTTAGAGGGAACTGAATCCACTCAACAAGACCATGTTTATTTCTATTAATTGATCAGTCAACAAACTATTATGCAATATACAAGGCATGGTAAACACAGACAACAAAAAATATGATGTGGTTCCTCCCTATCTTCAAGGATTGTACACATTTGTAAAACTATAACCAATAGTAAAAGGCAGCGTATGGCATGGAGCAAAGCATTAGAGCTAAACTGAAGGAAAGTGCTTTACAAATGAGGGGAGGAGAGGGAGTCAACACTCCTTAGGGCTGCTCCAGGAGTATCATGCCATAGACAATGTATTCTCTCAGATCTGTCCCCTCTTGCCTTTGGCTCCGACTGGAGGCAAGCGTTGAATTTTCCATACAGAAAAAAGATAGCTACACTGTTTGTATCTTTGGGTCCAAAATATATGGTCAACTTGCTCTCTTTCTCTCTCTTCAAATCAGAATAATTGCAGCTGAGAGTTTTGCGAACTTCCCTGGCTCTTGAAGGGCCTTGGACTGACAAGAATTCCAACGGAGGTGATGTTCAAAATAGCTACTGTTGGTACACAAGCCTCAACCAATCGGAACGGACTTTGGCCAAGATACTGTCCAATCATAATGGAAGGCAGAAATGAGCAAACCTGGTTGGGAACAAACCTCATTCTTCTGCTCCTGGATCTTCGTATGAAATATCTCTGTGATGAAGCCTTGGCAAGGCCGCTTTTCTCTAACACCTAAGCCTGCACTGCATTTGTTATTTCACCTCTTTAAAGAGAGATGTTCACCAATCAGAAAGTTGGTTGTGAATTTCCATTATCCCTATGCCCTCTTCCAGACCCTACCCCATCATTGCAGGCTTCCAGGACCTTCCATTTTATTTCCCACAAACAAAAGAACCTGACTTCATCAGAGCCCATCTCAGCAAACTCCTCCCAAGCAAGCATATAACCCAAAGACTCTAGGATGCTTTGGCCATTTAGTATATTCAGATTTCGCCTTGCAAAGAGGGCCCCATTCCTTTTAACTATCCCCTTCTCAGTGTAAGCCCTGTAAATGAGCTGTGCAGAATTATAGAACTGGTCCACCAAAGCATTTCCATACTCCCAGACAGGCTGCATTAAAGATGAGTGCTGTGGCCTGTCTTGCTCTGCGGCCATTCTCTCTCTGCATGGACCCTGCTGCCTGCTGGAAGGAGAGACCTAGAAGATAACTTGTCTCTTTTATAACTATAACTAGTGGGGAAGTTTCAAGGCAGCCTTTGCAATTTTTGTGCCTTGAGCAATGAACGTGACACCATTAGTCATTTTCTGTCTTTGTCTTTCTCTTTCTGTAGAGTAATTTTAACGTGCAAACCTAGCAGGAGCCATTATGAATCTCTTCTCTTTATCAGTACACTTGCAAAAAGAAGAATACAGTTTGTGCCTTCCACATCACAGGCATAAACAGCCTGCAACTGATTTCATTTATGATCTGGGGTAAGTGGAATGTCTTACTATATTGTTTATTCAATAACCTTACTATTCTTTGGCAACTCAGTCAACCACAGCTAATTCTTACCTAACAGAATGGCCTCCCTAAAGTGCCCATTGATATACACACACTATATACATAACGCGAGTCTATTCAATTGAATACAATACATGCATACATTCATTTGCGCCAATCTAATCTCCATGTGGCTTTTAAAATCTGACCTTGACACTCGTTCTCTGTGTGAAATTATAGTCCTATTTATTCTATTTGGTATTGGAGTTAAGGACTGTGACTTTTTTTATTATGAGGTTGGATGAAGGAGGCGTTTCATAATAGAAAGCAAAATCATACGCTTAAAGTTCACTGTGATAACTAAATTTAAAACTGTATCCTAAAAGGCCAAAGCAATTTTTATTCTGGAGACTTAGAATATGAACCAGTTAAGCTTCAAAAACATTTAGCTATATTTAAACATTTAAATGTTTAATACTAACATTTAAAGATAGCTTTAAAAAAAGCATGAAAGCAGTTATGTAAAATTTCCATTATATTTTACATACCATCTTTAAATGAAGTAAAAAGGATATATTTCTTTAATCTCTAGTAACAAAATACCATCGTGACTTATAAAAATGCATATTGTAGTTTGTTTATAAATGCATTGATGACAACTTTTAAAATGTATCAAGTGATTTCTTTTTTTAGTAGTTTCAGCATTCTGTTTATCCACTCTAGGATGTTTCATTTCTTATATCTCACTAAAACTTTTCACAGGGGTTGGGAAGAACTTTGCAACAATATCTGGTGGCAAATATAATCATGTCTACTCTTCAAATGAGAAGGCAAACTAGTTACTTTTCCAAAGGTACTTGGCATGGCAGAGCTAGAAGGAGTGAGATTTTTCATTACACAGTTTAAGTGCTTGGATGGGTTGATTGATTTCCAAGCAGATTTGTTTGTATTGTTATGATGATTCAGTATTATTTTTAATAATAAAAGCAAAATCAAAAACACCTCATTTCTATTTTGTGTCATCTATTCAATTCCATCACCAAGCCTTATTCTGCCTCTTAAATATTTCTTGACAGTATAAATGCTCAGCATTGTGTAAAGAGAGGAAGGAAGAAGCTTCTGCTATTTTCCTTGTGTGGTTAGGATAGCCTTGTTTGCCTCCAATAATTCGTTCTCTCCATTTTCTTCCAAACATGCTACTTAGCTTGGAAAGCTAAAACAGATTTTACAAGGGAAGATGCTAGTTTACAATCAGAACTCATGATCCTTATATTGCTTGTGATAAATATTGCCAGATTCAAAGCAAGACTATGGTCATTTTATTACGATGGACAACAGTGGTCTTTAAATGTAAACACATGTATGAAGATATGAGTCAAGATCAGGTGAAAAAACAGTGACCACTGGAGCTCTCTCTCACCTCCCACCTCCTCTTATGGTTCAGCTCGCCCAGGCAGACTGGCTGAGATGATGAAGAGAATTGTTGAGTAGAAAAACCTGGCCTGCAAATGTGTCTGATAATTTTCTCAAATTTGTATAAACTGTTATTCTAACAATAGAATATCACTGTACATGACACTTCACAATATAATGGAGAAAACAGTTTTATTCTAATTATTAGCTGTAGTTTTTTAAAGAATTAACTCATCTAACCCATTGATTATATTACCAGTTTATAGAATTTCTCTAATAAGTAGGTGTAAATGTTTGTGAATTAAATCAAAAATATTTTACTAAAAAAATGAAGCGAAATTAGAGCAGTCTAATGTGAGACGGTGTCTGGACTAGGAACCAAGCAGCAGACAATTCAGAGATTGATACGTAAAATGTTGCAAAGGAATTTCCTGGACTTGGTGACTGAGAGGCCTTGGTAGGAAGGAGAAATAAGAGAGAAGGAAGAGGAAAACGTGAGTCCTTGGTTTTTAAGTCTGCTTGATTTCCATTGTCAAAAGAAAAGGCCAGAGTCCATGTAGTTTTTGTGAGGAAAATCTATTGAGTGTGGTTAGACATACTGAGTTTGACATGATGGGACAAAAAGAAAACCATAGTAGGCAGGTGGAATTGCACACCAAATCTGGCACCCGATATTTACTAGGTATAAAGTACTAACAAGTCATTTCCTGATGGATTTGGTCTCTGTGGACATCAAAGCCTGAAGTGTGCTTACATCAAACCCTCAGTGGAGAGTAGATACAAGGGCACCCTCCTTCACACACATGCACAATTCCATTCTGAAACTAAAGAACTATTATACTATGTTCAGTTGTGTCCCCATCCAAGACAGCATGTACAGTGCTCAATGACATTCCTGGCAATTTAAGAATTCCTGATGGCTTCCATGGGGCCATTGGAAGTCATCCCACTGCCCTCTGTAACCCTTAGCTGCTTCCACCTTCCAGAAAGTCTTTGAAGCTTCCTCTGCTTGGTTTATTTTTAGATTCCCATTCTGGTATCCATTGATGCCTGAACTTGACCAGACTCAATTTTAAAAGGCCCTGCATTGTAGACATTGACCTGGTCAGTGGGGAGCTGTCTGCTCCAGGCCAGCCCCTCTGAATTCAGCATTGAGAAGGAATGCCTGGGGACGGGGACGTGGGGGAAGGGGTGCTGTTTGCAGCCCTTGATGGGGATGACACAACTGCATATGTAGCACTTAGAGTGATCTCTAATTACTCTGACACATGCAAGAATGTCTTCCCCTGACCAGACTGTGCCTGTGAAATAATAGAGCTATCTACTGAGGTCAGAGAGCCCGGGAAGCACATTCCAACGAGTGCAGCCTTACAGCAAATAAGGCAGTGCTGGATGTCTATGACCTGAAGAATCGGAGGTGGAAAAGGTTTTTCAGAATAGCTCTGGGAACCCTTGAAAACCTGCAAAGAGGCTACTATTTTTTTTTTTAATCTAGTCAAATTGCAAATATTCTAAACAATGAGTCTTCTTTTGTGACGTCTCAATAATCAAACGAATATATCAGATTTGCTCTCCTCAAGGCTGGAGTATATTTGCCTCATTATCCTTTCTTTAATGCCCTTAGGCTGAACATGTCCTCTCCTTTGCTGTTACTGCTCATGGCAATTTAAACTTTCTCCCTGTCCCTCATTTAACAAATTATATTGTGTATCAGGAGTAACAGGGATAAGTGAGAAGTAGAGAGTCTCAAAGGATAGCTTTAAGGACCCTTATTGTATCTATCAATCAAGAAGAGCTATTTTTTTATACCTTGAATTGGGTAGTACATTTCCATTGGGTCCAAAGGAACAGAGGATTTTTTAAAATATAAATTACAATAGGAGAACTTCCTCCTCCCCTTCCCTTTTCCTTCCGTTCTTGAACAATTCAGTCCTAAAGCTATCAGGCAGATGTCTGTATGAGAAGAGAAATGGGGGATACAGTAATGCAGAATGGGGTATCAAAGCTCAAACAGAGAGAGGGGAAACCCGGGATGGTGATGGAGACCAACCTGCATGAGGAGGGCAATCAGGTGGGGAGATGGGCTGCCCAGCATCAGAAGTCAGAGCACAAGCAGGATGAGGAGGGGGAGGAGAACCTGGCACAGGGTATCAGAGCCCAGACCGATAGAGGAAGCTACTGCTGTGATGGGAGAGGATTCGGCAGCAGTGATGGAAATTGTGTACGTACAAGGAGATTTATCACATATATGAATATTAAGAATAATGGGAGCCCAATTTTTCACTGTCAGAGAAGGGCATCACAAATATGGAAAGAAAAACAAAATGAACCCTGTGCTGTTGGATTGGAATTAGAGGCATCAAGGTGAACTCATAGTTTTGGATATATAAGATAGGTATAGAAATAAACATAGGGGTCATTGTACGTATGTATGCATGTTCCCTAGCTCTGTCCACTGGGAGGACCTGGGAGCACAACGTGCCCATAGCAATGAGCACCACTAGTACCCAGATCTTGGCTTCTAGATACCATTTTCCACTAAAACAAGCAAGCAAGCACTGATTCCAGAGCTAAGGAAGGGCAAGTACAAATTGAGTCTGAAATATCTTTTTGTGCCAGAAAGCAAGGGAAAATGTTTAGACAATGACAGGGCATTAAAATAACACAGAAGCCAGCTTGAGCAAGCTCCCAATGGCCATATCAGAGACAATTTGAGCATCAAAATAAATATTAATGTAACAGGTTAAAACAAGTTGAATGAAATAGGAAACAATGAGTTCATACTGATATAAATAAATAAGTGAATGAGTACCTTGAGAGTTTGAGGAGGAACAGAATATTTACATAGTTTCAAAGTACTTCCCCCCAAATGCCAGTTACAAAGGGAAAGAGGGTAACTCTACAGTGGAGAATCTTGGCAGACCAATCAGAGTGAATGTCATCAGTAGAGGGGCAAATTGAAGTCGTGTGTCACCTGATAGGATGAAATGAGAAAGACACTCTGTCACTTCTGTGATATTCTTGCCAAAGATGTGTAACTGGAAGGCCATCTTGAGGAAACCTCAGACAAACATTCTACAAAATAGCTGGCATGTCATCAAAGTGTCAAGGTCATGAAAATGAAGGAAAGACTGAAGGAAGGTAAAGAAACATGCTGTGACTCTGAACTGAGTCCTTTTGCTATACTGGGCATTGTTGAGACAATTGGAGACTTGGGTAGAATCTGAGGATTAGGTGGTAGTTATATATCTAGGTTAATTTTCTGAATTTGACGATTATATTTTAGTTACATAGGAGAATGTCTTTGTCTGCAGAAATGGACGCTAAACCATCTGGTGATGATTTAGCACGACGTGGGAAAGTTTCTTTCCAACTTTTAGGAAAAGAGTTCTTTGTACTATATTTCTAACTTTTATATAAATCTGTGAGTTTTTTGCAAAGTAACCACAAAAAGAGTGGAGAACTAGCTCAGCTGGAGAAAATTGTCTTCTGCTTATTTGTGTGACCCACACCCACTCAGAGAGAGAGTGTGTGTTCGTTAACTGGAATCACTTTGATTGCTGTACCTACTGGGAACATTTAAAAGCTGCTTAATTACCAAATTTAGCCTTGGATCTTAAGGGAGCTGGTGATTTCTATGCACCTGCTTTGTTAGATGTCTTTGGAGAAATGAAAATCTATGTTAATATCTTTAATTTTGCTGCTTTTCTTTTCGACTTTAACTGGAATAAAGAACTGAGAAGGTTTTATATAGTGAAAATTAGCAACAAATGTCCAACAATAAGGAATTATTTAATAAGTGGATACATCAATACAATGAAATACTCTAAAGGCATTAAAAATTATGCATAGAGGGGCCAACCAGTGGCTTATTGGTCATGTTTGTGTGCTCCATTTTGGCGGCCTGGGGTTTGCAGGTCAAGATCCTGGGCACAGACCTACACACCACTCATCAGGCCGCGCTGTGGCAGTGTCTCACATACGAAATAGAGGAAGATTGGCACAGATGTTAGCTCAGAGACAATCTTCCTCACCAAAAAAAAAAAAAAGAAAGAAAGAAAAATTATGTGTAGAACAAAATTTATTTCCATAGGAAACTATACATCATACGATTAACTTGAGGTTTAAGAACAGTATTTCAGAATGAGCCTCTACCTAAAGGGTACATACTAAAATATTTATAGTAGCTATCTGGATTGATGGATTCTGGGTGAGTTTTAATTCCTTCTTTCTGCTTGTCTGAATTTTCTGCAAAGAACATGCATTAAAGTAAAAATTATAATAAAGCACTTTGCAGGGTAATTTTGATCAATAATCACTCAAATAAAGTGTATGTATTCAAGGAAAACATTTGTTAAATAAACGTTAAATGCCTATAGGGAATCAGAGTATAAAAGATATGGAAAGCATGCTGTATTGATACAAGAGTACAATACATGCTACTTGCTCAAACACACCCCAAGGCTCCCTCTGTCTGCAGGGGGATATTCAAACTCTCCTCTAAAAATTCATTGTATTCTAATTCCTAGCCAGCACTATCTAATTGAACTGTAATATGGGATATATCGGTAATATTAAATTCCACGTTAAGAAAGTGAAAAGCAATAAGTAAAATTAATTTTAACAGTACATTTTATTTAACCCAATATATCCAAAGTAGCATTTCAAAATTCAATCAAAATAAAAGTTATTGAAGAATATAAAATTCTTTTCTCACGTGAAGTCTACAAAATATGGCATTTTACACTTGTAGCACATTTCAGTTTCTCAATGACCGCACGTGGCTCATGGCTACTGCATTGGGCAACGCATCTCTACTTCCAAACTCTGTCTCTGGGTCTAACTCATAATCCAATCCACTTTTCCTGATTTTACCACTATACTTTTTGCCTTTACTCATGCTGTGTTACTCAAAATGAAACGCTTCCCTTTACTTATTTACCTCTAGAAATAGCACTTACACTTCAAAGAAAAGTTCTCCTGTCAACTCCTCCGGAAGACTTTTTCCATCCGTTGGAGATATTTATCATTCTCTCCTCTGAGCCATAACGTTCACCGCTATTTGATACTGTTTAATTCAGACTTGTGTTAGGCTCAGTTGTTCATGTATCTTTCTCTTCAACCAGATCAGAGCTATTAGTGGCAAACACCGTCTTATTCATATTTACTTACCATTTATTCGATAAATACTTTGCCTTAACTAGTGCTCAATAAAAGTTTGGCAAAAGGAACATGTGCTAAATCACCACCACCACCAACAACAACATGCAAACTAGGGAGAAGATGCATACAATTGTGGACCTAAGGGAAAAAAGCACAAGGCTGAGGACCTTGAGTTGAGGGAGCACTTCCCGTCCAGGAGCACTCACTCGGGGAAGGTTCCCCGAGGACCCAAGACCTGGGCTCAGCTAACTCCCTCCATCTTTTAGTCTTTTATAGGTCTATAAGGAGTCTTGCACCAATATTTTCCTTAATGTACCAACTTTTTCCCTTAGGGCAGAAGCTTAACAAACTTAAACATTGCATTTTTCTCTGTTGTCTAATACAACACTTGAGCAAAGTCTAATCCTAACAGGAGTGTGCCAGATGCAGCAAACTTGACGTGTAAACCAGCACCATCTGTCAAGCCTAAGCTGTCGAACAGGTTATTTCTGTGCATCTCTGACTGACTGTAAGGGCTCCAGGCGGAACAATCCCAGTCTGCTCACTGACACCTGAAATTTCTTTCATGGGACCAAAGCCGTTTATTCTATAACTAAAGGCGATGGCCAGTTGGAGGAATAAATTCACTGACTTAAATTCACACTGCCATTGGTTAAAGTGAGAATCCACATCATTGTGAAGAAAAGAACGCTGAACTTGAAGTCTGAACTGTTGTTTTTACAATGTAACAAAATATTTTTCCTTGTTGACGCTTCACCATAGTACTGTAGTGGTACTATAGACTGTCAGAACCTTGAAAACAACCACCCTAACCATCCAACAATAGGGGAATGGGTAACAGATTAGGAGGCCCAGCCCCTAGGCTGAGGAGATTGCAACAGAAGGACGCTGTTGAGCAAGCTGCCTGGAGCAGAAGCTGGGGGGGGGACTGGAGTAGCCATCTAAGAGAGAGGTCCCGCCCTGTGGAAGGGCATCGCCAAGGGAAGGACCCCTGCAATGACAGAGTCCACCTTAAGAACTTCCGGGGCCTGTGAATGTGGAGTCAAGTGGGAACACTAGCCTTTTGTCACTTCTCTCCTCTTGTTCCGGTCCAAAGGAGTCATGGACGGCAGCTAGCTAATCTGTAACCAGGGGAAGGAGGGAGAAGTTTTTCTTTGAAATAAAGATTGAAGTGTTAAGTAATATATTGGACTAGACGCTCTAATGTCTGAATCTTATTTAAATTGATTACACAAATTTTTTTACTGAGGAGTGATCAAAAAGTCATGGAGCTGCCCAAGTATGCATCCAGGCTCAGGAGAGGGACCCAACAATAAAGAAAATCCATGTTAAGAATGGAGGAAAAACATAATAAAGCTGTTTTTGTATCACACTTTATGAATCCTCCTTGTTCAATTATTGATTGGCCATTAGAAAACAACAGCAATCAAAAAGCCTGGCACATAGGAGGGGCTCATAAATGTTTGAAAAATTCAATATATGAATCAATGATTTACACTTCTTGACTCACTGAAACTCACTGAAAAATTGGTTTGGGGGAAAGGAAAATAGACTAGGAGGAAAGACGCCAGGGATGAGCTATGAATGCATGAGAAACCGGTTTATGATTCAGAGAAGGTTGTGCTGATTTCAAGCTCTTTCCGGTAATTTTATATCCGTAAGTCCTCTACTGGGTGAGTAATTGCAGAGGAATATAGTTCTCAAAAGGGGAAAAAAAAAAGCCTCCTGGGAATTCTTGATGTTAAGCATCCCATTTTCACAAGGCCGGGCCTAGGGTGATGCAAGATGGCGTGTAGGATGTAAAATTCAAGGATGCCTCGCTCTCAGAGCAACCCCGCACTTGTACGACCCTGAGAGTAATGGAGAATCGGGGCCTTGAACAGGGAGGTCAACTCTAGGGGCTCGGGGCTGTTACCCCAGGTCACCACAAGCAGACGCAACCAGTAAACCCAAAGGTTGAAAAGAAGCCAAAAGAAAAGAAACGAAGGTTGAGGGATAACGCAGAGGGTTTAACCAGAGGAACCAAATCTGTCATCACTTGCAAGAGGTGAGCAAGTGTTTGGGGAATGCAAGACACAGCCGCAAAGAGTAGGAGTGATGTCGAAATAGAACGAAAGCAGAGAGCGAGGAGGAAAAAGGGCGTGATGCACAGGCCCGGGGATGCCCTGTGAGCAGGACTGAGAAGCCAGGTACTTTTCTTTATGGGGGTTGGTGACATCTGTGTGTTGGCTTGGGCCTGAAGCAAAGGGACGAAATAGGGCAAACGGGCTCTTTAAGCCTCAATTTCCTCATTTGTAAAATAGAAATAATATCTTCCTTATATGGCTGTTAGAATTAAAAAGGGTTATTGTTTCCAGCTTCTCCAGTTTGCAAGGTTCCCATCGTCATAGTCCCATGCAGTGGGAGAATGTGGGTCGTGCAGGGGTGGGAGCCATTTCCATCCTTTTAAAATTTTCACCTCATATAGGTACGGAAGGTTCTAGATCTCAGAAGTAGGAATCAGCTGTGTATGTGTGTGTGTGCTTACATGGACACATGCATTTGTGTTTAACCCCTAGCCAAATTAAACTCACCCTCTGATGTTGCTTGCTGGTTAAGGTTTGAGAGTTTCCCTCCCCCTCTGGAATGTTCTCTCTTCCTTCTCTCCCTCCTCTCTGAAACTCTGAGTTGCTTCAGCACAGGAACTGTCTCTGCTCTGAGCACCTACCACAGAGCATGACATAAAGAAAACGCTTATTAAACACTTCCAGAAAAAATGAAGAGAAGAAATCCCGTGTCTAGAAAGAAACCCACTCAAAAGCCTAACAGTCAGAGGAGGATTGGCAGCAGATATTAGCTGAGGGCTAATATTCTTCAGAAACAAAAAACCCCCAGCTGAGTATATATATGGGGCCGGCCCGGTGGCTCAGCGGTTAAATTCACACGTTCCACTTCAGCGGCCCGGGGTTTGCCGGTTCGGATCCCGGGTG
This sequence comes from Equus asinus, assembly GCF_041296235.1. NCBI lineage: Eukaryota > Metazoa > Chordata > Mammalia > Perissodactyla > Equidae > Equus > Equus asinus. The sequence goes on from NC_091816.1 coordinate 15,117,074, forward strand.
CGGACATGGCACCGCTTGACAAGCCATGCTGTGGTAGGCATCCCACATATAAATTAGAGGAAGATGGGCACGGATGTTAGCTCAGGTCCAGACTTCCCCAGAAAAAAGAGGAGGATTGGCACCAGATGTTAGCTCACGGCTAATCTTCCTCAAAAACAAAACAAAAAAAAGCTTCTATTTAGGGGCCAGCCCCGCGGCCGAGTGGTTAAGTTCACACGCTCTGCTTCAGAGGCCCAGGGTTTCACAGGTTCAAATCCCAGGTGCCCACATGGCACTGCTCATCAAGCCATGCTGAGGCAGCGTCCCACATGCCACAACTAGAAGGACCCACAACTAAAAATACACAACTATGTACCAGGGGGCTTTGGGGAGAAAAAGGAAAAATAAAATCTTAAAAAAAAAAAAATTCCCTGTGACATAAGACATACACATCTGAACTTCGGCTGCTGACCTAGGATGACAGCTGTCTTGAAGAAAGGCACCTGTATGACTGAGTTGTGAGCTGAACTGGTGGCATTTTCACTGAACATCATTTTTACTTGGAAAAAAAAGATTGACAGTCAAACTATGGTTATTCAGACTTGGATATGTTCTCAAAAACGAAAGACATGAACCTGTCACTTCCAGGAGAACTGACAGGGTGTGTTGCCAGTAATAAAATTTGACCTTTCAAGAGAAAACTGAATTTTGGAAAACTTGTATCTGCCACCTTGAGCTTAGCACCATCCCAATTCTCAACTGTTCTAAAGAGACCAAGTTGATATTCGTAATTGTGACTTTTGGGTAGTAAATAATCAAATGTGTGGCCATTAGGAATACTATCATTGGCATAAGTTAGCAAACCAATATTTTCAAATGACTAAAGCATTACAAAATCATGCATGGCTAACAGATCCATTCAGAGTGCAAGAGAGAATTTTAAAACAAACATTTTAAAGTATTTTTAAAACAGATTTTAATGTAACAGGGTATGGAATCTTTATTGATATGGTTTCAGAGTCCACATTGCAACATTCTTCAAAGAAAAGTACCCAAAATTATCTGAAAAGGCTAAATACTCCTCTTTTTTCCATTACATGTCCATGTGAGGCCAGATTTTCTTCATCTACTTCGACCTAAACAACATATCACAACAGATTGAATGCAGAAGCAGATGTGGAGGTCCAGCTGTCTTCCCTTAAGCCAGACGTTAAAAAGACTTGCAAAAATGCAAAGTGTCACGCTTCTATTTTTTTGCTTAAGAAAATATAGTCATTTTTCATTAAAGTATTTGTAGTAACATATAATGGATTTATTGTTTTAACTGAATAAATAGAATATTTTAAGAACTCTTAATTTTTAATATGGCAAATATTGATATATATAACCACATAAACAAAAGCTTTTTTGGGTCCTCAATAATTTTTAAGAATGTAAAGGGGTCCTGAGACCGTAATGTTTGAAAGCTGCTATTCTAGAAAATGTAGTAACATGGTGGGGAAGAAAGAGCACGAGCTTCGGAACAGGTTGATGTTTCTTGATTCTAACTTTTCCACTTATACCTGTTGATTTTTTGCTATTTCACCTCTTTGATCTTCAGTTTTGCCCTGTGTTGAAGTGGGAATAATTACACTTACTTTCCATTTTCTTGAGATTTATGAAAATGCTTGAGAAAAAACATGAAACGTAATAAGTAATCTACAAAGGTTGATTTCTTTTCTCCTTTTTCTTCCTTAGACCCAAATACAAAGGAGTGTCAAGGTCAAGGTCACTCAGTGAGTCCTTTCTGTCTGCTGCAACAGACCTGGATCTTTAAGAGTAGTTGGCTTCACTAAGAGTCATCCAAAGGCAATCAAATTAAAGAAATGTAAACCAAAAAATTCATGGAGGAACCCAAACCAGGGAAACACCTGCTCCCTAGAGCACTCACTCCAAGTCTCTGAGATCAGTTTAGTAACTCCCCGCCTGCCTGGTCTTACCAGCCTCAGCCTGCCTTCTGATTGGGATGACTTACTGTCCTCGCATATCTGCCCCAGTTTGACATGGCCTCTGATCTACCCCAACTTGCCTTCCGGACACAACCCTTGATCTGATCCCTCCAACCTGCAGCAGCTTTGTCCCCAGGTCCCACACTATGCTTCACCTGTCAGTAATAGAACATCCCATCCCTGCTGGAACCAAGGTTAGTGCCATTCCAAACAGAGCCCTCTCCTGAAGATCACCCAGGGTGAGAGCTCAACCCTCTGTCTTCTTGTCTTTTGTTTCAAAACTGTATTTTAGTGCTGAGGAAGTAGGACTTGTGCTGTATTTTTGCAGCTGCTCATCCATAAGAACAAAAGCAAAAGGCTTCCAGGAAAGGCTAACGCATATAAGATTCTCATTCTTCAGCCTCCATTCAGAACATCCGCCGAGATCCCCTTATGATGGGATCACGTGCATAATTGTGTGTGTATCTTGTAGAAAGCTTGATGATTTTGTGAGGATGTTCTGAATCTTCTTTGATCCCTGGGGGACGGGATTATTTCCATTTTCATAGTTCAGAGGAATGCTCCAATGCATTAACTTTTAAACTCTGGGTCAGAGTTTCCTGGAAATTCTTTTCCATAGCTACAATGCTAATCTGGATTCCAGACATTTTACCTCTAATCAAATGGAGTGAATAGGTGTCCTGGGAATATTTTAATGTGTCTGCTTATTCGCCATGGAAGTAAATGAGCATTTGATCTGCAAAATGCAGAGGGCTTGCGCATAGAAATAGAAGGAGCAATGGAGAAGGAGGAGAAGTTGTGGAAGAGGGAGGGAGAGAAAAGCCCGGAGGGATGTTTATTAAATAATAGTAAGGACTAGAGTAAAAAATTGTATCAGGTTTTTAAGTTTTGCTCTATTGATGAATTGTTGGCTATCTCACATTCACTACTATATAGACGCTCTTAGTAATGCAAGTTTACATGACCATGGGGGCCTGCCTTTTGCATCATGCCAAAACTTGACAATTGCCAGTGCAAAGTTGTCTGAAAGGGTGTCTCTGAGATAAGAAGCAAACTTTCCAGCCCATAGACTCTTACTGTGGTCTACCACCAATCTCCATGATCATTTGATTTCTCATGCCTTGCCTGTCTTGTCTACGACATTGGAGTAATGTTTAACCTACCCTCTGCGGTCAACACTGACAGTCACAGGCATCAAAAATCAATGACCACCATTTTGAGAGTAAGAGCTTCCAGCGTGATTGTTTAGAAAACTTTGTTGTTCAGTCTCAGCACAAAAAGTTGTTAAGGCCCAGACAGGATACCAAGTCCCATCCCTGCCTCCTGAGCTCCTCTGTCTGCCTCCTGCACTGGCAGTAGCCTAGGTTGGTAGCTGTCAAATCTTAGAGAATTTCCTCTCTTTAAAAAAATACATTCTTTACTCTCAGCAGCTGAAAAATCACCCCCCAACTTTTTGTAACTACAGCTGCCTCTGGAAACTGCTTCGCAAGACTGCCCTACCTCCATGGATGACATCTTAATCCATCCCCTTTGCCATGTGGGAAACCTAGTCATCAACCTAGACTCTTAGAACTCTCTCATCCCCCAACACCTAGTGTCATGTCTACCACGCAGTAAGCTCGCTTGTTCTCTCTCTCTCCCTTACCACACACGCCCCCCCTTAAATTCTATCTTCCTTAAGACTCTTTCCCAACCTTAGTATCTTCCTCCTCGCTTTGTTTCATGTTTCTATTTTTTCTGTCCTAACTGCAAAATAAGTCTGTATTTTTATATCCAACCAGATTTTTCTCTGAGCGTGTTGATCTTTTCCCAAAGTCAGCTATCTCCTGAGTACTGGTTCTAGGTTCATATGCAGTCTCTGAAGATATCTTATCCGTGAAAAATAGACTCTTCTGCTTTTGGACAAAGCTAATTCTCAGATATATGGTGTCCCATGGATAAGATTATTTTTAAATTCCTCATGAGCCATTGGAGTTTTGCTAATTCTGTGAATTTTTCCTTAACTTCCACCTAAGAAAATGCTTGATTCCTCATTTAAGAGAGACACTCATTTGAAATACCTGTTTATTCATTAAATGCCTCAAGGCTTCCATTGTAAATACTCTCATTCCACCCCTTTGATTGGTTTACTTAAATTTCACTGAGAATCCCAGGCCAGGAGGAACTTAGCCTGGGGGCAGGGGAAGATGCCTTTGACTATCTAACTCTAGAGTAGAGTAGAGTAGAGACCACAATGGATCATCTTTTGCATACTCATCCTGTATATTCCTACCCTTCAGTCTAGTATAAGAAATTGGCTTATTTTAGGTAGCCAGTATATAAAGCTCATGGTCAGGTGCCTTTGAGAGTCTGTGGGTAGACCACAGGAATCCCATAAACTCACTCTTGCTGCTTCTCCCTCACTGGTTCCAGATGTAGCTAACATGTCAGCTTGCCCTTAAAAGAGGGAGGCAGGTAAGCTCCCTAAACAACACACTGATCCCTCCCTACTAGCTGAGAAACACAGAAATAGGAAAGGACAACCAGGGTGGTGATTTAAAATAATTTGGATTAAAAATCTTGTTCTGATAATTATTTGCTGTGTGATTTTGGCCCATGCTTCATTTCTCTGTGTCTCAGTTTCTCCATATGTACAGTGAGATTAAGGATATCTTCCTCATAGAAGAAGTAGCATGTAATAAGTACTCAATTAATTATGCCTCTTATTGTTAATATCATTATCAATATTAATAACAGCAACAATACCTTGAAGTAGCCGATATCTTTGTAGCTCATTAGCAATCCCAGCCCTGTCCTAGGTTAAGAATAAATCCATACTACCTTCAAGAGCCTCTGCTAATGCTGCAGTATGACTCTCTCCATACAGCACAAAGTCCAGGGAAAATGTGCTACTCTTGCCTTATCATTGGAGGCTCTGCAGCGAACTCACGCTCCACTCCCAGCCCCAAGTACCACCCACCCAGATGTTATCAGGCATGCCAGATGGCAGGTGTGTCATTAATATGCCCTCTAATGAGGAATAGATTCCTGAGAGATATAATGCAGATATAGAGTCAATCAAATATCTGCATTTTATTCCTGTCTCAGGGTTTTGTCCTGAAACTTTGCCAGTTTTCCTAAACTCCTGAGTTGGGCTGGGCATGAGTAAGCCTCGAGGTCCCTTTCCCTTACTTCCCTGTGGTCTAGGCCAGAGCCAGCCCAAACTCCAGTGCTCATTTCCTGGAGGTCACTCTTCCTCTTAGTCACCAAGAGCAAAGATACATTTACTTTCCCTTCAACTAGGAAGAACAAAAAGAAAGAACAGGACTTTCATAATCTCTTTGACCTATTAGTCCTCAGGAGTTAGAAGTCAGGGTGGGAGCCAACCAAGAGAGTCCCTGAAGAGATAGGGCCCTCTTGAAGGAGGTATACGGTCTAGGGAAGGACAGACAGACAGCTAAGGGTGGTCCTTGAGATCTGCTGCTGCCTGGGGCCTTGGGTAGGCTGGCAGTGGAAAGCCTTCACCTGGTACCTGCCTGGCCTCACCTTAGAATGGAAGCCCAGTTTATCCGCCCTGTTAGTTACTGATGGAAGTACATACAGAAAAATAACATTCTCCCTCTATGAGAGGTGAATAGGCAGAGCACAGAAGAATTTTACGGCAGTGAAAATACTCTGTATGACACCATAATGAAGGAGACATGTCATTATACATTTGCCCAAACCCATAGAATGTACACCACCAAGAGTGAACCATACTGTAAGCTATGGACTTCGGGTGATGATGATGTGTCAACGTGGGTTCAACACTTATAGCAAATGTACCCTCTGCTGGGAGATGTTCATAAAGGGGGAGGCTTTGCTTGTGTAAGGGCAGACAGGGGATGTATGTGAATTCTCTGTACTTTCCTCTCAATTTTGCTGTGAGTCTTTAACTGCTCTAAAAAATAAAGTCTTAATTTAAACATAAAAAAAATTTTAAGTTGATAAGGAATGAATAAGTGAAAATAGCTGTGTGGACTTATTTTCCCATTAAAGGAATGCTAAATATTCATTGTAAAACTTTCCCAAATATTTCTGCATAAAAAAATAGTAAAAATGTCTTGAAATCTTACAGAGATGAACACTATCAACTTATTTTTTCCTAGCGAAAAGACACAGAGGCAACTGAGTTGACAAGTCATTCTTTTTCTCCAAGCTTAGATTCCAGATCTCATAGAACTGGGACAAGAAGGGATGCTTGTAACATGCAATGAAGATGATTTAATGTCCAGTTTTACTAGAATAGGCTAAAAAAGTATATAGTTAACCTCATTCAAAAGCGAGTTTGATCCAGATGTAGTTTTCCATGGTAGGATATTTTGGTTTTATTTTGTTGGGAGGGAAGAGTTGGCATTTCAATTACTTTGGAGAAAAAAAAATGAACACTAGTATATTTATCTGTCCATTCGAATAAAAACCGGGCCAATGTAGATAAGTCACAGTTAGGAGGACAGAAATAAGCAATTGGCATCTTCAAAGGCCAACCTCAAAAATCTCCTGGAATGCTCGGGAGAGGTCAGCCCAAGTAAAGTATTGGCATCAGGAGTCTATTAACGTTAAGCGTTTAGAATTAGAAGATATTTAATTAGTTACTGAAGAGCCTCAAATTTCCTCCTAACCTGTAACACAAACAAAAAGTGAGAAGAGGTCAGGGAAAACAGACTTGGATTATTACCAGATTATACCACTCTGGGTAAATTAATGTATTTAATTTTGTGTTCTCTGATCGGGGGATAGAACGGCATTTGAGGGGTAGCTGGGAGACAAAGGACACATGCTGGAAGCATCTTGACTTCTAATCTGTCCACTCTCTGGACACCGATCACTGATCACTTTGCCTCTAAAATCAACCCACTATCCTCTACAGTTTACACTAAAGCCAAACAGAGAACTGAGATTTTCCTCTTCCGTTCTCTTCATTCTTTTCTCCCTTCTCCATGTCCCAATGGCTTATTCCTTTTTTTGATCATTAGAGAACAGAATCTATTTTTATTAAGGAGTTTTAAAGCATACTTCCCACCTACTTTGGGGATAATTTTTTTGCCCATTTTGAGCTGGCTAGACACAGGACTGTGCTCCCCTACCTTAGTAAGGATTGTCAGAAAAATTATATGAACTTGAAACAGATAAAAGAGACTAGTGGGCAAGTTTTTTTTTTCAGTGCAGTGCTAGGCTTGGCTTTCTATTTACTGATGTAATTCATATCTTTGTAGGGACAGAGATCAACTTGTAAATTTTTGTCAAATAGAGATGTAAATAATTTCTCTCCAGCGGAACAGATAACCTCAAAGGTTACATTTTAAGCTCAATTGACCATTAACCAGCTTTATATCTAACCCAACAATTTATTGAATTGCCTATACAGACACAGCTTCCCAAATGCCCTCTGGACCAGTTTTAACATCTTACTGGTTCCCTCATTAGTTAATACTTTGAATTTCATCTTTTGCACGTCTTGATTTTATAGTTGGATGAACGCCATGTGTTTTAACTCTTTGAAAATTATACTTTGACAGGATGACTGTGTTCTCCAAACAAAATTTTGATGACTGTTCTACCAGTTCCCCCCCCCTCAAATTTTAACATCGATTTTCAATGACGATTCAAAGGTATTTTAGATGTTCTGAAAACACGCCACAAGTTGACATTTTGTTCCTTATGTATTAGTATGTCGCATTTAGACTAGCATGTGGGGGGAATAACAATTCCTAGGTAGTCTACTAGTAACTGTACTTTTTTTTTTACCTGTGTTATGTTACCTCTTAAACAAGCATATAGCAGGATAATAATATTTGCTATTATGATCATTGCAAGATGGTATAGCAATCCAGAGCATGAGTTCTAGAGTCCAGTCCAGCTAGACTATTTATTAGCTATAGGATCCTGGACAGAAATTACTTAACTTCTCTGGGCCTCATTTATTTCATCAATGAAATGGGGCCAGTGGTAGTACCATCTCATAGGGTTATTGCAAATAATAGGGGAGATCATCATGTAAAATGCCTAGAGCAATACTTAGCAAATAATAAGTGCTCAATAAATGTTAGCTATTATTATTATCATACTTGCTAGTGGGGTTGTCTTGAAGCTAGCTTCTAGTTACTAGAAACTATTTTACTTAAAATGGGCTCCGTGGGAGAACTGGGTCACCACCCAGAAAGCAGATGCTTATTGTTCCTCTAATGCCTGGAGAAAGAGCCTTTGCTGTCACAGACTTTGGCCAGAAACAGGCCTCCTGTTTGATGGGTTGGCTTTGAATCATTGCCAGAACTTTCAGGAAAACGGAAAACGGATTTGTAGCATTTATGAAGCTAAGGCCTTATCTGAGTTCCCAGGGCTGGCTTGTCACATGGAAATGAGCTGTTCCATTGCTTTATTCCCCTTCATTTAGCCTCCAAGGATCTGGTTCAGCGCATTGCCATTTCCACAAGTTAAAACTTGCTGAGGATTCTCTGGTGTCTTTGTTTCCTTTGTAACTTGGGATGACACACTTGTTTTTGTCAGCTTTCCCAAGAACGGCGTTGTCCTTCTGTCTTAGTGGAAGAACAGCGAGCTTGGCAAAATACTGCGAAAGCTAAATTTTGAAAATCATTTGTCTGTCAGGTAACTGGTTTGTGTGTGTCTGTGTGTGTGTGTCTTTTGGGTTTGTTTTTTGTTTTGTTTTGTTTTTGGTAACCTGATAAACTCTAAGATGGGAACAAAGAATCTGCAAACCTCTCTATTTATTAGGATTGTGGGATTCAGGAGTGAGAGTAAAAAGAAGAGTTACCAAAAAAAAGTTTTGCTCTGATTCATAGCGTGACCATAGAAGAGAAATCTCGCTGTAGCTAAATGTTCACTCCTCTTGAAACACAGTGTTCATCACTCTTAGCATCCCTTGCTCTCCCAGCCCCCATCGACGTCTCTAAAGGGAGGAATGAAACGACATGTTGGAAAATGCCTCAGGAACCCACGTGGATTATAAATATGGGATAGCAGACTGTAGAAAACACGAGAAGAAGGCTATCGTCCCGCCTATCTCAACTATCGCTTTGAGGAAGAAAAAAATTCACCAAGTGAAGTGAGACTATCCTGTGAGAAAGTCAGATTCATCCTGTGATTACAACTCACGAAGCATCGACAGGCACTCCTGAATGCACAGCAAAACCGAGCCAGAATACTTTAGCTTACGCTGTTGCAAACTTAGGTTTTGTGGCCATAGCATTTACAGATTCCGCCCCCTGTGTCTTGTCACCTCGCACAAGCAGCATCCGTAGCTTCTTTTGTAGCAGAATGATCAATGCTTTAGTTGGACCACTAGAAGGACTTTGCCATTTTTTCAACCTATTTTGACTTCAAAGCAACGTCTAAAGTTAGCTTGTTCTTATCAGACCTGAAATAATTCATTTCAACAGCATTTATTACACACCCAAATAATCATAGACTTTAAAAATTGTTGTGTTAGCCGTCCGTAGGATTTTATTTTTTGATGCCAATCTCCCCTTGGGAACCAAACTCACAATTTTATTATTTTATCCTTGTTGAAATGTATGGCAATCTCCCTTATAAGTCCTGTACTGCATTTGAACAAAAAGGAGAGACACCTGTCACTAGGTTTGTGTTCTGAAAGATGTGCTCGTATGACTAAAACCCATGGCAATGTCTCCGAATGCTGTCTGGAAGGTAAGTCAACAAAATCAGTGCTGGGGTAGTGGATTGACTTCCAGAATGTGAAGCGGTGCTTTTTTTTTTTTTTTTAATATGGCAACATATTTTGAAATATTAACAGATTTTTGCTCCCTCGGCATTTCCTCCTTCCTCTTGGCCTGTCCCTGTCCAGTCAGCTTGGCACTTCTGCACACGAGGCCTCAGGGCAGCTGTGACACAGCAGAGGAAGGAGGAGTCAGTTCAGGGCTTTTGAATCACAACAGCCCAGGCCTTCAGGGAGCCAGAAAGGACAGAAGAACACAAGCCGTGAATTTGGAAGAGTAGGTATTGAGGGAGCTCCGCAGCCTGGAAACCTGACAGGCACTCCCTAGGCTGCAGAAAGGAGGAAAGTTGGAGCAGATGCGATGAGAACTTAGGAGCTGGTGGCTTCTGTACCCCTTGCACTCTGCCCCTGTCCAACTGGGCCTTCCATAGGTGGTGGTGACGGGGGAGTGTTGAGGAGTGGGGCTGACCCCAGATAGGTTTGGGGTGATACTGGGAATTAAAGGCTTATGCCCCTTCCTGAGTAGAACCCTAGAGAGAGGGCAAGACCAGGAGATTGTGGTGTACCTAGACCCATGGGGCCAGAGAATCTCACCAAGTTCCCAACACGGAGACAGTGTAAACCTCAAGGACCTGGCAGGGGTGACTCAGTGTTGACCTGCATATACCTATGACCAAGCCAGATGAGATGACAGATGATACTGAAGACTGTCACAAGATGACCCACCCTTGTGCATGCCTTGGAGTCACATAATTGCCCAATTCCAAGAAATGGAGGGAACTCTGAATTGACTGTAATTTTTTTCTGATGCCTCAGCAGAATAAAATCTTTATAAAGCAGAGTTCTATAAAATAAATATATTTATTGAACATTGAGATTGTAGACTGAGGCTCTGTAAGTGGTCCAATCATATTTTTAGCCTTTCTTTTTTGTATACCCCCTCCCCTCAACTGTGCCCCCTTCCTTCTCTTGAAAATCAAATACTCTCATAGTCTCTCCTGCCCCTATCGAAATTTGATGTCAGCAAAGAATTGATAGATCCTTATGTCAAGATATAAGTGGCTGATAAAACGTAAAGTGTTACCTCACCCAGAGATATTTGCACTTTGGCAGGGGTTTGAAATATAAGCCACAAGAGAAAATCTCTAATTGTGGAATGGTGGGAGGATGGTTTCTTAGGAGAATCCATCTCTTCCCAGGGTTGCGTCGTCCCCATAGAGCTTGTCTTCTACAGAATGGAGAAACCACGTGTTTAGTCACTATTGGTTAAACTCTTCTTAGAGATCAAGGGCAATTTTTTTTCATTGTCGCTCCCTTAAGTAGCCTTTTTAGACATTTTTCCCCCTATGTTTTCTCCCCTGTGAAATTTTAATACCACAGAAATGTTACTAACAGCTATTCTTAATGTACTATATGTATACCTGTGCGTTATTCATAAAAGAGCTAAGAATTTTTTTGCCCCCTTGGAGGTTGTATTGGCTTCATTGAGAATTTATAGTAAGAGTCAGTGCAAGGCTGGGTCCATTGATCCATTCATTGGAAATCTCATTGAGAAACGAAAAGGACCTATTGCCCTCCCCCTGCCCCCACCTCCGGCCCCATTCCCCAGCTTTGAAATGACTCAGGCTGCACATAAGAAAGAGGTGTGTAGGTGGAGAACTTTCTCACGCTGGGAGTGCTCACTGCCTCTGGAAGTGCAATGAAGACATTCCGGGGAAGTTTAGGAAGAGCTGGTTTTTATTCTTTGAACTTGTTAAAAAATTAATTGATGTTCAAGGCTGGGCCCATGGAATTTGAAGCGCCTGACTCACCCCAAAGTGTTCCTATAAACAGCCAGCCAACCCAAGCGCTTTTGAAATGGCATCCTCTGGCCTTGTTGAACCCTTCCAACAATTGCCTTTTGTTACAGCAGCTTGACGGACTACGTTGTTTGATGGGTGCTCATAATGAACTGTTGTATACACATGCTGTAATTATAGGAAGCATAATAATATCTCATGTTTAAACTGCTCGCTTTCATCTTAGCGAATCCCAAGGCATTTTACACATTATACCATTAATAATAAAATAGCTAAATATGTTAATTAGAGCATTCCTCTTTTTAAATGTATATACTATATAACAGACTACAGAAGTCTATTACTCTGCAAAAATGTGAGCAATCTAGTCAGCACTTGTAGAAGAGGTGAGCTTCCTCATGGTCAATATGGTACCTCATTGGAACAACCTAACTTGCTTTGACAGACTATACCTTCATCTGTTTCCATCTGGTTGCAGCCAAGACCAGCAGCAGTGAATTCATTAATTCATTTATTCATGGACGCGTTCATTCATCCATTCACCAAACGTCTATCATAGGTTTGCTTCTGTCATGTACCAACGATCTGTCATGTACCAACAACTATGGAAGGTGCTGGCTTTCCTTGGCAAGTACAGAGGCAGTGAGTCGGGATGATCTTAAGGCAAAGAAGCCGCAGGGCATGGAAAATATGAAGTTTCCTTCCTGGCACTCATTTTTGGGTGTGACAGTAACTTTAAACACATGTCCACGCACGCCTGAAGCATAAAGCTCTTGTGTCTCCATTAAGTTAAACCAAAGCCACCGTGTTCCCACATCCTGCTTGACACCCCAAAGAATCCTGCAGCCCCCAGACAAAAACATGCATCTGCTGAGTCACAGCAACGGTGCCGGCAGCTGCGTTTCCTCCTAGAGTCTTATGTTGCTCCCAAAGAGGAAGGGGTGGCCTAAATTGCCCGGCAGCCCCTAGTCAAGCTCCAGCCAGTCTTCCCAGTGATGTGTACTGGCTTGTTGTGTTCACAACCAACTGGTCTTATTCAGTCTATGCTGGGCATGTCCATGAGGCAAGTCTTCCAAGGAGATAGACTGGTGTCCTTTCTGCAGGCAGGGTACGCCTGTGAATATGGACGATGGGTGGCTGCCTCTGCAGTGGGATCGGGTGCTGCAAGATTTCTAGCACTACAGAATTGTCTCCTACCAACCCTCAAATGCCTGAAGGCCACCAGGAAGGACTCGTCTGAATCTTTAAAGACTCCCAAGCCCTCAGGAAAGGCCCTCGGCCTCTTACCTCTTGATGTCTTGGTGAGGGTCAGAGAGGATCAGTGCAAGGGAGAGAAGACATGAAGTGAACAAGGCAAATTCAGCCAGTCTCACTGGTGCCTAGGGAATTCCTCCTGGCAGCTACCATATATGGGGGGCCCAGGTGCTGGCTGGCCTGTATGGCCTCAGCAGAGGATGCTCAGGCTGCTTCAGGATGCACCGGCTCTGCGGCATTTCCTCTCTCACCTCTCCAGTGTGCCCAAGATGAAGGGAGAAAAAGCACCATTTGTCCTTTTCTGGAGAAACATTTTGCCCCGGTAGAAGATGCTCTAATACCCCAATGTCACCGACTTTTTTTGAGATGGTGGGAATCTCACCTCTTTGAGCCTCAGAAAACTACTCTGAAATGAGAAGATAATATATTACTTCTGTCAAACAAGAGGCTGGACAGATGGAGGTCTTTCTTTCTCTAAAATCTTAGGTTGTGTGGTTGCCTGAATCCTGTTTATCAGTACTCTCTCTCCAGTGTCCTCGGGACTCTGAGAGCAGGGCCACCTTCACGGGCATGCAACACATGCAGTCACACAGGACTCTGTGCAAAGAAAGGCCTCACACTCAGTTTAATATTCTCCTGTTGCTGTCTTGAAATCTTTAGCAAGATTTGAGCAAGAGGCCTCACATTTTCATTGAGCAGTGGGCTCTGCAAATTATGTAGCCGATCCTGCCTGAGAGCATGCATCTTGGACATCCCTTCCTCTGGGAAGCCTTTTCTGAACCCTCAAGAGAGAGCTGGCTGTTCTTCTGGGCTCTTTAGAAGTCTGAGTTTGGCCAGTGCTTCCCTATTAGACCGTAAACCCTCTGAGGGCAGGGACTATGGCGTGCTCTCCTTTTATCTTTAAGGCCCAGTACAGCAGCTGGCACTATGCATGTAGTAGCTGCTCCATAAATATTTCTGGAATGAATTTCAACATTTGAATGCACAATAAATCTCTAATAAGTGCCAGTGTAATTATTAAATATATCTAAGTACTTAACAAATATTTATTAAACCTTTATTATGTGCTAGGTTCCGGGTAGCTAGTTTAAATAGCAGAGAGCAAAACAAACAAGGTCTCTGACATGGAACTTTCACTCCAATGTGGAAATAGACTATTAATAAGTAATCTAAAAATATATAATTGCAAATTGTGTTGATTCCACTAAAGGAAAGAAATCGGGGAGAGTGCAAGAGAACAATGGTACAGCACGAGCTATGCTCCAAGGAGCCTGAAGCTGAGTAAGACCTGAAGGAGTCGGTTATGGTACCTCAAGTAGTCAGAGACTTCCAGGAAAGGGAACAATTTGTGAGGAGAGCCTGAGGTTAGAGAGAACTTGCATCCCTTGATTTAGGAACTGAAAGGTAGCCAGTGGAATGGGAACTTGCTGGGCATGGGGGATCCTGCCAAGAGATGAGGTTGAAGAGGGAGGCAGGGCCCAGATCCTCCAAATTCTTATAGGAATTTGGATTTTGTTCAAAATGCAATGGGGAGCCTTTGAAGAGTTTTCAGCGTTAGAGTAGGATAATGCAATTTGTCTTTTCAAAATGATTTCTTCAGCTGCATGGAGAAAGTAAGTTGGATGTGAATTAATATTAATAATAATAAAAGGATGCATGTAGGGAGAGCTATTATATATATGTAATATGTAATATATTATATATAATATATCCCTACATTATATATATAATATATTTTATATATATATATATATATGTAAGAGGAGACTATTGCAGTAATACAGGGGAAGATAATAGCTTGGGCTAGGCAGCAGTGGAAGTAAGAAGAGGCAGGAGCTGTGAGGTATTTTGGAGGTATGACTTGGGTGTTGATTGCTACAGGGAATGAGGGAGAGTGAGATGCTCTGAATGACGGCCAGGTTTCAGGTTGAGTAACCAGATGGACAGAAGGCTGTTTACTGAGATGGTAAACATTGAGAAAAGAACATATCTGAGGTTAGAGTAGAGGGTGGGAGTCAGGTCGGAGGACAGAACAGTGTCAGAGTTAAAGGGGAGCATTACTAGTCATCTGGTACAACAAGCATAAACTGGGAAATCCGGTCACTCCACAGACACAGGGCTGTTTCTCCCAGAGCCAGGTTGAGTCTGGGAACCAGAGGGAAGAAAGGGAATGACACGCCTCACTATTACGTGTGATGATCCACTTCAAACAATATGCTCCCATTCTTGGTAGCTACGTTCTTCTTCTCAAAGAAGGAATGCCCCCTAGGAGGCTCCACTGAATTGAAAGTGGACATTATCACCAGTTTCTGTTGTTTGCCGCTAAGAAACCAGACCAATACAGTGAACAGTGGTCTGGAAGCAGCCAGATCAAGAAGAGAGTCGTCAGGTCTCCCTCCTACTCTACAGTGTGGTGGGTGTGAGGAGCAAGACGCCTTCACTTGGATTGGCCGTCGGAGGAAGTGGTGTTCACAGAGTCCACGGGGATGGTCTGGTTTCCAAGAAGGTGAAGAGCTAAGGTCAAGTTCAATGATGTGACTGAGGATATCATGGGGTTTCCTGGACTTCAGGGGACACAGGGAAGGATTTAGAGGGGTGGTTGGGGTGGAGTTTGGGTTCAGAATGGGACACAGTATGGAGATGAGAGTTGAGTTGATAATGACTGCAGGGATGCTGTACTTGGGTTTAGAGCAGTGATCACATTAAACAGGAATGCGAAGCATGCTATTCTTGAGGAGACGGATGGGCATTGTTAGTGCTGTGGCCCCAAACATGTCATTGAATGATAGGGAGATTCCAGAACCTCTGCTCCCCCAGGCAGTGATAGAGTTGGAATGCAGGACTGCAGTCCTGGGTTGGGGCTGGTCTCAAACCGTAGGCTGGTCTTAAGCCCGTGTGAACTTATTTAGGGGAATTTTTGACCCATCTGGATTTATATTTCTAACGTCAGGAAACCCTGGAAGGAGTGTTATTCTGGGATTAGCTGGGTTTGATGCGTGATGTTTTATTTGTGTCACTTGATAACCTCTACTCCCGTCTCCCATATAAACTAGAAACTCCTGACAATGCCTTGGACGAGAATTACTGTCTCCACCCTGGGTGGACACCAGCTGTCTATCTCGTGTTCTCATAAGTTGTTCTTGGCAGGGAAGGGATCGTATTGTCCATCGTTTTAAATGCCCTTTCTATATTAAAGGCCATGTGGTGAATAGTATACAATCCAGAGTCACACAGTAACAACAACTTCTACCTAGTATCTGAGGTTGGAGAGAGAACAGAACATATTTTAATATTCACTCCAAGTAGATGAAAATGGTTCCTCCACAGCTCGTTTTCTTTTCTTTTTCTTTCTTGTATTTCTTCCAACAGTCAAAATGTCCTTTAGTGGATTTGGTGGCCTGGATGAGAGATTCATTTACACATCCTCTATTTTATATCTTTTTTTTTTCCTGCTTTATCTCCCCAAACGCCCCCTGTACATAGTTGTATATCTTAGTTGCACATCCTTCTAGTTGTGGGATGTGGGATGCTGCCTCAACGTGGCCTGATGAGCGGTGCCATGTCCACGCCCAGGATCTGAAGCCTGGGCTGCCGAAGCGGAGCGCGTGAACTTAAGCACTCGTCCACGGAACAGGCCCCTATTTTATATCTTTATTGTACAATTTAAGTTCCTGGGCCTGTACATTTGGAAATATGGAAACTGTGAATTCCCTTGTTATTATGAGACCATAAAAGGTGGGGAGGAGGGGACTAAAAATCAAAAGAGGACCCACTTTTATTGTTTAGGAAAATAACAATGGGATAGTTCCCACTTATATTCAACATATCTATTATAAGCTGGTCACTGGAATTACAATGATAAGCCAGACAAACCTGCCCTCCAAGAGTTTATGGTACAGTAGGATAAACAGAGGTACTATGCGTTATGATGGTTACTTATAGTGGGAAGGACTGGTGGCCATAAGAGCACACAGGCAGGACCCCTAGCCCAGTGTTTGGGGTCCAAGGCAATAACGTCTCAGTGAGGCCTAATGTTGAATAGAAGTTAACCAAGTACAGTTGGGAAGAAGAGGACATTGCGGGAGAAGGAACAACGTGGGTAAAGGCCTGGGAAAGATAGCTGGAAGGTGTTTGGGAAGCAGGATTAGGCCTACACGGCTGGAATGTGGAGTAGGGGGAGGATGCTGCAGAGAAAGGAAGTTGGAGGAGGAAATGAGACGCTGCAGACCTGAGAGGGGTGGATGAGATGTGACTTTCCTGAGGGAACTCGGAAGCCACTGAAGCATGTGACATGATCAGATGACTAGCAGACGGAATAAGCATGAGATAAAGGCCAGACAGAGGCAGACCTTTGAGAGGCTGTTCCAGTAATCTAGGTCCCTGGCCTTCAAAATTTTAGTCAGGAACCCCTGTCTAAACCTAGTTGAGCATGGACCCCAAAATATGAGTATCTATTTATTTATAAGTGATATAAGCTTGTGTATGTTTTAAACATATAAAATAAATATGTATATTTCAACAAATATCTGTGTACACATATATTTAAACAAGTTATATATATTTTGAACCTATATAATAAATGCTATTTTAAAAGATGAGATGAAATATATAAAAATAGAAGTTCTAACCTTTTTCTCTCCCCCTGCAGTGGATTCTCTAGGGCATGTCCTGGGTCCTGTCCCCGACTCTGGAGACCACCGGCCGGGCCACTCTGAGCCCGCGATTCTGATCCTCAGGCTGCAGTGGAATTTGGGACTGTGTTCTTGCAAAGCTGCCCTGCAGGCTGTTCTGATGCACAACCAGGTCTGAGAACCGATTTGAATTCTATTCACAGCAGATTCTAACACTAACGTTTCCATTCCTCGGGAAAGAACTCTTCGGCTGCTTTCAACATTATAGAAAGATGAAAAAAGCATCATCACCTACCAAAGCTAGGATAATTTTCACAAAATCTTTATTTTTTTTCTTGCCTTTTTAAAAAATAACATTTTTATGCTGCTGACTGAAATTGTTTGGTGGAGAAGCACAGGGGAATTTCTCATTGGCTTAGCTGAGTTTCTAACATCCCTTGCTAATTTTGGCTTAATGGTCTGCTGGATTGCTGATGGAAGAAGGCTTGTGTTCATCTAACTTAAATCTTTTGATTATGAAGATGGCGGCCAATGGGGCTTTTATTGCCTCTGCCAGCACTTGACGTGGACTGTCTCTGCGAAGGGTCTAGCAACACCCAGGGGGATACATGAGTAAAGAAACCACGTTAATACACAGATACCGCTGTTGTGATGGTTCCCTAGAAAGCAGCTCTCAGAGCAGAACACCTCCAAGGAGTCAGCAAATACATCCGAAACTTGGGCTGGCCCTGAGTGACGAGAGCAGCTCTCTCCCTGGACTTGACTTTGTCCTTCCTTCTTCGTCAGAGTGACCTCCTCCCGCTCCCACAGCATATCCTCACCGTCTTATTCAGATGCCACAACTACCTTTAGCCCTTCATAAGGAACACTGAGCAGGAGGTCCAGATGACAAAAGATTCATCATGACTTTTGCTCCTTTTGGGAAATCATTCGGAGATTTTTTTCTTCCCCCGCAAAACAGATGCTCTTTCCCCAACCAAATCCCCAAGCTGACAGATGCATATTTGTAAGTAAATGTAACTAGGGCATCTGTGAAGGCACATTTCCATATCTAAATATTTATTGGGACAGAGGGGAGCAGTGGAAAGAATAGAGTGAAGGGAACAATGAAATGCCTCAGGAATTATAACTTTTTTAAAAAAAATTGCTCTGCCTGGTTGTATTGTATCAGCAACTTTCAGGTCTTGATTTTTATAGATGTGGATTTTTATAGACGTACACAGGAACATCTCTGCGTTTGATATTACACATTGGTGACTGTAGGAAGACACAGATGGTCTTATATGAGGTGTGGGGGCACTAAAGTCGTTATCTATGGGGATCAAGAGGAGATTAAGCCACACAGAAGCTCAACAAACAAAGCCAAGGAAATAAAATAATGAGAAGTCTCTAAAATCTAATTATAAAATAATCCTTTATCTTGAAAATAAAACAGTGGTTTCTTTAGATGAATACAGCATTTCTTTTGTCTCCTTCACTCACACATATTTCCACTCTATTTACTCTGAGAAAAATTTTTAAAAAATGCTTTGCCCAGATCATTTACTCCTTCTTTTTTTGAATGTTCTTCTTCTTTTTAAAAAAATTAGAAACAACAGTGGATACTAACAATCCAAGTTACTCTTTTTTTTGCCAGACGGATAAAGGGGTAAATTGAAGAGGCTCCTTATCAGTAGGGCTGGGAAGGCTCCAGGGGGCATGAGAGGATGGGGATGAAGGAGAGTGGTTTGGTCCAGGAAGACGTTCTAGCTGGAGCTATGCTCCCGTTGGCATCCAGATAAGTCCGGGCAAGACTGAAATGCTGGTGGGAGATGCCTGCATGGAATTAACTTATTCGATAAGAAGTGAAAAGTCACCTCAGACACTCGTCTTAAGGAAGAGAAGGTCAGACATCCACAGTCAGCCCACCTCATCCTCTCACTCATTCATTCGACAAAGATTTATCTAGCACCTGTCATATGCCAGGTACTCTTCTTGGAACTGGGGATACAGCAGTGGACAAAACAAGGTCCTTGTGGTCATGAGTTGACATCCTGGGAGAAAGACAGACAATAGACAGATAGTCAGGTAAGTACATAGAATGTCAGAGAGGGGTAAGTGTTAAGGAGAAAAATGAAGTTGGCAAGCGGGAAAGGGAGAGAGACCTGAAGGAAGTGAGGGAGCACCCTCCCATCTTGGTGAGGAGCCCAGCCCGGCTTCTACATTCAGGGATGCAGGGGATGGCTGGCAGCACACTCAGGTCCAGAGGCCAAGGGCCGTGATCCTTGCAGCAGGCTATTGTTTGACGTTGTCCCAGGGAGGAGCTGGGCACCCTCTTCCAGCCTCTCCATTAGATAAGACCACAACAGAACAGAGAGGCTGAGAGGGCCTTGGAGTAGCTATAGCTCGTGGCATTTCCATCTGAAATAGGTATTTCCCATTAGCTTGGCTAAGTCAGGATGTACAATGAATTTTCACTTGTTTACTTATTTAGTAAATATAAATATTTACTGAAAAGCTACTATGCCCCAATTTTTTCAACTCTTTTCTAAATGAACTAAGCATTGACATAAAAATACTATATTTACAAATGGATTGCCATTTGAGCAAATGGTAAAGAAATACAGCACCTAGGCACAATTTGTCACCCTTAGCAACAATTCTTAACCTCTTCAAAATCATTGTTTAATCCAATCCTGGTCATAGGCCCAAGGTCAAACTAGCTTACTAATTGTCTTTGACTTTTCTTCAGCTCAAAAATCTTTCTTGGGAGTATTCTAGATTTTGGCGTTTTGGTCAGGGCACTTTGCTTCCAGTAACAACCAGCATCATCAGGGAACGTACTAGAAATGCAGAATCTCAGGCCTGGCCCAGAGCTACTGAGTCAGGATTTCCCATTTTAACAGGATCCCGGAATGATTTGGGCACATATTGAAATTTCAGAGGCACTGCTGTAGACAGTATCTAGTTCTTTTCTAATAAGAAAGCTTCCCTTTGAATCTGCAGGGAAGGCCACATTTGTCCTTTTGAACTCCCAGCTAAAAGACTGCACCATCTCTACTATCTGTAGAGCCAAGCTCTGCTGGACTCAGTCTCTCTATCCTGTCCTGGTGGTTCAGAGGTCTTCACGGAAGCCCTGCCCCTCTCTGAGTGTCAGCACATACCTACTAACTCTAGATTCCTCACACCCATCAAGGAGCGGGCTAGAAGATGGCTAACCTCCATGCGCATGTCACCATGGAGGCACTATTGTGACAATGGAGTGAACTCCTTATGTTATCAGGTCCCACCTCCTGTCTGTTCCTTCCTTCTTGGTTCAGATCCCTAGAAGCTCATTGATTCCATGCACCTCTCCTCCTGCTTGGTTGGGGCTCCTTGGCCTGCCCATTTGTGTACTTCCCTCCCCGCCTGCCTCCCCGAATTACTGCAGAACGAATGTCTAGGGCCTTTGGCCCATTTACAAGTGCAATCACAGCAGAGAAACTGGTGGTGGCATAGCGGTCAGACTGACCTGACTGCGCTGCAAATCCCTTCCGGAAATTTGTTAATCTCATGATCTTGAATTTTTGCCAGGTAGCCCCTGATCTGCTCTCTCCTCCAAGAGCTTACTCCTTGCTACCCAAGGCTATTGTAATACTCAGCATCGACAGTCCCTTGTGTAAAAAAGAATAAAAATAATGAGGCGTATAATAGACATAGGATCACACATATTATCTGGCACACGCCCAGCTTCCTTTCCCTAGTCCGCTGACATCATGCTTTCCTCCCCATCAGTATTTCACCTCCCTGTATTTGCAGATTCATTATCTTTTTGTTCATTGAAATGTTTTTCTTCCAAGTTGACCAGGCTTCCAAAAACGATTTGTATGTTTAAAGGAAAAAAAAAAAAGAAACTAAGCTCTCCAATTCAAAGACTGAGATTTAAAAGAAAGAAATGTTTAAAGGGACTACCCATTTTCCCCCCTAAATATTTTCAAGTACTTAAACAGATATAAAATTATTTGCTCATTCTCTCTGATAGGAACCTACCTGAGTTAGGGCATGCAGCTTGTGTAGTATTCATGGTGAATCTTCTGGGCAGAGCCCCACAAGTAAAAACAATGACGTGTCTTGCAGATGACACATACAATGGTCATCTAAGCACATGGCTATATATTTCAGGGGTATAAACCCAGCTTGGTAACTAGTCCTTCACCTGTGGAAGCCATGTAGGTTTATAGTCTTAGAGTCAAACCTCTTCCGAAGTGGAGTTTAAGTTAAGGAGTAGTGAACGACAAGGGCATCTTGGGTCTGGTTGGCTGTTTTTGTACAAATGCAATTAAAAATTCTTGAGTCTGTTTTTCAGATCACGTTGCTCATGAAAAATGGCAACATTTGTATGGTACAGTCAGGTCACCTGGAGATGCTGTGAAACCCAAACAAGACTTCTTTCAATGAAAATGACTATCCATGGGGTCCCCAGGCCAGGTTCCCGGTCACCTGGCAACAGGGGGTTCCCTCTCTCAGGGCACACTGTGGGGAAGCATTTGTATCTACAGCACAAATTCTACCAAGTGCCATGGAAGGGCAATTTCTTATACCCTGCTGTTACCTCCCATATTCAATGCTTTCTCTCCGTCCAGCTTTTGCATACTGTGCAATTCCTCTGCCTGTCTTCTTCCTTCTTGTTCTCCCCAGGACTATTAATTATGCCCAGTTACGGGAAGCTCTTAGAGGAACAAAGTTGTTCCTAGCTTTGAAAGCCGGAACATACGTACAGATGATGACCAGGCATGTGCTTGGAAGACGGCCAGTGGCATCGTGTGCTGTTCAACAGGCAGAGCATGTTCTTATTAGGGAGCTCTGGAGCAGTATCCTCCTCTGAGGTTACGCACAAGTCGGAGCCACTGCGGTCATCGTCATTTTGCCCAACAGTTTTGGAGCTGAGGAGATTTCCCAGTCCTGCCATTCTGGTTCACTGAATACATCCAGAACAACCGCATTTTATAAAACTGAGAGCAGCATTGGAATTTCCTCCATCGTATGTTAGAGGTGTGTACAGCTCTCTGGTTGCATAGTCTGGAAATCTTGCCACCCACCCACAGAAGTGAAAATTCTAAAAAAAGGTCCTTATCCTTTGTAACTGCAGAGAAATAGATTTCCAATACCCCTAAAATTCTGAGAGTATTTCTGTTACATTTATATATATTTAGCAATAAAACACCATTTGGCATTTCTCAAAATTGAAAATTAAATTTCAAAGAAAATACAGTTCTCAAGAATCCTGACTGGTTTGATAAATGTTAACTTGGGAAACTAGTCTATTTCATGAAAATATCTTTTAGAAATTAATGCTGCAAAAGGGATTTTTTTTACTTTATATTACAAATATACACAAAATTTGAAATTATCAAATATACACAAAAGTATGCAGAGAGATGTGGTTTAAGCAGCCCATTTGACACCCACCACCCCGCTCCATCAGTCATCGATTCAATCTTGTTTCTACCTTCATTTATCCGTCATGTATTATTTTGAAGTCCATCCCAGACATCATATCATTTCATTTGTAAATATGCCAACATTTATTTCTAAAAGATAAGGACTATTTTTCTAACAAAAACTAAATCACCATTCCATTATTACATTTAATTTCTCAATGTAATTAAACGTCTAGTCTGTGTTCAAATTTTACAGAATGTCTTTTATTATAATTGGTTTATTAAAATCTGGATCCAACTTTTAATCTGTATAACTAGTAAGCAGGCATTCAAGATTTTTATCAATTTAACACATTTTAATTTGGGGATTCTTCCCTAACCCCATGATATTCGTAGACCAAAATTTGATAAATACTAACTAGTGTGGAGGTTAAGTGTGGGCTTAGGAAATGAACAGATCTCAGTTTGAATCCTGACTCCTGACTCCACGGTTTACTAGCTGGGTGACTGAGCGACTCGCAAGTGAGCAGTCTCGTAGTAAAATGAGGCTAAGACAATACTTAACCCTCATGTAGGGGCACCAGATAAAACACAGGATGCCCAGTTAAATTGGAATTTGAGAAAAACAAATTTTCAGTGTAAGGATGTTCCATGCAAAAACCCAAATTTAACAGCATCCTTTGGTTTTATTTGCTACATCTTGCAATCCTGCTTTCCTGATTATTTTGAGGATTCCATGGGATAACACATGTAAAGTGTTTAACACAGGGCCTGATGCACCATAACTGCTTGGTGGATGTGAGCGGTTCAGCCGAGTCTACCCCAAAAGAGAAAAGGAAGGAAGCTGGCTCTCCCCTTGGACTCCCATCTTCTCTCTGCTTTGTTTGGGTACCATTCCCTAGGTGGGCGATAACACGCTTCAACAAGCTACAAGTTTGAGCTACAGCTGGTAGGTACCTCCAGCAGGTTTCTGGGTCCGGCCAAAGAATTGTGCAGTCTTTCAGCAGCCTGAGATGTATCTGATAACAAAGATATTTCTGGCTTCTTAAAAATTGAGAGCTCTGGCAGCTCCCGGCTCGCACTCCCACCTGGCACCCATCCGGAGAGCCAAGCGGCAGCTGCTCCCTGTCACTGGGCATGTGTTTGCCAGTTTGCCATCTGGCCCATTCACAAACTCGCATCACCTGCCTGGACCCTGTGGGTATTTGAGTTACAACCCCTGTGCCTCCCTTCCAGCCTCCTCTCCGTTCTGTTCTTTGGCCCCAGAAGATGCTGAACCTGAGGTGGGGTGGCGGCTGAAGACAAGATAGGAAAACAGAATGGATGATCCAAAGACATCTTTATTGGCTCCAATTCAAGAAATTGTGAACTGAATTTGACCATGATGCAGGGAAAAAAAAGGATAAATACAAATAAAAATGAAAACAAACAAACAAAAAACAGGAAGGGCAGTGTGGGTGCGAGTCTGGCAGGGGTTGGAAAGGCTCAAGAAGAAAGTGGAGGAGCAGGTAAGAAAGATGAGTAACTGAAAACTTTGTAGAACGAGAGACAGCCAGGAGGGGAGAAAAAGAAAATAAGGCAGGCGCACCATTAGTGACTATTACAAGCAAACTTTTCTTCCAGTGGATTATAGTCTCTCAAAGGATAATCCCCAGCCTGTTTAGAAGTCTCTGAGGATTCTTATCTAAATGCAGACAGACTATGGCTCCTTTTCCTCCAGCTCCAGGTGACATCCTTTTCACCGATGGTCAGGCCAGTGCTAAACTCAGGTTTGGGACCTGAAGGGTAGCAAGTGGGACTTACGGCCAAGAGGATGACGGTTGCTTGTTGTCTTTGCAGCTAAGTCGTTCCTTCCACTGTGTGTGTCCTCAGCTTGTGACAGAGAGCGACTGAGAGGCCCAGAAGGGGCCTTGACTGCTTCAAATGGAGCTCCACGGGGTAACTAAGGGTCCTCAGCCCTCCTCCCTTCCCTACTCTTTACTGATCTTCAGAAATAGCTGAGGGATGGAGTGACAGGGAGCAAGGTGGAGAATCATTTTGTCCCTGAAAGCAGCTTCTGAAATATCTCCTCTCCCCAAAATGGGCATGCAATTGTGGGAAGACAGAAAATCTGAGAATGGGCATTTTGTCACATAAGACCTGCCTTGAGAAGTGGAAAAAAAGGGGGAGGGGGCTTTGCTTTCTAGGGTAGAATGAAGCAACACGATATGGAGAAGGTGTAACATACTTAAGGAGAACTTGCCAGAAGAACCCATCCCACCAGATTACAGCAGAGACCTCAGGAAGCAGAAGGTCCCTTTGGCCCTCAAATTATCTCGGCTGAGGACCATCCATCCCTCCACGTGCAGAGGTAACCTCCTCATGTGCAAGCATCTGGTTATAAGAAGCACAGAGGTTAAAGGAGGAGATGATGGAACTTCCTCTTCTTGCACAGAACTTGGACCATCTCTGTTTATTCAGTTGTCAGTATACTCGTCTCTGGAAAAGTTATAGATTTCCCCATTTGAGTCTTGCATATTTCTTACTAGGATATTCCTAACCATTTTATTTTTATTTTCTTGAATTGAAAATAGGAGTCTGTTGAAATTTTCAATTGGTTATCAGCAGTGAATATAATGTTATCTACATTTAAATGTATATCTTGAATCTATATATCTTGCTGAACTTTCTTATTAGTCGCAGGAGTCGATCGGTAGATATTTTATTTAGGATTTTTGTACCTTTGTTCATATGTGAGATTTGCATATCATGTTCTTGTACTGTCTTTGCTTAGTTTTGCCATGAGAGTTATGCCAAAATCATAAAACGAATTGGGAGGGATCTTATACTTTTCTAAGATCTGAACAGTTTATACAATATTGGAGGCATTTCTTCTTGAAAGTTTGGTAGAATGTATTTGTTCCAATCTAGAGACAATTATTAGGAAGCTATCTGCCTTTTTCAGGTTGTGTGTGTGTGTGTGTGTTCTCATGTCAGATCTTCTTCTTTAGCCAAATTTTGATGAATTTTTTTATCTTCACAGAAAATCACTTCATTCATTTATATTTTCTATTTTATTTAAAATAGGGGCACAAGAAGGACTCTTTTACAGTTTTAGAAATCCATGTCTTGAGTTCTGTTCTTTCTCAGTCCTAATTTTGCTTGTGTGTGTCTTTCGACACTTGTTCTTGACAAGACTTGCCAAAGATTTGTCTATTTTGTAAAGTACTGAGTTTTTGTTTTGTCCATCAATCCTACCACTTTTTCACATTTCACAACAATTTGCTTAATTGTTTGATTTTTTTTTTTTAACTTCTCAGGGTGTACTTTGTTATTTTTTTCACTCCTTGAGTACAGGCTTAGTTTATTTTCCGTTTTTCCTATTGAATTAGAGTTTTTTCCCCCTACCCATGCCTACTTAGTATTTCTGTTTTGAGTGGGGCAGGCCCATTCCTCATTCAAAATGGTCACATTGGAGCTAGTCCGAAGACTCTTGCCTTTTGGTAAAGAGGTTCTTTTCCTCTCTGGGTTCCTGAATTGAGTATATAGGTCAGGCATTGCAGGTGACCATTATTTTGTGGTCACATGGAGAAAGTTTACTTGAAAATGAAGGCAACACAGTGAAAACAGGAATTGATGACATTTTTTGAGCACCTGGATCTAACCATATCTGAAGCCTTTCCTGAACTCCTTAATTACATAAGCCAATATGTTTTTCTACTTGCTTCAGCTGGTTTGAGTTGGGTTTCAGACCCTTGTAAATTAAGGAATCCTGCCTTGTCTTTCAATAAGGACATTTGGTTTTATACATTTTCCTCAGAGTATTGCCTATATGCAGCAGGTTTTTATATGTTTTGCTTATTGTTCATTTCTAAATAGCTAGTAATTTCTATTTTCATTTTTTCTTTAGCTTGAAAGGATTTAGAGTTTTAAAATTCCGGTTGGAAGATTTTTAGATTCGTGTCTGTTTCCATTTCTTTGGTGTTAATTTTACTGCCTTGTGGTCAGTGAATGAGGCCTGTCTAATTTTTGCTTGATTAGGAATTTCAGAATTTGTTAAGATTTTCTTTGTGTTCATACATGGACAGTTTGTGGAATGTTCCATGTATATTTAAAAAATACGTGTATATGTTTTATGTCTATATGCATATAATTTTGATTTTGTGTAAATATTTTATAACCAGTAATATATGCATACTAGATTAACTTTATTTTTATTTATTTATTTATGTATTTGTTTATTTAGGAAGATTGGCCCTGAGCTAACAACTGCTGCCAATCTTCCTCTACTTTGTATGTGGGTCGTCGCCACAGCATGGCCACTGACAGATGAGGGGTGTAGGTCTGCAGCTGGGAACCGAACCTGGGCTACCCAAGTAGAGCGAGCCAAACTTAACCGCTAGGCCACTGGGGCTGGCCCTATTTGTTTCATTCAAATCCTATGTATCTGTATGTATCTGCATCTATTTGTCCACATTAGTGGGAAATATTTTAAAATCTCCCTTGAGGGTTGTGAATTCTATTTTTCTTTGTACTTGCACCAATTCTTGCTTTTTATAGCTCAGGCAATTTGTTGGTTACATTAGGATTCATGTTATAATTTCCTGGATAATTGCACCTCTTCAGAATATGAAATATACCCTCTTTGTTTCTTTTGATGCCTTTTTAAAAAAAATTTGAATTCTATTTTGTCTGCTATAATGTCACACTTGAGGTTTTTTGTTACCATCTGTTTTGCAAATCTTTTTCAAAGATTTCTTTCTGTATCATGTTTGTATCTCTTGTAAGCAGCAGATAGTTGAATTATCTTGTTTTTGCTTTTTACTCAGGCTGAGAGTATTTAGCAGGTGAATGTAATCCATTTATCTGTTGGTAATTGCTGATATACATAATTTCTGAGAGCAGAAATAAAATCAAACCAATTGGTGTTATAGTACCACTCAGGGAAATACTCCTGAACTATTTTTTTAGATTATTTTCTTTCCTTTTTTCTTCCTGTTCTCTTCCTTAAGATAGATGTTACATTATTTGGAGATGTCTTCTAAGACTTTAAATTTCATTTTCTCCTTTTCCACCGTTTTGTCCTTTAAACTGTCTTCTCAGACAAATTCTTAGCTCCATTCTCCAGCGTGTTGCTTTTAAGCTTTGCGTCTTTTACTATCATTCCATCTACTGAAATTGTTTCAATAATTATGATTTTTATTTTCAGTTTCTCTGATTATTATTCATATAACAATTTTGTTTTAGGCATGTGTGACCTCCTTATTCCCTTTGAAGATTTTATTCATAACAACACTTCTTTCAATGCTTCTATCTCTTTCTTCCATCAACTCTATTTTCTTTTAGTCTGATTGTTTACAAGTTTTGGCATCTCTCTCGGGTTGTTTGTTTACCTAAGATGTTAGGTAATTCTGATGTGGAGTCATATTTGTATTTGAGACTGTCTTGCCTATTGTGAATACTGTGCTTTTTTAACAAGACATGTCTCTGATGATGTAGGGGGACGCCAAGTGTGATCTCAAGGTGCTGTTTTAATCTGTAATTGGTATTCTGGGTCTGAGCAGTCCACGTTCCCTCTGATTATGAGCTGCCTCCTGGGATCGAAGTGCCCATGTCCACTGCTTCCACACTGGACTGAAGGGAAGCAGTCCCACCTGCCATACTGTGGTATCCCAACCCCTCATTCTATTCTTCTCTGTGTAGGGGAGGAAGACATTTCCTCTACCCTCTTGGAGTTCATCTGGCCAGAGAACGAATTAAATTCACATGAGACAGAATAGCAGGAGAAAATTAAACAAAGCTTTATAACATGTATACATGGGAGAGGTCGGGCAAGCTGAGCAAGTCACCAAAATGGCTGAAGTCCCCACTTAAATCATATCCAGCTAATGACAAAGGAGGATGTTGGTGGTGGGGGTAGTCAGTTATAGGAAGTTACCAGACAAGCACAATAAACAAATGCATATTTAAGTCCTTTCCTTCCCCACTGATTAAGAGTTTCTAGAGATAAGGTCATCCCCCCTTCTTCCTGATAGAGAGGGAGATATCTTTACAGATGGAGATCTCCTTTACAATGTAAATGTTTCTTAACAAAGGGCAAGCAAGTTCCACTCCTCAGAGCCTCCATCCCGTCCCAGTTTATCAAAGCAACCAGCCCCAAATAATCATGCCAAAGAGACATATCTTGGGGTGGCCAATTCCAGGCCCCCCTGGGAGCTGGGATTGCATCCCCTGGGAGCTGGGAACATCCCCAAGCCACACCTGCTATGGACAACAGACCTTTTCTCTCCGTACTTAGGCTGCTTTTATTCCATTTCATTTTGAATATCAAAATTTCTCATTTGCTGGATTGGAATAGTTCACAACCTCCTATTCACTCCTAGAGTCATTTAATAGATTTGAGTCCTTTCATAACCTAAGTTTCAGAAAGTCTCAGCTTTTCATTGCGTGCGATAAAATATTTACACGTTGAATTTGCCTGAGGCTGTCCCCTTAAAAAGCAAGGGGACATTTTCCAATTTAAAATGAGATGTTTCTCAAAATTATACTGCCCATTTCAATGTGTTACATGGGGTTTGTAATTAATAGTCAAAGCAGCACCTGCTCTAAATCTTAATTGCTTTCTTCTCCATAAAAACTGATGCTGGAGATGTTGGTGAATTGATTCGTACTGCATAATATGGCTGCAGACTCCGCTTTGGCATACACAATACTGAAAACTAAACGTGGTATTGGAATTTTTCCCAAGGAAAAGCTTAATTATAATTGTTTCAGGTATTCTAGTCGAGTACCTGCTAATGAACATGATGGCGATAGTACTAATGTTTACTGTTTGATGTCACACATATGTCCAGACATCCAAAGAGACCAACGAGGTGGCATAATTTATCTGATAACAAGAGAAATATTCTTGAATCTGATAATTTGGTTTAGCATAAACTGCCCAGGTTTCTCTTACATTCAACCTCCTTGTCCCTTTCATTTAAGTGTGTCCCTCTGGGTAAAGAAGTCCTGGGTCCTGAGTCCACCTATCCTGGTCACAGACTGTGCCATGGGTACATTGCTCACCTTCTCTGGACCTCGGCTTTCTCATCCCACAAAAAACCTGCAGAGTGAGGCCTGGTGAAAGCACAGCTGCTGCCACAAGTGAAGTCGGCAGCAACTTTAAGACGCTGCAAATAAAATTTACTTCAGAAAATGTAGGTGGAAATGCTGCTTTTATAAATTAAACTGTATTTCTAAAATGACTTCTATTATTTTTCCTTTTAAACAAATAATATGTGTTTATTTCAGTAAAAGATATGAAAAAGACAAAGGAAAAAATTTCCTGCACTGCTTGATCAATTGCATTTTAAATGCCCTAAGGGAACACAAAAGCTTAAAGAAGCATAAAATGTAACTTTCTGTAACATGGATGTTTGATTTGTTAGCTTGGTTTTTCATGTAATAGATTTATTCTAAAACAAGATTTGGGGGTATTTGCTGACACAGACGCGTCCATTCATGCAATCAGCATTTCTAGAGCTTTTCTGCTTCAAGGCCATGTCTTGTCCCTTCTGCTGTCTGCATTGCATCTTGAGTCAGTGCTACTCTTTCTGTGCAGAATTGCAGTCTTTTTGTCTCAGTTTCACGCCGTGGAACAGGAGGCCCACCTGTCCTGTTGTTGATCACCATCCACCTGGCTTGTGGAAGCTCTCATGATTCAGTGCAGGCCAGGAGACACCAGTCAAATGCCAGAACTTTCCTGCCATTGTGTTCTAAATCCATTCTCCAGAAGAAACGTTTTAAAAACACGATTTACTGTTGGAGGTGAATTTATTACTTTTTCTCCTCATCATTTGGATGGTAGTAGGAGGTGGGGGGCAAGAATGGGGGACAAATAGCTCCCCTGGAGAGGTTGAAAGGGTCCCTCAGGTGAAGGGGTCCCTCCAACTGTGTGTTTCATTAAATACTTAAGGGAAGTAATCAAACATATACCAAAGAGCTTTCTCTAAACCTTGAAAGCGTACAGGCCATTTCACGTCTTAGGTCTTATCATAAATGTTGTCTGACATTCCCTATCTGAAGTAGAACAAGGGGACCCATTATTAGCGTGCCCTGAAGGCACCATCCTTATAAAAGGAAGCCAGGCTCATTAATTCAGTCACAGTCTTGTGGATTCCCAGCTCAGCTTCTTGTGTTAATGAAACACGCGTAGTAGTTGACAGTAGCTGTTGAAATTAGCTGTCATATTTACAGTTTCCCAGAGCCTTTTCCACAAAGATTTCTAACAAAATGACAGGGATTTCCCAGTAGTCTAGTACTTTATTTCTCTGGATTTATTTGAGATGTCAGTAAATGCAAGAGATGAGTAAAAAATGTGTATTTTTACAAAGAACATTTATTTGATGCTCCAAAAATGTCTTTTCTTGCATAAAAGATAGTTATTCACTGCTATCTTTTATTCATTATCTTCTTATTATTCATACATATATCACTTCAAAACATATTGATCAGAGCAAACAAATGAACAGTTCTCAAACGCAAATTACGCTCTCAAGTCCTGAAATATATTCACAGTGTATATGTAGGTACATATATCACAAATATATATGTATTTTATGTAGTTATTTTAGGTCTGCACATACATACATTTTTGGAAGCCATTTATTTGCTTTGTGTATATTTAAAAAACATATACCAAGGAAAATGAGTTATCTGTGTTCATAATTTCCCACATATTTTTAGACAACGCTAGCTGTGGAGTATTAATTTACTATCGGAAGTAACTTTATGAAACACTGTAAAGTCTGTGGCCATTTGAATTTACCTATAGAGTTTGTAAGGGCTTAATCAATTATTTGTTAGGGCCTACTCGACATTTTGCTAGTAAAATAAGACATAATCTCTAGATCTTGAGGAGATTATGCTTTAATAGAGGGACGGTTTGGTTTAGAATATGGGGTCCCAGACATCTGGGCCCAACCTAATGGGGACACAAAGGTAAGAGTGGCCCTGTCTACGTCAAGGTTAAAGAGGGAGCTTAATTCTTATGCTGTGTCCAGGAGTGAATCTCTCATCTGGTCTCAAGGTGATATTCTAACCCACAATTGTAAGGGCAACACATAAATGGAACCTATTTAATGGTGACCCCAGGAGGAAAGTGAGTGAAGTGGGTTCCAGCTACTACCCTGACTCTCTTCACGTAATTGTGTCTCCCCCTGAAAACTGCCAGCTGTGACTGACTTGTGTTTACTGTTCCATACCAAAGGGCGCAGATAGAGTTCACAACACTTCTTACAGAGCTGAGCTCTGCCTTGTCGTCATTTCTGTATTTGAATGGAAGAAATTATCTGTTTCTGGTTAGACATTGGAGGCGATTTTCCTTTCTTGGGTGGGTAAGGAAATGATAGCAATGATTTCTACCAGCCTATTAGGTTTTCACAGCAATTTGTGCTTTTCTCAGCAGTTGTGGTTCAGTGTGTTAGAGTAGTGGTTCTCAACTGGGGGAGATTTTGTCTCTTAGAGAACAGTTAGTAACATCTGGAGACATTTTTGCTTGGCATTGCAGGGTGGGGGGTGTGTGTGTGCTACACTACTGGGAGAGACCAGGGATGCTGATAAACATCCTACACCCCCCTCAACAAAGAGTTATCCAGTCCAAAACGTCAATAGTGTCGCGGTTGAGGCATCCTGTTGGAGGACAACATGATCTTTTTAAAGCAGTGGCTAGACGGAAAAGTTGGAATGATGGTCTGAGTGTAAAGAGTTAATATTTTTCTAGAAGTTGGTCTCTTGGCTGAGAAAGCTTAAAGGCATGTCCACTTCTTGACACCTAAGCAAAATCTATAGAAGGAGGCAAGCATGGCTTGCTGACCTGTCTGGAATGGGAGTCATGAACTGCTGCTCTGTAGGCAGTTCCTTCCCCCTTCTAACCTGCCCGCCATCTACACACGAACATGCTCTCCTCTGTCTCCCAACCTAGCGTGCCTTTCAGTCTTCATTGTCTGCACTTTTCCCATCTCAAGTTGCATATCAGTTCTTAAATGCTGTTTTATGTCACCAAGCAATACCACCCACAAGATATTCAACCCTAGAGTCTGCAGCCTAATTTCAGACAGCTGAAGCTGAATACTTCTTTAAATTAAAGAATGTTGATGGCAGGAGCTGATAACAACTGTGCACATTTTTTTTTCTGACATTCACAGAGAGACATGTATTTCAAAGGCTGCCTCTTCTTTCCAGGATACCATTAGAGGAAAAATAAAGCAATTTACCCTTTGAAGTCTTTTTATTTTTCTTTTAAAAAGCGGGGGGGGGGGGGGGGGGGGGGGGGGGGGGGGGGGGCGGGAAGAATGGAAAAAGGAACGTTCCTCAAAGGAAATATTCTAGACAGACGACTTGATTCAAGGCTCTTACATGCACTTAGCTTTTTAACAGTCTGAATAACTCAGCAATTCTGAAACAAAGAAGGTTCTAAAAAAGCAACCCGTGGCTGGGACTGTGGGTAATGAAATTTGCTTTGAACAATATGATCACTGTGTGTGAGTGTTTCAGATGATGACCAGAATATACACACAAAAATCTTTGTTCTGATAGTACTGTTCTAATCACAGAACCAGATCAGACCTCATGCTCTCGCCACCGTGGAATTTCGCTTCCCATGGAAATAACCACTCCTTCCTTAGGAGAGGGCAAAGACAGTACTACAAACAGCTAGAGATGTCTTAATGTGGAAGTGGCAAAGATGTGGCATGTGCCTGGCACGACTGCTGGTCCTCACTCCCACTTCCTCTCCCATGGCCAACACTGCTGAGTACCCAAGGTCTCGTCCTGGTTGAGCCCAAACAAGATTCTAGAATCCTCACATGCATTCCTTTCTGCCTAAGCCCTGAAGGGGTCTCACTGTAGAATGGAAGATCTGGTCAGAGGTTTTACAGTCTCCTCTTTTCACCCACATCACACAGCCCAACATACTGCTGGTTATAAAATGCAGCCAAGAAAACACACCGCCCTCACTGGGTCAGAGGGACCTGTAAATCCTGAATGATCAAGTGAGCTACTTGGTTTCAATAACTACAGTAGATCAATTGCAAAAATAGCTCCAATGACTCCCTATGTCCATACTCTCTGCAATGTGACTTTGCAGCTACTCATATGAAGAGATGGAGCCATTTTGCTCCTTGAATTTGACCTGGTCTAGTGACTTGCTTTGGCCAACAGAATACAGTACAAAGGACAAGGTGACAGTTGTTAGCCTGGGCCTCAAAGTGCCTTGGACTCTTCTGTCTGTAGCTCCTCTGCCCTCACCATGACACCTTGGTAACATGCCCCAGTGGCCTGCTGGAGATTGGGACAGTGGAGCAGAGCAGTCAGCCAAGTGGGCCGAGCCAAGACCCCAGATTTGCGAGGGAGCCTAGCCAAGATCACCAAAGCAGTCTAGACTGCCGCAGCTGACCAGAGATGCATAAGCGAGCCCTGCCTAGCCCAGCTCAGAGCCACAGACCCAGAGCAGTGAGCAACACAAAGTGCTTATTATATTATACGACTGAGATTTGGGTGCAGTTTATGAAAGGGTAATAGCTGACTGACATAATAGCAAATTGCAGTTCAATTTCCACCTCTTCCATGAAGTCTTCTTACCACTTCAGTCAATATCCACTTCTCACTTTGTGCACCACTAAGCATTTACTGATTAAGCCATTGGGTCTCAGCTATTGCTCCAGTGACAAAACTTGCGTGTATACCTAGTGATATACTTTTAATATCTGTTAGTTGGGAAAATGAATCACCATCATCATCACCTGAATTCAGTAACTGTTCAAAATGAATGTTTATTTTCATAATCATATCTTCTGAAGACATTTGAAAAGCAGTATATATATGTGTGAAACATTATTTTTTCAGTTAAGGGACAATAATCAGTGCAGCTAGCATTTCAAAACCCCTCTATTAAACTTTAGTGCTATTTTGCAATCTTGGACCCCAAAGATAGGAACCTTTGGTCCTCACTTTTCTTTTTCTTTTTTGCTGAGGAAAATTGGCCCTGAGCTAACAGCTGTGCCAATCATCCTCTATTTTGTATGTGGGATGCCACCACAGCATGGCAGCTGACAAGTGGTGCAGGTCTGCCCCCCAGGCAATGAACCCTGGCCGCTGAAGCAGAGCACTCCAAACATAACCACTAGGCAACATGGCCAGCCATGGTACACACTTTTTGACATCTAATCATGCAACGTTTAGGGGTGTGACTTAAATGTTGTCTCAGGTATCCTGTGACATCGTTCATGTCCTGAGAGGGGGGACTGTATCTTGTCCTTTCCTTCCACTGCCTAGTGCCCCACCTCCGAGTACTTACAACAGTGCTGTGTACACAACGGCACCAGCGGAGGGAGGGCAGGAGCCAGCTATGAAGGCCTTGTGTTGACTGCAAGGTCACATCTTACAGTCATTAGGAGAGCAGACTCTGGACTCAGTGTGTCTGGGTTCAAAGCCTGGCTCAGAAATGGGTTACAGTGACTAAGTGACATTCTCAAGCCTATGAAATGCAGTCATAGCATGGCCCGAGGTTTCACAATTGAAATCCTATCACTCTTTTTTCCACCGCACATGCTAAGAAGAAGAGTCAAAGGTGGAATTTGTTTTCGTTAAACTTCAAATTTCATTCAGTTCTAATCAAACGTAAATTCAAGTTTCATTCAGTTTGCCTGTTCCCCTGCCTCTGAAAATAATAATAGCTAAGACTCTAAACACTCATTATGGCCTCAGAATTGTTCTAGATGCTTAACATGGAAACGGAGGCACAGAGTGTGAGTAACTTGGCCAAGGTCTTACAGCTAGTAAGTGGCAAAGCCAGGATTCAAATCTAGTTAGCTTGGTTCGAATCCATGTTTTAACCTCTTCAATAAAATAGCTTTGTATATAATAAACAAGTAAAACAATTTTGG
Source organism: Equus asinus (assembly GCF_041296235.1). NCBI lineage: Eukaryota > Metazoa > Chordata > Mammalia > Perissodactyla > Equidae > Equus > Equus asinus. The sequence continues at coordinate 15,152,740 of NC_091816.1, forward strand.
AGAAACTAGATTTCTAGTATACTGATGAAATGATTTGATGTCTGGGATTGCTTCTAAATGGTTAGGAGGCTGAGGACAAGAGTGGGTGGGGATATGAAACAAGATTGGCCTGAGATCGATGATTTGAAATTGGATGATGAGTGTATGAATTTTTTTTTGCCATGTTCTCTACATTTTTTTTTAAAAAAAACTTCAGCTTTATTGAGGTATATGACATATAAAATTTTGAAATCTTTAAAGCACATATTGTGGTGATTTGATATATGTATGCATTATGAAAGATTTCCCCCAGCTATTTAATGAACATATCCATCACCTCACATATTTATCTTTTTGTGTTTGTGGGAGAACATGTAAGTTCTACTCTCTTAGTAAATTTCCATTATACAATACAGTCTTATCAACTGTAGGCACCATGTTTTACATCAGATCCTCAGACCTTATTAATCTTACAGCTGAAAGTTTGTACCCTTTTACCAACCTCTCCCTATTTCTCCCATCCCAGCCCCTGGCAACCGCTTTTCTACTCTCTGTTTCCATGAGTTTGACTTTTTTTTAGATTCCACATGCTAGTGATATCATGCAGCATTTGTCTTTCTCTGTCTGGCTTATTTCACTTAGCATAATGCCCTCAAGGTCCATTCATGTTTTCACAAATGGCAGGATTTCCTTCTTTTTTATGGCTGAATAATACCCCATTGTATGTATGCACCACATCTTCTTTATTCATTCATCCATCAGTGGACACTTAGATTGTTTCTGTGCCTTGGCTATTGTGAATAAGGCTGCAATGAACGTGGGGTGCAGGTACTTCTTCGATATTCTGATTTCATTTCCTTTGGATATATACCCAGACGTGGGATAGCTGGATCATATGGTAGTTCTATTTTTAGTTTTTTGAGGAACCTCCATTGTGGCTGCACCAATTTACATTCCCACAAGATAATGTATTTTACTGCCTCAGAATATGTGCTTTTAGTAAATACTTCCTATTACTTATTCTCATCTTTCCATGGCCATTTGAGTCTGTTCTTCATCTGGTATTCCATGGCATAAGAAAATGGCCCAGGACCCCTCATTGATCCATTCTATGAACATTTATTGAGAAACTACTAGGAATAGTGAAGAAAACAGAGAATGTCTCTCTTCTCTCATGGAGTTGATATTTTACTGGACAAAATAGAGTGCAAACAAAAAAAAATAAGCAAGAAAAAGAACAGATGATACATGCTATGCTAAGAATTGACTTGATAAAGAATAACAGAGGGGTTATTCATCCATCAAATTAGATGGTCAGGAAGGATCTTCCAGAGGAAGTAACATTTAAGCTGAGATCTAAAATCAAAAGGCAGCCAGCCATCAAGGGTTAGCAGCAAGAGCATTCTAGGCAGAAAGACCAGGCAGTACAGAGGCCCTAAGGCAGAGCAAGTATGGTGGTGTTTGAAAACCAGAAAGATGGCTGCTACGAGTGGAGTGTGGTGGGCAAAGGGGACTGTGGCTCAGGATGAAAGTGGAACATGAGAAAGAGAGATAGAAAGAGGTCAAGTCAAGGCAGACTTTGAAAGCCAGGGTAGGACTCTTGCCTTTTATTCTAACAGTGTTAGAAAAGCATTAGGAGAGTTTACAATAGGGAAGTGACATGACTTGGCTTAAGATTTGAAAAGAGCACTCTTCTGCCATGAGAAAATGGTCGTGGGACAGAAGTTAACTCAGGCTGACCAATCTGGGAGCTCTTGTGGCAGTCCTGACCAGACAAAGTGGTGATTTAGGCCAGGGATGCAACAGCGAGATGCTGAGAAGGGATCAGATCCAGGATCTTTTGGGAACGGAGCTGACCAATTTTGCTGCTGGTGTGTGGAGGTAGGGGGATGGCGAGGGAGGGGAAAGAACAACTTTGAGATTTGGAACCTGAATAACAGGGTGGATGGAGATGCTGTTTAGAAATGGAGAAGATTGAAAAGAAACCAGGCTTTTTTGGCATTTGTGTGGGTGAGGGGGGTGGGAGTGAGAATCATCTGCATAAAGTAACTAAACACAGTTTTGTCAGAAAACGTGGGTAGCAGCTTCTTTCATTGACGTTATATTTAGATGTGTAAAGAAAACAGTCACCTTTGCAACAGGCTTTCTGAGCATGACCAAGACTCAAATTGCTTCTTAAATAGGTTAGAAGCCTTCTTTCTATGGCTTTATGCTCAATGAGGCCCTAAATGAGGGTCTTTCCATAATAGTGATGATGATAACTCACAGAAGGTAAGCTGACCCTTATCTTCCAGACCACATCAGAATAGTTGTGCAATTACTGGTTTAATGGCTGTCTCCATCACTAGAATGTTCTCTCCACACAGGCAGAGTCCTTGTCTGTCTTGTTCTGTGCTTGGCACATGGTGGGTGCTCAATAAATATTTATTAAGTAAGTAAATAAATAAAAGCTTCAAGTATCTTTGAAATAGGTGTTCCAGTTTTGACTATTAAAAAGTTTAAAAATAAAGTAGAATGGAGAATTCCACTTCCAGGAATATAGAATAGACTCTTTTCCCTATTCTTCCTGCTAAGTACAATGAAAACAAACATCAAAAGATTCTGAAAGGTATAGAGGGGAAGGTAAACAAGCTAGGGAGCTCAGGACCTAAGGAACAACATGGTGGTGAATTCTTTGGGTGTTGTTTTGGCCCTATAGATCCCATAATAGGCGCTGAAGAAGCCAGCAACTCAGAAATGCCCAAAGGTGCAGACAAAAGAAATCCTCAACAAAAAGCTGCTCTCTCTAGCCTAAGGACAAGGACAGAGGTTACCTAGCAAGACAGAAAACTTCAATATAATAACCTCTCTTCTCCAGCCAAACACCTCAGAAAAAACTTTAGCCCCACCCCCACCCACGCCAACAGCCAAATGTGGGGGCCAGAGTTCCACCCACACAACGCCGTCACAAGGTGCCCCAACACCCCCTGTAGAGGTAGTGTCAGAAAAAGCCGAATAGAGAGTCAATAATGAGGCTCCCTTGCAGCATCAATGGAGACCACACAGGGAGCCTGGCCCTCCTCCCTCCCCCGCAGTAATGAAGTAGCTATCCCCCTACTGTCTTAGATGGTGTGAGGGCAAGCCTCGTGGACACTAGGACTTTCAAGATCCACCCGCAGTAATGAGGCTATCCCTACCTCCACGTCAGTGAAGACGACAAAGGGGGTGGGAAATCCCACTGCCACCCAACAGCCACAATGACTCCTCTGCCCCACCACTACCCCCTCAGGTGACAATGGAGGACGAGTGGAGAACCTGGACTATTACCTTCACCTGGCAGTAAAGAGGTTCCTGTTCCTCTACTGGGGTGAGTGATGTCAAAAAGAAAACCCTTGCTAAAACAAAAGTTTTAAATAAGACTCAGAGTCACATAACATAATGCAAAAGCGTCCGGTTTTCAACAGAAAAATCACTCATCAACGTGATCAATAGAAAATCTTACTGTTAAGCAGGATGATATTAAAAAGAAGGAATAAGGAGAATCAGTAGATGGTAACACTGAGATAACAGAGATGTTAGAATTATTTTACAAAGATGTTAAGGCAACCATCATAAAAATGCTTCCAAGAACACACCTGAAACAAATGGAAAAATGGAAAGTCTCAGGAAACAAATAGAAGATATGAAGAAGTACGGAATGAAAGTTTTAGAACTCAAAATATAACTGAAATAGAAAGTTCAAAAACAGAATAGAGAGGATAGAGGAACCGAAAGCTAGAACAAGAGAAATCCCTCAGTCTGAACAAGAGAGAGACAATAAACTAAAATATATGAACAGAGCCTCAGGAATTTGTGGTCTCTAACAAAAGATCTAGCATTCGTGTCATTGGTGTCCTGAAAGGAGAAGAGAAAACAGGCAGGGTGGAAAATGAGCTTAAAGCAATAGTGGCAGAAAACTCTCAAAATGCAGCAAGAAACATAAACCTACAGATTTAAGAAACTGAGTGAAACTCAAACACAATAAGGCCAAATAAATCTGTGTGATAACACATCATAACTAAACTTCTGAAAATTAAATGAATAGAAAAAAAGCTTGAAAGCAGCAAGAGAGAAAAGACACTTTACTTATAGAAAAAAATAATTAGAACGGCAGCATCTTTCTCATCAGAAACCACAGAGCCAGAAGGAAGTGGCACAATTTATTTGAAGCCCTGAAAGAAAAGAATTGTCAGTCCAGAGTCCTACATCCAGCAAAAATATTCTCAAGAAATGAAAGAAAAGCCGGACATTGCAAGATGAAGGAAAATTAATAAAATTTGTAGTCAGCAGACTACCTTAAAAGAATGGCTAAAGGAAACTCTCTAAACAGAAAAGACATAATAGAAGAAGAAGCCTTTAGAAATCTGGCTCAAAGAGGACATCTCATGGGAAATAGCAAGACATTGAACCGAGTAAAAATGAAAATACAACATATCAGAATTTGTGGGACACATTTAAGACAGCACTGAGAAGGAAATTTATAGCACTAAATGCACCTTTTTAAAATTTTTTTTTATTTTTTGAGGAAGATTAGCTCTGAGCTAACAGCTGCTGCCAATCCTCCTCTTTTTGCTGAGGAAGACTGGCCCTGAGCTAACATCCGTGCCCATATTCCTCTATTTTATGTGGGACACCTGTCACAGCATGGCTTGCCAAGCAGTGCGCAGGTTTGCACTCAGGATTCAAACCTTCGAACCCCAGGCCGCTGAAGCGGAACGTGCAAACATAGCCACTGCACCACCGGACCGGTGCCTAAATGCATCTTTTAGAAAAAAGGAAGCATCTCAAATCAATAATCCCATCTCAAGAATCTAGAAAGAGAGAAGCAAAATGAACCCAAAGCAAGCAGAAAAATGAAATAATGAAGAGCATAAACCAATGAAACTGAAAACAGAAAAATAATAGCAAAAATCAATTAGACAAAAATGTGGTTCTTTGAAAAGATAATAAAATTAACAAATCTCTAGCAAGTTTGACAAAAACCCCACAAACTACCAATATCAGGAATGAAGCAGGGGATATCACTACAGATCCTGCAGATATTGAGAGGATAATAAGGGGATACCACAAACAACTCTACACACAGAAATGTGACAACTTAGAGGAAAGGGACCAATTCCTTAAAAAAACAAAGCTACCACAATTTATCCACAATGAAAAATAGAATTGGAACAGCCCTATAACTATTAAGCAAATTGATTTCTTCATGAAAAACCTCCCCAAAAAGAAATTTCAAGGCCCTGACAGTTTCACTTGGATAATTATATCAAACATTGAAAGAATTAATTAATTCTATACAATCTCTTCCAGAAAATAGAAGAAGAATGAACTTCCCAATTCATTGTATGAAGTTAATATTACCCTAATACCAAAATTGTATAAAGACAATACAACAAAAAAACTACAGGCCAATATCCCTCATAGTGATGAATACAAAAGTCTTTAACAAAATATTAGGAAATATAATTCAGCAGTATATAAAAAGAATTGTTCACTATGACCAAGTAGAATTTATTCCAAGGATGCAAGGCTGGTTCACTATTTGGAAATTGATAAATGTAATATACCATACTAACAGTCTAAAGAACAAAAATTACATTGCTTATATCAATCAACGCAAAGAAAAGTATTTGACGTAATTCAACATCTATTCATGATAAAACCTCTTGGAAAAATAAAAATACAGGGGAACTTCCTCGACTTAATAAAGATTACCCACAAAAAGGCTGCAGATAACATTGCCTTAATGGTGCAAGACCGAATGTTTTCTTCCTGAGATCAGAAACAAGGCAAAGATGTCTGCTCACCACTCTCACTCAAAGTAGTGCTGGAAGTTCTAGACAATTAAATAAGCCAGGAAAAGGAAATGAAAAACAAACAGATTGGAAAGGAAGAAATAAAACTATCTCTGTTTGCAAATAACATGATTGTCTATTGGAAAATTCCAAAGAATTTGCAAAATTTCCTAGAACTAATGGTGAGTTCAGCAAGGACACAAGGTAGAAGATAAACGTGCACAAATTAATGTATTTCCGTATACTAGCAATGAACACATGGACACTGAAATTAGAAATACAATAGTATTTTTTTCTCTCAAAAAAGAATTAAAGACAGTGCAAATCCAACAAAACATATACAAGACTGATAGGCTGAACATCACACCATACTGATGAAAAAAATCAAAGGTAAGTAATTGGAGAGATATATTATGTTCATGGATTGAAAGATTCAACATAAGATGTCAATTCTCTCCAAACGGATCAAAATCCCACCAAGATTTTTCATAGACACAGACAAAATTATTCTAAAATTTATATGCAAAGACAAAGAAATTAGAAGAATTAAAACAATTTTGAGGAGGAAAAACAAAGTGGGAAGAATCAGTCTATGAAATCTCAAGACGGCTTATTCAGCTACAGTGATCAAGTGTGTACGCACTGGCGGAAGGACAGACACACTGACCAATGCGAGAGAATAGATCTTATGGGCTGAATCGTGTCCTTCCGAAAATTCACACATTGAAGTCCTGTATTAGTCAGGGCTCTCCAGAGAAACAGAAATGATAGGCTGCTTGTTTGTTTATTTGTTTAATTACTTATTTATTATAGGAATTAGCTCATGCAATTATAGAGGCTGAGAAGTCCCACAATCTACTGTCTGCAAGCTAGAGAACCAGGAAAGTGAGGGCCATAATTCAGTCCAAGTCCAAAGGCCTGAGTGCATATAAATGTAAAGAGATTCCTTATAAGCAAATGACTCACAGGATTATGGAGGCTGAGAAGTCTCAAGACCTTCAGTCGGCAACTTGGGCGCCCGTGAGAGCTGATGACATAGCTCCAGTGCGAGTCTGAAGGCCATAAGAACCAGGAGCGCCAATGGTGTGGTTCCACTCGGAATGCCAGCAGGCTCAAGAACTAGAATGAGTCAGTGTTTCAGTTCGAGGTCAAAGGCAGGAAAAGAAGTGATGTCCTTGCTCATGGTGGTCATCCAGGAGGAGTTCCCCTCTACTCACAGGCGATGTTCAGCCTTTTTGTTCTATTCAGATTTTCAAGTGCATAGGACCTGCCCATATTAGAGATGGCATCTGCCTTTCTCAGTCTACCCACTCAAATGTTAATCTGACCCAAGAACCCCCTCACAAACACACCAGAATACTGTTTGACCAAATGTCTGGGCCCCTGTGGCCCAGTCAAGTTGACACATAGAATTAACCATTACAAGTCCTAACGCCCAGCACCTCAGAAAGTGACTCTATTTGGAGACAGGGCCTTTAAAGAGGTAATTAAGTTAAACAGAGGTCATTAGGGTGGGTCCTAATCCAATATACTGATGTCCTTATAACATCCTTGTTGTCCTTCATAACATTAAATACTGGTGAGAATGTGAAGAGACCGGATTGCTCGTACATTTCTGATGGGAATATAAAATGGTCCAGCTACTCTGGGAAACAGTTTGGCAGTTTCTTAAAAAGCTAAACATGCAGCTATCATATGACCCAGCAATTGTACTCCTGGATGTTGAGCCCAGAGAAATGAAGATTTATGTTCACATAAAAGCCTGTATATGGATGTTTTATAGCCCTTTTGTTAGTAATCAAAAATTGAGGAAAAAACTGGAAACACTCAGATGTCCTTCAACAGGTGAATGGTTATACCAACAGTGGTACATCCATACTGTGGAATATTATGCAGCAATAAAATGGATCAAAGTATTGATACACACAACAACCTGGAGGAACCTCCAGAGAATTATGCTGAGGGAAATGTAACCAAAACTTACTTACTGTATAATTTCATTTACCTGATTCTTGAAGTGACAAAATTTTAAAAGTGGAAAACAGATTAGTGGTTACCAAAGATTAAACAGATGATGGGTTGGGAGGAAAGTGAGTATGGCTATGACGGAGTCTTGTGATGATGGAAATGTTCTGTGTCTTGACTGTAACAGTATCAGTATCCAGGTTGTGACATCGTACTACAGCCTGTAAGATGTTATCATTGGGGGAAACTGGGTGAAGGCTATATGAGATCTCTCTGTAATATTTATTACAACTGCACATGAATCTATAATTATCTCAAAATAAGAAGTTGAATTTAAACAAGCAGTTATAAACATTTTTTTGAATAACAACATGCAGAATGAAAGGATAGAATCTGAGGGCTGGAAGGACCTTAGTGGTTTTCTTCTAGTCCAAAATACCATATAACAGAAAACAATTATTTAATCATTTTAAAAAAATTAATAGTTCCACTCATAAATATGTTAGGATATGTGATTATAAGAAGAAAATTTATTTGGTGGCTGTTGAGTCCTGGCTTAATTTATTAAACGACTTGTCAACTATAACTCAGAGCATCCAGTCCTTACGGGAATGGGCTAAAATAGTCCTTCCTCGATGGCTATGAAGGAGCTTTCGGTGTGAGCTGAGGTCTAGTTGCGTTTAACAAACAAGGACTCTGGTAGAAAGTGAGGCCACCTTCTTTTGTGCAGACTTCTTACACAGTCACGTGCCACATAACAACATTTCGGTCAACGACAGATCAAATATATGACGGTGGTCCCCTAAGATGAGTACCGCACAGCCTCGGTGTGTAATAGGCTATACCATCTAGGTTTGTGTAAGGGCACTCTCTGATGTTCGCACAGTGATGAAATCACCTCACAACATATGACTGCGTTTCGTAAGAGAGATTTACCTTGAGGAGAATCCTAGTTTACTTCTTTGGGAATGTGGACATATAACCTTCTAGCTCCTGACATATGACAGGCGTTCAATAAATGTTTTTTGATTTGGCCTTGACATTTCTTGCTTTACCTACTATGCTTGTCTATTACCTTTCAAAGCGCAGATCACTGAAATGGAGAGATGAAGGATGAGAGGACATATGGGGCAATTCTCTGTGACGAAACTCCTCAGTACCCACTTAAAAGGGTAAGACACACTTTACACGGCCTTCCCATATTCCTTTGCCTGTTGGTGAAGACATACGAAGAAATGTGCCAAGCGCATTATTATAGTGTTCTATTTTAAAGGCCTTGGATTCTTACAGATATTTTTCTGACACAATGTGCTAGATTCTGCCCCTGGGCACTCTCCTTCTCTGATGAGATGGATGCCTTTGACAGCAATGACTTAATCATCTCACATAATGTTCTTCATCTACGTTTCTCAAATTCTCTTGCCAGCATAAGAAACCAGAGGCAATCGAGTCAGAGCGCCAGAAGCTGAAAGGGAGGTTCGGAGATCACGTAATGACTTTCCTCACTTTTAGGTAGAACGCTAGCATCCAGAGTTCCCTAGGACCCTGACGGTGACAAGATGCAGATTTCCACGCTCCAAACTGCTGTTTTCCTTCGCTTACCTTTTCCCCCTCAACATCTGACGTCTAATCTCAGGAGAAGAAAGACTGTACTATATTTTCATCTTTTGCTTCTATGAGAAATATTAGGTTATAAGTGCCTGGGGGGTGAAAAGTCTGCTTTTTTATACATTGTCTATACCATCTAGCTTGGTGCTGCATGTAGTTATTTAATATGCTCGGTTTTGAACGGATAATTTGAGCAATTATCCCTCCTTTCTTAGCGTGAGTGCTGGTGATTTTTCTGGAGGCTGAGGGCTCGCGTGGCGTTTGCATTTCTCAGAAGGGAGTGGCCACACGGCGAGAGCTCTGTGTCAGGACCGCCAAGCCCTCGTCAGACGCGCCCCGGCCTGTGTTTCCTGCAGCTTTGCTTTCTCACAGTCAGCTAACAGGGGCCATTTGATCTCCTCCCTGGTGTGGGCCTCAAACCTGAGGGGTGGCCCCAAACTGCAGCAGGAAGGCATTCTTTCCTTTGCCACCTACTTTTCATAACAGATGGATTCAGGGACCAAACAACTTGTAGTGCAACTTGACAGGCAAAAAGCAAACAAAAAAAACATGTGATCACACACAGGTCCGCATTTCACACAGGTGCTAAGGAAATAGTTTGAATCAGATTTCTACGTGGGCATCTAAAGCCAATGGAGAACATTTCAGGTATTTTGACATCTACTGGTAGAATTGATAATTATCTGCTTTTATTTGAGTTCTTTAATTCCCTCAAAGCTATCGGATCATGCAAGTTCTCCGAGAATTTGAAACTTATCACACAGGTGTGCAAAACACCTGAGTTCAAAAGGAGGTCACTGTCCCCATGAAAACAAGTGTGTGAATCGTTCCTGAGGCAAAATCCTGTACTGCTTTCCAGGCATCAGGAACGGAAGGGGAAGACTCCTGAAGGGTAATCATCCTAACTGGTGTTAGATTCTGAAAGGCCAGCTTTGTCCATGCCTCTCAGAGGCCTGAGCCTCTTCACCCCCTCCATCTGGGAGCATAAATTAACAGAGATATGGGATAACATCAATTCGAAATGGTAATTCTGCTTATGATTGCCGTGTGGCCAGCCTTGTTACAACACGTAGCCAAAAATGCTGGAAAACAAATCCCTTAGTCCAAGAAGAGCATTATAATCAGAAGCAGCTCATCGGTTGGGGAGTATGTTCCTCCATCACAAAACCCAGGTGCTGTCCTCATCCCTGAACCCTGGTCAGTAACCCAACTACTATGTGTGCTTCCTCCCCAGGGAAGCAGGTCAAGGATGAGCAGACAGGTCAGCATCAATCTTCTGCAACATGAGCAAGCCAGGGTCAATGGCCTTTCTTCTGTACATGAAAAGCAACCTGTTTCATTTCTTACTTTTTGTTTGTTCGGTGAGGAAGATTGGCCCTGAGCTAACACATGTTGCCAACCTGCCTCTTTTTTTTCTTTTTTGCTTGAGGAAGAGTGGCCCTGACCTAACATCTGTAGCCATCTCCCTCTATTTTGTATGTGGGACGCTGCCACAGCATGGCTTGACAAGCGGTGTAGGTCCGTGCCAAGGATCTGAACCTGCAGACCTGGGCCACCAAAGCGGACTGTGCTGAACTTAACCACTATGTCACCAACCTGTTCCATCTCTTCATCTCCAAAGCTATTGTTGCCAAAGAGATATAAGAAAAAGAGCTCCATCTGGAACAATGGTTCTAAGCCCCTCAGGCTCAGTTTACGATCACAGAAGATTGCAAGGTGTTCCTTCCCCACACATCTTCCAAGTTCCTGGATGATGGATGACGTGGTGTAACAGGAGAAGATGAGGTCAGTGGATTACCGCTTGGACAGACATTCTCACAGAGGCAAGACTGCCCTTTGCCGAGGCTCTCTGACTGTTGAGATGCCTGGAACCTTGGACGGTAGCTGGTTTACAGTTAGGTACTTTGATGTGGTGCATAACTGTTTCTTTGAAACAATCATAGTGCATTCCATTTTTTAAGAGGAACACAGCAGAAGACATGGCAAGTCCGTACCCATCCCTTCTTCCCAGAGGTAACATTAAGCTGATGAATATTTTTGCAGCCCCTTTGGCTATTTTTCCTTTGACTTCCAGCACAGGACTAAACAAGTGAGAACAAAATCCAGAAAAAAGTTGGTGCACACACAGATCTCGTCTTCTACGATAAATCAGAAAGGAGAGAAATTGAGTAGAATTATGCAAAAGCTGCTACTCGTTTTTTAAATTTATTTCTGTGTGTTTATTATTTATTGAACTATAATTTATTAACAACATAGTATACAGATCACAAATGTATTAGTGGATTTTTACAAATGCATGCACTGGTGTAACCATCATTCAGTTAGCCATTATTTTTAAATGTTCAGATTTCTAGAAGTAACATTAACAGTCTAATCTAGCTTCTCCATTGTTTTCAAGTAAACCTGTAATTTCTTTTCTTTTAAAGGCCAGATCTTGGGGAAGTTGACAAAAAGAGAGGGGATGACAACTTCTTCTCCCTAGGCCAAAGCATTTTATGAGTTTGAGCTAGGTTAAGAGTCCACTCTTCAGAAAGAAACAAGAACTCTAGGTAAGCCAAATTTTCTCGAACTTTTGGCATTATGGAAATTTTGAAGCAACTCATTTTAAAAAATACTCTTTCCAATTTTTAATTGAATTTTAAATAATCTTTATTGGACCCATTTTTTTCCCCATCATCCTATTAAGAAAAAAAAAAAAAACCTGTGCCCTTAAAAGAAAAGTCTAAAGAACTCTGAATGCTGCAAATTTCACAAACAAATATTATTTTTGATGTGTAATTTTTATTCGAGATGGTAATGAATTTTAGACAGTGTTTGCCAAATCCTAAAACATCAGACTTTATCTGAGGTTCTTACTAAAATTGCACCCCCTCCTTCATACAGTTAGGTTAGCTTGTCTGAGAGTCTGCATTACACCAAGTGGTTCTGAAGCCCGGAGTCCTGGAACACATTGTGAGAAACCCAAAGTTAAGGGGACCCAGGCAACAGGCCTAGTGAGTATCTGATAGTGCCTACAACTACGCGCAATTACTCATTTTTTTCCTTTGTAATGGGACCAGCCTCCCTCTTGGTGGGCAGCCTCCGAGCTCGGTCAGCGCTGCGGTCCATAGAGATGAGCCTGCAACCACCAAACAGCAGCATGGCTATCTGACAACTGTGGACCCAAATACGCCAGGTTCAAATCCTGACTTTGCCGCTTACCAGCTGTGTTACTTGACCTCTCTGTGACCCAGTTTTTTCATTTGTTAAAATGGGAAGGCACTTCTGGAATTTGCTAATAAATTTTTCTAAAGGTTACCAGCATGAGGGAGGGGCAGTGATGGTGTCTATCTCACCCTGTTGTTGGAGGATTAAACAAGTCAGTACAGTCTTTCCTCACAACCTGTGAATTCCCCTACTTGCTGAAATTTATTTGTAACTTCCAAATCGATGCTTGTGGCACTCCCGTGGTCGGTCTCAGACAGGCACAGTGGTAAGAGTTCGAGTCTCCCATGTGCACGTTCCCAGCGGAGGTGGAACCAGGCGATGCTCTGCCTTCTTGTTTCAGCTCTCAGGCTGTAAATGAGCCTACTTTTTGAAGTCTCTTTAGTATCCCGTTTTTGCATTTTGCTGCTTTTTGTGAGTGATTCTGTTGTTTATAATGGCCCCCAAGCAAAGCTCTGAAAAGTGCTGACTAATATTCGTGTGCTGGATCAGCTTCCTTCAGGCGCGAGTTACAGGGCAGTTGGCGCTGAGTTCAATGTTAATGAGCCAACCATATATATTAAACCAGGTGTTTTTAAACAGAAACACACATAAAACAAGTTACGTACTGATAGGTCGAGAAAAATGTTGTGACTAGAGGCTTGCAGGAACTTAATCCTTGGAGCAGCGATTCAATATTCACTAATTCAGTATTCACTAAGATGCTATAGAATGACTGCAAATAAGGAGAATCTATTGCATATGTAAGGCACTTAAAGTACTGCCAGACACATAGTTACTGCCAGAGAGGTGTTTGTTAAATGAAGAATCCCTGAGTGAGTTTATAGAGAGGCCAGACCCCATCTTTAGGGAGGCTATACAGGGGACCCAGTAGGAAGCAGGTAGACTAGGTGTCTCCCAGGTCCTTCCAAGGGAAGTCAGGGATCCAGGATAAAGGGAATTATAACAGGTCAAGGTAGATTTGGTGGATGGAATTCCCTCAGGTCTAAGGCTCTTTATAAACATTAGTGCTGCCAGAGGTGTTGCTGGGTCAGAGGTGTTGCTGGGAGGGGCAGTGTGGTGCAGTGGTCTGGCTCCTGATGGAGCTGAGCATCAGAATCACCAGGAGGGCATCAAAAAATCTGCTGAGGCAGATTCCCCAGCCTCATCTCAGAATTTCTGATTCAGAGTTTCTAGAGGTGGGACCAGATGTGTAGCCTTAAACAGCTCCCCAGCACCAGTCCAACAGCAGTATTTGGGAGCCTCTCAGATGCTAGAAAGGACTCTTCTGGAGTAAGACAGGCTTGGGTTGGCATCCAGCCACATGGCCTTGGGCAGGCGGTTGAAATCAGTGAGCCCAGGTTTCTTCATCTGTAAAGCGAAAATGATAATCCCAACCTTGAAGCATCACTGCCGAGAGTAACTCAGACAGCGTATGTAAATTGCCAGCTCCAACGTCTGCGATATTGTAGATATCCAATACACAGTAGGCTGACCTTCCTTCTTGTTGACTCACCCCAACTGCTGTTCTCATGTTCTCCTTTTATACACAAAAGCGACTCTCCCTCAGGAAGCACAGGCTTATTTTCCATCAGGATGGAGAGTTTGAAGCAACTCCCCTCCTCCCACTGGCTGGGCTCACACATCTGGCTGAGAGCAAACAGATGCTAGGGCACCCAGCCAAGAAATGGGACCACTCAGCCCAGTCTCATCTTCCTTGCAGTTTCTGCGACTCAGGGAAGCCTGCCACAGGCTGCATTGTTGGTTAGAACGTGAACCAGAAAGGAAGCACTCCTTCCTCTGGTCTGATGTCAGCCTTCCTTAGGAACTGGATCTGGAGCCCCTGGGGCTTTGCAGATATAATCGGTGGATGGAGTGAATGCAGACAGGTCAGGTGGGAAGCGTGGGCGCCAGAGCACAGGTGGCCACTGGCCTCAGCTGCATCTGCCACCAGCTGCAGCTTCCCCAGAGTCATCTGCAGGCTCTCCAGGCCCCATGTGTTTGCCACTGTACAGGATGCAGACCCCCAGGGCTCTGAGCAAGAGCTCTGTACTGCAAGATGAGCTGTCCTTAGTCAGAATACCCACGCAGCCTTCTTCATTTCCTCCCCTTCTATCCCTAACGTTTTACCCAAGCCTGACTCCCTTCCTGTTCCTTTCGACTCTCTCCCCCAATTCCTACCCCATCTCCAAAGTTAAAAGCTTCTCTCCAGTTTGCTTTAGACCAATCCCAGCCTTTGTCATTCATATTTAGGTTGGATCTTGGCTAAGGGCTCTGCAAATAGGAAAACCTCTTTTATAGTGGCAAAGCTACAACACCCCATAAAAGCAATTTCCCTCTGACTCTTTGGTTCTTCTTGCAGAGAAGTCAGCTCCCCGGCAGAGTGAGATGAAGCCCCACATGGTTTCCCTTCTCTTCCCCTTAAGTGGGTTTTGCTCCAATCAGTGTCCAGGGTTTGTTGAAGTTCAGTCCTGTCCATTAGAAGGCAGGAATTCTATGATCATTCATCAAAGTGCTTTGAAGTTGAGTAGGATTTCCCTAAACTTTCAAATGTGTTCTATTGACATCTTCCACCCTGACTGAAGAATGGGGTCAGCTATGTAGGACAGTAGAGAGTCGAAAGGCAATTCACAAACACACATTACACTCATGCATCACTTAACAATGGGGATGCGTTCCAAGAAATGCGTGAGGCAATTTTGTCATTGTGCGAACATCACAGAGTGCACTTACACAAACCTAGATAGTATAGCCTACTACACATCTAGGCTACACGGTACTAATCTTATGGGACCAAATGTTATGCAGTCAGTCATTGACGCAAACCTCATTATGTGGCACATGACTGTGTATTACCTGACATTTCTTGAGTGCCAACTCAGTGTCTGGCACTATTGTGAGTCGATTAGCTCATTTAATCTTTTCAATATCCAAGGAGTTAGGAATTAGGTACTAGAATTAGGTACCATTCTGATTTTATTGATGAGGATATTGAGACATAGAAGGACTAAATAATGTGAACAAGAACCCAAAGCTTGGAAGCCAACAATATGAGGATGAGAAACCAGCAGAGTGTCCCCAGAGTCAGGACTTGTGGTCCCTGCACTAAGCTGGGCTCTATAGTGTTTTTCCAGCTGAGAAACCATTGAGTCTTATGGTTCCTGGACACCATGGAAGTCAGGACATCGAGGTACCAAGTTTGGGGAACACACAGCTACCCAGGCTCTACCTCCCTTCCCAGCCCTCCTCACCCGGCAGCTACTGCAACCACAGCCCTTCTGCTTTTCTCTGTTATGTACAGTGGACTTCCATTGAAGTCTTAACTTGAAAGGGGGATCTGAGGGGAGTGTGTGGCTCACCAGACTGAGCTCCACTCATCTGGGACCGTTTGATTGGTGCTCATAACTCCAGCACCTGGGAGGAGGTCTGGCATATGGTAGCTGCCTAATAACTGTTTGTTGAAGGAGTCAATGATGCTCCCCACTCCTGCCTTCCCTTCCTCCTTGGGGATGAGGGGAAGAATGTGACAGAGTGGCAGAGTGCAACAAGCATGGCCCTGGGATTGACCCTCCACGACTTTGTCATGCATCCAGTGAAATATACAGGTGTTGGGAGCCTCATTGGTAGGAGTTGGACTACAAAACTTCAAGTTCTAAAGCCAGCCCTGATGGCCTAGTGGTTAAAGTTTCGCGCTCTCACCACTGAGGTGGCTCAGGTTGATTTCCCAGTGGCAGAACCACACCACCCGTCTGTCAGTAGCTATGCTGTGGTGGTGGCTCACAGAGAAGAACTAGAACAACTTACAACTAGGATATACAACCATGCACTGGGGCTTTGGGGAGGAAAAAAAAATACAGGAGGAAGATTGGCAACAGATGTTAGCTCAGGGCAAATCTTTCCTTGCACCAAAAAAAAAGAAAGAAATTTTTAAAAAACACAAAACTTCAAGTTCTAGTATGAAAGTTAAGTTCCTGTGAGTCAACAGCAAGGACACCCGAACTTTGAGCCATTTGAGCACCAAAGGTGTCAATCACATCTCTTATCTCTAGTAAGGGAATCCTCCTCCCTCTGCAGTGAGCGTACAGAGCGCGTTTCCGCCTTATCTCTGGGAACTCCCCTGGGGAAAAATTAATAGGAAACCTCTCCAGGGAAGAAACAGACAGGTATAGACAGTTATTTTCAAGCAAACTTCATCAAGGATGCCACGTAAGAATGGGACCATTAGGAATGTTCTGTCTACAGAGACTATATCAAAGAAAGAATTATAGAAGTCAGAGAGTGATGAAGCACCTACAGATGGCCTCACTGCCAGTGGATCAGAGGCAATAACAAAGGCAGGGACATCGCCAGTCAAAGCATGTCCCTCAGACTGATCCATATGTGTGAAAGTCAAATAGGTCAACACTGACCAACAAGACAGCCCTTTTCAGAGGCATCGAGGTGATTTGTTAAATGCTTTCTTTTACAACAGGCTTTGAAATGGGATCCTTTCTGCTGTACTTTTAGCTGAGGTTCCTGTATTAGTTTCTTGCGGCTGCTATAACAAATTACCCCAAACTGGGTGGCTTAAAACAACAGAAATTGATTCTCTCACCGTTCCAGAGTCCAGGAGTCCCAAGTCAGTATCAGTGCGCTAAAATCAAGGCGTCGGCAGAGCTGCGCTCCCTCAGGAGGCTCTGGGGGAGGATGGGTGGGTCCTTGCCTCTTCCAGCCGCTGGTGGCTGCTGGCATTCCTTGGGTTGTGGCTGCAGCTCTCTCGTTCCTGCCTCCATGGTCACATTGCCTCCTCATCTTCTATGTGTCAAGTCTCCGTCCGCCTCCCTCTCATAAGGATGCTTATGATTGTAGTAAGAGCCCACCCAGGTGATTCAGGATAATCACACCTGAAGATCCTTAGATTAAGCATGTCTTTTGCCATATAAGGTACTATTCACAGATTATGGGGAATGGGACCTGATATCTTTGGGGGATATTTTTTTCAGCCAACCACAGCTCTTAAGGGCCAAGAACAAATTACTAGGGGCCAGGCCAATGCAGGACTCAAAAAGCACCCAAAGGGATCAAAACAGGAGTCAAACACCATCACCCATCCAGATGTACAGAGACGGATGCTGAAGAGGCCAGAGAGGGTCATCAGGACATTACTGATTTCCTCCCACCCCTGTGGAGGAGGAGAGAGAACTTACCCCTCCTCTAGGCCATGTTAAGTGCTGCTGGAAACAGAGTGGAGCATGGTGATAGGGTTTTGACTTGACGTGAATTCCCCTGGAGTCTGCAGAGGTACTGAGCAGCGGCAGCCAACAAAGGGAGAAATGCGACTGCAGTGAGTGGGGAAGTGCGGCTCACAGCCACGTGCAGGCCATGGAGGATCCATCCCACACACACGGCATCCGAGAGGGCAACTGGGATTCAACAGAGGGGCAGGCAGAGGCCCCAAGACTGAGGGAGGACCTATCATGAGGACCTAGCCAGAGAAATGGCACAGCCCTCACCACGAGGTCCGCCATCAGAAAGTGCCCCAAAGAGAGAGAAGCTGAACCAGTGATTTATGATAATGTCCGGTCCACTATCTGATCACATCTGAGCCTGTCAAGAGAGACCTCTGGCCCCTCCCACACCTCCCTTGCCCCAGCTGCAGCCTCAGAGAAGCCAGAAGCAGGGTCATCAGGCAGCAACAGGAGAAAAATTCCCAATGGCAGAGCTTGAGCGTGAGGCAGATCCAAAAACAGGAGGAGAAAAGCTTTAACTTTGGATGAAGTTTTCAGCTTTGATGCCTACACTGGACTGGCCATTTTCATGATTGAAAACGCTTAGTTTCTGAAATGAGATTCATTTTGAGACTTAAAGAGCCTGGGAGACTTTTTATTACTTAGAGTGACAAAGTCGTTGGACCAGCCTGAGTTTGCCCCCAGCAATGGGGAATGAACTAGCCGGCAGAATTACAGAACGGACTCGAACACACCAGAGAGAGACAAAATAAAGCAGTCTTCTGCACGCGCCGGATCAAGCCTAGCTCATTCACTGTCATGTTTGCATTTCTTGTCGTTTGGTCTCTTTTCATTATTTAGGGCGAACAGCTCAATTTTGCCTGTGTTTCTAAGTCTCAAGGGAAGGCTACTGTGGGTGCGTATCTTAGCGAGAGCTTCCCAGGACTTTCTATTTTCAAAGATCAGCTGCACAGATCACCTTCATAATGTATGTCCTTAAGCTATGGATTATGAGAACTTCTGGGTCAGTGGGGAGTGCCTGCGTTTCTACAATTAGCTGAACCACAGACCTCATAAGCTACAGTTCATTTGGCTTCCAAATCCCATCCTGTGGGCCAATTTCAGTTTCGATACAGCATCTTTCTCCAGCCTGGGAACAAAGTTCACCGTTTCACTCATTCATCCAGTGCCTGAGAATCCCCATGCCTTTTATCATCCTTTTAGTTACTACAAATGCGGTCATCTCTGCTTTTATCTGCTCCTAATGTTAAGCAACCTTAACAGTTGGTGCAGATAAAGAAAGACCAGAATGGAATAAAAAAGAGTTTTATACCAGGCTTCCCTCTTCTATTTCTCTTCTTTGTAGACTCAGGCAGTGAACTTGAAATTTGAATCAAGGCGATAAACAAAATCGTGTTTCCCTAATCTCCAGTGGACCCAAGAGCATCATCCTTCCTAGTGGCAGATGGTCTTCTCGCTACAGGCCAGGACACAACATGAAAAGGTGGAAATGGCACTGGGTAGAAGTCAGGAGACCTGTGATGTGGCCCTGGCATGGTACCTTACTGCTCTGTGTCATTCTTCATCTGCGCTATGGGCATGTGACGGCCTCAGGCATGACCTGGCTAACAAGGTTGACAAAAGCCAATGAAACAAGGATTGTGAAAGGGCTGATACACATATTCAGTAGTGTGAAGATAGCCAATTGTCTATCATTCCAATGGAGGTGGTGATTAAGAGCTCTGACTCCTCCATAAGGATGATAATTAACATACTCTCTTAACTCCACTCTTGTCTGTGTCCCCCCCAAAGTGAGAGTAGTGTATAAAGTCACTAGGACAAAGAGATTGGGACAGAAGATAATATAACAGATACACGCACACATATGTGCGTGTATATGTGTACGTGTGAGTGTAATACTTTCAAAAAGAGGAGGACAAATGATAACTGACAGCATTTTCTAGACAGATGCCTTCTAAGTCAGTGGGCGGGGAAGCTGAGAAACAACTCAGTTTGCATCTAGCACCCTGAGAAGCCTCAGGAATAGGTAGCACATGTGCCTTGGAAAGTGAGGGTGAACGAGGGGCTGAAAAGGAGGTAGTTGGTTGTGAGTCTATTTACAAAGCTGTGAGATG
Source organism: Equus asinus (assembly GCF_041296235.1). Classification (NCBI taxonomy): domain Eukaryota; kingdom Metazoa; phylum Chordata; class Mammalia; order Perissodactyla; family Equidae; genus Equus; species Equus asinus. The sequence goes on from NC_091816.1 coordinate 15,172,630, forward strand.
CCCAGGTCTCCTCCCCAACTCTGAAGGATGGGGAGAGTCCCTCCCTGCCCCCCTCCCCTGCCCTCTGGACAGAAGATGGGGGGCTTATTCTCTAGGGAGGAGAGAACAGAGGATCTACTGACCGGGGAAACCACAGCAGGTGGGTACTTGGGCAAAAGTACTTGGTTGAAAACAGGAGGACTAACTGAAATATCCCCAACCTTCCTGCCTAACTCTAGTCCTAAAATGCTGGACTCCAGGGTAATGTTCTCCAGAGAGGAGACCAGAGAGTCATCTCTGGGGACTATGATCTGCCTGGGAGAAGAGACCCAAAGGTACTGACACTGGAGTTTCCTGTGGAAATGCCCAGTGAAGCCAGCATAGACACCTCTGTGTCCAGGGTTCCCGGTCTGATTTTTTGTCCCCCTCTGACAGCTAGGAGCAAACAACCAAGGATCGCAGGACACCTGAGGCAAGTCTCAGATATGAAAGGCGGATTCCAGAACAGACAGAAAAAAGAGACTTGGAGTGAAGAGAAACTATGCAAGGACTTGAGTCTTACTCTCCACCCTTGTCAAGAACAAACGGACAGACAAAGACTATTGCTGTTACTCCCAGAGAGTTAACAACAGACACTTCAACTTAGGAACAAGAATAGAGTTGCTTAAGAAAGGAAAGCACAGAGTAAGCATATTGCACAGCTCAGCCGTCAACAGTATTTACATAATCCAAACAATGTCATCTGCTGTGATAGAATCAAAATTATGATGCAACTATATCAGGAGACGTGAGCAGTGTTGAGCAGTGAAATCCATATCTTCATCTTCCAGGTGGGAAGGTAAGAGCTAGTGCTTAAAACTGAAAAAAGCAAAAGTCCCATTATATGCAATAATAGTGGGAGACAAATACATAAAAATGAAAAGAAAAAGTAAAATAACCGAAAGTGATAGCCTTGAGAATGAGGAAATAGCACAGCTGGAGGGTGGTGCTGGGGGACCATTTTTGGTAACGAGCTATAGAGAACTATTTGACTCTTGAAACTATGTACCTAACTTTTTATAAAAAATAAAAACCAAATTATGAAAGAGTTCAGACCCTGGCACCAGACTGCCTGGGTTGGTAACTGGCTCTCATCACTGTCTTCCTATAAGATGTTGGGCAATCCACCTAATTTCTCTCTGCCTCGATTTATTTCCTCATCTCTTTAGGTGAGATTGTAATGGTATCACCTTAGAGAATTCTTGTTAGGATTGTTGGCCTGAAACAAACAGACAGTGGTTATTTCTCCAGCAAAAATGGGTTTGTCTAGGATCAGCAAAGAATTGCAATTCGGGGTCTGCAACCATGGCAAGCCACTGCAAGTCTGCCAGCAGCAAGGGAAGGAGAAGCTCTTTTATAGAGGGTAAGAGGAAGCGGAGAGGGCTATTGTAAACGAAGAGTCCATTGGAGGAATTGAGAGTTGGAAGTAGAGTGGGTTTCCATTCACTGAGTTGTGACAGTCTCTCACTGGCTGAGCTTCTTGAAGTGCAAGACAAAGTCTTTCTTCTTCCTGTTGGCCTCTGCTACCCACATCGGGTGTGAGACCTCCCCCTTTTGGCCTCCTAACTCCATTTTAATAAGATTTCTGTTTGTCGATTCTCACAGGATGAAATGAAATAATGCTTGTAAAGCACGTAGCATGGAACCTGGTGCATAGTATGTGCTCAATAAAAGTTACCTACTAATAAATAGTGTTTTCCCACTCATAGAGATCTGATTTAATTGGCCCGGGTGCAGCCTAGATATAGGGAGTTTGAAAAGCTGCCCGGGTGATTCTGACATAGGGCAAAGGTGGAAAACCAGTGATCTATAGCCTAGAGAAAATGATGGCAATTGTAACCATCGCTACAAAATAGATGATTCCTGGGTTTTTCATTGTTGGTCATCCCACTTCAGCCCTGCACCATCCAGATGATAAAGAGATGGAAAGTTAACTCCACAGTGTTTTCTCATTTCACAAAAGAGTTCCCTATCTGAAAAGTTGACCATACACAGACGTTTTCTAAATTGAACCCCATTTGCTCATTGAATTAGGTTTGATTTCAGACATAAATTCCTGTAGGAGAATGCTCACCCTAAGACACACTAAGACTCACTTTTAAGAATGTAGCAAAAATTTTAAGAGCACACTGTTTAAGAAGAAATGATATTATGAAAAATATGAATAACCTCTAAGCTTCTGGGGGGGTTCAACTATTAGCAACTTTAGAGCATTTAGGTTGAACCAACATCAAACGCTTGGGGGGAAATCAATTTATTTCATCCTTAGAGATTTTCAGCTCTGCCCTAAATTTCCAGGTTTAAAAATGGCATCACTCCAACACAACTTAAACTAGCTTAAGTAAGAAAGGGGAATTTGTAGGCTCAGGTAACTGGGAAGGCCTCCAAGATGGCTGACACAATGAAGGGAAGAGACAGGGAATCAGCGCCTTGATGGCCAGAATTGGAATTCATGGTGCATGCTATGTTCCAGGGGCCACTGGATGTGTGGGATACAGCAATGAAAAGGACAACAATAAAAAAAGGAGAGCTGAATATATAGCATGCAAAAATAAAAAGATAGCCGTGTCAGAGGACGGAGAACTGTTCAGGAGCAGTGAGGAAGCCGATGAACCCCCTGAAGGAAGGGACAGCAGGATGCAAAGTAAACCATCCTAAGACTCTGGCTTTACTCTGAGTGAGACGAGAATCCTTTGGAGGGTTGGAGCGGACAAATGATAAGACGTAATTAATATTTTAAAGCTTTGTGCGAGCAAACAACCAAATGACCTATTTCCTGTCTGGAAAATCAATTGAGTAGGGGCGAGGCAGGAGCTGGAGGACAGGTAAAGGCTACTGTAATTTTCCAGGGGAGACACTGTGCTGGTGGAACTAAGGTTGTCATGGCGGGGATAATGAGATGTCATCACATCTTCAGGATCTGGTTCTATTTCAAAGGGGAAGATGAAAGTACTTGCTGATGGATTCCACCTGGGCTGCAAGGAGAGAGAGTCGGTTGACTCCAAGCTACTGGGACTCTTTCTCTCTTCATTCATGCAGCCATCCATCCGCCTGTCTCTTGGCTTTATTTTAATTCTCCATGTGGCAGGTGATAACATGGTTTCCAAGAGACTCAAATTCATATCCTCCCATTTAGCAATCATGGACGCTTACTTCATGTTTATATACCAGACCTCAGCGAGGCCTTGTTTGCGGCATGGGTCCAACCCTTGAACTGATCCCAGTTGTCAGGAAGATGGCATATAGTGATCAGCCAGGTCTGGAATACACACTTACTCCCATGGTCAGGGCAACACGGCATGTTTCTGGAATTAAGGAGTTAGGAAAAACTTTCTAGGCAAGCAAAAGACAATTGTTACTACTGTCTAACTCCCCAACTATAACCCCAATTGTTTTCCCTTTGAGTTTTATTCTCTTCCCCTGGGCCCTGAAGACTCAGCTTTTCCCCCAAGCCCAGGGCAGCTTCCAGCACAGGGCACTCACCTCTAAAGAAATATTGTTCTTTCATTATCGAACAGTAAGAGATCAAATTAAAATTCTAGGAATTTTAAATCTGGCCTCAGGATCCAGGTTAGTCTGTCATTCAAAAGGAGATAGAGTAGGGGAGAAAGGAGAGGAAGAAAGTTCACCCTAAATTGCCAGAAAGGTCCTTCATCCTCCACAAGCTTAACTGTTAAGAAAGAGGCTCTCTCAAATGCTTTTGCAAGAAGCTGCATGGAGAAGCATTTCTAGTCACTTCTCTGAGCATCTTGAGACGTTACAGAGCAAAGTATGCCTGCCTTTTTTGTCTTACCCAGGCCTTTCTGCACTTTTTGTCAGTTAAGTTTTCTTGGCTCCAAACTAGCTTCATCACTAACATTTGTGTACTTTGGAAAAATTCTGCTAAAGAATTAAGGAAATAGTCCACGGTCTGAAAGTATTTACACATTGCGGCAATCCAGAATCTTGAAATGTGTGTTTTAAAAATGGCAGGGGGCCCTGCGCGCTGTGGCACTGGCTGCCGGTCCACATTAACATTCAGTGACTTTGCTGTAATCAGAGTCTGATCATTGATCCCACCACGGCTGCCATCTTCATTCTTCTTTCTGGAACACCTGCTCCCACAGTCACTGAGAAAGAACTGATCTATGTTGACAGTTTTCCATACCCCAAACAACCTTGGGCTGTTTATAGTAAATATTGCACACTAGTGAGGTTTTATTGATCTCTTTTTTTCCCAGACACCCTTCCAGCTTCTCCCCCTCTGCTCTCAGTTTTGTCCGTCTGCCACCTGGAAGCAGCAAATGCTGCTCCTCTTGCTTTTCTGCATACCAAAGGCAACAATAATATTTACAGTGGCAGCCAAGGGCCTTTCCTGCTGTCTTCACAGCTCTGCTGCTCATGTGGTGAGACCCAGGGAGAGCCAAATGCAGAGGAAGGGTTCCTTCTCTCTGTACACCCAGAGAAGTGTTCAGTTCTGGCCGGAATGCCAGGTTCGGGATCCTGAATGGCAGCCCCTCCCTTGGCCATCTGGGACACGGTAACCAGGGAACTCCTGGAAGTTTCCAAAAATGAAATGGCATCCGTCTAGGTGTTCAACAAAAGCTTAGATTTCCTTTTGGAAGAGAGTTACAGAAATTAAAACATCCAGTTGAATTTGATGAGTTGTCTCCAAAACAGATTTTGTGTAGCCTAGAAGGAACCAAAACCACCCATGAGGCTACAGGAAGAAAATATCATAACTTTTCTTTCTTTCTTTCTTTTCAAATACAATTTTTGTGTATATTTTAAAATAAATATATTAGTACAGAAGTATGTCATTTAAAAATGAATAAATATATATAAATTGCAGCTACATGCGCAAATTGTTTTATTGCTTAGGGAAGATGATCAAAACAGTTTGAAAACTACTAAATTAGGTGGTACCTATGCTCTTTTCTCACACTGAAATTCTGTGGTATTATGACTTAGGGCAAACTCTATGATAGACCTGATAAGAGGAGGTGAAAACAGACAACTAGTCTCCAGGTGGTAGCCAGATTCCAGTGGGCTTTCTGCCATCTGGAACTCTTGGCCCTCTCCCTTTTCCTGGAGGGAGCTCGATCATGACCAGCTCATGGGACAGAGGTGAGGGAGGTTACAGACATAGAACAGAGGATGAGCCTCATGGATGCCCCTTGGAGCCATAGGGGGCTCCCTCCCTTGTGGGGACGCAGCTCCACCAGGCGTTGGGACCAGGCTGGATCTGATAAAAAGAAAATGGCGGCTTCCAGGCCTTATAGACTGTGCCGCCAAATGGCACCATCTTATCCTAGTTGTGTTTAGGCGGTTTTCTGTGTGATACAGGCAATGCCATCTCTAGCTTTAAATTGGAAAGGCATGTCTCTTGATCATCTGGCCCAACTATGACCAATTTGTGGTTCTTCATTTGATTTTTCCTAATCTTTCCACTTTTCCTTATTCCTTTCCCATTCAACTTTTCTCATTTACTTTTTCTTTTCCTCATTTTCCTTCATTCTATTATTCAATTTCACCTTCCTCCTCTCTTCTAAGGATCTGTGGCCAACTCATGGCCAACTCCCTTCAGGTAGTACAAATTGCCGGTGACCCCATTCCAGTTGGTAATCATTTTGTAAAGACTGTACAGGAAGTCTGAACCTTTGCTTCAGTTGCTCCCCAGCCCCTTCAGTGCTTCTAACCTATCTTCCCAAACTCCTGCCTGGAAAATTCTGATTTATTCTTTTAAAAACACAGCTTATGTGTTATCTCTTCCAAGAGCCCTCCCCGGTTCCTTGTACGCCATCCAAACAAGCTAATCAATCCCTTCATTGTACTTTCTGCACACTTCCTTATTTTTATTGAGGTATAATTGACATACAACATTATATTAGTTTCAGGTGTACACATAATGATTCAATGTTTGTATATATTGCAAAATGATCACCACAATAAGTCTAGTTAGCATCCATCACTATACACAGTTACAAATTTTTTCTGATGATGAGAACTTTCAAGATCTACTCTCTTAGCAACTTTCAAATATACAATACATATTATTAACTACAGTCACCATGCTGAACATTACATCCCCATGACATTTATTTTACAGCTGGAATTTTGTACCTTTTGACCACCTTTTGCGCACAGTTCTTTCACGGCACTGATGACACTTGGTGGCACTGATATATTTACATATCTGTCTCCCTCTGCTAGTCTCGTCCAAGGAAAGGCAGATGCCCTGCCCCAGAGCTCCTAGCACAGTGCCTGGTACAAAGCAGGTTCTTAATAAACGAAGTGAATGGAGGGAGGTAACTGAAGCCAGCTACCTTGGCCTCCCTGTTGATCCACCAGAATGCGACCAACCGCAGAGGCAATGACAACAAAGCTAATATGTATTGTATGCTTCCAATTGCTTTAAGTGAGAAACCAATTAAATATATAACTGGTTGAGTGGAGACCACCAGACCAATTAATTGCATACTCTGTTCACTGAGAAGCAGCCCCCTCTCCCTACATTTGATAGTATCTTCCAGGCTAAATGACGCTGCCCTACCTGCTTGCCTCTGATTGTCAAACTGTTTTCTAGGTTCATTTCTGTCTTTTAATCACAATTTATACATGATTGTTCACGGACTTCAGTGATTCAAACTTTGCTCCAGGAACACTGACATTTTCTCCTTCTTGGAAATTTTCCAGTCGCCGCAAGGCTGAATCTAATTGAAGCACAACTTTACACGAATATGATTTTCTTCTCCAACAAGGAATATCATTTTTTTTTAAAGGCCCACCAAATTGAAAAAAAAAATGCAATTTACTAACTTTGATCACTATCTTCTTTATCTGACTCTTCATTCACAGCCAGAAAAAAATCACATACTTTTATATTTGAATTCCACCTGGCTTGCCCGCTCCTTCCCTTTCTCTCTCTCTCTCTCTCTCTCTCTCTCACACACACACACACACACACACACACAGTCACGCATGCACACACAGTCTGGAGCCATGTAGCTTGAATTCTCAGGCCATGAAATCTTTTGCACTGTGAGCACTTGTGAGGTCTCCTCTTGGCCTTATAACCAAATCAGCTCTTTCAACCCGAAGCTCACTATTAGCAGCTGCCCAGAAGGGGACAGAACTTGAGAGAGTAGTGCACCCCACTGGGCCTCTGTCAAAGCATGCCAGCCCTCGCCAGTCCCCACTCCCAGACTGACACGCCCATCCCAACAATGTGTCCGCAAAGAAAAATCCTCTCACGTGGCCTGGCGAGCCCACACTGTCCTGTAACATTACAACTATATTCTTGAAAACTGGCAACTGAACTGAACATCGTGTATCTGAGCTCTAAGATCATCAGCTACCTGAAAACTGTGAGTCCTCGGGTGGTTCACCGACCCTCTCTGGGTCCTTATGAAACTGAGCAAAATTGCACATCCCCTCCTTTTTCCTTCTTGCTGTCTGATCTGTCCACTCTCCTATTCTCTTTGCTTCTATATAAGGTCATTGCGAGGACAGACAAGATAATGTTTGCAAAAGGCCTTAAATTCCTACAAAGGAAGTTTATAAATTCAAAATACTATTGCTTTCGGAGATGTTATTTTTAGTGCTCTGCCAACACTGTTGACATATCTTTCTAGATGAGAAGAGGTCTGCAGAGAGATGGCGGTGATAGTAACACAACAATGGGAACGTACTTAGTGCCACTGAACTGCACACTTATGAGCGGTCATGAGGGTACATTTTATGTGATGGGTATTTCACCACAAATTAAAAAGATAAATATGTAAATTCAGAGTTAACAACAACAAATCTTTATATGATTTGACTGTTTAGAAGCAGGTTTCTCAACATCCATCTCCTCTGGGCCCCGTGTGTGCCTCTTTGTACCGCTTGCCCCCTGATCTGTTACTGAAATCTCACGGAGAAGGAGAGAGGACTCGAGCTGGAAGGACCTTGAAGACAGATGGGTGGCCCACCCTATCCCTTCCTCCTGCATTACAGATGAAGAAAGAGGCCCATTGATTGAAAGTGTTAACTCCAACTTAAGGTTCCTAATTTTGGGTCAACTGTGGTTTCCTTGGGGGAAAGTAACACAACATTGTATGTATTATTAGTAGTAATAAGCACAATATTAGCAACTATCTTAATAAAAATCTGTAAGAACATCCTCCTTGAGCACCCGCTCCCCACCCCACTAGCCCTGGGAGAAGAGCCACTGGAAGGCACTGCCGTCTCCCTGGCCTCCTCTGGGCAGGACACTCCCAAGGCTGCTGTTCTAGGGTGACAGTCAACAAGGGGCATGCACTGGAGTGTGTCTGAGTTCCGTCCACCTCTCCCTCAGGTTTTAGGTGACCAGCTTTCAATCCAGTTCAGTCCCAGATAACTGAATGCCAAGTTTCACCGGAGAATGGACATTTTACGACTGGGCTATAAACTGTCATCAAGGAGCCCTCGGAGAGGTTGACATAACCTCCAGCTACCTTGGCTGAGTGGCGCCACGGTAACTCAGCCTGGGCTTTTGGGAAGTGCTCTCCCTGGAAACGGGTCTGCTGAACATACGATGTGATCACCAGGCAGGGCGGACTCCCCAGAAAGGGAGCACGTCTGCGTTTGTCGCAGGAAGACTTTTAAGAAGTGAGGGAGAAGGGACCTTGGGCATCTGATCAGACCCCCTCATTTCATAGACAAGGATCGGAGGACTGAGGCACTGGGGCTGCACTGGGGCCAGCAACCTGTCCAAGGCCTTCCAGGGGCATCTGAGCGGGGAAGCCAGGCCATTTCCCAGAAGAGTCTAATGTTCTTTCTGCCACACTGTTCCCACTGTAGCCAGGGAGGCAGAGGATAGGGTGGAAAAGCGTGGACTTCGGAGTCAAGCCAGGCCAAACATCCCATCTCTCTCCCTTAATGGCTCTAAGGCTTGGGGTAAGTCATCCTTTTGGAGGCTCAATTTCCTTATCTATAAAATGGGCATAATCATTTTCATCTTTCAAGGTTGACATGAGGGTTAAGTTACACAACCTGTGTGAAGTGCCAGCATAGTCTCTGGCAGAGTGAGTGTCCACAAATGGTAGCTATGATTTATTACCATTACTTGGGCCAGTATGGTTCTCTGAGCATAACGGGCTTTATCCAGGGGAGGATTCCAAATGCAATGTGGGTTCTGTTTGTTGGATTAGGGCAGGTCCAGAGCACAGAGGGAGGACTCCAATGGAGGGGTCCATAGAAGGAAGGCTGCCCCAGCTAACTGGGGTGCCAGTAGGTCTGAGGGAGTCCACACAGCTGGCTGGCGTATGCCCAGGACATTATGTTCCTTGGGATTACCCGACACCCAGTATGGTAATTAGATGGCTTCCAAAAGATCAACAAGAGCAGCAAAGAATAAAGCCCTTACACTTCCAGGCTGGAAAAAGAAAAGCCACCCCCATCGTCTGTCTTGAGGGAATGGGGCAAATTAACGCAAGGTGTGCCCTCCAAGAGTATGTAAATGAGGGTCCACAGATCTCTAGCTCTTGGCCCTGAGGGGTAAACAAGAAATGCTGAATGGCTTAGTTGTCTCAGGACCTAGTAACATAGGATTCACCCAGGCCAGTGGTCCTCAAAGTGTGGTCCTAGGACCAGCAGTGTCAGCATCTCCTGGGAGCTTGTTAGAAATGCAGAATCCTTGGCCCCACTCTGACCTACTGAACCATAACTTCTGAGGATGGGCTCCAAGAAACAGTTTACCCAGCCCTCCAGGTTATTCTTAGGCACATACAGTTTGAGAACCACCCACCTAGGCCGTTTCTCCTGATTTTCTGACAGATAGCACAGTGGCTATCAGTCTTGGCTGCACACAAGTAGCCCAGTGCCAAAGCTACAACTCAGAGCAATTAAGTCAGAATCTCCAGGATTGGACTCAGCCCCAGCTTTTTAAAGGCATCCCAGGTCATTTCAATGTGCAGCCAAGCTTGAGACCCACTGGTTTGGAACAAGAAGTTGAGTGAATCAGTAAGTCATTCATACTGTTTGTATGAATGTACAATCAGCTCAACTTGGAATGCTGGGAGTTACCACCTTTTCCTTTGCTCAGGGCTTTTGTGTTTGTTTTTCCCACCACTGCTTCCTTGACTGTCCTCTGCGGGTTCTGCACGCCCAAGAGAAGATCTGTATACACTCGTTCCCCCATCCATTCACTCACCACTACCACCATTGTTATTCAACTCACCGACTAGTGACAAGGAAGATCCAAGAGGAGGCTCCATTCATTCCAGGCCCTCGGAGCTGATGCAAATTGGAAAATTAAAGACAATTCTGTTTCCCTAATCATTAATGATGCTGAACATCTTTTCATGTGCCTGTTGGTCATCTGTATATCTTCTTTGGAGAAATGTCTGTTCATATCCTCTACCCTTTTTTTGATTGGGTTTTTTGTTTTTTTTGTTGTTGAGTTGGATGAGTTCTTTATATATTTTGGTTATATGATTTGCAAATACTTTCTCCCAGTTGGTGGTGGGTTGTCTTTTCATTTTGTTTCCTTTGCCTTGCGGAAGCTTTTTAGTCTGCTGTGGTCCCATTTGTTTATTTTTTCTTTTGTTTCCCTTGCCCAAGCAGACATGGTATTTGACAAGATGCTGCTAGGACCTAAATTGCATGATGTTATAAACATTATGACCTCGATGAAATAATTGAAAAAGAAATAAAGACCATTATGTTTCTATCATCTGTATGTCTCTTCTCTGGTGGACTTTGTCTGCAGTGTTCTTCTCACGTTTATTCATTTTATTCAGCTGTTGGTTCAGATCAGCTCCAAAGCAGGCTAATAAGGCCCCATATGGTTTAATTTTTGTTTGGCCTTTGAAACACGCAAACATCTCATCTGATGCTTAACATTGGAGACAATCAATGGTCCTCACCATGCTGTTTCCTCAGCTGGGAGAGGGCAGACGGGCAAAGGGAATTAGTTTTATTCCCCAGTAGTCTATAGACTACTGCAAGAAAGTTGGTAAGTGGCCTTAAACGACACGTCCATGTCCTAATAAAAATACTATGTTTAAGAATGAGGCAATAAGATAGTACATCTCAGGTGTCATCATAAAGGCTGGGTTTACACTTTTAGCTTCAGAAGTTTTAGAAATCTTTCAAGAAGCTCAATTTAGAAATGTCTGTAGTTCGTGGAGTTAACAATTTTTAGTCTACGGACATAAATCAAATGTTCCTTCTCAGGGGTCTTCCTAGGGTGCCATCTTACACAAAGTCTCTAGGAGTTCTGAAACTACTCTATGTAGGGAGAAATGGATGTTGAATATATTTGTCCATGTTTCTCTGCATATATTAGGATGACTAATCGTCCTGGTTTCCCTGGAACTTTCCCATTTTAGCACTGAAAGTCCCACATCCACCTTCCATCGCAGGCTAACTGAGACAGTTGGTCACCCTACGTATGCCCAGATCTCTTTGTTCGCTATCTATTTCCTTATAAAAGCTCCCCTTCTGTCTGACTCATGCATTGCCTCATCTCAAACCATCAGCACTTGTCCCCTACAACACACACACACACACACACTGAACATCCCACTTCCTTCCTCACAATGCTAGTGCAAATACATTCATGTATTTTTCTTGAATTTCTACTCCACATTTTTCCCATTGCCACCACCACCCTCTCTCTCCACAGGGATGATTCCAAAAACATCTTGTTCTTTTTAATCAAACTGCCAGAACAAATGTGGAGAAGAAAGGAAAGTGGTTCCTGTGTTTCAGAGCTGAAACTAGATGAAAGAGTACATCATACAAGTTAGAGTGCCTTTTTATTTAATGAAGTGAATCTTTATTGCATGTCCCTAAGTGCCGGATACTGTGCTACCTTGCAGCCACAGTAAGACAAGTCCCTGATATCAAGCTAATAAATGAGACAAGTGTGCTCCCTTTGCTCAGCAAGACTCACCAGCATCCTAGATTTCCTGGTTCTTCGACTTTCTATTGGATTGGGCAAATGCAACTTTGGTTTTTGATCTTGGGCTGCTAGTAGCAACCGACTGAAGCCACTGCCAATTTGTTCTTTCGAACCTCAGTGCTGCTCCAAAATTATTACAATAAACTTCATTGATTTCTCATAACAGTTCCAAGTTCTTTCCACACTTAGATTCCTTCACCCACCCATCATGTAGCATGCGACTTTGTCATCTACCTTCCCGAGTTCAACATCATTTGATGGAACTCCAGCTAGCATTCACTCCTCTTCACTAAATTTTCCCAGGCTCATCATGGTCATTTTCTCCTGCCCTATTGCTTAAATAAGGAAATTATTTTCTCCTCTCTGAAGCTTCTTCCTTTACCCTCTATTACTTCCTCTTTTAACTTGCTTCTTCAATCTTTACCCATCTGATGTATTTTTTCTGCCTTTTGACTTCTCTTCAATATACAAAGGTGCTTAAATCACAACTACTTTTAAGGAAAAAAAAGAGATGATCTAATTCCACTGAAACTACAGAATTCACACACCTTTCCCTCTTTTCATTGCCCCCCACCCCCGATCCTTTCTCATCCATTTCTCCCATCCATTTCTCAACCCTGTGCAGTCTGGGGTTTACTATTGCTAAACTGAAATTTTCTTTTGGGGGTACCAGTAAACTACTTGTAAAACACAATGCCTCATCTAAGTTCTCACCCATCCCAGCCTCTGCATCATTTGAGAGTGTTAGAATTATCCTCTTTTGACCTCCCTCACATTACATATCTTGACTCTCCTCATCCTTCCCTCTGGGCCACCTCACCTCCAGGTGTCTGTTTCTCCTCTGGGCTGGTCCTTTGCTTTCTCCTGGTCTCACTCTAGACCCCAGCCAGTATCATGGGCTTGAGCTACAGGTCCATTCTGTTGACTGCCACATCTACTTCCCCATCTCTGAACTCTCTCCTGAGTTTTCTATCCATATTTCCAAACACTGAATGGACAGCTCCACATGGAAAAATCCAAAGATCTTCAAACTCAATATGTCCAAAATTAAGTTCGTTATCCTCATCTCCACAACCTGTCTCCTGGTTTTTTGTCTCAGTACCTGAGTCCACCCTGCTAGAAATGCCTGTATCATTCTTTACGCTTTTCTATTTCATACTTCTAGCCATTTGGTAAATAACATCACACTACCTTTATTGTTAGAACTTTTTATTACAAATGGCAGAATCCCAACTCAAATTAGATTAAACAAGAAAAAGGGATGCATACGGAACCAGACCATGGAAAAGATAGTTTTGCGTGAATGGTACCACGTATCTCTCTTCACCTCTCATCCAGCTTTTGTTTTTGTTTCCCTTTATTCTTGGAGGCTCCTTCATGTAGAGGAGGCCATGGCCAAAGGCATACCCAGACAACAATAATGAGAAAAGACAATTAATATGTCTTTACTAGGCACCATTCTAGGCACTTCAGAGTCCACAAGGCAAGAAGAAAGAGAAAAAATACTCTCCAGTTCAAATTTAGAAAATCCGCAGAGGAGGTCTAAATTTAGCCAGCATGGGCCATGTCCCCACCTACAGAAACAACCACTGGATCTAGAATCACAAAGGAGAGTAACTGGCCGTACTTGCATCATTTGAGAGTGTTGAGGTTGGGTCTTTCAAGTAGGAGGGGTCCAATGAACCAGAGCGTGAGAAAGCACACAGCGTTAGACTGTGGGGTGAGAGACTGAAATGCGGAAACTCGACAGTGATGACTCGGGTTCCCAGGTCTTCACATCATCGTATGAAAATGAAGGGGCTCAACAAGGAATTGTATTTGAATAGCTCCCCCATCCACCAAACCAACCAACCATATAGTAGGAAACCAAGGCTTTCTTCAGAAAACAGTTTGGGGAATACACTAAACCACAAATAAATGGGTCATCAGAGGCCAAAATTTTATGCCAATGGTTCCTAGCTTCTGCAAATATAGAATCTCTTTCTAAAATTAAAAAAAAAAGGTTTTAAACTTCTAAATGATACTGATTGGAATGATAAAATGCATGATGATGAGATATGATGGCCCATCTGTGTATAGCATTACCTGTTCTGCCTGCAGGTGACATTTCGTCCCTTGCACTGACTTTGAGGTCGCATGGAGTCTGTAGTCATGGGTGAAGTTTGGCTCTCCTTTCTCATAGAACTTTGGAAGAATTTTTTATCTGGAAACTCTCAGAGAGGGTATTGAAATTGTCCACTCAAGACATAAAAATCTCAATAATACACCGATAAGAAGTCTGTTTTTAAACAATTTAAATTTCCAGTGCCCCTTTCTGAGATAAATAGTTGCAAGTTTTACCATTAGGTACCTGCACAAGTTCACTTGATGCTTGCCATTGTCTTACACTCCATGAGACTGCACCTCTGGGCTGGCATTTATTGTCATGGATGCTCTATTCTATTCTCTTCTGTTTCTACATCTACGGTTCCTCTGATTATTAACTTCTTATTCATCAGAATATTTGTAAACATAATGAAGCCTAAATGGAGGGCACATGAATATGAATTCCATGGTATGTATAAATTAAGCCTGTCACTACAACATTTGGGGGAGATATTTCTCCCAGGACCATAGGCTGCCAACTGCCAGGTATGTTACAAGATGTTATTTCATCTTCCACGATCTAAGGTTTAGCAGGTAACCAGAAACATTCTGTGGGGGAGGTTGCCTCAAGTCATTGTTGTAAAAGCCATTACTCTCTATCATGCTCAGTTGGACTTGGGAATGAATTAAAACAAATGTTCAAGAATGTTCTTTTTCCATGTTAAGCTATTTCATCTGTTATCTTTTCCTTTTGCACTTAAATGTGACCAAAATGGAATGCAGCCTTGTATGAAATCAAATTAATGTCTCCTTTATAATTTATCAGAGAATATTTGTCCTGAGTATTATTAGGCTGCAAACTATTCTTTTTTTTTTGTTTTTTGAGGAAGATTAGCCCTGAGCTAACTACTGCCAGTCCTCCTCTTTTTGCTGAGGAAGCCTGGCCCTGAGCTAACATCCATGCCCATCTTCCTCTACTTTATATGTGGGATGCCTACCACAACATGGTGTGCCAAGCGGTGCCATGTCCGCACCCAGGATCCGAACCAGTGAACCCTGGGCCGCTGAAAAGTGGAATGTGCACACTTAACCTCTGAGCCACCAGACCTGCCCCGGCTATCCTTTTTTTTTTTTTTTAAAAAAAAGGAAAAAAGAAAAAGGAAAAGCCATTTGAAGTTTGATGTTAAAAAGAGAAAGCAATCAGTGTGTTCCACATTTGAAATTCCACCAGCTGTCCACAAACTGGATTTCTCCCGTAAAGAGAGACATACATCCTTTTGCCTGCTTTCTCCACATCAGGGTTCACTTTCACCATCCCCAGCCCGTGGTGTTCAGTCAAATGTGTGTGAAGTCCAAGCTTCCTAAGAAATGCCTGCCCCCACCAGGATCCAAGGGGATGCTCCTGGAATGGAATATCAGCGGTGGAGCCCACTTGGTTCACTTTTTCCACTGCACATTTTTTTATTATTAGCAGTGACTAAGTTTCAGAAACAAAGCCCCCTGCTATCAAATACGAGTGAAGGAACACTGAGTCTTTGTGTGCTTGTGGACGTGTGGGTGTGGGTGTCGGGTTGGGGGACACTCAATGTGCGTGTTTCCATAAAGAGGAGTTATTTATATGTCTAATCTCTCTTCAGGCTTTTACAAAATATTCTGCAGGCTTGGATGAACCTCTCTGGAGGGTGCTAAGCTCCAAATGGACATGTTAGGGAGTAACCACTGAGTCCCCTCTTCATAGGAAGGGGCAGAAGTCGGGCCATGAAGGCACTCCTGCTGACAGGCATCTATCTCAGCAGAGCGAGCATTGGCCAGGAGTCGGGTGGGAGGGTCAGAAGACCCTTGCCTTTCTTAGCTGTGAAAATCGGGGCAGGTGACATCACCTTTGGGGGCCTCAGTTCTCTTACCTGTAAAATGAAAAGTCTGGACGAAGTCATGGATCGCTACCTGGCTGCACAGTAGACTCTCCTGACTTTCCTTTTTTTTAATAGTGATACAAGGGCCTTACCGAGACAGTTCAAGTAAGCTTCCGGGGTGGAATCAGACACGCGTATCTTTTTTAAAGCTCCCAGGTGAGTCTAGGTGCAGCCAGGGTGGAGAACTGCTGGCTAGGCGGTCTCTAAGGTCTCTCCAGAGCCAGCGCTGCTGGCCTCGCTTCTGTCAGCTCCGGGGTCCACGGGGTGAGCTCCATCTCCTTGGCTGTCCACCCTGCCAGCCCTCGGTTCCAAGTGTGCAAGTCATTAGGGCCGCAGCTCCAACAGGATCTGCTGAAACAATCAATGTAATTAACTGGACTACCCAACCTAAAAACTGGGGAGTTTGAAGGAGGGAGGGAAGGACCTATTGTTAAAAAAGAATCATCCTGGTTCCTAAAACAACTGCAGGACAGCAGCAAAGCCTGCTCTTTTTTCTCTCGGAACTCTGCACAGCGAGCTGATTTGTCTGTTCACGTCCAGCAACGACTTCTCTTTTGCAGCCCAGCGCTGTGCTGCAGAGATAAACTAATTTAATCAATAGCAAGCACTGCATTTTGATCTTGTAATCATGTCACATAATTTCCTTTTCCAGGGCAGCGCCACACGTCTCCTTGCCCTGTTCTCTTGTCTCGCAGAGCTTTTGTGCCTCTTACTCCTGTTTAACCTTTGCATCCTCAAGTCCCGTTGTCCACAGATCTGCCCCGCTGCCATGTGCCCCCACCACCCCCTGTAATTTCCCATCTCCCCCACTTGCTATGCTCTCGCCCTTCTTCGGACTCCTTTATTTGCCAGCCGCTGTTGCTGGGCCACTGATGGCTGTGAGGATGTGAAGATCTGAGACACAGGCATGAATAATGAATTGGGAGAGCCAGACTGAAGCCAGTCGGAACTGAGAACAGTATCTTGGAAATGGAGCCAAATGATGTAGCGAGAGGCGGTATCTAGTTTCTGTAGTCTCCTGAAGCCCCAGACACACTGTTAATTATGAAAAAGCAGTTCTGACAAAGGAGGAATCTGCAATCATCCACAGGCAGGCTGAAGCTTTATACCCTGCTTTGGGGCTGAAGCTGGGAGCTCTGGAAGGTGCAGAGACCTTTCTTGACCCCATTGCATTGACTGGCTAGTGCGATGACCGACAAGACGGCTGGCTTGCTCATTCCAAGAATATCATTGCTACACCGGGTGGGCTGCAGCTGGACAGGGATGGAGAGAGGAGCTGGGGGTGGAAGGTCCACATAGAAGCAGGGAAGTAGGGAAATCTAGATCTTGAGGTTGCCAGAGGGGAGCCTGGCCGAGGTCCCGAAGCCAGGGAGAGTCGTCTGTTGCTCTTCTCAGTGATTAGAAGCCAGCCTAAGTCCCAGCTCTCAGCTCAGACACATCTCATCCTAAACTGTTTCCCTGTAGGCAGAAACTTCCTGTGGACCTCCTTTGACGTGGTGGATGGGTCTGCGAAGCCTGTGATCCAGTCTGGGGACTTGTTGGAGGCGGGTGGGCAGTGAAAGGAAGTCAGGACAATCTTAACTAGCTTCTTGTCACTCTTCAAGTCTTCTCCCATTTGACGCCCAGATGCTGCCAGACACATCTTTGTAAAATATACACCTGACTCTACCACTCTCTTGCAGGAAACCTGCAAGTAGCTACCCATCAGGTACAGAATAGAGGCTAAATTTCTAATCACAGCATGCAAGGCCCTCTGTGACTTGGCCTAAATTTCCATCCCCAATCTCACCTCTCTCCACTGGGTGACTTGACCGGACTGTCAGAGATGATGAATGCTTTGTTCTCTCTGCAGTCTCTGCTGCTCCTCACCTGCACACTTTGGCTTGGGGTACGTCCTCTGCCAGAGATGTCTTTCCCACCCATCTCTGTCTGATGTACAAACACTCAATTATCCTCCAAGACCCAGCCTTTGGAGCCCTCTTTTCTAGGAATTTCTCCAGAGCCCTCAAACTAGACGAACTCTCCTCCCCTGTGCTCCCGTCCTGCCTGCTGCCCGCTTGACATTAAGGATCTCTTTGTGAGCCTGGAATGGACACTCTGGGGGCAAGGACCACATCTTGTTCACCCAGAAATGTTCCCAGCATCCAACACAGTGCCAGGAATACAGTAGACAGCAATTAACGTTTGTCTAGAGAATCCTGGCTGGAACAGAATAGGAATATAAGATTGCAGTATTCCAATCTTACAGGATGGATATTACTGCAGTTCCTGCCTTGAACAGAGGTCTAACAATCTGAGCAATGCTCCCCTCCCCGATCCCTCACAATGGAGAGCACCCGAGCGCCGGCTCACAGTCCTGCCTGCCTCATCTTGACGTGCTGTAACTATGAGCTCATGATGTCAGCTGCTTGGGTTCCCAGGCTCTTCTCATCTTTGTGGGGCCTTGACAGGCAGTGGAGACACACCCCGGTGACTCGTATATCACCTGTGGTGAAAGAAATCTTTCAAGCCAAAACTTACTTCATGTTCCCCAAAGGAAGGCCATGTCTGAGTCCTGTAGGAAACAGGTAGAGCAGGTATGAATCTCTGTCTGCAAATTTGAATGTACGAAAATGCATATCTTGGATTTGTTGTAATCATTTAATTTCTATTTCTCTCTCTCTCTTTTTTTTTTCTTTTGAGGAAGATTAGCCCTGAGCTAACATCTGCTGCCAATCCTCCTCTTTTTGCTGAGGAACACTGGCCCTAAGCTACCATCCATGCCCATCTTCCTCTACTTTATATGTGGGACGCCTACCACAGCATGGCTTGAAAAGCAGTGTGTAGGTCCCCACCTGGGATCCGAACTGGCAAACCCTGGGCCACCAAAGTGGAATGTGTGAATGTAACCACTGCGCCACTGGGTCAGCCCCTAATTTCTATTTCAAGTTCCATTTTTTCCCTAGGGTGGCAGAGTCTGTTTTCCCTACTGTCCCTTCTCCCTAGTGTGGCATCTGAGGGCCAGGGGGCTTTAGGTGGTGTCTGGGTGAGGGTGTACCTTTTCTTCATCCTCAGTGTCATCTCTTCACTCCCGCAGGGAAGCGCCATCTCATCTAACATCACTATCCACCCAGGGGGTTGCTGAGACCTCATTCCCATCCTCTGTGCCACTCTTAGGGCCCAAGAAACCATCTTGGGGCCATAATAGATCCAGTGAACTCTGTAGGCTGACTAAGGCCACATCTGCCACGTCACACTATATGTCATTGCCACTTCCCCAGAACCTTAAAGAGAGAGGACATGGGTTCAGTCTGTTCTCTGATCCAGTAAACTTGTAAGTGGGGGCTTTTGGGTTGGTTGGCTGGTTTCGATTTTGTTTGTTTGGTTTTAGGTTCCAGCATCCTAACACTTGATATGAGAAAAAGGGCTCATAGTCTCCTTTCTCAGGGACTTACTAGCATCCACACTTCATAGCTCCCCAGTGCAATTCACTTTCCTCCCGTCTGTGACATCCTTTTCTAGCCAGTGTGTAAGTGGAGGCGAAGGGAGGGCCACCCTCCCACTACTCATCTGATATCTACCAATCTATCAACTCTGTCCCATTTCCATTTCCTCAGAGTCTATTCTTTTGAAACTCAAAGGCCACAAAGAGACGTTTTTGCCTCTGATCTTTCCTGTCACATCCCTTCCTTGTCAATGATCCCCTACCACTGGCTAGTTGTTGAATGGAGAGAAGGGGTAAGTATAAGAGGGAATTGGAGGGGCAAGTATGTTAAGAGTGTTATCAAACACTAAGGTACCATTTACAGTGAATCAGGCGCTGTTCTAAGGACTTTCCATCCATGAGCTCATTAACTCTCAGCAGCCCAAAGAGACAGACACTGTTATTATTCCCATTTTACAGATGACGAAACTGGGGTTAAGTGGAGCCCAAACAGAGGAGCCGGGACTTGAACCCAGGCAGTCTGGCTCCAGAGTCTACGCTCTTAACCATTAAAATCATACCTTCTCGGGGCTGGCCCCATGTGGTTAAGTTCGCGCGCTTCGCTACAGGCGGCCCAGTGTTTCGTTAGTTCGAATCCTGGGCGCGGACATGGCACTGCTCGTCAGACCACGCTGGGGCCCCGTCCCACATGCCACAACTAGAAGGACCCACAACGAAGAATATACAACTCTGTACCGGGGGGCTTTGGGGAGAAAAAGGAAAAAATAAAATCTTTAAAAAAAAAAAAATCATACCTTCTCACTAATAAAAACCCTGCCCTGCATCTTATTTTTATTGTAGATTCATCTTCGTTGAAGATGTGTAGGAAAAGAAAAGTTTAAAAATATTATGATGGAGCTTTCTCTTTCTATTCAAAGTGCTTATGCTGAGATTTATCAAATTTTGATTTTTATGAGAACTCTATCGGTCATCCATGTGAATGTCAAAAAAAAAGATGCCTAATAGTCTTTAAAAATAGAATCTCACACCACCACCACCAATGCCACTGCCTCCATCTGCCTGGAAAGGTTCTTTTTTGTTGTTCCTGCTTTTTCTCCCCCATTCCCCAGTACATAGTTGTATCTTTTAGTTGTGAGTCCTGCTAGTTGTGGCATGTGGGATGCCGCCTCAACATGGCCTGATGAGCGGTGCCATGTCCACACCCAGGATCTGAACCAGCGAAACCCTGGGCCGCCAAAGCAGAACCCGTGAACTTAACCACCCGGCCACAGGGCTGGCCCCTGCCTGGAAGCATTTTATCACAAGAGTCAGAAGACTGACTCTGGAAACGTGTGCCAATTCCATACTTTTCACTCTGCATCCCTTCGATGGTTCTATCAAATTCTAAGAACTAACATCCTTTCTAAATGAAAAGATGCCCAAGAAAAACCACCTGTGGGCTTCTATTTCCTCTAGAGCAATTATTCTTAACATTTGTCGGGGTTGCAGACCTTTTTGCAATCTATGAAGTACCTCCTTAGGAAAAACAGGTGCGTAATCCAAATGCACATACAATTCGTCATAAAACTTTAGGCAGATTACTGAGCTTTGTACTGTGTGTGAATTCTTCCTGGAAGGGAAGTGGCTTTACTCATTTCTGTACCTTCAATACCAAGCATAGAATAAATTAATTCTATGCTCCACACCAACCGCCAGCATCCGTGATGTCTCTCTCTGGTACTGTAAGATACAGAAAATGCTCCCCTCCACTTTATCCAGCCCAGATGCTTTGTAAATGCCTGGTGCTGGAAGGACTTTGTTCTTGGTGAATTGGATGCCTGGGCATTTGCCTCTGAGAGACATGTACTAGCTGTTTGCAGAAACCGATTAAAAGGGGCCACTTTGATTTTTGGACAATTTAGGGGTGTGAGTAAAACTCTACGTACCTCGTAGGAGCCAGATAGAAATGGACTGAGGCTCTTGGCTTCTTTATAAGCCCACAGAGGACTCCTTTCCACCCATTACTGCTCGGCAGCCAATCCCCGACTGGTTTTTCCTCTTTTCACAATGGAATTCAACACTTCAAGTTTTAAAATCCCTTCTCAAAGAAAACAATAAATGGATTTTTCTGCACCTCCAGAGTATCGTGGAAGTACAGTTAACTCAGCTACTCAATTCTCCAGCCAAGCAGCAGAGAGAAGGTGTGGGTCAAGGCCAATCATTCTTCTTTCACTGAGGGAAATACAGAGATGGTTCAGGATAAACTCTGTCAGCAACTCAGAGGCGTCTGCAAGAAATTGTCGTGCCCTGCCAGAGCAGACGCTTCCATGGTCATCATTTGTGGTTAGTTGGAATCACGCTACCAGGATGATTATTAAGAATAAGTAGGGCAAACAAGGCAGACAGCTAAAAGACACTGGGAAATCATAACAATACCTGCTTCCTTCCCGTTTCCCTTTTCTTCTCCTCTCACGTTGGGGTGGCACAGTTTATCCTTCTCATTCCTTCCTATCATTAGTCTCTATTTCTTTGATGATTTTTTCTTGTGATCCATTCTTGCTATCAAGTTTTAGCATTTTATGCATGTTCATGGATTTCTACACCATGAAAAAAGCCACCTCGGGGCTGTCCGGTGGGGTAGCGGTTAAGTTCACACACTCTGCTTTGGCAGCCCAGGGTTGTGGGTTCGGATCCCAGGCGTGGACCTACACATGGCTCATCAAGCCACGCTGTAGTGGTACCCCACATACAAAATAGAAGAAGATTGGCACAGATGTTTGCTCAGGGCCCATCCTCCTCACCAAAAAAAAAAGAAAAGCCATCTCTGTTTCATACAAATGGTCTCTGAGCCTCTGTGACTGCACAGCCAGCAGTAACTATTCTAGGCATATTCCCCATTATGAGTATATTTTTTATTATATAAATTGCATACATGTAACACTGTACTAATATAGTCTGTATATTATAAAATACCACCAAAATAAATTATAAAACAATGAGATGGAATGATCATAAACAGGGCTCTAATATTCTATTCTCTCTCCCAATAGGCTGTCCATTCCCCTTGGAGACTTAAGCCTCCTGTTTGAAACATGGGCCTAGTGTACCATCAAACAAATAATCATCAGAGCAGAGTCCTCCAAAAGCTTTAAACTGGCTGTCACGGTCTCCCTAACACCCTCTATTCCTGCAAGTGAATTTGCAAGAGTCTCTGTTATGGACTGAATACTTGTGTCCCCTCAAATTCCTATATTAAAGCCATAGACCCTGCTGTGGCTATGTTTGGAGATGGGGGCCTCTAACGAAGTAATTAAGGTTAAATGAGGTCATAAGGGTGGGGTCCTGATCTGATTGGATTAGGTGGGTTTAGCGTCCTTATAAGAAGAGACACAAGAGACTGTGCTTTCCATCTCTCTCTCTTTCACTCTCCTCTCTCTCCCTCTCTCTCTCTATGCTTGCACCTAAGCAAGACCGTATGAGCACACAGAGAGATGGCAGCCATTTGCAAGCCAGGAAGAGAGCTCCTACCAGGATCCAGGCCTGCCAGACCTTGATCTGGGGCTTCCAGCCTCTAGAACGGTGAGAAAACAAATTTCTATTGTTCAAGCCATTCAGTCTGTGGTATTTTGTTATGGCAGCCCAAGCTGACAAATGCACTCTCAGAAAACTTGCCACATTATTACTGTACCCTGAACGGTATAAACATAGATATACATGGTCATTCAACTCAAGGTAATGCTTTCTTCAACGTTGTCGTAAAATTAGTATCAACTAACAAACATCAATAGTGTCAGGAATGTTGGGAGGTATGAGGAGCTCACACAACATCCCTCTGCCTTGGGCAAGCAGAGGGATGCAGGATCCGTGCAGCCCTGTGCTGCTTCTCCATCAGAAGTGCACCAGCTTCCCCACTGCACTGTCCTATAACTGCTCCATTATCATGATTTTAGTATGTACCCCAGAGAGGCAAGAACTGAAGTGTCTGTGGGAAGTAATTAGACACTGAAGCTCAGCTCTTGAGAAGTTTGTGGCTGCTGTTTCTTTCCATAATTTTGAAGAGATGGCCTAATTTTCTCTTCCACTGAAAACAACAAAGATAGACGCTGTTTTTGTTTATTTTTTTTTAAATAAATCTCTTTCTAAATGCATGCATGAGCAAGAAAGAAAAAGAAAAATCAGCGGAGTGTAAAAGTTAATTAAAAGGAGAAATACACGTAGGTAACTAAGCACTGAATCTGGCTTTTGCTTTGGGGGAATCTTTTAAACCCTGATTACTCTGAGACCCGTTTTTGACAATTGTGCAGAGTGTGAGACGCAAGAAAAATCCTTGAGCCCAACCAAAGGGATAATCTGAAAGGAAAACCCATGAGCAATCCAGGCACATCGGACAAAACTAAGAACACACAGAAGGGACTATTAAAAAGTGCTTGTTTCTCTCAACTTTGGAGCTAAGTTAAAGAGAAAATGTCTCTCCTGAGACTTCATAACCGTAATCCAGCTTTCATGGGAATTTTTAGCCCAAATTCACTCTACTTCAAATCTAGAATTGATTTTAAAGTAGCCTCTGACTGGGGGGAGTGCTCTCTTGGTGCCAGGTAGAAGTAAATACATATTATTCTCTCGGAAAGAATTTACCTTCAACTAACGCCTCAAAAATTACTACAGGGAAAATTCCAAGGAACACGAGGGCAGAGTCAATACCACAACAAACACATAAACACAAGGCATCATGGATGAGAGATTATAAATTCAATCAAGAAGATTCAAAAAGAATCCTAAAGAATGTCTAAAAACAAAAATATAACAATTGAAAGTCAAAGCCCAATATTCAGGTTACACAGCAGACACAGTTTAAGAGGAATTTAGTGAAATGGAAAATAGTTCAGCAAAAATTACCCAGGATGCAGCACAGAGAAAAATGAGTAGGAAAAAATTAAAAAGTCTTTAAGAACTTTGTAGTATAGAGTGAGCTGTAGAGTCACAGAATCACAGAGTTTCAGAAGGAGATAATAAAGAAAATGGAGAAGAGCCAATATTCAAATTGAAAATGGCTAAGAATTTTCTATTACTGTCGAAAAATTCCAATACTCATATTAGAAAGATGAACACATTTAAAGAAGATCAAGTTTTTAAACACCTACAGCTATATACATCATTATCAAATTGCAGAGGGGAATTACTGAGACAATTGTAAAGAGAACAGAAAGAAAAGAAATATCATCTACAAAGGAGTAACAATTACACTGGTAGCTGACTTCTTTATAACAATGACGCAAGTCAGAAGACAGTGGAATAGTATTTTTAATACGCTGAGCAAAAAGATAACTCAAAAATTTATCATTCAAAAATAAGAATGAAATAAAGATATTTTAAGACAAACAAAAGCTAATGGAGTTTCCAACAAACAGAACTTTGCTACAAAAACTTCTAGATAAGCATTTCACATAGAAAGAAACTAATCCTAGACAAAAAGTCTGAGGTGAAAGAAAGAATGGTGAGTAAAGAAATTAGTAAAACTGTGGTATGCATAAACAAACATTTAATGTGGAAACAGTAGTAATAATATATTCTTTCAGAGTTAAACAAAAAAGACAGAACGAAAAATACAACAATGGTTTAGAGGTAACGAGGAGGTAATTACAGGTAATGTGTTTCTAGACTGAATTGTTTGGGTGAATAGTAAAGATATTGATTAATTTTAGACTTTAAGTTTACATTCATATTAAAAATTGCCAAGGTAACCATAAAAGGAATACAATGCATATACTCCACAATTCTACTTCTGGGAATTTACAAGAATAGCAAGAAACTGAAAATATTATAAATGATTATTAGCAGAAAACTGGTTAAAATAATTATGCATAATAGAACACTATGAATAGAATTCACACTATAGAATACTATGCAGCCATTTTAGAAATGCAGTAACTATATATGTATTTCTTTGAAATGATCTCCAAGGTAAAAGCAAAGATAGTGTATATCATGTGCTACTATTTGTTGTTTAAAAAAAAGGAGGGGAACAAAGAATATATACACACAGTATGCTTGGATTTTCACAAAGTATCTCTGAAAGATACATAGGAAACTGACAACAGTAATTGCCTCTGGATTGACTTTTGAATTTTCTAGTGCATATGTATTCAAAAGGAACACTTCTTTTAAAAACTTACAAAGTAAAAGCAGGAGAAAAAACACACAGAACCAAATACCCAGAGAAAAGCAGACACACACATACTCATACGCAAATACAGTGAAGAACCCACGGCAAATGGAGCATCTTTAACAGTGTACCTCACCTTTGTGAGAGTAAAACAGCTAAATGACCTCCTGACTTTCCTTCCTCTCACCTATATAGCGACAGAGCTCCAGTTCTTGCATTTCCTATGGAGTGTAAAATGAGTACTACCCTTCTTTTCTTTATCCTCTGTTTGATTAAACATTTCCTGAAGGACTCCTTGTATTATTTCCTTTGTAGTTTTTACAAAATACTTAGTATGGAGTTTTGTATATAGTGGGTGCTTAATAAATAAATGAACAAATGTGAGTTACTGTGTACCATATTTTATGAACTTAAAGTCATCCAACTCTTATTAATGAATTTTTATAATATATGAACACTATATGAGTTTTGGATGGTTTTAAAATTTGAAAGTCCACCAGTTTCTTTCATCTTCTAGATTGCTTGCTAAATTTGACACAATAGGAAAGACTTACTTCAGGCATTTAGGAGAGCAAAACACCACAATACAAAGTTGTCTTACAAGCAACCGTGTTAACATGTTCTTAATGTCTTCATTCTGTATGACCTAAAAGCCAGCATGTGGAATGCATTCTGTGACCATGTTTGTATACACCCCGTTCTTAAACTTGGTCTGAAATGAACTCGTCTTGGGCCAAAGGCAGGATGTGAGTATTGGATGACGTTTAGAGTCCCACTGTACAACTGGGAGTAGAGCATTAATCCCACATAGCCAGGCCAACACTCATGGGGGTCTTCAGGGACTCCTGAGTTGTAAAAATCAGTTGCAGCTGGAGGTTGGGAGCTATGTCCCCACAGTAGATGAAGCAAGTGGCTTTCTGTGTCCTAAAGTTATCTGGACAGACTCGCTTTCTTGTGCATTCACTTGTGTTCTAACCAAAAAGGAATCCTCAGGGAAGATAAGCATGATAAGGTCTCTTTCAGATGCTTCTGCTGGAGCAATTGTTTCTAACTTTTTTTATTTGGACACACAAATGTTTCTACAAATGAAAGCATAGAGGGGATTCCAACATGTAAAACAGACGAATGCGGAATGGGGGTGGGGGCAGCCCAGAACTCCAATTTCCAGCTCCTAGTTCTGTGGACTCCTAGTCAGCAGTGGTTCTCAAGCTTCAGTGTATGTATGAATCACCTGGAGTCCAAAAAATGCAAGGTATTGGGTCTAACCCTGGAGAGTCTGATCAGAAGATTTGGGTGGGGTCTGAGAGTCTGAATCTTAACAAGCCCCCCAGGGGATGCAGAAGCTGTGGCCTGCCCCACAATCTCAAAATCTGTTATCCTTGGTGATGCTCTGCAGAGCCAAGCAGGAAAGTTACAGTGCAAGGGGATCCCAGGTGAGGCTCACTCTTCCACTCACTCATCAAGCAATAGAGACCCAAGATCCTCAACTCACTTTAGTTGATTTTCCCATACTTTCCAAGCCCCCAAACCTGAGACGGCAGTTAGATTTTATCAGGCTGGTGGAAAGAATTTCAGAACTTGTTTAGTTTAAAGCAGCAACAGTGATGGACGCAAAGACTAAAATTCCGTCTAACACTCATTTCTCAAATTATCTCAATAGAAGGAAGTGGAGCAACTTCTAGATCATGTGAAACTGGGAAGGACACCAGCTGAAACCCTAAAAATAGCTGAATCATGTTCTGAGCCCAATCAGAGAATTCCTTCCCGACATTTGACTTCAATGGATTGCCATGAATGCACAGCTGCCTGGGCGATGCAAAACTGCCACACAGTGCTGAAACAAAGGGTCTTAGATCTTAGAAACACTGGTCATTAGTGACCCTGCATTGGACTGGCTGTTTTCTTGTGTGAGAAACTGGACATTGGAGAAAACTATATGTCCAGAGGAGGGGAGCTGCGCAGGGCAGGAAATACATTTCTGCTTCCGTTTCAGGTGCAGTAATGCACCACACTTGTGTGTCCACCCTGCCTGTCAGATTAGGCAGTAGGGAAACTACAGGGCAGAAACCAGCATCCGCGTCTTTCTTTATCTAGATCCTATCACAACGATCTTTATGGGGCTTGATAATACCAGCTGACTCCATCTGGGCAGGAAAAGCCTGGAGAGGTGGTTCCCAGATCCGTTTTCCTTCAGAAGAAATCATGATCACACTGAGGTATGTTATTGACTCTAACCCAAAATTTAGGGGTTAGACCCAATAACCTGCATTTTTTATGGCTAAAAACACCAATATATATATATATATATATATATATATATATATAAATAACTAAGTGGTGCTAAACTACGTTTGGTATTTCTATAGGACCTGAAATTTCAGAAAATCTGAGAACCCATATAAAGAGACATTATATAACTTGCTATTTTTTCATAAGGATTGTGGAAAATTGTAGTCTAAAATCTGCAAAGCCTTTCAGCTCTTGAGGGAAATAGCTGGATAAGAAAGATGATTATATGGGCCAGCACCAGTGACCTAGTGGTTAAAATTGGCACACTGTGCTTCCGTGGCCAGGGTTTGGTTCCCAGGCGTGGACCTATGCTACGCGTATCTCAGTGGCCATGCTGTGGAGGTGGCTCACATACAAAAAGAGGAAGATTGGCAGTGGGTGTTAGCTCAGGGTGGATCTTCCTCAGCAAAAAAAAAAGAAAAAAGAAAAGAAAGAAAGCTGAATATCAAGTATTAATCTAATTTTTAAGTGAGTACTAGAACTTTAATATTAAATGATCATTAGCCTTCCAAATAGTCACCCCAGAAGGCCATACCTGTATTTTAATGCAGCAGCCACTTCTCAAAATATTTCTGGAGTTCTCTTTTGTGAATTGCTTTTAAAGACAGGAGGTGTCCAAGAAACTCAGGTTGGGTTACGTTAGGAACAACAACAAGAAAACCAGTCTTATTACAATATTTTTTAACCTTTTTAAACTCATATATCTTTCTGAAATGGGAAAAAAATTTTTTAAAAGACGGTCAGCTAATTCTCTGAAATCCATATCGCTGATCATATCATCCAAGAAAGTTTAAATTTAAAGTCAAAATTTATTTTTTTGCTGTTTTTTTTAATGAAATCAAGACTTTCTTTTTCTATTTTTCATCTATGAATGCATTTTCATTCAAAATACTTCATGCAAAATACACCACCAACCCACCATCCCCAGCATTTTTACTTATCCATGGAGAATTGCTGCATCACATTTTAGTAAAAGCTTGTTTTTAACCACAAAAACAAAAAACAGTTTAATATTCAGCTTGACTATTCCCTTTATTCCGCAGCCTGCCTCTGAATGAGGCCTTTTTCAAAAATTGAATCCATTTTGAATAGGGAGAGTTTGCCACCATTAAATAAGAGATGTCACAGACTTTGAGGGCAGTTTCAGATGGATTCTTAAAGACTTTTCATATTTATATTCAGAAAAGGACAATATCTGTTTGTGCTCAAAATTTAATTGGATGACTAGGAAAATTAACCTTCACAGCCAAATCTACTAATTACAGTTTTTAAACATAGGGATTGTTCTTATAATGCAAGTCGCTATATATTAGAAGCTACAATGTAGAGAGCAAAGTCTGATCCTAGTTTATTAATCATACAATGTATTAATCTAGGGCCTTGAAAGACAGGCAATGGGAGAAGGCATTTGTATTTGTATAACATAAGTCCACAAGCAAGACTTCGATGTTACTAGAGAAGCAAGTGTGCATGTCTGTGTTCTGGGAGGTGTCGGGGGGATGAGTCAGGAAAAGCATATATTCAAACTTACTTCAAAGACATTTTTGAAGGTTGACCACTTCCAAATAAACAATAAGAAGAATTTGACTGATCAAAGAGAGAAGTTTGTAAACTACCTCTGCCATTAATGCCACTTGGGTATTTGTTTTACTTACGAAAAGTCTGTATCCTGTCAAAGTCATGTTTAAAATATTTGAAGTTTGAACAGGCATGGGTAATTATGGGATATAACTATTTAGTAAAAAGAAAACCATAAATGTGATATTCACATGAGGGAGAGAAAACCACCACATCTGTCCTATTCTAAGAAAACCTGATGGTGGTAGTGATGGCGATGATGAGGAAGATGATGGCAATGATTACGGTGGTGGTTGTGGTGGTTACGCTGCTGCTTCCGCTGGTGGTGGTTGTGGAATTTTTATTAGAGGGAGTGATCTTTCAACTTTTTATCACACTTTCTCCCAGTTGGTCCCACTGAAGTGGACAATGTGGTTTCCTGAGGTTTCACATTATCTCAGAAGCAAAAACATGGATAATGAGTTACTTACGTTTTGAAAGAGTAGAGGAAAATGAGCCAAAGGAAGAGACCACATATCTTATCAGAATTAATATTTTTAGTCCATACTGAACGTCGGACCAGAGCTTTAATTTCCAGACATAGCCTGCCAGCCATAGAAACTCACTGGGACATTCAGTGTTGTATTTATGCCTTGGTTTACTCTGGTAAAGTTTCCAAAAGTGTTCATTTTGAAGTGCTATTGTGGGTTTCTCATGAAATACATTTTTCATCAG
The DNA here is from genome assembly GCF_041296235.1 of Equus asinus. Lineage (NCBI taxonomy): Eukaryota > Metazoa > Chordata > Mammalia > Perissodactyla > Equidae > Equus > Equus asinus. Next base: position 15,202,701 of record NC_091816.1, read on the forward strand.
CACCATGATTAATATAAACCTTCCAGAAGTTAAAAAGAGTAGACAATATGTTATCACAGAATTAAAATCTGGGGAATTTGATTCATATCCCTCCCCTCCACTCTCATGCTGTGTGAACTTAGACAAGTCAATCTCTCTGAGCCTCTAGAAACTGTTTTTCCTCATAACATTTGTGACATTAAATGTGGATTTTCCACACCAAGCAACTTTCCCACTCTCTGGATGCCAGCTGAGTGCCCTACAATTCAATTCAACTCTGACGGAGCTAGCATCAGACGCCAGAGGTTAAGGGCTCAGTCCCACAAAACTGCCCCCACCTCAGACACCAAGTGCAAGTCCTGGGCTTCCCATACTTCTGACCAACTGGCTGTGAATTCGGCATTCCCACAACCCTCTCCTTGGGTTTAGTAATTTGCTACAACAGCTCACAAAACTCAAGAAGACACTTTACTTACAATTACCGTCTTACAAAATACACAACTCAGGAACAGCCAAATGGAAGAGATGCAGAGGGCAAGGTGTGTGGGAAAGGACCTGGAGCTTCCAGGCCCTCTCCAGGCATCCACCCTCCCAGCACCTCCATGTCTTCGCCATCTGGGAAGCTCTCTGACCACTCCCCACCCCCGCCCCCCCCAGTAGATTTTTATGGAGGTTTATTACATAAGCATGATTAATTAAATCATGGCCATCGGCGATTACCTCAATCTCCAGCTCCTCCCTTTCCCCAGAAGTCATGTGATAGGGATGAAAGTTCCAGTCCTCTAATCACGCCTTGGTCTTTCTGGTGACCAGACCCCATCCTGAAGCTATCCAGGGGACCTCCGCCACCAGTCATCTCATTAGCAAACAAAAAGACATTCTTGTCACTCCAGAATCCCGAGAGCTTAGAAACTCTTATGTCAGAAACCAGGGACTAAGACCAAGTATTAGAACAAAAGATGCTCTTGTCACCCGTTTCGTTCAGGAAATTACAAGGGTTTTAAGAGCCCTGTGTCAGGAACCGAGGACAAAGATCAAATATATATTTCTTATTATATCACAATATCATAGCCTCAGTTTCTCCACCTGTGAAATAGGATTATTATCAATACATCACATGGTAGTTGGGAAGATTCATTTTCTCACTTGTAGTAAACACCTGGGACCGAGGGAGCGCTCCTTTGGTGACAATTACCTTATTTTTCCTTGTTCAACAAGTACACAGTAACCACTCCCTTTGTGCCACTCTCTGAGCTGGGCACTCTGAAGGATGCTGAAAGAGGAGCAGACAGGTCACAGTGTGCCAAACACCTCAGCAAAGCTGTGGGCCCCTTAAGGGGAGCATTCTTCGGCACTGTAGAAACTTAGTCTGCCGAGCGGCTGAGCATTTATTGTCTGTGTGTGTCAAGTAGCAGAGTGTCTTGAATGTCAATGATTGCTTACTTCCACTCAGAGTTTAGAGACCCACTTCAAGCATTTGTTCAGAGATCAAGGCCCGTGATACCAAAAAAGGAAATTGAACGTAGTTTTCCCGTGTGCTAAATCTAGAAAGCCAGTCAGAGCTGATGTCTGCTAAGCTTTTCAAATGAACTGTTGTATATACCTTTGTTTAAAAATAAAATAAAAAAGAAACAAACTTATATAGTTACAATGGCAGGAAAGCGTTATTCCAATGAGATCAAACATTTTTAAAGTGCTTTATGAACAGTAAGGTACTTTACAAATGTTTGGCAAGCTTCCACCTACACATCTTATTACCTTTGTTATTTTAGCCTGGGTTATAATCGAAGGTTTTAGCATTGTAAGAACATAAGTCCTCCACCTGCACTGAGGGTATTGGAGAGAGACAGTGAATGTGTGAGCACGCAAACTCACACACGTTAGGAGCAACATGAAGAAGAGAAAGGGGCGGTGTGACTCCGATAGGGTTAAAATGTTTGAAATAGTGTTCTATGTTTAAATGCTAGTTTTTTCAAATTACTTACTGAAGTTGTTTCTGACAAGCAATAGCATACCTTTCATGGTGGAAAATTTGTAGAAAAGAGTTAAGGAACTGGAGAAAACAAGTGTAAATTCTGTGTCCCTGGCATTCCCAAACTGTGACATTGAACTGAAATTAAGTTACTGTCTTTGCACTCCCCAGACGTTAGTGCATGAGTCCCTCTGGTTTACTTACTCAAATGTGGGCCCCACACCCCAGAACTCACGTACACCCTTATCCCATGCCTCCCAGCTAATCTGAGGTTTCTCAAGGCGCCGTGTTACATGTTCTCAGGGGCAAGTTTTGGGGTTTGCTTATTTCCTGCTTCTTGGTCTGCAGGCTTTGCTGCTGCTGTCCCTTATAAGAGTGTAGCTTTCCCAGGCCGGGCATCTCTGTCATCATAAGCATCCCTTTCTGCAGCCTCCAGGAGGGACATGGGTCTCCCTAACCTCCCATAGTACATTTCTACATAGTGCACAGTACATCTGAGATCAGGCTTTTAGTAAGACCGTACAGAAGACGTGGCCATAACTAAGTGAAATTCACAACTGCTTCAAGAATTGTTCACTCTTAGAATTCACGAGTCAGACCCCACATCTATACCCTGGTCTGGGTTCCTGAGGCCTCCCCACACCTCACAGTCCAAGCCCAACTTAGTTCCTAGAAAAAAGAGAACAATCTTCCCAGCTCGGTCCAAAACCCAACCGCTCCCCCCTTCTGAGATAAGTGACCATTGCTCCTTCCATTTGGGTGAAATCCCACCCTTCTCCCCGCCAGGTATAGTCAGACCCTCAGGACTTGGGCGTGGCGATCGCAGGAGTCGCGAGAACTCTCCCGCTGTCTGGCACGTTTCGTCTTAAATAATGGCTCCTATGAGTACTGACAGCAGTCCAGGCTGCACGATCCCAGCCCAGCCATTCCTTTTCTCGTTCCTTCCTCCAGCCTGACGTGAGCAGACTTCAGGTAAGCTTGTCCTTCCTGGCTAAGCTGGTTCTTGCTCCCAACTATTCAAAAGCAAATGTTTGGACAACAAAACACACATACCTCCCATGAACAAAAATAATATTCTAGAAAGTTTGGGAGAAAACCATTTTCTATCTCTTCAGACATGTGGTTCTGTTATTATATCTAATCAATGTTGTAAGCCCCTAATAACATCTCAGCCTGAAGCATCTGCACCAGGATTCCTTCTCTGGGTTCTAAGTTTCCCTCTGCACCGGGGGCAATTGTTTGCTTTATAACTAACACACTGAAAGTTCATACCAAACAGCCCCTCCTACCCCAGGGGAGGCACCACCCCGAAAGAGTGCTCCCATCCCCCAGTGTGGCAGTGTTTTAGGCTTTTTTTGAGGAAGATTAGCCCTTAGCTAACATCTGCTGCCAATCCTCCTCTTTTTTTCGCTGAGGAAGACTGGCCCTGAGCTAACATCTGTGCCCATCTTCCTCTACTTTATGTGTGGGATGCCTGCCACAGCATGGCTTGCCAAGTGGTGCGTAGGTCCACACCCGGGATCCAAACTGATGAACCACAGGCCACCAAAGTGGAATGTTCAAACTTAACCACTGCACCGCCAGGCCAGCCCCAGTGTGGCAGTGTTTTGTACACCAAAAGATGCAGTCCAGGGTCTTATTACATAAATGTTAAGATTTTGAGTACGTTTTTCTTAAAGTTTTCAACTCAATCATACAGCTCCACAGCTTTGCTTCCACCAAGTCCTCAACCTGTTATGGCAGCAGTAGAAATACATATTCCGCACTGGGGACAACCTTATACCACCATGGGGCAGATGGTCATCCTGGGAGTTAGGCAAGATGAAGACGGAAAGATGTACAAAGCATTGATGTCCTTAAGAAAGATAATCCATTCACTAATTTGCTAAAGCTGGCAAGTCCATCCCCCCCATCCCCACCCCCACCCCCACCAGTAAGAGCAACAAAAGATTGCCTTCCCTTCCTTTACTGGCATAATTTTACACATGCAGTTTCATTAGCTGTTTAGCGAATGTGGTTGGTGCAACAAATAAAGCCCATAAAAAAACAACATAGTAGATCACTGGCAAGTGTAGAGCTTCTTAATTGTTGTTTTCAAGAAACCCAGATTGACAAAGGGGATTATAATTTAAACTGTGCTGATGGCATTTGTTTTAGACAAAAGCTAGCATTGACATTAGTAGTTATTAGTCTCCTCTGCAGTTTAAATTGCTTTTTCACTAAGAGCAAAAGAGCAGCAAGAAAAAAACAATTCTAACCTTATGTAAATGCAGTTCTCCAAACAGATTATTTTTGCAGATTCTGGAACCACTGAGGGAGATGTGGTTACACAAATCTAAGGAATCCTAGAATTTTAGAGGTGCCGCCATAAATATCACCATCCAGTTTCCTTAGTCAGTGCTTCCTAAACTGGGATGCCTATGCCCTTACTAGGCAGGGATGTGCCAGGGATGTTCCAAGGAGACTACAAGATAAAGCCCCACAGAGTGGCCTTGTTATAGGGCGTGACACAAGGGAGGCACTCAGGAAATATTTGCTGAATTAATGAATCTCCATGGTTTATCAGTTTTGCTGGATGTTAAGTAATTTACAACATTATTTTAATATTAAAGCAAACCTGCACTAAGCGTGAACCTTAGTGTATGCAAATTTTAAGAAATCATCTAGAAGGCTGGAGATCCCAGGATGGAATGCAGGATGTGATGAAACAATCTGGCTGTATTGTAAATGTGTGAGACAGCCTCCCCGAGGGGCTGGGGGAAACGGTGCTGACCTTAGTAACTTTGGAAATGAGTGGAGTCTGTAAGACCAGAGGCAAAGGGAACTGTACATAAGCTTGTGCTCTAATTGATAAAGTCATTTCCCACAGGCATACAATTCAGATACTGCTACATATGTATCCTGGAAATGAACAAACAGACGACTAATGGTGGGAGTCAGCATTCTCACTGTTAGAAAGTTAGAAAGTTAGCTAAGCAAAGGGAGAAGGCTAGAATGATCCCAGTGTTAAAGGATTCACACTGGAAACATTGTATGAACTTATGTTTACCTGAACATAGGAATAGATGTATCTGCATGTAATTTGGTTACATACACAAATATTTATAGACGTGTATATATACAGGTTAGTGCACACACATATATTCCTTGCTCTGTCAGCTAAGAGGACCCAGAAACAAGGATACCAAGCACACCTAGAACTCAAACCCTGGTTTTTTATAGCGTTGTACAACAAAAGGGACCAGGACTCCTTAGAGAAACGGCCTATTCTAGGACCAGAGCAGGAAAGAGAGAAGATGAGCCTGCAGTATCTTATGGTGCCAGAAAGTTCAAAAGTACCAAAAAAAAAAAACAACCACGCAAAATTCCACAATAATAGAGGTATGTCAAAGGGGCAGAGGAGCCAGGTGAAACGGCTCTTGATGGCCAAAATTGGAAGAATTTGAGCAAGAAAGTAAACGAAGTAGAATTGGATTATAACCTAAAGTGGAAACAAATATCCATAAGTCTATGCCTACAGAAATAAATGATTGAATGAATAAATGAATGGGGAGGAAGAGACCAATCTCCTGTGCAGACAAATTCCCAATAATTTCTGTACTCTGCCCTCCAGGGGGTGGAGCGTCACTGTCCACTTCTTAAGTGTGGATTGTGCTTCCAAAGAGGACAGTACGGAAACGGAGAAGAAGAGTAACTCTGCAGAGGAGAAAACTGACAAACACTGCCTCGGCCAGGAGACCAAGGTCAGCATCAATAGAGACAGGTCACTTGGATAGCATGTTCACCTGATGATGATGATGATGATGATGATAAGCGCCCTTGATCTGTGGTCTTCCTCCTAAAAACCTGTAACCCCAGTCTAACCACGAGAAGAACATCAGACAAATCCCAGTTGAGGGACATTCCAGAAAATACCCAAGCCCTAGTCCTCAAAATTGTCAAAATCATCAAGGACAAGGACAGTCTGAGTAACTGCTATAGCCAAGGGAAGGCTAGGAAGATTTGACAACTAAATATAATGTGATATCCTGGACAGAATACTGGAACAGAAAAAGAATATTAGATAAAAATTAAGGAAATCGGAGGAAATTATGGCTTTAGTTAATAACAATGTAGAAATATTGATTCATTAATTGTAACAAATGTACCATATTAATATAAGATGCTAACGATAGGAGCAATTGGATTCAAGGTATGTGGGAAGTCTCTGTACTATCACTGCAATTTTTCTATAAATCTAAAGCTGCTTTAAAATAGAAAGCTGATTTTTTAAAACTCTGCAGAGGTCATGGGATAAAAGTTCACGTACGATGAATCTTCAAAGAAATGAGTTGAAGGCGGGCTGAGTAAGGACTATCCCAGAATGTCAGGGTGCCCTCTGACTCTGCTGTTAGGAGCATTTGGTGGCAAGGTTTATGGTTTGTGGAACACTACCTTAAACTCTGGACTTTGCCTAAGATAACTCCAAGGAAACTTCAAGGATTTATAATCTTCTTGTTGTTTAAGGAGTAGAACAAAGAGGACGCCTGGGAGTCCTCTAATGATTAACCAACATATTTACATTTTCCAGGTTAAAAAAAAGGAATTTCATTTACAAAGAATTAAATCAACCACTTATCAGTAAGACTTACTAAAACGTTTTGTTTTCATAATATATAAAGCTGATAAGTAAAGATGCCTTATTTTGGCAATATTTCCTTGTTCACTTTTAAAATCCTTTGGAAGTTTACAGTGACTGTACACATTTATGCAAATAATCCACTTGACCTCATTTCAGCAATTTCGTTCTTTTTATCTTTTACTGTTTGCAAAGCTAATATCTCAGGTAAGTCTTGAGGATGAAAAATCTCATCCGTTTAGTTTATGTTTAATACTTGAAAGCCTTTCAAAATGTGTTCCACTTATTTTTCATTATGTAAGGCCCATAGCACCTGTTAAATTATAACATGCTTCAATACTAAATAAATCATACTCGGTTATTAATAAAATGACTCATCAAATTAAATACATGTTCTATTTTGTCCAATGCCTTTATAAACATTATAAGGGAATTATTGCCTCTCCCTCTCTCTCTTCTTTCCCACTTTCCTTCCTTCCTCCCTGCCTTATTTTCTTCCTTCCAGAATGCTTACTGAGCATCTACTCTGGCCAGGATTTAGAAAATGAAATATAAATAACATATGGTTGATATCAAGGAGCTCACAGTCTAGTCGGAGAAGCAGATGAATGGGCAGATAATTAAACCTCATTACGGTAAATATTAAGCTAGAGATGTGCAAAAGGATGCTTACCATGAGAACACAGGACGGAAGGCTGTGACTCAGACAGGAGGAGCCCTCTCTGGGTAGACCCCTCCCTCACCCAACACTGGGTTTTCACTTTCAGCAGATTCCTTCCTCTGTCCTGAGGTACATCTGAAACTTGATCATTTCAGTCAATTGACAAATGTATCAGATGTAACAGAATCAGCCAAGCCTTCTTTCTTATCGTGTCCCTACTTCCCTTTGTAATACCTCCTAGAAGTAAAAAACAAGGTGTTTGTGACCAATCCTGGAAGGAGCAGTGAAATTCTTCCTGTCCTCTGGCCCTCTCCATGTTAAATACTAAAACAGAGGGGCTTTAGAAAAGTGATCAGATTTAACTGCTTCGCGTTTCATTTAGCCAAATATTTAAGTGGAAAGCCAGATTTCTTTAAGGGTTTAGAAAGTTAGTGAAATAATTTTTTGAGTATTTCTTTAAAACTTTCTTCTCTGATAACATTGTTTTTAAGTTGTGAGCGGTTAGGGATGCCTGGTTTTTACCTGGACTCAAAGTGATAAAAAGCTATCAAGCCAGCATCTGTTAGTGCTGTTCTCAATGACCATCTTGGGAAAAGAATGTCCCCACTGTAATGTTACAAGCGGCAGAGAGGAAGCCTCTCAGAAGGGCATTAGTGTCATGCTTTTGCTCTAAAATGTGTTGCATATCGTGGACTCATGTCATATTACTGCGTAAGGCAGGGTCCATGTCACTACACAAAACCATATTACATAGGCTAGGTAAGGGCCACCAGCAAATATTAACACTGACATCTGAGCTCCGAAACGATTGATCAGCTCTGTCTTCCCACCGTCAAACTTAGCAGCAGACTTTCTAAAGTTTTTATTCAGGGAGTGTTTTATAAAAATTCTTATTTATTATTTGATTCAGGAAAGAGCTATTTCTAAGTTTGTGAACATCAGAGGAAAAAATTATACATGCCCCACTGAGCTTTTTCATGTTTAAATTGGATCCTGCAATGACTTTGCTAACACTGAATCTTAATGGAAGATGTTTATGAAACCACCCAACTGACATCTGAACTCTCCTTTCCGGAGGTTTCTGAGAAGAAAGAAACTGTTGCTTACACAAGGCGCCTAGTATATTACCTGGCTTGAATAAACTCTGGTTGCGAGTCTGCATGGAGTTCTGGTTTGTCAACAATAGTTTTGCTAAATAAGGAAAGCCCCAAAGGCATTTCTTTGATTAAAACGACATCACTGGCAGATCATGCCTCTCATCTGGTCCAGATAAAGAGAGTTCTGTGGAGTAGCTATAACTGGCATCACCCAGGATGAGCCTATCCTGCAAGTTGTGCGGAGGAAAAAGCTGACAGTGTGTTTCCTACATAAAGCACGGTTACCAGAGGAAGAAACAGAGAGAATTTAGGGCTTAAAAGAGGGCAGAGGGCAGAGGCCTCTTCCCTCAATTATGCAGGTGGCAGCATTGGCAATGTGGCAATGGGCAGGAGGATGAGGCAGGAATTCAATCAAGAGGAAGGCTATCCAGAACCAATGATCCAGCGCCTGCCAGGGACTCCCGAGCATTTGTACCTTTCTGTCCAAACTCTTCCCTCCCTTTCCTTGCTGTCCCCTTCATTTTCCTGGAAATAGCCATTGCTCATCCTTTAAGCTTCTAATCAGACACCACCTCTGCCAAGAAATATCCCTTGTGCCAGGATAACTAGTTGTCCCCATCCACATCCCCATGTTCCCATCACATCTTGTAGCAGGCACCACCCTCGGGTTGGAGGGGCACCCCCTGAATCTTCCTTATGGTGTCATTACTCTAGCAGTGCATGAGCATCCCAGTCACTGCTTGAACATTTGTCCTGGAAACAAGTGTAAAGAGAAGTGAGAATGGTGATAATGAGGGGTGGAGGGAAAGTGTTGGGGAGGAGAGTGACTTGCAAGGCTGAACACAGCATACTCTGTAATCCCCCGTGTGGATTTCAGCAGCAGAAGAAGGCCAAGGCGAATGCAGTCAGTTTCAGATTGGAAGAGAAGAACATGGTGAAGACAGCGCTAACTCTGTCTCTTGGAAGCAATAGAGGAATTATAACAAAATAAATCTCAACAGGGAGAAGACTGGTGTGCCTGAAATGTGTTTGCGTGCACGCATACATGTGTAAGGATACATAACTATGAATACAGCATATACATGATTTTGGAAACGAATGTATCAGCCACTCTAGACATGTTCCCTTTTGCTTTTGAGAGAAATTTTCTTGGCATGCCATGACTGGCACTAATTCAAAAGAGATAATCCCAGCAGAATCACTTACTGTGTCACTCCCAAACCCAGATAATGTTCCAAGTTTTAAAGTAATTATTTCTGTCCTTCTCTCCAAGGTGGTTAGGCCAAATTACTAATTCCCAAACTGATCAAAAATGAGATCCTTGAGAAGTCTGTTCCTCATGATACCAGCACTTTTAATCCACCCAGAAGGACCCAACTCAAATAGCCATGAGGATGACTAATTTCTGCTCAAACGTGATAAACTGGGTCACAGAGACCAAGCAAGATTGTCTGATACCTCTAAAATCCTTTAACTCTAATACAAGAAGACCAACTTCAAGACAGATATGGAAGAACATGATTCCTGACTAAAAAGAACATTATCTAGTCAAATTACTTGTAAGTATTACTGTCAGATTTTTGCATATCAGAGTCCAGAAGTCAGCAAACTGCCTAGAATGGGCTAGATGGTAAATATTTTCATCTTTGCATGCCGTATTGTCTCTGTCACAGCTACGCAACTCTGCCATTGTAGGGAGAAAGTAGCCATAGGAAATATGTAAATGAACAGACAAGTTTTCATGTCCATGGCTGTGTTTCAATAAAACTTCATTTACAAAAACAGGCAAAGAGCCTGCTGATTCCTATTATAGTTGATGATATAACAGAGGTATGAGAAAAGGTTTACAACTCTTTGGGTTTTCAAATGCCTGTTGTGAATTTTTTTAGGGTGCGATACTGTATAGTGGGTAAAGGATTTTGTTCTGGATCGGACCTGGGTTTAAATTTTTGCTCTGCTCCTGATTACCTGTGCGACATTAGGCATGCTACTTAACTTTTTAAAGCTTGCTTTCCTTATCAATAACACAGGTTAACAATGGTATTTATTTTACTTGGTTGTTGTGAGCATTAAGTAAAATAATATCTGCCAAGAGCCGAGCACAACTGCTCAATAATGTTATCTATCCCATGCATTTACATTGTCCTGGAAAATGCAACAATCACCAAGAAAGTCAGGAACGCCTCACCTGCCTGTGAACTCTGAGTGAATTTACACTCTACAGGGTGGTCCCCACCATTATAAAGTTCAGCTCCCTAGAATTTCCATCCCCTGACTGTCTCCTTCAGGGTCTCACAAGCTTCAAGAGATAGACTCAATGGCACCTTGGTTTCATAATGATCACCTTTAAGGATAAAAATTCAGGTAGCTGCCTTTAAGCAGGTCTACATAGGAAAGGAAACTGAGTCCTTTTTACATGTTTTTAAACTAATTTAAGATTGTTATGTAACTGCACCTGCTCACAGTTCAGTATTCTCCACCTGGGAACAAGGGCTCTTTCATCTCTGAGTTTCCAATGATTGGCGCAGTGCCAGCATATACCAAGCACTTAAGAAATGTCTTTTGAAGGAATATTGGTAACTGGATGGAATGAGTTGAGGAACCAATAGAAGACAGAAGAAGATGCCTGTGACTCTCAAGGATTTCCCTGGGACCACGATTTCCCATCCTTATATCTAGACCCTTCTAGAGACAGAACTAGTCTCAAAGCAAAGAATCATTTTCTCTAAGTTCTTTTCAGTGATGGATAAAAGTAAATGTAGATCTCATTCTATACACTCAGTTGGACAAGAAATGTAACTAGGTTTTTCTGTAACCCAAGAAAAATTTTGTTCCATGCCTTTACCCAGTAGTACAGAATTAAACCCAGGCAGTTCCAGTTCCCCTTTCTTGCCCCATCATTGTATCTAAGGCACTGTGGGATCTAAGGTTCATTTAGTCGTTGGACATCGCCCATCCAACTAGTATCGCCAAGAGGCCCACTGTCCTGCCAGGCCCTGGTCGTCAGGCATGCAAGTCCATCTGTGCTATGCCTCATAGCTATCCGGGCAGTTCCTTCAGAGGAAGTGCTCTTTCTGCTCTGTCCCTGCTCTTTCCAGGCACCCAGAATGGATTCTGTCCTCTGTGTTCTGCTCTCTTCTCTTCCTAGGGGCAGAAGGCAAGAATGTTCTAGGTGACTTGTGGAGGAAGGACAACGGGTACACAGAAATGTGGTAGAAATAAACACACCGACAAAACTAGTCAATATTTCAAAATTATTCTGTCACATAAATCACTCAAGTTAAGATGAATAGGACAAGGGGGATGTGTACCTGTACCCAAATAGCCTGCATGGGGCCTGGGAATGGGGTTGGGCCAAAGGGTAGAAGACACTGGGAAATAGATTGAGCCTGCTATATGAAACAAACAAACAAAGCAACAAAACCTGCAGCAATTAGAGCTATCCCCCCTATAAAGTAGCTGCTTCAGTGGCCAGTGGGTTCCTGGGCAGAAAATATTCAGCGGAGGCTCAATGCTTGTTTAGGCAGATGCGAGAGAAGAGATTTAGGGCTTGGGGGAGGGTTGGAACAAATTGTCTTTAATATTTTCGCAAATGCAGAAGTTCTGTGATTTTTTAGGAAGTTGTGCATGTGTATGTTTGCTTTCGGTTTGATATCGTGGTGACAAATCCCCCAAGACCTGAGCTGTTGTCCCTTCGTGCGGCCTCAGATGAGGTTCTTCACCTCCCTGGTCTCTTTCCTCGCCTACAAAATTGGCATAATAATGCTTACCTTGTGTGTTTGTTGGGAGGATTCAATTAGGTAAAACACTTGGCAGGGTGACAGAAGGATTGTAAGTGCTCAATACTAAGTAGATAAATCTTGATAGAAGTGCTATAACTGTTCAATCCTCTGGAAACTTTTTAATGCTCCCGTTTTCAGGGTTTCTAGAAGCAGCACATTTCCTTGACAGGGGCGGCCAAGTCCTAGGAACGCGCCACCTGGACTCAGATATTAATTATAATGATAATGGCAACTGGGTTTCCAGAGTCCTTGCTCCTTCTCGTTTCCATAAGCTAGGTAGAATTGCCACCCAGATAAGGAGACTAAGCAGACAGATGACGACTGGCAGAGCCTTAATCTGAAATCAGATAATTGGCTCCAGAGCCTCGGTCATTAACCACTGCACTCCATCTGCCACTGACTTGCTGTATGAATTAGTCAAGGTTCTCCAGAGAAACAGAACCAACAGGATATGTGTCTATAGATGTGTGTATATACACATATGTGTGTGTGTAGAGAAAGAGAGAGAGAAAGGGAAGAGATTTGTTTTAAGGGATTGGCTCATGTAACTGTTGAGGTTTGATAAAACCAAAATCTAGAGAGTAGGCTGTCAGGCTGGAGACCCAGGGAAGAGCTGCAGTTCAAGTTCAAAGGCAGTCGCCTGGCAGAATTCCTTCTTGTTCTGAAAGTCAAGTCTTTGTTTTACTCAGCCCTTCAGATGACTGGACAAGGGCTACCCACATTATGGAGCTTAATCTACTTTACTCAAAGTCCACCAATTTAAATGTTAATCTCATCCCAAAAAACACTTTTGCAGAAACATCCAGAATAATGTTTGATCAAATATCTGGTCTTCCCATGGCCCAGCCAAGTTGATACATAAAATTCACCGTCACACTGCGGTTCTCCACAAAAACCCACCCCAGTTCCTCCCTAGTTTCCCATGTCCTGACTATCAGGTAATATCAAGTGACTTGATTTTTAAAACAACTTTTGAGATTCTGAGATAAAAGTTGCTGTATAATTACCCAGCTTTTTAACTCCTTCTCCACTCCTCACCCCCTTTTCTCTCTTGCTTCATCTTTGTCTCCCCTTTTTCTGGGAAAAGAAGGAGGTTGGAGAGAGAGAGAGAAGTTTCAACAGTAATAGTTTTGCAACGTGATACCACGGCATGTTGCAACACTATTATGCCTGAGGCAAACGTATCTAAAAGACAAATTCCATTTTAAGTGCACACACTATATAATAAATCACCCTTACATATCTTAGAACTTTGATGTCTTTATATGTACTTTTCTTCTTATTTCTCAGGGAGGTAATTTTCAAAATGTAACTGAGTTAAAAGAATTAAAATTTGGCTCCCAATTTCCTATGAGTAAAACTGAAAACCCATTCACAGACGATTCGTTCCATCCTAGCCTTATTGCAAAAGGGATGACTGGATCTCAGGCAGCTGCAGCCACGACCTTCTGAGTCCCTTCATGCAGCAGTATGTTTACTTGTTTAGATATGGATAGTAAATAGTGTTCTGTTTGCCGTGTGGATAGTCGCAGGCTGGAATGACAAGTGCAGAAAGCAGGCTACTTATTGGAACATCTGTGACAAATTCCCATCACCAGCCTGCCCTGGCTATGACCATATTTCAGAACAAATGCTTCAGCTGGAAAGGTAGAAGATAATTTCTTAATATCAAATCAAACTCAAAGTACAATTGCTAATTGCTACATGAGTAAGTTATAGAAAGTTGCTAAAAAACAACAATGACTTCACTTGCAAAAAGGCCCTTTCAAAACGAATTTTTATTCAAAATCATCAAAACTGAGAAAAAAATCAAATGTCCATCAATTGATGAATGGGCAAACAAATCGTGATCTATCCGTATAACGGAATACTACTTAGCAGTAACAAAGAACAAATTACTACTACACGAAACAACATGGGTGGATCTCAAAAGCATTATGCTAAGTGAAAGAAGCCAGACTCAAAATGCTACATACTGCGTGATTCTCCTAATATGATTTTCTGGAAAAGGCAAAACTCTGAGGACAGAAATCAGATCAGCAATTGCCAGGGGCTAGAAATGGCAGGAAGGGGTTGACCACAAAGAGGCATGAGGGACCTTTCTGGGGTGATGGAAATAGTCTACATCTTGATTGTGGTGGTGGTTACATGACTGCATACATTTGTCAAAATTCATAGAACTGTAACACTTAAAAAGGGCGAATTTACTGTATATAAATTATGCCTCAATAAACACAACTTCTAAACAAAAGATGTCTGAAATGCAAATGTGTGGAGAGAAGGACAATGGTTTCTGGAAAATGGTTTCAAAGGAAACAGAGTGGCAGTTATGAAAGGCTGCTAAACCCTTCAAGCTCTGCCAGAGCTCAATTCAGCAGTGAGGTAAGAACACTGAGCAAGAGGTTTGGAAGCGAGGAGGAAGGGAAGTGGCCGAGTGCAAACTCTGTTCCCCACCCAGTTCTGAACGCTTCTGCTGAGATTTGCCAGGGCTTTGGCTTATTTACCAAGCACTTTCACTCTCTCTTGGAAGGATGAAAACACACGAGTCAATGTAAATCTTCTCGATGAATGAAGATGCTGTAAGGGGTGACTCTCCCAGAAGGCGAGCCTCTTTCCCATTCCAGCTGGTGTACTTTCTTCAAGAGGGCACTAAATGGATGCCAACTGAGCTAGTCTGGTTTCCTTCTTTTTATTTCTGGACTGCATCTCAGTATGGTATACCAGGGAAACAAAAAAAGACAAGTTTATAATTTGCTTTGAAGAGCTAAAAAAAAAAGGAGGGCATGGGGGAAGTTGCCAGAATAAGTTAGCAAAGGAGTTTCAGGGACAGTGATGTGTCACTAAAAGCGCCAGGCAAAGTTGCATTTCGATTCAAAGGCAGGGACTCTTAGCAGAAACAGGCTGATTAAATCCTAATTTTCATAAGATGAGAGGAGGTGAAATGGGAGGCTTGATGGGGTGGGAAGAGGGAGGTGAGAGAAAGATAAGAGCATCCAGTTCTTTATAGGTGGAAGGGAGCACCTCACACTGTATCAACGGTGACTAGGGCAACATAACTACCTCCAGAATATAATTTAAAGATCTCCTTTCCTAGTGCCAAGCATGCCCCTTATTTGCTGGGGTTTTATGTCTGTTTTTTCCCCTGCAAAATAGGGTCATTAATCCATGCTCCGCATTCTCCCTGTAGGGGAAAGTGCTGAAGCCATTTGGGCAGCCCTGCCATCCTGCTGACTTGCACTGGGACTGTAGTCTGTACCTTGCTTTGAGGTCCTCAGAAAAATACAACACATCATTATCACCAAGGCTGTTTATCACCTCGGTCTGCAAGTTGTACAAGCTGCAGATGCCTGCCTTTCCCAAGCTGTGTGCTCTTTTCTGCCCACAGTCAAGACCATTCATTGTGCTCATGGGTGAATCAGGCAATGAGCATTCGAGGACTGTGCTAGGCACTGATGGAGAGATAGAAAGATTATCAGAACCAACTATAGAGAATAACCTTTAAAAAGAATTCACTTGGAGCCAATGCGAGTGCTGCTCTTATCAGTAATTCTAGCTTCCAAGGAAAATCTGTGTCTCCTGCCTCTCACTCCTATGGTCTTCCCTATAACTTGACTCTTCACTGTTGTCCCTTGACCCCCACCAGCTCCCGTCAGGGTAGAGAGATATAAAGTAAAAAAAGAATACATATTCTTCAAAATGGTTAAAACTTACTTTTTATGTTCACACTGTCGTAGGTGCTTTCCATGTATTATTTCACTTAACGATTAGAAGCAGCCCTGGGAGGAAGGTACTGTTAGCACTCCCATTTTTCAGATAAGGATACAGAGACCCGAAGGGCACTCAGCTATTTAGAGGTCAGAATGGATATCCAAACCCATGTCAGCGTGTTGTCAAAGCCAGAGTTCCTACCCAGTAAGCAAAGACTGCTCCCTCCTTGTAAAGCCAAGCCATTTCTTTCAGAAGTAATGGGCATCTCTAAACACAGCCTCTATCTTTCAAAAATATGCAGGATATATGATTAGGGGCTGGCCAAAGGATTCTATGCAAAGGGCTGCGGCATCAGACAGGTCCAGGTTCAACTACAAGCTCAACAAGTTGATGGTTGTGTGAGTGAGTTGCTTGCTCTCCCCAACTCTATCAACTGTAAAGTTGGAATAACGCTTATCTCATAGAATTATTTTAAAGGTTAAATGTGCTATATGTATGAGTAACTCAATAAATGGCACTTTTTCTCCAAAGAATAATTCCCCAAAAGTCTAATTATTTGCTACTCCTAGTCATTGAACATTGACATGAAAAGAAAGCTGGACACATTTGAACCAACCCATCAGTGTTTTTCAAACTTTTAAAGGTTTTAGAATGCCTAAAATCCTGGTGTGTATATTGACTTGTGTACAGGTTGTGAAGGAGGTAACAACATTAGTATTGCCTTCTGAATGGCTGCCATGTTTTCAAGAAAGACCTACTAGAATGAAGACATTAAGACTGATATTGGACAAACCTTTCCCCTTCTCACATACCCCCCTCCAAATCCTGTCCTTGCATAAAATCTTGATTCATCTGTACATCTGAAGCTATAATCTTATTTGTTTACAGGTGCTACATCTCATGAAAGACATAAATGAATTGTAAACCATCATAGTGTCCAAGAAACTTGGAGTTGGAGGGATTTGTGTGTATCATTAGGGGGCACCTACTGTTTAGTTCCACACGATGCAGGAATCTCTTCCATAACATCTTAATTATCTGAACTCTAGTCCTTATATCTTAACAGTAATGGGAGCATGCTCACCACGTTGCAATGCAGCTCTCAATTTTTACACTTATTGAGCCTCTCTATAATTTAACCTTACTAGTCTTAGCTTTCATATAAACAAAGACCCACTTCCACATTACCTCCCAGCACATGTCGATGAAAATATGGTCCTGCTGCTCCCTCTCTGCATCAAATCCTTTTGTCTGGAGAATACAGCTTCCAGCCTTTTACTGTTTCTTGCAACAGTGTCCAGACTTCTAGTTCTGCCAAGCCTTCAGCTCTGCCCAGCACCCTGTCACCCAACATTGCAATGAGGCGAAGATTGCATTGACTTTTTTGATAACCCATCACCTTATTGTTGGCATAACCTGAGTTTGTAGTGATAGAGATTGCACAAGGAAAAGATGAGATCCCTGGCTCAGAAAAGTAGTGATGAGAATTGGGTTTGTGTGTGGTGAGTCTGACCAGGGCAGAGAACCCAGACTCTATCAGCACCCTGAAGGTCAGTCACACTGTCTGTTGGTGGCAGGGCACGTGTGTGAGACTGATACAGCGTATAAATCCAGAGGGCCAGTGAATTACTTTAGAATGAGTAATAACTGCTTCAGGATCCAGAAATGGCTCAGATTAAACACAATTTATTTCTCCTTCTTTCAAACAAAGATATCACGGAATTTTTAGTCAAATGCCTCCATGAAATCTGTAGATCCTCTGTATACCGCATGATCCTCATCTACAAGATTAATAATCTGTTGGATCCTTTTCCTGCTTCTTCATATTGAAATAACCAGCTTCCAGTCACCTCAGGTGCCCTTGTATGCACAGACAGCAACAAAAGTGATCTAGGTGGGGAATAAACTTGGCAAGAGGACAGACTTAAACTAAAGATTTTCTTGACAAAGGGAAACCATCAAAGACTCTAAAACACAGCATATGGCTCCTTGAGGAGCTTGAAGCAGAGCTGCTCCCTACAGACTAAGAGGGATACAAAACGAGTGTAAATCAGGGTTTCTGACCTTTGGGCTCTTACTGTCCAGGCAAGAGCAAGAGAGAAATCTACAAAATGGTTAAGAACAGTGAAAGGAGGCATGGAAGCAACATGAAAGAGGAACACTATATATGATATAGGAGTTCCGAGTGGATTGGACTAAGAGGAAAGGACATCGTGGGGGGAGTGGGGGTAATGACCTGAAGATGAACTTTGAAGGATGACTAGAATTTAGATTGAGTGGGCGGGGTGGTGGTGGTGAGAAAAGATCTTTGTAGGTAGAACTGATTAAAATAGAAAATATGGAGGGAAAAACTCACTGGTAGAGTAAATGAATTCCGTCAATGATGACAGATTTGAGAAGGGGTGTCTCGGATGAACTTATGTAGTGAAGTTTAGGGGAAGACCAAGAGAGGTGTAAGGAAAACTTGCAGAAGTGTGGGAGAAAGGTAGAAAATGACAGCATTTGGAGCAAGTAAAATAAATTATTACTTAGCAAAGTAAGTGGAAACCTTATAGAACTTGTTCATCTTAAAAGATACAGACTAAATGTATATATTCAAAAGTGTGAATATAAACATAGTTTATATACACTTGATGGGTTATTAAGAGAAACTAGGGCTATGTCTGTGTCCTGAGCTGGGTCAGCATCTCAAAGGGCAAAATATCTTTTCTTTTCTAAAGTAGATGGGAGTTGCTCTCCAATGGCAAGTCCCAATGTAGCCAGTCTTGAGTTATATCTTAGACTGGGGATTCCATGGGGAATCCAAGAGATGCCATTTCCGAACAGAAATGTTCTCTAATGGCTTAATCTTCAAAATAGGGGACTTTCTCTTTAAAAAGTGGTCAGTTTTCGTTGAAATACTTAGTGTATCTGGCCTCATTTTCTCTCTCCATCGTCTTGTAAGTCCACTGCACTTTCTAGTTTGTACATTTCTAGATATTCCCCTGACACTTGAAAAGTCTTAAATAATGGAATTTGAGATGTGTCGAGAAGATCCTTCTGTTTTACCGTAACTTTGGTTAAATGAAGTGTATTATTAATATGCTGTTTTTACCAATGATTTATTCTTATACATAGTGTTATGTCAGAGTATCTCAGTTTTAGCTCCTAGTTTTCTCTTTCTACACCACAGAGAGCCCAGGAGCTATTGCTATGTATTACTAACAAGTTTCAATGTCACTCCTGGGTCTCTAGTCCACAAAAAGAGAAGATTCCACTTCTTTTTAAACATTTGTTTTATAAAATGAGGGGTTTTTGGTGAAGAAGGGATACATATTTCTTACCAACATTTTATTTTTAAAATATTTAAATTCTATTAGAACCGCAAAGCAAAATTTTTAGCATGATTTCTTTCTTCTAATAGAGAAATGGAAATAATCACCTTGGGGCCTTTGATATTATGTTTAACTGGCAACACATGTAAATTTTTTACAGAAGGGTAAACAAAGAAATTGTGTGTGGCAGATGAGGGTAGGGAAGCAGACGTTGGCATGAAGAACAGTGTCTTCAGTCGTCCTGGCTTAAGAAATAGAGAAATGCCAAAAAGGCCTTTAGGAGGAGCATATTTCCATTTACCTGGAGCAGACAAAAGAAGGTTTGGTGCAAATAATGAAAGGACAAGACATTGCCTAGACTCAAGATGCTAATTTCAGCCTGATGATTTAACCTGCTGTCTACCCTGGGTGCAAAGCAAATTGTTTCTTTGCTGTGTGCCATCTCTAATTTCTCACCTACAAGCTCAAAACAATAGCATGCAAGTGGTTAAGGGAATGCAGCTCAGCAGAAACCTCCAGCTTGGCTGCTTTCGGAGCCTTGAGGATATTGGAGGTAATGACTCAGAACGGTTTTGATCTCTCGCAGGGGTTCATGTCTCCACGGCTTGCCCTCCATTTGGCACAGACAATCAAGCATTGGCTGAAGTAACCATTATGATAACATGGTGGAGAAAGCCCGCGTCTCTCCTAGCGATTGCCCTTGCAGTGGGATGGAGACAGAACACTCAACTGGTGATTGCTCTGATGTGGATTTTAATGGTTCTATAAATGATCAAATTGGACATATTCCAAAGTTGAAAAGTCATGGATAGAAGTTAAGACTCTTTTCTTTTCTCCTTTCTTTCTCTTTTTCTTTCTCTCTCTCTTTCCTTCCTTCTTTGCTGACTTTAACTTTCCTTCTCTTCTTTCTTTTTACTGGTGAGGAAGCACTATACGGATCTTTCATAACACTGAATTTTAGATCTGGAAGGAATCTTAGCAGTTCTTTTCCCAACTCTTCCATTTGTGGTGTAGTCAAGAGACCTGGTTAACAAAAAGGCCTGGATTTTAGTCTAAGTTCCACAACCTACTAGGTGTATATTCTGGGTAAATGTATAAGCTTTTTGAACCCAATTTTCTCTTCTGTAAACTAGGACTGCTAGCCAGGGACAGGATTCAGCTCTCCTCCCTCTCAGCCCAGTGCTCTTTGTATTTGTCCCAGGATCCTATTGGTGCCTTCCTATTTGCCTCCGTAATCTTCCTCCAGGTGTCTTCACTGCAGAGCCCCTAACCTCCTTCCTTGCATTGTCTGCATTCTCTATGATGCCAGAGGATCACAGCTCATATGCCAGAAAAAGTACTGGAATTTAGTTCTTCCAAGTTCATACCAGTAAAGATCCTGATCCTCCAAGAGTGTGACATTAAATCTCAATAGGACAGATACCCTTTCCCACATCCTGATTCTGTCAGGTGTCCCATTCTTCCAGTGGCCAGCCCTTATCCCTGCAATCTCAGCAACAATGTCCATTCATAGGGAAGAGCTCCTTGATACGCTAGACGATGGAGTTGTCCTGCTCTGTGACCTTATAGAGCATTGGCCCTTCAGAGCACCTGTCACAATTTGCTAAAAAAAAATTCATGGTCCTGTTTGGCTGTGTGATTGCCCCCCACTATACTGTCTGATTCAGAAAATCAGGAAGCAAATCCATTTGGCAGGGCCTTGCTTAGAGCCTGGCACAGTGTGTCCTCAGTAAAAATGTGCTGAATGAGTGAATGAATGGTTGAATGGATTTAACTTTCTGATGAACGCTCTAAAAATGCCCATCATTTATGAGATCGTAGTATATGCCAGGTGCTATAGACTGATTGTTTGAGTCCCCCCAAAATTCATATATTGAAACCTAACCCGCAAGGTGATGGTTAGGAGGTGGGGTCTTTGGGAGGTGATTCAGTCACAAGAGTGGAGCCCTCACGAATGGGATTAGTGCCTTTATAAAAATGACCCCAGAGAGCTCCCTCATCCCTTCCACCATGTGGGGACACAGCAAAAAGACAGCCTTCTGTGAATCAGGAAGCAGGCTCTCACCAGACACTGAATCCACTGGTGCCTTGATCTTGGACTTCCCAGCCTCTAGAACTGTGACAAATAAATGTTTGTTGTTTATACACCAATGGTCCATGGTACTTTGTTATAGCAACTTGAACAGACTAAGCCACCAGGTTCTGAACTAGACATTTTACATGAGTTACTTAATTTTCAAAACAACCTTTTGAGGAAGGTATCACTAACTGTGTTTTACAGACAAGGAAATTGGAGCCAGTGGAAGCATCAAGAAGGAACATCCATCCAACGCAGCTTCCAGGGTCAGGGAAGGCTTTCCGAAGGTGACAGGGATGACATCCTACTTGATTCCTTCCAAGTCCTGCTAAAACCAAATTTAAGTAGTTGACCTTATCTGTCCATTTAGTATCTCAATAAGGATATATGTGAGATATGCATCTCTCACATATATGATCACACAATTGATATTTACCAAGGCTCTATTAGCTGTGGGAAATATCAATAAAATGAGACATAATCATCTGGAATAGATCTGGGCTAAGGTGGTTGACCATGGAAGGTATGGGCATTTTTTTCTTTGCACCCCCCACTCCCTACCAAGCATAGCTCCTTGGCAACCAGGAACTGTCCCCTTCTGCCTCTCTTAAGATACTGATGCCAGCCTGTCAAGCACAGGTTTAGCTGTACTACAGCCCAAAAGATGTGCATCTCTTTCCTATCTCCTCTGTCATACAATAGCATTGTAATGCCTGTGCTGTGATGGAATTACAAACAAAGCAACACTATGCCCTGATATGAAAAGTCACATTTATTTTCATTCTGGACACTAGCTCTGTGGGATCATCCACGTGAATGCTGCTGTCATCCCCACTCGGACTTAGTCAGCTGAGCTGGAAGAGATTTGGTGTTTGTTTTATTTTTTTTGTTGTTTTAAAGAAAAGAGATTAGTGAATCCATGTCTGTTTGAAAGCAAATTCCTTTTTGAGCAAAACAGCAGCTCTGTGCCCTGGTGATGAGTGGTCTCTCGTCAATTTGTGAGCCCTGACCTACGGGTGAGAACATTAGATAAAAAAAGGTTTACTTAAAGGAGAATCAGGGATAAAACTCTACAATTCCTTCATCTCACAAATACACATTTTTCTTTTCCTTTTATGCGCTTGTGTTACATCTTTTTGGAAGCTGTTTTCTCATTCAAACAACCCCTACTGGGCAGGCATGTCTGGAAGAGCTGCAGGTGTCCCCTGCCACTGCTTACAAAGCTTACTTGTTAATGAGCCCCATCACGTGTCTGCCTACCCTGCTCTCTCCCCACCTCTCCCAGACAGCCACCACTGCTACTTCTAAAAGGGAAAAAACTGAACAGCCAGTCAAAAGAGCTATTATCCTAAAGACTCCTTAACAAGGCCTGGGGCTTTCCAGAAAATTAATTCAAGCTTTTGCTCCCCTCCCCTTTCTAGACATGGTGCCCCCCCTCCCCTGCCACCATTCATTGGTCTCTGCAAAGCTCCTTGACTCTGCTACATTCTGTGGCCACTGGACATTCTACCAAGTGTCCCTCTGGGAGCCCTTCAGCCACCATTACCATATGTCAGAAACAGTTAGGAATGTAAACCCACAAGCAGGTCATCCTGACTCCACAAAGTGAGGCAATGGTGACATTGTATGTCACGCCATTGAGGAGTTTAACTAGGGCATCTGGGAGACAAATAAATCCTTTTTTTTTCTCCAATCTTTTATACTTGATTACTGACTGGTCTGTCTATGCAGGTCCTCTCAGGTCACTTTACGGAGATGCAAAATCAGAATGTTAATTCTATGATATTATGACATGGGGAGAAGTAATTTGCTAATAAGAGTCAGTGTTTGTAGAAGGTTCTGGGGTTGGCATAGCTAATCTCCGTCAATTACATACTGTGGACCTGAAATGGAAGGAAGGCTGCACATGTCTGCAGGTCCTAGACAGGAAGGTTTATTTGTTCCTCCATGTCATTTCACCTTACCCCACCCCAAGCAGAAAGCAGGCATCATCTGTCTCGTGACTGAGTTCATGCTCTCAGAAATCTGAAAGGAGGGAGGAATCAGGGTAGAGTCTTTTTCAGGTTTCACCATGTGGTCTACCATGGAGAGAAAGAAGACATTTCACCAGAGTCACTCCTGCTCTATCAAAACGAGAGTTTCCTCCCAGAAAGAGCCAATGCTCATTATTAGTCAAATGCTCTATGTGTCCAAAAGATCATCTTAAGATTCTTTTATAGTTTATTTTCTATGAGAACTGTAAGAAAAAAAGAAAGGAAAGAGAAAAGGCCACCTCACTTCAAGGGTGAATAAGCAAAGGAAACACTTTTCTTTTAACAGGTTTATAAAACTTTACAACAGATGGCAATGACATCCTTTTTAGATAAATAGAAACTTTTTTTTTCTACCATTGAACAATCCTCAGGAAAATTTGATTCAGATTTACTTAGTTTTGTAAATAAAAACCTCTAAGATATGGTCCACATAATGACATTCACATGGCTGAGTTTTGGCAAATGATAACTAGGTCTCAGAGGTAACGTTACGCAGAAGCTTCTGGTTAAAGTCAACAGAAACAATGCAGAGGTCAGAGGTCAGAACATTCGGAAGCCTACTAACCTAGTAAAACCAAAACCGAATCTGCCATGGGGACAATGTGGGGACTACTGAACCACAATAAAGCATGTGATGTTTTCTCATCCATGGTTTATCAGATAGCAATAGGCCTGGAGATTCTGTAATTTTATAGAATTATGAATTGATCTGTTTCCTACAGGAGTTGAAAACCTGATGACTTTTGAATGAGTAAAGCTTATTGACCTAAAGATAACATGAAATTTCTCAGAACTGTTATGACGTTCAGAAACAGGCCGTTCACTTACAGAAAAACAGGTCATTTCTCTCTCTCTGTTTTAATTGTATAAAACACATATAGCATAAAATTTACAATTTTAACTATTTCTAAGTGTACAGTTCCATGGTATTAAACACATTCACATTGTTGTGCAACCATCACCATCATCCATCTCCAGAACTTTCTCATCTTCCCCAAACTGCAACTGTACCCGTTAAACACTAACCCCCCAGTCACCCCTCTCTCAGCCCTTTGTCTCTATGAATCTGACTGCTCAGGGATCTCATATAAGTGGAATCACACAGCATTGGCCGTTTTATGTCTGGCTCATTTCACTTAGCACAATGTCGTCAAGGTCCATCCATATTGTAGTATGTGTCAGAGTTTCCTTCCTTTTTAAGGCTGAATAATATTCCATTCTTTCTCTTTTTATAAACAAGTTTATTGAGGTATAATTTACCTACCATAAAGTTGAACCACTTCAAGCAGACAATTCAATAATTTTTAGTAAATTTGTCAAGTTATTCAATTACCACCACAATCCAGTTTTAGAACATTTTCATCATCTCGATAAGATCCCTCACTCTCATTTACAGTTAATGTTCACTCCCATATCCCTTTCTTAGCCCCAGCCCTAGGCAACAGCTGACCTACTTTCTATCCCTACAGAGTTGCCTTTTCTGGATATTTCATGTAAATGGAATCATACATTACATAGTCTTTTGTGTCTGGCTTCTTTCACTTAGCATAACATTTTTGAGGTTCATCCATGTTGGCACATGTATCAGTATTTCATTCTTTTTTATTACTGAATAGTATTCCATTGTATGGATATATCATATATTGTTTATTCTTTCACCAGTTGGTGGGCATTTGGGCTGTTTCCACTCTTTAGCTAATCGAACAATGCTGTATAAACATTTGTGTGCAAGTTTTTGTATGGGCATGTTTTCATTTCTCTTAGGTAGATATCTAGGAGTGGGGTTGCTGGGCCATATGACAAATTTATAGTTAACTTTTTTTTTTTAAGATTTTATTTTTTTCCTTTTTCTCCCCAAAGCCCCCCGGTACATAGTTGTATGTTCTTTGTTGTGGGTCCTTTTAGTTGTGGCATGTGGGACGCTGCCTCAGCATGGTTTGATGAGCAGTGCCATGTCCGCGCCCAGGATTCGAACCAATGAAACACTGGGGCGCCTGCAGCGGAGCTCACGAACTTAACCACTCGGCCACGGGGCCAGCCCCTATAGTTAACTTTTTAAAAAGACTGTCGAACTTTTTTTCCAAAGTGGCTACACCATTAGGAGGTTTTCTTTAGGGTAAATAAACAGATCTTTCAAATGGGTTTGTTTTTCCTTTGTGACCCTTCCTAATGTAGAATATTCTGCTTCTTTCCAACTCTGACCCCAGCTTAGTAAGAAATCCAAGCAGTGGGAGTCATGAATTAATTCCTCAAATAGTTCTCATTTTGACATCCTTAACTCACAGCTGAGTGCACATTCAAACCAAACAATTTCGAAAGCTCAGAGGAACAGGGTTATGAAATGTCCTAAGAGACCTTGGGCCAGTCACGTTGGTCCTTTAGATCCTCAGTGTCCCCATGTGTCAGTGCAGGGTTGGGCCTAGATGACCACTAATGCTCATGAACAGCGTCTCTGGAAGTGGACGTGGACCCAGAACAATCCCTTTATGGGCTTCATGATACGTCTTAGTTCACACTGCCTGGGTGCGGGGTAGAGTTTCTCAGCCGTGCAAATACCAGCTCGGTGAAGGAATGGGGGCTTTCTCCTAACCACAGATCCTAAAACTGGGAAAAGAGGGAGCTGTAGGTGAAAGAATGACCATTTCCTTTGTAGGGCAGGTTGAAGCGCCCATACAGAGAATGGAAGGACACTCTGACCTTCTTATTACAGTGAACTGTCTAGCATTACATCAGCTGTGGGCTTTAATTAATATGTCTCCTGCATGTCATGTTCTTTTGAGTTGATTTTGGAAAATTCCTTAGCTTCTGTCTAGAAGCAGTAGTGTATATCATCACTGGAACATTTTCATTTTAGAAACCATATTAGTTTGCTAGGGCTGCTCTAACAAAGTACCAAACACTGGATAGCTTAAAACAACAGAAATGTATTGTCTCATAGTTCTGGAAGCTAGAAGTCCGAAATCAAGCGTCCGCAGGTCCAGGCTCTCTCTGACGCCTCCAGGGAAGAATCCTTCCTTGGCTCGTCTAGCTTCTGGTATATACTGGCAATTCTTGGCGCTCCTTGGCTAGCAGATGCATCACTTCAGTTACATGGCCTCTTCGCCCATGTGTCTTCACACTGTCTTCCCTCTGTGTGTGTCTGTCTCTGGGTCCAAATTTCCCCTTCTCATAAGGACACCAGTCGTTTTGCTTAGGGACCACCCTAATGACCTGATTTTAACTCACTTTAACCTCTGTAAAGACCTTACTTCCAAATAAGGCCACAGTCTGAGGTACTGGGGACTAAGACATCAATATCTCTTTTTGGGGGAGGTGGAGGAACGCAATTCAAGCTGTAACAGTAACATTTTGAAAAAATGAGGTTTTCAATAAGGTATCTGTCGCCGAATGCACATCTAACTGTAATTATCTTATAAAAAGAAAAAAAGTGCTTTCCTTCTTCAACACCTGACATCTCAGCTCTGTGGCACTTGAGCACAAAGAAAGATCACAACAATCTTGAACCCCTGGCTCTCAGTCTCATGTGGTTTGAGATTCTGACATCCTGCAGTTATTTAAATAATAGCTTTCAGTTTGGGCAAAAAAAGAAAAAAAAATTCTATTCAGTGCTTGAAATATGATCCCGTAAATTACTTAGAAGGTTTTTATCCTGTGTAGGACTGCCTAGGACTAAAGTCAGGGAAGAATGGATGTTGGAAAAGGTTTTAAAAAAAGTTGGGACACAAGGATGTGATGCCATAATCACAGGACAAGGATTAACCGATAAGATTACTTGAATTTCCACCCCTTGAGGAGGGAGAGATAACTTCAGGTTGGCAACTCAAAGAGCTGACTATCGCTCAGGAGGAAAGAAAGAGGGAAGAAAGAGGGGAGTGGGGCTGTGTACCCTTGCTAGACCAACCTTCAACTGGCTTGCTGAGAATATCTAGCAGGACAGAAGCAGCCCAGAAGAATTTTGTCCTTACCTCCTTACTTTCCCAATCCCTTCCATGGTGGTTTTGGGACCGCAGATGCCACCAAGGAAGACCCAGCGCATGCCCATGGCTTCCAGGCGTCCATCCTCTCTCACCTGCAGCCTCCCTCCTGGCCTTGTGAAATGCTGTTCACTACCTGCATCCCTATCAAGCCCACCTTTTCCTTCCCATTTGTCCTCCCATCTGACTTATTCTTCCACGGGAACTCCGCCTGTTACAAACAAAGTAACTAAGAGTTTAAGCTGGTCTCAAACACTCCCCACCTCATGCAATCAACTGAAACCTGCAATCCCCTTGATGACACCTCCTCCCTGGCTATCTTCTCCAAGGGACTTCTCTTCACACTGCTCTGGATTTAACGAGGTCTGGAAGAGAGCGTCCACACCTTTTCTTCACAGCCTCTTCCGGATGACTGTGTCTCCACTCCTTTACCTCTTTGTGTCATCTTTGTCCTTCTTCACCATACTCTTCCAGCCTCTTTCATTTTTCCTATCTGTCCAAACTCCACTCTGGTAGGCTAACTTCGTTCACCAAATGGCTACCACACACTTCAGACTCAAGAGTCCCCAAACTAAATCCTCTGACTCCCCTATTTGTACTTGTGATGCTATCTATCAGTCTCTTGTGGTTAAAGTTCTTTTGGTCATCTTTGATTCCTTCCTCTCCCTCCGTCATAGCACCTACCTCCGAGTTTCTGTGAAGTTCAAATGAGAGAAGGCATGTGAATCATCTAGCACGTGGGGCCTGCCGCAGAGTAAGTGCCCCATAATGTAAGCTATGATTAGTTAATATCTTATGGCTCATAGTGAATCAGTAAGAAGCCAGTCCCCATCTCTCCCTCTTCAAGTCTTGCAAAACCATCCATATACCATCCATCCTCTCCAGTCCCCCCACCATCTCCCTTATCAAGGCCCTTTTCCTCCCCTCTGGACCAGGGATAGAAACTCTAAGCCAGTCCCCTTGTCTCCAATCTCTTCTCCCATTTCCTAATCCATCTGGGATATAAGATCCAGGTAGAGCTAATGAAACACGGACTTGGATAATGTCATTTGGCTGATCAGAAATGTCAATACTCTCTTGTTGGCTCACTTGGAAACCAAGCCTTTCCTGCCCCGTGCCACATTCCATTTCCAGGCTTGTCTCCAACAACCATGCTCCAGCCTGACTGCATGGGAAATCTCTGAAAAAGTCGTCTGCCTCTCCCACGTCCATTCCTTTGTGGGTACCATTCTCTCAATCTGCAAAGTCCCCATTGTCCGCAAATCAAAATCCTTCTCATCTTCCAAGGCCCCCTTCTGCCATGAAACCACTTTTTGTGTTTCTGTCCTTTCCTCCTTTGAACCCCCACTGCTCCTGTATCCTCTTCTTACTCAGTTTTCTTTTTTCTCCTCTATCGTACCTCATTCAGTGCATCATAAGTAGCAATAAGTGTTCAATAAATGTTCGTTGACTAAAATGGATCACTCTTCTCTCTTTAAAGTGAGAGATTCCTCTCTATTATTTGAGATCTATTCTCTAGCTGGGGAGAGATATCATGCATGGGATTACTTTGGTCCAATCTTCATGTTGTCTAACCCCTCAAATACTCCAGCTAGCATTTCTCAGTATAATTTAACGGTGGGCATTCCTCATTCTGCCTTTTTGCCTTTCCAATTCCAAACTACTTTACCTTACCCACCCCAAAGCACTACCTGTCCCAGCCTTTGTCTTAATTTCCCCAAATTTAACCACTCTCTTCTACAGAATGGTGCTCGTGGACTAAAACCCTGAAGGGTATCGCTCTTGTTCAAGGTCTCTGTCAGGGAACCCAAGCCCTGCAGTTAAAAGTGTCATGAAAATGAACTGATAAGTAGCTAGCTGCAGAATGCTGTGTACACACAAATTGTACTGCATTGCAGGGTGCAGCTGGAAGTTCAAGCAAGAATTGTTTATTAAAATGCATGAGCTTACCGTAGCTTTACTGAGGAGATAACATACTTAACAGTCACTGGTGGAGCACTGCCTAAGAGAATGGGTATTTTATGCGCATCTAAGTGAGTCTTTTGAAGTATTTTTTGATTCTTTTCATTAGGCAAGATGAAGCCATCTCTAAGGCCACGTTGCTAGCATAAAAAGATGCACATTATGTGTCAGCAGCTACAGTATAATGCATTTATTTTGTGTGAGCACAGCAAAACAGTTGAGAACAGTTGATTTTTCAGAAAGACTGGATTAACATTTCCATTGCTGTCCCAGGCCACAGAACCACCAACCTGTTCACACTACAGCCTTCGCCTCTTCTGAATACGTTCCTTAGCCTGTTCATGTATTAAGGATAAATTGAGCATAGAGAAAAAAGTAAAGTGGGAAAATGAATGCTTCCTCTTCGCTCAATTCTGTGAGGTGGGACCGGGAACTCCTCAAACACTGGGGTTGACCTCTCCCATTGTAACTGAATTGTATGCACTTCCTGACATCATTTTTGTCTTTCTCCAGTGCAGATCAGTTTGTCCCCACCTGCTGAGCAACACTTTTCCTTCCTGGGTCTTGGTAAGTGAACAAGCTGGACCCTTCAGTTTTGTTGGATGCTAATGGAACCTAACTAGAGTTTTCCTTCCATGTTTGTTCAAATGGTCTCCCCTGACTTTGGGAAGAAAGAAAAGTAGGAGTGGACTACCAGTACTTGGGGAGGGCAGTGAGGCAGAGTGGAATTGCCCATCAGTGGAGCCAGAGAGCTGTTGGTTCCAATTCCAGCACTACCACATTTTAGCTGTTGAGCCCTGATAAATCATGTGGCCCTCTGCACCTCTGTTTTCTTCTCTATAAAATGGGGATTTTATAAATTTTATAGATTTTAGAATTTTATAAATTCCTCTCATGGGGTTGCTTGGCACAGGGCAGGTACTTACTGAATGTTGGTTCCATCCTTCTACACCTCCCCCCCCCCATTCTATTCATACTCAGTAGACATTAGTGACACAGAGGAAGTAGTCTCCATATCCCTTCTACCTTTGACCTCTTCCGGAAGCCAAACCTGGAAACTATGTCTTCTCCCTCCGTTTCCTCCACCTACGTCCTCACCCTCAGTCCTTCTATGTCACTGCCACATCACAAGGACAGCCGGGGGATCTCAAGGGGAACAAGCCTTCCTGCTCTTAGCCAGGTGGGGGCTCCCAGGCTTATCCTGCGGGCTGACAGGGAGTGGACCCTAACTGGAATTACAGCACACTGCCTCTCTGGGGAGGGGAAGAGCCAGAGAGAAGGCCACGGGTGTTTTTCTGGGGTCTTTTCCCTGTTCCATTTTGCCACATGCCCACCTGCAAGCACAAGGCGGTGACCTTGGCGCTGGCTCCCTGAGGAAACACCCAGGTCAAGGTGCGAGCCTATTGTAGGCAGCAGGAGGAAGGGAGGGGACTGACCGAGTCATGGCTGTCATACTCTCTGTTAAAACATTTTTAGCCAGAAGACTATCTTGGACTCGGTTTTATCTCAGTGAATGAGTCACTTACTGGAAACCGTGTAACACAGGTGTAAGATTGGCCTGCGGAAGTCCTGAGTGTCCCAGCGTGGTGGAAGACCAGCTCTCTCCAGTCCAGCCCTTGCATTCCACATCCAGAAAGCCAAAGCTCAAGGAGCTTTGCCTGAGGCCTCGAATCAGCCGAGGGACTGAGCGGGACCTGGAACCCGCTGTCAGGATTCCCAGCCCAGCTCCGTCCCACGGGACCCTCCTCCCACTGGCAACGGTAACTGACAATTGCGGTGCCCACGCTGCTTTCGGAACCGTCTGGGATCCTGACCTCATCATTCCTCTCCCGATCCCTGGCTTTCTTGTTCTGCCACTCCAGCTCTCGTGCTTTATCCTCCCCGCCCCCTCCCCCGAGGGTCTCGAAGAGCCGGCTGGATGAAGGAATGCCGGACACCTACAATACCTGTGCATACATTATGGTAAGAGGAAGGTTGCAAACACCGAAACTCGCCCATGCCGAAGCGCGCAGAGACATCCTTGGGGAGGGGCGCAAACGGGGCTCTGCTCGGGGGTCAGACGGCGCCAAGTCTCGGGCTAGGGGCGGAGCCTCTTGATCTGGAGCGGGAGGGTGGGGAGGAAGGGAGGGACCGGGCATGGAGAGTTTGGAGGAATCCGGGGCTGGAGATTCGGAGTCCGCCGGGGTGGGAGCTGGAGGCGCGCGAGCCGAGCGGCAGGGTGCGCTCAACCAGGGGGGCGCGGGGCGGCGGCGGGGACTGCGGAGGTGCGGCGGGAGCCGGGGCGGGCGGCGTAACCGGAGGCGGAGGGGGCGGAGCCGCGCTCGCAGCTGCCACCCGGCCGGGCCGGCAGACGACACCCGCCCGCGGCCGGGCACGCACCGCGCGCACTCTCTCCAAACAATGCTCCGAGGCGCCCGGCGGGGCGCCTGGCGGCTCGGAGACCGACGGCGAGGCCGGGGGAGCGCGGCCCCGAGGTGAGCCCGCGACGCTTTCTCCAAATTTGGCCTCTTTTTGTCTGGCAAACGTGGCCGCAGAGGGGAGCTTCGGAGGAGCGCTGCGGTCGCCGAGCGGGCGACCCCCTGTCGGCGTCCCCCGGGGTGACAGGCGGCCGCTTGGGGAGGGTGGGGCGTCCGGACCGCGTGCGCCCAGGGTTGTGCCCGAGGTGGAGACGCTGAGACCGGAGGACAGGGAAGCCGGAGGGCTGTTTTCGATTCATTCGAGAATCGCGCTCTTTAAAACGGGGAAACTTTCCTTCGAGTTCCGGGAGGGGAAACCGACTGTTCTGTCGGTCTGGCTGCTCTGCTTGGGGCAGGAGGCTGACACGCTTTGGGGACTGCCAGTGTGGAGACTTCCTTTCCTGGGCAGCAGTATTGTCAATGGAGCAGAGAAGGAAAGACTGTCCGGGCTGCCCGGACCAGGACCCCGGGTTGATGGCTTGGGGCCCCAGGTTAGTGGCTGCCTCTGATGCGGCACCGGGCTAGGTGCCAGCCTCGGAGTCTCCAGGGGGGCCGAGATGATGCCTTTTTCCTGAGCCCTGGCTGAGCCTTCTGAAAGGCGTGCTGTGGACATGTTCCTAACCTTTGCTTGTGCTGCTCACTCCCCAGCCGGACACACACACACACACACACACACACACAAAGTAGAATCTTTCCACTTTCGGGTCCCGTGAATCGGAATGGAGGCAGGGCCGGCTGACTGTGTATATTTCTCTTGGGTGAAGCTCAATCAGCAAGCACATGGCTTTGCAGAGCGATAGCAGAGCCCAAAGGTCTAGAGGGGAGGAGTTTTGCAATGCGTTCGGTCCAGAGTCAGGTTCCTAAGGCCTTATTGATCACTGGCCTGAACTATGTTAACAACCCTTTCCCTTTTTGAGAGAGAAATTTAATAGGAAGCCCTGGGGAATTCTACGCTTATTTTGCTATCATGGGGTCCTGTGGAACTGGGTATGCTTCTTACTGGTTTAGACTGTAATGGCTCTAACCCACAAAAACCACATTCCTACCCCTGAGATTAGATTACCTAGCATTGGAGAAGAAAAAAGAGACTAAAAGGTTGGGGGAATATCATGACTTTCCCTGTGTTTGGCAGGGCAGGGAGGTGTTAATGTTGTCACTTTCTCCACCCCTGTCACCCCTGTCAATGGCATGTTGAAATCTAGACAAGCACTTTCCATGCATATTTCCTTTTTTCAGTGTTGTGTTAATTTAATTGTAATATATATAAATTGTTTAGATGAATGTTTTCTGGAATTCTGTAACTTCAGGGTAAAGCATAAACAACTTTTGATGCAAGGATGAGGGACAATATTTTGAGCCAAAATATTTAATTTTATGAAACTGGCCACGATTCTTCAGACTTTTTTGGGGGGGGGTTGAGAAAGATTGGCCCTGAGCTAACATCTCTTGCCAATCTTCCTCTTTTTGCGTGCCAATCTTCCCCTATTTTGTATGTGGGATGCCACCACAGCATGGCTTGACGAGCAGTGTGTAGGTCTGTGCCCCGAACCTGTGAACTCCTGGCTACCGAAGTAGGGCCCATGAACTTAACCACTATGCCACGCAGCTGGCCTCTTCAGATTCTTTTTGCAATGGGGTGGGAATGTATCTGACAGCTTCAGTCTTGCAAATTGTGGCCACAAATCTAGTGCAGAAGGTTGCAGAGGCAAAGATATTTTATCATGACTTGGATCAGAAAGAATGCTGAGATCTTTTTCTAATCTTACACTGCCGCCTCCCACTGAAATAGGGGAATTTGCATAATTCTGGAAGCCACCTCCCTTCAGAGGTAAGGAATGTGGGCTGGGAAGGTGCCATTCCCAGGCTTCTGAGAGAGCTGGCACTGGTAGGCGCTCGCTGCGCCTGCTTTCTGAGTGCCACTTGAGCTTTTCATCTTCTACTTAAAACACGTAGGAGATACTTGCAGGCACAGAACCGCTCTGGACAGATCGAACGGGATAAGTATCTTTCTGGCTTGACATGGTGGTAAATTCTGTTTGCTCCAACTGAGAAGCCAGTTTTAACAGGTTGCAGCGAGTCAAGGATGCTGAGAAGCCTAGGGCTTCATTCTGTTCTCTTCTTCAAAGACTTCTCCTTAAAAACCTGTGCCTCTCTGAGCAGTTGGGTCGTGAAAGTTGTGCCGATGGTGAGAGAATTTCAGAGCTGAGGATGGGAGCGAAGAGAGCGCTCATACACTCATGAGAGGCTCTGAGGGAAGCTTCCTGCACACGCGTCAGTAATCCAGAGCCTACCAAGAGTCCCCGGCTGTAGTGGGCCATGGCTACAAAGGACAGGGGGACCCCTGGCCCCAAGCAGCCATGACAAGCTTGGTCTGTGGGCTGCCTGTTGAGGAGGAAATGAGACGTGGCCACCCAAAACTGCTTCTTTGTGCATCTGTGGTAGCCTTGAGGAAGTGGTTGGACACCCACCTCCTCAGATAGCGCAGCCTTATGTGAAGCTGCTGGAACATGAGGGGCCCACACAGAACTGGTCTCCAGGCTCTCTTCCTGCATCCGCTGAGGGGCGTGGGAGCCTCTGGCTGCAGGAGAGAGGGACCTGTCTTTTTCCATGGCCAAGAAGAGCTAGGCACCCTTCAACAGCTCCGCAGCAAAGGACCTGCTCCCCGCCTTGGGGCAGGGGTAGGGAGACCTGCCCTGTTGAACACAGAAAATGCTTCCTCCTCTTTTTCTTCCTTCCAAAATTTAGCACAGAACCTAAAGCTCTCAGCAGCCTGAGATCCTAGGAAAAAGAAAAATCCTTGCTATCCTCCTCTGCTTGTTGAAGCTTAGTGACCTCTTCTGGGGAACTTGGCAAAGAATGAACCTACTACATGGGTGTATTTAGGGGAGAAGAACCTAACCTGGGATCGTCTTAAGGAGAGGGATGCAGAAGATCCTTACAACGACGGCTGAAAGACAGATGCTTGTCTTTTATTTCAGAGCATCCATTTAGCTTAAAGATGCGGTGAGCTTCAAGGTGGACTTTGGAGGGAAAGGAGGCAAATTTAGCTTCAGCTCTTGTTGAATAAGCACCCCTGACTGTGAGTGTGGGGGAGACCAGAAAGAGAGCACTTCCCACAAAGATTCTGGCATGATCTTTGGGGCTCCTGGCTCATTCCAGCTAGTTAGTCCTGTTGATAGTTTAGAGAGCATCAACCTCAAAGCAAATTCTCACGGGAAGAAAGTGGAGAGCAGACCCCAGGGCTAAACCCCTCCTTATTTAATGAGAATCTGTTCGCCTTAGGTCCTTAAGGATGATTTTCTCATGAATGCGCTCCTTATGAGGAAGTCGGTTCATTTAATGAGGAGAGAAGAGCAAGGAGCCCCAGACAGATAATGGCGAGTGACTCAGTGTGATGAGTGACGCAGTGAGGGCTGCCAGCAAAGTGGGTTTCTCTTTCTAGGACCAAATTCTCTGTGTCTATGGACAGGCCTTAGTTTACGTCATTGCCACTGTTTTCCCATCTGTATAATGGGCATAACAGCTACCTGACAGGGTGTTCTTCAGGTTACTTGGTTAATATCCTCAACCCTTTGAGCTCCTCTTTACTGGTGAATGACTCTGTTCTATGGTGCAGAGTCTTTTCTTTCAGTTTTACCCTCAGAGGCAACCGATTCTTTCAGCAAGCTCACCGCCCCACCTCCAGGGTTACCGCGGGAAAAAATAACTGTGTGATAATCTTTTCCCTCCGTCGTATTCTATCCAGCCACCCCTGGACCACAGGACTGTAGTGATCATGCATTTCTCTTTCTGTTTTCCCTCTTGGCCTGCAGCTCCAGCTTTGTTGACCCCACTGAGCACTGGGTTGAATAAGGAATATTAAGCAAGGGGAGGGGGACAGGTTCCCAAGATGCCAGACCTCCTGACGCGGTTTCCTTGGGGGGCAGGCCAGCACGGCACCACTCCCCATTCTCACCCAGCCCATCTCCACCTGGTCACAAGGGTGGATTACAGTGTGAGGGCAGGGCCCAGCCTTGCCTCCCCGCTCACACGGTTCTTATTACCCTAAGCCACCACTTTTGTTTGCTGTACTACTTGGAAAGTCTTGTTTTTCTACGTTATAGTCCCAGTTGCTAGACCCCAAGCAGCAGGGAATGCATGAATGAGATCCAGGCTTCTCATCTCGGATCTCTGTGATTTCTTCCCATCACTGTGCCCAAATCTCCAAGCGCTCAGGATTTTAGGGGACTGAAGTGCTTTTAGGCTCTCTGTTCATGTAACAGAGTTGTGTTTAGTTTTTACAGCTTCTGATAAGGCCACACCACTAGAGAGTGACTTTAGGAGCCTTATGACAAATGGATGAGGGCCTTGGAATAAACGGAATACTGATCTTTACCGTTTTTCTCCTCCTGCCTCCCTCTTCCACTCCCCGTCAAACAATCAGACTCAAATTGATAAGGCACCCATCCCTCGGCAGGGAGATGTCTGACCAGGCCGGTGTTCTGCTTTTCCAGGAAGCTGCTCTGTGACCCACCGCTGCCTCCCACAAGACCACGCCAGAGAGCCGGGCGCAAGATGAACCAGCACACCGTCCACTCAAGATGCACCAGACCATCCGACTGAACCCTGAGACCCTGAAAATGTCTGCGTGCAGTGACTTTGTGGAGCACATCTGGAAGCCCGGGTCCTGCAAGAACTGCTTCTGCCTGCGGAGTGACCACCAGCTGGCGCCTGGCCACCCCCAGCCGAGAGCAGGCAGCCTGCCCCCTCCTCCGCGCCTGCCCCCCAGGCCTGACAACTGCCGCCTGGAAGATGAAGGTGTGAACAGCTCGCCCTACTCCAAGCCCACCATCGCTGTGAAGCCCACCATGATGAGCTCCGAGGCCTCTGATGTGTGGACAGAGGGGAACATGAGTGCTGACGTCTCGCAGGTGAGGCTGACCAAGCCCAGTGGTATTTTTACAGGGGCTGCTCCTGTCGTAACCCTTGGTGACTGGCTGGCAGCCACAGGGCACTGTAGAGCAAGACTCCTGGAAGATGGCATTCTGCCAGCTTGCCCCAAGACTGCTCCATCCTGACGGCAGCCCTCCTTTCTCTCTGTTCCTTTAGGCTAAGAACCATTAATCCAGTCTCTCAAAGTTTATTTGGAGACTGTATTAATTATTGATTTGGATACATATAAGGGCACAAAAAGGAAGCTTTTTTAAAAAAGTTTTTAAAATTTTTCAATCAATAATTTCATGTGTGTAGATAAGTAGCAATAATTGCATAATGAATTCCATGCATCTACCACTCTCAGCCTGAGCATCAACAATCATCTAGTCATGACCAGTCTTGTTTCATCGCTACCCCCCACCCCATCCTCCCTTCCCTGTGATTTTAAAGCAAAGCCCTGACATCACGTTATTTCAGTACATCTTTAAAAAGAGAGCCTTTATAAAAATGTAACCACAATATCATTATCGCACTTAAAAATATTAGCAGTAACTCCTTGATATCATCCAATTCCCAGCCAGTGTTCCTATTTTCAGTTTTGAAGTTTGGGTTTTGTGGGCTTTGATCTAGGATCACTAAAAACAGTGACATCCTAGAGATTAGACCATTCTGCTCAGCACACAGGTGACCCTTAGAAAAATCCAGTTATTTTGAGGGTGCATAGAGCTTGCCTCCTCCAGACATGTCTAGGAAGCTCTCTGTCTAGGGCATGTTCTTAAGAACTGCTTTCGACCTGTTTGACTTCTTGCCTGTTCTAGTTTCTCTAAACTATTTCCTGTGGTTGCACTGAGCTCCATTCCCCTCAGGCCTGCTCCATTTTCATCAGCCGGTTACATCCCTTCACCGGGCCATTCTCGCTGCCTTCAGCCTTCATAGATGCCAGCCAGGGACTCTTTCAGTTCAGAATCACCTTGGAAAGGAGCTAGGTGCAGGCCCTACTTTGAGGGTGCTGCTAAAGGTGGGGATGGGGGAGACTTTAAAAGGGAAGGAGGAGAAGACAGCGACATCAGTGATGGGAACGGCCAGTCCGTGTCTCTGTGTCATAGCTCAACTAGTCCAGCCACTTCTGCAGGCTCGGACTGAGGTCACTGCCTGTAACTGGGAGCCAGAGCAGCTCTTTGGCATGGCCCAGAGAGAAGAAATAGGTAATAAAGAAAGAAGCCGGGACCCAGCTCAGAAACCCCCCCCTTGTCTCCTGCCCCCTGTCCCACCAGCCACCCAAGGTGTTTTAAAAAGCCTTATGACTTTGGTTCCTTCAGGAATGTGCTGTGACACGGTTATCAAAAGACTAACCAACACAAAGCAAAAGTTAAACAAAATCCAAAACTCTATTTTCAAAGCCCGTTGGAGAACTTATCTCATCTGGCAGTTTCGAGGGAGAAGGCAAAATGTTCTTTTTTTAGAGTTTCTTTTGCCCTGCCTCACAGACTTTGCCAAAAGAATGACAGACCATGGGTGGGAGGCACAGCTCAGTGTCTAGGAAGACCGGTGGCTCCCCGGTGCCCCGGCAATGATGAGAAGGCAGTGGGGAGATCAGAAGGTGGGCGTGCTACAGCACAGAAGACAGTCGACAATGCCACGGCACTGCCCTCTCACTTTTTCTCTCTTCCTTTTTTCTCTGACAAGGTCTAATGTAAGTCTTTTAACCTTGGGGCTGTGTAGGTCATCTGGAGACGAGCCCCCGGCAAGCTCCCGCTCCCGAAGCAGGAAGATGTGCCGCTAGTTTACCTGAGCAGCTTCCGCGGCCTCCAGAAACCTGCTGGGCCCTCGACCTCCGCAGATGGCCACTCGCGCTGCCCCCCTGCGTATGCCATGGTCGGCCTGCATGGCCGAGAGGCCCGGGGGGACCGGAGCACTGCCTTCCACCCGGTCAGCTTCCCCGATGAGAAGGTTGGGCGAGAAGATAAACCCACGTTTCCCTACCAAGAGCTGACCTCCCCTCAGGAGAGCTTCCGCCAGAAACTGGCTGCCTTTGCCGGGATGACATCAGGCTGTCATAAGGGCCCTGGGCCCTTTGCCTCTCCACAGCCCCTGCGGGAGTCCCTGCCCTCGGAGGATGACAGCGATCCAAGGTGCTCACCCTCGGGGGACAGCGAAGGGGGAGAATACTGCTCCATCCTGGACTGTTGCCCTGGGAGCCCTGTCGCTAAAGATGCCTCACAGGCTGAGGGTTCCCGGCACAGACATGGTGGAGGGGACTGCTCGCCAACATGCTGGGAGCAGAGATCCTGTGCAGGGCCAAGTGAGGAGGAGAAGCGAGTTGTGAGCTTCCCGAAGGAGTGCTGTGGCCAGGGCCCGACAGAGAACCTGCCCCGCCTGGGCCCCAAGAAGCCGTCCCTTCACTCAGAGGCCGCCAGTTCTTCGGATGGCCTCTCCTGTGGCAGTGCCAGCAGCGGCACCAGCAGCCCCTTTGCCCCCCATTTCGAGAGTGATTACTGTTCCCTTGTGAAGGAACCTGTGTCTGGGAAGCAGCAGGACACTGGCTGCCATGTTGTGACCTTGAACAGGGGCCTTGGGCCAACTGGGGAGCCCCAGCCCCCAGCCCACCCCAGGGAGGCTGTACAGCCTGAACCCATCTATGCTGAGAGCACAAAGAGGAAGAAGGTTCCAGGGCTTTCCAGGCCACAGGCCAAGGCAGAACAGGTGGCAGCTGCTCAGGGCAAGGGCCAGGTACGGACAGCCAGCACCTGGGCTCAGAAAACAGCATCTGGCTGGGGCCGGGACCGGGAAGGCCCCGATGTGGCCCCTGAGATGGCAGATATGGCCCCCCAGGTAGCAGCCACCATCACAGTCATGGCGGCCCACCCAGAGGAGGACCACCGGACCATCTACCTGAGCAGCCCTGACTCTGCAGTGGGGGTGCAGTGGCCACGCGGGCCCTTGAGCCAGGACTCTGAGGCCGGCGAAGAAGAGACTTCAGCTGGCCAGGGGCTGAGCTCCAGGGAAAGCCACCGTCATGTTGCAAGTGAGAACACACCCAAGGGGAGGCCTGCCATTCCCCCCAAACTGTCCAAGAGTAGCCCTGGAGGGTCCCCAGTGTCACCATCTCCCTCCCCACTATCTGACCTCAGTGAGGGGAGCTGCAGTGGTGTCATTGGGCCCCAGCCTTCATCCAGGGGCCCCACTGACCCCGCTTCTTCTTCCCGGGCCAACGGTGTCCCCACTAGCGACTCTGTCAGGTGCCCCCCGCCTGCCATCACCAGCTCAGCCTCGGACCAGCGGCGGCCCCGGTTCCAGACTGGGGCCTGGAGTCGTCAGTGCCGGATAGAGGAAGAGGAGGAGCTGGAGCCCGACTTGTTGAGTCAAAGGGGAAGAGAGATGGAAAATGGCACCATGGACCCCTCCACCTCCTCCACCTGGCACCGTCTGCGCCCCACAGACGGCTCCTCTGGAGAGAGCAGCAAAGCCGGGACCGGGATGAGCAAATCGGCCTCCTTTGCCTTTGAGTTCCCCAAGGACAGAAGTGGGATGGAGGCGTTCCCACCTCCCCCACCGCCTCCAAAGTCCAGGTGAGTACAGTTGTCTATATGTGACTCAGAGCTCACCTGGCAGGACAGAGGGCTCTTCCAGAAACCTTTGTCTTTGCCTCCTTTGCCAAAGGGCTTCGGACTCAGGCTCGGAGTCTTGCACTCCAGGCACCAGTGTCTGCCCAAAGGCCCTTGAGCCTTGCTGTCAGTTTCTGAGAGTTGTTGCTCATGTCAGCGCTCAGCAAACACACCTCCAGGCCGTGCTTCTCGGGATTGGCTATTTACAAGGACTCTTTCCTGGTGTTCATAATTTTATAATTTGGTGGTCTTTCTCTCTCCATCTCTCTGAAGTATCTTCAGCAAGCTTTTGCAAGGAAACCCTGAAATTCTCCATTTATTTAAACATGCAAAAGAAGGCCTAAGGAGGCTCTGCTACAATGTTTGGAGGGGCAAAGAGATGGGGAGACAAAAAGGCCTTTCTACAGGTGTGCTCCAAAAACTGTTACCGTGATGGCGATTAGGCCCTGGGCCCAAAAGCAGAACAGGAGGAGGCCCTGCACGTGGTTAGTAATCCTTAGATGTATATTTTTAAAGAAAAAAAATGGAGTTTCATTTCAGCTTGCCGAAACTCACAGCTTTCTTGGCTCCCTCCCTGCTGTCGCCTGCCGGTTTAAAGGACCTTTCAAAGGCTCGAGAAAAAATAAATGCCTTTTTTAAGGTATTGAGTTGTGCACAGAATTTAAATTCTGGGGAAAAAAATTCTTTCTATTAGAGCAAAAAACTGATTCCTATCAGGGAAGGGAGAAACCTGCTGTTTTTCAAAAACTGACAGCCTTCCTGAACACACTTTCTCTAGTCATGTCATTTTCAGTGGCTCTGTTTCGGCTCGCGTGCCTCCAGGTTGATGTCAGAAGCAGCTGTGACACTTGGCTTTGAACATCAAGGCATCTCAGGCTGTGATGCCTTCTAACACAGGCTTTTTCCGTTACCACGACTTTGTTCTGGTATTGCATTGTCCTCCTGCCGTGCGGACTAGACTCCCCCCCAGATGCTCAGGTGCCTGCAGACTCTCTGTGGCTACAGTTTTAATGCCCTGAATGAGTGAAGCGTTCAGCAGCTAAGAATAGCTTCCATTTATATGGTGCTTACTATAGGCCGGGCATGGAGCTAAGGGAGTTAGACATATGAACTCATTTGATCCTCAAAGCAGCTCTTAGAGGCAGGAATTACCACCTCCAATTTACAGATGACAGAACAGAGATGGAGAGAACTGAAGTCACTGCCAAGGTTGCACAGCCGTACCTGGCACTCTGGCTGCAAAGTCTGTGCTAAAGACATAGGGCAAATCCTTGGGCACAGGACGTGAGCAGAGTGTGAGAGTAACGTGGGCATGGCTCTCTCAGCCTCGGGCGGCGTCGCTTAGTGAGAAACACAGGCTCTGGCCTCAGAAAATCAAATTCATGTTGCATCTGTCTCACCTACGGGCTGATGGATCTTGAGCAAGCCACTTGCCATGACGGAGCCTCCAGGTTACTCTTCTCTCAAACGAGGATAATAACAATACTTTTATAACAGCCTGTTGTTGAAAGGCTCACATGAGACGAACAGAATCCAATGTGGAGGTTAGTTATTATGTAGGCAAAAGCCACCCCAAGCTGTTGGCTGTGGCCCCCACACCCTATAGAAACGGGCCTGGTGCACTTCCAGGAGCACCACCTGAGCCGTGGAGAAGAAACTAAAACTTTCCCATTTAAGAATCACAGGGCTTAGAGAAGCCCCAGTCGCCATAGCAACATGACTCAGGGAGGGTTTTATTAGCATCTGGGTGGAAATCAGAGTTTTTTGCCCAGTTTGTTATGATAAAATCATTAGATTATATACAGCTCAAACCAGGTGAGAATCTCAGAGGTTCTGGGTTCCAGCTCTTAAAAGAAAAGAAAAGTTCTTCTTTTCAAGACTTTTGGGAGAAAAATGTAGGAAGTAAAATTTTAAGTAGCTTAAGAGAACTCAGAGAAAAGAAAAGAGCATTTCGTACTATTTGAAATAACTCAAACTAGTATATATTTTGATTTGGGGAAGAATTTTCAAGCATTATAGACATTCTCTCTTGAGTTGTCACCTTTCCCCCTTGAGGAGATAAAAGGGCAGGCTTGGGACAATAAGCTGACTTTTATTTCTGAAGCTCAGTACTTAGTGAATTCCTCTGAAGACGGGGCCAGGGACCCACAATCTTCAAACTTAGCAGGTCAGGTGATGGCAAATCAGAGTATTAAGGAGAAGGTAGCCCACAGTTGATCCAGTACCAATGCTAGTACCACACTGGTAACTATGGCAGGCTGATGTCAATTTCCAAGATGGAGAAGTGTTAGAAGGTCTTTGAGCAGCATACAAGGCTCACTTAACGTCTTCACATGGGCCGTCTGTTAAATAAGTCTTATTTCTAAGGATCAGCTTCACCTGCAAGCAAAGATAACGGATCTCATGATGTGTATTATACACACGCAAAACTCTGGAGAAAGGGTCGTTTCATACAGGGCAGTGTGACTTTTCACTTACACTTCCTTCGATCCATCTGCTTTCCAGGGCCACTATGGAAGAACAGAGAATAATGTTCCGGCTTGCCTATGGTCCTGTTTGACAAAAGTGACTCTGACTTGGAGGGGAAAAAAAAAATAGATGTTGAGAAGGACTCGGCTTTCCTGTGGTCTGGTTTCGAATGTTTGGCAGCAGCTTATCTATCTGAGAGGTTGTCCTCTGTAAACTCCCATTGGGATTCCTGAGAAACCTCTCGCTCTGGAGGTTTCTGCCATGGAGGACAGAGGCGCTCGGTGCTCATTTAATCTGCTGAAAGCCCATTAGAGGTGTCCAGCTCACCTCCTGGGCAGGTAAGGCAGAGTCTGGGTCCTTCCATAGTTCCTGTTGCCAAGGCAACATCCTGCTCACACAAACTAACACGTACTTAGACTGACGGACCCCACCGAATCTCTGGGTCACCCGTGCCCCAGTTTAGGGCTGAGTTAGAAGGTGAGGATCGACAAGTACTGGTGCTTAAGAAACTAAAAACTGCCCGAAGGAAGTGTGGATTTCTTAGTTTAAATGTCACATTCAAGGCTTAAGGTTGTTTAATGAGAACAGCAGTGCCTGGGGAAATAATTAAGATGCAAAAGAATCAAATTTATTTCTGCCTTTTATTTCTTCTCGGATGCAAACCTGGTCTTAAATGACTTATGGCTTTTGAGTGACAAGGTCAGTTGAGGGAGAATCATTTGATTAGGGAGACAAGCAGATCACAAAGAAATCCCAAATTAGGACAATAGGCCTGAACTCAGGTGGAATTGGAGGACGGCAAGTGAATAAGAAATAAGACAAGTTTATATGGTTTTAGTTGCCAAACGGTCTGGCCCCACCCAGGTGAGACCAATCAAAAGGAAGAAAAGTTTCTCCAAGAAAGTGAGAGATGTTTTTGTTTTTAAGTTATCACTCATGCTGGTTGTAATTTTAACCCACTGCTTAAGTTTCTCCCCAGCTCTGGGGATTCTGAACAGTGGAGACTGAGTCTCGGCTTTACTCATTCTTAATTCCCCTCTCTCCCTCCCTCCCACCCATGTTGCTTCAGCAGACAGGTGGTGACAGTGTCATAGATGGAGCACTTTTCTGTCCACAAAAGTGGCCACTTTGCTAACCAGAGGAATCGAAATGACTTCATTGTGTGGTCTCTCTGTAACATGGTCTCTCAGCGTGAGCCCCGAGGATGGGAGTGGAATGGGCATTTGTCTCCAGACTCCATAGCCAATCTGATTAAAGCTCCAGATGCTTTATTCTCGAGGCACTTTTCACTGTAGTGGATTACAGTGGGATGGCAGCAGCTTACTAGGAAATCCCATAGTCTTGATGCGTAACGGGCTTTTTTTCGTGTGGCATTTTGAAAATCACAGTTTGTATGAGAAAGCACTATATTTGCTTCAAGAATCTTCTCTATTTTTAGCCTTTTTGACAAAACTGAAATAAGTAGGCTAGAGGTCAAGGAGGGGGGAATGACTACTGGGGATATTTCAGGGGGAGAAAATGCCCCCCACTCATGCACACCGAGCTTGAAAAACAAAACAAAGCACTTGTATCAACAATGCAAGTTTATATTCTGCCCCCTGCAAGGCACAAAGTCACAGCCCCGCTTTGATTCCCTTTAATGAGGCTGGCTATGGTAGCTTTTGGATTCTCCCCACATTCCGTGCTCTGTTCAGTAATGCAAAGGTGAGCTCAGCGTGGTGCCCAGGAACAGTGAAAGA
Organism: Equus asinus; assembly: GCF_041296235.1. Lineage (NCBI taxonomy): Eukaryota > Metazoa > Chordata > Mammalia > Perissodactyla > Equidae > Equus > Equus asinus. The sequence goes on from NC_091816.1 coordinate 15,247,061, forward strand.
ATAGCCTTTCCTTGAACTGTCTTTTGACCTGATCCAAGATCAAGTTTAGTATAGGCATGTAAACCATTTATAAAATAAAAATAAAATAAAAAGGACAGATGCTCCTTGAGGGTAAACAGCATACTTAGCTGTGTGTAATTCCATGGTATCCTCTTTGGTGCCCGGCACATAATAGATGCTCAAGAAATGTTTGTCAAATAGTTGTAGGCAGAGACCATGCTTTGTTTATTTCAATTTTTCCAAAAGCGCTTAACTATGCTTAGCACATCAAGAAATGTTGAAGAAAGGAATAAGTAGCTTTAAATACTTGTATCAAAGTATCTTTCTGAAACCCAGGTCTCTGGGTTGCCCGTGTGCTCTGTTTCTGCCTCTGTTTTGGTGATTAACACAGTGTGTCTTGCTTGCACTGCGTTGGAGTGAGTCCATGTTTACATCTCCTCAAGAAATTGTAAACTCCTGGGAGTACAGGGACCATGTTTCATACATTTTTCTTTGACTTTCCCATAGGATACCTTAGCACAGTGCCTGGTACATAGTAGGTATTCAATAAAGGATTATTGAATTAGAAAAAAAAAGCCTGGAGTGAACTATACATCTTGGCCTGAGTTTTCACTGGCTACCCCATTCTAATTCTGTGGCTAGTCTTGCTCAGCAGAACATTGTCACCTTGAGTTAAAGAAGCTGAAGTTAATAATTATTAATGCTTCAAGGTGGGCAAACACCATGTGGGCACAATGCATCCTTTCATGGATTAATTACTCTCCAAAGATTGTACATTTCACTTTTGCAACTGGGTTCTTACTCTGATTTTTTTTTTAAAGCTGAGCAGGTGTGTGGAGCCAGCCCTCTTGCCACAAGAATGTGTCTTTCAGGTAGTAATCACCTAAGGACTTTTTTCCCCCATCAGTGAGTTGCAAGGAATTCTAGGGTGTGGTTTTGCCTCTCCGAGAATAGATTTTCCATGCTTTCTGGGTCCAATTGCAAACACAAGCCTGAGCTGTATGATCAAGCGCTCTCTGTCCATGAAGTGATCAGAGGGACTTTGTTCCTAAAATGGCCGGCCTACTTTTTGGGTGTGGAACACACCAGTTGGTGAGAAGTTTTCCCTGTTTGTGGTGCAAGTGATTTGTTGTTATTTTGGGATTGTGAACGTGTTCATGAAACAGCTTGCATTTCCCTCTGGCAGGGTCGATAAACAAAGTGCAATGAACACTCAGCGTCCCTTTCTGCAGGCAGCTCATAACTTTCAGTTTAAGATCAGTGTCTTCCTCTTTGTGTTGGAATTGCTTGTTAATTTCTTTCTATGAACTTGTGGGCAGATTCCTAAAAATTTTGGGTGTTAAGGGTGTTCATGCTGTCCCCATATCGCTCTATAGAAGTCCTTGCTTCAATTAGCCTTTGTCTGATGCGCTGGAGGGCTTCTCCTCTGTGCTTCTCTAACAGGAAGACATATAAATAACTGTTCCTCATTAGGGGAGAAGGGGAACTTCCACATTAAAGACTGCTTTAAAAAAATCCTTCCCTTTTTATTCATATATTCTATTCTCCAGTTGATTTTAGTATCTATCACTATCACATGATCCCCGTGACTTCCTGGTAGTTGGTTTTTAGCCATTTCATGCCTACTAATGTGCTATAAAAACTTTCCCAAAGTCTAAGACCTAGGCAAGTAACTGGTGGTGTTACCACTGGATGTGCCTGAATTGTAGACAGCCCTTCAGAATGGCTCCTGCTCTTCAGGAGCTCCATACAGCAGTCAAAATGAATGAAAACACAACCACACTGGATAAGCACGAGAATCATTGAGCTAAATCGACATATTAATAAGTAATATGACCTTGAAGATCAGGAAGAAAGAGAAGAAGAGTCTTTGGAATTTAAAAATCAGCCATAGTGGGGATAGCGCTTCAAATAGTTGTTAATATGTACAGATCAAAAGGAAGATGTTGTGACCGCATGTTCTTGAATCTTGAGGGCATTTAGATTGCATCCTCCACACCGCTACCAGTCAACTGGAGTAGCAGTCTGCAGCTCCACGTGGAAAACAGTGAGGCCGTGCGCCTCCTTCAGGAAGGCGGGCTATGTAAGCGAGGAGTGCAGACACGTGTGCCAGCTATTTGCCAATCCAGCTTTAGAATCTAGAATTTATCATCTATAATGCAAAATCATTGATGGTCAAGGACTGTTCTTCCTACTAATTGAAGAATTTAAGTGTTCCCATACCTGGGAGGGGATCTGTGGTCTGTCCAGCTCAGGCAGACCTAAGCAACGTGTTTGGCAAAAGATGGCCATCCTCTTTGATTACAGCCTCAAATTTCAGGCTGTCATGACAGAATGTTTTGTTTCTTCTTAATGAGTAATTATGAATATTTCATGAGTTGTAATGAGTGATGATGAATATTTCATAAGTTTTTGGAGCTCTATATTTTAGTAAATAACAGTTACCATTAAGTCAATTGTCCATTATTTAAAGTACCATTTCTCTTTATAGACCTTAAACTTGCTTTTTCAGTCCTTAAAACGTGTTAAACAATGTATGTTCACTGAGCCTTACACTCTTCAGCTTGTAGCACTGATTATCTATGCGCCTGATTGGAGGGTGATGGCAAGGGGCAGGAGGTGTGTCAGAATCTTTTGAAGGGATAGTTTGAAAGTGGAAGTTAAATATTATTATATAAATTTAAGTTTGGGAAATAAGAACAAAACTATGTTTTCCTAGTACATAGTACATATAATTTTTCTGAGTCTTCTTGACTGGTGATGTTAGGCTATCTTTTTCATAGAGATGTTCACCTTGGGGACAGAGCATGTGCTTCCTAAGAGAAAGTAGAAGAAAACCAGGACGGGAATATTCGCGCATCTGTTATATGTGCTTGGTGACTGCCCTTCAAATCTCTCAAAATGTCTTCTCTCCAAAACTTGAAACAGGGACGTTGTCTGTACAGCGAATCCTTAGTCCGGCCCCTTAATCCTGCTTCTTATCCTACTCTCAGTGCTTGTCCATGCTGCCTAGAAAAGCAGAGAAAGATAACGAAAGACACTCTTCCTACAGTTCAGAGTCTGAGATTTTCTTGATCTTGACAGCCACTGAATCACTAAATAGTGAGGACTTGTTGTAGGTGGACCTAATTTGAATTACGCAGTAAAACTAAGTATAAGAATACACTATGCCCCCACAATCCTCATCCTAAGTATATGCCTCAGAGAAACACACACGTACGTCAGTAAGGGGACATATACAAAGGAGATCATTACCACTTTGTTCACAGGAGCAGGTAGTTGGAGCAAATCCACATATTCATCTCTAGGGAAATAGAAAAGTCAGATGTAGTGAGTATGAAATGAAATACTTAACAGCGATCAGAAGCTATGGACAGAATGGATGGACCTTAAACTAGTATTGAGTGAAATAACTAAGAAACAGAACAAAATCTGTAACACAATGTAATTAATATAAATTTAAAACCAAGTTACACTCTATCTTTTTTAAAGATAAATCCAAAGATAATATATATATGTCCAAGGAAATACAGTGTGAGTACCTGGGAAATTGGGAAAGTAGAGAATTAGACTGGAGATGGGGTGAAGGGAAGGTGGAGATCAAAGGGAGAGTGTATCATTAATTGAGGCATATGATTCACCTTTCTGTACTTGAAGTAAATATGAACAGGAAGAGAGACTGTAGACCATGGAGAGAGAGAGAGGACTTACTGGAAAGAGGTAAGGATGGTGATTAAGAACATCAAGAAAAGTGATGAATGTTTGGAACAGCTCTTTGGAGAATGAGAGGTCAAGTGCAAGGATTGCGAGGCGGCCCCAAGAGCTGGCTGAAGGGAGGAAGCGTGAATTAATTGTGGTTCCAGTCTGCATAGTTGTGGTCTTTCCCAGAGAAGCATTGGGCTGCCCAGTGCAAGGGGAAAGATGGAAGATGTTTGGAGTTACCTGGTGTGATGTTGTGATTTATAAGAAATATGTATTTGGTCTTTGTCCGTTTCTGGCACAGAGTTCCTGAAACTCAGAATTTCCCAAGTGCTGAGAGCCATAAACATGTCTTTTATTATGTTAATTGGGTGACTTTTGGATCCCACCTAGGATGGAGGTGGTTGCCGGGGAAACCAACCATGTGATTAGAGGGTTGACCGCCTGGAGAGGAGAAAGGGGCAGGACATTGAATCAATCCCCAGTGTCCAATGATTTAAATGATTTAATCAATCATGCCTGTGTAACAAAGCCTCCATAAAACCCCAAAAGGATGGAGTTCAGAGAGCTTCCAGGTTGGTGAACATGTGGAGATGTGGGCAGAGTGGCGCACTCAGAGAGAGCATGGAAGCCCCACGCTCCTTCCCACATACCTTGCCCTACGCATCTCTTCCATCTGGCTGTTCCTGAGTTGTATCTTTTTAAGTAAAATGTTTCTCTGAGTTCTGGGAGCTGCTCTACCAAATTAGTCAAAGTCGAGGAGCGGGGTCTTTGGAACCTCCAATCTGTAGCTGGTCAGCCCGAAGCACAGGTGACAACCTGGACTTGCAATTGGCATCTGCAACAGACGGCAGTCTTGTGGGACTGAGCTCTTAACCTTTGGGACCTGATGTTATCTCTGGGTAGACAGTGTCAGAATTGAGTTGAATTGTAGGACACCCAGCTGCTGTCTGAGAATTCATGGTGTTAGGAGCCTCCCCCACCCTGAAACTGGGTGACCAGAACCCTTACCTGGGGGGGGGGGTGGGGGGGAGAGCAGGTTTCAGCTAAGGCTGAGGGACAGGGAGATGAAGCTTTTGAGGAGCAGGTAAGAGAGTGCTGAGCAACTGACTTGGGAGTGGGAGAGGAGCCTCATCCTTACTAGGCAGCAGGCTAGACCAGAGCAGGGAGTGAAGAAGTAGATCTTCCTGGTAGCTTTGTTACAAATAGCCTGAATCTCCCAAGCCGGGAGGGCAGGAATGAAGTCTAATATAAATACACACAGATTTCTTAAGCCAAATAGTTGGGCTCAGAAGCTGGGTCAACAAAGTGGATTTGAAGTATTCGCTGAATCAAGAGAAGAAGGGAGAGATAATTCTGAAAGCAGGGTTGCCAAAACCAATAGTTTAGCAACAAAAAGATTCTGGTGAGGCACAGATCTTCTTGGTGGATGGATTCCAGCAGGAATAGGTCAGGACTAGAACAGCAGCGACTCCCAAGTTGGTGAGTAACAGCTCGCTACTGTTTTGGTTTAATCTCCAGAGTCCTCTGTGTGCTGGAGGGTGGGGACGTGGTGTGAAGGGGGAAGGAATCATGGGAGGTTCTTTTTTTTGTAGGGAGAAGGCAGATTTATATAATAAAAGAGGTTCTTTTGTTTCAAAATTTTTGTATAAGAAGCTAAGCAACCTGGTTAGCTGAGAAGTATGTCAGCCCCTAACCAGGGGGGCTACTCTATAAATTACCCAGCTCTTGAAGACTTAGATTCAAACTGAGGTCTGGTTGATGAACCAGTCAGCTTTTCCTAGTTATTTTAGAATAATGCATGTCCTCAAGGCATCACCCTGATGAACATCTTTCTTTGGGTTTCTTTAAAGAACCATAATAAAGTGGAAGTATCCGGAGAGAGTGAGATCTCTAGCCCGTCTGCTGTTTTCTGCTTCCATCCAGGTAGCCAAAAGAATTACCGGGTTTACTGGCAGCTGCTGAACTCCTCTCTCTGTCTGTGTCTCTGTCTTCCATCCATCCATCCATCTATCCGTCCATCTTTCTATATTACTAGCACTTTCGATGTACCTGACGCTGTTTTTAGCACTTATTAAATATTAACTCATTGAATCTTCCTAACAGCCCCATGAGATAAGTGTTATTGTTATCCTCATTTTGTAGAGGGGAAGCTGAAGCACAGAGATTAAGTGCCTTTTCCAAGGCACTCAGCCGTCAGCCAGTAAACACTGGCGCCAGGACCTAAACCCAGGCAGTGAAGCCCCAGTGTTCATGCCCTTAAGCACCACATCAGTGGCCTTCCTAGGTGACTCTGAAGTCCATCTGGGAAGTTATTCATATGCTTGTATCGCTGTTCTTCCCAAAGGCTCCTGAGGGTCCTCTCACACTGTGCTGGCACGTAGGCTGGGCACCTGGTGGGAGGTGCCGCTCTGTGGATTGCACTTGCTCAGTCTTGACTTCCCTTTGTTCTTCATCTCCTTCTTTTCATCTTTTCTTCCCATCTGCCCCTTGTGTGCAGAGATGTAAGAGCGTCCTCCTTGACTTTCCAGGCCAGGAGTGGGACACTCATTGTTCTTAGGCAAACGCGCGGGAGATGAAAGTGCGGTGGACTGGGCGATGGGGTCATGAGTTCCGCAGCTCTCGCTTCCCTGCTCCTCAACAGCTTGTCTCCCTGTCCTCAGCCTTCGCTGAACCCTCCCCATGCTAGGTAACTCCACACATCTGCCGTCCTCACTCCTGGACCAGGCAGCCCAGAGCTTCTTTAGGAACAGACACAACTATGCAGACTGGGGCTGCAAGTAAAGGACTTTGATTTTCTGAGACCTGAAAGGTCATCTTTTAAAAATATTTGCTTCCCTCACTGCCAAAGTATATCTGCATATAGTCAGGGCAAATGCCTGCAAATTTCCATTTGACTTATTTAAACCTTTTTATCCTTGTCTAAAACTAACCAGTGACCTAAACGTGTGTGTGTGTCTATCTTTAAAAATAAGTATGGCTTTATTCTTATTTTTAAATGGTTCCACTGAATGCAAAGTGCCTTCATCTTTAGGTGGAACCAAAGGGTTTTTCAGCTTGCAGAGCCCCAGTGGTCACTAGTGCGTTAACTGCAAATGCAAATTAACAGGCCTGCAGGGTGGGAACCATGGAAGTCATCTGACCTAAAATGAAACTGATTTCCTATCTTTATACATGCAAACAAATCAGTGGGGAAACAGGCCCCCAGAGCAGAACGAAGACATTAGTCCTTTCAGGTGGCACTTGGACTCTTGCAAAAGAACTCCTTAGCATCTTCATCAAAGAGCACCAAAGACAAAAACAATAAAAACCTTTCCAGCTTAGTGATCTACCTTTCTCATCCCATCTCCTGGAAAAAAGAAAAATTTAAAAACTAAGATGTATGCAAATTCAGGATATTTGGGAACTGGTGTTTTTCGTAGATGTGAGAAAGGTTCCGCTATGGAATCCAGCTTTCCTGAGGCTTGTTTGCTCAGTGTCCTGTCTTTTGCAAGTTTTGCCAGGCAAATGTAATTCTTTTCTTAAAGGAAACATTTATTCTCTCAGATGCCACCGAGTTATTGAAACAGAGGCAGATAAACTCAATCAAGAAGTATTTAATAATTGCTCTGTGTTCCAGCATGTCCTGCCTGTGACACAGCTCCTCAAACGGTTTACAATTTGGGGATGGTAACAAGCCTATTTCACATGAAACAATTAGAATAATCTAACTAGGATTATAACCGAACGCTCAGTGATATGAATCAGACTCAGTTCAGTGAGAGTTCCAGAGGGGACACCAGACAGAGAAGACTGAAAATGGCTTGTGAGGGATTTGTAGGTAAGTGATACGGTTGCTTGAGGATGAAAAAGGTTTGAAGGGGAGAGAGAATTGTTTCCTTTGTGCCAGGGTGGGGAGGGGACAGGAATGCACTATGCTTTGGGGACAATGAGAGACTAGCCCAATTAGAGCAAAGGGTTTATGAGGGGAAGTAGGAGTATATTAACCAAAATGGTGATAATTTTTTTCCAAACAAGAAATCTAGGCATGTGTTCTAATGTATAGATGGGGGGGCAGTATTTGAAATCGAGAGTGTCAAAGAAAACCTGGGGTGTGTGTTTCTGTCGCCACAGAGGACCTGAGCTGATCCAATATGGTGGCTGAGGTCGAGAATCCTTATAGAGCTCTGTGTAAGGCTCTTCGGGGTCAGCCATCATTATGAGAGCAGTATTTTAGAAAGATTTTTAGTCAGGATGCTCTGCTTCAAGGCTGCAATCTTTTCTGAAGATGTGTGTCAAGTATACAGAACCCTCCGTATTCTTTTTTATAGGAGCTCGATAAATATTTATCAACCAGATTGCAGCTTTGTTGAAGCAGGGATGGTGTCATCTCTACTTACTCTTGTATCCCAGTGCCTAACCCAGTGCTCAGCACAGAGCAGGAAGTCAGTATTTATTTGTCGAAAAACCTGGGAATGGTATTCAGGATAGACGGGACGGGGGACGCCCTGCAGGTCATACAGGCATAAGATAAGTTAATAACTGGGTGTTCTTGTTCACCATGTAACCCTGGCTTTTCAGCTTGAATCGCTTAATGATTTTTGACTTTAGGATGTGGCCCAACGGCAGAGAATAAATGGGGTGAAACAATGTATTTTAGAGGGAGAATTGCTTCTAATGATGGAGCCCAACAAAGCAATTGGAGATTGAAAGCTGCAGGTCATGGGCAGAGCCGTCCCTATTTTCCTGTGCTGTTGCAGGAAGTGCATTTTATAGAAAAGTGAGAGAGGAACTGAGGGGAAACGGAGAGCTCTGGGCTGGTGAATTCACAGCAGGCTGACAGGGCACTCCCGGCCGCTGTAGCTGGCCCTTCATCCTCCAGGCTGCGCTACGGGACCCCGCAGCCGCTGGTCCAGCCCGGCACGGGGCTCCGGGAGGCCATGCTGATGAGGACGGCACCCCGGGCTGGAGTCTAGGATGGTAAGAGGTGGTTCTTCTTTGGTTTAGGCGTGACTTGATTTATTTGCATCTAAAACCAACCTGTTTTCACTTCTCTTGGTAACTGAAAGAATGTATCTAGAATTATCTAACATGTGCGTGCCTTTAGAGCTCCCTCCCAGGTCTTCTCCAGGTCATACTAAACTTGGCAGTGAATTTGACCAATGCAAAGTCTTGGGGGTGTGAATGTGTCCTGGGGTCTAGAGAGCTGGTCTAAAACTGCTCGCGAGCGTTGAGTTTTCGTATCTTCCGTTCCAGAGGCAAAAAGCTCTGAACCAAGTAATCTATGTGAACTAAACAAAAGTCAGGGAGGTGAGAATGACAATTTCCCTCTGTCGCACTTGCGCTTGTGCTGTCATATGAAGATTCTAGCAACCATGTGAAGTCGGAGGTACAGTCTCTGTGACACACCAGGGCCCAGCCTCTGTTAGGAATTTCGGACATTCTGAAAGCTTGGGGAGTATTTTTAGATGAGGCTTGTTCCTACAAATGAGGAAGTCTAGCAGATGGCTCTTCCGGCTGGATATTTTTTTCCAGCTTTCTACCAATACAGTACGGAGAAAACTTCTGGCAAGGCTTCTTTCTCTAAGGACAATGAGGGGAAAAGCCATTCTGAAAACACTGGGCAGCAGCTGCGGGGCTCCGAGTCTCTGAGGACACTGTGCCACTGGCCGTGTATTTCACCCTCATCTCCTGTGACTGTGTCTAATCAAGAAGGGGAGGCAGGAGAGGAAGTCTGAGCAAGCACAAGCCATTTATCACACCGAGGGAGCAAAGACATCTGTGCGGGCCGTGCTCTCGCCGCAGCTGATAAGAATGTTATTCACCACCCAAAGAGGAAGGACCAGAGTATGTGGTTTTGGCCCATTGAAGCCACTTCCTTAAATTACATGACATCCAATTTCATCTTCTAGATGGTTTGCACCAGTTTTATGAAAGACAAATCAAACTATCATTAATGAGGGAAAAGTGCCTTGGACAAAAAGAAGTATAGTCTTGCCGTGCATTGTTGAGTGCGCTCGGATTGTCCTTTAGCCTATGTCTGACAGAACAATCCAGTAAGGCTCAGAAAAGTCACCTTTGGAATATTAAGCCTTTTCCAGAGATTCTTAAGAAACCTCTTGCACACAGAGATGGAAGACATAAAAACAACTGGGGCGTCTGGCTCTGCCCTGACAGCAAGCTTCCTCTTTTATTTATAAATCTGATGTGGTTTTGCTTATTCCCTAGCTAAAGTGGCAGTTCTCTAAGAGTGCAGATTACATGAGTTTCCAAGGTGGAAGATTTTCGATGCAGTTCATAGGAAAGAGTCTTCACTCCCAAGATTTTGCTCTTCAGAGGGAAGGTCACTGCTTTCCCTCCCCATACACCTGAGCGTTCCAGATGCCTGTTGGGTTTTAGTTACCTGGTGGGAACCTGGGCTTCTGGAGTTTTTTGAGCAGAGAAACAGCAGTAATATCCTGAGACGCCATGAAAACTCCCTTTGTGGCTAGGATACTAAGATTTACCAAGGTCTCCTTTTGGAGACTCCCCACTTTCCTGTACACACACACACCCACACACAGACACACACAAACACACACACCGCTGTGAAGAACTTATCCTGTGATCACAGGAATCGTCTGATTTTATCTGCATTCTCTTGGTGAGTCTTCGAAGCTGTAAATTCTCCCTCATGGTGACTAGATGCAGAAGGATTAATCCCCTAAGTCTCAGAAGAGTCATTGGGTGTGAGAAATAACTTTTTCCATTCACCAGGCTCTTCTGTGGTGGAACCAACCCTCATGTGGGGCCTGCTGGAAATCCCACTGGGTCATCCGATGTGCTGTTTGCCTTTCAGAGGCTCAGCAACAAGTCAACAGGAGTGGCCCTGTGCTTATTCAGGCTCTAGTGACTTTGTTTCCTTCTAGAATGTTCATTTTCAATTTATCAAATATTTCAAGCAAACAATGAAGTGCAAAGAATAATTTAACTCTTATGTGTCCCCCTAAGATTTTTCAAGTATTAACATTTTTCCATTTGTTTTAGATTTTTTTAAATAAAATATTACGGGTACAGTGGAAGATCCCTCCCTATTTCCATTTCAATTTCCCATTGCTACTCAGAGTAATTCCTATCTTGAATTTGATGAGTAGTATTTCCATTTTACTACATATATGGGATATCCAAAAAATATATAGCATTGTTATGTGTTTTAAAACATATATAAATGGTATCACACTGTACTTGAGCCTTTTGCAAGCTACTTTTAATATTCAACATTTGAAGAATCATTTTCACGTTGGTACATTAAAATCGAGTTCATTTATTTTTGAACGGTATATAGTATTCCATTATAAGACTATATACCACAATGTATCCATTTCTTTATTGATGGACATTGGACTGATTACAATTTTGTTTTTGCTATTAGTAACACTGTAAACAACCTTGTCCATGTATGAAAGTTTCTCTAGATCTGCACCGTACATACGGTAGCCGCTAGCTTAAAATGTGGCCAGTCTAAATTGCAATGTGCTGTAAATATAAAATACACACCAGATTTTGAAGACTTAGAATGAAAAAGGAAGAATGTAAAGTATCTCATTAATAATTTTTATATTCATTGCATGCTGAAATGACAATATTTTTATATATGTTGTTAAATAAAATGTTATTAAAATGAATTTCACCTATAATTTGGCTACTAAAAACATTTAAATTATATGTATGTCTTGCGTTACATTTCTATTGGACAAGGCTGTTCTAGACCAGGAGTTAGTAATCTACAGCCCACAAGCCAGCCAGCTGTGTTTGTAAGTAAAATTTTGCTGGAAAACATGCCCATTTATTTACATACAGTCTGTGGCTTCTTTCCTGCTAAAACAGCAGAGTTGAGTAGTTGCAACAGACACCGTATGACCCACATGCCTAAACCATTTACCATCTGTCCCTTTAAGGAAAAGTTTGTTGACCCCTATTCTAGAGCAATGATTTTTAACCTTCTTTTAACCAGAACCCACAAAAGAAATATATTTAATATCGTTATCCAACACACACACCCCTGAAACAAAAGTTTCACACGCAAAGTTTCACAAATCCTTACAACATATTTTCATATTTTCTGGTCTGTTCTAGTTTATTAAAATAAACTGCTGGTCAATAAACTGCCGTGGCTCACTAAATTGACTTAGCCATTCATTCACTACTAGTCATTTGAATATCATCGCTCAAGGATATATACCTAAAAATGGCACAAGTTCATTACAGGAATATGCATATTCAACTTTACAGGATTCATCAAAGTGTTATCCAGAGTGTGTGTGTGTGTATGTGAGTGTGTGTACCGATCTTCAATCCCACAGACAGTGCAAGAAACTTCCCATTTTCCCACATCTTTAACAATATCTGATATTGCCAGACTGATCTGATAGGTGTAAAATGGAATGTTGTTTTTTAAATCTGATAACTACTAAGTTTGATCACCTTTTCATGTGTTGATTGATTTTTTTTTTTCTTTTTGAATTGTCTGCTTGTGTTCATTGCCCTTTTTTGAATGGGGTCATTTGTCTGTCTGTTGCATTCTTTTGATGTTCTGGATACCAATCCTTTATCAGTTATGTAGATTGCAAACGTGTGGGTTGCCCACTCCAAGGCTTGCTTTTTTTCACTTTCTTTGTGGTGTGTTTTATTTTATCAGACAGAAGTTTTAAATTTTAAAGTAATCAAATTTATCTATGTTTTCCTTTATGGTTCTTTTTTCTTTTTTAATCTCATTTAAGAGATCCTGCCCTATATGCCAAGATCATAAAGATTTTCTCGATTTTCTTCTAACAGATTTTAAAATCTTGGGTTTTTTTCTGTTGAAAATTCATGTTTGTACGTGGTGTGAGATATAGCGTTGCTTTCCTTTTTTTTTTTGTCCTACTGTAAATAGCTAGTGTATGAGGGTCATTAACTGACATGTCCCTCCTTCCATCACTGATGCAACACTACCTTTGTCACATAGCAAGTTCCTGTATGCAGAGGTCTGTGTCTTAGATCTCTGTCCTGAAAACATTGGCCCTAGATGTATCAGAAACAAACCTTTACTGATCTCACATATACTGCCACCAGGTCTAGATGGTGGTACAGGCAAGTTGTCGCAATCTTTCGAGGGACGCGTCATCCCTGTCTTATACAAACCACGTGAGGTGATTGAAAAAGAGAAAAAGTCACCCAGGTCGCTTCATGACTCTAATTTGACCTTTATACCAAAACTAGACGAGAACGGTACAAGACAGAAAAATTATGGACTAAGCTCACATTTTAAAGTAAATGTAAAAATCTTAAATTGAATATTAGAAAAACTAAATCCAGCATTGTGTAGTAAAATAAGTTTCTGCAAAGTGTGCAAGCATGGGTCAATTTAAGAAAAGTTATTAATGTAGTTCATCACGTTGGCAGAATAAAGAAGGAAAGCGATATGATTTTTTTATAGATGTGGGAAAAGCCTTTGATAAAATCCAAAAACTATAAATGATTTAAAAAGATAAAGTGTTTAGATAACTTAGAATAGAAACACTCTTCCTTAACCTGATAAAGAACATCTGCTAAAACCTACAGCAAACATGCACTTCGTGTGGAAACATCCCTTATCCCACTCTGATATTGAGCTCCCTCTTTGCATCTGGCACCTGGGAATTTTTCTTTCTTTCAATGCTTTGCTGTTAGTTTAAATAGTTGTGTGTGTCTGTGTGTGTGTCTGTGTGTATACTCACATATGCACACTTTTATGTTTTGCTTTGCTGCTGGTTTAAATAGTTGTGTGTGTGTGTATACTCACATACGCACAGGTTTATGTATTTTTTAGTTTTGTCTATTTCTATACATTTCACTGAGTGTTTTCCTAAGTTTATGGCACGGGGAGCTGTGCCAGCTCAGCGGCTATGGCGCTGGAATTTCTCCCCTGTCAGTTTTCCAGGCCTGAAGACCAAGAGACTCCAGAGACACTTTGGCGGGGGCACAGTAGTTGGGTTGCCATAGAGCTGGCTCCTCTCCTGGATTAAGGAGTTGTCATTATTCACAACTTCATATCTTGGCTTCATCTGGAAAAGCCGTTATTGATGGATCTGGTGAGGATAAAAGTATTTTAGGAACCTGTCTATGATTATATTTTGCCAGAAGGTAAAATAAAGATAATCTACAGCCATAGTACTTCCTAAGGATTTGATATTTGCAAGATCCCCACAGTGACGTGAAACATAAGGACTACTATTAGACGTAACATTGCCGTGACTGTCGCACTTAGGTTTAACACCTTTAAAACATTTTTTCATGTATTTCCAAGGGTTGGTGGTGGAGAGAGAGGTATGTTTCTAAAGAGCACTTTTCATAGTAGCAAACAAACTTTCTCTAAACTTTTCTGTTAAAGAACAAGGGATTCCAGTGACAGTGAAGATCACTTCAGGGCTTGGCAATGTTGAACACAAAGAACAATCGATACATTCTTGACTGTAAGGTCATGTGCATAAATAAGGCCGTTCTGATGCCAAGTCAATACAATACTGTAGTTTTCCTACAGCAGATATTGCGGTATAGATCTGCTGTAGTGGGAACAGCAATCTCATCAGGAAGTATCAGTTCAAACAAATCTGGGTTACCACCAACAGGGAAAGAGCTGGATTGATTTGCCCCACTGCGTGGTGAAAATGTCAGGTCCGAGTGAATATTCATGTGGTGCTTAGAGCAGGGGAGGAGAAATCAATAAGCTAAACACTCTACCTAATAATGGAACTCTTTTCTCCAAGGCGAGTTCTTTTTTCTTGAACTTGGTGTTCCTGTTCCTGATATGGTGGAAATGCTGTCCTAGGGATGCGACAGAAGATTTCCTAGAAAGCCTAAGGGCAGATTTATTCCATAGTTCTTTGATAAGGATTATGGTAACATGGTTCTGTGTGAACATTGCACTAGGAGTCTGGCTAAAATTGAAATAAAATTTTCCTTAATTCCGAGGAACAACCTAGACCCTTTGAAGCGATGTCAAGAGAGTAAAAAAGAAATCCCACATTTTTGGTCCCTAATTTGCAATTCACTTGTTCTGTGATTGTGCAGAAGCTGCCCAGTCTCTGTATATCTCTATACACTGGCTTGTATGATAATGTTCAATTTTTCTTTGTAGAGATGTTACACAGAATGTAATAGATGACGTAAATGTTTTGGCAGATGAGATCAGAATATAAAGGCAGTTCCTCCCAAATCATGATTTTGACATTTGTCTAAACTTCATAGACTCATTTCTCCTAACTGTACCATAGACATCTTCTACCGTGCACGTGCCTAATGTTTCAGAAGAGCCCCTGTTCTCTCTTCCCCAAATCATTTTTGCAAAACTTGCTGGCGTTGTTCAGGTGTCAAAAGCATAGCAGGTCCATGATCCATCAGCCTGGTTTTTGAAAAGAAACCAAATTAATTACTTTTATTGTTTGTTCCTCCATTTTCCAGGCACCTTTTAAAAATGAACAAGAGCAGCTCTGATTTGGAAAAAGTGAGCCAGGGCTCGGCAGAGAGCCTCAGCCCGTCCTTCAGGGGCGTCCACGTCAGTTTCACCACGGGCTCCACGGACAGCCTGGCCTCGGACTCCAGGACCTGCAGTGACGGAGGTAACAGACTCGACCTTGATGGGGAGCCTTAGATTCTCAAGTCTGCAAGGCCAGGCCTGGATTAATTGCCAGGATTTGGAAGGGCTCAGGTAGACCTACTGTCTTGGCCCTGTTCTCCCCATAAGGTAGACTCTATCAGGGAGCGGTTGATGTTAATTTCCTATTGAATTATGACAAGGCGCCTCATCTCATATGGGCCTCTCCAGTTATACACAGTGCATCCACATGGCAGCAAGGTGGGAGGAGGCCGAATTTGAAAGCATATTGAAAGACTCCCTATTCCCTGGGTAATGAGCCATCTACATATGAGTCTGCACTCCATTTCTGTCCTCAGGATTAGTTCTCAAGGGATGGGGTACATACCAACCACAGGTTTTCACACACAGCCCTCCCCCCATCTCTCTGTCTGTGCTCTATCTTTCCTGCAAATGCATGGACACATACGTGCACACATGCACACACTTACTTGGACACACAGCAGGTGTTCATACAAATGCTTGTTAAATTAAAGGATTACACCACCATCCATCCCACTTTTCTGGAAGAAGCTCTAAGGCGTAATATGTGAGTCTGTCCTAATTGGGTATGTCCCTTAAAAGGAACTCTTGTTTTTCTGTAGTTGTGATAAGTAGTATTAAAACCTCTCACCCTTCCAGCATTCTTTGTGTGTGTGTGTGTCCTCTCCCACATTTCTCGTAGACTTGCTTTAGCATGTTAGGTTTCAACATGTGCCAACATGACTGCCTTTCCCACTCTATGAAGTATTTCTTCTCAGTAGGCAATTTTGGAGTAGAGGATTCCATTGTAAATTTACTGTCACCCACATTTTTGTGTCTAAAAGATGAGTACCGCTAAGACAAAAGCATAATTATAAGTCAGTCTGTGGTGTGTTCTGATGGGGAACGTCTGACAGCTCTGACTTAAAAACAGGAAATGTCTTAGTCTTGATTTCTGGATTTTCTTTTTCTGCAGATTTCCCTGGGCTTCTATCTTTTTCCTTTTCCCATCCCATTGTGCAAAAATTCCACGAGGCAGATTATTCCACAGGGGGTTTGGCTGGGCACGTGAACCATTAGTCCCTGTGCTGGTCAGCCCTGACCTGCTCTCTTGGGGGTGGTCACCCATTCTGATGGAGCAGAGTACAGTGGAGCCCTCCATGGGCCACAGGCCAGCTGGTGTTGATGAGAGCTGGACTTAATTGCCTCAGCACTTTGCTGCTCAGAACCAGCAAATCATCCTGTCTGCTCTCAGGGTCTAGCCAGGAAGGTAAGATTAAAATGCATGACATGAGGGCCAGCCTGGTGGTGCAGCAGTAAAGTTCACACATTCGGCTTCAGAGGCCCGGAGTTTGCTGGTTCGGATCCCAGGGGCAGACCTACGCACTGCTTGTCAAGCCATGGTGTAGCAGGTGTCCCACATATGAAGCAGAGGAAGATGGGCATGGATGTTAGCTCAGGGCCAGTC
Source organism: Equus asinus (assembly GCF_041296235.1). NCBI lineage: Eukaryota > Metazoa > Chordata > Mammalia > Perissodactyla > Equidae > Equus > Equus asinus. The sequence goes on from NC_091816.1 coordinate 15,263,821, forward strand.
TTCCTCAGCAGAAAGGGGAGGATTGGTGACAGATGTTAGCTCAGGGCTAATCTTCCTCAAAAAAACAACAAAAAATGCATGACATGAGGGTGGATGGGCTAAGCGAGGAAACTGGGCTGCCCAGAACCTAAGTGTTTGTAGAGATAGGAAATTGGGCTGCCCAAAACACAAACCCTTATAAAGGCTTCCAGAAGAGAGAGGAATCAATGAGGGCTAGTGGAGGTTCAGAGATGGCTTTGTGAGAAGATAAAACTTTAGTTCATGTTTTAAGTGTGGTTAGAATTGAGGAAGTAAAGGGTGGACGAGAAGGCTTTGCAGGTTAAGGAAAGAATAAAGGCAGAGTGAAGACATAAGGTTCGCAGAACACATTGGGAAAAGGGTCAGACCAGCTGTACGCACGTCAGTGGAGGCAAGTGAGGGGAAAATGGGCGTGAGGTTGGTGGGAAGCTGGAGGATGGATTGTACAGAGTTCTTGAAACCAGTTTGTGGAGTTCAGAAATAGGGAGCCACTGGGGGTTTCTGAGTACAATGGTGACACCTAACTCAGACATTTTTGAACTAAAATGAAAACATTTTCATGGTTATTCCTTTATCATGAGCCAGTTACCCAATGGAAATGCACTCCAAAATTTGGATTCCTAGATTGACAAGAAGGCATAGACCTTGTTACTGGACTCTGGGTCCTTAGAATGAACCATTTCTATCTGCTGCTCCTGCGTATGGCTCTGTACCCGGAACCATGCTTTGAAACTGGCAAGATCAAAGGCATTCTCTCTTTCTTTTTTTTTTTTACCTTTTCAACATCTCTTAAACATTAATCTGGGGAATATCCAGAACCACTGGTCATGGAATGTAAGAAACCCTTCATTCAGCTTCTCATCATTAACCAAGGCAGCTTGCCTTAGGTCAGTAATTGAACAATTGTATTTCAGCCCCAGAGTCCTTATTCGCTTTTACCTCATAGCAAAGATGTTCACCCCTCGTGCCTTTTGTTACTATTTGCCTTCTAGTACTGAAGCTGAGAGACTGGTTTGGAATGAGCAAGTTCAAGCTGAAGTTTTTTGAAATCAGAATGTGGTGTCTGCCTTTCTAAATATTATATACTAAGTCAAAAGATACCATTAAACTGTACATTTATTTTGTCAATAGAAATTCACTGATGAAAATGACCCATTTTTGTATCCGCAGTATAGGCTGGCCAGAGTGAGTTGAGGACAAAGTCATTCCAGGACATACATAATAGTAGCTTATGTAAACTTCTTGGAAGCTTATCAGAGTCGATGGTTAAAGTTAGTTTTCTACTATTCAAGTTTTGTGGCAAAGAAAAAAAAGTTTTAAATTTTATAAGAAAAACAAACATAATTCAAGTCTATAACTTTGTGGCATTTTTAAAATGTTTGTCTACATTTTATGTTTACAAAATATATTTGTATCAGTATTAATTTCACCTCTTTATGCTTATACCGCATTTCATATTCCTCAAAGCACATCTGTCATGCCATTTGTCCATGTGGGCAGTTCACTTGAACAGTGAGTGAACTCAGAGGAAAAATTCATCTCAGCAGTTGCTTGGTTTATGCTTGGTTTGGGAGGGACAGACTGCATATGTCAGGACAGATCTATGAATGCTGCCAACGGGAAGGTTATCTGTGGTAATGGCTGGATGGGTGTGGGGGGAAACGATCGCCTAAATGAGCATCAGAAATGGTCACCAGAAGACAAAAGAAAGACATGGTCCTCAGAAGAAAAAGAAAAGAAATGGTGATCAGAAGACTCTTGTGCTTTAAATGGTTACTTTTAAATATGCAAACCTCATGTCGCATTATGATCGTTTTCATTTTTGTGTTAGCATAACAAAATTCAGTTCAGCAGTTTGACCAACATCTATGGCTGCCAGGTTCCCATAGTCCAGGAGATTAGAGAGTCCTCTGTGGAACTGAAACTGTTGGCACAAGCAATAGATAGGATAAGAAGTCTAACTATACAGTGATTGTGGGTATAACTCACATGAAGATATGTACCAGGGCAATGTTGATATTCTTATTTTTATGACTAGTAAACCAGATACAGAAAGTTAATTAAGTATCTTGACAAAAGCCAGCTTGTTTTTCTCAGTAATAATGCCAAGCAGATTCTTAAAATATATACGTTAATGCAATCATTGATTTGATGGTTATTTGTTGAATGCAAACTCTGTGTTGGGTACAGTTTTATATGTTGAAAGATACAGCAGTGACCAAAAAATGCCCAGTCCCTTCTTTCATGGAGCTCACATTCTAGTGGGGAGAGGCGGGCAGTGAGGAAGATCAAGGAGTCAAGTGGCCTGCGTATCAGGTGGCAGAAAAATCGAGCCTGGAAGTGGGCTGGGAGAAGTGGGAGGACCTGTCGAGGGGAGAGACAGTAAGTCCACAAAGATCACACATCAGTCAGAATGAGTGACAGCCTGACCTTCACTGAGCATTGGCTCCCCGACAGAAATAGTGTTCTTAAAAAGGTGGTCCTGAAAAAACCATCTAAAACTCTCTAGCTAAAAATAGTGTGTTTCCTGACTATTAGAACACTTGATCCTAAACTGATGGGTTCGCTCTTACATATTACATTGGTATTTTGTTCTAACACAGTGTGTCCCTGCTTGACCCCCAGCCCTCATGAAGAAAGACTGGGCCATGGGTTCTGTTCTGGGAGAGCGATTACAGAAAGACGAAGAAGCTATCTCAAAGGAAAAAATGTTCATTTTTAAGATTATCTGTGCCCTGAGCCCTGACAATATCTCTAAAGTGAAGTTTCATCTCAGTTTAAGCTATTCCCTTTAAACTGAATTTTAAAATATACGTCATTACTTTAATAAAGTTAATACGTGTCTACGGTAAAAATTCAAACAACAGAGAAAGGTGTGAAATGAGAAGTCAGAGTCTTCAGACAGCCCCATCCTGGCTTCCACCACCACTTTGAACATTTGTTTCTACATCATCCCAGAAATTTTTATCCATATTTCAAATATCATAAACTTCAATTCTACACATTTTTATACTTAATTTATATCTTGAAGTCTTTCAAATCAGAACCTCTAAATCTACCTCATTTTTTTAAAATGCGAATTTTTTTACTGTATGAATCAGTTAAACCCTTCTCTTATCAATGCATGTTTGCGTTGTTTTCATTACAAGTCTACAGAAAGATCCTGGGACATACACTGAAATAATTTGGTGAACATATCCGTAAGGTAAATTCTTAAAGTGGAATTGATGTGTCAAAATGCATATGCGTCTTAAACAGATGTTACCAATTAGCCTCTAAAAATGTCAGTTTACACTTCTATCAACAGCCTGAGAAAATGCTTTGAATTAACTTATAGTTTTACTATGAATCTGGAGGAAAACCCTTAAGGATTATGTTATAACAGCGGATTGAAAGACCGTGATTCCGGAACCACACTGGGGCGGGAGGCATGAAATAGTTTCCATGAGCCTATTTTCCAAACGAAGATAGTGCTTCTCCTCTTTTGCATGGAAATCACATTCCCATCTTGATTATTCTTTCTTGGGATGAGGAAGTGGTCCCAAGAGACTGCCCACAAATGCCTCGTTTCCATCCACTTGTAAAAGGCTAATCGTATGCTTCCATTTTCAGACCACGTTTACCTTCTTGAAAAAGCAAGAGTTCCTTTTGAAGGAATGCTTTGCTGCTCTTTTCTTTTTTAAACATTTAGAGTTGAGCTTATTCTGATTGTGAGACCAAACAAAAGGTTGCACAATTTTCCTTTGGAGGAAAAAGTTACACATGTGAGGCTAGGACATCCCCCCACCATCACGTCTTCTTGGGAGAGGGGGTTTGGCAGAAACCTGCAAAACTGTCACTTCCTGTGTGACACTGGCAAGGTGCCTACACAGCCGGCTTTAGTTTCTCACCTTTATTGTGAGGGGACTGAACGAGGCCACAGGGCATGGGCGAGGTTTTCTCCATTTGCTTTGTCCCCTATGCCTTGCATTTAATAGTTGTTCAAGAAGTAATGACTGAATGAATGGATAAATCTGTGCAGCCCTTTCCAGCTGTACAATATATTACCCTCCTTTTTAAAAACGATCTGTCGTAGAATACTCCAAGATTTTCAAGCAAAAGAAAATTCAGTTCGCTTTACCTTACCGGAAGTTGGAGAATAGTCAGACACGAAAGCTGAAGTTTGGAGCTTGGGGACTGTTAGCTGGGACTCTGCCCTTTGCCTCCACATTTGCTCTGACCCAGCCGCTGTCAGAAGGCACCGAGGGAGCCAGAAGGCGCTCATTCACAGGGCTCGGAACTGGACTGACCACTTCCTCCATAAGCTCAGCTCTCATTTTGGCCGTAGAGAACAATGAAAGTGCCTATTAAAACCCAGCGAGAAGAGAAGACTCTGTAATAAGGAAAACCTCACAGGTTTGAACTTTTGGCCTGCATTTCTGTGTAGGGGTTAAGCTATTTTTCCCGATCACTGAAATCCTGATTTCTCTGCTTTCTAAATATAATGGCACCAAAGTAGTATACCTTCCTTTCGGTCTTTTTAAGATCCCCCCAATGCCCCAATGTGATGTGTACTCCCCCACTTTCTCTTCCCTGAAACACATGCACTAAGGAGGTGCAGAAGTGTATCTACTCTGTAGCCGGCTCCTGGCTTTATATGCAGAATTGGAAATTGAAAGGAAAACTTAGGAACTGGGATTGAGCTCCCTGGCCCAGTTAGGATGCAAAACCATTAAGAAACCTACCAATGATGTAACTATGATGTAGGCCAACTTCCCAGAAAAGTATTTTCCATTCTCACCCCTTTTAAACCCTTAATTGTAAGCCAGAATTTGGAAACAGGGTGATGTCACACCAGCATAAAACCAGGATATATTTGAATTTGTCTCATGTGCCCTTGGAGCTGAGTCTTGAGAATATGAGCTGTTGGCCAAAGTTTTTCAGGATTTTTTAGGCACATTTTTCTGAACCAGTGGTTTGCCTGTAAGTTTTGAAACTATTTTAGGTGTCAAGGCATATTTGTTCCCTCTTCTTTCTGGCTCTTCTAAGTGTAGTGTGGCATCTGCTGCAAATAGTAAGAATCGAGCTGCTGTGTTCCCCACAGGCGTGTTTATGAGGAGCTTCCCTCAAGTAAGAGGCAAGAAAATGACAGAGTCAGAGTGGGTCTGTGGGGGTGTCCCTGATCCCGTAGAAGACGGCTACTGCTTATCTCCTGGTGGGGAAACCAGTTTCATGGAGAAGGACCACATGTTGGCTTCTATTTCAGAGTAGCCCTGAGGATATTAACAGCTGAGATGTTATATGGTCCTGAGGTGGCTGGGAGCTGTCAGAGTGAATTATGATCTTCTCACCAGCTGTGGTTCCACATCTGGAGAACAGCTGTAAAGAACCCATAAGTTCAGAAGGACGCCTCAGGTTGGAAGGCAGTGTGCCTGTTACAGAACTAGGCAGGGTTTTTTTCTGAATACAGAAAACAATATGCGTACATAGTGCCCAGCTATGTGGGTACAGTCCGCATTTCCCATGAGCCTCACTTCATCGGATGAGGTTTGTGTAACTATGATCCTTTGCATCTGCTGCAGAAGTGCATGGTTGGGGAGCGTTTTCATGCAGTGCCATCCTCTGATGAGTATGTGCTATATGGAGTGATTGCTGGGTAACAAACACATAGTATCCAAGAATGAAGAATTAACTAGCCTGTGCGCTAAACCTTGAAGCCATAACTCCTCCTAATACCCAGTACTCCTGCCAGATTTGCCTAAGTGGTTTTGGGATATAGATCTGATGAAAGCCAGTGACTAACACACTTCCCACAGGAAAGCAGCACACAACAGGGTGCAGGAGAAAATCACTTCTTTTGACTCCCTGAACACACAGGTTATTTTTGTGCTAAAGCAGAACCTCTTGATTCTCTTTGGTAATCTACAGAATAGGAAGTGTATGGATTTTTTTTAAGATTCCTGCTATCCTTACAGATTGGAAAGTTCACCCGAAGCAGCTGTGGGAACTAGAGATAGAGAGACCACCGGTTGAAGCGAGATAACCATCTGCCTAGAGGTGTTTTATTTCAGGAGCAGGTTTGAGACAAAATGCACGTTAGGAGAGGTCGAAAATGGAGAGAGTGGCTGAAATTATAGACTGTGAGTGCTGGAAGGGGCCCTCTCGGTGATGCAATCAGGTCAGTGAGGTCAACAGCTAGTTAAGGGTCATTCCGCTGTCTGCCCTCAGATTGGAGTAGAGGCAGACAGGGACGTGGTGGAGGCATCAAGGAGAGCTGTGCAAGGAAGGCAAGAAAGACAGACCAAGAAGGATGGGGAAATAAGCACAGGCTTAAGGAGGGGATGAGCCAAAAAACTGATTGTTAAGGGCTGGCCTGGTGGTGTAGCAGTTAAGTTCATGCCCTCTGCTTCAGCAGCCTGGGGTTTACGGGTTCAGATCCCAGGTGCAGACCTATGCACTGCTTATCCAAGCATGCTGTGGCGGCATCCCACATACAAAATAGAGGAAGATGGGCACAGATGTTAGCTCAGGGCCAATCTTCCTCAGCAAAAAGATGCTAATCTTCCTCAAAAAAAAAAAACAACAAAACCCACTCCCCCACCCAACCTCCAGCCAGCTGGACTAGGGACCAGAAGGAGCCTTGAGCATAGGCAGGAGTTCTGACCATGGACAGGCTGTCCTGTCGCTGGAGGCGCTGATTAAAGCACCGACCGGGCATTCTGATCATGCTGCACTTCCTCCCCACCCCCATCTTCTGCGTGTAGATAATAAATTGAGGATCAGACCCCTCGATGGCGGGCTTCTGCGGTCCAGAATGCAGAAAGGCCAGAAATGGACATGTTTCCACCTGCCGTCCTCTTGCTCATCACCTGGGTGCTTGGCGGCTAAGGCTTAGTGTCCCTGGACAGCCCCCGCACATAAGGAGTCTTGCTCCTCCCTTCCTGAGCCTAGCAGCTGATAAGCAATCCTCCTCTTCTCTCTCAGCCTCTGCTGCTAGAGGGAGGAGGAGAGGAAGTGAATCAGCCGCCCCAGCTTCCTCTGTCCACACTGCCGACCGAGCCCTGGGAGGGAAAAAGCTGCTTCCTGGGGAGTGTGGGCTGGGGGAACCTATGGACCCCAGGGTGTCAGAGCCTGCTGAGATCAGCTGCCATCAGGGTCTCCCCTCCTCTGGCTGGCTGTCTCTTGCGTGCCCCCGTCGTGACTGCTGAGGGGAGAATACATGGGTGTGGGAAGTTGACTGGTCCCAACTTCGCCACCGCTGCTTGATTGATAATTAACCTGGGCCTCCTGGAAGGGATATAAATCACTCATTCAGCCTTGCTGGCAGGCGCCCCACCTGTCATTAGCAATGCAGGGTGAGGTGGGAAGGAAAACTTGCTACAATCTTGATAAACCACTTGGAAGCAAGAGCAATTGCGTCCTGGAGGCCTGTGAGCATGAGAAGCTTCCTCCTGGGTCTGGTGAGAGATGGTGGAACCAGGAAATGGTGCGGGTCAGTCTTGCTCCGCTGCACGGGGCTTCTCTTGCTGTGAACCTGTTCCTTCTGGCTCCTGTGTTCAACAGGCTGCATGCACCCACTTAGGCCTCCTGTGAGCTCTGCATTTGGGGTCTGACTAGGCAGGAGGGCCCTGCCTCACACGCTGTTGGTGTGTGTCTGGGGTCAGCGAGGCTGGGGCATGGATGGCAGCACCCACTCTGCCTGGGGCAAGGTGAGCCCTAAGATGTGGTCATGCACCTTGCTCCCGAGAGGGACCCTTCTCCTGAGCATCCCAAGTAAGGAGACCCAGTGTTGGTGTGAGGGCCTTTGTGCCAGTGCTTGTTCCTTAGGGGCCCATTCTGTCCCCACTTTTGTTGGAGAAAACAGAAGGACTCAGTGTGGGTACAGAAGGTTATTCGGAGCAGCCCTGGAAAGATCTTGTGCATCTGAGGGAGGTGACACAAAACTAACAGTTTGCTCCCTTTGCCTTGGGCCTCTGTGCCTGTTGCCCCTCTTTCATTCTAGTCATTGTGCTACGGTGAGGAAGGGGACAGAGAGGCAGGCCATGCCCTGCCTTTCAGGTGACATGGCACAGTGAACTAAATGAGGAATGCACACCATAAGTACCTATTTCCTTGAATCTAGGACCCATATTTCTTTCACATTTTAATCTTCAGGATAATAGGATGCATTTTAAAACCTATGAATATAGTTAATTTTTTTTAATCCCCCTAAAAGCTGTTGTTAAAATAGTGGGTACATCTTTGAGTCAGTTCTTAGAATGAAAGAAACAAGTATTATTTCAATTTTCCCTTTCCTGTCTCTAATGTCCACACCTTTTCCTACTTTTTTTTTTTTTTTTTGGTGAGGAAGATTAGCCCTGAGCTAACATCTGTTGCCAATCTTCCTCTTTTTTTGCTTGAGGAAGATTAGCCCCGAGCCAACATCCATCCATGCCAGTCTTCCTCTGTGTTGTATGTGGGATGCCTTGACAGCCACAACACGGCTGATGAGCGGACTAGGTCTGCGCCCAGGCTCCAAACCCACAAACCTGGGCCACAGAAGTGGAGTGCATGGAACTTTAAACCGCTCAGCCACGGGGCCAGCCCCCTTCCTACATATATTTTACCTGAACTCTTGTTACATTGTGGAACCTCCATTTCATACATTGATACAAAGAAGAAAGTCCAGTCTTCACCCTGTCTAGACTAGCCCTTTATCTCACAGTCTGTGATGTTTCTGAACGTCCCCGTGCTCTGCAGAGACCTGTGGCCGTGACGGAATCTTCCCCAAATCCGATTCAGATCCACATGCACCAGTTTGGGAGCCATGGGGCCTAGGAAAGATTTGCTTTCCCTTAAGATCTGTTTCTTCTTCTGTAAACTCACCATCCTCTGTCTTCTAAAATATCTGTGGGGCTGCCTTCCCTCACAAGCCACCAGAGCGTTTGTCAAAACTCATAGAACTACATACTAAAAAGGAGGAATTTTACTATAGGTAAAGTGTACTTTCTGTAAACTTGACTTTAAAAAAAGTCCAGTCAGACCGCACGCATTCTGGTTTGTTGTTGCTTGCAGCATTGTTTGCAAAATATTGGAAACAACCTAAGTGTCCATCAAGAGGTGATTGGTTAAATAAATTGTGATACTTGCATATGACAATATATTACTGGATAGCCGTTAAAAATAACTACATAGATCTGTACATCTGATGTGACATATCTCCAAGATGTAGTGACAAGTGAAGAAAAGCAATATTCCAAACAGTGGGCACCATTTGCTCTCCCTTGTGTAAATGTGTCCGTGTGTGTTTGTTTGGGTTGCATGGCGTATCTCCAGGCAGGTGCATGAGAAATTCCCACAGGGTTCCCTCTGCTCAGAGGGACCGGGTACTAAAGGATGGAGTAGGAGGAAGATGTCATTGGCACTGTACACCTTTGTTGCATTTTGAATTTTTTTCATTGTGCATATATTGTCTCCTTAGGAAATAGATAAAAATAAAATAAAATAAACTGCTTTGACCAAAAAAAAAAGACACAGGTCCCCGGATCTGAGGGGCATAGGCCTCCAGCCTGATTGTTTCTGTTTCTGGTTTTCAGGCCCATCCTCCGAGCCGACTCACTCGCCCACCAGCAGTGGCAAGAAGCTCTTTGCTCCTGTCCCGTTCCCTTCGGGCTCCACTGAGGATGTGTCCCCCAGCGGCGCGCTGCAGCCCCCGCCCCTCCCCCAGAAGAAGTTAGTGAGCCGGGCGGCCTCTTCGCCAGATGGCTTCTTCTGGACCCAAGGCTCCCCCAAGCCAAGAGCAGCGAGTCCCAAGCTGAACCTCAGCCACTCGGAAACCAATGTCTGCGTCCATGAAGAGTCCCACTTCAGCTACTCCTCAAGCCCCGGGAGCCGCCACCATCCTATCTTCTCCTCTTCTGAGCCTCTGGAGAAAACTTTCAAAGGCAGCAGCCACTGGGTCCCAGCACCGGGGCTGGCGGGCAGCAGAAGCGGCTGCGGGAGCCCCAGCCCCCAGTGCAAAGGGGCCCCCTCGGCCTCGTCCTCTCAGCTGAGCGTGTCCAGCCAGGCCTCCACCGGCAGCACCCAGCTTCAGCTCCACAGCCTCCTGAGTAGCATCAGCAGCAAGGAGGGCACCTACGCCAAGCTGGGGGGGCTCTACGCCCAGTCCCTGGTCCGCCTCGTGGCCAAGTGTGAGGACCTCTTCATGGGCGGCCAGAAAAAGGAGCTGCACTTCAACGAGAATAACTGGTCGCTCTTCAAGCTGACCTGTAACAAGCCCTGTTGTGACTCGGGAGATGCTATTTATTACTGTGCCACCTGCTCCGAGGACCCTGGCAGCACCTACGCTGTGAAAGTAGGTACCACCCCTCCTTCCCTCCTGCAGGGCAACCAGCTGGTCCCGGCTGGGGCAGAATTGCGCCCTGAGCGATCCTTTCTTTCGCCCTCGAGGCTGTAGGGGGCGGGCTGATTCCTGAGGTTCCTTTCAACACCTGCTGCGCTCGATGACTTGCCTCTCTGCGGGGCCAGGACGTGGTGCAGTGAGATCTCTAATGTGGCTCTGAGGCGTTCTGTGCTTTCAGGAATGAACCTCTGGGATCTAGCTGGATTAAGGGCACAGCTGTCTTTTAAGGCAACAGAGAGTTCATTTATTTATTCAGCAGGTTTTTACTGAGTGCTTGCTATATGCCAGGTATTTTGTAAAGATCTGAGTATATAGAGGTGAACATCCGGTTCCCTTGGAGCTTATCATCTCGTAAGGGCGATGGGCAGTAAAGATCTTGTTCTTGAAATGTTAGAGCTGGAAGGAGAGTTTGACCCAGGCATCATCTTGGACAATAAGAATAATTGCATTGCTTGAGCATTTGCTATACGACTAGACTCTTGGCTGGGCGTATTAACCACATACTCTCGAATCCTCACAGAGTAAGGGTTTATAGATGGGGATCTGAGGCTCAGAATGCTTTAGTAATCTGCCCACAGCTAGCTGGTAGCTCAGATGGATTTGAGCTCCGCTTTGTCCTGTCTCCAAAGCCTGTGCTACCATCCTGTCAGTTAAGAAAAATGAAGTTCAGAGAAGTTAAGCAACTAGCACAAGGCAACACAGCTTGCAGGGCTGTTGCGACCACACCCCGTTTCTCTCTCAGGATGCAGCTCTGAGCAAGCTAGTCGAGCCATCTGCAACCATCTGGCCACTCTGCTGTCTGCCACAGACTCTGGTCGTTCCGTATGACCCCCTTTCTCATCTTTGTTTGGAGTTCCTTGAATCCCTGGTGGGTCTGTGGCCCTTCTATAAATGCAGGCTTTTGTTGGGGCGTGAGGAGGGGACTCCTGAGCTCTCTTCTGCCATCATGTGTCCCAAGATAGTCTTTTATTTCAGTTAGAAAAACGCAAACAGTGAACTTGTGCGAAATAACCTTGGTCAGCTAGCTTCCTGTTTACTAGTAAGATTTTTAAAAATATGATTATTAGCCAAGGAAAATTGCAGTGAATTTTACCTTGAGATTTTTCTTAAGAAATTGTTGACACTACCTTAAAACATAGATTGGGAACCCCTGATTTATATGTTCCAGGGGCTAACTATAGTCACTTGCTGCCTTCCTGTGAAAAAACTAGGGAGGGTGTGGCTACTAGGAGGATCCAGTTAATTGTCAGAAATCAAGGCCCCAAAAGACCGGGGGGATACAGCCAGGATAGGAGGCCCTAGACGCAAGAATGCAAACATCCAGAATGAGAGTCTGGATTTCTTGAACTTCATTGCCTCTTTATATCTAAATCCAGCAGCTGCTTTCTTAGTGAGCTCTCCTTCCCTGCCACTCCCCCAACCACAGTTAAAAGGAAAAAGAGACGATTCCAGCATTTCCCTTCCTATTAAGATGGTGCTGTATCTGGTAGAGCACAAAGTGAGTGGACCCTCTGGTAAGCTAAACGTGATTATCCTGGTTCTCACCGTCCGCCCAGAGCCAGGGGTGGAGGTGCCTTTAGGAAGTTCTTCTCTTTTGCCAGCCCCAGTGAACCTGAGAGAGCCATCTGTGGGTCACCGCTCCCTTCCGCCTCCCCACAGTCAGATGCCTCAGTCACTCTCACCATCTCCTGGGCTGGCCCTGGGGGTTCATTCTGTGTCAAGGGGCAGCTGACCTCCCCACTTTGAGGAGGAAAGAGCCTGGTGGAAGAGGCTTACTCCCTCTTGTCCATGGGGTAGAAAGTGACGTGACCCTAAATGCAAGAACTAAGGGGCCACCTGGCGCCAGACCTGCCACTGGACCAGAACCTCGGGGCCATGGGTTTTGGTTTATCCGTAAGTGGTTGTGATGTGTAGCTTGCCTTCTAGAACCTTCGATAATAATGTAGAATTGGCCACAGTCTCCAAAGAACAAGGCAGAAAACTCGGCTTTCCCAGAGGATGTTAAAAACCAACATTGCTCCTCATTTCATTGCAAATCTAAACCATAAAGAAACCAGAAGATAGGCCTTGGTCCTCTAAGGATGCGAGTCCCAGGGGTCTCCTGTTTGACTTTGCTGGAGACTTGGCAGCTCGAGGACTATCTCGGTAATGTGTGATAGGAAGTTTGGAGAAGAGCTTCAAATATTGAGAGTCTAGGGAACAACAAAGTCAGTTTGCAAATGCGCCTGGCTTGGTAATGGGGCGGGGGCAGGAGGCGGGGGGTGGGGGGCTCGTTGTGGAACATCATTTTGCACGTGCAGCTGTTCCACTTCATTAGCGCCACAGTCTAGACGGAATACAGTCATCTGAAATCCACAGGAGGGGGAGCAGGTCTCCCGTCCCGCATTGCCTGTCTGTCGCTGAGCTCATTTCATCTGTGCACAGTAAGCAGGAGCACTGGTGGCGAGTCCCCATTAACAAAAGCGGGCTCGCACCTGCTACCGCTAATGCTGGGCCCTGGCATGTGGGCTGGGCGCCCTGCAGCAGCCAGGAGGTGAAGCCAGCTCTTGTCGCCCTACTCCATGAACATGTGGCCAAAGAAAAAAAATCTTTGGCTGTGTGGGATACAAACGAAGCTGTTTCATTCTTCAGTGGACTAGAACTCCAGTTCAGTAATTAGGGACCTGTGTTAAGCCGGCTGGGCCCTTTTTACTTAACAGATATGACTTAGCCCAGATTTGCAGCCGCAAATGAGGCCGTGGCTCCAGAGTTTAAAGGGAGAGTTGGCTCAGCAAAACATTTGAAATTGGAGCCGAACCAAAGGTTTGTGTGAAGGTCTTGAGCCGAAACCCAAGCGCAGACCCTCTGAAAATGAGATGGGGAGGAGTGAGGGGAGGTGGGGATGAAGAAGAAACCTCCCCCTCCTCCTCTACCACTCCAACCCGGCACTTGGCACTCTAGAATGATCTCGGGGGCGCCCGCCCAGGGCTCCTAGGCTCCTGAACATGCGCCGGCTCCCTGGTGCGGGGCTGTGAGGAAGCTGCAGGTATTGCCAGAGGACCAGCTCACTGGATTTGAAACGCATCCAGCCCGGTGGCCATTTACCCTGCCCCTAAACTTACGTCTCTGTGCAAACTGTCGGCAGCTCCACTGGAGCTCTGACCAAGAGTGTTTGCTGGGCCCAGGCCTTTGATACCCTTGAGAAAAGGCATCCTTGGAAACAACTTCCCAGCCCCGGGGCAGCTGCATCCTCCAGTTGGTACAATAACCTGCCAGCCAGCTCTGGATTGCTCATACCACCGCATGGCTACAGCCAGACCTGCAAGAGCAGTCACCATGGCAACTTTTCGCAGTGAGCGCTCACCGTGGGCTAGGCGCTGTGCTGAAAGCCATGCCTGTGCTGTGTCCCTTAATGCTCACCATGGCCCTGTGCAGAAGGGCTGTCACTGCCGCTGATACACAGAGGGGAAACAGACTTTGGGATAAATACCATCCATCCTCACTATTTATGGATTCCGCAGTTGTGAATTCGCTGCTAAAATTTATCTGTAGCCCCAAATCAATACTGTGGCGATTTGTGGTCGTTCCTGAACAGGCACAGAGTGGGGGGAAATTGGTGTCACCAGACATGCAGATTCCCAGCTGAAGGGGAACAAGGCTATGCCCTGCCTTTTTGTTTCAGCTCTCATACTGAAAACAAGTGTCCTTTTTGAGATCTGTTCAGTACTGCTTTCTTCACATTTTTGTGTTATTTTGTTGATTTCGCTATTTAAAATGGCTCCTGTCTGGTTGCTAAGCTCAAGAAGGCGGTGATGTGCCTTTGGGAGAGCTCTCCGTAAGCTTTGTTCAGGCACGAGTTTCAGTACTGTTGGCCATGAGCTCAGTGTTAAAGAATCAACAGTATCCACTAAGAAGGCATCTTTCAACAGAAGCACACATAAAACAAGGTGACATTTGGCCGGTTGGTGAGAATGTTGTGAGCTGAGGCTTGCAAGATCTTCACATTGTATTCACGAATCCAGTGCTTGTGGCTACTTAGTAGAACTTAACTACCACAAATAATGAGAATCGATGGGAACCTGCCAATGTTTGCAGAGTTCATATTTAAACCTAGCTCTTTGTCATGCCAGAGCCCATACTTTTGACCTGTAGAACACTTCTCAGTTGTGTAATCTTGGGCAAATAGTTTAACCTCTTGAAGCCTCAGTTTCCTCCTCTGTCATGGCGTCTACCGCATCGAGTTGTTTGAGGTTTAATGAGACACTGCGTGAAAAATGCTTAGTAGGCGTATTGCCTCACACATGCCAGAGTTAGGTAGTTGTCTGTTGAGGTCGAGAAGCCGTCACTGGACAGGGGTGACCCGGACATCCAGTAATGCTCTTCCCACGTATCCATAGATGGCACAGCAGACAAGTCTATACACAGTGGTTGGTATTTATACTCAAGACTATTTCTCAAGGACCCCCCCCAAATTTCCTTTAGTTTACTAGTGTTCTAGAAGATTGCCATTTAAAACCTGAATACAGTTAGATGGGCTGGAATAAGGAAGAGCCTGAACAATGCTCTTTAGATAAGTATTCCAAAGTCATTTTTGCGGGTGTCATAGAAAGCAATGTATGGGGTAAACGTACTTCCATTTCTATTCTACCTCTATAATAGAGAGACTGCTAAATGAATGTGTTACTGCCCCACCCCCCCAATTATCGTTTTAAAAGTTTCCTTGTAGGCTGAACTCTTTTATCCCAGGTTTCATGCTGAGAGGTTTGCATAGCTGCAATGCAAGTAAATCTCCGTGGAAAGGTGCTTGCAATGGAACTTCCAGAAGCGTCCCATGTACAGTGTGGCGCTCCGTAAACACTGCTGTCATCATTCGAGTGTGGCATGCAGCAGCCCGAAGGGTTGTTTGTGAATTGTTTGCAGGATGCTGTTTTGTTTTGTAGGTAGAGGCAGGATGCCTTTCTTCCAGGATGACATGCTGATCCTTACCTTCCATAAATCATGGCTGAGGTTGCACAAGATCCTTTGAGATAGGAGACCACAGACCAGCTTCGGTCCCTTTCAGCATAATTACAGGGAAATCGAGACCTGCCACAGGGCCATTATCTCTGGCTGAAGACGCTCCAGTTGTGTGGCAGCCAGATGCGGATTAGTGTTGCTGGCGATCCTGGGGTGGCTGGCACCGACATTGGGACAAGCTGCTGGAGCGGCGGTTGTGGGGATTCCCCAGAGGAGCTTGAGCTCACTTTTGTGGTTGTTCCCACCTTCAGTTCAGAGGGTGCCTTTGGCACTTTCGGATCCCTCTCCCTGGAGAGCCTTCTGTTTTCTTTCAGCTCTGACTCACCCTCAGAGGAAAGCGTTTGGCTTCCACATAGCAGCTCCACTAAAATCAGCTTGCAGGTCCTGCCAGCTGGCAGGTATTGCATATTGACCTGGCCATAGAAACTTGGGCAGCTAAGAGAACTTGGCCAGGTCCTGGAGGGTTAGGGTCTGCGTATGCCCCTGAGATTCCCCAAGAAGGGGAGGTCAAACACATCCTCCATCAGGTAGCTGCCAATTTGAGCGTGAGGGATGGGGAGTAAGGCTGACAGCCTGTGGAAACTCTTCTCTGGCTTCCTGAGAATTTGTCCAGCCCATACCTCGGGCGGAGGGATGTCTTCCTACTGATACCAGGGTGCCACACTGCATAGTGTTCTGCAGGGACCCCACTCTTGATGGGTTGGATGGTAATTTTATGTTAACTTTTAAAGAAATTCCCAAACTGTGTTGCATTTTGCATCCACCAGCAACATGGGGATTTCTCTACATTCTCATAGACATTTGTTATTATCTGTCATTTTTATTATATCTGTTCTAGTGAGTGTCAATTAGTTTCTCATTGTGGTTTTGATTTGCATTTCCCTAATGAGTTTCATGTGATGCTGAGCATCCTTTCATGTGCTTATGGCCATTTACGTATTTCTTTGGTGAAATACCTATTAGTATACTCTTTTGCCCACTTTTTGACTGGGTAGTTTATCTTCTTATTACTGAGTTGTAAGTATTTTTTTGCAAGTTCTGGATACAAATCATTTATCAGATATGTGTTTTGCAAATATTTTCTCCCAATCTATTAACGCTCTTTCCATTTTCTCAATGATAGCTTTTGCTACACAAAAGTTTTGAATTTTGATGGTTATCCATTTTTTCTTTTATGGGCCATGCTTTTGGTGTGATATCTGAGAAATCTTCGCCCAACCCAAGGTCTCACAGATTCTCTCCTGTGTTTTCTTCTAAAATTTGTATGTTTTAGCTCTTACACTTATGTCTCTTTGATCCGTTGGAGTTAATTTGTGTATATGGTGTGAGGTAAAGGTTTGAGTTCACCATTTTGCATGTGGATATCCAAAGTTCCGACATTATTGTTGAACAGAATGATGGATCCCCCTCCTGACCTCACTTCTCCTTTTCCCTGCAGATCTGCAAAACCCCTGAGCCCAAAACGGCCTCATACTGCAGCCCTTCTGTGCCCGTGCACTTCAACATCCAGCAGGACTGCGGCCACTTTGTCGCCTCGGTGCCCTCCAGCATGCTCACCTCTCCCGACGCACCCAAAGCCCCTCTGCCTGCCCCGCCCTCACACCCCCCTGCCCAGGAGCAGGACTGTGTGGTGGTCATCACCCGAGAGGTGCCCCACCAGACCGCCTCTGACTTCGTGCGGGACTCAGCCACCAGCCATCAGTCTGAGCCCGAGGTTTACGAGCGGCGCGTGTGCTTCCTGCTTCTGCAGCTCTGCAATGGGCTGGAGCATCTGAAGGAGCATGGGATCATCCATCGAGACCTGTGCCTGGAGAACCTGCTACTAGTGCACTGTACTCCCCAGGCCTCCCCTGGCCTCTCCCCTGCCACCCCAGCTCCCCATGTCTCCTCTGCCACCTCCAGCGCCCCTCCCACCTCCACATCCCCTACTCCTGCTGCTACTCCCTCCCCTCACCCCTCTGCCACCCTTCCAGCCAGTGCCCCCCTCAATGCCCCAGCTGCCCGTGCCTGTCAGGGAGTGCCCAGTGAGAAGCACTTGCCCCGGCTCATCATCAGCAACTTCTTGAAGGCCAAGCAGAAGCCGGGCGGCACCACCAACCTGCAGCAGAAAAAGAGCCAGGCCCGGCTGGCCCCGGAGATCGTGTCTGCCTCCCAGTACCGCAAGTTCGATGAGTTCCAAACAGGCATCCTCATCTATGAGCTGCTCCACCAGCCCAACCCCTTCGAGGTGCGGGCCCAGCTTCGGGAACAGGACTACCGGCAGGAAGACCTGCCTCCGCTGCCCACCCTGTCCCTGTACTCGCCCGGCCTGCAGCAGCTCGCCCACCTGCTGCTCGAGGCCGACCCCATCAAGCGCATCCGCATCGGCGAGGCCAAGCGGGTGCTGCAGTGCTTGCTGTGGGGCCCCCGGCGGGAGCTGGTGGAGCAGCCGGGCACCTCCGAGGAGGTGCTCTGCGGCACGCTGCATAACTGGATCGACATGAAGCGGGCTCTGATGATGATGAAGTTCGCCGAGAAGGCGGTGGACCGCAGGCGTGGGGTGGAGCTGGAGGACTGGCTTTGTTGCCAGTACCTGGCGGCCGCAGAGCCCGGAGCCCTCTTACAGTCGCTGAGGCTCCTGCAGCTCCTGTGAGCGCCGCCCCCAGCCCCGCCCTTGATCTCCCGCCTCCGTGCCTGACCCCCATCCTGACCCCCATGCCCTGCCTTGCCTTGGAAACATCCGTGTCTCCCCGGGAAATGGTACAAAATGACTGTCATACTTGGATGTAATATATATGCAAAATATATAAATATGAAAGACTGAGGATGTCACTGCCCACCCTGGCCTCCTCCCCAAGTCCTCCCACTTTTCTCCTGCAATTATACATTTCTAGTTCAGTGCAAGGTCCTAAGACAGTTCTGCTACCAGAGTGAAACCTGGACGCTGGCCTCACTACCACATTATGGGATCTGTTTACCCTCCTGTCAAATGGTTATTAAAAAAAAGAAAAAAACAACTCCATGTTTAAAAATTTTTGGTTGAGTCATGAGCAAAGCTCTTTTATCTGCAAGCACCTGAGTGCATCATTTTCTTTGGTGAGTAAAAGTGAATGTGAACCTCTGAAACAGTGTCCGGGCCACCGGAAGTGTCCTTGGTCTACGCTTCTCATGAGACAGAGCAGCAGGCCATGAGGGCCCGGGCTTGCTGGTTGCCAGTCAGTCTTCGCTCTTTTCTCCCCACCTAGCAGTCTCTCAGAAAGAATCCAGACACGGCTGATGTGCCCCAAATCCGTTACCAGTTTGCTGAAGCTGGTTACCATTTGCATCAGACAAGGGCCTGGCTGGAAACAGAATCCACCCCAGACGGTTCAGGTGGAAAGACCTTAGCAGGGGAACACTTAGAGTGGTGTGGGCAGGGTTCAGAGAAAGAACAAAGGATGATGAGGCAAAGACAAGGGCTGGAATGGAGAGTTACCTGTTCACTCTTCCTGTTCCCCACCTGTCATCTCCAGGCCAAGACCAACAGGGCCAGAACACAAGGGGGCCTGGGTGATGCCGTCAGCAAGATCCGCCTCCCCAGTCAGGGAAACGGGAGGAAAGATGGGGTGCCAGGTGGCAAACAGCCCACTGTTCCTACTGTACTAGGTAAGGGCAGTGCAAGAATACAACTCAGGTGTTCCCACCCCCAAACCAGTAGTCTGTCTGCTGTTCTAAGCTTCAGGTTTCTATTTTAAAAAACTCATTCATTTAACACACTGACTGGCACCTCCTCTCTCCTGTGGTCAATATCTGTTACCATGCCTTTAAAAGTGCACAGAGAGAATTAGGAAGCAACACATCTTTCCTCCTTAAAACTAGACACGCACAAAAGTCATTCATCACTCATTTGAAGGAAAACAGCCCCAAGACCCTTACATTTCTCCCTAAAGGGTCATCTTCCAACTTTTGAATTAATTACTAAAATCTTAATAATCACTATGGACAATTTGAAACAAATGCAAAGATCCTAGTGGATGTCCTAGAAATCTGGGGATGTGGCTAGCAACCAGGATGGGGCAATCTCCCAGGTGTTCTGCATATGAATTTCACTCCTTTTGCAAGTTCTGCCTTCAGCCTCCAACTGCAGGTAGACACACCCACATTTTCATGCATCAGTGCTAAAGATGGCATTTCAGCTGTTGGCTTGAGCATTGAGGAAAGAACTGACTGAAACCAGCTTCCAACTGTGTACAAGAGCGAGAAAGTCTTTGAACACGGAAATCACGATTCTCCATAGGATCTATCTGTTTCAGAGGGGATTATTTTATTAGTTGTTTGTTTCTGGGAATTTGCCAGGCAAACCCTCCATGCTCGATGTTCTGTCTTTTGTTTTCTTGTCCTTTCTCACTCGGAATAAATAAACAATGGAGAGAGAGGAAACAAATATTCTGCCAGAGGACTGCAGTGCCATTTGGAAACACATGTCTCAAGAGACACATTTTAAATCTCTGAATTAATTGCATGTTGTTTATATGCCACCCACTTCAGGAAAAAGAAATTGAGATTGTGGAAAAGCTTTTAAGAACCAAAATGAACTCAAAAGTAAAGATGGAAAGAGAAGAAACTAGAGCAATAAATTCTTTTCTTTTTTTTTTTTTTGAGGAAGATTAGCCCTGAGCTAACATCTGCTGCCAGTCTTTCTCTTCTTGCTGAGGAAGACTGGCCCTGAGCTAATATCCGTGCCCATCTTCCTCTACTTTATATGTGGGATGCCTGCTACAGCATGGCTTGCCAAACGGTGCCATGTCCGCACCAGGGATCCGAACCGGCAAACCCCAGGCCGCCAAAGCTGAATGTGCGAACTTAACCACTGTGCCACTGGGCCGGCCCTAGAGCAATAAATTCTGATTGAGAAGAATGAAAGCAATCAAACATAAAACTTGCATCTGAGCCATCCACCAACCTAGAAAAAGTAGAAAGCAACTGGTTGCAGAATTCTTTGTGCAATTTTAGGAAACACTTCACTTCATCAGGAGGAAACAAGCTTGGTTCCAAAGGGAATTTGTCAAGGATTTCCTTGTTTAACGACATTGAATAATGTTTCCAATAGCAGGTTGAAAAAAAGAAGATGACATTTTTTTAGTTAAGGCAATTTCTTACATCCATCATTGGTGAAATTCAAGTATGTAGCATTCCAGCCCGATTCCATCAAGAAGATTCTATAGGGTAATTGCCACCCATTCATCTCCATAGATTCATCTCCTTTTCCATAAATAGTCATGTGGCTACAAATATTAGGTTTGGCAAACAACTTCAGTCACAGTGAATTCAGAGGCTCAATATAACTGGTTTTTATTACCTCAGAATACACCTGGGATGCACAGCTTTGTCTCAGAAAACTCAGCACTCAATACATTAAGTCCAGAAACAATAGCTTATTCCACAGGACTGGGCTTCAGATACAAGCAGGGACCTTTGTATGATGACAGTCTCTTAACATCTGGGCATTTAATACTCCTAGTATCTCTGAGTTCATCTCCTTTTTCTTGGCTTTAGACCCAACTACTGGTATTTACATCTCCAGGTTTTCTTCTCTCCAGCTCTGAGTCAAGTCGCCCGCATATCTTTTCCACATTTGTAATTTTTGTTGTTAACGAGCCTTTCCCTTTCTCGTGCCAAGATGCGGAATCTTTTTTTTCCTTCTCCTGAATTCTTTCCTGTAGGCGTTGTGAAGCCATACATCTAAGCTGTTATATCCTTGCCAGAAGCAAGATAAGCACTTCAGGGATTATTGATTTGTCATAACACATGGCTCAGATCTCAAAAGACAGGGCTCCAGGGAGCTGTAGTTACCACTCTGTGTAACACTTCCTGGTTTTCAAGAGCTGGGGAGGGAGAAAGCTCTTTTGTGATGTACACATGTACGCAAAACAATTATGAAGATTTTGAAGATGGAAGACACATGTTACTCTAATGACTTCTCTGAGATTCGTTCTTTAAATATATAGCCAGTAGACGAGGCAGCCCTTTCCCACTCTGCTGAATAGCCATAAATCTTTGAAGATCTAAGAATAAGCTTATTAAGTCTCATTAGAAGCAGTAGATTTGTAATGTAAAATCTGCTTGGCAGATTTAATAGAGGGTGATGTGAATGGAATTGATTCATTAGAAACCAAAATTTAAACGAGCTGATGTCATTGCTAAAAATAAAAGACAAGAATAAAATGTTTGGGGCAAGGTCCCAGGGGCGAATGTCTTGACAAATTACTCTCCTCTCTTTTCCAGTGCTAATTAATGGGGGTTAAGGGACAGCCAAGGTGACCTCCTCCAGGCAAGAGATGTCCTAGGAGGACGTGTGTGCTGGAAAGAGGGTTATGAGGTAGACGGGTGGGTTCCAGGGCCCCAGAAAAGGAGCCCAAATTAACCCAAAATCAGTATCATTGATTTAGGGGGAACTAGGATTTGGCCAGAATTCCCATGATCAACTTGGATCCTTACTGGATCCTGGATGCTCTGTCTTCTCTCATCTGCATCTTTCTTCCCAGGACTTGACTACATCCATTCAAACTTACCGGAGTGGGAGAAGCCAAGTCAAGCTTACTCAGGATTTTTCTGCATGCCAACAAGCCAGCTCGGTATTGAACTATCTCAGTTGGGACTTGAACATGTACATTTATCACATATTCTGAATGTTGGATTCAAATCGGTCCGATCCTTTGCTAGAAGTGATTACAGTTATTTCCTACAAAACCACTGCCCTCAACACTGGATGTGCTTGGACTATCAAATCGTTTATGGGTGGCATGAGGACGTAAAGGTTATTCTTCAGACTTCTAACTTAGTGCTTTATCAGGGATCCCAGGCATGGAGACAGGTTGGGGGAACTGAGCATAGTGGTCTAAGGAGGGAGGAAAGGGCAGGAAATGAGAAAGAAGGATTCAGAGACAAACCACCTGCTCTACCACTTGCCCAGATCCAACCTTGATAACTTCCCACAACCCCCTAAAGGGGATTCATTCGTTTTAGTCCAGTCGGGCTGTTATAACAAAATACCACAGACTGGGTGGCTTATAAACAACAGAAATTTATTTCTCACAGTTCTGGAAGCTGGGAAGTCTAAGATCAGGGTGCCAGCAGATCCAGCTCTGGTGAGAGCCCACTTGTTGGTTCACAGACAGTAGTATTCTCATCGTGTCCTCATGTGGCAGAAAGGGCAAGGGAGCTCTCGGAGGTCTCTTTTATAAAGACACTAACTCCATTCATGAGGGCTCCACCCTCATGACCTCACCATCTCCCTAGGGTCCCACCACTTAATACCATCACATTGGGGGTTAGGTTTCAACATATGTATTTGAGGGGGCAAACATTCAATCTATAGTCTCACGCTTGTGAGCCCTTTACTGGGATCATAGACACTTAGATGTCTATTCTATTCTTGAAGAATTCCGAGGGATGAGGAAGTTTTGAACTCTAGGTTGTGTTGATTTCCATTTTGGAGTTTATAGCAAATTCTTTAAAAAGTGAGAAAAACTTTAGAAATTGTACCCTTTATTTATGCCCTTTCTTTACTGACGATTCCCATCATTATCATCATCATGGAGACCATTTTCAGTTTTCCTTTTAAAGGAGTAACAGAGAGTTCTTCTCCCTTACTCCTCAGCCTTACTGGTTTTATTTATTTTGAGTATGTAATTCATAACATGGCACAAAAAGCCAAAATTATTGCAAAAGATATACTCAGAGAAGTATCACTCCCCCATATTCTGCCCCCATTCCTTCATCCTTTCCACACTGCTCCCACCCTCCCTCTGTCGCAAACAAACTCACTAATTTCTTTATGCTTCCTGTATCTCGTTTGCCCAAATGAGCACCTACAAGAAGATGTCTTCTTTCTCGCTTGAAAGTTAGTCTATCCAAGATGCAAGAGCACTTTGCTTTTCTCTCTTAGCAGTGTGTCAACAGAACTTTTCTTAAAGCGAAGAGGCAGTAACTGGATCTCTTGCTTGATTCAAAAAACTGGCACAGTTTCATCATCCTCTACCCAGGTGTTAAAAGCATCGCTTGCTTTGCTTGAAGAGCATTAATTCATTAAACTTTGAATGCTTCCTTACTGGTATTGCCTCTTGGTTCTTAGGACAACCCATTTTATTTCCACTGGGAGATATGGACTGTTTTTCCTCCCAGATGGAAATCCTGAGGTTTGCCCCAGACCATAGTCAGCATTGGCAGCAGACCCCGAAGTTCCATGTAGAAATTCGTCCTCAAGTCTTTACTCCTCTCTGGAGTGACACTGCTCGTCCTTGTGCTTGAAACTGAACACTTCTTTGATCAACTCTGCACTGATCGTTTGCAGCAAACTCAACCTGGTGGCTATGGCTAGGTCTCAGAGGAAGATACTTCCAGGCTGATCCCCAGAAAGAGTGTTTAAGGAAGAGATTGTGCTACTCTGTGGCTTGGCTTTTCTGTGGCTCCAGTGTGGTCATTTCTTTCCCTGACTTGAGAGAGCAGCAATGTAAGCAACAAGGACTCCACTCACTGAAATGGTTTATGGAACTTCGAGTTAACTCTTAAACAAAAGAGGCCTGATGCTGTTGGTCTTGGCTGAGTCCAACATGAGTCATTTGCTGTTTCAAGTACCTGATTGAATATGGATAGAATGAAGGAGCTCGCTGGGTGTTTTGTCCAGTGGAACAGTTCCATGTGGAGACGAGGGTTGGGGGAGGGAGTGGGGGGTGGGAGCTGTACTCCCAGCACAGAAGGCTCAGGAGGGCGCAGAGCAGAGAGCGCCTTCTGGGCCAGGGCCGACTGTTCGCCTGCAGCTGGGGCTGGCAGCCTCCTCCCAGCTATGAATCACCCATTTGATGGCAGCCCTCATCCTGCAGCCAGGCCCGCTTGCGCCAGCTGCTGAGCCCTGGCTTATCACGGGACAGCCCCCTTTGTTTCAACTCTGAAAAGGCAACAGCCCATTGGAGAAAGCACTGGAATGAAGAAAACCAAGGGCATTGTTACATTGGGATTGCAGCTATGCTTTCGGTAGGATAATCATTTCTAAACAACACCCAGCTCACAAGTGCTCCCATAAAAGGGCTTTTCACTAGAGCACAGGCCTCTGGGAGCTGCTCTCTGGGAGCAATTTGCTAGAGGGTCGGCATGATCACCTTCCAGGGGCCAGGCCCTGTAAAGTCTGGAGTTTCTCCTTTGTGTTTCCTGTAAAGTTACCGTGAAGGGAAAGAAAGACACTTAATATTCCTGGAGTGATGTTGTTAAGAGCACGCCACAAGCCCTGAGAGTGGCTTCAGCTCGGCCCCGTTTGGTGTCTGTGTGTCTGTAAACCGACACCCCAACTTTTAGTGCACAGAAACTGGCCATGTAATCCAGGGCCTTTGTCTAGTTTCACTCACGTACCCTGTGGTCTGAGCTCCAAGAAAGGAATGCCTTAATACGGGCAACCTTTCATTCATAGACTCCCTGGGCTGCATAAACAGAAGATTTTAGTTGGGCGTCTAATGAAAACATTGGAAAACAATGAATGACATAATAGTAGTCTCTTTGTTTACCTGATTTCTCTGTTCCAGAAGACTTGGAGTCCTGGTATTTGAAATGTTATTTTACCTTCTGACAACATTTCTCTGATATATATAAGTAGGAATCAAGACAGGTAGTTGACATTTTAAGAGAAAATTGAGGTCTGCAAAGACGAATTGGTCGGTGTAGTGTAGTGTAAACCCAGAACTTCCATTCTCTGCCAGTCACCACTGTACCGCGTGTGTGATCAAATTTACTGGGGACCGCTCACCATCCCAGCTGTCCTTCAACATTCAGCTCAAGTCTTACCCTGCCTGTGAAAGCTAGTGTCCCTTTCTCCTCCGCTGCCTCTCACTCCCGGGGCCTTCTTGATCCTGCACTCTTGACTCACTCCTGGGTCACTCTTGGGGAGGCAAGTACTGATTTTTTTCATATTATAATAAGAGTGGCAATGCAGTGTATTCTTTCTCACTAAGTCTATGAGCCCCTTGAGGGCGGTGACCGTGGCTGAAACTACTTTGTTTCCCCATTCCCTAGCCCCTTATATACAGTAGGTGCTTAATAAATGTGTTGATGTCATTTATGATGATGCATGGTTTATAGTTGATGACTACCACCACTGCTAGGAAAAATGGTGCCCACAAATCACACAGGGCCTTACAGTGGGTAAAGCCCTTTCACACCCCTTGTCTCACACCAACCTTCTGAACTCCTACAACATTGCCAAGTACAGAGCATATCAGTGAGCCGCAGAGAGACCAAGGAACTTGGCAGAGAGTCCCTATGACCCGTGAGTGAGAGGACTCAGGCTGGAACCAAGTCGTCTGTATTCAAACCCAGCATTCTTCCTCCACAACAGCCACTGCTGTTGCTTCTGAAGAATGGCGCACTTGCCTTCACATAGGGATCCCCAAAGCCTCGGTCTTTTACACCAAAACTGCTGTCTGTTTTTGCTGTCCAGAGTGGCTTCACTGCAATAGTGACTGCATCGTACTCCATTATTAATATCAAAAGTTAAAAGCAAAGGGGCATTTTAAATTTTCTTAGGCATGTCATACAAACTCTATATGTTCCTCTCAAATGTGTAGTGATGAGGTGGCTAGTAAGAGATGCACACCAGTTTTATTGGAACCATTTTCCATTGAATTACCCTAAATGCACTCCCAGAGTGATGATGTCCCCTGCCGTAGCCCGGAGGGAGAACATTCTCCCAACCCAGGGTCATCTGCTCACCCCAGGCCAGTGCCCTGCCAAGCTGCCAGCTTCTACTATGATGGGGGCTTGTGGGGCCTGTCAGCTGGACCCGTGGGGGATGTCCAAGGTTCGTGCCCATTTCCCCCCATGCCAGGCCCTGTGCCAGGCTCTGCTTCTGGCCCCTGGGCAGCATGCCTGCATTGAAACTGCTGTGACTCCACAGCCACCTTCCTGAGGAGTCTCGCTCCCTCAGGCTTGTCAGGCTGGTGCCCAACCCCAAGCAGGACAGCTGGACAGAGAAAGCAGTGTGGTTTCTTTACCAGACTGCTATAAAACACCAAATTCCATTTTCTGCACCAAACTGAGGCTCCCCGGGCAGACAGGGAGCAAAAGCTTGAGAATCTTGTGTGACTCCCTAACATTTTTCTTCAATGCTGGACTAAAATTTAGGCTGAAATTTGATGAGAACCACCTGAATCCATAAGCGTACATAAGTTTGCAAATCATTGAAATGTTTGTCAGTGATTTTAAAGGAATACCGTTGAGTAAAAATTCCATTATGTGGGGTTCTGCTCTCTGGGTTTCCTTAAATTTGCATTTGCTTTAAGACACACTTCTATTTCTTGGCAATGGCCCAAGGATGCCTTGCTTTTGAGCTGCTTATCGGTGTTATGTTTTTATGGCAGGAATTCCGTTTTCCAAAGAATGTCTCCATCTTTCTAGGATAAAGGATCCATACACCTCACAAACCCGTCCCAGCGTCCGTGACAGCTACACTTGGTGGAGTTCAGCCCTCTGCTTGGTTTCTATCCACTTCTGCTCAGAAAAACGTCTGTGACAGTGAGCTAAATCCCCAGCAGATTATTTCATCAGCCCTAATAAAGGCATGCCAGGGTTCTGCCAGGAAGAATCTGGTTTCAGAAGCAACTTTCCTTTTCAGGTGCCAGGGTGATCGCGTCTACCCAAACTCATGAGGATCACATTGCAGGAAGCACAAATGGGATTAAAACTGCCTCTCGGTGGACAAGTTCTTCCTTGCCCCCCCGCCTCCAAACAAACAGCTCTCTGGGGAGCGATGTCTACATCAAAAGCTGCGTGTCACTCAGCAGGCCTCCCAGATGAGGAAGTGTTTACTTTGGCTGAGAATGACTATATTCCCTGCGTCCGGAGCCAGGGGCTGACTGCAGTGGGCTCTTTCTGCGGCAGGGCGATTTGTGGCTGCTACGCTTTTCTCCCAGCTCCCATCATCCAGAAGGGTCAGAGGAAGTTAAGAAAATACGAGGACCCGGACAGGAACCGAAGATCTCCAAAGTGTGCAGAGGCTGCTGGGTGTGCCACAGAGGTCATGAAACCTCTTTTAAACCTTCTACCTGAGGTGGTAACATCGAGCTCTTGGTAAAATCTGGGATCTTGAGGGATGCTAAAATTAGATTTTTTTGTTGTTGTTTAAATATTACAGAATTTTGTTTAAATATTACAGGAGCGAGTTGGGTTTCCAGGCGTGGATCTACACCACTCTGTTAGTGGCCATGCTGTGCTGGTGGCCTACATACTGAAAAATAGAGGAAGACTGGCACGGATGTTAGCTCAGGGTGAATCTTCCTCAGCAAAAATAAATAAATGTTACAGAAGAGGTAGAAATATATAAATCTTCCTATTTAACTCTTTCTTGCAGCCATAGAGCTCCTCAGGAAATTTGTCTGAATTCAAGAGTCAATGAAACGTGATGTGCCACAATCCTGGGGTGAAATGCCATGTCTTCTGTCCGCCAGTCACTGAGCTGTAATGCAATTGCTGTTTGATGCTCTGAGCCCTAAGCAGTTTCCTCAGTCATAGCTTCTTGATTGATAAGAATGTGTAGCTTTGTTCAGTTACCGAGAGCTATGATAATGGCAGAAAGCTTCCCGAAGTCACCTGTACACCAGGTAAGACCTTGACTCTCAATTGTGAACCGCCTGTCCAGCCTCCTTGGTAAGGAACAGGGTAGCCATATGGGAAAAAACTAGCGATCAGAGGCATGACCATGTCCCCTGTGACTTTTTACATGTGACTGATAGAAGCAAAGAAAGGATTATTGGCTAAAGACATGGATAGTCAGGAAACAATGGCCAAAATGACCTAGCATTGAGTCAGGTCTTGAAAGAAGTTATGGTCATTCGCTTAGAGTTTCTAAGCACTGGAACTTGGATAATCCTCGCAAAATTGTATAGCACTTCAAGTTCGCGCACACACACCTCTCTCAAACGTGTCCTCTTTAATCTATATTTTCTGGCTGCCTTGTCTCACCAATTCTTGTGCAGTTTCTTCAAGGAAAAAGGCTTCATTCTTAACATCCTTTAAAACATGATCCACAAACTGGCAGCATCTACATGCCCTGGGAGGTTGTTAGAAATGCAAAATTTCAGGCGTCAGCCAGGACCACTTGAATCAGACTGCATTTTGACAAGATCCCCAGGTGATCTGTATGCACATTAAAGTTTGACGAGTGTTGTTGTACACCTTTCATATTTCCAGATCCTCAATCTTTAAGCGTAATACTCAATTATCATTTAAATGCTTTATTTTTAACAACTTGGAGATAATTGATAACATTTTTTGATGTAATTCACATACATACAATTCACTCATTTATAGTGTACAATTCAATGGCTTTTAGGATATTCACCGTTTTGCATCCGTCACCGTAATCAATTTTATAACATTTTTATTACTCCAAAAAGAAACCCCCTCATTAGCCATCACCTCCCAATACCTCTTTCCCCTGAGGCCCATGTCCCCCCAAGTCACGGGGGACATGGTCATGCCTCTGATCGCTAGTTTTTTCCCATAATCTACTTTCTGTCATTATAGTTTTGCCAATTCTGGACATTTCATGTAAAGGGGACCATATGATATGTGCTCTTTTGTGACTGTCTTCTTTCACTCAGCATAATATTTTCAAGGTTCATCCATGTTGTAACGTATCAGTACTCCTTTTTTTTTATTGCCAAATAATACTCCATCGTGTGGATATATTCTATTTGCCCATTCATCAGTTGATGGACATCTGGGTTGTTTCTACCCTTTAGCTATCATGAATAAAGCTCTTGTGAGCATTCATGTCCAAGTGTTTGTGTGGACATATGCTTTCATCTCTTCTGGGCATGGACCTAGGAGTGGAATTGCTGAGTCATGCTTGATGTTTTTAAAGTATTTTCCTATTTGTGATTCAGAGACAGCAAGTCCTGCTGTCCCCATTTAAAAGATGAGGAAACTGAATTCTAAGAAGTTGACTTGCCTGAGGTGTTATAAACTTGTCTACTTCTGTCTTCTGACTTTTAGATCATTAGATTGGTAAATGAGATAACTGAAAGTGAGCAGGTTAATTGGTCTTTCCAAGGTCACCCAAAAGATTTAGTTTACTAAAGGAAAATTGTGATCTTGGATTTATAGTTTTCCTTGTCCAAATCCTAGATAGTAGATGGAGCTTTATATAGTTTCTCTAGCTTTTAGGCTGGACTCATTAAAAAAAATGAAGTGTTTCATAACTTTTCATTTCTAATCAATGTTTTAATTGCACAAGGCAGTCTGAAGGGAAGATATTTTTTAAGATAATTACACAAAAGCTAAGTCCAAGACAAGCTTTCTATTCCCAGCTTTCCTTTTATTATTACGTTAATTAAACTGCTCGTTTCCCTCTGCTTTTGCCAGGCATGACAAATTTATGTCATGACGAGTTGCTTTAGTTAAACAATAGCTTTATGCATTTCTTTATGAGTTATTTACTAGGTTTTTGTAATACCCCTCCTCGTAAGAGCTCATGGTGTTGGTCACGTAATCTTTAGGATGTTATTTTTATCATAAACCTTTCTAAGCATCTTAATGTTGACTAGACTATCAACAGGAATGGCTCCCAGTATAGCTAAAAAGAAAGGACAACAAAAATTATTAGAACTATGAACTATAAAATATGAACTATAATGGTAATATGAGCTAAGGTACTGGAAGAGCACAGAGGAGGAAAAAGCTAATTTTGCCTTACGAAGTGAGGAAGAGGAGAAACCAGGAAACATCACAGAGGAAGTGATATTGGAGGTGAATTTTGAGGGATAATTAAAAGTATGCAAGATAGACAAGGGTAGAAAGGACATTTTATTTTTTAACAGTTACTTTGAGGTATAATTGATATATAAGAAGCTGCACATATTTAAATTTCAGATTTGGTAAGTTTTGACATATATATTGTAGGGGAGCAGAATTTGCCGCTCCAAAATGTGTCTCTTTGGCTTGAGGATTATTTAGGGCTGATTATTTTTTTAATTTTTTTTCCTTAAAAATTGCCACCTGAGCTAACAACTTTTGCCAATCTTTTTTTTTTTTTTTTTTTTTCTGCTTTATCTCCCCAAATGCCCCCTGGTACATAGCTGTATATCTTAGTTGCAGGTCCTTCTAGTTGTGGCATGTGGGATGCCGCCTCACTGTGGCCTGATGAGCAGTGCCATGTCCATGCCCAGGATCCAAACCAGTGAAACCCTGGGCTGCTGCAGCGGAGCATGCGAACTTAACCACTAGGCCACGGGGCCAGCCCCTGGGCTGAATATTTTTAAGAAAGCAAGACTCAGGAGGAAACTTTGACCTTCCCCCTAGCTGTCTAAAAGAAGTTAGGATAGAAGCCCCATTCCAGGAAGGAGTTGTCACCATAGATAACATGAACTAGGTGTGGTAGACAGGGAGGAACCTAGCAAGGCCCATTTGATCAAAGTCCTCTCTATGTTCCATTGTCTCTGCAAGGCATGGCAAACATCTCTTTACATTTGCTTCTCTATCACCATGTAAATTGCCTTCCTTCCTTTGAAGTCCCAAACCACTACCCCCAACATCCTCTTTTGTCTTTAGCTGAAGATAGTATTTAAGGTAGTGGCTCCAGCCATTTTGGTGAGTGACTCACTTTTCTTGGATCTCTCCCATGTATACATGTTATTAAACTTTGTTTGATTTTCTCCTATTATTCTGTCTCATGTCAATTTAATTCTTAGATCAGCCAGAAGGACCTAGAAGGGGAGAGGAAAATTTCTTCCTCCCCTACAGTATGCACCCATGAAATCATGCCACAATCCAGCTAATGAACATATTCGTCACTCCCAAAAGTTTCCTTGTGACCCACTATAACTCCTCCTCCGGTCTTGCCCCACCCATCCCTCACTCATCCCATCCCACACTCATCCCATCCCACACTCATCCCATCCCACACTCATCCCATCCCCAAGTAGCCAGTGATATGCTTCCTTTCACTATACATTAATGTACATTTTTTAGAATTGTATATAAATGGAATCATAGAACTCCTACCCTTTTGACTCAGCATTAATTATTTTGAGATTAATCTCTGTTGTTATATATATAGGTAGTTTATTCCTTTTTATTTTTGAATCAGTTTCCATTGTACGGATATACCACACGGCATTCATTATCGGTTATGGACATCTGAGTTGTTTTTAGTTTCATCAACTGCTGCTAAGAACACTCATGTACAAGTCTTCATATGGACATATGCTTTCTTTCCTCTTGGGTAAACATCTAGGAGTAGAATGACTGTGTCATAGGGTAAATGTCAGTTTAACTTTTTAGAACCTGCCACAAAGTTTTCCAGAATAGTTGTACAATGATATATACAGTACTCAGCTGCAGCGTATGAGAATTCAAGTTCCTCCACAGGACTTGGCCTGGCCAGGCTTTTTAATTTTAATTTTTGCCCATTTTATGTGTGGGAGGGGGCATTTCTGATAATTTTCTTGGGAAAGAATCATTGAGGCAATATGAACATTTTAAACGTCTTTTTTCGTATTGCAAATTGTTTTCCAGAAAATCCTTCATTCGTTTACTCTCCTAACAAAGATTTCATCTTACTGGCCTTCATAGCTTAGAATCCTCCTTCGTTTCCCTCAAAAGCCTGTGCCGAAAGAACCCATGTACCATCCTTCCACCGGGGCAGCGTGTGGAGAAGGGTCTTTGAGGAGTGGTTCTTTCTATTATCACTGGCCTCCACTGTGGCCTCTGCTCTTCCAGGTGTTTCTCCGAGGTAAGGACTCCACTGCACGAGGTAGGAGGAGTTGGTGAGGTAGAGAGCCAGGAAATGCAGGCTGTGGCGGGCAGGGGAAGGTATTGTTATGAGCGTCCAGGGCAGCTTTCCAGACCATGAGCTGGTTCTTTTACTCAAGCATAGGACTCACTTGCAGGTCCTTAAAGCCTGATTAAAACTACAGCTTTTATTTTTCTGTCTCTCAAGCTCCACCTCACTGCTAGTAATCACTTATAAATATGTTCATTTTTTCATCGTCAGTCCATCTAAAATCTCTTTGGGAAAAACTTAGCCCAGGGCTTACAGTAGAAGACAATCTGGAACATCTTTTCCAGTTTTGTGGTTCTCCTGAGGCCATTTCCCTTTAAAAAACCGGTGACTGCTGCTTCTGTCTTCTTAGCAGTGGAGATGTCTGCCCTTTCACAGATGTTAGAGAACTTTATCATTAACGCAGCCTCAGCACCTTACCTTCACGTTTACCTTGGGAATTCGGGGATTTATTTTTCCTGTCAAGTTTTACCCACGATTCTTGATTTGGACAGTCTGGCAGTATGCTGAGGTTTGTCTCAGATGACTGGCTCACTCCAACCTAATGAGGCCCTGGACATGACCATTCTTGTCAAGCGCTAGCCAGACTGAGCTGAGGACCATGGATAAAGGCGGAGGCCTTCCCAGGCTGCCTGACTCACAGGGGGACACTAGTCAGGGGGACTCTGACACTGCCCTCCATGTGGTCAGTGGTCCTGGGGTGGCATCTGATTTGGCCTCTCCTGTCTTTCGTGGGTGCTCTGAGGGCCGTGTTTGGGGGCATATGAGGTGGTACAAGATAAACTGTTAATGACTGGATGTGACTATTCTTTTAACTTATGATTAAAGTTATTTAAATACATGAATGATTAAGATCCTCTGCAGCTACCATTCGCAATCAAAGTCTCTAAACAAGGGCCTCTATCCTGTCCTCTTTCTCACCAGCATTCCTCTGGAATATCCATCCACAGTCTTTGTGTTTAGCTGAAGCATTTCTCCAAGAAGTTAAGGCTTTCTCAAGGCGGCCAAATGGCTCACTGAAGGAGAGACTTTCTTGAATTTTGATGTTAGTTTTCTCCTAACGATGAGTCCCTTTACATCAGACGTTGCTTTTTCTTTCTTTCCTACCTGTCCCGGGATTTTCCACGTGGACTCATGAAGATAGGGAGGACTCACCCCACGACCCACCCCTTCCGCAGAGCCACATCTTGCCTTCCTAGTGTCCTTCCCAGCCTGGCTGAAGGGAGGGTCCCCTAGCAGCCTGTTTTCCCCTAGCAGCACCACAGAGGTGCCTAGGACTGAGATTATGTCCTGTTGTTCCATGAATGATCCCAACTGTGGAATGGAACCCCCAAAGTACTGCTCTGATGATCTCCCTTTCCTGGCCCACGGATTCCTCTCCGTGAGGGTTTGTCTTGCTGCCCTGCACCGGCCTCGCTCCGTGTGGAGGCGTGAAGGTCTCCAAGAAGGTGTTACTTGCGAGTTCCCAGAAAAGTTGCCTACTCACAGAGAGAGGGCCTGAGGGGGAGGCAGGAAGCTGCAGTGGTCATGAACCACAAGTGCCCCGAGTGCCCTTGCAGACCGGGGCGAGGTCAGGGCTGAGCAGACTGCTGAGGTCAGCCTGGAGGAATGCATCTAGGTAACACTCCCTCCCTGTCAAGGTCCGTGAGTCAGAGGGTAGAGAGGAGCCCCACCTAGAGGTGAATAAAACTGCACTCCAGGGGCCGAAAAAGGAGGGAAGCCATGTTGGCCCTCCACCTCCAACAGGGAACAGGAGGTTAGTCACTCTCCTCTGTTCTGGGGCACAGGGCAGACTCTCCGCACAGGTTTCATCCATTGAATCCCACGCATTCTCTTCTTTGAACAAATAGAATCTTTTTGTTGCTTTCTGGATGAGTTTGCTTTTCAGGCTCCTTGGGAGCAAGTGGGAGGATGTCACTTGCCTCCATCATCAACCTCCACGAGGAAAGAGGAGTCTGCTCAGTAGAGGACCAGGTGAGCCGGCGTCTTGCCCCAGGCATGTAGTAGGTGATCAGCGAATATTTAGTCGATGAGCTGAGAAATGGGAGGTCTGCACTTGCACCACTTTTCAGAGATCCTCCCACAACCTCTTGCAGAGTCACATTTTCTCAGCAGAATGGATGGGAACTCAGAACAGTTCACCGACTGAGAAATGGCATTGACGGGCTCAGCACCTCCGAAGATGAGATGTGGCAGCTTTAAGAAGACTACGTTGGCCTAATTGGGGAACACAGCCTATGACTTGGAAGAAAGTGGTTTCCACAAAGGTGCCACAGCCTTACTGAGATGGGAGCACATCATGGACTTGAGGCCTCAGGACAGCGTGAGGCCGAGGGGCCCAAAACCTGGAGCTGAGGCAGGTAGACTGCTTGGAGCACCGAACTGGGAGCCCCTGGTTCTGAAGGGCTCAAAAAGCCACTTCTGTGAGCAGAGCGAAACACGAAGAAAAGTGTCCAGCTAAGGGGAATGAAGCCCCCGGCAGCTGGGAGGTCAGCTGTCTTGCTGGCCCTTGATGCGCACGGTGTGGCCTTATATGTATGGACCCGGCTCCGTTCTCACCCTCCTAGGAGTAGCCAACTGTATGGTCAGGAAGGGGTGAACGGAGAGGGGTAAACTTGACCTCAGCCGTGTGAGCCATGGGGGTTAGGTATGGAAGCCCCAGCTGAAGCAGCCAGGTGGATGAAGATTCTCAGGGGAAGTCCTGGTCAAGTGCCCCATTCACAGGAGGGACGGCACTGAATCCTTCCTCACGATTTCCGCCTCCCGCTGTCCTTGCTTACTTCTTAAAACATGGAGACATCTCACTGTCCCGGACTGACAGGCAATTTTGCTTCTAATAGCTCCTCATTCTTTACACATGGACAATCTCACCTCTGTTAAAAATAAGACAATAGGGCCTGGCCTGGTGGCGCAGCAGTTAAGTTTGCACATTCTGCTTCTCAGCAGCCTGGGGTTCTCCAGTTTGGATCCCGGGTGCGAACATGGCACCGCTCATCAAGCCATGCTGTGGTAGGCATCCCACATATAAAGTAGAGGAAGATGGGCATGGATGTTAGCTCAGGGCCAGTCTTCCTCAGCAAAAAAGAGGAGGATTGGCAGTAGTTAGCTCAGGGCTAATCTGCCTCAAAAAAAAAAAAAAAAAGACAATAGGCCCGAAATGGAGTCACTTATGCTAAGTGCCACATCACCAAACTGAGACTTAAGTTAATTACACTTTTGGCCTCTCCCTGAAATGGAGTCTTAAACCAGTCAATCAGGAATCGCCTGATCAGTGCTAGTGAGGTCATCAGCCTGACAGACCCCTGCTATCCCCTAAAGGAAAGTGACCTTGCCACAGCCACTCTGCTCTTTGCTAGGATAATGTCCTTGTTCCCGCCCCCTTCTGCCTATAAAAGTCTTTCATTTCGTACAGCTCCTCGGAGCTCCTTTCTATCTGCCAGATCAAATGCTGCCCGATTCATGAATTGTTGAATAAAGCCAATAAGATCTTTAAAATGTACTCAGTTGAGTTTTGCTTTTTAACCCCTCTTATCAACTTATCTCTTTTATCTTCCCTCTTCTGTCAATCAGTCTGTCATGTCACCACCAAATTGAGCAGTTCCCGTGTGTGCCAAACCCTTAGTAGGCCTGGGGATGAAAAGGCCCAGCCCACCCAGGGCTCACATTCACATTAGAAAAATAAGCCCGAATCATTGCGCAGACCCCTGGTAAGGGCCATGCTGGTGGCAAGAGGAAAGAAGAATGGGGACAAAGAATAGGCCCTGTTAGGGAGCTGGGGTGGAGTGAGGCTTCTTAGAGGGTAGTTAGGACCACGCTGTGAGCTAGGTCTTGAAGGTGGAGTACAGTTTTCCCAAAGAGAGAAGTGGTGCTCATTCCTGGACAAGTGCACAAAGGTCCAGATTTGAGAAGCACGTTGCATTTGAAGAGTGACAGCTCCGAGGGTGCCCTGAGTTTGCTGAAGCCACAGGAGTACAGGGTAGGTGGGACCAGGACTGGGACTTCCATTTCCTGACTCTCCATTAAGGCCCAGATAGTCCCTGAACTTGGAGGAGGGTGTAGGGAGCGTGGCACACTTTCCTCTCAGGCCCCCCTCCTTTCCTCCTCTGGGGTGATTTATTAATACATCCCTCTCACCCAGATCCGGCCTCACTTGTCACAAATCCTGCTTGCCCTTGATTTGACTCCTAAGCACTGCCTCCCTTCCCCTTTTGCCTAGGGTGGGAGGGAAAAAACTGAATGAGAAATCAACCATACAAGGACTCCTAGCAAAAGTGTTAAACAAAAGCGGGAAGGATGTTTCAAAGGAAAATCCTCACACAGGAAGTAAGGAGACAAAAATAAAAAAGAGAAAGGGAAAAACAAGCAAACTTAGGTCACCTGTGAAAACCACTAAGTTAGCTAATGAAATACAGGATATGACCAAATGAATTAGAAAAAGCTAGGACAATAATTATAGCTAACACTTAAATAGCAGTCACCATATGAGCCCTTTCCTACGCATGAAACATTTATTAACTCCTTTAAGCGTCCCAGAAGCCCTATGAGTTGGAATACTACTATCTTCACAGATGGAGAGACTGAGGCACAGACAGGTAAAGAACCTAAGGCTATATGCAATAGATAAGAATTAAGAGTCTGCATATATTATAACAGAAGTTTACAATGAACAAGCTTACTTAAGCGGTTTAAGAAAATTCTCCCCTCCTTCTCTTCCTGTTCTCACCAGAGATGGTTGCATTATACAGAGTGTCATGCCAGCTTAAGTCTGAAGTACATCCAACTTTGAGACTCAGAGCAGCCTGGGAAATAGCAATCTATTTACATGAAAACCGAAATGACTCCTGGAGAAGAAAAACACACACGTACATAAAACTGGTCCTAAGTGAAAGAGGAGCAGGCCAACCTGCTTCTTACAAGACTAAAGATGGAGTCATCCAGGAAAAAGATGGCTGTGTTTATCTTTCAGATCTCTTTCCTGGTCCAGCCTGTGGACTCATGCCTGAATCTTGTATTGAACAGAGTGTAAGTAGAGTAATAGTATAAAGTGAATATAGCTGTTTCACAAAACACTTGGATTCAAGCTGCCCGGCTTCTGGACCACTTTAACGGAGCATAGCACACAAAGGGAGTCAAGAGTTTTCTCCCTCTTTTCCAAGGATCGTTATGCATCTCAGCATCCCTCCCTCCAGCCCAACCCTGACGTTTCAATATCTGAACCTGCTGTATGGGCTCCAGGGTGTCTGGGGTGAAAGTAAACTGTGGGAGGCAATGGTGCCAGCAGGACGGCAGAGACTGAAGCACCCAGGGGCCTGGCAGGGCTCAGCAGAAGGTTGGCCTGGCACCTGGTGCAGCCAGCATGGTATCCAGGAGAGGCAGCAGGTCCCAGCCAGAACCCCCGTTCCACATAAAAGCTGCTGTAGCATCTGGAAGCGATGGTGGGACCTGGCAGTTACTGAAGCATCTAGCAGAGCTGTGTCCAAACAGAAGACATGAGAAAAAGAGAAATAATCTTATTCACAAATAAATATAAAAATAAACTCCAAAGAATCCCTGAAAAAAATCTCTGGCAAGAGCAACAAACACAAGAGATTACTGTGTATATAACCTCCAATTAAAAAAAAATTCATCTAGACTTATGGAGCAGTATTTGAGTTGTTTTCATTGTAACTTAGATTTTAGGCAAAATTTGTGTTTTAGCCGAAAAACATGTTCACGAAGAGTAATTTTCCTGGGACGAAAGAACATATCTTACGTTAT
Source organism: Equus asinus (assembly GCF_041296235.1). NCBI lineage: Eukaryota > Metazoa > Chordata > Mammalia > Perissodactyla > Equidae > Equus > Equus asinus. The sequence continues at coordinate 15,301,734 of NC_091816.1, forward strand.
CACAATATCAACCCAAAGGAGAACTGGTGTTTAAAAAATCAGTTTTTTAGGAATTCATGTTCGGTTTTGTTTCCTTTAAGTTTTGCTAATTACGGATGAATCTTTTCCATTTCCTATTGTTTGGATAATATTAGTGTTTCTGTGGACAAAATCCAAGACTCAAGAATACAAAAAGAAAGTTCATGGCATTTAGGTCAAGATTTGCTATTCATCTCTTCCCCCGCCCCGATTTCAATTTGTTGTGGTCTTGGTGGCACGACCTTATCTGTTAATCTGAATGACGTTCTGGTTTCTGAATGGGCCATACTCTGAAGGGTAAATGATGAGACAAAAGTATTTCATCTCTTTAGTCCATCTGTATGCCTAGGTCACTTTATTGTAGAGGCTGCGTGTAGACAGTGTGCTCAGCTAACCCGATGATGTTGTACCTGGTTGGACCTAAGGCAAAAAATACTGTTCAACTTTAGCAAAATAAGAATTTCATACTGTCTGGCTTGTTCTTAATTCTTCCCTAAGGGCCTATTTGGTTTAGCATCAAATACAAGATTAAGAGACTCTAAACTTTAGCTGCACAGCCACTCAGGGGATTTAGAGATGATCTCTGTACACAAGAGAGAGTTAGCATAGACCTGACATCTTCCGCACAGAGAGCACATGTTTACAGACCTTGCACACACCTCCACTTCCCGATGTTGATTGTTTATTCGAAAACAAAATGAAAAATAATATTAGTATACTCCACCAAATCAACTTTAGCTGTGCAAAATTTGGGGCAACACAAATCTCTATGAATCTATACTGAAAAAAGCAAAAGAAGAAAATGAAGCTTGTAGTGACTATATGAGCACATAAAAATATGTATGTATATCTACATATGTGCATGCCTATGTGTCTACATTTGCATAATTCTTAAATTTGCATAACATGAATGAAATGGATAGGCATGGAAGGAATCCTCAGGAGGCTACATGACTTGTCAAACCTAATAATACTCAACAGGAATTCAAACTTTGGTCCCTAGGACTGATTCTCTGGCTCCTTGCATTATCCTATGCTGTAACTCAAATGGTGATAGAAACTTGCAGGGCAGAGGAGAAAAGACGAAGGGTAACATTTCTCACTCCCACCAGTTGGTTATTAATTAAATATTTTTGCATAAATAACAAACCATAATTGCACTTTGTCATGTATTTATGTAATAAAATTATTTTAACAGTGTTAAAGAGACAGCAAGGGGAGAGAAACGGAAGGAGAAAGAGATACATGGTAACAAAGATCAAAAGAACGAACGAAGAATATTTCTCTGTCTCTCTGTCTGTCTCTCTTTAGAGCAAATTTATCCAAAAAGATCATAGAACTATATAAAGAGTTGCAAAATTCCAAAATGGAACACTGTGAAGTTACAAACTAGAGAGGCAGGCTTAGAAACAGGACCCGGAATGGAGGAATGTAACAGGGAAGGTTTAGGAAGGCAGAGAAGCATCAAGCAACAGCTTGCCACTTGGTCAGACCTGGCTCAGTTGGAAAAGTTCTCATGTCACCACGCACAAGCAGAGCAGCCACTCTCCTAATTTACTTGCATATGAGAGGAAGTGTACATTTTAGTATTTGACTATATCATTTTTGCAAGGTAAATGCAAATATTTGTACACATACATTTAACTGATGGCATTGTGAGTTACATTTTCTAGAATTAATTATTTCCATATTCATCATGCTTGAGTGCATAGCAAATTGTTAGAAGGAGAGAGAGCAGAGGGGCTCTACAGCCCCTTCACATACAGAGGAGGAAATGGATACGGATATCACATAGGGTTTTCATATGCATAGCTTATGTAAAGTGATATTTTTAAATGTGAGGGTGTAACGAAGCATTCAAAAGCTTTTTAGACTATCTTGGCTTTCTTTGATTCTCCAAAGTCCTAAGTTTTCTGCAAACACAATTATAATAGCAACCTTTGTTGAAACTTCACGTCCTCACAAATGTGTCAGCTTTTCCACTAGCCGACCTCTTGCCCTGGTAAGAAATGCGAACAGTATGGCAACAGCAACCAAATAAACAATTAGGCGCTATTGAGGAAAGAGTATTACTCATAACTCGGTATACATCCTGTCAATTACCCTGCCTGATGAATCGTACGTGATGGAAAACCAGGAAGTGATAAAAGGCCTAACAACCCCCTCTCCTTGAAGGGGAAGGTGGAGTGCTGAGCGATTGCATACCAGGCACCTTGCCACATGCACCTCAGCACAGGGGCTGGTTCATTCATCATCATGCTGCTGTAGGCAGCCTTGGCTCTGTTACAAAGTACAGGTTTAAAAGGGTTTGACATTCAGGTCTAAGGAGATCAGTCAGGAGGATAGAGTCCAAAATGAACATCTTGACCCAAACCAAAATATTAATTAAGAGTGAGGGGAGAAGAAGAATCATGTAAGGGAAAAGGGTAGCTTTGATTAGAAAATACATCTTTTATTCATTCTCTTTTTCCGGTTTATAAATCACATGATCTAATCAATGTACCATGATTGAAAAAATCTTTTTTTCACATCTCTGAGTATGTCAGTGGATAAGAAGTAACTTACGTTTAGAAAAGCAGACCCAGAATTGCAGGTATCTTGATGGCCTTGACATCAAAGTTCTCACTCAATGAAGGGACTCCTTCTGTCATACCCAGGGGAATGAACCAGATCCTGCCACTCCTGGAATATGGCCAATATTAGGGGCAAATCATGATCTAAGCAGGCATGCCATTCAACTGTCAAACAGTTCTAATTATTAGGAAGTCCTTATGTGATATGATGGGGCTAGATTCCAGATACTTCTAGAAGTTTATATGTGCCTCACCAAGTATCTATGTGCATGAAGTGATATGATTGGGAACTTTGTTTAGAGCAAAAGAAGGAGGTTGAAATGGGAAACAAAGAGAACAGAGACTGCACAGAGTTTCCTATCAAGCCCTCTGGCCTGGTTGGGACCCCAATGGAAACAAGGATTAAGGGCCAGAAAATGAAACACTCCGAGCTCAAGCATGCTACTGTGGGACCCAGGGACCAAGGGCGGCCATCAGAGAGCTCTTCCCTGCAGTTCTCCAGGAAGCGCTCCGCTGCAACCCCTTGAGGATCGGCAGCTTTGGGACACTGAGTGAGGGCACCTTTGCGCAGACATTGGGCCTTACTTGCAACTCAATCATCTGTAGCAAGAACGTGGCTCCTTCAAGTACATTTGTAGGCAGCTCATGTGGAAAAGGGAGAGACAGTAGGAAATGAAAATGTAGCAGATGTCTTGGGGTACTGATTATTTGGAAAGTCTGGTTATTTGGAAAGTCCTAGAAATATTTTGGTTGAGAGGAAGGGGGGTAGGAGGTCTCAGTGCAGGGAACTGCCTGTGTGTGGAAGTGTGGGCAGAAGGGGTTCCCCGGGTTACGGATGTTAAAGTGTATCCAGGCAGGTGAGCATGGCAACATTTGGGCCACATTTATGTAGAGTCACTGTCGCTTCTTTTGCAACACAGCTAATTAAATTACTACTCATTTCCGGAGACTGTGAGGATCAAATGTGTCACTAATTCTCTGAACATTTTTTTTAAGTCCCAGATTGCTTTTGTCAATAGAAATAATGAATGACTTCTATTTTTTTCGTAATATAAAACATACTTTAATCTTCAGCAATATGAGCAGTGAGAAGCAGAGCAATGAAGTTAGAAGCTGTCAGTCAAAGGAAGAGTGACCATATGATGCATCAGCCAAATGAGGACACTTTTGAAAGTGCAAGAATGTGTTGTTACTTATCGTGCTGGGACAAGAGGCAATAATAAGGCCTGTTCTGGGTAAACTGGGCCATAAGGTTACCCTACCTAATGATGACTTGTAATTAGTAAGACCTCTGTGGGCACTGAAATCAAGTAACAATACTTGTATTTATCCACCTGCTCCACCAACAACAATAACAAAGGGGGAAAAAAAGAAGACTGTTCCAGAAACTTCCAAGAGGAATATAGATAGTTCTTACAGGTTTTCTTCAAAGGAGGGTTCAATGCTTTATATGAGTGCATCATGCACAGAGCCAAGCATGCTAAAATTCTTCCCCATCAACTTCCCCAAAATCTCCATGGCAGCAGCCTCCCCATCTCCTCGCACCATGTCCCCCCTCCATCCACACAATTCTCTCACAGCTGTTCTGCACTTTCTCCTTTTTGTCCTCCTCCCCTCAAACCTGTCTTCTTTCCTTCTGGCAGCCCCTCTCTGCCATTTAAAATGTGCAGTGGGGGAAAGAATGAGATTGTGAACATGCATGCATTAATTTATTGTGTGTGTCCATCACACCTTTTAGATTCTCATTACAATAAAAATAAAAATCTATGTTATAGAAATGGACAACCCCAGCTGGAGACTCACTGAGGGACTGGAATTCAGGTGGAGGGAAGAGAAACACAGGAACTGATAATTATCGAGCACAGTCCCGGGACGGGTGCTTTATTCACACAATGGGAAAAGGGGCACTTTGTGTCTCGGTTTGTCTGAGGCATGAAGACAACAGACGCCATATTCCAGCTGAGTTGTGAGACCGACTCTTCAATGGAAATTTGAAAGGATGTCAGATGACTCACCTACAGTAAGGGTCAAAAGAGGTCGCATTGTTGGAAATTGAAGGGGATTTGTGAAGATTATTTACTTGTAGATTGTTGCTTACATGTTTCAAGTCCCACCCATGCCTGCTTCTTACCTCAAGGGGGTGGTTTCAAAGGACCGCTCAGAAAACTCCTGTCCCGGCATCTAGACGGATGGAGTAGACTTGGATTTGACTCATGGCTGAGGAATCTAAGGTCCAGAACTGCCTGGCTGCTCAGTTTTTTCGGGGAGCAAATAATTCATGAGTGTTTTTCATGCACCTGATCTGGTGCATCCACGACAAACAGAAGGAATGAAGACCTGCCTTAGAACCTATGCAAGAGGCCTCTAGAAAAGCACCGGCCTCAGGAGAGGAGAAGCTGGAGGTGCTCTGCTCTTTCCAAAGCCTGAGACTGGAGTGGGCAACGACAAAATAAATTCCATTTGCCCAGGCCGAGGGAACCATAAGTGAGAGCTGCCCAAGGTTGGAGAGATCAGGAATCAGCAAACTGTGGCCCGCAGGCTGGCTGCCTGTTTTTGTAACTACAGGTTTATTGGAGCACAGCCACACGCATTCGTTGACGTACTTTCTATGGCATTGTAATGGCAGAGCTGAGTAGTTAGCCAACAGAAACTGCATGGCCTGCAAAGCCTAAAATAGTTATTACCTGGCTTTTTATGGAAAACATTTTCTGATCCCTGGGAAAGATTCTCAGAAAAATCTCGGAAGTACCCCAGGAGAGAATGAGTTGGACTCAGAGAGGGTGAAACCATCTTAGAACAACCATTCAAGTGAAAACTTTCCACCACATTTTACTTCTTGCTGTCCCTGCATCAGCCCAATAGGGCCTAAACCATTCTGATCACCAGTTGCAATGGGGGGAGGGGAGTGTTCCATACCAACAAGCAATTCTCAGACACCAGCTGGGTGTCCCCCAGTTCAACTCAATTCTGGCACCGTCTACCTGGAGACAGCATCAGATTCCACAGGTTGAGGGCTCAGTCCCACAAGACTGCCCTGTCCTTTTCAAATGTCAATCACAAGTCCAGGTTGTTCTCTGTGCTTTTGACCAACTGGCTGTAGATTGGAGGTTCCAGCGCTCGCCCCCCACCACCCCGCTCCCCACCTTGTGTTACTGAACCAAGTTTGTTTTTGCCCTCCACCCAGAAAGCCAAACACCAAGACAATGAGATTGCAGCAGAGAGAGGGTTTACTCACCAGGCAGCCAGGTGAGGAAGCGAGAGCATGAGTTTCAAATCTATTTCTCTGAAAATAGGGACTCAGGGATATTTATGGGGTAGGGGGGCAAGGTGGTCTGAAATGTGGAGATAGGTGATTGGAGGTGAGGAGAGGTGAGGTGATTGATGATATGCGCAAGTGTAGTGACTTCAAGCCTCTTCATAGGAGGCATGGTCACAAAATGGTGGCATTAGCATGATTTGAGGGCGGAGTTTTTAGCCTCATGACATCAAAGTGTCACTTATCGGACATCTGTGCAGGCCCAGTTGATGGATTGGTGGTCTCAACTGGGCTGAAGTGGACAAGGGGTTCTAATTCCTGAAAAACAGCTCACACACCCATTCCCATGGTGACCCAGGCTCCAGGGAGATGTTATCTATAGGACCCTAGTGGGAGCCGGATAACATATCGGCTAAACAGCACAGTTAACAATGGGTAAATTAAACAGCTAAAAGTTATAAGCAATAATTGTAGAAAGGAAAAAAACCTTTAGTTCCTTGCTACTTAATCACCAATGGCTAACTGTTTGCCCGTTTCACTTGTGTTTGATTAATTTGCTGGAGCAGCTCACAGAACTCAGAGAACAATTTTGCTTGCTAGATTACCAGTTTATTATAGAAGGATATAACTCAGGGACAGCCAGATGGGAGCTATGCACAGAACAAGGTGCAGGGAAAGGACACGGAACTTCCACGCCCTCTCCAGGTACACCTGTTCACCAACCTGGAAGCTCTCTGAACCCTGGCCTTTTGGGTTTTTATAGAGGCTTCATCACATTGCATGATTGACTAAACCATTGGCCACTGGAAATTGAGTCAACCTCCAGCCCCTAGAAGTGAGGAGGTAGGAGTGAAAATTCCAACCCTCCAATCATATGGTTGGTTCTCCCCGCAACCAGCCCCCATCCCATGGTGCTTTCTGCAAGTCACCTTATTAACACAACAAAAGCCACATCACTTAGGAAATTCCAAGGGTTTTTAAGAGCTCTGCGCTAGAACCCCAGAAAGATCAGATCTATATTTCTTATTATAAACCACAACACCACAGTGTCATAAACTGCATGGGAGGAGGAGACAAAAGAGGAAATGACCTCCTTGCCCATTTCAAGGGGTCAGCCCTCAGCAGCCCCAGCCGGGTGTATGAGTGGGAGGAAGGACGAGGTGAGATTTTTACCCTAAGTCAAATTTGAACTTTTGCTTATTCGGCAGGCCTGGACACTATAAATTACTAACAGTAATAGAATCAATGTGAGCTGCAGGTATCTTTGCATCAAGAACTTCAAAACTTTTACGGAAGTTGGGCCAGTACAGTGCTGCTGTTCTATATAGGTATTTGTGGAGGACGTGTATTTATAAACCTAAATTCATATATATAAGAAATGCAACCATTTCTTTACTTTAACTTAAAGTAATTCTGATTTGGGATTCCCGTTCTGAGGGGACCAGCAGAAAATTCCATCTCTATCTTTACAAATGTCCCTCTCCCCTCTCTCAGACACCAAGAGCCCAGGAGGCCTGCATGGTACTCAGAAGGAAGGACACGCATGCTTTCCAGCCCCTACTGCTGCCCCTGATCACATAATCCTCCGAGCCTGTGGTCTCTGGAAGTGAGCTGCTCCTCACGCTGAGCCCAAGCAGAGCTTCCTTGTCCTTTTCTGAAGCCCAGGTGTCTAGTTATACCACAAGGATTTCCCCAGAGGGGCTGCCGAAGATTAGGGGAAATTAGGATTACACTTGGACCTCATGATCTCACTACAGAAAGAAAGAGAAAGGAGGAAGGAAGAGAGGGAGGGAAGACGAGAGGGAGGAAAGGAAGGAAGGGAAGAAGGAAGAGAGGGAGGGAAGAAGAGAGGGAGGGAAGGAACGAACGAAGGAGGACAGAAAGAACGATAGCAACAATAACAGCAGAGTCTCTTTCTTCCCTCTCTGGAACACAGAATATATTGTCTTCAGTGAACTCGAACTTTCATAAAAGTGAGGTAGAGATGTGGTCACCATTAGCTTCTGCTTTCCGCCCTGCCCAGAGCGCCTGAGACAAGAGGTCAGCGTCCAGCCTCTATGAACACTGGGGGAAACAGAGCGAAAAAACATATTTTAGTGTTTAAGTGAATTATCCTGCCATGCATCAAGTACGTCAGATAAGAAACCAAGACCTACCCACAATAATTTCTTAACTTGATTTGAGGCAATTTAATTGCTAAAAATTCTTTCCTTAATGTCCTAGATTGAATATTAATTATAACAGGCATGCGGTGGAATGACAACACAAATGAATCAACAGAGCGATACTGAATGACACTCGGAGAAAGATCGGTAAATTTCTTCTGAATAAAGTCATCCAAAGACAGGCATACTACAACATATGATTCAAGAAAGCGAGGAAAATGTAATAAATATTGCTTGGAAATGAAGACAGAGCTGTACACATAGAATTATGTTTCTAAAAAGTAAGTGACATAATTAGCTTGATCAAAAGAAGACTCTGAGGTGGATTCTGAAGAAAGTGTGAAAATTAGAACAAACAGTAAGAAAATGAAGTAAGGAATGAAGAGTAAAGAATAAAGCTTTAATGTACCTCAAACAATTACTTCCTTAGAGAAACTATTGTTCTTATGCTTTAATTGCCATTGAATATGGGTCTCTGGGAGTTGAAGGATGTTTCCTTAATCAAGGGTGGGGCTCACCTAGGCAGAAGGTTCTTTCCATTATAAAAACTAGACATCAAATCACCTTACAGTGAGTGTAACTTTAAAGTTATCTAATACTCATTATAAACAGTCATCAAGGATCAATATCCTAGCGTCCTACAAGACCTAGGGATTTCTACTTTTTTAGGTTATTGACATATACTTACCTTTTCTTTTCTTTTCCTGCCTTTATTTCTGTATTTGGCATTCATTGGTTGTATAATTATTAAATTTTTCAGTAGCCCAGAAATCCAGTGAAGCATGTGATTCTCATCTTATGTTTCCACTAGAAGATAGCTTCTGAATTCTTGCTACTAGATGTGACAAAAATGCAGTCAAATTCTTGCTACTGGATATGACAAAAATCCAGTCAAAGCAAAAATCTGTCTTAGAATGCTTTCAGGCTGTCAGGATAGAGTAGAAGAGGGGTACGCGGTCGAGGCAGCCCAGTTGGGACACTGAAGTCATTCACGCAGCAAGGTAAGGCCCTGCGAAGGGTTAGACTTCCTTGAGCAAGGCAAAAAGTGCACGCGCACACACACACACAGACCAGTCCCATTTCTAGTAATAATGGCGGACAAGATATTCAGATAAACCTCTTTAAATAGAACTCTCCTAAAAATGCTAGATGTGTATTCACATAAACCTATGTGTATGTATAGATAGATGATTGATTGCTAGATAGATGTATCTTACACTTGGCTTAGCTGGTGGAAAGTAAGGTAATATCCACAGTGTCCAGAAATGAAAAGAAATCTTGAATCCAAGGGGCAAGCACTGGCACTGAAGTTTGCCCTGGAGGTGTCTTGGTGGCCTGGTGACCTAGAACCTGGGATTTAAGAGTCCACACACAGGAGCAGGAGACAAAGCCTAAAGCTTGAACATCCTGAGAGATCCCGTACGAGAGCTCCTTCATAAAGCTGCACCTCCATGAGTGACATGCTCAGTTTGAACCGAGAAAGAACTTGCCGGGGAGAGGAAGACAGTGAGCAGACCTGCCTGGATTGGTTTTGGTTGTTGTTAGACTAAGAGAAGGCAGGAAAAAAACTTTCCTGTGAAAATGCCTAACCACAAGACCATACTAACAGATATTCAAGGCCAGAATTTCTACTATCTGTGTGGTCTGAAAAACCATAACTTTAAACTTAAAGTGATGCTGAACTGGTAGAGTGCCTAAGTGAGTAGTGTTCCCAGACCACTGTCAGAATGCTCACACTCTAAACCAGACCTTCTTCCCACAGATGAGACAGCAGATGCAGGCTGTTATGAGCAGGATTCAGCAGAAACAAGAAACTATAGATTCAGATATGCAAACATGATAGATATGGGAATTGTCAAAGAACATAAAATAAGTATGTTTAGTATGCTTAAAGGAAAAAAAGGCAAATTGAAAGAATGACAATATCATGAGATTATGAAAATTGACCAGATTGAATTGAAAAAGAACCAAATGAATATGTTAAGATGAAAAACTGGAAATTAGTAACTCAATGATTGGATATATAATAGATAATGGGAAAATAGAGCTGGTGAAATTACCCAGATGATAGCACAAACAGGGAAATGGAAAATCTGAGCATTAAGAAATCTGGAGAGTAGAGTACAGTCAGTCAATGTTAAAATATGTCTAATGTTTCCTAAAGAAGAGACTAGAGAGAAAGGAGGAAAGATAAGTATTTGGAAAGACAAGATTGAGAATTTTCTAGGACTGCTAGAAAAACCATGTCTTAGATTCTGGAAACCCAAGCAATCCTAAGTGGAGTAGGAAAAAAAAAAGAAAGAAAGAAATTCAACACCATGATACGTAACAAAATTGCAGAGCACCACAGGTAAAAAAGGATATCTTAAAAGTAGCCAGAAGGAAAGGCTAGATTGCCTGTTAGTTGGCTAACCATATAATTTATCATCCAAATCAGGATACTTTTAAGAGTGACAGAGAGTGCTAACCAAAAATGAGACCAGTACAGCAAGCACAAACTGGGACTGTGCCAGGCAAATGAGAGCATTTGGTCACCAAATCTATACAAGAATAACAACTCGGTTGACAGCAAGCACAATGAGAGCCAGAAAGACGATGCATAATAGCTTCAAAGTGCTGAAAAAATTATTCAACTAGAATTGCATATCAGCAAAACTCTCTTTTGATAATAAGGAACAAAGACAGACATGCTTAGATAAGCAAAAATTGAGGGGTCATGATCAACAGACCCTCTCTAAAGTAACTTCCTTATAAGAGAAGGAAAATGACTCCAGAAAGAGTCTAAAATACAAGAAATGAACAAAGAACATTTAAATTAACATTGACTGATAAAGTAATAATAGTAATGCCTAAATTTCTCTACAAAAATTGCATACAAGTCAGGAGGGAAAGTAAATAAAAGAAAAGCTCTTATATTTTTTGGAAGAGGGTGAAGATATTAATTAACTTTACATTTTGTTAAATTAAATATGCATGCTATATTTTCTAGGTCAAAACTAAAAATTGGAAACAGTGTATCACTTAAAAATACTAGAAGGAAAATATTAAGGAATGGAACAAAAACTTAATCCAAAAGACAGCAAGAAAGGAGCAGGAGAGAGAGAAGCCTCGAGGGGGAGAAAAGGACAATTAGTACAAAATAATAAGCACATTATGTATAAATGGACTAATATCTCCAGTTCAAAGATAAAGATAGTCAGACCAGATCTTTTTAGAAATCCAGCTACATTCTGTTTATAAGAAAGAAGCTTAACACTTTAGAACACAGTAAGGTTGAACAAAAAAAGGTAGAAAAAGATATGCCAAGCAGATCCTACAAAGGCGAAAGGAGGATAGCTATTGTAGTAAGTGATAAAAGAGACTTTAAAGCTAAAAGCATTAATGACAATGAAGATATTGATAAAAGTCACAATTCACCAGGAAGATGTAGCAATTCTAAATTTGCATAGATTCAATAAAACAACTTCAAAATATATAAAACAAAATTTGGAAGAATTACATGAAGAAATTTACACATCAGTCATGATAGTAGAAGACTCCAATATATCTCTTTAGCAACTGACAGATCAAGCAGGCAAGAAAAAGTACGCTTGATCAAAAGGTCGTTACACCTAAAAGTCATAGTTTGGGCAATAAAGCAAGTATCAACAAATACATATGTTTTTTATTTTATTGAGGTCATAATGGTTTATAACACTGAAATTTCAGTTATAAATGATTATTTGTCAGTCACCATACACATGTGTCCCTTTACCCCTTATGCCCTCTCCCCACCCCCTTCCCCTCTGGTAAACACTAACCTGTTCTCTTTGTCCATGTATTTGTTTATCGTCCACATGAGTGAAATCATATGGTGTTTGTCTTTTTCTGTCTGGCTTATTTCACTTAAGTTAATACCCTCAAGTTCCATCCATGTTGTTGCAAATGGCATGGTTTTGTCTTTATTTATGGCTGAGTAGTATTCCATTGTATATATACACCACATCTTCTTTATCCATTCCTCAGTCAATGGGCCCTTGGGTTGCTTCCCTGTCTTGGCTATTGTGAATAATGTGGCAATGAACATAGGGGTGTGTAAGTCTCTTTGAATTGTTGATTTCAAGTTCTTTGGATATATACCCAGTAGCGGGATGGCTGGGTCATATGTTATTTCTAGTTTTAATTTTTTGAGAAATCTTTATACTGTTTTCCATAGTGGCTGCACCAGTTGGCATTCCCACCAGCAGTGTATGAGGGTTCCCTTTTCTCCACAACCTCTCCGACATCTGTTGGTTTTTGTCTTGGTAATTATAGCCATTCTAACAGGAGTAAGGTGATATCTCATTGTAGTTTTGATTTGCATTTCCCTGATGATTAGTGATGTTGAACATCTTTTCATGTGCCTGTTGGCCATCTCATATCTTCTTTGGAAAAATGTCTGTTCATATCCTCTGCCCATTTTTTCATGGGGTTGTTTGTTTTTTTTGTTGTTGTTGAGTTGTTCGCTATGTATTTTGGAGATTAACTCTTTGTTGGTTATATGATTTTTAAATATTTTCTCTCAGTTGGTGGGGTTTTTTTTTTTTTTATCCTGGTTTCTTTCATCTTGCAGAGGCTCTTTAGTCTGATGAAGTCCCATTTGTTTATTTTTTCTTTTGTTTCCCTTGCCTGAGTAGACACAGTATTTGAAAAGATCCTTCTAGAACTGATGTCAAAGACCGTACTGCCTATATATTCTTCTAGGTTTTTTATGGTTTCACATCTTCCCTTCAAGTCTTTAATCCATTTTGAGTTAATTTTTGTGTATGGTGAAAGATAATGGTCTACTTTCATTCTTTTGCCTGTGGCTATCCAGTTTTCCCAACACCATTTATTGAAGAGACTTTCCTTTCTCCATTGTATGTTCTTAGCTCCTTTGTTGAAGGTTAGCTTTCCACAGATGTGTGGTTTTATTTCTAGGCTTTCAATTCTGTTCCATTGATCTGTGTGTCTGTTTTTGTACCAGTACCGTGCTGTTTTGATTACTGTAGCTTTGTAGTATGTTTTGAAGTCAGGGATTGTGATGCCTCCAGCTTTGTTCTTTTTTCTCAGGATTGCCTTAGCAATTCAGGGTCTTTTGTTGCCCCATATGAACTTTAGGATTCTTTGTTGTATTTCCATGAAGAATGTCATTGGGATTCTGATTGAGATTGCATTGAATCTGTAGGTTGCTTTAGGTAGTATGGATATTTTAACTATGTTTATTCTTCCAATCCATGTGCATGGAATATCTTTCCATCTCTTTATGTCATCATTGTTTCTTTCAATAATGTCTTACAGTTTTCATTGTATAGATCTTTCACCTCCTTGGTTAAATTTATTCTTAATATTTTATTCTTTTTGTTGCAATTGTAAACGGGATTGTATTCCTTTTTTTTTTTTTTTTTAAGATTGGCGCCTGAGCTAACAACATTGCCAATCTTTCTTTTTTCTGCTTTTTCTTCCCAAATCTCCCCAGTATATAGTTGTATATTTTATTTAGTTGTGAGTCCTTCTAGTTGTGGCATTTGGGATGTCTCTTCAACATGTCCTGATGAGCAGCGCCATGTCCGTGCCCAGGCTCTGAACCAGTGAAACCCTGGGCTGCAGAAGCAGAGCGCACGAACTTAACCACTCAGCCATGGGGCCAGCCCCTGGGATTGTATTCCTGAGTTATGTTTCTGTTAGTTTGCTATTAGAGTATAGGAATACAACTGATTTTTGTAAGTTGATTTTATATCCTGCAATTTTGCTGTAGTTGTTGATTATTTTAATAGCTTTCTGATGGATTCTTTAGGGTTTTCTATACATAAAATCAAGTCATTTGCGAACAAAGATAGTTTCACTTTTTCCTTTCCAATTTGGAAACTTTTTATTTCTTTTTCTTGCCTAACTGCTCTGGCCAAAACTTTCAGTACTATGTTGAATAAGAGTGGCAAGAGTGGGCACCCTTGTCTTATTCCTGTTCTCAGAGGGATGGCTTTCAGTTTTCCCTTGTTGAGTATGATGTTGGCTGTGGGTCTGTCACATATGGCCTTTATTATGTTAAGGTGCTTTCCTTCTATACCTATTTTATTGAGAGTTTTTATCACAAATGGATGTTGGATCTTGTCAAATGCTTTCTCTGCGTATATTGAGATGATCATATCATTTTTATTCCTCATTTTGTTAACATGATCTATCACATTGATTGATTTGTGGATGTTGAACCATCCCTGCATCCCTGGTATAAATGCCACTTGATCATGGTGTATGATTCTTTTAATGTATTGTTGTATTCAGTTTGCCAATATTTTGTTGAGGATTTTTGCATCTATGTTCATCAGCCAATATTGGCCTTTAAATTTTCCTTCTCTGTGCTGTCCTTGTTTAGCTTTGGATCAGGGTGATGTTGGCCTCTTAAAATGTGTTAGGAAGTGTTCCAACTTCTTCAATTTTTTGGAATAGTTTGAGAAGGATAGGTAGTAAATCTTCTTTTGAGTGTTTGGTAGAATTCTCCAGAGAAGCCATCTGGTCCTGGACTTTTATTTTTTGGGAAGTTTTTGATTATTGTTTCAATGTCTTTACTGTTGTGATTGGTCTATTCAGATTCTCTATTTCTTCTCGATTCAGTTTTGGGAGGTTGTATGAGTCTAAGTATTTATCCATTTCTTATTGATTGTCCAATTTGTTGGTATATAGTTTTTCATAGTATTCTCTTATAATCCTTTGTATTTATCCATGGTATCCATTGTAATTTCTCTTCTTTCATTTCTAATTTTATTTATTTGAGCCTTCTTTCTTTTTTTTCTCAGTGAGTCTGGCTAAGGGTTTGTCTATTTTATTTACCTTCTCAAAGAACCAGCTGTTAGTTTCATTGGTCCTTTCTACTGTTTTTTTGGTTTCAATTTCATTTATTTCTACTCTAACTTTTATTATTTCCCTCCTTCTGCTGACTTTGGCCTTTGTTTATTCTTCTTTTACTAATTCTGTTAGGTGTAGTTTAAGATGGCTTATTTGAGATTTTTCTTTTATATTATGGTGAGCTTGTATTGCTATTAATTTCCCTCTTAGGACTGCTTTTGCTGCATACCATATGATTTGGTATGGTGTATTTTCACTTTCATTTGTCTCCAGATATCTTTTGATTTCTTCTTTAATTTCTTCAATGATCCATTGGTTGTTTGGTAGCATGTTATTTAGTCACTACATCTTTGTGACTTTCCCAGCTGTTTTCTTGTAGTTTATTACTAGTTTCATAGCATTATGTTCAGAAAAGATGTTTGATATGAGCTCAACCTTCTTAAATTTATTTAGGCTTGCCTTATTTCCCCTCATATGCTATATTTGAGAATGTTTCATGTGTACTTGAGAAGAATGTGTATTCTGCTGTTTTTGAATGGAGTGTTCTCTATATATATAAAGTCCATATGTTCTAGTATTTCATTTAATTCCACTATTTCCTTGTTGACTTTCTGTCTGGATGATCTATCCATTGATGTAAGTGGGGTGGTATGGTACCCTACTATTATTGTGTTACTATTAATATCTCCTTTTAGGTCTGTTAATAGTTGCCTTATGTAGTTCGGTGCTCCTGTGTTTGGTGCATATATATTTATAAGAGTTATGTCCTCTTGGTGGAATGTCACTTTTATCGATATACACTGCCCCTCTTTGTCTCTCTTTAACTGTTTTATCTTGAAGCCTACTTTGTCTCATATAAGTATGGCAACACTTGCTTTCTTTTGTTTGCCATTTGCTTGGAGTATCATCTTCTATCCCTTCACTCTGAGCCTGTGTTTGTCTTTAGAGCTGAGATGTGCTTCCTGGAGGCAGCATATTTTTCGGTCTTGTTTTTAATCCATCCTGCTACTCTCTGTCTTTGGATTTGAAAATTAAATCCATTTACATTTAGAGTGATTATTCATATATGAGGGCTTAATTCTGACATTTTATCACTTGTTTTCTGGTTGTTCTCTATTTCCCTTGTTTCTCATCCTGTGTATTTTGGACCACCAATTCAGTTTGGTGATTCTCTATGATAGTTTTCTCAATTTTTTCTTTATTTATCATTTGTGCCTCTGTTCTGATTTTTTGTTTAGTGGTTACTGTGAGGTTTGTATAAAAGATCTCATAGATGAGATAGTCCAATTTCTGATAGCCTCTTATTTCCTTAGTCTAAGAAGTTTCCCTCCCTTTCCTCTTCTTCATCTAAGTTATTTTCGTCATGACTTATTCCATTTTGTGTTGTGAATTTGTGGCTAAAATGAAGTGATTTTAGCTATTCTTGATGTTTACCTTCCCTTTATCTTTAATATCATACTTTTTTAAGTGTTTGCTAACCTATTCTGATAGAGAGATGCAATTTTCTGATTTTGTCTGTCTATCTCCTTGTTCCAGGCTTTGTAAACCCTTTCTTTCTTTTTTTTCTTTCAGGTATGAGGGCCTTCTTATTACTTCTTGTGTGTGTGTGTGTGGGGGGGGGGCATCTTGTGGTGATGAACTCCCTCAGCTTTTGCTTATCTGAGAAAGTTTTTATTTCTCCATCATATCTGAAGGATATTTTCATTGGATAGCCTATTCTTGGCTGAAAGTTTTCATCTTTCAGAACTTTGATTATATCATTCCTCTCTCTCCCAGCCTGTAAGGTTTCTGCTGAAAAATCCACTGAAAGCCTGATAAGGGTTCCTTTGTAGGTTATTTCCTCTCTCTTGCTGTCCTTAATATTTTTCCTTTGTCATTGACTTCTGCCAGTTTTAAGAATATATGCCTTGGAGAAGGTCTTTTTACATTGATGTAATTAGGAGTTCCATTAGCTTCTTTTACCATTCCAGCTTCTTCCCCAGGCTTGAGAAGTTCTCAGCTATTATTTGTATAAACAACCTCTCTGTTCCTTTCTCCCTCTCTTCTCTCCCTGGAATACCTATAATCCTTATGTTGCATTTCCTAATTGAGTTGGATATTTCTTGGAGAATTTATTCATTTCTTTTTAGTCGTAGTTCTCTCTCCTCCTTCATCTGAAGCATTTCTACATTTCTGTGCTCTAGATTGCTAATTCTGTCCTCCATAATATCAGCTCTGTTATTTAAGGACTCCAGATTTTTCTTTATCTTATTCATTCTGTTTTTCGTCTCCAAAATTTCTGATTGGTTTTTCTTTATAGTTTCAATCTCTTTTGTGAGGAATTCCCTCTGTTCATTAATTTATTCCTGATTCATTGAATTGCCTTTCTGAGTTTTCTTGTAACTCATTGAGTTTTTTATGACAGCTATTTTGAATTCTGGGTCATTAAGATTATAAATTTCTGTGCCTTCAGGATTTATTTTTGGGTGTTTCTCTTTTTCCTTCTTGTCTGGAGTATTAATATACCTTTTCATACTATTCAATGGGTTGGATTTGTGCCTTCACATAGTGATAATATCTGGTTCCAGAATCCACCTCTCACCACCAAGGGGTGGGGAGCAGGAGCTGTGTATTCTGAGCCCACTGCAATCCCTGGCATCTGTTCTTGTATGAGCCTGGGCCACTCCTTGGTACTGCGGCAGCACCGTGGGCTCTCCCACCAAATGGGAAAGTGATCACACAAGGGCTCAGGGATGCCAGTGCCTACTCCCACTGTCCCACCAAGGTGTGCTCTCACCTTTGGAGCCACAACAGTACTATGGGTGTTTGCAGCAGCTTGGAACTCATTTTCTCGGGCACGCAGATCTGCCACCACCTCTTCCTAGGTTACACCAGCCATTTTGCTTGGTGGCTGGGGCCTCCTCACTGGGTCCAAACCTGGGCCATTCCCTGGGACCACAGCAGCACTGTGGGCTCTCCCATCAGATGGGAAAGCAATCATGTGGGAGCTCAGGGCTGCCAGCACCTGTTCCCATGGTCACACTGAGGTGCATTCCCACCCTCAGGGCTGCAGTGGTAGTATGGGTGCTCTAGCCAGGAGAGCAGTCACACATGTGCACAGGGCTGCTGCAGGGCTGGAGAGTGCTCACCTATTTCCACCACCTCCCCAGAGATACTTCATCCACATTCAGATGTATAGCTTCACAGGTCTCCCAGAAGTCTTGTTGTACTGTGTGGGTATCCTCCATCTATCAATGAATGTCCATTTACTTGTAGTTTGAAAGGAGAGAGATAAAAGGAACAGCTCACTCTACCATGTTGCTGACATCACTCTCAACAAATATTGTTAAAATCTATTTCATATAGACAACAATCTCTGACTACAGCACAATTAAAATAGACACAAATACCAAAAAGTTAATCCCCCACCACACCTCTCAAAAAAAACATGGTTTTAGAAACTAAAAATAAATAATCCATGGGTCAAAAGAAGTCTCAACTTCTTAAAAAAATACTTAGAATTACAAAGTAAGGAAAATTCTATACATCAATACTCGTGTATTGCAGCTGAAGCTATACTTAGCAAAAAACAAAAACAAAAGCCTTAAATGCTTATATTTTTAAAAAGATGAAAATATATGAGCTAAAAATTAAATTTAAGAAGGTAAACAAAGAATGCTGTAATAAATCAAAATAATGCGGAAGAAAGGAAACACTAAATATTCCTTCACTGTTACCTTAGAGCTCTTACTTAACATGACAAACACATACTTTTTCCTCTTTTTCCTTTCTTATTTTTGCTGGTGTGATGACGTTGCTATGCATTCCATTTTCATCTTGTTAATTTAGGAGTTCTACCATCATATGCCATTCAACTAATGACCTGGCTTTTTCATGTTCTATAAATCAGACCAAAGGCCTCTATTGCTCTATTATTTCAAAGCTGTTTCTCCCACTGAGATCCACTATTTCCTCCTTCTGATTTCTCCATGTTTTGCTTACGATCAACCAAATGGAATGGAATCTTTAGAATTCTTTCATTTTTACCCTTTCTTCCCTCCTCCAAAGCATCCCTCATTAAACTCTTGAATTATTTTACTTCCTCTTGCACTCTTAATTCAAGGTTTTGCTGAAATGGTTGAACACAGAATTTCACTTAATGTTTGCTTCTTTGTTTATTTGTTTCTTTTCAGGGTCCACATGTGGGACTGACATCATATACTCTATCCTTATCCATTTATATATAATGACATATTTATAAGACCAATGCATTATTCATCTCTAATTCTTTCCTAACTTTACCTTTCCCCATCTTGAAGTCTCTGTTTCAGTTCACTTGGTCTTTGGAAAGGTCCTTTTCTCGAGTATTTACCTCAGATGGGGTACACAGTGATTTATTCTCTGAATTAATGTATGTCCTTGAATATCTTCCTTTTGCCTTAACAGGTAAACAATGGTAAATGCCTAGTATAGCATTCTTGGAGGTTTCTTTCAGTTGCCTAAAGATACAAGTCCACTGTCCTCTAGCTTCCTGTGTTGCAGATAAGAAGTCCAAAGACAGTCAAAAAGGGAAAAGCCTGGAAACTTGTTTTACCAGGATATGCTTAATTATCAATCCAGCCAAGAATTCTGAGCTTTTTTACTTGGAAAACTCAGGTCTTTCTTTGGCTTAGGAAACTTTTCTCCGAAGTTATTTAAAATTGTTTCTTCTGCTTCATATGTTCTTTCTTCTTCTTTTAGAATGTCTGCTATTCCAGGGATAGGTATCCTGCATTCATTTTCCAAATCTCTCGTGATTTCTGTCTCTTTGTGTGTTTTCCTCTGTGATTTGTGATGCTGATCGTCATCAATCTTCCAGGCCACTAATACAAGTCTCATCAGTCACCATCCACCCTCTTGATTCATCTACTGAATTGCTAAGGTTTAAAAAAGCCCTACGAAGTCTTTTTATTTCATTTGTTCTTCTGCAGTTTTGTTCTTAAGCGCTCTTTTTAACATTTATTTAGGAACCCATTTGTCTGCTCCAGCAGGTCTGTTCCACTGGGTCTGATTATTGTATCTATTTGTACTCTCTTTGGGTCTGGACACCTTTAGATACATGATTATTTTTCTCTGTTGGCCAACTGGAGACCTATTTTCTTGTACCAATCTAAAAATCAGGAAACTCTCAGGCCAAGAGGTCTCCTCCCTGTAAGCCTGGTAGAGAGGCTGATCATAGCCCCACTGAGGCACCTAGAGGAAGCATCCCCGCTCTTATGTCACTCTGGGCTCTCCCAGTGCCCATGGCAAGGAAGACTTGTCCCTTTAGGAAATCTTGGCACTTTCAAGTAGGACGGAGTGGACACTCTACCTGCAGGCTTGTGCATGTGTTGATTGACAAGCCCTGCCCCTTTCTCTGAGCTCGCCCAGCTCAGCACCATTTTTTTCTTCAAAGAAAAAAGTGGGGAGGGTCCTTACCAAGAACCCAAGGCCTCGTTTATATCCACCATAGGTCCTGGCTCTTGAAAGGCAACTCTCTTGGATTTGGGAGTGGAGGGGAAGGGAGTCTCATTTAGATCATCATGTTCTGAAAATCCCCTGCCCAAGGGTTTCTTCTGTAAAATGAGAAGATTTAGGCTAGTGTTAGGTAATACTTAAGAACTTTTGGAGTTCCAAAAACCTATGTCAGAGATTAAATAAGGAAGATTCACAACTATAATTTATGGGATTAGAGTGTGTCCTGAAAGGAACACTGTAGGGCGAGTGCTTTTAAGGAGAGAATGGTTTTCAAGTTGTCATGCTTTTATGAAAAACCAACCGATCTCAAGACAGGAGATTGAGCTTCAAACTGGATGGCAAGATCCTCTGAGTTAAAATCTTTTAATTTTGATCATAAATAGAACATAAAATGTTTTCTCCCCATAACTTAGAACAGAGCTTCCAAAACTTTATTGTACCTACAACTCATCTGGGGATGTTGTAATGCAGGTTCTGATTCAATAGGTCTGAGGGAGGGCATATTTTCTACCAACAGGGACACTGATCCTCTGTGGCTCACATTTCAGTAGCGTGGCCTCGTATATTTGTAGTGGTGAGTAGACCTCTGGTGGACGTTTAGAAATGTACAATCATTTTGTCATACAACTGTAAATTCGTTTTCTGAGAAAGTTAAAAACATATCCTCCAAACTGATAGATCTCTGATATGTATAGGCAAAGCCAACACAGTTTATTAATTTGGACTCTACTAATCTGCAATTTGGTGTCATTCCAGATGGACCATATTGCCAGTGGTAATCAATGAAGGAACGTTTAGTCGCTAAGTGCTATGGCACATGCATTTTTTCCAAAAAAGGAAAAATTAGAAACCAATGTAGTAGTAGCTTTTATACAAATAACGAATGCCTTACAAATGTCTCTATTTTATTATATTTGTTTTTGAAAAATTTTTAAATTTCATTCTCCTATCCCTGTCAAGGGCTGCCATAAATTACCTTTCTTATAAAGTGTTCTCTGACTCAGGCCCTTTTGTGAATCAGACTAGCCTACTCTTTAATTAGGAAAAAAGAGGGCAGTTTTATAGTTGTTTGTAATTTCTCAGTCTTTTGGCTCTTCTCAGTCTGTGCTTCTCAAACAGAAAATAAGAAGTGCTGTGCTGTTTGGCTAACTATTGTCAGTGGCTCAGATTAAACAAAGAATCTATAAACATTTGAAAGGTATTCAATTTCGGAAACTATTTTTTTCTATTGTTTTTTTTTTCTAGCTGCAAGTATGTTTCTTATTTTGAGTGTCAATAGACATATTTCCTGGTTTTGCCATGGTAAATAGATAAATGTTCCAGGAATCATCCATTTTTTTTTTGAGACAACAAAATTAATATCACTCTAGGAAGGAAGATAAACATCCTATACCAACAATGTGCTTATTCTCAAACTTAAAGCTCATCTAATTGAAACAAACTTGCAAATTGATATTAATATCAACTTGATATTGATATAAACCTCTGGCCTCATGTACAGCCCACTATCGCTAGTCCTGAGTAGTCACTGGAAAACAATTCATTGGCTCATGGAAATTTTCTGGAGTTTGGTTATGTTCCAGTATCCTTGTACTTGGACACCAAATGGGACCCCAAAGCAGGCCTGTTTCCTTTGCAGGCTTCCATAGTATCATCATATCCTGAGTTATACAGGTCTTATATATTGCAGGAAGTTATATATGTTTATATATTCAAATCTTTTATTAATCAGTTTTATAAAAACATCTAGAGTTATTGTAACTAATGACTTGGTCTTGGCAGTGATTGAGAGAACTGTCTATTGTAGGGGAGGAAGACATTTCCTCTACCATCTCTGGGTTCTTCTGGCCAGAGAACGAATTAAATTCACATGAGACAGAATAACAGGGGAAAATTAAACAAAGCTTTATAACATGTATACATGGGACAGGCTCAGGCAAGCTGAGCAACTCGCCAAAATGGCTGAAGACCCCACCTTAAATATCATCTTCAGCTAAAGACAAAGGAGGATGTTGGGGACGGAGGGGGAGTGGATCATGGGAGATTACCACACAGGTACAGTAAACAAATGCAGATTTAAGTCCTTGCCTTTGGCATTGATTAAGAGTTTCTAGAGATAAGGTCATCCCCACTTCATCCTGGTACAGAGAGGGAAACACCTTTACAGATGGAGATTTCCTTTACAATGTAAATGTCTCTTAACAAAGGGTAAGTAAACGCTGCTTCTCAGAGTTACTTTCCTGTCTGCAGTTTATTAAAACTAACCAGCCCCAAATAATCCTCATGCCAAAGAGACATATCTTGGGGTGGCCAAATCCAGGCCCCCACACTATGTAGACATTTTAAAGGCTCCTGTTCTGGGATTTAGGGGTAAAAGAGGCTTTCTCAGTAAAGGTTTGGTGGTAAGTGCAAGTAAAGGGTTAATTACAGATATTTCTATATCCTTAGAGTCTCCAAAACCACACAAAATTTCATATGCATCTCTGACTCAGGGATCAACACGTGGTTCATACATATAACCGGACATCACTGGTAATGGCCCTGCTAACCTTTAGTTTACTAAATGAAAAGAAAAACTCTATTGCTCTACTCTCTACTCACAAAAGTCCTGACACCAGATTCATGTGTTTTTCCCACATCAGCCAATTCTCTGACAACAACTGACTGTCCTGTAATTCAACTCAGTTCTGACACTGTCCACCTGGAGTTAGCATCAGATCCCACAGGTTAAGGGCTCAATCCCACAAGACTGACTCCACTTCAGAGGCTGATCTTAAGTATGGGTGCCCAGGTTATCCACACTTCTGTTCACCTTGAATACAAATTGGGGGTTCCAACGATCCCCTCCTCAGATTCAATAATTTGCTATAATATCTCACAGAACTCAGGGAAATGCTTACTTATTTTTATCAGTTTATAATATAATAAAGGATATGAAACAGGATAAAAATGAACAGGCAGATGAAGCAATATATAGAGCGAAGTCCAGAAGGGTCCCAGGCGCAGTGCTTCTGTTCCCATGGAATTGGGGTGTGCCACTCGTCCTACACGTGGATGTGTTCACTAACTCTGGAAGCTCTCCAACACTGTAGTTGAGGAATTTTTACAGAGGCTTGATTGATTATTAACTCCGTTTCTGGCTCCTCTCCCCTCCCTGGAGGATGGGGAGTGGAGCTGAAAGTTCTAAGCTTCTAATCGTGGCTTGGTCTTTCTGGTGACCAGCGCCAATCATGAAGCTATCCAGTAACCCACCAAGAGTTGCCTCATTAGAACAAAAGAGGCTCCTCTCATCCAGGAAATTCCAAGGGATTTAGGAGCTCTGTGTCGAGAACTGGGGTCAAAGGCCAAATAATAGGATGAAAGATGCTCTTAGTACCTTCCTCACTTAGGAAATTACAAAGCTTTTGGGAGCTCTGGCCAGGAGCTGAGAATGAAGACCAAAATATACATTTATTGTTATAACACAATAGCACACTAACCTTAACAGCGTCATTATATTTTAAAATATCTGCTATAGAAGTTAAGCGGGTGAAAGTTAATCACGCCAGCAGCAGGTCTTGCTTACCTGCAGTTCATAACATTCCATTACAACAAGGTAGAAGGAAGGAATAAAACCTCAATTGACGTCTACGAAAATTCAAGACATCGTTTATTTTACATTTTAAAACCTAGTTTATTTCTTTCTAAGTCTAATTTATTCTCCCTCTTGTCTTTCATTTCCCTTTTGTGGAGCTCTTCTATAGAGTGAGGCAGAAAACACAAAGTAATAATAATTGGAGTAAACGTTCAGGCAGAAATTGGACGCAGATAGTTCTGAACATCAGCCCTCTGCAATGAGCAAAGGAAAACAGTAAAGAATCAATATTGGGGGCCGGCTCGGTGGCCCCTTCCAATTTGGCTGCTTGGGGTTTGCAGGTTTGGATCCTGGGCACAGACCTAGCCCCACTCATCAAGCTACACTGTGGCGGCATCCCACATAAAATAGAGGAAGACTGGCACAGATGTTAGCCCAGCAACCATCTTCCTCACACACACACACACACACACACACACACACACACAAAGTCAATATTGGCTAAAGCAAATGTGTTTTGCTACCAAAACAGCCGGATCCCACAAAAAAACTAAATATCTGTGTTCTCTCATACCTGTGATCCCCACTATGACAACCCCAGAAGTCATTTGAAAAATGGAAACTGTTATGGGACCTGTGAATTCAGGAGTAGGGTAACAAAAGAGGTGAAAAATAAGGTACAGCTGAGGGTAGACTTGGGGAGATCCCGCCTCCCAGGACGGAGTGGCTTACACCACTGAGACTTCCTGGACTCCAAATATTCAATATTTCACTTTGTACTGTTACATTTATTTACCTCTAAAAACCAGAAACACATTTAAGATATAAGCTTAAGGCTTAAATGGGTATTATTAATTCACACATGAGATGGAATCAATTCAATCAGATCCCTTTCCTCCCACTTCTTCAGAACCTGGAAGGAATAGCATCCTTCGTAGGGCAGAGGGAAAGGAAGAATGAGATTCTCCACGATAGAATTCTCTTCTGCAACTGCCTTCCTGGGTCAGAGGGGTTGGGAAGGGGCAGAGGAATGGGGCTTCCAGTGCTGGAAGCGGTGGTGCAGTGTACACACAGGTGAACACTGAAAGCAGGTCCCCGAGGAATGCAAAGTCAGAGCCAAAACAAACATTCTAAACTGGGTCAGCAATCCCAGGGGCCAAGCAGTGAGTGGAAACTAAGGTAAGGTGCCAAACGGGCTAGAAAAACAAAATAAAAGAAGTGAACTGCCAAGTGAGAGTATCAGGCAGGAGCCAAGGAGGCAGCTTTTTGAGGTCAGGCTGACCGCATTTAGAAGAACTAAAACAGTTCAGAACTAACACCAACTCCACCACCATGGCTTTCTCCTGTAGAGTTTCCCTAGATTTGCCTGGTAGAAGGCTCTGAAGAAGTCCTGAGCCTGCATTTCTAAGATGAAGGGGCTTCCCCTTGTACAAGGATTCATTACTGGAGCTCTTGTTGGGATCCAATATTCGGGGTCAGTTGTTGGAGGATGGGGTGGTGTAGCAGGGATCTGTGGAGCATGGTGTGGATGTTTACAGAAGAGGGAAGCTGGAGACAGAAAGCCATGGTGATGATCGTCTCTGACAGCTTGAAGGGCCCAAGTGCACCTCCGGTGTGTGGTCTCTAAGATGCTGGAGGAGATCCAGGCATCTTCCATTGAGATGCCCGCCTTTAGGGATGAACACCTATCAGTTCATGACTTATTTTGACCTTAGCATACTACAGGGTTTTCTAGAGGTCTTTCCAGATGTCACAGCTCGTCCAGCTCCCAGGTACCTGTCAACTGCCAGCCCTGTTGTTATAGAACGGGATATAATATTTTGGGGGAAAGGAGTACAGTAGATTGTTATAGCAAATGCCACAGATTTGAGGTGAAGGCACCAGTTATTTTGGCTTCTGTAACACTGCAGAAACTTCCCCCATTGTCCTTTTGCCAAGTTAATGTTGATTAATTATTTATATTAGTAACAAGCAATTGACATGTGATTCTCACTGAATCCTTCCCGCACTCTATAGCGGGTCCTCCTCAGCATCCCTGATCCCTTTCTTCTATTCCACAGAGCCCTAATTCTGTTCACTGATCCAATTCCCCAAGCCATGCGCTCCAGGAAACTCACCTCACGCTCAGGGTTAGGGTGGCCCCGATTTGTCTGAGGGTCCTCCCATTCCTTTCCCAGTTTCTATTTCAGGAATGTGCATATGACCAAATTTTGGCCAAAAAGACTTGGGAAGTGTGCCAGAGGTTCTGGGAAGTGTTTTCTCACTCCTAAGAGAGAGCCATGAGAAGAAGGAGTTTCTCTTCTTTCTCTATTCCACGTTGAACCTTAGTCTAATTCCTGGAATCTTGTTACTTGCCTGAGGTTGAAGCCTACATGGGGAGGAGGTGAGGGGTGATCAATAGACACAGAGAAATGCAACCAGAGTGCTCATATAGTGTCCCTGGGGCAGGCTGCCTTTTCTATGAGATAATAAATCTCCTTATTGTTTAAGCTGGTTTAAGTAGGGGTTTCTGCTTATTACAGTCAAATCATCCTACCGATACATAATACAAGACAGACATTCTTTCTCCCTGTTCTACAGATGAGGAAATTGAGGCTTAGGGAGGTTAAGATATGCTTCCAAAGTTACACAGCTCTTTAGGTAAGGTCAGGGTTTGAACCCAACGTGACCCAATGCCTAAGCCTGTTTTCTTGACACACACGACTCAGAGCCGCTGGTTCACATGGTCAATCTGACTCTTGAACAGAATGTCATAGGCTGTGGACATGGATGCAGAGGGCTTTGATTATCCTAGGGGCTCCCAATCCAGGGTAGCTGACACCCTGTCAGTGTACATGTCCTGGAGCTGGCCTGGGGAGGATGACGCTTTTGGAGACCCCGGGCAACAGGAAGCTGGAATTTACATGAGAACAGAAGAGGAGTTGGAATAGAAGATTAGGAATCTCTCTACGTTACATAAAGACTCCTGTTCATCCTTCATGAGTCACCCTCACTGAGAGAGTGTTTCCTACCTCCAAGGCTTGGCCGATCATTGTATTATATGCTCTCATCGCACCCTCAACTTCTTGTACTTATTTCAATTATACTTAAGTAATAGCTCACTGTCTGTCTTCCCTGCAGACTATGCATTCCTTACGTTTCCGAGCTTCCTTTCCTCTAAGCCCACCTCTGCCTCAGCCATTTATTTGGTTTTCACCCCAGGTGACATGAGTGCATCAGTCAAAACAGACAGGACATCTATGGGGAAGGGGACAGTCCTCAATGCAGTGCTGCATGTAGGCAGGGGAGTGGGTCCCAAGGTCACGCTGCTGGATGCCTGGGGGTCTAGAGAGAGCACACCACTATGAAAGAGAAAGAAAGTAAATGGAAGAATCAAAGATAAACCTCATCTATCTCAAAATTTGGGCTGAAAAATCCATATGTAGAAAAGAAGGAGAGGCACTATACAACCTCTTTCCATAATGACAGACAGACAGACACACGGAAAGGACTTGAGTCAGCTCTTTTGTTACTACCATCAAGTTACATATGATTTTCTGGACTGGTCTGAAAACTTAACTATCATTTATAATTTAGTTCTTACTGGAAAAGACTTTGAGAGTATCCGAAAATATGTACGACATATGGACTTTTAGTAAAACACAATTGTTATTGTATTGAAGCGATTTTTCTTTTTGGGCGATTTTGGCTCCTTCTAAAGTCACGTGCATTGCATGGAAACTAGCAGGTGCTCAATAAATAATCATTGAATAAAGGAAAAAAATTGAACATTGCTTATACTTTATTTCTATGCAGAAAATAAATAGAAAAAAATTAGTTTATTTTAGTACAGAATGTATGTAGCTAAGGCTATCGCTGCAGTGGAATTCCCTTCAACAAATATCAGTTGAAGAAGAAGAAAGAAAAGCTGAAGCTTTCCTTGAGCTTAAGGAACCTTGAAGTTGTTAGAAGCAAAAGGAGGGGATAAGAATGTAGCCTGCCCAAGGCCAGCTTAGGGCCTGCTTTTTCTCCCTTCCTTCATCATTAATAGGTATGTATTTAGCAAAGTACTTGAGTACTTTGCTAGGTATCACAAAGTATACCTAAAGAGGTATAATACACAGTTTCTGTAGGGAAGAAACACCAGAATCACACTGACTCTTAAAGTCAGAATACAATCACATTATTCTCCTGCTTAAAGACATCCCATTGGCCACGTGATAAAGAGAACAATCTTTAGCTTGCATGTCTACCGAACTCACTAGACTCTTCTCAAGTCGCTCTCCCCCCAACTTTCTGCCCTTCTGCCTGACTGGTCTTTCAGTCTTTGAATGCCTAATTTTGCTGTCCACACAGAGTGTTGTCCGCCTGAATTGACCTCCCTCTGTCCCTTCACTTTGCTAATGCACACTCATCCTTCAGAGTTCAGATCAAATCCGCTTATTCAGGAAGACCTTCCGGAATCCCACAGACTGGGTCCAGTTGCCCTGCCATGCCTCTCATGCAAGCTCTATGCCTTTTCCAAAGCACTTATCCAAAAAGTAATTGGGCAATTATATGTTTAATGTTTGTCTCCCCTCTAGAATTCAAACTTGAGGAAAGCAGCCATGATTTTCTTATCCCTGTTGAATTCCCACAGCCTAAAGTAGCGCTTTGTACATTTTTGTTGAATAGGTGAATGAATGAATGTTAAATACAGTTATCCACTCATCCTCTCCTATTTGTATCATCTTTCCTACTCAAATTTCCATTGTGGGTTTCTTATACTCCGTTTATCCCATAAAAGTCAGAGTTGTTTAGGGTTCTGCCCTGAGTCCTTACTTTTCTCTCTTTACATGGCCTTCCAGTGAGATCCCATGGCATCAATTACCATCCTTATGTTCATGACTCCAAAATATACATCTCCTGCCAAGATTTCTCTCTAGGATTCCCCATCCTCAGAACAAGTGTCTCCCAGACATCCTCCTGTTGACCTCATACAAGGACCTACACTTCTTGATGCAAGCCGCTTTGTAAACACCTAGTCTAGTTACCTCCATAATTTTATTTCTTACTCTCTTCCCAGACTTTCCGAACAAATGGCAACTCCTGAATGCAGTCTCTTCTACTTTGTCAATGGGCCTTTGCACAGCTGCATTCAAAAGTACGAAGAGGAGTTGTAGAAAAGATGGAATGCAGGCTTTTTCATAGGGAAGTAACATGAGGAAAGTACTTCAGGGAGATTTATTTCACTTTTCTGAAATCTCAAGTATTGTATTTCCACCGAAGACTTGGAGGATGAAGTAGAGTGCAATATTCATAAAGTTTGCAGAGACTATTCATAAGCTTTGAATTGAGGAGAAACAGTGAATCAGAAAAATAACAGAAGGCTAATTAAATTAAATAAGGGGAAAAGTAGAGTACTGCAAAAAGGGGAGAAACTTAAGATGAGAAAAAGAACACTGGCGATAAGTAAGCATGGCTATCAAACAACAAGAAAAAGAAAATGGAGTCCTAGTGGAAAATACCTTTAAATCAGCATTACAGAACAACACGTTCAAAGCGAATTTGCTTCTAATTGTTCAAACTCTGTAAAGGGAGCATGGAGGGGAAACTAATTGTTGTGGAAAGATCCCTGGACTAGGAGTTTGAAGACAGAGATTCGAGTCCCAGCACTTCTGTATAAAACCTCAGTAGAATCGGAGACCTTTAGACTCGCGAGAAAGCTTAGAGATCATCCAACCCAAACTTCTCATCTAAGGACAAGGAATTTGAGCCCACAAATGATGGGACCTCCAAAGTCACACACCAGGATGTAGCAGAGAGAGCATCCTCCACACTGGCTACCTCACAGACTTCTCAGACAAAATATGTGAGGTGCCATTTGTAAATAAACTTTCAAGAATGCCGTTTCAGTGGAAGTAGTCAAAGGAGCAGCTGCTGGTAATCCTCATTTAGGAAGCCACAATGATCAAGTTAGAAATAGCTATCATCATCAAAATAAACAATTTGATCTATTCTACTTGTAAAGAGCTGTTAGAGAGTTTAGACAGGGCCTAAAAGAGACCAGAAAACTGAGGAGTAAGTGGTGGAATATGAAACTCTGAGGAATAGCTAGGAACTCTTATTTCTTCAGTAGATATTTATTAAGCATTTATTAAGGCACTGAGGTAGGTGCTGCTAGGGATTCAAAAATGGCGGCCCTCAATGGCATGTCCAAGCTAGTAAGAGGAGGCAGACATGTAACAAATACATTCACTAATGCGGCATTCTGGTGTGACAGAAATATGTTGCAGGCCCAATGGGGACCCCAAGGAAGAAAGGGCAAAGTCTCCCAGGGGAGACGAGCTCACAGCAGTGATTGTTAAAGCAGAAATATGTGGTGCTGAGGAGAGGCTCTTTTAGAGTGAATACAGACCTAGTTACAATCAAAATGAGGAGAGAGAATGAGCTTACATTGTAGCATCAAAAGAGGTAGATAATAATCAGGGAAAAGGTCTTTACATTGAAATTTAATCTAGAAGTTATCTGCTGTAAATAATAAGGAATCTTCTTTCTGCAAAAAAAAAAAGGGGGGAATGGATTATCATCTCACTGGGATGGTTTAACTATGTTAACTAAAGTTTTCAAGACTCATTCAACTCGTAAAATGCTGGTTTTACAAAAACACAATTACTTTAAAAATTGACTGTAAGCGTGGCTACTTAAGCACTCTAAAAGTAGACATTTAGTGCTTATAAAACAGTGACTCATACTTCACGACGGCTCCTAGAACCTGACTCTTCTCCAGAGCTTTATGGTTATATATGGAAAGTCTTATACTGCCAAACTTATAACTTACAAGCCGTCACAAATAGGAGCAAAACTATTTTCCAGAGCAAAAACGTATCAACTCTGCCTACGACCAACAGATGGCAGTAACAGTTATGCACCATCATTTTCATTTGAATATAGTTTTGCCCATGGTGTTAGTCATTTGTCTAGTGTGTATCTGCTATGTTTACATTTAGTAATGAGGTACTTTGACGAACATCATTTACTCCATTATCTTCAATAAACGCAAAAACGATAAGGCTGTTAAAAGTGCTTCTTTGAAGAAGCACACAATAACAATGGAAACAACAGTAGAAATAATAGAAAACTCACAAGAAAATTATTGATGCATAAGACATTGTTCTTTGGCTCATAGGAACAATTCTGTTCGACAAAACCACGTGTAAGAACTGCTCAAATCAGTCAATAATATTTAGCAAAAGATTAGGAAGAATACTGAACTAAAAAAAAAATTGAGCATGGCAAGTTTAAGACAAAGCCTAGGAGGTCACCCAAGGTTTTAGCATGGGAAAAGTAGCAAGCCACTATGGCTTGGTGACAAGCAGTAGATGCCAGGCCTCTTCAGATCTGCACAATGTGAAAGTCAGTGGTGCCATGTCCAATATGGGTGGAGCAGCTGTAGATTTCTACAGGGAGACTCCGTCCCACACAGGGGTACAAAGCTCTGTGAGAGGAGCAAAGGCTGGAATTCAGCTCCCTTTTGCCACCTCAGCTGAGTGACCAGCCTGCATAAACAAATCAATTGCTAGAAAACCCCCTATGACGTATGCGACACTCATCCTGGAGAGGTTACCTGCCCAACAGATTTTCCTTATAGTTGAAACTGATCCTCTTTGGAAATAGGTACCGAGTAGAAGTTATACTAGTGAAGGGTGGCAGATATGCCACCCCAAAATATGCCACGAGCCATAAGGATTATTTTGAGCTAAAGATGCTTGAAAAACAGCAGGTGCAAGATAGATGCTCTGACCTCCCATTTCCTTCCTGAAAACAGGAGCTGGAACTCCTCTGTGAAAGATGTCCTCTCTATATCAGGGGAAAGAAATATTCTTATCACCAGAGGCAAGGAGTCGAGGCCGAAAGAATTCTGTAAAACAGATCTTGTGAAAATAATTCAAACCTGCCTTTAGCCTCCCCATATAAATATGTTTATATATACATGTAGTTACTTTTCCACAATTGCCTCTCTTTGTTCAACTTAGTATGAAAGCATTTACCTTTTGCCACTTCTTTGCATTTTCATTTTCTTGTAGAGTCTTCCAAGTACATGTAAAAATAAAATTTGTATGCTTGTCTCCTGTTCATCTGTCTTATGTCTATTTAATTCTCGGTCCCAGGTGGAGACCCCCAAAGCATAAAGGTTTGCCCGATCCTATGTGATTTTAAAGCTCTTAGAAGAATAATTCCTTCTCCTGTTGGATGAAAATGCATTGAGGACCACAGGTATAAACCTCTCTTAGCCTTTAGAGCCTATGGGGGTCAATGTCTTATTAACAGCTTTTGGGGATGTGGTTGGTTATGCACAAATATGGCCCCCATCAGTTCCCTTCTTCACTGCTTGCAGTTGCTGCTTCTTCCACTAAGAGGTGGAGTCTATTTCCTTTCCTCTCAAATCTGGCCTGGCCTTGTAACTTACTCCACTTGCTTTGACCTCTGTCCCTGTCAGCATGCAACAGGAGTGAGATTCTGAGATGTCTGAGCTTCTGCTTTCTCCCTCTTGGAAGCCAGCTGCCAAGTAAAAATTCCAGCTTCACTGAGATCAACATGCTGTGAAGCAGCCCAAGCCAGCAATGTGGAAAGACCATGTGGAGCACACCAAGGCACCCTAGCTGATGCCCCCAGCCCATCAGCCAATTGAATGCGGTCACCCAGGTGAGACCATCAGGAAAACCATCCAGTCAACCCACAGAATCATAAGATATAATCAATTTCTCTTGTTTTAAGCCTTTAAGTTTCAGGGTTGTTCATTTTGCAGAGCCTAACCAGATCAAAAAGAAGAGGAGCTTCTGTGATAAAAGGTATGTGAGACTAGAAACAGAACGAAAACAGATATCCCCATGAGATTCTATGGAAATCAAAATGAGTGGCAGGTCAACAAAAATCCAGATGTGAGGTAACAAAGGTGAACAGAAAAAATTTCTAGTAGAACTTCTGAAAATGGAACGGGCTGCATTGTCACTGGAGCGACGAGTCTGAGGACCACTGATATGTGCTGTTGGGAGGGGGTTCCTATACGCTGCAGGAGGTTAGCATAGATCAGGGGTTTCCAAACTACTTTAGCAATGAAACCCAATCTACAAAATTGATAAAATACTATTTTATTAGTAAATTACTTTAAAGTTTAAGGCATTATTTTCACTTGTTAAAAAGGCCATCCATGTGATCAATAAACGCATTTTAATGAAAACAAAGTGCAATGGTAGTTATGTTCCTATCCTCACTATCCACTTCATTTCTATATTTTGTTTTGAATGCACCATATCTAGAAAACTCCAATTAACCTGGAAGTAGACTAAGAGGAGCTCAAGTTCAAGACTTTGCTCCAGCACAAAGCAAAACCCCCAGGACATGGTAGGCACCCGATTAATACTTCCTGAACGCGTGAAAGAGGAGTAGGCTTCAGAAAAGGAGTTCCTGCTCAGGTGTTTTTTTCCAGAAATAGCCACTTCCATGGCAGCTAGCTGCAATGAAGACCCTGCCTGCTGGAACTGGCCCCAACCTGAGCATCTGCACTCAGTTGCTTAATTCTGGAGCCACTTACAGGAACATGTGTCTCCTTTATCTACTCAAGTATTAGGAGCTCTCAGCCTCTCTCTCCTGCTTCTTTTTTTTTCACTAAGAAGGATGGCTTCTGTGGCCTCTTTAAATGTCTCCGGGATGCAGGCATTGGCACTTTATCTCCAGAATAGATCCAGCCTCCTCCTACTGTCCGTGCCAAATTAATCTATAACAACAGAAAGTAAATCAGCGATTGCCTGGTGTCTGGGTGGAGCGGAGGGAAGGCCTGAGAAAAAGTTTAGTGATGAATATGTTTGCTATCTTGATTACGCTGATAGTCTCGTGAGTGTATATATATGGCAACATTTATGAAATTCTACAATTTAAATATATGCAAGTTTTGTGCATCAATAAAAAGAGGTTTATTTATACCTGCTCACATGGAAAGAGCTCCAACATATATTTCATGTGGAGAAATTGTAAGGCTTATAGAAGTATCTACAGTGTACTTTATTAGTGTGGGTTTATTTGTTTTGTTGAGATATACATATATAGTCTGGTCATGGAATGAAATTTCTGAGAGAATTCGCAATATACTGCCAATAGCAGTTCCCTCTGGGTAAAGAGAACTGAGGGATTTGAGGTGCAGAGGACAAAGACTTTTTCATTTTATACTGTTCTATAGATCATTTGAAAGTGTGCTGGCGTTGATATATTACCTTTATAAAAAAATTCTTTCTCACCAAAAAAGAGGTCTGGAGAGAATTGGGAAGAAAAAAAAAAAAAAAAGAAAGATTTCAAGAGTGATTTCTGCCCAGTGTAGGTGGCAGAGTGGTTAGCATTTGATATCTATATAGATATCTGTAAAGCCTGATGATCATGCATCTTTTGGAATCTAACTTTGTATGTTGCTAAATCAAGAAAATTTGAACATTTATAAAAACTGCTACACTCCTACATACATACTGTGGTGAAGACGGCTATTTGTCCCCTAATACTTGTTCTCCTTTTTTGGTACAGCAATGGAATTCTTAATAGCTCAGGATAATTAAAAAGCTGCCTTTGCCAGTTTCTCTCTCCCTTGTCCCCTCCCACCCTCCTTCTTTCTCCCATCCCCGTCTCTATCTTCCTCTCTGCCCCTCTACTCTCCTTCCCCGCTTGGAGATTTCATGGTTGTCAGCCTTCTTACTGATGACTGAAGGCTCCCAGTGTGAATATCCCAAGAGAAATTGGCATAAATTTCATGTCTGTTTCTACCTACCTGAGAAATTACACAGCATCACGTTTGCCACTTTCTAAAGTTCTGGCCACATTCAAGGGGAGGGGACAATAAATATATGCCACCTCTTGATGGGAGTGTCATGGGATTTGTGGGTACGTTTTAGAACTATGACAAAGACCCTTTCTCTAAAGGCAGCGGAAGCACACACTCTTTTCCTCTTCCTCATCTTTCCCTGCATCCTGCTGCCTGGAATATGCTTTTACAGCCTGGATCACGAGGCCGAGGCCAGGTACTACAGAGCAACAAGATGGCGGGGCTCTGAGTTATGTGACCATCACACCAGCTCTTTACCACCTACTTGGACTCTTTCTTCCATCTTGTTTAAGAAAATGTTATTTCGAGTTTTCCATGGCTCACAGCCAAACCTAATCCATACCGATTAGTAAGGTCAGCAGGAGTAGGCAGTGAAAACCCTAAAAAGATTAAGTAGTTCCAATAATCCTATAAGAATGCAAGAAAAATAACATTCTACTTGCCTACAACTCTTGAAAATTTGAACTTATTTTTATGACTTTGTAGGGTGAAATCTTATAGTCTGCTTTCTACAGGTTGTCATGGGGTCAGCCTTAAACAACCGGGGTACACTTTTGGATTTGAATTGTACTGTGTCTGGGGTTTGGGGGGGTGTGTACCATAAGGAAAGTGAAGCCGGGTGCCTGGTACACATGCTCATCTGGGTTATTTTATTAGATTCTTTGATCAAAACTCTCACAAATTCTCAAGTCAGAACACTTTCCTTCAAAGCCAAAAATCACCTCTTAACCCAAAGCAGTGTTTAGCATCATAAATGAGATTTGGGACAGATTTTAAGGGCTGCTTAATATAAGGAATTATTCAACTGAGGGAATTACATGATAAGTAGTTATATAAATACATATATGAGTAACACACTGCAACCCACTCTCACTGGCATTAACATTTTCCTACGTAAAATATTCATGTAGTCACTTTTTTTGAGAAAAACTTTACAAAGTGCCTGTAAAATTATTTTGCAAATTGTCTGCCCTTTGACCATTTATCTATTGGGGTTTTCCTGTGTTTTATATCTTTTTGAATGAGTTCTTTCTAAATCAAGGATTCTGGCAGAATTAATGCTGTTGCATTTTAATGTCATCCTTCACTGCTAGTCATTTACAGCAAATTATAAATATTCCATCTTGGATTGCCCAACGTTAGGCATCCTGGTTCCACATGAATAATCTTTTGCTGATAATTGCTAGTGAGGCTTATGGTCTACTGACTTGCTGGGGTTCACAGAGATTTTCTGACTTAGAGCTAATTAAATTGTTGTCTGCTGCTTTTGAAAGTCTGCCACAGACACACGCCTGTCAGTGGCGCAGCCTTTGTGCGGGAGGCCTGAGTTGGATGGAGACAGAAATTTTTCCTAAGTGCTTGCTGGGGGTGGGGGTAGGGAAGTGGGATGGCTTTACAGAGGTTAAGGTTGTGTACATGCAAAACTTAAACGTGAGCACTGATTTTTTTTTTTTTTTTTTTTTTGGTTTTCTGAGATTTTGAAACTACACGTTTAAACTTGCTGCATTTCCCTTCCAGAATCTCTCTTTGAATACGGGTGCTATTTAATGATCATCCTGATTGCTTTTAACATATAACTTTGAGGGAAATTTTTAAAACCATATATTTTGCTGAAGGATGGTGAATACATCAATCATTTGGGATAATTTTACCAAAATAAAAAATAGGTTTTTCCATTTAGGATATGACTGAAGAAGCTTTAGAAGTAGAGCTAACTAACTATAATTTGTGTCACACTGAGTCTTTGGTGTCCCTTCACATCAAGCGTTTAGGATTAGAACCGATCAACAAGCCAAGCGGTGGTCTGCAGCCTAGCTGCCTTCTGCCACCAACCGTTTGCGTGGCTTCTTTGTCAGCGGCATGCCATTTAATGTCCTCTGCCTCAGTTTCCTCCTCTGGGAAATGCTGATAGTAATCGTACCATCCCATAGGGTTGTTGTGAAGATAAAGAGACCACATATTCACAGCCTTTACAAGAAAAAGTAAGTGGAAACTATAAGACATTACTGAAAGAAATTGATAACGACGTTAAGAGATGGAAAGAGATTCCATGCACATGGATTGGAAGAATAAACATAGTTAAAATGTCCAAACTACCCAAAGCAATCTACAGATTCAATGCAATCCCAATCAGAATCCCAATGACATTCTTCATGGAAATAGAACAAAGAATCCTAAAATTCTTATAGGGCAACCAAAGACCCCGAATTGCTAAAGCAATCCTGAGAAAAAAGAACAAAGCTGGAGGCATCACAAGCCCTGACTTCAAAATGTACTGCAAAGCCATAGCGATCAAAATGGCATGGTACTGGTACCAAAACAGAGACACAGATCAACGGGACAGAACTGAAAGCCCAGAAATAAAACTGCACATCTACAGACAGCTAATCTTTGACAAAGGCGCCAAGAACATACAATGGAGAAAAGATAGTCTCTTCAATAAACGGTGCTAGGAAAACTGGACAGCCAGATGCAAAAGAATGAAGGGAGATCATTATCTCATGCCATACACAAAAGCAAACTCAAAATGGATCAAAGACTTAAAGATAAGTCCTGAAACCATAAAATTCCTGGAAGATAATATTGATAGTACACTCTTTGACATAAAACTTAAAAGGATCTTTTCGAATACCATGTCTTCTCAGACAAGGGAAACAAAAGAAAAAATAAACAAATGAGAGACCATCAGACTAAAGAGCTTCTACAAGGCAAAAGAAACGAGAATCAAAACAGAGACAACACACCAATTAGGAGAAAATATTAGCAAATCATTTTATCTGACAAGGGGTTAATCTCCATAATATATAAGGAACTCACACAACTGAAAAATAAAAAACCAAACAATCTGATCAAAAAATGGGCAGAGGATATGAACAGACATTTTTCCAAAGAAGATAGACAGATGGCCAATAAACAGATGAAAAGATGTTCAGCATCACTAATCATCAGGAAAATGCAAATCAGAACTGCACTAAGATACCACCTTATGCCTGTTAAAATGGCTATAATCACTAAGACTAAAAACAACAAATGTTGGAGAGGGTGTGGAGAAAAGGGAACCCTTATACACTGCTGGTGGGAATGCAAACTGGTGCAGCCACTATGGAAAACAGTATGGAGATTCCTCAAAAAACTAAAAATAGAACTACCATATGACCCAGCTATCCCACTACTGGGTATCTACCCAAAAACTTGAAATCAACAATCCAAAATAGCATACGCACCCCTATGTTCATTGTAGCACTATTCACAATAGCCATGGCATGGAAACAATCCAAGTGCCCATCTACCAATGATTGCATAAAGACGATGTGGTATATATATACAATGGAATACTACTCAGCCAGAAAAAAAAATAAATTCATCCCATTTGCAATAACATGGAAAGACCTGGAGGGAATTATGCTTAGCAAAATAAGCCAGACTCAGAAAGACAAACACCAGATGATTTCACTCATATGTGGCATATAGACAAGCACATGGACAAAGACAACAGTTCAGTGGTTACCAGGGGAAGGGGGGTGGGGGGTGGGAACAGGGGGTGAAGGGGAGCACTTATGTGGTGACAGTCAAGAAATAATGTACAACCAAAATCTCACATTGATGTAAACCATTATGAACTGAATAAAACAAACGAACAAACAAAAAAACAAAAAAACCCCACAAGGTATTCCTTCACACTCAGAGGCTGGCTATCATGAAAAGTATGGAAAATAACTGTCATAAAAGACGTGGAGAAATTGCAACCCTTTATATTGCTGGTGGAAATGTAAAGTGGTTTAGTCACTGTAAAAAACAGTTTGGCGGTTTCTCAAAAAGTTCAACGTAGAATTGCCCCATGACCCAGAAATTCCACTCCTAGGTATAGACGCACAAGAACTGAAAACAGGTCCTCAAATCCTTGTACATGAATGTTCATAGCAGCACTACTCATAACAGCTAAAAAGTGGAGACCCAAATGTGCGTCAATGATTGAATAAACAAACTGTGATGCATATATATGCAACAGAATATTATTCAGCCATAAAAAGAGAGAAGGGAATGAGGAATTGTTATTTAATGGGTACAAAGTTTCAGTTTTGCAAGATGAAAAGAGTTGTGGAGATCCATTGCACAGCAATGTGATTGTACTTAACTGTACACTATAAACAGTTCAGATGGCAAATTTTATGCTACGTGTATTTTGCCAAAATTAAGAAAAAAAATTTTTAAGGGAAAAAAAAAAGTAAGTGGAGCCAGCCCTGATGGCCTAGTGGTTAAAGTTCGGTGTGCTCTGCTTTGGTGGCCCAGGTTCAGTTCCCGGGCCCAGAACCACACCACCCATCTGTCAGTAGCCATGCTGTGGCGGCGGCTCTCATAGAAGAACCAGAAGGACTTATAACTAGAATGTACAACTATGTAATGGGAGTTTGGGGAGAAAAAAAAACAGAGGAAGACTGGCAATGGATGTTAGCTCAGAGAAAATCTTTCCCAGAAAAAATAATAACAATAATAATAGTAAGTAAGTGTTGGTTGGTACTGTTCATTTTTACTCATCATCATAATTATAGTAATAAAACTCACCTTTATGCTGAGGTTTAGAGTTTGCGAAGTTTTTCACATCTGTCGTTTCATTTGACCTTAACCAATATAATTGTCTCGTATTATTTTTATGTTTTTGTTTTAAAGATGAGGAAACTGAGGTCAAAAAGGTTAAGAATTTTTCTCAAAGTCGAACAGCTATTAAGTGATGAAGCCAAAACTCATCTCGAGCTCTGCTGAATCCAATCTCCCATCTATTTACTACTTCACCCTGCTTTCCCTGTAGTATCATTGAATGCAGAATTGGAGGAGATGTTGAAAACATCTATTCCAAGCCCTTAATTATACGGATGGGAAAAATGAGGCCCCAAAAATGAAGACTTCCCCAACACCACAGCCTTTGGAGAAGACCTATATTTCTTGATTACCACATAAAATTCTTTTACCACTACCATTTATCAGATAATAGAAATTCCAGTAAGGCACTGAGGCAGTGCTGATAACATTCCAGCATGAAGAATAGGGTTTTCTTTTAGTAACTTGAGAATTTTAATATCATTACTCTTCTGCAAGCCAACTGTTGTGGAATTGCTATAAAAGGCAAATAACATCCTTGCCATCAATGAGTTATTGTCATACCCAGAGATCCCTTTAACTTCCCTTTTGTAGCAGACTTTGGTTTTGTCTCCTAGTCATTTCTCCCTTTCTCATGAGAAACAAGAGTCCCATGGTAGCTGTCCTGCCCCACTGGCATTGTTTCCATGTTTAATGCTTTCATAAGCCGTGAGGTGTGGCTGAAGTACAATGAGGTCAGTTTTCACAGGTGGCTTCTGGAAGCAAAGAGGACCAAGGACGTGTTGCAGCTTGTAGCTTCCATGGAATTCCATTTCATCTTGTAGCTTCCATGGAATAAGCACATGTGGTTTAGTGGTGGCAATTTCCTTACACAGTCACAGCACAAACAAAGTGCAAAGAATGGGTCACAGCACCTACTCAGTACAAAGAACAGGTATTCCATTTCGTGTGAAGTCAGCTCTTCAAGCGTGGCCCTGTGCATTGGGAAATTTAGAAAGGAAGTGGTTTAAAGACAGGAAATACATCTAGCACCTGAAAGCATGAGCTAATTGCTCATTGGAATGGACTCATTTCTGGAAAGGGCTTTTTTTCCCAGCTCCTCACCAGACCACTCTCCTCTGACTCAGGGGAAGTGCATTTCTTCCGAAAGGCTCCTCCCGGCTCTCAAATATGGCGGCTCCTTGCCCACTCAGAGCCTTCACACACACACACACACACACACACACACACACACACACACACACTGTCTTTTCACCTGTAACTCTCCTGCCACGCCCGGCTGCTTCTCACGCTCATCAGAAGTGTTTTCCTTGACCACCGTGTCTAAAATAGGTCCCCTGGCCTTGTTCTTCATTCTATCCACATCCTATCTGATTCTTTCACAGAGGGTCACAATCGTAAATGGCTTATTTGTTGTGGTGGCAGATGTTCTATTTCTCTAGTTAGACTTTAAGGTCCACGAATCTACGTAACATTCAGCTCTCAAATTCAGCGGCTAGAAGGTGCTCGATAAACACGTGCTGAATGAATATATTTGGTTTGGTTCATCAAAGGAATAACTGAGGATAACTAAGATCCTTACTAAAGAGTTCAATTGAAGAACATCTAGAAAAAAATTTAACCAGATGAAATTAAGGTGAGACATTAAAATAACGACTGATGGCTTTAAACCAGAAAGGTAATGTATGAACATTTCCCCTAGTCGTGTAACTCCACTGTGAGAACCCACCTAACTTTTGAAATCAAAGAAATACTGGTTTAAATCTACTCCATGTGCAGTGAGAGCTCCGAGTCCCTCCAGTTCTCTCCGGGTTTGGGGGAGGAGGTTGGTTTACAGTGATTTTTGGTCCCCTCTGGATCACCTTCTATTTCTGTAGAATGGTTTAGCTTGTGCATATCTGTCCTGCACATGCGAGCCCATCCTTTGTCCCCGGCTACCACAAACACTCACAGCCCTGCTCTTGCCACCCATTCCTTCTGCAGCAGTTCAGCTCTCTCCTGCCAAGTTAGGCCGTAGGAATTTTCAGTAAATTATAAGCTACTTGTCAAGGTATTTTTCTCAGCTCAAAATAATTCCATCCCTAAGAGAAGTTCTGGTGCCATTGAAATAATTTACTATTTCACTTTGTTGCATTAGTTAAGGTTCACTTGGTTCTGAGTCATAGAACCCAAATGAAGCTGAGGTAAGCAGGTTAAGGAATTTATCATAAGGATCCTGTGGATTCTAAGGGAACTCAAGGAAATGCTGAATAACCAGGCCTGGGGACAGTGTCTCACATAAAAACACAGTCTCCGAGGATCACAGATAATTCCCACAGAAGGAAAAGTCCACGAGAGCTGGCCAGACAACCCTAGGAATGTCTACGATGTGACGTCTGAGTGCACACGATGTGCGCCCATTTCCTCCAAGAGATAATAGTTCACATGGGTTGTTGACTCCAGAACACTTCAGAGCATACGAAAATCTTGTAAAAAGATAGCTGTTGCTTCAGTTCAAAAACAAATTCCTCTACCATTCAAGTGAGATATGGATGGCAGCGAGAAGAAATAATTCATTTCTAAGCCAATGATTCCAGGAATTATACTGGCCTTTAAAGTGATCACCTTAAAAGCCTAATGTTTCTCCTAACAATGTTGTTCTTTGCACTTTTTGTGCATCCACTATATGCCCCTGTGAGATATGTAATAAATATTTAACTTCTACAAAATTTGAGATAGTTATTATTTTCATTATTTTATAGACGAGAGAATTGAGGCTTGGAAAAGTTAATTTACTTGTCTAAGATTTCACATCTAGCAAATATTAAAATATTCATTCATCTTTCAGGCTTCAAAGACTATGGTTAAAAAGTGTTCTCTTTCTAATATGGAGGATATTTTTCTAAAATAGAAAAAAAACCTCTTGCAGAAACACTATGGCCTTATCCAAAAGCATATTTTTTTGTCTGAATGAGAGAAAAGTCTTTAAGACCGTGGAACCATCCAATTCCCTCTGTGGCTGAGGCGAGTGGCTCCTGTTTCATCTTCAGATGTGGCAGCACCATCTAGTGGCCAAAAAAGGCATAGACCTAGTGAGGGATTTTCTTTTTAAGGGTCACAGGGATTAATTTGGGGCTTCCAATTAATAATAAAATGACCAAATATATTTATCTCCAATCCTTGGAAAAATGTCTCAACAAATACTAAGAAGACAGAAAGAGGACAGAAGGTGGTGGCTGACTTAGAACAGAAGAATTTCAGGCCACGCGCCTGCCTGAGGGGTTAGTGATGGAAGTCCTTCTGAAGCCGGCCGGAGGGGCTCAGAACTCAGACGCACGCTGATCGGTGAACGGAGGCCTGAGGCGAAGGCCTGGAAACTGAAAAGTCTGTTCACCCTGCTACCCCATGGGAGTCAGGGGTTAACGCTCGGGAAGATTTGATCCCAAGGTGGATCACGGAGACACCAGGCCCCGCATGGATCAGGTGGATAAAGAGAATGGAAATGCAGGAAAATCCACACCCTGAATGAGGAGTCCTTAACCTCCTTCCCACTCGGCGCCCATGTTCCTTTCTGAAGAGCTGTGGAGAAAAACTCAGCCATCCAGGAACCCCTCAGGGAGAAGGCTGCTCTCTGTAGTCTTCTGGGAAGCCAGCCTTCAACAGACCCCGCCCTACGCGTTTCAGTGTCTCTATATAATGTGAATGCATGGCCAAAGTCAGGACGCTTTCCAGGAAAACCACCGACAGGAAAACTGAAGACCAAAACCAGCAAAGGGGAAAAAAAAGACTTAGTGGAAACTCAAGATGCCAGGAGGGGGACAAAAGCTATACTATTACACTCTACTTAATAGTATCAGTTAAAAAAAGAAGAAAACAGAAAAAATAATTCTTTGAAATTGATAAAAATGGTAACTGACATAACAGTTCCTTCTTTTGAAGGCTAAAGTTGAGGCAATTTCATGAACGTTGAACATTAAAAAAAAAAGTGGATGGAAACTAGGAAACTAAAAAAATTAGAAGCTGAGAACAAATCAAAGTGGGGAAAATCTGTCTCATGGGATTTTCAGAAAGAGAGAAGAGAGAACAGCGGTTCTGTGTCATTTCACCATGATGTCCCTTGGTGGGACCTTTCCCGTTTATCACAGTGGGTATTTGGTGGGCCTTTCAATCAGGAAACGTGGGTTATCCCATTCTGAAAAATGTTCTTGCAGAGCTTTCCATGTCAGCAGAAACAAAGCTGATTCCTTTTGAACGCTTCATAATATTCTCTTGTCTACAAATAAATAGCAGATTCCACTAGCCATTCTTCTACTCGTAAGCATTTGGCTGTTTCCTGCTTTTTGGCATTACCGATAATGCTGCAACAAACATCCCACAATCCTCCTTGCAGATGTTTGCATATTTCTCTAAGAAATACACCTCATAATAAGATTTCTGGATCACGGAATCTGAACATTTTTAATTTAAAAGTCAAAGGTTGCCCCTTCCTCATGACACATGAATTTACACTGCCACCAGCAGAGCTTGAGGGAGCCATTTTCCTCCATCTTAGCCAACACTGGATGTTAATGCTCTTTTAAATTATTTTCCAACCTAATAGGTTAAAAAATGACATCTCATTATTATCTTAATAACTTTCTTGGGTTTGCGGTTTCTCAGATTGTGGCAGCCAGGACTGGCTTGAATGTAAGATGTAACAGATGTCAGAGTGGGTCATAGGAGTGACAGTGACATTCACTCACAATCGTTAAGAGACATAAAGAACAATAGAATGGTAATAGATCGTTGAGGGAGCCTCCTCTGGTTATCTTCCTCAACCTAAAATCAGGATCTAGGCCATA
This sequence comes from Equus asinus, assembly GCF_041296235.1. Lineage (NCBI taxonomy): Eukaryota > Metazoa > Chordata > Mammalia > Perissodactyla > Equidae > Equus > Equus asinus. The sequence goes on from NC_091816.1 coordinate 15,345,876, forward strand.
GGATCAACATAGTAAAAGGAGAGAAGTATGTAGTTTTGATGTGGATTAAGGCTGCCCCAGCTAGAGAAGCCCAAGGTGACCTGGCTTACATGCCAAACTATACGACCCAGTGGACTTTTTTTATGGTATGAATTAGGACCGCCCCAGGGAGAGAAGCCCAGGGCATCCTCACCTACATGCCGATCTATATGGCCAGATTCCTATCTAAAGTTATATGACCGCACAATAACCAGACCCCATCTGCACTGAAATCACTTAATGACTTTTTACATCATCTTTTCTTTTCTCCAGTAAAAATAAGTCACGTACCCATGCCTTATAAAATTAGCCCTAACCCTCAACTTGGGGCAGCAGCAGGAGCTCTGACTGCCCGTGGGTCCTGTCCCCACGCACCAGCTCTGCCTGCCCATGGGCCCTGTCCCCATGCTATTCCACACTATTCTCTAAATAAAAGAGCACTACTGCCAGATCTTGAGAGTCTAAGAAATCTTTCTTTTGACTCCTCGGCTCACCGACCCCGAATCAGTTTGACTAGCTTACAGCGATGCATATCTTTGGGACCAGACAACTGTTAAAAAGTTCCATTTGACCATCGACTCATCGTGACTTTTCATACTTTGACACCAGTGGCAACAAAGTCTCCACCAAGTGGGGAGAAAACTAGTAAAAGATTGTAGGGAGGGTGGAAATGTGCCACACGTAGTCTTAAGACGTCCCATTGTAATAGCATGAAGTTTGAGATTTCGCATTTATTCATATGTTAGTGTCAATTCTTACAAATTTTGGATCTTTGAAAGCTCGAGGGGGGAATTTTAGATTTATTAATTGAGACACTTCTACAGCTAAGGAAATGTGGCAGATGGTGCTTCCTACTACATTGTTTTTTCCAATTTTCTACCAATTCGGTGTGAAGAAACTTCCAGCAAGCCTCTTTTTGGTATCAAACCTGAAGTGAGTTTGCTCACCCGTTGCACAACAGGCCAATCTCTGACACTGGGTGTAGTGGAGGAAAGTAGGAATTTTGTTATTGCACAGCGCTGAGCAAGGAGAGAGGGCAGCTAATGCTGAAATCCCAAACTCCCCGAAAAGCTGAAAAGGAGGGTTTGTATTTGGGGTTTTAAGTAGGGGAGGGGGAGCATATGGCCTTGCTGTTTGGAGCTTTCCCACCAGCTTGTCTTTAGCCTTGAGACACTTGCAGAGAGGAGGGAGCCTGTGACCTTGCTGGTCAGCAGCTTTCCCATCAGCCTGTGTCTCCTTGTGGGGAGGAGATGGTGAATCCAGGTGCTTGTCCTTGGCTGTGTCTGTCTCCATGCAGGATAGTGGATTCTGGAGCCAGGAAGCCAGGGAGTAAGCAGGGAATGAGTGCTTTGGTTTTAACCCCACATATGCTGGGTTCAATGTAGGGAAAGTGATATCGGGGCCAGTATCAATTTGTCTAAAAACATGTCCAAACAGTGAATGGAGCACTTACGAGGTTAGATAATCAGAAAGGTGGGGAAGAACCATGAGGAAATTTTGCTTTTTGCTTTTTATATGTCTGTATTATTTAATTTTCTTTTAAAAATGTGCATTCTTTTTAAGTGTATTAAAACAAACCACCAAAGCAATCATCTTAATCATTGTGTGGTGAACAGTCAGCCTAGCCCTCACTCTTTAGAGTTTGGGCAGTATTCTTCACTGCATTTGCAAGTCTTTCAGTTACCAGTGGGAGGCAGGAAGGGAATAAGGAGTGTAGATATTTACAAGCAATTCCCCCATTTTCTCCAATTTTTTTCCAGGATTGTGCACGAAAATAGGCTAGAATGAGTCATTTCTAAAAGCTGGACCTTTCAGCCTGCAATTGATCTTTCTGGCCACCAGGTGACGCTGTGTGTCTCTACAGGGAAAAACAGATTTGCCTAACATTAATCTAGATAGAAATTTTGAGAAATTTGGGACATTTGAGAAATCACCGGATTAATCCATAGAGAAATGGAGCATAAATGTTTCTGGACACATTTTTATGAGCAGATCAGAAAGTTTTATCTTGGTAGGAAATTCTATTCTCTCTTCAGTTAGGAAAAGATGACGTTCTGATTTCTGTCTGAAAATCCTCATATCTAAACTCTAAACTCATATTTAAGACTATGGGCATTAAGTTAACAAGCAAATTGTGCATCATGTATACATACTCACCTCACTCCAAATCTTAGGTTGACCACCATGCAATAGTCAGACGTATCACGGTCTCACCCTTTCCTGCAGGGTAATTGAAAGCATTGAATTCCTTCCTATCTTGGGTTACATTGAAAAACAATCTTTCCTTAATTTAACACACAAGGACGCCAACCTCGGGCCCTGTCAATTCCTGGATTTTGCCATTAGTTTAGAGTGATCCCACCACACTTAGATTGGAGGCCTTTTTTGACTTTCCTAATGTGTTTCTGTCCTCATTAAGACCCCCACACAAATGCATCACCCATAATAGCCAAAAAAAAGTGGAAGTAACCCACATACCTAGCAACAGTAGAAGAAATAAATAAACTTTGGTAGATTCATAAAATGGAATACTATACAGCAGGGAAAATGAACAAGCTATCATAATAACATTGACTGAAATAAGCTAGACACAAAAGAATATATATCATGTGGCTGCATTTTTATAAATTCAAAGACAAGCAGAATTAATCAATGGTTTTAGAAGTCAAGGTAGTAGTTACATTTGGGAAGGTGAGGTTAGTAATTTGGTGTGGATACATGAGGGGCTGTTGGGCACTGGTTATGTTCTATTTCTTTACCTGGATATCTTCATTTCATGATAGTTCATTCAGCTGTACATTTATGGTTTCTGCACTTTTCTATATGTATATTATACTTTGAATTAAAAAGGTTAAAGAATATAAATAATTTGTGTGTGTGTGTGTGAAGAAGATTGACCCTGAGCTAACATTCATTGCCAATCTTCCTCTTTTTGCTTGAGGAAGATTGTTGCTGAGCTAACATCTGTGCCAATCTTCCTCTATTTTATGTGGAATGATGCCAGAGTGTGGCTTGACGAGCAGTGCTGGGTCTGTACCCTGGATCCAAACCTGCGAACTCCAGGCTGTCAAAGCAGAGCAGGCAAACTTAACCACTATGCCAACAGGGTGGGCCCCAATAACTTTTTTCTTGACGTCTATGAACTCAGAGATTTAAAATCACAGGCATGAGATTTGAGTGTCTATCTAAATGCTTTATACAGAGCAAAAGCTCAATATATAGTGGATTGGTTGATTGACTTCATCTACTAATTAAAGCTTTTGTGATATCAAACCAACTCTGAATTTTTTTTCTGGCTAGGAATATTTTGTTATAAACTTTTGAGTGCAGGAATGACATTGGTTAGGTGTAATATGAGGTAGCTTTTTGTGATCTGTCATGGATGTAAAAAATATGGGTGAAATGAATATTTGCTCAGGAATGACAAGGACATCCTATCCTGCAGAAAGGATGAAGTCCTAGCCCTTTCTATGGCCCTTGTAATTGCTCTAGGTCTGCGTCTTCCCTCGCCTGCTCTCCTTTTGCCCGCACTGTGAGCAATACAAAACTCCCCGTGTTTCCGTGATGCCCGGCTCATCCCTTTACATGGACCACTCCCCACCCGCCTCGTTTCACGTGTTCAACCCTAGTCATTTATCAATGCTCCGTTTAGCTTCACTGCTTCGTCTACTTCACAGCTGCCACCTACTTCCCAGCTAGCACAGCCCATCCTGGAACGTGGATCATGCCTTTAACACATTTGTGGACATACCTGTTCTCCCTAAGAGACTGTAAGTTTCTAAAGGACTGATACGAGTATCCCAAATACCTATCCGGGTGCTGGGCACATGGTAGATGCTAATAAATATTTTTGGAACCAAAGATCTAACTGTGAAAATAGTAGTCCTTAAAGAGATCTAGATTTTCTCCATTTGGCACTCCTCATGTTCATATATTGTCAACAATATGGTGCCGAAGTAGCGTGAGAATCTGTAAAATTAAGAATGAAAATAACTTAAGGACAGACAGCATTGTCCCAATAAATACAGAGACACCTTTGACTTCAGGAAATTTCTGTTTCCCCGTAGACCCCACTGACCTTTTAATTTTGAAAATCTTACCACGTTGGTGGTAACCTGAAATCATTTGCTCTTATTTATATCCAATAGGCAGTCATTCTATAGGTATTTATTGAGTAACTACTGCAGGTATGAGGTGCTAGAATCATCCAGCTATCTCGGCTTGGGATGGAGGATGGGTTTTCTTGTCTATGCGTCTTGTATTTACCAGCTGGTCTGATGAATTTATGAAGGGATGTTTCTGGGGCCAAAGTCATGATTATTTTGAGTCTGATCTGTGGATTTGTCCCTAAGTCCCTTCCTTTCCTCATTCTTGGCAACTTCATGTCTACCTACAACTTCTCCAACTCTAGTTACTAGAATCAATTATAATATGAAAAAAAGGTTTTCAACCAGCTTCAGCTCTGCTTCCACACGGCCTTTGCATCATAATCCCTGATGGTCAGCATCACTGACCTTATTTGCAAATAAGCTCATGTTCTGAGATTCTGGTGGTTAGGACTTCAACATATGTTTGTGGGGGACACAATGCAACCCATAAAAAATGTCATGGGAAGTTCTGAAAACAGAATTCTGGCCTCATTTCAGAGCCTCAATTTTCAGAGTGCTCCAGTTCTTATTATTTGGCTCTGCTTTTACTTCTGGTTTCTGAGTTTCTGCTCTGAGAGTTGCCTACTGCATAGGCCTTACCTTGCTCTTAACAATCACCCTGCTGGTGGCTGAAACATACAAGATAGTAGGATTTGTGAAGCCACATGCGCAGCACTGTGCAAAGCTCTTTTTGCTTTTATTCTGTAGTCTTTTTAATCCGAATTTTACCAATTGACCCTAAAACAAAGTCATACATCTAATGAAAGGCAGGTTGGTAGATCCAAATCCAGGTCTGCCTGACTCTACAGATGAAGGTGTTTCCCCTCCGTTAGCTTCCTGACTATTCTAGGAGCTCCTAGGCCAAATTAGATGTTATAGACCTGATCTGTGCTGTCATTCACATCCGTTTATTGAGATGATTCCTTCTCAGAAAGAAGATGAAATAACCCATTTTGACTTCTCTCTGCTACTCTAGATAAGCCACATCGAGATCTAAGCATAACTTTCGTAAAAGATAAATTTCCCACCATGGCAATGAATAGAACATGTGATGTTTGCAAAGATCCTTTGAAATCTTTATGAAAAAGTTGTGCCAAGAGGCTTCTAAAGCTTCTGCAGGAGAATGACAGCCACCTAAATCCAAGTTTCTCTGTACATTCTCCCAAAACCATACAGATCACAGAGAAGAGCAAATAAAGACACGCATGATCCATGCCTCCAACATAACCTGAATACTACAAACTCTGATTTACATGAAAATGGGAAGACATATACTAAACCAGCTGAGCCAGCTTCAAACTTCATGCTGGAATGGAGAGTCTACAACCGAGGTAGGATGAAGATAAGAAAGAAACCCCATTATCTACCTGGCTAGCAAGCACTGAAGAACTATCAAGTGCTATGAGGCACAGGTAACAGGTAAAACATACTGAATATAGAACACCAATATGGAAAAAACCTCAGGCAAACTGTTGCGATTTTGTAAATTAACATTTGTTAAGTAGTGCGCCAGGTAAGGAATCAGATGGTGAGCCACGGTTTAATGCAAACTGAAAGAGAAAGTGAAATAAAGAAGTTTATTGCCCACAGGTCCTAGAGGAGGTTCATGGTAGCCTTGAGGGGTCACACAGGGAGGTCAAGGCAGGATGCTGGCAGAGTTTGAGCAGCAGGACCAGGGGCACAGGCTTTTATCGGGGTCTGCAGGTAGAATGTTCCTGGAGTTCCAGGCTAAGGCTGGATTGGTCAATTCAAACCAAAAAGAGAGAGGGTTTTGGTAAGCTCCATGAGGGTCTTATCTAAGGGGCACACAGGGGAAGGATCCGGGAGGAAGAGGAGACTGTTTATCACCAGGGGCGTTGGGGAAGTCATATCAGGAACTTACACTTACTTGTGACTCTTCAGGCTGTTGTGAAGGGTGTGCACTCATGGGAGGGGCTAGTGTCAGTTCAAGGCTCTGGCAGCCCACTTAGCCACATAAAAGGGATGCTATGGCAGCAATATTATGGAGTAGTTTGGCTAAACTCTCAACACAAACCAATCCCCAAACTTCAAGACAGATCAATGTAAACTACCCAAACTGAAACACAAAGAGGAAAAAAAGGGAAAACAATAGAACAGAGCGTCAAAGACCTGTGAGAGAATATCAAATGGGCTAAGAGCCATGTAATCATAAAGCAGAAGAAAAAAAGAAAACGGAAAATTTGAAGAATAATGGTCAAGAATTCTCCCCAAATAATAAATACATGAAACTATACATCCAAACAGCTCAGAAAATGCCAAGCAGGATAAATATCAAGAAGGATAAATTCCAAAACAATATAAAAAACATTTAGATATATCATATTCGAACTGCTGAAAACAAAAGATAAAGAGGAAAGCTTGAAGTCACTCGTGGAAAAAACGATGCATTACAGACTGAAGAGCAAAGATAAAAATTAAAGCAGACTTCTCATCGGAAACTATACAAGCCAGAAGATAATGGACTGGCATCTTTAATGTGCTTAAAGAAAGAAACTGTCAGCCCAGACTTCTATAGCTAACAAAATACCTTTTAAAAATGAAGGTAAAATAAAGACATTTTAAGACAAACAATAGCAGAGAATTTTCTAACATCAGATCTGCACTTCAAGAAAGGCCAAAGAAATTCTTCAGTCAGGGGGAATATGATACCTGAAAGAATGTTTGGTCTAAACAAAGAAATTAAGATCTCTGGAAATGGTCAAAATGAAGTTAAATATAAAAGACATTTATTTTTCTTATTTGAATTATTCTTAAGATAACTGAATTTTAAAGCAAAAATAGTAGCCATGTATTTTGGGTTTATGTCATCCATAAGAGGAAAATATGTCAACAATAGCACAAAGGATGGGAGGAATGAATTACTATTGTGAGTTCTTACATAACATGTGGATCATTATAGTATTATATGAGTGGGATTGTGATTAATCAAGATATATACTGTGAACATAAGGAAGCGACTACAGTTTTTTAAAAGAACTATAACTAATAAGCCATCATTGTGATAAAATGGAATCATAAATACACTCAATTTAAAAGCAAGCAGAAAAAAGAACAGATGGGACAAATAGAAAGCCATTAGCAAGATGATTGATTTTAATCTAACCATATCAACAGTTACATCAAATATGAATGGTATGAACAAACCAATAAAAGTTGAAAATTGTGAACTTGGATTAGGAAATGCAACACCCAACTATATGCTGTCTACTAGAAGTCTACTTTAAATGTAAAGCTATAGATAGGTTAAAAGTATAGAAAAGGACACACTATGAAAACACTAATAAAAAAATGCTGGAATAGCTATAGGAACATCAGAAAAGTAGTCTTCAGTATAAGGAATATTACCAGGGATAAAGAGTGATATAACAGAATTATAAAGGGGTCAATTAACCAAGAAGACATAACAATCCTAAATGTGTATGTATTGAACAACAAAGCTTCAAAATATATGAAGAAAATACTGGTAGAAAGACTGGTAGACATGAAAGGAGACAAATTCTCAATTATAGGTGGAGACATCAACACTCTTGTCTAAATAATCAATAGAGCAGGTAGACAGAAAATCAGTGTGTATACAGAAGACTTGAATAGCATTATCAACCAACTTGACCTAATGGAGCTTTATAAAACAGTCCACCCACATGAGGAGAATGCACATTCTGTTCAAGTGGACATGGAGCATTCACCAAGATAGACCATATTCTGTGCCATAAAACAAACCTTAATGAACTTAAAAGAATTGAAATTATACAAAATATGTTCTCTGATAAGAGATTTAAATGAGAAGTCAATAACAGAATGATATCTGGAAAATCCCAAATATTTGAAAAATTAAACAATACATTTATAAATAATCCATGACTTAACCAAAGAAAAAGGCACAAGTGAAATTAGAAAATAACTTTATCAACATCATTAACTATCAGGGAAATGCAAATCAAAACTACAATGAGATATGATCTCACTCCAATCAGAATGGCTATAATTAACAAGACAGGAAACAACAAGTGTTAGAGAGGATGTGGGGAGAAGGGAGCCCTTGTACACTGCTGGTGTGAGTGCAAACTGGTGCAGCCACTATGGAAAACAGTATGGAGTATCCTCAGAAAATTAAGAATAGAACTACATACAATCCAGCTATTCCACTGCTGAGTATTTATCCAAAGAACTTGAAAACAAAAATGCATAAAGATCCATGCATCCCTATGTTCATCGCAGCATTAGTCACAATAGCCAAGGCTTCGGAGCAACCTAGGCACTCATCAAGGGATGAATGGATAAAGAAGATGTGGTATATATACACAATGGAATACTACTCAGCCATAAGAAATGATGAAATCCAGCCATTTGTGACAACATGGATGGACCTTGAGGGTATTATGCTAAGTGAAATAAGTCAGAAGGAGAGAGTAAAATACCATATGATCTCACTCATAAGTAGAAGATAAAAACAATGACAAACACATAGCAACAGAGACTGGATTGATGGTTACCAGAGGCGAAGGGGGAAGGGAGGAGGGTGAAAGGGGTAATTAGGCACATGTGTGTGGTGATGGATTATAATTAGTCTTTGGGTGGTGAACATGATATAATAATCTACACAGAATTGAAAATATATTATGATGTACACCTGAAAGTTATATGTTATAATACAACGTTACTGCTATAAAAATTAAAATTAAAGAAAAAAAGAAAAAGAAACAATAAAATAAACTATTTGATGATGCAGCTCAACCAGTGCTTAGGTGAAAATTTACATCATTGCAGCAAATGTTTATATTAGAAAGGAGGAAAGGTCTCAAACCAAAGATGTAAGTTTTCAGCTTAAGAAATTAGAAAAAGAAAAGCAAATTAAACCTGCAGCAAGCAGGAGTAAGAAAATGACAAAGGTAAGACCAAAAAGCAATGAAATTGGAAATTGAAAAACAGTACTAAAAATCAAAGCAAACACAATCTCATTCTTTGAAAAGAATGATAAAATTGATAAACTTATAGCCAGATTGCAAAAAAAGAAAAAAAGAGAGAATACACAAACTACCAATGTCAAGAATGGAAAAAAAAGGAGCATGACTACAGATCCTACAGACATTGGAAGAAGGGTAAAGAAATATTACAAACAACTCCATGCCCACAAATCAACAACTTAGATGAAATGAACAAATTCCTTGAAAGATGCAAACTGCCAAAGTTTACTCAAGTATAAATAAATAATCTGAGTAGTCCTATATTTATTAAAGAAATAGAACATGTAGTTAAAATCTTCCAGCAAAGAAAACTCCAGGTTCAGAGGGCATCTGTGGAAAATTCTACCAAACATTTAAGGCAGAAATAAAAAGTAAAATTAAAGGCTAAATAACCTTCAGTTGTGTGGATATGCCACATTTTGTTCATCCATTCATCAGTCGATGGCCATTTGGGTTGTTCCTATTCTTTAGCTTCAATACGAACAATGCTGCTATGAATATTTGTGTACAAGTTTTTGTGTAAACATAAGTTTTGAATTCTTTTAGGTATATAGCTAAGAGTGGAATTGGTGGATCATATAGGATCTCTATATTTAACCTTATGAGGAACTTCTAGACTCTTTTCCAAAGTAATTGCACCATTTTGCTTTCTCAGCAGCAGTGTATAAGAGTTCCAATTTCTCCACATTCTCATCAACAGTTGCTATTTTCTGATTTTTTAATTACAGCTATCCTAGTGGGTGTGAAGTGGTATCTCACTGTGGTTTTGATTTGTATTTTCCTGATAACTAAGGGTGTTGAGCATCTTTTTATATGCTTAGAGGCCAACTGTATATCTTCTTTGGAGAAATGACTATTCAAATCCTTTGCCCATTTTTAACTGAGTTATTTTCCTTTTTTACTGTTGAGTTGTAAGAATTCTCTGTATAGGGGCCGGCCTGGTGGCGCAGCGGTTAAGTGTGCACGTTCCGCTTCTCGGCAGCCCAGGGTTTGCCAGTTCGAATCCCAGGTGCAGACATGGCACCGCTTGGCACGCCATGCTGTGGTAGGCGTCCCACGTATAAAGTAGAGGAAGATGGGCATGGATGTTAGCTCAGGGCCAGTCTTCCTCAGCAAAAAAGAAGAGGACTGGCAGTAGTTAGCTCAGGGCTAATCTTCCTCAAAAAAAAAAAAAGAATTCTCTCTATATTCTGGACACTAGACCCTTGTCAGTTATATGATTTAAAAATATTTTCTCCCATTCTGTGGGTTTTCCTTTCACTTTCTCAATAGTGTTCTTTGACACACACCAGTTTTTAATTTTGATGAATTCCAACTTACCTATTTTTCCTTTGATTGCTTGTACTTCTAGTTTTACATCTAAGAAATGGTTACCTAGTTCAAGAGCATAAATATTTACACCTGTGTTTTCTTCCAAGAGCTTTAGAATTTTTGCTCTTTCATTTGGACTTTTGATCCATTTTGAGTTAGTTTTTGTATATAGTGTGAGCCCAAGTTTATTCTTTTGTATGTGGATATACAATCGTTTCATCACCATTTGCTGAAAAAGATTATTCTTTCCCATTGAACAGTATTGAACCCTTGTTGAAAATCAATTGACCATAGGTGTTTGGGTTTAATTCTGGACCCTCAGTTCTATTCTATTTATCTATATGCCTATTCTTATCTCAGGATCACCCAGTTTTACTTACTGTGCTTTGTAGTAAGTTTCAAAATCAGGAAGTGTGAGTCCTCCAACTTTGTCCCTTTTCTATGATTGTTTTAGCATTTCCATTAATTTTAGGCTCTCTTTGTCTAATTCTGCAGAAAATGGGTATCTGTATTCATAAGGAATATTGGTCTTTAGTTTTCTTGGGTTATCTTTGTTCAATTTTGGTATTAGGGAATAAAAGTTGATTTTTAAGAAACCTATGAAATAGAAGAAAATTGTGACAATATTCTGACATGAATTTAATATTATTAGAGCAGCATTTGAAGAGATTAAAAAACACTTCAAATCAAAACATTAAAAATCAGAATTAACCTTATTTATGATATAAAGGAAAAGAAAATTGTCTTAGAAATGAAGACTTCATCACATGATGCTCAAAGAAGAATAGATTTAAGTTAACATACAGTAAAGGACTTTGGGGCGGATAATGAAAACAGCCTGGAGAATGAAAAGAAAATCAAGAAAGAGGTAAAAAGGATGAGAGAAAGTGACAGTCATAGAAGATAGGGAAAGAAAAGCCAATAGAAGAGAATTAAAGAATTATTTTTAAAAATTATATTCAAGAGAATGTTTTCAGAAATAAAAGGCCTGCATCTACACATTAAAAGGGTCCACCATGTACCTAGGAAAACTGAACTATAATGTTCAACTCTGAGGCTTGGCCAAGCAAACAATTAGACTTGAAAGATTTTTGGTTTTTTGCTGAGGTATGCTTTTTGGTGAGGAAGATTGGCCCTGAGCTAACATCTGTTGCCAATCTTCCTCTTTTTTTCTCCCCGAAGCCCCAGTCCATAGTTGTATATGCTAGTTGTAGGTCATTCTAGTTCTTCTGTGTGGGATGCCACCACAGCATGGCTTGATGAGCGGTGCTAGGTCTGTGTCCAGGATACGAACCAGTGAACCCTGGGCCGCCAAAATGAAGCATGCAAACTTAACTACTACGCCATGGGGCTGGCCCCTGAAAGATTTTTTTTTAACTGGGGCCTCCAAAAAGACAAGAAATTACAAGGGTTGGTGAGGATGTGGAGAAAAGGGAACCTGTGTGCACTGTTAGTGGGAATGTAAAGTGATGCAACCATTATGGAAAACCATACGGAGCTTCCCCCCAAAACTAAAAATAACATACTATATGATCCAGCAATTTCACTTCTTGGTTTTCATCTGAAGAAAACAAAAACACTAATTCAAAGAGATATATGCACCCCTATGTTCACTGTAGCATTATTTACAATAGCCATAACATGGAAACAGCCTAATTGTCCACCAACAGATAAATGAATAAAGAAAATGTGCATATATATATATACATTTATATATATATATATATAATGGAATATTATTCAGCCATAAAAACAAATGAAATCTTGCCATTTGCAACTACATGGATGGAACTCAAGGGGCATTATACTAAGTGAAATAAGTCAGACAGAGAAAGACAAATACTGTATCATCTCACTTATATATGGAATCTAAAAAAAAACAAGTTCATAGATACGGGAAACAGACTGGTGGTTGCCAGAGGCAGGGATTGTGGGTGGGCCAAATGGATGAAGGGTGTCAAAAGGTACAAATTCCCCATTATAAAATAAACAGGTCATGGGGATGTAACGTACAGCATGGTGACTACAGTTAATAATATTGTATTGTCGACTACAGTTAATAATATTGTATTGTCTATTTGCAAGTTGCTAAAAGAGTACTTAGTTCTCATCACAAGCAAAAAACCCTGTAATTAAGTATGGTGACGCATGCTAACTAGACTTACTATGGTGATCATTTCACAAGATAGATACAGTCACATGCCACATAATGATGTTTGGGTCAACGATGAACCACATATATGATGGTGGTGCCACAGGATTAGTACCATATAGCCTAGGTGTGTAGTAGGCTAGACCATCTAGGTTTGTGTAGGTACCCTCTATGATGTTCACACAATGACAAAATTGCCTAATGATGCATTTCTCAGAACTTACACCCGTTGTTAAGCAACATATAACTATATACAAATATCATTATGTTGTACACCTGAAACTAATACAATGTTATAAGCCAATTATACCTTAATAAAAATTTTTTAAAAAAGAAATCTTTTATATCTATGAAGATATATGTATATATACCATTTAAAAAAAGAGGGGCCTCCAGATAAAAATCTAGGTCACAGAACAAAAGAACAAAAATCAGATTGGCATTAGACTCAGCAGCGACATACATATATATGCACCTAGCATGGTGTCTGGTACTCAGGAGGGGCTCAATTAATGGCAACTCTTGCATCCCGAGAGACCTGGTTTATTGCACGACTATTTTCACTTGCCGCTTACCACCCTGTGTGGGGGTTGCGCATTTGAGTAGAAGAGGTAATTTATAGGTCTGTTCTAACTCCATATTCTTTGGAACCAAAGATATGTTTTTCTTTCACTCCCTGGCTTGCATAAGGAATTCTTAAAACCTTTCGCCTTGCCATTTTGTTTTCTTCTATTGTCCTCGCTTAGACGTGTTCTAGCATGTTATGCTGTTCAACCACGACTTGTTCTGTAGGTTGTTCCATCCCTATTTCTTCACCTTCGCATTCAATTTGTCGGTGATGGTAAAATTCAATTCAGGAACCCCACACGGACACCCCTCGCTCCCTCCCTCCCACTCTCCTTTCCTCTGCCTTTTGGAAGTGTCTGATCTGTTTCGCTTCCTTGGACTACCTTGACCAATTCCAGTGACATTGGTTTATAATTCAATCAAGTGGATTAATGTTTGGGAATCATTCATTAAGTACTCAGCAATAAAGGCATTTCAAATAATACAGAAGATAAATGTGGGGCACATAGGCATATGAGATTTTCCTGATTCAAATGTTATATATCATTGTTCTGCTACTTTTTGTTGTTGTTGTTTTTTGCTGCAGAAGATTCACCAGGAGCTAACATTTGTGCCAATCTTCCTCTCTTTTTTAGTATGTGGGCTGCCAGCACAGCATGGCTGCTAACAGAGCAGTGTAGATCTGCGCCCAGGAACTGATCCCAGGCCGCCGAAGCGGAGGAGCTGAACTTAATGGCTGGGCCACTCAAGTTGGCCCCGTTTTTATTTTGCTTTAATTTGGATCTCTGCTAGTTGAACCTACATGGAGGGATAAGAACATCCTACAGTAAGAGATTGGGTCAAGGAGTATGAACATTTTAATAATCCTTGACACATATACTGTAAGATTACTTTCTAAAAAGATGGTTAGCAATTTACACTGCTCCCAGAAATATAGGGCTGAGCCCAACTTGGCCATCTCACAATCTTGGCGAGGTGGTTGAAGACAAGTTCTAATTTCACAGCTGAAAACGCACCCCCCGCCCTTGTGTAGAGTCTGCTATGTCAGAGGCAAGCCAATCATTTCCATCCCCTTCACACATGGACCTCTTTGATCTTTCCTAACTTGATGCGGCAGTAAGGTGGAGCCAGACTGTCTCGAATCAGTCAGTTCCACCACATTAGCTGTGTCATCTTTTGACAAATGACTTAACTACCGAGTGTCACAGTTTTCTCATCTGTACAAGAAGAGTATCTACTTGACAGGATTTTTCTGAGGATTAAATGTGGCACTTACCACATTTGGAAATTCAGCCTATATCCTTTTCAATATCCTATTGTAACAACAACAAAAATCTTTCAGGATACATTGAATTTTGGTGAAGAGCCAAAAGCTATTTGGAGGCAGGTCTGCAAGAGAGCTCGTTTATTAAGCCAGGTCATAAATGTGTTCTCTACAAAAAATGTTTAACATTTTTAAATGTTGGCCTTTAAACATTGGCTTCGGAAGAAATTTCCTATCATTGGGCCAGTTATCTCATTGCAGATCAATACCAGGCAACTGAGTTATTGCAATTTTGCTTGTCCTCAGTCCATCTGTGTAAGTTTGCCTGATTGTTTCCCTTTAAATGGATGAATTTGGTCCCTAAGAAAGCAAGTAGATTATTTTACTAGTCTTGAGCTCTGGGGAAATTACTTGCACTATTTGTTTCTTCTCTTCTACTCTCCTTAAGAAACTTCTATTAGATGGACGTTACGACTTTATCCTCCATGTCCCCATTTTTCCCTCATACTCTATTGATCTCGGCATTGCATTCTGGAAAACGCCCCAACTCAACCCTCCACCTCACTCGTTCATTTTTTTGTCTGCATCCATTCTTCTGTTTAGCTCATCTACTTAGTTTATTTTTATGATTCATTCCCCGACTCAGCAAACTTTTATTGAATGCTTCCATGGTCCCAGGGACCCTTTGAGGAACACTGTTTCCACTCCTGTATCTTTTTTGGAATGCACATCCTCAAACCTAAGGATATTGAGTTTGTTGTCTGAGTGTTTTTCCTCAAATTCTATGATTTGCTTGTTTACTCATCTCTGTCATTTGGGATCCCTGTTCCTTCTTGTGGGGTTGCTGACTCAGTCCCTGGTAGCGTGCCTCTGTTGACTGTGGAACTCTAGAACTCACTGCCACGTGAGTAGCTTGATGTCTGTGGAGGAGAGCTCTCATCCCATTGGGGACGTGAAGCTGGTTAAGGTTTTGTGGGTCTTCTCTGGGCCAGTGCCCACGTTCAGTGCTTTGGTGTGAGAACAGCTGCTGTTGCTGCCTGCTGCCCGGCCCAAGTTGGGGAGAGGGCCAAATGATCCAGCTACGCAGCCTCAAGGAATCTTCTTGGGTCTTCCAAGGCTCTCCTAGTTTGGGGCTCCCATGTAGTCCTCTACTTCTGTAAGTCTATGCTCTCCTCTGGTCTTCCATATTGGACCCCGTTTCCATAGCTCAGAAATTCCTAAAAAGCATTGGTCAACTCATGGACTTTTGGTTTCACGCCATTAGATTTCACTTTCTTTACTGTCATTTTTTTGGCTTGGGGGAAGAAGGGAAGGCAAAGGTATTTGCTCAGTCTAACCATCTTTATCCAATTTTCCTTCTTACTTGGCATTTATTTCAGTTCTGTTCAGTGACGAGCCTAGGTCTTGGAGATTAAATCTGTCTAAAGTGCTAGATACCACTCATAGTCCTCAGGAAAGGGATTATGTCTATAATTCAGCTATTATCTCCAAGAAGTGCTTAGGCAAAGTGCAAGTGTTATGGAGTTCAGAATCCCAGCTGAGTGGAGTCATCCAAGTGGGACCTTGAAGAACAGAAAGAATTGGACGTGTAGAGACAGGTGTGTAAGAGCAACAACTAGCTACTTTGGCTTGAAATGTTGAATTCATGACAGAACTTAGTCACTTAAAGTGATGAGGGGAAAAAATCTGTCAGATTTGCTTTTTTTTCTTTTTATAAACCATAGAAAAGTGCAGTAGGAAAAGAATTTACAGAGATTTTTAAAAAATCTACAGACAGAAAAACTATAAGAGATCATTTATAACAAAATTAGGGTCAAACCATAAAACCCCTGAATTATCCAGAATTCCTGTTTCTGTGTGTAGATATATAGAGACCACTTAATGACCATGTGTGTGTGTGCATGCACACATGTGCATACATATCACAGATGTGGATTCAGCACCAGTAACTTCTACGGCCATCTGATACATATTTTGACAACTATATAGGTAAATTCTTCATTTATACTACCCAGACACTATTTAACAGGCATTTAATAGTTTTTTATTACAAGAAAGTTTAATCTAACACTTCAGAAACTAGTGACAAGGTACCTAGGGGGAATGTTTTCTGCAGAACTGATTCTCAGACAGCATAATTACAGGGGCAAACGCTGGTCCTCCAGGCAGTCTTTTCCGAATGCATTTAAAAACATTCAACATTAAAAGTGATTTATTTATATTTGGAAAATCTTCGCTGGGAAACTGGGGACTGAAATGGTCAAGGCTGCTTAACCAAGAGGAGTCCCAATTGGGGGTACCGTGTATGTAAGAGTTTTATCTTTATCCTAAAGGGACTTGGGGTTTTTTTAATATATATATACATTTTTCCTTTTTCTCCCCAAAGCCCCCCGGTACATAGTTGTATATTCTTCGTTGTGGGTCCTTCTAGTTGTGGCACGTGGGATGCTGCCTCAGCGTGGTTTGATGAGCAGTGCCATGTCCGCGCCCAGGATTCGAACCAACGAAACACTGGGCCGCCTGCAGCGGAGGGCGCGGACTTAACCACTCGGCCACGGGGCCAGCCCCGGGACTTGGGGTTTTTAAAAGGATGAAAATAGTTCTTAGAGCACAGTTCTAGGGCCTAAAGCCTCCTTAAGACACTGCATTGTTTGGTCAAAAAAATGACCAAAAATGTATTTTGAAAGCTATAGCTTGTCTCATGGCACAAAACAGATAAGCAAAACTCATCCGTTCTTACTGCATGTGGTTTGATTCCCCCACCGATCTTATTTTGACACTGACCTAAAATGTAAGAAAAAAATTCTTATGAATTTAGCTTTTATTGAAAATTAAATAAGCAAAAGCAAAATTTTTAAGAAACTTTTACAAATTACGTACATAAAAGAAAGTTACTAGGGACAGTCACAAGTTTGCAACAAATAATTACAAAAGTATCTAGGGCAGCATGAATATTAACCATGTCACACCATGGCGATCTAACTGTGATATGAATAAGGCATAACTAACATCGGCACCGAGACCAGAATTAAAAAAGAAAACATACTTTAAAAGCTTAGTTCTACGTTAGGCTTCTTCTCTTCCCCCAGATCCTTAATGAGTTTATACTACGTAATCTGTTTAAACAAACACATCCTGTCAAACTATAAATTACATAGATGGGCAGTTAATGTGAAAAGCCCCCTAAGATATACAAACTAACTGGTACTGAATTGAGCGCTCCATTTACCTTTATGTACAATTAAATGTAAACCATTTTTTCACAGTTTTAATTGTTTTATGAATAGATGCACAGTACCATGTCAGGTTTGCAATTGTTCCTGAAAACTGGCTCTAGGTTCTGCATCCAGTGCCTGTCGGCCACCAGGATGCAAATATTTACATAAATAAGAAACTGTGTCATAGTCAATGGTCAAGACAGTTCAGCAAGAGCAGTATTCCAACAGAGAGTGATACTCAACATCATAGTTTACATACTTGTGCAAATATAAGCATTAGGACAGATAAATCTGAGGCAAATTCAATTTGCAAAAACTTGTATCGCTACTGTTGTAAACGTGGGCAATAAATGACCCTCGGTAAGTTCTGCTCTCTATGGCTTTTTTTTTCTTTTAAAATTTTAAAGCCAGAGAAAATGCACACGCACGACCCACACGCACGCGCACACACACGCCCCACACACATACACAGAGTTCTCATTTCATTATAGTATATGGTACATAGTGCAACTCCATCACAATGCAGAGGTTTAACACACAGTCAGTGCGTGTTTTTCTGTGCAAGTTCTTAGTGGTCTCAGTCCTAGTTGAAGGTATTCATTTGCAGAACCACATGAATCAGGAGGTTGGAGGAAAAAAAACACAACAGAACAGTTTCATTACATTTCTCAAACCAGCACTGGGTGTGCAAAGGCAGCGGACAACCTGGCTGTCCACACAGCCAGGTTAGGGCAACTTCAAGGGAGGATCCAAGCAGTTAGTTATTTAGATTGGTCTCTAGAAAAATAGGTCAGTATATGCTGTATCTTTGTCAATCGTTCTTTCAAAGACTTCATCGACAAAACCGACAGCTGATAGCGGGGATCTACGGGCAGGACAGCAAGGAGCCACCAGCACCACGCAGGTCCGTTAGGGGTCGCCTAAAAATAATCAACATTTTATAGTATTAATAAGACAAAGATTGATGTCATAACAACAATAACAAACCGCCAACAAGCCAGTCTCGATCGCGCACTTCACTGTGTCAGGTCCTATCTCAAATTCTTTTAACGATCATGGAACGAAGGCTATTATTATGCCCATATAAAATGGGGAAACTCAAGCTCAGAAATGTAATGCGAATTGTTTAAGATCTCTCAGCTCGTAAGTGGCAGGGCCAAGATTCGAATCCAGACTTGACTCCACAGCCAACACTCTTTCCTTAAAGCAGGGTTTCTCAACCTAAGGATTTGGGGCCAGATAATTCTTTGTTGTGGGGACTGTTCTGTGTAGCACATTCAGCAGCATCTCTGACCTGTATCTACCAGCTGCCAGGAGCACCTCCCCAGCTGCGACAGTCAAAAATGTCTCCAGACATTGCCAAATGTCCCATGGGGGCAAAATTGTCCCTAGTTGAGAACTGTTTTCTTAAAATATATATTTAAAACATTAAGCTAATTGATATTTTAAAATTTCTTCAAAGAACTGTGGGATCCTAGGAAAGATAAAAAAAATAAAGGTCTCAGCTTCTACTTTCATTTGAGAAATGTAAGTATCTCCAGCAAAGAAGTCCATCTGATGTTGTAAGCGCTGACTATTCGCCATTGAAAGAACCAGGAATTTATATAAAAGAATTTTTAAGCCACCTTTAGTACACATTGATTGCTTTTTATTGAACCCGAAACAAGAAGTTTCAGAAGGACAAAAGGAGCTATGATGACATCAGTGTTGATCTCCATAAGCTCCTTCTAGAATCCAACTAGAGTTCTCTATTTGCGTACTGTCTGTTCTCAATTCAGCATCACCACCTCCCTCAGCATTTCAGATGTCAGAAACTACATTTCCCAGAATCCCCTCCCCCATATGGTTCCAGGTTAGACTTGGCCAATCAGAGGCACTCCTGTGAGATGTGGAAGTTGGAAGAGAGGAAGCCACTCTTCTCTGGAGACTGTTGCTGAGTGTGGGCAGATGTGAGATTTGCAGAGACTTTCCAGAGAATTCTTGAAAACCACTCGCTGCCCTGCTGCAGACGGAGATACTGGTGGGGATTTCCCTGGGACTCCTAAGAATGAGAGCAGCGTCCCACAAGTTCTTGAGCAGCACCGTGCTTCCCTGTGCCTGGTGGAGGTTTGTGGCTGTGGGGCGATTCCCTGACCCCCACTGAGGATGACCCTGATCGTCAGTCCTCCGGCTCCCCCAATGGCTGGGTCAACTCTACATCCTACAGTAAACCCTTCGCTCCTGGAATATATGGAGTGGCTGCTTTTGTGTTCTGACCCAATCCTGACTTGCACAATATGACTAAGAAAGCAGTGGACCAGGCCTGTGTAATTAAAGGTGAGTGTGGCAAAGTCGATGGGAAAGTAGTGTTGAATTTTTCTATACGTTGGTTTGTTAAGATTTAAAATTTACTTGCTCAATTTTGCACTTATCAAAAGCTATTTCTATCAAGTTCAATGGGATTTAGTTACCCAAGATAAAACCAACATGTGGCAACTGGTAATATGTGAGACACAGAATGAGTACTCAATTTGGAGATGGTCTGATGTTGAAATTTCAAGTTCAGCTGAGGAATTCAGTTGGGATTCAGGTAGACTCAGGCCAACCTTTGAAAACCGGAATGAGAGGCGGTGTGCATCCCAGTCGGATCTATTCTCTCTCCGTCTTCATGGATCTATTTACAGCCATTCCTTTATGAGATCTATTACCTTCTGACCACAAACATTTTATTCAATTCAAAATGCTTATGCCTAAAAGTAAGTGCTTTGCTGAGTCTAGAACCAGATTTTCCAGGATGGACACTCTTGTTCTTCTTCATTTTTTGGGGGGAGGGGTGAGGAAGATTGGCCTGAGCTAACATCTGTGCCAATCTTCCTCTATTTTACGTGGGACGCCACCACAATGTGGCTTGACGAGCAGTGCAAGGTCCATGCCAGGGATCCGAACCCACAAACCCTGGCCCACCAAAGCAGAGTGTGAGAACTTCACCACCACACCACCAGGCCGGCCTCTGGGACCCTTCTTTGAGGCCTCTTGCAGTGCCCACTGCACAGAGCTCCTTGCACAGAAGGTGCCGGCTGTACGTGAACAGCTGTAACGTACGTGTACGTTACACGTAAGCGTAAAGGTAAACCCTAAGTTCCTGAGCAAGACCGTAAGAGCAAAAGAACAACAGTTTCAACAAGGAGTGATGTAGTAAACATCACGAGACAAAAATGGATTTAAGTGGCAGGGTAAAAGTTGGAGATAAAAGGAGAAACGAGAAAAGATTTTTACAAGTATAGAAAATGATTTATCTTTCCACTGTCAAAGAATAATAGCAAAGGCTGACGGGCTGGAAGGCATAGCTGTCTCCTGGATGGCACCACATCCCATTTTTAATTCCTCACCCCTCCTTCTGGAAAACCCTCACTTAAGGGCTTTCTCCTTCTCTGGCACTCACTCCTACAGGCATCTCAGCTGACACCGATTTCCACGCCCTTCCTATATAAAATGTAGTGGACACCGCTGCTCTGGAGAATATGGTCATGAGGCTAAAGACAGAAGGACAAAGGAAATGCTGTACAAAAGGAAAACGAAAGAAGAAACTTAAAAATCTATTAATTTGGGTTTACAAACAAGTGAGACTTTTGGAAGCAACATCAAAGCCATCGTACCTGAAGGTTTTCCTCCCTCCCGGGCATCGATCCAAAGTGCTGAAGAATCTGGCTTCGAAATCTGTCTCTTAAATTCTGAAACCAGCTGCAGGCTTGAGAGTAGACCAAATCATGAAGCTGTCTGAGATTCTCTATCTCGTCTTCCTTCTCAACCTAGAAATACAACAGTCAGTAAGACTTCTGTGTCTAATCTCCCTCCACATCACCAACCCTACAGAGATGGGAAAAGACGTCAAAAAATAGGGAGTACATATTTCAGAGCTGGATCAGAGGCTATTATGCTTATGCAATATACAGCACACATTTCTGCCTCACATAGTGCCAATGGGCCAGACTAAGACAGCGAGGCCTGACCTCCACCTGGCCTTGCTGAGTTAGCAATGCAATACTGCAGAACCCTACTAACAGCCCCTAATTGGGAGTGGTAAGAGAGAGAGTCGTTGGATAAAGGTCTATACGAATTTGGAATTCCTTTTGTCTTTAAGGATCAATGGCTTTTGAAAGCAGTGGAACAAAAAAAGCTGAAGAATACAGTTGCTACAATAAAAGGAGACTGGGGGTGGTTTAAGGTACAGATGACATGGCAGAAAGCAGTAATGGGATGGAGGACAAGCATTAATTACATCTTTAACCAGGGAGCTGGGTCAAAAACAAAAACAAAAAAAACCGCAACAAGTAACTTAGCATATAAAGCCAATACATCAAAAGACAGAGAATAAATGATGCAATGATGAACTCCTCCTGCTGCATAGGCCCAAGGCTGTGGACACCTCCATCACCCCTCCATACACCTTTCAGACTAGTGGATCATCAAACTGCAGATGTGAAACTAAATGCATCGGTCTTCCAGCCTAAGACCCAGAGGAAGAAGCTCACAGAGTGCAGGTGGGAAGATGCCACGTTAACTCATCCATCTCAGTCTGATTTCTGAAATGCACTTATATCCCACTCACTACGTGCCCAGGGAGCGTTCTGTTTCATATACATTAACCAGAACAAATATGAGACCTGACTCAGACTTTCATGCTTCGAGGATGACTCAACATGAAAACAACAAAGGGAGTCTCAAACATTCCGAAATAGAAAAGGCAAGACTATAGCACACAAGAGAGAAAAGAACACACTTTGTATTTGTGAAAGATTTGAAATGAAAAATAAAACTAAAGTTTAAAAAGCATCTGCTTTTTGCACAATAATGTGAATGTACTTAATGCCACTGAACTGTACACTTAAAAATGGTTAAAATGGTAAATTTTATGTTATATATATTTTACCACATTAAAAATAAATTTAAAAAAAAAGGTAGAGGAGCCATATGATTGAAGAATTCTAGTTTTGGAAAGACCATACAAGATTCAGCCCCCTGCTAACACACATTGGTCTTGATCTGAGCAAGAAATAAACTTGCGACTTGTTAAAACTATCAAAAAAGAAAAAAGCCTCTGCTTTGTACCCTTACAAAATTCAAGGAGACAAACCATGGGCTCTAATAAACAAGTAATGATAAACATAAGAGTCTGAGATGGAAAAAGGAGCTGGCTAAGAAGCAGGCAGAAGTTTTAAAAGCAAGCTTATAAAGTTAAGAAACTTTATTGCAATAATAGAATTTAAAATTTCAATAGAAATCACAGAAAACAGAATTGCTACACTAAGGGAAAAAAAGACTTTGATATCAAAACAACAAATGTGAGAAGCTTTTCCAGAAGGGACAAGAAATCATTACATAGATGAGGCACTGAGATGAGGAAAAATTATTAGACACTACTAAGACCACAAAGACCTAGAGAACTCAGTTTTCTAAAGATCAAATCCATAACGCTTTCAATATGCTATTCTACTGTCATATGTTTATATTTATATATAGTCATGTGTTCAGCCACATACTCAAGGGGTTTTGGCATCAAATCCAATATATGAAGATATAAGTTTACGTAAAACTAATAGAGTTCTTAGTTTTATGAAGAAGGTTGCCTTTAGCAAATGATTCTATTAACCAAGGATGCCTGAGGCACAGACTATACCAATCAACTCAGAATTTGAACTCCCACTATACTTTTGGCCTAGCGCACAAAGCACACTATCCCACAGCATCTTTATAATAAGACAGGAGAGGCAATATCAGCCTAATCAAGTTTATCAGCAGAGAGGCAATATGGTATCATGAGAAATCACAGCATCGGGAGCCAGAGGGCTGGCGTTAAGTCATTTTTATTACACTTCCTATAAGATTTTAAGCAAACTAATTAACACTTCTGAATCGTACTTTCCTCGTCTGCAACTACCATCAAGTTCTGAAAATTCAATGGGCTAATGTTCATAAAATGCCGACGCTCAATAAATGCTGTTTGAGACAAGGGCCCAAACAGATCAATGAACAAGTGATAGTAAAAGATCTACATTTTTATAATGCCTTTCCAAAGGAAACTGCCTTTAATTTGATATTTGTAGCATTCTCAATCATTTTTCAGATCCCTAAACTAATCGCAGACGGTAAATTAGATACCAGAAGTGTCAGAAGGGTCACATTCACCCTCCCCAGATAAGATGTCACCAACAAGTATACAGACAGTGCTTTATCTGTGATGCCCTAGAGTTGAACACAGCACCCAACTGTGCCTGTTTTAGCATTAAGATTATCTTAGGCATATCTTCATATACAGAACAATTCTTAAAGGATTTTATGTGTTTACATCAAATTTCAATCTACTGATTACCTCAGCTTTGACTACTAATAAATTCAATAAAAAAGGGCAGGGATTAGCAGCTCTCATATCTTAGAAGGGTTGGAAGTCCAATTCAATCAACCACTATCGTTAAGCTCCCACCATGCAAATGTACACATAGAGTCTGGGCATTGCGCTCATTGTTGAGCCTGTAGAAATGAAGAGGATCTGGGTTCTGGTCTCTCAAGTTCTCATGGAACTCATAATGATTAAGAGCAAGATAAGAAAACGGTAACCTGGAGCTAGTTTGCATAAGGATTGAGGAGGTCTCTGATAAAAAGAACTGCTTTATGTGCCTAGAAGATATCAGCCTGTACAATGCAGGACAGAGTCTACCAAAGTGTGCTGAAAAAGAGTATTTTTTAATACCTTAACATCTTCCAAATATTCAATGTCCGCAGTGCAATATCCATCTTTCATTCCTCTTTTTAAAACCCTAAACCGCTTTCCTCCGACTGTATCAACTACGGACCTTCCATCAGGTAAGAAATGTACATTTCTAATTTGTAACATACAGCCATAATCTGCAAAACTAAAAGAAAAACTCTGATTAATATGAAAGTTCAAGCAACAAGCACGCAAGTTCTCAAAAATGTTCAAAGGAAGTTCCAAGATAAAAATAAAAATATTTAAGTACATGAAAAGCATACCTATTTTGGGTATCACTCACACACATCCCAAACTGTTTCGTTCCAGTTTGTATACTTCTCCGAATCATCAGCCTGTATCTTGGCTCAAATACATGAAGAGGACAAGGCACAGTGGGGTAGGCCATAGTGCAGACGAATATTGGAACATTCTTGGTCAAGCTGAAGAAGGAAAGAGTTTCATTATTATGTAGCAGAACACACGACAAAAATGAGCGAAGCTTGCAAATTAATACAAAGCAAAAGAAATTGGCTCTAAACAAGGTGAATAAGAATCAGCATCCCCTTGATTAAGTTCATGCTGATATAATATTAATCCTAAAAATCTGTTTGTGCTCTTCTTATTTATACAAGTAAATTTGATTTTGAGATACCAGGTTATCATATAGAGTTAAGTATTTTGATGAATCAAAAAGCAATTGATTATAACTACTATTTTATATTAAAAATCTGTTTAAAATATTTGTACCATGACAGGGTTACTATCTTTTATCCATAAAACACTCTAGGTTACTCTTAGAAAACAGTAAGGAAAAATGAGCTCCCACAAAGACAAAAGGCAAATCATTAAAAATTCCTAGGCATTAAAATATTTTCAAACACACTACCAAAAGCAGATAATTCGATAACATTTTTTCTAGAAAATTAAAATGATACAACCTTTTTCACTGCTAGATTGGTAGGAAACAAGAGGGATGAAGGTGATGCCCAGCTGGGCAAGAGTATGGAAAAAACCAGTGGTGCAGGGGGCAGTCTGTAACAGTGCAACTTGGCTGAAAAAGAATCTCGCTGACGAATCAAAAACTTTAAAAATGTTCAGATCCTTTGAACCAACAGGCTCACTTTTTTTTCCTACAAGTACTCTAAGAGTGTTCAGTGTAGCACTGTGCATAGTAGCAGAAACTTAGAAGCAAAGAGAGAGGATGAGTAAACTAAACTATGACATAACCACAAAATGGGATCCTATGTTTAAATGTTTATACTGATGAGAAAAAAAAGTTAGAGAATAATCTAAGTAAAATGATCCTTTGTTTAAAATGTATTTATAGATATTAAAACCTGGAAGGACATACACCAAAATGCCAGTGGGTGATTCCCTTTGGATTACAGATTATGTTGTTTTCTCCTTTTCTTCGAAAAGACCTGAAATTACTTATGTGAAAGTAATATTTAATAAAATCCTACTTAGTATATAAAAACATATTTAATACCCAATTTCCTCTACTTTTAAAACTGTGTATTCTACCATCACTGAGTACTCTCTCCTTACGAACGTAAGAACTGAAAAAAAAACCAGTAAACCTATTAATTAGCAAAACTTTTAAGTACCGGGGATGAGCTACCCCTTAAAAAAAAGCCCCATTAGTAAGCAGCAGGATTCCCGCAAGGTTCTCTCCATCGCACTCAGCGCCCCTCACGTTACTATTCCATCTGTCATGTATGGATTCCACTCTTCTGAGGGGGGTCTGGTTGTGTCACTAGGTTTAAGATTTCAAAGGACTACCTGTGGCTTTCTTATATCCAGGTTTCTACAGTGTTGATCAAAAGCTTCATAATCCTCACATCAGAATATTTTCTATCATAAAACCACACAACAAAATATCAATTCCTTGGGAAGATGAATCAGTAACAATTTCTATGAAGAAAAGACTAGAAATCTCTCTTCTACTGAAGGCCACTGCCCAGTGAAGACATGTGATGGACACATATGGAAAAAGAACACTCTGCAAGCACAATTAATTTATCCTTAGAAAGTCAGAAATACAAAATGTTTGATTTATACTTTGAAAAATAATGAAACAGTATATAAAAATTACAATTTTACTCTTTATTGTGTCCACTTGAAGTAAAAGAAAAAGAGTTAAGAAATTAAAAACCTATGAAAGAAGTTTAAAGAGGCTCAAATGACTGGTGAAAGAGGGAAAGACATGAAGGGAAAAGAAGGGGAGAATTAAAGTACAAGAAAGATACTATATAGAGCCACAAAACCAGGTCCAACCTATTCAACCCCAACTAGACACTGTGTCCTCTTAACAACGGTCTCTATCACTGAAGCCCAAGGTCACCTCCAGGTTTTTCACCCGCCTGATACTAACTCAATTCGGCTAGCAGTCAGTATCTTCACTAATTGAGAATTTGGCTCCTAAGTCACCTCTTTCAATTTCAGTCTCAGGCCTCAAGGTCCCAACCCCTTCCAAACCTCTAACTGGCTACACCCCCTGCCAATCCAGGCCACCTATCCTCACCCTTCCTCCTGCCCAGCCTGATACCTGAGGGCTGCTGTGCCCAGCAACCACTGTTCCCAGCTGCACCTCTCCATTCCCAATTCCACTGCCTAATGTCACTGCAGGAAATCCCTCCCCCACCTAAGTACTACTTCTATGCAAAGAACTGAGCCAGGCATTCCTCATAGAACATCTGGAAGTTACCAAATGAACTTTAAAATGATTCTGTCTGGGGGCTGGCCCCGTGGCCGAGTGGTTAAGTCTGCGCGCTCCGCTGCAGGCGGCCCAGTGTTTCGTTGGTTCGAATCCTGGGCGCGGACATGGCACTGCTTGTCGGACCACGCTGAGGCAGCGTCCCACATGCCACAACTAGAAGGACCCACAACGAAGAATATACAACTATGTACTGGGGGGCTTTGGGGAGAAAAAGGAAAAAATAAAATCTTAAAAAAAAAAAAAATGATTCTGTCTGTTGAGGACAGGGGAAGCTGACCAATACTCGTTTAAAATATGCTTTTGACTAGACTGGGCTGAACTTAAAGACAGGATCCAGCTTGCTGTGAGAAGGTTCCTCCTGACTGTTTTCAAGGGTAGTAGCTCGTAATTTGATTACGTTAACTTTTATGAGAAGAAACTTACTGTGAGAGTTCAGCAGTTTCTTCATCATATATTTTTTTCCTCTCAGACAGCTCATCAGGCAGATACTTCACCATCAATTCTTCCAACAGCTGTGTGACACAGTACCTCCTATCTGCTAGATACTAAAAGACAATATTATTTTACATTCCAGTACTTTTTTTTCCTATAGTATACAACAGGCAAAACAGTTTGATATATTAGAGCCTTTATTACATATTTATGCGGTCAATTCTGAATAAATTTAATTAGTGAGGGGCAACGTTACAAGGGATGATGCCAAACAGGTACACTGGTCTGTGGGTTTGCTCAAGAGCATTAAAGATACATGGCTGCAACTTGACCCAAGCACTGTGTATAAGACCCATGTCTTGCTATGAGCACAAATCCTTTATTAGTAGCAGCCAGCACTGCCCCTGCCATCTCCCACATCAATTTCCATCTGACAGCTCATAGGTACGCAAAACTAGCATTTTAACTGAGAAACAAAAATAAGGTAAAGAATAAAGAAATTAATGAATTTGCCTTATTTAAGAAAAGCAAAACCACGGCCCTTTTTTTTGTTCCCAATTTCAGTGGCAGAGTTTCCAGATAATTTTTCTTTCAGATTCTCCTTCCATGGTCAACCCACGATCACTCAGACCCTTATCAAGAGGCTGTTTTTCCTACAGGATGCACCTGCCAACTCTGGCTCTATACGCTATGGTACATCTGGACCGCTCCCATAACACTCTGCAAAAGTGCCACCCTTATGCATTTTTGTGTCATTCTCTTTTCCATCTGCTAAAAGTCATCTCTTTCATTCCTGCCTATGAAAAGCCAATCTATCCTTCAAGGTCTTGCTCCAATTTTACCTTTTTCATAAAGTCTGCCTTAATTATTTTTCTGTCTCCCAAGAACCCCATATTTTACTGCCTTTACCACATAAAAGGCAGTTACCATGTTACCATCTCCTGCATTGTACTACATGGACAGGAATTCATCATGTTTCCGTAACTCAAGGAAAAACTGCATAGGCCCGGGGACCAGGTCAGAGTACATGCACAGAATTTTGGACAAAGAAAATGCCCAATGCAAATTAATTTACTAAAAGCAGTGAGGAAAAACTCTTGGGAGACAATCACAAGACAAAATAAAGAGAAGCCATCCTTTAATCTGTAGATCCAGCAAAAACAAGGGTTTTGTCATTATCCAATGAAAAATAGAGTAGGAAAAATGAGAGGTCAGGAAATGGATTATAGCAATGGTTTTCAAACTTTAGCGTGAATCAGGGCTTGTTAAAATGCAGATTGCTGAGCCCCACCCCCGAGTTTCTGATTTAGTGGCTCTGGAGTGGAGTCTGGGAATTCATATTTTTAACAAGTTCCCAGGTGATACAGATGCGGCTGGTTAGAAGAACACACTGAGAATCACTGGTCTGGAGAGGGGTACTCTGGAGCAGACGATAGAGAAGCAAACAACTGACGAGTTCATTATAAAATTAATCAAATTACAGACATTATAAAAGTAACTTTATCATTATTTTCTATTAAATTAATAAAGATGTTTTAAATTGTAAGATTCATGTAGCAAATTGGGGGAAATATAGCCTCTCTTACATTACTGATAGGAATCTAAATTTGTACAACATTTCTGCAGGCCTAGGCAATTTGGCAATTGGTTTTAAGAGTCCTATAAACATAGGGCCTTTGATCCAGTAATTCTCCTCCCAGGAAATTACCTTAAGGAAACAGTCAGAGACACAGAGCACGGTATTAAAAAAAGAAAGGACAAAACAAGTTACATACCCAACAATAGGGAAATGTTAAATCACTGGACTATTATACTGCTATAAAAAGCATGTCTTTAAAATATATTCAAATGAAAAGATGGGCAAAATAAAACTACAAGTAGGAAAAGCATAAAACTATAGAGTATATCAATTTTATTTTTTTAAATATCCATTTGGAGTTTATAAATTAAATTACACAGGATGTCTTCAAAGTCAGGACACAGGATAAAGTTATTTTTAAATAGTATCTTAGTTATACTTTTAAATAATATGCTTATTTTGTTTTCCTGCAAACTCCAGACATTTTTTAAGGTGAGGTATCTCTAAATTTAAAGCAACGTATCTAACTGTTAATCTGAAAAAAGCATAATAAATACACTGGAGAGTATCTAAAAACTCTAGAAACACAGGAAAAATAGCATGTTAAGAGTATTTCACCTGAACACATTGAGCATATTAGTTGAAAATGTAAATGACAAACTCTTTAAGAATAAGTTTATCGTTTGTTTCCTGACTTTGCGAATATTCTGTATTGGTTTTGTGTTTTACATATCAGCTCGTTATGTAAGACAGATATCAAATGTAACAATACGCACAAGCTATTATGACATCAGTACAGAGCTGTATTTTCTATATAGGAAATAACTATGTATATTCAATAGCAAAATAGTTTTATCAGTTTTTTTATTCATATTTGGAAGATCCTTCTTTTTCTTTAAACAATCCTGTCAGCCATCAGGGATAGAATCACTCTCCTGATCAATGCTACCATTGTACTGGGAGCTCGAATGAGAAGGCTGTGGCCTCACCTTAGGGGATCTCCAATCACTCAAGCACAACGGAGAGGATGCTGTCCTCCCATGGTCCCAGAAGACGCCACCTCAGATCTCGGTGCTTTCCTGATACAGGTTATTAGTGCTGATCACTGACTACGTAAGAAGGGGTGTGGAAAGCCATGCCTCCCTCTCTTCTTCCCAGTCTACCACTTTCTAGAGCTGCGCTGTCCAATGTGGTAGCCACTAGTCATATGTGCCTAGTTAAATGTAAATCAATTAAAATTAAACAAAGTGTAAGAAATAGTTCCTCAGTCACATTAGCCACATTTCAAGTGCTTAATCACCACAAGTAGCTAGTGGCTACCATGTTGGACAGCAAAGAAATTGAGCATTTCTATCAAAGCAGAAAGTTCTACTGGACAGAGTTGTTCCAGATATTGAGGGGGCTAGGCTAGGCCTGAAATCTAGCCTATTACTGGGGGTGGGAGGCAGAGCAGTTGGGTTTCCCCAATATGGTCATCATTAAAATTGAACCTACTCCTGACAAGGTACCTGATCACACCCACTTTGTCAAAAAAGTAAGCACCGGGGTCTTGGTCGCAAGGACCTCTCTGTTTTCCCCTACCCTCTCCTAACTCACTTTTCTCCAACACTAACATACGGGTAATGAAACATTACCCTTTTCGGTCACTCAGGATATATAATGTAATTCATTCTGAATATGATCATTACTTTTTCTATGGCTGAATAGAAATGAAACTATGTTACCAAACTTAAGACCAATAAACAGATAAATATACAAATGTTTATTACCTCTTTTAAGCTTTCTTTGCAAAGGGGACAATATGGTGTGTGATCTAAACAACGCTCAAGACAATTCTTACAGAATGAATGTCCACAAGGGGTTGTCACTGGCTCAAAAAACAACCTGAAATCAACCAAAATACACATTAGTTTTCACATTAAACTATCCATTGGAAAAGCTGAACAAACTAATGACGGAACATGACACTAATCTCTATTTGGAGGAGAAAGAGGAGGGTTTGGTGGGCAGGAGAGGAGGGAAGGGGCAGTCAACGCAACTGTACCCTTCTGAACCTTTTAAAAGTTCAGCTTCAACAGAGGTACCCTGTGGGGGGCCCAGAGCCGTACTGACTAACAGAACAGCCACTCGCCACATGTCGCTACTAAGTGCTTGACATGTAGCTGGTCCAAACTGAGGTGTATGGTAAATGTAAAATACACACCAGATTCACAGGCTTAGTGCAAGATAAATAAGGTAAAATATATCATTAATAGCTATTAATTAGTTTTTAGACAGATTCTTATTTTATCATTTAAAAATTAATTTTCTTAATAAGCTTATAAAAGCCTTACTATATAAAATTCATTAAAAAGAATAAGTCAATAAATATTACATTTGAATCCTAAAGAAATATTATGCTTCACACCAGATATAATACTCAAACCCTATGGAGAAGCTAATTTTACTTACGAAAACATGATACTTCTGAAGTTGCTAGAAGCATCGTTAGATGCACAAGTGCTTCAGAAACTGGCTGGTCTGATGCCCTCTCCTCATAAAGAAGCCCAGGCTCAGAAAGGACAGTTAGTTAGTGCCAGCCTGTGTCACCAGCACTGGGTCTCCTGACTCTTCACGCACGACTCTACCACAATTGACGTCAACGGAAACGTTCTTTCACAACGATCAAATCTTTTAGAATTATAAGCACAATGGAAATCCCTACCCAATGCTACTTTAACAGGATTTTATAGTTAAGGTATATAAACAAGATAGAATCACGCACATACAAATACAATCAGAATTCTTACCCTAATCTAAAACTATGTATCTAAACTTCAATAGTAAACATCTAACTTTTACAATAGTTTACAACTTCCCAGATACTTTTTATACTCAAGCCATTTGGTTCTCACAACACTACGAGAGAGGCGAATACTGACCCCACTTTCTAAATAAGGAAAACCGAGCTTCAGAGATGAACTTATTTGCCCAAAGTGTGAAAGGTAGATTAAGACTAAAATTCATCTTTTGATTTTCAGTTCAGTGTTCTGTGACTTACATTGCCTCCCATTACAGAGTATATTACAGTTATCTACTCTGTATTTTATTTACATTAATATAAAATATTCATCTTTTAGGGGCTGGCCCCGTGGCCGAGTGGTTAAGTTCGCGCGCTCCGCTGCAGGCGGCCCAGTGTTTCGTTGGTTCGAATCCTGGGCGCGGACATGATACTGCTCATCAGACCACGCTGAGGCTGCGTCCCACATACCACAACTAGAAGGACCCACAGCGGAGAATATACAACTATGTACCGGGGGGGCTTTGGGGAGAAAAAGGAAAAAATAAAATCTTTAAAAAAAAAAAAATATTCATCTTTTATAAAATTTTATATACTTACCTCATGCAGAGAGAACACTCAAAATCTGAGACATCGATTAATTCCTCTGGGATGTCACCATAAGTTAAGGAAAATGTACAGACTTCATTGGGAGTTTCTACTAAAACAGAGACAAGGTTATCTTCTTTAGGAAAAAGTTGAAAGGCCATTCTAAATAAAGATGTTTTATAGGAGTATAGCAAAATTTTTACCTCCTTGTTTTTTGAGCTTATTTCTTCCATCTTCATTTACAATCACATCCTGGTCTAAAAGAGACAACTTTCTTTTCAGCAGAGCACCTTTTTCTTGAACAGAGAGGAAAGGTTCTAAGGACACTCTTTTTAAACAATCTTCTCTGGCAGGCATTTCTGTGGAATTTACTGCCTGTGCCGAGCGAGCATGGTTTAAGCTTCCTTTGACAGGCTCTGAGGTGACCTGTGGTATTTCTTCACTCTAGAAAAATACAATAAACCAGGGGGACTGTATTTCTTTACTTTCTACTGCTCTCACCAAGAATTAAACCGAAGTGAAACTCCAGTGCCTTATAATGTTCATTTTACTGTTCATTCAACAGTACCAACTTCTAATTCCAAAACCCTGGGCAGTAAATTATTTTTGCCAGTACTTACATAGCCTCAAATGTCAAACTGATTTACATTATAATGAGGTTTAAGAAGTTATGTAAATATAGTCATTCCTACCCTCAGGAAATTAAAATAAATACAATGCTCTATGTTTTCCAAGAAACGGAGTTTTCTGGCATTCAGGTAACCTAAAATTGTGATTAATGAACAAATACATCACATAAAAGTTTCTAGTGTAGGGGCTGGCTCTGTGGCCAAGTGGTTAAGTTCACGCGCTCCGCTGGGGCGGCCCTGGGTTGGGGTCCTGGGCGTGGATGTGGCACTGCTCGTCAGGCCACGTTGAGGCGGCGTCCCACATCCCACAACTAGAAGGACATGCAACTCAGATATATACAACTGTGTGCAGGGGAGATAAAGCAGAAAAAAAAAAAAAAACAGATTGGCAAAAGTTGCTAGCCCAGGTGCCAATCTTTAAAAAAAAAAAAAGTTTCTAGTATAAAATAAAAGGCTACAGATGAAGTCCTATTAAGACAATGCTTAACAGGTTGAAAGTACTACCTAAAGAGATTCTAGTACTAGAAACTAAGAAAGTGAAGATCTTAACTTGTAAAGAAACAGATAGACCAAGCCCACGACAATCTTTTCCCAGCACTTACCTGCTCGGGGCTAAGCTCACTGGCAGAGAGAGGCTCTTCCATTACCGAAGGAAAACCAAAAGGTTTGTTTTTAATACATGGTAACGGACCCCAGGAAGAGTCCTTCAGGCCTTCTTTTAAGTTTTCTGGTGATAATAAATCACATAAAATCTGTAAGAGAAATATTATAAAAGTAACGGCAAATATAAAATACTTGGTTAAAATAACACAAATTCACCTAATATTTAAGAATTTTTAGAATATTTGTAGCAGACGTTATTTTTAATGAACAGGGAAGGAAGAGGTTAAGTAATGTAATAAACAGACTCGCCAAATCGACTAAGAAGTCTTACAAAACCAAAGCGTGCCTCCACGTGGTCAAATCACCTCCAAGAGATGATTCAAAAGGAAGCCATGGGACAGGTTAGACTGGTAGCCCTTAGAAGGTACCCAAGGATAAGGTGGCCTATAAAGATTTAATACAAGGAAGAGATCTTAACAGCAGTAGACAATAATTTACGTCCAGACATTAATGAGTCTTCTCCGGTGAATGGGTTCATGGTTCACCCCAATGTGTATTTTAAGGCTGGACTCAGAGTGTTTATCTGAACTAAAGAACTTGAACCTCTAACTATAAAACCCTACAATTCCATGTATTTACACTGAATTTAGCTTCTCACTGAACTACAGCCCAGCTCTTGGTTGGGAGCACCAAATCGCAGCAGTCCCATAACAGCCAGGAGTTAACCCGGGAGGCAGGCAGCTGCACTATCAGAATTTCTGGGTGCTTTTATCAGGAACACATCTAAAACTTGCAAAGAAACAGGGTAGGTTAAAGCAGGGGAAGAACCTGGCTAGAAGGAAATCAAATTTTGGGGGTTGTCAAATAAGCTATGTTTATATGTATAGCAGTGCATTTCTTAAAAGTCTAAATTTGGAGGTTTGGTCTTTCAGCTGTACTCTCTCTCAAATGCACAACAATCAGAGATATTCATGAATCACTGCAATGTAAATAAGAGGGAAATATACACAGTGTAAATAAAAGTGTGCATATCTGGTAGGTGCTCAAGCAATGCCCCATTTAATACAAAAATATTTAAAAATCTGTAGATGTTTCTACATTTCCCCTGATTAAAAAAAAAAATGTATTAACTACACACCTACCCTTGTACCCAGCAACTCCACTCCTAGGTATTTAGCCAGGAGCTATAAAAACCCAGGTCCACAAAATGACTTGTGCAAGAATGTGCACAGCAGCAACTGGAAACAACCCAAATGAAAATCACTACTAACTGTGAATACCACAAACTGTGCTACCTTCACACAATGGAACACTTAGTGAACAATAAAAAAGAAAAAACTTACTGGGTGTATCTCAAAACTATTATGTTGAATAAAAAAAGCCAGACACAAAAGAGTACATGCTGTATGATTCCATTATCCATTATCCATTCAACTTTAACAGAAGTTCTTGAATGGGCCAAACTGCTCTATGGTGGTAGAAATCTGAACAGTAGCTGCCTCTGGGAGCAGGTAGAGAGGGGACTTACCAGAAAGGGGATGAGGGAAATTTCCAGGGTGCTGGAAATTCTATTTTGATTGGGGTTCTGTTACAGGAGTGCATAATTTCTCAAAACTCATTGAACTGTAAAATCTATGCATTTTATTATACATGTAAATTATACCACAATATACAAAGCATATAGAGGAAAACCGAATATTTCAAAGCATCAGCTCTTTTGCGTTCATCTGACTTTTTTAACCAACAAATATTTACAGAAATATAAGGGCCTCCAACGGCATGGAAAACGCCATATTGTAAGTCCTTAAGAAGACTGCAATCTCACCGAGGCAACATGAACAAATATAGAACCATCAGAAAACACACAACAGTAAACAGTTTTTTGTTAAATCAGAGGCCTCGGATGTATATGCAAACAAACCTCATAGAGGATATTCCAGTGTTAGCTGGATTCATTAAGGCGTTTGGGATCTGAGAACAATTTCAGAGTTCTCACACTTCAGGGTCCTTCAGCATCTCCCAGGGTGCTAGTTACACGATGCCCCAGCTCTCAAGATTCTAATTCCAAAGGTCTGTGGTGGGGCCCAAGAATCTTTACGTTTACCATGCACTGAGGCGGTGCTGACAAAAAGCCACCCTTAAGAAACACCACAAAGGGGATAAACACTGGCATGTTTTGAGGACACTGAGGAGAGCATCAGGACTGGGCACCAAAATTGTATGAGGGTAGATTTTCCCAAAAAATGTTTCAAAGACTCTAGTCTTTCCAGATGTTCGATGAGTAAGTTTGACAAAAGCCGAATGCTGTTGTCATGCTGGCATAGCAAAAACTCTGAGAAGTTCTGAAGAAACCTGTTTAACTTGGTTTAACTCAATCTTTCAAGTCATTTGATCAGAGACCCCCCCCCTTTTCTCTTTTAAATAACACCTCTTAACACACCACAGAATAAACTTTAAAAAGTGATATGGATTACTGAGAAAAAGAGGGCAAAAAAAAAAAAAAAGAAAGGAAAACATTGACTGGGGCAATACTATTGGTAACCATGGAAAGTAAGCAAAGTTGAGACATGACATGAAAGGCAAAAGGCAGGCCAATAAAAATTCCTGAGCAGGAACATCATGACAACAATGTTTAATTAAGGATGATTAGTCTGGCTCAGATGGAACAAATTATTAGGGAATGTCTAAATTTAACTAAGCACAAATAACGCATTTAAATATCTGTGAATGAAATGTTCTGATTTCACTAACAACTCAATACACAAAAGTATAGGAACCTGAAAACCACCTGCCAAATTGCTACTAAATTGGACTTATGGACTCCTTATGTTGTTATCCCAACTTTCTAATCAGCATTTTTAGGAAGACCTGTGTGTCAGCCCTGCCTGGAACTATTATAGTTGGTAAACTAATTACCTTTTCTACTTCTAGCTTTGCAGGTGCAAAATCTTCATCCAGGGCTAAGCACTGAAGAAAGAGTTGTAAGGCATCACCGAAAAAACCAGCGTCGTGGAGTACTTTTCCTTTCCTGAAGTAGACCTGCAGTCAAAGCAGAAACGCAACTTTTACTGAGAGACTTGCTTTTAAAAAATCAGCATCAAGTAAAGAAAAAAAACAGTCAGCTCGGAAATGCTCATTCTGAATCTCTGAATGACTCTGAGGAGCCCAAGGCGTTTAAAGGTATATTTACATACTAGCTGGAGAAGCACTCAGGTAGGAGGGACGGAGGCCCAGAAAGTGGCTTCAAAACCACATTTCTAATTACCTCACTTCAGCGCTAAGTCCAGAGGAATCTTTTTTTTTCCAAGTTTTACAGTTGCCCATACAGATCATTTTCCCTTTTGTTCTTTTTGTCTGAGGAAGATTAGCCCCGAGCTAACATGTTGCCAATTCTCCTCCTTTTTTTGCTTGAGGAAGGTTAGCTCTGAGCTAACATCTGTGCCAATCTATCCCTGCCCCCCCCCAAACTTTATATGTGGGTCACCACCAAAGCATGGCTGATGAGCAGTGTAGGTCCACGCCAGAGATCTGAATCTGTGAACACAGGCCACCCAAGAGGAGTGCGCCAAACTTAACAACTATGCCACAGGGCCAGCCCCTTCCATCTTATTCTTAATAAATATTTGTCTTCTACTAATAGGTCATGCCATCATGGCAGTTAGTAGCATTTTCCCTAATTTATAATTTTCACAGCTTTCTCACTATACTACCCTCAAAGGCAGTTTTGAATGGAGGAAAAAGTCACATAAAAGAGTAATTTCTAGCTTAAAGAACTTGGCAATTTGATAGAAAGGAGATTTAGTAAACTGATGATATATTTTATATTTACACCTCAAGCCTTTTTTAAAACCACATAGGCAGGGCAACCTCCTTTGCCCCATCTACTGTATGAAATCACTGTCTAATCATCTAGTTCCCATTATAATGCCTCAATCGACTGTCCAGGCTCAAAGACTTCTTCTCTTTCCAGTAATAAACCTCCTCCATCCATGTCCAGTTTGGATCCACTTTGACAATATGGCCAGTTGTATCTCTTTGAGGAAATTTTGTCTACTGAAATCTCTAATTTTTTCCATGCCTTGAATTCACGTTGTTCTTTAATAAGGAAGTAAGTTTCTTATAATTTAAAAAACTGTCAGATAATATTTATTTACTCAAAATATTGACCTTAGATTTCTGGAACTCTATATATTTTATTTAGAGTCAACCAATCCATTCTGTTAAAACTTATAACCATAATTGAATGCATGTTCCCTACAGCTGAAATTTTAAAATTCATGCAAATGTAAAACAGTAACTTTACCTCAGGCCAATTTGGCAGTTGACAGAGAATTGCATTTAAATCTTCTATGGCTGCTTTAAATTCTTGGAGACCAGCATATGATTCAGCTCTGTAAATTTTTAGAGTCAAGTCGCTGGGCTCTGAAACAAATATTTTATAAAGATTTGATTATTTTTAAAAGATTATTGCGTAATCCACAAAATACATCCTACTAGATTAAGAACTGACTTAGTGATTCCAGTCAATAACCAGCAAATAAAGGCAGTGAATGAGCACAGTATGGGTGCAACCCGCTTACATGTCGAATTTTGTCTAAAGTTCTATCAAATCATTATATGCAGATTA
Source organism: Equus asinus (assembly GCF_041296235.1). Lineage (NCBI taxonomy): Eukaryota > Metazoa > Chordata > Mammalia > Perissodactyla > Equidae > Equus > Equus asinus. Next base: position 15,384,222 of record NC_091816.1, read on the forward strand.
AGTTAATGGAGGAAACTACGGTTTTTAAGAATAGTGGAAATATTTTTAAAACAGGAATAATCACCTCTAAAAAACGAATGTTTTCTTAAAACAGGGCATTCTATACAGATTTAAAAGACATCTTAGATGTCTAAAGATTTGCCTTTTTATGGTAAATCTTAATTTTTTGTACCCTAATTTCTAACTCTTCATTTATAAATGACCCTATGTGTAACTACTGCACATAGAATTTCCATAGTAACAAAGAGTGACCACGGCTCAATCTTGGGAGGGTATACAATGGTCCTGATTCTGGAGGAGAGGGGTTGATAAGAGTTAGGGTTTTTAAGAGGTTAAAACTTTAATTCCTCCCATTAGCCAGAATGGTATCAGACCGTTCCAAAACAGATTTAATTTCAAATATTAAGTTTTGTTGACAATTTCACTATCCTCTATGTCTCTACTTGTAAAACCAAATTAGTGTCCAATGGCATTCAGAATGTCAGACAGTTCACCTATGAGACTATAAGCGATTATTACAGGTACACAGATTCTAAAACTGAAGAGTAAGCAAGACACTCATTCCCAGTACATCTACAGACGAAATGAGCTTGACTCTTCTTTAAAAGCTATTCATCTCTGAAGCCTTCAATAATGTATGCTTATGAAATAAAGCCTTCAGTGCGAGATAGGCATAAAGACCCATAAAGCCTCATTTAAAAAGAAAAAAAAACTATAATAAAACTTCTCAAGAGCTCCCCGGTTTACACTAGTTTTTAAATGATTGCTTTTCTACAGATAACTTTCGATTTAACAATTAAATGAGACACAACTTTTTCGGTTGCTGGTGAACTCTTGATTTAATGATTAAATTAGACAGAAATTTTTCAGTTGCTCGTGCTTGAGAATAGAAATTATATCATTCCCTCAAACTTATACTAATGAAAATTTTTAAAGAATGAAATTAATATTTCATGAAAATATTTCTTACTTCCCAAATAAAAAACGACACGTCTAGAATATTTTGTCTTTTGTTTCTTAAAGCAATATAATTGGAAATCATTATCTCTGAACAAAAATGCGTAGCAATTGAAAGCTCAGTCTGATTAACCAATCAAGAATGAAGAGGCCCAGCACAAAGCTGGGAGCTGTAGGTGTTCAACAGATTTTAATTTACCCCTGTCTTCCAGGAGCTTACAATCTAATGAGGAAACTTTATTTTCTTCTGCAGCGGCTTCATGTAATCTGATTTGACAAGCACAAGTGGAGTTCAGAAAATGGAGAGCAGTGCAGGCCAAAACAGTCCAAGAATGAGTGGTCCACTGACCAGCAACAAAAAACTCTGAAGGGCCAAAGGACTGGGGCCCGGGATGTGCAGTTTTCCCCCCTCAGCTGGGCTGCTCCCAAGAGCATCCTTGAGACCCCGCCTCTACTCCAGCACCTCCAGACAGAGAGAGCTCACTGTCACAACAGGCAGCCCACCCCACTCCTGGACCCATTACTGGGCTCTTTTGTAATTCCAATTTTTTCTTTTACAGCAAGTTCCTGTTGCACCATCCTTGACGCAGTGCACACTCAGAATGATGGAATATAAGACCCTTTTCTCAAGGCCTTCGCTGCTCAGCAGTCACCTTTATGCAGCCTCCTTAGGTCAGCCCTGAAGGAAGGGACTGAGAAGATCTCTGTCTTTGAGAAAGCCCACTCAACACATCACACTTCTGCACTGTGACCAAAGCGATGAAAGACTGTGTCCCCTCCCTACTCCACACAAAACACTTCGACTACTGATACTACCTTAAGGGGAGATGGAGGGTCCTAAAAAGTTAGTATATACTGTGATAAGAAGAGAAGTACACCCTAAGAAGAGATGACAAAGAGGGTCGGATTTTAAAACTCTTGCTCCCCAATTCCTCCTAGGTAATGCTTTTACTGAGAACTTCAAACGTTAATGGAATAATTCTTTTGAATGATTCTATCCAAGAAAAAAAAACAAAAAACAAAACACCTCATCAGGTGAGTTCAAACTCCCAATACAGAGATTAGGGCCACCCATAATTCCAAAAAGGGGCAAATGCACTAACTGAGGCCCTCCAAGAAGTCAAAGCATACAGAAGGTCTGCCCTCCATGCAAACTTCTGCAAAAGGCCAACTGTGAAAAAAAGCAATCAGCCCCAACTGTGTCATTAACTCAAGTTTGAAAGAGGCAACAAATATTTACTCTATGCTCTCGACGTGGCCTGAGAACACCAGAGCAAACAGTCACCTCTCTGCACAGGCCAGCAGGGTGGGCCTGTCAGTCCACTCCTGCAGGAGCCACAGTGCCCAGCCAGCACCTGGCACATTAGAGACTCAATTTTTCGGAGAAGTGAATATAAAGAAAGATGCAGTTGGGCTAATCGTACTGAGCACGATCTAACTCCCAAATCTTGATCTTCAGGCCTGATTTTTTCACCCTACTTTCAGATTCATCAAATTTCCAACTGTCTGTTGTACCTTTCCTCAAATTCAGTGTTTCCCACCAGAAAAAAAAAAAAAGTGTCTTTTCACTGTATTCTCTCTTAGTAACACCACTGACTTCTCAAATCAAATTCTTAACTTTGTCAATTTTATCTCCCATAATATTTCTCAAATCTGTCCCTGGTCTTTTCCAACCCTACTACTAATAGCCTTGGCTTAGGCTCCCAAAATCTGTTTAAGACTACTGCAATAGCTTGCTGACAGCTCTTACTGCCTCCCAGTTTTACCCTACCTATATCCTCATCAGCCACAAGATGAAGCGGGTTGGTACGACATACAAGTTCCTTCATGCCTGGCTCCTGCCCACCTCTCCAGCCTTACTTCCTGTCACTATCAACCTCCCACTTCAAGTCCCAATGATACCGAACTGCTCGCCCTGCCCCGAGGATCCACTCTATTTCCCGCCTCCCTCGTTTGCTCACAGAGCTCTCTCCTCGTCCTATCACTCCTTGTCAGACCATTCTCCTCCCCCTGGTCTGGATAACTGTCTCGTCTAGCAGAACAGCTCACCAATCTCTTCTCAAGATGCTTGCCCTTGAGTCCACTTCCACTCAGCCTCTCAGAAGGATCAAGAGCATGAGCCTTAAGGTCAGACTGCCTGGGGTCAATTCCGGGCTCCTCCACTTACTTGCTGTGACCTGGAGAATATTACCAAACACCTCTGTACCTCAGCCTCCTCAGCTGTCAAATTGAGGGTGTTTTTAAAATTTATTTTTATTTAAGAACCACTACTTACTATGTACTGTTCTAAATGATTTACAACCTTCAGAACAATCTTACATGGGTCTAACATTGCGTTTTTACAGATAGGGAAACTGAGCACAGAGTTGAAGTGACTTGCTCAAGATCAAACAGCTAGTAAGTGGTGGATTCTAGATTCTACCTCCAGCAGTCTGGCTCCGGAGCTCTGGCTGTTCACCTGCATGCTAATAACAGTATTCTGCTTCACAAGGTTACTCAAGAGCCGAGTTAATATATGCAAAGTACTGGGAACAGAGCTTGCTACATTGTAAGCACTACTTAGTGTTTGCTACTATGACTCCATTCCTTCACTCCATGTGCATAGTATTAATTTTCAAATCTATTTCTGAGCTCCCTCCATTATTTCCCGTCTTTGTATCCTCAAATCCTGGCTTTGCTACATGTTTGCTGAGCCAGGGGAAATTCATTAAAATCTGTCCCCTTAAGCTCCTCAGCTCATGCTCTCATTTTCTCTTCTCTCAGATCCAGGAATATGGTGACTCGTTAGACAAATAAAAAGACTGAAATAAAATTCTGCTACACATCTGAGGGAACCAGTCTTTGTCCAAGACAGTTCATGGGCTGACGGGGGAAAGTCCTCCAGACTCGTGATTCCTCATCTTTGTCCCAATGCTGAGGGACAGGGGATCAAGAGTAGGAGTCTACCCATTGTTAATTTAATTCACCCTCAAGACACTTTTCTGGGGCCAGCCCGGTGGCCCAGAGGTTAAGTGCACACGTTCTGCTTCTTGGCTGCCCAGCGCTCGCCAGTTCGGATCCTGGGTGCGGACATGGCACCACTTGGCACGTCATGCTGTAGCAGGCGTCCCACATATAAAGTGGAGGAAGATGGGCACGGATGTTAGCTCAGGGCCAGTCTTCCTGAGCAAAAAGAGGAGGACTGGCAGCAGTTAGCTCAGGGCTAATCTTCCTCAAAAGAAAAAAAAAAAAAGACACTTTTCTTTGGAGTATGAAAGTGATGACATTTTTAATGTACAGTTTTAGGAAATATACCATATATATTGTTTTAACTTGCTTTTTTTGGTCCATGTAATTAACTACTAGTCCACATGATTTTTAATGGCTTCAAAGTATTCTACTATATACACAATCTATTTTAAAATTCCCTCCTCTACAATTATTACTCCCAATTTTTGCTAATATAAAAAATACTACATGAGCATCTATCTACATGCCCTTACATATCTGCTTATTTCCTCAGTCAACTATCAAGTTGAATGACTGTGTAGAAAGTTATAGAGACATACAAAGTTTTCAATACATTCTGCTAGCCCTTTTATAAAACTTTACTTATTTTATAGTCTCACAGCTGTTTATGTTGTTCACTAGAAAAATACAAGTGAAAAATAGCACCATTATTTTAACAGGCCTCTCTTCTGTGAGTGTGACCTTTAAAATTATATATTTATAGGCTATTTGGGTTGTTTACATGTAAGTGTAAAACTTCCTGTTCACATCCTTTTTCTCATTCTGAGTATCTTTATCCTAGATTTACACGTTGAGCTATTTCAAGAATGTCAATGGCCAACCAAAACACCAAATTTCTTTGCATCTATTACTTTATCAAGTCCAGTATGGTAGGACTGGGTTATAACATTTAAATTCAAAGCTGCCAAGTGACAAGTGATTAATGATTGATTAATAAAGCCCAGGAATAGTAATCTGGCACAGTAATTAAGATCACAACCACTGGATTCAGAAGATCTGGGTTCAGATTCACTTTGGGGAGTACCTCAGTCTGTCCCTTACACACTGCTGATGATACCTACATCTTAAGACTGTTGCGAGGACTAAATAAGATAATGCATGTTAATAGTTAACACACTGCCTGGCGCACAAGTGTTCAATAAATAACAGTTACTGTTAATATTACAAAACATTTCAAAACAAGTTGATAAAGAAATGAGATTAGCTTTTGATACAGGTATTGGAAGAGTATTTTCTATCTCTTCTTTTATGCAAATAAACCTTAGCCCAAATGAGAAATATCTTTAGGGAGTATAGTGCAGACTGGAGAATGGGACAACAGTGAGCTAAAGAAGGTGGGGAAGCAAAAAACTGATCCTATCCTACAAAAGAAAAAGGAAAAAATTGAACCAAGCTTCTGTCTTGCATTTTAGTTCTCTTAAGGCATTCACCCTCTATACAAAACATGACAATTTTGAAAAATACCTTTCCAACAAAGAGGCAGAATGCTATACAAATTCATTTAAAATTGTACTTGAATATATCCAAGCCTCTTAGAATTGTTCCAGGAAATAGAAAAACAGTTCTGAATAAACAGAAGGCTAATATACAAATAACTAGAAATCTAAGATAAGTGAGTTTTGGTAAATTTTGAATTATTTGTTTGATGAAGAAAAAACAGGTGAAAACGCAGAAATTATTTATACAAGACAGGACACTATTAAGTGTATATAAACCCTTTTGTTAATCTTCTATATCAATAAGAATATGCCATCATAACATTTTTATAGTGAACCTGAGGCACTGAAAAACCCTTAAAGTGACTTCTGAATTAAAGACAAGATGAATCAGAGATATAGTGCATATAGGCTCAATTAATTAGAAGTCAATTAAGCAATAAGCACCTTTTCTAGTGATTTTTAATAAATATTTGCTTCCATTTTAAAAGAAACAAAAAAAACCAAACTCTATAATGACAGGGACTTAATTTTGTTCACTTCTGTATATCCAGCACCTAAAATGATGCTTGGTATACAGTAGGCACTCAATAAATACTTGTTGAATGAATAGGAAGAATATTTAAGATTTATGTTTTATATGCTCATTTTTTAATCAACTTTATATTTAGAAGCAATATCCTGCACACCCGGTTTCTGCTTTCAATTCTAACGTGGTCACTTCTTCCCTTAAAAAAGTCACTTAAAATTCTTGGAGCTCTTTTCTTCAATTGGTGAATTAGGAATATGAACACTTGCCTTCCTACCTCACACAATCTTCTGTAAGGATCGGTTAAGATAATGGAAGTGAAAATACTTTGTGAACTATGAAACACCACATAAATGTCAATGTTTATTGTTTCAGGTCCTTTGCAGAATAAGTTAGGGCACAAATAAGTTTATTGATTAATTAAATTCAAATCTCTTCACATTGACCCAGTTGAGTTGCATAAGATATTAAAAGCCCTTTACATTTTCTTTAAACGTATTCATTATTCACCTATAATTTGACTAATCTCTTTTCAACTAAAGTGTTGGAGTATCTATATTTTATTGATATACGCTAAAATGTTAACATGAATTAACATACATAGGATAGAATCAGGATTTAACCCTCACTCTGGTAATATTATTAATGTGGTAGAGAGAAAAAAATAGGACTTGATATCACATGGTTTGATTTCAATTCTAGCTAAATCATCTTTTAGCTGTAGCACAACTCTTACATTTTTTAAATATTTTAATTAATATTTACTCTGTCAGGCACCATTCAAAAGCACTTTACATGTTTTGACTCAATTCTCGTAAGAGCCCTAGGCGGTTGTTATTACTGGTATCTCTCTATGAAGTGGATACTATTCGCACTTTTCAGATAAGGAAACCAAAACAGGGAGGTTAGACAACAGGCCCAAGGTCAGAATGCAAGTGGAGGGCTGCAGTGGGATTCAACCTAGGTAGTCAGCTCCCAGCATGCACAGCTTTAACCACTAGGCCACACTGCACCTCCATCTCCAGGGGCCTCAATTTCCTTCTGAGGATAAGAGCACTCCACAGGATTCTTTGTGAAGATCAAATGATATAAAGAATTTTAAAACACTTGGTAATAGTCAAGGACTATGTAATTAGTATTAAAGACAAAAATTTCCTTCCAAGTATTTCAAAAAAAATGTTCTCCCTCTTCTGACCTTTATTTTTTTAAAAACCAGTTCAAACTATAAACCACACTCTCCTGCTGTTTTCTTTTGGGGGAGAGGGGTGTATATGGGGTGGAGGCAAGTGTAAAAATTCACTGAAAATAAAAGGAAGACAGCAAAGTGGGGTCATTTCAATAGACTCAAGTGCAATGATTCAACGCAGAAAAGACTGTTACATAACATCCTTGAACTCTAAAAAGACAGAAAGTTATGAAACATCTGAGAGTTAATATCAAAAGATCAATGGATTAAATGTTACCTAAATATATTTCAATTCAACAGAAACTTATGTAATCTCAATGGGAAACTTCTGATTTTGGCAAAGGTTTTCAAGCTTTCCTTTCTTGTTGACAGGGACAAATTTGGATGTGTGTGGGCTAACTGTAGACTAGATTATTTTTTTCTAATTAATAGTATTTACTTGTTTCATTATAAGCATTATATGAAGAAATTACAGTGAAAGTCTTTTTTCACTGGCAACAAGAATGAATCATTAGTAACTACAACCGGACAGTTACATAAATACATTTCAAATGCCTAGCCAACTCTCAAAAAGTTAAAAGCTTAACTGTTCAAATAGATTTATGACTTGACCAGTTAACTTTTTTATTTATGCCGCTGAACTGTTGAATACATAATACGTGTACTTTACCAACTATAATTTGTTAGCTTTAAGATCCTTTTCTCCTGCTTCACACTAAAAATTCAGAGGATGAAAAAAGCTATCCCCGTTAGTACCATTCAGACACATTTTCGAGTATGGGAATTAATGATTTTCGAAAGATCTACAAATGGGGGGAAAATGGGCCAACGATGTGGAAGTCAGGAAACTTGGGTTCTAGTCCCGCAAAAGTAGGATTAAGCAGCTGAATGCGGAAATTGCCATATGCTGCCCATGCAAACTGAAAAAGGGAAAAAGTAGACCTTTCAGAGTCTTTTTCTGTTAAAAATAAAATCCTCAATCCACGGCCCAGAATCTTCCTTAATTAAAAGATTATTGGTCATAGAACATTAAGCTAGACCTTAATTACTAAATGTGCTCACTGTTCTCCCATGGATTAGGACCTGAATTCTTATGGAGGGCCTAATTGAAGAGATCAAACCACTAAATTAGCAACAGTTAAGACTGAATAGGCTGTCCTTAAATTTCAGCCTTTATTTGACACTAGCGACAAAATAACTTCCCTGGAAATTTACTTTAAACATTTTCGTTGGGTGAGCTACAAAGGCAGGATGAACCCTGGTCCAGCATTTAGGAGCACTGGAGGATACCCTGTTGCCTCTACAACCAGCAAACAGTGAGACAGTGGACAAGTCATTGCACTGTCCTAGCTTCTGCTTCATTAATAAATTGAGGACCACGGCCCAGATGGTCTGTACTCCCTACTCCTACGCTATTCACCCAGAGGGACAGAGTCGCCTATATCAGAATTTTATATTTCAAATAGTTCTTTTTTGTACTGGGTCAACCTCTCTAATTTATTTTATAACCGCCTACACCCCATAACGATACCGAAAGAATATGAAAATATGCAGGGTTTGTGCTTTATGGTTTAAAGGTATTAAACAACAATCTATTGTCATTAGTTCAAAATGACTAAGCATCTACAGGAAAAGATCCACAACAAGATACTTTCAGTTACATAGTTTATAAATTTACCTCATACCTATCATCAGTTTATATTTTAGATGTTTGTTTTCTTGGGGATTATCCCCCGAGTATTATTTCATGCCAACATAGACACTAATCTTGAAATACGCTTACTGAACACAAGGCTTAAGTGACACCACTGACATTTTATAATTGTGTGGGAGGCCGTCCTGTGCATTGTAAGATGTTTAGCAGCATCCCTGGTCTCTACCCACTAGAGGGACCAGAACCACCACTCCCACGAGGGGTGGCAACCAAAAATATCTCCCGATATGTCCCCTGGGGGGGTGACGCCCCTCTGGGGAGAAAAGCACCGATTTAAAGAACAACTCTTCATTTTACTTAGATAAGTCTGGCCACGTCCCCTGCCACAGCCTAAAACCACCTTAAGAAAAGTGCTAACCTAGGTTAGGAGGCCGAAGCTGCTGCTCAGAGGGAAAGAAATAGACAAAAGATCGACAGGGCCTTTCTGCACAGCTTGATCAAGAGTGGAGAGGCCAACAGAAGCCTGGCAAAGAACTCCATCAGACACTACCTCTTTATCTCTACCGTGAACGAGGTGTGTTCGAAACTAAGCACAGCGCTGTTTATGAAACAACCATGATTTGAAACAGGCAGGCTGAAACCATCAAGAGGAACCAACTCCGCCAGCCTTTTCAGGTAGGATCGAACGGCCCGGGCAGCTCCGAGCCCGCCCGCAGCCCGGCGGCCCGGGGGCCTCCCGGTGCTGGGTGCGGGCGCCGAGCTCCCGCCACGCCCACCGGACGTCACCCGTTACACAACGCTCCCCCCCAGCTTATGCAATTCTGCCCTCCCGCGGCTTCCAATTGCCCCGGTGACTTTTGTGCGAGACGAAGGTAAACGTTGCACGCCTCGCCGCCGCCGGGGATCCTCTCCCGTCCGGGCTGTCCTGGCGCCGCGCTCCCCCGGCCCGGCCCGATCGGTCAATCACCGGAAAGCGCGCGGCAGGAAGCGAGCGGCCGCCGGGCTCGCCCAGCTCCCCGCCATCCCGCGCTCGGCTTGGGACGCGCCCGCCCGCCCGCCAGGCCGCGGCCGAGGGAACCCCGCGCCCGGGCGCCCCTCCCGGCGCCGCGTCACAGGCGGCTCCGAGGGCGATCCCCATTGTGACCGAAGCACCCCGGGGCGCCGCCCCCTCCCACCCCCTCGAGGACCCGGAGCCCCGACACGCGGGGTCAGGCGGCCTCCGGGAGGCACAGCTGCCTCCCCGGGGCGCAGACGAGCAGCCCGTCGGGGAAGGAGGGTGGGGTCGGCCGGGCCGCGCCGCATCCCCGCGCGGTCACCTGCTCGCAGCGCCTCGCAGGCGGCGGCCAGGGCCTCCCGGTAGCGCCCCTGGCACAGCAGCTCCCCGAGCCGGCCGGCCGCCCGCGCTCGCTCCCGCTGGCCCGGGAACCACTTCTCGGCCAGGTGGTTGAGGACGACGCTGGTCCTGAAGTCCGAGGCGGCGATGGCGGCGGCCAGAGGCGGCGGCCGCGGGCCGGCGCCCGGAGCATCCGTGGCAGCGGCGGGGGCGGGCGGCAGCCGGTCCCGGCAGAGGCGGCAGCGGGCGCGGAGCTCTCTCCGCAGGCAGCGGCGGCAGTAGCTGTGGCCACAGGGCACGGTCACCGGCTCGCTCAGGAAGCCCCGGCAGCCCAGGCAGCTGAGCAGCCCGCCGGCGCCCGGCTCCGCGCCCGCCGCCGGGGTCGCGCTGCAGCGCAGCCCGTGGCGGAGCCGGTAGTTGAGCACCAGGCAGTCCACCAGCGTGCCGAGGCACTCGGGCCTGGCCGGGGCCCCGCGGCGCAGCGCCGCCGCGTACGCCTCCAGCGCTCCCTTCAGGTGGCCGCCCAGCGCCAGCAGCTCGCCGCGGCGGAGCAGCAGCTCCCAGCGCTCCGGCTCCGCGGCCGCGCGCTCCAGCCCGTCGCCGCCGCCGCCGCCGCCCACTTCCCAGAAGCGGCCCCGGCTCCGCGGCCCGGGGGCCGTCTCCCGGCTCCCTGCCGCCGAGCTCCTCGCCACCGCCGGAGAAGACATGGCCCGCGGAGGGCTGCGCCGCCGCCGCCGCCCGCCGCCACGGTCCCGGAGGCTCCGGGGCGCGCGGCTCCGCACGCGGCCCGCGAGCAGGGGGGCGTGGCGCGCGGACACGGCGGGGCGGCGCGCGCCCGGGAAGCCCCGGGGGCGGGGCCTGGCGGGCGCGGGGCGGGGCCGGGCTCGGCGGCGGCTGCGGCGCCCGGGACTCCCCCGCACCGCCCGCGGCCGGGTCCCCGAGGAGCCGCCCGGCCGACCCCGCCCCTGCCGAAGCCCCTCCTGGCGGGGATGCGAGGTCAGATGATGCCCCAGCGGGGATCTAATTGGCTTCTCCGGAAGAAGGGCCCGGCTGGTAACTAACAAAGCCCATGGGTGACTCCGTCGCCCTCGCGTCGCCGCCGGCTGCCCCCCACCTGCCGTGGCCTCGCCCCTTCTCCCGCGGCTTGGCGCTCTCTTGCCAGGCGGGCGGCCGGCCTCTCAGGACTGGGGCCCAAATCGCTAACCGTCTCCTCACACACCCGCCGCCAGAGTGGGGATCCGCCCCCTCTTCCTGGCCCCTGGGAGCCGCCCGGTGTAGCCTGTCGGTTGTCAAGTGCACGTGTGCATGTTCATTAATGCATGCCCAAGTTACAGACGGGTATGTAGAGGCAGAGGGCCTAGGAATGCGCAAAGTCAGTCTGATGATTCCTCAAGGCTAGAGTCGCCAGCTTTAGAAACAAAAAAAGAGCCCTACCTGGGTTCCTGAGGCCACTCCTTCCAGAGGGGACCCCCCTGGTGCCAAGTTTCTGCTGCCTTTCCAGTTTAAAAGTCACCCTCCACCTCGAGGGAGGAAGCCCACAGGTTCCCAAGGTGTCAGCGGCACTCTTCACATCTCACTCCCTGCCCCACAGCTGCCTAAGGCCTATATTTGGCATTTTTAAAGAAAAAATCCCAGGGTGAATGCTTTTCACATGGCAGTCACCCACTGCACCCCCAGCGTCTGCAGTTTTGTCCGAAGACCAAAAAGAAAATGATCTGGTTTTTGTATAAATTGGTTATATTTCCTTTAAACTTGGTGGCAGCGAATTTAAAGCTCTCAGCTGAAAATATTTATAGATTTCATTATAGGGTACTAAATTGTTAATGCTGAAAGATAGAACTTCGAGTCCTTTTTCAAATGGTTGGAAACAATGGCCCAGAGAGGGAAAGTTATTTGCCCAAAGTCACACAGCTAATATTATACAGAGGTTATAAGGTCACCTAACTCTTATTCCACTATTAGTAGGCATTAGATAGAAATATTTTCACATGAGATTTTCAAAGTAAAATTGCTAAATGGAATGTTAACCTGGGCATCCCAGGTCAGAAGTTGGCTAACAGGTGATTACCATCCCTCTTTATACAGAACAGGCAGTTAGGCTCAAAACTGCTTTGAGTTGCATATGTTTTTACTACACAATGAGCAAATCATGTAACTTCAGAGAAGGTGTAGCTATATCACCCCAAAGGGAACAAGGAAAAAGCGATCTGAGCAAAAGCAGGGGCTCCTGTTCCAACAGGATGTGGAGGCAAGCAAGTTCATTTATCTTGCACATTGCGCCTGAAGCAAATTACAGCTAAGACCCAAGCAGCAACTCCTAATCACTCGGAGTGGGGAATCCTGGAATTAATTCACGAGCGTAACCTTGAATCTAATCCTACCCTCCTCAGTCACCACCTTCCCTCAATAAGCAGAATGACTTAAGTCAGATGCCCACATACTCATTTGAGACCTGAAACCTAAGTGGTAAAACAAAAATCCATCTACACATGGACATTTACTTTTGCGATGCATTCCTGTCCTGTCCTGCACAGCAGCTTGCAAAATGTGCAACAGTAAATACTGAATACGTGTGTACATGATTACACAAGAAGAATAAATTGATAAACATGTTTATATTCCTTATCAAATATGGTTCAAAGCAGGTTTTATTATGGAATTTCCCCTAAAAGTAACATGTATGGTTCAGAAAAATAATATGAGGGATCATTTGGCCTTTGGAGTTTCTTTCCCTAATAGATGTGACAAATAACCACATCTGATTCTGGTGTGAAATAAAATGGTACAATTATGATAATAGGAGAGGAAAAAAAAAATGGGACTGTAGGAGGAATCTTGCCGTGTTCTCTTTGGCATTTGTGAATGGTTATAATTCATGTTTGCTGGTTTATACATTTACATAACTGGTTCTCATTTATGTAACTTATTTATGTAAGAGGCTGTCCTGCCACTGTATCCTTTGAGTATGCACAATTTCCCTCTGAATCAGGAAGTCTGGGGCAGAACCACCACCGACTCTATGACAGGTCGCTCTGCTGTCATTCTGTGCCCCCAAAAGAAGATCTGCGCTTGGATGAGACTGCTTTTCAAATTCAGAGGAGAGATAAATTAGTCTCTCTCTTCATTCATTTTCTAAAATTCGGACTTTGGTCTCTGACTCACCCAGCAGGCTGCCATGGAGAAGAGAGAATCCTGCGAACCAACCCCCGGCCAGGAGGGCTACCATGGGGTGAATCTCTCCTCTTTTCCTTCTAGCATTACTTGCTTGTGTCTTTGCTAACCAAGTAGTAAAATCATGAGATTTGTATTTCATTTCGGTTTTTTCGTGTTGTCTTCTAAAATAGATCGGTTATGTAAGAGAGTAAGAAGAAAAGCATATCTGTTTCCTAATTTGGAAAATGCTTATCACTATCATTCCCCACCACACCAGAAGGAGCCTTTCCTGATATAGTTAGGTAAACTCCTATTTAAGAATCACGTAACGCAGTGCTTTTCTTGTACGGGAGTCAGCTGAAGATGTGTATTTGAACCTCCTTTTTGTGCCGTGGGTGAATTTACCATTTGTTTCTTCACATTGTTACCATTAAAAAAGAAAGACTGAGTTTAAGCTTTAAAGAGCCAAGCACAGTTATGTCCTCTTCCCGATTCATAGCAGTTGGTAACATTCTAGTCAATACATTGAAACAGTAAACTCTAAAGTGTGATTTAATTAGCACATACCCAATAGCATATCTAGGCACAATGCACAGAAGGAAGGGAATTTAGAGACGACCTCTCATAGCCCTCATTGTGCATACATGGGAATACTGAGAACTGAAAAGCTGCCAGTTTAATAGAAGTCATCCTGGAGAGGGAATCCAGAGACCCAGTGTTGACCCTATTTATGCCGCTGTACCTGCGAGGAAGTCACCTGGCCTCCCTGAGCCTCATTTGGCATCTGTAAAATGAGGGAACTGGAACTCTCTCTCAGGTGCCTTCTGCCTCTGGAGTGGAGCCCTAGGGGTTTGTTTGAACACAATGAGAGGAGGCAGAGAGTCTCCCAGCCTCAGGAACACAGCAACATGACACCTGATGGAAATGAAACAGCTGAAGATGAAGGCTGAGGACAGAAGAGGAGGGTACTGGAAGCACGCTTCGTTGGGGCACACCCAGCCCTCTCCAGAGCAGGGGACCCAATCTCCAGGGCATGAACGTTTTCAGTCACTGGACAGGGATCCCCCACCGCACACCTCCTCGCCTCTACTGTAAATCTGCGAGAGGCTGGAAGAGAGCCTGTGGGGGGGCTGGTTATATAACTTGGGCATTTGTGGGGAAGTTTATATAAGATGCTAAAAATACAGTATGTGATTGCTCTACTGGTGTTCTTGTGAAACGCCCTAATGAGGACAACCTGAGTAGGTTAGATAGAGATGATGCTCAGTAGGTGTCCAAAGCCAGTCGTGCGCAGTGAGTACTGTCTAACCAAGGACACTTGTTGCTAAGTGTTCCCTGGTAGCTCAGTGGGGAGCACTGTCAGAATGCTCAAAGGACACTACCCTTACCAAGGGCACCATTCTTCATTCTTCTTTTCTAATACCCTGAAGAAATATGTCACCCATATTCTCTTTTATTGGTAGTCAAATTGACATTCCCAGTACCAAGCTGTTAAAAAGAAAGACATTGGAATAAACCTTATACATTATTTAACAAGTTCTAAGAATTAACTGCACATGAATTCCCCTGGTACTCTCCATCCTCTTTCCTTGGCCACCTTCCCCTGCCTTAGCACTTAGCATCATGCGACACGTAATGTACATCCACATTATTTGTCGCCTCCCTCTGGAATGTAAGCTCCTTGAGAGCCGGGATTTCTGATGTCTTGTTCTTGCACCCAGGGCACTGAGAAAACACTAAATCATCACTGTTGAATGAGTCACACACAAATTAATGATGTCACCTAATAGTCTTCATTCTTGTTAGTGACAAAAATACATTTACCATTAACATAGTAGGACAATCTATTTTCTTCATTTCTCCTCTGTTTCTCTCACAGTTCCCATCCGGTCTTCCAGAAAATCCTTTGGGTTCTGCCTTGAGCAGATATCCAGAATGTGACCCCTTCTCACTGTTCCTCCATCCCCCAACCCCATCTTCACCCCGGCCCAAGCCCCCAGCATCCCTCCACCTACAATAACACAACCAGTTTTGGTATTCTTTAGGTAAGAGAAATAATCTTGCAAGTGGAAACAGATATAACAAAAGTTATATTCAGGGGCCAGCTCCATGGCCTAGTGGTTAAGTTTGGCATGCTCCACTTCCGCAGCCTGGGTTCATGGGTTCAGATCCCTGGTGAGGACCTGGTCAGCCATTCTGTGACAGCGACCCACATATAAAATAGAGGAAGATTGGCATAGACATTAGTTGAGGGCTAATCTTCCTCAAGCAAAAAAGGAGGAGGATTGGCAACAGATGTTAGCTCAGGGCCAATCTTCCTCAGCAAAAAAAAACAAAAAACAAGAAGAAATTTATGGGGGCCGGCTCCGTGGCTGAGTGGTTAATTTCGCATGCTCCACTTTGGCGGCCCAGGGTTTCACCTGTTTGGATCCTGGGCATGGACACAGCACTGCTTATCAGGCCACGCTGAGGTGGTATCCCACATAGCACAGCCAGAGGCACTCACAACTGGAATATGCAACTATGTGCTGGGGGGCTTTGGGAAGAAAAAAGAAGAAGAAGAAGATTGGCAACAGTTCTTGGCTCAGGTGCCAATCTTTAGGAAAAAAAAAAGTTATGTTCAGCAAAAAATATATATATGTATATATAAATCAAGAAAACAAATCTACAAGAAAACAAAACAGTCTAACAGCAAATAATGCTTTAATAATTTGAAAATTATAAAGCACTAATAAAGTGGATAGAATCTAACATCATTATTACTATTATTATTTAGAAATGCTTGCTAAACTCCTGGGAATATGAGACAGTCTTTGAAGATTTGAGAAGATTTGGTGGGATGCCTATATGGATCCAAAACATGTTGGCGTCATCCTCAACTCCTCTCTTTCCCACATACTTCGCATCTGGTGGACCACCAAGTCCTCAGAACATATCCAGAATCTGACCCCATCTCACTCCTCCCCTGCCACCACCCTCATCCAAGCCACCAGCAGCATCTCTCACCTGGATTACTGCAACAGCCTTCTAACTGACCTCTGCTTTTGTCGTTACACCCTATCGTTCTGTTATCAGCACAGCAACCAAGTAATCACCTTAAAACATAAACAGTACACTCCTCGAAATACAGTATTTACTTCTCGTTTTAACTCAAGAGAATCCAGAGTCCTGACCGTGAGCCAGAAGTCAGTACTCCGTCTACCCCACCCTCCAGCCTTTCTGATCTGGTATCCTGCTGGTCTCCCCACTGTCACTCCTCTCCTGACACTCTGGCCTCATCAGGGCCTTGTTCTTTCCTGGTATCCTAGGCTGGGAAGCTTTTCTGATAGATGTCCTCAAGGCTGCCTTCCTCTCTTCCTTTAGACTTTTGTGCAAATGGCATCCTCTCTCTGATGACTTGCCTGGTCTCCCTGTCTCTCTTTCTTGTTTTTATCTTTAGCATTTATTCCTAATATACTGTATATTTTATTTATCTTATGTATTGTTTGTCACCCCAAAAGAATGTAAATTCTAGGGAAACTTTATATAATAAACTGCTTTATTCACTGTTGGATTTTCAGTGCCTAGAACACATAATAGGTCCTCAATAAAAAACTGTTGAATGAAGGAAGGAGAAAGAGGCATTGGTGCTGCACACAGAAACGTACTAGCTCTAATGCTCAACTCCTGCTTGTGACAGCTATGGTCTGTTACACCCCAGCCAGGGGGAGAGGAAACCTATGGAATGAAGGATGTGGAATGAAGCTCTGCCATGGCTTTGCATGACAGGATCTAACAAAATAATAATTACATTTAAGAAAGATAAGTAGAAGTTGTAATATCAGCTTACTTGCAAAGGAATCTCTAGCCCTAGTGAACGATATTGAGTGAATTTACCCCTTTGGAAAGTTCACGTGTATGTTGGCAATCTGGTCAACTTCCCATGCCCAGCAAATATGGAGAAGACCCTACCACTGTCCCCTTACCACGTGGTTTTATTTTATTTGCACATTCCCAGGATTATACAACTTGGTTGGGCTGTCACCTGATTTAGAGGAAACAGGCGTATGATGCAATTTTGCCTGGTTCATTTTCAGCTCCTGTGTGACTTTTTTAGAATCTGAGTTATTAGATAAATTGTAAGGACTCAAGATTGCAATTCATAAAATGAGTGATGTCGATAAAGTGAATATTTGTATAATTTCATCTGAAAGACTGCAGTAGGCTAGTTGGGGGAGGAGGGCATCTGAGCCAGTGGAGGAGATCGAGCATGTCAGGTTTGAAGACACTTGTGACTAGGTTAGGTCAGATGATCTGTGTCCGAAAATGGTACACCAGTTCAGTGCCAAAAAAGGAGAGATGACGACTTCAGATGGTGGAAGCATAACCAGGAGATGCAAATACATACATCAGAGAGTCAAGATAAGGACATATGGTAGAATAAACCACCGGGTTAGTGGCTGAGAAAGTTAAGAGAAACAAAAGGAGGAGGAAGAATTGGAAAACATCAGGTTGATATACATCACAGATCATCTTTATTCAGTGTCCAGAACATGTGATAGGCCAGGCTGGTTTAGGGCCTTGGGCCAAAGAGACGGATCTCTTCGCCAATTCTGAAGAAGCCAATGAAGGGACACTCTCTCAAACTTGAGTGAAATAAATTAAACAAATAACATGAAGGATTCTTTTATCCAGCATGGAACACTAATTATCACAAAAATTAACAATACGTATGTATATTAAAGAGTTTTGAACAAGTTTAAGAACGACAGCTATGTTAAAATGTACTACTAAGGGAAGTGAGACTCCACTGAACTTCTAGGTTAGTCAAGAAAGACAAGGATACTTTCCCACGATCCATCCTTTGATATTTCTGTCAATCAGAGAACACTAGGCTGGATGGTCGAGGGATCTAACCCAGTAGGATGGTTCCCATTTTCTTATGTCACTACTGAATTCATCCCATCAACTCCCTTAGGAAACCAAATCACAAACACATAACTTTGACTATAATGCCTTGCAATCAGAAATGTCTTGACCAGAGTTCCAACTAAAATGTGAAGCACAGGTAAATGTGCCAGTACATGTGTCGCTTCATAATGACCCTTCCCACTCCTAGCTGGCTAGCTCATACGAACCCCCAGCATTCTGGCCACTAATTTAATCTGATTCCGACCCTGGTCTTTGTGACGATTCAGGACCTAAGATCTCTGACTCTGATTTATTTCTTAGGTGACAACACTTCTTTCTAATCCAGCATGGAGGGAACTAAGGCTTCCCACAAGCACATTTATTACTGAGGTAACTTTGCTACAAGTACCTTTAGCCTTAGAGAATTTATTAATCCAGGTAACACTACCTCATTGTCCCCTATTACATCAATTCAGGCCTAAAAGAATTAAGGCCTGTCCCATAGAAAGTGCTTCTCCAGATTTAGATCAAACTTCTCTGAGCAGAAGTGGCATTTTGAGTAACAGTTCCATTCTTGTTTCCCCTAAATTTGATGTAGTTATCTGGTTCCAAATATAACTAGGCAGCTCGAATGCAGCCAGCTGAGTTTACTAAGCTTTCTTTTATCTCTATCTGTTTACACAAACATCTTGCTTCGGAGAACGTTTTGGAATTGTTTATATGATAAATCAAACCTGTTTTGAGTTCATCTGAAAAAAATAAAGCCACTTATAGGCATAGAAAGAATTGGCAACTCCCTAAGGTGGTGTGAATTGAAGGACACGCTGTTGCATGCCACAATACTCAAAACCGTCTTACGCAGAGGGTAAGCCACCTTGACCTTCGATATCCATGGGCAAAGTTTCTCCAAATCTACCTATGACGATAAGGGGGTAGGAATAGATCATTTCTAAAGTCCCTTCCAGCACAGACAAGCTGTAATTTCTGAACAAATACATCCCTGCCTTTTGATAATATTCCAGTGGAAAACAAAGCAGTTTGGGCCCACATGTGACATCTTTAATTTTGTCATTAAAAAACCCCATCTGAGCACGGGCGGTTTTCACGCATGCGCACCGCGCTTCCGGCGGGGCCTCGGCGGAGTCGCGGTGTTTGGGGGCTGTGGGGGGTGGACGGTGTCCCCACCTTAAAGGAACGGTGTTGCAGGACGAGCACAAAGGGCAGGGTGACAGCGCTAGGTCACCATGGGTAGGAGCTGGTTAAAGGCGGCCCCGCGGGATGGTTTAGGTGGCGGCCCCGGAGGAAGGCGGGCGGTGGCGGCTCGCGGCTCAGGCTGAGGGATGGAGGCGGAGGCGGCGGTGACGGGCGTGTCGCGATGGGGAGGCCGTTCCCCGAGCGCGTCGTCACGTCTCGCTGCCCTCGGATGGGCGCAGTCCCGATCCACACGCCAGGCCCGTCCCCAGCTGGCAGCCAGGAGCTGAGTGGTGGGTCCTCAGCGCCACCATCCCTTCCTGGCTGTCCCCGCGGGGTCGTCTAGACCAGAAAGGGGGCTGCGCGGACCGCAGCTCAGCCACCTGCCAGCCAGGCCTGGGCAGCGCCGGCGGCCTGCGAGGTGTGGAGGGAGGTGCGGAGGGGCCACGGAGAGCTGTCTGGCTGAAGGAGAACCTTGAGCAGCGCATCCACACACCGCGGAAAGCAGCTTGCAGTGAGCGTGTTTAATCCTCCATGGGGAACTGCAGCCACAGCTGTACAAGGGACAGTGTACGCACAGATCTTTGAGCGCCTTTATCCAGATCAGCAACAGAGGAGAGCTGATCAAGGCACACATCGTGCGCAAGTAGTGACCTTGAGCCTGGTATCCGCCAGCTCCAGCCTCGCAAAACCTGGTACTACGCTGCTGGCCCAACCCGCTGCATGCTGTGAGGAGCATCAGGGAGGTGGCTGAGACACCAGCGAAGAGGCCATGGGCCTGCGAAGACCTTGGAGCTCACCAGGCAGCCTCCCTTGAAGTTTGTAAAGATAGCCATCCGCAGTCATGAGGAACAACAGCCCCACCTGAAGCTTGCCACTGGCCGCTCTGCTTACCTTAAGCTGTGTTCCCTTCAGATGCAAGAGATCTTTTTTGCTCACTGGAAAAACCTTGTTTGCCCCCAAGACCACCACTGGAGGCTTACAGCTGTGCCTAAGCCATTCCAGCTGAGGACACAATGGACGTACTTGTGTTTGAAGCAGAGCCGGGTGGCCACGGAGCTCCGTAGAGACGGGGATCACAGTCAGGCCAGCATCAGGAGCCTTCCCATGGTCTCTGAGGTGTTTGGGGCCACCTCCTCTCCTTATGCTGAGGGGGAAGGAATCCAACATGCCTTGTGCGCATACTGTGTTCGTGGAAGCACACTCTTCCTCCTATCACAACACCAACAGGGCCCGATAAAGAGGCAGCCGTGGTAATGACAGGCACCATCGCACGTGCTGTGCACATGGAGGTAACCAAGTCTGCAGACCTGGCACACAAATACAGCACCGGCAGGAGCGCCTTCATGGATCCAGCAGGAAGTGGAACCGGCATGTCCATGGCAAGTGCCTCTGATGCATCCTCAGAGGTCTTACCTAGTTGGAGCAAGAGCTTTCTTCAGTGCTCACTTCCAGCACGTCAGCAGGAGCTGCTGGTCGCTCCCCAGAGCGCAGCACGTGTGTGGTGATTGCAGGAACAGAGACGACCTGCAAGCCTGTTGCAGAAACAGTTAAAGGTCCCATGGCAGGACCCCTTGTCTCAGCCTTGCAGAGGGACGGCTACACATTGGACAGGGCGGAAGGCAGAGAGTCTCCCAACCCAAAACTGAAGCCCAAAGGGAGAGAAAGGAAAGAACAGAATTCCCTCTAGAAGTCATTCCCAACACTGTAGGACTGGGGGTCACCCAAGATCATGCTTCCTCTGCTCCTTAGCCTGCCGCCCTCAGTGGTCCAGGGGGCCTTAGCCCCACCATAAAGGAGTCTAGGTGGTCTTAAAAAATGGGAGGAGCTGACCTACGACTAGTTCAAGGTCTTCAAGCAGAAATGGCTCTTCATGAGCTTCATTCAGAGCCTGCCTTACTGCACGTAGTGGAGAGGCAGGCATCAAATCCAAGACATTGGAGGAGAGCAGCCTGGAGGCCAGCAGGCAGTCAACAGAGTGTGGCAGGCCCTGCAGATGACTGGGTCCGTATCTGAGACCAGGGAGACAATAATTTTGAAGCCCATAAAAAAGGAGAGCGTAGAGAGACCCTAGGTGTTTCCAGTTCAGCTTGCCTTAGATGTAAGTAAATAACTAAAAATAAATGAATAAAATGCATTCTAAGAATGAAAAAAACCCGTAAGGCACAGTCCAAAGGCACATCTCCTTTCGTCATGAAATTCATAAACATATGTTGGTGAGAAGGGTGTGGTAGGTTAAGGGAGAAATGAGAACACACCTGCATTCCCACCTAGAGGGAGACGGTAACCTGGTGGGCCTATGCTGGGCAGAAGAGGAGTCCCTTTCTTTCTTACTCTGTTTGGGCTTCCCTAACAAAAATACTATAAACTGAGTGGCTTATAAACAATACAGTTTTATTTCTCACAGTTCTGGAGGCTGCGAAACCCAAGATCATGGCGCCGGCAGATTCAGTGTCTGAGAGCCCACTTCCTCATTGATGGTCATCTTCTCACTGTAATCTCAAATGGCGAAAGGGACAAGGGAACTCTCTGGGCCTCTTTTACAAAGGGCACTAATCCCATTCCTGAGGGCTCCACCCTTATGACCTAATCACCTCTCAACGATCCTCCCTCCTAATACCATTCCTTTGGGGGGTTGGGATTTCAATGTATGAATTTTAGGGGGACACAAACATTCAATCTATAACATCTTCCTTTTCTTCAAACTGCACATATTTCATTATTTAGCCTAGTGATTCTCAAACTGCAGTGGACTTAAGAATCATCTCTTAAGTGCTCTCTGAAATGCTGATTCTTGGCCTTAGACTGAACCAACCTTTCTTTGGGTGAGGCCATGTTGAGTGATTCTGATGGAGATGATCCAAGATCTGTGCTCGGAAGAATACTAGTCCATGGTCCACTTTAAGAATCAACCTTGACAGTCAGCAAGTAGGCCCTGTAGGTTTTTCATGTAGATGTGCTCATCTTTTCGAACTCTGTGCTGGCTCATTTTAATCATACCTACTGTAGAGATTCACTTCTTAAAAATGGTGGAATGAGAGCTTACTATATGCTAGGCGCTCCTTTGTGTGTTCTACCAGTTAAACCTTTTCATTTCTTGAAGACCTGTCTTTTATGATGCTATGCACAGTCTGCTTTATTTTTTCGACTGCTGCCTAGTATGCTGCCGTACAGCGGAGTGATATGTAATCATTCCTCGAAGAGAGGGGATGGCATGGAGAAGAGAGACAATGGCCATCCTTATTCTGATAATTACTTTTGCAATGTATAGGGCATGCACTGACCTTCCAAGGCTTTATAATGCTGCCAAAAATATAAATATAAATATGCCAGAAAACAAAATCATTTTTCAATGGGTTGAGGGGTGGAGAGGTTGTGAAGCAATGGCTGCATAATACAAAAAGGAATCTTTCTGTTGTTTTGAGAAGGTATCAAAATTGGGAAACCATAAACTTATCTTCCACTCCTCTTAATCAATGATTGGAAACTAGATTGAAGGCAAAGTAGAATAGCATGTATATTTTAGGAAACGAAATAAAATACCTTATTCCCTCAAGATACCAAATAATTTCTTCTTTCTCACAATATTACCTTGTCCCAGCCTTGTGTCATATGTAGGAAAAAATAGTCTTTTAGCAAATTATAGTCACTGTTGGAAAATTCATTTACTCTGGTTTTCTATATCAAGAGAATGAGAGGTTTACAATGTTGACATGTCTGGTGTCAGACCTAGAATTAAGGCCCCATATTATGTATGGCTGTGACATCTGGTGAAATTGGAAGGGCCTTAGAGGAAACCATGAATAAAGAAAAAAGACAACCCACCAACTGGCAGAAAGTATTTGCAGATCATATTTATCTGACAAGGGGTTAATTTCCAAAACATATAAAGAACTTATACAACTCAACAACAAAAAACAAACAGCCCGATCACAAAATGGGCAGAGGATATGAACAGACATTTTTCCAAAGAAGATAGATAGATGGCCAACGGGCACATGAAAAGGTATTTAACTTCACTAATTACTGGGGCAATGCAAATCAAAACTACAATGAGATATCACCTTACACCGATTAGAATGGCTATAATTACAAGACAGAAGGCAACAAGTGTCAAGAGGACGTGGAGAAAAGGGAACCCTCATGCACTGCTGGTAGGAATGCAAACTGGTGCAGCCACTATGGAAAACAGTATAGAGATTCCTCAAAAAATTGAAAATAGAAATATCATACGATCCAGCTGTCCCACTACTGGATATTTATCCAAAGAATGTGAAACCAATGATTCAAAGAGACTTAACGCACCCCTATGTTCACTGCAGCATTATTCACAGTAGCCAAGAAGTGGAAGCAACCCTAGTGCCCCTCAACTGATGAATGGATAAAGAAGGTGTGATATATATATTCCAAGGAATACTACTCAGCCATAAAAAAGACAAAATCATGCCATTGGCAACAACATGGATGGACCTTAAGGGCATTATGTTAAGCGAAATAAGCCAGATGAAGAAAGAAAAACACTGTACAATTTCACTCATATGTGGAAGATGAACAAACACATAGATAAGGAGAACAGATTAGGGGTTACTAGAGGGGAAGCGGGTGAGAGAGGAGGAGAAAGGGGTAAAGGGGCACATACGTATGGTGATGCATTAAAAAAACAGACTATTGGGGGTGAACATGATGCAGTCTCTATAGAAAGTGATATATAATATTGTACATCTGAAATTACACAATGTTATAAACCAATGTGGCCTCAATAAAATAATTTAAAAAAAGGAATTGGGAAGACCTTGAATGTCCTAACAGCAGCTTCCTCTCCTCATGGATAAGGTCCCTAGCCACATGACCCTCCTTATCAAGGAAACCAAGGGCAGTTCCTAACTATCGTGGAGTAGTCAGTTTCAGTTCCCTGCCAGCAAGCAGAATTACTCAAACAAGCCCGTCATGTCCTCCCAGAGAACCAGATGTCACCTCCCTCTCTTGATACAACAAAGTCTGCCTCCCACAGGCCCTGGTTGTTCACTCTCTTCCTGTGTGGCCCTGGGAGACATGCAGTGTCCCCTGGGCTGTGAGTAGCGTGTGACTAATAACCTGCTGTGGATCTCATCTGTCCAGTGTCACAGGTCTTGTGTTCAGCCATCTCTGTAACCCTACGGCAGGAATCCCTCCATCACCAATGAGATGAATAGGAGGTGATTATAACATGTTTTATCCACCAAAATAGGATCTTTGTTAAAATAAACTTTTTTTTTAAAGATTGGCACCTGAGCTAACACCTGTTGCCAATCTTCTTTTTTTTCTTTTCTTTTTCTTCTTCTCCGCAAAGCTCCCCAGTACATCGTTGTGGCACCAGGAGTCTTTCTAGTTCTGCTATGTGGGATGCTGCCTCAGCATCACTTGATGAGTGGTGCTAGGTCCGCTCCCAGGATCCGAACCGGTGAAACCCTGGGCCCCTGAAGTGGAGCACACAGGCTTAACCACTTGGCCATGGGGCTGGCCCCTAAAATAAACTTCTATGTGTTTAAGTAAAATAAACTTCTGTGTGCTTTTAGAATGCATTAGAAATCAAGCATCTTTTCACCAACAACAAGACAGTCAGAAAAAGCCATCTACTTGGGTATTTTCTTTCTAGCAAAGCCTGTCTTTGTGATGAACCAGTGGTAGAAATATAAATGGTTGGCCAGCAGCACAGTGTCTGCATCATGGCCAATGCAAGCCCAGAAATTAGTCAATACTGGGTGAGAGAGGGAGTCATCATTTCTCAGGAAGAAAACTAGACAAATCCAAGAAACAAGGTCTCCCATAAATTTATTTATGTGTGGGTCAGGAGTGTGATTAACACCTATTGTTTACTTGACCAAAAATAAGAGCTAAGCTCCCAAGGGTCATGCAGGCCAGTGGACTCAGGGCCCCAGAAGAAAGGTGTGAATGGGAAAGACGGGCAGAGAGGGGAGCTCTTAGCATCATCCAGTCAGTGTTCTGACCCAACTGCACATGCCAAACAGGGGCACAGGGACCCTTCAAGATTTCTACCCAGGGGTTATTTCCACCCACTCGTGTCAGATGGCAAGGCAATGAAGGCGCACGCAAGCTGTGCAAAGACTGTTTTGTAAAGGATGACCTGGGGGGTGAGGATCAGCAAGTAACAGGGAAGAGGTCTTTGGCAGCATTGTGGTTGGGTGGCTGCCTCTGCTCGTGTTTGTGATGGTACCTTCAGAGGGCTCCCCGAACTGGACTGTAAAGCATTCTCTGCCCATCATCAAATGCAACTGGGTGCTCTACTCTCAAAGCAGCTTCCATTTATTAGCTACCATGTGCCACTCAGTGGTACATTACCTCTTTTAATCTGCGTAACGATTTTTTGAGATAGGTACTATGATCCACATTTTACTAGTGAGGAAATCGCATTAAGTAACTTATTCAAAGTTGCACAGTTAATAAAAAGTGAAGCCTAAATTCTAAAGCAGAGCCAAGCTTCTTAATAGCAACCAGAATGTGTCTGGGCATTTCGGGAGAGAAGGGACTAAAGAAGAGGCTGCTTAGGACAATCAACTCCAAGTGCAATGCTAATAAAGAGATAGGTCATGGCTTTCATACAAACATAGACAATTTTGCTTTAGAGAAAAAAATCTACCAGATGTCCCATTAAGTATGTACCTAGTGGGAATACAGATGGATCCAAGTCACAAGAAGTGATAATTCAGTGAAAGAAGATGAAATAGATGCATATCCACCTTATGTATTTTGGTGCCACCTTCCAAATAGCTTGCAACTTATTGTACAAACTTATTGAAGTAGCATTTTGTGCTGTATGTAAAGCAGAATCCAAGACATGAGTACTCTGAAGGGCATTGCTCAGCAGCCTGCACTGCATTGGTTGTGTGTTTATTTCTCCTTTCCTTACGTAAGCATGTTTACACAACGTCAATACCCAGAGCAGTAGTCAAATGATGTTATGGTACCGGATAGGAACAGAGCAGTCCTGAGCACTGCAGGACAGCGTGGCCTTCTGCTGGCTCCAGTAATAAGAAACTGCTCACCTTGAGAACACCCCACCTGGAGAGGTGTAGTCAGTTCATTTACTTTTACTGCTTCTTTTGGGTTGACTGTAGCCTTTCTATAATTTCCATTTATTAGCTAATTTGATTTAAGGAAATATATTATAAAATCCTTCAAAGCTTAAAAAACTGACCTTGCTGAATACCTGGTCGCCTTCACAAAGGTCTCTTGTAAGAATTCATTGTTATCAGCTATTTTAGACATAATGATTTATAATGGAATTTACAGACCTTAATGTCGGGTCTGACCTTACAGCCAACTGTGCTGGGGCTCCCCATGCCTGATAAAGTGACTGAAGGGACCATAGCAGCTGCACAGAGCTGAGCATTACAACCAGCCAGCCAGGGGGACAGCCTAGCCTCCCTGGACACCTGTAGCAAGAGTAACCCTGCCACAACAGGAGGGCACATGTAGCCCACGCAGGGGACACCCTGGAACATTTGGAACTGGTGATGAAAGGGAAGCACACTGCTGGGCCTCATTAGGCATCTCTTACATAAGGCCACCTCTCCAAGCTTGAGAGACATAGCTGACCCACCTAACACCTAGGTATAAGCACAGAGAAAGAGGCAAAATGAGGAGACAAAGGAATACATTCCAAATAAGGGAACAGGACAAAATCACAGAAAAAAAACCCTAAAGGAAACAGAGATAAACCATCTATCTGACAAAGAGTTCAAACAAAATTCATAAGGATGCTCACTGGTCTTGGGAAAAGAATAGATCAAACTCAGCAAGAACTTCAACAAAGAATTGGAAAATATAAAAAAGAACCAATTGGAAATGATGACTATTGGGGCCAGCCCCGTGGCCGAGTGGTTAAGTTTGCATGCTCTGCTTCGGCCGCCCAGGGTTTGGATCCTGGGTGCGGACATGGCACCACTCATTAGGCCATGTTGAGGCGGTGTCCCACATGCCACAATTAGAAGGACCCACAACTAAAATATACAACTATGTACTGGGGGAATTTGGGGAGAAAAAAAAAAAAGAAGATCGGCAACAGTTGTTAGCTCAGGTGCCAATCTTTAAAAAATAAAAAATAAAAAGAGATGATGAATACAATAAGGGAAATAAGAAACTCACTAGAGGCACTCAATGGCGGGATAGATGATACAGAAGAAATGATCAGTGAGCTGGATGAAGGACCAGAGGAAATCACCCAAGCTGAACAGATAAAAGAAAAGACAACCAAAAAGAACGAGGACAGTCTAAGGGATCTCTGGGACAACATCAAGTGCACTAACATCCACATTATAGATGTCCCAGAAGGAGAAGAAAGACAGGGGGCAGAGAATCTATCTGAAGAATTAACAGCTGAAAACTTTCCTAACCTAAGGAAGGAAACAGACATGCAGGTTCAGGAAGCACAGAGAGCACCAGACAAGATGAACCCAAAGAGGCCCACACCAGGACACATTATAATTAAAATGTCAAGAGCTAAAGATAAAGAGAGAATCCTAAAAGCTGCAAGAGAGAGGCAACAAGTTACATACAAAGGAAACCCCATAAGGCTATCAGCTGACTTCCCAGCGTAAACCTTACAGGCTAGAAGGGAGTGCTACAGTATATTTAAAGTGCTGAAAGGAAAAAACCTACAGCCAAGAATACTCTACTCAGCAAAGTTATCATTCACAATGGAAGGAGAGATAGTTTTCCAGACAAGCAAAAGCTAAAGTTTATTACCAATAAAGCAGTCTTACAAGAAATGCTAAAGGGATTTTTTTTCCCCCTGAGGAAGATTAGCCCTGAGCTAACATCTGCCAATCCTCTTTTTTCTGAGGAAGGCTGGCCCTGAGCTAACATCCATGACCATCTTCCTCTACTTTATATGTGGGATGCCTACCACAGCATGGCTTGCCAAGCAGTGCCACGTCCGCACCCGGGATCCGGGTGGCAAACCCTGGGCCGCCAAAGCGGAACGTGCACACTTAACCACTGTGCCACTGGGCGGTCCCCACTAAAGGGATTTTTAAGTGGAAAAGAAAAGACCACAAGTGGGAAAAGAAAATTATCGAAAAAAAAAAAAAAGCAAACACGAATGTTGGGTCCGAAAGTTTCACTTGTAAATTATATAGATTCGAGTTACATTTGTGCTAATTGTGTTAGTTCAGAAAAGTGTTTATATCGACATTAAATCATTGTGTTTTGGAGACACTGTCTTCCATTAACCTGCCCATAGTTAGATCAGATCACTTTAGTCTCCCCCACCACTTCAGCCCTTATTTTAATTGGTATTTATATATTCTATAAACATATAATTATCTGTATGTATCTGCTAAACAGCCTCTAATCTGCTTTGACTCCTTTTCATCACATTGAAAGGTTTCTCTTAGGATGGATTTATGTCTTCTTCTTCTCCAAGGCTCAAAACTCCTAGCAGAATACTCTGAACATTGTGAACACACACACACAAAGTAGGATTTTGTCTGGCAGTAAGAGTTTCAAGTCAATTAACAATCTTGCAGCTTTGGAAGTATCTCGTAGGAATCAAACTCAAGTGACTCCTCCCAGATACAAGTCACCTCTTAGGGAGTCTCTTGTTTTGAGTAAAACACTTCGATTACTTGTGTATGTGATCAAATGGCCATGCACTCCTCTGAGAGCCCATGTTAGAAGGAAATTCAACATCTAAATAAGCATTCATTTGTAAAAGATCTTACTGTATCTAGAGGCTAAAGATAGTTTAAATGTATATCCCATTTCTAGGTTATTTACCCACTAATTTACTTACTTTCTTATTTACTTTTTTTGGTAGCTTTTTCACTCAGATCTATCAGTAACACTTCATTGTCCCAGCCCGTGTCTACACGTTTTTCTAGAGCTCTTCTGCATCTGTCAGAAGACAGGTGTTTCTTATTTAAGAAAATCATGTGTATTAAAATCTGAACTTCTCTAATGGTTAAATTGGGATGGATATTGTCTTACCCTGGATTCTTCCGTTTGCAAAAGGAACCAGGGACCTCTTATCTCTTCCTTCTAGAAATATTATTGAGTGCATTTGCAAGATGAAAAGAGTTCTGTGGATGGATGATGATGATGATAATATAACAATATGGAAGTAGTTATGCCGCTGAATGCTACTCTGAAAAATGGTTAAAGTGGTCAATTTTTTGTTAGGTGTATTTAACCACAATTTAGAATATATATATTACTGAGCGTCTACTGTGAGCCTGCACTGTGCAGTGAGTGAGACACATACTGTCACTGCCCACATGGCATTTCCAGTCTACTGGGACAGTCTAGTCTACTGACCAAATGATGCTGCAGATGTGGCATGGTACCATGAAAGATACATTGAAAATGGAAAATCTGGCAGTGAGGACCTAATTTACATAGAGGGGCTCAGAGAAGGCCCAACATCAGGAGGTAACGTTAACGTGAGATGGGTTTAGCTGCTTGAAGAATGCAGGGAAGAGCTTCAGGGTCGAGGAATCAGCATGGGTGAAGGATATGAGGTGGGAAAAGAATTCAGTGTGTTTGAGGAACTGAAGGAAGGCCTGGTGTGGCTGAGGAAGTCTTGGGGGTGGGCAAAAATGTGTAATAAAAAGAAGTTGGAGAGGAGTCAGAATCCAGACCATTCAGGTCAGCGGGATTTGAATTTTACTCCAAGTAAAAGGAAAGACACTGAAAGGTTTTAAACAGAGGATTGACATGATCTTATTTATATTTTAAAAGACCACTCTGACTGCAACATAGAGGATGGGATGATGGGGGAAGAGCAGAAGCAGAGAGAATAAATGAGAAGCTATATAAGCACTTTCCCCGACTGCATCTAAAAAGATAATTTGACTTAAAAACATGATGAACATTATATTTTTAAGGAGAATATTTAAGGTGAAATAAATGCAAAATATATCTATTGGCACTTGTTTGTTTTGTTATATAAATCTAAATTTTTCCTTTGACTTTTTTCTAGGCCACTACACTTTAATTTGCTTTCCTTTGTATTTTTCCTGAATATACAGTGGTTGTTTTTTGACCAATGAGATAATTTATGGTAAAGCTATTGTAACCTGTTCAACATTACTCATACGTTAGATATTATTATTGCTGTTGTTTAAATATCAGATGATAAAAATACTCTAAACTATATTTCAGTGTCTGAAAAGACGTTCCTAAATTATTGACTGTTATATTACCACGAAAGGTTGATATTGTCCTTACCCTTCTCCTTCTTATTTGAAACATCCACTTCTTCCCTGGCTGATGAGCGTGACTCCTGGAGATCAAAGAGGAGGTTCCTAAAAAAGGGGCCTCGTACTATGGAATAGGCCACATACTCCGAGAGGTGTCTGTTCTGCCATCAAAAAAATTAAAACACTTGAATCACCAAAAAACCAAGGACTGGCAGGAAACAGACACAGAATGAGGTCAGAATTCCCATTACCAACAGTGAAGATAAAGTTGCATTGATAAAATGTACCAAGACATTCTTTGCCTCATTGCACCCTCAGTCTTCACTTCAAGAAGCAGAAACTGTCTAAAGTCAAAAACATACTTCATAATGGTGCATAACTCAGAACACCCAGGGGCTGTACAAACTAGAAGATGGGACTTTGTGTCCTTACTCTCAGGTTAGTGATTTGGGATGCAGCCTACACACTATCATCCTGCCTACAAACTTCCCACCTTCTCCCTCATGTCTGTCTATGTCTATCCAGATCCAGCAACTCTTGGAAAGTAACTGAGAAGGAAGGATGTAGAAGAAGAAAGTGTCTAGTGGGCTAAGTATGTTCACTGCTGAAACAAATAAACCCGGACATTTCAGTTGACACAGTAAGTGTGTTTTCCTCCCTCACACAATGGTGCAAATTGAGTCAGAAGATGGCGATGAGGAGGTGGGGCAGGGTCTGCTCCCCACAGTCGATCAGGGATCCAAGTTCCCAGAGGCTCCACCCTCTCAAACATGCGACTTCTTAGAGAGGGAAGTAAAAGAAATGGAGAATAGTTGTTCAATGGGAATAAAGTTATAGTCATACAAGATGAATAAGTTCTAGAGATCTGCTGTACAACACGGTGCCCCTAGTTAACAATCTGGTATTGAGCACTTCGAAATGTATCAAGAAGGGAGATCCCGAGTTAACTGTTCTTATGACAAAGAAAAGAGCAAAGAAATACAAGGAAACTTTTGGAGGTGATGGATATGTTTATTGCCTTGATTGTGGTGATGCTATCACAAGTATATACATATGTCCAAGGTCATCAAATTGTATACATGAAATATGCATAGTTTTTTGTATACCTCAGTGAAGCTGTACAAAAGAAACAGAAATCAAACGTGTGGCTTCTGAAGTTGCCCTGAGCATCAACATCCAGCAAATGGGTGTGGGAAAAGAGATAGTCTGCTCATGGCAACTTTTGCTTGGTCAGATGTAGAAGTGGTGTACATCACCTCCACTCATGTTCCTCTCACTAGAATCCTAACTGGGAGAGAACTGAGATATGTAGTCTGGCCCTGTGACCAGGAAGAAGAAACAGGTTTGATGATCGCTTATCCACCTCAGTCACTTTAAGGTTGCTGTGGTTCTCATACGTAAAGAGCTATAAGAGTAGAAGTGGAGAGCAGACTGCTGGAAATTGTGTTTTATTTACTCCTTTGCTTACAATTACATAGAATCGGCAATGGGGAGTGAAAAAATAATAATTTATTGTTCTGCTGTAGATGAATATGTGTTAGAAATTTGGAATAAAGTCAACTTACTTCAACTAAGGATCTGAGGAGGGAATTCAGTCACCACCTACATTCAGGGAGGCAAGCAACAGTGACTCATGCACAGTCTGTGCTGGCAAACAGTGAATGAGTTTCCACTTATTACAATACAAGTACAGACAAAAAAGAAATTGGACTCATAAAAATTTTCTTAGAAAAAATGAAAGGAAATATCACATGAAGACAAATTAAAAACACATCACTGAATGTGATTTATTACAGAAACCAGAAGAAAAACACTTTGAGTAGAATGGAAGACAGCAAAGCTTCCAGGAAATGGAAGTTGGAAGCATAAGGAATGAACAGTCTAAGATGAGAGAATGGTACAATAGGGAAGAAGGGAGAGAGGGTTATCGGTGACATAGGGAAGGACTGAAAGGACACTAAAAATGCAATAGGACAATTAAAATCATCATTGGAAGTGTGTACGCCACCATTGGAGTGGAGGAAAATGAATTAGGAAGGAAACAAACCAGAAGTCTCACAGAATGAAAATAAAGTGGGTAGATGTAAAAGGATGAAAGAAAAGAAGACAGCTATGAAGAGAGAGCTGAGATCATCATCCAGGTAAACTGGGTTTTGGAGAAAAGGCCAGAAAATGACTTTGTCAAGGTGGTTAATTACCTGGATATGGAGATGGAGAGGCGTTTAATTCCAGGTCAAAATCAACTAGAGGAGAGGGGGCTGGCCCCGTGGCCGAGTGGTTAAGTTCGCACGCTCCGCTGCAGGTGGCCCAGTGTTTCGTTGGTTCGAGTCCTGGGCGCGGACATGGCACTGCTCGTCAGACCACGCTGAGGCAGCGTCCCACATGCCACAACTAGAGGAACCCACAACGAAGAATACACAACTATGTACCGGGGGGCTTTGGGGAGAAAATGGAAAAAATAAAATCTTTAAAAAAAAAAAAATCAACTAGAGGAGATACAAAGAGACAGATCCTTGCACATATTTTGAATTGTAAGGATGAAAAATTTAAATCCTCTCCAGATCAAAGACCCAAACTACTTACAAACGAAAGAAAAACAGGGAGATTCACCTGCCTCTGCAGCTCTTGAGCTCAGGAGACGAGGAGAAACTTCTGTATGATATTAAGGCAAAATCAGTTGAAATCTGGCTCTTCGTAGGCAGCCAGATTGTCTTTCAGGCAAAATAAAGATACGTCCAGAAATGCAATAATTTAGAAAAATGTGTCATTAATGTACTTTTTTGGAAAAAATATTACTTGACAATATAATCAAACTGACTAAGAATGAAGCAAAATTCAGAGCTCAAGAATGGAAAGTGTTGGCCACAAGAGCACTGGGGGTGAGCACCAAAAGCAGTTGTAGGTAGCATGAAATCTCAGTAACCCTCCTAAATCCAGCTGCAAGTGAAATAATATCAAAATATTTCTTTGAAGACAAACTATATAACGTAAAATAATAATTTAAAACTAACATTAATCTATATTCTCAGTTTATATTAATAAAAAGCCAAAGGGATTGTGAGTGTGTTAAATTCCTTATCTTAGCTAGGAAAAGACTCAAAAATATATTTGGATTCAAATAATTAGGAAAATAAAAATTAAAGGCTATCAAATCTTAAAGCAAGTCATAAATAGCTTAACATAGATTTATTTTAAGATTGGCCCTAAGCTAATATCTGTTGCCAATCTTCTCTTTTTCTTTTTCTTCTTCTCCCCAAAGCCCCCCAGTACATAGTTGTATATTCTAGTTGTAGGTCCTTCTGGTTGTGCTATGTGGGACGCTGCCTCAGCATGGCCTGATGAACTGTGCTAGATCCACGCCCTGGATCTGAACCAGGGAAACCCAGGGCCACTGAAGCAGAGGGTGTGAACTTAGCCACTCAGCCACAGCCCAGCCCCTTACATAGATTTATACCTTCAAAAATCAATAGAGAAGATAAAAATAAAAGCATGTTTATATGTATTTTTAACAGCAGGAAACAAAAAACAAATCACTGTGAAAAAGCATAAAACGAGATGACAGAAGTAACACCATATAATAAGGCATAAGAAAAGATGTCAGAAGTTAGGCCAATCTTATAAATTATAGCAATAAATGGAAATGTATAAAGACAAAAATAACAAAAGCAAAGACCCTCAATTAGGTCCAACTCTGCAATGTAACATATTTATGAGAGGTGCTCCTTAAACAAAGTGATAAAAACAAAAAAGAGTAAAAAAAAAAAAAACGAAGAACAAAGACATATCAGACAATGTTAAAAAATAAGAGGTAAATGTTACAATAACAGTATAAGATAGTGTAGAATTACAAGATAATGAGCAAAATGCACTAAATGAGACACACACAAAGAAGATACAGAACTGGTGAATCTTCTTAAACTGAATTATATCACACTTTGTATAACACTTCAAAGATGTTTTTTAAAAAATTGGTAAATACGAGAAAGAAGCAGAAACATCATAGCAGTGAGTGGCAATATTCTTCTTTAGTTTTTGTTACATCAAGTAGAAAAAAATGAGAGACTGGGTAATCTAATTAATAAGATTTAATATATGTGTCACATATATTTGTGTATTTGTGTGTGTATGTATAACTTTGTACTCTATATAGAGAGACGATAACTCCTTGTTCAGCATTAGAAAATTTATGAAAATTGAGCCTGTATTAGAACATTAAGAAATTCTATTTATCTATTGATCAATCAGTTAATTGATCTACTATCTTTCCAATGCAAATAACACAGACCACAGTCTGTAATCCCAAACAATAGAACTAGAAATTAGAAAGAACAGATTAAATGTTAATACATACGTGTGTGTGGTATGTCTGTGTATAATTTATACATGTACACATTTAATTTTTAATTGCCCATAGAAACTCTTGGGCTAAAAAGGAAATCAAAACTGTAGTTATATTTTTATGTTAAAAATAGTGACAATGCAGATACTGCTCATTAAATGTTACAGCATGTGGCCAAACTGAACTTAGAGAACTCTAACTTCTTAGACTTATTTAACAATAAATAAACATAGATGAGTGAAGGAAATATTCAAATAAAGGAATGTAAAAGAGATGAAGAATAAAACTAGGAAACTAAGGCAAACAGAAGAAATTCATAAATTAGATAGAAATACATCGTGTCTTAAACTTTTTTCATAACTCTTGTGTTAAGACAAGTAGTCCCTAGACACAAGGTCTCAGAAACTAGGAAATATTTATCTAAATCCATATCAACCAATGTTACATTCACTTGTAGTGTTAAGATTTGCTAACAATAATGCTATACAGCATCCATTTGTTGTTGAAATGGCTTACCATCATCTCCTGTGCAAGCCCAAATTGGCTCTTAACTTTCAGAAATTCATTACTGCAGACATGTGAGGAGATTTGCCTAGGAGGGTGTCCCTCATAACGTTGTTATTTATTGTGAAAAATTGGAAACAACCTAAATTTCCAAAAAGAAAGAGAGTTGTAATTTAATAAATACTCCATCCTTATGACGTAATACTATTTAGTCAATAAACTGGTACTATAGAAGAATATCAAATAACATGGGGAAATGTTTCCAATATATTAAGATCCCAAAAGTGCAACTCACAAAATGAGCTGTAATCTCATTCATTTAAATACAGAGAGACAGAGAGAGGGAGGAGGGAGAGGTGAAGTGGGGGAGAGAAGGAAACACTGGAAATTATAGGTGAAAATGTATAGTAAGATTTCTAACGATCTTGACTTTTTTATTTGTGCTTCCTCAAATTTTTTCAGTTTTAACATGAACTGATTGCTTTTATATTCAGTAATATCACTTTTATATTCATAAATGTCACATTTTTTAAAATAATGCTTTCACCAATATTTCATAGGATGAACAAGCCAGGTAAAGCAACACCACAATTAATCATTCTTTTACTTAAGAAATATGTACAGGGTGTATACTAAGTGCCAGGTGCTCTTCTAGGCACAAGATAGAACAGTATCAGAGCAAAACAAGTTTTAGAGCTTGCCCTTTAAAGAGCAAGAGAGAGAATAAGCAAATATAACTATATATGAGATCATGTGATAATAGAGTCCTGAGGAAAATTGAAGCAGGTAAGGGACAAGGAGAGATGGAAGGAGGAGGTGCTGTATAATAGGATGGCATTGTTTCATTTTTTTGGTTTTTTATTCTATATCCTTGCTTTTTTTTGGTGAGGAAGATTGGCTCTGAGCTCACATCTGTTGCCAATCTTCCTCTTTTTTTTTTTTTCTCCCCAAAGCTGCAGTACATAGTTGTATATCCTGGTTGTAAGTCATTCTGGTTCTATGTGGGATGCCACCACAGCATGGCCTGATGACCCGGCCGCTGAAGCAGAGTGTGTGAACTTAACCACTTGGCCCCAGGGCGGCCCCCTGCTTTGCTTTTTATATTTTTGCAGAGAAGTGCATCTAAATATATATAAAACAGAACATTTGCAGCTCAATTACTCTCCCATACTCCTTTGACTCAACAGGAATTGGCGATAATCTAAGATCTACAAACTCAAAATAGACTTTTAGTGCTTGATGCTTATCTGACAACTGTATTTTAATTTTAATACCATGACTAAAATGAGGGTGAACAGGAGGAATCCCCCGATGGAGCAGACGAAACTTGAGTGTTTGGGGGGAAAAAAAAAAAGCTCTGATTCTTTTGGGTTCTTTCGTAATGATTTTAAATCACTTTTATTTGTGCTGCTGTCAAGTTCCCCTGCCTAGAGCCGGGAGCCCCACCCAGGCCTACTGAATCAGAAATCTTGTTTCAACAAGCCATGCAGGTGATTTTGACGAATGCCAAGTCTGAGGACCGCTGCCAAAGAGACCGGCTGAGTGAGTGTCCTCGGAGGCCAGTGATGTGGATCGAGGCTGCCCCAGGGAGAGAAGCCCAGGGCGTCCTGGCCTACATGCCGATCTGTATGACCTGTTTCATATCTAAAGTTATACGACCACACAGCAACCAGACCCCATCTGCACTGAAACCATTTTAATGACTTTTTACGTCATCTTTCCTTTGTCTGGTAAAAATAAGTCACATACCCATGCCTTATAAATGTAGCCCTAACCCTCAACACATTGCAGCCCTTCACTGCCCATGGATTCTGTCCCCATGCTTGCAGCCCTTCACTGTCCTTGGGTCTTGTCCCCATGCTTTTCTCTGAATAAAGGAGCACTGCTACCAGAACTTGAAAGTCCAGGAAATCTTTCTTTCAGCTCTTTGGCTTGCCGAACCCGCATCATTTCTTCTGGTGGCACGTATGGGGATCTTGCTTCACCGGCTCGTGAGCTTAAGTTCTGGTAAGTGCCCTTTTCTCCCTTGTGCCTCCTCTTTTTCAAGGGTGGATATAATTCACTTATTCATCACAAACCTTCTCTGACAGCTGTATGAATCCATGTTTGCTGCCCATGGCTACTCTATGGGGCAAACCGTGGCATTCAGCCAGAAGAGAATCAGTACCTTGCGCCTGAAGGTGATGAAGAAACAATTAATCCATTCCTTCCTAATTCTCACTCTAATATATACATTTTACATGGGTGCGGGTCAACCACTTAAGTGGTTAGGATGGTCGCCAATCTCCAAGACTCTCGTGGCAGCTTTCTTTTCCCAAGGCTGGATTGGGATCCCTCCCTACGGCTCCTAACCACGCTCCAAACTATGGAAAAGTCCTCATTGAGACTCTAGTTCAAGGAAAGTACCAAACTCTAACCTTTGGTTGAGTATGGGAACCCCTTTTTGGGAGAATGGCTCCAGGATGATTGGGTAGAATGTCCCCCAGACCGGCAGAAAATTCTTCACTGTTTTTCTCTATTCTTCTTTTATCTCTGGGACCATTCATCGGGCTCCTATTATTGCCTGGCATAATAGGGAAGCTATACAAGGGATGCAATGTGGGGGGACGCCCCCATCACCCCTTGCTATAGGAACCCCATAGGAGGAAAAATGGGTAGGACAGCTGCCCTAGGTTCAGGAGGGATATCAAGGTAATGGACCCTTTTCTTTCATCTCTCTTAAAGTTACAGTGACCATTTTTGGCTCCTCTTGAGTTTTGCAACCGAGAAACAGAGAAATCTTTAAAGAGTCAAAGGCTCCCCCTCTGGAAGCCCCCACTCTGGTTTCTGGGCCTGACCTCCCCGCCCCCACCCCCCGCCGGTGACCACAAGTGGGATGCCCTCTCTTGGTGGTTGACTCGTTGAGTGTTTTAGGCACCTGCTGAGTCAGTTGTAAGCACAGGAGATCTGTGATTTATTCTGTGAACTGTCCTGCTGAGGTTGTGTGCCTGGCACAGGAACTGTTGCGTGACACTTATTTTGACAACCTTTGGGAAGAGGCTGTGTGAGTGTGAGGCCCGATCTCTTCTTTTCTGTTCTTTGTCTGTTTCGTTCATCTCCTCCTCTGTTGTCACCAAGTCGAGGTTAAGTTCAGGCTGGACCTGAGCAGAACCTGGACCTTCTGTAAAATCGAAAACTTGAAAACTTTTTGCCAGGAACTTAACTCTCAACCCCGGCACTGGGAGCCCTGGCCCCAGCCCGCTCCAGGCCTTTGCCTCTTGCCTCTCTGGCTTGCCTTGTGCTGGCTCAGGGACTAGATGCCCAGGCTGAGTGGGACTTGACTAAATCTTATAACTATATTCACACCCGCAGTTGGTTTCTGCACCTTTCTCCAGCCCACTGTCAGTCAGACGCTGGTGGTCTTTACCGCCATGAGGAACTGATGAGTCAGACACTGATGGTCTTAACGGCCATGGGGAATGCCCCAAGCATCCCCAGAGACTCACCCCTCGGGTGCATTTTAACTAATTGGAAACACTTTCAGTTGGATGAGTTTTTCTCCAGAAACTCCAGTTTGGAGAAAACTTGAGGGGTTTCTCTGTGCCTTTATGATGCAGTTGGACAGGTCGATCAACGTATAATGTCATTTGAGTTACGACAGCATTTCTGGAAAATCAAGAGTGACTGGGCTTAGAAAATCCTTGTGAGACTGGGAAAGCAGCTCTAGAGGCAGTTCAGATTCCACTCTGTTCCTTTATCTCAAAAAGGGTTATCATCTCCCCTCTCCAGGAACTGTGATCTAGCCTATCACTAATTCCTAAAACTGAAAAAAAAAAAAAAAGGAAAAAAGGGCCATCAGCATACCCTTGCCCAAAAAGCTAGAATCTTAAATGTCTTCTCCATAAATATTAGTAAAGAGGCTCAAAAGAAAATTTGGATTCATAACTGGTGAGCTTTGTCTTACTGTACCTGATTCATAGTGGTAATTTTTAAAACAATAGCTGTGGAGACTCTGTGCTTGTGTGCCTATACAAAGCCAGTCAATTTTGACAAACTCCAGGAAATAACTCAGGGAACAGATGAAAATTCTGCCCTTTTTCAAGGGAGATAAGCTGAAGCCATTCGAAAATACACTAGTCTAGCCCCTACTTCTCCGGAAGGGATGACTATTCTAAACATGCACTTCATTAGTCAATCTGCCCCAGACATATGCCAAAAATTGGCTAAATTGGCCTTGGGTCCTCAAACACCTATACCTGTACACCAAAAGTCTCTACTTTTGGAGATTGCTACTCAGGTATTTAATGATCGAGACTTGACTCTTAAACAGGATAAGGACAGAAGGACAAAATTACAGGGTAAGGTACAGGCTCACATTTTAGCAGCTGCCACTGCAGATATGTCACAGAAACAGGCTAACCAGGGGCCCAAGTCTCACACTACCAATGCCGGAGGCCTGGGTAAGTCCCCTTATTACCGTTGCGGTCAATCTGGACACTGGAGCAAGCAGTGCCCAAGAAGGAGCTTCCTCCTGGGTCTTGTCCTCTGCAAGCTAGAGGGACATTGGAAGCGTCATTGTCCTTGCCTCCAGAGTGAGGAGGGGCCAAGAACACACTTCCCTGCCCGGAGATGCAATCCTGAAGACTCAGTTGAAGGGGCCCAGAGGCCAGTCCAGTTCCCATCACCATCGAACAGACTGAGCCCTGGGTGACTCTGGATGTGGAAGGGAAACAAATCAATTTTCTTATTGATGTGGGAGCCATTTACTCTGTACCTATTTGCCACTCTGGCCCAACTCATAAGTTCCATCAAAAAATTGTCGGAATAGAGGGCGACTCCAAGTTTTGTTATCAAACTCTTCCTTTATCTTGCCAATATCGGACTCAGGTGATTTCCCATACTCTCCTAGTCCTACCTACGTATCCTATTCCATTATTTGGGCGAGACTTAATGAGAAAATTAGGAAGCCAATTTATTCTAACACGTGAGGAGGACGGCTTGTTTGTCGCTCTCTCTCCAAGCGCTGTTGTTTCCCAGATACCGTCTAATATTCCACCCCATATATGGGAAGCAGTTGATCCCCAGGTTTGGGACTGCTCCCTTCCAGGAAGAGCTATAACAGCACAGCCAGTCTCTATTAACCTGCAAGACTCTTCTCTTGTCACCATAAGAAGCAATACCCTTTAAAACCAGAGGCAATTGAAGGATTACAATGCCTCATATTAAAATTCCTCAGTCACAGCCTCCTTAAACGATGTCAATCTCCCTATAAGACTCTTATCTTGCCTGTAAAGAAGCCAAAGGGACATTATCATTTGGTCCAGGACCTTGACATAATTAATCAGGCCACTGTTCCTATTCACCCATGTGCCTAACCCCTGTACTATTCTTCCCCAAATCCCAGAGAACTCTAATTGGTTTACAGTCCTGGACTTAAAGGATGCTTTCTTTTGTATTCCTCTGGATGAAACTTCCCAACTTTTATTCTCCTTCGAATGGAAGTTTCCTAATGGAGCTCTTCCTACCCAGTTGACGTGGACAGCCCTTCAAGGTTTTTGGGATTGTCCTCGTTTGTTTGGAAGTGCCCTAGGCAAGGATCTACGGGATGTCAAACTTCCTGTTGGTGGTTTAATACAATATGTTGAGGATATTCTTATTTATAGTCCCACAAAGGAGGATTCTGATCACAATACTGTCCTTGTCCTTAATTTCTTAGACCAATGGGGATATCGAGTGTCCCCACAAAAGGCACAAATTTCACAACAACAGGTGTCCTATTTGGGCTACGATTTAACCCCAGGACACCGGGCACTTTCTATAAATAGGAAAAAGGCTATCCCCTAACTCGGACCACCAAAGACAAAAAGACAGCTTGGCACTTTTCTGGATATGGCAGGATTCTGTCATTTACGGCTTCCTCCGGTCTGGGTAATAGCAAAGCCTTTATATGAAGCAACCAGAGGCCCTGATTCGGAACCTCTGGAATGGACACAAAAGGAGGAAAAGGGCTTTTAATCGATTCAACAGCAATTGTCTTCTGCCCCAACCCTGCCTCTGCCTAATGTCAACAAGCCTTTTACTCTTCATGTTGCTGAAAAGCAGGGCCAGGCCCTCGGTACCCTCATGCAAAGACTAGGCCCAGAGACCCGAATTGTTGGATATTTCTCAACAACTCTAGACTTGGTGGCTTTGGGATGGCCAGCCTGCTTACAGGCTGTAGCAGTTGTAGTTCTATTAGTCGAGGAGGCCTCTAAATTAACTGTAGGACAACCTTTAACAGTCATGGCTCCCCATCAGGTACAAGCCATGTTACAAACTAAGGGACATCAATGGGTGACTGGAGGACGTCTAACTAAATATCGGGCCATCCTCCTAGACACCCCTGAGGTCGTCCTTAAGGTTTGTCAAACAATTAATCCAGCAGACCTTATGCCTGGTCCTGACTACCGAGTCCAGGATCTGGAGCATACGTGTTCTGAAATCACAGAATAAGTGTACTCAACAGGCCTGACCTGCTGGATTCCTGCATAGATAATATGGATGACACCTGGTTTATAGATGGCAGTAGCTTCATGGAACAGGGGATATGCAAGGCAGGCTATGCCATAGTAAACGCCTCCCACGTCATCAAGGCACAAGCCCTTCCAGCCACCACGTCCACCCAAAAGGCTGAACTCGGCGCTCTTACCCAAGCTCTTCACCTGGCGAAGGATACGGTTATTAGTATTTACACTGACTCAAAATATGCCTTCTTGGTCCTACATGCACATGGGGCCATATGGAAAGACAGGGAATTACTCAATACAAAGAACTCCCCTATCAAACACGGAACAGAGGTTTTTTTAAACTCTGTGCTTCTTCCAAAGCAAGTGGCTGTGGTCCATTGCCAGGGACATCAGGAAGATTTATCCCTTGAGAGCAAGGGCAATAATTTTGCTGACTGGGAAGCTAAACAGGCAGCTCAACAAAGTCATACTTTTAAGCTTACTCCCCACTCCCCCTGCTTTAGGCCTTATTAGTCCTATTTATTTGAATCAAGAAATAACCCTGGCTATATCACATTTGGGACGAATATATTTGCCTCGCTCCTACTAGTGGTCAGCTCAGTCAAAAAGCCTCTCTATGTTGGGAACAAAACAATCATACTTGTGATTTGTGGCCCGATAGCACCCAACCTGTGGGACAAATTCCCCCTTATATGTGATCTCATATCATAGCCTTGAAAAATACTGATTGGATTGGGACTGACTGGCATAGATGGCCCAGCACATGTTGGTTAGCCCCTAACGGCACTCAGTGGTTATGTGGCTCCAACTTATGGCCTTGGCTGCTGCCTGGATGGATTGGGCGATGCACCCTAGGCTTCATCTGGATACAGGGTAGAACTACATTTATTATATCTCCTCCTGCTAAGCTACCTAACCTACAACAACGCTGGACCCATTCTGTCTTCCACTGGTGTGATCACTTTGCCTCAATTTTCCTTCCCCAATTAGGAGTCAAAAGTGTCATCTGGCACATGGAAGCCCTAAACAAATTTCCTATCCAATATGAGTCAGCAAATTAAATCCATGTCTGACCCTATCCTAACCCTAAATGATTGGTTGGACTCCTGGTCAGGTCCTGATCTCTGAACTACTATCAAAGCTTTATTCATTGGGTTAATCATATTGCTTGTATTTCTTATTATAATGTGTTGTCTATTTCATTGTTTGTCTTACACATGTCAACAAAGTTTTGCCTTCCAGACCACTTCTTGTCAAATGGTTCTCTCATCTCCAGCGGACCTGGATACCTTGTCAGCTTTTGACTCCACGGGCACAACCTCCTGGTCCACTGAACTTCCTGCCTGTACCCCTATAGCCCCATTTAGGGACAACTCTACGACCTTGTACAGCTGGAAGTAGTTACAGAAGATTGACCATTGTCCATATCCCCAAAAGATTTCGGGGCCAAATGGGTTCGGGGGGATTTTATGATGTGGATCAAGGCTGTCCCAGGGAGAGAATCCCAAGGCATCCTGGCCTACATACCAACCTGTATGACCTGATTCATATCTAAAGTTATATGACCACACAACAACCAGACCCCATCTGCACTGACACCATTTTAATGACTTGTTACATCAGCTTTCCTTTGTCTGGTAAAAATAAGTCACATACCCATGCCTTATAAATTTAGCCCTAACCCTCAACACGTTGCAGCTCTTCACTGCCCATGGGTCCTGTCCCCATGCCTGCAGCCCTTCACTGCCCATGGGTCCTGTCCGCATGCTATTCTCTGAATGAAGGAACACTACTACCAGACCTTGAGAGTCCAAGAAATCTTTCTTTCAACCCTTTGGCTCGTCCAGCCCACATCACCAGTATTACATTTTTGTCACAACATTGTGACATTTAAATCTTTGGATTGAATAGTTTTATATTTACTGTGCTGATATTAAAAGTCATACCTTTGGAAACCGTTCTTTCAAATTCAATCAGTTCAAACAATAAAAGAACTTCATAGAATAGATTAAATGAATACATTATTCTTTAGACAAAGCATGCCAAATGCCAACATAAGAAATGTATGAAGGTGAAATGTCTTGGTCGAGATTAAAGGGTAACGGCAGTGGACCTTAAACCTCACTTCTTGGACTCCTCCAGCCCTAACTCCTGCCGCTTCTCCATCCTGGCAGCAGCCCCTGAGCACCTCTCTGGAGATTCTGCAGGATAGGCTTTGAAAATCATTGGCTTTTTGACTAGTCATTTGGCCCTTAACTACATACTGCCTTGGCCTTGCCTGGGATGTTTTTACTCATCTTTCAAAGGTGTGGGTCTTTTCTACACCAACAACCAGTTCTCCCACTCTGGACACCAACTGGGTGTCCTACAATTCAATTCAACTCGGACACTAACTACCTGGAGTTAGTATTAGGCTCCGTGGTTTAAGGGCTCAGTCCAAGACTGCCCTCGGATGCCAGTATCAAGTCCCAGGTTGCCACCTGTACTTCTGACCAACTAGGTGTAAATCAGGGGTTCCCACAACCCCTTCTTCAAGTTCAATAATATGCTAGAACTGCTCACAGCCTTGGAGGACGTTTGGTCCTGTCCAAAACATCCGTAAGACATTTGGTCCATGCCAAAAGGTCCTTGATATTTGGTCTTGTCCAAAACCATTTGGCATGGACCAAAAAATGCTCATGGGCATTTTGGACAGGACCAAATGCCAATGACCTTTTGATGTGGACCAAATGTCTTATGGACAATTTGGACAGGACTAAATGTCTGCTAATTGCTCACAGAACTCAGGAA
Organism: Equus asinus; assembly: GCF_041296235.1. NCBI lineage: Eukaryota > Metazoa > Chordata > Mammalia > Perissodactyla > Equidae > Equus > Equus asinus. The sequence continues at coordinate 15,428,876 of NC_091816.1, forward strand.
AACACTTTGCTTACATTTACCAGCTTGTTATAAAGGAGACAACACAGGAACAGCCAGATGGAAGAGATTCATAGGGCAAGGTATGGCAGTGAGGGGGGAGATGCATGGAGCTTTCATGCCCTCTCTGGACCTGCCATCCTTCCAGCACCTTGACGCATTCACCAACGTGGAAGCTCTCCCAACTCTATCATTTAAGGGTTTTTCTGGACGTCCCACTCTGTAGGATGGAATCACTGAACTCAATCTCCAGCTCCTTTCCTCTCTCCTGGTGTCCAGGGGCGAGGCTGAATGTGCCAACCCTCTAATCACATAATTGGTTCCTCTAGCAATCAGCCCCCATCCTGAAGCTATCTGGGGAGCCACCAAGAGTCACTTTATTAGCATAAGCTCAAGTATGGTTGAAAGGGGTTTCCTATGAATAACAGAAGATGCTCCTATCACTTCTGTCACTCAGGAAATCCCAAGGATTTTAGAAGCTCTGTGTCAGGAAACATTGACAAAGACTAAATATATAGTTCTTATTGTATCACACTTCTCATAGTTTCCTTGTGCGTTATTTCATTATTACTTTTTGTTTGTTTAACTTTGGCATGCTTGTGGTCTGAGCCCCTTCATGAATGAGGCAGGAGAAAATATCATAGAGCATAGAATAATGTAAAGAGTGCGTGCAGAGAGAGATACAATGAAAACCAATATAGCCACTGGGCTAGCCTGGAAACTAAAGGCAGAGGCTCCGTGTGCAGTATGTTTCCTGTATTTTCCGTAGTTTGCCAACTACGTAGAAGAAGGAATCCAGCTGATTCGTAGAAGACATTGACCGGCAAGGTGACAGTCAGAGTGAGCAGCTACTCACTCGGTTCTCACCTTTTTTTAAAAAATCAAATAGGACCATTATTTTTCTCCTATGAACCCCATATTTAGGAAGATTTTATCTATTAGACTAACTGCAGTATTTTAAGTAGGAAATTAGTTTTCCCAATTTTAGTCAATGTAGAGATTGATCATGCCTTCTCACTGGGGACAAAATTTGTCCTTTTGGAGCAGGTGAAAAGATTCCATTCTTTTTATGTATAAAGCACAGATATAGAGATATATAGAGAACATATGTAATATATCTATGGTATTAAAATTTCATGGGGGTGATTAGGAAAAAAAATATGTCTAAAAAGACTGCTTGGGGCATGACGATACAAAAAAAGGTAATGGGGCCTGCCTGGTGGTGCAGCAGTTAAGTGCGCACGTTCCACTTCGGCAGCCTGGGGTTCGCCGGTTCAGATCCCAGGTGCGGACATGGCACTGCTTGGCAAAAGCCATGCTGTGGTAGGCGTCCAACATATAAAGTAGAGGAAGATGGGCATGGATGTTAGCTCACAGTCAGTCTTCCTCAGCAAAAAGAGGAGGATTGGCAGTAATTAGCTCAGGGCTAATCTTCCTCCAAAAAAAAAAAAAAAAAAGTAATGAAGCACTCATATAAATGACTTCCAGTCAGAACTTTTGATCATATGAGCTTACCAGTATTATCACACACAGTTGGAATTTCAGTCAAAAGCAAATAAATGTCAGATCTCAGCTTGTAGGTAAATGTGTTTCTCCATTCAAGAGCGAGCACTTTGCAGGCAATGTTCTAGATGCTGGAAATACAAAAGGACAAAAACAGTCCTGTCTTTATGAAGCTTATATTCCAATTGGGGGAGATAGTAAATAAAGGAATAAAAATACGTGTAATATATTAAATGATGATAAGGTATTAGATGAAAAATAAAGCAAGGATGGAGATTGACAGAGAGAAAGTGAGAGCTGTTCATATAAGATGAGCAGTTAGAGAAAGTTCTCCTTGGTATAGTGACATTTGAATAGAGTCCTGAAGGTTTTGAGGCAGGAACTATAGGGATAACTGGGGGAACAAGGCTCCAGGTAGAAAGAACAGAAGTTCCAAGAGTGGGCTCAGCATGTCAGAAGTATAATAAAGAGGCTAAAGGAGCAGGAACAGAGTGAGCAAAAGGAAGGATGCGGAGACAAGGTCAGTCTAGCAGGTAGGAGGGGAAGGTCATGGGAGGTAACAAAGTCACATCACTTAGTAAGGTGGGAAGTCGAAGTCTTTGAAGGGTCTGAACAGAGGAGTTCATGATGTGATTTCCATCCTCAGAGGCTACGTTCTCTGCCTTGTGGAGATTAGACCTTACATTGGTGAGTGTGGAAGAAACAAGACCAGTTGGAAAGCTACTGCAAGAGTCCAAGTAAGAAATGGTGGGGACTGGACTAGGATATCCAAATTTGGGATATATTTTAAAATAGGCTCTTCTGAAAGATCCAAAACAGCTTAAGGCCCCAAAAGACTCCAAACTGGGAAATGCAATATTATCCTGAAGTTCTAGATCTTATTTGGGGGGAATCTTTGCCTCTTTGTGTACATATTCAAAAAAAAAAAAAAAAAAAGAATTCTTCCTGGCATGGTAATTCTTCAGGGTGACAAAAACAAATCAGCAAATCTCACATTTTCTTTCATAGGAAAATTTTGTTTGTAGCTGGACTGAATTTTTATTTGGGCAAGGAGCAGCTCTTTTTACAAGACAAGCTTTGTGTATTTTGTTACGAGTGTCCTTTATTTCTGAAGCTGTCAACCACATTTCCAGAATCGCAAGTGGTCTGGATTGATGTAACCTGCTATATTATGCAGCTTTTGGAGTGCATTTGTGTTTTGAGAGCTCAGAAAGTACATAATGAGCATTAATGAGTCTTCCCATGCAATTTCTAGCTCACTCCTGGCATTGATCCACTCTTAGGCTTAGTGTGATAAAACTTTCTTCCAGATAAAACCTGACTTTGGCCCTGAAGTGTGTTTTTCCAATAGCTATTAGTCAATTTTGCAAGCTACCTCAACTTCTTTTGGAAGATAGGATGTCATAAATAAGTAAAAATAGTTATTGGTTTGTCCGGAAATGGAAAAGTGCAAGCTGGTGTACGTGCAAAGCAGCATGGCTGGGGCATATTTATGCAGATGGGAAAGACTGATTCTTCTCTGTTGTTCCATGGGTCATATGGCTTGTATATCACCCTCCTCTCAGTCTAACAAAGGGTCATAAACAGCATGCAAGCCAAGGGTCTACAATCAAAACAAAGACATTTCATGAGTTGTGAGCTGTCGCTTCGCTTTAGCAATGATTTGAGATCATTGGTTAGGGTTTGTATGGAATGTTTTCATAACGGGGCTGGATCTCTCATAAAGAATAAGATTTACAGGAAAAAAATTAACAAGGCTTTGCAAATTTTGTAAACTGGCTTTTCATTCCTGCAGTAAAAATGAATTTATATGACCAAGTAATAAGTATGCAAATATATATTGAGAAAACACTTGTATTCTATGTTAAAGGTATTATTTGTTGTGTGTGCTCAAAATATATATATACTTTTTTTTTTGAGGATGGTTAGCCCTGAGCTAACATCCACTGCCAACTTCCTCTTTTTTTTGCTGAAGAAGATTGGCCCTAAGCTAACACCCATTCCCATCTTCCTCTATATATGGGATGCCTGCCACAGCATGGCTTGATGAGTGGTGCATAGGACCATGCCCGGGATCTAAACCGGGGAACCTGGGCCGCTGAAGCAGAGCATGCAAACCCAACCGTGATGCCACTGGGCCAGCCCCCAAATATATTGTTAATTGTTTATAAGAGGAAAAATAATTTGACTTATCTTACACCTCAGAAAAAAGAACTGGTAGGCCTAAGATTGGGAAAAGGTCATAAAATGTTTAATGATCGTGGACCAGAAGGAGAGGGCTAAGATCAAACTCACATTAAATGCAGGGCAGCCAGCAAGCCACCAAAAGACAGCAGGGTCTCTCCAGTCCTGATTGGGAGTGTAGGGGGCTGGAGGTTTGGGGACCTATTTTTCAAGGAAGGAACTCATTGAATGGATGCTGCTGGAAAGAGAAGCATGAAAAGAAGCCAGCAAGACAGTCACCCCCGCATGTCAGAAGTTCAGGTGGATGTCATTAAGTCACGTGAGCACACAAAGAATAAGAAGGCATGAAGGAAGGGGGATCGTCCCAGGTTCTGGTATAATCCTGCTATGGCCACCAAGAGCAGAAGGCCACAAAATCAGTGAATCTCTACACCTAAGTGCTGTGTGAGTATCTATTCCACACCAACTATAAGTAACAAATCAGGTGAGGGGTTTTAAGTAGAATAGCTCTAGAATCAATGGCCTGTAACTATTTTATCCATGAGCGAAGTATTTCAATTTGAAAACAATCACCATAATGTTTCACATACAGATTGACAATATATATACACACATATATATGTTATAATTAAAAAATTTCACATGAATATGTTAATAAGTAATTAAACCACCTCATGTTCAGACTTGGTCTTGTCTTTAAAAAATATTATTTTCAAAACCTAAATAGAAGGGGCTGGCCTGGTGGCATAGTGGTTAAGTTCACACACTCTGCTTTGGTGGCCCGGGGTTCACAGGTTCAGATCCTGGGCGTGGACCTACACACCACTCATCAAGCCATGCTGTGGTGGTGTCCCACAGACGAAATAGAGGAGGATTGGTACAGATGTTAGCTCAGGGCCAATCTTCCTCACTAAAAAAAAAAAGTTAAGAAAAAACTAAAAAGAAAATAAATCACTTTTAAAACAGCATGTGGGAGGTAGAAAACAAAATAATAAAAATGCCATTAAGGTGAAAGGGGCATAAGCAAGCCCCAATATTTATATTTTTACAGGCCCCGGAGGGCTCAAGACTTTTTGAAGCTATCTAACACCAAAACTTCTAGTGTCTTAGGGAGTCAGCTCTGCCGTGCACAGACCGAAACCTGGAGCCCACTTACAATATGTGAAAACTTTAATGTAAGTTCCAAGTTTGCAGCTGTAAAGATCAACAAGTACAGTAAAAGCAGTTTCAAAGTCAGCAGGGCCCTTCATGTCCTTAGGGATCTTCTTTCTAACTCGTGCTCTTAAGGAAATCTCTGTAACTATTTGTGGTTGTTTACATCCTTATATGGAAAAAGAATGCATTTTGCTGAGGAAAAACAAAAATAATGAACTGGATTTATGGCTAGTTTGTCTCAATTATCTTCTTCCTCCAGACCTTAATCCAAGGATATTCAGTGAAATAATGTTCCAGTTTTAGATACAGTTACTAGAATTGCAACACTGCCTAGGAAACAGATATTTCATTTTTAGGTTACATACTGTAACATTTGAAACTGCCTTCTTTCCACCAAGAGCTGGGCACTAAACTTCTTCCTGAATGAGGAGGTGACAGAACCAGCAACGGGATCGTGGTAATGTTGTATCATTGTTGATTTCCGGAGTTGGTGGCTGTCCTGTGGTTATGTAAGAGTGCCTTGTTTTTGGGAAATGCACACTAAAGTGTTTATAGTTAATGAGCAACATGACTACAAGTTACTCAAATGGCTCAGGAAAAAGAAAAAAACAGCAAACAGAGAGAGAATGATGGATCAAATGTTGTAAAATGTTAATGATTGCATGATGAAATGAGAAAGCTTTTTGTGTTATTCTTGCAACTTTTCTGTAAGCTTGAAATTATTGCAAAATAAAAAGCAAAACAAATTTAAAAAAGACACAGTTTGAAGGGCCTCCAACTGGCCAAATTTTAGAGTATCTGAAGTTCAAAAAAAATAATGGCTGTAATTGTAATCCAATGAGTAAATAAGACTTCTCGAGTCCTCAATGATACTTAATAAAACAGAAAGAAGGAAGAAAGAAAAGAGAAGAGGGAGGGAGAGAAGGAGGGAGAGAAGGAGGAGGAATGGAAAGGAAGCAGGGAGGGAGGGTGGAAGGAAGGGAGGAAGGAAGGAAGGGAGGAAGGAAAAGAAGTACTTATCACCATTGTTGGCTACTATCATGCCAATATCTTACTCTGAAATTTTTTATTGAAAAATTAAGCATTCACCTTATCTTTTTGAGAGGAGTTATGATCATCACCAGTTGCAGAGTGAAAGAAAGGTTTTCTTTTCAGAAGAATGGCAGCTCATATATGTTGAAGAAATGACAGACTAAAAATCACCATTTAAAAATCACCATTTAAAAACCACCAATGAAATAATCAGGTATGCAAGGATTAGCAATGCATGCTGGAAAAACAAAGTGTGTGTGTGTGTGTGTGTGTGTGTGTGTGTGTGTAAATACATAAAGATAAAGGGAGTAAAATGTAAGTGATATTAATATTGATCTATGATGTGAGTGTACAGATATTCCCTGTATTGCTCCTTCGATTTCTTTGTATGTTTGAAAACACATAAACATACAACGGCTTCTCCAATTTCAGTGTCGCTCCATGTTTTGCAGCATATAGAAACTCAGTCCTAACGAGATAATCCATCCCATCGGTGGTTAAAAAACTGTGGCATATCTATTACTTTGTCCCCTCAACCACAAAATACACATAATGGAGGGGATTTTCTCCCAGCTGCTGAATTTCACTAAAGAGTTTAATTCCTGAGAGCTGCAAGATGATTTGCTTTCCAGTTAGGCACAAGAGTTCATGACATTAGGAAAGTGGCATGGGAGGTTTCACCCTCAAGTTTCCCAGATGATGGGTACTACTTGCCACAAAGTACCAGACTGACTGATCTTCTGAAACCAGAAATTAAGCATCCCACTGCTCTTAGGACCTAAGGTCTTAGAGTTGTTAATATTCACATACTAAAGGATAATTGAATTCCTCCTTATTCTCTATTCTTATTAATGCACACTTGTCTCAAGAAAAGTTTGAGGAAATATTAACATTAGATTGAGTCTTGTATTCATGGATAGCCATTCTGGTATTCTCTTCAGCTAGGAAATGTCTCCATGATGGTACGGCTCAGAAAGAAGGCTCAGCGGTCTTAGCGTAACTTTAGTGCCATCCTCAAATCAACAAATCCTCTCATAGTTCACCTTTATTTTTATTTATTTATTTATTTTTGTGAAGAAGATTTGCCCTGAGCTAACATCCATTGCCCATCCTCCTCTTTTTTTGCTTGAGGAAGATTAGCCCTGCGCTAATCTCTGTGCCAATCTTCCTCTACTTTGTATGTGGGATGCTGCCACGTGATGGCTGATGAGTGGAGTAGGTCCACACCCGGGATCCGAACCCTTGAACCCCAGGCCGCTGAAGTTGAGTGCAAGGGACTTTAACCCCTTGGCCATGGGTCCGGCCCCTCATGGCTCATCTTTAAAGAAAATGTCCACTGTTTCTAGAGCCATACAATAAAAACCACTTACAGTAAAAAATTTTTGCATAGACATGACAGAGTGATTTAATGTTTCTATTCTTATCACAAAATATATTTCACATTATCTTAATCATATCTAAATATCTTAATCATATCATATCTAAGTGTGACACGGGACGATTGATCTTTGCGTGTAAAACCAGATCTGACCTACAACTGCACTGTTCTTGTGGTCACATATCCCACTGCTCCCTGGGGACCAGAGGCCCACTTGAGAGACAGTATTTAGCAAACTGAAATATATTGCTATTATATGCTAGAATTGGTCCATCCCTCATGGGCGCGCCACAAATGCTCAGATGGAATAAGCCCGCTCTGCAATCTTGTGCAGCAAAACTACCAAATGGTGTAGGGGGAAAGCAATGGCCAAAAACCAATATTGCATTAAATTGTAACTTCCAGGGAGGGTTTGTTAGGGAGGCAGAATAAACAACTCTGGGAAATCTTTCAAGGACCCTTGCCTTACAGATGTCAATCCTTAAAATAATGGGTTTGGAGGAGCTCTATTTTTAGAGTTCGGTGACTCTTTAATTATGTCATAAGGGAGGGGTGGTGTGCAAAGTAGGGTGCACACTCCTCTGGGTGCGCACAAGAAGATTCACTGGGGAACTTGTACTTCTGTTTGTTTTTCGTCTATAAACAGGACGGGAAGTAAGCTTTACTAATATTTATGATCCAGGTTGGCATTGGTGCTGTCCCTCTGGCTACATGTCAGCCGTTCACTGTGGCCACCGGGCACCAGGAAGAACCCGACGGGGGAGTGGGGATCCCACTACACACGTGTCAACACACGCCTTCGGCTTTCAGTCTATTGGGATATAGTTCAACCCCGCTGAGTTGGGTCAAGCATTACAAATTGATGTGCTTGGGCCTTTGGAAAGAGAGTTAACACTAAAACAAACGTAAAAATACTTCACCTACGCAGACTGCACTGAGCAGTGACTCCCCGATTAGACGTCACTTTCAAGCCAATCGGATCTAAAGAAACCCAAGGGGATAGAACTATTTCTCAGTGGGGCTGAGTAACATTTATTTCGCTAATCTGCGAGCAAAGCTATAATCGTTTGGGTTATAATAGTTTTAAATTGTACGTGATTCACCATACTCGGGCAGATTTCTATAGTGAAGGCACATAGCCATGATAATTAATGATAAGGACCAAGGGAGTCTGTGCCGCCGAGGTAGCTGAGTCATGAAACAGAGGGAGCCCTGGAATTGTGGTTCTCCCCGCAAGAGATTGTAGGGAAGCCAATGGTTTGAGAACAGCTCGAGGCTGGTCCAGCTGCCTTGGGAATCCTCAATCGCATTTCAGGGGCACCGAGCAGCTTTTTGGTTTTGATTTGGGGTGAGACACTGAAATCAGTGCAGTTTACCCTAAACTTCCCTCTCATCTAGAAATACTTGGGGAAAGGCGCATTTCTTATTCAAACCATAGGTTCTCAAAAGTTTACATACTGTGTGTGGGACAGAATGCAGTAGTAAAACAATTATAAATGACCTGATGTTTGCTCTAGGTATGGCTCTGTGGTTAGCATACATGGATTATCTACCTCATTACACAATGTTTCTAATGTTTTATGACTCTGACCACACTTCATCTTTAAACAACTATGACTTCATGTCTTAATTCACAGAAGCCAAACATATGTGCACTTTCTTTTCCCTGATAACTACTATAAAGCATGGATTTTCTCTATGCAGATATTCCAAGTTGGTTTTAATTATTCCACCTTTCAATAGATCGCTAAATCTGCTTTCAATGCCTTCTACCTCAGGCATTTCAAAATATGGTGCACGGAAGACCCAGTCCCCAGCACCGCCATCCTTCTAATTGAAACCCAGCCCAGGGATCGGGTGAGGCTTGTAGTAATTCTCAGAGCCTGGGCCCTGCTGGGATTGCTTGGAAAGGCAGCTGGAAACAAGTGGTAAATGCCAGCTAAGCCTATGTCCTGGCTCAATAGGGACACTAGAGAGTCATGGACCGTATATTCCCTCATCGCAATATTTCTTCTCTGGAAAGAGGAGAGGTAAACGTAATGACCATTCAGGAGAATATGGGCCCTGGGGTTCTCTAAGCACTAATGTATTTGTTTTCTCACACACTTGCAAGTTCTATAGTCACATGACCTCAGTCCCAATCCTGTTACCCCACTTACAAACTGGGTGACTTGAGCTTCAGTTTCCTCATCGAGAAAGGAAGGATAATAATACCTACCTCATAGGATTGCTATGAGGATTCAATGAATTATTTTTTCTGGATAAAGTGCTGAGAACATGCCACTTACATAATAGGCTGTCTGGGAAAAACACTCCTGTGTTTCTCTTCTACTTGACTATGACACTCTATACTTCTGTACTCTGGTCACCAAATATGAGGGAGAGTTCCCCACCCCAAGCAATTCTGCCATACCAGCTGGGTGTCCTACAGTCCAGTTCTGACACCATCCACCTGCAGTTGGAGTCAGATCCCACAGGTTAAGGACTCAGTCCTGAAAGTCTGTCCCCTTTCCCCACCCGATCATTTGGACAATGATCACAAGTCCAGGTTGTCAGCTGTGCTTTGGACCAACTGTCTATAAATTATAGACTCTCATGACCTCCTCTTTAGGTTTGATTTATCTGCCAGAGCAGCTCACAGAACTTAGGAAAACAGTTTACTTACTAGATTACCAGTTTTGATGAAAAGATATAACTCAGGAACAGTCAGATTGAAGAGATGCATAAGGCAAGGTATATGGGAAGGGGCTGAAGCTTCCATGCCCTCTCTGGGTGTGTCACCCTAATAGTACCTCCTCTTGTTTGATAACCTGGAAGCTGTCAGAACTTTGCCCTTTTGGGGTCTTTATGGAGCCTTCATGACATAGACTGGTTGATTGAACCATTGGCCGTTGGTGATGGATTCAACCTCCAGCCCCTTTCCCCTCTCTGGAGAGCCAATCCTTAATTACTGGGTTGGTCCCCCTAGCTATGGGTACCCATCCTAAGGAGCTTTCCAAAAGTCGCCTCATTAACATAAACTCTGGGGTGGTTGAAAGGGGCTTGCTATGACAAAAGACATCTTTACCACTCTTACTGCTTAGGAAATTCCAAGGGTTTTAGGAGCTCTGTGTCAGGGACTGGGACAGAAGACCAAAAATGTGTTTCTTATTACAAGTCACAATACCACATAAGCACTCAACAAATGTTGGTTATTTTAGTCTAAATCCTTATAACAACCCTAAGAGGTAGACATTATTATTCTCATTTTACAATTGAGAAAATAAGCTCAGAGTAATGAAGCAATTTTCTTGGGTCATAAAGCAAGTAAGTCATGATGCTTGTATTTGTACCTAAGCTGGTTGTTTTGACGCTAATATTCAAGTTGTTTTCTCTACACTACACAGCTCCATGAGAAAAATATATATGTTATAAATGAGAACTAAGCAGAACCTTATAGTAGTGTTAAAAGAGAAACAACAGGCCCAAAATGGAGTCACTTGTGCGAAGCCCCATGTCAGCAAACCAGACTAAATACCTAACCTGATTGTAGTTTCAGCCTTTCCTAGGAATGTGACCTTTAACCAGTCAATCTGGAATTACCTGGTCAGCATGAGTGAGGTAATCTGCCTGATAGACCCCACTTCCCCCAAAGGAAGAGGACCTTGCCTGAAACAATCCACTCCTTTCTGGAAACTTCCTTTTTCCACCCACTTCTGCCTATAAAAGACTTTCATTTTGTACAGCTCCATGGAGCTCCTTTCTAACTGCTAAGATGGGATGCTGCCCAATTCATGAATCATTAAATAAAGCCAATTAGATCTTCACATTTACTCAGTTGAATTTTGTTTTTTAACGGTACAGAGAAGGCTATCTGAGTCATGGCTGACCTTCATTTCTATTTTGGTCAAAATATCTGGAAATCAGATTTGATCTAAATCCTTTTCAGAATATAATGATTATGACAACAAATTGTGAGCTCTCAATTTTGAGAAGCTATTTTATGAGATGTGGGAAAATCGAATTCTTTCTTCAGTGCTATGTAATAGCTATGTGTGGAATGCGGCCTTGGAGTTTCAAGTTTCAGTGTAAAACTGCTATTCTTGTTATTATTTCTATATGAACAAATTTAAATATCTACCCAATTTCTAAATTACTTACTGCCTGCACCATAGCTTTGTTTTTGGTTTACTTTTACATACTTTTGTGTGACAAACACTAGAAAAACTTTTTTTAAAAAAAGAATTGGAGATGCTTTACTTCCAGAAGCAAAAAATCCCTTGAAATTGAGAGAGCTTTTGGGGCCCAGGGCAGGCCACCCAAAATATCCCGCAATAGCATACTGTTTTTTATTAAAGCTACTTGAGAAGCAAGAAAGGCTTTCTGACCCTCCTGTCTCTGTTGCCTCTGAAAGCAGGAGGTTCAGCTCCCATTTGAGAGGGGCTCTCCGGCATCCTGATCACCAGAGCTGGGGGACTCAGGCCTGCATAAAGAAACCTTGCTCATTTACTGCTGCCAAGTCTAGACTCTGCTTAAATTTCTCTCTGTTTACATACCCCAAAACTAAGTTCTTTGTCCCATCAATTCTTCACATATTTATCATTTCTTTTTGTAAAAGATAGATATACTGCTTGCTTTGTTCACTCTCTGAGCATCATTTCTTTATGATCTCCAATACGTACGTATTAAACTGGGTTTTTCTCCTGTTAATCTGGTCTTGCATCAATTTTATTATTAGTCCAGCCATAAGGACACAAGAAGGGAAGAAAAGGGATTTCCCCCACCCGGACAGAGCTAAGCAAGTAACAACAATGTAGCATACTTTTCTTCTTCCTCATGCTGTAGATAACTGGAATAGTTCAGGCGCCGCATCTAATCTCTTACGTAAGTCTTACGCAAGAGACGGGAGCCAGTTCTTTCCTGAAACAGTGCCACAACTAATTCAGATATTGAAGGGCTTTTGCTTCCTAATATTCCTGGTGAGCATGGCATGCACTTACTTTACTCAGTTCACTTAAGTTATTTTTAAATCACTTGAGTAAACATGCATACACACACACGCTCACATTTATAAACATCCTTGTCAACCCAGTGAAAGCTCACATTGTATTTGTGCAAGTATGCTTAGCCTGGGCAGGAAGGGGAGAGAGAAAGAAAGGTTTGGATGATTAATGCTACTTCTTTGATCTTTTGTAGAAACATATACTATAACTGAAGACATTTTTAAGACAAGCTCTTAAGATTCATCAGGGCTTTTGTAGGACGTACCTCCAGCATAGAAGGCTGGTGACCCCGTTAACTGGCTCAGGAATTTGATTTTCCTTATTTTAAGAGTGAGGACTGTGAGGCAGCTAAAAGTGGAGTGACTGTGCTCAAGCACAAAGAGGAAATCAGAAACAGATGGATTAGGTCTCAGAGATCCTGTTTGGACCACGAGGGCAGAGTAGCAAAGAGGGAACGTGGAAAAAAGCAAAAGATACCGTTCAAGGTAACTCCTAACCTCTTCATTCAAAGCACAGTCTTCTAAGATAAGCCGCTGAGTCTTGGTCTTAGTCCACTAACGCAGAACAATTGTAACTGATCTTTTGGCTTCTCCGGTGAAGATAGTAGCTGCTGTCTGCCACTGGGGTATTAATTAACTCAACATCGCCTTAGGCCAGCTGTTGTTCCCGTGGCAGGGAACACAGCACTGAACAAACTCCTCTTGGTTCTTGCCTTCATGGGATTGACTAGGAGGATATGGTCCGGTCAATGGTTCTCAACCCTGACTGCACTTAGAATCAACCAGAACCTGTTATTAAACATCATGCGTGTGTCTCACTCCCCTGGGGGATACTTATTCACTTGGCCTGGAATGGAGCCAGGGTGCAGCGGTGGTTGACAACTACTGGTCCAGTGGGATATTGCTGTGGTACAGGCAACTGCTAACAGGACGTTCTGTTATCATGTTCTTTATTCCTTTATTTCTTTATTTTTGGTGAGGAAATTTCACGCTGAGCTAACATCCATTGCCAATCTTCCTCTTTTTTTTTTTTGCTTGAGGAAGATTAGCCCTGAGCTAATATCTGTGACAGTCTTCCTCTCTTTTGTATGTGGGAAGCCTCCACAGAGTGGCTGATGAGTGGGGTAGGTCTGCGCCTGGGATCTGAACCCTCGAACTCAGGCTGCTGAAGTGGAGCACATGAAACTTTAACGACTCGGCCACACGGCGGCCCCTCTTCATTCCTTTATTCAAACTGTTTTTCCAGAGTGTGTATTCATATCTCTAATGATATGTGAGGTGAGTTTAGGTGGTTCAGAGATGAAGATTTTTTATTCAAATAGTTGTATATTTTTTACGTGTACTTAACATATAACTGGCATGTCAAACTGATGAATTCAGAGATATTTGCTCTGTAAAATAGTATTAAAGTTACCTTTAAAATGAATGAATTAAAATTTAAAAATGAGTCAGCTTAAGTAAAAAAAATAAACAAAAAAACTAAACATAGTGGGTGTACTATGATGATATGGCGAAAATCATGGAGTTGGTATGAGAATGAGGCAAAATTAGGAAACTAACTTAAACATCACGAGAAGATCACCGTGCAGGTCCGAGCATGTCATAGATTGTCTAAATTCTTGTTAGTGGCTCCCATGCGTACATCACCTTCAAGATGAAAAAGACGTGAAGCTGACTCCATTCAGCCCTAAATGATCATTTAACATTAATGACCACTTCACTGGATGACCCAGTTGCTAAAAGCCAATTTACTGAATGACCACCTAAGCAATTAACGGAGGGAATGCTGAGAGACAAATAGCTTAAACCAGGCCTTTTGGTGTTTTGCTCTGGGAAGCAGAAGTAAATGTATGGGAAAGAACTGGGGTAGGACATAAGTCCTCAAAAATAGAGAAGAGAGTTAAGTTGCACTGAAGCGAAGCTCACTCTTTCCCATTACACATTCGAGAAGTATTCTCATATCTGAAATTTGAAACACACTTGAGATTCGCATTCAACTGAGCCGGGCTTGGAAATTCCTGGGGAGATGACTGCTGTGACACCGAGGAGGAGCTAAAATTAAAAAATAAAAAACCCTCAGGAATGTAAGTGGATCACAGTGAACCCATTTTTGCTGAAACGGCTTTTAGTGAATTAGTCGCTTGACCAAGTGGCTTCCACAAAACAGATTTGCTAAAGAGAAACAGTTACCTCCCTTATGGCAAATGGGAATGCATTTTTGGGAGCCTTGCTGCTTTCTCTAGACTGCTAACTTCTGGAAGTGTGTCACAACTTTGTATTTGTTCTAACACCTCACTCAAGTTAGCTGGCTAAGCAGGAACAAGCCTTGTTAAATAAAGTGTGTTTGAGTAGAGTGTGCTTTTTCTCATACTGCAACTTAGGGCACACAATCTCAAGTTCAAGTGTGAGTTGAGTCCAGCCAATCCAAATAGCTATCTATGAATAGGAGTGATAAATATGTGATCTATTCATCTATCTATGAGTAGATGAATTTTAACTAGGACTTGAAAGAACCAAATAATTCACTGAAAAACACTAATTCACACTGTATATCATGAACTATACACAATTATAGAATTTAATTAATAATGTAATGGAGTTATTTTTAACATACAGTGAGAATTCTAAAACCAATTCGTATCTTTTCTTCCCAACAAGTGTTGACCTGTTGACTTCCTTCCTTTGATGTGACGAGTAGAATTGTTTCTGTTCTAGAGTGGTCAGAATTCTCATCTTATATTGAACCTCCTGGTTCTATTGATCTTTTTATATATCCTCTGTGTGACTCCAGTCCCAGGGTGTCTTTGTGCTGAGGTTGTCACTCTCATGGCAGAAAATAGTCTCTTGCATTATAAATGTTCAAAGTGCTGGTTTTAGATACCGTCTTTACCAGCTATATTTAAAGGGGTTGCTTTCCTCTAAGGAGCCCTGTTAAATGCCTGCCACATAATGGGCATGTCTCCTCTCTTTATTACTTGACCTTGCTTTTCTCCCTCTGACTCAGACTTCTGATTTCTGCCTTATTGTAGCAATAGGAGCATTTAAAACTTAGCAATTTCAGCAGGAAGAGTAATTTCCTGATCCGATCTGAGTAGATATGACCCTTTCCTGTTCAAACTCAATTAACACCATGACACTCCCAGTCAAACATCATTAAGTGCTCTGACAGCAGAACCTCAAGGTTTTATGGTTTAGCCATTTCATATTCACTATTATACGGGCCTCATTAGCATTATGTGGCACATAGTATCTGAAGAATAAATGCTAAAAGAAACTTACCAGCCAATGTACTATTTGAGTATAACTGCCATATTTGTCTCTAAAAACTGGATCCCTCTAAGAGCTATTTCATGTTTTAATCTAGCCTGTTAGTGCAACCAGAATAGAACCAGTTGTGGACACAAGGGAGCTGGGCAGCGCCCCCCAGTACTATGGTTTTTCAAGGAGTATAGAGTTTATCCCCTACCACAAATTTTCCTCCTGAAATTCTACAATGAGAAGCATTTCACTCATTACTTTGAATTTAAAAACTAAGTTATTTCTGTAAAGGGTTATGTATTATGCTCCCAAAGATTAAAATCTGAGCTGGACTTAGTGAACAGACAAGACTGTCTTCTGGGAGATGACGTAAGAATGGAAGAATGTGCCTTGTGCTTTGTGAGAGGGGATAAGGGAGCAGAGACTGAGAAGTCAATTGAGGTGGTGGGCAAGGGGAACTAGAAACAGGCATTGTCTAGGTCCCAGCACTCTGCAGGGCTCCCTAATCCTAGACAGTTGTTTTTTGACAGTAGCAGTAAGGCCTACAGAGAATCTCCAGGCCTAGACTCGCATTGCTCACGAAACTTTCTGCAGTGCTGGAAATATTCTCTGTCCACTCCATCCAATACGGTAGCCACTGGCCACATGTGGCTACTGAACATTTGTGGCTGGTGCAACTGAGGAAGCGAATTTTTTATTTAAATTTTTAAATAAAAGAGAGTTCTGCCTATATGTTGCCAAGATCAATCAAAACTCTAATTCTTTAGTTCCCTTCTTCTTCATTTTTTTTTAAGGAGAGAATATTTCCAAAGGAGGTATACCAAATTACTGTTACTACTACTACTACTCCCATACATTGAGTACCTACTAGGTACTGAGTATATTTATTATTATTTTAATTCTAACAACAGATCTTCAAGATAAATATTAATTTTTTTAAGAGATGAAGAAATAGGTTCAGAGAGGTCATGAAGACAGTAAAGGAGAGTGCTGAAATTTAAATTTAGATCTGCCTGATTTTGAAGTCTATATTCTTTCCGCTAAAGGTAACACATATATAAAAATATTTTTAAATTATATCCATGTCTGCTTTTCTAGATCAAACCATACCTTTCTTACATTTTATTAGCATGAATAATAAAATTTTCTCTCATTCCATCATTCTCTGTTTGATACAGCCAAAGAGAGTAACTGATGTCTACAGCAGAAGTGGCTCTCTTAGGAAACACAAATGGAATCATAAAAGGCATGGACAGATTTGTGACTAACAGGGCCATAAATTGCTACTAGCACTTTGGGATAAAGCTACTTTTAAAGCTTGTTAGGGAGGACAGTTGCATATTCCCATTACATGTTACTTGCAGTAATTATTTATAGCTGGACACTGGGGTGGATTGACCCTGGAATGGCTCAGTTCGAATCCTAAGTTCATATAATAGGCCATTAGCAAATTAAAGAATCAGAATCCTACATGGGGCTCAGTTGTAAGCTAATAATTTATTAGTTCACGGAAGGTCTCAAGCTTTAGCTATCAGTGTCATTATACAATAATATTAACTGCTTGAAAATTAAGACTTATGAAAATCAAACATAAACAAAAGTACTCAAGTAAATTCACGAGAAGCAATATTAATTTTAGAGAAAGCAGAAAAGCATAATGCTATTGACAACGCGGTTACAAAGAGAACCCCAATTAAGGAAGTGTTCTTTTCAGCTGTTGGATTTAGTCTTCTCGAACCAGAGTTTAGACGGCAGGAAAATGAGCCAAAGTGGAAAAAGAAAAGACTAAGTATCCAATTAGAGCCGCAGTGTCAAGAGAAAGCCAGGTTTCTGAATAAGCAAGTAAGGTCAAGGGTCAGCTATTTTAGGAACAAATTGTACCCAGAAATGTGAGCTTAAAGGGAACTCTTAAAACTAAGAATGAGTCCTTAAGAGAAAATCAAGTAATATACAAAGCAAAAACCCATGGTAACTGCCAAACTAAGAGTGGGTCAGATATTCATAAAAAGCCCAAGTGAATGGGTAGTTGGCATCGACAGGATAAGGGTTGCTGTGCATAAGGAGAAAATTAGATCAATGACAGAAAAACCCAGGCACAACGGAGAGAGACCACAGTACAAGACAAGAAATAAAGTCTCTGAGAGGACAGTACAATCTGCTGTCCGCATCCTCCGGTTTGGCATCCAAGGATTCAACCCACAGCAGATTGAAAGGCCTACAATGGTCGCGTCTACACTGAAAAATGTACAGGCTTTTCTTTCCTGTCATTAGTCCCTAAACAATACAACAGAAGAACTATTTACACGGCATTTACATTGTATTAGGTATTATAAGTAATCTAGAGATGATTTAAAGTATATGGGAGGATGTACATAAGCTATATGCAAATACCACGCCATTGTATAAAAGGCACTTGAGCATCCATGGATTTTGGAATCTTTGGGGTCCTGGAACCAATCCCCAGTGGACACTGAGGGACGACTGTACTTGCTGTGGTCTGAATGTTTGTGTGCCATCCAAATTTATATGTTGAAATCTTAACCCTCCCAGGGTATTGGTATTAGGAGATGGGGCTATTGGAAGGTGCTTAGGTCACGAGGGAGGAGCTCTCATGAATGGGATTACTGTTCGTATAGAGAAACCTCCCAGAGCTCCCACACCCTTTCCTCCATGCGAGGACACAGGGCGAAGGTACAGGCTATGAAGCCAGAAGAGCGCTCTGACTAGAACACGACCATGCTGGCGCCTTGATCCTGGACTTGCCAGCCTCCAGAACTGTGAGAAATAAATTTCTGTTGTTTATAAGCCACCCAGTCAGTGGTATTTTGTTATACTACAGGCTGAGTGGACTAAGACAGTATAGGAGCCCAACTACTGAAGAATAAGGGCTTTAAAAAGGAAGCCAATTGTAAGTCCTGAATATACAGCTGAGAGTGAGCTCAATGCAAGTCTGACTCATTGCTGAGCAAGTGAGCTGTTTCCTTAGAATCGGGGACAGTGAGGTCTTGGCTGATGTGGGAAAGCAGCTGGACTAAGAGAAGCTTCAGTTCAGTCTTTAAAGATGGTGAGACCACTTGATGTGTAACCTTATTGAGAAGGAATAATGGCCCTAGGAATCAACACTAAGGACATCTCTTCTTGCGGCTGCTGAAAAAAGGTAGACGTGCGAGAGCCCTTACTTGCTCATGGATAGACTGGAGTGGGGTAGTGGTAGCTTGGAGGCAGTGAAGAGGACGGTAACCTAATTCCCTCTACCTTCCATCCCTCTACCTAAAGGCATAATCGGAGCTAACCAGAGATTTTCACCCTGGTCAGCAGAGGGACACTCTGAAACTTTTCTGATGGCAACAGCAAGTGATCTGCTGCTCATTTTAACGTCTTCATTCTTCCCTGTGAGAACCAAATGCTACAGTGTCTTAGGTACCATCAATTCATACCCAGGAAAATGGCAGAATGTACAGAATCCTTCTATATTTGCTCCAAGGATGAGGAAGACTGCAAGTCCAAAAGGCCACACTCCTACTGTGCATGATAAAACGTCACCAATTATCTCTGCCAACGGAGGGCATGCTTTGGAAAACTCACATGACTCGATGCTCTTCCATTGGTATCCATTTAGTCCCTTTCCATATGTATGTATTGTGTTTCCCCATCCACGTGTGTAAAAATGACAGCAGTTACACTTAAATGTTTAGCTTGCTTTCTTTATTTGATAGGAGTTTTGGCTTCTGAGAGGAGGCAAAGAGGGGGAAGAAATGGGTGGCTGAGGTGTATCTCAGGCCCACTGTCAAAAAGTCAGCAGTGAAAACTGCTTTTGCCCTTTCCCAACTTGCATCTATTTTCCCCAGCCTTGCATCTATTTGATTCTCCCTCGTAGCTCTGGTAACTCTCAGGTTTTCACTTCTTTTTGAAACTAATAATTGGGCTGCAGTCACAGAACACCGGAGCTATGTGGCAACCAACCAACCAATCGCATAAGTAGCAGAAGAAAAGCATTCAAATCAGCAAAACATATTAAGGATATGCCTGTAGATGTTTATAGATATTTTCTGTAAGAAAGAATGAAGTTTATATTCTATTTAGTTGCATAATATGCGAGGAGGAGGCAAAGGTGCCATTGCACAGTGAGAAAGAACATTGCAAAGACTTTTCCAGAGTCATGCTGTTTTAAGGATTATGTTCTAAGATGGAAATAAATCTAACAATTGGGATAGTGTTTTCTCAGATCTAATTAAAAAGTGTTAGCTTCCGGAAATCTCTCGTTCCTCTTTTTACAATTATTTTGAACATTTGTTTTCTGTTATCTATGGTGCAATTTGTCTGGACCCTGGGCTGTGGGAGTCACCTGCGCCTGCTTCACGTTTCTTGGGTAGCCTCTTGGCACGATTTCTAAAAGTTTTCAGAGGTGAGAAGGGGAATGGAAGCTTTCAGCATCAAGAAAAAAACTACAAGAGGAGTTCATTTTTATAAACGGTATTGTCTTATATAACCCCCTGGAAGACACCCAGTTCTCACTTCTAAGAGCTCTTATGAGTCAATTTGTCATTTGATATTTTGTGGAGTTCGCAGTAAATTGGAAGAAGTGAATTCTCCTACTAATCTTCAATGAGAAACTAAATTCACTTGATTTGGTACTTTAGTTCCTTGAAGGAAGCTATTTTATCTCTTCCCTCTCTCTGTCCAACTCACTCTCAACGTTTAGAACAGTTTCTTACATGTACTAAGCACCGAATAAGTATTTGGAGAATGAAATGGAATTTTGGAAAAGTTTCCTTCTTTTGGATATGGAACTAAAAACATATGAAGCCAGAAAGTTTTGTCATCCCCACCCCATCAACCTCTCCAGGTATCTGCCTTTCCTGGGGCTGGTGATGAGAATACCCCCTTCTCTCCCCTGCTTCCCCTCCTCTTTCCCTTCCTGCTCCCCCCTCCTCCTTTCTCCCCTCCCCTCTCCTATTCCTGCCCTTTCCCCTCTTCCATGGAGATTCTAACCAAAAAATCTATGCCCACGAAGAACAAAAACCAATGGAAAACAAGGTGCCACTTTATTAATAGTTGGGCAAGGACTCAATAATCCCCATGCAAGGCAGATTTGCAGAATAAGGTTTAAGTGAGGAAGTCTAAGGCAGGCTTCTTATTTCCCTGTCCCTGAGTCTAAGATTATCAGGGGGTCCACTTAGCTTCCAACACACAGCAAGAAGGCTATAAGAAGGTCTTACTGTAAGACGGCAGGCTGCATCAAGGTCCTTGGACAGAAGCACAGAGCCTACCACGTGGACACAAGAAACAACAGAAGACCCACTCAGATAGGCTGGTCCTTTAACACACAGGCATTCTGACCACAGGTAAAACATGCCCAGTGAGAGCCTCATGTTCACAGCAACCAGGAAACCACTGGTTCTGCTTTGGGCAGGAGCTAGTGGAGGACCAGTGGGGACAGAAAGATGGAAGTGCTTGCTTCCCTTGTGGACAGAGATAGGAAGTGGGAAAAAGGGACTGGAGGGCCTAGACAGGGAAGCGGAGACACAGAATTGGAAAGTGATTTCAGGAGTCTTTGTAATCTCTAGTCTCCAGAGAAGACCAGGCCATAGAGCTGGGATTTTGCCCCGGGCCCAGTTCAATACATGAATTGTCATCCTGGACTTCTAATTGACTCCCACCTACCTTCAACCTGTCTCCCTCTACTCTCCAAGCTGCCACCAAATTAGATTACTTTTCACTTCCTTAAACAGCCTCTGTACTTTTCTGTCTCCAAGACTTTGATGACTTTATCTTCTCCCATCGCTGTGTCATAAACCTATGCATCCCTCAAGACCCAGCTGAGATCCCGCTCCCATGAGACAGTCTGCTACTGCCCCAACCAGCAATAGGCAAGTTCTTGTGGATGTTCCCAAATTGTGTCTTATAGAGTGAAGAGCAATGACCTAGCAGTTTGAGTCTGAAACCTAGCTCCCCAGCTTTTTAGTTTTGATCTTGAGCAAGTGACTTATGTCTTTATTTTACTCAGTTTCCTCATATATCATATAGGGGATCGTCATGTCCTAGTAATTAGCATCAAGTAAATTATATAATATAATGCCTGGCACACAATAAGTCAGTCACTAAAAAAGGTGCCTGCTACTACCACATGTAGCCATATTTTAGCATCAATATACAAAATATGGTAGCCAGCCAGCCCTGGTGGTCCGGTGGTTAAGATTTAGTGCTTTTACCACCATGGGCCAGGTTCGTTTCCTGGTCCAGGAACCATACAGCCCATCTATCAGTTGTCATACTCTGGGGGCTGCATGTTGCTGTGATACTGAAAGTTTTGCCACCAGGATTTGAAATACCAGCAGGGCCACCCATAGTGGACAAGTTTCAACAGAGCTTTCAGACAAAGACATACCAGGAAAAAGGACCTGGCCACCCACTTTCGAAATATTGGCCATGAAAACCCAAGAATAGTAGTGGTGAATTGTCTGATAGAGCGCCTGAAGTTGAGAGGATGGTGCAAGATGACTGGGCAGGGCTCCCCTCTGCTGTACACAGGGGCGATGAGAGTCAGAATCAATTCAACAGCACTAACAACAAACGAAATATGGTGAATTATATTTATTTGTGAACCTGAGTTATCTCCTCCCACTGGATAATTCACTTGCTGAGGCAGCAACAATAGCTGCCCACTTTTGTATTCCTTCCATCCCCACCCCGGCGTCTGGCACAATGAACACAAACAAAACACATCTGATCGAAGGAATGGAGTTAAATGTGCCAAAACCGACCTGACTCTCTACATCAGTTCACATGATCCTGAATCATTAACCACTACTTACCTAAAAAGGGCACCATATCAATCAACTAATCGAGATTGTAAAACAGTACATGTATTCATTTATTCAAAATATCAGATGACCTAACTTTATACTTTTGCATATATCAAATGTATTTTTAAAGACTGTCCTTCATTTGAATAAAGTATTATATAACCTATTTATCATTTGTTCTAACTTTTGCCTAGCCATTGCCAGAAGTTCAGACCTTGCCAAAAATTTTTCCTCCACCTGGTTAAGAATTATTTTCTTTAGATTTAATCTGATTTTTCTATTATAGAACACTCTTCTTATTAAGATAGTTTAATAGACTCGACAAATGAGTTTGTTGAAATGTCTTTCATAATTGAGGGTAATGTTGATTCTTCCTAGGCCGTATCCTGTACCTTTCTGCTTTACCTGGGCAGGCTTATGCCACCTCCGGGTTTGGAATGCTATCTAAACATCTCGGAGGAGTAGACAGACCCCTTTTGTAAGTGCATGCTTGTTTCAACCACATGGCTCTTTAGCTCGGTTTTAAAAAAATAAAACTAAAAAAACTGTGAGTATAGGAACTTTGCATCACATTAACTCAACAGCGTCTTTAAAGGCAGAGATTCTTTCAGAATCTGGAAGTAACCAACAGGGCCCCTCTGTTCCAGGGTGCACTTCTGAAAGCGCAATTCCAATCCCAACAGGCCAAAGGGGCCCACAGCTGGCCCTGGGCGAGCCTGCCACATGCCCAAAAACGATTCCCGAAATCTTTTCCCTGCTGGCTGAAGTGTTGACAGGCGACAGAGCAGAAAGACCAGGCTGTTAATAGGAATATACAGCTCGGATAGTCAGAAATCAACCTACTCAAATTTCTCAGACCATCCTCCACTTCATTTCTCTCTTCCGGACAATCCAAGTACAGATTTTCCTTTTTAAACCTTCCTCCAGTAAAGTATTTATGTTCCTGCTTCCCTCCATCCGGAAAACATAAAAGCTTTAAGGTTCTTTACGCCAGCTAGAGTCAGCTGCCCCTCCCTTTCAGACCCCCTGTTCTCCCGGATTCCAAGGGTGGGGGCGGGGAAGGGCCGGCAGTTGGCAATAGCTTCCCTCTGGGGCTGTTTTCATCTCACTTGGCATCTCCTGCACCTCGTGTTCAGTCATGTCTTCTGGGGCCTCACAGGGAAACGAAAAGGATCGTTTGCTTGCAAAGAATGTAGGAACCCCTGCAGTCCATGAGCCTTTTCTATTTTACTTTCTTCTAAAAAGCCTTTACTTTTCTAAAAATACATGAGTATCAGCCTATTCTGATGGTTTTAGGGACATCAATACCTCAGTGCACGAGATATTAATGCTCAATAATAAAGCTCTGAGTTTGTACATTTAAAAATTTATGAGATCAATCATACCTCAATAAAGCTGAAAAAAAGTTAGTGAGATCGAAAGAGAGAGAGGCAGAAAATGCTAGCTACTCTGTTACTGATTTTCCTCCTTTTCTGCGATGATAAAACCCTTGACGTGTTCCTGACCACCTGGAACAGAGACTTCCTGTCTCAAGTTCCCCGCAACTAAAGGAGGCCACGTTAGAAAATTCTGGCCAATGGGATGTAAGATGACGCTCTGGATGCCCTTGGCAGAGCAGGTCCCTAAAGTCCAGGACAGGGCCATTCTTCCAGCCCTTCCTCAGCCCTGCTGTCTGGAGCAGGATTCAGTGCCAAAGGCAACATCCTAGGAATGGCAGAGAAACAAGATGGAAGAAACCTCACACAGCACAGCCACAACACCATCCCTGGAGTGTCTCTCTCTGGACTATTACGTGAGAGAGAAATACATTCTTATCTCGTTGATGCCACTATTGATTTGAGTTTCCATTTTATTTCATGTAGCCAACCGTATTTTAAGCAGAGGTGGATTTTCCATGAAACTAATGATGCCTAAGCTTCAGAAACCCTCATGTGCTTGGGACTAGTCCAAGGCCGGAGGAGGAAACTCAGCATTGTGTTCTCATGATTGTTTTGTACTCTTTTCCTTAAAGCGTTGCCCCAGATTGCATAGGCCCCACAACCCTGAATCCACACCTTATCCTCAGTAATTCGGTGAATCTTCTCGTGTGCCTCTTCTGGTAAGCCGAGCTTATACATAGCACACTAAACAGTTCGGGGATTTCTCTTGCATTAGGTAAACTTTAGTGTGCTTGGTGTCATTTAGGAATATCACAGCCCATTGTTTCTCAAAGTATATTCCTAGATATACAGATACATATTTAATTATTTTATTGAGGTCACATTGGTTTATAACATTGTGTAAATTTCAGGTGTACGTCATTATATTTCAGCATCTGTATAGACTGCATTGTGTTCACCACCAAAAGTCTAGTTTCCATCTGTCACCATACATATGTGCCCCTTTACCACTTTCATCCTCCTCCCACCCCTTCCCCTCTGGTAACCACCAATCTGGTCTCTTTATCTTCCACATATGAGTGCAATCATTCAGAACTTGTCTTTCTCAGTCTGACTTATTTTGCTTAGCATTATACCCTCAAGGTCTATCCATGTTGTTGCAAATGGCACAATTTTGTCTTTTTCATGGCCGAGTAGTATTCCATTGTGTATATATATATATATATATATATATATATACACCCCAGATCCTCTTTATCTAGTCATCCATTGATGAGCACTTAAGCTGCTTCCACATCTTGGCTGTTGTGAATAATGCTGCAATGAACAGAGGGGTGCATATACCTTTTTGAATTAGTGTTTTCATGTTCTTTGGATAAATAACTAGAAGTGGATATATTCCTAGATACTAATGACTGTTATAAGAAAAAGGAGTTTCATGACCAAATAATTTGGGGAAATACAATATTAGCCAAAACATTTTTGTCTGTCTTATTAACTGCAATCTCTCTCAGAGGATTTATAGGGAAATGTGCATAGGGAATCTCCCACAGAAAGAGAACACTGTGTTTCCTAAACTTATTGGACTACTAAACCCTCTTTGTAAGGAGTAGTTCATGGACTAGCTTTTGTGGAGTAGAATTTGGAAATACTCAGCAGGTCTCAGCAGGAAATATTTGCAGACTATCTCATAGGGCAAAATAGGTGTTTTATTTTTATAGTCTCAGTGGGACAAGGTGGTTGTTCTTCCTCATCTTATTTTTTGAATTGCTCCCTGTCTGAAGTTTGTTGTTCAGTAAGCACTAATTCCAATAATACTGTCATTTTTACATTGACTCTGGTTCATCTCTCAAGTCTCCAACAAAAGCCAGGACTATTACATACAACGTGTTATACCACTTGTGGAAGAAAGAGTGTGATTTCACGGGGATTGGAGTCACACTGAGGTTTCATCTCCCACGAAGATGGTTTTGATAGTGAGGTATGGAAAGCAACAACCACATTCGAGATAGTTCTGCATAAAAAACCTTTCTGTTTTTTTTTTTTTCTGTTTTTAGCTTGTGTCAATGCTGCGGAAATGTCCCAGCTCATTTATGTGAGTAGATTTTCATTACAGAGAAATAACTAGGCTCCATGCTTCTTGTTTCTAACTGAAATTTAAACGTTCACACTTGCCTTTGTCTTCTAGAGTTTCTGTAACAAAGTACCACAAACTACGTGGCTTAAAACAACAGGAATTTACTCTCTTCCAGTTCTGGAGGCTAGAAGTCCGAAATCAAGGTGTCAGCAGGGCTGTGCTCCCTCTGAGAGGGCAAACCTTCCTTGCCTCCTCCTAGCATCTGAAAGTAGCTGTCGGTCCTTGGCGTTTCTTGTTGTGCACCCGCTCACTCTGATCTCTGCCGTCACCTTCGCCTGGCGGTTTCCTCTTTTACATGGGTTAGGACTTCAACCTGTCTTTTGGGAGGATACAATTAAACCCCTGACAACGCTAAGGAACCCTTCATTATGTGTTGGGCAGCATGATGTCACGGTGGACAGAGCTCTGAGTTAGCAGTCAGAAGGCCTGAGTTGGCGCTGGGCAAACGTCTAACCAGAGATGATAATCCATGGCTTGATTTCCCTCCCAGCATTGTGATAAAGATAGAGAAAAGTGCTTCACAGCTTTTCACTGATAATCGAAGTGTTGTCACTGTCTTTAAAGAGAAACATGGTTAATGTGGATAATTGAAATTTGGCATATTCACACCTTACTTTAGACAATCTTTCTCTACCCCATTTAGCTCCCTACTAGATAAGGATACGAATTATTTTTTTTTTTAGTGAGGAAGATTGGCCCCTAGCTAACGTCTGTTGCCAAGCTTCCTCTATTTTGTATGTGGGACCCCATCACAGTGTGTCTTGATGAGCAGTGTGTAGGTCCATGCCCTGGATCCGAACCCACAAACCCCAGGCCGCCAAAGCGGAGCATGCAAACTTAATCACTACACCACTGGGCCAGCCCCAGGATAAGCATTTTTGTAATTGCTGCCCTTACCCTGTCAACTAATTGACATCAGGTGGTGAGGAGAATCTTTGTCGGTACAGCCAATTCCCAAATTGCACATGAAGTATTGAGTAATGGAAAAATGTCCATTTTGCTTTAATAACAATTCTCTATGTTTTAACTCAAGGTAAAAGACTGAAAAATGCCTGTGGGAGACTTTTTTAAGACTAGTTATTAATTAGTATACCCAAAATTACTCAGCACCCATTGTCCATAAACTACCACTCTTAAAGTCTTTGACACAATAATGAGGAAATAGCAGAGCTGTGGTTAGAAGCTGGTGTTGTAGGTCTCGAAAGGCGTTGGATGTAGTCATAGGAATTTGCACGCTAGTTTCAATTTTGCAAACATCTCTAAAATCATATTTTCATTTAGTGAGCACAGTGTAACTAAAATGTTCTTCTTTTTCCTTTGGTTTGAATTTATTACACAATTTTTGTTATACTGATTATCTCATGCTGGGTAGATGTTCTCTTTGGCAATCATATATCTTTTTAAATACATAAAAATAAAGTATTTATAGTGTGAAATTTTTTGATATACAGAATCTTATAAAACATGGGGATAGAGGGAGATGGAGATTTTAAGAAGAGGTTCTCGGTAGTTAAAATGTGGAGAAAGGGTAGATTAAAGGATGAGTACTGGCCACGTGAATCCCTTCTAATGAACGTCGACAAAACAGGCAGTCTTCTGAATACTAGATCTCTTTCTACCTAAACCTCTTACTTGACTTCAATGCCTTTTAACTATGACCTTCTGCAATTTCCCGTATGATATTCCACTATTTAAAACGTAGTTGGATGGGGCCAGCCCCGTGACGCAGTGGTTAAGTTCGAACCTTCCGCTTCGGAGCCCCTGGGTTCACCAGTTTGGATCCCGGGTGCGGACATGGCACTGCTTGGCAAGCCATGCTGTGGCAGGCATCCCACCTAGAAAGTAGAGGAAGATGAGCACAGACGTTAGCTCAGGGCCAGTCTTCCTCAGCAAAAGGAGGAGGATTGGCAGCAGTTAGCTCAGGCCTAATCTTCCTCAAAAAAAAAAAAAAAGAGAGAAAGAAATAGCAAAATAAATAAATAAATAAAATAAAATGTAGCTGGCTGATTTCTTTTAAGTGATTTTATTGAGGTCACATTGGTTTATAATATTGTGTAAATTTCAGGTGTACATCATTATATTTGACTTCTGTAAAGACCACATTGTGTTCACCATCAGAAGTCTAGTTTCCATCCATCACCATACACATGTGCCTCTTTCCCCCTTTTGCCCTCCCTCCACCTCAGTCCTCTCTGGTAACCACCAATCTGTTCTCCTTATCTATGTGTTTGTTTGTTTGTTTATCTTCCACATATGAGTGAAACCATACAATTATTTGTCTTTCTTTGTCTGCGTTACTTTGCTTAGCATAATACCCTCAAGGTCTATCCATGTTGTTGCAAATGGCATGCTTTTGCCTTTTTTCTGGTTGAGTAGTATTCCATCATATTGATATACCACATCTTCTTTATCCATTCATCTTTTGATTGGCACTTGGGCTGCTTCCAAGTCTCAGATATTGTAAATAATGCTGCAATGAACACAGGGGTACAAGTATCTTTTCAAATTAGTGTTTTTGTGTGCTTTGGATAAATACCCAGCAGTGGAATAGCCGTATTGTATGATAGTTCTATTCTTTTTTTTTTTTAAAGATAGGCACCTGGGCTAACAGCTGTTGCCAATCTTTTTGTTTTTTTCTGCTTTATCTCCCCAAACCCCCCTGTACACAGTTGTATATCTTAGTTGCAGGTCCTTCTAGTTGTGGGATGTGGGACGCCGCCTCACCTCAACGTGGCCTGATGAGAGGTGCCATGTCCATGCCCAAGATTCAAACCCTGGGCCACCGCAGCAGAGCGCACGAACTTAACCACTCGGCCACGGAGCCGACCCCTCTATTCTTAATATTTTGAGAAATCTCCATACTGTTTTCCACATTGGCTGTACCAGTTTGCACATCCACCTGCAGTATATGAGGGTTCCCTTTTCTGGACACCCTCTCCAGACTGATTTCTTTAAAATTTCAAAATATCCTGTATCATTTAATGAGTCTGTGGAGTGTGACTTTTTGTTCTCAGCTCTATAAGTAAACAGAGCCAAAATCTACAGAGAATAATTCGCATATTTAAAAAAAACCTCATACAGGACAGAATCCTTCCATGATACAGTACTTAAAGTAAGACAAAGCCTGGGAGGGCAGAATCGGCATTCTTGAAAGTTTTCAAACCCCAAATCAGGATATTCCACACAAGGAGCTACGAAAGTTCTACCGCATTTGTTGAAGCAACCTTCCCTCATTTGTGATGTGATCATCCCACGTGGGTTTCCCGCACTCTCTGGAATCCCCGAGAACATCAATAGAAATCGCATCCCTGACCCTTCTTTGGTGGTTTCTACCACCTTCCCTAAGCTTTAATTTACTATGATCTTGCTTATTGCACATTTTTTCTTAGAGTAGAATAGGTCCTTATAACCAAGCATTTTTCACTCTCTGCGAAAGATGTTCCCAGGTGAGGGGCAGAATATGGTTTTCCTTTCATCCAGAGACTCAACAATAAGCAGCTTCTCTTCTTTACTTTTTCCAGGAACTTGTCTTCAAATCAGCTCACTTCCCTTAAACGAGGGGATATCACATAACATCCTCTGTTGGAACACAAGGGCAGTGAGAAAAATCACTCCCTGAGTTACTGTTTTTTAAATGTCAACTTTCTTATGAAGTATAACACGCACACATCCCAGCGTGAAGGATATAGCCCAGTGAACTGCTGTGGATGAACCCCCTGCGGGACCACAACTAGAAAAAGCATCGAGGTTTGGCAGCACTCCAGGAGTCTCTCCAAGGCCCCAGTCACTCCCTACCCTACCCCATCCCGGAAAATAACCATTTTTCTGACTTTTATCACCATAGATTAATTTTGCCTCTTTTCCAGACTTACGCAAATGGAATCAGGTAATATTTACTCTTTTGTACCTGGCTCGACATTCTGTTTGTTGAGGCTACTAAAGCAATCATTCATTCATTTTTGTTGCTGACTCATACTCCGTGGTTGAAAATGCAACAATTTATTTTTCCATTCTATCTTGGATGGATCTTTGGGTTATTTCTAATATTTGACTGTTAAGAACATTGCTGCAATAAAAATTGTTGTGCATGTCTTTTAGAGAGCACATGCACATATTCCTGTGGATATATATCAAGAAGTGTAATTTCCGGGTCATAAACAGTGGAGTGCTGTAGCAGGCTTGCACCAGCTTTTAAGAGCCTACTGTTAATCTTTAGGAAATCTGCAATCTGGTTGTTAAATGTAGACATTATTAAAAGTTAAGTTATATAAACTTCTAATTAAATAAAGTAAATTAGTTTTATTTTTTTATTGAGGGAGAGTAGTGCTGAGCTAACATCTGCTGTCAATCCTCCTCTTTTTGCTAAGGAAGACTGGCCCTGAGCTAACATCCGTGCCCGTCTTCCTCTATTTTACATGTGGGACGCCTACCACAGCATGGCTTGCCAAGTGGTGCCATGTCCGCACCGGGGATCCGAACAGACGAACCCCGGGGCTGCCCAAGCAGAACGTGAGCACATAACCACTGTGCCACCGGGTCGGCCCCAAAAGTAAATTATTTTTAAAATAATAGTAATAAATACTCAAAACCTTTCATTTCTCCAATTTTTTTAAACTATATTTTGGTATTAGCTGTGCTTTCAAAATTATTGGCATTTATTATATCTGTGTGGTAGAAATGTTATATAATGGTGTGCTACCATGCATCTCTTCTCAACTCTGCATTCTGGAATATTATGTTGGTAGCATAATATTGGTTGTGTTGATAGCATTTAAACCACAGAAACTGGCAAACACTGAAACTCAAGATTTCATTCGTTTTGCTGATTTTTGAGACTTAAGAAATAAGGAGAAAATATTAGTAATGCAGATTAAACATAAAAATGTATTGCATCTGTAGCCGTTACATTGTAAATAGCATAAAATTTGAGAAAATATTTTTCGAATATTTGAAAACTCTTATCCAATTCAGCAAAGAATCACTCACATAATTAAGTAAATGAAGTTCCAAAATACGTGTTTTTGGTTTCATTTTTTCTTACTTGTTAAACAAAAATATCAAGCAATATTTATATTGAAACTACACTTGAAGAGTCTTAAACATTTATCAGCAAACCGCTGGTCAGAAGGTATAGTTATGTTCAGTTTTCACAGAAAGGGCCGGTTTTCCAATTTATACCCCCACCAGCAGTGTGAGAGACCCTCACTTGCTCCTCACACTAATATTTTGTTGCAAGTACTTTTTTTTCTTTTAATTTAAGTCTTTATGGTTCAATTGTAGTGGTATCAAATTGTTGTTTTAATTTGCGTTTCCCTAATGACTAATGATGTTGATCATCTTGCTGAATGCTTATCAGCCATTTGGATATTCCCTTTGGGAAGTGTCCGTTTTTATATTTTTTGTGCATTTTCTTGGGTTGTCTGTGTTTTTCTTGTTGCTTTGTAGGAGTTCCTTATATATTCATCATCAGATATACATCTTATATCTAATGTCTTATATCTTCTATATATCTGTCCATTTGTGGTTTGATTTTTCCTTCTCTCTCACTCTCTCTCTTTTTTTTTTTTTGTGAGGAAGATTAGCCCTGAGCTAACATCTGTTGCCAATCTTCCTCTTTTTCTTGAAGAAGATTGTTGCTAAGCTAACATCTGTGCCAATCTTCCTCTATTTTGTATGTGGGATGCTGCCACAGAGTGGATGGATGCGGCCACTCTATGTGTGTAGGTCTGTGCCCAGGATCCAAACCCGTGAATCCCAGGCCCCTGAAGCAGAGGACACGAACATAAACACTACACTACTGGGCCAGCCAATGACTTTTCCCTCTTCTAATGGTGACTTTTAGATCTCAATTTTAATGTAGTCTCATTTATCAATCTTTCCCTTTATAGTTGTGGCACACCATTTAAAAAAGTATTTGCCTATCTCAAGGTCATGAGGATATTGTCCTGTGTTATCTTCTAAAGCTTTATTGTTCTTTCATATTTAGATCTATGGTGCCTCTGGAATTGATTTTTGTATATGGTGTGAGATGAGGGTCAAAACTAAGTTTTCTCTACGCAGGTGTCCAAACGCCATCTGATTTTTCCATATGGATATCCACGTACCATTTGTTGAAAAGACCATCTTACCCCATTGCAGTGTAGTGTGATCATTGTCATAAACCAAACAACTATATATGTGTGTGTCTCTTTATAGACTGTAACCTTCTCCTTTGGTTTATTTGCCTATCCATGTGCCAAGACCTCAATGTTTAATGTAAGTTTTGATATCAGATTTTGTAAGTCGTCTAACTTTGTTCATCCTCAAGATTGTCTTGGTTATTCTTGGCTCTTTGTATTTTCATAACAATTTAGAATCTGCTATTTCTCAACTAGAGGGAGGCAGCAAAAGGGAGGGGATGTCACATTACATAATCTGCTGGTGTATATGTACAGTATGAAAAAAGTCTCCTCCCGATTTTGATGATGCATTAGGTTTGTGAACTGTATCATGAAAGTAACTTGGAGGGGCTGGCCCCATGGCCAAATGGTTAGGTTCATGTGCTCTGCTTCAGCGGCCAGGAGTTTGCCATTTCAGATCCTGGGTGCAGACCTACCTACTGCTCATTAAGCCATGCTGTGGTGGCATCCCATATAGAAGAGCTAGACTGACTGGCAACAAGGATATACAACTATGTGCTGGAGCTTTGAAGAAAAGAAGAACAAAAAGAGGAAGATTGGCACCAGATGTTAGTTCAGTGCCAATCTTCCTCACACACGCAAAAAATATTTTAAAAAAACAATGACTTGGGCTGCAAGTAATAGAAAACTCCAAACCAACTGGTTCAATGTTAAAGAACTTTGTTGTCTCATAACAAGAATCTGTTCCAGAGAATATGGCTCCATTCATGGAATGATCAGTATCTCTGGGTCCACTTGTGTATGATTCTGTTTTCCCTGTATTTTGATTTTATCCTCTGGCTGGTAAGACATAACTGCAGTTCCCAGTAACACGCCTGTGAACAACAATATCAAAGAAAGAAGCATTGTTTTTTTGCCTGTCTTCCTCAGGATCAAAAGTCCCCCATCAGACTTCTCCTTTTGCCTTATTGGCCAGAATTATATCCCACGTTTTTGCCCCAATCAATCACTAGTTAAAAGAATGGGACCACCATGAGTGACTTAGATAGGACCTCAGACTAGGCTTTGTTGTATTAAGTATATGATCTTGCAGAAGTGGGTGTCCATGTGAATAAAAACGAAGTGATGAAAGTAGCTGTAGGATAGGCATATAACTATTTCTACTACAGACAGACTATCCCTTTGGTTACTCAACACCCAAACATGTTCTTCTTCAGTCTACACTTCCAAAGATAATCATGCCTATCTGAATTCATATTATTGTTTTCTGAAAGGAAAACAACCCACTGTCTCTTTCAGTTAATATGTCAAGCCCTAATTCTAGTGTCTCTGGATGTTGTGAAGTCTTATCAGTTTCAGATAAAGCTTCTTATGATCCAGCATCCTAAACAGAGACTTAGTGGGCTGGAGGTTACCGAAGAAGTTGGATGATCTCTGGCTAATGTTGGCAAATATTGGGGTTTCTTCAGAGAATAGTTCCCTTAAAAGTGTCATAGGAATAGGTTTGATTTGTTTCTTATCCATTTCATGGGCTAATGAGCACAGCAGAGCATGTGTCTGCACTTTCAGTCTGAGAATTCATGTGCCATATTCAGGATCCTCTGCGCCTTATCTACTCCCCCGGTCTTCAATCAATGGCCACTGCCTTGATTTTACTTAAAATAATAGCCTTGTATGGACAATGCACTGGTCACAATCCAGCATTTCCCTTTACCTTTGTCTCTTTTCTTGGCTAGAGAGTGGCTAATGGGAAGTACTGGGGCAGCGTGTGGCCCACGAAGCTTGTCTCTTCCCCCAGTTTTATCTCCTACCAGTCTCCAGTCTCCTCTGCTTTCAGAAGGTCATCTTCAACCTAAGCTCATCTCTTTATTGTAGGACTTCGTGAAAGCTTGAAAAATAGACCACACTGAAAACCATCCAGGATCATTCCTGCTAGTTCTTTTAACGCTACACTCTGTCCTGTCTGTGACCAAAGGTATGATAGGTGATAGTTTGGTTAAATGTTTTGCAGAACAAGAGTCATGTAATCTGACATAATGGAGCCCTATCTCTTCCACTCCACTGATTTCACATGTTAGAGTCTGTTTCTCACAGAATCCCTTTCCTTGTGTTATTTTATGATTTAACCGTAGTACATAGTAGCTCATAAGGAAAACCAACTCTGTATTGTTTGAACAGAAAAGAAATGTGGTGAAAGGATTTTGAGTAGGTGTAGAATCTCTGTGTAAGCCAGAAAACTAAGCGTAGAGGTCACTTAGCCAGAAACAAGGGCCAAAATCCTGCCTTGAAACAGGGTTGGTGCAGATAGCAATCTCATCACTGCATAGATGCTGACTGAGAGACTGCTGACCACAGTGGAACTGGACACCTGTGTCTCTGCCATCACTGCAGCTAACATTGGCCCAGGAAACTCGACTGACAATGTTTTGGGGCCACATTGCACTGTGCTCTCTTCTCCCAGAGTTCCAGAAGTGGTGTAGGTCATAAAAGTCCCTCCTGTTTCAGCTTTCCCCTCATCATATCGATCCTCTCTTCCCCATGGTACTTCGGTCAGGAGAGGAAAGGGTAAAACAAGGATGATGACTTCCTGTTTCCCTTCCCTCTATCTCCTTTCCCTTCCCAGAATCCATCTTGTTCAGAAGGAGTTGGCTTTCCCTTCATAGTCCTCTCTGATTTTCACATTTCCACGTTTTCTTTCAGGATACTTAGTCTCACAACTCAGCTTTCATCTGGTAAGGTATCCTCTCCCTACCATGGAAACCATTGTATGGTCTGAGTTGGCCAGGAGTAACACTTGATATGGGAACCCCGGAGTGACCCAGGAACTAGTCATTTCAAATGATAGAAAAATACATTGGTTTAACATTCCCAAAATATTATTCCCCAATATACTACATAGATTTGATAAATCCATAGAACATTCTTTGGGAAATGGCCAACTAAGTGACTTGTAGGTTCTTATATTTTCTGGCCCCAGGCAGAGCTGATTCAGTTAGCACCAACTAGCATGGTTGGGGATTGTAAGAATGTTGAAATATATTAAGTCCCACTGGTTATTAGTATAACAGTAATTGTGATAAGCAGGAAAATTGATTAACAATATAAACCCAGCACACATAGATTGTCTTAGGAACTGCACATACAACAATTCTAATACATTTTTCTGGTTTGAATATCAGAGAGCAGAGTTAGGGACTTTGCCAAAGACGTCTTGTTTCAGGTGACGGGGAATTCTCTCAGCTTTAAAATTATTGGGTGGGAGAGGATGGATGTGGAGCAGAACCGAGAAGGATGTTTCTGGTAAACCCCCCAAAGCAATTGGGGAGCTTCTGGGCATAGCAGGTGTTTGTTTGGGTTCCAACATCTCACTGCATAGTAACAGCCCCCTCAGGCGGCCTGGTGGAGCTTGTTTGACACCTTCTCCTTATCCATGGGTGGGGGTGGCCACCCACGAGTACTGCAAGGAACAATGGGAAGGGACTCTACCTGGAACCTCTTTAACAGCCAAAGGGTAAATGGACCAGGAAGGAGCCACATGAACT
Source organism: Equus asinus (assembly GCF_041296235.1). NCBI lineage: Eukaryota > Metazoa > Chordata > Mammalia > Perissodactyla > Equidae > Equus > Equus asinus. The sequence continues at coordinate 15,464,347 of NC_091816.1, forward strand.
TCCCTCTGATCTGCCACTGATGGTGAACTGATGGACAGAGAGCTGTGTCTCCCCCGGGCATGCCCTCCTGCTTGCGCTTTCCTGAGGCAGACCAAGCCTCAGCCACGACCTTCTTGTCTCCAGGCAGCCCCAAAGCACTTGCCTGGCCTGTTAGTAACTGCTTTTTTACTATAGCATTGCTATTTTCTCCTCTCTTTTTCTTCCCCCTCTGTTTTGTTGTGCGCTGCTCGGTAGCTGAGCTCAGACCTGCAGAGGCTGATCACTGGTTGACACATACAGGACCAGCAGCTGCCATCTCCCACTGCCTTGGTGGTGGGAGACAGATAAAGAGGCGGGCTCCTGGCGACAAAATGAGCCCTCCTCCTCCACCTCACCTCCTCTCACTCTCCTCTCACTCTCTGGTCCACTTATCCCAGGACAGGCTCCCGGTGGGCAACCAGCCCCAGGAGTCCTGTCCTGGATAATGATGGGTCAGGGGGCGTGGCAAGAAAGGAGTGAAGCCTCAAAGAGCAGTGGGGAGATTTGAGAGCTGAGATGAGAGACAGTGACTCTCAGGCACTTCACAGACCACAGATCACCTTGTCATGATCAGTTTAACCGGCAAGGTGTGAAGAAGTTTGATGTGGAAGAAACTTATGTCAAATCAGAGCTCACAAAGGGCCATCATGTGGCTAGTGACAGCCACGTCAAACAGAAGATCCTATAAATAATTTTTAAAAATCAACAAATGATTTGGAAATTATTAGAATGATTTGAGGAATGATGCCACAATTTAATCACTTGGCAAGTCATTTTATAAAATACATGAATTTTTAGTTTTTAAAAGAATGTCTGAAAATATATTCTTTAAATTTTAAAATTTACATATCAATTGATGTTACTTTACTGGTCACTAAATATTTTTAATATAATCCTTAGTCAAAAGTCTATATTACCAATGAAATGTTTGGCTTTTGGCATGCAAGAGCATTTTGAACTTCCTCCCCATAGTATATGAAGACACTCAAATTAAAAACTCTTGATATCCAGGCTCTCACAACAGAAACTTCTTTATCATGGCAGCCATAAAAAATAAGTAATTTCTTATTTCCCCTTTTCTTTCCCTGTTCACCCTTCAGTCCTGGTGAAAGGGGACTACCAAGGATTGTGGGGTTTGTTGATACAGAAATATGTGATGAGTTCCTTTCAGAGAGATTTCTGCGACCTGATTGTGCAGGACCCCAGGATTATTCATCTGTAGAAGGTATCAAAGAGCAGGGGTTATCTTGGGATGATCAGAAGGCTTCACCTGCGAGCCTCAGTACAAGGCTTTTCTGTTCCAGATGTTCCCTTCTTCACTTCCCAGAAGGACCAGAGTTCTATAAATCCTCTGACCCTCTACCTCTGGAATGTCTTTGTACTTATCTCTTAGAAAATTTGAGCAACAAATCGCATTGCAGTTAGCTAGACATTTTGGAGTATTCTTCGTCTCTCTCCCTTTGACATTGGCGTTGACATAGATCTCTTACGTCAGTATAGCTGGGCATCATTGCCTGCTTAGACACATTTGCCTGACTCTTCCCAAGGCCTGAACAGTTCAATGATTACGGAAGTTTTATTATTGCTGTTCAATTTGTGTTTATATATAAGATTAATAAAAATGTCAATTCAGAAGAGGAATAATGAAAGCATTTTATCCCGTAATGGGTCCTTCTAATCTGGAGAGTCACGCTTCCCCGTTTTACCAGTCACCACCAAAAATCTGAAAAACAGAGCCTGGAAGAGGTCTCTAAGAGACTGGGCCTTGAGAGGACTGAGCAGATCTGCTGTGCTGACCCCATGATTTTGGCCAACACATGTAAGTGATGTTGCCTTTGATCTCATACCAGCAACTCTGCTCAGGACTTGGTAAGAGAGAGGAAAAAAAGAAATGGGGAGGGGTGGAGAAGATACAATCAGCACGTGTCTGAATGTCACATGCTTACTCATCCCCATTTCCTGTACATCTTCTCTGACTCATAAGATGATAAGGGTCAGATACTAGAGAATTTGGTAATTGGGAAGGAGAGTGCCAGCTAACACACAATTTTTGCACATATCCATTTGGATGAGTTCAGTTTCACTAGTTTCAGTTGAAATTGATTACAATTTATTGAATGTATATATTGCTGAGGAAGATTTTCCCTGAGCTAAAATCCATGCCACTCTTCCTCTATTTTTTTTTTTTTTTTGAATGTGGGCCACCAGCACATGTTAGCGTGGCTGCTAACAGAGTGGAGTAGGTCCGTGCCTAGGAACCAAACCTGGGCCGTCAAAGCAGAGTGCACTGAACTTAACCACTAGGCCACTGGGGCGGGCCCTAAAGTGATATATTTTTAACTGATTGTATGACCTCTTGGAAAGTCAAATAACCCATCTGAGGCTCAAGACTAACAACTATTCAGGACAGTTGGTTGATATTAAATGCTGTGGTGTACATGATGCCTGGTACAGGATAGGCAGTTAGTGTTAGTCGATGTTCACTTTGTTTTCCTGATTACTGATAAAGATGGTGCATGCATAAGAACAACAAAACTGCTCAAGGAGCTTTGGGAGATTCAGGTCTCATAGCCACAAATGGTGGTATTAAATACAAGGGAAAGAAATAACGGAGCCTCTCCAAGTAACTGACAACACAATGCAACATAATGGAAAACAGCTGGCCAGTAAAGTCACAAATCACGCAAAAAAGACCCTGACAAAAGTGATCTTGGGGGAGCTGCTCAAATAATACACAAATCTATTGATAATATTTGTTAGACCAGAGTAAAATATGCTATATATATTTCTTGATAGAAGGATCATGTGAGTCGGATCACAGGAAGGTATGTCTATGGCACTCTGAAAATATGGCCATTACACTGCAGCAATGCTTACTATTACTTCCAGTAGACCCCAACCCACCGTGACGGTTAGTTAGCTCCATCAATCACTTTTCCCAGGACCTGCTAGTCTTTGGACTAATCATATTCCAAGTTTTGAGCTGAGGGAACAGACAGACTGTAAAGAGCTAAAAGCAACCATAAGTCTTCCTGGATCAGCAAGCTCGATATCAATGCTATTCAAGGCCCTTCTTTTAAAATTTTTTTTATTGAGATAAAATTCACATAGCATATTTTAAGCATTTTGAAGTATATAATTCAATGGCTTTTAGTATATTCATAATGATGCGCAACCCTCACCATCATCTAATTTCAGAATATCTTCATCACCCCCGCAAGAAACCTCTCTTTTAAAGTGAACATACTTCTGGAAGGGCAACACATAAAGTCAAGCACTAACATATATATGTTTTCAGATTGTTTTTAATTCCAAAAGATGGTAAAAATTTACTGTGCTAAGGAAAATGAATCACTTGAAACAGGGAGAGAGAAATATTGAAACAAGTACCAATAATTTACATTTTGGGTAGTCGTGGTGGCCTGCCTACAACAGAGCATCCAATGGTCCCTGCCTCCTGACAGTCACAGCCTGTGTCAGCTCCTCCTGCATCGTGTCAGGATTCGTCTGTATGACCAATAGAACACTGCAGGAATCATGCTATGTCACTTCAGAGGCCGGGTTATAAAAGACATTGTGGTTTTGTCTTACTCTTTCTCAGATTATTCCCTGTGGGAGAAGCCGCTTGCCCTCTCAGAAAGATACTCAAGAAGCCTACAGAGTGGCTTACTTATTAAGGGACTGAGGCCTCCTGCCAACAGCCATAGGAGGCAGCCATCTTGGAAGCAGATCGTCCAGCCCCAGTCAAGTCTTCAGATGACTGCAGCCCTGACCAGCAGCTTGATTAGAGCCTCTTGAGAGACCCTGAGCCAGAAACATCCAGCTAAGCTGCTTCTGGATTCCTGAGCCTTAGAAACTGTGCGTGATCATAAAGGTTTGTGGTTTTACACAGCTAAGTTTTGAGGTAATTTGCTACAGAGTAATAGATCACTACTATACTAGTGTTAGGGTAATCATTCAACAATAATGCAGCGTGAGAAGAGGAAGTAGCTGTTCTGCATAGAGCAAAGTACCTGTCGCTCATAGACATATAATCAGTGAAAAAACCCTTTAACTGGCATAAGTTTGAGCAGGTCAGATGGCAACTTCCTTTACCTAGGCCTCTCCCTGTCCCCAGACTGCTCTGTTACAATCTCTTTTCCCAGTGAAGGCAGTCCTTGCTCAAATAAAACCCTCTCATACAGAAATCATAGGCCTACATGGTGTGACTTTATCCGGGCCCCATTTATGCCTAGAGATGGAGGATTTTGATCCCCTGAATCTCCACAGGGATGGAGCTGAGAGAAGGTTGAGCTAAATACTTTCCAGAAGGGCCTTCTAATTTTTCTGTTTGTTTTCACTGGATTTTCTGAAAGAGGTAAAACAAACAAATAAAACACCTTAAAGTAAATCAAATAAAATGTCAAACCAATTTAAAATAAGTAGGGGATCAGGGAAGAGACACTGAAAATGTTAAACCAGGTATTAATACCTTCATTATTCCTTAATTTTCCAGAAAACAACAGGTTTCTCATGCCTTGCTTAAAAATTTACTCAGACCCTCTATTCTCTGAGTTGCTTAAACCACTCTACAGTGTTTTCTCTTGGCACCAAAATATGTTTATATAATTCAAACCTCCAGTCTGTTCAGATCTTGTTGAAACTTGTGATGCTTTGCTAGCTGCTAGCGGAGCACACGCATTTTTAGAGTTTGGGCCATAGACTTAAGCCACGTGTGACTAGATGTTTGCCTGATCAGTTTCTGTCACCTTGTCAACAAGTTACTGGAGGAGGTGTTCCTTTTTGTTTTGCAGGAATGTGCCCCAAAATGGGCTTAATGACCTTGAGTCCTGATTTTCTTGGATTTGCAGTGGCTCTTTGATGGCAACTCTGAGAATAAGCCAGATGCTGTCCAGATACTAACATCAGCAGTTGGGAACCAAGGAGCTCATCTCCTGTTTCATCAAATAAAAACATAACACAGATGCATTTTATTAATTGGGCATGAAGGACAGACATTGGATCCATAGGCCCACTGGTTTTTAAAACAGGCCAAAAAAAGTAATCCAGACTGTACTCAGGGGCTCTCAGAATCAGGTGTCCAGACTAAGTGATGATGTCCTCAAGCCTGACCCTTTCTGCAGCCTCCTCTTCTGTTTCTACTGGTCTTTGGAACTGTGCTTTGTGTGAGCTAATTAGTTAAAAAAAAAAAAAATTTTCGTTGCTTACATTTTGAGCTATTTCAGTGATAAAGGTCCAGAGGCAACATAACAGACGTCTGTGCAAGCAACATCAAGATTGAACAAATGTTAAAAATTTAGATTCTGTCTTTTGGGGAGAGAACATATTGTGGACAAAGTCAGGGCTCTAGGCCTGTGGTCGACTTGCCCTCGGTTATACCCAAAGACCCACACTCTTGTTTAGTTGCCTCCCTTTGAGTCACAGAGCCTGCGACTTGTTTCTGATTAATAGAATGTGGCAAAGGTGATGGGGTGTCACTCTCTGGATTAGATTACATTATATGGCAAAGGTTAAGGGATTTTGTGGGTGTCGTTATAGTCCCGGATCAGTTGAGTTTAAGTTTACTAAAGGAGATGATCCGGTTTGGGCCTAATCTAATCAGGAAGCCCCTTAAAAGAAGGTCTGGAGATCAGAGACTTGCAACAACAGAGAACCTTTCTCCTCATTGCTGGTTCTGAAAAAACAAGCTGCCGTGAGCTCTGCAGCTGCAAGGGGAGGAATCCTGCCAACCACTCAAGGGAGCTTGGAAGCAGACTCTTTTCTAGTCTAGCTTCTGAATGAGAACATGGTCTGATTGACACTTTAATTTCAGCCTGGTGAGACCCTGATCAGAGAACCCAGCTAAGCCCCACCTGGACTTCTAATCTACAGAAACTGTACACAGTAAATGGGTGTTGGTTTAAGCTGTTAAGTTCATGGTAATTGTTACTGTAGATAGAAAACTAATACAAGCCCTAATCTCATTCCTCTATCTCCTTCCCCATAGGTAACCATGTGACATGACGTTCAGCCTTACAAGAATGGAGGGAAATACCAATGAAAACAATGAGACGCCATTTCACACCCCTCCAACGGACAAAAATTTAAACGCCTGATAACCTCAAATGTTGGAGTAATGGGAAGTTTCATATACTGGAAATGGAAATGAAAATTGGTATAGCCATTTTGGAGAGAAATTGTATAAGGTTCTACATGACCTAGCGATTTCACTTTTAACATGTTTTTATACTTTTATGACATATATTGTACACAGGTTTTAATACATATTATCCATGAACAATATTGGGTATTTTTGTGTGTTTTAAATTTTACATAAATAGCATACTTTTGGAACTTGATTTTTTATTCACTATTATGTTATCCAGATTCATCTATTTTTGATACATACAAATTATTCTTTTTTTGTTTTTTTGTGTTTTTTTTTGGTGAGGAAGATTGTCCCTGAGCTAACATCTGTGCCAATCTTCTCTATTTTTTTGTATATGAGAGGCCACCACAGCGTGGCTTGATGAGCAGTATGTAAGTCTGCATCTGGGATCTGAACCCATGAACCCCAGACCACCAAAGCAGAGCACGTGAACTTAACCACTATGCTACCACCTGGCCCAGATTATTCTTTTTAACTCAGTAAATATTTCATTACCTTCCAATACCACAGTTTATCTACCCCCAAACTTTACTAGAGTGAACATATCTGTAATTATGTTGGGGAAGTTTCTCTAGAGAATATGCTTAGAAATGAAATCGCTGGGTCAAACAGGCATTATAAAATTTCTCTCTGAAATGGCTATAGCAATTTTCACTCCCACTTCTAGTATATGAAACTTCTCATTACCCCAACATTTGGGGTTGTCAGGCATTTTATTTTCTGCCAAGGTGAAGGGTGTGAAATGGCATCTCCTTGCCTTAACTGGTATTTCCCTCATTCTCATGAGGCTGAGCATCACCCCATATGTTTTTGTTCATTCCAGTTTCTTCTTTACTGATTGCCTGTTCGTGTCTTTCACCCATTTTCCTATAGGGTAGTTATTATTTTCCTCGCTGACTTAGGGGACGTGTTTATATATTCTGGCTCTCAATCTTTCACCAGTGAAATGCACTGCAGATATCTTACTCCAGTTAGTTCCCTTTCAGAAAACATATTTATGGGGAAGCTGGGTTATCTCAGCTGCAAAGTGTGGATGGTACAGTGGAACTCACAGATACATGAAATAATGTACACGCAAGCCCCTGCTCCAGTGCCAGGCACAGTTTAGGTGTTGAGTAACTATGAGTTTCCTTCATCTCCCTTTTAAAGACCTTCCTGACCCAGTAATAGGGCAGTGGCTAAGAGAATGGGCTCTGGACTTGGTTGGACTGAAGTCTTACTGAGTCCTACTGGCTCACCCTGTGCTCTTGGGCCACTCTGCTTTGAGCTCTGTAAGCCTCAATTTGCTCCTTTGTAAAATAGAAATCATAATGCTTGCTTTCTAGAGCCATTTGGAATAAAGCTCCAGCTGGCACGGTGTCTATAACACAGTGAGCCCTCGAAACAATGGTAGTTCCCATTATGTCATCATTATTGTTAGAAAAGATGAGAACTGCAAAGAATAACAAAGTGAACTAGAATGTGATAAAGTCTCTCTAAAAGATGTACTAGCTAACTAGTATCAGAAGGCAGAGGAGAAGGAGAGATTACATCTAGCCAGGGGCTGGTGGAGACTCAGGGAAGGCCAGAGGAAATGCCATTTAAATGCAGCTTGGAAGAAGGGTGGGTGGAATACAAATAGACAAAACTGAAAGAGAAGGAAAATTTTGCAAATAAAATTTTTAAAATGTGGGGGTATTAAGCAACGCAAACAAACAAACAAAACCCCTCGTATTCCAGCTGTGCGAAAGTGTGGGATAACGTGAGAGGGTGCTGGAGACAAGCTGGAAAGGAATGTTGAGACCAGATCACAGAAGCTCTTAGACGGCTTGGGACTTTGAAGTCAGATAGTGATGAAATAGCATTTAATCTTTGAAGATATCAAAGCACATTTTGCACTAAATAGTATCCCATGCCCTGAAAAGGACCTTCTCTGTGCAATGATGGAGTGCTTTTGGCTATGAAATAACGTTTGTCACAGGCGTCAGTGAATGACTTACCCAGAGGTGGGAGTGGGGAGGACTGAGGGACTGTGCACGTGATGGACGTAAAGGAAGCCAGCAGGTATGTCAGGGCGCAGGGCGGTGGGTCAACGGCACTATGGGATCCAGCTTGAAGCTGCTCAATCACTACCATCCCGTACTAGGGATCAACAGAGGATGAATTTTTTCTCCCTTAGATGGGATCAGTTCCTAAATATGACCCAGAAAAGGCAAAAAAGTAAGTACATAGCCTTCCTCATAGGCATTCCTTACAGATCCATGTAATAGTTTGAGCCATGTTAAAAAAAAATTGGATGCAACACAATTCTTTCAGAAAATTTTGTTTTAGACAGAATGTGTACCACTTATTATCTGCCTAAGTCATAGAATTTGGTTATACCAAAATATATTGGATTTACAATTATCTTTGTTTCTATGTTTTGTCTAGACTTTTCTCCTAATTTACCACCACATGATCAATTAACTTTAAAAGATGCTTTCGTCTAACTTGTGTGAGGAATCTAAAATAGTCAAACTTGTAGAAGCAGAGAGTAGACTGATGGTTGATAGGCACTGGTGGAGGGGGATGGAAAAGGGAGGTATTAGTCAAAAGGTACAAAGTCTCAATTATACAAGATAAATAAATCTTAGAAATCTACTGTCCAGCATAGAGCCTATAGTTAACAATACTGTCTTGTACACTTAAAAATTTGCTGAGTGGGTAGGTATGTTAAACATTTTTATCGCAAAAAATAATAATAACAAATAAAGAGGGTAAGTGGAAACTTTTGGAGGAGATGGATATGTTTATGGCACAGATCGTGGCAATGGTTTCACAGGTATATACTTATTTCCAAACTCATCAAGTCATACATTAAATATGTACAGCTTTTTATATGTCAATAATACATTAATAAAGCGGTTTAAAAAATGCTTTGGTCTTGTATTATTGTTTTCCTAACGACCGAACATTGCAGAATCTATTTACTCATAAGAGAACTGACTTTCAAAAGATAACTAGATACAGCTGCAAAACTCAATGCATCCAAATTATGAGTCTGAGGTTAGAACTGTTTCTATTTTTTAAGCAAGTTCTAGGCTTCAGCATGGTGAATGCTTCCTCTCAAACAGAAAATGGTGAGTAATTCTTCTAGTAAAACCAGAAATGAATCAAGCCACAAGAAATTTCCATCACTTGACCTCTATCCACCCACTGTAAAAAAATCCAAAGACATTTCTAGAGGAAAAACGGAGAGTGTTTACCGTGAACTTACCATCTTGCTGACCCTCTTGGTCCAAAATGATTCTGCTGGTGTTGGCTGTCCAGTGGGCCCGGATAGAGCTGAAATGATCTTTGTGAGACCAGCAATTTTCCCCCACTTTCTAACAGGCCTTTTGTAGCATCTGGCAAGAAGTAAGCAAACAGCAGGTGTATTCACCATTGTCTATTTTTGGGAACCATTTCTTAAGCATTCTAATCTTTTTTTTCATCTTAATCTAATTGGTAGAAAACACGAGAAGCTTTTTGAAACAAGCTTATTGTAATGAAAGTTTGTCTGAGACTTTATAAACACAGTGTTTAATTACTCAGAACACTTCATCCTTGTTTAAGCCAGAAAATATAGGAAAAAAGTATGAGAGAGGAGTTGATAGTTAGTTTTTAAATCTTCGCTTCAAAAGACATTTTAGCTGATTTTTCTTTATTAAAAAGTTATCTCTATTTCATATAAAGGGAAATCGGTCTCTGAGAAGGTCCCTGACTCCTAATAGTGCAGATGTGATGGTGGTTCTGACGAGAAACTCGAGCTTGTGATTCTTCATTGTCTATATTTGTTATCTGTCAGATCATGCTTCGCAAATGACGCTTGAAATACTATTTTTCATCAAGAGAGTTTTCTTTGTTAATAAATTAAGTGAGGCAATTTTTTATATTCCTATCAATTTTCTGTAATTTTCCCTAAGTAGCTGCTCCAGATGGCGTGTTGGAGACCGGAACGCAGGGTATTAAATGCTTTCAGGATATACTGCCATCTCTAATAATACTTTCTTCCTGATAACATGGCCAACCTTTTTCTTCCTAATACTTATCAAATTAACCAAAAAGGGACCTGCCAGAAGGAAAATTCCTATTTCCTCTTTGAGAAGGAAAATTCCTATTTTCCCTTCAGAATTAGAGGTTTTTTTATGTGGACTTCGGCACCTGCAAAGCTGGGGCAGAAACACAGCTCACACTAGTGAGCAATTTGGCCTCGTTGGTAAATAAAACATATACCCTTCTAATCAGTTTCATTTAAAATTAAACACAAATTATGTTCCAAGTACGGTTAAAGGCATTGTTTTGGCAAAGTAACTTCACAGGCTGAGTCACTGAGGTTGTACGATACTGTTCCAGGTGGTACAAAGTAAACATCTAGGCTCAGAACTCTCCTCTCCTGTTTGGTTTTGTTTTGTTTTTTCTTCCTTTGGTCCAAGTTCTAAGAATTCAGTTGGGCACAGGACTCTATTTAAAAGGTAAGTTTTCTACTCAGATATGACATATAGGCATGTCCCTGTTATCATTTTCTGAAAGTTATGGAAATGAAATGGCTGATACTGTTGGCCCAGCATGGGCAGAGGTGCAGAAAGTCTTCTTCGATTAGCTTGTGCAAAACTTCCCTAACACTTTCTCTTGTTTTCATGATATTCAGCACTCTTAACATCACGCCCTCAAAAAAATGGAAAAGAAGCTTATTGATTGGGTACGATCAACAAAGAAGGAAATGGAGCCCATTGCTCTCCCCTAGCCTCCCATCCTGGGCCATGGGCAGCACACTCTTCAGTGCTGGCAGCAGGAGCTAGTGACAGATGGGAAGTTAATAACCACTCTTGGAACATGACTTGGCTGTGTTCAGGCCCTGTTTTCAGTTTCTTGGCTGCTTACTTTAATGGAAGTCATTGAGACTGGGTTGGGTCTAAAAGTATCATGTGACTCAGCAAGGTATGCATGGCATCGGCTTTTGTCTGTGACCAGATAAGACTTTTTATAGACTTCCCCCTTCCCCGACTCTGGGAGGGGGACGAAACAAAACAAACCTCTAGTGTAGTTTACACTTAGTCCAACCTAAAAAATAAAACAATCCTATTGGATAAAAAATTTCTCATTTGAATAAAAATGTTCTGTCTCTCAGATCACTCCCTCTGTCTCTGCCTTCTCCCTAAGATGGTGCAGTTGGCATAGAAGGTGGTAAGGGGTGGCCACAGAACCTCGTGAGTTTGGGGGGAAAAGGGTACTCTGGTCTCGTGTTGAATTTGGAGCATGTTCTGGCAACATCTGCTGGTCTCTAGAGTGATGTTGCTTAGTCAACTACTTCCAAACCTGCTATTTTGGGCTGATGAACGCATGGGTCTTTCTTTCGGGTAACGCTTCTGGGCAGCACAAGTCAACTCTCACAGGCTGGCTCTGCTTCTCCTCATCTCCCACCTCCTGCTGACTTCTGAGTCTCTGTTTCATCCTCCACGTGGTCACCTGGCCAGAGAGTCTGCCCTTAGCCTCTGTTGTGGGTCACTTTCCCATATCCTAGCAGCCCCATGGCAGGTTCACCGGCCCTCAACACAGAGTCCTTATCTCACGGGAAGGAGAGTAGCCTGGGAAGCTACACTTCAAGCCATTTCTCTACTTGACTACATTGCATCTTCAAATTTACTTGGATGGACTGTTCCTCCTCTGGGATGTGGCTACGTATGAGGTGTCCTCCTCCCTGAGTCCCAAACAAGCAACACGACGAGTCCATGCGCTCAACTTCTATAATAGATTTCAGAGGGAGGAATCAGGGCACTTCCGTCTCCCCATCTCGCTCTCCTCTCTCTCTCTCTCTCTCACTCTCTCCCTAAGTCCTTTATATAATCGTCTCAGGGCTGGAAAAGGGCAGCTTTCTCTCCTCTTCTGTTCTGTCTGCCCCTAAGCTCAAACTCCAAGCTAAAGAAAAAGATAAGTGAATTCAGCTAATCCTTTCTTGTGACAAAGCATTGCCTGAAAGGTTTTTGTTTTGCTTCATTTAAACCATATTTCTAATGTTTTTTAAAGCTCTAAATGTTTTGTTTCACTTAAACTAAACTAAACCATAGTTTAAATGACAGAAACTGAACATTATCGGTCATTTTGTTGTTGCTGTTAGTTTTGTTTTGTATTCTTTTTATAGAAGTGGTAATCTCCTGCCTTCGGGCGGATGGGTACCCTGAGGGTCGGAGGACCAAGGCCACGTATTAGGAAATTCAGAAGTTAAAAAAGCACAGACATAATTGTCAAATTATTTCCCCCATCGCATTTGAACTACCCCAAATCTTCACAGAAATTTAGCAGAATAGGTGTAACTTTTGATGCTGTTCTCTAGATGAGGAAACTAAGCTTTACCTAAACAGATTTCACACTGCATCTAGCTGCAGAGCCCACCCTCCTTTCCTGCGTATCATGCTGCCTCTGTTGAAAAGCCGGAAGTTCAGATAGAGATCAAGAGCCAAGAGTGGAGCTCAGAAAGGAACCTTGCAAATGGCATCATCCACGCCCACTCACAAGTCAGGGAACAGAGCAGAGACAAATATGGCTCCCGTCACTACCACACCAGGCGATCTTGGATATCTAACTGTTCAAGTAAATGCCGGGCCATTCAGTATTTACTGAAATGTGTCATTCAGTAGAAAAAAAGATCCGGTGCATCTGATTGCTGTTTAATGATAAAAACAGAATCAACGCCTGACTTCATCAAAAAGGAGCAGGCTGTGAGGCACCTTGCCTGAATTCTTGATATCATCTGGGAAGCTCATAAATCATTCCATCGTCTTGTGAGGAGAGGAAGAGCAGATTCTGCTATTTCACCCTCCGGATCCCATGCTCTCTAAGTCTCCACTCTTCAGGCGGATGTCACACGATTTGAGTTCAGAGAATTTAAAGCTTAATGGGCTATTATTTGATAACTAAATAATTTGTTTCAAGCTTGCTTTATTTAAGCTTATAAACACATTGCTTTGTTTTCAGTTGCAGTTTACTCCGTGTAAATTTTCTTTCCCTACTTATTTTCACTTGATTTTATAAGGAATGCTCACAATCATTTGTGATTCCAAGAAGAGTGAGCTCTAACCCTTGGGCAGAGTGAAGAGGCCATCTCTCTGCGGGTGTGTCCTCAACGAGGATGTTAGAACCTGAATAGGGTAGGAAGGACCTCCTTAGAAATGAGTGGCCTGGTGTGTGGGGTCGGAGCCTAGACTGGGTGAAGAGGGTGTCTCTGCAGAGAGCAGAGGCAGCCTGGAGAATGAAAGCCCTAAGAGCACCAGCAGGGGTTCCATGGAGGAGGCAGAGGTGGCAGCCAAACCTTGGGGTGTTGGAGCCGAGGTGTGGTGGGAAAAGCATTTACATGGGACAGTGGGCGGTGACAGCAATCAGAGATCATTCACATGCTGGAGAATTGATCAAATAAGCAGATGTACAAAGAATAATGGGAGACAGATTTCTCACTCATGAAATGAACCTAGCGGTGTTGGGTTGGAATTGGTAGTATGAACATATGGTTTTTCAACATAGAGAGGTAGAAAGGAAATATAAACAGATTTAAATGTACACACAGACATATATATTTTGCCTGACTGTCCAGTGAGGAGGTCTGAGCACAGTGACGATCCATAAACAGTGAGCAGCACGCCTAGCCCTCCGATCTGGTTTTCTCAACACCACTCTTCACAAAAAGGAACCAGCTTCCTTGGAGGACTGACCGATTCCGGGCCTGGGGCAGAGAAAGTACAAGGTGGGACAGGAAAACCTTTCTTGCATCAGAAACTAAGAAAGTGCTCAAAGAATGATGGGGACATGTCCAAGAAACACAGGGCCAGGTTGAAGGGGCTCCCACTGGCCGAGTCTGAGACAATTTGTGCTTTAGAGTAAACAATAATACTAGGAGATTATAACCTATTGAATAAAATAGAAAACCATCAGTCCATACTGATATAAATAAATGAGTAAATAAATTACAAGTTTGATGAGAAATCCCTCTGCGCAAAATTTGATTACAAAGAGAAGAGGAGTAACTTTGCATTGGAGAAGGCTGGCAGTCCATAGCCAGGGATCAAAGTGAGCATCACCAGAACAGGACCAATGGAAATAACGTGCCACCCATCGTGTGCAATGAGAAGACCACAGCATCATGTCTGTGATGCTCCTGCCAAAGATGCATAACCTGAGTCTGATCCTGAGAAAGCAACAGATGACCCTAAACTGAGGGACATTTTACAAAATAACTTACTTAGAGTCTTTAAAAGTGCCAAGGTCATGAAAGTCTGAGCAACAGTTCTGGAGGGAAGGAGAATGACAAGACTGAAAGCTAAATCCATTATGTGGCTCTGAACTGGATCCACTTGCTGTAAAGGACGTTATTGGAACAATTAGCAAGGTGGAGATCTGGGGATCAGATGGTAATTATACATCAAGGTTAATTTTCTGATTTTGGTGGCTATATTGTGGTTGTGTGGGAGACTGTCCTTGTTTGTAAGAAATGCATGTTAAAGTTTTCTGCCCTTATGGGGTATCACGTTGGTAACTTACTCTCAATGATTCAGAAAGAAAGTCTTTATAGTTTCCTGATAACTTTTCGGTAAAAAAAGAATCCTTAATAGCATATTAGATAACAAATAAATGTGTGAATAATTAAAGCAAAGATATTTAATGGAAACTTTAGACACAGACCCTGGCATATTTATTTCTATAGCTACCATAGATGGTTAGACAAAACTGGCCCACTGTGCTAGTTTAATCTGAAGCAGAAAAATGTAATTGGTGTGAAGTTTTAGGTCACCTTTCACTGAATTATTATGATTATCATGATTACTTTTAAATTTAAAATAATTGCAAATGTATGGAAAAGTTGTAAGAATAGTACAAAGAACTTCCATAAACCTTTAAACTTCACCTAAACTCAACATGTATTAACATTTTACCATATTTGATTTTTCACCTCTTTCTCTGTGTTTTCTGAGCTATCTGATGATAAGTTGCAGACATTAAGCCCCTTTCCTCTTAAATGCTTCTGCCTCTGTTTCTAAGAACAAGGATATTCTCTTACATGACCACTGTACAAGAATCAAATTCAGGAAATGTAGCATTGATACAATATATATGGCCCATATTTTAATTTTGTCCACTATCCCAATAATTTCCTTCACATCCTGGTGCAGGATCTGATCCAGGTTTGTACATTACATCCAGATACCATGTCCCTTTAAGCTGGACCAGTTCCTCAGATTTTCTTTGTCTCTCATGATACTGAGAGTTGTTTTGTAAATATCCCTCTGTGCGGGTCTGATGTTTTTCTCTGGATTTTTGTCCCTCTACCTCCTCCTCTTTTCTGAGCCAGTTTTCCCATGTGTATAGCTGGCTCTTCTTTTTCTGCCTTATTAAATTCCACCAAATCCCAGAAATAGACACTTGTTTTGATGGGTGGATTGTTTACAACACAAGCTTCTAATTTTTTTTTACTTTACTGGGTAAACTGTGGATCAATACCTGAATAATCTTAATAATTTAGAATTATATAAGGACAACAAATGGATTAGTTTAGAGAATTACAGAAGAACTAAATTCACAGCTGGAATGAACGATTTACCATTGACTAAACAATTAAGAATAACCCTACACAGCAAAATACAAATCGTGGACTTACAAACCATCATAGCCGCAGTGTGAGCCTGGCATTGCTTAGAAACTGCATCTTTATAAAGCGGCTATAGAACACTTAGCTTGCAGGAATAAAGGTACTGTTTCTGTTCGGCGCGGGCCTCCCTTCATCAGGCCAGCTGGCTGCTGAGCTCTCACACTGGTTCCCTCCCTAATAATAGCACACTGTTGTGTTGTAAGGAGACTTGTGAGTACATGAAGTGAGAAGGTAGAGAACTAACTATAAAAGATGAAACAACCCAAGAGCAAAGAGGTTGTTAAGTGTGCTTAATTTCAGGGAAGGTGGGGCTGGGATGGGCTAGAAAACAATGGGTAGAAGGATTATGCTAAATATAGAAACAGATCTCCACGAAACACACAGGAATATAATGCGCTAATTATGTAACAAAACATCCACCTCATTTAGCAGTATTATAACCTCAGGATTCTCACAGCCACAGTATTTTCATCCCTGCCAATATGGGTAACTGTTAGCTTATAAACCGTGAACATGGTAACGTACGATTTAATATTGAGAGTACTGTCCAGCTGGAAGACTGTTACCCTAATCATAAGCATATTTTTGCTGGGTATTTTGATAAATTATATTATGCAAAAACTAAGCAATATTAATACTCATATCCTTCTACTGAAACAACCCCCCTCCAAAAGGGAAAGATTGTTTATAAATGTTAAAGCAAGCATTTAATGAGTTTATATTACTTATGAGTTTTTTTAAAGTACTCTCCTAAGAATGATGGTATTTTGTTTTAATCTGTTTCAGATGCAAAATAGAAGACTTACCAGATATTAGTTGGCCCTGCTTCACTCTAACTTCCGAGTCCATGCTGCCACCTGGTGTTCACTGAGTGCCTCCAGCTTTTAGGCAAATGAGTTTGGTATTTGCTGCTGCCTGCTGGACATTTCAAGGGGAAGCTCTCCTCACTGCAGCCTCCTCACGCCTACCTGTAGACGCCTCATCTTCTCATCCCTTTTCTATTCCTGCTACTGTTCCCAACCTTTTGTCCAATGGCTGACATAGACAGCGCCTGACCTGTTAGTTGGATGAATGAATGATGCTTGTCACCAGACTGGAAAACATGAAGCCAATTTTAGTTCTCTCTTTGCTCCCCACCGAATGGCCAAAGCTCTTTACCCATTGCCATCCCTTAGTGAGATCTTTACAGTCTCATGTTTGGATCAGTTCTCACTTATGTGTCTCTTCTTCCAACTGAAATTGAAATTTCCCTTCCTCTTCTTTCTGCCAGTATCTCAACTTTCCTTGAATGCCTGTAGCCCTTGCTTTCTGCACCAGAGATGTATAAATAAGGTAGTCAAGTGGATAAGGCTCTAGAGACAGGAGATATAGGTATGGATTCTAACCATCACTTACAAACTGGGTGAATTATGGACAGTAATCTCCTTAAGACCTGTTTCTTCATCTACAAAGTCGGGGTAATAATCACCTCCTCCAGGTGTATATGTGGATGCATGTGAAGTGTGGGAGAGCAAGAGTGTTATTTTTAGATTGCTTCCACTTGAGTCACTGGCCAAGACAGAAGAATATTTCCTAAGGAAAGAACTGCTGTTTTGTTTAGAAAATATCTTGATATGTCTTCTGGGTCTGAAAGGCAAAGCTACTTTTCTCATCCTTCTCCCCCACAAGTATAGATCACGGAAAAGGACTGAATTCTAAGAGAGCTGATTGTCTCGGTTTAGTAGAATATTTGAAATCCAGATATTTATAGTCAGTCGAGGAAAGAGGATGTAAGGTCGAGGAGCCTGAAATTTGGAGAAAAGGAGGAATAGGTGGAAGAGGTCTTTGGAAAGAAGAAGAGAAAGTGTTAGATGTAAACTATTCAATCTTAGCTTGTTTTCTACTCTGTTCTGTACTTAATGCCCTTTACTTTTTTTCCTCTAACTTTCAGAATCGTTTGTTGCTATAATGCACGAGTGTGAGTGGTGTTTTAGAGAATGAGGAAGAAGGGAAGAGTTTCATGAGTGGGATAAAGCAGGCAGAAAGAGGACCAACATGCCAGTGGTCAGCTGAGAGGGGGCACTGAGCATCAGGGAGAAGGAATCTGGGCAGAGGAGGCAGGAGAATGCAACACTAACCACCCCACTCTCACTCCCTCATTCGAACACACTAGAAAGTCGCCAAGATATTGTGGAATGTGTCGGATTGTGTACATTATGAGGGATGGAGGCTCAGGGCATTCTGTTTCAATATTAAAGGAAAGGGACCCACAGAAAGCTGAAGGACTCGGGAGTGTGGGAGTTACATTTGAAAAGCACTTCACAGGATGCCTAAGACAGAGGAAACACTCCAACGGTGAGTGGGGAGAATACTAATTAGGCCACTATCCAGTGACTATCATTACCATTTACTCAGAGGTGAATCGTGTATGTAGGTGTTCTGTGATCTCCCTTAAAGCATTGAAACGAATTTCTCATTATCTCTTGTGCATGCTGGTACTTTGTCCTCACATGCCTTTCTCTCTAATACAGTGTAAACTCTGAAATCAGGGGCTGTAGCTGGGTCTTCTATACCTGCCCCAAAGCTCCTAGTTTGGTATCTTGTACAGAGTAAACTCTTAAAATATTTTTGATTGAGCCACCCCGATACGTGGCGCTAGCTCTTGACTTATGCGTTCTGTTGATGAACAGGGACAACATGGAGGATTTACCTTTAGATGTTCTCCAGATCTCAGATCCCTTCCCTGCCAGACCTTTAAGGAAGGGCTTCCCTGAGAGAAGCAGATGAGTTTAGATTACATTTCTTGTTGTTCTTCAAAATGCAGGCTGTGCTTGGGATGTTAAGGTATCTGTATCCTGGTCGCTTCACTGAAAACTGGGATCAGAGTGAAAATGTTAGCCCAAAAAGGCTCTAGCTTGGAGCCTATTTGAGAAAGTCCATGAGCAAAGGGCCTCATTAAACAACAAGAGCTCTGTGCAGCCATCCTGGAAGCAAGGCTCCCCGCTGCCCTGCTGGTGCTGGTGTGAGACCCAAGTGCGTTTACTCGTGGGGGTGTGGCTGAAATGGCCTCCATATAACAGATTGGTTTTTGCAATCCATGCTCATGAGAAGGTGGTTCGACTTACAGCTGGAGTCATCATCTGTGACACTGCTTCCTTATTTCTCACCTCACTCAAAGCCTTTGCTCCAGAAAAATCATCACTAACCCTCAGATGTAGGGACCAGAAAGAAGCAAGGGAGGGT
Source organism: Equus asinus (assembly GCF_041296235.1). Classification (NCBI taxonomy): domain Eukaryota; kingdom Metazoa; phylum Chordata; class Mammalia; order Perissodactyla; family Equidae; genus Equus; species Equus asinus. The sequence goes on from NC_091816.1 coordinate 15,483,369, forward strand.
GTAGGGAGAGATGCGTGGGGCTTTGATCCCTCTCACCTGGGAACACCTGAGAATCATTCGTTATTCACCGAAAGCTACAACTTAGGACCTCTCAAGTTATGTTCATTGTCTTATAATTGAATAACAAATTTATCATTACAAAATCAATGCTATAATGAGACTGTAGGAGAAATATTTACTGTATCTAAGCGCAGAGAAAAAAATAAGGAAGAAAACCCAAAAGCATGGTTTCCTGGGTTAATATCATCACAGATTTTTAAAATGTAAAATGAGAAGGATTGGATAAATACTTTTAAATTATGAGAAGTAACTTATAACACAAAATACGTAGATTAAGATCCAACACACATCTACTGTATTTACTGAATGCTTAATATGTGCACACATGATTGGAGCCTCGTTTCGTCCACAAGTTGCCCTACAATAGAGCCATGCTTTCCAAGGCAGAGTAGTGGATCACAAGAAGGATGGAAGATAGCTTTAGGCTCTGCATTGAGACAGCAAATAGCACAGGCAATAAGGCAATATTGGCAAACATCCTGAAACAGAACAGAATGACTGAAGTTTGAAAACACTGATGTTGACCAAGGATTGTCAGCCTGTTTTATAGATGAGAAAAGATGCCCAGGACGATGATGCCATTTTCCCAAGGTTATATCGAGAAAGCAACAGAGATGCGCTTTGTATTTACTTCTCATTCTAAGATGAGTGCTGGCCTATCTTTCATTCCTTTTCCTTCTTTTTGTTCTTAGTTATTAATTATGAGCTATTTTAAAGCAGAAAAATAATGGAACAGACTTTATACCGACCATGAAAATTAAGGAAATGTTTATATTTTGCTGGATTTGCTTCGGCAATCTCTTTGCCTTCTTACAAGAAATAAACATTGCTGATATAGTCAGAGCACCACCCAGGTCTTTCCTTTCCCTTCCTCCCAGAGATAACCATTCTCCTGAAGTTGGAGCACATCATTTCCTTGTATTCTTCTTTTTTATTTATGTTTATCATATATGTATATAACAAGAAGCAATATAAATAGAGCCCCCAAAATTGAACCATGTAAAACATGCGGTCTTGTTACCATAAGGTTAGTAAAGGCAAGAGGAGGATTTGATAAGGAGGGCAGGTGCCAATGGCTGATGGTATTAAATCAGGGGCCAAGCTACCGCGAGGATTGCTCACACTACTGTTTACCTTTACAAACTTTTACAAATTGTATTTGTGCATATCCTCTTTCTACATTTAGAGGGGACTTACTGAAATGCTAAGTGTGCACATCTTCAGCTTACTTCAACTTATTGCCAAACTCTTCTCTACAGTTGTACCAATTTACACTTCTATCGGATGATAAGAGTTCTTGTTGCCCAGCCTCATCAGCAACACTTCACATTAACTTATATGTTACTTTTGGTGAATCTTATGGCTTTAATTACTAGTTTAAGTGCTGATTTCTAGTGGGATTGACTAGTTCATGTTTATTGACCATTTGGGTTTCTTTCTCTGTGAACTACTCCTCAAATACTTTGCCCACTCATATCGAGTTATTTGAATTTTCCTATTTATTAGTAGGACTTTTTTTAAAAAATGCTGAATACAAATACAGATACATTCCTTCATTCAACAAATATCTGTTGAACACATACTGTGGGCCTGAAATTATTCTGGGTGCCAGGAATGTAGCAGTAAATCACACAGAAAAAAAATCCTTACCCTCATAGTGCTCATGTTCTTGCAAGGAGAATCAAACAAGAAATAAAGTAAGGTTGTAAACTGTACAGCAGATTGGAAGGTGTTAATTCCTGCAGAGAACAACACTGCAAGGAAAGGAGATAGAGGATGTCAAGGTGGGAAGGTTGCAGTTTTAAACATGATGGCCAGTTAGGAGCTCATTGAAAAGATGACATTCTGACAAAGCTATGTGAGGAGGTGACTGGCAACCTATATAATCTGATGTTGGTTATTAGGTCGTACACAGCTTCTCCAAGCACATGCCTTGGCTTTCACTTTTGAGCATCTTTTCTCATCAGAAGGCTTAAATTTAAATCTTTTCTTTTATGGTTTGTACTTTGGAGGTCTTAAGAAATTCTTCCACCCCCGCAGTGTGGTAAACATGTTGTTCTATGTTTTCTTCTAAAAGCATCAGTTCTGCTTTTCACCTACAAGTTTTCAATCCATCTTGAATTTGTTTTTGTGGCCAGGATACAGCAGGAATCTAATTTAATTTTCTCTGTCTGGCTAGCACCATTTATTCAATGCTGTATCCTTTCTCAATTAATTTATATAATGTCCCCTCTGTCATTACAGACATTTACAGAGGGGGCATTAGAGTTCTGTTCCTCTGCCCTCTTTTCTGGGTACACATTTATTCCCATGACAACATCACATGATTTTAATAAACCAGAACTTTATAGTTAATCCAGATCTTTGTGTTGTGTTGTGAATTTCTTTCTTTCTTTTCTTTTCTGTTTTGCCGGGAAAGATTCGCCCTAAGGTAACATCTGTTGCCAATCTTCCTCTTTTTTTTCTCCTGCCCAAAGCCCCAGTGCATAGTTGTATATTCTAGTTGTAAGTGCTTCTAGTTCTTCTATGTGAGCCATCACCACAGCATGGCTACTGACAGATGAGTGGTGGGGTTCTGCAATGGGGAACTGAACCCCAGCCACTGAAGTGGAGAGCACCAAACTTTAACCACTATGCCATCAGGCCTGGCTCAATGAATTTCTTATTCTTCTTCAAAGTCTTGCTTATTCTTAGTCTTTCACTCTTCCATGTGAATTTTTGGATCACCTTATCAAATTCTATAAAATAAACAAATAAAAATAATCCTGTTCAGATTCCGATGGAAATTTCACTGAAATTATGAAGTGTTGCTAACTTAACATAAGGAGAATTGTGGTCTATATGATAATAAGTCTTCAATTCCATTCATTTAGGTTTTATTTTATGCCATTTAATAAGTATTTATAATTTTCTTTAAAAGAAAATCATCTGCACATACTTTGTTGGCTTTATTCTTCTATACATTTTAGTTTTGTTCCTAATTATAAATACTATCTCTGTTCTGAGTTACAGTTTGTCATCGCATGCTGCTGGTGTTTTAAAATGCTGTTGGTTTTTGTGTATTTGTTTTGTTTCTAGCATCATTGGTGAACTCATAAATTCTGACAGTCTCAATATAGTCACTTGGAATTTCTAAGTAGCCAAACATAGATGTTTGATGATAATTTTGCTTCTTTCTATTCAATCCTTATCCCTTTTATTTTATTTTTTAATGTCTTATTGTGTTAACCAGCTAAAGTAAAATGTTGACTAAAAATGGAGATGGGCAACTTGTCTGACCTCTAACCTTAGAGGAAGTACTTTTAAAATTTCAGCAAGTTGTTGTAGGTTTTTCACAGATATGCTTTAACAAGTTAAGGAAGATTCTTCTATTCTTGGTTTGCTGAAGGTTGTATCATGAATGGATGTTGAAGTTTAGCATAATGATTTTCCCGATTCTATTAATTTTCTCCGTATTCATTAATGTGATGAATTTTCTATTTTCTAAAGATGTATTATCTTGCTTTCCTGAGAAAACTTCTACTGGTTCCTGATGAGTTTTTTAAAATACCATATTGGATTTAGGTGACATATTTTATTTCATCTCTGTTCAAAAGTGAGATCGTCCAATAATTTTCCCTTCTTTATTGTTTTTGTCTAGTATGGGAGATCAGAAATTGCCACCCCAAAATGTATCTCTTTGGCTTGATTGTTTTTAAGAACAAAAGACTCTGAAAGAAACTGTGACCTTCCCCCTAACTGCCTAAAAGAATTTAAGATAGAAGGCCTATTCCAGGAAGGAGCTAATACTGTTAAGAGAACTATAGTATAATATAAACTAGGTTTAGCAGACAGGAAGGGACTAGCAAGCCTATTTTTATTAAAGTTCTCTCTTGGGTCTCATTGTCTACAGATGGCCCAGCAAACATTTGCTTTTCCATCTCCATGTAGATTGCCTTCTTCCCCTTTGAAGTCCCAAATCACTACGCCCAGCATCCTCCTTTGTCTTTAGCTGAAGATGGTATTTAAAAGGGTGGCTTCTGCCATTTTGGCGAGATACTCAGTTTTCCTGGGTTTCTCCCATGTATACAAGTTATTAAACTTTGTTTGATTTTCTCCTGTTATTCTGTCTCACATCAATTTAATTCTTAGATCAGCCAGAAAGACTATAGGGCAGAGGTCTAGCTCTGCCTCCCCTACACCAGTTTGGTTATTAAGGTTCTTTCAGCCTCTTAAGATGCATGAAGAGAGACACTCCCTCTTTTTTCTACTCAGTGCCACAATTTATAAAATACTGAGATTATATTTTCCATTAAAAATTTTAAAAAGAACTCACCTATTAAGTTGTCTAAGCTGATGCTTTCTATTTTTTCAAGAACTATTTTTGTAAGTCATGTCTTTCTAGGAAATAACCCATTTTGTCTACATTTTCAAATTTATTTCCCATAAAGTTGTTCATGGTATTTTTTTATGCTTTTGTAAAACCTGCTACTGTATTGACAATTATGCCACTTTTTTCATTACAAAATATTCTTTAGCTGAATGCCTTCTCTTTCTTTCTTTTCTTTTTGACTGATCTTGCTAAAGTTTGTGTATTTTATTAATCTTTTTAAAGAACAAAAGTTGGTGGTTATCTTTTCTATTGATTTTTTTTTCTTGATTTCATTATTTGCTTCATTTTTCTCTTTGCATTTACTCCATAGTTCTTTCTTTCTTACTTTGGATATAATCACTTAATTTATTAATTTTTGATTCTTCATCATTTTCTCATTGTGTTAAGGGAATTTAGACAACTTTGTGCAGCACATTTTCCATGAGACATTTTTTTTCATTTGTGAATGTACGAATTTGGTAAATTCTCACTGAAGATCATGTTAAAGCAAGGCTATGGTCATTTTACTTCCAGGAGATAATTTAATATAAATTATAATTAGAGTAGGAAAGTCAAAAAGAGCTATTCTACATAGCCGCCTATGGTCATGGAAATATTCTACAATGTATACCACCCAATTCAATAGCCACTAGCCACATGTGGCTATTGAGCACTTGAAATGTGGCTGGTCAACTCAGGCACTGAAGCTTAAAGTTTATTTAATTGTAGTTAACTTAAATTTAAAATTAAATAGACACATATGGCTAGTGACTTCCATTTCTCCCCCTCAATTTATTGAGACATAAATGTTTTCTATATCATTTTTGTAGAATTCTTTACTTTTATAAATTTCACATACCTTGTCTTATTCTACGAGATTCAAAAAAGCTGTTCAGATTGGAGCACAGCTCTAGAGTTTTTGTATTATTACCTTTGTCACAAGAATATGCTTACTTGCAGACATTAAAAAGAGAATAAGAAAGTTTCTCTCCCATTCCTTCCCTTCCTGAACAAGCCAATCCTAAAGACACAAGATGCAGGGACGGGCCCCTGGCTGAGCGGTTAAGCTCACACGCTCCGCTTCAGCAGCCCAGGGTTTTGCCGGTTCAGATCCTGGGCGCAGACCTAGCACTGCTCATCAAGCCATGCTGAGGCAGCGTCCCACACAGCACAATCAGAAGGACCTACAACTAGGATATACAGCTATGTCCTGGAGGGCTTTGGGGAAAAGAAGAAGGAGGAAAAAGATTGGCAACAGATTTTAGCTCAGGTGCCAATCTTAAAAAAAAAAAAACGACATAAAATGCAGCAGAGAAAAGTAGGCATCTGCAGGGGTATGGTGGGGAGCCACCCAGAGTGTGGTGTCACAATCTGATCAGTTATGGGACAATTGCCTAAATGTTTGATTACTTTAGGAAATCCTTACTAAAAAGATTTTAGGGGGCCAGCCTGGAGGCACAGAGGTTAAGTGCTCGCGCACATTCCCCTTCAGTGGCCCGAGGTTCATTGGTTCGGATCCTGGGTGCAGCCAGGCACCGCTTGACAAGCCATGCTGTGGTAGGTGTCCCACATATAAACTAGAGGAAGATGGGCAGGGATGTTAGCTCAGGGCCAGTCTTCCTCAGCAAAAAGAGGAGGATTGGCAGCAGATGTTAGCTCAGGGCTAATCCTCCTCCTCCTCCTCCTCCTCAAAAAAAAAAAAAAGATTTTAGGTGTGATTGTGATATTGTGGTTATACTTGTCTTCTTTGTCTAAAGAGTATTTATCTTTAGATATGCATAATGAAATACTTGTTGATTAAATGATATGATGCCAGTAATTTGCTTCAGAATAATCCAGTGGTATGTGCGAGGGGGCAGTGGGGATATAGACGAAGCAGGACCTGCTATGAGTGGTAACTATGGAAGCTGGATCGTAGGTGCACGCAGGTTCATTATAGCATCCTTTCTACTTTCACATCTTTGAAATGCTTTATAATAGAGAGTCTTTTTAAAAGAACCTATTAATTAACTTGAGTCTGTAAAGAAGAAGATAATCTCTCTTTATGTTTGGCCAAAAATGACCTAAAACATGCATGTAAAGCTTTAAATTTCCTTCTAAGTACTGGTTTAGCTGCATCATATTCCTTGTTATATGTGATGTTTTTATTGTCATACAATCTAAATATTTTCTCATTTTTCATACAAAATTTGCTTTGATCTGTGAATTACCTAGATACATGCTTTTAAAATGTCTAAATCGCTTTGGCATTTTATTGTTTGGTGGAGTTATCACTTTCTTTATTTTTAATTTTGAAGCCTTGCATTAAGACAGCATGATGTTTTTGTTATTTTTCTTTGGATATTTTGCAATTTGCCTTTTGGCCAAACATATGGTCAATTTTTGTAAATGTTTCAAGAGTACTTAAAAAGATTATTTATTCTCTAGGGCTCAGCTCTGTACACACTCAATAAATCCAGCCCGTCTTTTGTTTTTTAGTATTCCACAGTAGTCCACCCTTATTCACAGTTTTGCGTTCCATGGTTTCACTTACCCACGGTCAACTGTGGTCTGAAAATATTAGATAGAAAATTCCAGAAACAAACAATTCATAAGTCTTAAATTGTGCACCCTTCTGAGTAGCGTGAGGAAATCTCACTCTGTCCCACCCAGCCCCATTTGGGACGTACACCATCGCTTTGTCTGGCATATCTACACTGTATACACTATCTGCCTGTCAGTCACTTAGTAGCCAACAGATTGACTGTTGTGGTACGGCAGTGCTTGTGTTCAAGTAACCCTTATTTTACTTACTAATGGCCTCAAGGTCAACTTCATTAGTAGTTATTATTGTTAGTCTGTTATTGTGCCTAATTTATAAATTAAGCTTTATCATAGGTATGTATATATAGGAAAAAACATATTATTTATAGGGCTTGGTACTATCTGTGGTTTCTGGGATCCACTGGGGGTCCTGGAACATATCCCTGGTAGATAAGAGAGGACTACTGTACAACCTTATAATTTTGATTCTGCTTAATCTATCAAATAGCACATGCTATGGAAGGTTAAGACTCCAAAAATTACTGTCTTTTTACAATTTTTTTGGTAATTATGACAATATTTTCTTTATCGTTATGTTCACACAAGTTTAGAAATGTATCTTCCTGATGAACAGCTCCTTTTATCATTTGTAGTGAGCATTTTATCTCTCTATAATTCCTCCCTAAAACTCATTTTATATGTATCTATAATTTTTCATTCTAATTGCCATATCTCTTAACCTCTCTTTAATATTTCCATCTATTTTATAGATAATTTCCCCCACATTTATCTTCTAGTTCACTAATTTTTTCATTGATTATGTCTAATCTAACTTTCCACAGGTTTGTTTTGCTTGTTTGTTTTAGTGAGGAAAATTGGCCCTGAGCTAACAACTGTGCCAATTTTCCTCTATTTTAGTATATCAGTCACCACCACAGCATGGCTTGGTGAGTGGTATAGTTTTGCACCCAGGATCTGAACCTGTGAAACCAGGCTGCCGAAGCAGAGAGCATCAAACTTAACCACTACACCACCAAGTTGGCCCCCCAGGGTTTTTTTTAACCTTAAATGTCTGTGTTCTTTATTTCTGGAATTTCTATTTGATTGTTTTGCAAAGCTTCCTGCCCTTTTATCACAGGGTCTAAAAGTTTTGGTTCTCTTTTCATACCTTTATTTTAAACAGGCTTTCTTTATATTCTCTTTCAGATTGTTATTCCATTAAACTGACTTCTCAGAATTGTAAACTCACCCTCTGTTGTTTCTGTTGACTCTCACTCATTGTTTCCTCTTGCAAGTTGACATTTTTTATAATGAGCTTATTTTTGTCAGGGCTTGGTTTTCTGTGAGAATCTTCTGTCACAAGGGTTGTGGGAACATCAGTTTAGTGCAGTGTTACATTTGCTCCTGCAAATGGTTCTAAACTTTTTTCCCAGATGACTTGGCTGTTCCAGTTTCACATCCCAAATTCAGGTGAGGTTCTGGTCTGTGGCTTTTGATACTTAGGGCTGAATTTTTTCCCTACAGATCCCCACACTGAGGCAGATAAGTTTCCTTGTTGTCTCTCTGTGCCAACGCGTGGATTTTTTTCTGGTCCAATCTAAGTGTCAAGGCTTTTCAAAGGGATCTCAGTTATAACTCTCCTTGCATGGACCCAGAGTCTCATCTCCTACCCCCACTCAAGCATCAAACTCAACTCTCTACACTGCTGAACCTCACATCCCACATCCCTGAAAGCATCAGTATTATTTGGTCTTAATTTCCAGACCTGATTCTAGCTCAGTTATGCATTATTTTAAAAGTATTTATTTAGATATACACCCACTTGAATTAAAGCATCATGAGGCCAAGGATTTGTCTGCTTTGCTCACTGCCATATCTCAAAGCCTGGATAAGTACCCAGCACAGAGTAGGAGCTCAGTAAATATTTGTCAAAAGAAACAATGAATGAATTTACCCCACCCTCCTATACGAGTGTGTGTATGGGGCGGGGGGGAGTGCTGCATTTCTACATGTTTATTGTCTAGTCAGCATGAAGGGGACATCCTACCTGTAAAAATGGGGGTGCATTCTACCCATCATTCACTGGATGACGTCCAGTAAAACCCTGATCCTATTAGTCCCCAGTCCAATTATCTAAACCCAGCCTCCCTCCTTTCTGCCTCTGTCTCCCATTTGTAGCCCACTCTTCTTGGTGAAAGCCCCTTACCCCAACTCTACAACTACACCCCACCCCCAATTCCACCTCCACCTGAACGCTGACTCTCAAACCCTTCATCTGCCATCTCCTGCCCAGCCACAAACCCTGCCCCGACTCCCAAACAGAGTGTCCTACCAAGCACTTGAGTCTAAGCATCATGAGGCCAGCGACGTGATTTTGTTCACTGCTGTGCCCCAAAGCCCAGAGGAGAACCTGGTACAGAGGAGGAGCTCAGTAAATATGTGTTGAATAAAATAGAGACTGAATGAATTTAAACACAACTCACACTGAAATACCATATGGTATAAACATACAACATGCACTTAAAAGCTTCTGCTTTAAAGTAAAACAAAAACAGCAGAAATATGCAGCCTAAAGGCTGGTTGTACAATTTTTAAGTGGCTTTTAAAGGGTTTTCAACATGTAATAATGTTTCAAGCTCCCTTGCCACTGTTTCCGACATAAAACAAAGTAACAGACAAAAGCTAGGAAAACTAAAATCTGATATAAAAAAGAATTAGGGGCCCACTCGGTGGTGTAGTGGTTAAGTTCGTGAGCTCCGCTTCGTGGACCCAGATTTCATGGGTTTGGATCCTAGGAGCAGACCTATATACTGCTCATCAAGCCAATCTGTGGTGGTCTCCCAAATATAAAACAGAGGGAGATTAGTAAGATGTTGGCTCAGGGACAATCTTCCTCAAGCGAAAAGAGGAAAATTGGCAACAGACGTTAGCTCAGGGTCTATCTTCCTCACCAAAAAAAAAAAAAAAAAGGAAAGAAAGAAAAGAAAAGAAGAAAAATAGCAGGGAAGACTCTGCTGTAAAATTTAGACATGGCTTTAAAACACTCATGTGGAAATCCCCCAGCCACAGTTTCCAATTAAAAACAAACTAATTAAAGTCCAAAAGTAAAAAATGCGTCTTTATAGAAATAGTCCACCACATTTCTGGACCTGAAGTAGGAAAAACGAAAAAAAGGAGGGCCTTTTTGGAAACTAAATTTTGTTTAAAGTCCTCTAGCCTCAGTTTCTAAACAAAAACAACAAACTTTTCAAACAAAATAAGCCAGAAAAATAGCTGCCCAAAGCCCCAAGGCAAAATTTTGCTAAATGCTTTTTAAAAATCTACCAAGCTCAGCTTCCAATTAAAACAAAGAATAAGAGGAATATACAAATATACGAACTAATTTTTTTCCTTCAAGAGGCCTCTCTGACATTTTCTGAAACCTTTCCTCTAAAAGCTTTTAAAGAAACTATTTTTTAAATGAAAAAATTCTCTTTTAAAAAATAACAACCTCCCTTCTACTTGGTTGGAACCCCAATTACAAAGAGCTAAAATTGGATGCACTAAGTACGTTTCTCTCTCTTCTGACAGCTTTGAAATAAAGGCACATGTAAGTATTTGGCTCGGCCTATGGGACCCTCAGATTTGAGACCAAAAATGGATCCCTGTGCACATGCTCCTGAGAGCTACCTTCTGGGGGCAGATTTTCCAAAGGCAGCTGTCAGGTGGCAGACAGCTCCATGCAGCTCCCCGACGTATTGCTTCATTTCAGGGGTCTCTAGGGTTCTGCAGGGAGCTGCCCTCTCCTGCTCCCCTTGTCAGTCAAGCATCTCTGACTCCCGGGAAGTCTTTTCTGAAGTCTGACTGCCTTCCTTCCTGCTTCAGTTGGGGCCGACTGTGCTGGTATCTGCCCTGGGGTAATCTGGGCCTTGTTCACGCCTTTCCTCTGGCTGACTCTTGACCTCTCTCCTCTCCCCTTTCCTTTATTTTGGGATTCAGAAAACTGCTTGTCACCGACAGTTTATTTTTTATTAAAAAGACAAAGCTTTAAAAAAACGTGTTGGTATTCTACATGCATCTCCAGCTAGAAATGCTCCAAGGGAAAAGGATCTGGGAAACCCATTTGTGGCTCCCAGAACGCAGTTATCAGAGGGGGAACAAAGATATTTTGATATCCTGTGAGTTTAATGTTGTGGAGAAATTAAATTACAGAGGACCAGGCAGGTGACTGAGCTTGGCATGCCTTTCTCAGTTCCAGACGGAACTCCCTGGAGCCCTCTGAGGAAATCCCGGAGAGGCTGGGTCGTGGAGCGGCTGCCGGGCCCTTCGTCTCTGTAACCTAGCGGTCTGCTTGTCCTCGGCTCCCTAGGGCATCTCTTTCAACATCTGAACAGAGACGGGAGATGAATGAAGTCTTGGGTCTTCACAAGGTGGTGAGTTGGAACCAAGAGGCCTACAGAAACGGAGAGCTTGCAAAAGACTACCCCTACTGAAAGAAAGGACTAGAAATAAATCCGGCCCAGCGACAGGAGACAACAAGGAGGCAGGTGCGTCTTGCTCCTTCTGCCATTGCTCCAGGACCAGGCATCCCAAAACTCTCTGTTCTCCACCATGAGACAAGCAATGGCCTTGTCTTGCCTCTTACGCAGGAAACCAAAACCAAAATATAATATTATTTATCTGCTATTACTGCTCCACACTCCTCCAGGGTGTATCTCTAATTATAATCAGAATGACTTCCTCACAGCCAACTGAGCAGACTCTTCCTACACTAGAAACGCTCTGAGATCACACCACCCAGAGAAGTCCCGAAAACATTTTCCACGTCAAACGCTTTGTTTTAAGCTGTGTTTATAGGAACCAAGAGGGAACGTTACCAGATGGCCAAACTGCACAACCTGTCCAAACTAAGATGGTGATGGGGTGCCGTGGACCAGAGGAAACATATGCAAAACATGCCGTGTGCCGGAAAGGAAGATCTGCGCATTCCCCAAATGCCCCTGCCCCGAGCGATGACGCGGAGAGCCCTCCCCCTTCACGTCTCATAAGAATCCTGCTCACCTTCCCTTGAGGGGAGGGGGTGTTTTAGAGCATGAGCTCTGCCTCCTCCGTTCCTTGACGGATAAATAATGTTTCTGCTGTGCTATTCTGACCTAGTCTCGTTCTTTTGGCGGCAGCGGATCTGGACAAAAGGACCCACTTGCGGGTCACCGGTCCTTTAGGGCTGGGTAACAGAGAACATGAGTATCTGTTCAGTGTCACAGCTCCAGTTTCAGGACGTGGTAAGCATCTTTGTGTCTGATTATCTCTTGCTCTAGTTCAGACGGTCCGTCCTCCTCTGTGTGTATGTAAATAGTTAACTTGCCTTTTATTAGAAATATATCTTCTCTTGAGGTGATTTATATACATTATCCTATTTAATTTTTGCAAGACAGGTATTATCAACTCATTTTAGAGACAAGAACATTTAAATTCAACGAACACAGTGCTCAGAAAGCAGAGAAGCAGGATTTAAATTTGGATCTGTCTAACTTTAAAGTGCTTGACGTTTTTCGCCTATGCGCTATTCCCTCTCTTATATTCTGTGCACAATATAAAATCCAGCTGAAGCCTTCCCACATCCTCAGCCAGGGGTGGACTGGAGCCGGCTTGTCGAAGCCAATTACGAGCATCTCCTCCCCGCTCCACGTTCAGTCGCTTCACGCTGGTAACTGGAAATGAGCCATGGTGGAAGTATTTACACCACAGAAATTAGCAAATACCACAAATCAGTGCTTTCCGGAGAGCTGACTGGTAAACATTTACCAGCACACCACCGTCTTCAAACGATAGTACACTTGTACTTTGTACACTTTAGAATTAATTATATGGTCTTTTAAATTTCACATCAATAAATCTTATCCACGCAGACCATCTAGCAGAGGAGTTAGCAGACGCTTCAGTCTCTTAGATTCAGTATGTGATAAAACAGAATTGGATTGCAAAACTGAGAATAAGATGCATTACAAAGTGCTAAACCTGCCAGCAGGGGGAGCCCAATTCCCAAACATGTGCTCTTTGCCTTCTCTCTTGCGGTACAGCTGGGATCCAAATGAATACAGGACGTGGCTTTCATAAAATTTGTCAGAAACTCAATCACACATTCGAAATAAATAGAGATAAAGACTATTCAAATAAAGTTATATTGGCAGAACAAATCTGCATTATCCATGCTGTTGGAAATAAACGAGAACCTTGTACAAAACAAATCTAGTGGGAACATCAAATGAAGAACTCCGAATTTTAAAAGGTCACGACAGTTTTTTCAAAAAGAAAATCAGAAGTACAATGCATTTTGAATTCTCTTATCTAGGTCTTTTAGAATATATAAACGAGGCAACTTTTAGAAAGCCTATTAAAATATTCAAGGCTCTTAAAATCCCCCCAAAAATATATAAATATAATGTAACTACAATCTAAATCTCAATATAGTCTTTAAAAATTTTGCAAGATTATTCTAAATTCTACCTGAAGGAATAAAACAGCAGAAAGGCACTTAAAATACTGAAAAGTGAGAATAACTTTTACAAAAGGGAACTTGAACTTTCAGATTTTATATCATACTATATACAGCACAACAATTAACAGTGTGACACATGCCAAAACATACAGATCGAAAGAACATAATGGATTGTATAGACCTAAGTATTCAGGATTTGATTAAAGTGGCATATAAAGTTGGTGGGAAAATTGTGAATTATTCAATAAATAATGCTGGGATAATTATTTGGGGACAAAAAGTTGTATACTTACTTCTTACCAAGTTCTAAAATAAAGTGTAGATGGACTAATATCATATATATTAAATGATATATATATGTGTATATATCCTCCGGTGTTGTATTCTATGCATAGATATGTACATTTCTTGACATAAAACAAATGTACTTTGTGTGTGTGTGTGTGTGAGGAACATTGGTCCTGAGCTAACATCTGTTGCAATCTTCCTCTTTTTGCTTGAGGAAGATTGTTACTGAGTTAATATCCATGCCAGTCTTCCTCTATTTTTAATGTGGGACCCCGCCTCAGCATGGCTTGATGAGCGGTGCTAGGTCTGCTCCTGGCATCTGAGCCTGTGAACCTGGGCCACCGAAGTGGAACGTGTGAACTTAACCATTACGCCACCAGGCTGGCCTCTCAAATGTACCTTTTAAGCAAAAGGATCACAGGTGATCAGATTCATTTGTGATCAGCTCTCCAGGTGAATAAATAAAATCCTGCAAAATCACCGTATGAGTCAGGACCCTCTCTCTCATTCTCCACCGATTGTCACTGTTTCCCTCTGCAGCGTGGTCTCATCTTTTACTACAGATAAACCTTCTCCAATCATGGAGAAATGGCTGCCGACCAGTCCTGAGCATAGCGATCTAAGAGGAGACAGAATTTCTTTCCTCCAGCTTCAGTGAATAAGGTCTCAGGAATTTCTTTCTTTTCTTTTATAATTATGAAAAAAATCTGAACCTTCCCAGAAATAGAGAAAATAGAGTAACAACCCCCAATGTGCCAAGCATCCTGCTTTAACACGGACAATTTTGTTTTATCTACTCACATCCCCTTGAATTATTCTGATGATTTTGATTCAAATATCAGATTTCAAATCATTTCACCCACAAATATTTCTGTGTGTACATCCAAAGGATAAGAACAATATGGTTCATCACACCTAAAATATTCATTGCAATTCCCTAATAACATTAAATATTCAGTCAGCATTTAATTTCCCCAATTATGTTATAAATGTTTTGTTACTATTTATTTGAATGCAGACTTAAACAAGTTCAAGGATATGTTCTAATTGGTTTGGTCTTGGTTATGTGCTCATATCTGTACTGGTGACAGTGGCGTGTGGGCATCACACACTAGGACTGGCCAACTGTGGGTCATGGGTCCACACACACGGTCAGGTGGACAGGATTTTTGTTACAGGAGAGGTAGGGGCCTGGATAGGCACAAAAAGTAGCCAGTATAATCAATACAACCCAAACTAGATCATTGTATAGTGTTTCATTTTCCAACGGACCTCATCAGCCTGCCCCTTATCACACTGAGCTGCACTTCCGGTTTAGTCTCAAATTGAATAGTAGAAATGAGCCACCCTCAAGAAGCCCCTCAGCCCTTTCTGAGAGTTTTCAGGGGTTCTTCTCCTGTGTGTTCCAGAATGAGCTTCTCTGTGATGTCCCCATGGTATCGTGGCTCTTTCGTGGCATTGCGTGGGTGACTGCGACTTTTACCCTAACACCCATGCTGGAGAAGGCACGCTGCGTTCTGATACAGTGACTAGGCACTCCAGCTGCTAGGAGAAGTGGTTACTCTTGTCATCCTGGGTCTACTGCTTACTAGCTATGGGTGAGTGTTTTCAAGTAGATTCCCCTACGGCCAATCCACCAGGGGTCTTTACTTAATTCCGATTTATCCCTCAAGTGCTAACACGGCTCGAGCTTTGTCTACATGAGTCTTCTCTCACTGTAATCTCAGGTCCAAGCATCCTCTTTAGTCTGCCCTGACTTACCATATGTTTGTCTTTCTCTATGTCTGCTTCCACAAGTGTCTACTCTATGCACTCTCAGTTCCAGATTGGTTTTATTTCTGGAATACTTCCTTTGAAATTAATATGTGCAATGATTCACCAATTAAAGATGAAATGTTTCCTGAAAATTTGCAAAAACTAGCAAGCATGACACATTGAATTATTTCAGATGGAATGGAAAAATGCCCAACAGCAAATTTCAGTTTCGGCTTTAAGGAGAGAGTAAATCTGGATCTGATCGGAAGTTCCTAAGATTCCACTTTGATTTTGATCCAGCCGCCTCTGGTAATTGATTAATAAAAGTCTGTAAATTTCTTTTAAAGGCTAAGATCCCAACACATTTATCTCTGAAATGAACCTATGAGATTCACAACATTCTCGGTGCTAGTTTCAATTTAGCAGTGCTCTGACCAGCTCCTCCGTTCTGATTCTCCCCAGAGGTATTCTGCATTCTGTATCTTAGTAACCTGGTACAATTGTTCAGCCTAGCTTTGCTGCGCAGAGAAAGATGTGTCTCTTGGGATTCATAACAAATGGCAGGCCACGTGAGAAAGCCAATTTGCTGTTTCATTTGTGAAAAATTTATCAAGAAAATACTACGTATCTTATGAAAGAACTGAAGGCATGCATTGACAAGGTGTTAAAAATATTTGATGTTGTTTGCTTTCACTGGTAGTAAGTTCTGGATGCTGTAGACGAAGGGGCTATGGGTTCTAGAGTCAGACACTGGCTCAGAAGCCAGCACCACTTTAAGTTGTGTGTCCATCAGAATTAGTGTATTCACCTTGTATGTAAAATCAAGATCATGATAACCACCTCTGGGGGCTGGTTGTTCTGTTAATTGAGTTAAGGCACGTCAGTTGCATAAACAGTGCCTAGAATCTAGAAGATGCTCAATGATACGAATTCCCTCCTCTGAACTCATGGATTCATTAAATCCGCATTTCCCCAAGTGTCCTCTCTCAACACCAGTTCTCAACACCACGATTTCAATAGTTGTTACATAAAGAAAGAACTCTGTGATTAAATCTATTTGGGCAAAACTGGGTTTTACAAAGAGTAAACAGGTTATAGATTTTCTTTGTGCTTTTGTTTCCTTTTCTAACTGCAGGGCATCTAGGAGACTTTCATGTAGGTCTCTAGTGCACGGTTCCCAGTCTTATTCGAGTATCGAGTCCTTTTATCGTGAACACTAACAATCTGCCGGGCACATGTAGGGCAATACTGAGTGACACTTCATCAGAGAAACAGCTCCCTCATCCACGGCTGCTTTTCTTGTGCCCATACCACAATTATGATGAGACGAGACAGATTCTCGTATAGTTTTTTAAATGAACTTTTCATTTTTTTCTTATTAATGTTAATATGCTTGAAGGAAAAAGACAATGGCTTGCTATAAACAAAAGACATGTTTCTCCTTTTATTAAAACAATCAGAGCCCGGATTTGGTATATGATAGCTGTATGATATACTTACATATTTTCACAGATTTCTAGAAATTTAAAAAATGGAATAAACCCAAAAGGCTATTCAGTCTCATCCCTGCCAGGACAGGCCTCCTTTCATTAAACTGTTTTCTGACTCTTTTAGGCTAATAATTTTGTATGCCAGTTCTCAGAAATGGAATTTGCTGAGGTTGGCCCTGTGGCCAAGTGGTTAAGTTCACGCACTCTGCTTCACCAGTTCGGATCCTGGGCTCAGACCTACACACCACTCATCAAGCCATGCTGAGGAGGCATCCCACATAGAAGAACTAGAAGGACCTGCAACTAGGACATACAGCTATGTACTGGGGTTTTAGGGAGAAAAAAAAAAAGAAGAAGAAGATTGACAACAGATGTTAGCTCAAGGCCAATCTTCCTCACCAAAAAAAAGAAGAAGAAGAAGAAACAGAATTTGCTTTTATAACCAAATCTGCAGTGGAATGAGGCTTTTTCTTTTCTCTAATTTAGAAGATATGAGGACTCCGTAAGACTCGACTACTTGGGGAATATTCTCCCTACTTTCACCCTCTTCCAAATGAGCAGGAGAGAAGAAACAGCAGCTTCAATGCAGAAAGGAGGGGGCCAGGAGATGGGGGAGCCTAGCTGCCTTCATGGGCATGCACCCTGTGCAGTTTTGTGGAAAGGCTATGGCCTGCTTTAATTCTCTGCTGTTGTTGTCTTGAAATTCTTCATAATTTTTCAACAAATGGTCCCACATCTTTATTTTGCTCTGAGCCCCTTGAATTATGTCGCTGGTCTTGTTGGGGAGAAGCTTTGAAGAGAGCCTGTGACCCTTCCACGGTCTGACCTGGTGTGTGTTGGCTGACTCGAGCACTGACCAAGGTCATATTTGGTCAGAGATCTTGACCCAGATGCCACAGACAGAGAAAAATTTGATGCTACTAAACTGTGTGGCAGCCAAAGAACAAATTGAAGTGATAAATACATATTTTGTGAGTGAGCCTTTCTGAACTAATAAAATATTTGATTCATTATTCCTCCTCTGAAACTTTGTGTAACTTAACCTGAAAGGACAGCCTGGAGGTTATTATGCTTTTAATGCTAACCGACAATTTGCTCAGCCACCAATTTTCCTCAAGAAGCATTGCCATGGTGAATTCTGTCACACCTGCCAATCACTTCTACACTCCATTCATTTACCAGAGTAAGTAGTTGAATTCTACCCTAAAAGGAAATACAAAAGAGCAATCATTTTAGCCATCTTGATGACTCTGCCATTGGGATGAAAATGTTCAAAGCATCTTGAGGTCAAAACGATAATTCCACCACTTTAGATTCATTAAGAATATTTTTGGGCACCGTATGTATGTAAAGTTTTCTAGGTGCTGCTGTTACATAGGAAAATTGCAGAAGATACACATATTCATAGAATTTGACTTTTTAAGACTGGAGTTTAGAGCATGGACCCAAGAGAAGACTGTGTGTTTCCCAGTCAGTTTCATAAGAGGGGTAAATAAAAGGGAAGAGCTTTCCCATTGGGCCAAAGTGGAAGAACCTATGGCAGAGATTGAAACGTTGCTTGTGGGCAGAGGAGAAGAAAATCAAGAGAATGTCTTGTCACAGCAGTCAAAATAGGAGCTCATCACAGATGGAGATGTCAGCAGTGACAAATGCGTCACCACCCAGGAACCTGGGGTTGGACACCTAGAGAACAGGCAGAACATCTTTGCCTCTTTGCTCCATTTTTCCCTTCTGCCTGAGAAGCAGTCTCTCCTAATCAATCCTTCTGGGTTTTGATGTCTCCTGTGATCAGAGACTTTTCTACAATGAATGACTTTTTGATAACTGTTAATGGCCACTTTGCAAATTCCTTCAGATCTTTCTCTTTCGGGAGAAAATTTCTTAAAGTAGTATTTGGCAAGAAAAGTCACATGGATATAATTTTAAGTGGTTTCTAACAAAACCCTGAAATAAAAAAGGTTACTAAGCCACTAGTGGATATTTTTTAGTTTTTAGATATTTTACTTATTCTGATAGCCAAAAATATACTTTCTCTCCACAGTGTTGTTCATATTTTGACTCCTAAAAATGTCATGTATAAGGTTACTTTATCTTCAGGTGTATTTTTTTGTCAATTTAATCTAATTTAATTTCCTTTTCCTATTCTTAAATACATATTCCATTTGTAGACATTATTCTTTGAAAAGGGCTATTGGCAATCTCTTCCAATCTTTCTGAAGAAAGGGGTCTTCAGTTTGGTTAGCATGCTGGCTTTTCCAGAGGGTTCTATGAAGTGAACCTGCACATCTTTGCCTCTTCGTATTTTATCTTCTATTCAGTAGCTGATGTTCGGAAGAGACAAGAATAGCCCTTTCTTGGTTTGGTTGAACTGGAAGGTTTTCATGGGTGGCTTGCACCCGTTCCCAAGTGCTATTTTGACTTTGGCTAATGGCCCGAGTTATAAAGTATTTTGCAGGCTGCTCTTTGCGTGGGCATCCTCCTCCTGTTTAATTACGGAGCACAGAGGAGAGAGGAGGGTAGTTCTGGCGAGCAGCCTACAGATGCTGAGAGCCAATGAACCATTTCTGCAACACCAACTTTTCTTCTTCACTCAAAATCGTTCTTCAGCATTGATCCCAAGCTAGACTTGATTCCTCTTTTGCTTTTGTTCTGTAATAAAACCACAGGCGCTTGTCGTCTACCTTTCTCAAATGATCTTTTTCACATTACACAACCTATGCAGTCACAGTTTACTGAAACTATATAAAATTATCGTGTCCTAAAGAAAGAACTCAGTTCCTGTTAGAGTGTCACCATCAGGCCATCAGATTCTGAGTCTCACTTGAATACCTCTAAAGGATTTGTGAGTCAGATGTGCCAGGAGATAATTCGGTAGAACCCTCATATATATTTTTGGTTAGAAACATATATGTTTGGCTGAGCAGATCCTCAGCTGCTTTATGATTTCTAGAAAGACAGTTCCATGATAGAAAAACATATCTCAGAAAATTATGTGTAACAATGACCTTTCAGAACCATGGGCAAAACCAACTGGATTTGGAGATGGTGTCTTTGTGTTCATTTAAAAAGGTTTCGGAAACTCACCTCAATTCATTTTTAATTTATGGGTGACAATGGAGTTCTGTACCGTGCCTGTTGGACTATGGAAACTTTAGGTAACTTCTCTGTGTGTTTTGTATACACACTTGTGGAATTTAAATAGATACTTCATTTTGGGGATGCATGAGAACTTAAAAGTCAGTTCCATTTAAATTGTGCCTCTTTTGCCTTCAAGCCTGAGAGTATTGGGCTCAGTTACCCGCCCTCATGTGGATGGAAAGATGGTTTCTCCACGGGAAGCAGTGTTGATGTGAGAGGGCACGGGTGTTGGGAGTCAGACAGACCTGGCCTTGAACCCTGGCTCTTTCCTGGCCGTGTGACCTTGAACAGCCTGCATAACCCCTCTGAGTATGTTTCCTCTTAGTCACACTCTTCATGTTAAGTGTGAGAACTGGTGAAGTTACTGTCTATAAAATGCTGAGCACAGAGCCCGGAGCAGAGTGGGCCTGTGGTACCAGCCATACTGCACATCAGACATGGTGGAGCTTTTAAGAACAACACGTGCCCAGGCTCTAGGCTCAGAGAATCTAAAACAGCGGACGTGAGGGATGAACTGGGCCTGAGTAGCTTTTAAGATGCTCCACTGGTGATTCAGGTAGACAATTAGGGTCTGTGTATTCAGAAGCACTGTCACTAGGTCACCTACATTTAGGATTGTTACGTCTTTTTGATGAATTGACCCTTTAACATTATGAAATATCGCTCTTTGATCCTGGAAATATTCTTTGTCCCACAGCCCACTTTGTTTGGTATTAATATAGTCGCTCCAGCTTTCCTATGACTAGTATTTGCATGGTCTCTCTCTTTCCAGCTGGTTATTTATAACCTATCTGAGTCTTTATATTTAAAGTGAGTTTCTTGTGGACAGCACAGAGCTGGTTCTCCTTTGTCAGCCAGTCTGGCAATCTATGCCTTTTAACATGGAAATGTCCACTTTACATTTAATGTAATTATTATAATGTAATGTAATAATTTGATTTGATACTACCAACTGAGTATTTTGTTTTCTGTTGGCTCCATCTCTTCTTGGCCTCTTTTCTCCCCCTTTTCTGACTTCTTTTGAATTAAGTGCTTTTCAGTGTTCAATTTTGTCTATTGATTTATTCAGTTGTTGCCTTATTTGGTTACACCTCTTTATATAATCTTTAGAGGCTGCTCTAGAATTCATAATATGCACCTTTAACGTCACAGTCCATTTTCAAATAATATTCTATTACTTCATATGTAATGTAAGAATCTTACAAGAGTTTAATTCCATTTTCTTACTCTTATCCTTTATATAATTATTGTCATACATTTTTGTTCTACATCTATTATAAACCACATTGTTATTATTTTATTTTAAACAACTGCCTTTTTAAATAATGTTTTCTTTCATTTTTAAAATCCTATCTTTTTAAAATGAAAACAAGAATCTTTCATATTAACCCACACATTTAAATTTTTGGCACTCACAATTCCTTTAAGTTGATTTCAGTCCTTTTCTGGAATGATTTTCCTTCACTGCATTGCTTGTAGTGCAGCTCTGCTGGCAATACGTTCTCTTGCCTTTTGTTTGCTTGTCTTGGAAAAATACTTTGTCTTCGTTATTCAAAGATTTTTTTTTTTACTGAATATAGAATTCTGAATTGAGAGGTTTTTCTGTTTTTTCAGCATTAAAAATATATTATTCTCCTGCCTTTTGATTTGCATTGTTTCTAAAGAGTGATAATTATAGTGATAATTACAATCTTTATTATCCTGTAGATAGAATAGGTCACTTTTCCCCCCTCTGGTGGATTTTAGGCGTTTCTCTTTACTGGTTTTCAGAAGTTTGATTAGAGTGTATCTTGGTGTGATTTTCTTTCTATCTATCTGGTTTGGGGTTCTCTGAGTATCTTGCATCTGTAGGTTGATATTTTTCACGCATCTGTAAAATTTGGAGCCATTATTTCCTTCTGATTTGTTTGTGCTTCTTCCTTTCTGGGACCCATATAGACGTATGTTAGGCTGCCTGATATTGTCCCAGAGGTCACTGATGCCTGTTCATTTTTTTCAACCTTTCTTTTCCCTGTGTTTCATTGTCTATTGCACTGTTTTCACGTTTGCTGATGTTTTCTTCTAACCTGCTGTTAAATCTATCAGAGGAATTTTTTGTTTCAGATATGTATTTTTCAGCCCTGCAAGTTCCATTGGCTCTTTTATATAATTTTCATTTGTCTTCTCAGTAGGTTTATGTTTTTCTTTAAATCCTTAAACAGATTTATAATAGCTCTTTTAAAGTCCTTCTCTACTAATTCTGGATCTATTACTATTAATTGATTTTTCTGTGGGATGTAGATCATATTTTCCTGCTTCTTCAAATAGTTTATTGGATACTAGACATAATGAATTATTCCTTTGAAGAGTATTGAGTATTCTATTGTCAGTCAGATAATTTACTTGTGGACCAACTTGATCTTTTTGAAGCTTATGTTTGAGCTTTATTAGGGTGGATCTAGAGTAATCTTAACTCGGGACAAGTTTAGCCCTTGTCCTAAGAAGTGGCCTTTCTGAGGTCTCTTCTGAGTGCTTAGATACTCAACAAGGTATGTCTACTCTGGCTGGTTGGAAATCCACTGTCTCTCCGCCCTGCATAGCTCTGCTATTGTTCAGCTCTTAGCTCCCTACTTGTTGCTTCTTCCCTGATAGCTGGGTTTGGCCCAGCTTTCTAGAGTCTCACCCTATGCACGTGCAGCTTCATGTTCAGCTGAAGTCTCAAGGGGACCCATTTGCAAATTTCTGGAGCCCTTTCTCTGTGTAATTCCCTCTTCTTCCGTGCTCTGCCTGCAAATTCCAGCTGCCTCAGCTTCCTTGAACTCTGGTCTCTGTCTCTTCAGCTCAACCAGATGGCCATGGCCTACCTGGATACTCCTTCCCTACATCACAATCTTAAAAAGGCCTCCAGCCAGCAAGCTGGGCAGTCATTGTGCACTTGGTCTCCCTTCTCTCAGCCATCATGGTTCTGCACTGCCTATTGTCCAATGTTTGAAAACAGTTTATGCATTTTGACTAGCTTTCCAGTTGTTGGCCGTACTAGCAGTAGTTTGGTACCAGTTACTCCATCATGATTGGAAGCAAAGGTCTTCAGTCAAGTCTCAGAACCATCTGCTTGCTGACTCCTGCATCCTCCGTCCCTCTCCCAATACCTGGAATACAGTAGGCACTTGACAATAATATCTATAGAATGAATGAATTCATTATGATCCACACTGGCCTAGGCTAACTTTGAAGTGGGCAAAATTTGCAAGGGACAGTTTGAATTACCTGGACCACCTCCAAAGTTGCAAGCTGGGGAGCGGGTATGTGGTACAGTTGTTGGCACAATTACCAGTGATAATGATCACTGATTCCCTTGTACAAAAATAAAAGCAATAACCAAAATGGATACCACTGGGGCTGGCCTCGTGGCTGAGTGGTCAAGTTCACGTGCTCCATTTTGGCGGCCCAGGGTTTGGCAGTTCCAATCCTGGACACAGACCTACGCACTGCTCATCAAGCCGTGCTGTGGTGGCATCCCACATGGAAGAACTAGAATGACCTACAACTAGGAGATACAACTATCTACTGGGGCTTTGTGGAGAAAAGAAAAAAAGAGGAAGATTGGCAACAGATGTTAGTTCAGGGCCAATCGTAAAAAACAAAAAGGCTACCATTTATTTCAGACTTACATGTATTGGGTCTTGTGCTTGATGCTTTTCATGTTATTTCATTGTATTCCCACAACAGCACATGGTCATGGTCATTCTCATTTTTAAGGTGAAGAAACAATGGCTCAGATAAGTTAAATAACTTGTCCAAGGTCACTCAACTAATAAGAGGGAGTTGAGTTTGAATCTAGACTTTAAGATTGCAGAGTTTATGTTCTGAAGCATTATGATGTCCCGTTGGTACCAAACTTCTGTTACACTGAAGGGAGATCCATAGGGAGATCGAGAACATAACAAAGATAAGTGGCTAACCAAGCCATAAAACTTCATCTTCTGGTGAAGACAAGTGAATTGTGATATTTTTCCTTGTCTCATGGGTATTGGGGTAATAATAATGGAAGGAATTGGAGAAGATTGAAACTGTAAGGATGGGATGGTGACAAACCTTATAGGGAGACAGAGGATATGATCCTTTATAACTAATTATAAACCCACCTGAAATTTGCTATTTCCTTACGTTGTCAAGGTTGGTAATATCTAAATATATCTGAGGATGCTAGAACCAACATTTAAAATGGATGAAAACCAACTGACTTAATAATCAAATAAAAGTACCATTTGCTATAGAGAATATTCTTTATTGAACTTTTTTCAGTGACCTGAATTTAATCAGATAAAATTCTTTTTGGATACCATTCTAATAGAGCTTTTGGAATGGAAGAGTTATAATTTGAAGTTTGTACATCATTCTAACGATGGAACACAACGTCTTCAACTTAGTTATTTTTCACAAGCCTTTAAGGTACAACATTTTAACTATATCAAAACATAATTGTAAGAAATTTATTTTGAAGGGAAAGACTCTAAGTAAATACCACTCTAACTCAGATTAATGGGGGTAGTCAACTGAATTCGTGAAAATAGAAATAATTAATTCATTTTAATTTTATCATTTTCAATGGCAAAACTAATCAGAACATATTATCCACCTTTATACTGTTTCACCATTAGACAGTTTGTTTATGCACCTCTTTTGCTTTGCAGGCTTTTCCTATGCCTTCGGCTTCATCAGGGGCCCTGTGACCAGAACGCAGCACTTCTTCTCCATCATCTTAAGCCAGGTACCTCTTGACCATGATTCATGAACCTCTGCAATCTGTGTCCCAGACTTCCAGGAGCACTCGACTAGGAGACTCGTGAGATCAAGAGAGGGCTTGGGGTGCGAGGGAGAGACCAGGAGACACTGGAGGCAAATGAAGCTAGAGAAGGGGGTGAAATTTTCCAGGGAGGACATAAAAAAAGAAAAGAAAACTTGGACATAGGCCCAGAAAATGTCAGAGTTTAAAGGGAGAAAAAGAATAATAGGAGTCCATAAAGGAAATTAAGAAGAAATCATCAGAAAGTTAGGAAAAAGTAGGCTTCCCAGAAGTCAAGGTTAAAGAAAGCCTTAAAAAAATTTTCTTCAACCAAATTTGTATTTCTGGTGAGATTGTGGTCATGACATTTCTGGATAAATAAATTGTGAAGACAGGGTGATTATTTTTTCTTGTTTTTTTTTTTTTTTCCTGGGAAAGATTCACCCTGACTCAACATCTGTTGCCAATCTTCCCCTCTTTTTTTTCTCCCCAAAGCCCCAGTACATAGTTGTATATTCTCATTTTAGGTCCTTCTAGTCCTACTATGTGAGCTGCCACCACAGCATGGCTACTGACCCACTGAAACAGAGCGCACCAAACTTTAACCACTAAGCCATCAGGGCTGGCTCGACAAGCTAATTTTTAAAGTTCTTATTTAGGGTGATAATTGAGATCCAGGAATGTTGATTGATGTTTGCAAAATGTCTAAAACTTGTTTATTTTTGGATGCTATACAGAGTCAAACAAGCAATAGAAGTCCTCCTATTTCTTACAGGTAATTTCTTTGAAAAGATATGAAGGTTTTCTTAAAAGGTTGGGAGCCTATTAGCCTCATATTGATCAACAGACTGCATTTATTTATTTATTTATTTTTATTTATTTTTAAAGATTTTATTTTTTCTTTTTCTCCCCAAAGCCCCCCGGTACATAGTTGTATGTTTTTAGTTGTTGGTCCTTCTAGTTGCGGCATGTGGGACACCGCCTCAACACAGCCTGACGAGCAGTGCCATGTCCACACCCAGGATTCAAACTGGCAAAACCCTGGACTGCCGAAGCAGAGCGCATGAACTTAACCACTTGGTCACCGAGCCGGCCCCTGCATTTATTAATACATTGTTTCCTGCCAGCATTTTGACAAAATCAGAAATAATAGATTCCCCTATCAAATTCACATCTATCACTTCCTATTCTGCCCATTAAAAAGCACAGTTGTGGATGTCAAGAAAGCTCTGCCTTCCATCAGAAGATTTTTTGCATTTGCTAGAGTTAAAATAAACAAAAAATCAGTCACTTGATACTCTTAGTTGGATGAGAAGGAAAACACCAATGAATCAATTCTCTTTTCTTCCTGCTCTGCTTTCTATCAGTCATTCAACAAATATTTAAGAATGTCCTTTGGTGACAGTCACTGAGCTAGAGATTGGGAAATATAAGTGGATAAGGTGAGATAATGACTTTCAAGAAGAGACGGATGACGAGGGAGCACCTCCATTTGCTGTGGACCCTGTGTGTGCCAGGTGCTCTGCTAGGCCCTGTATGTACCGTATCACCAGGCAGATCCAGGATTCAGGGGTCTTCTTTAGCAAAAAGAATACAAAATTACAAAAGCAAAACTAGGTACAGGGCCTTAGAAGAGGCATGAATCAGATCCCATCACTTTCTTACCTATAGACCTATAAAAAACATCCCTTTCACACTGGGAATAAAATCTAAACTCTTTACCTTGGCCTTGAATGTTCTATATCATTTGGTCCCTTGTAGACGCCCCCTTTGGAGCCCTATATTAAATATGGAGTGCATTTTCCCTGTTTGAAGTATCAACCAAATTGGCGTTTGACTGACAGAGACAGGGAAGGAATCACTAGCTCAACAGTTCCCAAAATTCGGTCTTCAAAAGCCTATGTGGAGGACTCTTTTCACCAGAGGAGAGCCCTGCCCCAACCCAGTGATGCTGAATCAGTGTCTTTGTGGGTGTGGTCCACGGAGACGCACTTTAGCAAGGGGCACCCTCAGAAAGTCTGATAAAGTTTAAGATCACTGCTCTAAATCTAGACACAGGATTTCAATTTGAAGATCATTAGCAGCAGAACTTTGGTTTATATTAATTACAAATAGAAAGATGAAACAGTGAACATTTCTCAACTGTGGGCTGTTCATAAAAATGACTGGGCCCCAAGCCCCTTCCTATTTCCCTCCCGGATTCGGATGTAACTGATCTGGGTGGCCTCTGGATGTTGTGTGCCCTAGATAATGTACAGTATATTTCAATGAGATATTGCAGGAAGTAATCCTAACATAAGACCAGGATCCTCAGTAAAACCTGGAGTGGTCTACTGCAACATTCCACTCGCTCATCCAAAATAGCACTTTGAACCAGCAATGACATTTGTTTTATAGCTATTATTCTAGGATCTCTCAAGGCTTGTAAATTTTTGGAGGGAACACATAGTGGCCACTGGAAAAGGATTAGGCAGGGAGACTCCTTGCTAGAAAAAAGTGGTGAAAAAGAAGTAAGAGAGTATTTTGATTTAAGAGAGAGAGAGCCCTGCTTTGTGCCAGCAATGAGACTTCATTCTTTTAATCTCGCTGCTTTTGCGACATTCACTGAAACCCGTATCACCAAAACCAGCCTCATCAGCAAGTAGACTATTTTTCTCTTATTTAGAATGGCAAGTTCCACCTACCCCAAGACAGATGGCAAACTGGTCATAAAATACAATGAAAATATTAGAACAATATTAACAAATGTTAAAAGTAGAGACTTTGATGAACCCTCTATGTACTGGTCGGCACCAACGACCATCCACCCAGGGACAAGTCTTTTCCGTTCACTTGCCTCCACTCTCTTCATCTTGAAACAGATATAAATATGGAAGAAGAACTAAAATCTCCTGATCTTTCAGAAAAATCAGTATCATGAAAGAGCAGCACCAAACTTAGAAGAGCGAGCTGTGGAAATAAAACTACCAGAAGAAACAGAACAGTGACCAGACGAGGCAAGAACATCAGCTCTGATCGAGAAACAGTTCAAATAACGCAAAAGATTTTTCAAAGAAGGGAACTTTTTGATCTTTTAATTGAATAAGTGGCTTTTGACTGCACCAATGTGCAAGTAAAGGTGACTTTCCTTGTGTCTTCTATAACATCGTTAGAGACCCTGTGACTCAGAACAAATGTCAGGAGTTGCATATCAAAATAAGAATAAGCTCAGTTAATGGTGAGCCTTTTCTATTCTATCCGTCCTGGGTGCTTGAATCTTGACTGTAATTATCTGTTGAAGCATCACGATATTTGCTGGTAACAATGTCAAGAGTATTGGAATTTTAATGTGAGGCTCTTAAAAGACAAAACCAGAAGCTAAGAAAATAGAAATATAGTTGGTAAAGATACGTTTTGAAGAAAGTAATTGTAATAAGACTATAAAGTTTCCACATGAGCCTATATGTCCTCACACAGGGAAGCGATCAGAGAGTACTGTTGCTAATAGCTTACTATCCCAAATCTAGGCAATCCTAGGCCATAAGAAGACCTAAACCTTTTCGGTACCCACTGGAGAAAGGCCTATGACGACTGTAATTTTCTTGAAGATGTCTCCTTTTACCCTGTACTCAATCTCTGCATCTCTCAAGATAACAGACACACATTTTCTCCCTCTTCCACTCCTTTTCTCCCTCCTTCCCACAGATCGAGAGACTTAAACTTTAAAAAATTCTAAATGTTTTCCCATTTAATAAAAATGTCTTCCACATTTAAACCTACTGAGAAATAAGCATGAAGCAGGAAATGTGTCTGTTACAATGTGAAAAAGAAATAAGCATAACCCTTTGGGAAAGAATTAAAAATAAAAATAACTTGGCAGGATTGACAAGTCCAGCAAACTATGCTAGCAATAATGAAGAGGGCTTTTGTTGAATAATACATAACGTCTTCAGCTCAGATTGTTCTCCCCATGTTTCTTCATTTTCCTTTTGTACATAGACATAAATTAGTTATCAGAATTGTTCTGCTGAGGATGTTATTCAACAATCAGATGTAGAGTTTCAGAAAAAGTCTGACAGGAAGAAAGATGGTGGAGATCCAGTCCTCCCTGAAAACCAGAGTATCCTTGTGAACTGGACCCGAGGAAATTCACCAGGACTCATTTCTCATCCATCCTAATTATTGAACTAAAACACCTGGGGATATCTAATTGTTTGAAAAATGGCATTATTAGGCTCCTTGCTATTTGAACTTCAGTCCTGCTCCAAGTAAAACAGAATGAGATGTCCTTAAGAGCAGGCAGGAATAGTCCAACACAGAATGGATAACTGAAAACCCAACCTTCATTAGGATTTCAAAGCTAAACCAAAGATGACTGATTCTCTGTTTCTTTGCCACCCAAGTCAGACTTCAAGAACTTTCCTGCAAATACATGGCATCTCTCTGATCTGAGATTTTGTCATTGTCAGCCCTACACGGTCTCTTACGTCCTTGGTTGGTGAGTGTTCTATCGATATTGAGCCCAGGGGCAGACATGGATTCTGCAGGACTGAGACTAAAGGAATCCTCCAGATTACTGTCTTCCACTTTGCTGTGTATTGGTTTATTATGATTTCAAATCCACTTGTTGATGCCTTAAGTGAAGTTGTTTTGGTCTACGTGTTTGTGGCT
Organism: Equus asinus; assembly: GCF_041296235.1. Lineage (NCBI taxonomy): Eukaryota > Metazoa > Chordata > Mammalia > Perissodactyla > Equidae > Equus > Equus asinus. The sequence continues at coordinate 15,512,867 of NC_091816.1, forward strand.
TAAAGAACAATGTTTTGACCTAAGAGTGAAGTTAGCTGTGTCGAGATGTCACCCTTTTACTTCTGCGGCTGTTGATAAGCACTCAGTAACTTAGCTGGTGATGGGCATCGCTGGGGGCTGATGGTAAGGACATGTGAAGAAGCAACTATGGCTAAGGGACATTTAACCTTTAAATACCAAGAGTTTGCGAGGACTTACCAAGAGCTTTCCGTCTGGGCAGGACAACACTTTACTGACCTAAATAGCTCTCCAAAGATCTGGAGACACTTGTTCCTGCCATGGCCAAGGCAACTCTTTGGTCAACAGTGCTATTAAAGCAGGCAGCAGTCTCAAGAAGAGAAGGGACATCTGAGGGTCCTTGGAGTGACAACCTTCGGAGCAGCCTATCTTGCCTATCAACAGTTGCCATGGTTCCCTAGCAACATGCTCTAGCAACAGGGGACTTCTGTTTTGCACTGGCAGCTCAGCTCCGATGGCTAAGCTTCCTCTCCCTAGTACCTACTCATAAAAAGGTATGCCTCAAAATAAATTTGGACTTTATTCCTTTCATCTCCCCTTGCCTGGAACAATAATGTGATTACTCTGTCATTGGTTTGGAGTATGTTATGTAATTTCTTTGTTGGCTTATTAAGAGACATTATTCTGTATGCTATTGACTTGTGAAATTGTTATAATTCCCACAGTGAACCTGTGTTAAATAAAGTATTGGTAAAGACAGTCTCAGCCTCTGAGCATAATTTTGCCTCCTAAAACAAAACACACCTCTACCAGTTGGACTAGTGATAAGACATTCACTAAAAGATTTATAGAAAACAGAATAACAGTGAAGAGAACAGTGAAAGAAAATAGAGGAAAAACGAACCAGAAGAAGTGAAGAACCTATTCATCTTTCGAGAGTTGTTTTATGACTCTATAAACCGTTCCAAAATCCATCCTTATCCCAAGGGGACTGGCCTTCTTCACTCGAGGTCCACTGCTTCCCATAGCCCCTTCTATCAAAGCGTTCATAACCCTCTGCTGCATTTATTATTCACACAAAATGAAAAATTTCCATAAATGAAGCATTGAAAGAAAGGAATGAATACACAAAGAAAAATAAAGACACTTACTGTTCTTGCGCTGAGGTTTCTTCCCAAAATAATCACGGCAAATTGAGAAAGGACCACACTCAAAAAACACAGTCTTACTATTGTGAATTATCTTAGTCTGGAAGTTGAAGGAAGGTCTCTCTGCCCAGTTTTTAAATAGAGCGTCAACCCCATTTCAGTGATTTGCTCTGACTCTTGTAAGGCATATAAACTTGGTGTTTCTCTTTATTTCTAATTGGGGCTTTGCTGGAGAGAGAAATGTTTTGTGTATAATTAGAATAAACTCCCATTTATACAGAGAATCCATATAGAAAGACGACTTTGAATTTTTGAGTGCTACTGAATAAAGGCACACTACCTCCCATCATCCTGATGTTTCTAAGCTTTTCAGAGACGTGACAACAGGAAAAGTTATGTTCAATATCAAATGGTAATTGTGTTTTAGTGTGCCCAGTTATTTGAAATCTGTTATCTATCTATAAAATTGTATGATGAAATGACTAATTCGAATATGAAAATATGAGTATACCACTGTTGGAAATAATAGCTCTCCATGTATTTTAGATTTTAATAAATGAATGTGTAATTAACCGTTAAAGACAAATTCAACAGTAGTTTAGTCATCATAGACCATCTGTTATGTTTGTGGACTGTCAAGTTACAGCAAGTTTAGAAACTATAAATATTTCAGTTGTGTTCTTCCCTCGGGACTTCCGTGGGGGGTGTGTGTGTGTGTGTGTGTGTGTGTGTGTGGTGGGATGACGATAAGAAGTAGGTTAAAGGGAGGGATTGGTGTTCCAAATTGGGCATAGAAGGGGAGGAAGGATCAGAGTTTTGCTCCAATGCTTTCAAGTGAATTGATTTTCTCATCTCACTCTTTTTTCAGAACTCTTTCATATTATTGAATCTTTGAAACACTGTAGAACAAAAATGTTTATTTAATATACACTTATATTGTATACATTTTATTTATTTATTTATTTTTTGAGGAAGATTAGCCCTGAGCTAACATCCACTGCCAATCCTCCTCTTTTTTGCTAGAGGAAGATCAGCCCTGAGCTAACACCCATGCCCATCTTCCTCTATTTTATATGGGGCATACCTACCACAGCATGGCCCGATAAGCAGTGCTGGGCCCACACCCAGGATCGGAACCAGTGAACCCCCAGTCGCTGAAGTAGAGTGTGTGAACTTAACCCTATGCCACAGGGCCAGCCCCTACGTTATATTATTTACAATAAAATATTTCTGAGTAACTGCTCCTCTACAGTTAAAACTCTCTGCCCATTTTATTTAAAAATGAAATCCTCCCATGTTGGTATTTTGATGTTGCTTTGGGGGGATCTATCTGTCTATCCAGAAGATTCTATAACAATATACTAGAGCATAGCTCTCAAAGTAGGAATCTAAATGTGTAGTCATGGGAGTTTGAGGGTTCTTTGAGAAATGTTAAAATTTTTTGTTTTCATTTCATTAGAATTTTTCTCTTAAGGAGGCAAATATTTCTTTAAAAGGATACAGAATGCACTAACCACAAGAGAAAAGATTGATCAATCTGGACTTCATTAAAGTCAAGAACTTCTTTTCACCAAAAGGACACCATTAAAAGAGTGAACAGGCCCTCTGAAGACTGGGAGAAGATATTCATAATACATATATCTGTCAAAGGACTTATGTTTAGAATAGAAATCCTACAGTTTAATAAGAAAAGGAGAACTCAACTTTTAAAAAATGGGCAAAAGATTTAAATAGGCATTTCACAAGAGGATATCCAAATGGCCAATAAGCATATAAAAAGGTTCTCAACAGAGTCATCAAGGAAAGGAAAATTAAAACCACAATAAGATATATTATACGCTCTCTAGAATGGCTAAAATTTAAAAGGTTGAGAATACCAAGTCTCTCATGCCCTGCCTATATGACTTTATTTTTTTTATTTTTTATTTTTTAAGATTGGCACCTGAGCTAACAACTGCTGCCAATCTTTTTTTTTCCCCTGCTTTTTCTCCCCAAATCCCCCCAGTACATAGCTGTATATTTCAGTTGTGGGTCCTTCCAGTTGTGGCATGTGGGACGCCTCCTCAGCATGGCCTGATGAGCAGTGTCACGTCCACACCCAGGATCTGAACCAGAGAAACCCTGGGCCGCAGAAGCGGAGTGTGCGAACTTAACCACTCGGCCACGGGGCCGGCCCCTGATATGACTTTAAATTGTTGCAGTTTGAAAATTTATTTAGCCATGTCTACTAAAGTTCCATGTATACCTATCCTGTGACCCAGGAATTCCACTCCTGTTTACCCTAGAGAAATAAGTATATAGGTCCACCAAAAGACCTCTATAAGACTTACTCATAATAGCTCAACAGGAAATATGTCATCAACAGAAAGAGATAAATAAGTTTTGGTATATTCAGAAATAGAAGTGGAATATAGCAACACATCAATGAAAACTACATGTGACATGGTTCAATCTTAGAGACATAACATTGAGCAAAAGCAGCCAGACCCAGAAGAGTATGTCCTGCATGAGTCCATTTATATAAAGATCAAGAATGGACAAAACTAATCTGCAGTGATAGAATCAGAACAGTAGTCAGCTCTGCAGGGTTGAGTATTAATTGGGAGAGGGCATGAAGGAGCCTTCGAAGGTTCTAGAAATGTTTTATATTTTAATCTAAATGGTAATTACATGAATATATACATATGTAAAAATTGATTGAATGATACACTTAAGATTTGTGCAGGTGTGTATGTTATGACTCAATACTTGTTTAAAAAGATAGAAAATGAAAGCAGAGTAGGGTCCATCAAGTTTGAGAAGCTGTGCTAGAGCAAATACACTATATTTATGCACAAGAGAAGAAAAACGTTAATATTGAAGAGAAAATTATTTCAAACTAGGACTAGAAATGCATGATGTTAAATATATGTTATCTTAGAAAATTAGTTGGCATTATAAATAGTCACTATCTGTTAGAATATATTTAACATATTTAAATAACATTTTCAATTCTCTTATATAAATGTGCATAACTTGACTTTAGAAAGGAGCCCAATTCTGCCGTGCCATTCTAAAATAAATCTTGATCTGTTCCTTGCATCATTTTCACTTCATTAATTAACATCTAATTTATAAGCATCTCAACAGTTGAAGCGTTTTCACAAATAGGACAAACTAAAATAAGTACAGACATATTTGAACATCTTGGCAATACAAATGGCCCTTTGCCGTTCTATTTAATGATTTCAAAATCTCTTCCCCATGAAGACTTCCTGACCTGCTTAATCAAAAGTAATCACTCCATCCTTCATGTTCCTGTAACATTTTGTTCTAACCTCTATCATAGCACCTGTCTCTTCACAGATAATATTTGCTAAAACTGTGAGTTCTTTGAGGACAGACAACAAGCCTTATTAATCTTTTAATGCCTTTTGGCTCATACAATGTGGGGATTCAGTCTGTTGAATGACTGAATGCATTAATAGACAATTCTCTCTGGAAACTCTGCCTGACAGTCTTGGGGTGCATTTAACAACTTTGAAAACAAAGACTGTGCAACTCCACCATTGGGTCCCAGAACCCCACATCCTTGCTCACAACAGTCCCTTCTCCCTGGAATGCCTCCATCCTATACGCTCACCCCCACCAGCCTTCTCTTGAATAACCTCTCTTCCTTCTTCATGATTCAGCACAAGGTCATGTATGGCCTACTTCAGACTGGGTGAGGGGTCATTGGTATGTGCTTCCATGAAAGCAGGTGTGGACATCTAACACAGCACATACCACACTGAATGGTTTCCTGCTTTATATAGCCATTTCCCCAAGTGTTCAGCTAGACCTCAAAACTGCAGTCCAGGTTTGAGGGTCAGCAAAAGTGCAAAGGATATTTGGAATAAAGGTACAACTTAGTAGCAGGTGCTGCTCCCGGGTGCCTCACTCATTATCAAAAAGTTGCATCTGAAGTGATATAGACAATGGTTCCCCTATTGTCTCCCAGGGGTGAGAAACCCTTCGGGTCGGAGGGCTCAGAGCCACAGGTTCAGTCTCTCCTCTCGCACGGAGGAGGAGCCATGCCAGCGCTCAACGGTCCACCTTGTACCAGGGAAGGCACATTACTGCCACTGCCTCCTCAATCCTTGGCTTTTGTGGGGACCTGAGGGTAAGGTGCTCAGCTCACACTATCACTGGCCACCCACTTCCAGGGGACAGCTGTGGGTCCAGTGTTCCTTAGCTCTAGCTCACTGTGCATGAGAGCTTTGCAGCTGTGCCCTCAGGAAAGAGGAACTCACTCTCTTTAGCCTCGAACCTCTTCAGTTCCTTAATTTGTTGCAGTTTAGATGACATCACTGTGACCAACCTTTTGCCTGTTGTGCCAGCAAAGGGCTCAGGCCTCTTTCCAAAGCCAGGGCTCTGTTTGTGACTGACCAGCTCACCATCTGATTGTGACAGCCCCTCCGCTGTAATGGAGGCTTCTCAGTAGCCTACCAGCATGTCTTGGGTTCCAGTGTGGTGATCAGCTCCCACCAGTTCTGCATGAGCTGCCTGCTGTAAGCCTAGATGTGGTGCTAGTCCTTAGAGAAGAAAGGCTATCACTGCTGGGACTCCCCTCCCAAGGAGCCTTCCCCTGGAATGAATAAGGAGGGACCTTTGGGATTCCAGAGAATGGCTGTGACAGCATAGCAGCTGGGACAATGCTCAGGAAGGGGCCAGAGTCACCACCACACTTAAGCCTGGGCCTCTGTTCACAACCAGCCAGCGTGAACCATGTTCTCCTCTACCCAAACTTTCTCTGAACTCATCTGTGTTTCAGTTTCGTTTGGTGCTGGCCAACAGAGGGACTTGGTTATGGCAATGGGTTTTCTACTTCAGTCCCTTCCCAAATGCCACGTGCATTCAGGACAGGGTCCAGTTGCTCTGGGCTAGAAGCAGGCTCCATGGTGGCGGGGAAAGCTGACCTTTATCCCATTGTTCTCACTTCCTGCTAAAGTGCAGGTTACTCTTGCTAACCCTAGCAACACCAAATGAACCACACCAGGCGATAAACAGCTGGTTCCAGATCAAGGAGAGGAAAGAATGATAATTAGGATTTCAGTTGCTTTCTTTTTTGTTTTTCTTCAAACTGGTGATGAGGCTATATAACAGATATAGATATAGGCCATCAGTGGGGAGGCCTCACCTCCCAACTGCCTCCTCATCAGTCCACACAGAGATGCTGAAATAGGAGTCTTGGGTGGGAAAAGGAAATCATCGATCATGAACTTGGTAGGAAGACCATGAACTTGCCTTTTAAATACTAGCCTGGCACTCCAGGCTCTACCTACTACTAGATAAGGCAATTCTGTGTTTTCTCATTAGGCTACAGGAGGCTTGGCCCTAGCCAGCCATATCCCTCTCTCCTTTGAGCTCCTTGAATGAAAGAGACCATGTCTCCTACCTCTATATTCCCAGTGCCTAGCACTGTACCAGGCCCAGAGGAGTCACCAGAAAATGTTGGTTGATCAAGTGAGTTGACTGATTTGATTTCCATTCCACACCCTAGGGTAGATGAATATCTCCCAGAGAAGGTGAACAAAACCCAGAAAGGTTGGTCAGATGGTCATGGGGGAATCTGTGATCAGAAACCAGGCAAGGAAAGGGTTACCGAAAATCTGTTCCATCGCTAAACACAGACTGTAAAATGTTTTCCAGACAAGAAGGAAACCAAATGTGCTGTTTTTCAGAAGTTGATGTCCTTGTTTTTGCAGATGTTGCCATCCTACAGTGAAACTTACATGGTTGCAGCAGGCCCTCTGAAAATTGCTCCAGCTCTAAATGTCCAAAAGTTGCCACAGACCTGTAATGTCATGAATGGCATGCTGCATTGAACCTGTTATGTAATGAGACCTTGACCCTGTTATGTAATGGCATGTTATGTTGAAAACTCGTTATGCAATGGTGCCTTGAACTCATTATGTAATGGCCTGCGCATGCACCCTGATTAGGCCCAGTTGTTAAAGATGTAACACGTCCTCTGCACTCTGGAGTACAAGTCTCCACTGGCACTAAGGGGGCAGGGGGCACTGCTTTGGGAGCTATCCCTTGTGTTCTCCATTGCTGTGCAAGCAATAAGCCATTTTCTTCACCCACTTCAGCCTTGGTTGTGCTTTTCAACTCTGCGCTCACTGAGAAACAGACCCATTGAGTTTGGCCACAGTTTCCGCTTTGCTGTAACACCCCTAGGTCTCAATTACGTAGGAAAGGGAGGCTGAGCTTTCCCATAGCTCCAACTGGCCTTCAGAGAAGTGAGGAAGGAACTTCGTGTCCTGAGCTGGAGTTGCTCCCAGGGCATGACGAGCTTTGCGGCAGAGCCCGATGGCAGGAGAGGGGCCAGGACAGAAAGACATGGGGGATGGGTTGCAGAAGCTGCATGTAGGTTATATGAAGAGCTTAAAAGTACATCAACCTTCACCTTTCTTTTCTCATGAAGCTGAAATATCGCAAGTCCTGTATCCCACTGCTTGTCAAACATTTATCCATAGAATTGTTGTGAGATAAAGTTTTCATAGATTTACAGAAAAATAATAAAAATAAGGATAATGTTGTGGTTGTTTTCATAAAGCTAAATTTATTCCTTTTTAAAAGAATGACTCAATATAAGAATATATATTTCTTGGGGTTTTAGGGAGAGAGGAAGTGGACTATTTCTTTTACGACATTATGATGATAGCAGGTGGTTCTTTTAAAAAAAATATCTTTAGTTAATGAAAGTTGGCAAGCTCATACCAATCTCCCAAATGTGTGTTTGTTATCTTAATTTCACTGGGCTGTGATATGTGAAAGTTTGGAAACCACTGATACAATCTTTCTTGTAGATTTTATTTTGAATCCCTCACTTGTATTTGAAGACCATCTGCAAACTCTCTACACATTTTTCATCACTGATTTCAAGTGCAGAGCAGCATATAAAACTGGATTTAGCAAGTGCTGAGTAGATTTGCATATATTTCAAGTCCACACTTTACCTCTTAGCTCCAGACCTGTATATCCAACTATCTTCTTGATAGTCTCATGAGCATCTCAAAATTAACATGTCCCAAACTGAAAGGATTCCCAGTGCCCCCACCCTTTTTCCTCTGGTCTCTGTGTATCTGTAAATGGCAGTATTATCCATCCAAGTGCACAAGCCAGAAAGCTTGGAGTCTCCCTCATTCTGTACATCCAACCCATTGCCAAAATATGTCTTGAATCCGATCTGTCCACCGAAGCCAGATGACCTTTTAAAAATGTAAATCAGATCATGTCTCTTATCCTTACTCTTTGAATAAAACATATAAATGATCCACTCTGAGTACCCTTATTTCCCCTCTGCATTAATCAGGGTTCTTCAGAGAAGCAGAATCAATAGGAAGTGTATACGTATATATATATAGAGAGAGAGAGAATATATATAGAAAGAGATTTATTTCAAGGAGTTGGCTCATTAAGGAGGCTGGTAATTCCAAAATCTGCAGGGTGGAGGCTAAAGACCCAGGAAAGAATCAACATTCTAGTTCAATTCCCAGGGCTGCCTGCTGCAGAATTCATTCTTGCTCGAGAGAGGTCAGCCAAGTCGACTGACCTATGTCTTCCCCTCTGGAAAAGAGCAGTGTGCCTAGGAATTAAATTAAGACAGGCTGGAAGCATCCACTCGTATCCTCTAACACAGAGGGTGAGAGTAGGAACCCAGGGCAGTCCTAGGGGAATGTTAGGAGATAAACCACTTGGAGGCACTCTTTGTTCTGTGAGTCAATGCTTTTGATCCATGGGGCTGCCATGTGAACAGTGGAGATGACCCAAATGTCGCCTAAAACTTCCATGGCACTAGAAAACCTATGGGATAGGAAGGGAGGCACTTCAGAGAGCCATGTAAGAATAATTGGGGCTTAATATTGGCATAAGTGGCCACATAAAATATGTAGAAGAAGTGGTACAGAAAATGAGCTCACTGCTGAGATTTTCCCCAGTGATTCCCACTGCCTCTCCCTAAGTTGCTGGATCTCCAAACTTGAAATGTCCATTGTTAGTAAATATAATTTTTTTGTCCTCTTAGCTAGACTAGTAGAATTGGAACAAACTGAAGAGATGAAAAATGATATATTGGATCCAGGAGATACAGTCTATGAATAATAAGAAATCCAAAGAGATAACAGAAGGTCAAAACAGATGTAATCATAAAAAGGAATAATCAAACTTTCTTAAGATAGATAAATGCCTACATGAACATGTTTAAATGGATACTAAATACTGATTACTGGGTAAAATACATGAAGACAGAGCCATAGGTGGAAATAGCATGATGGGTTTTAGGTTCAGGAATAAAATTTAAAATGCTACTAATATCCAGGAAGAAAAAGAAAGATTACAAATAAAGTGAAAAGTTAGATTGGCCCCCTATGTCATCTATATTAACAGTAAATACAACAAAGCAATAGAGTTCTGAGAAGAAAACTTGTAATCCAAAAGCGGTAAATTAACCTCATGAGGGAAGGCAATATAAGACACAGGGTCTGGACTAGGAGAAGTCCTGGGAATCTCGTTCATAAGGAGATGCTCCCTTCTGGGGGCCTGAGAGTCTGCCCTTCTTAAATTTTGTGCCTGTGTGCCTGGTTTACCTTACCCTAGTCCTAACATTCTCTGACACACATCGCCACAAGAAGGCTTACCATCTACATGCCAGTTCTTTAAAAAAGCACTCAGAGATGTACCTGAACAGACTGAAAGAAAAATCAGAGAAAAAGTTAAAGAATGGGGGAATTGTAGTAAATAACAAGACTTTAAACATTGAAGCCAGTTAAACATAGAGGTTAATCTAAGGAAAATATTGTAAGCAGTTCTTGGAAAAGACATATGATGTTTAAAAAAAAATAGAGGGAGGTTAGTGGCTATGAACAACCCCTTAGTTTATTTATTAGATATCTATTAAACAATCTAAATATGAATCCTTGTGGTGAATATATTTTAAAGCAGACTAGCAATTTGCTGTCTCTCTTTATTGACCTAATCACAGTCCTTAGATTGTCTCCTCTGTGTGATCTCACTGTATGGAGGTGAAATGTGTTGCTGAGAGTTGAAATGATAATAAAAGTTCCTTAGTTTTTATCCAGGAACTAAAGAGGCTGCCAGGTAGGATTTTGCATCTGCCATTTTGATGTTTGTTTTCTGTGATTACGTCTTTTTGTTCCTCTTTTCCTCCATTACCAACTTTTGTGTATATATATATATATACTGTCTTTTATATTTACCTATTTTTTAAATATTTTACCTTTATATTTACCTATTTTATTTCCTTTTATATTTACATTACCTATGTAGTTAATTTTACTAGTGCTCTCTATTTCTTCATGTGTATTCAAGTTACTGTCAAGAGACTTTTAATTTTAGTCTGAAAGACTTCCTTCAGTATTTCTTGTAGGGTAGCCATGCTAGCAACAATTCTCCTAGTTTTTACTTGGCTGGGAATGTCTTAATTTATTCTTCATTTTTTAAAAATAGTTCTTCTGGATATAGAATACTTGGTTGACAATATTTTCTTTTGAATATGTCATCACAGTGCCTTCAGACCTTCCTGGTTTCGGATGAGAAATCAGAATTACTCTCATTAAAGATCACTTGCACATGACAGGTTGCTTTTCATGTGCTGCTTTCAAGATTGTCTCTTTGTCTTTGTCTTACAATAGTTTGATTATGATGTGTTTATGTGTGGATCACTTTGAGCTTATCTTACATCTCAACACTCAGCCACAGTTGGCAAATCTGCTTTAACATTTACTTCCTATTTGTGCAGAGCCTCAAAGTCAGCCATAGGTCTTTCTTGAGCATGTGCACAGCCTTAAATATGCACAGGCATTGTAGATCCTCAGGAATATGTCAGAACTTTTCAAAGCCTTTGTGGACATCTCATTCCTCAGTTTTTCCTTTTAGACTTTTTAATTAGCCTATTATTTGCCTCAACTGTTATCCAATACCTCAGACAGCCATGAAGTCAAACAATTGCCTCTAATTGTTTTCAACAAAAACCCCAGGAGAAAAGGCTTTTGCATTGGGTGGGCTCTGAGTCGGGTGAAATAAAGAAGCCTTGTAAATGGAGCCTTCCAGAGAACCACAAGACAGATCAAATAATGACAATTATCTGGAAATGAGGCTTTAAATACAGTCCACCCTTGTTCTGTTCCCTCTCATGCCTGCCAGGCTGCTGGTTTTCACTGTGATTGAGGCCATTGGTTCTCAAGGCTACTACAAAGCCGAAAAAGAGGAAATAGCAACAGAACATGTTAAACTGCCACAAAGCTCACTGTTTTTTACCAATATCCAGACATTTTTCTTGAAGAAAAGCCACCTGGATTGCTACAAGCCTTTGTCTAATTTCCAGAGTCTGAAAAAAGTTGATTCTGACCATTTTTGCCAGTTCTCCCATTGTATTCATGGAGGAGAGAGTTTTCAGAGATCCTTACTCTGTCATTTTCACTGATGTCACCCAAGCTTTGTTTTTTCATTTCTTCTCTCTCTATAATTTTAAAAGCTAATATTCAATTTTTAAAAGGACATAACACTAAAGACCACAAACCGAAAAAAATGGGACTTAATTTTCTAAAATCTTGGTTTTTGATAGAACCAATTATTATTTGATAATAATCTTTGCCTTTTTGAATGTGTGTAGAAAATCACTTACAGTAGAAAATCCTGGAGTGTGAAAGCAGAAGCCAGAGAACACTTTGTCCAAACTTCACCTCATTTTCCAGGCCAGGAGAGGACAGTTGCTTCTCCCAAGGTCACAGAGCAGGTTAGTGAGGGTCAATGTTAGAAGCCAGGTCTCTGATTCCCAGTCATATCTCTTTTCCAAATTCCAAATCACATTTCAAATTCATTATTTATGTAAGATTATTTGAAGTGGGACAAATGATGTCATAAGAGATTCTATAGCCTCTTTTCAAAAACTACCTGTTTTCTTCAATAACATGTTTTCCAAAATCCTGCAACTGACCTGACTTGATATTTCCTACTCATTTTAATATTCTAAGGTTGGAACATGATTTTGCTACATCATAACACTTTTGAATTTGTAGTGTAGCACTGTCTACTTTTACTTCACTGAGCTGGATTAAAAACTGGTCCTGGTGCCTGTTGGAAAACTATAAGCAATGTCTATGATTCAGATCCCTGACATTCTACTCTTTCCTATAAAAAATATTTTTTGAAGTTTATAACTCAAATTTCTAGGAAATTACCCGAAAAAGATGTTTCAGAACATTTCATTGCTTTTTATGCAGAAATCTTTGTAGCAAATAACTGACATAAAGAGAAGTAAGTATACCTAAGTGTATCCACAATACTAGGTCAACTAATATGATGGTTAATTTAACTGAATCAAATTAAATCCATAGCAATTTATTCAGCAACTAGTATGTACTATACACTACAGAGACAAAGAAATGAAAGGTGGTGTGGTAGAAAGAGAAATAAATGCAAGTCCTGCCACTAGCTGGTTATAGACCTTGGGAAAGTCTGTCTTTTGGTTTTAGCTTCTTCATAGTCACCTTCTATGATTTAAAAACTCAATCCCTTCCCTAAATGAGATTAACAATAATTAGCAGTCAAAACGAAGGAAAACTCACTTGCTCTTTTGTCGGAACTAATCATCACAAAGACCCTGCCAGTGTCCATGAGCTCAGAGAAGCCACTCCTACCTGCAGGAGGGGAAGAGTGAATGAAGGGAGGGAGCCTTGCCTGGTAGCTGTTCCAGGGCACTGGCTTCTGCAGATTGTGCAGTCCTCTTTGCTGCATCTCGAAAGACTCTCTGAACATTGGTTAGGCTGGGAAGTCTGAGCAAAGGGATTTGGGGGGCAGCTCAGTTGTCAGGGGTGCAATAGACTCTGGGGATAGAAATAACAAGGTGGTTACCTGTTCTCCATCAGGAGGCAAGAATAAGTTGTTTTCTGCCTTTCTTGCTCTCCAGTGAACCTAACAGTGGGCTCCATCTGTGACCTGTGAGTCAGAGAATCAGGCTCATTATTTCTGCTCTATAAAAACTCCTTCTGAATCCTGGTTATTTTAGTCATGCTTTTTGTACAGTTGAACATAAAATGTCTGAAGGGAGCTAAACCCACGCTAATTCTGAATGCTAAGTGGATGCACTTGATGTATAAAAAGGAGCATATTTCCAGGCTCCAGGGCATAATGAGCAGTTCAACACCAAGGTGGGGGATCAGCGATAAAAAAAACTAAATGTGTAAACTTAATTAGCATCATTAGCAAACTCGCCATATCCTATGCAACACTGATATTAAACCACCAACCAGAATAAATAAATCATGATCTAACATCCAACCAACCAGCAAAGAAAACAAAAAAACAAGAAAGGATCAAAACATAATTTTAATCGATTTTTTTTAGAGATAAAGCACTATGGTTTAATAACATAGTTACAAAATGAAGCTATTTAAAAAATAAGATCTCTGCCTATAAAAACGTATTTCTGATATTATGCTTAGGGTGGCAATGGCTACAAAAGCAACAAATCTTAGAGAAAGTAAAGATAAAGGTGTCAAATGCAAGTTATTATTCTTTTCCTTTTCTCCTTAAAATTACTATCTGCAGTCTCTTGGGGTTCTGAATGCTGAATTCTTTCTCCAGTTGATGGCGTCCTAGGCAGGCCTTACTCAGAGTACCTGATACATAGATCTGATCATGTACACTTCATTCACTCATTACGTTTTAAGGAGGGCCCACTACACATGAGTCACTGGGGGACCAGTGTCCAATGTCTGGCTTCTGGATCTAGCTCTTTTATAAATTGTGATTCTGAACTGGTTCCTTCACCTTTCTGAGCTTGAAATCCTTCATTTGTAAAACTATCTGTAAAATTACGGAGTGATGTTAAAGCATCTCTAGGTAATCTTTACCTACCTCTAAAATTACTTAATTCCATGTCACACAGAGGTAATACCAACATTATCTATAATAAGTTGGACACTAGAGTGACTCATTAACTCTCTCTGGCCACAAGGCAACTACCAAATACAGTTAGTTGTGCCCATGAGACTCAAATACCAACACTCAATGATACAAATTATTTTGTTAAGACACAGAAACATAATTATCTACAAAAAGTGATAATAATGACTCTGGCCATAAAGCTTGTGGTACTTTTCAATCAAATTAAGAAGTAGAATAGGGTAGCATTATAGAACTATCAGCAAGTCTTGTCTCTAACAAAGTATAATGGCCCACATGATATCTGTCAACTCATTCCAAGTTAATTTTTCATGATCCCTAGGTTAATGATTAATTTTACTGCCCATTATAGGTACGTTATTTTGCTCACTATACAGTAAAAACCCATCAAACTGATTTATGAATAGATCAGAAGAATTAGCATCTGTGAATTTGTTAAGGGTTCGTCAATAGCATAAGTTTGAGAAATTACCTCTGAGAGTGTGAAAGCAGTCATCGCTTTACCTTAATCTTCTTCAAGATAATAATAAATGTTACTTTAATAAATTATATATTAAAATAATATTTTGCCTTGTAGTGGCTAACTTCCTATTCCGAGAAATCTAGCAAAGGTATGGCCATACCCCATCTAGGAATAATCCTTGGGGAGATCTGCCTATGCCAGACTCATGTTCCTTCCTGGAGTGACAGGCCCTTCAGCAAGTTAGATGTCATTTTGCCCTTCAAACAGAAATCTCAACTTGGGGCCAGCCCGGTGGCGCAGCAGTTAAGTGCGCATGTTCTGCTTTGGCAGCCTGGGGTTCACCAGTTCGGATCCCGGGTGCAGACATGGCACCACTTGGCACACCATGCTGTGGTAGGCGTCCCACGTATAAAGTAGAGGAAGATGGGCATGGATGTTAGCTCAGGGCTAGTCTTCCTCAGTGAAAAGAGGACGATTGGCAGCAGTTAGCCCAGGGCTAATCTGCCTCAAAAAAAAAAAAAAGGAAGAAAGAAATCTCAACTTGTTTTAAAACAAAAGGACAATCTCAGAGGTTTACGCATATTGAACGTGTATCTATACTTTGTTATTTTCACATACATGGTAACTTCTGCTGCAGGAATACAGAAGCATATCCCAGATTCCATCCTGTGACTATGACTTGTAACTCTTCTTTTCGTCAATCGCATCCTTCTGATTATTTGCCTAATGAGCAAAGAGCTCATCTACACCACCCATGTTTATAATAAATAAGAAAAAAAATTTATCTGATGCTTGCTGTGTACCAGATACCTCCTAATTCCTTGCTGTCTGAATATTTGTTATAATAGCATGCAAAAAGCCCTTCCAAATCAAAGCAGAAATCCTGCTAAAATGAATCCAGGTGTGCATGTAAGTGAAAACATTGAAACTATGTGCAACATGTGTATGTGCACACACATGCACACATGCCTGCACAGACATGTGTCTGTTTGAACGTCTATACATGCATCTGTATCCTAGCTTTGTCTGCTGAGAAAGCTTAGAATGAATGATACCTCGGTAGCAATAAGTCTACCCAGCACCCGGATCATGGTTTCTTAAGAGTGTTGTCTGCCCTTCTTTCTTTAAACACCAGAGTGAGGTCCTGAAATTTACGACCCTCTCCCGCTCTGCTTTGCAGGGAGGCCACTAAGAAATGCAACCATGACGAAGAGCTAGTAAACAGCTGAGCTGAAATTTGAATGCGGCTCTATTTTACCCCAACGCCCAGCCTCCCAGCTACTAAGCCTTGATAACCTCTGACGAGCGCAGCCTCCCTCTTGCTTCCGATCAGCGTGGATGAGTTCATCTTGCTAGACTGTTCATTATTCGCTTCATGATCACTGATTCCTCCCTGTATCTGTGGGCAATCTCATTATCCAAATGGTTTAGAAGAACGAGAGGAAGCTGGTAGAGCAAAAGCTTGTATTTCAAAGTTATTTTTATGAGGTCTGTCATTTTATTCAACTTCTAAGAGCATGAGGTTTTTGGATAAAATACAAATCACAAGAAAGAAATCATGCACTTAAGATAAAAGCAGGCTCTTTTCAGAAATCCAACACAGGGAGTAGGATTCAAAATCTCCTTTACTTCTTTTCGAAGCAAACCCTAATTCTCGCCTAAATCTGAACTCTAACTCCCCCACTAAATCCTCTTGTGAATTTCATGTGAGCAAGAAATAGACTTCCAGTAAGCCACCAAGATTTGGGGGGTTATGTTCTGTGGTAGTTATCCTTCTGTAATTAATACAGAAATTGGAACACTGAAACGGAGCACAGCTTTTACAAAGACCTGAAAGTTCCATTTAGCATTCAGGGAGTGGGAGATGACGAGGCGTAGAACAGAGGCTGGTGACCTGGAGAGCCATGCTGAGCAGGATCAAAACTTTTAAACGGTGGCCTGGGACAACCTAGAAGGTAGTCTACCAGCCGCCAGCTGAAGCAAAGAGGCTGGAAAAGAAAGCTAGCAGGGAGTGCTGGCTGTTACAGGCTGTGATCACTTGACAGCGGAAGAAAGAGTGGGGCTCAAGCAAGAACTGGACAGTTTGCAAGCACAAATGACATGGAATAGTCTAGAAATTTTCAAGGCCTTGAGGGGTTGGAGAAGCTGACTGCTTCTAGACCTCAAACAGTGAAAAATAAAACCAAGAAAGATTTTGAATGACAAAGGCTCAGTAATGCCCCAACCCAACTCGACTGCATATTAGTGAAAATAAGTTTGTCTTCTGATAGGCCACTAAGATTCACGAGTTTTCTTCTTTCAGCAGTTAACGTACCCTTAGCTGGTACACATTCACTCTCATATTTACTCATTGGAACACCCGTTGTATACACACACACAGACACACCATTAGTAAACAGGCTCTGTAAGAACTGTACCTTAGCTGAATAAAATCATTTAGACTTTAATAGCTTTCCTGGCACTGTGAGCCTTTGTATTAATGACACTCAGTATTTAGTACTGAGATTTTTTTGTGATCCTTGATTTTAATATCCAGCATCTTCTCTTTTCTCAGTTGCTAAACCCGCTTGCTATCTGGAAAGTCAATGAATTCAAAAGTTTAGCTGCTTAGCAATGTCATAGATTCTGTTTTAATTTAGGGAGTAGAAAAGAGACATTTAGGTTGAAAAAATAAGTAAGAATCATCCTACTGCCATCTTTTTAAGGCTTTTAATCTAGATTGGGTAGGCCAGAGGCAAAAATGTTATAAAAGAAAATGATAACCACCATTTTTAATTTTAATGTTAGTGTTCTTGAGGCTCTGGAGTTGTCGTTGAGTTAATATTTTAAGGTAAAACATTCCTATCACAGTCATTTTGCTCTTTAAGTGAATAATAAAAACGGATTTTCCTCCTTCTATCTATTGTGGCTTTTAAACAGTAGAAAATGGGAAGAAATTTCGCAAATATATGGTTAATGTGATCAACATAGGTAGTCAAACTGACAAAAAATAAACTTTGAAGCCTAGATTATTCCAAATAATTTTTTAGGTAAAGACCACATCTTCATATTATTCTAGATACATAATAACTAATTCTGAGGCATGAATACAAAAAGAAAAAACATTTTGAATAATTTCCTAAATAAAAATGATCTTCATTAGGAAGGCAGCTTTAGCAGAATAGTGTCCATTTTTCTGAAGAGCAAATTCTTTTTGTCTTTTTGTGAGGAACGTTGGCCCCGAGCTAACATCTGTGCCAGTCCTCCTCTGTTTTGTATGTGGGTCACCGCCTCAGCATGGCTGACGAGCAGTGTAGGTCCGCACCCAGGATCCCAACCCGCAAACCTGGGCTGCTGAAGTGGAGTGTGCCAAAATTAAGCATTACACCACCGGGCCATCCCAAGAGCAAATTCTTACTAACATCATGTTATAAATTTTGGGGGGTTATACTTACCTTTGAAGATGAGTTTATTTGAATAGCTATACAGAAGTGATTCACTCTGTCTGGTCTCAGTTTATTAGTGTTAGAAGCAGCCGGAGAGTATGTCATACGTGAGACTTCCAGAATGTGAACACTCTCCACACCCTGCTGCTTTCTCTCTGGCCTGAGGCACTAGTTGGTCACCTGGGTTTTGTCTTTGCCGTCTACATGCTACACAGCCACCGGAGTGATCCTTCTAAAATAGAAGTCAAGGGCCGGCCCTGTGGCCAAGTGGTTAAGTTCACACGCTCTATTTCAGTGGCTCAGGGTTTCACCGGCTCAGATCCTGGGCACAGACATGGCACCGCTCATCAGGCCATGGTGAGGTGATGTCCCACATGCTACAACTAGAAGAACCCATGACTAAAATATACAACTATATACTGGGGGGATCCGGGGAGTAAAAAAGCAGAAAAAAAAAATGATTGGCAACAGTTGTTAGCTCAGGTGCCAATCTTTAAAAGAATAAAATAAAATAGAAGTCAGATCAGGTCCCTCCTTTGCTCAAACTCCTCCAGAGGCTCCCAATTGCTCCTGGAGGAAAAACCAGAGTTCTTACTACAGCCTCAGGGCACTCCAGGATACTACACTCCCTTGCCTCTCAGGTCTTCTCTTTTTCTGCTCTCTGCACTTGCTGCTGCCTTTGCTAGGAACATTCTCCCCAAGGTGTTCACATGGCTCACGCCCGCCTTCAAGTCTTAGCTCTGCGCCAGCTCTATGGTGCCTCTTCTGACCACGCACTTAAAATGCAACTTGAACTCTCCCCTCCCTTGCCCACCTCCTCCCACTGCCAACACCTTCCAAGCTACTCTTTTTTCTCTTCTTCCATAACATGTTTTACCTTCCAATACACCATGGAAACTTAATTATTATTGTTCATTGTCTCTGCATTCCACCCCCACTAGAATGTAAGCTCCGTGAGAGCAGGCGTTATTTATTTTGTTCACTAATATATTCCCAGTTCCTAACATTGCCTGGCCCACTGTAGGTACTCAAAATTATTTATTTGATGAAGGAATGAATAACTTGTTATCATTAATCCATTACACTTGTAAAATTAACATAATGCTTTATTTATACAGAGCACCTTGTTTATAGAAGACCCTGGCATATTTTTCTTTTTCTTTCCTTTGTCAAAATGGGAATATCTTTATGATTGCAAATAATTTTCCTGGTATCCTCATTTCTTAAACACCCATCATGGGTCATTTCTAAACTCCAGGTCAGCAGATACTGGTGTTTTCAGATATTTGCATCAATGCAAATATGTGAATTTCACAGACATCGTATTGACAATTTGATCTTTGAATTGATTTTTCTGTGCCTTCAATTTCTTTCATTCTACAGTGGGTACAATGTTTATAACAAGATGTTCCTTATGACTTGCAAAACTGTTTCTGCCATCCTGGTATTATTTTTTAAGTAAATGTTCTATGACAGCACAAAATGATGCTACAAATAACATTTTTGTTGTCGATGTTGTTGTTTTGTTTTACTCTCTTTTTCTTTGTAGGTTTTCCCTCTAGTCACTGGCTCTTAGGAGATCTGATGCTAGGAATAAAAGCCATTAAAGTATGTAATAATATTCCAGCATTTGGTTTTGCAAGAGGATTTACTATTTATTTGCATACATTCTCCAGAAGCCAGGTTTTATGTCGTAGTCAAGCTTACTGTCACTCAGAAAAGAAAAAAAATTGTATAACTTAATTTCTTCTGCAAAGGAGCATTATTAGGAAATACGAGGAAATTGTGTTCAATATGGCATGACAACACGTTTGGCTTCCTTGGGAGGTTTTTGTGAGTTGCAATCTGTCGTAAGAAGGAGCAGATTGGCTATAGTTTTCTAACAACCTGTAAACATCCCTTAGTGTTAGTCATTCTGTAAATAACCAGAAGAGATTTATCTTAAGTGCATTTGAGCCAACTAGATTTCCCTTCCTGGTTGTGATTGGCCCTGACTCTTTTGCCAAGGGAGATGTGTTTACTGGGCTCACAATGATACTAGGGGAAGTGGTTCCAGAACTAGAAAATTTCCATTTCCCCCGGGCTCTAAATTTTGAAGGGCTCCATGCCGGGGTTGAGAGTGTGGAAATTAATAAAAGAAACCGTAACTAAATTGGAGTCAAGGTGGCCTGTAGGGGGAGCTCTTACTCCTGTCATATCTGGTCAATTGCACCAAACAGGAAGAGAAGGACACCTGCATGTTGGACAGGAAGTACAACCCCTTTACTACCGAAGGAAGATGTCTCTCCCCGCTCAGCAATAGCCTAGCCAGTGGGACACCATTGCTGCCCTGAACTATTGCTTTCCCCCATGGACTTTGATTTAGAACAGCCCTTCTCTAATCTCCCTTTTTTTCTATAAAAGCAGTTCCCTTTCTTTGTTTGTTGGAATTTGCCTGTGGTATGCCATAGCATGCTCACCCCGAAATGCAATTCTTTTGGCTATTCCCAAGTCAACTCGTTTTGAGGCTTTTCAGGTTAACAAGAGAAGAAAGCTGTCAGTCATGGCTGGCTGTCTGCATATGCCTGGTTGAGACACTTCCTGCAGTCTTCTTTACCAATCTTTATGTTCTAGATTTCATTGAGCATAGGTTGTCTTTGATGTTTATTTTAGTCTGATATAACTAACCAAATGGCTAAGTTTGGGGAGGGGAGCTTTTCTGTTTTCTCTGAGCATAGAAATGTCCTAGGTGGGGAAAAGAACTTTGGATTAAGAACCAGAAGAACCTAGAATGATAGGCTGACTTGGTCAACATGACCCTTCAGGCTGAGGGTCTGAATCTTGTTTCAGATGATATTTCTATGGACCCACACAATCTAACACTTATCAACTTTTTCTCTTTGCCCTCCAGGAGTGGATTAAGCTGGAGACCCTGACTTGGAGTGGCCTGTCTCAATGCTTTCTCCATCACCAACACCATCCAGTATCACATCTTTCACTTACTGTCCAGTGCTTCAGAAGGGCTTCGAAATGCACTAAATGCTCTTCTACATAACTCCAAATAGGTTATTATGTTGTGAGCTCATTTGAGTTATGATTCCCAATTCCATTTAAAGACAATAACTTATTGACTCAGCATTAACCCAGCATTTCAGTTTATCCACGGTTACCTTATAACCAGGGATAATGAGTCACTGCCTGTTATGGACTGAATGTTTGTGTACCCCCAAAATTCGTATGTTGAAATCCTAACCCCCAATGGGATGGTATTTGGGAGGTAATTAGGGTGAGATTCAGTCACAAAGGGTCCTCATGATGGGATTAGTGACCTTATAAGAAGAAGAGGAGACACGAGACCTCTCTCCACGCTCTCCACATGTGAGAATACAATGAGAGGATTGCTGTCTGCAAATCAGGAAGTGAGATCTCACCAGACACTGGATCTGCTGGCACCTTGATCTTGGACTTCCCAGCCTCCAGAACTATGAGAAACAAATGTCTGTTGTTTAAGCCATCCAGTCTGTGATAGTTTGTTATAAAAGCTCGAGATGACTAAGACACTGCTCTTGCTCAGTTTCAGCAAGGCTTCCACCTTCTACCCAAATTTAACCATACCTCTCCTCTTCATTGGTCTCTCCTTGGTTCACTGATCGATGTCCCAAATTTTTACTTTGAATTTTTTCCTGGCATCTTGAGTCTATTTCAAAAACTGATGTTTTTTTATTTTCTACTGGTCCTCTCTGATGGCAGTTGCCTGTCTTCTGGTACTTCTTTGGATTTCCTCATTATCAGATATTGCCCAATCTACTAACCCGCCCCTGTGGGCAGGTATCCTCATCTCTGGGCCTCAGCTATAGCTGTCTCATCTACATCTCTATTAATTAAGCACCAATTATGTGAAATAACTGACAAGCTGAGCTATTGAAATATTCGGCATTAAGCGTGCCTAATGTCAACCTTAGATGGATGATCCTCACACTGCCTAGAATTGGGATTTTATCTAAAATATCTATTTCCCATAAATCATGATATAAAACAAATACGCAGTGCTCTGCATTTTGGAATTTCATGTATTCATATGTTGTATGCCATTTTGAAGATTAAAATTCTCCAAAGTTGAACAACTTGTCATGATTGTTGTAATATATCACTAGATTTTTCTAATTACATTAATAGAAGGCCCTATTTTAGGAACATAACCTTAGAATGGCTATTCTTAGTGAGCCATTACAGAAAGTTCTTTGTTGTGATTTCTGAAAAAAATTAAACAAATTCCAGTGCTATTAAACGGTTCAGAGTCTGTTTGTTGTTCCAATAACTAAGCTAGATCAAGAGAACTGTGGTTTTCTACACCCCTATAAATCAGTACCCCCAAACTGTTCATATACTGGCACACATGGAAAGTGATAAAATCATATGGCCCAGTGGAGAAAGCGGAGGAGTCTGCTCACAGCCTGAGATGAACGATCCCAGAGACTCTGGCCATCTAAAGTCTCCCTTACTAATACCAAAGGCCGAGGGGGTCAATAATTTGCGTACCTGTGACCTGTGCTATGCTGCACCAGATGAGAAACTCTATCATGTACCTAGGACTCAGGATGAAATCACAAAATTAAAATTACCCAGGTGCACGTGAAAAGATACACAACATCAAGAGTCATTCAGGAAATGCAAATCAAAACCACAATAGGTACCACCTCACACCCACTAGCATGGCTGGAAGAAAATAAAGTTAAAAAACAAAAAAAAAAATAACAAGTGTTTGCAAGGATGTGGAGAAACTGCGACCCTCATACATTGCTGATGAGAATGTAAAATGGTTCAACCACTGTGGAAAAAAGTTTGATAATTTCTCAAAAAGTTAAATATAGAATTGCCATATGACCCTGCAATTTCCCTCCTAGGTAAATAGCCAAAAGAATTGATAACAGGTACTCAAACGAGCACGTGTACACGTGTGTTCATAGTAGCACTAATCACAACAGCCAAAAGGTGGAAACAACCCAAATGCCCATCAACAGATAATAGATAAACAAATTGTGGTATAAACATTAAATGGGATATTATTCAGTTATTGAAAGGAATGAAGTACTGATTCATGCTACAATGTGAACGAACCTCCAAAAAATTATATTAAGTGAAAGAAGGCAGACACAAAATGTCACATACTTGTATGATTCCATTTATAAGAACTATCCAGAATAGATAAATCTGTAGCCACAGCACACGGATTAGTGGGTACCAGAGGCTGGGTGGAGGGAGGAGTGGGGAGAAATGGTAAGACTTTTACTTCGGAATGCTGGAAATGCTTTTGAACAAGACAGAAGTGGTGTGTGCACAACATTGTGAATGCACTAAATGCCAATGAATTGTTCACTTTAAAACGATTAATTTCACCTCAATACATTTATTTTTTTAATTATATAAGTGAAGTAGAAGTAGACATTTAAAAATTCTCCAAAGTTTCTGATCAACACTGATGCTAAAGCCAGCAATTCAGGTGCAAATTTCACCTAAAATGTATCCATATGTTCCAGAATGTTTTTTCCCATTAGCTAGAAAAACTGTGCCAAGAAAAAAATGGTTTATTCTATTTCAATTGAACACTCTTAATACCAGCTATTTTAAAAAGGAAAAGAGGTCAATCTATTGGGTTAAGTGGACAAAGGAAGAAGAGACGGAAGGCTTGAGAATAGCTGAACCATACATTCTCCACTTATTTTTCTACCCCTTTCCTAAAGCAGAATATGCTCATGGTCTTGGCATTTGTTTTTCATGAAAGTAGATATGCTGGAAATGAGTGGAATATTAGAGATCTTTCTTTGATTATAGCTTGACTATACCCAGGCTTCACATAAAATTGCTTGTTCCACAGAGAAACAAATAGTAGTTGTGTCATTTGAGTTCATCCCAAGCAAATAAAACAAACACCACTGTGATGGTTAATTTTGTGTGCCAACTTGGCAAGAACATGGTGCCCAGTTGTTTGGTTAAGCACTAGTCTAGATGTTACTGTAAAAGTATTTTTTAGATGTGGTTAACACTTGCAATCAGTTGACTTTAAATAAAGCAGATTACCCTCCGTAATGTGGGTGTGCCTCATCCCATCCATTGAAGGTCTTAAGAGCTAAGACTGAGTTTTCCCAGAGAAGAAGGAATTCTGCCTCATGACTGCAACATAGAAATTCTGCCTGAGTCTTCAGTCTTTGGACTCAATACTGCAAGTTGACCCTTACCTGAATTTCCAGCCTGCTGGCTTGCCGTACAAATGTGAGACTAGTCAGTCTTGCAATCACATGAGCCAATCCCTTAAAGCTAATCGAGAGAAAGAAAGAGAGAGAAAAAGAGAGAGAGAGAGAGAGCCTATTGGTTCTGTTTCTCTGGAGAACCCTGACTCATACAACCACTTCGGCCCCTTACACTGATCTTGGACACTGCTCCTGGCTGTTAAAATAAGGCCACTGCCACCTTGCTGATCTCCCCCTGAGGCCAGTATATCAGAAGTAAGAGTTTATTTACTTTAGGCTCCCTCAGAGAAACCAGGGCTTAATTATGATTGTTCCCCAATTCATCCTGCTTAGCAAGACAAGGTTTGAGAATACCAAAACCACACAACATTGGTGTCACTAGGTCTCCGTGACAGGACGAAATGATGGTACATTTTAGACCAAAGAATGTTCAATAGCTAAATGCATTCAATGTAGTGATAATTCCTCAAAGAAAATAAATTACAACAACATTTAGAAGGAAGTAGCTGACAGCTGTTCTCTTTTCATTATCTCCCAAGATGAGATAATAACAAACAGAATTTTTTAAATATCCCACAAGCAGCCTGAGTCAAATGAATTTGGAAATTGTCGGAGTCTTATTTCATCTCATTCCAGGGAGACAGAAGATGGATAACGCAGACATGTAGCAAAAAGAGCAAGGATCTGCATCTCGGTGTGGGCTGCCGTGACTCAACCAGCCTCCTCAGGGGGAACAAACCTCATAAGAGACCAAGAGAAAAATAGAGGTCTTATAAAATCCAATAAAGAAGCTTTTTGTCTGAGATGCTAGGTGTTATTAGTAGTCAAGAGGAATACAAATTAGAAAAACGAGGAAGCCATTATCTCCTATAAGATTTATAAAAATTAAAACATTTACAATATCCAGTGCTGATCATGATGTGGCAAAACTTCACACGCTGCTGATATCAGTTTCCACTGCTAGAACATTTTGGAAAAAAAACCTGTCATTATTGATTATATTTGTTCACACTTACAATGCACTCATTGACCCAACCATCCCACTGGGAAATAAAATCGCTGGAACATGAGGATTTGTGTATCTGGATATTTATGAAAGGATGTGTGTAGTTATTAAAAAAAAGAAACTGAAAATAACCTATGTGTCTATAAAGAGAGAATGGTTGAATAAAGATATTCTATGAATATCATAGAATGATATTCTATGAATAAAGATATGCTTTATATGCTATACGATATAAAGCAGCTATTAAAAGTAGTGAGTTGTATCTACTTGTATTAATATGGGGCACTGTTCGTGAAATACAGGCAAGTGAAAGCACAGTAGCAGAGAGATGCATAGAACAATGTGAATCTATGTTTATTAAAAAAAAATCCTATCTTTGAGTCAACATGTTTGCTTACATATGTTTGCACAGGCGTGCGTGAACCCACACCAAAGAGCTAACCTGACTTCAATGAGATGGAAGTGCATAAGGGGTGCGGGGAGGGTGTGAGTGAGACCATTAATGTTTCATTTGTATGCTTCTGTGTAGTTTGCCTTTGTATTGTTTATATTTTTTATTTTCTACATATTTTGATTTTTATAGTGTTTTTTTATTGAGTTCATAATCGTTTATAACATTGTGAAATTTCTGGTGTACATTATTATTTGTCCATCACCATGTAAGTGCAGCCCTGTGGCCATTCCCCCAGCGCTCTTCTCCCTGGTAACCACTGAACCATTCTCTCTTTGCCTGTGTGTTTGTTTATCTTCTACATATGAGTGAAGTCATATGGTCCTTGTCTTTCTCTGGCTTATTTCAGTTAACATAATACCCTCAAGTTCCAACCATGCTGTTGCGAATGGGACTATTTTGTCTTTTTATGGCTTAGTAGTATTCCATTGTGTGTATATGTATATATATATACCACATCTTTATCCAATCCTCGGTTGATGGCCACTTGGGTTGCTTCCACGTCTTGGCTATTGTGAGTAATGCTGCAATGAACATAGGGCTGCATAAGTCTCTTTGAATTGTTAATTTCAAGTTCTTTGGATAGATCCCCAGTAGCAGGATGGCTGGGTCATATAGTATTTCTATTTTTAGTTTTTTGAGAAATCTCCATACTGTTTTGGGTAATGGCTGCCCCAGGTTGCATTCCCTTATATTATGATGTTTTAATGCCTTAAAAACCCTGCTGGCTGGGGAGAGACTGCCCCTCCCTGGGCTAGCCAATCTTGAGAGAGAGCACAGGGCTCATCCTGAGCTGACTTTGATTTGCAAACTGCCCGAGGCAGAGCCACACCTCTCTCTGGCCAGTGCACCCAAGAGGCCATAGTCCTCTGCCTCAGTCACCCCAGCACCCAGTACCAGGCATCTAGGGACCACCCTTATAGCTGAGAGCCCACAGGAATTATTCAAACCAGTGAATCCTAAACTGTTTGCCCTCCCTGCCTTGCCTTTCCTAGGGAGACCCCAACACCAGCTCTGGCCTTATTTCCCTGTGCTCCCCCTTTCTGTCTCTGCCCACCCTGAGCCTTCCCCCTGTGGCCCTGTGGGTGTGCTTCCTATTTCTAGGACCTGTGAGAGTAATGAACTGTTCCCTGAGCCTCTCCTGTGTCTCAGCTTGTGGCCATGATTGACTGACCATCACACAAAAGAACAGAGAACAGACCTGTTAGACAACCAGGTAAAATGTCTGTCATTTAAAAACATCTAAAATTTCAATAAAATACATTCTAAAGTAAAAATCTAATATGTAGATTTAATAAACAATTAAAAAGGCAGGTGGAGACTTAGTTCCACCTGAAGAATGAATCGTAGAGTCCTGTTTTTATGACACAGGACTAAGTGGATGGATGCCACCATGAGGCCTGATGGATTCTCATCCCTCTGGTCTCCTCTCTGTCCCAGGGTTACGGCACAGCTCCGTCCTGTCTCTCTCCTGGTCCCCCCAAATCCCGCTGACCTCTGTTCTGCTGGGAACGGTGAAAACTTACAAGCTAGGGATGTTTAAATTGGTCCGGTTCACCTCTCTGGCTCTCAGTCTTCTCAACCAAAACAACAGCTAGATGAGACGACCTGTCTTTGTGGCTCTAATCCTCTAGGTCCCTGCCTCATTCACCCCTCTTGGAGGTTCTTTGGCTCTAGTCCCTGGAATTCCTATCCAGGTCCCCTCTGTTCCCCTTTGGTTTGCCTGACAAATATTCAGCAAAGCTTAGCATAGCCAGCTTTTACTCTAAGGCAGTTTTACCAATTATTGTGTGACTATGATGAAAGCACCATCATTGTTGAATTCTACAGTTTCCAGGAAACTTCCTTCTTGTTCTTTCTAAGCCGTGCTCCCTGGTGGACTGGGTTTCTAAAACAAGTTTCTATGACACGTTTACACTTCAGCTGAGAATTTCTGATCCAGTGAAGACACGTGTCCTTCCAAGTTCGAATTACTGGTTTAAACCAGCGCTCCAGGTTCTTTCTGAAGACTCATGAAATTATCACTCTTGTCTCTGGTTTGGATAGTCCTCCATCTGGGTGCTCAGCTCCTTATGAAACTCTGAATAATGCTAATCCTTGCACTGGCCCTCCATAAACCATTTAATAAGCTTCTTTTTCTCCCCCCGAAGTGGGTGTATTCACAAAGAACTTCCCATTTCAGAAATAAGAGGAGGAAAATTGGCGAACTTCTGGGGATAAATAAGAGGCCCTCCCATCACCACTCCCTAAGAAGGAAGCCTAGGGTTGGTCACGTCCTAGGACATTTTACTGTGCCACTGGGAGGAGCTTTCACTGGACAGGGGGAACAGGGCACTTGCGTGTGGGTGCAGGCCTTCAGACTGACCCTCCCCCAGAGCTGCCATGGTGGGCATGGCTCTCTCTGGCTGTCCGCCCCTCCCCAAACGCCCAGCACCTAGCACAGAAACTGCTGAGAAGAACCTGAGGTAAACACCTGCCTAGCCTCCATATTCTGTTTCATCTTGTCGGTGAATGTTCTTTCTTCTTATTAGAACAGTAAGATGGGACATTGGGGTTTGGGCTTGGGGTGAAGGAGGTGGGAAGAGGAAGACTTTTGACCTGTTTTGATTCTAAGCAAAAAGCAAAAGGAAATGCCTCAGGTCCAGCCTTTTTCTCTAGAACGCTACTGTGGGGTGGAAATAAAAGATTCCTTTGCTTTGCTTTGTCTATGTGAATATATTGTCCTCACGAAGCTGGTGAGGAATGGTGGCTGCTTGAGGGCCAGACACAGATGTGTTTGCTCATCTCTCTCTTTATTTATGAATTAGCAGCCCCTTTTAACATTCTCTGGAATAATTTTCTAATAGTCACTTATAAGAAAAGGGTTTCTGGGGCCGGCCCTGTGGCTGAGTGGTTAAGTTTGCACGCTTGGCTTCGGCGGCCCAGGATTTCACTGGTTCGGATCCTGGGCACGGACACTGCACTGCTCATCAAGCCATGCTGAGGTGGTGTCCCACATAGCACAACTAGAAGGACCCACAACTAGAATATACAACTATGTACTAGAGAGATTTGGGGAGAAGAAAAAAAAAAGAAGACTGGCAACAGTTGTTATCTCAGGTGCGAATCCTTAAAAAAAAAAAAAGGAAGAAAGAAAGAGAAAAGTTTCTGTTTATTATTTAGTAATAATAAAAAGTAATAAAAATAACATTTTAATATGTAGAAGTTTCAACTGTCTTGCTAAGTGCAATTATAGACTATATGGTCTTTTCGGGCCAGCCCCATGCCTGAGTGTTTAAGTTCAGGTGCTCTACTTTGGTGGCCCAGGCTTCACCAGTTTGGATCCTGGGCATGGACGTACAACCACTCATCTGGCCATGCTGTGGCGGCATCCCACATAGAAGAACTAGAAGGGCCAACAACTAGGATATACAGCTATGTACTGGGGCTTTGGGAAGAAAGAATAAAGGGGAAGATTGGCAATAGATGTTAGTTCATGGCCAATCTTACTCAAAAAAAAAAAAAAGAATATATAACCTTTAAAAAAAAACTTTTACCAACCTACTGTGTTTTTCATAAAGAAAGATAAATCTACAAACAAAAGCCAAATTGAATCCTGGTAGTAATTTTGGATGAAAATTTTTAATGTTACCTTCTTCATACATTATTCTGAAATTAGAAAAAGAAGAAAAACAAAATGAATAACATTAGAGCTGAAATCAAAGTTTTATTAGGTCCATTTATATATATCCTTCTGCACAGATGGAGAAAGTCTAGAAAGAGAGACCACTGTGTTTGAGTAGCCACCAGTGGCCCTCTTACATCTGGGGCCTTTCTGAGATCCCATGGTAAGAACCCAAGCCCTCGCTATGTCAAAAGGAAAGTGTGACTGAAGGTGGACGCAACTGCTCCGTGGACCCCTCTTCGCACAGGGAGTACATCACCGCCTCATTCCCAATTCCAGGGCAGACTGTGACAGGCACGAATTTGCCTTGGTCATCCTCCTCTTCTCTTTGCCCTCCATCCCTTGCTCCTTCCTTTCTTGTTTCATCTTCTATCTCAGCTAACAGTCAAAATGGGCAGAAATCTCCTATGAGGTGTAACACATCCTCCGGGATCTATGCATTTTAACAACGGCTTTCCAAAATTGAAAGACTTTTATTATCCATTACCAAAGTGATAAATACTGACATTTCAGGCATCAGAGAGAGGGAGGCCAGTGAAAGAAGGATCTGAGGACAAAGCACACCACCCCTCTGTGTGTGAGGAGGGGGGAAGAAGTGTTATAAAATGGGAGTGGCTAAGGAAGCATCCTGAAGGCTTCTCTCAAAGGTGCCCTCCCTACCTAACCGCGATCCTTCCATTAAGCACTTGAGACAAGACTATGTCACTAGAAGAAGCATGAGCGCCTGGTGGAGAAGTTTAATTTTAGCCTCTCATTCTTTACTTTTAGTCTGATTCAGCCTATTTGTCTCGAGCTTTTGGCTTCGTGTTAGGAAGCAGATTTTTACCCTCCTGTTCCATGAGCTAGTAATCTCTATAATTAAGAGTTCCGAAAGAATGCTGGAAAGGGTACAACCTAGTTCTTGGATAAAATTAAATATGTGCGTGGGAATTTGATTTCCTTCCGATTCCTTTAATTATAATCTTGAGCCTCTATAGCATTTGTGCCGCATTTAAATTTTAACAAAGCTTCACTTAAAAAAATGCGGATTCTTGAATGACTTCTTTCAAATTCATCTTTTATTTTCAGTTACGTATTTGCAGCCAGTAAATTTTTATGAACTATTTTCAAGTTTTAAATGTTTAACAGACTAAGACAGGCAATGGCTCTGCTCTGCCACATGAACGACTAAACCCTGAAACTTGAATGGTGTTGATATAACAGCTTCACATGAAGTGAGGCTGGTCAGTCATCCCTTCTCTGATTTGAAATGACTGCCTTCTGGTGCACGGGGACTCCAAGGTCACCGTGACGGGAGAAGAGAGGGCGAAAGGAGTG
Organism: Equus asinus; assembly: GCF_041296235.1. Lineage (NCBI taxonomy): Eukaryota > Metazoa > Chordata > Mammalia > Perissodactyla > Equidae > Equus > Equus asinus. The sequence continues at coordinate 15,543,477 of NC_091816.1, forward strand.
TATAGGGTGTTTTATGGACCAACACTTAAAGTGACTTACTTCACTTTTCCCCAGATTCTAATGGGCAGAACTTTGGCCCAACTTAACTGCAAGGGAAGCTGCAATGTATGGAAGAATAGATGGCTATTTGTTAGTCCAAAGGATTAACGCAAAGGAGGAGCAGAGAATGGAGGGTAAAGAGGGATATCTGTTAAGTATCATCATTTTCTACATTGCATAGAAGGGTTTAAAATAACTCCACAAAGCAGCAAAAGAGAGAAGGCAAAGAACTATTTTAACAGTTAAATAAACAGTGTGCCTTTGCTGTTGGTTTACCATTGCTTTAACATTGTACGGTCATGCACCGCATAACGGCGTTTCAGTCAATGACAAACCACACATATAGGAAGGTGGTCCCATAAGATTAGTACCATAGAGCCCAGGTTTGTAGCAGGCTATACCATCCAGGTTTGTGTAAATACACTCTACGATGTGCATACCAAGTGAAAATCGCCTAACGATTCTCAGAGCGTATCCCCATCCTTAAGAAACACAGGACTGTAATTGGAATCCACTAAGGATACCCAGGGTTCTGATTCTTGTTCAGAACACATGAAACGCTCATAATTGGGTGGCTACGTGTGGAGCAGGCAGTGGGGATGGGGTCAGTTTAGAATGAAGTGAAAGTTGTCAGTGGTCCCTACGAAGGGAGAGAACAAAGAAAAACAGGCAGCTGGGTTGGGGTATGAAAAAGAGAATAATATTCAAGGTATTTCTGGAAGGGGCAGGAGTAGCTAGATTTTCAGTTTCGGAAACTTTCCTTCACACATTGAACATTCCCTCATTCTTATTCCCTAGGATTGCCTCCTATCCCTCTTTCCATTTCTCTACATTCCCTACTTCTTCTAGTGGGTCACAATAATAAAAATAAAAAATAAATTATGGGGCCAGCCAGTGGCATAATGGTTAAGTATAGTGGGCTCTGCTTCAGCCACCCGAGTTCTGAGGTTCAGATTCTGGGTGTGGACCTACACCACTCATCAAGCCATACTGTGGCAGCAACCCACATACAAAATAGAGAAAGATTGGCACCGATGTTAGTTCAGAGCTAATCTTCCTCAAGCAAAAAAGAGGACAATTGGTAACAGATGTTAGCGCAAAGCGAGTCTTCGTCACTAAAAAACACCTGAAAATTTAATCCAAGAAGAGAAAAAGGTAGAAGATTAGAGACAGGCTAATGTTGCCCCGATATTTATAAAAGAAACAGTAATACATCCAGAGACCTCAGAAAACTAAGCCTGAGGTCCATTTCTGTCATGAAGGATACCAGGATGAATAAATATAGTCTCCTCCCTCAAGCAGCTCACAGTCAGGTAGGAGGAGGTGAACTGTGACTGTGGTATAATGTGACATGGGACATAAGGGATCTACATACAAAGTACAACGGGAGTTTAAAGAACACAGCAAGTATATCTGCCTGAGAATGCAGAGACTTATCACAGAAGGGATACTTGAGAGTGTCTCAAAAAACGAGACACAAACAAAGTCAAAGAAGCCTGAACTAGCATGACTTGGTCTGCAAGAGAGAGCCACGTTGGATGTAGGAAAATAACGGGGGCAATGCTGGAAATATAGGCTGCAAGTCCTCAAAAGCCAAATGAAGATGTTTGAACATTATTGGGAAAATGATAGCAAGACATCACAGGTTTTAAAATAAAAAAATAGAATGGTTATATGAGAAGCTTCCCAACCTGGTTTTTGTAGAACAAAGTCCCTCACCCATGTCTGTGGTCAAACACTCATAATGTATCTCCTTCTTGGAAACTCACAAGAACAGTAATGAGCATGACATACACTTGAGAATTCCTGAAATAAAGAAACTTGTTAACTTTCTTTAGCTCAGTGTTTCCAAAATACAATTAGGTATGTATATTAGTTTTCCATTACTGTGTACCAAATTACCAGAAGCTTAGCAACTTAAAACAAAGCCTATCTACTAGCTCACAGATGTGCAGGTCAGAAGTCCAGCATGGCATGACGGGGTTTTCTGCTCAGTCTTTCACAGGGTTAAAGTCAAGCTGTTGCCCAAGCTGTGTTCTCTCTCACCTGGAGGCTTTGGGGGGAAATCTACCTCCAAGCTCGTTCTTATTGTTGGCAGAATTCAGTTCTTCGCTGTGGCAGAACCGATGTCCGCATTTCCTTGCTGGCTGTCAATTGGGGGTTGCTCTCAGCTCCTAGAGGTTCCTTCTACATGGCACCCCAGATAATTCACAGTATGGAGATTTGCTTTCTCCTAGGCCAGCAGGAGTACATCTTTCTTTCTGTCTTCCGTTCTCTGACCAGCAGGCTCATGTGATTAGGTCAGGCCCACCAGGATAATCTGCCTATTTTAAGGTCAACTGATTTGGGACTTTAATTACATCTGCAAAATCTCTTCACTGCAGTAAGTATATTGGTGTTTGATTGAATAATTAGGAGCCAGGAATCTTGAGGATCCATCTTAGAATTCTGCCTACCACAATAAACAACTTTATTTTTCATGAAAAATCTTGTAGGATACTGCAACATAATGCTCCACAGCTGCCCAGTTTGGTAAGAACTGGATTAAGAACACTCTGGCTAGAACACTGGAAATCAGAGGTGTGGAAACATGGAAATCAGTTAAGAGACTATTGTAGTTATCAAAACAAGATAAAATGAGCATCTAAATGAAAGTATTTGGAGATAGAATCAATATAACTTGCTGAGCAAATAGGTAAAGTAGGAAATTGAAACCTTTCAGGGTTTTAGCCCAAAATATTAAGTGAATTGTGATGGTATCGAGCATAGTAGGAATTCAGAACAAGAAATGGGTCTGACAAGGAAGAAGTAATGAGTTTGGTTTTCCATATCTTGAGTTTGAGCCCTGTGGTATAGATGGGAAGAGAAAAGTTTGAAACTTTGGGGGAAATATAGAGACTGATGATATATATTTGGGAACCATCACAGTGGATAAGTTTTCCTAAGTTGGGTGAATAGAAGGAGAATGGAATAGGACTGGGGTTGGAGTGAACAAGTAAGTTTGCTAAAATACAATCAATGCCAAGTTCAATCCAAAAAACAATTTACTTATTAGGGCAGGAGAAGGCTACAGTCAAATTTATCTTAATATTAACAAAGTATTTTGTTGGCTATCCCATGAAATATTTGCAGACAGATGAAAGGTACATAGGCATTTGAGAGTCACATAAAGATGTGATTTCAAGCAGTGAGGATTCATGACTCTTTGTCAAAGGAATGGGTGGAAAGAGCACTGGTCTTGGAGTCAGGGGAGGATCTGGGCTCTTCCACTAAATGTGAGTTCACATGACAGATTAAACAACACGCACACATCTCTTGAATAAATGAAAAACTAGTTGTATGTCCTTGAACCATTCAAGCCACTTTCCAGGTCTCTGTATCTCCTCAATATGAATGCTGCCTTAGCCATTCTGAAAAACACTTCTATCTCCCAAATTCTAAGGATTATAACCTGCAGGGGGTGAAGTGCCCTCTTGCAAGGCACCACACAGTTCTTGTCTCTGTTCTGCCATTTAACATTTTCATTTATGATTTGGATAAGTACATTTTTAGCAATTATGTAGTTGAAACAAATCTGAGAGACACGGCTAAGTGACAGATGGCCAAAAATCAATATTAAATTGTTGGCAGGAATCTGGAAACAAAAACACAAATAATTAGCCAGTACTTTGACTAAATAAAGATTGTTGTTGAAACTTAGAATATACTTCCCAATAAGTATAATATCAAAGATGATAATATGGTTTTCAGACAAAGCCCTAAACTCCTGTTTGGTTAGTTCCTGAGCTATGGAACAAATGGTCTGCAAATGATCTCAACTAGGTGCTGTTCTTTATTCTTTTTTAAATTTTTAAATGATCATCTTAACACAGTAGAGTGACACCTTTCTGCCGGGGTGGGAGGTGGGTTCTGAAGCCAACATGTAGAGATCAACTATTCTATAGTCAAAATGACTGTTGACAATTCTGTGGGAAGATCTATATTGAAGACCAGCCTACGGTTCTTTAGTTAGCCCAGCACAGACCCTCCACCATCATTGGAACAGATTGTCATTTCCCCAGTTAAGCATCAGATAAAGTGGTTGGCTTGCATTCAGGGGCCATATTGTACCAAAAAATAGACACCTTAAAACACGCGACTCATGCTGAGCACAGACAGAGGCTCATTCTGTAGGACACTTGGTTTTCAATTTCTATCTCATCCTCATTCTTAATCGGATATTAATTGAGTAAAATGTGACTGAAAAAATAAAACAATATCTATATCTATCTATCATCTCTCCATCTCAAATATACTCGTAATGAGATTGTACCGTACAGCCAAGAGATTAGAGAAAGATGACAGATTGAGGAAGCTATCCTTCTGTTTCTAATTAAGTGTATATATATATTTTTTTTTTTTTTAAAGATTGGCACCTGAGCTAACAACTGTTGCCAATCTTTTTTTTTTTTCTTCTTCTTCTCCCCAAATCCCCCCAGCACATAGTTGTATATCTTAGTTGTAGATCCTCCTAGTTGTGGCACGTGGGATGCCGCCTCAGCATGGCCTGACGAGCACTTCAGTGTCCGCACCCAGAATCCGAACCGGCGAAACCCTGGGCCGCCCAAGCAGAGCGAGCGAACTTAACCACTAGGCCATGGGGCCAGCTCCAAGTGTATATATACTTTGTAATGTGCCAGAAAACAAGACAGTATGCTCTCAATTGAACAGAAATTATGAAAAATTCCTGAAATCAAGACATGGCATGTTTGATTGAAGGGTGGCAGTCTGAAACACAGGTAAGAGAGAACTGCCAAGGAGGATGGATTGAAACGTACCTTGCAGTGGGTGATTGGAGAGCTGAGGGGACCCTGGGGTAAATATCAAGGTAACGGTTGGGGAACAACAAATGGAGTATCCAGGCCACTCAGCCCCTTCCTGTTTCCCACTTGCACCAAACAATGACGGAGTCCAGAATCCTCTGTCCTTGAGTCCAGAATTCCAACTACTGTGTTCAGGACCAGCAGCACATCCCATCCCTCCCTGACAATCCTTGTGGACAGGTTATGATTTTTTTATTTTTGAGGAAGACTGGCCCTGAGCTAACATCCGTGCCCATCTTCCTATATTTTATATGTGGGACTCCTGCCACAGCATGGCTTGATAGGCAGTGCCATGTCCACGCCTGGGATCCGAACCAGCAAACCTCCCCCACCAAAGCAGAATGTGTGAACCTAACCAACCGCTAGGCCACCGGGCCAGCCCCTATGATTTTTTTTACAAAATACAAAACTCACTAACTAAGTAAAAAAAAAAACCCAATAAACATCAAACGTAAAATATATACCAAATTTAACTTTTTTTGCCCCCAAAGTTGGCAATTTTAAAAAATGAATAATATCATACATGAATGGGAATATGGAGAAATAAGTTCTTTCTTACAGTGTTGGTGGGAGTAAAATTATTACAGACATTTTTTGTGGGCCATTTAGTAGGATTTTAAAATATTTTAAAGATGCATGTTCTTTTACCCCAGAAATTCCACTTCTTGGGATCTGTTAAAGAGAAATTTTCACACATATGCACAAAGAGAAATTCTTACATCTCCACACAAAGTATATGAAGTCTCATTGCAGCATTCTTTATAATAGCAGAAAAAAAAAGGAAAAAGAGAAACAACCTAAATGTGCATCAACAGGGCAACGGTTAGATAAATTATGGTCTGTTGTTACTGTGTGTGTAGTAACACATAGTAACATTGCTGGGGCTGCCATAACTAAGTGCCCCAGACTGGGTGGCTTAACCAACAAAAATTTATTTTCTTGTAGTTCTGGAGGCTGGAAGTCCAAGATCAAGGTGTCAGCGGAGTTCTTCTGAGGTCTCTCTCCTTGGTTTGCAGACATCTATCCTCTCCATCTGTCTTTCTCCTGTGTCTGTCTGTATCCTAATCTTTTCTTTTAAGGACACCAGTCGTATTGGGTTAGAAACCACCCTAATGACCTCATTTAACCTTAATTACCTCTTTAAAGGCCCTCTCTCCAAATACAGTCACCTTCTCAAGTATGAAGGGTTAGGACATCAGCATATGAATTTGGGAGGACACAATTCAGTTCACAGCACTATGGAACACCATGAAACAGTTAAAAAGAAAGAGGCTATATGGACAGACATAGTTCTCTAAGACGTAAGTTAAGTTTAAAATGCAAATTGACCCTAAAGTAAATACTTTTTTTTTCTTTTTCTTCTCCCCAAAGCCCCCGAGTGCATAGTTGTATACTCTAGTTGCAAGTGCCTCTGGTTGTGCTATGTGGACACCGCCTCAGCATGGCCTGACGAGTGGTGCAATGTCTGCGCCTAGGATCCGAACCTGCGAAACTCTGGGCCGCCGAAGTGGAGCGCGTGAACTTAACCACTCGGCCACGGGGCCCTCTCCAATCCCACTTACTTTTAAAACTTAAATTCATTTATAAGATTATAGAATCCATCCCTGGAGTGGAAGCTGAGATAGGAGAGATGATCAAGGGAATTTTGTTTTATGTGTATTGAGTTTTTATGAGGAGAATATATTCCTAAATTATTTGTGAATCCCTCTCTAAAAATTCCCAAACCAAATCAAGACAAAATAACCCTTGCTCACTGTAAAATTTAACTCAGAAATACAGACAGGAGAGAAGGAATGTTATCCCTTCTGCCTTCATCCAAGGCACAGTTTGGGGCAGACCCTCACAGACTGCTGTCTGTGTTTATACAAACAGAGACGCACACAGACAGGGTCAGGTCACCCCAGAATTTGTCATCCACCCTGGGACACTTTCAAAAGTGGAAGGGGGAACTAGTAGTAATTACTCTTGAACAAAAGGCACAAACCAAGACTATTCTGGCAAACCTGGAAGGAAGGTCACCCCGCATAAACACGTGCACTTGTTTTCTAAATAAATGAGATCGTATTGTCCACGTTGTACTGGAACTACTTTTGTCATCAGCTTCACCACAAGAAAGGACTTGGAATCCTTCTTATCAGAACAGATAGGTCTTCTTTCCCTTACCCTTTCCACTGGCTGCATGATATTTCATGGTGTAGACGGACTGCAATTTATTTAAACTATTACTGACGAGAGTGACCTGTTAAACTAGCTCTTTTGTTTTTGTTAAATTGACACCTGTAGAAGAAAAAAAATCCAACCATCTAGAAGCTCCCAGAATGGGAAGTTAGAGTCCCATAACCTAGTCACAGTCCCCTGAAGTAACCACTTTTACCAGCTTCTATCTCACACTGCTTCTGGTGGTTCATTTCATAAGAACATAATTTCATAACTTATTGATTTCTTGGACTAAAATTTAGTATCTACATGAAGATTAGAAATATAATGCATTTATACCACCTTCCACATCCTCTCCTGCCCTCCAATGCCTCATTATATTGAGGAATTAAAATGATTAGAGTAAGACCCACTGATGTACGAATGAGTATAGCCTCCTATGGCCGTCTGCGTCCCTATGCAAACTGACTTCCAACAGATAGGAAGATGAAAAAATCAAATAGAATTTTTAGACAGGAGGAAATCCAAGGGGGAGGCTCCCCTGCCTGGGGCTGCTCCTCATCCCTTCCCAGAGGGACAGCCCTTCCCTGCTTCCTCCAACATCATCCCCTCAAACACAAGGCCGTCCTTTCTGAGATGCTCCTTCTTGCCCGGATGGGCTGGTCGTTAGTGTGAAGTTTTTCATTTATCAGCTGGGGACTCTCTTTACCCAGGTACATCTGCCTATCCATTTACAGAGAGTATGAGGAAAGTGAAGGAGAGACTCCCCACAATGTCCCCCGTTATCTCTTTCATTGTCACTGCTTCTGTCACCTGTAGGAAGCGAATCGCTTTCACCGAGTCTATTTCACTGAAGTCAAAGCTGAAAGCACTACTGATATTCCCTCAGTCCCCAGAGGAGGGTCCTGCCTGGTACAAAACTTCCCCATCAGAGGAGGAAGATGAGTCAGGCCCTAAGCTTGTCATTGTAACTAGATTTAGAAATGAATGATTACATTAAAGGGATTACAAATCTTTTCAGTTACCTTAATCTCTTCTATTAACTTAATAGAAATCTTAGTCAGAGGAATCAACCAGGAATACTATGTCATTTGCTAATGAGGCAAATTGCCTCAAAATAACAAGAAACTTATGACCCAACTGAATGTACACAACTCCCAGCACAGCTTAGTAATACAGTCTTACCTGTTCCTTTCTACAGATTTAGGAAGGAGGGAAGGGAGGAAGGAAGGGAGGAGAGAAAGAAGGAAGGAAGGAAGAAATGAAGGAAATAAAAGAAAAGAAACTCAATGAAGAGAATTTCCTAACCATCACAACTATTATGCGGCTAAAATTATGCCTCACTTAATTCAGCCCTTTATGAACGTGGACTGCAGTGTAATATCCTAGAAGTATCATGCCCCTTGACTGTCCTGATTCCTTGGCTTGCACACAGATGCATCCTGGTGGACCTGTTTATACATGTGGAGTTTGATTGACAGCCCAAGGACATGTTGACTGGACTGAGAGTTTCTTCACTAAGAAAATGCCAACAGACTACGGCTCTTGGTCCAAAACCTTTGGACCTGGACTCAGAGAGGAGCATTTTAAACTTGGAAAGGTGATGTTTAGGAACTGGGAAACATAGCCCTGAACATGGGGACACGTTTTGAAGGTAGTGAGGCAGTCTCAGAGAACACTCTGCTTTCCTGTAAGAAAACAGAAGCTTTCAGAGGAGGGTAGTCTGAGTATTCCTACATAAAGAGATTCAGTTTGCTTCCAGATGTTAACACCTAAATGCAAGAATCTTATTCCAAGATTGTAAATGACTTCAGTGGACTCCAAAGTTTGGATCTCATAAGTATTTGGTTTCCTCTTTATGCTTAAATATTTGTGGATTTCTTTTTACCTGTGTAAGGCTCTATGGTCTGCCTTCCAGGGCTAAGGAAAACGAGGAAGGCAGAGCCCTTCAGCTTCAAGGAGACTGTGGGAGACAGCTCTGAAGCCAAGGAAGGGAGCAACATTTGGGATGGTTGGTGGTGGGCAGAGATGCGCAGAATGGTGGAAAAAGTGATTAACAAGCCAAAAGTTCCAGAATGGAACCCTAATAGGTAGGTGCAGCTTTTAGATATTATCTCAGCATTTGACTGTTAATAAAATATTTTCCCAGATCTGGGGACTGAAGAGAAGATTGAGTAGGGAGTTTAATTTAAAAATCCATTCCAGTGTCTGGGTTACATGTAAGGAGTCCTGCCAAGTACTGTCAATATCTTGAATCAACAGTTACCTTCCACCTCTGTTGGCAGGAAAGTGCTTCAAATGTCATACACTTAGAGCTGAGTGAGGAGCCGACCCTAGGCTGAATCCCTCCAACGAACTGTTTCCACTTCAAGGTCTTCACAGACAGATGAGACAAATGCATTTTAATACGTCCTTGCTGGAAATCGTCTGACCAAAGCATCTCTGTGAAATTCCTGGAACCGTAGACTAATAGACTTACAGACATTACAGCTGTCAGGTTGGAAGGCTCTTGGAACATTGAATTTAAGCTAGAACACTAAGTTTAAGCCTTCCAATCTTTTAGCTACTGGTGGGAACTGACCGATAAGGACAGTGAGATGGAAATGACAATATACCAAAAGAGCCATTAAGGGCTGGCCCCGTGGCCTAGTGGTTAAGTTTGGTGCCCTCCGCTTCAGTGGCCCGAGTTCGGTTCCTGGGCGTGGAGAGCCTTTTAAATTGTCTGTACGGTACTTTAATCCATCAGCTTATTCCCTGATGGTTGGCTCTCAAGGAAACCAATATAAATCATCAGAACCCACTTGTGGGTCCTTATCAATCATGTGGAGAAGACAAGGAAGCCCAAGATGAGTAAGATTGCTTATTTGGGAATGCTCTCCAATAGTGAGTTAGATATTTTCCATGACTGCTCCTTTTTTTTGGAGGAAGATTAGCCCTGAGCTAACATCTGTTACCAATCCTCCACTTTTTGCTGAGGAAGACTGGCCCTGAGCTAACATCCATGCCCATCTTCCTCTACTTTATATGTGGGACGCCTGCCACTGCATGGCTTGACAAATGGTGTGTAGGTCCACACCCGGGATCCAAACTGGTGAACCCTGGGCCACCGGAGTGGAACATGCGAACTTAACTGCTGTGCCTCTGGGCTGGCTTCTCCATGACTGTTCTTAAAACATAAAAAGATAAAATCATAAACCACAAAAATTGAGATCTGGCAGTTGGGAGAAATAAGAACTGATTTTTATCGATCCCATACTATGTGTCAGGTATGAAGCTAGGCACGTCACATTTCACATTTCATTTAGTCCTCCAAACACCTATAAAGGTATATAGTCTTACTAACTTGTTATATGATGCAAGCTAAATGTCTTTATCCTTTAAATCCCCTCAAGCGTTACTTAGAGAGTATAAATTCTGGTCACCTGAAAGTCCACTGTTTGCTGATCTTGAAATTGGGAGGAAGTATAGTATCTATTGGAGACACTGGAGCAAAAATATTCTGCTTAAGAAAAGCAGAGAGCATCTGACCCAGTGGCATAGTGGTTAATTTTGCACACTCCACCTCTGTGGCCCAGGGTTTGCAGGTTCAGATCCTGGATGTGGACCTACACACCGCTAATCAAGCCATGCTGTGGTGGCACCCCACATACAAAATGGAGGAAGACTGGTACAGATGTTAGCTCAGGGCCAATCTTCCTCACCAAAAAAAAAAAAAAAAGACAGAAAGAAAAAGAAAGAAAAGAAAAGAAGATAAAAATAGAAAGGATAAGAGTAGAGGAAAAGAAGGGAAGGAAAAGTCTGTGTGAGAGACTGTCCAAGGATGAATGGAAGGAAGCCAGGAGGCTGGTCACTGAGGAGAGACATCAGAAGGGAAAATTAATGTTTATAGGACTTAAAAAAAACAATAATTTACTTGTTAAATGTATGCAGTGTAAACCATTTCCTCCATTCTTACTCTCCCATTGCTCCCCCCACCAAAAAAAATCCTGTTTTAATAAAATAGACATTGGATTGCTTTGTTGATAAATGCTAAGTCTTGCTTCAAAAAGGACATGGACTGGGAACAGAGGTGGCCAAGGCCAGAGGGGTGGGGAGCAGCAACTTTTGAACTTCATAGCATTGGGGCAGCTGACACTCCAAGACTTTTAGTGACTTCCTCGAGATATCCTAGCAAGAAAGTGGGGCCAGGATTTGATACCAGGTCTGTATCATCACAGACTCCATTTCTTTTTTGTCAATACCAGTAATTCACTAACATAGTCCATGGACCAGCAGCAGCAGCAGCCTCATGTGGGAACTGGTTAGAAATGCAAATTCTACTGAATCAAAACTCGGGCGGGGTAGGACCCAGCAAGCTGTATTTTAACAAGCCCTCCAGGTGACTCCGGTTCATGCTCGGGTTTGAGAACCTCTGCTCTATATTATAGACTCTGTACCATGCTGTCACCCCAGCGATTTAGGAACCATAAAGGTGAACTCCTTCATCCTACAAACAGAAAGCTGAGATTCAGAAAAGTGAATTGACTTTTCCAAGGTTGAATAACTAGTTTTTAAAACACGGCCAAAACTAGAACTTAGATTTTTTTACAAGTTTTAATCCAATTGACTTTCGACATTCTTGTCAAGGTCTCCAAAAACTATATATTGACAAATCCAGTAGGGACTTCTCAGTTCCATTTAATCACACCTCTCGGCAGTGTTTTAAAGAGTTGATCACTCTTCCCTTCTCGAATCATTTTGATGTCCTGGCTTTGGTGACATCAGTCTCCTAGTTTTCTTCTGAGAAAGCAAAAAGCAGCCCCTGGCATCTGGGAGCTGACCTGATGCACACAGTCAGGCCTTGGGGTTGCTGGGAGCTGGCCCTGTACTCACAGCTGGGCCCAGTGTTCTCCGTTTGAACGTAAACAGTTTCACAGAACATCAACCTTAGAAAAGGCCACTCTGTGACGTAGGCATTAAAACAAAGAAAAAAACCCCAGGACTGCTTCACAATGCCGTCATAACACAATCCTACACGTGAACGTTGTCCAAACCAACAAAATAACAAACGTCCCCCTCTCCTGGCTAATCCAAGGGCCTGCTGCTCCTTTATCAATCACGGCTTTACCCATGCTCTTGTCTTTACTCTTCTTCTCCACTGATTTATTCAGAAATCCAATCCTAGAATCATCCTCTCTTCCTGACAGCATCCAATCCAGACCAAAGTCCCACTTCACCCTCCCCAAAATCACCTGACACAAGCCCAAATCTTATAACAGTCATTCCAGCACCCTCTGATTGAGACTCCGTGGCTCCCCATGGTCTGTTCTCTCTCCTGCTGCAATGGGTACTAAACTCAGCTTTGTTCAACTACAGGTGTGCCCCTGGCATCTCTGGCTGGAGAGCATCAACAATTGCCTACCTCACTGCTGCTTTTCTCTCTCTCTTTTGTTGAATCATCTTCCTCTTCCAAATATCTACAGCTTGGTTTTGCCACATCCTCTCCCCTTCCTTCCTCTCTCCTTCTCTCCTCTCTCCTCCTTTCCCCTTCTCTTCTCTCTACACTTCTTCTACAGACAATCTTATCCACAGCATTTTTATACCAGTGACTCTAAAAGACATATATTCCAACTTTGACCTTTCCCATGAACTTTGGTCTCTTGTATTCACCTGCCTATATTATATATCCATGTAAATATCTAATAGGCATCTCATACTTTGCAGAATTAAACTCTGGATTTTTTCTCTCAAACCTGCTCCACTCTCAAAGTTTGCCCTCTTAGAAAATGGTACCACCATTACTTTAGTTTCCCAGAGCAAAAAGCCTTGGAATCATCCTTGACAACTGTCAATCTCACACTGAACATCCAATCCATCAAAATCCTTTAAAATATATCTTGAATCCAAACACTTCTTACCATCCCCACCTCTGATATCCCACCACCACCTATCTTGCAAGGTTCTGCAGTAGCCTCCTAATTAGCCTCCCAGTCTCCATCTTGGCTTTCCCTATTGAGGCAGAGACCAGAATCTAATCTTGCCAGTTTAGCAGAAAGAAACTTACTAGAAGTCCTTTCAATGGTTTAGAGAATCAGTGGGAAGGCTGAAGAAACAAACGCCAATTTGAGCCCCCAGTAAAAACTCTGATGATCTACACTGTAGACAGACCACCAAGAAAGCTACTGCCACTTCTATAATCACTCAACTGGTAAGCTGATGCATCCAAAACTATACTGCTTTGCCACAAACAGGAAGCCATCATGATCAGGAGATGCCACTTCTCTTGGCAATGATACTTGCCAGCAGAAAATAGAAGAACCAGCCAGCCCCTGGCCTTTACCTTACTAAATTTCATGTGAGTTCTTGTGATTGGTGGAACCTACATCACCTCCGGAACCCCAGCTAGACAGGAATCTGGGGGATGTGGTTTTTAGCTTTCTTGTGTCTGTAGGATGGGAAGGCACTCTAGAAAGCAGTTGAAATGGATATTGAGCACCAAACCCCAGGACCCAATATACTCCCCTTTTTCACCACTCAGCAGCTGGAGTAATTCTGCTAAACATAAACCTCATTGTGCCGCTGCTCTGCTTGCTCAACACCCTTACGAATGATGTGCCGTCATGTTTGGAATAAGAGTCCACGTCCTTATCAGACTTGATCTGGAAGTAGGCTCTCCTTCCACTCTCGTCCTTGCTTTCTGCTGCTTTCTGGCTCTGGCCTTCTTACACTTCCTCAAACGTGCTAGAACATGCCTTTTCCTAGACCACTCGACGTTTACTCTGCCCAGACAGGTTTTCCCTCAGATATTCACATTGCTTGCTACCTACTTCACTCAGATCTCTGGCCAAAAGGCCAGGGTAGCCTGCACTGACCCACTCTGTTGAAATAGCGCTGCCCCTCATTCTCCATCCACACCTCTCCCAGCTCATCCCTACCCCCGTGATCACACCTTTGTCATTTTCTCTGTCTGTATCACGCTGCATTTTTCCTCCTAGATCCTATACTATTTGGGATTATATTTATCTGTTTAAATGTTTGTAATCTGTCTCACCTCATTGAAATGTAAGCTTTACAACTTTGTTTTGTTCTACTTCAGACCAAGAACAACAGTGTCTGGCACATGGCAGGTGCTCAACACACACCTGTCAAATAAATTGTTTATTCCGTCTCATCCATCAAGAGGATCTCCAAAGTGTGAACTAAGAAATGTGTTATCAGTAATGAAGTCAATCTAGGTCAGGTCCACAATTCCTTATCCTCATTTCTGAACTCCAAAAATCTCTATTAACTCAAAATTAGACTTTTTTTGGTAACCCGTCTATTTTTTCATGGAACACCATTTTTACTTGGAAGAACAAATGACAAAAAACTATGGTTATTCAGGCCTGAGTATTTGGTAAACACTTTTTGAAAGTAAGATGAAGTGGGCCTGTAGCATCAAAGAAAATGACTGACAGTCTTTACTGTTAATGCCAAAATTTAAGCTTTTAAATGAAAATTAAAACTTTTGAGAATTTGTATTCACCACAGTGAGCTTGTCAGCTTTCCAATATTGGGCAACTTTTCTGATGAGATCAGTGGTGATATGAATGAGTGGAATTTTAAATTTTGTATAATGAAATGTGCTAATATTTGGAAGGTCAGCCTAACTCAGTAAAGCAATATTTGCCAAGTGACTAATATATCGTATTACAAAACGCATGGGGAGAAGATCTATTTAAAGTGCAAGACAGATCAATGGATTTTAATGAATTAGAGTACAAAAACTTCGCTGATAAGATTTCAGATTCCACGTTTTTACTAACCTCTATGAAACGACTACTTGCCAGATGGTGGCACAGTATCGAAGAAAAACATCCACACTTATCTGAAAGGGTTATTAAGACACTTGTTCCTTTTCCTTCTATATATCTGTGTGAAGCTGAATTTTTTTCATATACTTCAATCAAAGCAGTGTATCACAACAGATTGAATGCAGAAGAAGATATAGGAATCCAATTCTCTCCTAGTAAGCCAAACATTAAAGAGGTTTGCAAAAATGTAAAATAATGTCACTCTTCCTACTATTTTTTTATTATGGAAAATATAGCTATTTTTCACAATAAATGTTATATATTAAAATATAATGAGTCATGTTTATTTTTAATGAATTAATAAATATTTGTAAATTTTATTGGTTTCAATTTCTAACATGGCAAATATTGATAGATATATTCCATATAAATAAAAGCTTTCTTAAGTCCTCTAATTTTTAAGAGTATAAAGGTCTCCAGAAATCAAAAAGCTTGAAAACTGCTGCTTTAAAGCATTTTATCAAATTAATATTTAAACTTAATTCAGATGAAATTATAATAATAATGGTATTTTTTTTGAAACTCAATCAACTAATTCTGAAGTTCACTTGGAAAAGAAAATGTGCATGAATAACCAAGGAAATTTTGAAAAAGTAGATTAATGAAAAGAGACATCCTTACTTATATTTAAACATAAGATGAAACTACAGCAATTATAACTGTGTAGTATTGAGCACAGAAGTAGACAACTAGATTATAGGACAGAAAAGAAAAGTGCAGAAACTGACCCTTAAAATGTAATTATGGACAGATTTGGGTGAAAAACATAATGTTTTGTTAAAGTTCTTAGTTGCAGACAATAAAATCCACTCAACTGGCTTGAGATAAAAGGAATTTATTGAGGGAGTGTGGTGTTCACAAAATTGTTTCAGTGAATAAATGAAGAAAAAGATTTCAGGCTGAATTTCCAGAAATGACTCCCAAAACCACACCACAGAATTCAACAGCTAAGGGAACTGATGCACGCACTACAAGAGGAGGCTGCAGAATTAGGAAGCTGCTCCCACAGCTGTTGCTTCAGAACCACACCCCTCTGCCATCTCTGGAAGCTGCCAAAACAGGAATCCATCTGCCTAATTAGAAGCAGCCACCATAGTTGCTGATTCCAGAACTTGCTACCTCTGCCATGATCCAAGCCTGCCAAATGAATACCCGTCCTTTCTCTCTAAATAACTCAGTTTAAATACAAGTCTTTTATAAGTACCTCCTATTGGTAGAACCAGACTCAGATCCAAAAAACCTAGTTATATGGAAATCTGGAAGGAGGGTGGAATGGCCATTGAATGAGACATTCCATTGTGTTGACCATGATCTTTATCTCTCACCATAACAGCAACAAATTACAAAGGTATTACAAGAAAATACAGATGAGTATTTTTACAATCATAGGAAGGAGAAACACTTCATAAGCAAAGTACAAACCCCAGAAGCCACCGTATGAAAGACTGCTAGTTTGGACTACCTACAATGTTAAAGCTGTTATAGGACAAAAGATGCACAAACAAAATTGAAAAGACCTGTAATGGACTGGAAGATAATATTTGCAACATTTATAGCAAAGAATTATCTAGAATTTAAAAAGTCTCTTACAAATCAGTAAGAAAAGGATATCTAACCCAATGAAATCAGACAAAGTGAAATAAATAGGTAACTCACAAAAGAACCATAAATGGCAAAAGGGGCTCAACCTCCCTAGTAATTAGGAAAATTCAAGTTAAACGAATAATGAGACTTTTTATCTAGAAAATTGGTAAAAAAAAAAAAAAAATTACAAAGATTTTTAATGTCCAGAACTGACAAGGGGCACTCTCATACACTGTAGTGGGGACAATACTTAGACAGAGTTCTGGTGGAAGGTCATTGAGGAATATCCATCAAATTTTTAAAAGTAGAATAAATATCCTTTGATACAGATATTCCACTTTTCACTTTCCAACCTGCAGGATAACTCACACATGTGCATAAACAGACATATGCAGTGATTTCATTATAGCAGTTCACAATGATAAATTCAGAAATAATGTAAATCTCTATCAAAAGAGAAATGATTAAATAAAATATAGTAAGTCTACATGATGGATGTCAAAGCAGTAGTTAAAAAGAATGAGGCAAACTGATATGTATGGATAATACATAAAAACCGCTCTCCATCATATCCATCATATTTGTATAGGCAAATAAGTGCTGACAATTGCAAAGAAGTCTGCAGCGATAATACACACTCTCAAGAGAGTTTACTTTTAAGAGGAGAGTGCAATTGGAGTGGGAAGGAGGTTGCGAAAAGGGCCTTTTTCTGTACTTCTTCCTTATTGTTTAAATTTTCACCAAAATATATTTGAATGGGAGTTGTACAACTAAAAGGTAAAAGGTTACTTTGCTGTTGTTAATATTTTTCAATAAATATATATTTTTAAATTTCAGGCATAATTTGGGGCTGTTCAGCTCAGTAACAATCATGATAGGCATTTTCAATGCTTAGCTATGTTTTCTGAAATCAGATTACATTTATACTTTGGATAATGGCCATATTTCTAATAATTAATTCCATGTAGTTTTTACCACCATACTTACTCACGTGATACATATTTCTTGATTTTACAATTGGAAAACAGATTTTTTACATTTGCTTTTCTATTTATATACTAATTACTGAACCTTCAGCAATAAAGCCAGCACTGCTGATTGCAACCTCCCTAATTTCTCCCTAAATAATTATATCCCTATTTTCCCATCTCCACACAAGCACGAATTTGTGACCAATTATAGAAGCCACATGGGAAAAGGAATATATGATTGAGGACTCCAAAAACCCTGTGTTTCCTGAAATAATGCAGCAGTATTGATTGAGAGCAGTTGCATCATTCCCATCTCTTCTGTAAATACATCAACTAGCCAGAAATAGCTTATGAGGACTGAACCTCTTCCTGCCCCAAAGCGCTATGATGTAGGGTAACCAAGAATCACGGAAGACTTGCAATTGCAACAGAAAGGAATTTAGGTCGAATTTAATGATAAATTTCTCATCTGTGAAAGTAATGAAATTTTTTTTTCACTTTTAAAGATTGGCACCTGGGCTAACAACTGTTGCCAATCTTTTTTTTTTTTTTTTTTCTGCTTTATCTTCCCAACCCCGCCCCCGTACATAGTTGTATATCTTAGTTGCAGGTCCCTCCAGTTGTGGGATGTGGAACGCCGCCTCAACGTGCGTGACCTGACAAGCGGTGCCATGTCTGCGCCCAGGATCCGAACCCTGGGCCGCCGGATCCGAGCGCGCGAACTTAACCACTCGGCCGCAGAGCCGGCCCCTAAATATTTGAAGAATTATAAAACTCTGATGAACACGTACTCTAAAAAATAAAATCAGACCTCTGTCATCATCAACAGCAGTTGAGCCATTCCATAAATATTTTTTGAGTGCCTCCCATGTGCCAAGTTCTGTGCCCATCACTGGGAAGTATAAAGATAAAGGAGAGAGGATCTTACACAGAAAGAATTTATCAAACCTGTGGGAGAAATGAAATGCACTCATCCATTAATTCATTCATTTATTCATTTGTTGACAAGTATTACTGAGTGCTAATAAATGCCAACCACTAGGTTAAGCACTAGGGATAAATGGTGGCAAATACTCAGCTACAAGAGTGCAATAAGGGAATAAATTTCCGTGACAGTTTAGAGTGGAGCAAGGTTATTCCACCTGTGATATGAAAGAAAGCTTCAGATAAGTGACACTTGAGCTGAGTCATATGTAAGGTTTTAATAAAGGGAAGGAGGGAATTTCAGGTTGAAGAAACAGTAGGAGCAAAGGGAAGAGAAATGGAGATAGTAGAGGATATATTGGCATAGCGCCTAATGCATAAATGAAACTCAATACAAGATAAATACAATAGGACATTTGGTGCTATGGCAAACAACCCCCGAATCCCAATTGCTCACATCACGTCAAATTTAGTATTCAGTAGGTGGAGATTCATGGACCCATGAATCTAGTTGTTCTGTCTTCCATACGAATTGTGTGTGTTTGAGAGAGAGAGAGATCACATCACAGAGGAGGTTGTAGGGAGTAAGGACCAGGACTGGAAGGACAGACATCACTTTTGCCCACATTCTATTCAGCTGAACGAAGTCACACGGACACGGTCCAACTTGAGCACAGGAGACTGGGCTATGTAGTCGCCCCGAGCGCTGAGGAGGTAAGTGCACCTGGTTTGTTGATCACTTAGCATTATCTCTGCCACAGAGATAACCTTATCTATAAAGGCTAATTCATTTAAAGGACTATTATTTAACATTTAAGTATTTAGTATTTAATTATTGATACTTCAAGCAAACGTTGAGTAACTATTTTGCAAGACGATGCACTAGATTCTGAAAATGCAAGAAAGATAATATACTGAAGGAGTTTACAATTTAGGCAGGGATCAGGACTCACATATAAAGAGAGAAATAACACAATGTAACATATGGTAAGTGTCAAAATACAGAGCAACACTTTATACGGCTTTATTTTATGATTCACATAATATTACTATTAAAAGAACCAGATATACTGTTCTCTGGATTTCCTTACATCGTTTTAAGATAGGCTTACAGTGTTCCCCAAGCACAGAGACAAATGTGTTGCCCTTTTGAAACGCAGAGCCGTGAAGAAGAAAATGGAAGACCTTGAACAGGGAGTAAGTAGTATGTGCTCTCTGAAGGAAGATGCAACTCATACAAATGTCATGGTGATTTATTCGGTAAAGGCTCCTGAAGGAAGTTACTGGATCTCCTGACAAGCAAAAAGAAAAGTTTTTGTCATTTTATTTGGACCATTTACATTTCTCACGTAGAAGTGGTGTATCATAATCATTAGGAATACTGGCGTTAGAGTCAGACCCACATCATTTCAAGTCGCAGCCCCGTCATCTATTGGCTTTGGGCAACAACCTCCCTTACCCTCAGGTTCCTCATTAGTAAAAAAAAAAAAAAAATGGGGTGAAACTGGTGGCCAAATAGCCATTAATGATTATTCTTAAAAGTCATGTAGATAAACAGCATATTATCAGACTCCCACTAGGTTCCTTATACATAACACCTCTGACACCTGGGTCACCGTGGTAACAGGTGCTTAGGTTGTTTTTCAGGAATGAGAGTGAACTCCTTGTGCAGTTCAGGCTGGTTGAGACCACCGACCCATCAACTGGGCCTGCGCCGATGACCCTTTGATGTCAAGGAGCTGAAAACACCCTCAGATCATGCCAACACCACCACTTTGTGAACATGTGTCCTATGAGGAGCCATGAAGCTTGACCACGCTTGTGCAGATCATCAATAACCTCGCTTCTCCTTACCTCCAGTCATCTATCCCCACACTTCAGACCGCCCTGCCTCCTTATCACACAAATATCCCTAATCCCCATTTTCCAGGAGCCAAAATTTTCTCCTATTTCATTGCTTGCCTGCCTTGTGAATAAATCCTTTCTCTGCTGCAAAACTTGTCATCTCAGTGATTGGCATGCTGTGTGGTGGGCAAAACGAGCCTGGTTCAGTAACAATGGGATAATAACAACAACAATAATAATAATAATAATAATGCTGCCTCAGGCTCTCCTAAGGACTGCATGAATGAATACATCATTATACTTTACCACCTGGTGCATGATAAATATTTTATAATGAAATAGGATGATGATAAAATCAGTGTTTTTGGAGATTACTTAACAACATGATAGGTTGTACAAAGATACAATTTAAAGTAAAAATGGACATAATGTCATCCAAATTTTGATTTAAAAAATATTGAATAGATTGACACAGACATACAGACAGGAAGGAAATTCACCAGAATGTTAGCAATGGTGTCTTTAAGTGGTATAATTATGAATTTTTTTCTTTTTTATACAAGTCTGAATTTTCAGATATTTTAGAGTAAATATTTATTTCTTTCATATGCACTCTATTATCTCAAAAATCTCTTAGATCTCTTAAACTTTATACGCACGTGTAGTGCTTTATTAACATGATATGATTCATTTACGTTAGTTTCTCATAAAGATAAGAAGACATCCCTGAGGAAACTCTTTGCTTTGCTCCTGTGTTAGAATAATTGGCCAGCAACATTAAAAATTAATCTGCTGAGAAGCAAACAGTTTTTCTCGCTCCTAGGTTTTTTCTCTCTCAGTCAATAGTAAAGAAGTAAAATCTCTCTTCAAATCCTTATTTTTCCCCTTCTTTCTCTAACATGCACCTGGATCTGAATCAACTTCACGTTGGAATAATTCCAAATAACTTCTAACATAAAATTTCACTAATAGTGGAACACGCCAATCAGAGATGTAGAACTCTAGAACTCCAAGCCATTTCAGACTTTCTTTAAAGCTGGAGCTAAAATATACTGAATTTATATGTATATTGCAGTTTATGGATTTAAGTATAAATTGAACTTTTGAAAAAAAATGATCATTTTTATTTCCGTGTGAGATGGTTTTCTCTTTTGCATGGATGTTTCTTGAGTCAAGCGAACCCTTGTGTAAAGAAAATTCTTTTAGCATGTATTCAGTTTGGATATAGGAAAATTGTACTTGACATTTCTCTTAAATTGTTCTCTTCAAGTTATACTAATTTGAAATCAGAGCACATAGAATTGAGCTCATGAGGGAAACCTACTTACATTATATTACATTACCCTTGCCTATATGTGGCTGGAATAGTAAGTGTAGAGAAGCTTTTGCCTTGGGGAATGGAACAGCCACTGTTCAAAATGATGGACGAGTTTGCTCTTGTTATAACAGGAAATGCACAAGCCAAGGACTTTGCCCCCTGTCTACCCTTTGGCAGTGGCTTCAACCCCTAGGCCATCTCACCTACAATCATCCCCTTAGGAAGGCATTTTCTCCCATTTTGTTATTCTTGTTGGGTGATGGCTGATTATTTTTGCTTTTAGACCAAACAAAAACAAAACAAAACAAAAAGACAAAAAAACCTTTTTCTGGCCTTTTGTGGTTGTTTTGATTGCTCAGTTGGACTTTTTATGCTTTTAATCGCCTTCCTACTAATTATCTTTATTTGCTTATTTTATGTCTTTTCCTTCTTTCCATGTTAAATGGGAAAAAAGACGTACAAATCCCAGGTCAGCGGGTATGAGCTTGGGTATGCCAACCCAAGCATGCTGTTCCCCCTGCTCACCTGTGTGTGGGTTCCTCACCGTCTCCGAGGCATATTCCCTGCTCTGGTCTCAACCGAATTCCTCCAATAAGGTGAAGACAATCTTTGCCGCCCTTTTCCATGTTAGTTTATCTCTTGGCCTGACTACTATTTGCAAACATAGCCAGTTTCTCTCCCATAATACAGAAGATGAAACCACCTGGAGAAGGACAGTGAAAGAAGAGTTGCAGAGGCTGGGTTGTGAAAATACCAGCCTCGTTCTTTGTCCCAACACCTGAAGAGACTGTGTTGGGCCGTTCCTCAACACTCTTTGTCAACACCACATCAAGAAACCCAGCTCAGGAAAAGACTTGGAGGTATTTTGGAGGCATGGCCTCCTCTCTGATGTATGTATTCCCTCTGCAAACATCAGCAATAGGCGAGCTGGCCTCTTCATCTGCTTGTTCAAAGACAAAGGATTGTATCTCTTGAAGGAGCCCTGCTTTGAGGCAGTTCCAACTTTAGAGAGCTCTTCCTCTTGTTGAGTCTAAATGCTCACCGCAGGAACTTGCTTTTGCTGGTCCACGTCTGCCCTCCAGAGCCTCTCAGAATAAGTCTTCTTACTCTTCCATGTCACAAATTCTTCCTAAATTCTTCACATACATTAAATAGAAGCTACTACCAACTATTAACTCTACATCCAATCCTTTGAAATCCAGCTAGGAAAATAGGACTCTCCTACTCCTTTAGATCATAAATGAATAAGATAAAGAAGGCATCAAATCCCTTCTTTATTTTATAATTTTCTAGATCTAAGCAAAAATGCTGGGGTTTTTTGTTGTTTTTTTTTTTTTTTGGTGAGGAAGATTGTCCCTGAGCTAACATCTGTGCCAATCTTCCTCTATTTTGTATGTGGGATGCCACCACAGCATGTGTAGGTCTGTGCCTGGGATCTGAACCTGAGAACCCCAGGCTACAGAAGTGGAGTGCATGAACTTAACCACTGTGCCACTGTGCCAGCCCCCAAGAAAAAATGCTTTTTGTTTTAAGAACTGAGGGGGCACCTCAGTGATCCTCTAGCTCAACTCCCTCACTTTTTAGGTAAGTAATCTAAGATCCAGACATCTTGGTTGAGATCAGGGTCAAAGAACTCTGGTTACCAGTAGGAGTGTAGTAGAGGATTGTCTTGCTTGTTCTCAGAAGATAATAACTGTACTTTGACCATTGCAAATAGTTTTCTAACGAAATTGTTTTATTGCACAGCTTTCTGAAACTGTTTTACAGTAAGTTAACTTCTAGTAACATATTTTAGTTCCTAATCTTAAATACTAATTTATTCTAAAGTTTTTCAAAAGTTGTACAAAGAAGTTCCAAAAATATCATCAGAGACAAATAAAAACAACCACAGCAAAATTCACTCTCCGTTTTCCCCAGAATATCAAATCTCTGGGAACTACACACATACAGACGAACACACACATGGGCTCATACACTCAGACACGCACAGAGTGAACAAACGTCTCTGTCTTTCCCACAGCTGACTTTCATATAAACTCAGGATTACCACTATCAGTAGGGAGATGCAATCAAGATACTTAGCCAGAGAGCTGACATTTGACATTACCTAACAAACAGGATGTCAATACAATTGGGCTTACTCATACTGCTGCCCTTGAGAATTTGAAATAATATTAAAGGACAAGAACAAGAGGGCTTTCCCGTGTCCGTACTGCTTTTCACATACTCGTTTGGTAACAGCAGGGATGGAAGATCAATAAAATCATTAGGAAAGAGCTGTGCCTACAACTGGGGATGAGCTTTGCTCCAAAACTACACATAGTCTCTTCCTCCTTTAAAGATATATAGAAGAATATAAAGACGAAAATTCCATCACCTAGAGTAAAGTGCGATGAACATTTTGGTATACTTCTCCAGTATTTTTCCCATACATATATGTAAATCTGTAATATTTACAAAATAGTGATCAAAACGCTTTTTCACTTAACATTATGTTGCATTTCCAGGTCACTAAACTGTCTTCAGGATCGTAGCTCTGCATTTTTCTGCATGCTGGATATGCCATTTTTTATACAACACATTTTCTGTTGTTCAAATTTATTTTTTAGTCTTTCTTTCCCTACTGTGACAAATAAGGTCATCTTTCCCATCCCTTGTCCATTTCAAGCTAAAAACAAACACCACATATAAAAGAATTAGATCTAAGATTCTTTTTCTGAGAGTGATTCTTGAGAAAGAATTATGTAATAGCACTGTAAACAAAATAGAGATAAAATAAACCAGGAGACAAGTGTCACTCACTGTTCCAGCAAAAAGCTGACTCCAAAAATTACAGGCTCACAAATAGAAGTCTATGAAAGAGCAACATGGCCGAAGTTAGGAGAAAAAGAATGCAGAAGCAAGACCCAAATAGCCACAGAGATGGGGAGGAAGTAGGAAATGGACATGAAGGATAGCTGGAGGCTGACACAGCTTCCCCCGGGGCCAAAAAAAACCAATGTTGTTTTACATCTTCAGCAAACGTTATGAACTATAAGGCAGAGGGATAATGGGCCTGTGCTGGTGAGAACAGCAAGTTATTGGTGTGTATAACAACGTTTGCTATAAATAATGTTCTTGATAACGCTACTAGGATAATAAGAAGTTACATGTTGTCGCACTGGCAATGAAAACAAGATGCATTTGGAAACAGATGACCCCTGGATTTGTGGAAATGGAAACAAAAGCAAGCAGCTTAAGCAGCAATGTGTTGAGATCAGTATTTGAGGCAATACCTGCTGTGTATTTCACCCAACACTGTGCAATACAGAAAGTGTCACGCACTTATGTGTTAGATGTCAATTCATATGTTCCTTCAACAAACACCGAACACCTCCATACTCATGGCTCTGGGCTAGACTTTGAGGACACAGAGATGAATCCTACACCTGTCTTTCCTCTAGGACAGACAGGATGCGTGAGCTCTCCTGACATTCTGTAACTTTCCTTCCAGATACTTGTTTCAGTTTGGAATCGCACATTGTATTTGTGACACTTGTGATTATTCGATTAATGGCTGTCATTCCACCAGACCATAAGTTCCATTGATGTGTCTTGCTCACCACTGTTTTCCAGGCACAGTGTTTAGGACATAATAAATGTTCAACGAATACTTGTTGAAAAAACACTAAATGAAAAAATACTTGTTACAAAAGTTAGTGATAAGTGTCATGAGAGGTATATAGATAAAGACTGCTTAATTCCCAGGACAGAGAGATTAATTCCAGATAAAAGCTAAAAAGTTTTAAGGAAGGGATAGCTGTGACACTCAAGAGACCAGATTAAACAATTATTATAACCATCTAGGTGAGACAATTATAGGTGAGGGCATAAACAAGTAGGGTACAGATAATAAGAAGGGAGAGAAGCAGATAAATAACAGTATTACAAAGATAAAATTGGCAGACAGTGGTTGCTAATGGGATATGAAGGGCAAGGAGAAGCAAAGAGTTTAAGGATGTGCCAGGTGACTGGGAGGATAGGGATTCACAGAAGAAGAAAAAAAGTGGCTAGATAGGGCCATGGAGGGCATAGGACTTCAGATTCAGATGTATCAAGGTCATCCTGAAGGAGACGTCAAGCAAGTCCTTAGCAGTGTGGATCAGGAGGTTTATCAGAAGATCACCTCAGAGACACAGACTTTTGAGACATCTGCACAGAGATTCTGCTGGCAGTTATAAAGGTGGATGAGGCTGTCCAGGGAAATATTATAGAGAAAGAGAAGCAGAGGACCAAAGACTGGTGCTTGAGAAGTGTAGAAGTTTGGCAGGGTTATTTGTATGTAGTTTAGGAAGACAGAGAGGAGAGGGCTGTTTCTCTTCCAGGCCCATAAAACCCTATCAGATAAGAAACCATCCTACTCCGTGCTGGGAAAGTCAGTTTACCCCAAGGAGGCCTTCCAGGCTTCACAGGTCGGACAACACCAGTGCATTGTATAAAGGCAGCAGCCCAGACTCTCTGGCACCAAAATGGCTGGAGAAGTGTTAGAGTTTAGGACCTAGGTGGATGGCACACTGGACCCCAGCCCATGCAGGCTCCCAAATGCCAAGGACAGCTCTTGGTTAGCACTCCTATTTCTAAGATATGCTGATTTATATTATCAACAGCTGTGAGCTCTTTGATGGGCAGCCCAGTCTGACTGGTTGGTTGTGGGGCATCCTTTGAAAGCAATGAGGTCACACAGCTTGAGGCTTGTCTATCCCTGTTGTCAAACTGTTTTGTCTCCAGTCTCCTACAGTGATCACTTTGGGGAGACTGGAGCACCTCACAATTTCTTCCCCTAAGCTGTAGCTAATCTCACCCCCGTTTACCACTCCACCTGTTGAGAGGTCTCATGTCCTTACGCACCCAAGGTATTGTTATGCTAAACTACTAGCTAAAATCACTCGAAAATATGTAATGACTGAAAAGAGGAGAAAGGTGGGTAAAAACAGCAATTTATTTTGTCTCCTTTATAGTAAGAATAGATAAGCACCCAAAGTGGTTAATAGCCAGCACTGACCAGGGCTTGGTTGGTAGTAGATGGTCAAAGTTGAAATGAATGAAATAGTGATGGAAGTATCATGCAGTACATTTTGAAGCTTATGGCAATAAATGCAAATTAATCCAAATATATGCACTGGGCTTTAACTAAATGCCAAGAACTGGGACAGACAATGAGGACAAAATAAATAAGTGAATGGTCAAAAGCTCCAGGAAAGTAACTTCCATGAGTTGCTTACACAAAGGTCACAAATTAAGAAGCTGGAGGGCAGCATGAGCTGCAGAAATCTCAGGATTTTCCTTGGCCCCAGAGAGGTAGGTTGGGGCCAGCTGTGAGGAATATTGTATCCTATTTCACGGGATTTGTGATATTTAATAAGCGATGGAGAGCTGGTAATAGACTCAAGCAGAAGGAACACGAAATAATTTGATTTTAGCATTTATTGATTATATTTTTGTTCCATATTTCCATTAATAAATGGTTATATATAATAGCTGCTAAATTCTGGATATAATTTTCATAATAGTTCAAAGGAAAAATGGTTTTTGTGGAAAAATATTTATTTTACTAGAAAAAAAAAGTCTGAAAATATGATTTGATTTGTAGAAATTTGCTTTCGGATAATATCTCTAAGAAGGTATCTGTTGTGTTTTTATTAGGAGGAAAGAAGACCACAGACAGGACAGAGCCGTGGACAGGACAGTTACAGCTCTCCTTCCTGTCATGGCGGTGTCACAGGCAATCAGTATGCTATCATATGGTTGTGCTCATTCAGGTTATAAAGAAGAGAAACAGGTATGTACATTGACATTACTTCCCTATGAAGCTACACAAGGAAGTAAGGAAGAACAAGCAATAGCGTCCACAGTCATAAGCAACTCGGAAGGTCAACAAGGAAACACAGCAGCCCCAGCTACCGTAGCAGGGCGAGCTCCTCAGTCGTCAAGGTATCCATCGCTCTCCAGTGTGACTCGGTCATGCAGGTGGCTCGGTTCAACTTTGTCTTTGCTTCTCCTGATGCAGTGAATAGAGTGGTCAAGAACACAGGCCCTGGAGCACTGCCCGCCTGGGTCTAGATCCAGGCTTTGCCTCCAAGACACTTGGGAAACGATCTGATTGGGTCTTATCATCTCTAAGAAACACAGCACATACCCATCCCGCAGCATTCTTCCAGCCACTGCCTTGTGGGCCACAGGACAAACCAGACAACTCCTTCAGGTGGGCATGAAGGCTTGGTTGAATTAGTCACATGATGGAAAGTATGGTCCCCAGTGCATAAGGAACCACTGTCGCTGCCTTTCTCAGAAGGGGGCAGAGCTGGTACTCAGAGAACCATGGCGTGCCATCTGCTCCTCAAGAGGTGCATGCCACACCCAGAAAGGTAACTAATAAAGAAACTGAGTTAACTAAGCAATATAATAATAACACAATATAACATATATAGAATATATACCAAATCCTATATAGAGAGAATCATACAGAATATATTGTAAAATTCTAATAATTTATAATATAGGATTCCATAATATTATATAATATAGTATTATATAGTATTATATTACAATATACTATATAATACTTACAATATTATATATGCATATATGTATTGTGTATGCATATATGTATATATGCATATATGTATATGTATTATGTATGTAAATAAATAGAATAAGAATACTAGAACTTAGTTAACTAAGCAATATGAAATGAGGTTAAACGCAAGTTTAGAAAGAAACAGGAGAACACTTGTTCGACGTTCCACAGTGGTCTAATTTCTGTTGAGACCATCACCAGCACACCTCATAAACCACCATAAGAGAAAATCTATTTCTACATAGACTCTAGTTATTAATAACAATCTTACATGGGGCATCACTGGCATACTTGTATTGTTTCCTATCTTTTTTTATCTATACAAAATTTCCATTCTAACAAGCCAGGTTCAGAAATCTCATAGGATTGGTTATATCTACCTGAGAGCAAAAATTCATTAAAATTTTTTTTCATGAAAAATGTCAAACAGCACAAGTAAGGAGATAATAATATGATAACCATGCATATCCGCACAGCATCAGCACCTGCCGGCGTTTGACAGGCATGTTTCATCTATGCCTCCCCCTTGCTTGCTGAGAGATGAAAGTGAAATTCTCATGGACAAGGAGAACATCAGTGTTAAAGGGCCATGTTCAAAGAGGGAGGGCTAGGCTTCTCTGGCACACAGGTTTTCTTTACAGCATATTTTTCTTCCCATTTCCTCAGCCATTACCCAAATTCCGCTGGTGGCCATGGAGATGCCTCTTAGCATGGCCTCAGAATAATCTCTGTATTTTGCTCCCTGCCTCCAAACAAGGAGATGGTAACTCAAGTCCACAGACCTCTAGGGATCCCACAGATCTGCTTCAGCCAGTCTGTGAAATCCCAGAAAATGAAGGCAAATATTTTTACATGTATTTATTACATTCGGGAGTTCCAAAGCTTCTATCAGATTCTCAGAGAGGCTTACTACCTACAAAAGGTTAAGAACCTCTGCCTCTGCCAGATCTTGAAACTACGTATAGCAAACACACTCCCTAGCCAATTCTCTATATCAAGACCTTACGCCTGTCACCACCTCCAAGATGCCTTCCCTGATCATCTCACCTGCACTGATTTCCCTCATGTTTCCCTGCAGAATTTAAACCAGGCCACTTTCGTATTTATCACATTCTACTGAGATCCTGTTCACTGGACAAGCATTCATTAGCCACCTACCATGTGCCAGTCACTGTCCTGCACTTACTGAGGCGTGCTTTGTCTCCCATTGCACTGTTAGAAGAAGGCAGAGAACATCACAGCATCCAGTACATACGCTGCGTCCAAGGACAGATTGTAGTTGTAGCTCCGTTGAATGGAAACAAAAATGAGCATTTGGCATTCAGCTCAAGAACAGTTAAATTGGGCTCGTGATTTTTTTTTTCTTTTAAATGAAAAAACGAAACTTTTATAGAATGAGGAAATAATTTGATTATGCCGGGCATGGTGTTAAAGATACCCAAGCAAGGGGTCCCTCCGCTACCCCAATATACTGTGGCACTAGAAAACTATTCCAGCATTGCAAACTGTATATGGTGATCTCCACCCATCCTTTTAGCAGCCCCTTCAAGACACGGGGGTCTATGTGAGATGGATAGTTGGGTCTCCACTAAAAAACATGCCTGGAAATACTCAACAGGAAGTTCCCCCCACCATGGAGTCAGGAGCATCAACCTGGCACACAAAGGGCAGCAGGGCAGTTACTAAACATGCTAATTTTTCAATATTGGGCACGTGCATCTTTTAAAGTACATAGACCTCCCGATGATTACTGAGTTGTTTACTAACAGAGGTTGAAGATTATTATGCTAAAGACTTGGCAGAAAGTAGTTAACCCTATTGTTACAGAAGTGGGGGGTGGGGGTGATCTGTGTCCAATTTTATGTAGAACCTTCTAACCCAAGTTCCATCCCTCCTTCGAGTAGAGGCTGCTTGTATGGGGCTAGTTTTGCAAAACTCTTAACGGATTAAGCACGCCGTTTAATGAACAGATCTGGAGTCTAAGCAGTGGCCCTTTGATCCTCAGTTATCCATCTACAACCGGGACACTTCCGTTGAAGTAGGTGGTTGCAAGGATCAAATGAGCAAAGACGCGCTAAGCCGCACGTTGTTGTCACTCCAGGTACTGCGTGGCTGCACTCCGTGCGGGCCAGGTGTGCTCGCCTCGGCGTCCTCTCCCAAGGCGGGAGGGACAGACGAGAAGGGCGCGGGGAGGAGGCAAGGAGGTCACCCCTCGTCCCCAGACTGAGCGGGGCGGCAGAGCCTCACTTCCTGGGCACGTTTGGCCGGGGCGTTCCCAGGGGACTGGGCAGGGAGGCCACCCTCCCCCAGCTCGGCTCTGCGCGCCTCCCAGGCTGCCCGCCCTCCCCTCCCGGAGGCGCCGCGGGCCTCGGTCCCTGGCCAGCCCGTGCGCGAGCGCCGCCTCCGGAAAGGTGAGGGCTGGTCGGGGAGGCGGGGATGGCGATGGGGGCGGGGACCGCGCTGCCAGGGTCGCGGCGGCCGCCCGAAAGCGCCAGAGCCCAGTGAGCGGCGCTTCCCGCGCGGGGCGCGCCCGGAGAAGGCGGGCCAAGCCAGGACCCCGGCTGAGGCGGGAGGAGGAGCTTGCGGAGCCACCCCTAAGCCCTGCCCGCCGAGTCGCGGCCCCGGTGGCATCGCGGCAACTTCTCTGTGGAAGCCCCGACGCGCGCCCGGCGCGCACGCGCGCTCCCACTCGGGCACGCGCGCTGCTGGCGCCCCGCTCCTCCGCGAGCCCGCGCGCCCTCCGTTTGTTTCTTCCTATTGCATTCGTCCTCACACTCTAAATTAGGTCAGCGGGTGGAAGTTACACCTGGTACAGCCCCCGGCTCTGATGCAAAAGCAGCTTTTTCACCCCGGCTTCGGGAAAGCATTGCAACTGTGCGGTTCGGTCTAGCTTACCGCCCCCATACCGTGCAGAAAGCGCTGGCGACCGTGGCGCTGACAATGGTCTGCAGAGGGGAGCGGCGAGAAGGCTCTTTTCCACCCTAGTTCGGCCGGCTCTGCGCCTGCCCTCCCTCCAGGGACAGGGAGGAGGGGGTGCGACAGGTCGCCGCGCGCGCGCTGGGGCGCCCGCGTCCGGGGTCTGACCGCCTAGGTGAGTTCCTGCTCTTCTTCTGTCATTCCAGTTGCTGAGGGTGACCTGTTTACCTTGAAAACTTAGACGTGATCAAAACGTATCACGGTATGCAGTAAGAGATTGCAGGATGTGCTTCAGATATTACACCGGATAAATCAGAACTCAGAGCTGCAGGGGACATGTTTTGTTTTAAAGGTGAAAATGGATTTGTGTTTTCATGGAGCGCACGTGTATCTTTCCCTTTAGAAGCTATCACTTAGGAATTGATTTTTAACTAGCAGGAGGCGATGAACTAAGATAACTTGAAGCCAGAAAGTTTGTCAGAATAATTTTTCGTTGATCTGAAAGAGCGTATTGAAATATTCAAAGCTGATGACAAAAATGCAGTTTAAGAAGGAATATCAAAGTGAGATGGCAGGATTTGTATAATGTTTGCTATATGTATGCCTTTTGGTAGTACCTGGGTTCTTTGTGAAAATGTAAGCATGCAATGCTTATGCAAAGGGAGGATAAGGTTGTAAGCATCTATGTGCAAAGCTTTATATCGGTTGGTGCATGAATTTAAATGCATATTGAACATTTCGTGCTGGCAAAGAGCTGGAATATATCTATATCGCTTTGAGGTTAAGGTTGTTAACAATATTATAGGTAACGATTGGCATTTAACCCCTCATTTCAGCGGCTAAAGTGCTTTTATGCACGAGACTCATTAGCCTCTGGAGTCTTTGACGTTACCGGCTAAGGAACGGTTAATTTGTTTTGAAGTTTAGTGAAGAGAGAATGGTAGGTTTTCTGGCTGAAAATGCGGTGTAAAAGACTCCCCAGTGTTGGTAAAGGATGCTTTGGGGGAGCTCAGAGGGGAGGATCATTTGAGAAGAATGAAGCAACTCCCTGATGGCCACTGATTGCACAGAACTTCTTTCACAGGAGACCCCAAGGAGCTGGAAAGTGTCTCCTCCCTGGGGAAACCACTCCAGAGAACTTTGTTAATGCATTTGGTCTGATTTGAGCAGGGAGCTCTCTATAGACTCTTCTCTTAATTCAAATCCTATTTCTAGAAAGCTTCAATTACTGTAATGATGATCTTTGGAAATAATTTTTCCTTTTGTGTGTGTCTTAATATGGCTGAAGCACCAAGGTAGTTCAAAGGTTTTCATCAAATTTTACTTACCCGAGGGGTGTGAAATTGAAAATGCTATGTCTGCATGGTTAACTGCCTTAAAATGGAGAGGCAGGAGGGCTCTCCCAATAAATCTTAAATCTCTGTTTATGTGTGTCTTCTAAAGCCAGATTAAGAGAACTGTAAAGAAGGTATTGATGGTCACATATTGCTGATAGGTGGATATGCGAATACTTACATGCACTTCACTTGTAAATAATTCACATGCACCTTTAGAAAACTGGTGTCCAAAATTTGAAACCCATTGTGATGAGGACCCCATCATTGCTTTGAAGAAGGCACAAAGGACCAGACAAGCTTGGCAATATACAGGATCTTAATGTTGAGAAAAAAATGCAACGAAATCCTTGTGTTTACTGCATGTTGATGTTCTGATTCGCATTTTAAGTAGCAATTGAGTCACGTTCTCATTGTAATTTAGCCCTTGGTATAATGCATTGTTGAGATTAGGCTGTCAGCACTTGTCTGTGCAATCTGAATGTTTTTACTGGTAGAGAACTTAGGAAGTGTTCTGAGAAGAATGGCATGAAAGTATTAAGATAACTAGGGATTTATTTAAGGACAGACTGAAGGAACTAAATATTGAGCCTGATCCTGACATAGTTTGGTCCCTGGGAAGACTGAAAGTATAGTGGTGCTAAATGGCCAGTGGATGTCCTTCAGCTTTGTTATTCTCTCTCTTGATATCCTAAGAGAGTACATAGCATAGACCTCTAGCTAAGAGGTATCCAAAAGGAGCTGACATCCTACACCTTGGGTACTTACTTCACATCCAGAGAAACTTCTAACCACCCAAGAGACGGAATTTAGAGTTTGAACTCCATCACTGGAGGGAATCCCAGCTTTGAGCCATTTCCTCGTCTGTGAAATGGGGATAATGATACTTCTTATAGTGGTGGTGAGGAGCGAATGGGATAATTGGTGTAAAATGGCAGTGCGGTATCGGCACACAGTGAGCAATTTTACAAGAAGGAGAAGGTTGTTGACTTAAATATCATCTCCTGGGGGTTGCAGAGGGGTTGTTGCATAATTGGGGGTAGAATTGAATATTTGGGTAAATGGGTCAATCCCCTGTCCTGGTACACTTAGTGTACTCTTAGAGTATACACTACCATATGCTAGACTCAGTAATGAGCATCCTTTGGGGGGCTCACACTATCAAACTTGCATCTCCTCTACCTTAGATAGGCCTTCTGCTTACCTAGGTTGAAGAAGTTACCTGTGGTGGTTTTTGGACATAATGATGAGATAGTGAGGGAGGGAGGAGATGACCAATTGAAATTCTAAAATCGAATTTAAACACTAAATTAACTAGTTTCTGTTAATGCCATTAGAACTATGGCCCTCATAAAATGATGACAATTCCTCATTTTTCCGTGGTCAGTTAGAAACGTAGAGAACATCCGCCATTATTTAGAAACGGAGGATTTGGACTGGGGATGAAGCAGCACTAACATTCATTCAGATTTTCACTTGGTCGGCATTTCTAGGGCACCTAAGGCACTGCGCCAAGGCTTCAGGATGCAATAGCAAGAAAAACAGACCTGGCCCCTCCTGGACGGCAGGTCTGCGGAGAATACATAGGTAAACCTGTAACGTGACTGCGCTAAGCGCTATGCAGGAAACACATAAAGGGAAGAAATAGGGAACTGGATCCGTGGAGGGCAGGAGGTCAGGAATGCTTGCTTGAGGAAGTGATATTGGGGTTGTGAAGGAAGGTCCTTGGGGAAGAAAGAGCATTAACGCCCAGTGAACATCACTGCGGGGTCTCTGGACGCATGCGCACTGTGGGGGAGGACCGTGGCGAGGACAGGTATCCGAGGAAAGGGGAGATGTTGAGTGAATGAGGCTGGAACCCTAGGCCTGGGCTGTAGACACGTTTTGTTTTGTGTTAAGGGTTGCAGTCTCGGTAGAACTCTTACTTGTTTTGTGTAAACATTTTACCCTAGGCGTTTTTCAGACTACTCGATTGAATTATAAAAAGGATATTTACAATCACTTTTTTTAGCTAATCAAAACCTAAATTAATATTCAACGTAATTGACTAGTTTGTCAGCTCTTTGCGTTATTAATTGTCTGACGTTAAAGCATTTAGCTTAATTTTCTTTTTTTAATATACAAATTTTTGTTTAAAATACGTATTTTGTATTTTAAACAAAAAATCTGTTATCCAGTTTGAATCTATGTATCTATTCAAGAGCTGTAGGGACTGACTCACTTGTATTTCTCCTCTGGGAAGGCTCCCTGAGCAGACTCTGCGAAGCTGTGACATAAGCCTGCGGGGCCGCGGCAGGAAGTGGTGTTCACCCTCCGTGGGGTGGACTGCTCCCCGGCACCGTCCAGGCAAGGTCACAGGGCAAGGTCACGTGAGCATTTGGCATATGATCCTCTTCACCATATATGTGGTTTTATTCTCTTTGGTTTCCCTGTTCCCTTCTCTCTTCTCTTCTTTTTCCTCCTTCTCTCTCCTGTTTGTCGTTTTTTCCTTTAATGTTTCTTCTCTCTCTCTCCAGAGGTCCCCATGATTATTTCTCAGCCTTTGTAATTATGCTTTGGCCTCAACCTCGGGCCTTAAAGAGTGTTGGCCCTGATTTGGGTCATTCTGGATGGTACTGCCTGTGACCTTCTTCCTATTCCTTAATGCATAATTGTTCATGTCCAATGGGCACAACCTTTTCCCTTTTCATGGTCATCCCCAGGCGTTACCTGTGGTCCTGTGCATTGGTTGGTCTCAGCTCTCCTTTCTCATTTTTTTACATCAGGTTGCAGATAACAGAAACTATCCAAGCCGCTTTAAGTAGAAGGGGTTTAATAGAGGAATTAGGTGCTCACGAGTAGGTTGCAAGGGAAAGTTGCAACTTAAAGGAGAGAGGATCCAGGCTGAGGTTGAGGGATGACTCCCAGACAGCATGGCTGAACCGGCCCTCAGGGTTGCTACCATCATTGCCACAGTCTGGAGGCTGGGAATCGGAGCCACCGTGGGACGTGCTGACATCCAGAACACAGTGTTTGAGCTGTGTTCCAGAGATCAGAGAAGCTGCGGCAAAGTGCCACTCCACCCAGGAAGCTAGTGACTGAGCATGGCTAACAACAACAAAAACAAGCTAGCAAACCTCTTCCTTAGCTACCCTCCACCTCCCTTCTAATCCGCCTCATCTCACCAGTAGAACCTCATCTGTGCCCAGAGCCCTAGCTGCAAGGGACTCTGGGAAATGTAGTTATAGCTTTCCAGCCTCAGAGATGGAGGATGCACACTTGAAGGAGACTGGAATGAACGCTGAGTGACATTCCATCATGTCTCACACTTATGGAAAACAGATTTCATCAGAGACTTAGCTAGAATATTTCATTCAAAGCAGGTAGATGATATATTGCAAGAATCAGAAAAAGATCTAGTTGCTAGCCAATTTCCATTTCAAACAGATGGATATGATAGTCATTACAGTTGAAATTGCTGGAAAAAGCATCAAGCAAATAAATAACTAAAAATTACCAAGCGCGTGCCTCTGCTTGTGGTTCTATTTGAATGTGAAATAATATTCTTTTGTTTCAGTTTAGCAGTCAAAGTAATATATCAGGAAAATGATTTTGAAAAGGGTCCTACCCACTGAAGTCCTGGATAGCCCCCCGGTTATGAAAAGCAATAAAAAGAATGTAGTGTCCGATCAAAGAAATAATAGCTCCTGCCAGCTGGTTCTTTCATGAGATGAATTATCTGTGTATCTGTGTTTCTACTGAATCTTTCTTTGCTCTGTAACTTTAATGGTGCTTTTTTAAGGATTACAAAGATAGAAATAACCTGTTAATTGGAGTTTAAAATAAGAATATGCTTGAATTCACTCTAATAACTTATGTCATACCCTGGTGCTTGTCACATTCCTTTTTATGCAAACTAAAATAGGTATGATTGGATTTCCACTGTTGCTAAGTAATAAATTATCATTTATTTGCACTCAGAAATTACATTAGCATGTCTAGGAATTTGTCTTGATTATTGAATGAAATCATTTTATATTTGCCTTTGATATTTGGAACTAGAAAACGAGAGAAGAGTAGCTGAGACAAATGGAGTTACTTAGTGAATATGTCAGTCTATTACATATATATTTTAAATTGATTTTCTCGTCTCAAAATAAGACTCCATTCAGATATCTTCTCTGGTAGGTGATGAAAACATTTAAGTGCAGAATTACAAATGTCGCCTGGGGTAAGCCACACTCTAATATAGTATATCTTTTGAGTCCAGTGGTGACAGCAAGAGTTCAGCCACTCCACTCCAAGGCACCAAAAATAGACACATCAAAATAAAAAGGGTACTCTTGCTCTGTAAATGCAGCTTTAGACAAAATCACTGTCTTCTATACTGAGCCCCCACCTAAACCCCATTTACTGTGTCTTCTCAGGAGGGAACTGTTTGAATCTAATGTTATATTATTATTTGATTAATTCTAAGGGAAAGGAAGTAGTATTCATCTTTCTATGTTATAGTAACACATTAATGACCTCTCTAATTCCAGCTTCTCCCTGCCCCACATCTTTGTCTTTCATTCATATTTGAGTAAACATTCAAGAGAAAAACCAGGATTTTCCTCCCTCTGGCTTATAAGGGGGATGAGTTCTTGTCTTCAGCTATATGGAGCTTAGCTGAAGATTAAGTCATAGGACACAACTCCTTTTATGGATCGAAAATCAAAATGATCCTTTGATTTGCCAAGTGTATTATAAATTAGAAGAACATCCAAATTGGAAATCACTTTCTAGTAAGATCATTGATGGACCACATTGAAGCAGGGAGGTGAGTAGTGAAAGCATGCGTTTTTTGTATATTTTTTAAAGCAAAATGTGGAGGAGAACCAAGCAAGACTAGTATTTGAACATCATTGAATGATTTGTTTATTCACTGGCTCAAGAGGTGGATGTTAAGATCCTCTTGTACTGAGATTGGTGCTAGATGCTAAAGATACATGGCTCTGCCCTTGAGAGGCTGATGGTCAGGGGAAGACAGCGATAAAGGTTTATGGTAATATGGCACTCTTGTCATAGGTATGGAGAACAGTGGGTTTCCCAAAGAGAAAATAGTGTGTTCTCTCATGGTGAGGTGGAAGGTGGAATTAATTGAAACATAAACATATTTTTGACTTCAAGGAATGTCTACTGATAATTTTAACGATAACAAAACAAGAAAAAGGCAGCCAAGAGAGGCAAAAATGGCAGCTGTCCAGGACCATATCTTTTATCTGATCCCTTTAACTCACAGCAATTGAAGTAAGTGAGCTTGTCAAAAGCTAGAGGTTTTTAAGTGTTTAAAGAAAGAATGAGCTTGTAAGAAAAGAGGATTGTCTTTGGTACTTCAGTCAATGCTCAGAAAGTAATCAGTAATCTTTAAAAAATGTCAAGGGTGGCGGCAAGGAAAGGGGACCTCAGTCCTATCAGGACTTCAGTCCTACAACCACGAGAAATAGAATTCAATTCCAAGAATGGGCTTGGATGCAGATTTCCCCCCAAAGCTTCTAGGTAAGAGCTTAGCCTGGCCAATATCTTGGTTTCAGTCTTGTCGCATCCTGAGCAGAAAATTGAGCCATGTTGTGCCAAACTGCTGACCTATAGAATTTTGAGCTAATAAATGGGCATTGTTTTAAGTTAAAAAAAAAAAAGATCAGAGCCCATAATGTTCTACAGGACATCAAGCTTATAGTTAGGGTAATTCGAGAAAAAGCAGACACATTCCAGATGTTAAGACATTTGCAAATTAAGATGGCAATGCAAAGATTTATGCAATTATGAAATAGATCTACAGTGACCATATGACTTGTTGTTCAATCTGGGACACTTTTGAGAGTGAGGAGGCACTATTAATGATTGCCCTGAGGAAAGAAGCACAAACAGGGACTGTCCCAGCAAACCACGATTTATGGTCACCCAAGGTTAAGGTGCTAGTTGTG
This sequence comes from Equus asinus, assembly GCF_041296235.1. Taxonomy (NCBI): domain Eukaryota; kingdom Metazoa; phylum Chordata; class Mammalia; order Perissodactyla; family Equidae; genus Equus; species Equus asinus. The sequence goes on from NC_091816.1 coordinate 15,581,820, forward strand.
TAGCATTATTGCATTAACTGCAATGTTGATTTTTTTTTAATTGTGGTAAAATATACATAACATAAAACTTTCCACTTTAACCATTTTTAAGTGTTGTTTAGTGACATTTAAGTGTACAGTTTCACGTTGTTGTGCAACCATGTTCATCATTCATCTCCAGAACTTTTATCATCTTGCAAAGCTGGAACTATACCTATTAAACAATAGCTCCCCATTCACCTCTCCCCCCAGCTTCTGGCAACCACCATTTTACTTCCTGTCTCTATGATTTTGCCTACTCTAGGTACCTTTTATTGGTAGAATTTAGTATTTTCCCTTTTGTGATTGGCTATTTCACTTAGCATAGTGTCCTCAAGGTTCATAGGTTCATCCATGTTAAGCATGTGTCAGTTTTCTTTCTTTTTAAGGATGAATTATTCCACTGTGTGTGTGTGTGTGTGTATATATATATATATACATATATGTATATATATGTATATGTATATATGCCATATTTTGCCGACATTTTGTTTATCATTCATTCCTAGATGGACACTTAAGTTGCTTCCACCTTTGGCTGTTGCAAGTAATGCTGCTATGAACATGGGTGTGTGAATATCTCTGTGAGTGCTTGCTTTCAATTCTTTGGGGTATATATTGGCAATATTGATTTTTTAAATGAAGAAATTAAAAATGGAGGGAAAAAAGAACCTTCTTGTCCTCTGCAGATCTTTCTGGTCATACCTGTTTAGCATAGTACTCTGTCAGACTGGAGTCCAGCTCTGCCTCTGCAGAATTCATCAGCAAGAGCAGTTGTTGCAGATAATCTAAAGAAACTGGAGCTGAAAAAAGCACCCAGGGTCTCAAATGCTATCCCCACACAAGAAAGGAAGCTAGTTTTTCTGTCACAAGTACCGTGATACACTGACCACAGATGTTTCTAAGTGAAAAGAGCTGACGTCAGAAAGTCAGAATCAGAGTCAGGTGAATGGCCTTCAGCAGCTCAAGGAAGCGGGAGATCCACAGCATGAGACCGAACATCAGAATGCTCCAAGTGACCAAGAACATCTTGTAACACAAGGGACCATGAACTTCCTGGAAACAGGCAACAGAAACAACAACCATCTGTTGATTGGGAAGCTGAGATGAAAGGAGACAGGCTACAGCACACCAGGGGGACCTTCCAGACACAGAGGAAGATATTCTTCCTTTGGCTGGGGAAGTAGATATCAGAATGTCAATGTCAAGAACACTGGTGCATCTGATCTCAATTTAGGTAATCCCTTTCCGGAAATAGAAGCATCAAAATACAACTCTTCATCTGAAATTTTAAGTAACTTTATTTCCACTGGGAATTGATAGTCTTGGAAGGTAATGTTGACGTGTCTGTTAACACATGAGGATTGCCACATTTATGGATGGGAATTGCTCCTTCTCTTTAAGTCTCTTTGGCAGATGGCAGCCCTCTGTGGAGTCCTCAGTAGACTCATTCATCTAGAACAGCAGCCTTGAAGGAACTTGATAAACTTTTGGTCATTAGAGCTTCAGAAAATACATCTGCGGAAGTTACCTGCCAATCAGCAATGGTAACTGAGAGCCGAACAAGTGTTAAGGAGCTCTAAGAAAAAATGCACCCAAAGTGAAGATCTTGTGGCTGCCCAGAATGAACAGTGTCCACAAGTTGGCTGTCATCAGACTCCACCTGTATTGATAAGGACTGAAAAATTAACAGGCAGGTGCATATGAAAACCTGCACATGGATTTTTATAGCAGCTTTATTCGTAATTGACAAAAATTGGAAATAACCAAGATATCCTTCAGTGGGTGAATGGATAGACAAACTGTGGTATAGCCATGCAATAGAATATTATTCAGTGATGAAGTATCTATCAGCCCACGAAAAGACATGGAGGAAACTTAAAGGCATATTGCTAAATGAAAGAAACCAGTCTGAAAGGCTACATACTGTATGATTCCAACTATATGACATTCTGGAAAGGCAAAACTATGAAGACAGTAAAAGATCAGTGGTTGCCAGGGGTTTTTTTGGGTGGGGAGAGGAGATGAGTAAGTACAGCACAGGGGATTTTTAGGGCAGTGAAACTTCTGTGATATGTAATTGTGAATACATGACTTTATGCATTTGGCAAAACCCATGGAATTGTACAATACAAAGAGTGGACCATAATATAAACTATGGACATTTGTTAATAATGATGTACCAATATTGGCTCATTAATTATAACCAATGTTCCACACTCATGTAAGATTGTAATTAAACAATTGCATATAGTATATATGTATATTCGAAATTAACAAGCACTTCACCTGATGCTAGCATAGAAGATGTCAAAAATGTTAACTTCAGGGGTGTAAGTGATGGCACATCAAGTGGTAGGAAACAGAGCTCCAAGTCAAGGAAATTAATAAATGAGAGCAGTTCTGTCATTTTAATCCCAGCTGAAACATGCAATCAGCTACACTGTACCTTAGGTAAGAAATTTCACCCAAGCTCTTAGCATGTGAGGAAGATGCACTCAATCAGACTTCTGAGCAAACTACGTCCTTGCCGTCCAGTCCCGTATTGGTTGAAGACTTGGGTCAGAGCCCACAGAAGCCATCAACAGGCCTGAAACCGAGAAAATGCCAGTCCTGAAGCTGCAAGGCCGTCCGTCATTAAGTGCCTCCAACCTTCAGCTATTAATTTTTCCTACTACAGACATTGACTGGATTCTGCACGCAGGAAGCTCTTGAGGTTTGCACTGAATTGGCAGACATGCATACCTAGCTCTTCCTGTTTTGCTAGCAGAGAATGTTGTAGTTCCTACCTGACCATGGAAAAATGTACTAGGCCATATGCCATTCCCTTAAAAAAGCTATCTAGACACACATGCATGCCCAGATAGATGCAGTACATGTAGAAACCTGCAAGCAGAATGTAGAGCCAGATGTTTTTAAAAATTCTTTCCTAGCCAGAGTAATTTATGATTTTTTTGTCTGATAATTTGTTTATTTTACTTATTAAAATTTGGTCCTTTTGAAATGTATTGGCAGTATGTGCAGACAGAAGCTTTTTATTCTCGTAAAGATGATATATTCTGGCATAAAATTGATCGTTTTATGTATAACATGTCACTTTAGAGTGATAGTGAATCCTTGAAAAGCAGAAGCTACTGGGAAATCCCACCACTTGTACAGCTAGAAGCAGATCAACTTAACACTGTGGTCCTCTGTGCTGTGGCAGGGTATGCCCTGTTGAATCAATTGTCAGGTTATAAACTTTTAACCACATTGTTTGGCATTTTGATTTATTCCCAGTACACTTTGTATTATGATTCATCCATTAAACCGGGAAATTGAAGAATAATTGAATAATAAAAACATGGAGGAAAAACTATGTTATATTTTGACATGGAACTTTTTATTATGTGTAAATAGTAATCTCTAAAGCACTTATACAGGTTATTGAATACTTTGTGCCACAACTACTTTAGATAAAGCTGTGACTGAGTAACTCCTGTTTTCCTGGATCTGTTTATTTAAACTAGACTGCAGTGTGGCGTGGTGGACTTCCGGCCTTGTAGATTCTAGTCCTTTGTCTTTAAGAAACTAATTATATAGTTTTCATTTCTTTACTGGTTGGCTCTCAGGTATTTATAAATGACACCAAGGGCATTGGTTTTCACCTACAGTGACCTAGAGCTTAAGCCTCATTCCAAACACAGCTGATATTTTCCTTGGCCCCACTGCCTCAGCATGATGCTGTTCCCTCTTGGCCCTTATATCCTGCAACCACCTCCTTTCATGCCTTCCTCAGCATCATGAAGCCTTCACTTGAGCGCCACGTTAGCTATTTGAAGCTTCTTGCTTGCTGGATGACCAATGACTTCCTTCTGGTCCACACACTAATGGTCAATCCCGGAAGTGCCAGCAATATGACCATCTTGTGGAATTCAACCGTCGTTTTTCCCAAGGGTGGTGTTATTATAAAACCTCATGATAGAAGCATGTGACAGGAAAGCCTGAGAGACTTGTGGGGTACAGTGGCATTATATATCAGCCAGGTTGCAGTGGGTTGAAGGGCGAATGAAGGATGAAGAAGTAGGCAAAGCTATGGACCCCTCTTGGAAAGGAAAGAAGAAAGGGGATTCTCAAGCTTGAGGACAGAAGTAGGGACTGGCAATGGCTTGTATTTGTGTGTGGTTTTCTGTTTCTATTTAAGGAGAAGGAACTCTGTATCTATGCTGGCTGAGGGGAGGAGGCCAGTGGGAGAGAGACTAAAGATGGGAAGAGAGAGCATAAGCTAATGCCCCAGGAAAGATGTGACCAGCAGAGGAGAGGCGCTAGCGTTTGAAAGGAGTCTGAAAATTCTGAAACAAAAGGATGTACAAGATTTTGGGGTAGAAGGAGGAAAATTGAGGAAATTTACATTTTCTTAGTGAAGCAGGAGCAGAGGTAGTCTGATAAGGCACTACTTGTCAATATCTTAGGCTCCCTGGGGAAATTGAGTTCAGTTCTCAATGTAAACCATAAAAGTTTAAGCTTTGGTTTTATATCTCTTTGCCCATTTTTGACTCTAGTTTTCTCCTGCATGAGCTGTGCAACTTCTCATTTTCTAGGAATTTAGGAGGCCATAAAACAAAGATCTGATGATGGAAGTAGACTATTAGCCTTTCTAAGGAAAAAGCTACTTTAGAAATAACTCAAGTCATTATTTTCGTTATTTAAAAACTATTTTTCAAGAATACATAATTCTTCTTTTTTTTTTTTTAACATTTCACATTTTAACGTCATTGGAATTGGGATGCCTCTTACAGTTAACTGCCTATCCTCGACTTTCTCGGTAAAATCTTTTGCATATTACCAAATAGATGGTGTCTTATTCAGCATGGGTCGCCATAACAAAATACCATGGCCTGGTGACTCAAACAGTCAAAATTTATTTTCTCACAGTTTTGGAAGCTAGAAGGCCCAGATCAAGGTGCCAGCCAATCCACTTTCTGGTTAGAGCCCTTTTCCTGGCTTGCAGATGGCCATCTTTTCGCTGGGTCCTTATATGACCTTTCCTCTATGTTCCAAGAGAGAGAGCTCTCTGGTGTCTCTTCGCATAAGGACATTGATCCTATCTGATCAGGGCCCCACCCTTATAATTTCATTTAACCTTAATTACCTCATTATATTACCTCCAAATACAGCCATGCTGCAGCCTAGGGCTTCAATATACAACTTTTGGGGGCATGCAACCATTCAGTCCATGAAGATGGCATCCTGGATTCCATTAAGTATTGTAGAGCCATTACCGAGAAATATTTACATCTGCCTTAGGAACTTCAGGTTAAATCTTTTGTCTTATTTATTTTTTCATTTTTAATTTAGAATCACAACTCTGTATTCTATTTAATTTGTTTTTTTAAATAGATTATGATGAAACCCTTTGAAGTTTAAAAAATAGTATTTATAGTTTCAAAATAGAAATAATAGGCTATGTTTCCTTATAGGCTTATGTCTGAAGAAACAAACTGTCATAAAATGGAATAGGAAAACTGAAAAAATTAAACTTTCCAAAACAGTCTAGTTTATTCTGGGCACAGACTTAATAATTCCTGCTGCTAGGAGAAGTACAATTTACTGCCACAGGAAAGCTTAAAATGTCAAACATATTCTCATAAAATACAATGCAAGCTGCCTGCAAATTAGACCATTCTTTCAACTGGCGTATTTCCCACTTCTGTGCACCTTTCATGATCATGGCACTTAGAATCAAAAGCTTCTGTGCGTAATGTAAACATCCAAACCCTCCCACCACACTGGTTTTCATAGGTACAAAGCAGGTGTGAGTTTCTGAAGACAACAGAGGGAACTGTAAGATCCAAGCTACTAGGAACTCAGTGTAAATGAAACCAAAATAGCACTGAGGCAATCACACAGCAAGGAGGTGGTGTCAGGGAGCTCTGCTTAAAAAGCACCATCAGAGGGCCAGTACCCAAGGCCTTAGCAGGAGGTCACGGGGCAGCCAGCCTTTTCCAGCATCCAGATCAGGACTCAGAACCCACAAGGCCTAAGAGTTGTCAGTAGAGATGTCACCAAACTGGTGTATCCAAAGCTGAGCCCCCTGATGACCTGAAAGTCTTTTTCTTCATATTTTCAGTAGGGTTCCAACAAATTTAGTTGTCTGATTTCTTTTAAGCCCAAAGCCAACTACAAGCAGCACATTAGAAAGTAGAAGAGCTTCCTAGAGACTGAGTGGAAAGTACCAACAGCAGGGTAGAGCAGAGAAACAGCTAGGAAGTACCCAAAGCCTGGTGCTGCTAGTATAGACACAGACACTCAGTTAAGCGGTGGAGAATATCGCTGTTCTGTAATACGTTGTCATAATTGGCCCCTATGCCATCAATGAAAAATGTGTTATTTATAGGCTGTGTAGAAAGACATAAAAAGTATGTGGTATATGTTAGGAAAATTTCCATAAAAGTGATTAATATAAGTAATTCCTTGGTACTGAAAAGGATGGACCTCAGCTATTTCTGATGTTAAATTATGTGACACAGATTTTTACTCAAATTGGTCTACATTTTAAGTTCAGTACTTATTTATTTAGCATAGGGCTTCTCAGACTAATACAGAAGAGAGATGGCACACGCTAATACCATCCACCATCCTGGAGTAGGAGCAAGATGCGATGGGAGCTCAGAACGCTCTCTGGTTTCTGGGGATGTGATCAGGGGAATTATCCCCTTGGGGAAGGGCTGAGCCTGTTTCTTCTGGAGTTGGGCACAGCAGGGAGGTGCGTGGCGGAAGGCTAAAGGCCTCATTCCCCCAGATCAGAGGAGCAAAAACCGGAGGTTACAATGCTTTGATTCTCTTATTTACATTTTACAGTGTCCCTTTCAATTTTTACATTATGAGATTATAATTCAAACCCATTTTAGGTTCAAGTGTTGTTCATCGTCAATACAAACACCAATGCTCAATACTCTAGAGGAGGTAAAGGTAATAAAATTTTAGGTAGCGTGAAAATAAACTTTTTTTACAGCATGCAAAAAATTGCGTGGAGAAGAGAAATGTTCTGTAGGTTTCATGTTCAAACACTGCTTAACTCCAGGGTCCTGGGTAAATCATTTCTTGTATTTGTTTTCTCTCTGAAGTCATCATCTAAAGATACACACAGTGCCCCGAAACCTTTGATCAGTTGAATTAAATACTAGTGTGTTGGGCAAAAGCATAAGTAAAAAAATCATTTGGGAACAAATGTGAACCGTAATAGGATTAGACATGGGCAGAGCTAGGTCTTGACCTCAGGACCTTAGCACTTCAAGGTCATGTTCTTAACTCCTGCTCCACCTTCCCACTTCCACACGAAGACAGAACCTCAGCAGACCACCGTGAAGTCGGAGGGACAATGACAACGATGATGTGCTCACCCCGCAGGTTCTTCTTCTGATAGAGTTGACATTGAAATGACTTTTTCCTGTTAGCATTTGACCAACTCGAACCCTCTCCATTTAGATTATTTTAAATTTTCTCCACTGATGCACTATACTTAGGTGTATCCTTTCTGATAAAATGGCTCTTTAACATTGGTAATTTCTAGGGAAGGCAAAACCTCTTGATTTTTCCATCTTTCTTGTTAAGTATGGAAGCTGTCACTCCCACAGTAGAATTACAATCACAGCCCCACTTAGAATGCCAGAGTATTCCATATGTTTTCAGAACGTTGTCTTTATACCATAGAGTGATTGTCAATATGAAAATAATAAATGGGACTAAGATATTAACAAATTTTGAATTTGTTTCAAAGCATTGTTATACGTTTAATTTTGCCAATGTCATTGCACAGGCTGAAGGACCTTGGAATACAGCTTCTAAAAAAAGACAGCGATATACACGAATTTCTATTTTAAATGAGATGCTACCCAGATCACAAGAGACATACACACTAAGGGACTATAGGGGTCTACAGAAATATACGACTTTCCTGGGATGGGGCCTGTTTGATGAGGATGAGGTCAGGAAGGGGAACAAGGTGGGCAGACCTTCCTGGTTTCTGTTCCTAAAGGAACAGGGCTTGCTCTTCGAAATTGCTGTAAAAGAATTTTCCTTTCCTAAACAAACATTGATCCTGTGCTAATTTCGGATTTATTTGTCGTAAAAAGCTACCATAACTTTGAATTAATTACCAAAATCTTTTCACGTTCTCTACTCTGAGGTCTGAATTTTCCTGGAATGCAGTCAGGTTAAGACGAATCTTGGTAATGTTTCCAGGTGTGAGCTGGTGCCCATGTTGACTTGATGTTCGGCTGCCCGCCCTGGGGGAGGGACCCATCCTCAGGACGGTAAGGACGGGCAGCCCAGAAGGCTTAACCCCGGTGCTCATGGCGGGCACCAGAAGTGCATCTCCATCTCTCCCAGTAGGTATTTTCCAATTTAACGATGTCGGTTAATTATGAGAATTGCTGAGGCGTGACGGGTATGCAACATGCCATTTATTGACTACACTGGCCTGGCCTGACCAGCGTCGCAGAGAGAAGCAACAGATCTGCAGGGCTTGCGAAGTCATCAGAGAAGCATGCTCCTACTTACAGGCTTCTGTCAAACTGCAGTCCCTCCCTCTCTGCATCACACCCAGACTTCCGTCCTGGGCTCGGAGACAGTGCTGCCTACTTTTGTGCTCACGTCGGCTTCTAAGTCGAACTTCCTGTGTTGTGTTATCTATATATAAATAAATACACATACACAAATATATATATAAAGACAGAATTATTTGAGATCCTAGGCTCCCTCCTTAATGTTGAGCATCCCTTCCCTTCAGCTCTTTCCTGGTGATAACTCCAATGCTACTTAGTTTTCTTCTAGGTAAGAAAACTATATTTTCTTACCTATGTATATACATAGGTATGTATGTAGAGGTTACAATACTTTTATCTTGTTTATATACATATATGTATAAATTATATTTTACTTCTGTGCACAAAATTGTTTGAAAACAACAAACTAATTTTCTCTCTTTTGCAGACATCTGTTGTTATTAAACAGACCAATCTGTTCTTTCACTGTCCTTGAACTTTTGGTTGGGAGCTCTGTTTTTTATGCAAGCCTGTTTTTCCTCTGTTCTCACTCTTTATTTCTAAAGTAGCATCTGACCGACTTTTATATTGTGCCGTGTTGTCCATCACACATATCAGTAAAGAGAGAACGTGTATGGCAGTTGCACTCCACCTGCTAGTTGCCATTATTCCAATTTGTTCTCAGGGTCCCACTTTGGGTGCAGGACCCCTTCCCGGGCGCACGTGCTCCATTGTTCAGATCTCGCGATGGTACCTTCTGGGCTGTCGTATACCTTTAGATGTCTTTAGAAGAGTTGACTGCCCCAACCTGGTCTTTTTTGAACTTTGCAATGTACTCCAATGTGGTCGATGTTTAATGCAGCTGTCAGTATTAACGCTGTTCCAGAGATTAGGGTCTGAAAAATATCCAGCCAAGTTTAAAAAGTATTAGCTACAAAAAATTCTAATTTCATTTGGAACTGGAAATAGGAATTGGCACCAAAGCTTTTTGCTAGACTGCTTACTGTCAGTCACTTCACACTTTTCCAGGCTCTGTGCAGAGTCACGTGTTTGGGGACTGTGATAAGGAGAAATTCAAGTCTGGCACAGGCTATCAATGCTTGACAGTTATGTTGTGCTTTGGGGATGTTAAAGTACATTTCTATATGAAAATCAGAGTCTTAACAGAGGAAGGACACTTTCTTTGTATCTCAGAGTAAGTAACAGATACCCAGAGAAGCTAATGACTTGCCCAGGGTCACAGTGCCAGGCATTCTTCCTGTACAGTGTTTATACCATGACACCAAAATGCTGAGTTCTACTTTTGATGGTTTATTTGTTAGGGTTAATGTATGGGTGTTTCAGTTTTCAGATTGTGTATTTGATTGACTGAATGAACATAAAGGAAAAACACACTCTTGTGTCTTCTCTGCTCTCAGTCCTCTCCTGCGTTACTGCTGCACTCTGGTCACCAGACGTGTGGAGGGTTCCCACACATCAGGCAGGTCTGCAGCACCAGCGGGGTGTCTGCAGTTTAACTCAGTTCTGACACTATCTCCCTGGAGATAGCCTCAGATCCCATAGGTTAAAGGTTCAGTCCCACAGGACAGCCCGCCCCCCGACTTCAGATGCCAGTTGCAAGTCCAAGATGTCGCTTTGTGCTTCTGACTGACTGCTTGTAAATCAGGGGTTCCCACAGCCCCCTCCTTGGCTTAGACTTATTTCCTAGAGTGGCTCATGGAACTCAGAAAAACATTTTACTTATGAGATTACCGGTTTATTTTTAAAAGATATAACTCAGAGGCCGGCCCCGTGGCCTACTGGTTAAGTTCAATGTGCTCCACTTCGGTGGCCTGGGTTCAGTTCCCATGCACAGACCTACACTACTCGTCGGCAGCCATGCTGTGGTGGTGATCCACATCTAAAGTAGAGGAAGATTGGCACAGATGTTAGCTCAGGGCGAATCTTCCTCAAGCAAAAAAGTGAAGATTGGCAGCAGATGTTAGCTCAGGATGAATCTTCCTCAGCAAAAGAAAAAAAAAAGATATAACTCAGGAACAGCCAAATGGAAGAGATGTGTAGGGCAAGGTCTGGACCTCTCCAAGTCTCCAAGCTTCTGTCCCCCTGGAGTTTGAGGTGTGCCACCCTCCTAACATGTGGATGCATTCTTCTCCACCGACATGGAAGCTCTCCAAACCCCATCCTTTTGGGTTTTTCTGGAGGCATCATTGATTAAATCATTGGCTGTTGGTGTTTGAATGTAACCTCCAGCCCTTCTCCCCTCTCTGGAGGTCTGGGGGATGGGCCTATAGGTGCAACCTTCTAATTACATAGTTGGTTACCTTGGCAACCAGCCCCATCCTTAGGGTCCTTCCAAAGGTCACTTCATTCACATAAACTCAGGTATGGTTGAAAGAGGCTTGTTATTTATTAATAACAAAAGACACCCATTTTACCTTTATGATCCGGAGCTATTCCAGGAACTGGGAAAAAAGCTGAATATTCTAGCAAAAGAAGCTCCTATGGCTCTTATATAGGAAATTATTAGGGTTTTAGGAGCTGTGTGCCAGAAACAGTGGAAAGACCAAATATATATTTCTAATTATAAATCACAATATCACATTGAATGACTGTCTCATGGATAACATGCCCTAATGTACAAGAAAAATATGGAGAAACCCCCAGTGACAAAAATTATTAAACAAGAAAATGGGAAAAATCAGAAAATAGATATTGCTGAGAATTTCAGAAAGAGAGTTTTGCATAGTTCAGCTACTTATTTCCCCCCTGGATATATTTGTATATGGTTTTAACTTGTATATATTATAAGCATATTTTCATGACCCAAATTAATTTGTTTTGTGTTTTATGTTTAAATTAAATATTTTATATTCATTTATCCAACAAAGAAGGTAGGGCATCTGCTATGTGCCAGGCTCTGTTCAAAGTGCTGGGTGTGTACATCAGTAAGCCGAAAACATCTGATTTCATGGTGTTTACAAACTGGTTGGGTGAGACAGACAATAAACTATAGTAGGATGTTGAAATGGAATTCTTTCTTATTTTCTTTTTTTGCAAAGTAGTGCAAAAATACGGTCGTATTCGTCAGTGTCCGGTCAGGAAAATGGAAACCGCACTAGTTATGTTGACAGAGGGAATTTCATATAAGGGGTTGGTGAAACAGATATCAGAGGGCTGAAAATGCAAAGAGGGGTCAAATGAGGCAGGACAGCGCTGGGCTAGTGTGGGAAGCAGCTGCTACCTGTGCTGGGAGAGCAAAGAGAAGAGGACTTATGAGACCTAGAAGCTGGGAGGAGGGCCCTGGAGCTGGGACCAAGACCTTTGAGAAGGAGATTGTGACCAGCTAGTGCTGATACCTCGAGGGCTCAGACGAGGGGCCCTGAGGAGGTGGGACACAGATCTCTTGGCCGGGGGGCTGCTTGGCGTGTGCGAGTGTCTCGTAGGAGTGTGCAAAGGGCTGGCTCTAAGAGAGGGGAAAAAACCTAGGAGCTAACCAACTGTTGCCAGAAGCAAATGCTGCTGCCAGGGTGAAGGTTGGCAGGGTGAATGCTGCTGTTGCCGGGTAACTCTGGCAGGAACAGGAAGCAACCAGAAAGGGGCTGGTCCCTCCTCCCTCCTCCGGCCTTCCAGCCTCCCTTTGCTGTGCTCTGTTTTCAGGGCCCCTTGGCAAAGAAGAAGTGTTGTTCGTGGAGCCCCCACCCCCACGACACAAAGCAGAGTGGAGGAGGCAGTGGGGGGACTATAACTTAACAGCAGGCACGGTCCCCAAATGTTAGGTGGCAGTTACTCTCATGTTCTGAAACTACTTGCTGAAATACCTAAGCAGGACTTGCAGAAGAAGTGGCTGAAATCTGTTGGTTTTTTTTTTTTTAACGTGCATTAAAAAGTACATAACATGAAATTCACAATTTTAACCCTTTTTAAGCGTACAGTTCACTGGCATTAAGTACATTCACGTTGCTGTGCAACCGATCTCCATAATTATTTTCATCTTGCCATCTTCGTCCCCATTCAACAAGAACTCCCCATTCCCTCCACCTCCAGCCCCTGGCAGCCACCATTCCACTCTCTGTCTCTATGAATGTGACCACTCTAGGAACCTCAGAGAAGTGAATCGTACAATATTTGTCCTTTTGTGTCTGGCTTATTTCACTCAGCATAATGTCTTCAAGGTTCACCCATATCGTAGCAGGTGTCAGAATTTCCTTCCTTTTTAAGGCTGAATAATATGAAATTTGGTTCTATGACCCTTAGCCCAACACCCACGTAGAAGGATTTGGACATTAGGGAGGGGATATATTTAGATTTTGGGAGGCATGCTGTGGATGTCCCCTTTCCCTGCTAACACGTGCACAGCATCTTGGGAGAAGAGAGGGAGCTGTTTCTCCCATCCTTGAGTCAGGTGGCAGGGTTTCAAGGGACCGCACAGAAAGCTTGCTCTGGGCCACCTGCAGTTTAGAAGACAGACTGGTCTGGGGTCAAGCATATGCCTGAGAAATCTAAAGGCTGGTAGAAGCAGCCTATGGCAGCAGACAAAGAGATATTGTTTGGGAGGTAGCACTCTCATCAAGGATGGATCAAAGGTGAGTGTTTTCCTTGGACCACATGTGGACCACACGAGATACATGGCATTCGCCTAGATGCTGCATACAGTCTCATCTGGACGAGTGGATAGATGCAGGTGAAAAATACTGGAGGCGCAGAGCAGGGTGACCAGCTGCTGAGAGGACTGTCATAGGCAGCAAGCAGGACAGTGGGCCACCCATGTCAGGAAACTACAGGTGAGGGACATGCAACATTGAGGGTCCACAGGAAACCAATAAATGCGTCCCATGGGGGCCATAAAAACGCTCCATAAATAAAAAGCCTTCCCTTCCCACCACACCCGGAGATCACTGACGTCAGCTCACACCAGTACCAGCCAAAAAGGACTTTCCTGGTTCCATGACTTCTCCTTGCCAGTCGCCCCACCGCGTTCCACCTCGGGCTTCCCCGTGGCTGCAGGCACAAGCTGTAGATGAGAAGTTTCCAGTTGGAATGAAATTTGGAGCTTGGATTTTGTACTGGACAGGGAATATTAGTTTCAGAAGTAAGAGTGTTTGTGAAGGGGCCAGCCCGGTGGTGTGGTGGTTAAGTTTGCACGTTCTGTCTTGGCGGCCTGGGGTTCGCCAGTTTGTATCCCGGGTGTGAACCTACACACTGCATTTATCAAGCCATGCTGTGGCAGGTATCCCACATATAAAGTAGAGGAAGATGGGCACAGATGGTAGCTCAGGGCCAGTCTTCTTCAGCAAAAAGAGGTGGATTGCTGGTAGATGTTAGCTCAGGGCTAATCTTCCTCAAAAAAAAAAAAGTGTGAGTAAAGTGATTGGGAGAACATTTTCATATCTATAAGTTACTGAAAAATCTGTGACTCTGCCCAAGTTTCATTTAAGGGCAGCAGATGAATGAGCGCCACAGAATGGGTTTCCAGACACATCAAGGCACCTACAAATCCCACTTGTTCGATACAGCAGTTTCACAAGTAAACATTTCAAGCAGTGATGAAGGCTGTGGGCAAAACACAGCAGAGTGTTGCCATCTGCAGCACTGCCCCCTCTGCAAATAATGATCTAGGGTTGGTGGAAATTGAAACTATGGATGCCACTGCACTATTAGTAAAACAAAAGCGTTTTACCTCTTCTTCTTCTTCTTCTTCTTTTTTGGTGAGGAAGATTGGCCCTGAGCTAACATCTGTGCCCATCTTCCTCTATTTTGTATGTAAGATCCTGCCACAGCATGGCTTGACAAGCAGTGTGTAGGTCCATTGAGGGATCCGAACCTGAGAACCCTGGGCTGCCAAAGTGGAGTGCATGAACCTAACCACTATGCCCCTGGGTCAGCCCCACATTTTACTTCTTTCTTGCATAAAAGGGGACATGAAGCAGGACAACAGCAGTAAAGCCTTTTTTTTTTTTTGAAAGTAGCTCCCTGACTACTCTGCTGAGTGCAGCATTGTGGTCCTGGGGCCGACAGGCGTTTATGATCGGCATTATGGGGGAAGCTTCTGGAATCAAGAAAGCCAACAAGGAGAGACAGTGTTTTTGAAGAACTTTGCTATAAAAGGAAGCAGGGAAATTAGGGTGTAAACTGGATGGTGATCTGTGATCAGGCCTGGGAGGGTTTCTTTTTTTTTTTTAAGCTAAGAGATATTGAAGCATGTTTTTATACTAATGGGAAAATCCAATTGCTAGGGGAAAACTAATGCCTGAGAAGAGAGGGGAGAGAGTGGCCGGAGGGAGGCTGTTGAGCTGTCAGGAGAGCTCAGGATCAGTGTAGAGCTGGTGGGTTTGCTTTGTAGGAGAGTAAGGATAGTTCATCCCTTGTCCTTCTTCTATGGGGAAGGAGCACATGGGAACAAATGCAAATAGCTTAGTGGGTTTACTAGTATGAGCCTGCGGGAATCGGAATATTCCACCTCCCTGAACCATCCACCTTTGATAAAGATACCGAATATTTTGTTGAACATATGTAGATGCCCAGGATGAAATTTAGAACTTATCTGGGACTACATCAAACTTAAGAACTTCTGTGCATCAAAGGACACAATCAACAGAGGGAAAAGGCAACCTACAGAATGGAAGAAAATATTTGCAAATGACACATCTGATAAGAAGTTAATATCTAGAATATATTTAAAAACTCCTATAACTTAATGACAGCAAGGAAGAAAGAGAAAAAAAATACTGATTTTAAAAATGGGCAAAGGCCTTGAGTAGACATTTCTCCAAAGATGATATAAAAATGGCCAACAAGTATTTGTAAAGATGCTGAACAACATCCCTATCATTAAAGAAATGCAAATAAAAGCCCCAATGAAATTTCACCTTACACCCATTAGGGTGGATGCTATCAAAAAAAAAAAACCCCAGAAAATAACAATGTTTGGAGGATGTGGAAAAATTGGAAGACTCATGCATTGCTGGTGGGAATGTAAATTAGTGCAGCCTCTATGGAAAACAGCATGAAGGTTCCTCAAAAAATTAGAAATAGAACTACCAGATGATCCAGCAATCCCACTTCTGGGTGTATATCCAAAGGAATGGAAAGCAGGATCTCAAAGACTTCTTTGTACACCCATGTTCATAGCAGCATTATTCACAATAGCCAAAAGGTAGAAGCAACCCAAATGTCCATCGATGGATGAATGGATAAATATTGTGCTGCATACATAAAATGAAATATTATTCAGCCTTAAAAAGGAAGGGAATCCTGTCACATGCTACAACATCGATGAACCTCGAGGACATAATGCTAAGTGAAATAAGCCAGTCAACAAGACAGATATTGTTTGATTTCACTTATATGAGGTGTCTAAAGTAGTCAGACCCTTAGAAAGAATGGTGTTTGCCAGGGACCAGGGAGAGGAAGACATGAGGAGTTTGTATTTACTGGGTATATAGAGTTTCAATTTTGCAGGATGAAAACATTCTGGATATGTGAATATACTTAATACTCCTGATCTGTATACTTAAAAGTGGTTAAGATGGTAAATTTTATGTTATGGGTTTTTTACCACAACTAAAAATAAAAAGTTTTTCCTTTAATTTACAACTTATCATTTGCCTCTTTCCTCTAAAAGTCATGAACCAAAAAAATGCTTTTTAACTGATCATTCATTCATTCTCTTGACAATTCTCCACCACCGTATTTGCCAGATACAGTGAGAGGTGTTACAGATAACGAGATGAGTCAGGTGTGGTCATTGTTCATAAAGAGCTGAAAGTCAAGTAGGGGGAAATAAGCATAAACAAAGGATTACAATGTTTTTTCTGTTCTATGCGATCCATGGCTCCTGATTGTAAGCAACAGAAACAGACTCTAGGGATCTGTCAGCTGACTAGGAATTTATTGAAAGGATATGGACAGCATAGGAAGCCAGGGAACAAGATTTGGAAAATAAGTATGCCCAATGGCAGCTCCAAAATGCCAAGATGCTGAGGTACAACAGTCCGTCTAACCAAGACCCAGTGCCACTGATGAAGAGTCCTGCCACCACACTAGACATCACTGCCATAGTTCTCCCTTGGGTATGGAATCCAGTAGCCACTACATGACATGAAGCAGGCCATCTTGCCATTCCTTAGCTGATCTTTGACCCAGCCATGTATGGCATCTTGATTCTGGTTAGGCCCCCACTGAGTCCAGATTTGATGGACCAGAGAAGCAAGCTCCTAGAACCCCCTCCATTTGCTCAAGTTGGCACAGTGAATTCAGAACCTCTGGTAATGTGCCCATATGCATAAACTCAGTACAATCTAAAATTATATTTCTCTCTCTTTGGCAAGCTCCCTCCGAATCCATCCACGTGGACATTGACCCCAGATCTTTGCCTTCTGAATTCAACTGTCTGTAATCCTCCTGGTGTGTAAGCCTTCTGGGTTTGAATTTGTAATTGTCTCCCCGGGCCATTGCAGGGAAGTGACTAGGTACAGATCTGGGGACAGTGAGAGGTGCAGGGAATGCGGTAGGGTGGAGTGGGCTGCATTCTGTTCCTCTTACAGGAAACCCCTCTGGTGGGGGAATTGTAGGGCCTACAAGGAAGTCCTGATTTGTCCTTATTAGGCAGAGGAGGAAGTGCTATATCCATAAATTCTCCTATTCTCAGGGCTCCCTTTTAGCAGGAATCACCTGGCCGGGACACAGCTGCCATTACCAGGAGCAGTCGCAGCTGGACACCCTCACAGTTCCTTTACTTTTGAATGACTTGCTTTGGATTCAGAGTCCAGGATGAGAGTTCCTGATTGACTGAATCTAGGTCAAATGACCCGGCCATCTCTACTAGTTTCCTAGGGCTGCTGTGACAAATTACATAAACGTGGTGGCTTAAAACGACAGAAGCTTATTTTCTCACAGTTCTGGAGGCCACATGTCCTAAATCAAGTTGTCAGCAGGGCTGTGCTCCCACTGAAGGCTCTAGGGGAGGATCCTTTCTCTCCTCTTCCAGCTTCTGGTGGCTCCAGGCGTTCTTTGGCTTCTGGCAGTATAGCGCCGATCTCTGCCTCGTGTTCAATGGCCTTCTCTCTGTCTTTGCCACTCTGTCTCTTAGAAGAGTACTTGTTATTGGATTTAGGGTCCTCCTGGGTAATCCAGGGTGATCTCCTCTTGAGATCTTTAACTGCAAAAGACTTTTTCCAAATAAGGTCACATTCGTAGGTTCCAGAGCTTAGGATCTGGATGTATCTTTCGAGGGGCCACCATTCAACCCACTGTACCATCTGTTGTGTACTGGTTTGTGTTCCTCCAAAAGATCATATGTTGGAGTCTTAACCCTCAGTACTTCAGAATGTGACTGTATTGGGAGACAGAGTCTTTAAAGAGATAATTAAGTTAAAATGAGGTCATTAGGGCGGCCCTAATCCAATAGAACTGATGGAAATTTGGACATAGACATGTCGAAGGAAGATGATGTGGAGATACAAGAAGAAGACAGCCAACTATAAGCCGAGAGAGAGGCCTGGAACAGAGCCTTCCCTCACGGCCTTCAGAAGGAACCAACCCAGCTGCCCCTTTGATCCAGACTTCTAGACTCCAGACCTGAGAGAAAGTAGATTTCTGCTATATAATCCACCCAGTGTGGGGGACCTTGTTATGCCAGCCCTAGGAAACTAATACACCATCCCACCAGGGGAAGGGGGGCAAGAAAATTTCCCTGCTTCAGCGTCTCTGGTGAGAGGCAAGGCCTGCATCTCACTCTTACTTCACACCATGGGGTCATCCCTAATAAAAAACACAGCTGGATGTGAGGCAGCCCGAATAAACCAGACAGTGGCCACCACAGTGCTAGTGCTGAAGGGTATCCATGACCCACAGGGGAGGCACAAAGAAGCACATGGTGGTATCCTAGCTGGGGGACAGGAAAGGCTTCCTAGAGAATACAGCCCAAGCTGGACCTGCAAAGATGAACTGTTCTGTCAGGTGGTCTAAAGGACAACCGAGGCAGAGGGAACCGATGAGGAAATGCATGAAGACGTCAAATGTCTAATGAATTCAGAGAATCTCACGTCATGGCTCTAGATAAGGAGCTGTGCCTGAATGTAAATCAGCTAAGTCACTAAGCTGACGCCTTTCTCCTTATCACAGCAAGAGTTTCTCAAAGAAAGAATCAGTTGTTGATTTACATTGTGGTGCAAAGCCCTTATCCCATTGTAACAAGCAGTTCCCTGCCTGGCTACTTTGAGTTGCTCTGGTAGGGCATATGGCATGGAGCGGGGTGGGACATCATGGGGGAAAATGCTGGAGGGTGGGGTGGGGTCAGATCAGGGCCAGCTTTATGGCTTTATGTGACATACTAAGGTATTTGGACTGTCTAAGTCTGCAGAGGAGGAGCAAGAGATGACTATCATGATGCTTCACAGGACGAATTTCAGGGCACAGAGTTGTGAAGGCAGGGGGACTCGTGGGTTTGCAAACCAATATACTAATCTGGTCCCCAAAACTCAGTTCTTTATACCAGTGTTGGTTTGTAACAATGATTTTATCCATCTGTAGTGGAATGAGAAAATCAAAGAAGGTTTAGTCAGTTTTTCATAGAGCTAAATTTTATTCAATTTTAAAGGACTTCTTTAGTTCAAAATTATGGCCTCCCAACTTTTGTGGGGGTAAACTGTCCATTCATTTATGCAGTTAGATGGTGACAGTAAATAACAGGCTTTAAAAATACGTGTGTGTGTCCTGGCCTTCAAGTAAAGAATCAACTGGTCCCTCTGAGATTTTTCAGGTCTGTGAAATCCATGAGAGTGGGAACTCCTAGACAGCTAGGTGTGGGCCTAGGCTCAGGCTGGGACAGTGGGGAAGGACTTGGAGAGACACATAAGGGGAATGAGATGGAAGTGGAATACATGGGATAAAATACTTGACAGTCCAGGGGCCAGCCTGTGGTGTAGTGGTTAAGTTCGGCACGCTCTGCTTGTGGGCCCAGGTTTGGATCCTGGGTGTGGACCTACACCACTCATCAGCTGTGCTGTGGTGGCGACCCACATATAAAGTGAAGGAAGATTGTTAGGTCAGGGCTAAGCTTTCTCAAGCAAAAAAAACAATCAAAAAAAAGCAAACTTGACCGTCCAGGTGTTACTATACTTTGTATGTACATGAACTCTCTTCCTGAACCTCAAACATACAATCAGATTTTTTTTTTTTTTTTTTTTTTTGGTTATAACCCCATGAATGCCTCTTTTGGGTCAATTGTATTATAAACGTATTTTATAAAATACGCTAACACATAATTCATCCTCACATTTCTCCTCTTAATTCTATTCTTAGAAAATCATTACAGGATTTATAGTTTTATAGTTGACTACAGCCAGCTTCATGTAAAAGCTCCTTTGTGATCAATCATTTGACAGTAAAATGACTGTGGGATTCTCTGTCACCCGACCTGCCGAAACCTTCTTTCCTAAGAGAAAAGAGAACTGGTAATGCTCTGCTTCTCCACTGGTGTTGCCTTTTGAAACATCAGAACAGTCTTCTTCCAGGCTGCCCTACTGGGGATCCTATTACCTTTATCTTAACATAGACTGAGAGCTGGTTTTGTCAAATTGATGCCAGCAGCCAATGCCTGGGGGAAGCTGGGTATTATATTTTCATTTTTTTTAAATCTCACCTTTGATTTTCTTGTTCTTTTCTGGCATTCTCTAATCTACAAAATCAAAGTGAACTGCAATAGAGTTACAGTGAATATGGCCTAGTCATCGCCTCTGGAGGAGCACTGTTGGATAACAGATCTCATCATCATCTTTTCATTAACTCCTCTTACTGACTAAGGCATTGAAGACTTTGTCTTTGGTAGCTATCTGAGAGGACTGATTCATTTAGGCACAAATGCCTGAAGGAAAGGTGCAGAGACAGTTAAGTTGGCTGGTGACAGTGGAGTGCCTAGGTCAGGGCGTGGAAGAGTGAATCCCACTGGAGAGCATTTAGTTTCAGGACAAGCACGGGGGCTCAGTAAACCAATATCATCTCCTTTATGATTAAGGCAGGCTCCACAATTGCGTGAGAAAGATGAAATCCTTTGACTAAAGGCTCTTTCAAGACCCTTCTTAAATGTTTTTCCTAAAAAGTCAAGCTTTGCAGCTCTCAGTGGTGCCGATCCTATACCTGCTATGATGGAGAGATGACTGGGGTTACAACGTACATGCGTATTCTGAAGACCAGAGAGAAGCTTTCCAAAGCACACCCGGAGCAGTGATTCTTAAACAGGGACCAAGACTGGGGTGGGGTGGGGAGCAGGAGAAGTTGGGGGAAACTACAGGCCTCCATCCTGAGAATCACTGTATGTAGTAAGAGGTACAGTTTGTGGTGGTGAGGTGTACACACAAAGGATGTGAAGACTAGGGAAAATGGTTGAGAACTGGTCTAGATTAAGGTCCATTTGCTTCATCTTCACAGATAAGGAATCGGGCCCCGAGCTATTATAGAACTGGCTTTTCCTGCCACGCCAGGCATCTCTCCAGACCTCATTTTATACCCCAAGACCTCCACATTACAAAGTGCTTTTTGGCATGAATGGTCCATTTTTCTTTTTTAGTAACTAAGAGTCTTTTGATGAGTTTCATGACAGACCCACTTTATTATGAAAAAAGAAAAAATAAATATGAACAATGAAGACCTAGGACTGCTTGTCAAAGTGACATGGAAGTAGCTGACAACATGAACAAATATTGAGCAGTTAAGTTGTGCTGGCATGATTTAAGACAATTTAGTGCTATTGTCTTAAGTACTTGGTATACATTTAATTAAGCCACTGGATTCACAGTTGACTCTCAATGCTTGCAATTTTTCCAGGAATAAGCGGAAATCATTCAATTTAATTTGGGGAGAAAGTACTGTGTATTTTACAGAAAGCTTAGGAATTAATTCAGACACTGCTCTTATACTTCTGGCACATTCCATATTAATAGTTCTTTCTTCTCTGGGTAATTTATGCATAGGTCAAGAGGTCAACCTGGGCTGTAGCTGGTTCAATATTTTTATTATGTAAAATGACATTTACTATTTTTTTCCTAATAGGGCCTATATTCCCAAAGACTCATGCAAAGTGGTTCAGCATGTGAAAGACCTCACTATTTGACTTCAGTCCTGCTACTTTTCATTTATATTACACATTGAGAAAGTCGTGAGAAGAAGCTGTCAGTCTCGGAGGGGAAAACTGCCATGGTTCACAAAGACAAGAAGTAATTTTCCTGTAATCACAAGATGACTCAGGTTAGTACCTTTCAACTATTGCTGCAATTCACATAATCTGAGGTTTGGGGACACTGTGCGTGTTCCCTAATGAGCCCCAATTCCTATAATTTTAAATTTATGACAATGTGATATAAAGTAAGCTGGAGTTTATTTTTGCACCAGGTGGAAAAAAGAATCTGGAAATAGTTGTACAGGGTAAGTTAAAATTACAAGAATATATTTAGTATTTTTTAGAGAGTAAAATTGCTTCTCTAGGACTTAAAGAGCATTGTTAAATGATAATTTTTATCATACAAAAGTTTGTAGTATAATCTGTACTTGAAAATAATATGTAGATAAGTTTGAAGTATCTGATATTAAAAGGTTAAAAAGAACTATGTGTTTTATAATTAAGTGTAAGTAAAGTTTTTGAACTCTCCTGACTCACCTGTATTTTCACTCTAGAATTACAGTTTGAGTATGTCTTTGAAATTTAAAGCAGAGTTTGATGCTTTCCTTTTTAATACTGTGTCGTCTGTGGCATTTATAATAGGAGAACAATTTACAATATTTATATTTGTTTTTAGTTATAAAAATGTGACTGTTGCATACCTCAGGTATATCTCTAAAACAGGCCTCTGCTAAGGCAGGAAATCTGAAATACAAAACACAACTGGAAGAGCTCGACCTTAGTCCTGCTTTCCTCGGAGGCCTTTTGGCCCCCGGCAGGGTCTCTATGATTTATGACCCAAGATTCGAGGACCAGTTTGTCTGGAGTGAGGTATCGTTGTCTTGCAGAGGGAGCTAAGGAAACAGCTCATTGATTCGTTGGTTCTACAGTTAATTATGGAGTGACTGCTCTTTGTTCAACATGATCCTAAGCACTATGATATATATAAAGAAAGGTCAGATTTCAGTTCCTGCCCTCCAGGAGCTTCTAATCTAATTGGGAATGTATACAGAGTGGAGAGTTCAAGATGGTATCAGGAGACATGCCCTAAGAGTGATAGAGATAATACATATGCAGTATACAGAAATACTAGGAGAGATTAGTCTTATCCAGAGCTGTCCCTGAAGTCTTTATGGAGGAGGCAAAAGCTAGACTTTGAAGGCCAGGTAAGATTTTGGAAGGGTGAGGTGACTTTAGAGCATTTCAGATGAGAGAGAACGGCTTCAGCAAAGACCTGAATGAGGAGCCATATACAAGGCCCACTCAAGGAAGGGTGAGTTGAGTCCTTTGGGTGGAGGAATTCGAGTTATGGTAGTTACAGGATCTAAGCCTGGAAAGGTAGACTCGCACCAGGTCATGGAGGGTTTTGAATGCCAGTCTGAGGAGTGCAAGCTTTATCCTGTAGAGCGTAGAGGTACCCTGAAGGGTTTTCAACAGAGAGGGGATATTATCAAATGGACACTATAGGAAAATTATCCAGCACTGGCATGAAATAGGGATCCTAAACTGCTTTTCTTGGGGTCATGGAGGGAAAATTACAAGTTACAGCCACCAAGCCAGAAAGAGCACATATGCTATGTGGTCTCTGCAGTTGCCTTTTCCTATAGGAGTGTATAGTGAATATTAATGGAGAAAGAGTGTTGCAGACTCCCAGCATTATGGATATATTCGAGGTGGGACGGGGGACAGAGAGACCAACCAGAAAGTTATAATAACAGCTCCGATACTAGGTCGTAGCAGTGAAAAAGAAAGAGGAGAGGTGCCAAATATGGCAGCACTATTACAACAGCTCTGATATCCTCTTAGGCTAGCAGTGGTTCCAACAAGACATTGCCATTCCAGTATGTTCTATTGCCAGAGGGTTCCAACAAGAGGCCTTATTTAAAAAGAATGGAGAAGACTACAGGTAAAAGTTGTTCCTTGGCTCACAATATTGCATTAAATTTAAAAAGCAGAATACAGAACTGCATTCAGTTTTCTCGCAGTTTTCTGATAATATATTTACAGGAAAGAAAAAAGTATTAATTAAAAAAAATGTTTTTTTAAGATTGGCACCTGAGCTAACATCTGTTGCCAATCTTCTTTTTTCTTCTTCTTCTCCCCAAAGCCCCACAGTACATACTTGTATATTCTAGTTGTAGATCCTTCTGGCTCTGCTGTGTGAGATGCCGCATCAGCATGGTTTAATGAGCAGTGCTAGGTCTGTGCCCAGGATCTGAACTGATGAAACCCTGGGACACTGAAGTGGAACACACAAACTTAACCACTTGGCCACGGGGCTGGCCCCAGTATTAATATTTATAAACCAAAACAACACAAATTCACATAGTAACAAGTTATCTTCTAATAGAATATGATTGATAATTTTGACTTTTTCATTACCTAGATATTCAACATTTCTTATGATGAGCTGTTTCTTTCCTTTTTTTTCTTTTTGGCTTAAAATGCTCATGCTGCCTGTCCTTCAAGAACAGTCACTCAGGGACCTGGACTGATGCTTCTGTGATTGCAGAGGAACTCGGTGAGCCCCCCACTGGCTCATAAAGCTTCTGCCCAAGAGAATCCACATTTTTGTTGATCACATTTCATGGTCACATGGCTTTGCCTGAATCAAGTTGGGTGAAGAAGTGTCATTCCAGTCACATACACAAAACAGGAAAACCAAACATCTGTGACCACTCAGTGAGGACTCTTTGTAGAAGCAGGAATTGCTGATGTCCTTCTCTTTTTTCCTTTCTCCATGGGAAACATACCAAACCACTGACCTCTCCTGTTAGTTTCCTATCACATTCTCTCCTCTTTGCCATTCTCCAAGGAATAAGGGCTAGATATAAAACAAAACAAAAAGCAAACGCTAGTGCAAGAAGTACTGATGACTTAGAGGGGATTAAGACATGGTGGTAAGGTCAGAGACCCAACCAGCTTAAGTCAAAAGGGGAATTTATTGCCTCTCTGAGTTGGGAAGGATAAGGAAGAGCCCATAGAACTGCAAGAAGCAATCTTAGGACCGGAACCAGGACTCAATGCTGCCATGGATCTTTTTCCCTCTCCATTTGTCTCTCATCTCTGTTTGCTTTGCCTGACTTTATTGTCTTCTACCTGAAAACAGGTCTTTTCCTGGTGGTAGAAAAGCTGGCCACTGGCAGTCTGACTTTTACATCTTTCTAACTCTGTGATGCCAGAGGGAAGGACACCACTTCCTTAGCTCCACACTAATGTATCTTAAGGAAAGACTCTGATTGGCTGACCTTATATTACCTGCCCACCATTGAACCAATGATTGTGTCCACGCATGTGGGGTACCATGATTGACCAGGCCTGGGTCACATACCCATCCATGGAGGATAAGATACATATTATCAGAAGAAGTTGGATGGTGAACTTGGTTGGACAACTAAAAACAATAGCTACTCTAGTCTGCTTAGAGTTAGATATACCTAGAATATACCTAGAATGAGAGACCTAGAATGAGCGTTTAAAATTATAAATCCAATTATGTTGTCCTCTGACCCACCCACCAACTTAAAACCACTTTCCATTGCACGTAACATACAAATGATTTCTTCTAAATATCACTGCATTACTTTATATGACTTCTCCTTACCTTTCAAATTATTTTCCCTTCTCTCATGACTCACCAACAAGGCATGAGTTCCAAGGACCTAGAATTGGACAGCACACAGGTTAGGAAGTCTGGCTAAACGAAACCCTACCTCCTTCACTTCACCTTGAACCTTGCACTCTTATTTTAGTCCCAGTCTTACTAGCTTAATCACATTACTGAATTCACAAGGAATGTGCTTATATATATAACTCATATGGAAAATACTGCAGGAAATTTAAATCCAGGGAGTGTAAAAAATGTCATTTTGGATAGCCTCAACTCTACAGATCAATTTCACGGTCAGCTCTTTATTCCATAGTGTACAATCTTAACTGTAAAATACAATAAAAACAAAATGGATTTATATGGTTCACACACTTTAAAATCGCTCTTTGAATTTAGCTGTTTATGGTAGAAACCAGGCATTATGGGGGAGAATTAGAGAAAGGTCTCCAAGGGTATTGTCCAGATACTACAAATTCTGAGCTTGCAGCTGGAGCCAGCTTGAAGGGAATCGAGTGTATGTTGATTGCCACTTAACATTTTCAAGTGCAGTAAAGTAAAATTTATTTGTTCTAGGGTTCTCGAAATTGTATTGCCTGATTGATTCCTTGAGGGGGAAACATTTTAAATAGACTTAAGTCTACTGAGATTTTGATTAAAAAGAAAAGCACGCAGTGTTTGGGTTTTTCTCATGTGTAGGCAGTTCTAGCCAGCCATATGCTTACTTTGTAAATTCTAGTTGAGGGTGCAATATAAGCTGTTTCAATTTGGGTGGAAGCTTTGTCAGACCTCACAAATGAGACTTGTACTCTGTGAGGAGTTTGCCAGATTTTTTGCAGGGACTGTGGGCAGGTCTATAGTAATTAAGGATAACCTACTGCTAATTTAAATCTTGAAAAGCTCTTCCTGGCAGTAGAAGGAAGGATGGAATTAGAATATCATCGTTTGGTGATAATTGTAGCAATAATTGTTTTAAGCAAGAGTCATCAATGGATTGGATGCTAAAATTGGTGAGTGAGAGTATGAAAAACAGGGTATTTTCATAGTCTCAAAGTCACTCTCAAGATAGTTCTTAAATACAAAGGAAGGGGAGGAGGCACTTTATGGTTGAGTAACTAATCAGACGCCATCTTACCCAGTGCTTCCTACTTCCCAGGGTGGGGGTAGTGGGGGGGAGGGGACAGGGAAGCTGTCCAGAGACAATACCTTCTGTCTCACACTCCCATCTGCAAGCTTGTGGGTGTAGGATCCCCTCTCTTCCCACACTCCCCAGGGTTACTCTGTCTTCTACCGAAGCCAATGCCACCCTCCGTGCTGAGTTAGATTGCATTCTGGTAATGTTTGTTTGTTCATTATTGAGAGTCTGTTGTGTGCTAACTACTGGGGATTCAGGATTAAATAAGACAAGCTCTTGTTCTCTAGAATCTTCTAGCCAGCGCTAGAGAAAAATATCTAATAGACGATTACAGCCCTTTGTGATCCAGAGAGGGATGCGTGGGATGCAACAGGAGTTCATGATGCAAGATTGAACTAGCTGATGTGCACCTGTAGGGCCAAATGGGCTCTTAAATGATTGAAAATACTTTCTATTGATTGGTAAGAAGCCACAGTCGGAGCCCCGGGCCACTTCCCTGGGAGACCCCCTCGCTCACATGTCACAAGAGAATAATGAAAATATTGACCCACTCTTGTACTTTTCCACTCCTTTCTGACTGTCCTTATCCTGCATGGGAAGTCAGAGAAGGCTTTCTGGAAGAGGTGATGCCTGTGCCAAGAATCAATAGAAGTTAGCCAGGTAAAGCACAGCATCTGTTCAGGCCCTTGGATGAGAGAGAATGTGTCGTATCTGAGAAACCACGGATCATTGAGTATTACAGGCTCATCTGACACTGGGGAAGGATGCTGAAATGGCTTCAAGAGGTAAGTTGAGGACAGATCAGAAAGAGCCTTGTACGCCCTCCCAAGACACCTAAACTTGATCGGACAAGCTATAAAATGCCTTTGAAGAAGTCTAAGATAGGCAGCAACACAATTTGATTTATGTTTTAGAAAAATAGTCATGGCATAATTGCAGGAAAGAGACTGAAGGGTCAAAAAAACATTTGTTTACAGGCTGTTAAAGAAATTCAGGCAAGAAATGAGCACCTTTTCGAAGACAGAATCAGTAGGAGTATAGAGAAATGGTTGGAATCCAAAGACACGAAAAAGGTAGAGTCCGTAAGGCTTCAGGGTTGGGTTGGAGTGGTGAGCTATGTGTTAGAAAATTTTTAAATCTATTTAGCATCAGATAGAATGATTTTACTCAAAGTGAACCACTGATAAGATTCTTGTGTATGCTTCCAGAATCAAGAATCGATCTTGCACAACAATTTACAGTGGCTAACTCATTCCCAAACCATAATTCTCTGAAGATCTGCAGGTAAAAACTATGCATTTGCTAGTCTTTTGACAACAATGGGGCGGTTACAGTGAAGGTTTTGTTCTTTGCAGCTTATAAAAAGTGTAAGAACGACACAAGCTTTGGCAGTTGTAGGTTTCCAACTTTAGGAATCTGCATTCTCCTTTGGCCGTCTCCGGTGCATACTCTGACCTGCCTTTCTTGGCGTGGCCCTGTTTTCCCAGGATGGATTATGAGGCCGCCCGGCTGGAGAAGCAGCATGTGCACGATGTGTATGAGAGCACCGCCCCTTACTTCAGTGACCTGCAGAGCAAAGCCTGGCCTCGTGTCCGCCAGTTCCTCCAGGAGCAGAAGCCGGGCAGCCTCATCGCCGACATAGGTAACCCAGAGTTCTGCCACGTAGTCTGAAATACGGTCCATCAGGCCTTTCCTTTTCAGATTCATTTTACATTTTTCTTCTAACCAGAAGTCTGAAATTTTGTCCTAGACTATTCACTTTATAGCAGAAATTCATATGATCAAGTCAGAAAGTAGAAAACTTCCCCAGATCTACATTTAGATAGTGGCGATCTTCTCAGAGCCTTTGTGTACATCCTCATACAAAATCGACCAGATATTGATTGAATAAAACAGGACTGAAATGACTGCTTGTGAAACTGACCTCTTTAAATTTAGAGACATTCACATTGGTAAATACAGTGTTTGGGGGGCTCCCCTTGAGCCGCTCTCATGCCCACCACAGAAGAGCCAGAATTGGGGGATTATAGAAGAGGTCCTATAACCTCTTATTAATCTCATGGATCCTTTTCCTTGGGTGTTTTATTATTTAGAGCACATCTTTAATTAGATCATATCTTCATAATCACTGATTTGCCTGGAGGACTTTGGCTCAGAATCTTTCTGAATCGAGAAGTGGTAAACCACAGCCCAGCAGATCTAAGACTGAGGTTTAAGACATGGTAGGATTCCCACTCGAGGCACACCCACCTAAAACTGGTTCCCAGCGAATGCATGCAGACTGTGCCCATAAGGGTCATAGGTCCGTAGTTACAAACTGTCTAATTTCACGTTTACTCTAAATGTTGGTAAGAGAAACAGACATGTGCTCAAGGCTTTTGGCTTGTTAAAGATGCTGCAAGCAGTGTGGAATTTGGGGAAGGGTCATGTTATGTAGAAATGGAGAGTCTTTGAAAAATATCTCTATCATGTCAACTTTTTAAAAATAAATCTGATTTCAGAAGATTCAGTGAGTTTGGAACTTTTACCGCCCATAACGTAAGCAAAGTACCAGGATCTCAAAATTAATTGGGAGGAAAAGGAACTGTTCAATAAGTGGCTTTGGGACAACAGTATTTATATATATGTGTATATATGTGTATATATATATATATGCTACTTTCTCATACCTTACACCAAAAATTCCACTGAAGCCGAGATTTAAATATAAGAAAATGAAATCATTAAAGGACTAGATGACAACTAGATTATTTTAAAAAATACTCTCAGAGGCAAAAGACCTCTCTATATATGACACCAAAAAAAGTCAGAAATCAAAAGAAAATACAGTTGATTGTCATTATGCACACCGCTTATGTTCTGTAAAGTTGCTGTGAACACTGAATTAGTGAATACTGAGTTATTGCCCCCGGGGGAAATATAGGATTAGGTTCCGTGAGCCTCTGATCACAACATTTTTGTTAACTGATCAATTCCTAACCTTGTTTCATGTGTGTTTCTGTGTAAAGACACTGATTAAGTATATACTGTTGATTTATTAACTTTGAACTCATGGGCAACACATTATAACTGATGCCTGAACAAAGTTTATTTAACGTCTATTTTGACCACAAGCCTCACCACAGCCTTTTTGCCCTGAGGAGCCCTAGACAGCACATCAGCACTGTGCTTGGGGGCCATTTTAAACAGTGAAATCACCAAGAAAAAAGCACAGACATGCACAAAACGTGGCATTACATAGACCACGTAAAGGACACTTGTTGACAGCCTGAGAGCTGAATCAAGAAGGTGGGGAACAGGGCCAGCCCGGTGGCATAGTGGTTAAGTTTTGCGTGCCCTGCTTCAGTGGCCCAGAGTTCACAGGTTCAGATCCCAGGCATGGACCTACACACTGCACATCAAGCCATGCTGTGGCAGCATCCCATAAAATGGAGGAGGATTGGCAACTGATGTTAGCTCAGGGCCCATCTTCCTTACCAAAAAAAAAAAGGTGGGGAACAGGTGCCCCAGGCGACTCATATTCTTGACGGCTCTATGGGTGCGCGTGTCAGGGAACAAGTGTACAGGGCTGCAGTATTGACTCTGGGGTTACAAATAAAGTTTAGCAAGTAAGTGAACATGCAAATACAGAATCGGTGAGTAACGAAGGATTCACTGTATTGATATCTTAGACCACATAAGATTTTAAAAGTTCTACAAGGCCAAAATCTCGATAAATATATAAATGAAGTAAAAAAACCAAAAACTAAGTAATCCACTTAAATGGTTCAGTAACAAAGGTACAGAAGGATGTACCGTGAAAAATATCATCCCACCCCAGTCCCCCAGCACCACCTAACCCACACCAGAGGCAACCAGTGCTCTTAGCGGCTTGTATAATCTTTGAGATATTTCACGTTAATGTAAGCATATTTATGCCCATGGATGTGTGTATGGGTGGATTTCCCTTTTTCAATTACACAGATGGTAGTATGTTACACAAACAATTACACCCTTAGCTTTTGTTTCTTTTAATATATTGTGGAGATCATTCCATGTCTGTTCTTACAGAGCTGCCTTTATTAAAAGCTGCATAACATTCAATGCTAATAACACTATATTAACAGATATATGTTTGTTATATTTTGCTACTACAAATTATGGTACTAATAATATTCTTCAGATACCTCTGTGCAAATCAATAATTATATCTATAGCAGATTTTTTGACCCATTTGTATCTTTTGAATTTTGTAGTATTTACATTTTTTTACTATTCAAAAAATGAATAGTAATATTTTGATTACACAATGAAAGATATGTTTTAAAATAAAATTGAAATTAAAGAAGAAATAAATGAAAAGGAAAAAAAGAATCCCAAAGGGATTAGCAGAAGAAGAGAAGGCAGAATAAGATGACTATCTCCAAAAGGAAAAATTTTTTCTGTATGTGTTTTCCACTTGGCTAAAATCATCAACTGTTTGTATTGGCGAATGTCTGGTTGTTAGATTAGCAATTTATGATTAATTAGTAATAAAACTTTGCATAGGTAATAAACATCCAGAGGCAATCAGGTTCCAGTTGCCCAGGCAGAAATTCTCTAGGCTGCTTCACTATTTTGGGGGTACAACTTTGAGTTAACTAAAATTTGGCTACCCACCTCACCCCATTCCCCAGTCAAGCTGATTTGCTGAGGTGTGTTGATAATGGCTCCTGATGGAAACTAAGTCTTCAGGGCAGATGTCAGGAATTAAGTGAGCAGGAACTAGAGCCTAAATGAAAAGAACTGGAGTGATTCAAAGACAGCAGAAATGCGAAGTACTCTGAGGAAATACTGTGACCTCTGCACTTACGGTAATACTGTTACCTGAAATGGGCTAGCAACAAGTCCATTAGATGGTGCATGGAGGGTGGTCGGTGGTTCGAGATCTTGGACTAGTTTAGAAAGCAGGAGAAACACCAGAGCTAGAGTCTTTTTGAGCAAAGTCACCTTTTAACCTGACATCAGAGCCAATTGCCCTAATAATATTGAAATTTTTATTTTTGTGCACATAATAAAAATTAACTTTTCAATAATTCAGATTCCCTTTGCCTCTTAATTCTCAGTGTATTTATTCCCAGTCTCTGTGGTCATATTTAATTTGCTGAGTCATTCTCCAATTATCATCCCTTCATTGAGTCAATAAAAATTTAAAGCTCCTACTATGTGGCAGGCACCATGCCTGCACAATAAAACATATTTCCTCATCTCTGGCCCCCAGAAATGTATATTAAATGGGAAATAAATAGGCCATGTTCTTCTTTTTCCCGTAGGAAAAGAGAGTTCTCTTTCAGATAAGGTCTTAGCAAAAAGCTCTTATTTTCGAAAATGTGGTTGTTTCTGCAAACTTCAGAGGGAACATTCAGATTAATTTAGTTATTTCCAGCAAAGACTTGCCCACCATGGGCCAAAATATTTTTGTTGAAGTGAGGCAATTATCTCCTTTCTTCTTTCGTTATAGTGTGGTGCAGAATACAGAACAGAGGGGAGGGGAAGCATGCAGACACTTCCTGTAATCTGTCCTCAGTACTGTGAAAGGTTATCATTTAATGAGATTTCGTAAAGGAGCATGAGGATTGTCGTGTTCTGGAGCTTGCCGCAGTATCCAAAGTGTTCTGATTTATTTCTTGCACATTTAAGATAATAGGGTGACTAGGCTTGGCAAATATTCTTGATTTCCTTATTAGGATAAAATCTTCCCGTCTAGCATCTCAGTGTATGCACTTAGAAATGGATAATGCATCATATTTGGGGGTTCCCCTACTATTCTTAAAAATGAATGCCATTGGAAAATATGGGCTAAATCAAAGGGGCTGGGGCACTGGAAACGTTTCAGGAGATGCTGACGTTTGAAAAGACCTCAGTTTCCTCATTACCATATGCTCTCTGAATACTTCCCTGTAGCTCTAATGGTCTATGAACCTGGTTTTTTTAATGCTTTCTTTTGGTGAGGAAGATTGGCCCTGAGCTAACATCTGTTGCCAATCTTCCTCTTTTTTTTCCTCCCCAAAGCATATACATAGTTGTATATCCTAGTTGTAAGTCCTTCTAATTCTTCTACATGGGATGTGGCCACAGCGTGGCCTAATGAGCGGTGTGTAGGTCCACGCCCAGGACCTGAACCAGCAAACTCCAGGTCGCCAAAGCGGAGCATGTGAACTTAACCACTACACCACCAGACTGGCCCTTGAATCTGTTTTTGTTTTTAAAGTATGCTTTTTGGAGAGGAAGATTGGCCCTGAGCTAACATCTGTTGCCAATCTTCGTGTACTTAACCACTATGCCAGTGGGCTGGCCTGAATTTATTTTTATTAGTATCTTTGAAGTAATTCTCCCTCAGTTCTCTAAATGTATGCTCTGAGCCAATAAAAGAATGAGCAAACAAATTTTCAAGATTATTTTTCCTAAAATATGACCATCATCTTTGAAATATTCAGGATTTCAATTTTAAAATTTTGTGAATTATATTTTCCCCATGATTGCCCTTAAATATTGGATACTTTTTCTCATAAGAATTCTCAGGAACAGTGGCTGTGAAATCTAAAATAATTCTAAGACCCCAATCATTTCCATTGGGACAATAACATTGGAAATCTTGTTTTTTTATTCATAGGCTCTCCACTGTCTCAGCTGGCATCAATGAACCTTAATTATGCTTTTAGTGTCTCATATAATTTTGAATAGCACCTATTAAGGAGGAATTATTAAAGAGTGTTGTGATGTGTTTCAGATCTTTGGATAGCAGTAGATATTTTTTCAGGCAGAAAAATCTAGAGTTAATGCCAAGTAGGTACAAATATCAGCTCTAATGGTATCTTTAAACATTTCGGAAAAGGAATTAGATGATGTGTCTGTGTTAGAACATAAAACTAGGTACTAGGTTGTAGGTTCAAAATGGTCATT
Source organism: Equus asinus (assembly GCF_041296235.1). Classification (NCBI taxonomy): domain Eukaryota; kingdom Metazoa; phylum Chordata; class Mammalia; order Perissodactyla; family Equidae; genus Equus; species Equus asinus. The sequence goes on from NC_091816.1 coordinate 15,615,179, forward strand.
CATTCATGTTACCACTTTCTTCACTGTAGTATCAGTGAGCTCTGATTGATCCAAATCTTCGGGTTGTGTAAATCTTGAATTATTTGGGTCTCTGCCACCACAAAGTAAATGTCAAACACGGTCTTTTTAAGGAAAAAAAAAAATAGTTCTGTGTCAGAGTTGTATGCTGAGTCAACAGAAATCATTTAAAACCTAGCACTGACAATAGATTGGATAAAAAGATGTTGAAATCCTTTTTTCATTCAAATTAAAAATTTTTGAAAAGCATGTTTTATTGTACGAATTATTTTATTTATATCCATTGAAAAGTTGTTGGCAGTCGTTTGTTTTACGTAGCCAGCAAGTGGTAAGACTGGAGACAGAACAGGAGAATAAAAGCCCATCGCCTATAGAGCTGTAGATAATGAAATACGTATGTGAAGGTAACTTTTGTAAAGAGCCTGGACACTGTCCCTGGGAAACTGTCATTCCCTGCCGTGGGCCAGCCAACATTTTTCGGTTGCGCCAGCATGCTAAGCCCTCTGGACATTACCTCATTAAATATTCAACAAATACTCTTTCTTTTTCCTCATTCCCTTTCCCTCTTCTATTCTAAAGGAAAATATGTAAGCGTTCCCTGCAGTGCAGGCTTTTCTTTTGCTTTTGTGAATACCTTCATGCCACGTTGTAGTCTGTCTCGGTGAGTTAATGTAAAATCATTTCTATTCCTTGTGATGAGACAAACTGACAATTTTCCACTTTCCCTTAAGGACAGCTTGTAACACAGGTTTTTCTCTTATAGGTTGTGGGACTGGAAAGTATCTTAAAGTGAACAGCCAGGTACATACCCTGGGCTGTGACTACTGTGGGCCATTGGTCGAGATTGCCCGGAGTAGAGGATGTGAAGTCATGGTATGTGACAACCTTAATCTCCCCTTTAGGGACCAGGGCTTCGATGCCATCATCTCCATAGGAGGTAAGGCAGCCCGGTCACACGTTCACTCTTCGCCGTGAGAATAATGTCACGCGGTTGAGGCCACTCTCACAACCCAACATCCATTCTTTGTAGAAAGGGCTATGTAATTCAGTTTATCTAATCTTTAAAAATACTTCAACTGATTGATTTGACTAATTTCAAATATACTTAGGAGGGTACATATGATTGTTTAACTGGTTAACCTTCAAAGGGTTAATTGTATTCTTTTTGATGACTCATCTCAATTTCTTTTACTTATGAGTAAGACAGTATTAGAGGAGTTTTGCCTCTTGGAAACAGTACTTCGTGATCCTGAAATGAAGCCAGATTCTTCCAATGTAAAGGAGATCTTTAGAAGTCATACCACCTTTTTTAGGCCACAAGTGTGCCCTTAATTAGCAGAATATTGTAGGACTAAAGCACTGAATGTCACCTGGAAAGATGTGTCATCCAATCTGCCACTCACTGGTACTCAGGTCACTGGGGAAGATGGTCCCACCTGGTCCCAGATTGCATTGTTTTCATAATGCCACTCTTCTCTCTTACTGCCAGAGACTGTTCCTAAGTTAGGGAATCTGTTCCTCATATTTTCCCAACAGGTGTGCCCATAAAATACACGTAGCAAAAATGAAAAGAAACCACAAAATCCATGCCTGAAACATATACAGATAAGGCTCATTTTACTCAATATATGTATTCCTGAAACCTGGTATGTTACTCATATTTTAATATGCCAGGAAAACTTGCTATTTAAGGGAATCTTACAGCAAGTTCTTTCGCAAAGCAAATTATTTTTCCCAGTACACTTTTTAAAAAATTAATCTATTTGAATATAATGAGCTTTATCAAAGCAAGGTAAACCTATATAAGACTGAGCAGATAAAAACTGATTGCTAGATAAAAATTCAGAATAAGACTGTTTGCCCTCTTGAAATAGATGAGAAATTTGATTTATTCAACATTAGATGGGGACGATATCTTTGCATAGTGAGGGGACACAGGCCTGGATGCCATAACCTTGGAACTAGTTAGGACTGGCAGGAGATGGTTGCCATGGAAACCTGCTCTATGACGGCCCTACTTCTTTGCAGTTGAAAGTAAGTCCATTTTGGTCGTAAACATTAAGAGAAAGGATTCTTCTTGAGCCAAGCAGCACCATACAATGCTTTGAATCTTTAGTGGAGAGAAAATTTTTGGTTTAGTCATTCCACTGAAAGAGCTAGACATCAGAGAGGGCTCAGAGGAGTGTATTCTTTGCTCTTCCTTTGTTTCCATTAGTTTTAGGGTCCACAAGGCTACCTCATCCAGGCTGTGCTGTGGAGCCACTGTCATAGGCATTAGGGTACTGACCAGCTCTCCTACCTTTAGGAAATGCTGCACGTGTCCACGGTTAAGTCCTTCTCTGTTTCCCATTTAAATCTCAGGCCTTACCTGCAGAGGAAATGGAGCACCCCTGTTGCCATCTTCTCATTAAAAATGCTTCTTTTTTTTTTTTTTTTTGGAAGATTAGCCCTGAGCTAACATCTGCTGCCCATCCTCCTCTACTTTATATGTGGGACGCCTGCCACAGCATGGCTTTTGCCAAGCAGTGCCATGTCCACACCTGGGATCCGAACCAGCAAACCCCTGGCCGTTGAGAAGTGAAACGTGTGCACTTAACCACTGCGTCACTGAGCCAGCCTCTAAAAATGCTTCTTTATGAGCCGGCCCGTGGCCAAGTGGTTAAGTTCTCGGACTCTGCTTCTGCGGCCCAGGGTTTTGCCAGTTCAGATCCTGGGCGCGAACGGGGCACCACTCATCAAGCCATGCTGAGGCGGCGTCCCACATAGCACAACCAGAGGCACTCACAACTAGAATATACAACTATGTACTGGGGGCTTTGGGGAGAAGAAGAAGAAAAAAGAAGAAGAAGAAGATTGTCAACAGATGTTAGCACAGGTGCCAATCTTTAAAAAACAAATGCTTCTTTAAGTGGAAACAGCTTGTGTTTTTATGAACTGTAACTGTAAATTAAGGTGACGTCATCATTTTCCAGTTAGGTTTCACATTTAGAACCGTATTATGAGAAATTTCAACAGACCGTCTCTCCTATGTCCATGTATATTTACTTCCCTATTTAGAATTCTGAATGTTGGCACTTCTTGCTTATCATATCATGAAGAAATACATTTTTGCTTTTCCGAGTCTCTTAATAATAATGTGAGACGTAAGCATCATACCTAATTATATATTCCTTATGTTTTACTGACAGATTAGATAAAGAAACACTTTCTACTTAGTTTTAGAATAGTCTGACAAAAATTCTATGAAAATTTGGCAATATATCAAAATAGCATTAATCAACGATTTACTTTACACCAGTGTCCTCAACTTGGGGTTATGTTGCACCCCCTCCCACCCTCAGGGGACATTTGTCAATGTCTGGAGACATTTTTGGTTATCACAACTTGGTGTGTGCTTGTGCTCCCTACTGTCATCTAGTGAGTGGGCCCCCCACAACAAAGAATTATCTAGCCACAAATGTCAATAGTGCTGAGGTTGAAAAATCCTGTTTTATGCTAAACCCGTGGATTCTGAATGCTTATAGTTAGAGACAAGACATGCACACTTGAAAAGTTAAGTAATGTTACATCATAAAACAGCAAAATATTATAGGACTTTAAAGATGATCTTGTGTAACTTCTCATCTGATTCTCGAATCCAGTAACTGAATTCCGCCTACCTATTTTCTGGGCTCTCAGCAGGAACACAAGGCTTTAGGATACATATATTGAGTACTATTTTTGCCTTTAAGTTGTGATTATGATTTTTAAACAAAAGAGGATTTTTTTATCCTTTAAAAATTCAATATAGTTTCCTGAAATTAATAATTCATATAAATATATCTTTATGTCCCATTTGGATTACATTTACAGTGTTTCTTAATAGAGCATGTATGTATATGCATAATACATTTTAGATGTAATGAAAAAATCTTCATTTGTAAACTTTTTCTTTTTCAAAAACATCTGGATTAAAAGTTACTTAGTATTACATGTTAAATATAAATACAAAACATAATATAAAAGATTTAGATATTTCCTGGGTGAAATTATAGTATTAAAATGAATTATCACATAGCAAATATTTAAGAAATGAAAAAATACAGACTTTTCTTCCATAAAAAAGAAAACTTCTTTTGAAACCCAGAATCCTGAAATGTTGAAGACCTATGAGTCTGCTAAAAAGAGATTACTGTATTAAAATAGTCCTGTTTTAATGCTGGGGGTTTTTTCCTCTTATGGCCCCCCAAAAGGAATTCGGTCAACTGTCTTTATTCACAGTAATCGTGTCCGATTAAGTCTCCGTAAATGCTGATGTATCCAGTACTGAAACATTGCTTTCAGGGGAAAACCAGGATTAGGTTCCTGTGAGCCTCTGCTCATAACATTTTTGTGATCTGATCAATACACTCCCTTGTTTGATGTTTGTTTCTGTTTAAAGACGCCTTATTTAATTTTGAACTCATGCCAACAGCACTATAACTCGTGCTTGAACGAAGCTTACATAACATGTGTATTTTCTCTGGAAGACACGTCACAGCCTTGTTGTGCTCTGGAATCCTAGACAGGACTTCAGCCCTATGCTTGCGGGCCATTTTGAATAGCGACATCACCAACAAAAAGCACAAAAATGCAAAGAATGTGGCACTAAATAGACCAAGAAAAGGACATTTGTTGACAGTATGAGAGCTGAAACAAGAAGGTGGAGGGTAGCCTTGTCCGATGCCAGCTGTAACATGCATCTTGGAGGCTCAAGTGTTTTTACCACTCTGTGCATGTCAGTGAATGACCACGAACACGCTGAGAGTGCTGATTCGGGGGGTTGCAAGTAAATTTTAGCGAGTAGGCAAATAAGCAAATACAGAATCCAAAGATAGCAAAGATCGACCATATTTAGAAAATACACTTATAGAAATTCAAGTGAATTAGGTGCAAGTTATGGGAGATGTTAACGGCCATGAGTAGTCATAGATAGGAACATTAGCGTTGTCCTGTCTTACTCATTCCTGACCCCTATGCCTCCTTTTAGCCCAACGACCAAGACACTACTTCTGGAAGCGTATGCTTTCAAATTGACCATTATAAAGGGCTCTCTCTTTGGGGACAGGGTAAGGGGGTCAGTCTGATGCTTAGTGAAGTAAGGTGATTGGTCAAAGATCACAGGGCTGGTTATTGATAGATGTAGGACAAAATACACTCAAGTCCTGTTCTTCAACCCCATTTTGACCTCATACTTCCAGCTTCTTACACTGCTGCACTGTAGAGAAAGAGACCCAGGCTTTGTGTGCTGCTGACAACAAGGAAAACCTCATTGGAAACAACACAGAGTGCCTGCTGAATGAGCGTCCTTTGATAGCTTTCTCTATATATAGTAATCTCATTTAGACATTTACTGTCTCTCTGCGGCAGGTAAACTACAGAGATTTATCTGCCTGAAACCACTACTAACAGCTGGATTACGGTGAGGGTTACAGGAGCTGTTCCCCCTGCTCTCTTCCCCCACTGCCCATATCTGAGCAGTAATGTCCAGACTTCCCTTGGGGTTGACTTCCTGCCTGACACATGTATGTGGTAGGCCTGAGGGTGGAAAAATAATCTGATGTTTTCTCTTGACACAGTACTGTGATTATACTTCCCTAGGAGCTAACAGACTAGCACTTTCTACATGTGGTTTGATGAAAACTATGCCTAATAACGAATTGAAGACCAGAAAAAGGCAGTTCTGCTTGAATCTCAGGTTAATTTTGCAGGGGTTGGAAGTAAAATGATGACCTCTAAGTTGATTTTTTAAAAAAAATACACAACCATTTTATATTATATTCATATTTTAAAAATTCTAAGCAATCATTTGGACCTGTGCTTGGCTGGCTTATCTTTGCATTATCTAAACAGAAAAACAACCTTTAACATTTTTCTCCACTTCTATTGGCTTTATTAATTGTATTAACCCTGATTAGTGGTGTTCATCTTTCGGTGCTTTAGAAGCACCAATCACTCATTAAAACAATGAGTTATTTCATAGAATCCTATTAGAGAACACTTACCTAACCTCATGCTCCTTTGCAAATTTTACTTATTCACAATGGTCATCCTTCTGGTTAATAAAATTTACAAGATTTTGGAACTGGAAGAGACCTTACAGATTGTGGGCATCTTATTGTAGATGAAGAAACTGAAAATCCATAGAAGTTAAATAATTGCCCTGGATCTGTTGTCCAATAAGTACATGAGCCGAAGCTAAGAATGATGTCTCCCCTAAAGTCAGGTCTGGGGCTGTTTCTACCACCTGCCCTACCCTGTAGGAAATAAGGTTTTCCTACATGTCAAAATGGCATCATTGTTATATGGAAAATAGTAGTGTATAAATATGTCGGTTTATGTATGTGCATACACATTGAGACCTAGTTTCTTCTTTTCCAGTCATCCACCATTTTTCTACAAAACAAAGAAGAATCAGAGCAATAAAAGAAATGGCCAGGGTCTTAGTTCCTGGAGGCCAGCTGATGATTTATGTCTGGGCTATGGAACAAAAGAACAGGCGCTTTGAGAAGCAAGATGTGCTTGTTCCCTGGAACAGGGCTTTATGCTCCCAGCTCTTCTCAGAATCCAGCCAGCCTGGGAGAAAGAAGCAGTGTGGACATCCGGAAAGAAGCCATCCCTGTCGTCCTCCTTGCTCTGTGTGTAGCTGTTCTGGTTGTTTTAAAGAGCAATGTGATTCAAGACGGTCCCACAGCATGGACTATGAACCAGTGACGGCTGGAACCTGTTGTGCAAAGGTTTCTAGGGAAGGAGAGGAAGAAAATGGATTCTATAACACGTTAGGAAAATCTTTTCGTTCCTGGTTTTTCTCCAGATCTTTGGATGAATCAACTCTGAGGAAGCAAATTGAAAGAGTGAGACCCTTGAAAAGCACAGAAGGATGGACCAACAGCACTGTGTTGGTCCAGCCTTCCAGACGCTCTAGCTTAGACTTAGATCACCAAGAGCCATTTTCAACAACAGAGCAAAATTTAGATGAAGAAGTGTTTGTGGAAAGTTCTCAGAAACGTTCGGAAGGGCTGAAAGCACCAGCCGCCAGGCAACACCTAAATGGAGACCATCACGGTGAAATGAGGAGAAACGGAGAGGGGAATTTTCCGGAGAGCACCAATACAAATGAGAATTGGGCGCGTGCAGGTAACTTAGAAGAAGGTAACCCTTCTGCTAGGAAGATATTGAGAAGGATTTCTGCAGTCGGTTCCACAGATTCCAACCCAGATGACGCAATTTCTGTCGAAGAACAGCCCGACGTTTTGGATTCCAGAGCCTTTATGCGTTACTACCACGTGTTTCGAGAAGGTGAGCTCTATGCCCTGCTGAAGGAGAATGTGTCAGAGCTCCACATTCTGAGCTCTGGGAACGACCATGGCAACTGGTGTATCATTGCAGAGAAAAAGGAAAATTGTGATTGACCGGAACATTTTAGACAACTCTTCTAAAAGGTGAACCACGTTCTTTTCACCAGGTTTGGTATAGTTACCCGAATTTGCATCCAATTTTATTATTTCTTAATCCATTTATGCTTTGGTCTGTAGAGACTATGAATTGATCATCTTTTTAATGTTTGGGTACACACAGACCATGGCATCTAAAGCAATTGCCAAAGGGTATTTGTGGTTAAATGTCAATATAAGAGACCTGAAGAAGCAATATAAAACGAACTTCAATATAGTTTGGATTTTTTTCCCCTGAAAGGTGAAATTATTATAAAAATAGATGTAGATTGTTTTTCAGTATTATACATTGATTTTAAAAGATTCTGATTTTAAGTATTCCTTCTAAAAACAGAATTTTTATACAGTAAAGGGGCAATTTCTGCTTCTTGGGTTATAATTTAGATCTGTGTGCAAGAATGACAGGTAAGCCTGTTTCATTGCATAGATGTAAATTGAACCATATGATACATTATTTTGTTGCCAAGGCCTTGCTGTTACTTAAAAGCTGCAGAAGGTGAGAGACAGTGGAGAGAGACAAGAAATGTTACACAGACTTTTCTAAATGATAAGCAAACTTGCTTCAAGATAAGTAAATAATAAGGTTTCAGTGTTGCTCAGAAGGTTTTTAGAGGCGCTGTTAGCATGTAGATGTGGGTTCTAGAAGTTACTGCAAGTACCCAGGTATTTTTCTGACCTTATTAGAAGCATAAATATCAGTTATGATAAGACCAAGATTGACTAATGGGGAGTTTTCCTCTAGAAGGATGCTTTTCTTATGAATTGAAGGGATATTTAGGAAATGAGAATCTGGCTGAAGCACTGTTTTATTTTGGGTCTGAGGACAAATAGATTGTTAAGGTGCAAGATATTTAGCCTTGGCAAAGGATTTGTTGTTGGATTTTTAAAAATAATATCCTGGGGGACCAGCCCGGTGGTGTAGTGGTTAAGTTCACACACTCCACTTCAGCAGCCCAGGGTTCGCAGGTTCGGATCCCAGGTGTGGACCTACACACCGCTCATCAAGCCATGCTGTGGCGGGGTCCCACCTACAAAACAGAGGAAGATTGGCACAGATGTTAGCTCAGTGACAGTCTTCCTCAAACAAAAAGAGGAAGGTTGGCAACAGATGTTAGCTCAGGATCAATCTTCCTCACCAAAAAAATAAAATAATATCTAGGCATTTATCTTATTGAAAGTGACCACATTTTATTAGTTATATTAGGGATTTAGGCAGAATCAAGTCCTATTCATTAAAGGTTGAACTTCTGCCACTTTATAGACAAACGAATAGATTCGGTGTTGTATGGTCACTATAGCTGTTTACATTTAGCCATGGGTCTGTTTGAATCCATGTCATGGATCTTGAGATGTAGACATAATTAGGACAGGACTAGAGAGCTTAGAAAAGCAGATATAAGTTGACCCAGGAACATGGCCTCAGATAGTTCCTTAATGAGGAGAGAACAGACATTTGACGAAAGCCTTTTTACTGCATGAACCATTATAGTCCTAGATGAAAATCCAATTCTTATTTTATTTTCCACTAAAATAATAAAAGATTTCACTTGTTTTGGGTTCTTTTTCCCTTCAGTGATTGTGCTCCAACTTAAAATGATGTTATTTTCAAAGAAATCGGAAGGATTATTTTTAATGTTTATCTGAAAATTATTGATGTTTTTAACTCTCTTTTGGCTGATGAGGTTGTCTGGTGGCAATGAGACATACGATCTGTATTGTTCAGTGCAGTTTGCATTAGAGGGACAATGAAAAGAGACATGGCAGTGGAATAGAAATTAAAAATTAATTCAGTGTCTTCCATTTCTTAAATTAGAACATCAAACCAGGAGTATAAGTGGTTTCATTGGTGGAAATAAAAGATTCTCAGAGTCGGAGAAGTTCTTACAATTAAAGCTCGTTGGCCTTTTATTATGACTGGATTTTTCCTCTCCTTGAAGCCTGTTGTCACATGTGTATTTAGTCCCAGCCTTGCTGCTGGAAATCTATTTGAAGTCATCTCTTTCTGGTGGTGGCCGGCCACTTACATGGAACTCAGTTTATTAGACTGTGCCAGAAAAGCTTTGAGCTAACCCGTATGAGCGACCTCCAAGACACACACACACACGCACACACACAAACCCCACTTTGTATAAAATGATTCTCTAGAGTGGTTCGTGAGAGAGAAATATTTTCACATACTTTTGACAGAGCTATAAATAAAAAACCACTAATAAGAGCAATCTGTTGCTCTTCATCTATTGAGCGCAAGAATTCTATGCAGCCAGACATTATTTTGTATGCAAATATTTAACTCCCTTGTTGATAATCTTTCTTGGGTATATTCATGTGAAAAGCACTCTTAAAGCAAACTTTAGATATGTATAATATCCTATATATATATATATATATCTCCAATACATATATATAAGCCATTGAAGAGTCAAAACTAATGTAAATATCTTGATCATTTAAAACTCTTGTTCACCCTTAAGGTTGTCCTCAAAAGGAAATACAAGTCATAAGTGAGTTTAAATGTAAACAGGTTACTCGTGAGTGTGGTCTGCCTTAACTTGCTCGATGATAGACTTTACTGATCTATGGAAGGAATTGGAAAACTCAGCCTCCATTATTGATACTGGGTCACACCGTGTCCGTCCCATTCCTTCTTCTTTACTTGCTGGCGTTACTGCAGAGCCCACTCTCCGAAGTAGAGGGGGCATTTTGGGGATTGCTGGAAGGTCCTTCAAAACCTTCGCTGGCTTATTGATGCCTCGCTGGCCTATTTGGGGAATTCCAGATAAACAGTCAAATGATCTGGGGGAAAATGCAGTAACATAGAGAAAGGGTGCAATCAAAATAATATTATAGTGGGAACCATGCAAGTGGCCTATTTACATTATTATTCTTTAAATTGTCACCATAGCGATGAAATGACACCAGCATGTCCTAGTAACGAACAAACCATCTAACAAATCTTGCAGTATCACGTTGGTCCCTTCTCATCACACATCCCTAGGCAAGATGGTGTATAATTCTTGTTTGCCTTTGTATGTCCTTCCAAATTCTAGATATCAAGAATTCCTCTGTATTTTAACTGAGCATCAATTGAATGGGCCAAAACTGGAGGTAATCCAGAGAGAAAATAATCCAAATATAAATCAGCCAGGGACGTGAATGTAATTATATATTCATGGCCACAAAAAGAATAAGCACTGGTGGATTTTTTATTAATATAAATGGGTTTGGAGGAGGACAGAGGGTCTAACCCAATAGTTGTTGAAGTTGGTGGGGGAGAGTATTCCTTAAAAATGAGCTGTGAGCACTGAGTTTGGGACAGAGGGGGAAATGGGGTCCAGCCACTGGCTGAGCAGCTCCAGTCTAGGAAGAACAAATTAGGGCAGGCCTGAGCTTTTCTCTCCTATTATCTAGGAAATTGGGAATAATAATAGTAAGAGAAGTTAACTTTTCTTAATATCTAACATTGATTATTTTATCTGTATTCCTCACTGTAGCCCTCTGAGATAAGTATACTTATTGTTCCCATTTTGCAGATGAGGAAAACTGAGGCAGAAAGAAATTAATTAAACTGCCAACGTCACACACGTAGTAAGTATCACACATCTAGAAAAGGGCAGGGCTGAGATTCAAACGCAGGCAGTTTTGTTCCCAGCCTGTGCTGTCATCCACAATACCATATACACCCCACCCAGTAACGGTGCTAGGCAGAGCCTAAGAGCCTTGCAAAGTATGATCGTCCCCTTTACAAATAAACTTTAGGAAGGTTAAGCAAAGATTTCACAGTCAGACAATAATTGGAGAGTAATCCCTTAGATATTTTCCCCATTATTTTATATTTACTTTTTTCATTTGTAAGTCTGTTTCAATTTGATTTTAATTAAAAGACGCTGTGGTCACAAAATGCTCTGTGATCACTTTTCTCCAACTTTTCAACTCTTTAAAAATTGTATTACCGTTTTCCCATTTTATAGGTGAGAAAGTTGAGGGCTATTCAGATACTTCATTCATTTCATTCGTTCATTCAGCCCTGCTATGTGCCAGGTACCTATGAATATAAGGTGTGTTGAGTGTACACAGAATATTAGAATCAACTGACTCGAAAGTGCCTAGCTGGCACATTTTTCATATTCGTTTGTGTACTGCTACCAAGTTATATTGTTTAGCGTGAGAAAAGCAATATACAAAACCCTCAGAGACCCACATGCATATTAGCATATTTAAGGCCGACCCTAAAGTAAAGTTGGGCTTAATTTAACTGAGCTGCGCCGGACATATTAACTTCCCCTAGCACGAGCAGTCTGTGGCAGACATTTCAGAAAATAATGTGGCCCAGAGAATAAAATGCAGACTTCTTCAGGGCCTTCAGACCTTCATAAATTCACTCTCAAGTATTTTTCAGCCTGCTCATCTCCTGCCACCACACCCAAGTTTTTCTGTTCTGCAATCTGCTCTGTTACACAATGCCTTCATTAGAAATTACATAATGACAAGTAATTATCACATCCCCTAGATATAAACTTGGATTCCAAATGCCATCATTGTAATCCTTTTCCAGAGAAAAATGCGTGAAACGGGCTTCATGCCGTCAATTCAAAGGGCAAATGAGATAAGTGTTATCACACACCCATCCAACAGATGGAAAAGCCATGGGAGTGGAAAGGAAGTACAGACGCATTGACAGACTCCAAACCAGAATGCTCCACTCCGCTCATCCCAATCTTAACTCAGAATTATGATTATTGGCTTGACGTTATAGACTCGATATTTGCAACCTCAATTATCTACAAAACCAGAGTGGGAATATTTCAAAAGAACTCTCATCAACCAAGGGTTGACATTATAATGCAAATAGCCTTCGGCAGGGCATGGGAAACACAAACACAGAAACCTAAGAGAGCTCATCAAAGAGAAAACACTGACTGTGAATTGTCCTATTTCTGATTTTCCATGGGCCCCACGGGATGGGACGCAGTCGTAGGAATGGACATCATTTCAGTTGTAACACCCACTCTGCCTCCCTCCAGATGTGGGTCTCCCCCAATTGATTACACACAAGTAACACTGTATCTGGGAGTTATAGAGCTACAATATAATCTATGTGACCAATATCGTGGACCGCTTGTGAGAGCTGGTTGTCAAATTGGACGCCCCGTTTGGCAAATAAATATATATTTTGTCTTTTCTTCGACTAGAGCTGGGAAAAAGAACGTTTACCTCAACCCAATTAATTTTTCATTAATCCACATGAGACAATACATTTTCTCCATATGGAACATTTCTTTTTCTCTGTATGTTACCTCCACATAGTAAAGGTCATTAACCTGTAGCCAGTGCACCTGAATGTTGAATTCCCCGAAAACGTTACTTACGTTTATGCCCACCCACTGGGAGTTTGGGTAAGTGACAGGCATTTCTCTAATGAGTGCATCATTCCACTTCCATTAGATTGTCTATTAACATAGGTGGACGGACTCCATTAGTAAAGGTCTGCCCTTCTCTGTTTGGTTCCAGAGAACACTGGGGACACTTAAGGCGTCCCACTGTGGACCTCAGTGGAATTTCTGAGACTCTTTGAATATGTATGTGAAAACTGTCCCATTTTCCTTGGATATTCTCTTAAATATATATTATGTAAATATATATTTTCCTAGACGTCTGGTGTTCGCTGTCATTAGTGACCAAGAAAAAGTGGCCCTCTTCTGCGCTTGTCAAAACATTAACTTAGCAATTAGCATGGAAATGTACTTCATTGAATAGATCTTTTGTTTCAGGGAAATTGAGAGAGAATTGTTCAATGTTGTTGTGCCTCTTCTGGTGTTGACGTGTGCATTTGTATCCCAAAACACTTTTTTTCCACAATGTACAGTTACTGTAGCTTTTTCCAGAAGCAGCTAGCAATAGTTTTAAAAGCGCAAATGGATGTAAAATGTCTTGACTGCTGTAATAATTTGAAGATATTTTATTTGCATTAACCAATGATGTGTAGGATCTTTTTATAATAAGTATTATTTAAAATGGTGTAATTTGTATGCTTGTGAAATGTTAGTTGATTTAAGTTAAGTGTACATTTTACAAATGTTACCTGATGAACAAAAGTTTGCCTTTCACCTCCACTCTGAATGTGACAGGACTCATATTGTTCTTTTCCTTTATCAATTCAGCCAGCCAGCTCTCCTTATATTTCAAAAGAACCAGGCAAATTCCTATTTGAATTCTATTATCTTTGTCTAAAGGAAACTAAGCTAACCATTTCATAATAGATTGTCTTTCATGGGTTAATAAAAGAATATTATTGGCTAAAAAAAGACATCTTTTAAGATGAATAAAGATTTATTAGACTATCTGAAAGTGGGTATGTGTGAAAATATGGTACTAATATCGAAAGGACATCATTTTTTATGTTCGTTGAATGCAGTCCCATTGGTTTTTACTGACCTGCTCCATCTGCAGGCTGTCAGCTCATTATCGGAGCAGGGTGTTCAAAGGAAGGGGAGCTGTGCCCGTTCCTGCTGTGGCCCTAACGCAGCTCCGAGGGATGCCTTCTAGCAGCAGATGGTGCCCTGGCCTGGCGCAACCTTGCCCACCTCCCACTCCGTTCCCTGTGATGAAAGAAGCTCCAGCCTCTCCTTGAGCAGCAGTTTGCCCCTTACAGTGGCTGCCTGGGGGACAAAAATGAAAAGTATTGATAACAAATGAAAAACACTCTGTGCCAATCTTTTGCCAAGAATCAATGAAACCTCAGTCGTGCGCTGTGCACCATGTGGCATAAATCTCTCGGTAAGACCATTGCTACTTCTTCTCTTTAGAAACCATCGCTTCTTCCATCTTTGTGTTCATCTTCCATTTTTGAAATATCTAAGCCATAAGTTCAGCTTAAAACTATATGCTTAACAGATGTTTTTAGAAGTTTTCAGAGTTTTCTTGATAGTTGAAATCAGAAGGAAACCGTCAACTTCAGTACCTGCTTTTTCCTGTACACATCACTCTCCACCCTGTCCCTGGGGGCCAGGCACAGAAGACAGTCCCCACAAAGGTGCGCCCGTGAGCAGCCCCAGTGGGCGGAAAACCGTCAGAGGCTTGAGCTGCCAGAGACGTCAGCTGCCGCTGACTCCATGAAGGAGGGACTTGCCCAAGCTGAGAAGCAGACCTGCGTTTCCCCGCAGCACGTTGTTTGTCTTCCTTCGGGAAACTGCGACCCTTCGCATCCATCCAGCTCTTTGTCACACTGCAGCCCCCAGCTCAGGTCTCATCTTCAGGGAAATCGCCCCAATCCCACTGCTCCACGTTGATTTTCTTCTTCGCCATCCTGCAGCCCTTTGCATTTAGGCTATTTTACAGCACGACCTGCCATATTCACCTTTGGCAATTAGAAACCTTCCTGCATCATCCACAATTTTTCCCTTCTATCTCTCCAATTAAAATAAAAAAGAGAGAGTTGACTAAAGCCTTTCCAGTTCCAGTCACTTCTCTCCCTAGTATCTTTCTCCTTCATTTCACCCTCTGCCCTGCCCTCCAAGAATAAACCTGTAGTTGCCATTTTTAAGGGCCTAATGTAATTACTCACTGTAACGGCGATAAAGGAGCTCTCCCAGCCACTGACTCCCAGCCCGCCTTCTGCCTTCCTGGGGGAGAGTCCCAGCTCTGCTGGTGGAATTCAGTTCTGGGGATCAGCTGGCAACAGAGGACCATGTCTCAGCTTCATTGACTTCCTGCGTCTTGAGTCTCCTCCCAAGATAAGCTCTCCTCTTAGATCTCATAGGTCTGTCTCCTCTCTCGTCTTTCTCCATGACTCCCAGGCGTGAAGAACAAGTGTTCATCTGTTTGGGAGATTTTGATTTGAGTACTGATGAAACTGATGCTGTGTGCCTGGTCCTTGGACATTCACTGATCAAGGGTAAAAATGAAAACTACCAGTGACCAATAACTAACCATCAGTTACCAGCTTTTTCTTTCTCTTTAAAAGAAGGAGCCCATGGTATTTGGCTAAGTATAAAACAAAGGGCATGATAGTTTGAGATACAAAGAGAAATTCCATCCTTCCCACATACCACCCCTCAAAAATCAGGGCAGCCAGGCCTCCATGTTCAGAGCTCTTTTGCTCCGGAGGAGAACAAGACCATGAAGCTAACCCCATGCACACCCTAAAGAGGCCAGGGCCCCCAACGGGTTATCAATGGAGATGCTGTATGGAGAGGAAGGCTGGAGCAGCCCCACTAGCAGGGAGCCAGTTGGGGCACTGAGCTGGCCCCCGACACTGCCCCAGGAGTGGAAGGATCCTGACTGGGGATGACCCCATATGTTCCACAAGCCTGAGCACTAGCGCCACACTTGGGAAACTCAGCAAAGCTTCCTGTGGCCAAGCTTGGCATGAGGTGGGTGGAGCTGCCAGCTTCAACAGCACAGCGGGGCCACTTTGACAGGCTTAGTTCCTGTGCTGTAACACCAGGCCACTGTGCCCATCCCGGACACGAGCAAGGCGGTAGGCTGCCTGTGGTCATCCTCGTCGGGGGCAACTGGAAGTTTCTCATCAAAAGAAATGCAGTTGGACCCCCAAAGTTCCAGGAAACAAGAAGATTGTCAGGGCATCCTAATGCAATCCCACACTCCTCTGTTTTATCACGGGGCGATCTTCAGTGTGCGAGTTGAAGTGACTTGCACACTCCCACACAGGTAGAGCCCTCGTGCTCCAGGGGGTAATGCACAGCCCTCCTGAAGTACCATCTTGTGAGGCCTCAGGCCTCAAAGGGGCATGGTCTCTGAAGAATTGGTCTCTTTTTCACTACAACGATATGTTGGTAATTGATTCAAAATTTGTAAAGTATCCACCCCAAGAAATGAAAGAGCTTGTTTCTCTATCATTGTAAAGATGGTAATTTTAAAAGTAAATATCTTGGTATTTTGTGTTGAACAATTCCTCTGGGCAAGGGGCTTTCTAGGCAATGTTGGAGATTTCATGGCAAGAAACTAGTCTTTGGTCCTGGAGAATTAAAAACTAGCAAGAGAGAAAAGATGTGCATAGTTCTCTCTTTCTGGAATATTCTTCCTTTCCCCGCTTGGCCTGACTTCATCGTGCTTCCGTCTCAGCTTAAATGTACCTCTCTCAGGTAGGGCTTTGGTGCCCCCACCCTAACCCAGACCAGATACTAAGTTACGTTCCTTCTCTACCGTCCCAGAGCCGGCTACAGTCTTCCTTTTGAAATCTACCGCACGTACGTATTTTCTTAGCATATCCTTTCTCTACCAGAGCATACATGTCCTAGGGGCAGGGACCTCATCTGCCTCTTTCTTTGCAGAACCCTACAGTGCCTAGCAGCGCACTAGCCCAGTCCGGAGTGCTCAGGAAAATAGTTCACAGTTGCCTGGCTCAGAGCATGAGGTTCACACAGAGGAAGTTACAGAGAGCCATGGGGCCCCAGAGGGAGAGGAGGGTTATCCTAAAGCAGGTGACACAAGGCTCGATCTTAGAGGGTAGAATGTCGACAGGTGAGGAGGGCAGGGAATTGGGATAATGGGAAAGAGGGAGAGAAGCTCAGAGGGAACTGACGATGATGATGACAATGATGGTGCCACTTACCATGTGAGCACTGCACTGCAAGGAACCTGCACGTTCACAGTCTCATTTGTCTGTTACACCAACCTGAGGGGCACGAAGAACTGAGCCCAATTTACAGATGTGGGAACTGGGCCTAGAGAGGTCAGGCTACTTGCCAAAGTCACACGGCTGGAGAGTGAAGGCGCTGGGCTTTGCGCCCAGGTTTGTCCATGCAAACCCCCTTGTTCTACCCCTCGGTGGGAAGGTAGCTTTGTGAGGGAGTAAAAGGCAGAGGGAACTGGAGAAACAGGTTGCAGTTTGACTCTCAGGGGCCTTGAATACCACCCTAAGGAATTTAAACTTTCACGTATAATGCTAGCGAGCCTTTGAAGATTTTGGAGGAGATGCTTCAGAAAGATTACTCTGGAGCCAGTGAAGGTGTGGGTGGGGAGGCGGACTGAGATATGAAGGGGTCCACAGCAGGGGCCGGGAGACACAGTGAGGAGCCAGAACAGGTTCCCAAGTGCAAATAAGATGCATGCAGAGCTAAGATAGAATGAACTAGAATACAATCAGAGAGCCAGGGAGTAAAAAAGAAAAAAAAAAAGGCTCCCACGTTCCCCCCACCCCTCGGCTGCCTGGGAGGCTGTGAAGCCTTTAACCCACACAGCAAGCCAGACCAGCAGAGGACCTGTGCCACGGAGGCGCACACAGTGAAGTGGAACGAGGTCGCCCCCTTCTGGAGAATAAAAGCCAGCAGCTGAACCGTGACGGCAGCGCCAGCCCAAGTCCGCTTCCACGTCCTCACAGAACCTACTGATGCCGACTGGATACTGAACGGTCTTTGAAACACCTGGCAACTAACAAGCTGGTAACCAGGTAGTAATTCAGACCAATCTGGTTGTGCAGAAACAAGAGGCTGTCAAAGCAAGTGGTTACATGTTCTAATGCGTACCATTTCAGATTGAGAAGTAGTTTAGTGATAACAAAAGGGAATTCTACTTGAGTGAACGTAGATCATATAATCTGTGGTGGAAAAAATGAAGGCAGACCTTTTGGGACTATTAAATATGTTTGGAGGTGGTAAAGGACTGAATCGTGATCTTCAGCTGCTAATGCTACACTGGAATACCTAAGGCTATCAGCTGTCGACATGTGGAGGGTTCGAGCAACTGAAAGATATTACAGGTGCAATTTGGCTAGATAACAGTAGGACAAGAAAACTGCTCTGAACCATGGGAGGCAGTGGGAGGTCTCCAGAGCTTTCCTTGCTACCTATGTCCCACCACCCAGCTTGGTGTCCACTTCCTCACCCAACCCCTAATTTGAACATCCGTTCTGGTAGCATGTACAGTCCTGGGCCATTGAAAGGGGCTGTCCACATGGGACGAGCCAAATGGTGGCCCAATAGCCTCAGTATGCTGGACAGCACGGCTGCTCTGGCTGGAGAGTTATGAGAAGAAAACTGACAGTGGTCTTCCAGAACCTTCAGCACTGGCCTCAATACCCTCTAATCTCATCTCTCACTCAGCTTCTCTGGTTCCTCAGCTCCAGCCTTACTGCCTCCTTGCTATTCCTCAGACATTTCAGGACTCAGGGACTTTGCATTTGCTGTTCCTTCAACTGGGATGCCGTTCCCTGAAGTATAAGCAATGTCCCCTCACTTCCTTCCAGCCTTGGCTGAGATATCATGGTCTCAAAGTAGTCTCCCGAGATCAACCCATTTAAAAGTGCACACCACATCCTCCCCACCACACACACACACACACACTCCCTATTTCCCCTCGGTGCCTTGTTTTACTCCATAGCCCTTATCATCTTTAAATATGACATTTCACTTGTTAGTGCTATCTGCTTCCCTTCCTCAAGATGTAGGGCTCCCAGAGCACAGGGATTTTGTTTTGTCGTTTTTTGTTTTTTGCTCCACTGCTTTATCTCCCACACAAAGAACAGCATTTGGCATACAACAATCACTCAATAAATATTTGATGGGCTACAGTTGGTTCTTGGCTCTGCAGTACCCAGCGTTCACCAGCACGGAGACAATGCAGTCAGCCTTGGGCTCATGGGGCTGGGAGGTGAGCCCAGGGTTGGGGGGCCCTGCAGCCTTTAATTGCCTACACCTGATAGGTCTTGCTTTCCTCCCAGCCTGGGGGGGGTCTAGTATGGGGGTGAGAAAAAAATACACTTTTATCCAAAGTACATGAAATGAACAATTCAAAGAGACTTACACACCCCTGTGTTCATCACAGCATTATTCACAATAGCCAAGACATGGAAGCAACCCAAGTGCCCATCAATGAATGTAAAGAGGATATGGTATGTATATACACAATGGAATACTAGTCAGCCATAAAAAAGATAAAATCGTGCCATTTTCGACAATATGGATGGACCTTGACGGTATTATGTTAAGCAAAATAAGTCAGACAGAGAAAGACAAATACCGTATGATTTCACTCATATGTGGAAGATAAACAAACAAACATAGAAACAGAGAACAGATTGGTGGTTACCAGAGGGAAAGTGGGTGGGGGAAAGGCAAAAGGGGTAAAGGGGCATATATGTATGGTGACGGATAAAAACTAGTCTGTGGGTGATGAACATGATGCAGTCTCTACTGAAACTAATAAATAATAATGTACAGCTGAAATTGCACAGTGTTAAAAGCCAACATAACCTCAATAAAATAATTTTAAAAGAATACACTTTCCCTTTCACCTACACAGGAGTTTTAGAGTTGGAAAACCAAGAATTGACTGCCTTGGTCTTCAGGTTTTGAAGGGACCCCTCCTTCAACAGCTGAGGGGGATTCCCCTTCGCTGTCTGCCCAATGAGAAAGCCCTCAGGGCCCAAAGGAAAACTAGAGAGGGCCTGGCGAGCTTGGACCAGGAGGAGATCAAGAGAGCAAAGGCTTCCTTTCTTTGAGTGTTACCCCCCCACCCCATGTTCCACCTCTTGCTGCTAAGAGTTACTGGCTTAAGCAAATTACTTGCGTCTTAATGATAACAGTTCCAGGCGATTCAAATAAGATATAGCCTGTATTTGAATTTCAAGCATCAGGAAAGGAAACAGCTGTCCAGGAGGGCCCCTAGCACAGGGTAAAATGTAATATACTATCCAAACGTGTAGCACAGACATCTTGGGGTTTTTTTTGTTTTGGGTTTTTTTGTTTTTTTTTTTTTTGCTGAGGAAGATATGCCCTGAGCTAACATCTGTGCCAGTCTTCTTCTATTTTGTATGTGGGGGTGCCACCACAGCATGGCCACTGATGAGTGGTGTAGGTCCGTGTCTGGGAGCTGAACCCAAGCTACCAAAGCAGAGTGTGCTGAACTTAACCACTAGGCCATGAGGCTGGCCCGCAGACATCCTGTTTTAAAGGACACACAGGACAACAAGAACAACTGGTGAGTAATGAAGTTAAGACATTTGTTCTTTTCCTTTCTAACTGTAAAACCATCAGAGTTCCATATTGGCTAGGAAAAAAAAAAAAACACTTAAAATTGAAAGAAATATAGGAAGCTAGCATTTATAGCATCAGCAGGTCAAATTCTGAATTTCTAATTTATATGAAGACATTTTTCCAATAACATATCCAACTGAGAATTGCCCAAAGGTTTTAGGTCAGGTCAGGGCCAGGCCGAGGCAAACTTGGGACGTGTCTCCACTGATTTTCATGTCCTCACCCCCTCGACCCGGATACTGTGCCCACTGTGGTTCTGGTGTCCTCATCAGGTGATGATGGTGCCATGCCATTACTGGAAGCCCAGGGACGAAGTGTGCTACAGGCCACACATCCTTGGGAAACATCTCAAGGCCAGAGCAGTAAATTTCCAGAACTTGGCTCTCTCCTCCCTGAACCAGGCGCTCTCATTCCCTCAGGCCCAGTTTTCTAATCCAAGTTAATTCAACAGCTAAACGAATTCCCCAGAGCTCCCCCTCAGTTGACTCAGGCCTCCTCCCGTGCCGTTTCATCCACCGCAGCTCCACGTGGCTGTCAGTCACTTAAAACGCAAACCAGCTTTACAAACCTTTCCAGGGCTCTCCTTCACTTCCAGAAGTGGTCCTCAGCCTCGTGGCAGATGAGAAACAGCCCTGGAGATTTTAGTACATACCAGTGAACGGGATCCAGGCAGAACCCACCAGTTCAGATTTTCGGCTTCTGAGCCGACTCTAATGTGCAGCGGTGGTTGGGAACTCCGGCTGACAGAGCCCCGACTCCTCAAGCAGCATACAAGGCTTCCTCAGTCGGGGCTCACCCTTCCCATCTCATCCCTCACTGCACTTTCTCAATACTACCCGCATGGCACACTGATGGTGTTCCCTGAAGACACCTGATTGGTTCACGCCCCCATGGCTTTGTACATCTCTCTGTTGATCTAGAATCTAACTACTCAAAGTGTGGTCCACAGACCAGTAGCATCGCCCTTCCCAGGGAACCCAGAGCTGCAGAATCGGAATCCGCATTTCAGCAACATCCCCGGCTGATCTGTATGAACATTCAAGTTTGAGAAACGCTCTAGATGCTTTCCCAGCTTGCATCTCTGGAGAATTCACATTCACGCTTCCGTCCCCAGCTCAGGTGCCTCCTCTTCTGTGAAGCCTTTCCCAGCCCCACCCTCTTCACCCCTGACCCTCTCCTCCCCGGAACTGATTCCTCCTTCCTTTATGCCACCACTTTTGTAGAACCCAGGAACTGAAACCAACGTCATTCCCTGTGCCTCATTAAATACGACAAAGACCACACAGAAATGAGCCAGCTGCTCACTTTAGGAAATACATGTTCCTAGAAGAAAAGACTGTGAACCAAGTAAATAATTTACTTAGCCAGACTCACAGCTTGAGCATCAAGAGTGGCCTCGAGGCCCTTACGCCACTGTGCCCACCAATCCAGAGAAAGCTAGGAAGGCAAACCTCTGCCCAGTGTTGATCCCACCTTGCAAGACTCACCTTAAAATCACCCAGCCCAGGCCCTGAAATAAGTACCCTGCCCTAATTTCCTTTTCTGAGCCGCTACTAAGACTGTCAAGGTGATGTTCTCCACCACGGCAGTAGATCTAACAAACAGCTTTGTTGAATCAACAAGTTTTTCTGGTGGCCTTTCAGACAGTGGACAGGCAATACCCCTATCACAGAACATTGCAATTATTTATTTGCATGGCAAATAGCTCCCCACTACCAGGCCACTGCCCCCCTTCCTGAATACACACACACACACACACACACACACCCTGCACCCACCCTGGGGGGCCTTGCCTAAACCAAAGTAAGGGTAACAAAAGAGAGCCTTGGGAAGCAATCTAAACGAAGAAAGAGACATCTTTTAGCCTGGTATCACAAAGGAGCAATAAACATTGGCAGGAAGAAAAGTCTAATTGTTGGAGCTACTCCACCCTAAGGCCAAACCAAGAAGGGGCCTCTTTTCATACCGCCTCCTCCTGCAGCGCTCAACACTGCCCAACGACCCCCTCCACACACACACACACACACACACACACACACACACACACACGCCGTACACTCACACACAGAGAATCAAAATGACTGAAACCCTGAACTGGAGGCCAGAAAAGAGAGAAATAGAAAGGAAGGGTTGGAAGGGCCAGGGAGTGGTAGAAAGAGAGGAGGGGCCCAAGAGGAGAAGTTTCCCATCAGTCAGGAGAGAAACAGTCCTTGCTGAAGGCCAGACTCCTACTCATCCCTCATGCTCCTCAGGCCCCTCCTCCGGGCCCCGCCCCCTGGAGGAGCTGAGGACAACGGAATCGAATAGGGTAGAGGAGCCAGTTCCAAACCCAGATGGCCTCATGGAACTTTGTGGATGGAATATTCAACCTGAACCCAAAATTAAAGACTCTTTTGTATCGTGTGTACATTCTTAGAGATTTATTTTTTTGTACTTGATCACTCAATTGTATATATATTTGTGTATATATACATGCACACAGATATATAGATACATATGTATATATAAAAATATAGGTATATACAGATATATATCAATAAATATATAATGTTAATATGGTATATACATACCAGTGTGGCTACCTTTGTGTAATATTGTTTCTATCTCTCCAATGTTTCTGTGCTCTCTCTCTCTCTGTATGTGTGTAGCTCCTTGACAGCTACCAAACAGAGAAAATGTAGGGGAAAAATTAAATAATAAAGACAACAGGAACTTTTGGGCTCATACTGAAAGGACAGGAGCAAGAATCATGGCAAATGACTCGAAGTTTCCATGACTGTAGTATGAAAAGAATTTTCTTGGATTTATCTAAAACTTTCTTTCTAATCCAAACATAAAAATATTATCAGGTAATTTTTCACCACCGATGTGTTAATTATCTGTCTCTACCAAACAGATTACCCTGAAATTTAGTAACTTAAGACAACGAACATTTATTTTCTCACTCAGTTTCTGAGGATTAGGAATCTGGCAGTGACTTGGGTGGATAGTTCTGAACTGGGTTTCTGGTTCTCTCATGAGGTTGCAGTTAAGATGCTGACTGGGCCTGGAGTCATCCGAAGGCTTGACTGGGGCTGGAGGATCCACTTGCCAAAGGATTCACTCAAATGGTTGTTGGCAGAAGGCCTGGGTTTCATGTGGGCCTCTCCATAAGACTGCTCACAACGTCCCCCCAGAGTTCAGCATCCACAAGGAAGAGCAAGCAGAAAGACACAGTGACTTTTATGACCTGGCCTCTGAAGTCACACACTGTCACTTCTCCTCGATTCTATCCATTAGAAGTGAGTCACTAAGTCCAGCCCACTCTCAAGGGGAGGGGAATTACACTCCACTTTTTGAAAATAATGTTAAATACTTTGTGGACATACTTTAACCGTCATATTCCTCCCACTTGCAAAATACTGTCATCCTTCTCAATACCTCCCAGAAGTCTCAAGCCTATACAGCATCAGCTCTGGAGTCCAGGACGTCATCCTTTAAATCAGGTCCCAATGCAGGCGAATCTCCTTAGGTGTAGTCTTTAAGTGCAGATCTCCAAGTAGAGTTCCTCTCTGTCTGAAGTCCTGTGAACTAAAGACATTATCTGAAATGTCTATGTTATTCATTGCTATGTAACAAATTACTCCGAAACTTACTGGTTGAAAGCAATTTCTCATCTCAGTTTCTGTGGGTCAGGAATTCAGAAGTGGGTGGATGGGTATGACTCAGTGTCTCTCATGGGGCTGTAGTCAAGATATCAGCTGGCACTGTGTCACTTGGATGGCTTGATGAGGATGGAGGAACTACGTCTAAGATGACTCAACGACATGGTTGTTGGCTGGTGGCCCCAGTTCCTCACCATGTGGACCTGTCTGTAGGTTGAACAGAACCACCTTGGTAAGATATGGAAGAAAACTACACAAGAGCATGAATCCAGGAGGCAGGGTTGATTGGGGGCCATCTCGGACAGGTCAGCACACCTGCTAATGAATTAATGTTAGAAGCTGGACCCAGGAGCACTGTCAGAGGCTGTAGATTCTTGTAACGTTTCTGCCACTCTTCATAGCATCTTGATACAGTAACAAAATTTGTGGGTGACAGGAAAATGGGGATCATAATAACTGTTTCTACCAGATTAATGATCATGATTGAATGATGATCAGCGACTGAGAAGATCTGTGTGAAAACAACCCATAGAAATCCAGGCACTGTGGGCATGTGCTTACCTGAGAGGGCACTTTGAAGTCACGTGAACCTGGCGATTGTAAATCCCACTTCCAGCTATGTGGTCTTGGAAAAATCATTGGCTTTGTCTATGCCTTGGTTTCTTCAACTTCAAAAAGAGCACGTGAGAGCTACTTTAGTGAGTTTTTATGGGATTCAAGATTATATATGTAAGGTAAATAGCAACTATTGATCAATTGACAAATTGTAACTATTGTAAAGATTACTTCATATTTCATGATATTGTATGGTCACCATCTGAGTTGATGTCTTTCAGTTTTTAGAAAGAAATTTTTAAATTCATAAAAAAGGTGAATCTCTGCCATATAATAACTCATATAGCCATATTTCAGAAAATCAATAAAAAAGAAAAAAATCATCCATTACCCTACAACTCTAACACAATCTCATCACCATCTCTCCTTCCAGTCCTCTTTCCATGCACTTCTCCCATAACTGAAGTCAGAGGGTAGAGAAAAGTTTGCTTTTTGTTTCTTTCACTTTGTATCTTAATATAGAAACTTCTTATAGAGTTTGAGCTGAAGCTTGTTCAAAGTGTGTCATGCTCAGGCCAGTGAGCTGAGGGTGGGAGTGGGAGGTGGGAGCTGGGGGAGGGAGGGTCAGTGAATGAGCAGCAAGGCTGTGTCAGCATCAGCTGAAGTTCTGAGAAGCTGAGGTCCTGGAGAGTACCAAAGGCCAATGAGGGGAGACAGCAGTGGGGGTTAAGAGATCCTGCAAGTTGTGGTCTAGGCATAAAAGGTTCTTAACCAATCCAATCTTTGGCTCAATTCCTCTTCTATAAATCATAGATGTTACATGCACCTACCTTTATAGGGTTGCTGGGACAATTAGTCAAATTAGTATATGTAAAGTGCCAAGCACATAGTAAAGATGTTATTACTACAACGGTAAGAGTCAATGAGTCAGCATGTAGGATGTCCCAAAAAGTATTTAGCAGCCTAGAAGAATTCTTAACGGACTTCTTAAACATACAATTTATGCCCTAAAATTTCATAACTAATTTCTGTAATATAGGAAAGTCCATTTGGACATCAGCTTAGCGTGGGTTGATCATTCATCCAAACCATTGGTAACAAACCCCAATGCCTACAGGATTGAAGTGGGGAACCTAAGGACAGGCTGCAGGGAGGCGCATGCAACCTGGAGAGCGCAACCCCACCTCCAGGGGGCGGCAGCTACTGGACTCGGGGTTGCTCTGCCAAAGTGTAGACCAGGGTTGCCAGATGATAGCCAGAGAGAATTTTTTCAACAATCCTCAGAATTAATGCGCTATCCCACACAAGTAAGGTGATGCTACTAGGATGTTTTTGGACATTGACACACACGAAAATCAACAGTGGTTCGCTCACAGGGCTCCTAGCCCTGTGATAGGGAGCAGAGTTAGACTTTCTGCTTTATCCCCAGCTACTGGGAAGTTATTTGATGTAAATCTTAAAATATGGTTAATTTATAAATTAAATAAAAAGTACACATTGACATTCAAATTGTTTCAAGAAGTCCTACACTGGAGCCAAGAAACCCATTTAATTTTACTCAACCCGGTGGTTCCCATCCCATTAGATCTGGAAGCTTTGTTTTCCACATAAAATGTATTCTACAGAACACACTTTGGGAAAGGCTGCCCAGCTTTTAAAAGGGAAGACCCAGGGGCCGGCCTGGTGGCACAGCGGTTGAGTTCTCACGTTCTGCTTCAGCAGCCTGGGGTTGGCTGGTTCGGATCCCAGGTGTGGACATGGCACGGCTTGGCACACCATGCTGTGGTAGGCGTCTCACATATAAAAAAGTAGAGGAAGATGGGCATGGATGTTACTTCCTCAGTCTTCCTCAGCACAAAGAGGAGGATTCGCAGCAGATGTTAACTTAGGGCTAATCTTCCTCAAAAAAAAAAAGATAAAAGGAAGGCCCAAACAAACCAATCAACAAAAACAAATAGAATTCTGTTATGGTGCCATGCCCTGGGTACCCCAGAGGTGTTCCTGTAATGGTACTGATGGAACTCTGTCATCTGCCTGAGGTCCGGGCAACATGCTAGAGCTTTAAAAATGTGAGTTTATCCCTGAATCCTTGGAAAACATATATTTTTTTAACTACTTCTCTAACAGTTGCCTTATGACAGCAGCTTTAGGAGTCTGTGAAAGATACAGAAATATCTCTCCTAACGTGGCTTGAATCCTTTACATTTGGCATTGTTGGAATACAGCAAATTGCACTGCGCTCTAAGCTGTAAATGCGCTATGATGAGTTATAATGACAAGAGCATAGTTTTCACTTGCTTCTCTCTTATCTTTCTTACTAGTTTGCAAACAGGGAGAGTAGGGTGTGGTAGCCTTCGATCCCTTATCTGGAAAATGAGCCTAATAGTATTTCTCTTGCAGAGTTTCCTCAGCCAGAATTTTTTAAAGATTAAATAAAAAAGGGAAGGTGTGTACCATTCCTAAAACAATACGTGAGATGTAGCAGTATCTAATAAATGACAACTTTTGACATTATTTCTGCACCTCTGGTTAACATTAAACTCTTGGAGGATGGAGAGACTCGTGAATCCTAAGACGGACAATCACTAGAGTAAATCACAGCCTTGCAGTGTTTGTGGTTAGTTGAAAGTTTTTAAAGGGCTGGAAGAGTTCTTACAAATTGTCTTCTACAGATGAGAAAAAGAGAAACTGAGGCGGAGAAAAATTACGCAACTTGCTCATGTTTTCCACAAGAGCATAAATTACCAGCATACAACATTTGGATCCCACACTAAGAACGCGCTGAAAAGTTAAAAACTGAACGTGACTCCTTTCTAAAGTGAACACATCCATAAATCTTCACTTTGCATGGTCTCAGGGATGCTGTAACTTACACACATTTGCATGGTTAATAAATTTGAACTTCTGATATACTATGTAAAATCTCTGCAAATGTTCCCAGTATTTTGTTTAAATCCTTGTTTGCGTGAATTTCACAGTCAACAGGTCTTCTTGGTCAAGCATCGAAGTAGGCGGGCAGCAAAGCATCAGCCAGTCACATCACTAGGTGGCGCTAAACCCATTGGTGGAGGATCTGGGAAGCCGGCAGCGTGTGGGACAACAGAAGGTTGTGGAACACAGAAGTTTGACGTTCTGCTTCCATTTTAAATGTTCATACTGGTACATCAAAGCAGCTGAATTAAATATGCCATTATCCCGCGACCTTAAATCTAACTGAATTTAATAAAAGCAGAGCAGCTGGAGAAGTGGCCGCCAGCCCAGCATCTTGGGGCTCTATTATGGACTGAGGGAGGATCCTGACAGAATCCAGTCTCCCGACTCTAGACGCCCCCCTATCAGAACAGGAAGTGAACATATTCTGGATCTTCTTTCTAAGAAAAAGTCGACCATTCGTAATATTATTTAGAGATAACAGGAGCTGAATAGGATGAGCTGGTCAAAGAGGACCATTTCTAGAACTTAAATATAAGAGGCTATAATGAGGGATAAAAAGGGAAATGGAAGAGGACGAAGAACACATGGAAAGTAAAATCAGAAAGAACAGCAAATGTTTCAGAACAACGAAATGTTGTGAGTCTGGAAATGAGACATTGAGGAGAACTCAGAGTTACAAAATTTCAGAGCTGGAAGGAGCCTTATAGGGAAGCAGAACTGGGCCTGAGAACCAAATGATTTGCTGCAAACTATGTAGATAATTAGTGGCAGACAGAGCACTAAACCCACATTGGTGCTAACCAGTGCTCTTTCCACAAAAACATGTGGCCCTCTTAATGTCTGACTGAAAAGCTGCAAAAAACCCAAGGAAATCCACCTAGAAACATCCTCCTTTTTCTCTCCACGTGCACATGTGCACACATCCACCAGTCTAACAGCGCAGGAAATTGAAGGAAGCCATCTGAAACTTCAGCGGCGGGCACCGCCGCCACAGATAACATATCAAACGAAAGCCTGGAAATCGGCGCTGTTCACATGGCCACAGGAAGCCCAACTCAAGCTGTTTGACCCTATTTAGTAATCAGTTCCATGCTCACAAAAGAATGCCAGAACAAAAACAGAAGGGAAAACACACACACACCCACACCCTTTTTCCTTAGGAAGAAGAATTATTCCAAGAAGTTTAAAGAGAGGCCCAGCTAGTGTATAGAGTTTTGCAGGAAATTTGGTGACGATTCTGTGACGCCATTGTTTTTGCCAGCCCAGGGAAGTGCATGCCAAGGCAGTCATTGGGATTATTCAAATACATCAAAGCCACAGTTTACCTCGGTTAAACTGATATTTTAGGTGAAAGTATTTTGGACCCGAACATTTCCAATAACTATGAGATGTATTTTGGTTGGATGGGAAGTGCTGGGCAGATCTGTGGTTATGCCACCCACTTATTGGCTGTGTGATCTTGGGCTAGATACCTGACTCTTCTGAGCCTCTTTCTTCTTCTGGCAAAATGGGGTTGAATAACTACTATCTCACAGGGTGGTTCTGAGGAAAAAGTGAGAGTAGAGGTCCAATACAATAGCACAAAGGAGCGTCTGGAAAGGTTGATGCTCTTCCTTGAGTTTTTCTAATTCACTTCATTGGTGTGGACCTGGCCTCAAAGAAAGAAAAAAGTGGAAAGAAAATGCTTCATTTTCTTGGGAGCCACTGCTGAGTTCTCTTAAGCCTAATCTAGGTCAGAGGTTCTCCAAACATTTGGTCTCAGAACCCACTCACACTCTTAAAAATTGAAGAGTCCGCATAGCTTTTTTTTTTAAATATGGGTTATCAATGTTTATCGTCTTAGAAATTAACAGTGAAAAAATTTTTAAATATTGATTTATTTAAAAGTCACAATAATGATGCACTACATGTTAACATAAATTATGACAAATAAGTATTTTCCAAAACAAAAATAGTTGCGTGAGGAGAGCGATGTCATTTAACGTTCTACAAATCTTTTTAATGTCGAGGTCAATGGAAAAGGGCTGGATTTTCATATCTACTCTGCTTCTACCTTCAGTCTGTTGTAATATCTTGTTTTGCTTGAAGTTTATGAAGAAAAATCAGCCTCTGTGTGGGGGAGGAGTATTTTAACAGTTGCTTAAGATCATTTCGCATATTCTTTGATACCACACCCAAACTCAATTAAGTACTAGCTTCTTAAAAGGTAATTTCAAAGTGTAATCTGCAACCTTACCAATGAACTTTTTAAACTCTCTTATATGAAATCTATGGATCTATTTTGTACTTTGAATGGATCATTTACCCAGGCATGATTTTGTAACATTTGGAAAATTTTGGTTCACTGAGTTATATAGATGTTCCAAATGTTGACATATTCTACTACACAACACCAAAAAATCACATTATTAATATGTCACACCAATCTCATCAGAGGAGTCTCTATAAGGAAGCTGTCAAGCTTACTGTGATGGACACAAGTTTGCCATCCTCATTTTCTCTTGAAAGTTAAAATGTTGTCATTGGCAATGGCCACTGTCAGTTGTTTTGTTCTACTTGAGGTAACAAGCTCACTTTATTCTTTTCGAGAAAATATCTGTCAAATATCCAAGTCTAAACAACTATAGTTTGTCTTTCATTCTTTAAAATAAAAATGTGCTCCATGGAAAAAAAAAAGGATAGTTCAGCTCACAATTCAATTGCCAAGTGCTTTTCCTCATGAAAACCAATTTTACTATTCAGTAGAAATGCTTTCTGTGTATTTCCCATTTCACCACACAGTGACATGTACTCAAAGGTCGAGATTTAATAAAATTTACTAATAAGTTTTACTGATTTATCAAGGACATTCTTAAATGAAACTGGAATCTGTTTTACTGGGAGTGTGTGGTGACAATTCGGTGGCACTGCCTTTGTACATGCCAAGGAGACAGCAGTTTTACCCTCCATTGCTTTTGCACCATCAGTGGAAATGTCAACACAGTGAAAAAGTCAATATCTTAATACTATTATGAAAATAGTTTTAACCTTACAGACCCCCTGAAAGGGTCTCGGGGACAACCCCCCACCTCCCCCTAGACCACACTTTGAGAACCTCTGCTCTAGGCTCCTTTCCACACCTTAATGTTCCACTTTCCTCAGCTCTCCAGCCCCCTGATGACCTCTGGATACTCTAAGTTCCTCTCTGGAAGCACTCAATAGAATGTCCTATTTTCCCAAGTTCTCTGATTGACAATCGACTCTACCCTCTAATTTCAACTATTAAAAAAAAATTGTGTACCTATTATATGCCTAACACCATTCTAAGCACTGAAAACACAGTAGTTAACAAGACAAGCAAAGTCCTTGCCCTCCTGGCCCTTATATTCTAGAGGGTGAAGAATAGATAATCAACTTTTAATTAAGGTACAAGATAATTTCGAACAATTTTAAGCCCTGTGGTAACCATAAAAACCAGACTGATGTGAGCAAGAGTGATGAAGTGAGCCAGTAGTGAGATGACCCCAAATTGGGAGATGTCAAGTTTGTGCACCCAATGCGAGTATTTGGTAATTCATGGGGAGAAATGGGGATGGTTGAAGTTTCCAGTGAGAATCTGGCTAAGGTAGAACTGGAATACCTCTGGAAAGCTGGGAAGAGAAGAGAGGAGAAGGCACGGTTCTTTGTATCTGAAAGGACTGCTACCTTACCCTTTCCAGGGAGGATGGTACCTCACTAGTCTTCCAAGAGGAATAGCAAGGCACTGGGGGAAATGACCTAAGAGCAGCTAGGGAGGAGAGAGGAAGCCACTCTGCCCCGTGAGGGCCAACGTGGGAGAGCTGATGTTACTAGCTGCTGCTTGTTCTGCCTAGAGGCTAGTGGGAGAAGGGGGCAAGGATGGAACTGAGGTTATCTGTAATCTGACACTTCCATTACCCTGGCTGCAATACCCAATTTACAGCGACATCCAGAAACTGGCTGTCGCTTCTGCTTTGGAGTATTTCAGACCCACCTCTACAGCACACTAACATTTTTCATCTATATCAGTATTCACCTAAAACAGGTAGCTAGGGCAAAAAAACCCCACAAGTAAAAATAAAACACAAAGAAATCATACATAACTTGAAAGAACGGCTTGGAGGACCCACTGAGAAAATCACCTTGCCGTGGAGGAAATACGCCACTCACTGGAGAAAGTTCCTCTGGAATGAATTCTGGCCTTGTTTTCTCCTCCCCTTTACCCTAGCACGATGTTGCTGTTGTTCATGTGGAAGGAATGTGTCCTCTGCAGTGGGGGCTGCATCGCCCAGGCAAGTTTCCGGTGTTTTCCTCTGATGAGCTGCTCTCCTCAGTGCTGGGAATGGTCTTCCTCGCCTCGAGTTCAGCCTTTCACTTCTCCCCCTGTGATCTGTTTCCTTTGAGTTCATGCTCCTTCCTACATGCTTCACTGAAGAGGCACAATTCTGTCTCATGGGTTTCATGCTTTTCCCGAAAGTATGAATTATTGTAATCCCAGCAAAGATACATTTTCTCTCTTTCTCAGGTCATTTCTCTTTTAGCCACTTGATGTTTTTCAGAAGGAACCTACTGGAGAGGTCGCAGGTCACGATGCAGAACACTTCACTTTATATAGATGGTAAATATTCAAACTTTAAATCTAAAAAAATCCCCCTGCTCTAGAAATGCTCATCCAAGGCCATCCATTTAATTCCCTCTACCCACTAAATCATATGCTATTCCCCCTTCTTATTAAATCATAAAAATTCTGAGGGCAGATACCATTGATTATTAGTATATCCCTGTGGTCCCAGCCCTTGCTGACTGCTGATGCTGTTACGGTCAGGACATTAGAAAATATGGTCCCTCCACTACACAGTCTTCTTTGTGTGTTCTCAGAGGCAGTCGGGGGGTGGGGGGCGATAAGGGTGGTGGGAGGATGGGTTTTTCTCTAATCTCTATTCCGAGAGCAACGGCCCCTCTGGAAGCACCCCTTCCCCAATCATGTAACTTATTATATGGTTCCCTTTTGCGTTGGCTCTAAAATGTTTAAAGCCAAATGTATATGTCACATTTAGCAACTCTCCAGGATCTTCTTTCAAGCATCTTAAGCATTAGATACACGAAGGGCTTCATCTTACATTTCCCAGCTTCCACATCTTTTTGGCCTGACTACCACATCTTCATCATTGTTGTGCCATCTTCCTTTCTGAACTCTCACATGGTGTCTTGGCTACATTTTGTCTCCTGAAAATAGACCCCCATATAAACTTTAACAAGTTGGTCCTGCATTTCTATCACAGGGACATTTTTCACATTTGAAAATCGCATGAATCATAGCAAGCCTTCACCTGGGGCCGTGGGGTACACTTGAGGGGGAACAACACATTTTAATAAGGAAAAGGCAAGTCAGAGTCACACGGAGCAGTAGGTTTTCACAGCTGCCTGACTCAGTTTTACACCACCAGCATGCTCTAAGTAATGTGTGAGTAACCAGCCTTGGCTGCCTACTGCCTGGAATAGTATGGGGGTGGGTGGCAGCCAAGGGTGGGAAAGCTAACAGGAAATCATAGAGAAGATCAGGAAAGCTGCAGAAGAGCTGTCCAGGTTTCCTTTGCCATTCTCCGAAAGCCTTATACTTGGAGTAAATTCACACACTGCAAAGTGAAGCTAGGAAGACCAGGGTGCATTCTTGCTGGTCACTTTATTTCTATTCTTCACAGATTCTTAGCATTATATCAGCTTCAATCCTTACCTCCAGATCTTTGGTTTCTTGAAATGGGGCTTGCTTTCTGTCTTGCTGGGTCTGCTTGATCCCTTGCTTTGAGTGTTTCTTTATCCTTTGAGAACCCCATTAAACAGTGGCTCTGTCACTCCTTGCTGAACTAGTAGCCAGTGGTGGGCATGGGAGAAGGAGCGAAGACTGCAATCAGAAAGATCTTGTCAGGGGCTGGCTCAGTGGCACAGCCGTTAGGTTTGCACGTTCCACTTCTCGGTGGTCCCAGGTTTGCCGGTTCGGATCCCGGGTGCAGACATGACACCGCTTGGCAAAAGCCATGCTGTGGTAGGCGTCCCATATATAAAGTAGAGGAAGATGGTCATGGATGTTAGCTCAGGGCCAGTCTTCCTCAGCAAAAAAAAAGAGGAGGACTGGCAGCAGTTAGCTCAGGGCTAATCCTCCTCCTCAAAAAAAAGAAAGATCTGATCAAAACCACATTGTTGCTTAAAATCAATATTAAGTGAATACACTGAAAGTTGTCTTTGTAGCCCAAATCTTAATTTCTCAAATACTTTCCTTTAAGTTTTCCATTCAGTTTTTTTGGTATAATTAAGCTCACAAAGAGAAATAAAAGGAGCTGAAATCCTAACCAATGTATAATTTCTATTATGTAATAGCAGCTGATTTCTTTGTAGATGAAAATTTATCCTGTTTTGTAACCTTCCACCCAGGGCCTCCATGGAAGGTAGTAAGCATTCATAATGTCAGATAGGAAAAAGCTGAGATTTCACATTTTGGGTATTTTTCTTTGGCTCTGTATAGCCAAAGCATGAAGCATTCACACAGCTTCCCTGAGAAGACCAGTTTGCATTTAAATTGTTTACTGAAGCCAGCACGCACACTCTGGGGGTTTAAGGAAGAGGAAACTGTCCTCAGCTTAATTCCCAGAATATAGAATTCGAGTGCGTGGGAGGAATCAAGTGGACTTGATAAACACATGACATTCACACTGGGGGGACAACAGATACATGGCTTCAGCAGTAAACTTCCTAGGTTGGATGAGGATATTTCCTATATAAGAGGAACAGAGCAGCACAGTGGAAAGAACAGTACATTCAAAGGTATTTTGATAGACTGAACTTTGCTCTTGGCTCATGGCACTTTAAAACTGTCACTTGAAAAGTTGAATGTGTAAGGAAAAGAACTTACTCCCCCAAAATGTTATGAATAACGTGGCAGTGAACAGAACAACTGCTCTGGTTTATAGTCTGGAAAGCAGGCACCAAACCAGAGTCAAGGTACCTGAAACTCAGTGTTAATCACCTGTCCATCCCCACTGTGCCCCATCCATACCGTATTTGTCAGGGTTCTCCTGAGAAAGAGAAGCAATCAGCTGTATGAGCCATCTCCCTGATGTTCTGATTACCTCTAGCCTAGTCACATGGAGAGACAGGCCTCAAGTAGCTTATGGTACCCAAATCAGCACATTTCCACAGAGAAGGGCTCCTGCTCTAACAGTGAACGGGCTGCTTAGGAATTTAGAACCAAGGAGTAAAGGAAACGCTTCTGAAATTGCTAGGAGCTCACAGAGAGGCTTCCAGAAAAATAGGCTCTAGTGCCATCCTTCACTCTTTGTTCTTTGTTGTTGTTGTTTTTTCAAAGATTTTTAAATTTATTTTTCCTTTTTCTCCCCAAAGCCTCCCGGTACACAGTTGTATATTCTTCGTTGTGGGTCCTTCTAGTTGTGGCATGTGGGACGCTGCCTCAGCGTGGTTTGATGAGCGGTGCCATGTCCGCACCCAGGATTCGGACCAACGAAACACTGGGCCGCCTGCAGTGGAGCACGCGAACTTAACCACTTGGCCGTGGGGCCAGCGCCGTTCTTTGTTGTTTTTTAAGAACTGGTCCAGGAAGGAAATGATGTCCAGCGTCTTCGGAAGAGTATCAGAAGAGGGTCATTGAGGACGAATGAGAGTCAAACCACATTCACATCTTTCCCTAAACTTGGTGCCCCAATTTGCTACGGGATTCTTTTTACCCTGGTTTGTTGTATTACTTTGCTTGGACAAACTACCACAAACTGGGTGTCTTAAACAACAGAAATCTACTGTTTCACAGTTCTAGAGGCCGGAAGTCGGAAATCAAGATGCTGGGAGGGTTGATCTATTCCAGGTCTCTCCCCTGGGCCTGAAGATGGCCATCTTCACATCCACATGGTCTTCCCTTAACGGATGTCTATCTCAAATTTCCTCTTCTTATAAGGACAGAAGGACAGTCCTATTGGATTAGGGGCCGACCCTAATGACTGCATTGTAACTTCATTACCTCTGTAAAGATCCTATTTCCAAATACAGTCACATTCTGAGGTACTGGGGTTAGGACCTCAACATATGAATTTAGGAGACACAGTTCAACGCATCATACTTGTTCTCTGCATATATGGCTGTTAGTTTTCCTTCACCGCATATGCAATAAACCAATATTATAGAAAACTGGCATTTCTATAGTGCTTTATATTTTGAAGGAAGTTTCAGATCCAGATGACAATTTCTTGGATAGAATGGACTCCATCTTATTTATCTTTGGATAGTCAGACCCTAGAGCAGTGCCTTACCCATAACACTCGATAAATGTTCACGGAACGGACTAGTTATTCTC
This sequence comes from Equus asinus, assembly GCF_041296235.1. NCBI lineage: Eukaryota > Metazoa > Chordata > Mammalia > Perissodactyla > Equidae > Equus > Equus asinus. Next base: position 15,651,147 of record NC_091816.1, read on the forward strand.
TCATTTTATCCTTTTCCCATCTCTGTATATTTCCCTGAACATCCAGAGGAATGCATACAAAGTATTGATTCCCTTTGCTTGGTTCAATCCCAAGGCTTCAAGGAGATAAAATCAATACATGTGAGACACTAAACACCATGATGATTCCTCAGCCCTGAATCCATACATCCAATATGATGGGTGTTTCTTTCAGGCAATGTTCCACAGGGAGGAAAAGGGTAAATGTTTTAGTTCAGTTCTGATAACATGCAGATCTATTTCTGTTTTCTGTCTGACTCCCTGTATATGAGGACTTTCAACACAAGGAAGGCAATTTGTCTTAGAAATGTTTTCTTTCACTTAAGTTTTTGTTTGTTTCTTTTGCTTTCTGAACTTGTAGTTCACTGGCTGAGCCAAATAATTAAATCATGAATCTGGCATTTTAAACATCTAGAATGTATCTTTTTAAAGTTGCCTTTATATGTGGAGTGTATTTGAAACAAAGGTCCAGCCAAAGACAAATCTTTAGACTTGCAGTGAATAGAATTGAGTTCTTATGAAACCCTAGGTGTCATGTAATTTATTTCTACCAAAGTACAGTAGACGCATAAAGCCAGTAGCTTGTTTCCCATGAGGCTCGGAGGGGTACTGTACCGTGAAGAGGTTTATGCGGATACAGACCTAGAACTTCAAAGATTAACTCTGTCGTGTTGGATCAAGCCCAGGAAAAATTGGCCTCCAAGTTGGGTGACCTTAAGAGTCATATTCATTGTCCTTCATAGTTCAGAGTCATCCTTCTCTACCAAAGGGACATAACTCTCAAGTAAAATAGATAATCACTTCCTAAGTGATATTGCTTCCTAAGAAGTAAACAAACTGGTATGAGGAAAAAGAATAAAGGGACGGAAGGCCCTTTCTCAGTTGCATAGAGGAAGATTTTTGAAGACGGTAACACTTAAGCTGAGATCTAAAGACTAAGAAGAAGTCAGCTTTGTGAAGCTGAATTTACACTTAGCGATAAATAAGGCGAAGGAGAGTGGGATGAGGGAGATGGAGAAATCTTGTGGGACTCCCAAGCGTCTGCCTCGTGCACTTGGCCTGGTGATGCTTACATTCACAGAGTCAGCAGAAAGTGGGGAGAAGGAAAGGTATGCAGGAAAATCAGAAGTTACGTTTTGGACATGTCATGTTTGTGATGACTATGAGAATTCCAAGGAGAGATGTGAAATAGGTAGGTATGAGTCAGGGTCCCAGCAGGAAACCAGCGTAATGTGAGCAGAGGTTAATAAGAGGACTATTTACAAAGGTATGAGCAGAGTTTAGGAAGAACAGAGATGGTGCAGTACCCTGAAGCTGGTGACAGTGGAGAGGCATTCTCATGCCTAGGCCTGAGGAGCAAGGGAAAGAGGCAGTGACTAGATGAGAGAGAGAGAGAGAGAGAGAGAGTCAGAGTTCAAGTCGGAGTTAGATGGAGAGGGCCTTCTGACAGGACCTGTGGCCTTCAGTAGAGACACAGCCAACCTGAGATGAGCCAAGAAGAGGGAGCTGGGATAATAACTTTACTGACCTCACTCTCCTCGTGCTTTTCAGTCTTCTGCTGGAAGCTTCTATTGGGCAAACCCAGCTGGAAGTCAGAGAGTCTTCTGATGTAGCCCACAAAGGTCAAAGTATCAGGGCAGAGAGGAGGGTTGACAGGAGTTGAGAGTGGACCTAGAAGGACAAACAGAAAATACACAGCAGAAGGCAGTTGGATGTACAAGTCTGGAGCTCGAGAGGTGTTGAGAGATGTTGGAAATGATTGGTATATGGGTGGGAACTAAAGCTTTGGAAATAGAGGAGGTCATGGAAGGAGGGAGAACGAGGAGAAGGGACTGAGCACTAAACTCCAACATTAGAGCTTAGCTAGAGAACAGAGAGCACTTTACAAAGGAGATTGGAAAGGAGTAGACAGACACGTAGGAGAAAAAACAAGATAGCGTGGTGTCACAAAATCAAAAATAAGACATGGTTTCAACAGGAAGAAGTGGTTATTTGATTCTCTTGAGTCAAATGCTCCTGAGAAGTTGAGTAACAGAAACGTGCCTTTCGAATTTGGCAAGCTTATTCAACAAGTATGCCAAGCACTGTGCTTGCGGGTTGCAAAGATGAGTAAGCCCTTGATTTTGAGGACCTCCCAATCTAGACAGGGAACTGGATTCCATGTTATGGGATGACCGCTCTGATAGAAATAGGAACAAGTGCCTTTTGAGAGCAGAGACGGTCCTGGGAGAAGTTTCCTAAGAACAATCAATTCTATACATGGTATATAAATTCTTCAGAATAAGGAGGGCTAGTACTGGAAAAATCTGGCACTTCAAAGAAGAGGAAAATGAAACTCAGAAAAGTAAAACAACTTGCCACTCCTTGACTCAGTACCCCATTGGAAGGATACTGACAATCTGAATACTCTGATTTCAGAACTTCTTGATCAGACCTTCAGAGGATAAACCTACAACCTATGCTTTATTAGAATGAAAGTGTCATTTATTTAAAATTTTTCTGTGAAAGTGATATATTTATGCCAGAAATTCTTAACAATAAATATAAGATAGAGAAGAAAATTAAAATCACACATAATCCACACCCCTAACTTTCCAGTGTGTTTTTCCAGTTTTTCCCTGAGTGCATGCCTGTTTGTATAAACATTTCTCTTTAAAAAATGTTTTATACACAGTCAACAGAATGAAAACCTCAGAACAGGATAAAATATTCACAAATCATTTACTTGATAACAGGTTAATATCCAGAATATATAAAGAACTTCTACAACTGCTCAACAACAACCACCAAAAAAAAGGATCCAATTAAAAAATGGGCAAAGGACTTGAATAGACATTTCTTCAAAGAGATTTACAAATGGCCAACAAGCACTTGAAAAGATCACTAATCATTAGTGAAGAGCAAATCAAAACCACAGTGAGTTGCCACCTCACACTCATTAGGACGGCTACCATCAAAAAACCAGAAAAGAAAAAGTATTGGCAAGGATGTGGAGAAATTGGAATCCTTGTGCACTGTTGACGGGAATGTAAAATGGTGCAGCCTCTATGGAGAACAGTTTGACAGTTCCTCAAAAATTAAAAACAGGGGCTGGGGCTGGCCCCGTGGCCGAGTGGTTGAGTTCGTGCACTCCACAGCAGGCGGCCCAGTGTTTTGTTGGTTCGAATCCTGGGTGCGGACATGGCACTGCTCATCAGGCCACGCTGAGGCAGCGTCCCACATGCCACAACTAGAAGAACCCACAACGAAGAATACACAACTATGTACCGGGGGGCTTTGGGGAGAAAAAGGAAAAAATAAAAAATCTTAAAAAAAAAAAAAATTAAAAACAGGGGGCCAGCCCCACGGCCAAGTAGTTAAGTTTGTGCACTCCTGCTTCGGTGACCTGGGGTTTCCCTGGTTCAGATCCTGGGCGCAGACATGGAACCACTCATCAAGCTATAGTGAGGTGGCATCCCATACAGCACAATCAGAAGGATCTACAACTAGAATATACAACTATGTTCTGGGGGGGGGGGGGTGCTTTGGGGAGAAGAAGAAGGAAAAAAAAAAGAAAAAGAAGATTGGCAACAGATGTTAGCTCAGGTGTCAATCTTTAAAAAAAAAAAAATTAAAAACAGAACTACTGTATAACCCAACAATTCTATTTCCGGGTATACATCTAAAAGAATTGAACACAGGGTCTTGAAGAGATATTTGTATGCCTATCTTCATAGCAGCATTATTCACAATAGCCAAAAGGTAGCAGCAACCCAACTGCCCATCGATGGATAGATGGATAAACAAAATGTGATATATACATACAATGGAATATTATTTAGCCTTAAAAAGGAAGGAAATTCTAATACATGCTATAACATGGATGAACCTTGAGGATATTATGCTAAGTGCAATAAGTAGTCACAAAAATACAAATACTGTATGATTCCACTTATATGAGGTACCTAGAATAGTCAATTCATAGAGACAGTAGAACAGTTGTTGCCAGAGGTTGAGGGGAGGAAGGAACGGAGGCAGGGATATTGCTTAACAGTATAGAGTTCTAGTTTTGCAAGATGAAGAGTTCTGGAGATTGGTCACACAACCATGTAAACATATTTAATGCTACTGAACTGCACACTTAAAAAATGGTTAAGATCACAAATTTTATATTACATGTATTTTACTATAATTAAAAACTAAAATTAAAAATTAGGGGCCAGCCAAGTGGCATAATGGCTAAGTTCGTGTGTTCTGCTTTGGCAGCCAGGGGTTTGCAGGTTCAGATCCTGGGCACGGACCTAGCATCACTCGTCAAGCCGTGCTGTGGTGGTGCCCCATGTAAAAATAGAGGGAGACTGGCACAGATGTTAGCTCAGGGCCATTCCTCCTCATACACACACAAAGAATTAAAATGTTTTATAATTTGTTTTATTTCATTTAATAATATCAAGTGAACATCTTTTCATATCAATGAACTTTTTTTGTATTATTATTATTTTAGGGGTTACACAAGAGTATTTTATTATCACATAAATTATTTAACCAAATCACTGTTTTTGGAAATTTAGGTTTTCTACAAAGCTAAACATCATAAACAAACTGCAATAAACATCATTGTAGCTACATCTTGGCCAAGTGTGCAATTATTTCCTTAGAATAAATTCCTAGAATGGAATTGCTGGGTCAAAGGAGTGGGGAGCTGTGTCAGGAGTGAGGTAGGGTGGGAAATGCAAAATGAAAGCTGAAATATAAAAACAAATCAGCAGGGGCCAGCCTGGTGGCACAGTGGTTAAGTTCATGCACTCTGCTTTGGCAGCCTCGGGTTCGCTGGTTCAGATTCCGGGTGCGGACCTACGTACCACTTATCAAGCCATGCTGTGGCAGGCATCCCACATATAAAGTGGAGGAAGATGGGCATGGATGTTAACTCAGGGCCAGTCTTCCTCAGCAAAAAGAGGAGGATTGGTGGCAGATGTTAGCTTAGGGTTAATCTTCCTCCAAAAAAAAGAAAAAGAAAAAAAAAACAATCAGCAGAGAACTGAAGTGGGGTATGATATAAATTAAGTGCTCTACAAAATATTTCTGGTTAGTGAAAGGGAATGTTATTTATCCATTCATTGATTCCTTACATAAATTGTACTACGACTCTGCTATGCACCATTGTCTTAGACACTGTGATATCCAACTGTCTTATTAGACATTCTCTCATCCCTCAAGGAGCTTAAAGACTAGGGAAAAGGAAAGCAAGTAAATGAACTTCAGTGCAGCTTAGTACAGGAGGGAATGGAGGAATGCCCGAGGGCTGATGGGAGCAGAAGTTCACCAATCAGGGCAGACTTCCTAAAGGACATGGCTGTGTGTCAGTGAGCTGAGTTTTTGAGTTTTGAGGGACAAGTCAGAGTTATTTAGACTTCGAAAGTGGATAACTACATGGGGTAGCCCATCCCCAAGATAGCCCCAATAATGCTCACCTCCTGGTACTCACACCTTTGCATAGTCTCCTTCCGCATTGGAGGACGGCTGTTCTGAGGGACCTAGAGAGAACGGCAGAGGTAACAGTGTGTGAACTCCAAGGCTAGACTATAAAAAACATTGCAGCTTCCTTCTTGCTCTCTTAGATTGCTTGCTCTGGAGGATGCCAGTTGCTGGGCCATGAGGACACTCCAGCAGCCCTGTGAAGAGGCCCACATGAAGAGGAACTGAGAGCCAGCACTGACTCACCAGCCATGTGAACAAGCCTTCTTCAAAGTGAACCCTCCAGCCCCAGTGAGTGACTGCAGCCCTGGCCAACATCTTCACTGCGGTCTCATGAGGGAACCCAACCCAGAACCCAGAGACACAATACATGTGATTGCAATTTTTAAAAGCCACTAACAAGTTTGGGGTGATTTGTTTCTCAGTTCTAGTTAATGTAACACACTACATCTTAAGCATGTGTGACTGTATCGTTGAAAATTTCTAAAAGTGGGAGATATTTGGAGAGACCCCAGAGAAGATTACAGGTAGGGGAACAGCAGGTGCTGGGGCTGGAGAGGAAAGCAGGGCCCAGATAACACGCAGCCATGGTACACACCGCCCCTCTCACCTTCTTCCTTGCCAAGGGAACCAATCTTGTTCACGTGTGAGGTGGCCATTTGGATGAGGTCACACAGGGAGGATGTGCGTCTTAAGAAGAGGAGCAGGCTGAGGGGAAAGCCTTGGCTAGGAGAAAACCCTCAAAGGGTGAGCAGAGGAAGAAAATCACAGAAGCCCAAGAAAGAGTAGCCACTCAAGTGGGAAGAAAAAGGAGAAAGTGCGATTACAAAAGCTAAAGGAAGAGTTTCACAAAAGAGGAAGTGGCCAATGGCGTCAAAGGCAACCAAGAAATCAAGCAAGGCCTGAGAACTGGGCACGAGAGTTGTCATGGTGGCAGCCACTTGTGTCCTTTGTGGAAGCAGCTTTGTTGAAATTGTGGGAACTTCAAAAGATTATGGGAGAACCTCTCACTTTATAATACCTAGAGTCCTTACAGTGGCCCACCAGGCCCCCAGCCTTCTAACACTCCATATCCTCTCTAATCTCGCCTCCTTCTCCCCTCCCACTTCCTAAAGAGTCCTTTAGCTAAACTTCCTTTAGCCACAGTGGCCTCTTCCTTGCTGTCACCTCACGTGTCTTTGCCACTTGCTTCTCTGTGCTTGGACCAGTGTCCCAACAAAGGTCCACACTGTTCCCTCTTTCACCATCTTCAGGCTGATGCCCATGTCGTCTTCTGCGTGGCCTTCCCTCACCATCCTCCAGTTGGAATGCTCCCACCCTCACCCAACACATACTCTCTAGCGCCTTCTCTGCGCTGTCCTTCTCCCTAGTGTTGATCACTCGATAGGCCACATCTTTTCCTTGCTTATCTTGCTTATTATCTGTCTCCCCTTCTCTACAATGTCAGCTTCATGAGGGTAGTGCTTCTTCTCTCAACTCTATCCCCAGAACCTAGCATTCAAGTGTTCCTAAAATATCAGTTAAGCATTGCAAAAATAAGACACACTCCTGTTTTCAAGGGACCCACGTGTCAGTGTAGGAAACTGACCTCCAACGACAGTGCGACAGGTGCGACATCTGAGGTGTGCACAAAATGTTAGAGAAGGCACCAAGGAAGGAATGACAGAGGAGGTGCACTTGAGCAGAGAACCCAGGAGCAGGAAAAGCGGACAAGTGACAGGGACATCATGTCCTGACGCATCTGGACGGGGGGGTGCGGGTGGAGGGAGGAATGGCTGCAGCCAGATTGAAAAAGGTTTTGAGGAGAGCATACTAAACAGCCTTAACTGTAACAAGTAGGGCAGCGATTTTCAAACTGTCCTCTGAAGACCCTAAGGGCTTCACTCCTGCCAGGCCACTTGGCGATGGAGCAAAGTCTGTTCCAGTCTCTACCCTCCCACATCCCCGTTTCAAACACAGCAGGCCAGCCTTAGCTATTTTATACACTGTGCTCTGATTAGTCCTTCTTTTGAAGGCTGTTCCATGGTCAGAATTTTGAAAACCATCTCTGTTGCCAATGGAAGCTGTGACCTTGAAGAATCCCCAAGTCCACATAGATCCAATGATTTCCTCTCACTACACACGAAGGCAGGCGAGGCCCTGGGAGCCAACTGCAAAAACGTGCAGGTTTTCTGGCTCAGCTTCAGGAGCAATGAGGGGCAGAAACCAACGCTGGGCTTTGGGTAGGGCTCAAACCTTATCAAGGCCCAGCAAAGGACAGCGGTACAGCAGGGCTGCGCTGCACAGAGATAGCAAGGCACGCTTCCTCGTGGCACACCTGTGATTAGCTCCTGTTGCAATCCCTCCTTCCCAAGAGATAACGCAAGTCGCTCAGGACACGCCCTCACTTAGCGGCAGACGTGGGGTTAGCTCTCCCGACTCTGGCGATTTCAGTGCATTGTTTAAAGTCCTAAACCAGCAGATAAAAACAGTGGAATGGCAGGACTGTGTGAGGTACGGGCACAGAACCGGGCGGAGGGGTGCGGGTAAAAGCAAGAAAGGAGCGGGGGAGAGGGGAGAAGAAGGCGGCCGGGGAGGGGGAGGAGGGGCGGGGGCGGGGAGGATCCATGCTCCCTGGATTTTGGCCAAATCAGGTTCCTTATCTGCAAAACAAGAGAAACTCGTGCTCTGAGCCCCTGCTACCTCTCCTTCTGGACCACTTGTTTTCGAAAAGTATAACATGTACAAATGTGCCAGATCCCCATTTTCTGTCAATTTCTAGGAGGATGTGACTAAGGTAAGGAAAGGAGGATCTTTGCTTCACTGTATCATACCTAGATCTTAACGTGCTGACCTTCAGTACTCCGCGCGGGCCTCCGGTGGCGCAGAGCGAGCCGGCCCGGCTCCCAGCTACGTGACTGCGCGCTCGCCGCGCCCCTCGCGGGCCTGGTGCGCCCCCGCCCCTGGCTCGGCTGCCTGGCCACCTGGGCAGGGCGGGTCACCCCTCTCCTCTCTCCCCCTCCCCCTCTCCCTCCTCCTTCTCCTCCTCCCCTTAACCTCCCTCTCCTCCCCCTCCCTCCTCCCGCCGCAGGCGCCCTCCCCGCGCCAAAGGGAAGCGCCGCGCGCAGAGCGCAGCAAGTCCCGGTGCAGAATTCCGCCTCCTTTCTCCATCCCAGACGTGCAAGGTCTCCGCGCCCTGGGAGCCTGGGCTTCCTCATTCTTAGACTGAGGACTTGGTGAGGCCCGCGGAGGGTCCTTCCTCCAGCTCTAAGGTCTGAGGCTGTGGTTTCGCGAACGCTGCTTTTCTGTTCTGCAAAAGCTGATAAGACCGTGTCTGGAAAGAACCATGAGTTCCTTGGGATAAAAGTGCGGACTGAATTTTGTCACCTGTTGCTTACAAAATCTACTAAAATGGCATTTTAAAATCAATGTTCATTTAGATGTAATAACCATAATAACATTTCTATAGAGCTTACTAATCACTTTAAACGTCAGGGTGGGATCCGAATCATTACTTCAATTTTACGGATGAGGAAATTAACATTGTTTCTTATAATATTAATCATTATTACTGAAAGTAGTACATTTTCAATGAAAAACATAAATTGCTAATCTATCTATATATCTATGTCTATATCTTCATCTGCATCTACATCTGTATCTATATAGATATCTGAGAAACCCCTTCTGGAGCCATTTTTGAGGAATGCTCCTGATCCGACCTTACACAAAAGGAAAGGGCAAAGTGATGTTATCTTTTAGGTCAGGAAAATAAACAATTTTCTATTTTTTCCCTTCTTTTGTAAGCAGTGACATTTGAGAGGTTTCTCAAAAGCAGGTTTCTGCCGGTGCCTGAACATTACCTGACTGACTGGAGCCTAAAGAAGGGTGTGGGCGATCTGGGGGCACCTCCTGTGCGCTAAACAGTGCGTTGTGAGGTGACAGAAGTAAATGGGGCTACAGTGTTTAGGGAAATATCTTCCTGCTCACTTATTGGTTGTGTTACATGGTGACCCCTGAAAATGGTGAGGAGGGTAGAAAGAAATGAGATTGGGTGGCATCTGCTTGCCCCTCTTTGAGGCTTGGGTGGTGTCCAAGGAGCCCCAGGGCTAGAAGTCAAGTTGCTGGTGGGGGTGGGGGGGCAAGTGGTGAGGGTGGCACAGGAAGCCCATCTGCAGAGCCCCTTCTTACTGTGCAGTTTAACCTGGACTTCAGCTGGGAGATGCCGTGATTCTGTCTTCTAGACCGTGTAAGGCTCCGAAAATCTAGCTCAGTTAACACAGCTGGCAAGTGATACCTCTAGTTTTCAAACCCAGCCATCTGAACTCTAGCGTCAGCACTGTCTCCTTCTATTCCAAAGATCCAGACATCACGAATGTTCTCAGGCCCCATCAGAGGGATGCTCCTGGGCTGGCAGAGACTTCCAGGGGAATGAGATTATGGGTGTCTCTAATCTACCATCATCTGGCTCCAGAGCAGTGGGATTATTGGAGACAAGGCCACACAGCAAGAGTTGGCAAACTATTGCCCATGAGCCAAATCCAGCCCGTGTAAGACCAGCCAGTTAAGACTGGTTTTTATATTTTTTAGTGGTTGGGGGAAAAAAATCAAAAAAAGAATTATGACATAAGAATTTATGTAATTCAAGTTTCCGTATCCATAACTAAAGTTTCACTGGCACGCAGCCATGTTCATTGTTTGCATACTGTCTCTGGCTGCTTTCACATTCGAATGCAGAGTTGAATACACTTACTGTTACTCGCGGTAATTATGTCCTATAAAGTCACTGGGAATACTGAATTAGCAAATACTGAACCATTGCTCCTAAGAGAAATGCAGGTTACATTCCTGCAAGCCTCTGTCCACAGATCAATTCATAACCTTATTTTATGTGTGTTTCTGTTTAAAGAAACTTTATTTTAATGTGTATTGCTTATTCATTAACATTGAACATATTGGTGATTGCACAATAACTCATACTTGGACAAAACTTAGCTAACACACGAATTTTCCCCTTTTAAGGCCCATCACAGCCTTCTTGCATATTGGAACACTAGACAGCACTTCAGCACTATGCTTGGGGGTCATTTTAAACAGCAAAATCACTCAAAAGGCAAAAATCATGATACTAAATAGTTCTCAAAAAAGACACCCGGACAGTATGAGAGCAGAGACAAGAAGGCAGAATGTCGCCTCGCTCAACCTCACAGCTGGGAACACAGGCGTCAGACGACTCACGTTTTTCCCTGCTCTGCACCTGCCCATGGATGACCATACAGGCAACACAAGTATTGACTTGGGGGTTGCAAATTTTAGTGAGTAGGTGAAGTCATAAAAACAGAACCCAAGAGTAGTGAAGATCGACAGTGCTTGCAACAGAGACCATTTAGGCAGCAAAAATCTAAGATATTTACTGTTGCTAAGTAGTATTCTCTGCCTGCCCCCAAGGAGCTTCAAACAGGCACAAAGAGACCGACTGCTCCATACCAGTGTCCAGACTGGAGGCAGCTCGTACAGGAGAGCAAAACTACGTCAATTATGAGGTCAGGAAACTGGGAGCTCCTGTAATCGAACGTGGAGAGAATTTCCAAACTCTAGATCAAAGCTTTAATGTCTTCCCGTCGCAGAGCTTCTGGTTTTCATTCATTCATAAGAAGGTACTTATCCAGTACCTTCTAATTTGCCTGGGTCTATGCTGAGTGTTGTGAGCCATTCAGAGTTACTAGTTTAATTACTAACACCCTTCTTTGGTCGGTGTATTGAGAACAGAAGTAGTGAAGGATACTTAGAAGGAGGGAAGACTTGAAACAAAAGGTCTGGCCAATTTATAGCTTGGATAACCAGTCTCTGAAACAGATTAAACACTTTGTTTGCTTGTTATGACTCTCCAATTTCCAGAAAGCGTTTGAGACAGTGCAAAACTAAAGCACATGCTAAACTCAGGAGGAAGGAGAAGAGCAGGCTAGGGGAGGAGGTCTGAGAAGGAACGCCATGCTAGCTGGCAGCCCGTGGGGGCCATGGGATTGTTAGGTTGCGTTTCAGATTGGATTCTGAGGTTCCCATCTCAAAAAACTAGGAGCAGGGGAGATAAAGTTTGTCCTGAGAGCAAACTCAGGAGAAAAGGCTTTCTGCTGCCTTTAGGGGGCGAAGAGTTTTCTGATGAGAGGTTTCTTAGAGCGGACCCAGGAGGGGGAGAGGCCCCAGCTCCACAGCAGAAACAGATCCAGACCAAAGGCTCAGCAGCTTCCTGCCCTGGCTGTTGGGGCTTCACTGGTGAAAATGCAACTCTGTATTTTCTTTGGACCCTAAATAATAAATGTCAAAGTATTTACTTTTCTGATGTCTGGCTGTACCCAAAGAAAGAACCTAAAGCACCAAGAAGAGTGATGGACTGAAGAATTTTGAAATAGCCTTTCACACAGAACCCTTTCTCACTCTGCCTTCGGATGAGTTGGAAATCATCAGTTCAAGCGCTCAGAGACGATATTTTGTATTATTAAGTGCGGGGCAATCCATAGACTCTTGAAATATTAGACTGCTTTGGCAAGTGAAGGATGGGCAGGCAAAGGCAGAAACTTCTTTCAGGAAACAGATGGGGGTCCACCCTCGCCATGTGCAAGTCGCAGCTTTCTTCTCCAGGGAAGGCTACAGGTGATTTCATCCTGGAAGATTTTCAGCGTCCACCACCCCATGAAAAAATCCCAGCAATGCTTACATCTGTAGGGACAGAAAACTCGTGTTTCCCCTAAGCCCCTCGTGGGGACTGGTGTACCTGAAGTCCCTCTGTGCTAACCCTGATCCTTAAGTCTAGGTGACATATTTCTTCTTTCTATTTCTTGACATGGAGACAGAGGCTCAGACAGATTAAGAACTAGAGGCTAGACTTCTGATCCCGCTTAATTTTTCCATTAATCATGTCCTATACTCCCAGGCACCAGAACTTAGTGATATCAAAAGTAGAGCCATGTGTAGAATATTAAGGAACAGGCCATGTGGTGGATAACAGCAGTGGAATCTTGCTCGCCCTCCACCCCCCACACACACTGGCGGCTGCACTGGCAGCTCAGCCTGGACACAAACTGCTAGAGTTCTTAAGCACTGCGGTGTGGGCTTGAACATCCTGGCAGGAGGTCACAATTCATCCTAGCCACCGGAAGAGCTAGCAATCCACCTTAGCATTTGATCTGCTGAAGTGGGTTTCACTTGAGGAGTATCATACGGTGAGTCATTGAACCAGGCATCTCTTTATTGAAATCCACTCCTCCCCGTTCCCTCCCCCGCTCCTATACTCTATCTGGAGCCTCTGCAGGTTTCTAAGCAGCTCTGTATACCTGAGACCAACCAGGTGCTAAAGATAATGCTGAAAAAATGAGCAGACGAGTAGGTTGTAATCCCTTTTCATGTTGAAGATTAATTTGAAGGGATTTGTCAAGTCCAGAGGTCTCCTCCTGGCTTGTTGGAATCACAGACACCCCTTGTGGATGAGGCTGGAGAACCCCCGTCTGAAACCACACCTTTGAACCAGGATGCAACCCCCTCCCATGGTCCCGGCAGCTTACATTTGGAAGCACTTAAAAGGCGCTGGGGAAGTGTGAGTAGCAACTCAAGTCTAAAGTAAAACCTCAGCCCTTCAACCTCATTTACATATTTTTATTTTTTTCTCCCCAGATTCTTGCGACCAAATTGCTTCTCTCAGAGGTGAGGCATTCGACAAAGATAAGGGGGTGCGAGGAGAGGCGCTTTAGCTGGGAAGAGAAACGTAGGATGGAAAACAGAGGGTGGTGATTAAATTACATACAATATGTTTCCTGTCCATTACAGACTGATGTCTGACAGTTCAAAGATTTTAAAGGGAGCTTTCCCCAAAACTTTTTAAGCCTAGATTTCTATTTGTGAACTGTTTGTGCTGAGTGAAATAAATGTCTTAAGACTTTGTCACTTGTTATGTTTTAAAGAAGAGGTGTTTGGGTAAGTGGGAAGGTAAATGACTCAGGAAGTCAGTTAACATACACTCCAACCAACCAGGACACACACAGAACAGAGTCCCTGAGAAAATTATCAGAGTAATTTGAAGTGAAGACCAGGAATGCAATTACATTCAGCTCCGGTAAAGCCTTAGACAACTGAGACCCTAATTACAAAGAGGGAGAGGTAGCTTGTGACTATTTGGAGTTGAATCTTTACTCTTGCCATTTGCTGGAAAGAAAAAAAGGAAAGAGCTAGTGTCCGATGCAAATGCTTTTGTCCATCCTTGGCCTAATTAAAATTTCCTCCAGGCTCCACCAGCCCTGACTGAGGATAAATGCTTATTTAGATTGATTGTCTCACAGAGTCCAAAGGGCTAATGAGGACAAGAAAGATATCCGCAGTCCAGTTAGTTCCCTTTCCACTGCCTGCATCTCTTGCTGAGGGGGCATTCATAGGGCCCTCAATATATATACGCTCTCATGGATTGTTAGATTTCTGTTTCCCGGATGAGATGGAGGCTCTGAGTCAGCAAGAACCACATCTGGTATTCTTTGTGTCACCCGAGAGCCTTGCTTAGGGTAGGTGTTTGGAAATGTTTGCTGAGGTGCTGCAGGCATGGTCTGGAGGGAGAGGTTCCTTTATCCAGCAGACCCAGACCACGGGGTGGCCCTCCTTCTCCCCATTTCCTGAGCCCGGAGCTGGAGCTGGAGCTCTCGTGGTAGGAAATGCATGTTCTTCCTCCTCTGTCTTCAAAGGCAAGCCTTGTTGTAAAGCAGATTGTCTGTGTTCTGCTCCATATTTTTTTGAGCTCTGGAAATGGGCCAGGCACTGCCTTGAGGACAGAGAGGGAGGAAGGTAATGTTTTCCCCTAAAGGGGTTACTGTCTACTAGCAACCCAGACAACGACAAAATAGTGTGACCAAATAGAACCCAGAGGAAGAACACTTCGCCCACCCTGGGGGGCTTCTTAGAGTCTCTCCAAGGATGACTTGGAGTTCCCTGGGCAGGACTGACAATGTTCCACTCATCCCTTTCACAGGAGTGTTGGGAAATATGACCGGCCAGGACCTTGGGGTCACCTCAGGAGATGCCTGTGGCACTGCTGGGGGACACCCAACTCACTAACAAGGACAGTGACTAAGAGCAGAGCACTCACTGTGGCTTCCCAAACTCTTCACCACCCAGGATATCATTTTATTTTGTTCTGTTTGTTTTTCAGTCCTCAGAGACTTCACGTTTTGAAAACTGGTATCTGTCAATTAAAGTACATTGATTAAGCAAACCTAATTAGTTTTCTCGTTGTAATTAATCAAAACAGGTAACCATCAATTGAATCTTCTGATTTAACAGGACAGCAAATGCCACTACACTGGGGAGGATGTAATTCTTTATCAAATCAACGAAGTGTCTTAATTAGTTTGTACAGATTTACTGTGCTAAGATATGATTTGCATTCTCCTTTTCTTCTTTTTCTTTTTTAAAGATGTTGAAGTAGCAACCAGTTCTTTACTCTGGTAAACACTCACTTTGTGAATCAGGGGCTGTGTCTGAAGATTAGATAGTTAGGGCAATTTCTGACTTTTTTATTGATGTGCACACATTTCATTTAATTAAGTATGTGGTTGACACCAGTCACTCTGTTTTCCATTCCACTTCTCTGTGAAGCCTCCAGCCACTTATGGAAGGGGTTCATAAGCAAAATTCATCGTCTCCAATAAGCTGGGGAATTCGGGAACCTAAAATGTCAAGTTAAGAAAAACAACCCTTAGGTTCCTGATAATTATCAAAGACCACATCTACTTATTCCATGGCCCTGGAATCATTTATAAGGTATCCTCCAGGCACGTGGTCGACACTCTGGGGCTGGGACGGCATGGGCGGGGCTGCCTCTGGTCTTCCCCTGGCCAGGACATCTTCATGGTTTCAGCTACCATTTTGTCCCACATTTCCGTCGCCTGTGGGACAGCTCCACTTACACACCCTGCAGAAGCCTCAGTGCATTCACAATTTAACTCCCCGTACTTTCCCATCTTCTTCTCAAATCTGTTTCTGCTCCTGAACTGCTGCTCTCAGCAGCATCGCCCTCCATCCAGGCTATGGAGCTATGATTTGGAGTGGAGTCCTTATCTCCAATCTTTCTCATTCCACAAAGACTCACCAAGTCCTGTTGATTCTACATCCTAATTCCCTCTGTTTCCAGTGCCTCCTCCCCCTTAGTCCCCATGGCACTCTCTTGGTTCTGGTGCTCGTGATCTCTTGTGGGTATTACTGAGATGGACTGAGCACTGCTTTCCCTCCTCAAGGTTTCCTACTGAATCCACCCTCCACACCCAGCTGTAGACTTTTCTTTAAAAAGCCAGATCTGATTCTATTGCTCCCCTCCTCAGAAGCTTTCCATTCCCATTGCCTGTAGGGCAATATTCAAATGCCTTAGAATGGTATGCAAGGCCCTTCTCAATCTGCAGGTGCCTGCTTCTCCTGCCCCTTCTCCTGCCACACCTTCCAGAACACCCTCCTCCAGCCATGCAGAGTCCTCCCTGCTTCGTCCCCAAGCCAGACTCCTCCAGGCTGCCCAAGGTTGCCTCTGCCTGGAATGCATTTCCACCCTCTCCTGTCTATCATCCTTCATACCCAGCTCAGACGTCATCTCCCTCTCTGGGCCTCTGGGTGGAGCCTCCACTGCAGCACCTTTTATTGCAATTATTTCTCTATTTGTCTCTTTGCAAAGACTATATACACCTCTAAGTCAAGAGGTGTGGGTTCTACTTCTGTGCCTTTCGTATTGGTACATAGTGAGTACTCAACAAATGTGTTTTGAATGATTAACCAAGGAAAAAGCTAGGGCCAATGCTCCTAAATTCTAGAGACTCCATAAGGAGATGAAGTTGTCGGGCCTTTGCCACCTTGCTCATGGGGTCTGGCCACCCAAGCTTGGATGGTACTCATATTAATTAATATTAATCTTATGCATGTATATAGTTTATTTAAGGCACATGTTTAAATTAGGAAAGAATAAGAAACAAACATTAGAAGTAATAATACTTACATAGTGCTTAGTATGTGTCAGGTGTGGTTCTAATTTCTTTATTATTATTCTGTATTTTACAGATATGAAAACTGAGGTTAACGATTTCCCTGAGATCACACTGTTAGTGTAAATGGTGGCTGGACCTCTGAGAATCTGTCCAGAGGCTGTCATGTAATATGACCTCTGCTGTAATAACAAAAATAACAAGAGCTAACAGACTCTGAGGGCTACCATGTGCCAGGTCCTGGTCTAAATGCTTTCTGTGATTTATCTGGTGGGAACCCTGACAACTTAACCTAGCAGTGCTAGGTTAATGGGGTAATAATGCCTCCAAACTCATAGATTTGCAGTGAGGATCAAATAAGATAATACATGGAAAAACTAGAATTGTGCAGCCCTACTGCTTAAGTGAACAAGCACCCATGCAAACCAGTGCCACTCTCAGTTTTGGGAATGATGACGGGGAAAGTGGAAAGGATGCCACTGGCTGGCAGTGACAAGGGCTCCAGCCCTAGGAGAGTCAGAGGTGTGAATGAAAGTCACACCAGAACCCCTTGATGGAGGTGAACTCAGAGAGAATGGCTAACACCAAAATGCTTCTCTACTGTTTTACTGGGAGAAAAACTGAAGCCTCCCCAGGGTGACGGCTGTCATCCAGATGTGGGTTCTAGCCCATTTGTTGCTGTTGTTTAAAACCTCAGAGCAGTCACAGCCTCTCTGCCCCTGCTTCCGCTTCTGGAAAATTAGATGCTTGGATTCGGCCACCTTGAAAGCCCCATCCAGTTCATCATTCTCTGACTCCCCCGCCCTGAGGCACTAGCTTTATTAGCCTGGCCAAGATACTGTCCTTCCTTGCTGTCACAGAGGGAGGCACATTTCCTCCTTATTTAAAGCCACTCTTCCTCCTGTGAACCCATTCTTTCCTCATCGTGGAGGAATTTTGATGCTCCATGTATCCCCTCCCTCTCCGTTGGCAAATTTCCTTTGTCATTAAACCAATGTATTCATGTCCCTTAGTTACTTCAAACCTATGCATACACGCCCTTGAACAGCAGAAAATTTTGCCCAAATCTACTTTCTCTGGCTGTGTCCTTTACCTGTCTGAGCTTACTGAGTGACCATTAGCTCTGTCCTCAGTGCCTTACCACCTCCTATAATAGTCCCTCTGGAACAACTTTAGATAGCTCTCCTGGCCCAAAGGGGACAAAGGTTAAAGACTGCCTTAGCCTATCTAGCAGAGATAGGCTGAACACCTGTCAATAACAGAAGCGAGAAAGACACAAAGTGATCTTTCTGCTTTGCCAATTAAAGGGAATCCAAGCAACTATTTTAAAAATCTTTTGTTTTTATGTTGGTTTTTTTTTTGGAAGGATGTGCAATGGGAAGAGGAGACATAAGGAGGTGTGAGAAATGAAAAGAGATGAAGAAGGAAGGGACTGGGGGAAGACAGAGGGAGCAGTCAACAGGGGAGGCCAGGGGAGGGCCTGGAATAACGCTGGTTTGAAGAAGTCAGGAGAGAATAGTCACAGGAGACGGGAGCCATGTGTGTGCAGGAACAGTGGCCAGAGTGAGGAGAACCTGGATATCAAGATGTCAAGAGGATGAGAAGAGCAAGAGGCCAAGAATTAGTGTGAAAATTGAAATAAGAAATAGCATTTCATAGGGCAACATAAGAAAGCACGTCTGGCTCTTTGGGTGTCTCCAAACACAGAGGTGTTTGCAGGAGGGGTGACAGACTTGAGAATTTAGTGGAGTATAGTCTAATAATTAGAAACTGTGCCGTGGTCCTTCTTTTGTTTTCCTGTTCTGCTTCTTTCTTCTTTTGCTGAAATGAGAGTATTATTTTATTTGGAGGCATCATCTCTTATATTTCTTGACTTCCTCTCTGTTTGTACTTATCTTGGGATTAAATGGGTTTAGGATCAGAGAAAACTAGAAAGTTGTTCAAAGCAAATAAATGGAGTTACCAGTCTTTGAAACTGCTTTCTGCTTCTGTTAGGTCTGCTTTGTCATGAAATGGCAAAAATCAGCAAAAATGCAATCCTGAAATTTAAATGGCCACTGGTGCTTTGATGTCAGGCTGAACTATGTACTGAAGTCCTTGAAAAGGGGAGTTCATGGAGAGTCCTCTTGGATCTCTCTGGGTAGAAGGCCACCTGGAGATGTCCACAGGTGACACTGTGGCAAAGATTAACCTGACCCCAGAGCGTGTGTGACATTAGGTTGGTTAAAAACAAACAAACAGCTATACTCTTATTTTGCCTTACCAGCCAGGTTGCTTTGCTTCTGGAAATTTAGCTGCTTCTTTCCTTTCTATAGGGCAGCAGAAAACATCCTCTATTTTCAGTATTCTGGGTCTTGGGGTCAAAGATCCTCCCACTCTTTGAGATATTACAACATTTCGCATGGTCCCCAGGGGTTCAAATCTCTTCTTCTTCTAATAATCTTTACAGACTGTGTGAACTTTTAATTTCCTGCTTTCTTGGAATGAGTTTAGTGATCTGCTCATATTTTAACATTTTGAAATATTGCAACAAAATAGAGCTTGGCTTATCTTCGTTACTGGAAAAAATACATCTTGTCCACCAGCCCTAGAAGTCAGGAAAACTGGTTTCTCTGGAGCATGACATTAAACCGCCTGGTTACTTGATTATCTCCTGTGCTCAGTGCTCGAGCGGGTGGGGAACCCTCGCTGAGCTCCTGCCTGGAGAGTCTTCCTGAACTTCCACAGGAGACGTGGAAGGCCTTTGTAAGCTGCTTTTCACTGAGAACACTCTCAAATCATGTGCCAGTAAAAGTTCTTTCACACTTCTTTCTACGAGGCTTCTAGCCTTGATTAGCGGTTATAAATGATATGTATCTATACTGAAAATGAGAAAAGAAAGGCATGACTTCTTAGTAAGTTATACTGTTTAATACGATTAATCTTTGACAACCTTGAGAAAGAGTGGAGCCTGTTAAGAAATATAAGAAAGAGTCCTTCAGAGGCAGGAAACTAGGACCCACTGTTGAAGATAAATATTTGTCTTTGGGTTGTTACCACTGACTTTTGGGTTCAGAGATCTCACTGTTATCAAAGCTAGATCAAGAAGTCCTATGATGGAAGGTACCCTGGGCTCTGACAGCTGCTGCCAAGTGGCCAGTCTACCAACAGGAAAGGAAACCTTGACACCAGAGACAAGGAAACTGAAGAGACAGGCACAGACCACGAAGGGACATCTGTGATGGTTGGAACAGCAACATCTGTGAGGATCCCATTGCTTGGATCAAGCCAGAGAATACCCTGAATTAGGAAGCATCCTTTCAGATCAGCTACAGTTTTATCTCTGGTTTGGAGATGTACAATTACTCTAGCAGCAAAGAAAAGACGTTATCCAACTTAAGCTTGAGAAACGCAGAAGCAGGCCACAGGCCAACAAGATGCCATCTTGGTCTTGTGGCTGGCAGAATGTTGAGTGGGTGTTATCTAACCTGAAATGGGACCAGTTAGATTTTTACAAATATTTACAATATTCCTTTTCTTCCTTTTTTCTTTAAAGGATTATTATAGGAGGAAGAGAGAGAGGAATTGGGTTGCTTGGAAATATTCTTGGATCTTTGAAATAAAACGTGTCCCGTTCGGGGGCCGGCCCTGTGGTGCAGCGGTCAAGTTCACACGTTTGGCTTCTTGGCGGCCTGGGGTTCGCCGGGTCGGATCCTGGGTGTGGACATGACACCGCTTGGCAAACATGCCAAACATGCACAACATGACATGCTGTGGTAGGCGTCCCACGTATAAAGTAGAGGAAGATTGGCATAGATGTTAGCTCAGGGCCAGTCTTTCTCAGCAAAAAGAGGAGGATTGGCAGTAATTAGCTCAGGGCTAATCTTCCTCAAAAAAAAAAAAAAAATGTGTCCCGTTCGATCCAGTAGCCACCAGCTACCTGAAGGTATTTAAATTTAACCTAATAAAAGTTAAATAAAATTAAGCAGTCAGCTCCTCAGTACCTTAGCCACATTTCAAGTGCTCAGCAGCTACACATGCTAGTGGCTATTCTGTTAGTGCAGAGATGGGACATTTCCATCCTGGCAGAATATTCTGTGTACAGTTCTCTAGAATTTCTTGGGCCCCTTTGCAAATATTATACAGCTACTTTATTTCTTTAAGCCTCCTTACCTCTTCAAACTTCTTCATTTATAAAGTGAGGCTAATAAGGTTTCCTTCAAAGGACTGCTATGAAATTTAAATGTGATATTAATTAATGTAAAGCATACATCCCAGTACCTAGCACATTGTAATGCTTAATAAATGGTAGCTCAATGAGTCCATGCAGACTTGAGCCAAACACATTTGTATTTTTTTTAAAGATTTTATTTTTTCCTTTTTCTCCCCAAAGCCCCCCGGTACATAGTTGTATATTCTTCGTTGTGGGTCCTTCCAGTTGTGGCATGTGGGACGCTACCTCAGCGTGGTTTGATGAGCAGTGCCATGTCCGCGCCCAGGATTCGAACCAACAAAACACTGGGCAACCTGCAGTGGAGCGCATGAACTTAACCACTCGGCCACGGGGCCAGGCCCCAAACACGTTTGTATTTTAAAAGCACCTGTAACCTACAAAGCTTTTTGAAACAATTTCCTTGAGGATCAGACTATTTTTACGGGAACAAGTCACTCATCGTGGTTGATGAGAGCCATGCTCAGAGTCATAAGGGGGAGAAGTCTTTGGCTTTCCACAATGCTTTGTATCTAAATAGGAAAGAGAAAGAAAGACATGAAAATCCCCTATGAGGAACATTTCTAGCCTTGAACTCATTTTTTTTTAGAAGTCCAACGAGATGAAAAATCTCTGCAAAGAGGTGTTTATACTATAGGTGTCAACACAGCCCTCGGCCCAGACAGGCAAATGGGCTGCTCTAATGGGAGCTGTGTATACACAGCGAGGGTAATTACTTTGGGCTGCAGCTGCAGACATGATTTAGCAAACTCCCTGCCTGCAGAGGACTGATACATCCCCGGAGAATGGGCCCAGAGTCATTACAACGGCACAGACCTACCTGAGCTTCCCCTGCCACGAGCTCTTTGAGGTCTTTTGTAATTTGCATTCCTTGGGCAAATGGAATTTAAATTCCTTAGGCAAATTTCATCCTGATGGAACACCTAGATGACACGCATGCCATGATCTCATCGTTTAGGATTTCTGCTTTATAATCATTAATGTCTGCTTCAACAGGCAGGTGAGGGAAAGCGTTTGGGCTGAATCCCACTCTGCTTTCATGAATGCTCCTCTGCCTTTCAGTAGCCACTGCTTTTCAAAGCACCTTCATGAATATCTCACTTGCACTGTCATGATATTCTTGTGTGGAGGGAAGGGCATAATGTATTGCAGGAAGACACAGGCCCGGGGTTCTGGTCCCGGGCTGCAAGTTAGGAAGCCTGTAAGCCCATGTTCCCCTTCTACCATGAAGCAATGCAGGATCAGAAGGATCGGGCAGGTGGCCATCAGACCACACGTGTAATTGTTCTGTGCTTGCAAAAGAGGAGAATCACGTCCTTCTATTTTCACAGGGAGGCATCAGTGGAGTCTTTGTACATTTCACATCACATATTCAGTTTGCAAACAGAACTATAAAATTCTTTCCATTGTTAACCTGAAACAAAACTTTCGCCTCATATTTATCTTGACCTACTTAATTTCTCCATAAGCACCTCAGTAATGGGGTGAGGGGATAATCTAATTTTTTTTTGAGACTTTGACTAATGTGGTTACTTTGCTACAGGCCTTCATTTTCCTGGAGTTCTTCCCAATTCGGATGCTGAGGCCGTGTGGATTGGCTCTTACTATGAGAACTTTGCCTCCAGAGAAAGATCAGTAAATGGAAGATGGGGAAAAATCAGCAAAGAAACCTCAGCTTGTTCTTTGGGTGCTGGGTAGATTCATTTGCCACCTCCTCCCTAAGCTATATCCCCACCTTAGAATGATGAGAATACCTGTGCTTTGTGGGGCGTGTGTGAGGCTTCAATAAGTGTGTGAAAAGTGACAAAAGTAGAATAAAGACCCACGAATGCAGCTATAAAATTCTACATGCCTCTATAGTCTTTGTCTCCACACACACACACACACACACACACACACACACAAACACCCCTGACTAGTGATGTTGGAAAGTACCAATCTGGATTATCTTCCTTAGTTTTTCTTTAGATTTTACTTTTCAAAAATCTCACTCGTCTCCATTAACCCAGAAGAGAAAATCTCTTAAGGAACCATTTCCTTTTGTTAGCATTTTCCAAGCTATTCCATCTACAAATTGGTAGGCAGGATGCTTTGAGTTTAACAATTACCTTGAATTTTGTGAAGATCTTAGCTACCCGTTCCTGACTGCATAGGCACCTCTCCTAATAGTCACGACACGGCATTGTCATTTCTGTTTTAATATCTGTGAGAGCAGATTTTAATTCTGTGAGGGCAGAGTATGTCAGCCTGGCTCGAGGCTGTGTCTTCAGCACTGAGCACGGTGTGATGTAAGTAGCAGGTGTTGAATAACTGACTAAATGAGCTGAATAAGTGGGTGGTGTGACAAAAGTGATCTGAATCTCCAGGAGTGTCTGTGAGAGTGTCTCCTCCATCCTGGTGACCCATGTAGCCCGTTAGTAACTCATGACATGGAAACGGTTCAAACAACAAAAGTAGGAGTTATTTCAGGCCTAAGACATTTTTATCTTTATTTTATACAGCTCTGAAGAGACCAGGTCTGGAGACAGAGCAAATATAAAAAGCCTTTGGTCTGTGTGTGTCTTTTTAAAAATTATAATGAGGTTGGGTTTTTCCATGCCTGGAGTGAATATTTGTCAAAATAAATAAAACCTCTTCTAAGGGCCGTATCATATTGTACCCAAGAAACGAGATTGGTACAATTCCAACACAAGGAACTCTTTCCTTTAGAATCAGTATCCATAGCATCTATATGGAATATCTATGCATCTCTGCCAGTTTAAACTTTAAGATTCCACGCAGTCGAACTATTTCCAGTCTCTGCAATCTCAGAATGGGCGGTGATGCGCCAAAGGGAGGGCTTAAGACAGACAGCATCCCAGATGCTCTTCTTTTCAAATAACAGAAGCTAACTCGATCAATTCCACGTAGCAAATAATAAATTTATTAGGTGCCTACAAGTACAAAACATTGAAAGCTGCTGTAGGGGATTATAAAGATGTGGAGGAGAAGAGCCCTGCCCTCGAAGAGCTTACAATCTAGGCAATGAGTCATAATGAGTAAGTTGCAGCAATATCACTGTAGGTGACTTACAGAGTTCTTGAAAATGTTCACATCCTTTGAATTCTCCTCTTGTCAAATATGTAAGGAATCCTTTCAACAGGAAAGCCAAACAGTGGGAAAGAGACCTTCGGTGGCATTAATCAGTGACCTTGGCTTTGCTTATGAGCATCTTGCTGTTGCTGTTGCTTATTCTTGTAATTTTCTCAGCGTCGTTTCCTAACGACCTTTGTCTGGAGGGAATCTCCATGCTTCCTGAACCTTCACCAGGGTTTCCTGTTTGTCAGTGAGTGGCTCAGATGCAGTTTGGCCTTGGAATGACTTCCAGTCCAATTTTTCCTTCAGCAAATCCATCTTTTCATTGTCGTTGATGCTAGAATGATATGCCTTGCCATCCGGGGTTTTAAGAGTGGGAGTAAGATGCAATACAAAGAAAAGCAGGCCAGACTTTTCCCTCACTTTAAACATTTAATAGTGCACTTATTGATTATATTCTGTACAGATATAGAGCAAGTTATAAACCTCTTCTTTTATTTTCTTTTCACTTAGACTGTATTCATGTAAAGTGTATTTACATTTAGGAAAAAAACAAAAGTCTTGAGGTACAAAACCCAAAAGAATATCTGAGGTATAAATACAAGTATATTTTAAATAATAATCTTTATCATGCTTTATCTATGTTGCAAAGCACACTGGACATGTGTACATGTTTCTTTTTCTTAATAGAATGGTATATACAACATACAATCTTACAAATCTGAAAGCCATTAAAATTGAATATACAAGTATATCTTCATGAGGAACACTGATATCCAAAATACTCAAATTTTAAAACTCTAATCTGCCCCCCCCAATTCTTCAAAGAACCTTTGAAATAACACTGACAATGGTAACTAAATTATAACAAAATAAAAATCCTTCTTACAGCTTTCATTCATACATTATTCACTTTTGATCCATACAATTCACTAATACTGTCTCTTAAGTCAATCTTCACCATCACAGTAAAACCTGTATAAAAAGACCACCCCCTTCCAAAAATCTGCACTGGTGTTTTTCTTTTTTTCTTTTACTATGATTACTGTTTTCCATTGCCACTAAAATATATCCCAAGGGCATCATAAAAAAAAAAAAAGAAAAATGGAGGAAAAAAGAAGCAAAAAAAAAAATAAACCAGAAAACCTATTTGCTGATAAGGACAAACCCAATTCATAAACATGTGCAGCTTTCAGAAATGCTGTTAATAACAATAACAACAACTTCTGTGGCTGGGTTAAATTGACATGGATTTCCTTGGACATACATAGCTTCCTACGTTCCTGTACATAGTGTCTTAAAGAGTATCTGTTATAAACATGAAAATGCAAAGAATTTGGACAGGTCAAAGTTTTGATGCTTGATTCAGGAGTAAATGTTAGTGTTCATTTTTTACATCTCAACTTTAAAGAAAAAATAAGGGGCTGACCCCCTGGCCTAGTGGTTAAATTCAGTGCACCCTGCTTTGGTGGCCTGGTTTCAGATCCTGGGCATGGCCCTACATCACTTGTTGGCAGCCATGCTGTGGCGGTGACCCACATACAAAACAGAGGAAGACCGGCACAGATGTTAGCTCAGGGTGAATCTTCCTCAGCAAATAAAATAAAATAAAATAAAATAAAAAACTGCACAAAACGAAACAGTGCTTTGGAGCTGGTCAGGGCGGGTTTTCATCCCTGAACTAACCTCTGCTGGTTAAAAATTATATACCATTTGCGATCAGGTTGAGAGACCAGCTGTGTTTGAAATGGGATATCAGAGTAAATTTACAGTTACTTATAAGGTAAAGAAGAGGTTGGTGGAGAATGTGTCTCCTAACTCAGAAAAAAAAATATAAATGGACAAGGGGGTTGGGTTCCCTTTCTGGATGGATCCATGGGAAGTTAGATATTCCAGGTTAAACTGAACTCGATGCATCAATATCCTTCTGGAGGCATCTCAGTGTGCCAGACACTGCTTTCCAACTTATACATCTGTGCCATTCAACCAGCAACAAACACACATACACACACTCCTCTGTGCAAACCTTTCTTTGCTCATCTCAGTGAGAAAACATATCAAAGAGAACCAACTATTCCAGTGGGTACACCAGTCCCTCATCACACTGCAGATAAAACGATGCAGGTACTCATACACCAAAATCACAAGAGAATGAAGTATCTTCATTATCTTCCGTAAGTATATATAGAGTTTTGCTTCTCAGAAGCAATTGGAATAAGAATACATTTTTTTTGCACAGTCTTATATATTCCAGTCAAGGTCTATAATATAGACCTTAAACAAACAGGAAGCAGCTTTTAAAATGTATCATATCGCTACAGTCAATGTCTACACTTCAACTTGTAGTTTTCAGGATTAGACGCGAAACCCAATCTTCCAAGGATTGGCGAGGGTTCTAGAACCAAACGCCCAGATGGTGGACACGGTTGCTTTGCCTCAGTAATCACCTGGATTTGGTGTCTTTGGTTTCAGTGTTCTGATTACAGAAAGAGTCTCGGATTTTCACAACTTCAGCTGCACACAAATGTCCAAAAGATTTCGTATACCACTCTGGCATGTGGCCCCTACCACAGGAAGGAAAAGAAAGTGAATTATTCAAATTGGAAAGCCCTGAAATAAGCTGAAGGGAGTTCTGAACACACTTCCATTTCTTGATCAGCAAAATGTGTAAGTAAAGATCACTCTTATTATTCCAAGGTAATCTCCTGGCACACTTGGAACCAGAACTTTCTCAAGGAACAAGACATCGAGTACAGATATTGAGTGAAGCTATTCAGGGAAAGCTTTGGCATATATAACAAAAAGAGATCAGATTAGTTACTAAAAGGGCATGTCACATTATTGAAACACCTTTGAATATAAAATGAGAAACATCTGCTTGCTAGTTCTAACTCTCATTTCCTGTGGCTTTAAATTCATGGCGGAACCACCATATTCACGTTGCTTTTAGTACCACACTTTCTAAAGGATTGAAATTAGGAAGTGGTACCCAAACCACTGAGAAATAGGAAGGTGTTTCTTTATAAACTCTGCTCTTCATGGACTATGCAAGATACAACACTGTATTTATTTAAGTCATACTTTACATCAGACAAAATGTCTCAATCTTTTTTACGACCCTCGCCATGTCAAAAAATCATAATCAGAATGTACCTTAAGTCAGCTCTGCACATGTAGGTAAGTTTGGATTTCCCGGACCCGCAGGGTTCGATCAGATACCTGGACAGGAGCACATTGACCCTCACTCCCACCACAGGCGCCCGGTCATGATCCACAGACGTGAGTAAAAGGGCACACGCTCCCTTGGGTAAATTGGTCCTCCATGTCCTAGAGAGACAAAACCAGAGGGAAAAAAAAATGGACTCTCCTGGAAGCCAAGTTGAAAACGGAGCCTCATTCTTAGAGGAGACAGCTGAGGGCAGGATTGGTGGTCACGCTGTGTGTGACCCAGCCCTGGGTGGACGCCATCCTCTGAACGACTGTGCGAGGACTCGTAAATGAGTAACTCTGTACAGTGCCACTTCTACAGTGACAGATGCTCACACAGTCACTTCTTCGAAAGAAAACCAATCTGAAGTGTGACTGACAACCACTTCTGTATTTCACAAATGTATCAGAACATGAGCATCCGAATGGACGCTGCTTTGCTGGAGAAGTTCTGGACTAACGATGTGACATTTCCTCAAGGATTTTTGGAATTCCTCTTTGAATAATGTCTCCAGAGAATTTACGAATTACACATAAGTCAGCTTTAACCACAGCTCACTGGGGACCCAAATGTTATTTCCTGGCTTATGAACTCACTAGCTATTTCGAACAAGCAAATCTATCCTAAAAGGGACAAGAGTCTGCTACCAACGAGCAGATCCAAATGAATGTGCCCCTTTCTGAGCTCCATTCCAGAAGAGTTCAAACTATTCTCGGGAATGCAAACACTGTTGGAATAAGTGCAGATATATTTTCCATATTCGGAAGGGTTCGACCCTTTTCTGGAGGTAAACGTTCTATTTTAAATAATTTTACCACCCGGTAACATCCAGTGACATACAGGCTCATCCTTGCCACAGTCATCAATTTGGCGGCTCTCACCTCAAAACCACGTAGTCCCGAGCAGGATGGGGGGCCATGCTGTTTTGGACATACTGGTAGATTTCAGTTTGGCTGTCCAGGATTTCAATCACTTTTGAATCCAACATGTCTACATCCCAAAGGTGCTGCTCTTTAAGGAGGCGCTTTAAGATGTCCTCAGGCACGGCAGGGACTTCAATGGTGGCCCTCCAAAGCCTCAGAGGGGGTCCTTCACTCACCTGCAGAAAGGACGCGTTTTCAGCGCTAAGACAATTCACACACACCTAGACTTGGAAGGCAAATTGCTAGCTGGGTACATGATCATCTGTTTAGAGGCTAATAATTATCTATGGCTTTCACAGGCTGTTGTCCCGAGTGGATTCAAGAGCAGGCCAGAAAGCAAACAGAACCAGTGATGTCACCTCTGGTTAAAACCATTAGATCTGTTTTCCTGGGACCCATTCTAGGGTCAAAGCAACAAAGCAAGATTATTTATTTGCACCCCAAAGCCTGCATGGCCATCCAGACTGCTCTCATTGTTCATTTCTTTTCAAGGTGGTAGAGACAGTATCAACAAATACTTCCCACGAGCCTGTCATGCTAAGAAAGCCATTAAAGATGCCTCTGCCCTCCAGGGGCTTTTGGTCCTAAGAAGTTAATTTCTTCCCAAGGGCTCCCTGCTCATTACAGGGCCAGGAGTAGAGTGACTGAGAACAGAGGAGAGTGCAAGGGGATCCTGACCAAAGTATGGAAAAATCTAAGCCTGTCATAAAATGCCCTAAAGCCCAAGACCACTACATTCCAGGGAACTCCAGTGTGACTCTGTGGAACCAAAGGATTTCCTTAGACGGTATGAGTCCTCTGACAAGTGTTAGATGAGTGTTATTCCTCGCTGGACTGGTTTCCACTCTTAGCTGGGGGACGAATCACCTGGCTGCCCAGCTCTGCAAGGAAGGACATGGATGACAGATCCCCATGGAGAGCTGTGCTGGCAAAAGGCTCTCGTCTCTGATGAACCCAAGTCCTGACCACTGGAACTCAACTGGCTGACCCCAGGGAGAAGACTCACCTTCTTATAGGACAGCTCAGCCTGCTCAGACGTAGAGTAGCTGACCCAGCCTTTAAACTTGTCTTTGACCTCTTTAAACAGGCTGTCCACACAGTCCTGGAGGAAGTGTTGGTAGTCAGCTGACTCATCGTTACAAAGGCGCCCCAATGCTTCCAGAGTGAGGGGCTTCAGCTCTTGTTCAGTGTAGGAATTCCGACATCGGCTCATTTCCTCAGGAACCTATGAGGGACACAAGAGACAAAAAGGAGGTTAGTCTGCCTGTACTCATTCTTGATAAAGGTATCTAAAAAGCTTGTTCTACTGCAAGGAGGTTAATTACAGTAGGATAATAAAAAATAAAATATGTTATAGTAGGAGGAAAAATGACAAAAATAGAGCTTACACTGATGAAGGCAGTTTTCTCAGATACAGAATTTATTTCAGATAATTTGTTGCTTTCGCTTTTTAAGTAAAGGGGTATGGAGGTAGGCAATCTCATTAAACATATTAACTCTAATGAGCTTATACATCATAAAATGTATAAATAGACATTCTCAGGCTATGTATATAATCTCTAGCTGGGAAAAGATCTTTTGATAAGATGTGAACAAGTATTGTTCCTAAGATTTGTCCCTAATCACACTATCTCTAACAAATAACACCACCTCCCATCTCCTCACCTGGAAAAGCTTCTTGCACTCAGCAATCATGTGGGCCAGCCCTTGAGTGGCAGCGAGGTTTTCATTCAAATCTTTCTGATCTGGTTTTCCCAAACTTTGTTTTCTTTGCATTACCCTAGGCAGAAGAAATAAGGGAGGGGAAAGAGTCACATATTCATATATCTTTAATCCGTGTGTTATTTGAGGAAACCCAAAGGAGAGAAAAAAAACTACTTCATTGGATCCTATTTGTCATTAAGGGGTTCAAGAGAGCTTTACTTTGGTCGTGAGAATTTCTCAGTTTTATCAACAATGCACAAAAAACATGAAAGAGACTGTTTTCAATGAAATCCAGGCTCTTTAAAGCCATCACGTTAAATAGGTTCTTATTTAAATAGGGCAGCTGGGAAGGTCTAGGTGAGTGCAGTGGGGAGGAAAATCGGCTCTGAGGGGTGTGGGGGGAGGCAATGCACACTGGGGTAAACAGTGTCACTATTCTTTCTGGTTTAAATAAAAAGGATACCCTCCTGAAGGTGAGGGAAAAAATCTATTGTTTCCTAGAGATTCTGTCTTAATCTTATCTGATCTCACTCTTCTCATCTCTAGTTCTCTATCCCATTAAAGTTGGAATGCCCCTGTCAATGGTTAGAAGTCGTTAAAAGGATATTGAAGCCTTGTATGGCTTTCAGAAGCAAAGCTAACTTCAACTAGCACAACTAGGCCCTCTGCTTCTAGCTAAGAAATATTTGTCAGGATTCCTTGAGAGCTGAGGAAAAGGATCAGCTGGATGGATTAGGCAAGTGGGGTTAAGTCCCGCTGGTGACTCCTTTCTCATACCACTATGAGGACTTTATGTGAAATATTCATATGAGTAAGCAGCTCCAACGGGCTTGGCTATTTCCTCCTGTCAGACATGGGCAAGTTACTTATTTAACTGACCACCCCACAGCCTCACTTCCCTCATATGTAAAATAAAGACTAACAGTATCTTCACCTCCTAGGATTGTTATGAGGATTAAATGAGATAAGAATGGCAAACGAGTAGTCCTAGGCCTGGGGCAGAGTAAGTGCTGCGCAAACAGCGGCCTTTGTTATGTTTCAGGTTCTCTGACTTATTTTACAGCCACTCCCATCTTGTATACGTCTGAGGGGAAAATTTGCAAACAATTGGCATAGGTCAGGTCCTAACTTTGAGGCTCAACATTATCTGTAGTTCTTTTAGAGCCAGCCACTTCCTTTCAACTTCCAACACAGCCAGGAGCTTGGCAGAAGCCAAGGCAGGAGGGCCCTCATCCCCCATCCAGTTTCTTAGGTCACTAAATCTGCACGATCCTTTGCTGGCAGAAAGTCTGAAGACACTGTTACAAAGGACACTGGGGAGGATCAGGGGAAACACTTGCCCCGGCAAAGCTCGAATCCAGACCTCTCTCAAAACCTGGTCCAGACCTCTCTCAAAACCTGGTTGTAACCAGATTGTCTAGCAATTCACACCCCCAGGGCTGAGAAGAAAGGAGGGAGCAGCAGGGGAGGTACAGGGGCTGTGAGGGAAGGAGGGCCCACTCCTTTTTGCTTGATTCAGTACGAATCCAACAAAAACACAGGGACAACCATAAAAAGAAAGGTGGGCTGCCTTAGTCTGAAGAGCGTGTGCATATGCATCTCATCTGACTGGTACCTTGGAGAAGAATTCTCTCTCTTGAGGGTGTTGAGGTGGAAGAGGGAAGGTGCCAAGCACACGGCCAGGTTGGTGGGAGTCATCTGGTTTTCTTTCACCGCTGCGGTGACATCGCTCAAGAAATAAAGGAGTGTCTGTAGGACCTCTCGGTTCTCATCGGGCAGGAGCATAATGGCGGCCTTGATCGCTTGGAGGCGCTGGTCCTTGGGCACATCTGCACAACACCAGAATTTCCCCCATCAGCTCAGTGATTTTCCACGTACATGGCAAGGAAACGTCCCAAAGCAAATAGCAGCATCAAAGCCCTCAGCCCAGGACTGAACAAGCACTTGCAGAAAGTGTACTCGAGATTAATATGGAAGAAATTAGGGATTGCCACCAGCGCCACTACCCTCAAGGATTTCCTGCCTGTGGAGGAGTTGAAAAATTTTAAATACCCACAATGCCAATATACTCCAAAATCCACCTCGGTGTTCAACGCCAGATGATGCCCGTTCCTTTAGTTTACAGAACAGTTTTTCTTTTCTAAGGACTTTTTAGAAATCCCTTGTTTACCATTCCCAATTACTGACAACATTACACACTTAGACTTTTTGTTGGGTTTCAATGAAAAATCTTGGCTAAGATATGTTCAAGAGGGTAAGAACTGAGATTTCTTAGGCTTTACTACAAAATGTTCACTCTCTCTCGGGACGTTCATAATTTTAACTGATCTGCTCATTCTTGAAATGGGAAAAAGGAAGCCGCTAAAGCATTCGGTCAATTTAAACAACAGATATATTTAACTAGTAATTTCTTTAAGTTTTAGAAAGGCTACTGAGAGGCTGTTACAAAAATACATGCTTGAGAAATAAACCCACAAAATAACATACATGCAGAAAGTGCTAGACCCAACCTTCAGGTCTCCTTTACTAGGCAAATCTTTCTTTTAAAAGCATGTGGTGGAAAAATCAAGACACTCAAATACAGCTCCATAGGACACACCGATTAAACAGCTCCATGGTTACAATCCATAACAAATACCTTGGTGGGGAAAATGTGACCTGTGTTTTCATAAAATCTGAAAGGATGAAACAAATAATGAAATAATCCAGACCAGCTTCATTTCTCATAAAATAAAGTACAATGCGCCAGTCCTAAAGACAATATGAGCACTAAGCGAAGCTGCTTTTAAATTACATTGCTGTAATACCACAGCGAGCCAAGAAAAACACGAGGCTGTAAAAGCTATAATCCTGATCTTGATCATTAATTTAGACAACTGTTTGCTTTAAGTTTTACTTAAAAGTGAGAAAGGCATGGGTATTGTTTTCCCAAGTATTTCTGGCAGAAACTGAGATGAATAACAGAAAAAGATTATTTATTCATTTTACAGCAAGATAAAACACACAGACACCTGTGAAATTTTAAACACAACAGGCCCTGCTGGAGAGATGGGAAGCATCTGAAATTTCTGAAAATTGGTACCTGCTCTTTTAAGCATCTTAGGGCACACTGTTCTAGATGTAGGCCTGGATCAGAATGTAAAACTGTACCACGGCTTCAGTAATTAGAGGCTAGTGCTAAGGGACATTATTTTTTGCATTATTCAACAGGTGTACAGAAACCTGTTCTACAAACAAGGAGGTAAGGAAGAAATTAATGATGTGTGTTTCCAAGCAGTCATCATGTGAGTCCAAATGAATGACATCAAAGGAAGCTACAGGTTTCAGTGGTCCCACTTTTCCCCACCTAACAAAGTTAAGATCAAAGAACACTTACATTGGTAGATCTGTAGAAAGGTTTCTGAGAGTTTGTTCGTCATTAGTGGCTCAGGAAGATCTCGAAAATACTGCTTCAGCATGTCTGCCACATCATACGCAGACTGTCCCTCATAGTTGACACAATCTATGGCGCTTTCATTCATTTGGCGTAGAGCCTGAATCCGGGATTTGACCCCCGATTTTCTGAAGAGCCCAACCTGTTGGAAGAAAAACATTAAGGGTCAAGATGGAAGCAGCATTTTTACTACAGAACTATAAAAAGAAGCATGCATCTGAGGTGCCACGATTAAGTGGGACCTGCATGCGGTGGTTCTCACCTGATCCAAGCAATGGTTGCGGAGGTAGCGCATGGCCTGCTGAATGCTCTGGGGCAGGGGCTGTCCTGTGCGCTGCACATTGATGGTCAGAGGGACCCCGAACACATTCCGGTCCTTGTAGTCTGGAACCTTGATCCTCTTCATGAACTTGGGCACAGCCCTATTTAAAGAATATTGGGTAGATATGTTGACTTGTCTGTCTACACTTATCCATCTCTGCAGACGGACCCTGTAGGCCCTAGATCTGTGCTAATAAGGTGGCTATTTAAATTTAAATTAAATAAAATTACAAATTCAGTTCTCAGTTGTATTAGCCACATTTCAAAGCACTCACTAGCCATTGGTGGCCAGTAAGTAGCTACCATACTACACTGTGCAAATACAGAACATTTCCATCATCATAGACAGTCTCATTGGACAAAGCCATTCTAGATCTTGTAAGAGTTTGGACTATGAAGCCCAGTAACATTTCCTCAGTTGGGGATTCTCCTTCCACCGTTAACTCTGAGAATAAGGGAGGCGATGGGCTTCCTTACAAAATGGCGGCACAGGAAGAAACAGAGGCAGAAAACAACATTCAACACCCTAATTTGGTGCTTCATGACAGAAAAACAAGTTGCTATTTGTCTGAAAACAGACAAGAATCTTTTCTAAGTTCTTGATGAGATCCAATGTATTTAGGGTAAAAAGGATCAGGTAATGCTGGGTGAGAAAACAGCAAATACATGATGTTGGTCCAACACAATGAGAACCAACTCCAGAGCTCAACAGTCGGGGCCAAGCTAATGACCCGAAGTCAAAATAAATTCTCCTGCTGATGACCCCGGGGAATAGAACATCTTGAGGCTTCTAAAGAAAGATGGAAAAGAACAATGAGGGTTTTGTGAGCCTACCCCAGGATTCCTGGAGTCCTGACACCAGGTCCAGCCCCAGCAGTATATGCAACGGCAGGAAACCGATGTCATGCATTTAATGCTGTCAGGCAGAAATTCAGCTCTACAAATGACCTCTCTGAATGGGACAAGAAAGGGCAAGGCCGAACAGGAAAAGAAGCCCGTGTAGAATTTCTCCCTACTCCGTGGATCCCACAATGTGAGGCTTTTACATTTGGTTTTGACTCACTGGAAAAACTGACCAGAACTCAAGAAGTATTATGGACTTTGAGATTCTTGAGGCTTTGGTGGGAAGGGGGTGGGCGCCTCAGAAATGAGAATGTAAAAAATGCTGTTTTAAATAGCCAGCAGGGAAAATATGACGCTAAGCAGGAGGAGCACAGAGGAACACTGCAGATGACAGACCGCTTGGACTTTAGAGTGCTTACCAACAGTCATGCCGTGTTACTGTTTATAGCTCTCGGAATGGTAACGTGAAAGCACAGAGCCAAATTTGTATTTCCATACAGTTAAGTGTATGGTATCATGGCTATAAGTGTGCATAAGACTTGCTTTGTCGGGGGAGAACAGCCCAGTGGCGGAATGTGCAAAGAACAACATTACGACCTCCACCGAGAATCTGAAGCATGTGGGGATAAACCGGTCAATACTTATTTCTGTCATTCAGAACAAACAACTTCTGTATTTAGCAAGGCTCACATAATAACAGCCTTTGAACAGGAGGTGCTTTGATGCTGAAGTTACACTCACTACGAGTCCTGAGGAGAGGAGGAGCTGCAGAGAGAAAGGACAGTTCCGCTGCTCCATGGGCCCTCACAAGTAACTCTGCTGTGCTACACTGTGTACTGATGAAATGGGTTGCTTCTCTGTTCTTCTAAGAAGCAGCAGTTGTGCAACTGGATAGTAAATGCTCAGATTAGTGGAAAGACTTGAGGCGACGCAGTTGACACTGTGCAATGTGCTGGAAGGTCAATCTAGAAACATTTCTCTGCTTTGCACTGATTGTAGAAAAATTAAGATATGCAAATATTAGGTCATACCCATGACCCATTCAGCCAATGTCTACATCTCACATCATACACACCAAGGGCTGTATTTTCCAAAGTAATTATGGACAGTTTATCTGATCAATTTTATGTTCATGTATATTTTAATCTCTAATATCTCAGAGTAGTGAATTCCTTAAATTTATGATTCACTGTTTGAGTCTGTGTTGGAAAAAGCATAACTTAAACTCTTTAGCACAGGTAGATTTTTGGGTGATGCTGCAAATGCTCACATCAAAAATGAATTCTAAGAACATACATGAATAGGGCTATAAAGCCAGGTACTGTACACTGGTCTCATAATATTTTATGATCTAGGGGCCGGCCTTGTGGCTGAGTGGTTAAGTTTGTGCGCTCTGCTGTGGTGGCCCACGGTTTTGCTGGTTTGGATCCTGGGCGTGGACATGACACCACTCATCAAGCCATGCTGAGGCGGTGTCCCACATAGCACAACCAGAAAGACCTACAACTAGAATATACAACTATGGACTGGGGGGCTGTGGGGAGAAGAATAAAAGAACATATATATTTTATGATCTAAACAACATTTTGCTTTCCTTCCTTCTAAAATATGATCCGATAATATACATATATATTTACCTACGGGGGGCTATTCCTACCATTGGGAAGGACGTGCCTGTACCATGTGACGGGAGACTAATGTATTCTCACCCCATCAACTGGCAATATGTCACTCAGAGAGCTGAAAACTCAACCAACCACGCTCCCTGCTAATTCCCTAAAGCTATACTGGCTTAAGCAGTATCAAATGCGGCCTCAAGAACGCAGACACCAATTGCATCAGGATGACAGACTAAGGATATTAATGAAAGATAGAACCGTCATATACTCAGTGTCGGGGCAGCCTCCAGGGGCCGACCGAAAACATTTGCAACTACAGTTCACTAAGGAGTTTAAATAAAGCCTTACCAGCTAAATCCATGCTTATTAGAAGGTGTGTATTTCTCCAGCAGGGCGGTCAGCTTCAGCAGTGAGTATTTCTGCAGCAGGTTCATCTGGGCCACAGACTGGCAGTTAATCTGCAGTGATACAGAGTTCAAGCTCGGCCGATGAGAGCTCTGGAAGCTGTGCCATCTCAGTCTGTGCCTGCAAGAGAAGCGAGGGGAGCGGGAGGGAGTACAAAGGCCTTTTAACAGGTAGATGCAAAATGAGCAGGGGGCTGGCATCTATTCTTAGGAACTAAGAGGACTCAACTTCCATTCCATTCTCTGCCCCCCACCCCGTGGTGAAACATACAGAATATAAAATTTACCGTCTAGGCTACTTTTAAGTGTACAGCTCAGTGGCATTAAATACATTCACATTGTCATATAACTACGGCCACCATCCATGCACAGAACTTACTTCATCTTCCCAAACTGAAACTCCACCTGTTAAACAATACCTATTCTTTCTGGATGTTAGGATGTCCTGAGCTGTCACTTTCCTTAGGAACTCACATGGCTACGAATGCCAGAGTTAATCCCATTTCCTCTGCACAAAAGCAGAATCCCTTTCTGATGTCCCCTCCCCATTCTGGAAGAGCTCTTACCTATTGGATCTTGTCAGGGAGGCCCCAACTCCAGAATCTCTCCTTTCCGGGATGTCAGCGGGCTCCTCAGGTTCATTTAGGGAGTTGCCTGTGCTGTCTAGGTCGCTGGGTGTGCCTCGGTCGTGGTCCACATCCAGGTGGATCTGTTTGGGAGAGGATGGGCATGGAGACACAGAGTCCAGGGCTGAGTCAGAGTCTCCTTCATCTGAAAACTTCTCCGACCACTGGTTGACTATCCTCTGCATCCCCTTCACATGGTAGAGGATGTCGTCCAGCTCGGGGAAGATGTCCTCGTTCTCCAGATCGGCTAGGTCCCCTGAACTGGAATAGAGGATGGAGCCTGGCACATTGTCGTAGATACTCAGGCGGCTGCTCATGGAGCTGGAGGAATTGCGTCTCTTAAGTTCCTTGGGGCTGTCGCTGCTGCTTTCCCTCCTCAGGCTGATATGGCCGGGGCCATGGAAGCTTCCAGTCCTCCAGTTCACAGAGCTGTTATTCCCTGAGGGAGAGAAACTGCCATTGGAAAGGGCCTTGGGGAAAGTGCCAGGCTTGTGATCTTCTGGGATGTAGAACACTGTGTCCTCTGGGTAGCTCTCGCGGTTTTTAAAGTTCTGTTCCATAACGTTGTTGAATGTCGACTGATTGAACGGATCAAAGCCCTCTAGGTACATGCCCACCCGCTTGTTGCAGGCACTGAGGCTCCGGGTCCTGGTGACAGGACTGGGTGTGCTGACGGCGCTGCTGGTCTCAGACTGGCTGCTGCTACTACTGGTCTGCGTGGAGTTGGAAACGCTCCTCTTTCGTACCATGGGGACGTTGATGTGGTTGCCGTTGAGGGCGGAGATCTCCACGCAGTTCAGCTGTTTCAGCTTCTCCTCGTCCATTCCCTCCTGCAGAATGGGCCCACTGATGATCAGCCCCAGCTTGGACGGCGCCTTGTGCTTGCTGTGGTGGGAGCCCTTCAGCTTTAAGCTCTCCATGCGTTTCAGCAGACTGTGCGTCTTGGACTTGGTGTTCTTCTCGTGGCCTTTCATGCTAAAGCTGAAGCTGGACAATTCCTTGGGAGAGGGCAGGCTGCAGAAAGAGTCATCATTGCCTACGAAGTTGCCAGAGGAGCAGACACTAATGACAGAGTTAGTCCGGGGTGTCACAGCATCCCCGCTGTGGGGAGCATGGGTGGGGAGGCTGCTGGTGCTGCTGAGGCTGCGGACAGAAGCCACCTCCTGGCGCTCGCTGAGGTCTGTCAGCATGCTTTCGTGGCTCGTGGCATTCTTCAGGTGGGGATCGTCGGGGGACCCAGGGACTGGGTCCTGCTTTGGAAAAAAGACATCAAACTCTTCAAGCCGGGACCACCGCTTGCTGTCCCTCTGGAAAGTCCATTTGCCGCTTATTGCACAAGGCTCATCCTCGTCCGAATCCTCACTCTGCAAAGACAGAATGGAGCCATTCATCTGCTGGGAGGGGCAGACAGAGGGGCACTGAGGGCCAGGGGGCCAGGACACGGCTCATAACACACCACCAGTGTCGATTCCCCCCTTACATCTTTATTTTATTTTATTTTTTTAAATAACAAAGATGCATGTGAAGAATTTCACAGGAAAAAGCCTGAGCAAGTGTTTCAAGCTAACTAAGAGTTATTTTATGGAAACTCTGGGATCTATAAGCTGTTCTTTAATTGCTCAGAGGAAACCTCTGAGATCTGTGAAAATTCCAGGCATGCAAAATATTTTGAACTGGAGTCAGCAACTGGTAGGACTCCCTCTGGTCTGCCTCCGATGTTGCCGTCTGTTGACAGTATGTGTTTATATTCCATTTTGCAATTAAAAAGATAGTTTTGAAACACTAACAAGAGTGGGAACTGAAATCTTTAGCTACTCTAGAAGTTTACAAGATCTCCTAACAGACCAACAGGGCCAGCAAGCAAGTTAAGCCATGACAGCCCTTCAGTCCCATACTTTTCAGCCTCTTATCTGTTTTTTTTTGGTCCCTCCCTCACCAGACATGGGAACTAGAATTAAGGCCACAAGCATTCTGTGAAGTTTCAACCTCAGACACGCTTCAGGCAATTTAACCAGGCTTCGCAAATACCCAGTCCTGACAGCATGTGCCATTTGTAAACACTAAGTAACATCTTGGCTGATTATGCCTGATTTATGGGCAGGACTCGGGGTTATGCTGTGACACCAACTATTGCATCTGCGCCTTTTTGGCGGGATATCAAAAGGCACCATTCAGTCTGATGCGTCTCTTTCCCACTGGTGTGGAAAATATCATATGACCCAAGTTTCACAGGACAACGAGTAGAGAGCCGTAAACGCTGACTGGTAGAGTCCTCGCCACAGCTCAGCGGGTGTTGAGGTTCCAGTTCATTTGTTTAAAAGGTTTAACTCCCCCAAGAAGGCAACTTGTGGCAGGTGACGGATTCTAGGATAATTAAAATTTGTACTCTGAACAGTCAGAAATATGTTCTTTGACCAAACCGATTCCTGTTTACTCTAATTTGTAACACTCACTCCCAGGACTACACCCACCTCCTCTCCTAAGATCTCATAAAAGGTCCTCACATTTCATACGTAGAAGAAATACCATCCGATTCAGTTATGTGTCACCATTGGACTAGAATGTGTGGGATTTCCTGCCCTCCTTTCCTCCTCCCCTAATTCCTTTTCTCCCGCCAAATCTCTATTATTCTTCAATATCCCATAAGCCAGCCTTCACTTCCATCTATACAGCTTTGAAACACAGTTACTGTCATAGTGGAGAAGACAAAGAGCTCCCATGAAATTCAGCTTTAATGCAAAATCCACAGGGATTCCGTAGGCCTCATGCCCTTAATATGGAGTAAGCATGGAGTTAATGAGGCAAAATAATAGATGATTTGTTAAATCAAAAACTCTAGGAAAACCACAATTTATTGTGTGGCTGCAAACTTGGTTTCAAGTATATAAGAATACACAAGTCTTTGCTAAACTTGACTGGATTATAGCATTAAAAAGGAGGACGTTTTGGGAACAAGGAAGTAAGAGTTTGGGAAACAAAACTTCTTACAAAACACATAATCCCAGTTTTTGGTCTGCCCCTTTTCCTCCCATCCTATTATATATTTTATATACTCACTCTCTTCCGATGAGGACTAATTTCCAGCTTCATCATCGCACATTTATTTAAAGTGTTTAGACGCCTACAGAGCAAAGAAATAACATTAGCAAAGACAGGAAACTACTGATGGGTGGATAAATATTTTTTCCAACAATTGACATGTTTAATGAGTTTCTTTGAATCCATTAATATCTATAATTTAGAAGAGTATTAGAAACTGCTTTAAAAAGTGAATAGTTTGAAAACAGCTTTATATTTCTTAAGTTTTTTCATTTAAATTTACTTTCACTATTATATAGTAAAATGGCAATCTGCAATGGTACTGTCAGGTGCCCCTTATTCTTCATGGAACAAACAACTCTCAATGAAGAAATGTATTCTTTCAATGGGCCCTAGGTTGAGCCATTCAGTAGCTCCATATAGTGCAAAGAAATAAAAGTCTGTGACGTCTCTCTTCGTAGAAATAGGAACAGCAACAAGAACCAACCAGAGTTGTTGGTAAAATAGTGTATCCTATTCTTAAATCCAAATTCAAATATAAAAAGAAAACAATTTTTAGTTATATTCAACAAATAATCTTAGATAGCCTATTCAAAAATTTATTGAGTTCTTGTACGGAAAGGAAATTTGAGTCCCTTAATGCCCAATTCTTTTTAACACTTCCTCTACCGGACAAGATAATGTTTGGTATAGTCACAGCAATAGTGCAAGTGATTATTTAAAAAATTTGTATACTGCAGCTTCAGGATCAAAATCTTCAGAATTCAAAAGTAAGCACTTGAATCAGATTCTTCTTTGGATCAAGAATTATATTTTGACTTTGAATATTCTTTTTACTCTTGCCAAAATGTAATATCAATTTAAAATTAGGGAAATAATTTAGTTTCATTGAAAATGAAATACTTAAAAAATTTAAAAAAAAACCTCCCTGCAAAATAATGAAATAGCTGAAAAAAGAAACCCTTTACATATGTAGGAATAAATGGAACGTAAAAGTGTGAATGACAGCCCCTCAGTCCAGTTCTTTCTAACACCTTCCAGAGATCATCACTTAGTCTTCCTCAAATGAAGCTTTAATATATCTGCTATCTTGCACCATCAATTTTCCAGTTTTTCCTAAAATCGCAACCCTTCGTTTTCATAGGATAAGAGCATTTAATTCACAGAAATTCAAAGTCACCATGAGACCTTTTCAAGCCTTTATCTTTCTGATCCTGTTCTTTCGACTTGTCTAACAACTTTGATGCATGAGGATAGAAAGTATTTTTGCCTGCTGATAAGACTGCCTTTGATTTCACAGATTATGCGGTAGCCTGTTTATAGAATAAACAAAGATAATTCAGAGCACCTATGTTCAGGAAAATTCTCTCTGTTGATGGGAGGGAAAGAAAACAAATAATCAAGAGAAAGTCCACAGACTTTAAAATGAGTGGATATAAGGTCCCTCTGTAAGGGGCATCCATTACTTAAATGACTTAGACCCAGCATGTTTTAGTCCTTAAATGTTTTCAAGATTTAAAGAGTCCAGAATGGTCACATTGAGTCTTAGGTCTAGGCTTCATTAATCAAATCTGTAATCAAACACCCACTTGACCTCATATGGGCTTTACTGGTTGAGTGGTCTTTATAACCAGGTTTACTAGGCATGGAGGCCTATGGGGGTGCAGGAGAGGTTTCCTTCACAAACTCTAGTTTGAGTCAAACAAAAAAGACTCAGGGGGCCAGTTTTATAAAGGTCAACACTATGTTTTTCTGTTGGTAGCACCAAGCTAATGGTATTTCAGTTTCGAAGCCCAGAAGTCATTCCCTGGGGTTTCTGTGGGATTCATTTGTCCCCTAGGACCTCCAAAGAATGTCCACTGATGAGATCTTACCTACTGAGAGAGAGACAGTACTGAGGCGAAGGAACAGTTCTAGCTAGATGACCTGGGGGCTCGCTCTGGGTCAGGCACCCTGCTGGCACCTCATATGTATTATTTCATCTTGGTCTGCCCAACAACCCTGTGGTACAGATATTACTGTCTACCTTCATTTGACAGATGAGGAAATAGGGGCTGGAAGAGGGCACAAACCTTGTCCAAGGCCACATGACTAAAACTGGCACTCAAAAACAGTACCTTCTGCATTCCTTTCTCAAATAAATGAGAATGTTGGTAATAAATGGGGCAGCTTATATCCTAAGTACGATTCCTCAGCTGAGCGGCAGAACACTGGTGTCACACACCCTCTGTCCAGAAGCTGTGGTTGTTCTCACCCCCCAGGGCCCTCACGGGGCTCAGCTCTGCAGGAATGTGTCAGTCTTATCTGCTGGGCAACTTGTACCCTGCTCTGAAGGGGGAGGGAGTGCGCGGCTGGGCCGTCAAAGGTTCAAGAGCTTTGCTGCTGGGAGCTCAAGTTCCCTGACGAAAGCAGAGCAGGAGGGCCTCTGGGCCTGGTGTTCAAAATGAACACAGGGAAAAGTGCGAGAGAAGTGTGAGAAAAGAAAGAGGAGTACTTTTCCAAGCAGGACCTGACAAACAGAAATTGTTCCAATTCTTCAAGATATTTTCTTGGAATGCGTGCAATCACTTTAAAAAATGACTTGCTTCCTTTTGAATAGGACAGAAAGAGTAACAAAATCTACTATCTGGCAGGCTGCTTTACATAGCTTAGGCATTTCAAGGGCTGTTTTACAACAGAGTGCAGACTGAAGATGATAGTATGGATAGCTAGTTATCATTACGCGATTATCACCTTATTTACATAACTCCCTGGTTTGTTTATAAAAGGAGTCCGTTGTAACTCTGAAGGAAAACAGCAACATGGAATATTTTTCAGAAGCTACAGTCAGAGTTAGAGGTCTTCTAACAGTCGGTCACAGTTTGCATTTTAATCTGTATGCGTCAGGACAAGCGAAACACTCCTCCAGCATTAACACTAAAGGTGACTCCCATAATCTTGGTCTTATCGGCAGGGTTGGGTTATACAGTAAAACTGGCAAGACTGGGACAAAAGCCAATCTCTCCAAAGAAACAAATACATAAACCTCTTACAAGTGTGAGTGTAAGAATGTTGGTTGGCAATCCAAACCCAAAAAGCCTGGTAGTTCCATAATTGTAACTTTGGTCATTACCAAACTTGATCTGGAAGATAGTATCAACATCATTCTCAAGAAAACAGTCAGTCTACAAGTCCCCGGCCCTAAGTAGTCTGTGTTAAGGGATCAGCTCCTACCAGATTTTTGACCAAAGGAGCTATACGATCTGCAAACGTCATAGGTATACAAACGTTTATAATAAATCTTTAAGCAGACACAAGTGTGTACATGGAAGCATTAGTAACATTGGTGTGGATGGCGGGGGCAAAAAGGAGAAATCATGTAAGAATTAAAGTAAATTCTAAAAAGTTTCATTTAAAATAAAAATGGTAAATATTTAATAATATGTTATTAAAGTAAAACTTTCCAACTGAGTTCTATAATGATATTACTATATGTATTGAAAATCAGTTGCGAAATTTGGAAGTCTACAAACCGGACAAAACCCAAAGCTGTATTTCAAACTACAGTTTCATGGTCTGCTGGCTCTTGAACTCCACGGGCCGAGAAGGCACGTGGAACAGGCTAGGCGAGCAAATGAGATGACTATCACATAAGCAGTAAGACAAGTGTCTCCCGCTCTGCTGACAGTTCAGAACCTGCAGCTCCTTTCAAAGGAAGGTTCTGGCAATCCACTGTAGGTGGCCTCCATCTTTTCGTTCAGAACATTGGTTTAGGCCTCTCAAAAGGGGAACCATTTCCCATGAGAAATCTATTTACGTGACTATGTGGACAAGAGCCTTTGGGTTTTCCGTTACAAACAGGCTGATGACTGTGAATTCTGAAGAATTTTTTTTTTTTAAAAGAAAACCCAACCTCAAGCTTTTTTCCACATCCTCAAATCTGGGCGTCCGATTTGGGCCTGAGAATCTTTAAGCACTTCTGGCATGGAGCACTGCATTTCCTTCCCGCACTTCACCTGTGAGATATTATTCTATGCATAAGAGAAAACGGAAGCCCAACCAGAATGCACTTGCAGAGTCCAAATTCAGATCAAAGCCTGGTTCTTTAGGCTCTTCTCTTCACAGAAGATCTAAGGGCACAGATTTAGACCTTTCAAAGGGAGGTAGCTTCTTGAACAGTGGTGAGAGCCAGTGTCAACCAAAAGAACACACAGGGTGCCTCTCCTTGCAGAGCAGGGAAACTAAATTTCCAACTGATATATTCCAAAAAAAAAAAAAGTATTCAAGAATCTAATCATGATCCTTTGGGCTGCAATGCCGCAATGATATTTTTATGACCCAGGAATTCCTAAACTGTGGCTGCTGTTCACAGGGCCCACTCACTAAGTGGCTTAAAATGTGTGAAATGGATCATCTGACACAATGGTAAATATTTCCTAGG
Organism: Equus asinus; assembly: GCF_041296235.1. Taxonomy (NCBI): domain Eukaryota; kingdom Metazoa; phylum Chordata; class Mammalia; order Perissodactyla; family Equidae; genus Equus; species Equus asinus. The sequence goes on from NC_091816.1 coordinate 15,695,426, forward strand.
ATACATCTTACGAGTGACCTCATTTTTACGCGTTACCCCCACAGCTAAGCATTAAAACATTCAAAAAATGTCTGGAGTAGTTTATATTCCAGATGCTGCCTTCTTCCCTCCTAACTGCATTAGTGATATTTTTCATTCCAGATGACATAGCTATAATGTGACACACAGTGCGAGGTTTGCAATTAGATTCTTTTCAGAAAATGGGAACAGACCCTGGACATTTCTAAGCAGTCATTTCAGAGGATCTGAAAAGTGACAGTGTTTCTGTGGTTATATGGCACTTTTTTTTCTTGAACCACGAGAACTAGTCTATTCCATACACTATTCTAAACACCCTAGCTATCTTTCCCCCAAAACCACCGCTTAAGTTTTAACTGCTTCAAAAAACACTGTATTACATAAGAAAGCCCCCCAAAATCGTACTTTCACAGAACTACCACTACTTTCTTTGCCTACAAAGGGGAAATAAATACTGCATGTCCTTCCACCTTAATGATGTCTTTCCAAATTAAAATGAATACTGAAATGAACAGAAAATTTATTTTAATTTTACAGGCAAATCAGCACGTGAATTTTGTCTGTATCTAATTATTTTTTCCAGAATTCGCCTTTTAGGGCTTATAGGTTTTGAGAAAAATTACCAAGGATGAATAACTTAAAAGGAATAAAATGTCATGACGAGTTTGCAAGGATTGTCAGTGTCCCATCACTGTCTGCTACGTGGTTTATTACTTCCACATTACCAACACCTACCAGCTGCTCCTCAGCCCGGAGGTGCACCAACACCATGAGCAAGGATTTCTGGCAGTTTTATTCACATTTCACATCAATGCTCATTTACTGCCTGTCCACTGTATGTTAAAGGCTGTGCTGAGTTATTTTATAGCCCTATTTCATCCTATGGTACTATTCTGTACCTGGGGAAGCTGAAGAGGTTTAGAGAAGCTGTTCTGGATTCAAACAATGGTCCTGCTGACTCTAGGAGGCCACCCCCCCACCCCCGTTAATTCCTCTGAATGTGTTATTTCCATTCACTATAACAGCAGCTTTCATTCTGTTAGGGTACCTGGTTGGGACCACGCAGTCAATTACATTGCCTTTTAAAAAAACCCGTTCCAAGTTTCCAAACCACCTAAACGTGACCTGTTTTGGCAATTGTATCAAATATGGAAGGGTACTGAGTACCTCCGAGGACGGTGCCATTTGAATGGCTTGTTTAATGTTATTTAACACCAAATAACAAGACCTTACTTATTTTAATGAAAAGGCCTATGATTTATAATGAAGTCACTATACCCATTTGTGAATCAAAAACCTGACATAATTAGTTACAACAAAAGCAAACAAAACCATTTCAGTGATTAAGTACTCTGTTCTTAAAAAGAAAAGACTCAAAACATTTCCATGTACCTGCATAAAGCCTCAATGGCATCTCTGTCCAAAAAATCATGCTCCCTCTTGACCAAGGAAATATCAATGGGGAACAGGAGATCTATTAGAAAAATAAAAACAAATATTTTTATTGAGCACCTAAGTTCTTGCCAATCTAGCCCAATTTAGACGAGGAAAAAAAAAACCCAAACAAATAAAATAATTTATTGAATACTTACTGCGTTCAGGGCACTTCATTCCCTATCAACAGCTATGGGAGGATAGAGCAGTTTAAGACAATTCCATCAGTTTAGAACTTCAGAACATCAGTGTTCTAAAGGAGCTTAGATCTAGAGGGGTCTACAGACTCAAATCTCTCTTGCTGTCAAAGATAAGTGCTTCAAAACCCTGTCGCACCTTTACACAAATCAGCAGGCAATAGACCCCTGCTATAAATTACCGTCATTTAAGCCAGAATGAAAACCAGAACGATGCCCCCTTTTAATGTGGCTGGGTTTTTTTTCCCATGTGTGTCTTTGCTCACAGATCAGGCAAGAGGTCATGGAAAACTGGTCCAAGGAAAGGCGCAGAGAACAATGGGAAGTGGTAGCCAACGGAATCTAACCATTTGCATGACATCAAAAGCTAAAGAGAATTCAGGATGTGCTATTTTTAAGCAAATATTAGCACTTCCATATGGCTTTTCAGGAGTTTATATAACTCCCCCTAAAACAAAAGGCCTGCTATAAAGCCACTGTAGTACAACAGAATCCCAGATCCCTTAATCTGTAGGAGTTCAATACTCGTAGAATACTTAAGAGGACATCAGAACTGAAGAGCAGAACGGGAAAAAGTCAACTCAATGGAAGAATTCCTTTTCTATCCCTTGTTGATAAATACATCCAAGAAGAGTTGCAAGAAAAGACCAGAAGCACCGCCGTGGAAGTTTACAACAGCTCTGGAATTGCCACCAGAGAAAAGCAAGTTATGCCTCCTCGGGGCTCCAGCTATGACGGTAGATAATGGGCCTTCCCAGGAGAATGCTAATACGGTATCACAAGTAAGAGTCCTTCTGTGCAACTCTGTGGGTCTGGAACGGGCAAAAGAAGTCAGCACAGCAGGAGACCAGGATTACCATACCCCAAAAAATCCCTCAGGCCCCCAAAATGGCTAATGCTGCATATATTGGAAGAGAGATGGCTATCAGGACTCTTGGAGATGCGAGTAATTAGTCATGTTCTAGTTCTTGGGTTGAGTAGGGAGTGTGTGACTGTTCTGTTTTTATGTTTTCTAACTCATCACTGGTTTTACAGAATGGTATGGAGCTCCTCATCCTTATTAATCCATATTCTAGAGATAACACTTGAGTACCTTCTTTTTTCTTTTTACCATGTTGAAAACTAACATAATGGGTTTTATAGTCGTATTGATATGTTCTCTGAATGATAACATAGCCAGACCAATGAAGCAGGTAGAGCCCAAAGATTTATGAAGAAATACATGAAATTCAGTATCACAGGATTATATCTCTTCATTAATTTATAGATCTAGTCTCTTAGGCCAATGATGAGTAGCACTATGATACTGGGAATAAAAGAGGTGGCTTCTGTGAATGTAAACTATTAGTAAATACAAGCAAGGCACACTGTAAAGCTGTTTGAAGGTCGTGGCATCATATTTCACTTTGAACAGACATCAAGAACTCTCAGTAATAAATAATAGAGCTGACATTAAAGAATATATTTTTTACTACTTCCAGACTATAACATCAGATCCACAAATGTAAATTAAAATGCTCATATGCCTGTTAAGTGTATATAAGACAGCATTGTGTTATTTTACCAATTCCTAATTTAGTGGACCTAAAATACAGTGGATCTAAAATACAGAAATGTATTTTAGATTACTTTCCTCATCCAAATTAACTTTAAAATTCTGTTTAAAAAAATTCTAGAATAGGTAAGAACTAAATGTGAGAGGAGGGAAAAAAAATCAATCGTTTTCTCTTACCTGCCTAGATTCTTTCTGGCTTTGATCATTTTTTGATGATGGTTTATTGACGTAGAGAAGGAGTCCTCAGAGCTCTTCAGGTTAGAATTTAAACTTCCAGCTTCAGTTTAAGGGCAGGAAGTAAAAATTGCCAAGGACCCAAATAAAGCTAAACAGGAAGACAAGGAATGTGTGGGTTGGTGTGTGGGGTGTGTGTACTCAGCCTGCACACAGCGGCAGGATGAAGGGGAGAAATTATAGCCCAGAACAATATACAGTATCCCTCAAAAGCAGGCTTATGCTTCAAAAGACTTGGAAATGTGAAGACACCCTGAAATGTAACTTGTGAAAAGGCAGTTTGCACTTCAGGATTTGGAAAGAAGACAGACAGAGACTGGAAATGGTTTTAGCAAACACACACATCACAAGAAAGTGCTTCTTGGCAGCAAATCAACACCAAAAATGGACATAATTGAAGGAAATTTAATTTCTAAACAGGAGAACAAAAGGAACAAAAGGACAGCCATGTTACTGCCACTGCAAATGCAATTATCTTTCCCTATCTCCAGGAGAGCTGTGAATTGAAAACCCAACAGAATGCTGGTCCCACCCCCAAAGTCCTACTGAAAGACAGAGATACTCTAAATGTTGACAGGTCAAAAATTCTCCCTAAAGGAAAGATAAGCAACTCCACCCTAATAAGCATGCGGGTTAAGGAATTGGAGATAGTCTTTGAAATGGAGGATCAGTAAGATATTTTACAGTCTGACAATAAAGTAACGCTGAATCTGTCTTCATGAGAAAATATCATACCTTCAGTCTGGGCTACAATGGGGAAGACCAGGTATTGTAAATTAGGTAATGAATTAATTTAGCTGAGTGAGCCAGGGACATAAAAATGGTCTCTAGGATCTCTGACCAATTTGCTTCTGAGGAGTACCCCACACCCATTGCATATCCCTCTTCAAGGCAACCTGCTGATCATGTCTAGCACTTCCAAGCTCACAAACTATATCCATTCTCAGTGTGGGCTCACGGAATTTTGCTCATGAGTTAAAGAAGGGCGCTAGTGACCCCCTAGCTCCAACTGACAGCCCACTGCCATTATTACAGGAATCAGTCTGCTTGTTATTATCCCAGAAGGATAGAAGAGCAAAAGACATGTTTTGGAATCACTATTTATTGTGAGAAGGTTTGAACATCCCTGGTGAAAAAATTTAAGTGACATCATTTCAATCGGATCTTGTAAAGATTTTGTCACATGGTGGCTAACCGTCTCCTAGTATCTCCTTCCTTCTTAAGTGATGAAAAAGATATATTTTTAAAATGTAAATCAACCAAAATTATGTTTGCTTTTTGAGATACTGGCAATCCCCTATGAGTGTTCTTTGAGATTTGAACTATGTTTTATTTTTATAAAATATGTAGCATCTACCACAGTTCTGGGCATCTTTGTTGGTGCAGAATTAATATACTGGAGTGTTGATTAGTTGGATGGATGGATGAAAGGAAGGATGGATGGATGGATGGATCGAGAGATGAATGGATAGATGAATGAATGAATGAGAGACACTAGTGTCGTCATCTCAGTAAAGGTAAGGAAACAAAGAATGCTCAAGTTGGAAGAGGCCCTGAAAGACATTTAATTTACTCTCAATTTAGGAACACTTCATATTCATCCAACCTTCGCTTGAAAATTATCCATAAAATGGAGTTCACTAGTTCATAACTCTAATTCTTTTTAAATGATTTCCTATAGTGTAATAACACTCCCATTTCAGTGAACACCTATTCATCTTGCTGTGCACAGAGCACGCTCTGCCCACGCTGGGCAGCCACAGGCTGAGAATGAGTGAGATTTGAGGGGCTCTTCATCCTTGGCCTCAGCATTCAAGTGATCCCCAGGGTACTGATGACAAAATGAAGTAATAAAAATTCAGCCTAGATCTTTTTTTTTTTTTTTAAAAAGGCCCATTTTTCTTCCTTAAAAAATTAAATGCCAGAGAAAAAATAATATTCATCAAATGACAACTTAAAGTGAAAAGCCTAAATACAAACTAGGGGAAGATATCTTTAACACATGACCAACAAAGGCCTGGTATTTAGAATAAAGAGCTCTTACAAATCATTAAGAAAAGCCCGATCAACTCATGAGGAAAATGAGCGACAGCCCATTTCACAGAAGAGCAAACACCTGTGGCCAGATGATAAGAAGAAATGTGCATTATCATTAATGATCAGGGAAATGGAAGTCAAAATCTATAAGGTGTCATTATATACCCATTTGATTGGCAAAAATTAAAGTGTGACAATAACAAGTGTTGAGAGCATACGGATAGAGGGGATCTTTATATATTACTGGTAGGAGTGACCATTGGGACAGGCACTTTTGAAAAAAATCTGCACTGTAAAATTGAACATAGACATCATTACCCAGTAATTCTACCCCTAGGTATACCTGCAAACAAATTACTGCACATGTACCCCAAGAGTACAAGAATGCTCACAACAGTACAGTTTATAAAAGCAAAACAGAAAAAGCCGAAATGCCCACCAATCAGAGTGTGGATATGACTAAACTGTGGTATATCCACACGATGGGTTATTACACGGCAGGCAAAGCAAATGAACCATGGGGACATCGTATTGAAGAATCTTAACAATATAATAAGTGAAAAACTTAAATCCTACCAGATTACATAGAGCCTGATACCCTTTTTATAAAGGTAAAAATAACTTTATAAAAAAATATATTTTAGGAAAATACAATAAACCCATATAAAAATAAAATAAAATGATAAACAGAGATTTCAGGATGATGGTTCCTTGGGTAGCGGGCAGCATAGGGACCAAACAGGAGAGCACATGGGTGTGTTATTATCAAGGTCCTAGCTTTTGTTTTGAGTGGTGGGGGTCTTAGGTGCTTGTTACATTGTTTTTTTAAGGAAATATTTAAATAAGTAATAAAATATCTGAAAATAAATTGTAGATCAATAATGTCAAGAACCAAGGATAGGATCATGCCAATTAAAAAAAAAAAAAAGGCTTTCCCAGCTCACCTTCATAAAGCTGTGCGTACTGGGGAAAACCTGTTGCCCGGAGCCAATCGCAAGCTTCTTTGGCTTCAATTTCTAGAAGAGAATAGAAAAAAGACAAAATGTTAGTCATGTGTACCTCAGCACGCTTCTTTTTCCTCAGTGAACTCTTTTTTTGTTATATAGACAAAACATTATGGGAGGTGGGAAACAGGGATAAGCAAAAAGGAAAAAAACCCACTTAATTCAAATGGTTTAAATTTTTGTGCTTTTCAGACTTTTAAAAATGCGTATAATTTAATACATATATATATAGTGCATTATATATCCATATAATGGATAGACAAAATATCCATCTTTCCTTTAAAATAAAATGGGGTCCCAGCAGTAAGATACTCTGTGCTGCTTCTGTATTCTGGTTGCAAATGATTATGAAAATAGGGCATAATAAGAAAGTTGAAGGATTAAATCACTAATTAAGCCTGGCCTGCCTAACTTGGTCTACTTCTCATGTCAACAAAAGGCCACCAAGTACATCTGACACCTGCAATGGAATTAACCTGACCAAAGGAACAGACCTTCTGACACCCCTTGGGAGGCCCATAAAAGCCCCAGGTGCTGTGGCGATGGGTCTTTAGCTGTATCCTGCCGTAGAGGCCAGGCTGTCAGGTGACCCAGAAGGCATTAAGTCAATAAATCCCACAATCTTCGCAGGCTGAAATGCCCAATAAAGCTTCTACTTCCCCGTGGTTAACATCTTGTAGATAGTATTGATAAACAGAAAGGCCAAGAGCAACTGACACACGTGTTCGAACTCACTCATGCACATATTTACAATCCCGTTAAAACTGACTCACAGAGGAGGTCAGGGCACACTCATTAGTTTCTCTGTTTGCACAAAGAATATTCTTTCCACTCCTCTTCCCACCTTCCTCAGGCCATTAGAGTCCTTAGGTATGCAAGGCTATTCGCTCATTTATAACTGTCTACACATTGCTTAATCTATTCCAGATTCAAATCTTCATTAAGCATCTCTCCTCTGGGCCAGGTGGGAGGTGGAGAGCTCATCTTAGAAGTACACATATCTTACTTTTGTCTAGGAACTGTATGGTTTCAAAGCATTTTGTATCTATTATTTCATGAGTCCCTTGGCCTTTAAGGAAAGGTAATAAAGAATATTCAGGGGCCAGCCCGGTGGCACAGTGGTTAAGTTCGCACATTCTGCTGTGGTGGCCCAGGGTTCACCAGTTTGGATCCCGGGTGCAAACATGGCACCGCTTATCAAGCCATGCTGTGGCAGGTATCCCACATATAAAGTAGAGGAAGATGGGCATGGATGTTAGCTCAGGGTCAGCCTTCGTCAGCAAAAAGAGGAGGATTGGCAGCAGATGTTAGCTCAGGGCTAATCTTCCTCAAAAAAAAAAAAAAGAAAAAGAATATTCAAATTCATTAAAGTAAGTAGGAATGACACTGAGCCGCCAAAGAGAAAAACAACCACGACCTTCTGATGAGTTAGTTAATACCCAAACTAAACACAATTATGGCAGCAGAGTGGAAATAAGTGGCACAGAAAAATTTACTTCCATGAATCTGTCCAGTGCCGTGATGAAAGTAGCATTATTAAACAGAAGATTCAGGACTGAACTGGGGATGAAGGACAAAGTGACATAAATGTGTAAGAACCTCAAGGTGTGCACTGAATAAAAGAATATAGAGAATTGTACAATGTGAATTATCTGTACGTAAAATTTTTTTCATGTACTTATATCTATACCTTGCCTTAGAAAGGAATTAAGGAAGCTTTAAATAAAATCATAAAAAACATTTTCTAGAAAACTATACTGCAGGAAAAATACATAAAAGCTCAACATTTTATTTTAAAGCATGAGGAAATTACTTTTCTCTATCATCTCCATGGACTCTGCTCAAAGATAGAGATGAAAAGAAAAAAAGCTAAGTATTGGCTTTTAAAAAATATTTTAAATAACTTGCTGCTTCTGACACGTTGGTGGTTATTTCCACTGAACAGATTGCCAGACGATGAACAACAGAGTGTTAAAAAGTAAATGTGCTTGCTTACTTAACAAGTGGTGAGTAACCAGAAATTCTGTGTCTACCCTTTTTGGACTATATTCAGACATGACACCAGGTCAGCACACACACAAAAGCCTTCCTCATACACAATTCACTCACCAACTTTGCCACCTATTTAGAGCATGTTCCTGATTTTCTTATTAAAATGGCTTCATGCCAAGAGGCACGAAAGATGTAGGCATTATTTTTCTAAAACCCTTTGCATTTATTTATATAATACTTTACAGATTACAAAGTGTTTTCACATCTATTACTCATTTTAGATTCTGAGTGATTTCAGGAACACATACATACTTACTGCTTCTTGTCACTCTCTTACTCATTTTCCACCACCAAGAAAATGAAATGCCCACAAATGACCAAAAACTGATCTAAGAGCTGTGTCCAAATTGTTACTTTCTTTAGGGCCACTTGGTTAGAAAAAAATGATGTCAACAGGCCAAAGTTTGCTTCTTCAGCACATAATTTAATTAAAAGCTTGCAATGGCTAAAAAGCATGACTTCCAAGAACTACAGAGATCCAGGAAATTACCCCTCCTTCTCCCTACCCTAAAATAGATGAGAATTTGTCTGTTTTTTAGATATGAAACCATGGAAAATAGACAAGCGTGTATCTATTTTACATTTTAAAAAGTCCACTCATGAAAACTTAGGCTGTGTCACAATTGAGGACTCCCTATTTCTGTAGAATCAGAATAGAAAATGGTAAAACGTTGCCACTGATTTTTATAACTGGAATAGCTGCTGACCTCACTCTCACCTATTACCAACAGATGAAGAGAAAACGTTAACAATTCAACGAAAGTACTGATTTTTAAAAAAATCACTATTTTCCTTTTATTTAATATGAAATGAACCTATGTCTCCATCTAACACCCTTCCTGGTCTCACCCTCGGATCCAGGCCATTACTTTCACTCTGATCTCCTTAGTAAATCTCCAGGTCTTCAATTCTCTCCTCTCTCAGAGAATCCATTCACCAACCCTGGCTCATCAAACTTCCTAAGTTACAGTTTTGATCTTGTCTCTCTGTCACAAGCTTCACCGGAGCTCCACTACGTAGAAAAAGCAAGTTTAAACACCTCCATGTGGTTTTCAAGGCTCTCCACATGGCATCCAACCTAATTTTTCCTGTACTCCCTCTATATTCCAGCCAAAGTAAACTTGGCATTCATCTCCCCACACATCGCCGTGACTTCCCTGGCCTGAAATGCTCTCCCGTCTTCTCAATGTCAAATTTCACTCACCCTTCAAGGCCTCCCCCAAATGCTGCCTCCTCTATGCAGCCTTCCAGATACCTCCCAACAATTCTCTCAATGGCTCACTTTTATTGAGTGTGTACCATGTGCAAGGCCCGAAGTCTAAGCACTTAATGCATATGAATTCATTTACTGCTCATATTGATCCTGAAACGGGGATTACTAATATCATCCCCAAGATATATAGACGAGGAAACAAGCAGAGAAATAACCACTTTTCCTTAAAAATAAGCATTCTTCACATTCAAAAGCCATGTGGGAGAGGGAAACAAGACTCACAGAAATGAGCAAGGCAGGTTCTTCCCTTAAAAGATAAATAACAATGAACAATATTTAAAATATTAAAGAAAACCATCTACATGTTGCATTACTTCATTCATTTTAACTCCTCTCTGCCCGTTTTTGGGGGCCTCTAATCAGCTCTAAGGGTACGACTTCTCCTTCAGTGTGTCTCCGTGGTGGCATGAAAACTATGAGGATGATTTTTTAAAAACGTGCCCCACCGGGCAAAAATGCCATCAGAAACTAAAAATACAACGGAAATATAATGAAACTGTCATACCTGGGTTTTCTCTAAGCAAACAACAGACAGATGCGTTAAGGAGGAAACAGGAAATTTTTACTGGAAACAGCGTTAGTGGTTAGTTGCATCAGATGATGAACGGGGTCCAGAAGCCCCTTTTGTGTATGGCTGGAAACCATTAGGCCGCATTGGCACATTTCCTGGCATGAGGGGCTGACCCCATCTTCCCTTTACCCCTCAACAGTAGGTCAAACAGAAATTCCCCACCCCTGTCATCATTCTGTTGAACTTGCTGATCTTAGCCGGTTGAGCAACAGCAACTGGTAGAAGCAGGATGTGATCATTTCCATCTTCTGTGCCTCTGTCTTTACAGTGGGAACTCTCAGCCTCCTTTAACATGATACCAAAATCAGGATTCAAGGCAAATGCCGCATGTAATTCCTCTCCTAAATAAAATTCTAAGCAATTGGAGGAATGTAAGAAAATTCAAACACTTTCCAGATTCCTTGGATTCTCCCAAATCTGATAGACTGGTGGGCAAAGGTTCATAGAAAAGTTGATGTTTCACAGCCTGGGAGAAGCATGTGAGCTGTGGGAGGCGGGCGTGCTTTCTGATGCAACACCAGATCCATTCCTCTCCCTGGTCACACAAATTCCTTCAAATGGAAGGAAGACTCTGGTTCTGGATTCTCCTGCCTCCGTCAGGGTGGCCAATTTTACAGGACTGTCATGCCGCTGGGCACCTTCAGCCCATCTTTACCTGGTGGGTGGGTTTCACAGGGCTGGCCACTGGAGCCGCAAACTATGGCCTCGAACACTCGGACCAAGGGGAGGAGACCTCAGCAGCTCTCACCCCGCATGCAGGTGGCATCACCTTGGGAAGCTTTAGAAAACCACCACCCACCAACCACCCCCAGGTATTCTGACATTCTCAGTCTAGGGAGGGCCTGGACAGCGTATTTTTTAAAAAGCTCCCTAAGTAAATTTGAGGGTAGCCAGGATCCAGAACTGCTGAGCCAGACAGCATTTGTTCATATTCCGTGTCCCAGACTCTTTCTCCGCTGGGTTATCCTAACAGCCTCCCGACTCTCTGATAAGCAAACTATGACTTGAATCCCTTTCTCTCTGCAATTAATAAAAATAAATGTTAAACACACACGACTGCCAAAGACTGGTTATCAGGCGTTACCTAGGTAAAACAAATTCCTAGATGGCCTAAGTCAGACAGCAGAATATATATATTGATATTTATTAAACGCTAATATTATCTAATCACAGCAAAGATTTTGACTAGCAACCAGTAGCTTTCCTATCTCAGGTGCCTCAAAAATTCCAGACATCTGCTGTGCATATTCTGAAAGAAAGCAGTTAGGAAGCTTCTGGAAGACAGGTCAATACTAATTCAGTTTCTAAGGCCATTTGGCTTAACAGGAGCTGACCCAAATCCACTTTCAGGTACATTGAGTAGAGTCAAACATTTAAGTGAAGCCAATCGTCCTTCATTTTCCCCTTCCTTCAATATTTATTTATTGAACATCTTCTCAGTGTGCTGCCAGGAAGCCAAATGGAAAGATAATTCACAGTTGAGTCCGTGATGTCCGAGGATCCTCTACTTAGGAATGAGTTGGTTTCCTAAGGCTATTCTAAGGTCCACGTGTTTATTAAGTCTCAAGTGACCCTGTACAGGGAGCACCAATGAGTCCCCATTTCATAGGCAAAAGCCAGAGTCCTAACAAGGCCCACACGCCCTAGATCCTTACCACGCCCCATCCGTCACCCCATCTCCCTCTGGCTGCCTGGCCCAGCCGTACGGCCTCATCATCCCACCCCATCCCCCTTCTCCCGCTTTATTTGTTCCTTCTTCTAAAACACTTACTTATTATGCTTATTTGTTTCTCCCCTCTGGTAAGCTCAAAAAGGGCCAGTTTCCCTGTCTATTTTACTCTCTAATATATTCCAGGTACCTACGACAGGGTAGGGCACACAGTAGTTGCTCAATAAATAAGTAAACCACTGATAGGATGTTTGTTCTAGTGAAGTGGTCTTAATTTCTCTGACCAGAATCCACAATAAGAAATACATTTTACATTGTAACCTGGTACAAGTATGTAGGTGTGCATGAATATGTGTACATATATATGCACACATTGATGTATACAAACACACAAGTATGTATAATCATATGTAAAACTGCAACAAGTTTCACCAAATAACACTTACAATAAGTGATGCAGTCTTCTATTCTTCTATTCTTTTTTTTTTTTTTGAGGAAGATTAGCCCTGAGCTAACATCCGCTGCCAGTCCTCCTCTTTTTTTGCTGAGGAAGACTGGCCCTGAGCTAACATCCATGCCCAACTTCCTCTACTTTATATGTGGGATGCCTGCCACAGCATGGCTTGCCAAGTGGTGCATAGGTCTGCACCCGGGATCTGAACCGGCAAACCCCAGGTGGCCAAAGCGGAGCGTTTGAACTTAACTGCTGTGCCAGGGGCTAGCCCTCCTATTCTATTCTATTTTTAAAATGCTGTTTGTTACCTACCAAAGCAACCAGTGTGAAAGGCATTATTTTCATGCATAGCTTTTTCTTAAAAAGGAAGAAGTTAACTAAGAACTTCTGTATAGTACAGAAGAGAGTGTGATGTGACATAGGAAAGACATTTATGTATTCAGAAGTGGGACCGGGGAGATGGAGGGGGCTGCTTGAGCACCCCTTTTATTTTACGCTTGGCCTTTATTTAAGGGGAGTTATGACTGCATATGTAAGACTGGATGGCGGGAGAGGAGATGCAGAGTAAAGGAGACAGAACAAGCTAAGTAGAGAGCTAGCAGGATTCACTGTAACAGAACAGAGGAAGGGAGGCAGGAAGTGGGAAGGAGGTTATCCCAATGGAGCAGATATGAGCATCTCCTTAGCCTGGTTACCCAATGAGCAACCAGCACGATCTCCTCAGATACAAAATGGCTTTGCATCTGAGTGTCCCAAACTCCTCCTAATAATCCATCACAAAAAGGAGACGAAGTATTACCTGTAACAGGTCAGAAAAACAGGTCCAGGAAAGAATCCTTGGCTTAGTTAAGTAGCCTTAAGAAAACAATCTCTCTGGATCCGTTTCCTCATCTGTAAATCCTGGGATTGCCACGGGCTTTGTAAATTCCCTGAATTTCTGTCTCTGAGATCTCTCTTATGCCCATTTCCCCTTCTCTCTAAGACAACCTGTAGAATAGGTTCCATTTCTATCGTTAATTTTCCAGATTTATCATAATTACATGGAGACATTCTTCTTCCCTCAAAAACTGGATCAATAGTAACTGCTTTGAGTTCCCCAATTTTGTAGATTTACTGAAGTTTATTGCTAAAATATCTAATTTGCTTTATAATGCATTAATTTCTTGATTTGGCCCAAGAAGGCAATGTTCATATTAGAGAGAACACAAAACCCTAAATGTTTTGGCTTTTGTGTGTCTTCAGCCCTCAAACTAAAATTAAGCTTAATAGGAAGAAAACACTTCGCCTCAGAAAATTCTGAGTTTTACTTTGCTTATTGATCTTTTATGTTTGTGGTTCAGTTATGGCAGCATCCTGACTTCTGCAGAATCAGTGAACTGGATGCTGAAATGAATCTTGGGAGCTTTTCATCTTTTCTCGTGACAAACGAGAGAGCTGGTTCAGAGTTTAGGTACTTTGCTTAAGGTTCCAGAGTTACCCTGCTCTCACTCCCAGGTTAAAGCACTTTGTACATATTTCAGTAGTGCCTACAAAGATTACCCTCACCTTTATTTTTATTTTTTATTTATTCATTTTTTTGGTGAGGAAGATTAGCCCTGAGCAACACCTATTACCAATCCTCTTCTTTTTCTGCTTGAAGAAGATTGTCCCTGAGCTAACATCTGTGCCAATCTTCCTCTATTTTGTATGTGGGACACCACCACAGCGTGGTTGATGTGTGGCGTAGGTCTGTGCCCGGGATCTGAACCCTCGAACCCAGACTGCCAAAGCCGAGCATGCCAAACTTAACCACCACACCACCGGGCTGGCCCCCACCCTCACTTTTAATTCATCTGACTGTTTTTCAGTATGAGTAAGAACTGGAAGTTTTGGGAGTGTTCTAAGGTTTTTTTTTTCCTCCTGCTTGAGGTTTAAAGGCCACTACGTTGCTTTCTAGTAAAGCACATTCCTAGAAATAATATAAAGGGGGAGAAAAAAAGGACCCATTTCCCCAATGATGTGATGACAGCTTAATAAATGGTTTTGCCTTGAAAAAGAAGGAAAGTCTGGGAGACACACCCAGCCAGCCTATACCTGGGATTACGCCCTTGAAGTGACACTCCAGCGGTGCAGAAATGAAATCAACTGAAATCCCCTTTGGGGATCATTGAGTTCAAGTGTTTGCAAAATACAGTTTTTCACACAAACCAGGAAAAGGCAAGTCCCTCACATCAAAAAATATGTGCCCTTCCCTTGCAAAGGCAAACAGCTCTGTAATGATCTGATCCCACGCATGACGTGGTTCTATCAGGCACTCCAGACGTGAGCTGATTCAGTTATTTCCAGGAACAGAAATTATCTACCAACTCATCAAAAAATGGCACTTAGTACCCAGCACAAACAAGTCAAACTCCAGGAAAAGAAACTAGTACGGAAATGGATACGGAATCATCATATCTTTTGATTTCATTTCAATCGGAGGTGGGATAAAAAAACCTTTGGTTTACCAACACACACACACATTTCTAGTATTCTATATCAAATATTTCTGCATTTCAAACCATGCACTGCTGAGAAAAATGATTTGAAATAGAACTTAAAATACTGAGCCCTTCAAAGATGATAATTGCATAGATTAAGAAAACAATTTCAAGAAAGGAAATCATCCAAATAACACACTTTTAAGGGCCCTTATTTTTCTGAGCCTCATTTTTTTCCCCTTTTTTGTTTGAGGAAGATTAGCCCTGAGCTAACGTCTGCCACCAAACCTCCTCTTTTTCTTTTGCTGAGGAAGACTGGCCATGAGCTAACATCTGTGCCCATCTTCCTTTACTTTATATGTGGCACGCCTGCCACAGCATGGCTTGACAAGCAGTGTGTAGGTCCACACCCAGGATGTGGGCCGGCAAAACCAGGCCCCCCAAGTGGAATCCGTGAACTTAACTGCTGCGCCCCTGGACTGGCCCCTCTGAGCCTCATTTTTTCATAAAGTGAAGCAGATGGTTTAAGATTATAAAACCCATTTCCCATTAAATTTATTATTCAAGGCAAAAATACCTGGTTACAAACCTAAGGTAACACTCACTACCATCTCCATCCTTAAAAGCTGGCAGGCACATCAATTCTTTCTTTTACATGTGTTGGCAAAGCTCATTCTATGTCTGTCTTTGGCTTCTGCCCTAAGTTCTGCAGTGCTATAGCTCAGGAAACATAAAACACTGTGCAAAGCATACTGCTACAAAAAACCTTAAATTAGAAACAAAGGGAATAGTGAGGGATTCTAGAGAAACTGTTGGCCCATATTTTACTCCATTCTGACTCAAATGAAACATCAAGTCGCCTTATCGAAGACCAATGAGAATAAAAACAATGCAGACACTGGTTAGTAGAAGCTGCCTCTAGCCATTCCTATGTCTAACCTCAAGAAGGAAACATGATTCAATTGGATTTTCTCAGTTTGGGGTCCAAAAATAGAAAAAATAAAGATTACTATCTTCCAGGGGAGTTAAAAAATTATTTTCATCAAAATTGCTTGTGACACCCGGCCCCCCTAAACACACACAAGCTAATTGTCCAAATCTGATTCAGGTACATCGATTTAGTTTAGGAACATGTCTGGCTTTATAACTGATCCATTTTTCCTACAAACACATGGAGATCCTCATTTTATTGCCATCCCCATTTAGTTCACACATGTGGGCGGGAAGGGTCTGAAGCTCCACTCAACTCACACGTGACCTTGGACTAACCACTGAACTTCCAGGCACCTCAGCTGCCCCTCTGTGGGAAGAGGCACTGTTTTTCCAGGCTGCTTTGCAAAGTTCTGGAACTTCCCATGCAATGACTTTTACAAACGCACAAACACGATACAAGATCCCTTTTTTTGTGCTATACCTTCTGTAAAAGGAAGTTGTGCAGAGATTGTCCCTTATGGGTTTATGGTTTCTGCAGGCTGCGGGGGGGGGGGGGGGGGGGGGTTAAGATGATTTCAGAACTTTGGCATCTTCTATCGACTTTGTCACCCAAGTGTGACAAACGGCACGGGCAGGGCTGTAGTGCTGCCCTAGGCACAGGCCACAGGCCACTTCACCTCCAAAATCCCTTCCTCTATGGCTTCCTACGTGCTGCAGCCTGGGAAATGCTACAGCCTCAGGGTGTGGAAAACTTTTGTCCCCCAGACATCCTCTCGAGACTCCTGCAAGAAGGAAGGCGCCTTTCTGACAAGTTGCAGGAAGCAGCCTCCGGTCCCCTCGGCAGGACACTCCAAGGTGGGGCAGGGAAGAGAACAAAATGTGGATGGGAGGTGTCAAAGGCATCTGAGGACTCCGGCTTCACTGACCTCAGCCTTCGGTCAGCTTTTGAATTTTCTCCTGGGGACAGGAGAGGGTAAGACATGAAAAGGCACCAAGTGGAGGTATGTGTGAATGGAAAACGAGCGTACTTTCCACTAGGAAACTCAGTCTAGCAGCGGAGTAAAGAACAACACTAAAGGATTAAGAGAACTTGATTCCCACGGTGCTTTGGCTGGACTTTCCAAAGGTGTAACATTTTACTTTTTGGTGCCCAAGAACATTATTTCCTGACAGGCAGGCATTTTCAAGAGGCCATTCAAATGCTCGCAGTGACATCTGGGAGTAAATTTTCCCCTAGAAATATTATTTTAAAACACTTTCACTGAAGAAAGTATTATTCAGTGGTCAATAGAGGCTAGAAAATGGTATCCTGGACCCCTTCTCTAAAAAAATGACAGAGGCTCAAGTCTCCATTCAGTAGGTCCCAGAGAAGGGATGCAGAAAACACTCATTGATCAATCGTGGACCCTAACGTTATAGCCCCCTACTTAGGAGCACAAGCCCCGGAGGAACCCGCAAAGTAACTGCAAGACCAGAGATGGCCCCTAAATTCTGTTGCCTAAATCGAGGCAACTCCTGCCAAATAGAGCTCCATAAGTTGGACTCTACAGCCCCGGACCCCTGGTTGAAATTCTGGCTCTGCCACGTCCAGTGCTCTTAGGTAAGGCATTCAAATGCCCCCAGCCTCAGATCCCTCATCTGTAGAATGGGAAGAAGTGTATCTATTTTGGGGCATTGCCATGAAGATTAAATGTGAGAAGGAAAAGCAAACTGTGATCAATTTTAGCTTCTATAATATTATGACTCTCCCGTTGCTTGTGAGAGATGTTAAAAATATACAGGGTAAATATGCAGGGCTTTCTTCCTGTCCACCATTAATTAAGATGGAAAGGAGGGAAGAGCTGGTGAAAAAAATGTGAAGACAGAGCAGACCTAATTAAAGAACCCCCAGCAGGACCACTCCTTGCTCCTTATCACTGATCATGATAATCCTTAACAATAACAGAGGGGCTCACAAGGAAAAGTGCAGGCAGACAGGAAGAGCCCTTCTCAGCTGGGAATCTTCCCCCTTTTACATTAATTAGATTTCTGACTAATTGGAAGTTGAAAGCAAACACCACTGACTGCACACATACCAGCCACTCATTCCTACAAAACTTATTTTAGCCCCACAGCACTGTCCTTCTTGAAAGAGGGATTTACCCTCAAGTCTCCGAATTCTTCCATCAGCAATGGATGGCCACAGAATCAGATATAAAGACCATCATGAAAGTCTGCTCCAGAAAAGTCTTTTCCTCCTCATTTCACAGCCATGGAAAGAGGAACCTGGGGCTGCGCTTTTTATGACCGTGTTTGGAAATTTACACTTTACGGTTGGGCATTAGTTGACCTTGACCACCACAGGTGGGAAAATTTTTTATGTCGTGAATGCTGTAACCCCACAACTCAAAAGTCAGTATCTAAGGGGTACATCCTGCTAAAATGAGCACTCTGAGAAACTCAGAGGAAAGACTAAGTTTAGAAATTAAATTCCCTCTTCCCCACTGGATCCCAACTCATATAACTCTAATCAGTGGACTCCGCAAACATTAAAAACGAAAACCCCCTTTCTCTCCCAGGTCTGCTTTATAATTTCAAGAACCGGCTTGACATGACGTGAGCCTCGATGCCAGTTACACCGTGGGGCCAGGTTTTGCTATAATGTTCTAAAGCACGGAGAATTCGGTCTTGAGTGATTTGGCAATATCCAGAGAGGAAGGGGAAACATCTGAAGTTATTTTTATTTTTGCAAGTCTTCTGGCTGCACAGGGTGAATGCTAGGGTGGGTCAAGTATTGTCTAGAGCCCTTCAGGGTCTTTCTTTTTCTTTTTTTTTCACCGCCTCATTTCCGTCTTCCTGTTGCTAGGAAGGAGAGCTAAGCATGAGAAACTCGTGTTTACAATACTGGACCATCCTGTCCAGCACCAGCCTCTCTTCAAAGAGTACAACTTACTTCACCCACTGTACTTGGGACGCCTCCATTCTTCTGGACTAAAATCACCCTCCCCGGAATATTTTCAAATCGCATATTTACTCGCCTAAGTCATAAAAATACCACTCTCATTTGAACATTGCATCATGGCTTAAAATCTCCATGGAGACACCAAGGGAAACCCAAGTACTTATTTTTGTATTTGAAGCCACCTCCTGGAACCCCAGCAAACTTCTGACTGGAAGACACCCCCATATCCCCTTTAAGCCCTACACTGGTTCTGCAAACAAGAATTTAAGGACTATGCACATTTTTTCTCACTTCATAGTAATAACTTTAATCATAACATGTCTATTAATCTGGTATATTATCCAGCAGCACCCAAACAACCCTTTTTCATGTTAAAATGCCCTTAAACTTTGCTCCATCTTTGCTCTTTGAATTACAGCATAAAACAACAACAAAATAATAAACAAACAAAAAAAAAGGCATTAGCTCAAAGGGCATCAGCCTCTGACCTTCCCTCCAGAACTATAGGAAAATCCTTAATTAGTCCAGTCTATTAAAACTCCACTGCCTTCAATTAGCCAGTTAATTGCTTAGCTGATCAACCTTTTCACTCTTTAAGGAGTAAAGTGATGTTGCTCACAAGATGTACAACTTGAAACTTAAGACACATGGAAGTCACTAAAACCACTTTTCTCCTCCACTCTAGGGAAAGACTTAAGTTGGAAGCTCCTTATTCTGATGCTGTGGAGTGGGGAAACCAAGTCAGGGCCCCTTCACGAACTTCCAGCCAGTTGGGTACAGGGTATCACTCAGGTTGAATTAAAATAAAATCTGTTTTTGTCAAAAGCAAACTTTTAAAAACAGCTGGGAGAGAAAGTCAGTCTGCTCTGCTTCATTTTAAACTCTGAACAGTAGTGCTAATGAAAAAAATATGCACCCAGGATTGGGCCACACCGTAAATCAGGCATGCCACAATAAAAGTTAATATGCACAATCGCCAACATTTTCTCAGAAAACGTCTCGAAATAACTTCTGAACGCCCATCTGCTAACTATTTGACACTCATTCCCCAGGACTTTAGTTCTTCTTTAGGGGGGCTGTTGACTTACAGGGCACCCCTCCAACCATCTGCTGTAGTCTGCAAGCCAAGATGGCACTGGGTGCCTCCATTAATTCCACACTTATGGTCTGCAAATTATCTCTGCAGAGGACCAGCCTGCAGTCCAGATGGATGCTGAATTAGCCGACCTCTTGGAGCTGCTGATAGATTTACATTCAGAGTTCTGCGGGGCTATTCTTTTCCCTCAACCCTTCAGCAAATAGAGTTTTGAAAAAAATGTAATTTGAGACTCAGTATTCTGCCTTCTCCAGAGCTGTGATTTTTTTCTCTCCAAATGCATCATACATGCCACCCTCAAGAATCTTTCTGTAACGGCTGGCTATGCCTACCTAGACTGCATTTCTCAGCTCACCAACAGTGGCTGAAGCAGCCTCTGAATCCTGAGAATGAACCTATTTGCCAACCATGTTGGGTGTAAAAAGACTTAAGGCCAGCGTCAGGCAAGGTCTTCCTCTCCACAGTGGAGAGTAGTGACTATACGCAAGGGTTTCTTTCTACAGTAATTAGCATAAATCGCGTATTTGTTGAACATCTGTACGAGACACTGTGCTAAGCACTTGTATTAGCTTCTTTGATCCTCACAACCTCCCCGCACGGTAAATAGTTATTTCCTCCACGCTGCAGACGAAGAAGGTACAGACAGGTCATGTCACTTCCCAGATCTGCCCAGCTAGCAGGCTGCAGACCCAGGCTGCAGACCCAGGACGCCGACCCCGCCAGCCTCACCCCGACTCTGCTTGAAATAGGGGCTGCGCGCTGGAAAGACGCGCGGAGCCTCGGTGAATTACACGTGGCAGGGTGGGCTTGCTGCGGCCAGGGGTGTAACTCCTTCCGAAGGATCAAAGGCTTGGCCTGTGACGTTGGAGGTGGGGACAGGGGCACAGAAGTGGAGCAGGGTTCCAAAAGGCCGTCCCCTCGCTATGAAAAAAGTCGAGTCGGGAGCGTGCTCCCTTCCTTTCGCGGGCCCAGGGACTCGCTCCGCGCGGGCGCCACCTCTCGAGCCAAGGGCGTGGGCATCTCCATGGGGCACTTTAGGAAACCCGATTCAAAGCCCCAGCACGTGAAGAAACACAGCAGCCCTTCTAGCAGGCAGCCCTAGCATGCAAGCCACGGGTTTGCTTCAATACTCTCCAGGGGCCGGCAGCCACCAAACCCAGACTTTCCTGGCTAGGTCTGAGTTATTTTCCAGTGTTTAAAATACTTGAACAAAAACGGTTTGAAATTAAAGCAATTTTTTGATGAATCTAACTTCAGCAGTTTTTAAAAAAAACATTTCCAAGTGCCACTACGATCTCAATGTCCCTAAATAATAAACTCTCAGGGAATCAAAGCTCCTTTTGGACTTATATCGGAGAAGGACAGCAAGTACCGAGCCCGGAACGGTCTCCGAAGAAAAGATACGTAAAAAGGTGGTCGCGCCGCGCCCCTCTGAGCCAGAGGCCACCGCCTGGGGTTTAGAATAAGAATAGCAGGGCCGCCGGCCCAGCTGGGCTGGAAGCCTCCTGGACGTGTGCCCCCAACTCACCCTTAGGCCCCCCGCCCGGCCCTGCACCCCCTGCCAGGCCCTGCGCCCCGCGCCTGGCCCTGCGCCCCCCAGCCCGATCGGGAAATTAACGTGGGCTTCACTTCATCAGTCGCGGTCGGCCCCCCTGAGCCCTACCCGGAGCCCACGGGGCGCGCCAGCTCGCGGCCCCCAGGCAAGAACTAGCCAGGAGTCATTACCCGAGATTAAGACTTCCCTCCCCAAATTAGGACCCTTGTTTTCCCCACACTCCACCTCCTCCACTCCAAGAAACTCGGGCGACTCGGTCCCGAGCCTCCTCGGAAAGCGTTTCAAAAGCACAGAACGTCAGGCATCGACTTGACAAGGCGGGGTGACATTTCCTCCGCGGCGAGT
Source organism: Equus asinus (assembly GCF_041296235.1). Lineage (NCBI taxonomy): Eukaryota > Metazoa > Chordata > Mammalia > Perissodactyla > Equidae > Equus > Equus asinus. The sequence goes on from NC_091816.1 coordinate 15,717,253, forward strand.
CCCCTCCGCAGCTGGCTCCCGCGGCCGGCCCGACGGCAAGGCACAAGTCTAGCTTACGTGTTAGGATCATGGTGTCCGGCTTCTTTCTGCACATCAAATGCGGCGGGGGGCGGCAGGCGCGCAGTGGGGAAGTCGAGGCAGCCCGAGGCAGCTCGGCTCCTGCGCCTAGACACGCGGCGGCACCTGAGACGCGCGCTCCGGCGGTCCTCAGCGCATCCTGGCTCGCCGCTCCGTGCCCCTCGCCACGGCCCCAGAAAGAACACAGGGTTTTCCAGAGGTAGAAAAGGGAGAGCGCTCAGGGAGAGAGGTGAGAAGCCCGGGAGCAGCTGCTCCTGCTGCGGGGACATTCGGCCATGGCCAGGATAGGAGCGACGCGCCCTCGCACCGGCGGCTGCAGCGCACTGCCTCCCGCGTCCCCGGTCGGTCGCGCCCTCCCGCAGCGCCCGCCCCTAAGGGGAGGGACGAGCCCGGGCAGCATTGCCTCCCCGCCTCTGCCTTGGGTCGCCGGCCTCAGCCTCCCGCCGTCCTCAGCCCCGCCCGCTCTCCCGGCCTCGCCCCGCCCCTCGCCCTGGCCCCGCCCCTCGCCTCCGCCCCGCGGCTAGACGCGCCCACCGCAGCCTCAGGCCGTCCTCTGGCCCCGCCCCCAGCCCCGCCCCAGCCTCCTCCGCCCGGGGCTGGAATGTTTCGCTCTGGCCTCCACGTCTGCAGCGGGAAGCGCCTAAAAGTCTCCAACCTTTGGCCTCGGGGGCATAAGGCAAAGGCTGTGCCCACGAGGTGTCTACTTGCCCGGGAGGTCTCGGCTAGACGCTGGGACACCGTGCACTTTCCCTCTTGTTCTTGGTAGCTTTACGCGCTATTTTTTCACCTCTGCGATTCTGCCTCTCATCCTGGTGGGAACCTCATAAATTCGCGGGAGGAGAGGGGAAGAGAGGAGGTGAGGATGAACAGTTTTTCCTGATATGTAAAATGGGAAGAAGAGTACCCGTCCTTTGGACATTCATTATTCATTGCTAAAGCCCGCGGGGGGGCAGAACGAATGTCGGTAATTAACACTGCTGGAGAGAGACACTGAGTTTTTACTCAGCACGTGTTGAATCTACTGTTTGCATACTCACAGCCAGTCTTTTTCTCACCGTGGCCCTTGGGCCACAAACTAATAACAGCTCCTGAACTGTGATGGGCCCGCTCCAGACTGCAGAGTTAGACTCTCTGATGGCGAGAATCTGCATTTTTACAAGCCCTCAAGTGATTCTGATGCACTGAAATTTGATGACCCCTGATATAATAGGAAACTTCATTTTTAAAGATCACAATTGAATACACTCTCAGTAAGATTTTAAACATCCCGACCGACCGGGTTCCATGCAAGTTTGCTTTGGGGCTAATCGATGCTTTCTCTCTGTTAGCTCTGGGCAAAAAAAACTACTAACCTAAACCCATTCATTCAACAAATATAAGGATAGCATTTACTGTGGGCCAAACACTGTTGTAGTCTCCGGGGATGGAGTAGCGAGCGGAAAGACAAAACATCTCTTCCCTCCTGGAGTTTCCCTCCTAGTGGGAAGGACGCACAATAAACGAAATAAATAAGTGAAATATATATAGTGTCTTAGATGGAGATATATAAAGCAGGGGAGTGAAGAGGAGAGCTGGAGGCAGAGTCTGTTTTTAAATAGGGTTAAATGCAAATGGGAGAATTTAGTCTCTCTTAATTATGGTTTAAGATGTATGGATTTCATAGCCATGTCTTTTTTTGTTTTTTTGCTGAGACAGATTTGCCCTGAGCTAACATCCATGCCAGTCTTCCTCTCTTTTTTAGTATGTGGGCTGCCAGCACAGCATGGCTGCTAACAGAGCTGTGTAGGTCTGAGCCCAGGAACCAAAGCGGGCCACCCAAGGGGAGCGTGAAGTACTTAAGCGCTTAGACCACCCGTGCTGGCCCATAGCCATGTCTTAACTTACAGACACAAGACTCTTTTTCATCCCAGTTTTTCAAAAACAAAATAAAAATGCTAACTCCACGGCTGACTCCCTAACTTACCCAAACCAGAATTCAGCTCTGCAGAGTGGCATCTCAGGAGGGCATGGGACTCCTCTATTTAGATATTCCAGGGCTTTTCCCTACTTCTAAGTGCCTGGGACACAAAGGTGACCAAGGACAGGTCTGCCTCTGCCTGCTCAGAGTTTACAGTCTGGTGGGGTAGCACCAAGGGGCTTATGAAGAAGAGGTCCTGGGAGGGCCAGGAAGTGGGGACCTGACCTGGCCTGAGATGACAAGAAGAGGGAGCTGCCCTCTGAAGTCTGGATGCTCCGGGGACTGTCACAACACCTGCAATTGTCAGCAAAGGGGAGTGTGCTTCAAGGGGAGGCTGGAAAAGTAAGGGCAAGAACTTTCCATTCCCTGTATGACTGTGTTAAGGACCGTTTCACCCTAAACATGATAAACAGTGGGAAGCCTTTTTACTGGATGAAGGCATCCCATGATCAGATTTGCAGTTTGAAAAGACCACCGAGGCTGCAGTGTGTCCTTCAAACTTAGAAAATAGCAATACACCTCCGAAACATACTAATTTCCTTTATTTATTCAAAATCCAGACCTTAAAAATATAGGGGCCAGCTCAGTGGTGTAGTGGTGAAGTTTGTACATTCTGCTTCAGCGGCCTAGGATTTGCCAGTTCCAATCCTGGGCGTGGACCTAGCGCTGCTCATCAAACCATCCTGAGGTGGCAACCCACATAGAAGAACTAGAAGGACTTACAACTAGGATATACAACTATGTACTGGGACTTTGGGGAGGGAAAAAAAAAAAAGAGGAAGATTGGCAACAGATGTTAGCCCAGGGCCAATCTTCCTCACAAAAAAAAAAAAAAAAAAGATGTTCTAAGCATCTCCTCCAAAGCATATCAATTCTCAGATGAGTTCTTAATGTTTACTAGTAACCAGATGAAGTTATACTTTAATTTAATTAGGTTTCTAGGAGTCTGTGCAATCCCAATATACCTACCCCACTAAGTAAGCATCTTTCCAGAATAAAACATGCTAATTTTTTTGTCTCCTCTTGTTTAAGCCCCATTCCTTTCTCTTTGATTGTTGATGTTATCTTCTCTGGATCTTCTCTAATTTCATTACATCTCTCAGGAGGTTTGTGTTCTGTGGCTTGTTCATCATCTAATAATATTAATACCCCCAAAAACATTTCCCTTGGTGATGTGTCGGTTTGCATTTGGCCTTCCCTGAATCTCATCATCTTCCATTCTTTGATTTATTGACACAGCCTGTGTCTTGGGCCCAAGCTCAATTTTCATAGTTTTAATTCTTACTCCTGTTAGAAATGGACACGCTACATTTTGAAGGCTGCCGCACTTGCAGAATCGTGGTTGAAAGGAAGACTTTTGGAGCAGGCCACTTCCTAGCTGTATGTTGAACACACGATTTACCTTGTCAAACTTCAGTTTCTTCGGCTTCAAAAAAGGAGGCTGAAATAGTGCACACCTCCTGGGGTTTGTAGTGAGGTTTGAATAAGATAATGCACGTAAGCTTAGCACATAAGCCCTCAATAATTTTCGGCGTTATGATTGTAAATTACTAAGTAGGCACATCAAACAAAAATATGCGATTCATATTTAAATAATTATCCAGAAGACGAAAACAAAACAAGACCTTGACTTTAATCTCTGTGGATCCGAGGAGCCTTGACAAACTGAGAGAAGGAAAGAGTGGAAAAGTCATTGAGTGTCACTGAGCAGGGGTGCTTTACCAGATGAAAGAGGGTCCCCAGGACAGCTCAGGGTCCGTCCTTTCTCGTAACCTTCAACGCATCCCCCGAGGTTTCATTGGTCTGTCATGGGCAGCTGACACTACACTGGGCTCGTTAGCTGATCTGCATGAAGTGAGATTTGGGTATTGAAACACTGGACTCCAAGAGGCAGGGATTAATGTAGCCCGTTTCCCATCAGCTGTCTTAGGTCCTCTGAAACCCCATCAATACATTAGAATAAAAAACTGTCACAAATTACACCTGTTTTTTTTGCTACTGTTGTTAATTATTGGTTCTCAATGGTATATTAAAAAAAAAGAGATTTGACACAAGGACCTGTGATGTTTACTTCCTACCATGCTCTTCTCAGTTTGAGCGTCTGCTACACGGAAGTTCTTGACAGGGCTATCCACACCCTGTCGATTTGGATGTTTGCACATTCCACTGTAGTCTTACCAAGGAAAGAAAAACCACTTGGCTAACTCCTAAACAGCATGACAAGACTTAGTCACTAACAAGGCAACTCTCTGGTTGCTACATTTGAATGACTGATATTAGATATTATTGATATCATCCAAGGACATTCTTTTGCATTTTTGTACTGTGTTAAAAAAAAAAAAAAGAAGCAGAAGCTAAGTGTCTACAGGCACTCAAACATGTAATGCTGGTGAGTAAGGCAAGCCATGGCGGGATGGAGAGAACTGGGGAGCCCAGGACCCTTCCAGAGGGCAGCGCCAGCCAGGCTCCCTGGATTGTTGTCATGTGTTAACACGGCAACCCCATCGTTCTGGGTTTAAAGTTTTTCAGGGGCCCCTAGACTTCTATATTTTTATATCAAATCTCCCAATTTTTAGATGCTAGCGACTAATTAAAAAAAAACTTAAACCCATTCCAAGTAATTTCAACTTCTGGCTTCGTTTAGCCCTGGGGCAACTAGCGTAAACCTCTCTTCTAGTGATATGAGCCAAGCAATTTCTTTGGAAATTTATTTCTCTCCCACAGGAACCAAAGCCTCCTGTCCTTGGAAAATGTCGCAATAAAATTTGTGTTCAATGGAGCATTGTGAAATTAGTGTGGCAAATAATTTTCATTTGAAATGCTCAAAGGAAATAGGACAAATGATAGACGGATTTGAAAATCATTTTTAAACAGTCTATTCAATTGAGAGAAATAATTCAATTTGAATTTAATGGTTGTCCTTAAAACATTCATTTCTGTTTAAACTTCAGTGACCCACATCTGGTTTCTTCCCCCACCATCTACCCCGGGCTTCAGCCTTTTCAGTGTTTAAAATCCAAATTCTGGGGTTATAAGATGGAGAAAGAGGACAAAAAGACAGGGCTTAGGCCTCATAAATAAATAAATTCACCTCCTTTTAATTTTACCTCCAGGAGCTCTCTTGTTCAGCCAGACTGTTTTGACCACATCTTTTGAACAATTTAAGTTTAAAATATGCAGAACGTCAACTTTGTCTATCGGTGATATTTTTAGTTAAGGGGGGAACCCTTTGTTCCTGTGTAAATGTGATATAAATTCACTTTTTGGATAATCATTTAAGCCCCAAATATGAACCCGCCTGGCATAGTACTTTTTAAAAAAAAATTTTTTTTTTTGAGGAAAATCAGCCCTGAGCTAATATCTGCTGCCAATCATCCTCTTTTTGCTGAGGAAGACTGGCCCTGAGCTAACATCCGTGCCCATCTTCCTCTACTTTATATGTGGGATGCCTGCCACACCATGGCTTGACAAGCGGTGCCGAGGTCCGCACCCGGGATCTGAACTGGCGAACCCTGGGCTGCCGAAGCAGAACGTGCGAACTTAACTGCTGCGCCACCAGGCCAGCCCCAGACACAGTACTTTTATCATTCAACAAAGATTTACTAAACCCTAGAGAAGGCAGTGTGCTGGTGAAACAAAAATAAACATGAATACATAAGTCCTGGGGATGTGATGTACAGAGTGGAGACTATAGTTTTTTTGTTTTTTGTTAAAGATTGGCACCTGAGCTAACATCTGTTGCCAACCTTCTTTTTTTTTCTTTTTCTTCTTCTTCTTCTCCCCAAAGGCCCCAGTAAACAGCTGTATATTCTAGCTGTGAGTGCCTCTGGCTGTGCTATGTGGGACGCCGCCTCAGCATGGCTTGATGAGTGATACCCACCCACACCCAGGATCCGAATGAGTGAAACCCTGGGCCGCCAAAGCAGAGCATGTGAACTTAACCACTCGGCCACGGGGCCGGCCCTGTGATTATAGTTAATAATACTGTACTCTATATTTGAAACTTGCTGAGGGAGTGGATCTTAAAAGTTCTCACCACAGAAAAAACAAGGGTAACTATGTGTGATGATAGATATTAACTAGACTTACCATGGTGATCATTTTATACTATACACATATATTGAATCATGACATTTTATACCTGAAACTAACATAGTTATATGTCAATTATATCTCAATAAAAAATACTTTAGAAAATGACAAAAAAAAGAAGAAATGAACATGGAGAAAGGGCTTGGAGGAGAAAGCTCTTTTGGTGGAAGAGAGACAGTTCTGGAATAGTCTTGTGGAGGGTTTGAACATAATGAATTCTCAGTCCTGATTTGATAAATCAATGGGCATGCTTTCCTGAGATAATATTTCAGTAGAATCTCCTTTTAAAGGCTATTTCATTTAACAGCTTGGGTAGTTATTAGCTCAAGGCCTCGCTGCTCAAAATGGCAGAGAAGAGACCCCAGGAGTGCTGGCCCCCAGCCAGTGTTCCTGCCACACCCAACTTCCACTTGATCTTCACCAATGGCTGCTCTCATGCTTTCCTGGGACCTCTGATGGCACAAAAATCAAGCCCGTGAAAAGTAAAACTTGGGATCATTTTTGACTGAAAGAAACTGGGCTACTTTCTGATTGAATTAGCCAATTTTAATGGCATGCTCTGATTCTTGTCTATTCTGACATATCTTCAATTTAATAGTTATTTTTTGAGCTTGTAGCAAATAATTCATTGAAAGCTGAGGATGGACAACATTATTTTATAAGTACTACTAATATTTAATTATTTGCTTTCTTCTTTGAATTTTATGATTATAAAATATTCATTATTAAACAGTTTAGGAAATATAGAAAAGTATAAAGGAAAATTTAAACATTCTCATAACCGCACTACCATTGGCAATTATAGATATATTACATTTTCATGTCTATCCTTCTAGCTTTTTATGTAAAGATATTTTGTTGTACAAAATTGGGATCATAGTGTATATTGTTTTGCAACATTTGATTTCACTTAATATATCTGAAGCATATGACTTATTACAGCTGCTCCATATTCCCTCTTATGGCTATACCATGAATTAGTTAACCAACATTGAGCTTTTATTTTCTCACTATTTTTTCTTTTCTGAAACATCTTGTATATTTTAAACAGTAAGAATTATAATTTCCTTAGGCAAATTCACTTACTTTGAATTAAGAGGTCAAAGGGTATTGGTACATTTGATATATATTTCTGCCATCCAGAAAGTTTGTACTTCTTTTCAGCAGTGTTTGAACGTACCTATTTCTGTTCACATTAAGTATTGCCAGCATTATAATTTCTATTCTATTGCTAATTTAATTAGCAAAAAAAATGATCTCATTATTGTTTGTCTACATTTGTTTGAATACCAAACTGGCTGATTTTTTTTATTATAGTAAAATATACATAACATAAAGTTTTCTATTTTAACTATTTTTTTATTTTATTTTTTTCCTGCTTTTTTTTTTTTCTCCCCAAATCCCCCTAGGACATAGTTGTATATTTTAGTTGTGGGTCCTTCTAGTTGTGGCATGTGGGATGCCACTTCAACATGGCCTAATGAGCGGTGCCATGTCCGCACCCAGGATCCGAACCCTGGGCCGCTGCAGGGAAGCGCACGAACTTAACCACTTAGCCACCTGGTCAGCCCCAATTTTTTCAACTATTTTTAAAGATACAGTTCAGTGGCGTAAATTACATTTACATGTAATTTACATTTACATGCTGTGCAACTGTCACCATCCATCTCCAGAACTTTTCATCTTCCCCAACTGAAGCTCTGTATCTGTTTAACAAATTCCCCATTCTCCTCCCTACCCAGCCCCTTGTAGCAACTGTTCTATTTGCTGTCTTTAGGAAGTTGACTATTCCAAGTACCTCATTTAAGTGGAATCATACAATATTTGTCCTTTTCTGTCTGGTCCTTTTGTTATACTGGTTGAATATTTTTATATTTATTAACCAGTTTATTTTTTTAATTGCCTATTTAATCTTATAGCTCTTCTTTTTTGATGAAGCATTTTTTCTTTTCTTACTGATTTTTAAATATTAGGGATATTAACCATTTGTCATTTATTACAAAAATATTTTTACTAGCTCGTCATCTGCATTTTAAGGCTGTTTATGACATTTAAGAAATCAACAAGAGTCAAACAAAATTTGAAGGTCTTATCTATTTGTTCTTTTCAATTATTAACAAGGAGTTCATTCAAGCAGTTTTCCCTAGATTTGAAGACAGAAATGCTAGGACACAAAATCAGTTTGCAAAACGAGGCCATTTAATGTGTGGGATTTTCTCGTTTATTTCTAGTTATAGGTTTTATTATGTACTCAAAAAAATATTCCAGTTGTCTTGTTTGATTTTTCTATCTCCCCTAGCATCACGTAAGGATGCCTTGCATAGAGTAAGGCCTCCATAAAGACTTGTTGCAAAAGGCCAGCAGGGTCAGGGTATAAATTGGAGACCCAGGGACACTGAATTTTTGAGAAACTTTCTGACTTTCAAGTTTTCCATAAGTGCAATGTATGCGTGTGTGTGTGCATCTTTATTTACTAATAAATGAGTCCTACAACTAACTGCAGTGTCAAGATGGCCATTTTTAGCCTTTCACCTTTGGACAAAAACCTATTTTTCAGTACTGCTCTCTGCTACCTTGTTTAAAAGAGCCATTTTTGTGGTCCTCCCAAACGCTGACTTTTAAATCCATATCCAAATGCCATTCTAAAGCATCGGCTGCAAGAAAATTCTCTACCATAGTTTTGAAAATCTGAGTGAAATCACTCATGAGTTTGTTTTCACTAAGGAGATGTTTTTTGTTCGTCTGAGTTGTAATGTGTTGCTGTTTCTTCATAGTAGATCACGTCTTAAGATAAAAATACTATGGCATAGGTTTGGGCAATTGCCTGAATAAAAATAAACAGGTCTTTTACTTAGCTGCTAACTACAGCATTTTGGCCATTATAGTGTTATTTCTGGAAACCCCTACACAGCTCCAGATCATTAACTTAGTTTAATAGTCAACAGGAGAATGGAGCTGCAGTAGGTCGTAAGGCTTGAGTTTTCATGCATAACTAACTTGGTCAATTATCTCTTAAGGATTCAGTTAAATTAAGCTGTATTTTGGGGAATTGCAAGGCCACAAATTATACTTTTGTAAAAGCAGGCCTGGCAATAAGAATCATGAATTGTGAAAGACTGATGTTTGGAGATTTACCAGGAAAGAATGGACTAGATAGGATCTCTCCTATACAAATATTCTAGTGTTGAACAAACAACTATTTCTGTACTGATGATTGTCATCTTTTTGATGGGTTGACAAAAGAAAGATATAAAAGGCAAAAAAAAGAATTAGAAAAGTCTAGTGAATTTTATAAGTGAGTTCTCCAGGTTCTCTGAATTAGAAAAATGAATCTGTGAGGGTCCTTAAGTCCATGCACATGTAGAGGAAAGAGATCTGATATAAATCATGTTTCTGACTTGGTAACATACATTATCCGTGGCCTTGAGTTGCTCATACAATAATATCTCTTGCTCCTTGGTTTATTTTTAAATTATATATATATAATATGTATGATATACAACATATTATATAAATTATATATATTTTATTATATATTATATATAAATATATATTATTATATGTAAATAAAAATAGATATAATCTACATACAAAACAAGGATGCTGGATCATTTAACTAAGCATTTTAAGTTGAAAGTACCATATAATTAGGAGATAAATATTATTATTACAGGTAAGGAATTCAACTCAGAGATGTTGCATAGGTTGCTTCATTTCACATTGCTCACAATTGAGGAAGCAAGAACTTGAATCTCGGTCTCTCTGCAACGATGATCACAACCAGGGCTTTAAAGTCAAACTGTGTGAGCTTGGGGCACTATTTCAGGTCCCCCTTCTCCTCTACTGTAAAATGAAGGGATTGGACCAGAGGTTCTTCTCTCAGGTCCCTCAGGCTGTCTTTAGATTTTAGTTTGTCCCGATGTACATAATACTGAATTTACAGTCATAGTCACTTCCTTGTATAGGGCTCCAAACACATCCAGCATTCAAACATGCTAGTAATTACACAAAAAAATGGTGGAAAGGAAAAAGCATCCACTCTAGGCCACCATACCTCACGCCAATTCAAAACAGAAAACCCTGGTCCACGGAGGATGCTGCTGCAGCTCCCAGGACTGAACCTGCTATGGTAGAACTCTTGTCCCTTGAGGGCGAGGTTCTTGTGTCTCTTAAACCTGTACTAGAACCACAATTCTCAGAGACCCACAAGTTAAGCTTTTCTCCTTCCTGGATAACCCTCCTTTACTATCACTGAGGCCTCACAAGGGCTGTGGTTTGGTCCCTGTTCTTGCCCATCAAATTCAGACCATGCAGCTTGATTTGGTAGAATTTGAGGCTCTTCACTCAAATGACCTGCTTAGAAATGAATTCTTCCTTTTCCTTGTTTTCTATGTCACGGCTCTAATTTGCCAATCATATTTTGATTTTAATCCCCCCCCTTGGATTTTAAAGATGGAATGTTTCTATTGCTATTTGTGTGATTTTTTTCACACTTTTTGTGAGTGGTTTTCCACTTTCATACACCTAATCTCTCTTCTAAATTTATTCTCCCTTCCAGGAAACTGATTTTGATTATTAGAAAAGAATACTCAACCACGATCCAAAGTGTTACTGATAGAACACTGTGTACCAAGCCTATCCTCACAGTGACACGAACGCTTTTCAAACACCACCAACCTAATAAAAAGATGACAATATGTGTGCTGGCCTCTTGTTTTCCTGCATTATAACCTACATTTGAGCCATTATGCAGCCTGTCTGGTATGTAATAAGACTCTACATTGGCATAGCGCTCCTAAATATAAGTTTATTTGCCATAACATTCAATAAGTGAGCAAGATATTTTGTTGTATTTTCTTCTGATCTTTTTCTTCTCTTACCTTCCTTCCCCGACTTGCTCGTTTTTTTTTTTTTTTCGCCTTTTATATTCCAACTCTATGACATTCTGGGACAGGCAAAACTAGGCACACAGTAAAAAGATCAGTGGTTGCCAAGGGTTGGGAGGGAGTGATGAATTGTGGAGCACAGAGGACTTTTAGGGCAGTGAAACTATTCTGTATGATACTACAATGGTGGATATGCGTCATTACACATTTGTCCAAACCCACAGAATGTACAGCACCAAAAGTGAATCCTAATGTAAACTATGGACTTTGGGTGATTATGAAGTATCTGTGTAGGTTCCTTAATTGTCACAAATGTACCACTCTGGAGGGTGATGTTGATGGGGGAGGCTATGAATGTGTGTAGGGGGGTTGGGGTTAAATGAGAAATCTCTGTACGTTCCTCTCGATTTTGCTGTGAGCCTGAATCTGCTGGAAAATATAAAGCCTAGTAAAATATTATGAGAATGGGTTTAGGAGAACATGAAATATCAAATAATAAGGTCAAACATAAGCATTCTGGTGTCCCAGAGGGAGTTAATATAGAGAATGGAGCAAAGAGGCAACGTTTGAGTACATAGTGGCTGAGGATTTTTCAGAACTGACGAAATACAGGAATCCACAAGGACAGGAAGCACAATGTAAATGAAGCAGAATACATACAAAGAAATCAACACCTTAGACACCATTTAGTGAACTTGCAGGATAATTTAAGAAGAAAAAATCTTAAAAGTACTAAAGAGAAAAAGAGATCACTTGCAGCAAATGGAGATTAGATTGATGGCACATGTCACAACAGCAAAAATACAAACCAGAGAACACTGGATTATCTTCAGATCAACAGAGAGGGAGAGAGAGGGAAAGAGGATAACTTTGAATTATATGCCCAGAAAAACATTTTTTTTTTTTTTTTTGCTGGGGAAGATTTGCCCTGAGCTAACATCTGTTGCCAAACTTTCTCTTTTTGCTTGAGGGAGATTCTCCCTGAGCTAATTTCTTTTTGCTTGAGGAAGATTCCTCTATTTGGTATGTGGGTTGCCACCACAGCATGGCCACTGACAAGTGGTGTAGTTCTGCTCCGGGGAACTGAACCCAGACCACTGAAGTGGAGCATGTCCAACTTATCCACTAATTCATGGGGCCAGCCACATAAATACAAATTTTTAAGAATCAAAGTGAAAGACATTTTCAGATAAATAAGAATAAGAGGGAGTTAACAACCAATACAACTTACTGATGGAGATTTTGAAGGATGTACTTAAAGAAAAGGGAAAATGACCTCAAAGGTCTGGGAGTCAAGAAGGAATGGAGAGCAAAGAAACTGGTAAAATGACCTAAGTTGAAAAAAAAAAACTGTCTACAGAAAATAGGGATATTAATAATAATAATTGGTCTAATTTGTTGAGTTAAAAAACAAGACAACTACAGAGACAACAATAAATCAGGAGGGAGTGAGTGGAGCAGAATTTTCTAAGGTTCTTGTACTTATTTATTTAGTATGCATAGCAAACTTTCAAGAATAATCTCTAAAAGAACAGAAATAGTGTATCCTTCTCAATTAGTAAAGGGACAAAGTGGAACAGGAAAACAGAGATTTAGATTTTTTTGAAGCAAAAAATGCAGACGATAAGGCATAGGAGAGAGCAGGTCAAATAAAAAACACGAAATAAGGGGGCAAATATGTCCAAAGAGGTCAGTATTTATCAGTAATAATAATAAATATAAATGGTCTCAAGTTGCTACTTAGAAGCCAAAACTGATATGTTATATTGGTCTCCAATAAAAATAAAAATAAAACTCCAACTATATATTCTTTATTTGAACTATATCAAAAGCATTACGATATGGAAAGATTGAAAGTAAAAGGATAGAAAAACATACACTAGGCAAATACTAAGCAAAAGAAAATCAGGTACTACATAGATAGAACTAAAAGGCTTTAATTCAAAAAGGACCAAGCAAACAAAACAAAACAAAAACACTGACCATATACAAATCCATAAAGCAAATCTCAACAAATTTCAAAGTGGCATCATATTCTCCACTATGGTACTTTTAAAACGTGTCCAAGAAATCTTCTGCAATCCTTCCATCACAAGGTGGAGTCAGTGTTTCCTCCCCTGAAACCCAGGGGGTCCGATGACCTTCAATGACTAGAACGCGGCACAAGGGACTCTGCTTTACTTCCAAAGTGGGCTAGAAAAGGTCACGTTGCTTCAGCAAGTATTCCTTGGGACAATCACTCACTCTGGAGTCTTCCATGTAAGAAGGTTACCCACCCTGAGGCTGTGATATGGCGACCAAGTGGAAAGGTCAGAGAAAGAGAGAGATGCCACAGGAGCTCCAGCTGTTTCAGCCCACAGATGTTTGAGTTTTCCCAGCCCAGGCACCAGACTTGCGAGTGGAGCAGCCTTTGAGAGACCCTAATCCCAGGGACCCTGGGACTGCAATTGCCCAAGAGACCCGGAAGAAGGACAGCCTCGCTGAGTCCAGTCAATTCCCAGATCACGAGTAAAATAACTGCTATTGTTTGATGCCACTGTCTTGGGGTGGTTTGTTATGCAGACATGGATAACCAGAACAGCCATATTCTCCAACAAAAAGGCAATTAAATTAGAAATCAGTAATAATTTTACTTTGAACTATAAAGTAAAAAATTTAAAATGCTGAATGACAGCGAAGGGACTGCATATTTAAACTTGTGAGACATAGTGGAAGCCGGTATCTGATGAAACATATAAGCTTAATTGCTTATTTTAGCCAGAGGAAAGGCTAAAATTTAATTAAGTACTAGCCTAGAAAAAGAAGAGAGGAATAAACTCAAAGAAAGCAAAACAAAGGAATTAATAAATAAAACAGCTGAAATTAATAAAATTAGAAGATATGAGGAGGCACGGAAAACAAATGGTGAATAAATACATGCCAAAATCTTTAAGCTAATTAGTAATCAAAAATGTAAACTGAGACCATAATTAACTTTCATTTTACATACACTAGATTTGCAATTAAAAAGTCTGGCAATACCAAGTGTTGCCAAGAATGTGTAATAATGAAAACCTGTATATATTGCTGGTAGAAGTGTATATTGGTACAACCTATGAGGAAAACAATGTTACATTCATTAAAAAATGAACATTGACTATGCTAGGATCCAGCAATTCCACTCTGAGGTATGTACTCTGGAGAAACTCTTGCATTTGTTTATCTAGACAACTCAAAAATGTTTATAGTAACACTATATTAGGAAAAACTGGAAATAATGCAAATATTCATCAATTGGAGAATAGGTCTTTTAAAATGGCATATTTACATAGTGGAATATTACACAGCAGTGAAAGCAGGTGAGCTACAGCTACGAGCAACAACATGGATAAATCTCTGAAATAATGTTGAGTGAAATATCAACATTAAAAATAAAGTGCTGGGGCTGGCCTGGTGGTGCAGTGGTTAAGTTTGCACATTCCACTTCGCTGGCCCAGGGTTCGCCAGTTCGGATCCCCGGTGTGGACCCCTGCATGGCTTGTCAAGCCATGCTGTGGCAGGTGTCCCACATATAAAGTAGAGGGAGATGGGCACAGATGTTAGCTCAGGGCCAGTCTTCCTCAGCAAAAACGAGGAGGATTGGTGGCAGATGTTAGCTCAGGGCTGATCTTCCTCAAAAAAAAAAAAAAAGATAAAAAAAAGGAAAAAAGTTCTTATATGGTAAAGAAAAATTCATAAAATGTGAAGGAATGACCAATTCAACATTGGGGACTGTGATGGCTTCTGGAGCAAGACAGGGAGACCAGACGCAGAAGGGCTCATGGAGAGCTTCAACAGGAAAGGGAATATTCTTCAGTTGGGTTTCGGCTTAACAGCTGTTGTATTTTATGCTTTCTAACTTATATTCACATATATTTGCTTGTTGGCATTAAATATTAAATCATTAAGATTTTTAAAAAGAAATAACGTTAAAGAAAGTTTATTATATTGATAAGAAAATCAATTTTAGAATCAGATCCAGATTTCAGTCCTGAAACTGCCACTTGCTGCCTTACCTTGGAAAAATTACTTTATCTTCAAGTCTTACTTTCCTCATCCATAACATGGGAATAATAATACCTCACTCAGTAGCTGTGAGGATTAAAACAGATTATGTTTATAAAGGGCTCGATACATATTTACGTACATAGTAGCAACAGTAGCTGAAGCTTTAACTCAAAATTTATCTTTTTGGGGTGTGTGTGTGCGCGTGCACATGTGTTTGATCTGTTTAGGTTCTTAAATATACTATAATACTTGTAGTTGTAATTGCATTACACTGCTATTCTATCTGTGTCTTAAAAGGACTCTGAATTATTGTACTAATTATCCTCTGTTGTAGTATTATCATTGATAAGTTCCAGAACTAATGAATTAGTGATACTGAAAATAATAATCACTAACTTTTATTTTTGGTGAGGAAGATTGGCCCCAAGCTAACATCTGTTGCCAATCCTCCTCTTTTTGCTTGAGGAAGACTGACCCTGAGCTAACATCTCTGCCAATCTTCCTCTATTTTGTATGTGAGACACCACCACAGAATGGCTTGATGAGCAATGTGCAGGTCTGTGCCCAGGATCCGAACCTGCGAACTCAGGCAGCCAAAGTGGAGCCTGCAAACTTATCCACTTTGCCACTGGGCTGGCCCTCAATCATCAACTTTTTTAATATCTAAATTTATAAGTTATTCAAAACAATCCCCTCTGTCTTATTTCCTCCTTTTACCTTAGTTTGCATTATCAAAGCTAAATAATATTGATAATAACAATAATGATAGTAGTAACAGTAATTTGACTCTGTAAAGGAACACCTACTTTCCAATGTTAAAGTTTATTCCTCTCACATCACATCTAAGACATGGGGCCTTCCACGTTTCAGTTCTACGTTAAAAAAAAAAATTATGTCGTATTGCTATTGCTCATGATATTAGAAGGTTTAAAGCTGCAAGACTTAAAGTCCAAGATAGGGCTGTGGAAAGGTTTGCAATATTCTCCAGCACAGAGAACCAGGGAGAAAAGCAATCTAGGAAATTTAATCTAGAAAGCACAGGACATTCCTGGTTAGTTTTGACTTGATCTGGTCCTGATATAGCTCCTAAATGACAGTTTGAAATCTGCATCAAATTTAGAAGGAAGGAAGGAACACTGCCTAATGTGGTATACATTTTAAATCTCTCTGGGATGATCAATCTAATTTTAGGTAAGGTGAAGTCAAGAGCTCCTATCAGCATCCTCCAAATAGTATTGGATATGAATCAATCAGCTCCCAATTTACATACTTTTACATATTTTCATATTTACATATTTTCTGATAGGGTGGGTTTGCAGGTCTGTGTCTAGGAGCTGTATTTTAGTCAAAAAAATTTCTTTTTTCTCACGAGGCTATAACAGAAACTGTGTCAACATATCCATTGTATCATTTGGACTCTTCTTTAGAAGTGAGCTTCTAAACAATACTCAGTTTCCTGGGGGAGTGAGAGATTTAACTAAAAACTCGGACCTCAATAAATCTCCAGCCCAGAACGGCAAATGTAGCACCAGCCAGCTTCCCTACATTAACATGTGTGGATTTCTTTTTCCTCTTTTCAAAATGAATTTCTCTGTACTCACAGCTTTGTGACCCAAATTGTTCTCTCCCAGTAGCTTTTATTCACTCTATCAATCTCAAATCTTAAAATCAGAAGAGGAAGTTCGTTCACACTGACTGTCAGATCTTGAGGCTCACGCTCACGATTCTTCATCCGGATACGCACAGGCATGGAGAGGCTTGAGCCCTTCCCTGAAAATGATGTGTATGATGGAGCAGGTCACTGCAACCGAGGCTGGGCTTGCTAAGGCTCAGAGATGCAGCACGCCCAATTTTGGTTTCTAGGCCACTATCAGCTAACCAGGGCCTATGGCGAGAAACTTCAACAACTAAATCCCGTGTTGCGTGTTTGCATGCATGCACCTGCATGGGATACACAAATGGACGTGCTGGTACTTTTTCATGGGTAACATCTGTGGGCTTAAGCAGATTGTTTTCTAAAGACCTAATCTTAAGCTTTTAGGCTCCATGCTCTCACTTCTCGCTCTTCTGGGCATTTCCCAGACAGCGAGCATCCAGTTGGTCAGTAACGGTGAGAATAACATTTTTATGACACTGAGTGGAAATCTCTCAGCGGAAACGACATACAGGGGCACAGTTTCATTCCTAGCGTCCTGACAGAGCTTAACTCAAGTACACTTTCAAAGCCCCTCCATTTGTACTTCCTCATTCAAATCCCACCCCAGAACAAGCTCTTTTTCTTAGCTTCTTGCTCATATACGAATCCTATTCTTTTCCTTTAATTTCCCTGAAATTCCAAAACAGCGCGACTAAGCTGCGCCTTGTATTCTGAGCATTAATAATCACCTCATTTCCTACTCCTAGAACTTGCTCTGAAACAGTCTCTTTCTTTCCTAGGGACAAACTCTCTGACTTGACCTCTTCTCGTGCTCCCTAGCCCTTCATTGAGGCAATGCCTGGCTCAGTGTCAGGTCATCAAATCGTAATATTCGTCCTCTCTTCGTCTACTCCTCGCCTCATCCTACACATCTGATCTGGGTAATTTCTTCGTGCTCTACACAGCCCACCTGAGCCTTCAGTCTTCCCAGACAAGCATAGACAACATGAATATTTCTCAAACACTCTTTTATAGTTGATTACTTTTTCCTCCATCTTCAGAAAGGCGAAGAGACCCTATACACTTGGCCACCCTTACCACCAGTTGGAATAACATCTGTGCCTAGGAAGGAAGGAGATATAAACAAACTTAAGTCTTGGCTGACTGGGGCTGGAATCAAACAGCTTATTGTGAGACGAAAGGCTCCATTAACAGTTGCCAGGTCATCGGGCCTCTTGTCGGCACTTGGCTCGGGGAGACTCGCCTCAGTGAATTACTCTCAAAGTCTGAAACTGAGACCTCACGTGCTGGTAACCACAGCACTTGTTTATAGAACTCTTCCAAAGGATGTAATAGGCATTTCCTAAGATCTGTCAGCTCTGGGCTCGTATTAAATCAGCCATTTGTCTCTGAAGGGTGTAGTATTGCCTATAAAAGCACCACCACCTGAATCTCTTTTGCGGTCTGGGATGTATAGACATACATATCTGTGTGTGTGAGTACGTCCCTGAGCCTCTTAGGCAGCTTAAGAGTTACGTACAGGAAAGATGGGACTATGGGTTGGGTCGGGGGAGGCTCTATGACTTCTTTTATTACATGTACCTATTTTTAACAACCTTTTTTTATAAGAAAAAGTTAAATGAGTGTTTTCTTTAACATTTCATCTCACCTTTAATGTAATCAAATAATCATAACCAAGGAGAACTGACAGAGAATACGAATTGTAATGGCTTGCCCAGCAGGCTCAATTATTCCTTTAAAGGTGTATTTCTTTCTTCTAATTACATTAGGCGGTAATTGGAAGGATGGTAACTAATAATTAGGGTTTCATTGTCTCTCTTCTTCTCTTTGTCGCCAATACGCTAATGACTCACTATATTGCCCTTTACAAGGCGCTCTGGAGGGGTCGTGGTGTGGAACTCTGATCATGGGGCTTGCTGGTACGGATGTGGGATGCTGACACACAGGACTGGCTGTAAAAGAAAGAAGGCTGGGATGGCTTTAATATCCTGTTAGACAGAAGCATGACAGATTAGCGGGGACTCCCTCCTTCTCAGGAAACCAGGCCTCTGGCTATAGCTTTGTCTTCAGCGCCGTCTTAGATCTTTATAGACACTTTCCCCCTGAACTTTAAAGGACCCATGCTTTTCAGCTACAGTTTAATGTGCATGAAAGAAAAACTCAGATAAAGGGTTCCAGCAGAAAATCTTATTGAAGGGTCTGATTTCTCAAGATGCCTTCTACAAACTCAGACTTCACGTCCGGAAAAATATTGCAACAGAGGACTTTCTCACTGGAGAAAGCAATTGTTTTAAGGGACTTCAATTTGCTGCACTCCATTAGGGATGGGTTGTAGTCAAGGCCCTCGGTTAAGTGTCTTGGATGAGAGATGTCTAAAGATGGAGCAAGTTAGTGGGGAGTAATAACTAGGAAGTACAGGGATTGGAACCATATGATGCTGAAATATCCGGGGAAGACGAATTCTAGAGAAGAGAACATGAACTCTTATACAACATGGATAAAGATTTGTGGGCAGATGGCTGAAGAAAGCGGACACCAAAGAAGACTCAAATACATAAAAACACATGATATTTACTTGGGAAGACTCAATAGTTACATACATTAATTCTACCTTAATTAATCCATCAATTTAATCAAAAACCAATAAAAACAATAATATGTTTTGAGAATAATGATCACTAACATGTATTGTGTATTATGTCATGCACTTTCTGCGGGTTTTCATCCCTTAATTAGTTTAATCCTCACAGCAATCTTACAATTATTCATAGTCTCATTTTATAAATGAGGAATTTAGGCAGAGTTTAAGCAACTTGCCTAAGCTCACACAGCCAGTAAGCAGAAGAACTGAGATTCAAACCCAAGGATCTAGGTTCGGGAGCTTAAGCTTTATGTGTACTTTTGAATCAATGGAACGTAATAGTGAGTCTAGAAATGGATTCAAATAGAGGAGTTTAGGTTTTATTAAACGTAGCACTGCATATCAGGGGAGGAAGAGATGGATGATCATTCAGTACCTGAAGCTGAGACCTAGGTAGCCATCTAGAAACAAACAAGGCTGAACGCCAGCCCACTCTTTACACCAAAGTATTTTTCAAATGTATTAAAGATTAAAAAGTGCAAAATAAAAGGAAAACCATCTGAAGAAAAATCATCTGGGTGACTGAATAACAGCAGTTGGGAGAAGACGCTTTTAACTTTTAAACTATTTGCATTTATTGTCTGTTAAAATTAATTATTTTAAAAGAGAAAAAAAAGAAAGTGGTAGGGCTGCCTACAGGATGTGTGTGTGTGTGTGTGTGTGTGCGAGCACGCGTGCGTGTGCAGCATATATAAATGCTAGTGGCATTCAGACCTGTTCCTGAAAAAACAGATCATTGGGTATTCACTCTACCACAGAAAAACGTGGCTGTCTCATGCCTATTTCTATGTGATATTATAGATGGTCCACTCTTTATAGTTTCTTATTAATTGAACAGTATGAACTTTCCTTTAGGTTACTAAGTATATTATCTGAGTTGCTTTGAAGGAGAGACTATGCCAGAATCTGAGGCATGCTTTGTGGGGCAGAGGCTGATCCTTGGAGAAATCCAACGTCTCCAAAAATTAGCAACTACACTATATTTTTTCTGAAATTTACATATCCTCGTCCATAAGAAGTGTTCTGAAATGGCACAGAAGATAGCAGTCAGCCATCACTCACAGTGGTTGACAAGTTCGTGTCCTTTTCTTGACAGGTACGAATCATTCTTTTGGGTTCATTTGCATGTTTTCGGATAGAACACAATAATTCTGAGTTTATAAATATATATCCTAAAGAAATGACTCAATATATACTTGATTAGCTTCAACAGTATCTCAAATAAGCTTTAATTAAAGCATCTTTGTTTAGTGAAGTTACAGATCTTTCTCAGTAAATGAAGCAATGCTTTGAATTTCTGTGGAAGATCAAGACAACTATTAGAAATAAGGTAAACTATTCCCAAATATCGGTTTTTAGAAATCTGATTGATTGCAAGCTTTAATGCAAAATGAATGTTGAATTTTCATTATGTTAAGAAATGGCCATATTTAACCACCAGGGACGACTTGATCGATTATTTGAAAAGCTACTGCCATTTTTTGTCTTGGGAAATTAGCTGGTGAGAAGAATTCATTTTAAGCTTATGACTTAATAAAACTTAGGAACTATTTTGACCACTACACATTTTTAGGCAAATTCCTCCCCGGTATGTCACCTCTGTACATTTTCCCTCTCCAGGGAACACTCTGCTCTCTGTTATAAAAATTTTAGATTGCAATCTTTATTACACAGTTATACAGATTTAGTGTAGAAAAGATAGATAATACAGATGATCAAGGAAGAAAAAAAAGAAAACACTATCTTTCATCAAGAAGTAGGCACTATTAATACTTTGACATGTAGATAAGGGAACCTGATTTTGTCAATCACTGTTTTTTTGCAAATTAAAAAAAAAAACTTATTGAGCCAGCCCTGAGGGCCTAGGGGTTAAAGCTCAGTGCTCTCGCCACTTCGGCGGCTCAGGTTCAGTTCCCGGTCGCAGAACCACACCACTCGTCTGTCAGTTGCCATGCTGTGGTGGCGGCTCACAGAGAAGAACTAGAAGGATCTACAACTAGGATATACAAACATGCACTGGGGTTTTGCGGAAGGCAAAGAAAGAGGAAGATTGGCAACAGATGTTAGCTCAGGGTGAATCTTTCCCAGCAAAACAAAACAAACTTATAATACATGCTCCCATTTAGAAAATCAAATATTAGAGAATTGAGTGAACTCAAAAGTGAAACTCCCCTATCTATTGGGGTAGCTGGTTTGATTATTCAAATCATTTTCTCTGCAATTACTAGTATATTCTCTCTAAATATACATGTATATGTACACAAACACACATTCTATTTGTTCACAAATTCCTATGTAAACTGTTCTACAACTTGCTTCCTAAAAATACACATAACGTACATGTCTTCACGTCAATGTATATAGATGTGCTCAATTTCTTTTAAGGTTTGTATAGAATTCCTTTATATGGCTGTACCCTAATTATTTAATTAGCCCTCTATTGATGGACATCTATAACGTATCCATCAATAATACAATGTATAGATGGACATCTATAACGTATGCATCTATAATACAATGTATTGATGGACATCTATAACGTATCCATCAATAATACAGTGTATAGATGGACATCTATAACGTATGCATCTATAATACAATGTATTGATGGACATCTATAACGTAGGGTTACTGCTACAACCTGCTTCAGCGAACAGCCCATTGCTTATAGGTTTTACATGACAAGCACGTGACAAAACACCTCCTCCAAAAAACACATGAAAAGAAAAAGCGACTATATGGTTGGACATCAACATTTTCAGTCTTAGAATCTTAAATGCTGTAATTTTAATGAATGCCCTGGTTTATAATTTTTTTAGGTTTTAAACTTTTTTTTTCTTTTGGTGAGGAAGATTGGCCTTGAACTAACATCTGTTGCCAATCTTCCCCCTTTTTTTCTGCTTGAGGAAGATTGCGGCTGAGCTAACATCTGTGCCAATCTTCTTCTAGTTTACGTGGGATGCTGCCACAGTGTGGCTTGACAAGCGGTGGTAGGTCCATGCCTTGGATCCAAACTGGTGAACCCTGGGCCACTGAAGGGGAGCACGCAAACTTAACCACTATGCCACCAGGCTGGCCCCTAGGTTTTAAACTTTTCATCTGCTTATATTTTATAGAAAAAGCATGTTCACCAAAATCAGACATTTTCAATGCCTCAGGAAGTTCACTAATAAAATATTGAAATAAATGCTTTTAGTTAAAGAAAACTTAAACATTCTACTATTTGTTCTCTAAGTCCCCATATCTTTTAAATTACATTACTTACTGTGTCAATTTGTAATTTGAAGGCCCTCATCATGACTTTGCTAAAAATTTTGCCAGCTTAGGTTTATCCCCCAATTTGAGGTCTCTTGGTAAACAGTCGTTATTGATGAAAACACAATAAAGATATTATTTAATAGTTTGCATGAGGAGTAAAAGAACCCAAAGGCACAGGTCAGCAGTAACTTTATCTGAATATATTAATTATAAGCCAAAAGGCTATAAAATGGAATGAGATACCTCCTAACTAGTTTTTGTTTTACAAAATTGAAGCATTTTTAAATAGATGAAACGGAGACTAGTCCTGCTTGTTTTTTCACTCTGATTCCTAATTTTTTCAGATGTTTTTAGAAGTAAAGTGCTCTCTAGATTTATTCTGAATATGGCATCCCTCCTTTGTTGACTTAAAATTTGAGAAAATGTAATCATTTATTTTCTCGTTGCTTTGCTTAGAAAGCAAGGAGAATCAACCCAGCGATCTAGCAAAGATGTGACTACAGCATTCAAGATGAATTATCTCTAAAATACAGTACTATTTTTTTCTGCTGGAAAGTTAGTTTCAATTGATAGATTATTAAGCTCATCGTCAACCAACTGCTTCAACCCTTACCTCAAGCTGTGTCCAGGAGCAAATTCCTGCCATCAATATCATGGCCAGAAGGCCATCCGAAAGGATCCAAGTTACACTCACACAAAGGATACTGAGTACATAGTTTTGTTTTGTTCTGAATTTCTTCCCACTGTGCCAAATGATTACAAGGTTAGGAGGTTAGAATGTGCTGGATGCACCAGATGCTTTTTATATATTGGCTCTAACTTTGCCTTACATTGTTCTGCCATGTGAGACGCCCTGAGGAAACCTCTTCTCTTCCTTCCCACCAAAGCCGAGAGAAACCCATCAAATATTTTCTCTCGGAAATTCTGACTCTTGAGTCATTGGTGGGCTATGTATTCGCATACTTTCCATCCCTTCCTTTCAGGGCTTAATCATAGTTGTTGGTTAGGAGGAGGAAAGGGTGGGTTCCTGCACTTATAAACTCTAGAATGAAAGGTTATGAAAAGTCCAAATAATCCTGCATCAGATCTAGCTAAAGACAACGTTTGCAACTCAAAAGTCAGGTATTTTAGGTGAAAGCTCGCTGGAGAGCATCCTCAGGTAGGGTGCAACCAGCTTGTAATAACTATTAACGAGGTCTACCCAGGGGCAACCTGACACCTCTGCCCCTTTGAAAGTGAAAACCGCCCTGAAGTCAATGTATGTTTTCAGAGAATACATTAGGGTTAGAAGGAATAGTGGTCTTCTGTTGCTTTGGGGAGGGAATCATTTTTTTCAGGTATGAAGGTTAGAATAAGACGCCAGGATTAACTGCAGTGACTGGAATCTGATTCCCAGACAGGAAGCATCAACAACTGTGTGGATGGTGTTCAGGCTGAACCTTCAGGCTGATTTACTGGGAGCTCTTTGGGAACTTGTCATGCATGTCACACTGACCTCGCAAACTCAATTACCTAAGTCAGAACAGGCCGGATCCTTCTCTGCACCATAATTTACAGATCAAATCCAGTTACCCAAGGCAACCGTCTTTCCCCCTTTTTGATAGAAATGGTCAAATAAGTTTGCAACACTCTGAGACATTAAGACTCGGAGACATTAAGAATCTTCGGTGGTAAAAGCAGAAAACAACTCACATGCAATTTCAAGAGGCGGGATTAGGGAAAGCACAAGAGTGGGAAGTGAAATTGAGGCTACAGGAGTTCTGGAAGGGAAGAAAATTCACCCAAGAGAAGAAGAACATGTGTTTTTGCAAGAGAACCTGCTAGTAGTTAGCTCCAGAGGGAACAATGGGAATAAGCAGAGCAATAAAAAACAAAAAAGAGGGGTTAGTGATTAAAGGTAATTTAGCATTTGAAAAATAACAAAGCATTGGTAATCACCACATAGCTATTTATTGGCTTCCAAATCATAGGCTGACTGAGCTTCATCTAGGCAGACTGAGGGAAAAAGGGTCAGACAGTCTGTCCCCTCGTAAAAATAATAAACACATCATGGGGGCAGTGATTTAAAGGGAGAATTCTTCACAATGCTGTTCTGAGCTCTAGAATTTAAATGCGTAACAATGTGACTATTCTTAAATTCTATCTAAATGTGAATCCTTGGCGATTCGCTGGTATACCTTTCACACTCTGAGTGGGAACTTAACTTTTATAATGTTTATTACATTTAGATCACCGTTATTTTCCTTTTCCTTTCCCACCAGATCAATTTACATTTTTCCTCTCAATTTTTATTTATCATACGTAATACTTGATAACAAAAGTAAAGTAAATTTTTAAAGGAGAAAACATCTCTAACCAGTTTGGTTTACTCACTAGTTTATATAGTTGAATTCTTTGAAACTAGATATCATGGGAATATTTCAGGGTTTGGAAATGTGCATATAAACCAGCTGGACTTTGTTTAACATTTTAAAGCCTTCAAATATTTCACTGAAAGAAACTCAAGATATCTTTTTTATAGATGCCAAGAGGTCACATTTTTATTTGTTCATCTGTGTGTCATATAAAAAGTCCTTAATATTTTAACCATAGTAGGTCCCAGGTTCCCCACCCAATCACCTCATATCATCAAGAGAGGTTAATTCTGAGTCTAACTTTTGTTAAGTACAGTACTTATTTATAGGAGCCACATTTAGTCAAATTATTCATCTTTCTATTAAGAGGAATGTAATAAACATGAAGCAGTCTACAGAGAAACTGAAATATAGTCATGTACATCTGAAATTTGCACACTGTTATTAAGCCAATATGACCTCAATAAAATAATTTTTTAAAAAAGGAATGTAATAAAAGAAGCAAGATTTTACAATGCACTTACTCTTCATGGAGTAACCAGGTTACTTTTAATTTAGAAAGGATTGTCCTGAAATAATTTGTGTATTTGGGGAAAATTCATGGTTCTCCAACTGTACTTTCCTCCTAACTTCTTTATTCTGTATATAAGCAACGCTGAAAGTTGTTGTCAGACAAGGGTGAGGAGGTTCTGGGACAGAGACGAGAGGGAAAAATGCATCCCATAATATCTGGTTCTTCTTCTCCAGGTCAAACACTATTTTAAGGGGATACCTGTGAAGCTTGATGATCCTTCCCATAGTGAATTCTGGAACATCCTAAAGGGAGGGGCATACACTTATATTCCACTATAGTCCTGCTTCTCTTCCAACGCTCGTTCTGTAGGATTTCTGCACTTAATCTTTGCTGCTGGTGTTCACAATCAACACACACACCCCTCTCTCTTTCTGTCTCTCTCATTTTTTGTTGACACCTCTGCATCAAAGGGCAGTCATTTAGTTTCATTTTATGGAAGAGTGAAATAAATCCAGGGTCATCTCGCGTAGTCAACAGCAATAAGACTAGCACTTAAGAATCTGAGTTCCAGACCAGGCCTGAGTGCCCTGAACCCCTGGGTTGAGAGGTGCCACTTCTGGGAACCAGAGCGCTATTCACATCAACAGCTGCAGAATCTTGCAAGGAAATTTATGTAATTAGCGAAGCAGGCAGAGATAGGATTTTTGGCTTCAGATTCAAATTCCACTTCATGATTCCAAGGTGGAGAGTGTTTTGTTATCTACCCACGTGGGACTGATTTCCCTCGTAGGCCTCTAAATCAAATACCAGTACTGTGGCAAGAGCCCAAGAAACTGTAAGGGATCCAGACAGAAAATTCTCATGCATCCACTCCCCAAAGCTTTGGGTTCACAGCTCCTAAGTGAAATTCAACTAGAGGAAGCAGAGCTGGGCACTTCATATGATTCCCCTTGTGAGGCACTGGGGAGAGCTATCCCAGGGCCCCACAACTGGGTCACTCAGAATGACTCCAGGGCACTGTCCTTTATCAAAGGATTGGGAGACAGCTGCACATTCTTGCTTTGAGGTCTTTCTATGGGTGGAGAAGGGACTTAGTCGGCTCTCCTTGCTCTGTGCCCCAACATGAAGCTTAAGAACCCTCTCCCTTGCTTGAGGCACCATCTCATTCAACATCCTCTCTTTTGTTTATGTATTGTGCAACCTATAGGTGTATCACCTCAATTACAAACCCAGACAGGGGCTTTCTTCTCCCCACACTCCTATTCCCATCATCTAATAACTTTTCTTGGGTGAGCTGGCACTGGGCCCAATGGAACACATCCCACACACGTGCACTGTCTCTCTTGGCAGCTCCCAGGGCAATGTTTGTCTCCATCCTGGAGCCCTTGGTGGGTTAGCTGATGCATGGTCCTTGGAATGTTCTTCCCATTGGTGTGTGGATCTGAAGGGGAAATGGCAAAGAGGAAGAAAGGAGGGGACAGAGGGAAGACGTGGAAACCTAGCAAGCAAAGGGGAGGTGGAGGAGGACCACAAGCATTGCAGCGCCAGCTTAAGCCATAAACCTCTGAGTCATAAAGAATGACTCTGATGAGTGGACTGAATGCTGTTTGACTCAGAGAGTATTCCAGGGCCTGTCCCAGCTTGATTTAAAACCTTGACATGTTTCTCATCATCTGCACATGGTTTTCAGGGGTGCTGCCCTCCTGGATTTGGCAGCTAGGCTGTCCCATCTCCATTTCACCTCACTCAGAGGGCAGGGGCCTTGGACGCGTCTCCCTACTCTCTCCTTCTCCTTTCTCTCTTACTTGGCATGAGCTAAACCTCCAGAATGATTTGGCTTCGAAATCACAGAAAGCTTAATGCATGCTAACTCTGTTAAAAGAGAGGAGGTTTACCAGGGAAGGGAGAGGAGCAAGTAAGGTTGTCAATGTCCTTTAATGTTTTGGAAATACTATGTGGAGGAGGAGATGGTAGTGATCAGGATGGATTTGGGGTGTTGGCAGTGGGGGAGATGGACCTATAAAAGATTATTCTATATTTAACCTAATCTAATTTTGTCTCTTTCCTCACCCAAAAGATCCCTCTGTGTGCATGAGGCGGAACTGAAACTAGATGAATACGTTTATTAACTCTAGCATAATAGCTGCAACAACAATAAAGCTAATAATTCTAAGAACAATTTTCAATGAAGTGAAAGAGTGGTGGTGATCTTTTAGCATAATCCGTCGGGGCTTTTTCAAAGAAAAATTCCTGCCCCTGATTCTGATCCTAACTGAACCCATACTCCCCATCCCTGCCTCTTCTGGCGTGAGACTGACTGGTTTACGCCCCTCCCTTACTAATGGAAATGCATCACATCCCTCAGAGAGAACACTCCCTGGCCAGTATCCCATCTGAGACACAGAACAAGTAGAACATATTCAACAATACAGTGCTTCCGAACCTGTGGAATGTGGACCCATGATAGGAGCCTTGTGCTTCTTGTAAAAGCTCCATAAGTCAATATTTGTAGTATTTGTAGACTGAAGGGACAAACTATTTAACTCAGATATTCACACTTGTTAAAACATAGCTAGATACTTTCGTGATGAAGAAAATACAAAGACATTTCAAAGTATATTAAATTTATAGCAGCTTTTTGGTACCATATTTCAATCAATAGGGACTAAAAGTACAGATACAAGTCTGTGAGGATTTACAAAAGTTTTTCCTTTAATAAAAAATTTATTCCTGAAAGGTTGGGTACCACTGCTGAAGAGTGTCTGCCTCGTAATGGCGACTTTTGATAAAACACACATATGTAGTTACTGTTATTGGAACAGCTTTACTACTTAGTAGAAACATCATGAGAGGGAGTTCGGGAGAAGACAAAGAACTGTATGGGCCAGGAAGAGAAAGTGAAACAATGCTGGAGACTGAAGAATATCAAAGTAGAAGCAATTCTTGTCTAGGCAACTTCATGGCAGTAGGCTATGGTTTTAGATAACTGGATTTGGAGATTCTCAGATACTTATCAAATTGGCAGAAGATCTCTCCCCAAATCATTGTCTGCCCTCAAGTATGAGGTTGACTCCATGTAGCCTCCCTAAGTAACACTTTGAGCCTCCCTAAGCGATAACCAGACCTCGTTATTATTAAGGCATGCTCCCAACCTGCATACATGAACACTGAAGGACAGCACGGGAACCCAGGATTTTAGCTTCAAACCAAATATGTGTTAGCTGGCTAGAGTCCATCCTTTTATAATCTCACCATACTTCTTTAATATAAGTTAAAATTGCAATATAATACAAATGTTAGTTCATGTCTTTATAGCACAGTTTACCTGCACTCAGTTAGAACTGGATTGTTCAACTGGTGAATTGCATGATTAGCTGATCAAAGTCGGGAGAAAAGAAAATAATTCATTTCATGTTCAGCATTGCCCACAAGACCTCCCAGAAAGTACCCAGGACCAAGGAATGATTTTGAAAATGGATGGCAAACTCCTTCTTCCAGGGTTGGCAGACATTAAGGAGGAGGATGACTAGGTCCTTCAAATCTCACTTGAGGGATTAATTCAGCCAGATGAACTACGTGCCTATGACAGCACCAGGTGGGGTGGCTCTGCCCCTTGTGTGTGCTGCGTGGGGTAGGGAGGTCATGGGTAGCGATGTGTTATGTGGGTGAAATAGTAGGAAGCAGAAGGAAAGGTGCTTTCTGCTTCTAGAAAAAAGTGGCTAAAACTACTCAGTAGTCAGTCTTGGAAGAAGGAACTGGCAAGACCAAGATGGTACTCATGGTCCACTGTGGTGTGACGATATTCACTCAATCAAAACAACTGGGCTGGTTGTTGGGCAATATGGTGTGATCTCTTCCCTTCATTTCCTAGCATCTTTCTATGACATTTCACCTCCTAATGTTCTCTTTGAAGGCTTCCTGTGTCATTGACTTTAATTAGATCTTATCTATATGAAAATATTAACTGAGGACCATTGGTATGAGACACAGTATGCAACTCGGTCTAGAACTTCCGCCCTCTGGAGCTAACACGACATAGCTAAGCAGACATTCACACTCAGACATCAGGATAAAACCCTTTTCATAATTATGTTTTAATCCAGAGACTTCTCCTTCAGAGCTGTTGCAAATGTTCTATACAGAAACTGTTGACTGTGTTGACCAGGACTAACGTTGTTTATCACCTTGGATTATTCAGTGGGATAGCTTGCAAAACTACATTAGTGGAAAAGGAGCTATGATGGTTATGAAATTAAATCTGAATCAGCAGAGATTTTCCACTTTCTGGTGGGTTTCGCTGTGTTTTGTGGGTTTGAGTGTATGTGCATGTGACGGTCAGTAAAGAGGAGGACCATCGGCACAGGTAAGCTGCAGAACGGATACAGATCTGGCTCTGTGACTGGTTCTCACTTGTTTTCTCTTTGTCCTCTGGTTGCCAGATAAAAAGCAGGATGCCTGGTGACATTGCAATTTCAGATAAAAGCAAGTAATTTTTTAGCATCAGTATGTCCCATGTGCTATTTGGGACTGACTTACACTGAAAAGCTCATTGTTTATCTGAAATCCAAATTTCACTGAGTGTTCTTTATTTGTTAGGTTTAGCAGCCCTACTTTATACTGTGATCTTAATGGATTCTTAGCGTTAATGTGAAAAAAAAGTAAATGAAAGAAGGATAAGTGGACTAAGTCAGAAAAGGAATAAGTAGGCAAAGAATTTGAAGTGGCTTAGACATGATGCACTGAAAGGGTAGCTGGTAGATAAATGGCACATGGACTGAGAAACAGTATTTCCATATTTCCAGAGATACTCTGACCTTGTCACAAAGTGCTTGCTCCAGTCCTGAGCACTTAGCTTCAACATCCAGCTAGTGGTCTCTACTTGAATATTCTGTTGGCACCTCTAACACAGCGTTGTTAGTTGTGAAGGTAGACACTCAGCCAGGATTCCTGTTTGCCACGGCTCTTCTGGAAAGAAAGATTTGGCCGGGATCCCTGAAACTTAAACAGCTGCTACTTCAGCTACATTTTCCTGAAGAGTAGAGCCGAAGTGATGGAAGCTCCAATTAAAACACTAGCCTCCCCACCTTCATGCATTCCCCGACCCTGGTGAAATGGGCTGACCACACACGAGTGGCAGTGATTCTCTTTCCACTCAGTCTTGTGGCCTTGACTAGAAGGAGGGTGAATGGCCGCTTTGGGTCCATTTCCTTAAGCATGCATCGTTATAATGGCTCAGCTGGGTCACTTAGACGGCTAGATGAGTCCAGAAAGGCAAATCCAAGAAAAAGCCTTTAATCCAGGTCGACGGGTATTACGCCTCCTAGTGGTCTAATCTGCTCCTATATCACTAATAATGCCATTGAGTCAGGGCCAAGTCTCCTAGAGGTGGGAAGAGGGCTATGGCAGTTGGGAAGGGGTTGCATGTCTGCATCTTAGTGTATGGCCAAAGAACATATTCCCAACTAAGCTCACCATCTTTCCTCTCAGCCTTCCTTAACGATATCATCCAAGTCACACAGGCTCAGAACCCTGCCATCTTTTTTGACCACCTATCCTTCATGTTATCCTCTTCCTCCATAGCTGGTGGCTTATTAAACCCAACACATCCTACCTTGGAGGGCATCCCCAAAGCCTTTGCTACTCCCCTCATTCAAGCCATTAGTACTTTTCATCAGGACTATGACCATTCCCTAGTCTCCCTGTGTCTGATTTCTCTGCTCTTTAAGCGATCTGATTTATTTAAACTGATTAAATAAGCCAATTTATTTAGACTGCTGACTAATTTTTCTCAAACACATCTCTAATTTGGTACTTGGCTATTTAAAATCTTTCAGACTCCCCATCGCATCTCCAGTCCAGCTATGGGAGAGGAAGGCTGCAGAAGCCAGGAACCAGGAGGGGGCTGACAGGTGAGTCCAGAGACTCCTGGAAACTTGCTGCCCTGTGGCCCTTGAGAGAATTCCTTATTTGTCAGAGCTGGCAGGAAGACAGGCAGGCTTCCTGAGCCAGGAACCCACTTCCATACGATGAAAACGAAGAGAGGGTTAGAGAAATTTTGTCCAGTTTATCTCCTTCCAAAGGACACAAAACCCTGAAAATAGATTGAACTCTGAATGAACAATAAAAAGGCTCCAAGTGAGCTGAGCTACACAGCTAGAGGAAATGAACAAAAGAGCTTTTCTGGTGGAAGGAATCTGTGTACATTCTAGAGTAAAGAGGCAGCAAGAAGATAATTCAGAAAATGGTTACAAAGAGAGTCAAGGAAGAAAAGCTACAAAAGCTGACTGAAATAGACTTTGCTAAGCCTCCTTTTGTCTTAACATTTCCTAAGTTCTTAAGTCTAATTGGTCAAGACTTTTCCTGAAAGGTTGCAAGGGAATTTAATCTTCATATTAAGGATTCCCGGGCTCTTTAGTAAGCAACGCTGATTACTCAGAATTATACTCATTAGGTGTGTGACCTGGACCATAGCTCCTGTTGGGTTTACATGAGGTTCTTACACTCATTTTTCTGAGGACTATGCATTAAAGCTGAATGGCTCCGCAGTGGGGAAAGTTGGGTATTTTATCTCCTGGGTCTTGACGCTGTTGTTTGCTGCCTGATTGATGATGCCTGAAATGAGAGTCCAGCTCCTGAGGAGAGCACAGCTTTTCACGTGAGCTCTGCTATGTGCTAAGTCACCACGGCAGCTCCGAAAATGAATTTCTAATAACAACTGTCAGTGGATCAGTGACTTCACTCCAGGAGGAGACCCGCAAGACAGTATTTATTTGATCCACATGGTCTTGCAAATGGCATCACCTGCATAGATTATTTTAGCCATAAAATCTCCAACGGGGCAATCTATTTTACATTTGTCATTTTGTGAAACCATGATTTAAAACAAAAGTAAAGACTGAACTTATTTTTAGACCACTCAAGGAAAAATCCGGTCTTCTATGACTGACAATATACACCGGGTACCATTTACTTAGTTCATATAGAGTGTTATTTAAAAAAAAAAAAAAATCCACATTTTCTCTTCATTTTCTGTGCTCGAAGGGAAAGGAAGCTTTTGAAAATGAGGATCAGGCTAGAAGTTGTCTCAGATAAGGCCTTCCTATGCCACAGCAACAACGTCTCCAATAACGCTGCCACACTGTGCTTGCTCTCCGTTTCTTATTTCCTTATCTTTCTTATGAGGCCACTTCTAAGACAAAGAAATGCGTCTTTAAGGTTTTTCTTGAATGAGCAAAGCAGCACAAATAGTCTTTAGATTAGCGTTGCTTTGCCATAAAGAAATTTATTAATTTGAATATTGGATAGTTTTCCAAAATTTTAATGGTTGGGCGAGCCAGTATTATTTCCTAGATGAAGTTATTCTTCTCAGAGCTGTGGGTCTGCATCCAGATCTTGTCCTGGACACACGTCAGTTCATTGTGACATCAGGTGTCAGAGAGGAAAATCTAACAGGGTATTTTAAATCTTTTACCTCCAACAGCAACTTGATGCTATTTCTATTGCTCCCATCATGAAAATTAATGAGAGCAGTCCCAGAAATTGATTTTTATGCTTAAAATACATAGATTAAGGGTCAGGATATTATTGCCAATCAGGAAAGGGAGTGGAAAGGAAAAGACACAGTATCTTTTGTCTTTTGTTCAGAGATGGAAATAAACCGTCTCCATTCCTGATAAGCCTCCTTTGATCTTCCTCTTAGACTAAGGAGAGATCAACAACTGGCTGTTTTACATTTGCTTTTAAAATTCAAAGTGAAGTCCACACCAAACCAATTATTGACGGGCATTATTTCAGTCAGAAAGCCACATCAGGGACCTTGTTATTAGATCTATCTGTTTTCCTAAGAAGGCCCCCAAAATCCCCCAGTGCACTCAGGAAATGGACTCGATGATTAGAGGTCTGTTCTTCCTGATGGTGACCCTGTGGTTATGACTGCTGGAATAGAAGAGTCTAATTTATTATCATAATGTTAGGGGGAGCACACACTCCTCTTTGCACTGTAGAAAGGTCATGGGTATAGGAAATGGAATTCAGAATTTTCTGTGCAGTTTATTCCTAGTCCAGAAATAGTACATAGGCAAATATCTTTATCTCCACCACGTTATGAGTCAGAAGGAAATGTGATGTGTAGTACTTGGAAATTTGCGGGCTTTACTACTAGATAGTTCAAGGTTAGAACCTAACTCAGCACTACCCATTTTTTAATTTTACTACATTTTACTACAATTTTTTTTTTAAAGGTGTGCTTTTTGGTAAGGAAGATTGGCCCTGAGCTAACATCTGTTGCCAATCTCCCTCTTTTTTGTTTTTTTCTCCCCAAAGCCCCAGTCCACAGTTGTATATCCCAGTTGTAGGTCCTTGTAATTCTATGTGGGACGCCACCATAGCATGGCTTGATGAGCAGTGTGTAGGTTTGTGCCCAGGATCAGAACCAGTGAACCCTGGGCCACTGAAGCGGAGCGTGCAAACTTAACCACTATGCCACCGGGCCAGCCCCAACACTACTCATTTTTAAGTTTTGACTTTTTTGTTTGTTTCTCATACATAGAGCAACTATGTCCAATGAGACACTATTTTCAGAGTGTTTGTATTTTAGTATCTAAGAACTAGAAAGATGCAGTGAAATGTAACACTTCTTCCTCTTTTTTTTGCTTTGGAGTTTGGATATACAGGGATTAAAACTTTCTGTCTGTTGTTGAATTATCTGTGGGAGCTTCAGCAAATTACTTAATTCTTCAAACTTGAGAGTATTTGTGAAATGGGGAAATAATCTGCACCTTGTAGGGTTTTATTGCTTTTAAATTTAGAGCTAATATAGGTAAAATATCTTGGAATATTGCCTGGCTCTCAGCAGAAATTTGGTAAAGAACAATTTTTCTTACTAATAAAAATCACCACTGGTCAGTTGTTGGCATATCTCAGTTTTAGTCTACATGTAGGTCCTGGAAATCGCATTGTGGCTTTGGCCAAGTCTTAACCTGTGGAACCTGAGTTGCCTTCTCTGAAAAATTAAAGAGGTGGTCTAAATCAGGATTAAGAAAAAGCCACAACAAAAGCCTGTTGGTATTATTGCGTTCATCAAATTCTCCGGGAGATTAAGAACATGTAAGAACACTTCATGATTTAGGTTCCTTAAGCTCCAAAATTCTGTGATTTGTGAAACAAAGCTGATGTCAAGCTTATTTAGCATGAAAATTTTAATTTTTGCTAATTGTTATTAGGACATGCTATGCTAGAGGAGGCTACTGATATATATTAAAATTCTTTAAAGATAAAAGATATGATAGATGGATTTCTACATGTTCTTTAATATTTGAAGAGCCAAGAGTTCTGGTTTGATGAGGAGAACACAGTAGAACGTCTCATTTAAAACAGTCATAGTCGCTGAGAAGAAAATTCATTAAATAGTCTTTCCAAATAATTAGAAATTGATAGAAGTCTTAGGAATTGGGAGTTAGTGGGCATGCATTATTGATTTCAGAAGACTGCTTTGAAAACACGTGAGCTAACACTGTTTTGCAGACATCTAACAGCAGAGGAGTAGAGTCACTTAGGCTGTCTCAAGCCATGATTGAGACAATCGTGAGCTTTTAAACGGGGGTTGAGGTGGGGTGTGTTTTAACCTAAGGGTCCAACCTTTCCTACACCACTCAAAAGGGTTAAGATCCACAGGAAACCATTTTGTGGCTGAGGGCTCCTGTGCTCCTCAAATTCTGTGACTTACGAAATACATCTCATTTCACATTTATTGAATATATCAATTTCACTTTTACTTACTGGTTCTTAGAATATGTTACGGGTAGCCATCTCAGAAGCTGCTGAAGCAGTGGGAGAAAGTAAATTGCTAAGCTTATCAAAGATTTAGAAATCCTTCAAGGGTGCAGGAGAAAAAAGGGAATACTCCTCTCCGTCTAGTTTCAACTGGAGACGCAGGCAAGAAAGAAATAAGGACCTGCTACCTAATTATCATCTCCTCCCAAGAAAGCATCAAGAGTTTTTATGAAGGACTATGTGAAACTTTCAGGAATGGTTCCATTCATGTCATTTAGGCTGAACCAACCTAGGTTTATTCCTATTCTCGATTCATATGATTTTAAAAATTTTATAATAAATGTGAAGTCAGTAGACACTGAAAAAATTCACCGAGCTTTCATAGATGCTTCACTTCCTGTCTAGTTTACATACAGGAAAAAGTGGGTTTCTGTGTAATTTGATATAACATCAAATTAAGGCCTTGCCAAGGGTACTGCTCAAGATTACTCTGAGGCTCAAATCCCTATGCCCCACGTGAGGATCTACTGGGGAGGAGAGCAAGGAAGAAGTTGGGGCCCAAAGTGGATTCCAAATGAATCCTACTGCTACAACTACAAGAATGCCTGTCCTTGGGAGCAGGCTTGTGTCCATGGAAAAGCAGAGCTCAGGATTCATTTACGGCCTCAGAACTAAGTCTAAGATCAATAAGTCTACACGCAATCACCCCCATAAAAAAGCTAATCATCTCGACATCAACCCACCAAGAACAATAATTATGCTTCATCTCTATGGCGCCATTCTTTTGAGAAAAACGTATTCTTTATAGATATCATTTGAGGGTGTTTTTTATATAACTAATTTATAGAGTCTGGAAAGTCAAAGAGGCAATTATTTATTTTAAGAGTGAAGTTCTTAGCTTTGTAAGGTGCTTACGCAAGTATTTCAGTAATATGCTTTCAGCCTCACTAATAGAGACCCCGACAGGGTGTGGCCAGCAGATCTTCAAACCAAATCACTGCCAGGAAAATATTCGAGTAAGAGAAACCAAAGGAAGGAAATGGACAGTTACTTAGTACCTAAAATGTTCCAGACACATAGTGCTGGCGTTTGTACACCTAGATCATTTATCCCCAACATTTAATCATTTCCTGTGAGATGAGTAGTAATATTTCAGTAAGTGTTACTGTTACAGTAGGATTAAATGAGGCCATACATGGAACGAATTTAGAATGGGGCTTGGACCATAGCAATCCTTCAATAATCGTTAGCCATTATCACAATTTCCTTTTACAGATGATGCAATTTAGACTCAGTTTATTGTAGAGACTTCCTTAAGTTGTACAGTTGGCAAGTGATAAAGTAGTCACAAAAATCACTAAACTTCAGTTTGTCAGGAATATGTACTATTTTGAGTAAACTTCTGATATAGATTTGTACGGTTGACAAATATCAGAAAAACGGAAGTTTATTCCTCAGTAGCTTAACTGATCTAACAGGAGCTTACTAAGACCCCTATCAAAAAGAACACAGGAATCAGCTGCCAGAATCTTCCAGAGTTTGCAAGATCCAATTTAACGAACCCCAGATTACTCTCATCTTGAGTTCCTTGTTTCTTGTAAATTTTTGCTTCTTCTCCAATTTTCTCAAATTGATGTTGCTGCTTCTCTGATTTCAGACCCTCACTAGGTAACAAAAAAGTCATTAGTCTGTATAAAGTGTTTTCTTTCTTGATATGTTTAATGGTAATTGATACGGCATTTCTTCTCAGCATAATCATGATGATTGTTTTGAAATGTCTTGAACTCTGAGTAAACACAAACATTTAAAAAATCAACATATTTTTGAAAGGTGCTTTGTGGAATTGTCCTGAATATCTTGAAGCGATAAACATTTGAGGCCTATTTTTAAAGCTCCCCGTCAGAGGTTTGGCTTCCTGCAAACGGGTAGAGGAAAGCCTCTTTCTGGACACTCTCCAGTTCTCTGAGCTCATGAGGGGTGAGAATTTAAGCTCTCCACATATTCTCCTTTTTCAGACCAACCTGATTACTTAACTTTTGGTGCTTCTAAAGAAACCAAATAATGTTTCCTTTTCTTTCTTTGTCCTACCTCTTTTTTCAGCTACTGGATTAAGGATAAAACTACTTAGTTTATTGAATTTAAAATCCATCTGAGACTACAGATTTGGAATGATTTGAGAATTCAAATGCATTCTTGAAACTTGGTTAATTTAGTTGATCCTTGTCTCCAGCAAATTTTAAACCGTAAAGGAGGCTCACTTTTTCTACCTTAAACATTGCAAACAGAGGTTTAAGTGTTCATCTTCAACTTTCAACCGTCTGCCCACACTCTTACCTCCCTCTTGTTTTTTAAACACACGTTAAAAAAAGTCAACGTATTTTTGAAGTATATAGACTCATGAGACCTTGCAAAAATAGTTACAACCATCATTCAGCTTTTCCCAATGTGCATTATCAAAACCAGGAAATTGATAGGCATAATACAATTAGATTATAGACTTTAGTCAAATTTCACAATTTTTGCATGCCCTAATCTTTTGGAAATGTCTCTGTGGATAATTCTATGACTCTTCATCACATGTATGTAAGATTCATATAACCATCACCACAATCATTGTACAGAATTGTTCTGTCATCACAGGAAAACTGTCCTGCGGCTCCTTTAAAGTCACGCCCTCTCTCCTCTTTTCCAACCTCTGCAATCACGTATCTGTTCTCCACTTCTATACTTTTGTCTTTCACAGGATGTTATATAAATGGAGTCATACAGCATGCTTTGCTTTTTTATTACGGAGAATAAACGTATCCACTTTTTAGACATGAATCTCTAAAAATCAAACTTCAAAGAATTTTATTTTGCTTTCCTTTTCTGGATATACACTTTCTTATTTTATTTCATAAAAAATAAAATATATTAAAATCAGGTCAGGTTCTGGTTTGGCTTTATGGCTTCTGAAGCAAAATTTTAATATGCTTTTCATTTGTTCTCCATTTCCTCTAGGGAAAAAAAATGAAATGAGAAGTTTTAAATTGCTGAGAAAGGGATGAAAATTGCCTACAAATAAGAACTTTCTTCCTTATAGAAAAGATGGTTGTGGTAGGCAGATTAACGGCCTCCTTCCCCACTTCCAACGTCCATGTCCTCGTCCCAGGAAACTATAAAGATGTTATGTTACAAGGCAACGGAGAATTAAACTAATAGAATTAAGTTTGCTAGTCAGATGACCTTCAGATAGAAAGAGTGCCCTGGGTCATCCAGGTGGACTCAATATAATCACAAGGGTCTTTACAGGTGGGCAAGGGAGAGAGTAGAGGAGGTTGGAGTGACGCAATATAAGAAGAGCTTGCCAGCTCTTGCTGGCGTTGAAGATGGAGGAAGGCACCTGGAGCTAAGGGATGTGGGCAGCCTCTGGAAGCTGGCAAGTCTCCCCTAGAGCTTCCAGAAAGGAATTCGGCCCTGCTGACATCTTGAATTGGGCCCAGTAAGACCCATTTTGGACTTCTGACTTTCAGAACTGTAAGATCATAAATTTTTGTTTTAAAAGTTTGTGGTAGTTTTTTACAGATAATAAATTTGTGTTGATTGAAGCCACAGAAAGTCATAGAACAGTGAAATCACAGAACATGAACACAATGGTCAACCCTAAAGCAATTAGAGAAGACACTTTGCAGGCCAGCCTGGTGGCACAGTGGTTAAGTTTGCATGTTCTGCTTTGGTGGCCCAAGGTTCGCCGGTTTGGATCCCTGGTGCAGACCTATGCACCGTTTGTCAAGCTGCCAGGTGTCCCATATATAAAGTAGAGGAATATGGGCACGGATGTTAGCTCAGGGCCAGTCTTCCTCAGCAAAAAAGACCTTTAAGAAAAGAACAAAATTTTACCTGTCTAGACTGATGGTGAGTTAGTGGGAAGATCTAATAGGAGGCAGATCTATCATTTTAAAATTAAATTATTAGATCAGAAGAAAGGGTTTACTTTTAATAGGGACTTACTCTGAATAGAGCTTTTATTGCAAATGATAATTTCAAAACTTAAAATATTTCCATAATCATCCTTCCTGTAAACAAATAATAAAGAATGAGAAGCAACAGGATGCTCAGTTTTTAATAATCCCTATTAAATGTAAAAGAAAATACATTTCCATGCTATTTTTTTTATGAGGAAGATTGGCCCTGAGCTAACATCTGTTGCCAGTCTTCCTTGTCTTGCTTGAGGAAAATTGTCACTGAGCTGATATCTGTGCCCATCTTCCTTCATTTTATGTGCGACACGACCACAGCATGGCTGGATGAGTGGTGCTAGGTCTGTGCTGGGGATCCGAACTGTGAACCCTGCCCGGGGTCGCCAAACTCAACCACTATGCCACTGGGTCGGCCTCTCCATGCTATTTTTATTAAGAATTAAAATATATGCTAAACTTAGTTCTGGCATATCATCCACGAACAGGTTTTTGTTCAACACGCAATACTTCCTGTGTGAATCAGCCGTGTGCCAGGCCTGTGGGAGATACAGAAAAACTTCTTCTGGAGTTTACAGTTCTGTTTCCAATGATAAAATTAACATGCCGACCAAGCAATAATTAATGATTCCAAGAGTAAACAGATAAGGTTCTAATTTAGGATAGACCTAAACTCTGCAGCAGTGATCTACGGAAGCAGGGGGATAACGGAGGGTCTCACAGAGATGGAGGGACGGGAGTGCTATCTCACACAGGTGCGGACGGTACACATCATGCAACAGCAGAGGCAGCCACAGTAATCCTTACGGAGTGCTTACTCTGCGTTGGGCACTATCCTAAGTATTTTAAATTATATTATTTAATCTTCCTATGACCCTATGATGTAGATATTATTATTATTATTATTCCCATTTTACAGATGAGGGAACAGAGGCCGGGAGACCGAGGAGTTAAAACAAAGTGAAAATTAACCGGTATCGAGGAAGTCATTGGGTTCTCTATGGCTCAGCAAAAGCCATTCATTAGCTCCCCTGAGGAGTCATTGCTTTCTGATCGTCATGGTCTCTTTTTGTGTCTGCTAGATTGTCAGGACCCCACCCATCTTGTCCAGCAGCTGCCAGTGACCACATCCGAGCAGATAACCAAGAAACTTCTGAAGGCAACACAAGCAACTCCAAACCATACACTTTTGGGAGGAAATAAAATTCTTTAAAGTCAAAATAGTACGGTAGAAAGAACAAGGGCCTTTTGGTTTTTATTAAAGAAGTAAGAGACAACCAGCTCTGCTACAGGTTGAAAGAGTTGTTGCAATAAGAAGAAAACAGAATAAGATGGAAAGCCTACTTGTGAAGGAAACCTGTCTGTATTTATAAGCGTGAATCGCATTCCAGGGGTCAAGGTGGTGACCCCTAGAAACCAAAGATTGTACTTGAAAGGGGACTGGTTGTTGGTCATGCAGAGAGAAGTGTCAGCAGGGTAGTGAGTTCTGAAAAGTGTCCAGTAAAAACTGACCTTTCCTTGGGTCCTCTGGCTTTTTTTTTTAGTGTTTACAATGAGTGCTCAAATAAGATGTTTCTCTCTTTCTCTGTTGGGTATAATTATGTATGCATACAAACCGTGCATATTTATTGTCCATAATATACACTCACCTTGTTCCCTGGATTATTCCTCTTTAAAGACATAGTTTAGATTAAACTATATCTTCAAACTGGAAAGAATCCTCTGAAAAGTGAAGTGGCCTTTCTCTGAACCCTTATTTCCAATGAGAAGGACGAATGCCTTCAACAAAAGGAGACCAGTTATGGGCAAGGAAGATGGCAGAGCTGTGCAAATAAGTGGGGAAGAACTCTGAAATGCTATTGAACAAGAAGTTTTCTTTTCTTCTCGGAGTAGAGGTAGGCGTGACATAAGTACAGCGAGAGGAGACTACTTGTGGCAGGTATATATGTTTGCTTGTTTTATCAAAAGGATTTTATCAATCCTTTATCAAAAGGATTTATGCAAAATGCCCTGAAAACTGCAAAAATAAATTCCTATTTGAAACACTTAAATCATGAACATTTCTACTGCCAAAGCACCTTCGTTGTGTATGCATGTATATTTAATGAGTATGTGATTTTATATGCAGTGTATGCGTACATACATTGGGGTGATGTTATTTTTAAATTAGATGAAAGAACAACTTTGCAAAGTGAAACAGCCGAGGCAATTTTAAGGAGATAGTATGTATATGAGAGACTCTTCTAGAACCCATGAAAAGCATTAAATAGTAGTTCAAGAAAAACATAAAAAGTAGGCAAGAGTTACTGCCTTAAGATATTAATGAGTATCTGAAATGAAATATTTTTGAAACTTTTATTGTGGAAAATTTCCAACACTGGCAAAAATAGAGAAAAACAGTATAATCAATTCCCTTGTATCAGTTACTCAACTTCAACAATGATCAATTCATTGTCAATCTTGTTTTGTCCATATCCTGCCTGCTCCATCCCAACTTGAGTGGCTTGTTGTAAAGCAAACCCCAGGTGTCATATCATTTCATCTATAAATGTTTCAGCATGTATCTCTAAAAGCTGAATTTAAGTTCTAAAAACACTTAACAACAATCACACATAAAAATAGTAATGATAATTTCTTCTCATCATATCTATGAAGTGTTCAAATTTCTTAACTCTCCCACAATTTTTAAATTTTTATTTTTTCTAGTTGAGTGTCAGACTGGAGCAAAATATTTTTATGTGACAATAATACATCAGCCATTGAGCTACTGACTGAGGGATTCGCAGATAAACTTTGTTTTAGGAACAAATTTTGTTGGTTGCTCGCATGAAACGTCCTAATATATTTCCCATCTTTCTTGTCATTCTTTGAAAGTGTCCTTTTTTAATAAGAAGAGTTGGATATTGGGTGATGTGCCATTAGTGTTCTATGTCATCTGTTTACTTTGAGATATGAAGATTTTCATTGTTTTCATAATTACAGGAATATAAAGAACTAAAAAGCACATTTAAGTTATTTAAATATAGCATCGCTCAGCAAGCAAAGTGTATTGTTTATAGGAATTTTATAACTGCAATGTTCTCCAGCCATACTTCCCTCAAATTCCTGCATTACAGATGTAGTAACACACTCAAGGTTTAGAGGCTTACTGATATATACATTACAAAGCAATCAGTCTTTTGAATGGATTTTGAAGGAAGTAACACACAGTGACAGCAAGGGCTACAAATGAAATTGTGGTGGTCTAGGGCAAAAGTGCCAACAGTCCTATCGATTTCGCTATTTTATATTTCAGATGCTGTTCCAATCATTAGTGTAATCTGGAGAAATTTTAGTTTTTGGACTGGGAATCATGTAAAAACCAGAGCTTTTTCTATATAGAATGGAAAATGCAGAATCACAGTGAAACTACTCCAACTTAATATCTGTAGAATAGATTGACAGCAGTGAAATTAACTTATTCCTTCTCTAATGTCCTCCCCACTATTTGCTGGAAATTTGAGTTAGACACACACACACACAAATGGTCCTGACGCTTAAACTAAGATTTCAGATGATGGAAAATATTTAAGATGATAGGATATATTTGATTTGATTCTTACATATTTCAGTGATATAATACATCTTAACTGGATTAAAATAATTGCCTGTTTCAGTAAAATAGTTCTGAGTCACTTGGATATCCATTCTGGGAAAAAACTTATCTCAACCCTGACCTCATCACATTAAAAAAGAATCAATTCCATGAATTGTAGCTCTAGATGTGAAAAGTAGACAATACAGCTTTTAGAGAAAAAGTAGAACTTCCTCCCGACCTGGAAGTAGGCAGAGACTTCATAGATAACACAAAGAAGTACTAATGATAAAAAAAAGATAAATTTTTTTTTTAAGATTTTATTTTTTCTCCCCAAAGCCCCCCGGTACATAGTTGTATATTCTTTGTTGTGGGTCCTTCTAGTTGTGGCATGTGGGACGCTGCCTCAGCATGGTTTGAAGAGCAGTGCCATGTCTGTGCCCAGGATTCGAACCAACGAAACACTGGGCCGCCAGCAGCGGAGCGCACGAACTTAACCACTTGGCCACGGGGCCAGCCCCAAAGATAAATGTTTTACATTAAAATTAAGAACTTCTGTTCATCAGAAGACACCATTAAGAGCGTGGGAGAAGATTTTTCATAGTATATACATCCACCAATGGTTTTGTCTCCAGAATATATAAAGAATTCCTAAAAATCAGCAAGATAAAGATAGACGATCCTCTACACATCCACCAGAATGGCTCAGATGAAACAGATGGGAAATATCAAGTGTTGGATGTGGGGCAAATGAAACTCTCATAAACTGCTGGTAGGAGAGTAAATTAGTTCAGTTTGGAAAACTATTTGGTGGTATCTATCAACTGTGATACAGCAATCCTACTGAATATACACCAAATAGAAATGTATACATTTGTTCACCCAAACACAAGCATTGGAATGCTCATAGCAACATTAGCTGTAATAACTCCAAGCTGGAAACCATCCAAATGCACATCAGCAGTAGAATGGATAAATAGATTCTAGTATATCCACACAACAGAATGCTACAGAGCAATGAGAACGCTCTACAACTCTGCACAGCAATAAGGGATGAATCTCACGAGCATAATTCTGAGTGAGGACGGCCAGACACAAAATGGTGCACACTGCGTGACTGTATTTATGCGAAAGCAGAGCAAACCTCTACTGTTAGAATCAGGAGCCTTGAGAAGTGTGTAGTGACGGTGACCAGAAAGGGGCTTGAGGTCTTCTGCAAAGCTCTCAATGTCTTTGATGTGGGTTTTGGTTAAACAGGTGTGTACAGTTTTAAAAATTTACCAAGCTATACACTTATACATGCACTTTTCAGTATGTATATTATTCTTTAATAAAAAAGTTAAAAAGGCAATTACTTAGCATGCATCTATTTGTGCCTATTTGGTTTGATTCTCTTGAAAACCTGAACACATCCTTGGCTTTGCAATACTGGATTTGCTGTGGATTACTGAGTCTCATTGGCAGTCCTAGTATAAACCTTGAGTTTGTAGTGAATTCACATAGATTATTAATAATCCAGGTACTTATCAAGTGCAGATTGTGTTTGCAGACATTTCTTTACTTCCCTAATTCATATTTCAAGGTTCCCACTAAAGGATATCTCTTTCCTGAAGCTGACCTATTGTCTTTAGTCAGTCAAACTCATTGCCCTTTGCTCTGCACGTCCACGGTGCTTTGATTGTACCTCTGTTATAGCATTTGCTCCATTACTTATGAAGTTTTACTTAGTTGTTTATGTATCTAGCTTATCCACTAGACTGTTAGCCCCCTGATGGCAAGCACCTTTTTTGTGTCACAGAGCACAGTGGCTGATACATACCAGAAGATATGAAATAAACATTAGTTAGATTGTCTTTAGTACTCCAGATCTTAGCCTTTTTAAGCCAGGCATTGCTAAAATTCCAACCTAAGTGCAACCTTCAGATATGCTGCACTGTATTTTTTATAAGATTCATAATAAAACTTTAGCAAAATGTATATCATATAAGCAAATAAGCATTACAGATTCTGTGCTAGAGGCGAGGACAGGAGAAGAGTTTCCTTTGCTTGCGCTGATTGTGTTCTTGATCCTCCACTTAAGCTAAGCTCAGACCAATGCCATGAGTCAAGAAATAATTCGAATAAAGGACCCCTGCCAAAATTGATGTTTGCTTGAGG
The DNA here is from genome assembly GCF_041296235.1 of Equus asinus. NCBI lineage: Eukaryota > Metazoa > Chordata > Mammalia > Perissodactyla > Equidae > Equus > Equus asinus. Next base: position 15,762,174 of record NC_091816.1, read on the forward strand.
CATAACCAGATTGCACATTTTATTGACACAATCATGTCAATGATTTATGACTTACGTACGAATGTCAGAATCCATTAAAGCAGGCAAGGCAGTAGATTGACAAATCTATAGAAACAGGGCTCAGAACACAAATTCACCTTCTTTCTCACAGAAAATGCTTCTCAATCATTTCTGTTTTCTTTTTTTTTAAGATTTGCTCTGAGCTAACATCTGTTGCCAATCTTCTATTTTCTTTTTGTATGTGAGCTGCTGCCACAGCATGATTGCTGACAAACGAGTGGCGTAGGTCTGTGCCTGGGAACTGAACCCAGGCTGCCGAAGTGGAGTGTGCCGAACTTAACCACCAGGCTACCGGGGCTGGCTGTCTCCTAGTTTTCTTATTATCTATTGGCCATGCCATTTTAGTCAGTATCTCATTGGGTTCTACCATCTCCCATACTTTTAATGTCGGAGCCCCCAGGGTCTCAGATACTTGTGACATCTTCTCTAATTAAACTCCTTCTTTGGTGACCTCATCCTAACCTCATGGCCTTAATATCATCTACACGCTAATAACTCCTAAATTTCTATCTGTGGTCCAGACTTCTTCCCTCAGATCTACCCAGCTACACATACCCTTGGAAGTCTACTAGGCATTTATAACTTAATTACTGAACCAATAACACACTTCTGATCCCCACTCAAAACCTGCTTCTCCTTCAGACTTGTCCTTCTTAGTTCCTACAACTCCATTTTTTCAAAATGTTTTCAAATCATCCTTGCCTCCCCTCTGTCTCTCATGATGTTTCTTGAAAAGGAATCTGGGGGAAAAAAGGGACCTGAGGCTTGTTCTCACTTCAAGGCTTTTGCACTCACATGTCAGCAGAAGTTTTGTCTGTTTTAGTCATTGTTGTGTCCCCAAAGTCTAAGAGGATTTGGCACAAAATAGGTGCCCAATAAATATTTGTTGAATGAAAGAGTCTCTTTAACCTCTCTGCTTTTCTCACTAGAATATAAGTTCCGTGGGGGCAGGGATCATGTCATATTCATCTTTCTGTCTTCAGAGTTTAATATAGTATCTGGCAAAGAGTAGGTGGTCATTAATACTTGTTGAAGTGAACTGTTGAAGAAAAACACACTCTATGATTCTCTGAGTATTGCATTCCAAGACAGACAGAAAGATGGTGGAGGACTGTAGAGATGAGACAGAGACAATCCATTAACCAACAGATACACAAATATTAAATTTTACATTATACAGAAATGTAGTCGAATTTGGGAAATAAATTGAGGCTATGGTGATTCTGGACTTTTATTATTAAGAGAGCAGGAGTGAGGAAATTGATCATCACCACAGGGAATATTTGAGGCAGTCAACATGGCCACCTCTTCAGGAGAGCCACTAATATTTGAGGAATATTTATTATAAGCCAGACTTTTTGATGCACTTTCCAGTGGTGGCTCACTCCTGTTTTCTTGGCCGTTCAACCCTCTAGCTCCGGCCTGGAGAGTTGAGTTTCACTATATGGTGACACTTTCCTATATAAGAAGTACAATCACACAGCTACTAATATTTTTTTCTCTTGCGCTCTTTTTCTCCTCTTCCTCCTCCTTAATGGAAAGGTACTCGTAAAAATAGAAAAATAGAATGGTTGCTTTGGGAGTTTAGGTTGCTATAGAATCCACGATGATTATTTTAAGCAGGTCCATACAAAAGAGGCAGTTTTAAATGGCAAAACCAGCTTTTAGTAGTAAAACTCTTATGAAAAGAAAAATAATGATAAGCATAAAATTTGGACCAGTGGTTACCTCTGGGAGGTGGGAGGGACTTTCTAAGGTATTGGAGATGCTTAATTTCTTAAGCTGGATGGTGAGTACAAGAGTGTTCATTTTATTACTTTTTATATATTTCTGTGAAATGCTAAAAAAAGAAACTGCTCCACTGGACCAAGACCTTCTCAAACAATTATTTAAAGATCTTTAATGTACATTAGACTTAAATTCACCAAAGTCACTTCACTAGCATAAAAACTTTCCATGATAACATAATTGTAAGCATTTCAGCCCTCCTTGTGGAGAGCTTTTATGTAAAGGTCATTCAACAATACAGGCTAAAACAGCCTCTTCCTGTGAAGGTTATATACAGATTCCTTTTGTTTGCTTGTTTATATGTCATTTGTTTCAAACTCTAAATATTCTTCTCTTAGCATCAACATGATTGGAATTCCAGTTGAGAAACAAAAAGCCTGTTTAACTCAAAGTCGTGATGCTGCTTAGGCCCTAACCACTACATGCAACTTGAATTAAGTAAAAAAGCATTCATATCCATAATACAAATTAATACGTATACAAATACATAATACAAATTAGCATGAAGGCAAAAGAAGATGAAACTCTTGCTTCTCCACAAACTCCAGATTTCAGCAGGGCAGAAAAGAAGATTTGGCCCGAGATAGGTGTGTTATGAGAATCTGGAGCAGTGTCTGTCTAATAGAAATATGACAAAGCCACTTTTGTAATTTTAAAATCTCTAGTAGCCATTGTAAAAAAACATAAAAAGCAATAAGTGAAATTAATTTTAATAGAATAGTTTATTTAACCCAAAATATCCAAAATATCCTCATTTCAATAGGTAATCGATATGAAGATTTTAAATGAGAGATTTTACATTCTTTATCTCACAGTTAGTCTTTGAAATCTGGTGTGTATTTTACACTTCAAAGAGTGGATCCAGGTTTTGCGAAACCTAATGTTACACAATTTTGGATGATGCCCTCTTTAAGAAAAAGACAACAACCTTACTAAAGAAATTAGGTATAAAAGTGAGTATCGATTTAGAACGGAAAAAGACATCACAAGGAATGACTGCAGATTTGAAGATTCAGGTCCTTTTCTTTTGAAATCTTTTTTGATAATTTACCAGATACACTTGTGCAGAAGTGTTCCCTGATTCCAACCTGGCTTCTCCTCACCTTGCACACCGCAGCTCCTGCACTCACAAGGGCCCATCTAAGTCAGGGTCTCTGAAGTATAAGCTTCATGAGCTTTATGGGCTGAATTGCGTCTCCTCAAATTCATATGGTGAAGTCCCAACCTCTAGCACCCCAGAATATGACCGTATTGGGAGATAAGGTCTTTAAAGAGATGACTGAGTTAAATGAGATCATTAGGATGGCCCCGAATCCAATATGACTGGTGTCGTTCCAAGAAGTAGAAGAGACACCAGGGGCCCAAGTGCACAGAGGTAAGAGCATGTGAGGACAAAGCATCAAGAAGGCGGCAACAAGCCAAGGAGAGAGACCTGAGGAGAAATCAACCCTGCTGGCACTCAATGATGGACTTCTAGCCTCCAGAACCATGAGAAAATCAATTTCTGTTGTTGAAGCCACCCCATCTGCAGTATTTTGTTATGGCGGCCAGAGCAAAGTGATACAATTAGCTTCTTGATAAAACTTCTCCTTGGGGACTTTGTTCTTTCCTGCCTCATCCCCTTGTTGCACAGCTTCCTCCTCATCTCCGTCTGTTCTGATCCAACCCAACTCGAGCCTTCTCTCCTACTCCAAGTCTTCCTTGTGGCGAGACCTCTTGGGCTCAGAGCAAGCTACCACTGACCGGTGCTCATTTGGCAAGTGACTATGAGTTCCCTTGTGACCGCTTTTATATTATTATCATGTAGTATTACTTTCACTTTTCAACAGATCATATCTTCTCTCCCTGTCTAGGTGAGTCCTTTGAAGACTATCAGGGACAATATCTTTCTATCAACTTTGAACATGAGAAACATTTCTTGCATGATCCTTTTTGTATTAGGAGAGAGGAGGCCCATTTAGAGTTGTGGATGGTTAAAAAAAAAGTTATTTCCAAAGTTAAAAGATAATGGAAGCCACCCTACCTACTGGTAATTTAATGCTATATCTGCACCAAGCAGACAGAAACAGCATAACAACACTTATGGCAGAAGTCCCCTCCCCTCTCTCACTGCTTCCTAGTAATGCAGTGGGTCAGAGGCATTTATCTTTGTTTCTCCTGTAGCAACTCAATGCTGGATGTTGCCTTCTGTTTTTCTACTGGTTACACCAGCAACGGAAGTTCACAACAATATCTCCCAAAAAACTTTGGCCCGAACCAAAGGAAGTGAGTACATTTAAGGGTGAAAGGATGATTCAACCTCTTTGAGTGCTTAATCCTTGGTATCCCTTCTGAAACTGCCGAAAAGAATGCCAACAAGTTGTAATTACCATGGTGCTCGCTGGGAGGTGGAAATCTGCCAGCACTCATTGGATTGCAACCAACAATCCATTTTAAATAAGTCATCGAAGGAAATGAGCATCTATTTTGGTCATTTTTGAAGCGAATATCTGCCACTCCTAAAAAGTCCACAAGCAGCCTTGACACAGAGTTTCATAAAACTGCGCTTCTTATCAGCATTGTTTGTGCAGGCTTAAATGTGCACTAAATATAATATAGGAATTCATTAGAGAGTTGATGACAGAGAGGGGCCAACCTTGGTCTCAGAGTAAGAGTAACCTTCTCAGCTCACAAAAATCTGCATTATCCACCCACAGAGAAATGCACACTTACGCTCCTAGTAAGAAAACATATCTGTGTTCAAAATATTTATCCAATGCCATATTTTTCCAGTGAACCAAGGTCCTCTGGGGGACATTCATGGCCATCCTCAGGAAAGCAGGAGGGCTGCTTTTGCAATCAGAACGGTTTCCAAGGCCCTTGTGCCAATTGCCGTGTTCAATGATTCAACATCAGCTTCGGAAACTTCCTTGGGAGTTGAGTGGGCAGCCATGAATCATCTCTCGCCCTTTGCACATATCGTTACTGATCTCCTTGGAATATTACGTGAAAATAATACTTTGCATTTTTGTAAAGAATGTTTTTCCTCATGGCATCAGACAGTCCTGGAGTAACGGCTGGCTCTGGTGAACTGTGTACCCTGGAACTGGGTATGTTCCAAAAATGTTTGTAAGTGCTGTTTGGAGTCTGGGTCAACACACCTGATTTGGAAGGCTGTCACAGGCCAAGGCCGGCAGTGCTGGCAAAAACACAAGGGCTTCATTTTGAGGATTACAAAACAACAACAACTAATTTTAACCCCTTCACAGTTAACTTGAAGGAGCAGTGGGATCTTGAATTATTCTGTTTTTTATGGGTAAGAAAGTAAGCTGACAAAAATCAATTCTCCTTTTAAAAAAATGCATATCGTGAGAAAAATACTGAGCATGATATTCCCCTTTGAAAAGGCTAGTTCTCATTTTTTGGCCAAAGCTGATAGTATTATAGTCTATCATGTGGCAAGGAATAGCTGGAACCTCAAAGTCTTTGAATTCTAATCGCAAACTTATCATCAATTTGCTACATAGTTTCAAAGTTTAATGGACACCCTGGGATACCTGTTGAAGTTGACTAACATATTTTGTCACCAGTTGGAGACGGCACTCAAAAGCAGATGAGTCATTTCATGACACATGTTCTTACAAGCAGCAACAAGCACAATGGGAATTTTGAGCCTTCATATATAAATAAATAGCTCCTATCAATGGTGAATGAGCAAGCTGAAGTGACTGTGAATGCAGCTTGTTGTTACTAGAACCACGTTCCATGAAGAACAGTTGATGGAAATGAGGATACTTAATTTGTAGATAAGAAGATTCAGAGAATATCTAGTAGTTTTGGTGTGGTTGAAGGAACTCCGTGAAGGAGAATTAAACTTGTTTTTGCTTGTGTGACCTCAAAGTACAGAATATGACCAAGAGTAGCAACATGGAAACAGATTTCACACCAACTCAGGGGGATAATGTAACACAGCTCCTTAGACATGATGTCACTGCACCAAATGACGTGCCCTTCCCCAGAGGTATCCAAATGGATGGTTGATGGCCGAGTGGCAGAAACACTGTGATTTAACTGCAGCAGCATTCCCTTCTTCTGGATTTCAAGGATCATTAAAAAAAAATAAGCAAAGGGATCATCGAAGAAATATAGGCTGTAGCTTTTTAATTTTTCCAGTTAAGGATATTTTAACTGCTGGTTATTACTATCACCCTTTAACAAAAGGATATTTTAAGCCAAGAAAAATAAGAAAGAACTAATGTAAGAATGAAGGGTAGTTCTTGAATAGCAAATAAATTCAGCTCCATGAAAGATATGCTATTTACATAAATTAAAATACACAAAAGTCAAAACTATACACTCTACACTGATACACACACATATAAATGTGGATGGGAAGAAGACATATCAACTTATGAGAGTGGTTACCTCTGGATAGGGAGAGGAAAATGGGTCTAGAGTGGTATTTAAAAAGGACTTTAACTTTATGCATAATATTTTATTTCCTTATGTAAAAAATGATAACACAAAAATGATAAAATGTCCACATTTGTCAATTCTGGATGCAGGAAGCAAAGATGTTTGTTATCTTATTCTTTGGTATTTTTCTATATTAAAATAATTGCTCTCTTCTCAAACAAACCAAGCTTTACTACATTGTATTTCTGTTTCTCATTTCAATAGGCACCAGTGTGAACTGCATTACTGCTGATCCTCAGGCCATTATTTGGGAGATTGGAGACTATTCGTTTATCAACTGTATCTTGTAGGCCTATTATGGGCCATGCACTGTTTGTACTTCCTACAGTCCTGTGATTCTGTGGTTCCACTATTCTTAATTTTCAGCAGATACCCCGTTTACAGTTTCTTTCAGATCTCATATTTCCTCTGAAATTAGAAACAAAAGTCTTTTCCAGGGATCTTAGATGCAATTATATTAACATAGTTTGCTAACAGTAGTTATCCTAAGCTGATCAGATTCCCTAATTGGTAGCTATTTAAGCCCTTGATTTATTTTAAGAAGTGGCAATGAGATTGAAGAAAAAAAGATTTAAAGAAATAAAAGATCTGGAAGCTAATGTCAATCTTAGAAGAAACTTGCAATCAGGCATATGACCTGAACTAATAATTGATTTTTTAAATAGTGTTGGCCAGGGGACAAAACAAAAATCATTCACCCTCCAAATTAACACCAGTAATTCTTGCTTTTATAGCTCTGCCATTTATCTTGAATTGCTACCATTTACAAAGGCAAAGCAGAGAGGTGGTGCGGGTGTTAGATGTGACCTCTCCCAATTTATCAAAAACCCAGATAAAGTTGTGAGTCCTTGACACAGCACTGAGATCATGAAGTTCAACCAACATTTACACCAAACAGTGACTTATAGTTTATAGTGGACTTTCACACATAAACTAATCTCTAGCCACTGATCTCCAGACATGGCTTTTTCTGTGCCTCTAAACACAGTGACTAGCAAATGTCTCTTCATTTCTTGGAACACCCTTGAAACATTGCTTCCCTTGGGGAGCTTTTCTTCCTGCTCCACTAGCCCAGACTTATTACTACCTTCTCTGCCTTCTCACTGTTTTGCATATACTTTTATTAAATAGTTCTAATTTTATATTACAAATTATTCTTATCTTATATCAAAATCATTTTTATATATGTCTTTCACAAAAGACAGTGAGGGGAGAATGTTATTTCTACATATTTATGGATGATAACATAGAGGTTAGGGAAATGAGTGAAACCACAGAGCCGGTTAAGTTTTAGAGCCTAAGTGTGAAACTAGATCTGGTGTCTCCAGCTCATGCCCTTTTTATTCTGCAGCATCACTTTTCCCAGCGTGCCGCGGTGCTCAGTTTCACTCAATATCACAAGCATCACTACCGTCTTAGTTTCTTAAAATTACGGTAATGAAAAATTTTAAGAAAAGTAACAATGATTCTAACAGCCTGTATTTATTGAGTGTTTTCAACATGCCAGGCAATGTTCAAGAGTTTTAGACGTATTAATTCATTTAATCTTCACAACAATCCCACAAGATGAGTATTACTGTTATCTTTATTTTATAGGTAAGGAAGTTAAGGTGCTGAATGGTTAGATAACTTGCTTGAAGTCAGCCAGCTAAAGAGTGGCAGAACTGAGATTCACACCAGGTGGTCTGGCTTTGGAACCCATATTCTTAATGACAGTTGACTTAAACACTGATGTTTTCTCTCCTCTAAGGAACTTTGGACATGAACACTGTCTATAAGATTGATTTCAATTTTGATACTATGCATATTATGGAACCATGATTTGGTGCTGGTTCTCTATTTACAGCCTCAACTATAATTATATAGCCCCAAAAGAGAGACAGAGTCGATTCAGTTGATTGAATACCGTGGGTTTCACATGAATAGTTATTGTGAAACAAGTAGGGTTTTTATTTTCGGATTTTTCCCCCTTCTTACCCTTCAAATAATAAAGCAAACTGACAATTGAGGGAAAAAAAAAAAAGCCAAACAACCTGTTTCTGATTTGTTTGGGACTACATTCAAGGTTGTACAAATCATTCAGAATTGAATTTCAGAGTGTTCAAAGCAGCTATTCTCTTTTGAAATAACTTAGAGATGAAAAAATAAAATTGTAAAATATGCTGTGTCAAGCTGCCAAGTTAAAGACTTTTCACACGTAGAACAAAAAATGAAACAAAAACATTCATTACAGTGTACACTGTAAAGACCACCTGAGCATAAAACCCAAATAAAAAAAAATAAAAGCATGAATAAGGACAAATCCTTCATAAGTGTTTTATGCCCTGTGATAATAATCAATCAAGAACTTACTTTATTAAGAAAGTAAATTTAAGAAGGCAATATTTAACAACTACAAGAACCCTGAAACATAGCTGAGAATGTGTCCAAGAAGAAAAATTTCTAGTTTTTAATATATTACAATAAAATTCACAGTCATTATTAGAGTTATTTAAATACTACTGTAGTTTAATAATTAAGAAGAAAAACAATCTATGCCTCTGAGATTTTTGGAGTCCCCCAAATACCTAGGATAGATTCTGGACATTTTTTTCTATATTTTACAATACTGAACTCCTCATCTCTGACAGTTTCCTTAAAATATAACTTGGATGCTGTATATACAGTACTTATTCCTGGACCCTCATTATTCTATAGACTTTCTTAAATTATCTTTTTTTTTTTTTTTTGAGGAAGATTAGCCCTGAGCTAACTACTGCCAATCCTCCTCTTTTTGCTGAGGAAGACTGGCCCTGAGCTAACATCCATGCCCATCTTCCTCTACTTTATATGTGGGACGCCTACTGCAGCATGGCTTTTTGCCAAGTGGTGCCACGTCTGCACCCGGGATCCCAACCTGCAAACCCCAGCCGCTGAGAAGCGGAACGAGTGAACTTAACCGCTGTGACACCGGGCCTGCCCCAATTACCTTCTTTTTTTATCCCTACATATTTCCTAACCTGCCTGTCTCCTTAGCTTCCTGGGCTTCTTCGTCTTTTCATTTCTTATTATTTAATTAATTACTTAATTCACTCATTCATTCACTCAATATTTATTTCACTTCCCACATCATGACTTTACTCTTAACAAAATTGAAGCAGAGCCGGCCTGATGGCATGGTGGTTAAGTTTGCACTCTCTGCTTTGGCAGCCTGGGGTTCACAAGTTCGAATCCAGGGTGTGGACCTACACACCGCTCATCAAGCCATGCTGTGGCAGTGTCCCTCATATAAAAGAGAGGAAGATTGGCTTGGATGTTAGCTCAGTGGCAGTCTTCCTCAAGCAAGAAGAGGAAGACTGGCAACAGATGTTAGCTCAGGGCCAAGCTTCCTCACCAAAGGGAAAAAAACATTGAAGCTGCCTCCTTTTAACACATTAAATTTCCTCTCTTTTTCAAGGAGAGCTTGAGATTTTAGTTTTAGGGTCAATCTCTCATGAAAAATGAATAGTAGGAAGTGAGATTCATTCACATGCTTCTTCTGAACACTGCCCTCACAAGCTTTACCCTTTGCCCTTCCTTAAACATAAGAGAGTGTTGACTTCATCATATTTAGGCTGTGTTTACTTACATACTGTTCAATCACCACTTTCTGTGTTTTCCATCTTAGGTTGTAAGATACCAGAGGGAACTCAGCATCAAGTGTCAATAATCACCATGCTTACTTCATTTTAAATTTTTACTCAGATGATCTTTTATTTTTCAAACAATACCTGGGCTCTACTCAGCCAAGATAACCAAGGGAATTTCACTACAATTTTTTATAGAAACTTGGAAGATAAATAAAAGGTGACAAGAAGTGTCTAGATTCCTTCTATCGGTTTTAGAATTATCTTGGGGCTGAGTATTTCTAACTTGAGACAATTCCCCAAAGTAAAATGAAGATTAAATTTTCCATGAAAAGGAAGAGGCTGAATAAACCTAGAGATTGTGTATGTTCCTGTCTAAAAGATGAGTTGGCTATATGTTTGTGAACAAAAGTGGCTCGATGGAGTGGACTGGGGTCCCATCCGCTCTTCTTGCCAGTTTTACTCTAAGAATATCTTTCCCTTCCTTCTGTACCTAGTTGTAAACACAGGCTCCTACTTTTTAAGGCAAGTCTTCCTCAGGATTATGGACAGAAGAGGAAATTCCTTTTAAAATAGCTTTGCGATAGGACGCTTGTCCCTTACATGAAATAATCCTTTTGGGAAACAAAACAGAATGGATGGGAAATAACATGATAAGAAAACAGCTCTGTAGTTTTGCATTCATTTTAAATCCAATCTTTTCACCCAGGGAGTTGTTAATGCTTTGTGCTGACTCATTTCCCCGCCTCTGTTATTACCCTGGAGGGAGACGCCATTACAAGTCTTACACAGATTCCTAAGCATTCATAACTTCTTGGGTCTTTGATGTGTTTTGGGTCAACAGAATCATTGCAGCACGCCTATCATGGGAGTGGCTTTGGAGAGTCTTGAGGGGCAAAAATGCTCTGGGGAAAGACTTCTGGTAGAGAAAATATTACTGTCAAGCCAGAGAGATTTCTGAAGTCTTCATTCGGTTTAGCGAACTCCAAGGGTTAGGCCAAATGGACCCACAGACTAATGATGTCCACAGGGTGGACTAGCATATACAGTCTGTGTGGGCTGGGGGGCTGGAAATCAGAAGGCCTGTGGGCAGTGCTAACCTCTGACAGGAGTAAATGTCTTCACAAAGCTCACTTACTTTCAGTTATTTGAAGGTCAAGGTAATGAGAACCCCTAGCATAGGTTAAGGTTAAATACACTATTTCCCTCAGACTTGAAAGAGAGCTTTAGTCTTCTGTTGATAAGTATTGATATGGGTAAAGGTCAAATTCTAGATTTTTAAAAAACTTTCTACCTAGAAATAAATAAACGACTGTAGATGTAGACAGTTTCAGAGTAATTTCAACTCTTTCACCTATTCCTATATATATATATATATATATATATATAGAACCCATATATATATATATATATATATATGGACCCATATATACTCACAGGTTTTAGAAGCAATAAAATATTTTATTAAGCTCAAGTCACGGCCATTTCATTTCATTATTAGTAGGAGACTTTACAAATGAAGTAAATCATTGGCAAATAAAATGCTGCACTTTAATGATCTGAAAACATAGCATCTTTTTAAATGGTCACTAGACATTTTGCCGATTTCACCAATTACCTGTCACACTCTGGCTGGAAATTCTGAACCATTCCATTCATTTATTAACTTAGCCAGGGAACTGTTTTTAAAAATTTATGAGAATGCTTGTGGTCAAATTCCTTCGCTGCCTTTACTTAGGACTAAGTGGGGAGAAGGCTTTTCCATTGGTTCGTGGTACAAGCACCTGTCTTGTATTTTGCACTGTAACTGTAACTGGGACACTCATTGGCTTGCTTCTTAGCACCTTCTTGATCATTCTGCCTGAATTTGGCCAGTCTTGCAGTGGAGCATTTTGTGATCACATGTTAAAATGAAACTGTTATAGACCAGATGGTACCATTGGGTGGTCATACTAGGAAAAAAAAAAACAACACTGCAAGTTTTAATTTTCTGTAGGAAAATAGAGTTCATTTCAGTCCGCAATGAAGTCTAACATACATCATTTGCACCTCTAAGAGTAGCTAGTACTCACTCCAAGGCAAGGGCCCTGAAATGGGGGTCTTGCACCCTAGAGAGTGTGCAAGATGATCTTTGGGGTCTGGTAAGAAAATAGGATTTACTTCTATTTATATTTTATTTATTTTCTGCTTAAAGTAGAATGAAATTAGGTTTTGCTAATATTTAATATGTAGACTGATGTTGATTCCCACCTTCATTCCACATTATGGTCACTTACTCCCAGTCTATTGAGGGAAGATTGTGAATTTCATGGCTTGGATGGGTTGTCAGAGTCTCAATAATTCATTTGCTTTCAGCATATGCATATATGTTTCAATTTACCTATGGATGAACATAATTAACTTAAGAGATCTGAAAGATATATTATCTCATTTGAAAAGAAATTTGACTAAAAACAATGCTAATATGTTGACACAAAGTGAAGGGCAAGAGAAAGTTGATATTTCTTCTATGCCCAATATGAACTCTTGTTTTGACAATCTAATCAGGTTTGGCAAAATGTCTGCCTCCATTCTCCTCTGCCATGAAATTATAAGGAAGACTATCAAAATATTGATATGCATTCACTATTTTTCAAAGTGAACCTTGATCTAGGGGAAAATTATGCCTTGAGATATCAGATAAGGGTAGAACAAGGTTTTCATCATTAGCAAGAGAATTTAAACCTATGCACCTAAAATGTGCCTCTGGATTTTTTCCACGATGTTAAGTTATGTGATCCTCAAACTAATGTTTAATGATAAATGTTAGAAGCCACGGTTGAAAATTTTCACTTAGGAGCCAATGACCTAAAAACACATTAAGGAAAGAATTGTTCTTGCTCTGATAAAAATGGCTAAAAGAATCTTTGAAAAACAGTATGACGTCAAGCTAGAATACCTTCCTTTGACGGTCAACATTGTTAAAAATTTGAAGAAACAAGTTTTATAACAAATTATGCAGTGTAAGTGGTTTGGGATATAGAGTTAAATGAACGTACAGATGTTTCTAATGGGTCTCAGCTTAGTATTTGCTAAATTTTATTTCAATGACGGAATATGAATGATTACCTTCCCACTTTTATTATGAGCCACTAAAGGAAAGAAAAACCAATGAGGTGATATTCTCAATATTAAATGACTGCTTTAGTAAAAATAATATTTTGCAGAAAAACTATTAGTTTAACCACAGAAATAATTCTAGCCTAAGTTTACAGAGACAACATTGCAAAATTAACAGATGAGCTATTTTAGCAAAGAAGTTAAAGCCAAAAGTGCACAAAATGTCACAGGATGACAATGATATTCTAATGTTTTAATTAAAAAAACTCATCAAACATAGCGGATTCTTTACATTGTTGAAATAAGGTAGAGAATGACCACAAAAACCAATTGCTACCATACAGAGGTTTACTGATTATCTCATGGCAAAGAATTTGAACCTGAAGATGAGTTACTCATTTTTCTTTAACAAAGGCAATTAGTTCAAATTTGCTGACTTTGCTGTGATGAGGAGTAGCTGCCACTATTGTCTTAACTGAGTATACATTTTTAAAAAGGCTTTATAATTTGTTTCTCCAAGATAAAGGTGACATTTAAACAATGAGTGAGGAAGTAACATAAACAAACAACTTGTGTTATCTATAAGGCATTCTGAAAATACTTTGGCAATGTGTGCATTGCTATGTGACTTTATTATTGAAAATGATGTGTATGTATCACCTACTAAAACTCCCATAAGCAACATTAAAAAAAATCTAACTTCAGTTTTCTAACTGGCTACCTTGTTTTCTAAATGAAAAGCTGTAGTAATTTCAAAGATACGTGTTATAAATACAAAAATGCAATTTCTTAGTTGTTTTCAAGACATCAAAGCAGAGATATTTATCAGTAAAATTTCACCAAAATCCTTTGGATAAATGTTAGATTATATGGAAAATTTTGTATCATGATTTAGTAAAAAAGTTCCATTTTATCCATTTGGAGCTAATTTCTTTTTCTACCCTAATGGCCTTTAAAAAATCAAGTACTGAAATAAACTGAAGTCGAACCAGAGTGGCACCTCCTGTTAAATCAAGATTTAAAAACCAATTTGAAGTGTATTTTGTCACATTTTTTCCCCTAAAAATTGTTAATGATAACATTTATAGAGAAAGCAAAATAGTTTCTTTTGGTACTACTAAAAAGCAAAATAACCTTAAAAATAACATTTTTCATGTTTGCTTAATATAATAGTACAGTATTACAGATAAATGATTTAAAGTAGCAGTTCTCAACTGAGGCAGTTTTGCCCCTCGGGGGACATGTGGCAGTGTCTAGGGATGTTTCTTGGCTGTGGCAACTGAGGGAGGTACCGCTGACATCTAGTTGGGTAGAGGTTAGAGATGCTGGTGACCATCCTACAATGCACAGGACAGCCCCAAATGCCAACAGTGCAGGTTGAGAAACTCTGCTTTAGAGATATATAAACATAAATACATATAATATATATTGTGTACTCAAGAATATTTTACGCGTGTGTACTGAATTTAAAAAGTTTGGAGATCACTGTAAGTTATGACTTCTGAAAAGCTGAATCATCAGCTGAGATGTTGCTTGGTTCAAAGTGCAAAATATTTGGTATTTGTTTCAATTCACCATAGGATTTTTATTCAAAATTCCCCTCATTTTCACCCCTGTGAATTATAAATCATGGGTTGACAAGGGAAGCATTTCTCAGTAAGCAAGGCCACATTGGTACAATGTCTTTGGAGCTGTTTGTAGTCGTTTTTCTAAAGTACCCAAACGTTTAAAACAAAGATACATTTTCATCAGGTTATATATATACATTTGCATACAGAATTCAAGAAATGTAATCTCAAAGTATGGGAACTGAAATGAATTTCATAAAACGTATTCATGTCATATCGCCTAGGAGTTTCTAGGCAGAGAAGGACTGAATTTAGAAACACAGCTGAAGACTTTTGTTATCAGGCTCCTTGTCTCTATTTTGGTCAGTCTTCAAAAGAACGTTGTGAAGATAAACACCATTTTTAGTACGTATCAATCACTTTTTTTTCAGTAAAAGAGTATTGAATCTTACCAAAAAAGTTGCAGAGTTACAATTTCAATTTTAAAGGCTAGTACAATGAGTTTTCCTATCTTGGGTTCAGGGTTTGGGGATTAAATGCCCAGAGGTACAATACTTACTCTCCAAATTTAAATTCCTCTTATCTGATATTCTATCAAACTTGTTTCCTCTCAGCAGTGCCCAGAGTTTCAGATCAATTTTGGGTCATGATTTTGAAATAGAGATTTAGGGACTGAGTTACAAAATTAAAAAGGCAATGGACATTTGAATATAGGACCAGACGCACACACACACACACACACACACACCCCTTTTAGTATGCTTAATAAATGCAAAGAAGCAAGACAGTTTTACAAGTAGTTCCTTAAAATCTGGAGGAGTTGATGATGGGCGAAGGAGATTTAAAAATCTTCTATCAAAAAAGAAAAATTAATTGCCCAGTATTCATTATTTGAAGCTTAAGTTGTGAAAACGTCATTTATATTGTCTGTATTAATTGTGTTCCATATATTATCTTCTTTTAATTGATGTTAAAGAAATCGAAGAATGTTAAAGAGCATGAAAATAAAAAGAATGGTAAGAGTCACTGATGGCTTTGATTTTACTAACTATTTTTCTTAAAGTCTACAAATTCTAGAAAAACCAATAATCCCTTGAAAAAAATTTGGGGGTGGTAGTGATAGAGGGAACTACCCCTTTAGGAAGTCTGTATAGTTTAGCAGATATATTTGATATATGTTGATGTATGTATGTCCATCTGTGCATATCATTCTCTTGCTAGATATAAATGTAGATATATCTATAAAGATTACCTTAAGATTTTTGAGAGTCTATGCAGTCTTAACTTCTACAATTGTATATAATTTCCCCCATAAAAAGCATAGTTTTTCAGGGGAGCAACTGAATATATAACTATAATGTTGGGTAGTTAGCTAAACTCACAAGCTGGATGACTTTTGTCCATTTGTCTTTCTGACAACAAATTAAACGTTATTTGAGATTATTATTATAGAATATGGTATTGCTCATAAAAATACCATAGAAGAAAATAGAAAAAAACTCATAAAATCCTGTAAATGTTAAATATGGGAATGGCAAATCTAGGCAATAGACTAAAATCAACTATGGGCTTTCAAATGCAAAGATCACCGTTGACAAATTTTAGTACTTTTGGGGGTGGAGGGTAGAGAAGTGTATTTTTCTTCCTTTCAAGTTCCCAAAGTTAAATGCTACAGCAAGGATAGGAAGGAACGGCAAACTTGATGTCCATCTGTCATTATTGCTTGCTTGCTAATTTCTTGCCTTTATTTTCTTTTTAAAACAGTTAACAACACAAAGCATATTCCCACAGTTCTCTCCTGTTCTTCGTGCTGAGCAAATGTTGCTTTTCAATTCTGCCTATTTTTTAATGCTGTTTTAGTCATACAAAAATATTCATCAAAAAAGCAGAGGATCAAAGGTTATAGCGCTGAAATATATCAACAAGGATTACAATATTTATTGGAGGCAAAACTTCAGAAGGAGAAATAAATCAAAATACATCAAGCCAATAAATTGTAAAATTGGGAAATAAAGTGAACAGAAACAATAGGATTTGATCTTCGATAGAGATCCGTGTTTCAGAAACATTTTTGCCAATTCATTTACCACATTAAATCAGTTTGGGGAATGCTCTTTCTCTGACTTTGGGAAACATGGAAACGAATACTTCGGTATTGAAGGCAGATGGTCCTCATTTGTTATTTGGTGCCTTTTGGTTCAACAGAACCGCTTTAAGTTTTCATCTTTTAGTGACTTAGTCAAACGTGTCCAAATACGACATCTTCTGAAGAACTGTTTTACGCCTTTACTACCTTCAAAATGAAACCTACAAAAGGTGTTTGCCATTCTTGCTGCTTTTAAATTTCTCTCTCTGCTCTGAAGTTCTTCATATAAGCCTGAAATAATCTATTTGTCTTAGGTCATTTCATCTGGAGGAATAGAATAGAAATTTAAAATGAATCGAGTTTTAGTTTTCTCATTCTTTCAGGCTTATAATTATCAAAGGAATGACAGTGAGGGGAATAAAAGGAAAGAGAAGGAGAGCAGCATCTTCCGCAGGGAACTTTGAAGATAAATATTGATCTGTTTCTAAAACCCATTGGAAGCCACTATATCAGTTACCAATAAATACTAACCATGTTTCCTGTATTAGTCAAATAACATAATAATACCATACCACAATTTGTAGGGGAAATGCCAATTTTTTTTTTCAGTTCCTTATAAGTAAAACTATTCGTTACTGCATGATAGCTATAAAATAGAAATAAAAACTAGGCGGGCATTAAAAAGAAAAGAAACCCCAAAGTGAGGAGTAGAGGCCTTTTTCTAAATGTACATGAAGTTCTAGCAGGTAAAATAATCAATCTTATGTGTTGTTTATGTCAACGTTTCTAGAATGAAAATTTAACAGAACTCACACCTTGTATGTTGGCAAACTAAAGCTGATCAATAGTGAGATTAAATAAATCATAAGCAGGATTTTAATACATCATAGACAAGTCATTCCTACAAACAATTGTTACCGTGCCCTATAGATAAGAAATAGCCAGTGACTCCAGTTGAAACAAGCTGTGGTATAAATACGTAAACACTCTTCAGATAATTTAAGTTAACGTTACAAAGACTTCTCTCTCTGTTAAACATGAAAATGAATGACATTCTTCTTATTTTGGCCATATAAGATGACCAGCCATGCTGGCCCTCCAAGCTTTCAGAGTTGCCTCTACCCTGTGTATCCCCGATCCTCCTCTAGCCTGAGTTAGGTCACTGTTAATGTACAAGTCAACAGAACTCTGCTTTGCTTTGAAACAATTAGTAATTACTGTTTCTTCTGTTGAACTTTAAATCTCAGGGGGCAGGGAGCAAGTCTGCATTGTTTATTGCTATGTCTCCAGTGTCTAGCACAATGCTTGACATGAATGAATGAATGCTAAATGAATGAATGAATGAATGAATCCATATTTGTTCATTTCTTAAGATCATATTTTCTGCTTGTCTTGGTTTATGAGAGTTTGGTTTTTGTACTGCTTTTGGCACTCATTTTTCAAAAGAAGACTGATTTAGACAACGTTCATTATAATGTGATATTTTAATGTCAAAAATATAAGAGAAAGATGAAATGGATGAAAAATGATTGCCTGCTTTTAATGATGGACTGCACAGTATTATTGACAGCACTCGTGTTTTCTCAAGTAGCTTTCTCAGAATAGTTTCAAGAACTTCAAACATGCCTTTCATCCTCGTGTTATCTCTGTGATACGTGAAGTATTTTCAATATCACCATATAACAGCTTGGGAGGCAGGCAGGTCTGAAAGGCAGACGTCCAGAAATGTTTTCCATTTGACCAAATGTTTGTTTCCAGTCCTGGACTTTGTTTTCATTTGACCTAATCAAAGTATGCTTTACTCAAGGGCACCCTTTTAATTTCTATTTGCATAGCTTTCTATTTGCTATCGTAAAGATTAAAAAATGGCTTATACTTTCTTTTTAAATCTTTAAGTTTCAAGAAGAGATGTTTAAGGCAGTGGGAGTTTAACAACTACAATTTATTTATCATAATTTCACAATTACAAATAACATGTACTTATTTACATTAATTTTATTAACTTATTGCCCTTCTCTTCAGTCACACTCAGAGACAAGGTGAAAGATTTTCAATAAAAATTCTGCATGATAATATCAAGATTAAAAATGTCTCGATACTGAACTTACAAACACTGAGAAAATGGAATTTTCCTCAGGAATTATTATTGGCTATATATAGCTCAAGAAAGTAACATAACAACACAGACACAGGTGTATGCACACCTCCACCCACTGCGTACAGGCTCACAGTTGTGCACCACACACCTTCAACGACACCATTCCACCTACAACACACTTTACCTTCTTGAAATGTGTAGACCTAACCACATACGCTTCCGTATTTCTATAAAAGATGGAAAGAGAACGTCTCACTGAATTTATCAGGACTCTTCAGATTTTTAGAAAACGTAAGTTACAACTTGGGAAGATGTTGGAAAATTATTAGTTTTAAACCCTAGGATATACTATTTTAAAGGACATGATATTAAAAAAGAAAATTAATATAGTTGGCCTCTCCCATGAGTCAAATCCCAAACTAGATGGGCTTCTGTTTCCAGTGAAGAGAAACTCTGTGGCAGATTCCTTTCCCCTCATTAATAATGACATTTCATCTTTTAGGAACCTTAGCTATGTCTGCGGTAAGGTTCCAACTGCGCAATGAAATCTTAGACCAATGTTTAATGAGAATTTGGTAACTCAATGCAGTTCAGGGTAAGTACTTTTTTGCTTGTTTATTTGTTTTTCTTTGTAAGAAGATATATTCTAAGTGAAATATCCTTGGGCTTTCTCCCAACCAAATGAAGACTTTAAGTGTCATAAAGAACAACTTACAAACAGATGTAGAAACATCATCAATGTCTAGGAAATACTTAAAATGGCTAAAGAGAATGGAAAATACGCAAATGAGGGTTCTTCTAACTATTTAAGGAGAGTATCCTTAAATGATCCATTTAGTGTTCTTTCTTTGTTTTCCTAGTTCTTTAGGAAAGCCACTTTGTGTATTTTCAGAACCCTATTGGCAAGCTTTCGAGATAGCTCTCCTATTTGCTTTCTTGTGGCCTTGCAGCCCTCCATTGCGAAATACAGCCCGTGGCAGGTGGAGACTGTTGGTGTTTCAGGCTTCTCTTATCGCTGGTGGAACTGGCGCATTGTCAAGTCTTACTGAAGTGCCCTTATTTCTGTAGCAGCCAGCTGAAGAGATTGGAGTGCAATGGCCCTGACAGGCGCACACCCGCCCAGGCGATGTTTTCTTCTTCAGGAACATGGAAAGGACACTTTTGGGGAAAGGTGTAAGGAGACAAACCAATTGCCACTTCCGAGGGGGGTAAATTTGATCCCTTTGTGCTCTTATCTTCAACCACTTCCAACTTTACTGATTTACCTCTGCTGGGTTCCAGAGGAGGTAAAAAAGAGAGGAGAAAGCGTTTGATTTGAGTGCTTGTGGCAACGAATGAGTGACAATAGATGAGTCTCAGTGAGACAGTTTTGATAACAGCCTGAGTTCATGATGGGGTGTCAGATACTGTGATACGCAGCACCGCAGATGCACGCAGTACTTGATCAGTCACACAACCATGCAGGAAGAGTCACAAACAACACACGCTTCTTGTTCCTTCGCACATTCACTCATTCATTTGGCAAATAATTTACTGAGTGCTACCATGTGCTGGGCCCTTTTCTAAGCACCAGGATTATAGCAGTAAACAAAACAGCCCCCAATCCCTGCCCTTTGGAAGCTTACATCCTATTGAAGCCTACATCCTACATTCTCTACATTCTTAAGACATAGTCAACTGCTAGGCCATTTCCCAAATGTCTTATAAAATAAATTATCTTAATTAAAAAGTAATTAATATGGGAAATTTTCTGCCTTGGTGCCATACTGGGAGAGCTTGAATTTAAGTATTAAATGTGAGAAAATTAAACCTCAAAGAGCCATAAAAACACACTCCACTCTATATGTACGCTTCGAAAAAATATTTCCGTTGTAGTGCCACTGAAGGTAGGGCAAGATTCAAGGAAAATTCATAATCCACATTTTCTTAGAATTCTAGGTTGATTATAAAATATTACACATTCAGCCTTAGAAACTGCATGTCATTTTCACTTGTTGAATTCTAACCCGTTGCACAGGACTAGCGCACAAGCTCATGGAGTAATCTGCCTATTTTTCTGTTCACCTCTACAAAGAGCCACTACTCATCCTCCCTCACGTCCCAGGAAGAGCCACTCAAGTCAGTTTACTGCCAATCGGTCACTGATGTTTGTCCACAGGAGTGGCAGCTGCCTGTGGAAAAAGGCGAGGCAAGGTCTTCCCCAGCTGTCTCCACTCTGGTCCTCTCCTTGCCTGGTTTTAAGCCCTCACACTCTGGAACCAACTCAATCTGGTAACAACCATGATGATAACGTTAAAAACAATACTTTATATTTTCAGTTATAAATTGTCTTTACACAGAGGATCTCATCTGATTAAAATTATCTCCATTGACAGAGGGTTACCCTAAATTTCAGAAAGGTCAAGTGGTTTGCTCAAAGCCACCCAGCTGCCAAGTGGAAGAACCAGAGTTAGAGAACAATTCTTCTGAATTCTAAACCACTTCTCTAGTCCCTGCTTCTCCTTTTCATGACACACTCTTTGCTCCAGTTGGCTCAAGTCCATTTCCAGTTCCCACGACTGGCCACACTCCTCCTGACTGGTAAGCTCTCTTGCTCGCTTTGCCCCATCCCTGTACCCAGTGGACCTGCCAACACTCTGAGGCCCACCTTCACGTCCCGGCCTTCCCCTAATCTTCCTGAGAGCTCCAGCACACAGTTGCCTCTTCTTTCTCTGAAATATTTCTCTTAGCAAAAGGTTAGTCCACGGTTTCTCAACCTTGGAACTATTGACATATTGAGGCAAATAATTCTTTGTTGTGGAGGGGCTGTCCTTTGCATTGTAGGGTATTTATCAGCATCTCTGGCCCCTACCCATTAGATGCTAGTTGTGACAACCAAAAATGTTTCCAGACATTGCCAAATGTCCCCTGGGGGCCAAAATCACCCCCCAGGTTGAGAATCACTGGTTTAGCCTGCAGTTGTTCTCCAGTTGAATGATGTGGGTCAGGTGTGTCTCCTCATGAGATGTGAAGTGCGAACGGAATGTTGGTATTCCTTAAAGATGTTCTGCACTCATTATGTGTTATGGACCCTTGCCCCACGTTCCAGTTTCAAACTGGGGCCACCAATCACATCTTCACATTCTTGGCTGATTTTGAGTTGTAGAGCATAGTAATGAAGAGCCTACATTACAGAACTGTAAGAAATTGGTATAAACATCACCTCTCTCACCTACTAGTTGTGTAGCTGTGAGACACTTTTTGATTTTCTGTTTGTCTATGTCAGTATTGTCCAGTGGAAATATAATGCAAGCCACATTAAGAGTAAAAGTAAACAAATGAAATTAATTTTATAACATTTTATTTAATCCAATACACCAAAAATAGTATCATTTCAAAATGTAATTAATATAAAAAATTATTAATGAGATGTCTGACATTCATTCAATATCCTTCTGTATTAAGACTTTGAAGTCTAGTGTATATTTTACTCTTACAGAAAGTCTTAATTAGAATTAGCCATATTTCCAGTGATCAATAACCACATGTGTCTAATGGCTACCAGATGTGCTAGATTCTCCCATTAGGCCGTGAGCACCTTGAGGGCAGAGACTGTCTTAATTTTATATCTAAAAACATTACAGATTGTCTTAAATAGATTACCCTGATTTTCCTGGGTCAAAAGCTTGAGTCCTTTTTGGCCCCCTTTTTTTTTTCCCTTTGGAAACCATTTTAGCCCTTACATAAAATACAGGAAACATAAAAGAAGTCAATCTCCTCCTGGAATGGGTTCCTATCTACTTATAGAGAGAAGATATACATGTATGAACAACAGGGGAAAAAAGCAATATAGAATTACTATCTACTTTCAACTAGAAGCCTTCAAAATTGAATGGTCGAAGGAAAAAATAGCTTTTTCAATAAATGATGCTAAGACAACTGGATATCCATATGCAAAAGAATCAAGTTGGACCCTTACGTCATGCAATATACAAATGAACTAAAAATGGACCAGAGACCTACATTTAAGAGCTAAAGCTATAAAACTGTTAGAAGAAAACATAGGTGTAAATGTCCATGATCTTGGATTTGGCAATGGATTCTTAGAAATGACACCAAAAGCACGAGCAACAAAAGGAAAGCTAGATAAATTGGACTTAATCAAAATTAAAACTTTTATGCACTACTGAGAGAGTAAAAAAACAACCCACAGAATTGGAAAAAAGTATTTGCAAATCAATAGACATTTCTCCAAAGAAGATAAACCAGTGGCAACAAATACATGGAAAGGTACTCCAGGTCATTAGTCATCAGGGAAATGCAAATCGAAACTACAATGAGATACCATTTCATACCCAAAGGAGAGCTATAACAAAAAAAAAGGGAAAGTAATAAATGTTAGTACGGATGTAGGAATTGGAGCCCTTATACATGGCTGGTGGAAATGCACAATGGTGCAGCCTTTGTGAAAAACAGGTTGGCTCTTCCTTACTAAGTTAAAAATACAATTACCATATGACCTAGCAATTCTACCCCTTGGCATTTATCCAAAAGAATTGAAAATGGGTGTTCAAACAGAAACTTGTAGAGGAATGTTCATAGCAGCTGAATAATAGCTAAATAGTCAAACATATTTCAAAATAAATATATTTTCACAATAGCTGAACAGTGTAAAGAATCCAAATGTCCATCAATGGATGGATGGATAAATAAAATGAAGTATAATCATACAATGGGATATTATTCAGCCATCAAAAGGAATGAAATACTGATACATGCTACAACGTGGATGAAAGTTGAAAACATGATGCTAAATGAAAGAAGCCAAGCACGAAGGCCACATATTACATAATGGTTCAGGGGAGGTGGTGTCAATGAGGGCTTTTTGAACAAGATGAGCTTCTGAGCACAAAGGAGATGTAAAATTTGAATTTTCAGCAAAGAAGGATAAGGGTGATCTGGATAAAGATGGAAGCCTGAGTGGAAAAGCTTGTGGGACAAGTGGGGTTCCTGTGGAAATGCTAAAGGAAGTCTCTTTACATTCTACAATTTTGATCCAAGTAAGAAATGCTTTAAAGCACAAAGTATATTTTCATCAGAAACCAAATGCTACCAAATTGTTAAATATAATAAGTACCAATAAGTGAACACATAAAAAAATAATCCTTTGGATCTTGCAATCAGATATTATTTTCTTATTACCCTTAAGAAAAGAGGCAAGTATTCCTTGGGATCACTCACAGCTCATCAATTTTTATGACATTTATTTTACAAATACTGTGTTCCTGTGGAGGAGAGAGGTGGGGACACATGGCATATTTATTTTTTCTATATACAGAGTGAATCCATACATCACTGCTTTAGGAACTAAATACGGGCAATTTGTCTTTGCTTTACTCTTGCATTAAAGGCAACCTGAAATATACAGAATTTGAAATAGGAATTGTTAACTGTCCACATGCAAATCAATAGCCTTGGGAGGTACAACTGTGTGTCCTCCAGGGAAAGCTCAGTGACAGCCACACAGTCACAGCCGAGAATGTCAGCGAGACAGGCTGCAGGCTGAGTGACGAAAGGCAGCCCCACATAAGAAGGTGTTAGGTGATTGCATTTTAAACTTAATGGCGTAGGCTTGGGCCCAGGGAGTACTGGAGGTCTCTCTGGAGCACAATAAGGTGAAGGGACTATCTTCTGAGTCTTCAATTCTTAGCTACTTTAAACTCATTGGGTTTTCTCAGCCCTAAACTAAGGTCATCACCTTTCACAAGTTTTCCCCGAAAACAAAACAAATGCTATTGTGTCACCACCTCAGCCTCTTCACGGAGGATGTTAGACACCACTGACCCAGATCATTGCTGCTGGCAGCACATCCAAATAGAGAGATCTAGACTGGGAAAAGGCCTCAAAAACTGGCTGACAACCAGAATCCTCACTCAGGGACCTATTCTACTCAACGGGAAAAATTGCTTGCAAAGGTCTTCCATTTCTTAATGCAAGGAAAGCACTGCCAGGTTTCTCTGTTTTTTCTAAGAGACAACAAGAAGGTTCAAATTCTGATGTCTAAGAAGCCCTTTTTATTATTTTCATCAATTAATGTTGACCTGGCAACCTCAGGCATTCATGGTATCGTGCAACAGAACATATCACAGAGAGTTATACGACATCAAGAAATTTAGGGCCACTCTCAAAAACATATATTTTTACTAAATCCCTTAATCACTCATCCTTGCTATCGTAAATAAGTAAGGGACAGAAGAAGCCCCACACCTTCAGTTCCTTCAGAGTATGGCAGGAAAATTAAACCTAAAAAGGTGGTTGGTGTAGATTATCCTATATTGGAATTTGAGCGATTATGCTAAAAGTGTTTTGAGAAAGGAAAATGACATTCCACATCAGTATCTTGTGAGTATAGTACTGACGATGTTTTATGTAAGTTAGACACATCTTTTAAAAGGCAAGTAAGATATTAAAATTTTTCCTTTTCCC
This sequence comes from Equus asinus, assembly GCF_041296235.1. Classification (NCBI taxonomy): domain Eukaryota; kingdom Metazoa; phylum Chordata; class Mammalia; order Perissodactyla; family Equidae; genus Equus; species Equus asinus. The sequence goes on from NC_091816.1 coordinate 15,787,398, forward strand.
CACAGACCTTGCCATCTGATCGCTCCTTTCTCAGAAGTACGCAAATCCTACTTGCTAAAATTTCAAAACTGTTTTTGAAATCTGAGCACCATCTGGAGATTCCAGAGTTCTTGCTTTTTACCACAGTTTCCCCTCCAGATTCTGCTCTTGTGATAGTGTTCTTCCACACCATTCTGTTTTCTAGGTATCTCATCTTCTTTCTTCATTATAACAAAAGGAGCTCAGCATTTGGAATCAAACAGACCTGGTTGAAATCTGAGTTCTATCAGTTACTACTTGTGTGACTTTCTGGAATCTTCTTAAATGTTTGTGCCTCAACTTCTTCATTTGCAAAACAGAGAGAGTAACAGTATAGGTTTGTTAAAGGACAACGTGAAAGACTATATCTAAGCAACTTATTACAGAGCAGCACACATAGTAGGACCTCAATAAAATTCATTCCCCTGCCCCATCAGACTAGAACTGGCCCAGCCCCATACCAAGTCTCTCAATTGGTGCCTAAGATGTTGTGTGGCATCTCTGAGCATAAGCCAGCTGTGCTTTCTTTAGTAAAGTAAATAGTAATTGCTCACTTAAAATAACACAATTATCTGTTTACCTCTGTAAAGGCTTCCTTTTTGTGTTATATCTATTTTTGATCATTCCCTTACTATTTTTCTGCAACGCAACAAGGATTAAAAATTCTCATAGAAGGACGTGCCCACCAATGGTATTCATTAAATATGGTATAAAGAGAACACATAAAACTAACTTAAGTTTCACATAATGTTCCAAACCAAGCTATCAACATTAATTGGCACAGAAACATTTCTTTGTACACATTTTTGTGCAGGCAACTTTAAAAAAGAATTACTTGGTTGGCTAAGACCATAGGAATGTCAATTTCTAATAAACAACAAGCACGCCATTTTATTGGTCTGCTAGGAATACATATACATGAAAGTAGACCATTATAATTTGAAAAATTTATTTCAGCCTTAAAGTCCTTAAAACTGGCTTCAACTGTTCCTACTTTTACATTGCTTTTAATTTTTCAGTGGTTGATACCTTTCAGCAAAAGGTGGAGAGTTTTAAATTACCCAGTAAAACAGGAACAAATCAAAAGATTTCCTAAAAATGTGAAGAATGTCTGAAACCAATTCTAATAAAAAGGGAAATGTACTGAGTATGTTTAAGAAGCTGTTTCTTTTTGCATTTATTTTACCCCGAATTGCCATGATCAGATTATGCAATTTTTGGAATGACTATAGGCTCCGAGGGCGTATAAAATATCTGACACACACACAAAACTTTTTTGATAAAAACATTTGGGATCTTGTGATTATAAAAAGTGACTCAGTATTTCACGTAAACTGTTTCCATTTAATACCTGATGATTTTAGTCTTGTGGTCATTAGGGACACTCACCAGTCCTCCAGTTCTTTTTTTATTGGTCATATGTCAAGTGTGTCCTTCATTATCTCCTTGAAGGTAGATGTGTCCATACCGTTTGCTTTAGCTAATAGAAAATCTCTAAGTAGAAGCCTTTAACAGCTGGCAGGCAGCTCACCCATCCCCTGCCCGCAGCACCGTGGAAAAATTGATGCACACTCATGATATATGTGCATGCCAGGATGAACGGAATGTAGAGTGTAAGACATGATGAAATCTGAAAAAGTAGTGGTCAAGATTATGGAGATATTCAGTGCCAAGCAAAAGTGTTTGAACTTTATTTCAAAAGCAATGAAGGAACTTCTGAAGGTTTGTGAGCAGGGGAATGAAGTGACCAGGGCTGGGCTACAGGAGAGGCTGGAAAAGTTTTGAGGTGCTTGCTAGAAAAAGCCTAAGCAAAAAAGACATCGCCGTAAAGGACGATTCTTGTGAGAGCCCAGAAAGAAAAGAGGACACTGAACCTGCCACCGGCACCTTGATCTTCAACTTCCCAGCCTCCAGAGTGTGAGAAATAAGTATTTGTTGGTTAAGCCAATAAGGAAAAAGTTACCTAGATACTTAGATTCAGGTGAACATAAAAAGAATTACTCATTTACGCTTTCAAGTCTGCCGAAATTCTTTGTGGAAATAAAATAAATTAAATTTGTTTGCTCTATAAAGCAACCATAAAGCTTTTATAAACACAGCGAACCTTCTGTGAAAATAGTGACTATCTATTGGTTTTTTGAGACGTATGCGAAATCAGAGTCTATTTTCCAGAGGATCTCATTGCCTATGAGCAGATTGCAGTCCTGTTGGTCAGAAGAGCACATCCATGAAATAAATGGCCACTAAATCTCATTTTGCTTCTTGGCTGCTGTTGGAGGAATATAAAATTCTTTGCAAAGTGAGAACAAATGTGCAGACTCATCTGCTTAAGGACTTGAGAGCCTAAGTAGGATCTGAGAGCTACAGATGCCAGTGACATTAATTTCAGAATATTCGCGATTGTTTATGGGCAAGGGCAGGCCTAGACAGGTTTTGACATGTGTATCCTTGTCCAGCAGTGCTCGGACATGGGGTGGGGAGCTTGAAGTGGTGGTCAAAGGTGAATTCTATTCTGGGAAGGTCCTGATTTGTTTATCCCGCACCGCCCACTTCCTTCCTCAAGCAGCTACTTCCTCCTAAACAATATTTCCTCGCTCCTCAATATTAGCACAGGACAGCGTGCACATGAAGGGCGAGATATGGCAGGATCCCCGAGAGTAAGTGCTTACAGATTTTCACCTCTTCCTACTATCTCTATCATACTTACTCTTCCAAGGGCCAAAGGCCAAGTTACTCATCCCATACTAGTATCATGTATTAAGTAAGTTAACAACCAAAGATAAAACCAAAAAACGGAAAGTTGGAAGCTTCTTTAGGAATTTTCTAGATAATCAGAGAAGATGAGCTCTTGAATTAGGTGGGGCTCTGTCATTCTTTTCTTTGCTAGGTTTTCAATGAGATTTCCTATCCATATCAGGAAATGAAAGGCCAATCTGAAGAATCCTTGGAGAGCCCAGCCACTTAATCTCAACTAATTAAAGTCTGTTGCACAGGGCGGAAATGTCCTTTCTTCTATACCTCCGTGCGATTTTAAATAGAAAGTTGATATTCTTCTGTAAAGGTGGGAGTCTGCCTTTAAGAAAATCATACTTCTTTTTCAAAGTGTCTCTTGACTTCTTTTTCAAAGCGGCGTATTTCCCCCGGACGCTTTCAAAGGCTTTGTTCTCCAGGCACTCCAACCAATGTAATCATCACATTGACATTTGAAGATTTCCCAAACAGGGCAAGTCAAGAGATTTGTCCTACAGAGTTCAGGAAGGAATGTGAACAACCCGGCTGGCACCTACAAGCAGGGAGGGCAACATCTCATTCACTCCTTTCTCCCTGCACAGGTATTTCTGAGCTCACTGCTGGTTAAAAGGGAGCTGCGAACTCTAGATTGAATGTATAGCACATAGAATGGAGATGCCCATGTCAAAAGTCTATTTTTGGCAAGAAACAGTAGAGATTTTCTTTTTTTCCAGAGTTGGAAAATTATTTTTTTTTCCCAAAGTGGATTAATCAATTTGAATGTAACATTCTCGGTTAATATTATTTTCGATGTATATTTTGAGTTTTCTCTAGGAAATTAGAAGTACGTTTACATATGCTTCCATATTCTGGTAGAAACAGAGAAATTAGTGCTGCTTACATGATAGTGAACAGCACAAACATTTATATAACACTTTACAGTCTATTGAGATCTGCCCTATCGTTTCATTTAATATTAAGAAATGCTGATAGACTGACTAAAATTGACTTAGAGAGCAGTTACCCTTTCCCACAGTTGACCACATAGCTTGTAGGGTCAAGGTTCAGAACTTAAATTCTGGAAGTGTGAACTTCTCTTTCCAGGTCACTAGTCTGTCCTTTGGGGGAGATGCTAATGGCATCTCTTGGAAGTCGCAAGAATATGGCGATCGTAGGTCCTAGATTTTCCAGGATGGTCTGTATATACAATATTCTTTATCGTCAGACCATGTGACCTGAGTTTTGTTTCAGAAAACATTTTTCTCCATGTAGTAGTGGAGGCTACTCTGACTTTCTGTCATTAATATAACTTTGAGTCCCTCTGACTTTTGGTAGCTTCAGGAAACTTGGAAGGTTCTGGACTACTTTAGTAGATTGTTCTGGGTAGAGACCTGATTATTTCTGAGCTTTTCTCAAGTGGTTCAAATCAAAGTCTTGGGCACAAACTAAAGTGAACCCCATGGACTAATACTGTGAGTTGTTAATTTCCATGAACTATTGTGGCAAAAAATTAGGCACAAATGAGAAGTAGTACATTAGTACTCTGTGTCGACTATGAGGAATGGGGACAGGACTGACTGCTGAGCTTAATCTGAATTCCCTGCTTGTTTTAGTGATAATATTAATACAAGCAGCTCATCCCAGTTCTACACATGGTCTCACATGGTGATTGGTCAACAAGACCTGTATCATCAAGTCATTATTGTGACTTCTCTCCTACTCAGATACCAGGAGTCTCATCTTTTCTTATACCCCTCTCCCCTTTTATTTAAGCCCTAATCCATGTCATCTCAGAGATCATGTGGCAGAAACCTACAGGCCTGAGAGACCAGGAACAGGAATCTTAGTGGATTTTTTTTTTTAAAGATTTTATTTTTCCTTTTTCTCCCCAAAGCCCCCTGGTACGTAGTTGTATATTTTTATTGTGGGTCCTCCTAGTTGTGGCATGTGGGATGCTGCCTCAGCATGGCTTGATGAGCGATGCCATGTCCACGCCCAGGAATCGAAGTGGCGAAACACTGGGCTGCCAAAGTGGAGCTCACGAACTTAACCACTCAGCCACGGGGCCGGCCCCCTTAGTGGATTTTTCAGATGATGAAGTTGAAGCTGGGAGAAGTTTGTGATTTGCCTAATATCACACAGTAAGTTAATGGCACCGTAGTGTGTACTATTCTCTCAAGTTCGTGCATTACTGATAGATAAAAACTCAAGCACAGGCTCTATGGTTCTACTGAGTTCCCCAACATCAATGCACACTCTCAGGGGGATAGACATATGTGTTGCTACACATGCTAAAAGGTAAATTAAGTGTTTTGAGGGTATTTTCATTCAGTTATTTATAACTATGGCTAATTTATTGTGACATAGGCACTTGTTTCACTTCTCATCTCACATTTAGGCATCACACACAAACAAATAAATTGTAAAAAAAAATCATTTTACACAACTGATTTGATGCCTTTTGTATTTCATGGAATGAACTTTGGCCTGAATATTTTGGCATTTATGTAGCTGGTGTTTAGACTGAACTTAGTCTGGCTGAATGTCTCCATCGTTGTTCCCATCTGTTTCTTCATTAGTAAGTGGGATAATTGTAACATTTCACAGAGCTGATTACAAGAGACTGTGGATATTAAGGCACTTTGTAAACTCGAAATCTATATACAAACGTGAATAATGATTATTGTTGCTACAAAACTGAAGTGGCCATGGTCACTTTACATACTAAGTTCTTGTTCTAATATTATTATTGAGGTTTTTGCTTGTCTTTGAGTTTGCATATTTGGCAAGGAGAGGGTTCTGAAATATGCTTTATTTCCTCTATTGTGACACATGATTCCTTTTTAAGGAGTTTCCTGTTCGTATAAACAGGAAATGCACAATTACCAAAGAACATCTAAATAAAATAAAAAAGAGAGAGATTCTGCAAATTATGTATTTTATAAAGGATTTGTATCTAGACGATATGAAAGACTTATAACTCAATAATAAAAAGACAAATAACCCAATTAAAAAATAGGCAAAGAGAAATACCACATGATCCAGCTATTCCACTTCTGGGTATTTACCAAAGAACATGAAAACACTAATTTGAAAAGATATATGCACCTCTATGTTCATTCCATCAATATTCACAATAGCCAAGACTTGGAAGTAACCCAAGTGCCTATCAGTGGATGAATGGATAAAGAAGATGTGGTGTACATATACAACGGAATACTACTCAGCTATAAAAAAGGTGAAATTGTGCCATTTGCAACAACATGGATGGACCTTGAGAGTACTATGCTAAGCGAAATAAGTCAGAGAAAGAAAATTACTGTATGATTTCGCTCATATGTGGAAGATAAACAAACAGACAAACACATAGATACAGAGAACAGATTGGTGGTTACCAGAGGAGAAGGGAGTGGAGGGAGGGCAAAAGGGGTAAAGGGGCACACATGTTTGGTGATGGATAGAAACTAGACTCTTGGTGGTGAACACGACGCAGTCTATACAGAAGTCAAAATATAATGATGTACACCTGAAATTTATATAATGTAATAAACCAAGGTGACTTCAATAAAATTAAAAAAATAGGTAAAGGATCTGGATGAATATTTCTTCAGGGAAGGCATACAAATAGCCAATATGCATGAAAAGATGCTCAACAGCATTAGCCATGCATATAGAACGGGAAATGTACATTAAAACCACAAAAAGATACCACTTCACACCTGCTAGGATGGCTGTAATAAAAAAGACAGACAGTAACGTGTTGATGAGGATGGTGGAGGAATTAGAACTCTTATACCTTGCTGGTAAGAATGTAGAATGATGCAGTTGCTCTGGAAAATAACCTGGCAGTTCCTCAAAAAGATTAAACAGAGTTACTATACGACCCATCAATTCTCTCCTAGGTATATACCCAACAGAAATCAAAAGGATATATACACACAAGAACTTGTACGTGAATGTTCATAGCAGCGTTATTCATAATAGCCTCAAAGCGGAAACAACCCAAATGTCCACCAACTGATAAATAAAATGCGGTGTATCCACACAAAGGAATATTATTTGGCAATAAAAAGAAATAAAGTACTGACACATGCTACAATATTATGAACCTTGAACACATTATACTAAGTGAAAGAAGCCAGTCATAAAGGACCATATATCGTATAATTCCATTTATATGAAATATTCTGAATGGGCAAATCCATAGAAACAGAAAGTAGATTAGTGGTTGCCTAAGACTGGGAGTGGGAGAGTTTTGGGGGAAGAAAGGAGAGTGATTGCTCAGGGGTACAGGATTTCTTTCTTTTTTTCCCCTCTATCTCATTTTCCCCCCCAACTTTATTTAAATATAATTGACTTACATGGTGTAAGTTTAAAGTGTACAACATGTTGATTTGATATAGAGTTTCTTTTAGGGGCAATGAAATATTCTAAAATTGCACAACTCTGTAAAAATACTAAAAACCATTGAACTGTACACGTTAAATGGGTGAATGGTATAGTATGTGAATTACATCTCCATCAAGCTGTTGAGAAAGTGAGAGAAAGACAAAGAGAGAATTCTTCTTTTCCTGGATTCTAAATTATACACACCATTTCCTTAGTAAAAAGGCATAATGGCACAAGATGCAGAAGCTGAGATGCTCTCCACCTCCACACTGATGACGAGAACCTGGCCCCTAAAAACTCGTGACAAATCCTGAACGTGTTCATTTCACTCAAATTGGTGACCTGCAGTTCTCAGGAACATTTCTATCTTAGACAAGATGGATTAGTAGAATGAATTTGGTCCCACGTGGACCAAAGGACTTAATGGCCAAAAGCTTTGATGTTGTCTAACAACTAACCAAACAACACGTTGGATAAAAAGAAAACAGATGTACCGACACCACCGACGGAGGCTTTGATCTCTTCTGTGGTGGCTGCACGGTCATAAAGGACACTGGAAACTTTGTTGCTCTTCCTAATGAGCCTTCCCTGCTTGATTAGGTTCACTGATTTCATGCACACCAAACAGGCAGGGAATGGTATTGCTTTCTAGGAAAGGACTTTGAAGTTTTACTAATACTAGTCAATAAACCATTTCTTGCACTCAGTCCATAAATAACGATTATAGGAGATCTTCCAAAAATACTATATTCAGTCTGATGGTGTGAACAGAGAACACACCAAAAAAGCTCACAGCCATGAGTCAAGAACACCCTGGAAGTTTTTCTGTGTGTGAGGAAGATTGGCTGTGAGCTAACATCTGTTGCCAATCTTCCTCTTTTTGATTGAGGGAGATTGGCACTGAGCGAACATCTGTGCCAATCTTTCCTCTATTTTATGTGGGATGCTGCCACAGTGTAGCTTGACGAGTGGTGCTACGTCCGTGCCCAGGATCTGAACCTGCAAACCCTGGGTTGCCAAAGCAGAGCGTGCGACCTTAGCCACTACACCACTGGGCTGGCCCCAAGAATGCCTTGGAAGTTCCAATCAGACTCATGCAGCGATTTTCTTTTTCCAGTTTATTGCTTTTTTTTTTTTTTATTACTTAAAAGTATTGATTCTCGTGATACCGGCAATTTAAAAAAGTAAGTTATAAAGCAAGATTAGGCTGCAGTGCATCCAGGAAGGCTAAGGTCATTCCTCTTCTAGTTTTTGACACTTGGGGAGCTGAGAGGCCACAGGCTGCCCAAATGGAGAGTATGTAAAGACAGCCACAATCCAGAGATAGAGAGCATTTTCAGGGTTGTTTTGTGAAGAAGTCCCATGCTAAAGGGTTTTAGGTATTTGCCCCTTTGCTTGTGGTGTGGAGAAGGGATTGGTGGGTCACTGTGTCACAAACAAGCCTGGCTAACAGCAGGGAGAGGAAAGGGGCCTTCAGAATCTGGGCCAGTACATTCAGTACAGGAGAAATTGCAGGTCTTGTGTACTTTACCAATAAGAGCCTGGCCTTCAAGTTCTTTAAATTCTTGGTTTTATTGCTAGGCCTCAACATCTTTTAAATCCTGATAGGAAGATGAAAAAAATCAAGTGAGGGTTTTTATTCTTGTGAACTGACAGAAGCGATTGCTACTTTACGTTTCAGGTTTCACATGTATCAGCAAAGAGCACAGCCTTGGGATCAAAGGAATTTGTTCAGGATCCTAGATTCTTTATTGACTACTGTGTACATTTGGGCAAATAACCTTCTTACTCTTCTGTGACCTCATTTGTTAAATGAGGTGATCTCTAGAGTTTCTATTCCTAGGTATTTTAAATAAAAAATAAGATACAGATCAGTTATCACTCCCTAATTTACAAAAGGAATGTGTTCCTTCTAGAAAACTTAGAAAACACAGGTCAGCAAAGAGTTGGAAATTTCTTTCCCTTTTATTGGTCCATGACTCTCCGTAATTTTGTACACTTCAAGTCAAAGGTTGTTAGAGCAGGCAGACAGGGTAACAGTCATCTTGTCCAACCCTCTTATGTAACAGATGAGGAGACTGAGAGGTGATTCGTCCAAGGTCACACAGCATATTTTACTGAGCACATCACCGTGCTCAAATTCACTTAAAACGTCTTGTCCTCTAATTGTTTGCAAATAGGATTTTTTGATCTTCGCTTTGAAAGCTCTCTACAAAAGTGTGAACTCTGAGCCATAATTTCTTATATGTTGATATGTTTGGTTACATTTTCTCTGCAAAGGGAATCTTTGTGGACTTTTTTGTAGGTTGTTGTATCCAGCAGTTGGTGTGTCTAGAAAACACAAATAACTCAAGAATGCCTGCATATCTGGCACATTCAATTTAGCTCATTGTGTTTACTTTCGCTCACTCTAAAGACTGTCACAACGGCTCTTGGGTTCTGAGTTCTTTGGGCAGTGTAGTGGCAGCTGTTCTCCTAAATAAAGAGGTGGCCCCTCTTCACTCGGCCATCGGTGTCTGTCTGCAGCAGACACAGTATGGCATCAGAGGCAAAACAATATCACGAGAGGAAATATCCAAGCTGACAGGGTGGGAGAATATAGACAGTCCTGGACCAACAAATGCTGAAGCTGGGGTCAGGGGATGATGTGTGGGGACAGTTTAGGACTTTCTCCCTCCACAGTCAGTCACACACACACAGTAAATATGTAGTCATTCTTGTTTCTTTGCCATTCCAACTTGATGATTCAACTATCATCTTAGAGTGTGAAGAGCGCCATGGCTGAAAGGCTGCCCCCACTGTCCACATTCATTTCAAGTGACATTAATGTTGCCTTGGCAATTGCAAGAGACTTAGGTTTATCTCAACATGTTTGAAATTCAAGTCCAAGTTAGTACATGCATAGAATATATTGTATGAGACAGAGTTCTTAGAAATAGCTATTTACTTCATTACACTGTCTCCTTTGATAGGCAGGACTTTTTTTTTTTTTTTTAACATAAAGGATATAGAGATCTTCCATTTATTTGGTTTGTTGGCTCTCTCTGAAGGAACAACAATTTTCGGAAGAAATAATGGCATACTAAGCAAAATGAAGGGTTAAAAATATCATATTTATTCACACTTTTGACTACTGCTAAATAGACATTTTACAACTCTCGTTTATATTTATTGTAGCCCTTGACCATTGTTATGTTCATTTCAGACAGATACTCACATTTTTATTTGAAAGAAAATTCAATACATTTCTAGGATGTTTTCTTCTTTCCTACAGCTAAAATCTTTTTCTCAAAATATAAGATATTTTAAAGACTGAATATTACTTTTAAAATATTTTATTCGGATCATGGAGTATGTAAGAATGTACTCCAAAGGAATTTCAAATAAAGGTCCTATAATCTCACAAACAATACATGCCTCATCTCCTATCACATTGTTTCAGTTTCAATAAAATATTTAAACACAGGAATGAAAGTGGAATAATTTGGCCTGTTATCTGGCTATTTTGTCAACACAGTGTTTTGATACTTGGATACGCCTGAATTGCTCATTTTCATCCAGCTGTTTGGTATTAGATAAATACAAATTTCATATGCCGTAATTCCTTAGAGTAAGAGAGTCTTGAATTGAGGATCTGGTTGCAGGAAGATGAATTCTATTGGTTTATTGTCTCTCTCTGAGGTTAACATAATAACACCAAATGCCTGAGAAGTCTCAACCATTCACAGGCTATAACAAGTAGATGTTTTCTTTATTTTCCTTTTTTCTTTCTTTCTTACTTTTAAAATAATGAGGTATATTCAAGTCAGTGTAAAACCTCGGATCATGCTGTAGTTATTTTTCATATAACTTATTTGTATTCAAAAAAACTGATAATAACATACTATTAACTCTAAACTAGATATTGGTCTCTCATCCACGAGTTGAAGACAAATACCGGTTCCAATAAAACATTTAGTAAGTGGTTGGGTAATGCAGGACAGGTCTATTTCAAGCTTATTTCCTGTTTACTTAAGTATCCTAGACTAATTCTAATCAGCATCCTGAAATCAGCCTTAATTAGTACTTTCATTTTGACTATGTAGTTAAGCCAACATGCTTAGCTCTTGAAGAAAAGTTCTGTATATATGGAAATCTGAAGACAATATTAAAGATAAAGAGAACTGTTTCTTAGCACTACCATCTTAGAGCAGAGGAATCTAGCCAGGAGAACATCTGTTAAGTGGTAGAATACCTTTGCTCCGTTTCTTTTCTAAACATCTGTCTTAGGTTCCACTTAAAACAAAACAATGGTGCATGTAAGTTACATTTGTCAAATGCACATTGGAGAGTTGTATGGATTAAATTCTGAAGTCACACTAAATCAGAAAAGGCACACGAATGCTGAAAAGTTGAATTTTGTGGGGTTGTTTTGGCATGGGATGCTGGCAAAGAAAAGAGAGATTTGTCTTAAAACAGTTGATTTATGAATAACGTTATTTTAAAAGAAGACAAACCAGAAAATATTTTGAGGCCCTCGGTAAAGGTATGGACAGTTACGAGTGAATTCCGGGGTGTTAGCCTTGACTAGCCTTGTCTGTTAAGTCTTGTTGGGCTGTTTCTTTCAGAAAAGGAAAAAGAAGGAAAACTTCATTTCCCGATTGTTGGTTGTGTTCCAGCCTCTGCAGGCAGTAATTACCTGAGTGCTCTCATTTAAACATCATTACCGCTCCATAAATCAGATATTATTGTGCCTACTTTTGAGATGAACAACAAAACTGAGATTAGAAAAGTTAAGTACCTTGCCCAGGCCACTCAGCTATTAAACTAGAGACAGAATTTGAACCCAGCTCTTATTTACTCCAAAGCCCATGCTCTTGGCCCTACAGCAAGATGCCTTTACACATTATCAGCTTCTGAAAGTTGGTGTGAATCCATAAGGCAGAGGCTGAAACAGAAAGTTCTACGAGGAGGTCAGGAGTTCATGAGACAGACAAGGCGATCTCGGATGGGCCATCGTGAGGGCAAAGTGAGTTGGGGGTCCTGCTCCTCCACATTCCTGTGGTTTAGGAGCATCATCTTCATGTTCCTACTACCGAGGGTGGCTCCCCTGGAAAGACTCTGAGTCATTTGTACTATGTAGACAGGACAACATGTAATTACTGTACGTCACGCTCCAAGCGCCAATCACCCCGGTATATTAATTTAAAAAGGTAAGATTTAGCATGTTGACTGCAATAAAAAGAGCCATTTTAAAAATGGAGAAATTTATGTATTTTTAACATTTGCTGCATCATATCAGCCAGATGTTTCCCCAAAGGAAAATCAAGCTGTTTAGAGCACATTGATAAGTTACACAGAGATGTATAATACATTTTATTAACAGCCAAGTTATTTATGATAGCTGCTCTCTTCTGGTCTTTTTTATTGTAATAAAAAGTCTGATCCAGTCATTTAATAATGAAAGCATATTTGAGTTTGCCTGCGTTTTTATAAGTATATCCACTTAGTAACGAAAAGCTGAGAAGGGGCAATGCCAGGAGCAGGTATCCTTCATTCCAGTTTTACAGATGAAAATGAATGTCTTTTTGGCAGTGGAGTGCCATTCAATGGGCCAAGACAACCGTCGCCTTATTTACATGTACAAAATGAGATAACAGCCACAAGCTGGGTCTAAAGCAGTACCTTTTTGCATTTGGGATATATAAGAAAATGTGGAGAGAATGCACGGCATTCTCCTCAAGGCTTAAGGCCAAAAGGAAATTTGTATATTCAATATCTCTAATTTTTATCATTTTTCATCTTCGCAGCATGACAAATTTCTTCAATGTCATATTCTAAACGTGTGTATAAAAATAGCTATGCTGGGGCTAATTTGTGTCAATTTTCCTGTGTAGCAGAAACAGATGAGATACTGAAGAACAGATCCTCTTAAACTAAAATTTAACAATAATTAATTCATAGGTTTAATCCATAGGAGAACTAGAGTTTTTTCAGATGAAACATAATTAAACCTTCTCCCAGCAGTCACTCTCTTAGAGGATATTTCCTAAGAAAGGGAGCCAGATGGCTCATCACCATCCACCAGGCCTCGGTAATAAGTTAATTTGGACAAATTGCCACATACACATTCAGCCTTGGCGACCTTTAATTTCTAACAGCTTTAAAAGCATCCATTAAAGCAAAATGGAGGAGAAAGGACTATAAATAGCTCACAGTTTTCAGAAGAATTCTTTGAAGACTAGAACCTTTGGTACTTATTATACAAAACACTAATAGCAGGAAGCAGGAAGAAGCAGTAAAAGGCAAAGTGAAATTTTTAAAAACTGCAATTAAGGTATTACCCATTTTCTGAAGTTGCTATGAATCCCATTTTTGAAATTCTAAATGATATATTTATGGTAAACCTCAAATATATTCTGTGAACATAAAACATTTAAAACCATGTAAAACAGAGGAAATCACTAATTTACTTAAAGATGAAAAGAATGCTGAAGGCTGAATCTTTTGTGGTTTTGTGGCAGTGTTAAATGTTGTAAGATCAAAATGCATAAATCTTTCTCCGGATATAATCTCTTTATGTCTCATTCACTTTTCCAATGCTTACAGTTTCAGATTCTTGATTTTCTGTAAATTTCAAGGATTATATTATTAGTTCAACCCTCTTAAACAATCTTAGTTCGAATTGATTGTGCATCAATGAATGGCTTGATTGCACCTTGACTAAGGGGAGATGTGATTAAAACATTCTGCCCGCTCATCTTTGTAAATTGATATTAAAAACAGAATTAAAACTTAAAATCCTCACCCACTAATTAGCCTGTCAACCTGTCATACAGTTGTTTTAACCATATCCATAGGACATTACTTACAATAATGTCTATGAGGAACAAAAGAAAAATAGTAATTCTTTTAAGTGTATTAAAACACAGATTCTTGGATTCTGTTAATAAAATTATTAAACTCTGACAATATTTCTCTTACAACTCTGAGACAGGTAAATCTTATTGTACAGTCATGCATCGCTTAACAACTGGGATACATTCTGAAAAATGCGTTGTTAGGCAATTTTGTCATTGTGCCAACATCATAGAGTGTGCCTACACAAACTTAGATGGCACAGCCTACTATACACCTGGTGCTAATCTTATGGGGCCACCATCATATATGTGGTCCATCACTGACTGCAATGTCATTATGTGGCACACGACTGTACTTGCTTTGGAGGTGAATCCAAAATAATGTTAGGAATATTTAGGATAATTGGTGTGCAGGGCAATGATTATCACTTTTTATCATGAGTTTATTGAAATAAATACAACTTGAGATCAATATTACGAGATCATTTCTATCTAAAAGGATTTCCTACTTGCCCAGGTGAACTGTTAGGAGCTGGAAAAACAAAGCTATAGCTAGATATTTCTGGCGTCCAGGAGTCAAGGGGAAAGAGGAGATGTGATTGGTCTCGAAAATAATTTGACCGTTCTAAAATAAGACGTGAAATACAAGTCATTGAACCTTTTCAGATTTCAATTTTCTCTCTGTGAAATGAACAGACTGATGGCTTAGACGGCTGTAAGATCCCTTACACGTCTAATCTGTTATGACTATATAAAAATTACTCCCATACAGAAGTCCTGACATCCGTTCCATTGTTTTGCTTGCTCTTCTAAGGACCAGCAGCGCAGTGGACAAAACCATGCACAATGATCCATATTGTACAAGGAGAGGAGAAAACATTTGGTTGGCATTTCTGACCACAGTGGAGAAATATTTGCAGAGTCTCCAGAGTAGAGCATACGAAGTCACAAACCTCTTCCTCGGTTATAACTGATTATTTTTAAATAGCACAGACCTAGCACACATGTTGAAAGAATGAATGAATGAATAGATAAAATTGTCACTTTGACATCCTTTGGAGTGAGTTAATAAATATTAATAGCTTTAGGCTCTTAAACATTTCGGTTGCATTTATTTTCATTTTTACCCCAAACTAAGTTCTTTGTGTGTGCGTAAATATGCATGTGTTAACACGTGTATTTATATTGGTAGACAGATGTATTTCAACTTTTTAAAGGAAATCTAAAAATATATCTCAATATATAGACTCTATACAAACTGAAGTAATTTTGATCCTCTTTCCTCTCCCTCTGTTATACTTGAACCTTTGCTAATACACACAAACTATCCAGTAAATCATAAAAAGGGGCCCTCCCAGGAGACACTGCCCTATAGGTGTGTGGCTCAGTGAGGTGTCAGGACCTTTTAACAAATTAGAAAAACACCTCCCTTCCTCAGGTGGAGCTGCTCCCCTGCAGGGCTTGGAGATCTAAGGGCAGGCTGGATTTCAGCTCCCAGGTGTCCTCTTGGCCGGGAGCCCTTGAACAGGGCAGATCTTGTCCAACCGCGGCCCTGGGTTCCACAGTTAGCAACTGGAATCAGCTTAATTTTCTGGAAGCTCATAAAAATCATACCTCCCCAGTGATGTCCATGCTCTTTGAGGCGTCCTTCCAGGAGGGACGTGTCCTTACCTTGCAACAATCAGAAGCTGAGCAAGCATTTGCTGAGCCTACTGTGTGCACTGCACTCTGCTGGGTGATGTGGGAGTGTGTCACTGAAGTGAAGACAGGTCCCTGCCTTCAGAACACGCTATCTAGTTGGAAAGTCAAAACAAAACCAGGCATTGTGGTATGACTTGGAAATCAGGCTCTGAATATACAACCACTTGGTTTTTTCTGTTTCTTGCTTTATATAAAAAGGAGACTGGGCAGGAGGATTTTGAGTGCATCAACCTAGGGTAACAGGTTTCTTATCTCTAATCTACAAAGAACAACTTGCGAAATGTTATAACTAGCGCTCATTGTGAAGAAACAACAACAGTAGTTGTTATGTACAAATGGCTTTCCATGGTGGGGCACTTCCTAGACTAAGGACTTAACACCACATCACAGAGTATTCAGTTGCTGGAAAAGACTAGGGTGAATATTCCAGCATCGGGATGCCGTGTAGGCAAAGGCACAAAGACAGACTTGCTCTAAGACGTGTGTGAAACAGAGAAAAGTCCAAGGTAACTGAAACAAGGTATTGAGGTTGGGTTACATAAGGGGAAGCAGCAGGGCAAGACCAGACTGGGGTCTGTCATTACATCCTCTCCAATGGATCACAGGCACAGAACTGCCCAAGGATTCAATACCATTTAGGCATATGAGTTGGATCTGTAGCTGTGGAGCAGCCTTCCCCAGCGCCAAATGTTTGGGGGTCTAGTCCAGGATCCTGGTCAATGTTATACCACACCCTAAACACTCAATGAAACAATGAACCAGCTCAGACACACACATGCACACACATGGGCGCAGACCTCAATAGGGAAGCGCTCCCGATATGTAATCTCAGGACTGTGCTGTGTTCCCCTACTTGAAAGGAGACTCCGACGAGGGGCAGTATTCGAAATGGGAAGTCTTCCAGAAGATGAGTGTTAAAATATTGACTCCTGAGGAATTGTAACCCGGAGAAATGTTCTCCTCAAACAACAAAACAATTTACAAAGTGGCTTGACGTCAGTCCGAGAGAAAGCAGAGTTTGGGAGGTGAGCCAACGAGCTTGCATTGCTGTAATGCTTGTTCTGGTGCCAGGGATAAACATCAGTGCATGCCTTCAGCCCTCTGCCCGTGGAGAGCTAGCTAAGTGGTTGCAGCGCTCTCTACACATAAATAATCTTAATCTTCAAATGAACAGGAGACACATGGGAACAAGATTAGGGAGGCTTTTTTTCTTAGCCCTTTATGGAAACTTACAGAGGAACAAACTTCAGCCTACTATGGAAGTTTCACTTCAAGTAGATGTCTCTGGAGACCCGGGCATGTCTCTGTGCAGATTACCACACGAGACTCGCTCTCTTCCCATAAGAGTGTCCTCTAAGCCACAGAAGTTTAGAAGATGTAAAGAGCCTAACCAGAGTCAGAGGCGCAGAAAGGGCTGGCGATTCAAAAGAAAGTAAAACTGACCTTCATCTGATCACGTGATGGTCAGGCAAACTAGTTCATCTCATCTTCCTTAAGAGAGAGATATATTTCTTTTGGTACAATTTTTTTTTCTTTTTGCTGGGAAAGATTCGCCCTGAGCTGACATCTGTTGTCACTCTTCCTCTCTCTCTTTTTTTTCCTCCCCAAGCTCCAGTACACAGTTGCATATTCTAGCTGTAAGTCCTTCTAGTCCTATGTGAGCCGCTGCCACAGTACAGCTACTGACAGACAGTGGTGTGGTTCCACACCCTGGAACCGAACATGGGCCACCGAAGCTGAGCGTGCTGAACTTTAACAGCTCCGCCATCAGGGCTGGCTGTTCCTTAAGATATTTTTAATGCTGGTGGAGGAAAGGATGGAGTAATCCCTTGGCAATATTTTTTTTAGCAACTTTGGACAACCAAGTTATTAATGACCAATTTCTATTCAAATGGAAATATATATATTCTCTTTAATTCGAAGGTATCTTTGCTGTTAATGGGGAAAACTCCTAAATGTGTGACATCTGCACCTTTTCTGAAGACACCTGTGACCAGCACAGATGGGGCCACTCATTTGTCACTGGCACACTGTCAGCAGGGAGTGTGGTTCAGCATGCAAAGTATTAAATTATGAATAGTTTGGGATAGTATTAGCTTCTCTCTTCTAATCAGGTTCAGGAGGCTGAGAAAGAGAGGGTGGGAAAGGCCAAAGACAGCGTTGAGAGAAAAGAGAAATCTGTGAGGAGAGAAGGGGAGCTGGGAGGAAAGGGGAACAGCAGTGGAGTTCTTCCACGTTTGCGTTATTCTCGCGTGGACTCAATGTCTAGCCGAGAAATACTGCACTTCAATAAGGGGGGTTCGGGAGGTCAATTTGTGGATTTATATTATCCCTGTATGTACACTTTGAACTTCTCTTCTCCTGAAATAAAAGCAGATGCTTAGGAATTATCCAAAGAGGTGGGGAAGTGCTTTCAATTAAGAGTTAAGAAAAGGCCACTTCGAAAGGTATTATTATGCAAATATCTACTGTAAACGCCTTTAGGGTGAACAAGCGGGAGCCCATGTCCCACACGCAGACAAATTTTCCTCTGCTAAATTGCCCAACCTGATTTGGGGCACATTTTTCTTTTTCTGGGTTTCTGGTTTTCAAGCTCATTATACCCTTTGGTATATTTTTATATTCTAGATCAGGTTCAATTGTAGACCGTAGAAGGGAGATATTGTGAAAAAATAATATTTTGGTAAGAGTCTCTTTGAATGGAGCAGAGAAAACATAAGAAAAGCTATTTCCCTTTCCTTCTCCTTGCCCCCAACCCCAAGTCCTCTGGGTGGCAAAGCACCCCTGTAAAGAGAAGCTTTCAGTTCTTTCAATAGGGACAAAGGGACAGTGGTTGAGAAGCTCCTCTTGCGGTGACAGCCGGGTTGGTGAGGTTTTCTTCCAAGGAGATCCTGCTGGGCTGTTAGGAAGTAAGAGGCATTAGCACACCGCTTACTATCTTTCAGGGGCCAATTAGCCAGTTGGAAACACCCAGACCCTGGGCTCCTTTCATTTCTCTTTTAGCAGCTTGCCTTTTGGTCATTTACCATGCTTCATTAAGAGGGCTAAAGCTCAGATCTGTCCATTTGGCTCACCCTTAGGAGCTCTGATGGGAGTTTTCTTGGGGAAGGCAATTGAAGCCACTGGAGGGAGATATGGGGATTATCCACGGATTAGGATTATCTAAACCAGTGCTTTTCAACCCTTTTAACTAGGAGGAGTCCTTTTACAGGTAAAGAAACTCGTGAACCTTGACATGACAGTAATTGTACTGTTAGTATCTGTTGGGAACAAGCATGTGCTCATATGAAAGAAAGGCTTGTTGATCTTGTCTTCTTGGTCTTCAAACACATTCTGTTCCTCTGCCAACTACTCTTGGAAAGACATCTTTCCTAGGGCATCAACACTGAATTCCTTGTGGTTCAGACTCAAGTAAAGTAACAAAGGTTTACAGAAGAAGCCTGGTAACCATCATCTTGGAAACTCTTACTGACAGACAAATACAGATTGTTGAGATGTTTTGGAATAATGAATACTAAACACAAAGGAAAAGAAAAAAAATCTCTTTCCATTTCAATTACTGGTGTTCCCATTTGTGAAGGCTGAAATTTGAAGATGGCTAATAATTTTCTTGCTTAGTGATGATTCAACGTGTGTATGTGAATCAGAAGGAATTGAAATCAACTTGAGGATGCTGGAGATTATGGAGAGTAGGACCCTAATAACGTTTTTAGCCATGTTTTTGCCTATTTAGTGAATGGGTCTCAGAGTTAGAATTTCAGAGTACAAGCAGAGGGCATGCTAACGTTAGGAACAATTACAAAAACTTGCACAGTACTAACAGAGCGAACTTTTTTGCCCCTGCAATATGATCCATAATTGTTGTTTCTCTTTGTTTATTGTTTTAAAAATTGCTCTCAGTATTTGGGCTCCACCTACTCCCAACAGACAACATTGTCTTCTTCATCACCAAGAAAATTGAGGTGATCAGGTATAAACTACTTCAAGTTATTAGCAACATCTGCATTCTTGAGGCCAAAAAAGCTGCTCTTGTCTTTCCACGTGTTCTTTCTGGACTATATCTCACTGTTTTCCTGTTTGCTCATGACCCCCAAGTTGGTATCTCCTGCCCTGCCTTCTCCCCCAACTTTGGACCCAGACACATACCTGCCCACTGGCCACGTACGCCTCATACTCACCATTTCCTCGATAACCCATTTCTCTTCCAAAATTCCTCACCTCAGTGGAATAGTCATTCCTCCAAGGATCCAGGGGAGGAACCTGGTGGTAAACTTGGACTTCCCTCTGTCCTACACTCCACACACCCAATTAATCCCCAGGTATTAATTATTTTCTAAATTTTCTCAAATCTGTCCCCTTCTGTTTAGCTCAGCTCTACTTCCGTCCCTCAGCCTCTCATAATCTTTCCCCTGGATGCTTGCAATGACTCTTAATGACTCTCCACTGTCTAAAAATAAGGTCCCTGACTGTTAATATGACATTCAAGACTTTTCACGACCTTCCGTTTCCACTTTCATCTGCCACTCTCCACGTTCCACTTTACCAAACTGCACATACCAAGGGATTGCTCCTATTCCTCCTACTTGAAATCTCCTCCCTACATTTCTCCACCTGTTGACTCAAATCCACCTTCTCTGAACCTTATGCCAAGCTAAGTGCCTTTCCCCTGTGATCCTATTACACCTTGTGCATGCCGCTTTCCTATCACCTATCTGTTATATTATATTGTAATTATCTGTTACTTCATATCCCCTCCCACACCTTTGTCCTCTCTTTGATGCTCCTGTCAAGAAGGAAGACAGTTGCCTATACTGTGAGGAATTTTTTTGTTTTTAGAGAAAATGCTGGAAATTCTTTGACATACTTCTATTAAGAGCTGAGCTCTATTTTTCTCTCCCCGTGAATCAGGGCAGGATTATCACTTGCTTGTAACCAACAGAATGTGGTTGTGTGACTTCTAAGGTTAGGTCAGAAGAGGTGATGCCGCTTGGCCTTGTTCTCTGGGACTTTCGTTTTGGAGCCCTGTTCTACCTTGCAAGAAGATTGCCCTGAGGCTGCCACACTGGGAGGAAGCCCAGGCCATATGAAGAGGCCATGTGTAGGTGCTCTGTGAGCCCCAGCTGAGGTGCCAGTTGACAGCTGGCATCAAGCACCAGACACAAATGAAGACACCTCTAGGTGATTCCAGCCCCCCAGCCGTGGAGTCACTCAAGCCTCTGAAACTTCCCAGCTGAGGCCCCAGACCTTATGGAGCAGAAGCCCTGTGTCTGTTCTAACTCCTCACCCACACGCTCCATGAGCATCATAAATGGTTGTTTTACACCACTGAGTTTTGGGGTGGTTTTGCAATCATAGGAACCAGAACACACACCCACAGCAGTCCTCTGCTCATTAACCCTTTACTGGCTCTCTCCACTGATCCCTCCCCCTCATTCTTTCCTTGTGCTTCCTGGATCACTTCCAAAACAAGCTGCTTGACCCAAATCATTATCTCAGGAACTTTTTTAAGGGAAACCCAAGTTAAGACAGCATCCAGCTCCCACCGTCAAAAGTTATTCAGATGGACGTAAAACATTTTTAAATGCTTTAATAGCACTTTAAACAGGTTGCAGAAGGGGCTAAAGCCTGGAGCAGGGATGGTGGTCCTGAGAAAGCATAATTATGAGAGAAGGCAGGTGGGCAGGTTTAAGAAGTCCAGTAAAACTTCTGCCTGGAACTGAGATTTTTGGAGGTTTTTTGCAATGATGGCAAATTAAAGGAAGGAATTGATGTTAAAGATACGTTTTTATTTACGAGGCAGTTTTCACTTGGAGAAAAAAATAACTTTGTCTTCAAAAGTCTGAAAGTATGCGTTTTAAATATCTTAGACTTTCTTTTTCTATAGGATTCCCAGGTAACTGCTTAGAAAGGATTAACTTGATCAAGAGAAAATGAGGAATTAAAATGACAACAGCGATACTCTTAGCATAGAAGGAAGTTATTTATGTTTTAAAATATACAGTGTTTTCCCTTTCATTGGGTAGATTCAGTCACACGGCAGCAATCTGCATTGTGTGTGTGTGTATCCCATCTAAAGTAGAAGAATTTGACGCTCAGAAAGCATTTGAAAATGAAGACCACTCAGAAATCTCATTGACAGCCAGCCTTGATGGCCTAGCGATGAAAGTTTGGTGCACTCCACTTCAGTGGCCTGGGGTTCATTTCCCCGTTGTGGAACCACACCACCTGTCTGTCGATAGCCATGCTGTGGTGATAGCTCACATAGAGGAACTAGAAGGACTTACAACTAGAATATACAACTATGTACTGGGGCTTTGGGGAGAAAAAAAAAGGGAGGAAGATTGGCAACAGATGTTAGCTCAGAGTGAATCTTACCCAGCAAAAAAAAAAAAAAAAGAAAGAAAGAAATCTCATTGACCAGAGTACACAGACGGCAGTCTACCTCAGTCTAGTTTCTGACTGTGTTCGTAATAAAGATACCTACAAAAGTATAGTAAGTCAAATGACTTTTTTTTTTTTTATTACGGCCACATTCCATCATCCATCACTCACTTGCATACCACTGCCTCATTCATTTCTTTATCATGTTTACCTGAGTTCCTATTTAAATATCTGGAGATAGCCTAGGGAGTGGGGGGATGTCCCAGCGTCCAGGACAGTGCCTGAGACATATTTATAATATTTGTTGAACGCAGAAAGCAGTGTGCAAGGCAATGCACCTCATCACTGAGATCATAAATACTGCTCATTCCTGTTTTGTTGTCAGTACCGTGCCCCACCTAGAAGTGACCCTTGATTGCAAAACTCTAATGAACAAAAGCCAGACTGAGTGTCTCTCTTAAATACAGGCAGAAACAGACTCCTCTGTTAACAAGCATACCATCCAGATAGCCCGTGTCCTTAACCACGCTGCAGAGTTTCACCTCTTGCCCAGAAAGAAGTCATTGCTTTTTATAAGTATTTCATGCATGACCACTGAAAATAGAGAGACAAGAGGCAAAAATATTGCTGAAATGATGGCAAGGATTCCTTACTTGGTTGGGTGCCAAGTAAAAGTCAGTTCCAGTTGTTGCACGAACAGTCAAAACTTCAGGCACTGCCAGACATGACTCTCTGCTTGTGCAACTTGGCACAGTTGTTTCTAGGTCAGGATTACAATCGCAGACTTGGTACAGCCAATACTTTGCCCAGCAGGATTGACTATAGAAGATAGAATACCTTTCAAAGAGTGACACATTATATGCAATTACAGTAATTGTTAACACTTATTTAGCACTTACAACGTGCCAGAGAGCTTGCTAAGTGTTTTGCTTATAGTGACACATTTAATCTTTGCGACAACCTTATATAGTAGATGTGTTAATATCATGCCCATTTCACAGATGAGGATGCTAAGGCACAGAGAGGTTAAGGAACCTGCCCATAGCTACCCACCTTGTAAGTGGCAGAATGGGAATTCAAGCCCCGTCATCTGTTTCCAAGATCCATATTCTTAATTACCACACACGGCTGCTTCCACAGCCACTATACCTGACCGCCCCAAAGCCGTGCAGATGCCCTACTTTAGACATATGTTACAAGTATGCTCGAACAAGGGCAAAGCATAGACCTGCTTCATCTTCAAGGCAAATTATCATAGAGTTAAGGATAATCATGGTGCTCAAATAATCTTCTAATCAAACGATGCAATATTTTATTAACATTGGCACTAGCCCCATAGTACTACCTGGAACTGCTCAAAGCTAAAAGCACTTTCTAGTCTGCATTCATTCTAGTAGAATATTGCTTATGGCAAATCTAGAAATATCATGGAAACACTTAGCTGAAGTTTTGTAGTCACTTGAGACCATAACTCTGCTCTCTATAATCTTTAGAAGATTATATTACGAAGTGAAAGACAAATTCTTTGATACTGATGCTCCAGAAAAGCAAGAGCTTGGTCACCAGTTGTGTTGGCACAGAGTGGGGGCTCAGTGGCTAACTGAAGCCTCTTCCATCCTGTGCTTTGCACGGCGCTTCCTTACTCCTGTCTCCTTGCTTTGGCTCTCCTCTCAGGCCTTTGCCCTGTACCGTCTTTTTCTGGCGTCTTCACTTAACTGTCAACACACTCTCTTATATCCCCAACTTCTGCAGCAGTTTCGGCACCTCCCGGCCCTAAGGGAGACCTGGATCTCCCCTTAGCACATCTCTTCTCTTGCAGCTTTCTCTTGCTTCCGTGGCCCACTAAGTTAGTTGCAGGAAGAGACGTTCTCTCTGATGCTGTTTCCCAATCCTTGTCCTCCCATCTCTTTTGAAGTTGAGGCCGTCAACTCTTTATCAATCTAATGTCCTGTTGCTCCCCCTTGACTCCAGGCTCTAGCCCTGGGTTCACACTCTGACAGCCTCACCAGAGGAGACAGAGTCCCTGTGGACACACTGTGACCCTACGATTTCAAGAGCACCACTGGGCCGCAGTCTGGGCTGGTTTATTCCCTAGGGTGCTTCATTCAGAAGTCTTTGACTCTGAAACCTCCTTCTGATCCCAGCTTCCCAACCCCTCTCTCTCCCTCCACAGCTGGGCTCTGGTTGAGCCACTCATTCACTCCTGACATGCACCCTCAATTCTCCAGAATCCTGGCTTCTCATTGCCTTCAACCACCAAAACCTCCGCATTGAACGGAAGTTGCAATTCACCTTTTCTCTTTCCTCCTGTGATGGCGAATTACTGCTGGAGAAGATCCCACAGCTCTGCAGACAGGAGCCATTACCAATGGCTCTTCTGCACATTCTTAGACCTCTGTCTCTGTTCCTCACTGATTCCTCTAAGCCTTGCCGACTCCTCTCAAGCTCTGATCCATTTTTAGCAGACTACTGTCCAAACTGCGTCAAGAAAGTTGAGACTATTTGTCTTGATCTAAGTCAGCTTCCCAGACATTCCTTGTCAAGTTAGCTGTTGCCACAGCGACCTCGAGCCCATTTCCACCTGTCTCAGGGTAGGGGGCCTCCACCTAGCTAAGGCTCTCCTTCACTTGTGCCTTTCACCTCGTCTTCTGAATTATTGCTTCAGCAATTTTCTTATCCCTTTCTCAGAGTTTCAATTTCTATTCCTCCCTCCCTCCCTCTCCCCTCCCTTCCCTCCTTCCTTGCTCCCTCTCTCCCTCCCTTGCTTCTTTCCCTTCTCCCTTCCTTCCTGCTTTCCTTCCTTCCTCCCTCTTTTCCTTCCTCCCTCCTTTCCTCCTTCCCTTCTTTCCTTCCTTCCTTCCTCTCCCTCCCCCCACCTTTAACTGGCAACTTCCCCCTCAGCTTAAGTCTCTCTCATCCTGATTAAAAAACAATCAACCCAAACCAAAATAACAAAAACAACAATGAACAGAAAACCAATTCTCTCCCATCCCAAACTGTCCCTGTTTACCATTCTTCTTTCTTTTCAGGCAAATGTCTTGAAATGACAAGGCTCTACTGATGTCATCACTCCTTCACATGCTTGGCCATTTCTTGCCCTGCTACATGTCATCGTCTCCCTGAAATATCTTTGCCTGCCAGGACCCTCCAGGCTGGGTTGGGGCCTCTCCCTGGAATTGCTCTGGGACCCTGTGGCCACCTCTACCACAGCACTCCCTTCTCTCTACTTGACTACTAGACAGTGAGACCCTTCCATGCATGGAAGGTGCCATCTTCACCGTTGTACCCCCAATGCCTGACACAATACCTGGCACATGCGTAGGATCAACGAGTGTCTGTTGAATAAATGTTTCCTTATAAAGGTCTACCCAATGGCTCTGCTCCATTCATATTGCCTCTTTATTGCTTTAACATAATCTGATCATTTTGACCCAACATATTGCCCTGCCAGAACAATACTGTTCCCATCTGCTTCACTAGGCTTCTGCAAAGATGTCAGATAGTTCTTCGCAGATCACAGATTCTCCTGGTTGAAGTCGACTGGCCTACAGAACGTCATTTCTTCACTCAAATGTTCTCCTCCAATGACTCCTACACTTAGGGATGTCATAGACTAGGAAAACTTCCAAACGATGTGGGCACAGGATTGGATTGCTAATTTTTATTATCTTAAGTAAATCCATTAATCCCCAACACCCAAAACCAAGTTCTATCATCACCATAATTTCATAAGAAAGGGGATATTTTAAAAACAACACAAAAGTAAGAAGCGCAGAATAAAGGATAGGGCTTTCAATTGAATACATTTATTACTATAACAAATTCAGTACTTGCTGTGAGTCTGCTCAGGCTGTCTTAACAGAATACCACACACGGTGGGGCTTAAACAACAGGAATTTATTTTCTCACAGTTCTGGAGGCTGGAAGTCTAAGATTGGGGTGCTGGCAGGGCTGGTGTCTGGGGAGGGCTGTCTTCCTGGAATGCCCACAGCCACCTTCCGCCTGTGGCCTTCCGTGGCCTTTCCTCTGTGGATATACTCTCCTGCTGTCTCTTGCTCGTCTTATAAGAACAGGAGTCCCCTTGGATTAGGACCCCAACCTTATGACCTCATTTAACCTTAAAAGAGCCTCCTCATAGGCCCTATCTCCAAATACAGTCACGTTGGGAGTTAGGGCTCAGCATATAAACTTTGGGGGGCCACAGCTCAGTCCATAACAATTGCCCTTATTTTCTTATTTTGCTGCAGGTCATTAAGAAATTTCATCCTCTATCGGCACCAATTCGTAGGCCAGAATTTGGGAAACATAGTTCTAAACACTGTAAATACCACATTTACACACAATACAGCCTCTAAAAAAATTACTCACTTTATTTATTTACCGGTTTAGTTCTTATTGCCGTACTTATTGGTATTATAGTATCTAATTTTTGTTCTGGCAGAAATTTTCCATCTTTTTTAAATGGCAAAGTGCTTTGAGGCAAAGTTCTTGGATTCAAGACTTTTTGAACAAATTTATCCATCTATTTAAAAATATTCATTGAGCAGCTAACCATGTAAATAGAAGGCGACTGAACCCTATTATCTGTGGTGTCATAGAAAGAAAACGGCGCTTAAAATAATAAGATCTGGATTCTAGCCACCTCTCTGAGCTTAAGTTTCCTCATTTTTAAAATGAAGATAATCACATGTGTTTCCTTAAGCTGTCTGAGAGGATTCCACAGGGGTGATTTATGTTGAAGGTGTTTTTTGTTTTTTGGGGTTTTTTTTGGTGAGGAAGATTGGCCCTGAGCTAATATCTGTTGCTAATCTTCCTCTTTTTGCTTGAGAAAGATTGTCCCTGAGTTAACGTCTGTGCCAATCTTCCTCTATTTATATGTGGGATGCCACCATAGCATGGTTTGATGAGTCATATGTAGGTCTGCGCCTGGGATCTCAATCCCTGAACCCTGGGCCGTCGAAACAGAGTGAGGGAACTTAACCACTATGCAACCAGGCCAGTCTCAGAAATTTTTTTTTTTTAATGTGCAAAGCATTATATAAATAAAGGTATATAATAATTATTAGAGATAACATAATCGGGTTAAAAATATTGAAACGTAAGAATTAGATGAAAAAGCAATTCTTAATAACACAGGATTTCATTTTATAAAGTTATACTAGTAGATTCAGGAAATGACATGCTTCCTGATACCAGCAAAGCATTTTACAAAGTTATGGTGATGTTCCTTTAGACTGGATGGGTGCTGGAACAACTGGACAGAGTTATATTTTGGCTGAGCAACTGACTTTCAAGAGTATTGATAATTGAAGGAATATGGACCTAGATAGAGAGCTCTATTTTGTCACTGATCTCATCCTAAGTAACACTTTGATTAAATTAAATCAAAAGTCCTTGATTAAAAGTTCCAAGTAACATGCTTATAAGTCTCTGGGTGTCGCAAAGCTGAAATAAAGAGCTAATATATGGAGAGATAAAGACACAGAATTATCTCAAGAGGCTGAAATGATGGGTAAGGGGAGGTGTATGTAAAATGAACAAGATTAGATATAACCAGGACATATGCCAACCCTATATTTAGGCTTTAAAAAAAAAGCAAACCTCTGCTGCACAAGAGAAAGACCTGAGGATTCTAGTTCAAGTTCATGGTAAAAAGATCTCTTGCAGGGCCGGGCCCATGGCTGAGTGGTTAAGTTCACGCGCTCCAGCATCTGCAGGCCAGGGTTTTGCTGGTTCGGATCCTGGGCGCGGACTTGGCACCGCTCATCAGGCCATGACGAGGTGGCATCCCACATAGCACAACCAGAGGCACTCACAACTAGAATATACAACTACGTCCTGGGGGGCTTTGGGGAGAAGAAGAAGATAAAAAAAAAGAAGATTGGCAACAGACGTTAGCTCAGGAGCCAATCTTTAAAAAAAAAAAATCTCTTGCTTACAGGTGATCATAAGCTTAATATGAACCATCAATACGGTGAAGGTGATAAAAAGACCAAGAATAAATATATTGCAATTACAGATTATGTTAACGTTGTCGTATGACCTAGAACAAGGGAGGAAGGAATCCTACCATATCCTACCTTGTTCAGAGCTGATGCAGAGTATGTTGTTTACTAAACAGGGCTATTAAACTAGAAAGCATCTAGAAGAGAGTGTTTTAAAGACGTTGAAACCTTTCCCAGCAAGAAAATGCTCAAATAATTAAGGAGATGGATCCTGGAGATAAGAAGATATCTTTCTTGCCTGCTTTCAAATATTCGAAAGGTCATCATGTGGAACGTGGGCAAACATTTTATGTGATGCTCCAAGGAATGGTCCCATTACAACTGTCCTGTGAAGGTCTCTGACCCAACAGCAATGACACAAGAAAGAGAGTTAAGAGTAGTATCTGGACCTATAGCCACACTTTGATTGTGGCTCAGGACTTATTCATAAAAAATGGTAAGTCTGATCAAGAACTGAATCCAGAAAGGTGATCTCACTCAGGCATAGACCACCTGTGTTAGACCACCAATTGCATCTTAAGGTACCTCATGATGAAGCTATAAAAGGCTTACACAGAGTCATCGAAAGGACTGAGGGAGATGGGATGCTATGATCTGATCTACTCCCCAAACTTTGCAGTAAGAACTTGGGGGAACTCTCAGAAAGTTGTAAGAATAGTTCCAGGTAAAACTGAAGCTGAGCTATGAACACCGAGTAATCAAGTGTTTGGAACGCTTATGGAATTTACTAGCATAAGAGGTGAAACCCGTTAACAATATGAATAGCCATGCAAATATTTTAGCTAAATTAATGCATATGGAGCTAAAATGGATTGCAAAGGAAGAAATTGTTATTGGGGATTTTCTTAACTTCTTGACGTGGATGTCAGAGAGTAACAAGGCCTTTTTCAAACTGTTCTTGGAGGCTCTTTGCAACATGGAGCTGCTCCAATGTGGCTGCTCCTGTGTGAGTGATGGTTCTCCTCTGGAGCAATAAATATTGTGTGTGTGTGTGTGTGTGTGTGTGTGTGTGTGTGTTTGTGTGGTGTTTATATATGTAGAGATGTATATAAAACTAAAATCAGATGAAAAGAAAAGAACTATGAAAATTTGGGAATATTTATTGCTGATTTTACTGCTTCCTTACTACATGATATTAAACCTGAAAAGACAGTAAATCCTGTAAGCTGTTTTAACTGAAAATGGCAAGTGAATAGAAATAGCGCATCTAGGCAGGCCCTGAAGGCTGCCTTCCCACAGGCTGCAACATCCTGTGATGGCCTGAAAGCGTGCTTAGAAAGAGGAGGAATTACCCTGGGTCCGTGCCATATGCTAATTTCATTTTCCCCTCTTCTCCACTACCTTCATCTATTAAGAAGTTAAAGTCTGAAAAAAAAAAAAACCAACAAAAAAACAAAGGCAGCAAATGCTTAGGAGTAACAAAACATTGCTAAGTTATAACATCTGGACTTGATCATCACAACCCTGACGTCAGGACACAGCCCAGATGTTAACTATAGTAACCATCTAAAGTTTGGGTGAATGTGGTCTTTCCTTTAATTTGCAAAATCCTTTTTGCAAAAATCCTTGAAAACATAACAGCTTTGGGATATAAGTAGTCTACTAAATATTTAGGAGACCAGCTTTGGGATTACACAAATACAGCAGCTTTCTAGGTGTATTCATCTCCTTGGAATGTTGTGGTCACCTACTTGGAAACCCCACTCCCAACAAGAAAAAAAAAAGAAAGAAAGAAAAAAATCAGAAGCACTCGGAAAGAATAGCAAGAAGGGAAACTGTGAATGTAAAAACGACCAGTAACTAGGCCTGAGTCTTGACAGACATGTGGCCATAAGTTAGCCACTCTTCTTTCCTGTTCAAGGGCAGACTGGCTTTCCAAGTTGCAGCCAGCTGGGATGAGCGTCCAGACTTCTATGTGTTATGTATCTCCCTCCACATTTGTTAGGTAGCTGAAGAACAAGAGAAGACTTATCAGAATGCAGATGGAAAATAAAACTGATAATAAACTATATGTTAAATTTCTTTCCACTTTTTTTTTTTGGTGAGTAAGATTGGCCCTGAGCTAACATCCAATGCCAATCTTCTTCTTTTTTTTTTCCTTCCCAAAGCCCTAGTACAGAGTCGTATATCCTAGCTGTAGGTTATTCTGGTTCTTCTATGTGGGATGCCGCCGCAGCATGGCAGGATGACCAGTGGGTAGGTCTGCGCCTAGGATCCGAACTGGCAAACTCCAGGCCACCAAAGCAGACCGTGTGAACTTAACCACTTGGCCACCAGGCTGGCCCCCATCTTTCCACTTTTGATCATTATATTGAATTAGTGTTTAACTGACACTTGTACCGATTTCACAGTCAAAAAGGTAATGAGGCTATGCTACCGAGGCCTGTCTTTAGGATTATGACTAAAATAAAACGGAACAAAATTTCATTAGCTGTCTCCTAACCCACCCACATCCCCAGCTGTCAAATATCGTGGGAACAAATACTGATCAGAGAAAGACCGAACTAGAGTTAAAAAAACACATGATCTCTGGGAGTAGGGAAAAGGATATAGATTTCTGACTTACTCACAGGTGGAAGTTCTGAATACGGTACATATTCCTTTTCATGATTTCATCTGCTAGGGTTGTGACATGACTTAAAATCACTTAGCATTTAACAAAATACTTAGAGTTCATTTAGCAAATAGATAGAAGGCAGAATAGTGATGATCAAGGGCGCAGAGCCTGGAGACAGATGATCTACACTTAAACCCTGACTCCCTCGCTGACTGTATGATCCTGGAAGAGTTGCAGCCTCCGGGGATGAGTTTAAAATTTTGCAGTGTCAATTTGGTCTACTATGAAATGAAGAAAGCAATACCTACCTTATCGCATTTTTGTGAAATCAGTGATAAATGTGTGAAAAGCCTACAGCTGTATCTGCTTTATAAAATCTCAATAAATGACATTATTAATTATCCTAAAAGCAGAGATGTGTCCTGTCCATCTTTGTATCTCAATACACAGTGACTGGATAAGCACTCGGCACAGAGTTCCCGAAGCTATGAATGAATGAAAGAGGACAGAGTAAATGAACAAAGTTAGGGGTTGAGACCACAGCCTTCCACTTTAGCCAAGTGAGTTTACTCCTGGTTTCCCTAACTGGCCTGGCCACTGTTTTCACTGACTCTGTGCCCTTCGCCAGGATTCACGATGCTCCCTCCTCTCCTCGCATCTTGCCTACTTTTGCCTGAATTTATTAACCCAGCCACATCTGCAACCTCTCTCGTGATCACTTTCCAGACAACTCCAGGGACCGCTTCCTTGTGATGCCCACAGTACTGGGCATTAACGTCATCCGCAGTCGTCTTTGCAGCTCGTGGCTGAGTTCCTAACCTCCAGGAAGCACTCAATTAATATTTGTTGAACGAAAGAATATTGCCCTCTCTGTTGTTGAATGTTTAATGTACCTGTCTCCAGAGTAGGGCCCATGCCCTATACCTTTTCACTACAACACAGCATGGTTAGCAACAAATACTCAGGCATGTATCATATCTGGGTTGCAAGGACATTTAGAGATAATGTAATTTAACCCCATCTCTACCGAAGAAGAAGGTGAGGATTACATAGGCTATTGACTTGCTCAAGTCTCACAGAGCTGCTTTACTCTCAGGGTAGGGAATGCAAATCAAACCTCTTGACTCATGATTTTTGGTTGAATGGATGGAAAACAAAGTTCAGAAGGAGGTTTATAAATGATCACATGTATTTATTACTATATAACTCAAGCTTTCAAGATTCCTAAGAATTCCAACAAGGCCTTACTTAGACTAGATCATTACAATACCATTGGCTCTTCTTGTTACAGATTTCTAAAATAGTTTAACTAGTCAAGGGGCAAGGGCAGGGTCTCTGGAGACGGCCATAGGCGACTTGGAATAGTGACTACCAGTGATATATTGTTCGGGGTACAGAATGAAGGATATTCTTTAAACACATGTGGTGGTCTCTGACCCTCTTTGTTATTTGCGATCTGTGCACTGCCTTGTTTGTATTGGAAGACAGGATCAGGGACAAAGGTCCACCCTAAACTTCTGTAACACTGCAATCCGGATGTCACAAAACGGTTGTCCACGGCAGTCATGACTTATATCACAAAACCAAGTTCTCTGATGACAATTTTCCGTCTGATTTTGTCATGCCGTTCCCAGGACCACATCTGCTCACTTTAAAAAAACAAAACACAACAAAAACACCCAGGAAGTCTGACTTGCCCAGTGAGCAAGTGAATAACAGCACCCTAGCTATTGGTAGGGACGATCTTGTGTGACATAATCTACTTTACATGTTTTAGTCATTGTGTGAATGTATGCTCTGGTTAAAATGCAGATTCCTGAATAATGAAATGTTTGCTGTATTTAGTATTAAAAATTATTTACTGGAATATCCTGATTATATCAAAAATGTTAACTGAATACAGGATATGATGCTGACTTTGTTTATGTCAGCTACAGGAAAAAAAAAAAGAGAGGAATAGAAGCTGTGGGAAAGCTGTATGCTGAAGGTAGAATGTTCTCTTAATCCTAACCAGCTGTCTGTGCTTGAATGCATGGGAACTTAAAAGCAATCTCTCTTTCTCCCTCTCATAATGTGTTTAGTGAGTAGCAAGTTCTGTATGCATTTTGCCAAAGCAATGACAAAGCTGTTTTCTAGCTACAAAAATGTCTAAGAAAATACAAGAGGGAAATAATCAAAAGTCAACTTGAAATAAAATATACGTAAGTCCTGACAACAGATTTCTCAAAGGCTGTTAAGGCAGGGAACCACAAGTAAGGAATTACTTGAACGCAGCAAATTTCAATTCACTCATACCGTTTTAGAGCTGCTACTATCTTAACTTGAATCACCCAGCAAATCACAAGTTCAAGGCTGATAGAAACACAACATTCCGGTACCTGAAGATAAATAGCCTGAGTGTCACACTCCAAGCTCTTCAGATCCTTCAACTCCCCCGCCTTCACATTTTCCTGAAGGGACTGACAAATGATAAATCCCTGACTTCACAAAGGAAACTGCCACTTTACTCTGACTCTCTCAAAGTAATACATCAAGAGAATAGAGGAGTACAGGAAAAAAAATTACATTTTTACTTTTTGTTTACAACAAGTGGAAAAAATATGTAGCTAGGAGAGGACTTACATATTTGTTAGTTTCTAAAAATGGTTACCCATCTATGTCCCCATTTATTTATAATATTTACTTCCTAAGTTTTGCTTCAGTCCTATAATAAGGTTTGGGGACATCCGGGACTCTGTATTCAGGAGCATTAAGCTCACATCCAAATTTAAACTCTTGCTAGTTACGTGACTTTTGACAAGTTACTTAACATTCTGA
This sequence comes from Equus asinus, assembly GCF_041296235.1. Lineage (NCBI taxonomy): Eukaryota > Metazoa > Chordata > Mammalia > Perissodactyla > Equidae > Equus > Equus asinus. The sequence goes on from NC_091816.1 coordinate 15,820,835, forward strand.
GCTTGAGTTTTCTTATTTGTCAATGGGGAACATGATATCTGCCGTAAATGGTTGTGGCAGCGCTCGAAGAGATCAATGGCCTCTGTAAACTCCTGGAATATGGTAGGTCTTCAATGAAAATTAGTTTCTATCACTTACAATATTTCATTTCCTGTCTGTCCAGGGTTTTGTCACTTCTCATACGAGCAGGAGACATTCTAGGATTAGCCTTTAGAACACTCAATTTCATTTTGCAACCAAGGAAACGAGAAAATAAAAAGATCAGAAATTATAATTACAAAATGCCCACTCAGTCACTCCAGTGGTACTTGGTATGAGAAATTATGACTACAAAAGGTTTGGCCACCCCAATACCATCCAACATGAGAAACTATGAATGCAAAATGCCCTTAGACAATTCACCGCTGTGAGTTTTAATGAACCATAAGGATCCAGATTGAGTGCACTTAAAATATCTCAATTTTACAGATTTTACAAAAAAATGTGAACACAGTGGTAGGGTTCCCTTAGGACCTCAGAGAGATGTGGGCAAGTGAGGGACCCTGACGCTTCATTAGCTTCATTGTAAATCCACCCCTGGCTGTGGGGTGTGGCAAATCAGTGCTTTGTTATTATCATTATTATTTAAAATATACAGATAGTACAATCTTTGAAAATTTCACAACTTCTCCAAATCCATCATATTTCCTTCCTTTCTTTCCTATTTGCCCTATTTGAATGGACACGTAAACTTGTTTCTTCTGAGTAAGCGATGGGAATATTGACTTATTTGCACTGGTGTGTGTGTGTAAATTGCCTGAAAAAAAAAGTACTGGTATGCAACGTGGGTGCATACCAGCACTATATGCAAGATGTTTTTTCTGTTCTAGTAGATTCCTATCTAATTGGGTGGAAAGACTAAAATATGAAACGGTAGCAAAGAGATGAAATAAATAAAAAGAAACATAATTAATTATGGACATTTTAAAAATTGGGAAGTGTTACAAGACTTCAGATAAAATGGACATCAGTAAAGGTTGACATTGTTCTAAACATTATAAAAGCAAGAGAATTGAAAAGTGGAAAGGACTTGGATGAAGGGGTTCACGCTACATTTGTTGAGACCAGGAGCAAACTACAGAGGAGGAACGAACACAGTGCTTTAGCAGAAGCACAGGGAGACAGTATGACTAACATCAGTGTAGGCAGATAACAGAGGATCTTTACAAGCAGGTAGAGGTGTTTTGATTTTAGGTGCCTGGAAATTGCATGACCTTGAAGGATTTTATGCAAAAATAGTGACAAAATGAAGATGACAGTGGCATTCGTGATGCATTGAAGTGGCAGATGCTGGAAACATAGGGACAAGCTTAGAAGACTTTGAATTATTATTGAAGAATAATGGCAGTCTGTGCTGTGGTGGTGGATGTGGGACTACAAAGGAAGGGGCAGACACAGAGACAGACAGAAGGTAGAACTGACGGAATTTGGTGATTGACTTGGTATAAGAGATAAAGGGGAAGTGAGGCAACCCGTAGAAGAGGAACAGATTCTAAAGAATAGACAAGGAGATAATGAGATTAACCTTGGAATTGTTGATTTTAATCTGACGTTGCAAGACATCCAACATTTATTTAGTGGACATGTCCAGTAGATGGTTGGAGAGACAGGATTAGAGTTAAAAGGTGAGGATAAGACAGATAAAGATAGCTAGATAGATGGAGAGGTAGATAGCTAGCTAGCTAGATAGATGAAGGAGGCTCTGATGCTGGATAGATACAAGTATAACTATCATAAGAATTAGCTTTAGGAATTAGGAACATTGAAGCAAGAATATAATCTGGAAATAATTTATGAAAAAAAAAACATATGAGAGATACTAGGGAGGGGATACTGACTCAAATAGCTTCCAAGTGTTTTGATGGACTCAGAAAGAATGTGAGGTAGACATTTTGCCTCAACTTCCTGATACCTCTTTTTTATTTCACTTGGTCCTATACAAACATAGTTGTATATTCTAAGATACAATATTCATTTATGCAGTTCTGCATTTGGCAGTATGTGTGTGTGCATTTTGATTGATACAACTGTTTGCTGATTAAATCTTTCTGCAAATGTTTGCATCAGGCACTGTTCTAAGCACTGAGAATAACTAGATATACAATACTAAGTTCCTTGCCTTAAAGAAGAACTTAAGATTCTAGAAAGAGAGAGAGATAATAAACATACATAACATTCTGGGATAAACTGATTGCAATCGGTTGATAGGAGAATGTGATTTTAATAGAGTGAGCCAGAACGGCCTCTCAGTAGAGGCAACATTTTAGCAGAGACCTGAAGGAAGTGAGAGAGAGAGCCATGTGACTACCCAGGAAAAAGAGTTTTTCAAGATGAGGGAACAGTAATTGCCAAGGAACAGCGAAGAGACCAAAGTGCATGGCATGGAGTAAACTAGGGGGAGAACAGAAGGAGGCGAAGTAGGAGAGGTAGGCAGGCCCGGCTCAGGTAAGGACGTCTTGACCATAGATGGGATTTTATTCTAAGTGTGAGGGCAAGATATTGGAGGGTTTTGAGGTGAGGAGCCATGGACAGGATATTTAAAAATATCACTCTGGTTGCCATGTTTGGAATAAATTACAGGAGAGGGGCAAGGGTGAAAGTAGGGAGGCCAGTTAAGTAGTGATGGTAAGGATACAAGTCCGAGAAGATAGCGGCGTGGCCCAGGGTGGTAGCAGTGAGGGTGGGGGCAGTGGTTGGATTCTCGATGCATTTCACAGGTATGGCTGATGTGATTGTCTGATGGAAGGAATGTAGGGGGTGAAAGAAGAGAAGAGTCAAAGACGACTGCCATGAACTGAGATGACAAGGACGAATTTTGTGGGAAAGTGAAGAAGCTCAATTCTGGACACGTTAAGTGATCTTTGGCAAGTTAGCTCACCTCTCTGGATGTGTTTCCTAGTTCGTAAAACAAGGGTAAGAACAGAATTGAAATCATAGGGTTATGCAAGCATTAAATAATGCAAGAAAAGCTCTGTGCAGAGGCTAGCACTGAAGGTTAGGCGTTGAGCTAAAATTAGATATCAGGAAGTTGAAGAAAAACTTCTATCTTACATTCTTTCTGGGTCTTAACCAAAAAAAAGGGCCAAAAATCCTTGCTACATTTTCCTTCCTGACCCCTCTTTCTAGGGTATGGGCGCTACTGTTTTTGTGGGAGAGAATGTTAGTTCTAAGTGTCAATTAGGGCATGTGTGCAAAAAAATAATAATTTTGATGGTGATTGTGAATGAATAGGCAAATTAAGTATAGAAATGATGGTTATTAGAGGGGCTGGCCTGGTGGGGTAGTGGTTGGGTTCGAGTGCTCCACTTTGGCAGCCCTGGGTTGGCAGGTTCAGATCCTGGGCATAGACCTAGCACCACTCGTCAAGCCATGCTGTGGCGGCATCCCATATAAAATAGAGGAAGACCGACACAGATGTTAGCTCAACGACAATCTTCCTCAAGGAAAAAGAAGAAGATTGGCAACAGATCAAGGGTAATCTTCCTCACAAAAAATAATGATAAAAAAAATGATGTTTATTAGAGAGAAGTTCTAACCGAAATTAGGAAACTTCAAAGAAGAGACAGGGGTTATATTTTGAAGAGAAGAGAAAGAATTTAAAGAATTGCTTGAGGGGAAAATATTCCATGAGAAATGATAAAAGGCATTAAAATCATGAGGAAAATTGACAATCATGTGCTCATGAAGAAAATCACCACACTTTACAAAGTATAGCTTGTGTCCTGGACTTTATGCGCTAAAGAAATGACTTGCAGTCAACTTAGTAAAACGAAAAGAGATCATTTAACTGAGAAAACTGTTAATGCACCAATGTTGCCAGGCAACCATGAGGAGCTGATTACGCCCCCATTTTTAAGGTGACATCTGAGGTCTTCACAACACAAGGTAGTGCACTGCTCCCAACTAATCAACATGATAAGAAGAAAGACTGCTAGGTGGATGGAGGAATACAAGCCCAGAAGTCACCAATCCCTACCCCATAGGTCAAAGTTCAAAGTTGAACAACCATCACTAGGTAAGTATCTCTGAGAAAATGCTGAAGTAGAGGCGCTGGTTTTTAACATGCATATGATTCTAAAACACACTGCTTTGCTTACAAAAGATACTTAAAAAATAAAGTATTGTTACTTACTCATTTAACAGAGTAGAATGAAAAAATATAATCTATGCCTTTTTCTTGCATATTAATTCTTCCTCCACTTGGAAATAATTATCCACTGTTCGGGGAAAGGGTTACTTTTCAATGACATTCAAATAGTCGGTCCCCTATGCCAGGTGTTCACACTTGGTTCCAGGGACGCTTGGTCCTCGTGGGAGCCTTCAGGGAATTTTTTTTGGGTGGAGAGGAAGTGTTCTGTTAGGAGTTCTTGGAAGCATTTCTTCACATAGGTTATTGTGAGGATGTTATCTCTGAAGGACGTTCTTTTTGCTTCCTGTAATTCACAGACTTTCCTTCCATTTTCTATCGTCATCATCTGCTTCAGCTGCATTTGTACCCAAACACAGGCCCAGAAAAGGCGTAAATGAACTTGATGTTTACTATCACCTTTAAACAGATACTTGTCTACATTTTAGCTTGACCTATATAAGAAAACCACACTAATATGACAGAACTATTACTTATTATTTACAACCTTCATTCCAAACCTTACTCATCTAGTCTTTGCTTAATTCTATTAATAATTTAGATACTTGGGGGCCCAGTGGGTAAGTTCCCACGCTCTGCTTCGGTGGCCCAGGTTTGGATCCTGGGCATGGACATGGCACCGCTCGTGAGGCCATGCTGAGGCGGCGTCCCACATAGCAGAGCCAGTAGGACCTACAAGTAGAATATACAACTATGTCCTGGGGGGCTTTGGGGAGAAGAAGAAGAAGAAAAAAAAAGATTGGCAACAGATGTTAGCTCAGGTGCCAATCTTTAAAAAAAATAATTTAAATACTCTTCATGATACATCTATAATGAGATATACATACACAAATTTATATATGCATACAAATATACACATATATGAATACTGTACATACACACGCGTATACATTTATATGTATCTATGTACACATATTTATACATATAAATTTGACTGAGTTAATATCCATACCATTTGCATTTTTATGTTTTTTAAAGTAAATATCCTGACTTTTACAGCATTTGAAAAATTCTCTTTTCTATAATGTATTCTTATATATCACTGATAAGTGCATAATGCATGTCGAACAATTTAGCCATATAAGATGTGCATATCTTAGACTATGAAATTCCATCCTTAGATGACTTACTCTATCACAAAGAAATTTCTACACATATGCACATGGAGGTATGGACAATAGTATTCCTAATAGCAAGTGCTTGTTATTGGAAGCAACCTCAGTGCCTCTCAACAGGAGGATAGATCAGTAAATTATGGCACATTTATATAACAGCAGTAAGAATAAATGATCTTTTTGTTTCAACATGAATACATTTCAAAAATATAGTTTTGTGCAAAGTGAGTTACAGAAGAATATTTGCAGTATGGTACCACTTAAAACTTTTAAGTGTGAAAAACAATAATTAATATTGTTTTAGCTTCCTTAAATATGTAATAAGAATATAAAACCAGCATGGGAATGATTAAACCCCAAGTTCAGGACTGGAGAATTTCAGGAGAGTTGGGGAGGAGGAGGTGGGAGGGAATGTGATCCCGGAGAAGCACATAGTCATTTAAATTTTTAAATTTTTAAACAGTAATTTTAATGTTATTTTACTTAAGTTAGTGGTTGATACATGGGTTTCTTGTTTAACAGAGAGAGTCTTGCTATTAGTTAATTGAGAATGCATCTAAAGATATTTTAGGATAAAAGAGTTTTGGAGGGCAAAGTTACCAATTTCAAATGTTACCCGAAGTGCATCGAATCAAAAAACAATGAGTATGTTATGAAAACAGCAACTTAGGCCACACAGGACAGTGGAATCAAATGCCCGAGGGTGTGACCGCATGGACCATTAGCTATAGCAACATCACCTTCATTTTACAAAAGCAATTAGTACACGCTTCAGTCTTCAAAGTGAGCAAGGGTTACCTACTCTTAAAAACTTATTAAAAGCACTTGGCTTCTGACCCTTAGAACTCAATCGGTACAAGGTACGGGTCAGCTTTTTGCTATGGTCATAAAAGTTGCCATTTTCCTAGACTCCATTTAAAAACAGAGACATGACGTAAGTTACGTGATTCAAAAACATGCACTTTTATGTAGCATCAAGTGGAGAGCTCAAGTAATGGTGTTTTGCTAATCAGTTAAAATATTTTAAGTCTGAAGAGGGAGAAAAATATGGAAGAAAGAAAAGAAAGCATGCACACACAGGACAAATTATGCATCCTCAGCTCGTTCAACTCAGTACCTCCCTTTACATACAAAATGGGTGAAGAAAAGGAGTGAACAGCCACAGAAGTTCGAGAGTTGGGTATGTGTGGGTTGGGGGTGGGGATTAACGAAGATGGAAGGCCACCAAGGTTCACTCGGGGAACACTTTATGCAGCAAAGTGGGAGTCATGCTCAGGGTCACAGAAATAAAAACATTTTCTGCAAACCGGCCTCCAAAGAATGGGAACTCGGAATGTGTATGGTGGTGGCTGAGAAGGTGGGTGTGCGGTTTGGACTCATTTGCTCTAGTCTCCAAGAGGGCAGTGTCAGCAGGCGGTGGTTTACTCTCCTCTCCCTGTTAATGCCCTTCCCAGACTATGCTTTCTTTTTTCCTTTTTTTAAAAAATTAAATGGTTTTTTTTCCCCCCTTTCCCAGCCTATTGACACTTGGCTCTGATGTGCTGCTAATCCTTGGGGTGTCTGCAGAGTGGCAGGTCACAGACTGTTGTCATTGTCTTAAATGGTGCAAAGGGTGTTTACAATAGATTTTCAGGCACCGCTTTGAAATAATTTTTCTACAGATTACCCTCCATGTTTATCTTCAGTTGTGCAATGATCATGCTGTGCCTAAGAGCTTTGGTTGGAAACACTGTTTGGGTTCTATGTCATCAATTTATACAAATGACCACTGAAGGACTGAAAGAAACCTTTCTCTATCTTTCTTTCTTGCCCTAGCAAAAAAAAAAAAAAAGGAAGACAGAAAGAAGCTTAATATTTTGCATGATTGTTGTACATAAACTGGAATTAGTTACTGAATGTACATTTCATAAATTTACAATATCCTAAGTATAACATATCCAGCGTTATTCTCACCATATTGCTATATGTGCCATCTGCATACGAAAGACGTGAGTAAGGCAAACACATCGGGTTATCCTGTCACATTCTCCAAGGTGCTCCTGGTTGCCCCCTATTCTCATGGGTTCTGGCTCTTAAATAAGCCCTCTGCATAGTTCCAATACGATGAATAACTTAGACTATGAAAATCAACCCGTGTGAAATAAAACTTGAGAAGACCTAATATGGTACTCATCCCACACTGCAATGGGTTTTGTCCCATCACCTCCCTTCCCCACCTCCATTGGTTTGTCATCTCATTTGTCCATCCATGAGCTACCCATGCGTCAACACATGCGTGCTCATTTCATTTGGGTGGAATTCACTAAACGAAATTCTAGCTTCTTGTAATAGCACAAAGGAAAGATGTTTCTACTGCAGTTTGAAATTACATGTTCAAACTTGTTTTCATCAGTGAAAAATTATAGTCTAAAGGCTGTCTTATTGGAGATGAAAAACAATACACTGGATGGCATCCTTTTCAACCTGAGATGGGCTTCACTTTTAAAAGTTTTATTTTAAATATAGCATATTGCAAAGGTGGATTAGGAATGTTCTTACTCATCTGGTTTAGTTCTTTTTTTTTTTGCCAGATGTTTATGTTGGTGAGAAACCAATAACACTGTCTAGACCTCTAGGATATAGTAATCAAGCATGAATGGAAAACATGCAGAGGTCACACTTCAATCTGGACCTACAACATCCTGCTATTCAAAACCAGATTAGAGATGATGGATCATGATAAACTGAACCACACCGAATGCTGAGTCAGTCATTTGAGAGTTGTCTGCAAAAAGCTAAATATGTCGCAAAAAATCTACCAGATAAAACAAAGTCTAGACATCATTAAATGTGCTTTACCCTCCCCCCCATGCCAAGCTGTCAACAACCAGATGCTACCTTGTGATTTTTACAGCAGCATCCTGTCAATCAGGAATCCTCAACCTTTTATGAAGAAAGTTTCCCTGAAGTCATGGCTTCCTGAGGCGTGTGCATGTGTGTGTCTGCATGTGCAATTGCCTAGATGTGCTCACGCTAATAATAAATCCCCTAAAGAGACAGAGAAAGAAGAGAGAAAGGTGATACGTAGTGTCAGGATCACAGAGGTCATCAAGCAAGATTGCACTAAGCAATAATATGCCATATTTTTCCGCTATGCCTTGGTGATTTTCATTGTCTTGAAGTTGTTAATTTGTTTTTATTAAGACTGCTTCAGTTCTTAACTGAAATAATTTACTGACTGGAGATTCTTGCTATAGAGGATCAGAATTGACACTCCTCTATCATGGCACTGAATTCAACACGAAGATATTTTTACTGTCAAATAATGAGAAGTCAGGGTCAATATCTTGGCAAATCATAAACGTGGCCTTCTTCTCACTCTCTACTTCCTGCCTGCCACTCGCAAGACCTTATGAAATTTTTGATCTGGAACATATTTGAGTTATACCAAATGCAAGGTGTGGGTCAATGAGTGTCTCGAAAAAGGCAAAGCTTCCTGCTTCCCAGGGTATACTGGAGAAAATGACAGTGGAGTATTTTATATTTATATTTTTATCCAGTGGAAGGTGCAAGCAGGCAAGTTCGTCCAGTTACTAGTGTGAGAATTTCTTCAAATGTTAAGGAACATCCACATAAGTTATTGGCTGAACACACCAACGCTACTGTGAAAAAAAAATTCAATCTGAAATACCTGTATCAACGTTTGCACCACTCTCCTAGTGTGCACACACACACACACACACACCCCACTACTGTCACATCCTCATAGAGGCAAGGAGGCTCTTTTCTGCAATGATTCAAATGTTTTCATTTCCGTGAGTGAGAGTGGGAAAGTGATCATTATGACTTTAAAAGTTAACTGTGTCAAGGAAATTTTCATTTACAAATAGTGTTCATTGGGGTACAAGTGAGCGTGACTCTGACAAAGTACAGAAAAACTAGTAATGATGAACTAGTGTGGCTATCCTTTTGTTATAATGCGCTTGGACCAGTGGAAATTCATGCCGCACAGAAGAGAGAGGGAGGGGGAGGAAGACAGGCAGGGAGGGAGGAAGAAAAGGAGGAAAGGAGGGAGGGAGGGAGAAAAGGAGGGAAACAGAAGGCTGGGACAGAGTAAGGGAGGAACAGATATTGATTGGCTCAGCAAGTACTTTATGGTACCTGTCAAATCATAACTTGGAATCTGGTTTCCTCTGTAAGTTACTTTTTCCTGCCAAATAGACTCTAGACTATCAAAGTCCAGAGACAGCTTTTAATTTATCTCTGTATCTTTTCTACCCCCTAGCATCGTGTCTTTCACATAGTCAGAGCACAATCATTATGAGCTAATTCGTAGTTAATAAAAGATTATGCCCATCCGGTGTAAAACCCGCTTTGTTAGTCTTTCCTTCAGTGGATGTTCTGTCTGCCCTCTTGACTGTACAGCGTCTGAACCGTGTTCCATACTTTCTCTGTTTCTAGGTCCCTTATTTGAAAATGAAACATTCAACCTTAAAAATTTTCAGGCTTTCTTTCATCCTTCAGCCTCTCTACCTGGTAACAGTAAGAAGCCATAATTAACCACATTCTTTGGAATATACTAGTGAAATTACCTTTAAGAGAAAAGGAGGCCATGATACGTGAACATATTGTCAACATTCAAACTATGCTTTAATTAAAAACGTGAAAATTGATCAAACCAATATTAACACAAACTCATATCTTCTTTGGTAATTTTCTCATTGATTTAACCTCTACATTGGGTAAATGATAATTAATTTCCAAACAATTGAAAACAATCTAGGATGTCATTGATCTGAAATGGAGCAGAATTTTTTGAGATCATTTTGTATATGGAGCTGTAGAATTGTTTCACTATAGTTGTATACTTAATCCTGAAATGCTATTATCTCAAGTATTTTTCTGCTCAGAGTGTGACATAACTTTGGTGAGGGGTAAACATTTAACGATATTATAATTACGCCATATTTTTAACACAACTCACTTATCATTATTTTTCTTTTCTTTTAAAAATGCAAAATAGGAATCTCTCAAAGTTATGATGAGAAGAACAGGTGTCTTGACTTTGAGTTTGGTTCCATAAGAAATTCTGCAGAATCACAAAAGACTTAGGACAATCTATTTCAGTTCGAGAGCTCATGTATATTGAAGTTTGAGACTAATCTCGTCTATAAATTGAGATATTTAAAGAACAACTTCCAATTTTAGTTCATTTTGATTTCTGAATCAGTCAAGAGCACTCTATTTTACACAGCGACATATTTTAGACTTTCGTACACTTAAACCGAAAAAAGGTCAGCATCTTATCTTAAAAAAAATGATTGAATATATGACTTCATAGCACTTCGGAAGTAAAGAGTCTTTGTCCTATGGAGAGAATGGCCAATTCATTAGGGAAGATGCACTGACTTGCCTGGCCCTTCTTTGCAGAGATGGTCTCCCTTGGTTGTTTGGGGGCATCCCACTGATGGTCTGATTTATTTATTTGTGTTTACAAGTTACACTGCTCATGAGGGCAGTTGGGCCCACGGGGATCTGCAGAGCAGTTTGAACTGGTATTTCTCAATCTTTATACTCATGTCTGTCCCTCCCACCCATGATTTCTTTCTCTACCTTCAGCATTTGTAAGATACAGTACTATGAAAACAATAAATTGATCGAGTATATTTTTAAAAGCTACATACGCTTTTTCTGATACTGCCCCTTACAGATGTGCCTTCCCCCACCCTCCTGAGAATCACTACTTTAAAGAACAAATCAGTGATGAGTTTCAGACACCCCTCAGTGTCCAGGAGACACTATGTAGTTCTTCTTTAATAAAATGGAGTTCACTTTACCCATGCTGGTCCCCTCCTGAGTTCAAATTCAGGTGTCATATCGAGGGCTGGGGGGCAAGGATGGTGCCTGTCTTGTTTGTCATTCAGTGCCTAGCATAGTGTTTTGCATATGCTAAGTTCTCAATAAATATTTTTGAGATTACTTAATGATGTTTCTGAGTTGTTTTATTTTATTTTCTCCCCAAAGCCCCCCAGTACATAGTGGCATATTCTAGTTTTAGGTTCTTCTGGTTGTGCTGTGTGGGACGCCACCTCAGCATGGCTTGATGAGCAGTGCTAGGTCCACACCCAGGATCCAAACCGGTGAAACCCTGGGGTGCCGAAATGGAGCATGTGAACTTAACCACTCAGCCATGGGGCTAGATCTGTTTCTGAGTTTTGTCCACGGATATTTACTAGTGGATTTTTAAGATATTACCAAAAAAATATCCTAACTTATATGGGAATAAAAATAGGAGAATACAGCTCTTAGGATTATTTTGAAGATTAAATGGGAAAATGCCTTTAGAGCTCTCCACATAGATTCTGGTACTTAGTAGGCACTCAAATGAAAACATAATTATTGTTATTATATTATTTGTAATAGAGAATGCATCCAAATGATAATAACCACCAATTGCTAGGTGTCACATACAGTTCATATTACACAAAAAAATTTCATTCACGTTACATGCCTAGTCTTTGGCTGTGCCTGAGAAGAGCAGCAACAGTATTACAGTCACTACAGAATTTGATTATTAAGGGGTTAGATAACTTTGGCCTTTGGTTAAGTCTTCATCAATAATTCCAAGCAAATGCTTCAAAAATATCAGTGGTTGTTCACGAGCAATGGGGGAAGAGCACAGAAGGATCAATGCAAACCCATCATCATCACACGCAAACAACTCCAGCACATGCCCTCTGGACCACACATCCTCTTTCTTCCAGGACGACAGATTACAGAAAAGATGGCCAAGAGGTACTCAAAAGATGCTCACAATCACTAGTTATCAGGGAAATGCAAATCAAAACCACAATGAGATATCACCTCACACCTGCTAGAATAGCTATTATCAAAAAGACAAGAAATAACAAATTGTTGGTGAGGATGTGGAGAAAAGGGAACCCTTGGGCACTGCTGGTGGGAATGTAAACTGGTACAGCCACTATGGAGGTTCCTCAAAATATTGAAAATAGAACTACCATATGACCCAGCAATTCCACCTCTGGGTATTTATCCAAAGAAAATGAAAACACTAACTCAAAAAGATATGTGTACCTTCATGTTACTGCAGCATTATTTACAATAGCCAAGACATGGAAACAACCTAAGTGTCCATCGACGAATGAGTGGATGAAGAAAATGTGATACACACACACAAACACACACAGAGGAATATTATTCAGCCAAAAAAAGAATGAAATCTTGCCATTTGTAACAACATGGATGGAGCTTGGAGCTTGAAGGCATTATGCTAAGGGAAATAAGTCAGACAGAGAAAGACAAATACCATATGATCTCCATTATACGTGGCATCTAAAAAAAGACAAAACAAAACAAAACCAAGCTCATAGGTACAGAGAACAGATTGGTCGTTGCTAGAGTCAGGGGTCAGGGGTGGGCCAAATGGGTGAAGGAGGTCACAAGGTACAAACTTCCACTTATAAAATAAATAAGTCATGGGAATGTAATGTACAGCATGGTTAATAACACTGCATTGCATATTTGAAAGTTGCTAAAAGAGTAAATCTTAAATTTCTCATCATAAGAAAAAAGTTCTCAACTGTGTGGTGATGGGCGTTAAGCAGACTTACTGTAGTGATCGTTTTGCAATATATACAAATATCGAAGCATCATGTTGTACAGCTGAAACTATATAACGCTGAGCATCAATTATACCTCAATTTCTATAGAAAGAATGCCAGGTTATTAAAAGTAAGCGACCAGAGTCAGAAATTGAAAAACACAAACAATGACAAGTTTTACTTCAATTTATATCTTAATAATTTCCCTGAAATAGGGAACTTCCAGGGGAATGTTCTTTTAAATCCAGTTTGGGCTGTATGATATAGCTTCAGATCCTTAAGCAGACCTGTGACTAATTAATACACCCCTCCTACCAAGACTGTGACTTTGGACACGTCTTGTTATTACAATTATAATGATCTTTGGCCAGATATGCACCCTGCTCACATGTACTATTTTAAAGGAAGAAAGTTACAGAAGTTTTGCTCCAGAAAGGGAGGCGTGCAAAATATCCCTTTCAGTGGCAGCCTTGACATTTGGCATACTTTTTCCCATTCCAGAGCTGGGCCACGTGCTTGAAACCCCAGACCGCGGCTGGTGCTGCTGCTCTTTTCCATGTTTGGCTCCGACTATATAGTAATTTTCAAAGCAGGTTCCAACTCGCTTGGGAAGACTTTCAGATATTGTACACCTAGCCTGACAAACTCATGTGCAAGGACAGATTCCCTCATCAATGTGCGAAACAGTCCTTCTCCAGTCACTTCACTGCGGAGTTCGACAAGGTCCGCACTAAAGTCACCTCCATTAGATTCTTCTTTGTTTTTCTCCAGAGGTACAGAGATAAATTCCAATTGCCATTGAAATTTTACCTTTTCTTTTCTTTTTTTTGGACTGGTTGAACTACATTTGCTCAAAAGGCTTAGGCAAATTATAGTTGTGTCATGCCAATGGGGTGAAGCTTCTATGGGAGTAAAGCTTATGGAAGTAAAGCTTAAGGAAAAGAAAGGGGGGTTATAACGAGCCAAACTGATGGAGTCTTCTAAGCAATTTGCATAGTAGGTCATTTAATCCTTAAAACAATTTCATGACATAGGTACTATCATCATCCTTTTTATATTGGTGAGAAACAGATGACTTGCCCAACGTTATCCAGTGCAAGAGCCAGGATTCAAACCCAGGCAGTCTGACGTCACAGCCAGCTCTCTTAGCCACTGCATTATGCTTCCTCTCATCAAAGAAGGCCTCGACGTCGACATTCTCTTCTTTTTATTGAAATAGTAATATCTAATTTAACACATGATCACCTCTACCCTCTAGAAATGTGACAGTGTCTCATGAAGCATCAATGGCGGTCTCTCAGATCATTTAAAATGTTATACAATGTCGCATACATCTAGACAAGTCTTTGTTTACTGGAGGAGCCTGCATATTTTGAGGCCTACATCACTTTGGTTAAAAGGCATTATATATGCCCTTACTTGCTTTTCACTGTGAACCAATGAGCAGAAAACAGTTCACAGGAGCCAGTGTTTGTGGTTGCCTGTCATGGGAAGTCGGCCAGAATTTCTGTTGCCCCATTGAATTGAGAGCCAACCTACTGCACATGTATGTCAAGCATTCATTTTGCCAGTGAACTGGAGACCTGGTCAGCTGAAACGTAAAAATCTATTTCACAAAAGACAGAAGATGCTGAACAGTCAACAAAATACCCCAGGGGGATCCAACCTAATGTAGATACTTGAAGAATTCATGCCCATTGAATCTCACCTGGATTGAGACTTGTCTAAATTTTCCTGCCTTCTTCATGAGCAGTTCAGTTCTTCTTCCTTTCCTTAAACGTTTAGTTATCAAAGTAGTCCCACGTGTCTCGCAGTAGGTTGAGGCATCTAGAGTTTTCCCCTTCTACGTCATGTTTCTCTAATTGAATAGACTGAATCCTTTTTTTTACATCAGTGTGTTTTACACCATATGCTTTTCTCATCTTATTAGGTGTTGTTAAATAAACACTAATATTTAATTTCTTTTTGGTTCATTTATTCATTTCACTTTCCAAATTGATGAAAGCTCCTGTACACGTGTATTCCGGGTTTTGCCTTATCTTCAGTCTCTCAGCCACTTTCTAGTCTGAATTTTAGTTTCTTTTATTTTTCCTTAGAGGCAATCTTATTGGTACATCAGTCCAAACTTGTTTGTGGAGCTTTGTCAACCACACATCAAGGAATTCCAGCCATCTCATGCATGACAGCCCAGCATCTCAGTCTAGAAGAATTTTTGACTGGAAGTATTTGAAAGCCACGGTGAGTAGTAGGCAGGGATTTTTAATCTAGGGTCTATGGAGAGAATTCAGAGTGTCCGTGAACTTGGATGAGAAAAAAATTACATTTTTCTTTTCACTACACTCTAACTGAAATTTAGCACTTCTTCCAATTATGAATGTTGACAAACTGCCACTCCCCCATGCAGTGGTATTAGCTGTCCTTGTGGCTTTATTACCAATAGAAACTAGACTGTTCCATATCACATTGCAGTTGCTGTAGACAGCACAAAATACCATTTATACTCCACAGTTATGGGAGTTATCAAATCCACTCCAGATCATACAGGATACAGTTTTTCTGTCCACAGATGTTCTTGTGACATTGCTGGCCCCATTCGGCCACCAAACAGTAAAGCTGAAGGTCTGCACACTGATGACCTAGATGTGGATGTTGCTCCCCAGGATTTCCTATTCACAATGGTGACAAGGAGATGAATCAGACAGTTCAGTCCAATGCTCTTATTCTAGCTAAGCAATAACAATCTACACACTGGTATCTTTAAAAAATATTTAATTTACTTCCTTATATTTTAAACACATTATCTTGTTATATAATTAATTCATGTTATACTACTACATCACAAATTTTTGTTTGGGATACCTTGATAACTGTATTTCACTATAGTTGGTTTCCTTTATAATTCTATGTATTTTATTTATACATTAAAAATATTATTCTGAGAAGTGATGCACAGGCTTCAGCAGAATGCTAAAGAGATCTACTGGCACAAAAAAGGCTAAAAAGCCCTATGAGAGGGGGCTGGCCCCGTGGCCAAGTGGTTAAGTTCGCGCGCTCTGCTGCAGGCGGCCCAGTGTTTCGTTGGTTCGAATCCTGGGTGCGGACATGGCACTGCTCGTCAGACCACGCTGAGGCAGCGTCCCACATGCCACAACTAGAGGGACCCACAACGAAGAATACACAACTATGTACCGGGGGGCTTTAGGGAGAAAAAGGAAAAAATAAAATCTTAAAAAAAAAAAAAAAAAAGCCCTATGAAAAAGGATTAAGGGGCAACGGGTTTTCAGGAATGAAATGCAACCTGAAGCCATATGTCCCTGTAACCAAGGGGAGGGAGGTGGCACTAGGGGAATAGCAGGGACACAGAGGAGGTTTAAGATGGATGCACAATTCGTCCAGAGAAGGGCTGTCTGCCCCATTCGTCACCCAATGTCAACCTCAAAGTTCTAATTCCCTGAAAACTCAATGCCATCCTCTGCTCTTAAGAAAGAAGACAGTGGGGGCTGGCCCCGTGGCCGAGTGGTTAAGTTCGCGCGCTCCGCTGCAGGCGGCCCAGTGTTTCGTTAGTTCGAATCCTGGGTGCGGACATGGCACTGCTCATCAGACCACGCTGAGGCAGCGTCCCACATGCCACAACTAGAAGAACCCACGATGAAGAATACACAACTATGTACCGGGGGGCTTTGGGGAGAAAAAGGAAAAAATAAAATCTTAAAAAAAAAAAAAAAAAAAAAGAAAGAAGACAGTGGACCTGTGGGGTTGGGAAGAATGTTTGGAGAGAGGATGGGAGGAAGAGAAACCCCTATGGGCTGTGGTTGGGCAGAAAACCGCAATTACATGTAAAGGAGGACGCAGTTAAGACGGTCTCTTCTGTCACTCCACACAAGTGGAAGGCCTTCTCCTAGCTGCAGTTCTGTATTTTGTTTATATAAGGCTGTGGGTCCTTAAAAATAACAGATGAAATCCCTGTTTTATATAGAAGGAAGTTTAGGCAAGGGGAAGTAAATGGCAGTTTTTGTACATGACATTATTTGAGATAGAAGAACTTGGAATTGGTAAGTTACATAGTGTGCGTGTGTGTGTGTGTGTGTGAGAGAGAGAGAAAGAGATTGATTGAGAGAGAAAACACCTACCGAGGACACTTAAAACTTTGTCCCATGGCCAAACACTTTGGTCAGATCAAACCTCTGGAAGAAACTGAAATCTCAGATCAGCTTTTGAGAAACTCGATGAAAGTCATCAAGGTAATGATCATCACGGAGAGAACATTTCAGGTGCTATTAACAGAAGTATGTTCCGCCAGAGGCTTCAAAACACTTTTTACCTGTCACCTGATTAATTTCACAACATAAAGTGAAGTGGGAGGTTTGGACTTTCCCCCGCCCTCCATTCTGCAAAGTGGTCTGACGTACAATCAAGACTGCATCTGGTGTTCGAGAAGGTGACTTTTTGTGGATAATTAACAGCTATTATTTAGCCTTTGGTCAGTGGGAAGGTTGGGTGCAGAGAAGTTTGAGGCAAAGGAAAGATGTAAGAGCTCTTGGGGTTTGGATATGCACCAAATCAGACTCCATTTGACAAACACCCATTGAGCTATGAGCCACGTGCCAAGCACTGGGGAGGACCCAGTAATCAGAGTCGGCCGTCAGTAGCCTAAGTCCTTTCCTTTCAACTGTAGTTCCTGATTCTCTACTGTGTGAATTACCTAGGAGGTCGTACTCATCTTAGAAAATCTGGGCAATAGAAAGAATTTCTTCCTTCAGTGGACCGGGAGCAGCAAAAATCCTATTTGCTATTAGAGCTGTGGAAATGTTTAATTTTTCATCACACATAAAAAGTAACTATTTTTCTCCAAGTGTTTTTCATCTGATGCTAAATTTTTGACTCCGTATAGACCATTAATGTATACAAATGACAAGAAAGAGACAGCAACTTTCCAGGGGTAATATCCTTATTTTTAGAGGTCAACAGTTGTCAAAAGCTCCTCAGTTATGAAAATATAAGAGGAAATCTTATATAAGAGAATATACAAGGGAAGCAGAAATGTTTAAATTAATCTTACTCTCAAATTAAAACCCCAAACCACAATATATATTTTTGTGTTATCCTTAAGAAGACATTATTTCCAGAATCTTTCCATTTGAGACAATGGATTTGACAAATAAGATGATAATGAAGGAATTGCTTTTTTTTTTTAAGGTCAACCAATTATAGTTGTGAATTTTACTTCCTAAACTTCCTCTGGTCAATTGCAAATTATCATCATTAGATAAAACACCTTAAAAAATTCTCAGAAAGTTGGATTTAAGGTATCACATTTTACTCTAAAGCGATAAGAAAATGGTTAAATTAAATTTAAAATATTTTGCTCTCTTAGACTTGACATTGTTTACTCTCTCCCAGTCCTGGGCAATATTGTTCAGTTTAACAGAGAGAAAGATTTTCATGAGCGCTTAGTAAAGCCTTACAGCCTACGATGGTATTGTAACTAGCATGTTATCTTCATAATCTGCTTTATCACCATCACAAACCTTAAATTTCCCCCCTTCAAGTCACATCAGGACAATTATGTGAAAGTCGAACAACCTTTTATCAAGAACACACAGCACAGAAATCTGGATCAATACTCGGAGGCCACTTCTGATGTTTTTAACAATTCAGAACTTCATTCAGTATATGAAAAACAACTGGATTAACCAAAAAGGTTAAGAAAACATAATCTTTGACCCATCCATGAAGATGACATAAGGATACAGATTTAGAGAACAAACAAGAAGGAGCCATCAAACACCACTGGGATACCTTTCCTGGATTGGGAGAGGTGTTTTGTTACTGTGAGATGCTATTCTACATCAGTTTATGAACATTCTTAATACCAGGACCAGGGGGAAGTTCCTGTTTCCTTAGTGGACCTCTTCACACACAGTGTGCCATTTCGTCGCTGTCACATGAGCCCTAGAACACTTGAATTGCACCACTGTATTTATGTTTTATTATATTTCAAATGCCTGCCTCTAGCATACCTGACACCCTCTTGGAACTCAGAGCGGCTCCAGGCTGCCAGAGGAAATACCAGCAGGCTTTCACTGGGCAGCCCAGATTACTCCACTGACACACAGCCCTTCCAAGGCCCCTCTCCTGCACACAGCGCCAGGCCACCTCAGGCAAGCCAGCTCCACAGCTGACCCTCCCCAGCGCAACAGATCTGCGTGCTTCTGCCTGCGGTTGTTCATCACCACTGACTGCCCGACGCTCAAAAAGGACCTTGCTTTTATTTTCAAGGTTAAAAAAAAAACAAACTCTCATAAAACCTTATCTAGAAAGAATCAGACCAAAACCCAGAGAGGCATTAGAGTGAAAAAAAAAAAAAACCAAACCACTCCAGAAACGTTAAATATCAGAGGATGGGAGACTGAAATCATTACCATGACACGGATAAACTTTACCCAGCTGATGAGATCATCAATTATCCGAGTTAATAACTGCGTCTGTGTATTTAATTGTTTTCCTTCTAATACTTCTCATCCCCACACCCCCTGCCCCCACCCCAACCCCAACCCCCACCCCCCACGCCTTCGCCCCTCACCTGCCAGCCGTCTGTCTCTGGTGTTTTTCCAAATAGCATCCAGGGCTCTAGCCGTGGAGTCTCGGATGTGATCGCTAAAGGACCTCCGGAGAGGGGCTCTCAGGGGCTGAGCCATCACGCGGGCCTCAGCTCCCCTGATCACCCGCAAAGGACTTCAGCGCAGCCCCGGCGCGGCGACCATCCTCTCGTCCTGCTGCAGATGGCTGTCCCCGGCCCGCGGCGGGGCTGCGCGCTCCGGCCGCCGGCACTGCGGCTCGCGCTGCGGCCCGGGGAGCGCCGGTTGCAGGCGGCTGCTGGCCCGCCGCCAGGCGCGCGCGGCGGCCACATCTGGAAGGGCTTACCCCTGAGCCAGCGACACGCTCGCGCAGCTCTCGAGCTGCCTTCGTGGCTATCTAGATGATTCTAGCTCCCTGTGTCGTCCAATCACTCGACTCGGTACAGGCTGGGCTGTTCGTCTCTTGAATAACAGGTCTCTTCTTCCCCAGCCATCCAGGTCACCTTGCATTTTTGAAGGAAAGGCAGGGCAGGAGGCAAAAAAAAGGGAGGGAGGAAGGGAGGGAGAGGAGGAGGGGCAGGCAGGGTTCTCTTTAGTTTTCAAGGCTAATTCTCATTCCCATTTGCATTTGATTAACTTATTTGGCTTTTATTAAGGCCTGGCTTTCGATTATGCTGTTTATGAGATAGAAAGTTCAACCTTTAGTTGTGGTTGTGGGAAGGTAGATAGAGCTGTAGGGAGCATCCTGGGGATCAAACTGGATTCTCTCTGGGAAATGGAGACTTGAGTTTTAAACGAAATATCAATCAA
Organism: Equus asinus; assembly: GCF_041296235.1. Taxonomy (NCBI): domain Eukaryota; kingdom Metazoa; phylum Chordata; class Mammalia; order Perissodactyla; family Equidae; genus Equus; species Equus asinus. Next base: position 15,841,125 of record NC_091816.1, read on the forward strand.
CTCCTCATATTTTCCCTGTAACTATGCTTCTCCTTATAATCAGTAGCTTAATCCAATAATTCTAGATTTTGCCTCTAAATAAGGTTCAAATGTACCCCGGTCTTGTGAATCTTTCAGTTCCAAGCAAGCAAATTTCATCATTGCAATTGCATGTCAAAAACTCACCCCAAAAGAATGAAGAAAAATGCCAAGCATCATGAAATCAAAATATGGGCCAACTGCTTCTTTTACAAGATGTGTTTTCGAGTTTCTAAAATGCCAAATAAATCTATTTCTCTGCCAATGAATTTGGCTGATTTTCTGCCTTTTAATGCATTATGAACCCTCTCCTTCCCCACTGTCCCCTACATCCCATCTTGTAACTCTCAAGGTTTGGCATGGAACCTTAATATTGGCATGAGATCGTGTCTAAGGGCCAGTTCGTAACCTTTGTGAGATTAGACAATGCTGTAAAAGCGCTTTGTAAATTGCAAGGTATCATGCAAAGGCTAATTATTATCATAATTATTTTGATACATGAAATCATTTTCAACCCACACTGATCTCCCTGAGTCTCCAAATTTTTATCGCACGTACCCTCCTTCCCCTGCAATTCTGACAACTTAATTATACGAAAGATGATAATTAAAATAGTGATATTATGCTCACGAGTTATCACCACTAAAACCACTGCTTATTAGTGACCCATGTGTCCCAAATTGTATTGTTCCCAAAGGCTCATGAGTCTCTCCAACTGAGAATGTGCTTCTTGGTCGATATTTCCTTTTTTGCCTCATCATTGGGCTGGGCATAGATCAGGAGGCCGTGAGCGCTGACTGCTGAGGTATGTAGACCTCTGTGCATAGGGGAATCAGTTCCAAGGAAATTCTCCATAAAAAATTTCAAAAAATGTTATCATCTAATACCTGGTTCCGTTTTAAAACAAAGTCCCCAAAGTCTGTGTGTGTGTGTGCGCACGTTTCTCCTTCAAAGAGGTCTGGGCAGTTTGAAACAGGTTGACTCATTTCCTGGTCAGATTGAACAGGACAGGTCTATGTGGACCCCTTTTACAGAGGAACAGCATGAAGTCACCATAGCATGAGCAGTGACCCCCACACTGTGCTAGGCCTGGGGAAGTTGAGGCTGAATAAAGCATCGACTCTGTCTTCAAGGAGGAGAAGTCACATGGGCCACAAATAATTTCAAAACAGCATGATAAATTCCACGATAGAAGCATGTGCAAGGTGTCATGGGAATACCAAGATAGAAAACGTAGCCTGGACTTCTAACTCCTCCTAGGCACTGGCCTCACCTAAATTTCCAACAAGATCTATGACAGTGTCAGGAATATACAATCAATCATTCCCAGCATGCAAAGCGACTGACTATAATGGCATGAAGCTTTTCTATTCCTAAACACAGACGGGGGAGTAATAAAGGGGAAATAGCATTTGTTGAGTACCTATGATGTACCACAAACTCTTCCAGCACTGTATATAGATCCACGTGTGTAGACCAGGATAAATGTTATTATCTCCTCTCGGGAGATGAGGAAGCTGAAGCGCAGAAAGAAGAGATTCGAGGAAGCTCAGATAATAAACGTCAGATCCAGGAATCACACCCAGTGCTGTCTGCATCCAAAACTCATTAGCCTCTCAATCAACTTGACTGGTCATAAATTAATGACAAAGATGATAATGACCCATCAGTGTTAACCTCAGTTGATACTAAGCTATGGGCCGAAGCTCCTTACTCTTAGCCAAATAAAATCACCAACTGGATCCAGCGTGTGGAAGAAGGCTGAGTCTCAGATGAGTCTTAGGTGATCCCAGCTGTGGAAATTGCAAGGCAGTGAGTCCAGAGAATTAAGGCCTAGTCAATGCATACTCTTTTATGATAGGACACTCAGGTCTGATCTCCAGAGGGTTCCAGAAAGACCGCCCTTCTCCTCTGCAATACTCGCTCTCCAGGACAACACCCCCAGTTCTTCATTGTAGCTCATCTCAGCAGGTGCTGGAAAAACCTATGGATTCTAAGTACAGGTTCCATTAGGTAGAATGATCCATCTTTCTAAGAGGTTTTTTATGTTACAGGGAAAAAAAAAGGAAACATAAACGTAACTTTTATTGACAGACTATCGGAGAGGGGCAGCATACCTAAATGTTTTCAAGCAAGGTGGGCTTTAATTATTAATTTTACTATAACCCACAGAAGGGCTGGGACCTTGGCCCATTACTTCTGAAAACTCAATCCAATTTTTGCTGTGAGGATATTGCAACGCCTTGTGGATGAATCTCAGCCACATGTCATGGGTATGGTGTAAAAACCATTCTATACACAGCCAATTTTAAATTATTCTTGTTTCTTTGCTTGCTTTCTGTATTTATTGGCCACTAGAAATGTTCCACGCAGAAAAAGTGCTTTTTAGAATCCACTGTTTATAGAATAATTCTTCAAGTTGTATTTCCACGGATTTCAAATAATCCAAGTCTTTTCTAACTGTGAGGGGTGAGGACCGTATGTGATAATTAGCGTTGTCTCAGCTTGGCAGATGGGGGAAGTGGGAACATGAGAAGTCTGTTGGTTCTTTTCAAGATCCCACTGGGAATTATAAGAGAAAAGAAAATGGTGACATTATGCTTTGATAGCTTCTCACTTTCTTATTTTTGTGATAAAGGACTGTTTCAGCTATTAGTGGAGTTGCTCTTTGACCTGGGGCGCTTTGCAAACTTTCCCAGATCCCTGGAGAGCACAGATTCTTGTCATATATTAAGCTACATATTCTGGCTCCAGTGAGTCCCTAATATTTTCCATCTAAGAAAACCATTTGGCAATGTATTATAGATTTTATCTAATTTTATCTAACTTATAAATTTTATCTTCTTACTGCAAACAAAAACTTAAATTTTATAGTGTTTCTAGGTCCCATTTGCTTTGATCTAATGTTAGGGACATCTTATTTTCCAAGTCCATGTAGCATCAATCCACTTCGGTCTTATAGCCACTGTCATTTGTTGATGCAACTCATTTAAATCTTTGGAGCAATTAGAAGATTTAGGACTACCCAAGGCGCTAATAGCTTCTTTCAAAATAATGTGAATAATCATGGGAAATGGAAAGTTTATTGGAGCAATGCCATGCTTGGATTTGGGTCTTTGGCACAGAGAGGAAATTATTAAAACCCCAATTGGTTAAGCCCTGTGAGTGATTCCACTCCTGCAACAGGCCAGCAGGCTTAGTACATAATAAGTCTGCCTGAAGGGCTGTAACTCCACAATAGTAGAGTTCTCCAATATGTAGGTATCCAATAAACCACGACAAGAAGAATTCGTAGTATGAAGTTTCTGTAACTTTAAGGAATTGTAAATGATTTCTGTTTACTCCAATTAATAACACCCAGCCTGTAGGTTACATGTTGCTGCTATTGTTTTCATTTTGAAATATTTATTTAATATGGCCATCTTCAGCACACTTGCTCTGCTGCAAGTGGCAATTTTATTTCTTAATCTGCTTCTGCATTTGGAACCCTAAGGATTACACTAAATTTGGTTGAGAATCTCCTTTGTGATAAACTCTGTTAAGTGTTCCCCACCAAAGGGCTCAAGCCAAGGTTGCTCACTCTATCTATTCGTTATCTATTGCTATGTTATAGATGAATAGACCACAGTGTTGATTTTCTTCAAATCGATGATCTCTGACCTGGGGGCAGACAAGATTCTTCTTGGAAGGCAGGAAGAAAATCTGAGAATCTATATCCATATCTATGTATACGGTTCTTTAAATATTTCTATTTTTGTCTAATGTATGAAGCACACAGGTACAGTGATTTATGGGTCTAATTTATAAATAAATAAATTTCTTGGGGTTCTACGCTCAGAAAATTGTACTGATGGGAATTACTGATCAAAGAAGTTCCGAGACTATTTCTCTCCAACTACTGACATATACCCAAATCACACTATCTTTCAGAGTAAAATCAACTTGTTAGGGGCACACTGTTGAATAAATGTATAAGGGGAAAGGGTGTAACAGAACAGGAAGTGAATATTAGGAAAGAGAGGATTTCCTTTTCTTCCTGACTGATGCAACACTAGCTTATTTCCTTTCCGACTCTGAATCTCCTTACTACCTGTGCTTTCTGAAACAAAGTTCTCCACCTGGACTGAGAAAAGCCACCTTATCTGTGAGAAAGGAAACTTCTACAGACAATGTTTGTGTCCCCCCAAATTTTGTATGTTGAAAACTAACCCCCAGTGTGATGGTATTTGGAGGTTGGGCCTTTGGGAGGTGATTAGGTCATGAGGGAGGAGCCCTCATAAATGGGATTAGTGTCCTTATAAAGAGACTCTAGAGAGCTCACTTGTCCCTTCTGCTGTGTGAGGGCTCAGCAAGAAGGTGGTGTCTATGAATGAGGAAATGGGCCCTCACCACATACCAAATCTGCTGGCACCTTGATCTTAGACTCTGCAGCCTCCAGACTGTGAGAAATAAATCTCTGTTGTTTATAAGCCACTCAGCCTATGGTATTCTGTTACAGAAGTGCAAATGGACTAAGACAGAGACTTAATTTCAGTCCTGCTTTGTGATCTCAGGACAGCATTTTCACAATTGCTAATGAGTTAATTGACTAGATCACTGATTCTGGTCCAGAGGGGCAGATGGAAGTGGAGGATGTCAGAATCACACAGAGTGGGACCTCACCTCTCCTATTGGGAGTGCAGTAAAAGGTTAACCAACTCTACTGGGCAAATGGTCTCACTCCACTTATAAAAAATTACCACAACAGAATCTTAATTATTAGTAAATATATTGGCCATTTGTACACTTTCAAGTTGCTTTGAACATACCTCTTTGGAGTTACTCATTTGTTGGTTTTGGTTTACTCATCTCTCAATTATTTCTTTTCCATTTTGTATAGTTGACTCTAGCTTTATATACTGGAATTTTTGGCAGAGAGATAGGAAATAAAAGATACTGGAGAATGGGGACCAGCCCAGTGGCATAGTGGTTAAGTTTGTATGCTCCACTTTGGCAGCCTGGGGTTCACCAGTTTGGATCCTGAGTGCAGACCTACACACAGCTCATCAAGCCATGCTGTGGCTGGCGTCCTACATATAAAATAGGGGAAGACGGTCACAGATGTTAGCTCAGGGCTAATCTTCCTCAAAAGAAAATATCCTGGAGAATGGAAAGAGAAAGTAGTCATGCCCCCAGAATTTTTTTTTAATGCAATGATTTCAGATTTTCTTCTATGTCATGATTTCAGAAGATTAAAATATTTTTAATTTCTATGGAAAAATCGACAAGGGTTCTCACCAATATCTATGCTAAAAGATAATACGTCTATAATTTTTTATTGCCTTAGCAAAGAATAGGCTCTCTAATGGTAAAATAGATTTTAGATACAGTTAAAACTTTAGGAGGAATTAATTTCTTTTCTCTTATTCTTCATTTCCTTTTATTCTTTTAGTCTTCCTTTTATTCCTTCTTATCCTTTATTCTTCATAGTGTAAAATTCCAGTATATTATTAATTAAAGGAGCCCAGCATTATGGCATAGAATTATGGTGATATAATTTCTCTGCTCACTCAGATTTACAGTATGTTATGGCTACTTGAATTGCTTTTAAATTATGTTTGTTTCAAATCCTACTAGCTATTTTGTGTATCTTTATATTGAGATTGAGACCAAAAAACCAACCTCTTGCTTATTTTGAATTATAAGACTTCTTTCTGAGAAACAAACAAAATATTCAGATGTTTTATTTTACTTTCATGTAAACTTACTACCACAAATCTCCATGAAGAATGCCAGATGTGGTTATCCTTTGGATTATAATAATTATCAATAACCTCAAATAACATGCTACAGTAATAATAAAATCAAAAGCAATTTTGGATAATGGCTGAGTGATATACTCAAGCTTGTACATTCAGGGATAATTTCAAAGTCGGACAACAGGAACCTAAATATTTTTCTATGTTAATATAACCTGTTGATTACACCTTTTCAACCATATTATTAATAAATGTCATATATTGTGACAAGACCCCATTGCCAGTACCAACAGGCTTGAATGTTTTTGTAAAAAGCTATTTTACAGGTTGACTTAGCTTCAGCCCATGAAAGGATCCTGCTGATACACCCACACACACCCACACACACACACACACACATATCACATTACCCACACACACCTACACACACACACATGCAAAACAAATACAAAACAATATTTTTTTTAGAAATTGCACAACAGGCAACACAGAATCGTGATCTCTGAAAGAAGATAAAAAAAAAAAAATACATGAGCTCTACCACTGCCCCAACTTACAGCCTAGGGGTAGTTTCTGGGCCAGAGTAGAGAGAGGAAAATCAAACATAACCTGGCAATCTCGAGGTGACAGAGATCAGAGATTACGGAGACTGAGGTAGCTGGAATTCGCAGGTCAGAGTACCAAAGAAGAGGGAGAAGCATAGAGAGTGGGCCATGCAGATCTGCAGAGGGTCTCCTCAAGCCTTTGACTAAATATTAGTCAGCACAGGTGTAAGAAGGAACTGTCCCAAGCTGAGGAAAGAAGTATTGGACCTCAGCAGGTTGATCACTTCCCGGAGCTTACGCAGGGCTGGGATTAGTTTCTGCTCCTACCAGCCAGCATGAAGAGACCCCATGTAACACGAGGCATTGGGCGGAATCCCCAGAAGAGTCATGCCTCAAGAGTGGGGCTAAATTAGTTCTAGAGTGATGGCTGTTCTTTATCTGCCAGGAGAAGAAAAGAAATAATAAAGATAAGACCAGAAATCATGGAAATTGAAAACAGACAATAGAGAAGATCAAAAGCTGGTTCTTTGGGAAGATCAATAAAATAGATTAATCTCTGGTCAGATTAATGAGAAATAAAAGTGAGTTTAATGAGGTCACAGAACTCAAGGTCAATATACAAAAATCAATTGTATTTCCATATACTAGCAATAAACAATTAGTAATTAAAATAAGTGCCATTTACAAAATGACCAAAAAATATGAAATACTTAGAGATAGATTTAACAAATGTGTGTACAAAAACCTGTACACAATGCTATAAAACAGAGAGCTATACCCTGTTCACGGATTTGAAGACTCAATATTACTTGGATGTCAGTTCTTCCCATACTAACGTATAGATTCAACATAAAACCAATCAAAATTCCAGAAAGTTATTTTTTTTGAAAAACTGACAAGTTGATTCTAAAATTTATATGGAAATACAAAGGACCTAAATGAACCAAAAAGATTTTGAAAAAGAAAAGCAATGTTGGAGGGTTTACACTACTTGATTTCAAGACTTACTGTAAGTCTACGGTAATCAAGACAAAATAATATTGATTTAAGGATAGACATATAGACCAATGAAACAGAATAGAAATTTCAGAACTATATCCATCCTACATACTCAGTTGACTTTTGATAAAGATGCCAAGGTAAGTCAGTGGGGTAATCTTTTTGGGCAAGTGGTACTGGGACAACTGGATAACCATATGGAAAAAAATGACCCTCAACTCTTACCTCACACCTTAAACAAACATTTACCTAAATGTAAGAGTAAAACTATAAGACTCATAGAAGAAATTTTGTGACCTTAACTTGGGTAAAGTTTTCTTAGCACCTAATAAGCATGAATTATAAAGGAAAAAAGATAAATTGGAACAAAAAAACCTTTGTTTTTTTAAAGATGCTGCAAAGAAAAGAAAAAGTCAAGTCACTAGCTAAGAGAAAATATTTGCAAAACATATATCTAATAAAGAACTTGTATCTAGAATATATAAAGAACCCTTATCATTCAATAACAAAAAGACAAGTAACCAGATTTTAACCAATGGGCAAAAGTTTTGAAATGACACTTCACAAAAGAAGATATATGAGTGGGCAATAAGCACATGAAAAGATGCCCAACCTCATTAGTCATTAGGGAAGTGTTAATTAAAATCACATTGAGATACCACTACCTACTAAAATTAAAAAGACTAACCATAGCAAGTATTGGAGAGGATGTGGGGTGACTGGAATTCTTATACTTTGCTGGTGGGAATGTAAAATGTTTTAACAATTTGGAAACAATTTGGAAGTTTCTTTTAAAGTTAAATATACCCTTGACCAACTGTCTCCTCCTAGCTATTACTAAAGAGAAAAAATAGCATATGTTTGTATAAAAAGAGTATACAATTGTATAACGTATGAGAATATTCAGAGCACCTTTTTCCATTTGCAGATAATTCTATAAAATTATCCATAAAATTACCACTATAGTGACAGAGACTAGCTCTGTGCTGGCCAGAAGTTGGGATGGGGGTGAGGGTGGGGTGAGATTCACCATAACGTGCGTGAGGGATTTTTTGAGGGGATGAGAAAAAAGAAAATGAAAAACAGGAAAAATTAGCAACATTAATAACCAATAGAGTGTTAATATCTATAATAAAGAAAGCACTTCTACAAATCAAAAAAGCCAAATAGAAACAGCCCCAAATTGAAAAAAACCAATGGATTTCATGAATAAGCATTTTATAAAGTATATGGAGGTAACAGAAGAAATAGAAGTGAAATAGAAGTTTAGTGTTCAAATATTGCTCTCACTGAAAATTCTCTGCCATTAGCAAATCATCAGAACTCTGAATCTCTAAAAATCAGATATACACCTTGACAGAGAGGAGGGGGGAAATTGCTGCTTAAAGAATGGTCGCCAGCTTGGAGTACGTACATATGGAAATGACAGAGCCAGTGCTGTGCTATTGGATCAAATTATATGAGAGAGTTTTACAATAAGGCACTTCAGAGATTATCAATAATAAAATTTATTAGAATGGCATCATGAAAGACTTATTCTATATTGAATAAGTATTAGTATCATTTCATGCAAGGTTATTAATATTGATATGTTTTCAGCCAAAGCAATAAAAACATTTCAACTCAATAAAGGTAGGTTATTATTGGATTGCATTATTATATTAGGATATGTTATTTGTGTGGATATATATTCATTTTCAGGGCACCTAATGGACCTTTAAAAAATGCTTATTTAAGTAAATAGGCATTTTGATAACATTAACAGCAAAAGAACATACAATTTCACAGTCTCTTCCTGATAAAAAGTAAGCCAAAAATTTCTTCCCAAATATTTGAAACAAGAAAAGAAAAAAGAAGAAAAGTGAAACACTTATTCTTCTGACTAGCATACAGAAAGCTAAAGAAAGAAAAGTCAGGAAAAGAGAGTAAAAAAGAACAGCCTTGAGAAAAGGAAAAATAGTAGAATTATGGGAGATGGAGCATCATGATTCGTTTGCATCGATTAAACTGTACAGGAATTGACAGTCTGCAAATTTCACCTGAAAGAGGGCATCTGTCGTGAAGGAAAGTCAAGCATACTCCCAGCTGCAGAGAAAAAGCAGACGGGGAAGGGCACGGGAGATTTTTAGCAAGTACTTCTTTTGACCAAATTCCTCTTTGTTTTTTCTTTTTTGGCGGAGGAACCCCTCATTAATAGATTTAAGAAACATGATGGCGATGAATGAACACTGGTACCTGCACTGCTTCCCTAATCTTGACTTTGAGACTTGGGGGTTCAGACCCTAATTCTCACTCATACTGATTATTGCCTTGGGCTTCTTGGTTTCTGAAACTAGTCAGTGTGTGGCCAACGGCTGGTCAGGGTCTGGACAGATGGTCAGAGATGAGCACAGAAATCAAGAGGAAGCATTTTGAAACTTCTTATAGTAATTTGACAGAGTAATTTTCCATCCGTTGAATCCCATGATAAAATACTTTGGCTTCTATTTTTTATATTTTGCGGGCTTTTTTCCCAATTTTATTTTTCTAGTAATCTGTTTTCATTATATTCTAAAACAGTATGTGCCCACAAGAGACTGAAAAAAAACGCATTCACCGTAAATAGTTTAGGAAACCCTGCTCTAAATAAATGTATAAAATATCTAGAGACGATGGTTGCTTGAGTATTTCAATAAATGGGACTTTATCTTGCTTGTATCTAGATAGAGAAAAAGGGTAAATCAGTTTTGTGAAGTTTTCAATCAGCTTCTGAATTAAACAATTGTTGATATTTGCATATTGCTTGCTATTTGTTCTTTATGTGGAAGAGCAGCATAGTATGTATTGTTACTATCTCAAATTGGAAATCAAACAAATAAAAGACTTTTAAAAGAAATGGAAGTATTTCTGCCTTTGGAATTTCATGCCCAGTGAGTGGTTCCTATCTGGCATGGAGACTAGAGATCATTAATGATGCAAGAACATCAAAAACTGAAATAGTCAAAGAAAAACAAAGGGTAGGTGGTGGCAGGAAATAGATCAGGCAATTTAGTCATTTAAGTGTGAAATATGATTATTCTAAAGTAAACCTCCTTTTTATCTAGCTAGTTTGAGGAAATGGTTAGCATTTCTTAGGACGAAGATTTGCTCCAAAATCAGTTAGAAAATCGGAGATCTTTAGAAGCAGCTATTTTCTTTAGTTCTCTAAATTCATATGTTATCTCTTCTTTATCTTAATGGTGTCACTTGTTATTTATTATCATGAGCAAGGGTTACATTATGATAAAGCAGAACTCAGTTTTTAAAAGTGTCTCGCCAAAAGCAAAAGCATAACTCAAAATCCTTTGATTTTTTTCCAACCTCGTCAGCAAGCCCCCTGTGATGTATACATATTAAAAGTCCTTTATCAATAGTGATTATAGTTTTTATCTATCTAATGGGTTTCTAGTATTGTAGTGCATCATTTAAAAAAAAAAACTGTTTTTGCCTCTTTTTCTTTTACTGTTAATAAAGAGTTAAGAATAAGGATGTCTTGATGTTTGCAGCTGGGGTAATACCACTGATTAATTTAATAAGATTTACTATACTTCGTAAAAGTTATAATCACTCTCCAAGGCCTCTTGGAGTCTGGACCCATCCCATTTTCCAGTCTTCTCTCCTTCCAAACACAAACTCCATGCTCCAGCTGGCTGGGCTGCACAATTGCATCACCGCGCCTCATGCATTCCCACTGTCCTGACTTTGCCAACACTATTTTCCTTGCCTAGAAATGTCTCAGATCTTCCTCTCCCGTTTTTCGAAGCTTTCTTTTTCTCCAGATCTTCTCTGGACCACTCCAGCCCAGGTGACCTCTCTCAACTAAATGTCTAGAGTCTCTTGAGTATCTTACCGCTTAGCTTTTACCACTTATCTTGCTTGACAGGCTGGAAGCATTCTCAAGGGATGTGATCTCAAGATCTAGGACAAGGACATTCTGAGACCACGGAACAGGAGAGGCAAGAAAAGCAGCACATATCAACATCGCTCATTCCTATCCTTTTTCCCTTTATCACTGGCCCTCAACTTTCTAAGAGAGAGGAAGTGGGAGAGAAAGAGGGTACAGAAGAGAATTGGATGGGCTGACATTTGGCTGGGCTTGGATTAAACTGGAGTAGGGGTAATAGGGTCCACTGAGGGGAAGCTGAAGATTGTAGCCTTGCTAACAATTATAACATTTATGTCAGTTTTCAGCACTATATAATAGTGGTTTTTCGCCGACACTTGGGCTGTTTCTAGATTACAAAATAGCAAATTAGGTAATGTCTGCCTGTGTCATTCCCTCATGCCCCTTTCTGAACATCTTCACTCCTGAGATCTCTTCCTTTTCCCTAAGGCATTCATCCGGTTTTACCACTGCCTGGCGTTCTAATCCTTCACTGCCCCAAATTGTCCGTCTCACAGAGATGAGAACTCCTGTTAGCTGGGTGCTTGATAATACTAGCTGGGCTATTCTAAGGTGACGTTGAGCCCTGGGAGAGGAGGGGGTTGTGGGATATAGAGGAATTTATATATAAAACAAGAACCTGATCCAAATAAACATCTACTTATTGAAAGTGAGTGGTGGAATAATGAGACATTTAGCTCCGTATTGCATTGTCTCTGTTCTCTTTTTGTCTCCCTACCATGTCTGCCTATGGAATTATTTCCACTGCTTTAAAACCTTGTTGTCTTTAGTTGATTGGATAATGAGTAGGTTGGTCAATGATAAGTATGTGAAACCAGATGACACAACAGGGCATCTTTGATTACTTTGGTTGTTCAATAAACTGTTCATATGTATATATCCTTTCTCTCACCTTGACTATAAACTCTTTGAGGGTAGTGTCTTAAGCAGTTTTATAAGCCCAGCACACTGATAAAAACATATATTCAGAAATATTTCTGGTTATATTTATAATAAAATATGACCTTTTGCTAGCCGTTCAGTGTCATGTTAATTTTTCTTATCCCTTAGGATTTGGTTATGCATGCAAACTTTGAAGTACATATTGAAATTATACCCTAGAGGGTATGTTACATTTAGGAATCTTGAGCCTGAGAGATTCTGATTCAACAGGCCTGGAGCATCCAAGAATCTGAATTTTTAAAAAAGTGTTCTAGAAAGTTATGAGGCACATTTTAACAAACATTGCATTAAGAGGATACGCCTTTCTTTTTAATTAAAAATGCCATTTTTCTTTCAATCAAAAAATTATTGAGTGTTCTTTATATGCAAGACATTCGAAGGTAAATCAGACATGGATTTTATTATATAATAGGGAAAAATAAGCCTTAATAATCATAATAAAGGGCATAAAGGGATAAAAACCTTATGAGAAAAAAGTTAAAAATAGAAATAGCTTATGACCCAGCCATCCCACTACTGGGTATCTATCCTAAGAACCTGAAATCAGCAATTCCAAAAGTCCCATGCACCCCTATGTTCATTGCAGCATTATTCACAATAGCCAAGTCATGGAATCAACCTAAGTGCCCAGCAACTGATGATTGGATAAAGAAGATATGGTGTATATATATACAATGGAATACTACTCAGTCATAAAAAAGGACAAAGTCGTCCCATTCACAACAACATGGATGGACCTTGAGGGTATTATGTTGAGTGAAATAAGCCAGACAGAGAAGGACGAACTCTGTATGACTCCACTCATAGGTGGTAGTTAACATATAGACAAAGAGAACTGATCGGTCATTACCAGGGGAAAGGGGGGTGGGGGGAGGGCACTAGGGGTGAAGTGGTGTACCTACAACATGACTAATAATGATGTACAACTGTAATTTCACAAGGTTGTTAACTATCATAATCTTAATAAAAAAACCTTATGAGAACTTCAAGTATAGTATTGAGAGTTCCAGGGAAAAGGGCTGATTTCAGGGTAGTGGAGACCTTGGGAGGCTTCAAAGAGGACGTGAACATGGATGTCTGTTGATAGTATGAGACGAAATGCTAGGAATATCAATGAGTACTAGGATATAAATATGTAAGTTTATCTGTGTGCTCTCTGGTATTAACTTCTATTATTTGAGACAGACAAGATAAGACTCTCAAATTGGAAAATTAGTATTAATATTACATCCATTAAAATACAAGTCAGAGCACTGTGTCTACCATAGCATCAATCAGATGTTTATATTTTTTACTCTCTGTATCATTTATGTAGACACTTAAAGAAATATAAATAAGGCTAAATTCTAGAGAACCACAAAACCATTGTGAGGTATTCCCTTGCTCTCCTTCCTCTTAAAAACAAAACAAAATAAAACAAAACAAATCAAAAGCCCAAAACCGCTAAGGGTTAAATAATTTCACTGAAGAAAAACAAAAGCGAGGTAAGCTGAAGTCATGGGAAACGGTAGAGAAAGAACAAGAGGCTGAAAACCCACCACAGATGGAGCAAAGATTTTCCAGATGTGGAATTCTTTCTATGGATCAGTGCTGTTAGCTTGGCCGACTTAGGTTCTACCAGGGAAAAAAATATTCAGCTATGGCTTCCTTCTAACTTCTATCTATAATCTAAGTAAACCTACTTTGCTGAAATTTTATATTTTGTTTCCTTTAGAAAAATGTCTTAATGTCTGTGATCTGCAGATATTTTTTAAAAGTTGGCTTACATTCTAGATGGGGATGTTTTTGGAAAGCCTGAAGATATTTGTACGTGTGCCGGAATATCTCCATTTGGAAAGACATTTCTAAAATCTCTTTGTCACAGTCCTTTTGTCCACATCACAGAAAGGCCAGGGCGCTCCCTGCATGTGAGGATGAGGGGGTCACTGCTCTGTTTATATTCTGCTGTCATGGACCATCTGGGAGAATGGCCCCTGATTAGCTGCAGAGCGATGAGTGCCATCTCAGAGTCAGGGTCACAAGTTAGACCGACATGATTTGTTTTTTTTTTTAAAGGCCCCCAAATCTGGTGCTCAAAAATATTACAAAAGAATGGAAGTTTTCTTGATATAATAAATAAGCCAGCTTCCTGCTTTACTAAAGTCGTAAGATAAGAAAAGCTTTATTTCCCGCTTTCGGTCACCTGGCTGACCTTCGTTTTGCATGGATGAAAGCTACTGTCTTCATCATTGCCACTGGAATGCAGCCATTAGAGGTCTTAGGGGAAAAAAAATCACAGAAATGCCCCCACATATGTGATTTGTTTTTTAATTTAAAAAAATACTAAGTCATAGAATTCAGGTAGATGCAGTAGAATTCTGATTTTTTTTTCTTAAAGATATTTTATTTAAAAAAAGTATCAACTGTGTCACCCCTGATTATTTGTTTGTTTATAGTCTTCTCTCTTTTGGATTTACAATGTTAGCTATTATTATTTAATATCTTGCTGATTATATTTAGTAGACTAAGAGAATATGAATATAGTCTATTAAAAATATCAAATTGTTGGGGGCAACAGCACTTGACTCAAACAAATTACAATGCAAGTTATAAACCAGATGACATGTTCAGGATGAAGTTAAGTGATTTTAAGAAGGAGATAATTTATTTGGTCAAGAAAATCCATGAATCTCAGAAATACAAGATATGATGCTACTGATGGGGATGAATGCATCTGAATGAGGTGGCACAGACTTCTATGGACTGCTTAGTAATTATGAAGTAGTAATATAGTTTTGTAACTTAAAAAGGCAGTATAACTGTGAAAAATTATAATTTTATTGAACACTCACTATTTACGTAGTTCTTGCTAAGTCTTAAGGAGCAAAACCAATTAAATGGCAACCCAAAATATGTCATGGTTCTTCATTGAGGTTGTTTATAATTTATTTTGTGGGACAGGATATATATATATAAAAGAAACAGAGAATGATGTAAGACATCAGGTAAAATTAAGTAATAGACTGTTTTTAATATTAATTGTATATTCAATAGGAATTTGGAGAAGGATGGCTAATCATCTGAGTTGAAGAACTTGTTCATATTAGGTCCAATTGAAAGCCTGACACATGAGGATATGGAGATATTCTGCAACTGTGGGCCGGGGGCCTCCTGAGAGCTGGAGCTGACACCTAAGGAGTCTGGGATGGAAGCAACTTTCTCCTTCTCTTTCTTTAGTTTGCAGTGTTTCTGACTTCTCTGGCTTGACCCACTGCTCCGTCATCCTGCTCATCTTTGCAGAATGGTTTCCTCTTTTACTTCACCTCACAGTCTAGATGAACTTTCAGCTGAAGCACCTGCTGCAGGTTGATGGAGTCTCTTTG
Organism: Equus asinus; assembly: GCF_041296235.1. Lineage (NCBI taxonomy): Eukaryota > Metazoa > Chordata > Mammalia > Perissodactyla > Equidae > Equus > Equus asinus. Next base: position 15,856,651 of record NC_091816.1, read on the forward strand.
GCTCATAATTTAAATGAGAGCGAGATAGGAGAGAGAGAAAGAGATTGGCCACTGGTCAGCCAATGTGTTCTCTGGCCTTGAGTCAAGTGTGTCCCCTCCCCCAACCCCGACCCACCTGCCCCCAGTCCAATTGACTCCAGCCAGGGCCTAGGATAGGGGGTTACAGGGCACACAGGCTGCTCCTTTCAGGGGCAGAAGATAAGATGACCAATGAATCTTGTCTAATTCATAGGGGGAGTTCATTGCAAAGTGGAGCAATTAGAGGAGGCTTTATGCAAAAACATGGTGCTTAAGCAAATTCTTGAAGCAAGAATGTGATTTGGAGTAAAAGGTAGAAGAGTATTTGGGGGACAGTAAACTTCAGGAGCAAAAGTATAAGGACATATATATGTAGATCATATAAATGATATGAATTATTACAGTTTTATTAATTTTAGTCATACTTTTATTAGAGCACTAGGAGGTGGGAGAAATGCTGATGTTAGGCGTGGAGAGGTAGAGAAAGTATCAGCTTTGGAGCAAGAGAGATTCAAGTACTGTATAGCGTAGTGTGTATTAAGGAAAATGTAAAGGAAGCAGCTAGCTTTCTTCTCAGAGACTACATGGTAGGTACACAATAAATAACAGCTATTGATAACATATTTAGTAGTAGTTTTTTGTGTGTGTGTGAGGAAGACTGTCCCTGAGCTAATATGTATGCCAATCTTCCTCTATTTTGTATGTGGGATGCCGCCACAGCATGGCTTCATGAGCAGTGTGTACGTCCACACACATGATCCGAACTCATGAACCCTAGGCCATCAAAGCAGAGTGTGTGAATTTAACCACTATGCCACTGGGCCAGCATCCCATAGTACTATTTTCTTTTTGACAACTTGAAGAAATTTCAAAGGAGAGAAATGAAGTAATCAAAATGAATGGCTAAGAGAAGAGAGTTACTTTTGCCTAAAGAAGAAAGGATAAAAGTTAACAGAAGTGGAGTGTGCAATATATTTTATGATCAATGAGTTTTTCAAAAAAAAGTTTTTGCATTAAAAATATATTAAATAACCTCCTTTAACTGTGGTATATCCAAAAATGAGCTATCAAGTCTTGAAAAGACATGGAGAAATCTTCAATGCATATTGTTAAGGGAAAAAAGCCAATCTAAAAGGCGATATGTTGTAATGTTATAGTATCCCACAGAATAGTTTCACTGCCTCAAAATCCTCTGTGCTCCATTGATTTGTGTCTCCTTTTCCCCAACCCCTGGCTACCCATTATCTTTTTACTACATCCATGGTTTTGCCTTTAAAAGAATGTCGTATAGTTTGAACTGTACTTTCCACTCAATTTTTCTGTGAATCTAAAATTGTTCTTAAGAATAGTCTATTAATTAAATAAACCACTTTTAAGTGCACAGCATCATGCTCAGTAACTTTTAAAAAGATGCTTAAAAGTTTGTTGGGAGACAAGGTTGAGACAAATAAAATACTCAACGGACAATGACAACCCACATATGATTAAGTATGAAAATGATCAGTACAGACTACATATGCTGTAGATGCATCATTTCAAAAAGTATGAAATTAATATAAGCAGAAGTTGCCATAGAAGACTTCATGGTGAAGGTGGGACCCAAATGAGACCTTGAGGGGTTGGGGAGATAATTTCTGGAAGGGAAACAGGGGGAGGAAAGGTCAAGTTACGCAGAAGCAAATTCAGGAGAAAGAGGAGATTGCTCCCATGGCTACAGCAGAAGATGCATGTTAGAGGAGGATGGGAGATAAGGTTGGAAAGGAAGGGTAAGGCCAGATTATGGAAACATTTGTTCGTCAGCCTGAAGAGTCTTGGCATTTAACGACTACATACAGCAGGTGGCTAACAGCATGTACTCTAGTCTGCATTGCTTGCTTTGAATCCTGCCTTGACCACAGTGTGACTTTGGGTATTTTAGGAAACCTCTCTGAGTCTCAGGTTCCTCAGACCCATAATGTGGTAAACAATAACACCTACCTTATAGGGTTGCTAGAGGATGACATCAGTTCATACCTATAAAGTGCTTAGAGAAGTGCAGGCACAGAGTGAATGCTTGCTATTAGTATCCATTCAACCATCATTCGACAAACGTTAAGTCAAAAATCTTCTTCTAAGAGGCTGGCATTACATAGGTGCAGGGAAAATGTCTACCTTTCAGGAAATCACAGCACAGCAGGGAACACACTTAAATAAACATATCCAAGAAGACCATAGACTTAGAAAGGCAGTCAAACTAAAGACGTGGTGAACTGCACTATTATCCTCTATTTCTCTATTTCCTTAAATCCCTTGGAAAGAACTGATTTAACATTAATTTTAAAAAGAAGTTTATAATATTAGCAGTTAGGAGTCACCAGAATGTACTTTCTGGGGGAGTTCAGTGGTTAGAAAATTTTAAAAACGAAACCCCATCATGGTGAGCTTTTGGTGACCATTTTGCTTATGGAATTCTATGAGATCTGTCTACCTGATTACAGTTGTCAGGGCAAAATAGCTTCTTAAATCCACGATCCACTCTCCTGAAATAACCAGGCTGGTCTTCTGTACGGACTGCACGTAACAAGATGGGCACCAGCCTTTTCTTGGGCATTAGTTAATTTGTTATGGGTGTTAATATCTGCCTTGGATTTCCCACTTAGATAAACCATATCTCAAAATCATAGTTTAATTCTACAACAGAAATGTTTATGGATCCATCTGGAAGAAATATTGCTCTCAAACTCTTGCTTTTGAAAAAACAAATCCAGTTCTTCATACCAATGGTGGGTCAATAAGAGAAGAAAGGTATAGTTATGCCAACAGAATTGTAGGTCATTACATACTCAGACAGGTCAAAGTAATACCTTTTTATATGTACCTCTCCAAAGAAAGGAGAATCAATGAAAAATTATCTTGTGGGTACATAATTGTGTCTACGTTGTTACATAGGGCTAATAAAAGTAACTGAACCGCACACTTTGCACTGAGAACTTTATAAAGGTAAATATTTGGAGCCACTGAAGAAGTGATCAGATAGTATTTTCAAACTAAATGAAAGTTCTTCTAATACTCTGTAAATAAAACTGATAGAAAGAGGCTTTTTTTATAAGTTGTCTTTCTTCAGGGAAGATTGAGAATGACAAATTTATTTTTCTATTGATAAAAGGTCAATGTCAATTAAAATACTGAAATACAAAACTGCTTTATTAGCCTGTATTGGCAGTTCATAGCCACCTCTTCATCCTGCTGATAGCCATTCTTTCAAGGCATAAAGGGGGGAACAAAATGTACACAAAACTTTTTGGGGGAAGAAATTTGAAGCTTGTGAAAAATTGTGAAAAGTTACAGTCGTTGACAGACTGGAGATTAACTAAGTGTATGCATGAGATGTTTGGGATGTCAAATAAGTATATTGATTCCAAAAAACTATTTCTTGAGCATCTGCTCTGTGCAAGATACTACACTGGGTGGGGAGTGACAAAGATGAAGTGAAGGTTTTTTGCCTTTAAGGAGTTCACAGCCTGATACGGAAGATAATTCATGAAAAGAAATACATCACAGAAATCACTAAATGCCGTAGAAAGATAGAGCCACTTTCATCTATGAAGACGTGGGAAGACCACTCCAAGTACAGGAGGGAAAATTTGAACTGGAACTTGTTAAAAGAGAAATTATCTTGTACCCATGTTGCTTGAAATATAACTGAAAAGCAAAGGAAATACATTTGATTGGTTCTGGTGACACAGTAGATTTATTCTACCCACTGGGTAATAAATGACATACCAATATAACATTAAGAAACACATTTAGAAAATTATCCGTACTGAAAAATATCCTATGAACTCAAGATCTTTGCCATTTAAGAATAGCTTACTTATATTTTTCATGAATTCCTTGATACCTGGAAGCTAATGTGTTTCCTCTCAACAGCCCAGTCAACCACAGCCAACTTTTCATGGATTCGTTTACATTAGGTTTCAGAATAAATGAGAGGTTATGTGCGGGCATACCCCAAATTCCTTCCTCATAAAAAAGCAGGCAAGCAGAGACCATAATAGTAAGAAAAGTGAAGCAAGTGAGTATTTATAAGCCATTAGTATAAAAATAATGAAATTCATTTTCTGAGAGTGAAAGGGAATAAAGAATTTGGAATGTTGGCCAAAGCCCAGCCTAGCCAGATAAAGACAATTTTCAGATCTTGTTGAACCCTGTAAAACAGCTGGGGGTCTTTGCAGTAACAGAAAGAGCTTTACTTAGAACAGAATGATAAGATTCTATGTTTGGCTTTGGGAGTATTATGTGTATAGAGTAAAGCATTTGCTGATTTTTGAAAGATCTCATTTATTTGTTCATTTACCAGACATCAAGCAACTACATTAACGCCAGGTATTGGGAGTAGCACAGAGGTGATGAAACAAAATTCCATCTTTCAAGGTGCTTATGGTCTGGTGAGCGACAAAGCACTAAACCAGTCTGATCTGTACTAAAATGGAGACATAAAATAGAGCAGAGTCTTTCAAAGGAGGACTCTCAAACAGAGCAGTCCTATTTTTATTTTTTCATCAAATCCCTTTGGATCTGCAGATATTAGAACATGACTTAGAGTGGAATAGATCGCATGGGTAATTCTCTAAATTGAAGCAATGATGATCAAACTGGAAAGGGGGCAATATTTTGCATTTCAGGGTTTTTTTTTTTTTTTTTTTTTTGTCATCTGCATTTCCTTTCTCAGTGATCACAGGCAGCCAAGAAAATTAATACCCAAATGCACCAAGTCAACTTTGTTATTTAGGATATTTACAAGGAGCTTAGGATGAAATTATGAAAACCCTGCTTTTTCCCCTCACACATTTGTCACAAAGAAGTGTTTGATTTCTATGACCTGCCTTGTTAGCCACAACACAAAGTTTGGAGAGACTGAGAATCTGTTATATGCCTCTGAAAGCTATCTTTCACAAGTGTTTCAGCCTATAATTATTCATTATCTTGATTTTTAACATTTTCTGGCCAACTAAATAACCTGGAGGCAGGAGAACAAACATTCTGAGAAAAATGACCAAGGAATGCAACCCAAGTCAAACTCTAAGTCATGTTTCTCAATGGTGCCCTTTACACATTGGTATGGGGTAGATCCCCCAATAACACCATTAATTAATTATCCAGCTGAGATATTTGGCAGTTGTGGGCATGGTAGGAGTAATGGAGAAAGTTGGAGGTGGAGAGTTAAATAAAGTTTTTAATAAATAAGTAAAATAATAATTTAATAAATATTAACTCTAAATCATTAAGATTGAAGTCAAAGTATCTTTGTAATTATAACTTATCAGTTAACACTTATTTATAGAACACCTACTATGTGCTAATAGCTGTTTTAATTACAGAGCACTCAAAGATAGTATTTGTGATCCAGACAAGCTCCATGGGCTAGAGAGGAGGACACAAACAAAGCAAGATAATAGGACTGTAATAGAAAACAGAGCATTTTCTAGGAGCACAGGAAAATCAATGACTAATTCTGCCTGGGAAATAATTCATTATTATATTGTTGGATCTAATAAAACAAGTAGAATTTTCAAGGCAGAAAGGGCAAAAATAATTGTCATTTTGGGGCAATGATAGTGGTCTATTTTCCATGGGCTGCCAGGTAGCCTGACAAAATTTGCAAGGTGTTCTAAGATTTAATTTCAGAACGAGAGATTTCATATTACTCCATATTACTACTTTTCAAATATATTCAGAGTCACATTTTAGTGACTAAAATGCAATGCTAATTTTCTAATTTACATGCCTCTATGCAATAGAGAACACATTCAAAATCATAAGCATAGATATTTTTCTCCTTCTCGCGATTAAATGAAACTACATTCATTTAGGATGAAGAAAAACATGGTCTGATGATTTTCTTTTCCTGAATAAGTCACTTCTCTCTTCTACTATCTCTGTCCTCTGCCTCTACCTATCATTTATGTTTTTTACAATGCAGTTGTATGATCTAGGCAGAAATAGAAAGATACAGAGTTTGGGGAGTTCTGTGGCTGATGTGGTGACTGAAGTTGGACAAACAAACCAGCAAACCAGTACAAAGGAATAGAAGGAAGAGAAAATATTGGTAGGTATATCCATGAGACTATAGCAGGAAACAGATGGCACATTGGGTAAAGTGAGGGGAGTTTAGTAACAGGACTCTCTATAAAGGTGTAGAGAAACCAGGAGCAAGAGGAGAGAATGGTTGTCAGAACCTGGAAACTTATGCGGAAAGGGCCACTGAAGAGAAGCCAGCCGTGACTCCTCAGGAGACAGATGGGGGAATAAACTACCCACCCACCCTCACAGCCCCACTGTCCACCCCCACTTTCAGTCTCCTGCTGGGTGTCCTCATTGGTGGAATAGGGAAGACGGAAAGGAGGGCAACCCATTGATTTTACCTACTCCAGTCAGCCTCCAGAACACAGAGCAGAGAAGAAGCAGGGTGGAGGGTGAATCTGAGGGGCAAAATGAACATATCCAGGACAGTAAATTATTCTGCACCCAGCTTACAAATGGCCAGGTATGTCAAGCAGGAAAGTTTGACCTTATCCTGTAGACAGTAGGGAGACAAAGAGAATGTTAAAGCAGCAACTGATATGATCAGTTGATGCTTTTCAAGATAACCCTGGAGACTGGTAAAGAGTGAACTGGTGTAATGACAGGTTAAGGCGGGGAAACCAGTTCTGGACGCTGTTGGGAAAGTCCAGTGGAAAGCGGAGGGCTACATTAAAGCACTGGTGGGGAGAATGGACAAGTGATGATTAGAAGGCAGCATTGACAGGATTGTGGGCAGGAGGTGAGGGAGTGGGGCTGGGAGCTGGGTAGATAGGATCCCATTACCCCAGGGACTAGGGATATATGGGATAATGGAATCATAGGAAAATGGGACATAGGCTATTTCTCAGGGACTAATCTGGTGAAAACCAGAGATTATCTGTTCACAAGACAGAATTTCAACCTAATAGAGACAAGAATTTCTAATGAGGGGTTAAGATATGACCAACTTCGCCTATACTGTGATAACCTCTGTCTGAGTTAACTCACTCAGAAGCTAATGGAGAAAGTGATCTCTTTCTTCCACACGGACAGCTGCTTAGCTGTTAATTGTTGCCCTGAGGAAGCATTTAAAAGCTCTTGGAGCAGACGTGGGCAGCAGTAACAGAGCTAGCTTCTATTAGGCCTGTGCACATGGTGGTTATAAGCACAACTAATTGTCATAAAAAACAGCACCATCTTTTAGAGCCTACTTGGTGCCAAGCATTGTTGCCTTACAACAACAAGAGGGCAGCTTCATTATTTACACTCTAGAAACAAGGGAAATGAGGAGCTTAAGTCACTTGCTCAAGGCCACACAGATAGGAAGCAGATGTGCTAGAGAACATACCAATGGCATTAGGCCTACTTTTTAGGGGCAGACAGACTCTGGTGGCATAATGGAAGTTATATGAAAATATTATGTGTTGGATAAAATTACACATTGATACTTGTGTGACCAATTCTGATTTTTTAAAAACAATTGATTTGACTTTATTTCAGATCCTGAGAATGCACATTCGGATAGTTTCCTGAAAACAATATTTTTATTTGATTCTTTTCCTGGGAAGCTTTGTGAATAAGCTGGGCTAAGAAATTCTCAGTTGATAAAAGCCAAAGGATGATGCTGGCCTAAGGAAATATTCTCAACTAGGGTTGGAGTTCCCTCAGGGCAAAAACCATGCCTTATTGGTAACTGCTTCCTCAATTGAACCTAATATGATGCCTAGTTCATATTGCTGGTCAATAAGTATTTATGAAATGAATGAACCAATGGGAAGCTGTTTTAAAATGATTTTCCCTTAGAGTTTTTTTGTCATCATAAGGCAAGAGGCAGCAGCAAATCTGATTCCACTAGACTGTGTTTACATAGCAACATGGATCAGAATCGACGATAGTCAGTTAAAGGACACACAGGGACAACCACACAAGTGTAATTCAAGAATTAGTAATGGAATGTACCCAAAATGATTTTGTTTAGAGATTCACAAAGCCTCGTGGAGTTGGTTCCAGTTGGCTTGGATGAGAGGTCACACAGATTAAAAATAGACTTTCTTAATAAAGAACAATAGGCTACATTCATTTAGCCAGACAGAAAAAAAAATGACAGGCCTTAGGGGTGCGTCTGAAGCGTAATCCTATTTAAAAGCTCAATTAACTCCCAGAAGATTGAGTGGGTCCTATGCCTTCACCGCCATTCCTAGGTCTAGCGAAGCTTAAAATAGAGACTCACAAAGATAGGAATAAAGAGATTCACATTTGTATATAGAACACTCAAAATATTTTTAATATTTTAAATAGAGCTTTAAAAAGCTTGGATATAATATATAATATTATTATTATTATATAATATATAATATTTATATAATATAATAATATATAATATATAATATAATTATATAATATAATATTATATTATTAATATTAAATAGAGCTTTAAAAAGCTTGGATATAATATAATAGATTGCTTACATTGTTACAGTCCTTTAAATCTTTTGAAATAAATCATATTCTCTTTTGAATTATTCAAATCTGTTACCATCAATAATAAAATATTCAAATATAAGCCTTTATCTTGACATGCAAATTCATTGATTTTTTAAAAATCATCTCTTTCTCATATTTATATCATCAAACAAAATTATATTTCCTCAAACAAATCAGTACATTCTCTAGAAATCTAAATCAAAATCCATTCTGGAGTAAATTCCAATCATTCTAATGTTTTAATATACAGAAGCCAGGTTCAGCTCACAGCAGTCCAACCTGGGTTAACCATATGCGATGGGACACCCAGGTGCATCCTGAGTAGGTCATATATATCAATTGGTGGATCCTACTTTTAGCAGATCATCTTAGGAACCTCTGTGAATGAAATTTATCACCCTTTTCCATTTGTGCCCCAGCAGTATAGAAATGACCACAGAGATTGCTAAATAAAGAGCGACAATTAATTTCATGTCTTTTTCTGGTTGTGAAAATTTTCAGGATTATGATCATAAGTGGTGGTTGCATTATATTTATACCCTCTGTTTAATTAGTTCTTTGTTTTAGTACAAATATCTTTAAAAATTTGAGAAGCTTGATAAAATGAAGCACTTCTCCCGTCAAACAAGTCATTTAAATAGCAGAGGGAGAAGAAAACTCTTGGCCTCTCCATTCCCTCACACAATGGCATTTCCATTCCTTCTTCCCCTTTCCCACCAGTCATGATTTACATCCTGATTTTCTCCTTGGAATCTGAAAGAATTTGCTGAGATTCTGGAGTAAGATGACAACTTTGCCCTGTTATATACCTTACTTAAATCGCAGCCAGTCTTGGGAATTACACAGAGAATGTCACAACCCAAGATAAAGCACGACTTTGGCTAAATTTCTTTTTCTTTGTGAAGCAAATACTCACTGAACCATTTATTTCTTGTCCTAACTAGATAGTTAACATGACCTATTTAAGACATTAGAGCTCTGGAACTGTAAGATGAATTTGTTTAATGTTTGCTATTAATCCATTCAATAGCCCTGCATTGTTAAATTGAGCAGTTTTTCTCTTCAACTGACACATGATTCCAGCTCAATATTTTCCTTCTATTCTGAAGGGTTGCCGTTCAGCATATTACAGTGAAGAAACCAGACACAGCCTATGATGAGGGAAAAGTTTAGCTCATGGAAGGATATAAACTATGAAAACTTTTTGTGAAAACTATCTAGCGGCAAAAATGAAATCACTAAACTAGAAAGAGAACATCCTCACTATAAAAATCATATCAGACAAACTCTAATCCTTTTGTGTAAAGTCACTTGAAGTTGGGACATCTTTTAGAGGATACTATAAACTTTTAATATGGCTCTTAAAAATCACAAATGTCCGAGAACTAAAGGATGTGCTTCGAGTTTGGTAGCGTACTTTTAATCTGTTTTTTAAAATATTGTTATTATTACACAGAAAATGTAAGACAATATTGAAGAAGATCAATAGATTTTTAAAAAGTGCATGATCCCACCAATTCAAGTCTAATTTTTCATCTTTCCATGTTTCTCATCAGTTCTTATCTATTTTTCCATAAGACTGGTAACAGTTATAATCATAGCACAGAACATAGAAAAATATTATACTTTTTTCAGTACGATTATTCATATTGCTTCACAATTATATTTTTGATGGTAAAGCATCAGCTTTAAACAAGTACATCATTTTCTATGACTACTAAATAAGCTACTTAAGATTAAGAAACAAATCTTGATAATTATTAACAACTAATTTCCAAAGGCCATTCTCCAGTACATTGAACAACACCTAATTCTTTTCCTCAAGAAAAAAGTTGTGGTCACAGTTACAATTTGTAGTAAAGTGACAAGAAGCATGTATCTTATTCTAACACAATTAGAAAAACTACATTTTTCTTCTTACATTTTGAGCAAAACAAATTCATTTTTCAGGAATTCAACAATAACATCTGCCCAGAGACTGATGAGATTTACACATTTTAGATATTTAATGACATGTCTACATGAAGATGGAATTTTGTTCTAAAATTGATAGGAAGGAAAATAAGACCAAATGTCAACTTACCAGCCTTTTCCTTCTCTGAAATACCTGGAATAGCCTGAAAAAGAAAACAAAAGCCATAAAATTGTGGAATTATTAAAAAGAAACATAACATTATTAGGAATAAAACGAAGTATCATAAACGGAGCAAAAATTAAATAGAATCTGACAATAGAAAGATGATAGGGCAGAGGATCTGAGTGGACATTTTTCCAAAGACATTCAAATGCCCAACAGGTACATGAAAAGGTGCTCAACATCACTAATCATCAGGGAAATGCAAATCAAAATCACAATGAGATATCACCTCACACCTGCTAGAATGGCTGTCTTCAAAAAACGAGAGATAACAAGTGTTGGTGAGGATGTGGGAAAAAGGGAACCCTGTGCACTGTTGGTGGGAATGTAAATTGGTGCCACCACTGCGGAAAACAGTATGGAGGCTCCGTAGAAAAGTGGTTGCCAGGGGCTGGGATGGGGGAAATAGGGAGAGGTTGGTCAAAGGGTACAGACTTTCACCTGTAAGATGGATAAGGTCTGAGGATCTAATGTCAAACATAGTGACTGTGGTTGATAGCACTGTATTATGTAATTGATATTTGCTAAGAGAGTAGAACTCAAATGTTCTCACCAAAAAAAAGAAAAAAGAAAAAAGATAAATATGTGAGGTGATGAATGTGTTAATTAACTAGATGGTGGGAATTCTCTCACAACGTATACATATATCAAATCACCACAATGTACACTTTAAATATCTTCCAAATTTATTTGTCAATTATATCTCAATAAAACTGAAAAGAAAAAAGAGAGAGTTGTGGAACTGTCAGTAAAGTGACTAGATCCAGCTATGAGAATTGTAAATACCATGTAATTGTTTTGTTCTCTGAAGACAGGCTCATATTACTCCTGAAGGATACTGGCAATTAACGAGACTAAAAAGACTCTTTGAATTTGGGTAGAATTTTTGTAGTTCAATTTCTTTGTCCTATTTTGGGAGGCAGAACAAGTAAATTGTTTGGTCAGTTTCTAGGCATTTCCAATCACTGCCCTGTCCCTTCTAGGCTCGGATTCCTCCTGTACAAAAGGGAGATAATCACACCTACTTCATACGGCTGCTGCAAGAACTAACTGTAATAGCCTCTATAAAGCACCTGAGGTCCTCAGGAAAAGGCAGCTGCTCTTATACTTGTTACTATGGGCACTGGGTCAATGGGTCAGTTCACTGATGTGAGAGGTTTAGAAGTTCAATTCCCAGCAATGATCCTTCACTATCATTTGAAAAATAGAATTCAGAGTGAGATGTTTTCAGAAGACTTTAAAGTATCAATGTCTGATCTACTCTTTGTGGATGCTCTAAAACAAATTAAGGAAGTTGAACTTCTGGTTCCCATTCACCTCAGTTATTCATGTATAAAATGCAGTTAGCATGAACATATTAACTTGTACTGGGAGCCTTTTATAAATCTATCTGGGGGAATATAAATCTATGTGGGGTAGAAACCCCACAACCGTTGACCACACAAGATGTCCACAAGTGATGTCTTCTTCAGGGCACAAAGTCCTCAGAGTTGGGGTAAGTAGGCAATGAGCAATTAATTTTGTTGCAAGTGTGTGTGTGTGTGTGTGTGTGTGTGTGTGTGAGAGAGAGAGAGAGAGAGAGAGAGAGAGAGAGAGAGAGAGAGAGAGAGAGATGAAGGCTCATGTGTACCCCTGCTGTAGATCAGTCTAAGGAAATAGCATCAATCTTCATTTCCAGAAATATCAAATATCAAGACACCTATATTTTTGTGAGGTATTGATCATGGGCTGCCGAGATCCTTACCTTTGGAATTTACTGGATTTGGAGATTGACGCAATTTTTCAAATAAGGGACAATTCTTTCCGTGAATAAAAAATAGAGTTTTTGTTTTGGCAAGATTGATCTATAGTGAAAGTATATTTTGACTTAATCATGATCTATACTTCCTTGTTCACTTCTTGTTCTCTGAGTGTGAACACTGACTCTGCATCCTGGCAAAGATGCAGCCATGAACAGAATATCAGGGAGTTAAATGGCAGAGTGGAGGATCATGCCCAAGGACCAGGGCATCAAAGCGGTTGTGTAGGCTTCAAGCAACTTCCTTAGTATCCTTTCATTTATAGGAGGCTCATCTGATTTTTCCTTTGCTTTAAGAGGAACTTCTCTGGCTCTATACTCCAGGAAAACTGTTTTCTCCCTTTACAAGAAAGTTATATACAGTTTCGGTGACATTTACTTTTTATGTCTTTTTTTGGGAAAGCATTTAAAAATGGAATTAAATCAATACTGTGCGTTATATTTTAAGCCTAGCCCCTGGATATCCCCCCTGACTGGAGATCAGAGCTTTTAAATTATTTTCTTTCTTTTGTGACAAGCAAATAAACAAACAACAAAACAAAACAGAAGCCCTTTCATTGACAAGATTGTAAAGGTTGGTGATAGGCAATTAAAGGATGTTCATGGAGAAAGTTCCTCAATACAAGAGTAACTAACACTTACTAAGTTCTCAGTATGTACAAGGTACAGTTTTAAGCTTTTACCTGCAGAAAAATAACTCAATCCTTAGAACAACCCCATGGAGTCCTGAAAGTAAAGTCACTTTTTCGAGGTCACAGTCAGTAATAGAAGCTGAGACACAACTACTGGCATGCTGGCCTCGGAGGTCGCTAACACTAATTTCAAAAACTAATCACAATACTTTAAAAGGAAGGAGGAAAAGGTTGCAGAGGTCCTATGATAAGACATTGACTTAGATCAAGGAATATCTGTACAAGACATTTAGAAATTATCTACATAAGCTCTCTCTTCTTTAGCTAAAGCATTTAAGACAAATAGAATGTCTTGCCCCAAAACACAAATTGAGCAGTGACAGGCCTTTTCCATATCTTATTCTATTTGATTACAGAGTGTGTAACACAGCATGTATAAATTTCATAAAAATGTTAATCAATGAGTTGTGCTATGAAGCAAATATGGTTTAGTCCCTATATAGCCAATGCCAATACTTCAAGTTGCCAGTGCCAATTACTTTAGAATCTCACCTCATTCTGCATGATTCTTTAAGCTACCAAGGGTCACTTCCATTAAATAAACTGCAAAGGCCGTAGTAAAATGTGGAGAAAGGAAAGTCAAATTTTAGTATACCCAGAATTTTATAACTGCTCTTTCAAGGTACAGCCACATAGTAATAACAGCTGGATATCCCTCGGCTGATTTATCTTTGAATTTGAGGGTGAATTGGCTCTTCAGAAAATGGCTTATGAATAAATTGATTAAATTTGTGAAATTTCCTGGGGATGGAAGTCATCAAATTTAAAAAATGCTGCCACTTGGTTTTTAATTAATTAGAGCTATTTGTTGATTCTTAATTACACACCTAGGTATCAAACCCTTAGCAAAGTTTTCTTCCTTGTGGGATTCACAGTCCAGTTGAAGATACAAGAAAAGACAGAGTGGTTCCATGCACCAGATACTAAATGGCACAGAATAGCACCATTGCTTGTGTGACGCTAAAAGGAGTAGGAAGATAGGAGATAATTAGGGCTACCCGGGTACAAATGGAATAGCTTTCCTGGGCACCGAACCCTTGGGAAGGAGGCATTAGTCAGGAGATTCTTCTTGCCCTTGACTTCTGAGAAGAGGAATGGCTAGATTTGGGTCCATGTCCTGAGGATCCGTAGTATTAAATCTGTTCCTGGGCTTGGAAAAAAATTATTCCATGCAAGCTGGCTGTAGAGTCTGGTACAGAGTAGGTGTTCATCAAACGTTTGTGGAATTAAAGTACCAAATGCACATTTGTATATAGAGTTTAAATAACATGTATGACTTGCTTATGAGAAAGCTCCCATAAAAAGCATATTTTTTAATTCATTAGGGGTTTTTGTTAATAGCTGCCATATGTTTCATTTGAACTGTATCCTCAGGAAGTGATTTAACATTTCTGGCAATAAAGCAATTAAATAGGATTTTCCTGCTGGCCATATGGGTTCGCTGTAACTTCATATTTTCTCTCATTTCTCAATGGAACAAAGGGAGGTCTACTAATAACTTCCAAATGAGAGAAAGAAATCGTTCATAGTCTTTTGTTATTCTTCTCTGTGATATTCAAATGATAGAATAACAACCTTTTCAATGCCTGTACTGACACGTAAAAATTTTCACTGAAGTTGATCTGTTAAGGTGTTTTACAATTGAATTTTTTAAAAAAACCATTAAAGAGAAAGCTTTTTAGTAAAAAGGGAGGAAACAATTTGCTTTCTCTTAATGAGGTCTTTTAAAGCTGTGTGTGGGAACTTAGACTGTGTGTGTGTGTCTGTTTGTATTTTTGGATGTGAAATATTGTTGAGGAAATGCCGATTTAGACATGTCTCGCGGAAATGTTGTAGACATATGTTGATGCTTTCAGTCTGCTGCTAGGATGGTTTTCTGCACTTGCAGGAGGACATCCACTGGACACCTTTTAGGAACTCATACCAACTACACAGAAGCTGCTAACATAAATAGTAACATAACCAGTAGTTAGCATATCTGAATCCATTTTAGGACAATGACAATTGAATTGATTCAATTTCTTCTCGATGATTTTAAGTGAAAATGGAGTATGATTTTTCTTTTTAGGATGTTATTGGTAATAATATGCCATGTCCCTCAATTATATAAATTCTTTCCTTCTTTTTTTTTTTTTTTGCAATTGGGACCATAGAATACTACCATTAAGAAGACTATTTGAAAGCCAACCTCTTCAAAAAATGGACAGCAATGACAGACTGGAAGATTCTATTCACAGATTCCATGAAGGGATTTTTTTTGTCCTGCTGTAAACAACAAAGTACTACCATTTATTTTGTACTTTTTGTTTTGTATGTTTTCAAATATCAGAGATGTTCACACACAAGTGTATGGAATGTTGTTTTGTCCTATAAGGATTTCCTCCATTTGCCTTTTTTAAAATGGCAAGAATCAGTGGTAGAGTAATTTATTCCATTCCTTTGAAAATATTCACTTTTGTTTCCACAAAAATATTTTACAGAGAAATTTCAAAATGGGTAATTGTGTCCTTGGAAGTTGCAGGAAAACATCCCTCAGTGATGGAACAGCCTCTGACTTAGATGAGGGCACAAGAGCCCATTGTGATCACAATGGGCAACAGGAAGAGTTAGAGGAGTCACATTTTTTGGGAAGACATGAAAGAAAAGAAGATACACTGGAAAAATGGGTTTGTTTCCATTTCTTTATTTAAAGGCTCTTTGAAATCACTCCAGTCTGTGATATTGTCCCGTCAATGATTTCTGTTTGCCTTCATTTGAACAAAGAACTTCATTGAAAAGCTGTGTCTGATTGGCAATCTGATATTATCTATTTTGGTTTACAAAGTGTTTCTCCAGCTTTGACAGCCATAGTTCTTTCATTGGAAATACAGGCTCTTCTTGGTGGTAGGAACTTAGACATCATTAAATCGTGTTTCCCAAACTACAGTATTTCGAATACCATCTTTACTATTTTCTACGTATATGTATCACTTATAGATTATTTAACAATTTTTTACATATCAAATATTACTTAATTTGTTTTAAATAATAAAAATAAAAGGCATGAATTTACAAGTCTGCTTTTTTTATGTTATTCATAACACTGATTAAAATAAATACTTACAGAAATTTAAAATGTGTGTCTCTGTATCAGCTGATGTACACCAGTAATCTATGTAACCATGCTTTGGGAAACACTCTTCTAGCTCTTTCTTTGTCCTTTTGTCTATGAGGTTGTTGAGATCCAGAGAGATTAAGTGACTTGCCCAATGTTATAAGGCTTTAGTTGGCCAAATGGGGATAAGACTGGAGTCTGGGTCTTAAAGCATTGTCTACTAATACCATCATTCACAAGGCTGGTGAAGCTGAAAGGTCAACAAGGCTTTATCCATCTTAGTGTTCATGATTCCAATGTAACTTGGTTTCTCGACCTTACAATGGAAGATAATGGAAATTCAGAGAAAGAGATAGTGTGCTGATATGAGGACTGTCTTCAAGGTACACATACATACAACCAAAGTGAAATAAATATGGAGATAATTATCTGAGAAATCTAATTCATGTTGTATATCCTTTGTTCCAAGAAGAATTTGGCAGGTCTTATTTGAGACAGAAGCTGTCAGCCATACTGAGGAACTTTTTTTTGCCAAGATTGCTGACTGTAACAACTATCTGTACAGGCTTGCAGAGCAAAATGATGGTTTCATCTATATTCTATGATGTAGAAATTTGGGGTCTCAGCTCAAAATGGTGGCTAAGCATTTGAATAAAGATGAAATTTATTCTTAAGAAACGTTTTGGTGTTGATCAGAGGCGCATCTGTGGTCCACCTTTGAGTAGAGATGGGATTATTCTCTAATAAATAAGAATATAAGGTGGGCTTCTCACCTTTAACATCTGTTTTTCTCTTTTTCAAAACACCGGCATTTACTGTGTTTAAAGCTGATATCTCTCTCTTCAACAATCTACAGAATATCTCGCTCCATGCTTACTTCAGAGAGCTAAATGTTGAATTTAAGGCTGTCTAGCTCTTGACAAAACTCTGGTCAAGGTCATTTTTATTTGGAAATATAAGAGAAAAGGTAATTATTGTTCTGAATTTTAAAAAATTCTTTCTTTAGCAAGCTAGATAAACAGAAAAATTCACGACTGACCTACATTGACTTAACTCTTCTCAGCATTTATTGAAGTTCTTAATTATAATGTTTCTATATCTCCAATAAATCCACTGTTGAACATATTATTTGTGACAGAATTCAATATCCTTTCAACACATTTCCATGTTATAAATTCCTTTCAGAATTTGACAAGTCATGCTTCCCTCTCCAAATCTGTTATTATGAAAGTTCAGTGCTAAATGCAATGTTTAATTGGAGCAACCATAATATCATTTTACCCTTTACATAACTTTGAAATTTTATTCATTCTCCTTTATTTATATCTTTTGCCATAAGTTGCTCTATTTTCATAAATATGTGAGTAATACATTTTAAAACATTTTTTTGATTTTATGGTCAACTTTGTAATAATGGAAAAAGAATTGTTGCTGAAGTAACTGAATATGTTCATAAATTTCACTAGAAAAATTGCATAATTTCTTCCTTTTTGGACACTTGTTAATATAGATATATCCCCTTAAAACTGCTAGTTCTTCAAAAGTATTCTTTTATTGTTTGGTGTGGTGATTTACATATGGTAGCCATTCAGAAATACTGACTGATTATTCAAGGGAGGTCGGATTTTTTTAAAGTCTGGTTTACGAAAGTTCACAATTAAGGAGCACCACAGACATGTGGCAGACTTAATTTCACTCAAGCTGACACCCAAGACAGGTGACTTATTCAGACAGCAATTGACTTAGAATGGCTGTTTATTCTTCTTCTCGGATGATGTTAACCAGCAATTCCTCTGCCCTTTGATGTTAAACTTATGCCATTTCATTCTTCCTCGTATCCCTCATAACGGCTTTTGTCATTGTGTCCATGCCCTCATTCTTCTAGCCTGAGTCATGGTTTTTTGCTGGTGCGTAACCCTCTTTCTCCCCGTATCTGATGAGCATCACAAAGGCAATTGTCCCCGCTGAAGTTGTTACTATACCACTGTTTTCCTTAAAATGCGTTAATGATGATTTTCCCTCTTCCTGGGATGCTTGGCCGTGAGCAAATGCTCTGAGATCCTCGTCCTCTTGGGCCCAGTTCTAATTAATCAGTCAACAGACACATGTTAAGTATCCACTACATGCACAGTCTTTTACTAAGTGCCGTGGTTCCACTAGAAGAAATAGAAGATATGCTGTCAAAATAACTAATCTCTTTATGAATTCAAGCCTGAAGACTGAAGCAGAAAATTAGAGGTGGACATGAACAAGTAATATATTTCTTGCTGCCACTAATAAGCTCTGTGACCTTTAGCAAGTTTCCAGAACTCTCTGAGCTCAGCTGCCTCATCTATTAAAAAAGGATAGAAATAATATTTACATCTCAGGGCTATTTGTGGGGATTAAATGAAATGCTGCATGGAGGGGGATTATCACAGTACTTGTCCCATAGCTCCCTAAGTGTAAACTATTCCTATTGTTGGATTAGTTAGTATAATACAAAAAAGTAACTATATATCTATTCCAAGATAATGCAAAGAAACATAGGTTGTCTGTCTCTGCCTCTTCCTCTTCCTTCTGTCAGATTAACTTGTTTCCTCATGTTCATTCCTCTTTTATTTATTTATTTGCTTATTTTTGCTGAGGAAGATTAGCCCTGAGCTAACATCTGTGACAGTCTTCCACTACGTTGTACGTGGGTTGCTGCCACGGCACGGCTGGTGAACGGTGTAGGTCTGTGCCTGAGATCTGAACCTGCGAACCTGGGCCGCTGAGGTGGAACGTGTCAAACTTAACCGCTATGCCATGGGGCCAGCCCTCTCTTTTATTTACTTTTAACTATTTGTAATTATTTTCTGTGTTATTCTGAAAACAAGTTTTCTTAGTTTCATGTCAACTGTTTCCTTTCAGTCTTATAAAGCCTAGTTTGGAGGCTACCATGCTCAACCCTCACCATTAGTTTGGAGCCTGTCATTGACTGTTGCTAGGTGGGACAATTCTTTGCCCCCTTAGGTTTAAACAAGTGTCACTACAGAGATATATGCATATAATTGGGGATATTATATATATATATATAATACTGGCCAAAAGCCTCGGATAAAAGTACAGAGGCAAAGCATTTGTTAATGGTTTAACATAGAATTGCATATACTATCTAGCTCATAAACAAAATAACTTGCATTACAAATTTCTTTGTTTTGTATATTTTCACTTAGCGTCTTAGAAGGCTGAGAGAGAAAGTATTTCACTCATACCCTCCTTGACTAGGTTAATTATTACCAATTATATTCAAATATAAGCTTAGGTTCATATCAATAATTCAATGCCTGCATGTTCATCTCTATTACCCCAAATTTACTAATATTATCACAGTTTCATAACTTCCAACTTAAGAGTTGGAGTGAGGCTTCTGGTAGAATCTCAAAACATATACCATCAAGTCAGAATTGCAAAAACAGTACAGATTGAAACTACTCAAATGATATACATAAATCTCTTTATGACAAACTATAACCCTGTTCACTGAATTGGAATTTACTCTTATCAAATATTACTTCATGTAAGTGGGCTCTTGGCTGGGGCCCAGAAACATTTGTGTTACGGGGAGATAGACATTCACTGTAGTGGGACCCACTAACAAATTTGATTTGAAATATTCATCTTATGTGTGCTGTAAACCACAATGCCTTATTTACACCGTGATACCAGGCTCAGCTAAAATACAGGTTCTACTGTGCCTGAAAGTAAAAGTTTTCTAATATTCCACAGCTCTAATGAAGCTTATCCTTTCGGACCCAAGAGTGCACAGAACCCACCATATGTGATTGGGAACTAAGGAAGAAATTTGGAGTGGCTAAGGACTGATAGAAACTGATAAAAAAAAAAAAGCATAAGGGCTTTTTGAAATGAGGATACTAATAGATAGTAACCAAATGTTTGATGCTTTGAAGCTGTGAACTGTAGGATCATGGAGATATTTAAAAATATTCTGTTCTTCGAAGATGAATACCTAGGCAGAAGAGATGTCTCTTACCATTTCTGAGGTACATGCCTGAATCGATCCATAAAATGTGAGGTGTCTACATGAAGAGGAACTTGATGCTGGGGCTTTTCAATTGTCTGCTCTTGATAACAGGATAAATATTCTAGGGCCTTTCTCCCCAAATCCCAAGGTCATGGAGCCCAACTCAGTTTTGTTTACCACACCAGGAACTTGAATGCCTTCCGTTGCTGGTTAGTTTCCATTTCCCCTCCACAGTTCCTTTCTACCTTGTCATCTGTGCAGGAAAGCTGATCTGAATGGGCCATATGCTCTGGTTTGCTTGGGATAATCCTAGTTGACATGAGCCTCCTGGTCAGTATAGCATTTTTCTCAGAATGTTCACTTTTCAAAAGGTAGCCTTTTAATTTTTGGAGTAGTTTTAGGTTCACAGAAAATTGAGAGGAAGGTACAGAGATTTCCTGTATACCCTCCGGCCCTACACATGCATAGTCTCCCCCATTATCAGCATCCTCCACCAGAATGTACATTTGTTATGACTGATGAACCTATATTAACACATCATATGACCCAAAGTCCATAGTTTACATCAGGGTTCACTCAGATGTTGTATATTCTATAGGTTTGGATAAATGTATAGCCACATGTATCCAGGATTACAGTTCCATACAGAACAGTCTCACTGCCCTAAAAATCCTCTATGTTCCTCTACCAATTCGTCCCCGCCTCTGCCCTAACCTTTGGCAACCACTAATCTTTTTACCGTCTCCACAGTTTTGTCTTTTCCAGAATCTCATATAGTTGAAATCATACTGTATGTAGCCTTTTAAGATTGACTTCTTTCACTTAGTAATATACATTTAAGGTGTCTCCATGTCTTTTTGTGGCTTGATAGCTCTTTCTTTTTTTTTTTGGTGAGGAAGAAGGGCCCTGAGCTAACATCTGTTGCCAATCTTCCTCTTTTTGCTTGAGGAAGATCATTCCTGAGCTAACAGCTGTGCCAGTCTCTGTCTATTTGGCATGTGGGCCGCTGCCACAGTATGGCTGGTTGAGTGGTGTGTAGGTCTGTGCCCGTGATCTGAACCTGCAAACCCCAGGCTGCTGAAGCAGCCTGCTCAAATTTAACCACTATGCCACTGGGCTGGCCCCTAGCTCTTTCTTTTTAGTGCTGAATAATATTCCATGGTCTGGATGTATCATAGTTCATTTATCCATTCACCTACTGAAGGGTATCTTGGTTGCTTCTAGTCTTGGCAATTATGAATAAAGCTGCCAAAAACATCTGTGTGCAGGTTTTGGTGTGGACGTACGTTTCTAGCTCCTTTAGGCATACCAAGGAGTGTGATTGCCAGATTGTATGGTAAGAGTATGTTTAGTGCTGGAATGTTCACTTTTTGATGACATGAAATTATCAATAGTTGTATTAATATGTCAGGTGGGTTTGCCTTTCCAGCTTCTGTAGTCTTGTCTAGCATTGTGGGAGAAGCATGTGCAGAGAGCAAAGTTCTGACTTTACTATATGGTTACATTTGAAAGATGACTAGTGATAAACAGCCTCTTTCCCAACCCTTTCCAGGTATAATCTAACAAGCACCTCCCTTTCAAGAACACGCAGGTTGCTCACTGGTTTAACAAAGTGCACGATGACACGAGTGGCTAGGGAGAGCTAATTCCTGTTTTCAGGTGATGATGGGAGTGTGTGATGCTGCTGCCCTACCAGTCACTGGGTGCACCAGACACTTGTGCTCTGGTGTCAGTCGCAGCCTGCAGGATATGCAGTCTGACGGGGTAGGAGGAAAATGTGGGTGAGGTGCGTGTGAAATATGCATACGTGAAATGCCTGGGGGAAACCGAGGTGGAGCAGTTTTGCCATAGAGTATATAGTGTAGTAGGGGCTTTCTTGCTACATGGGTCTCATCATTTACTGTATGGCATAAAAATCTACAGCGGTTATACTTGTTTGCAGTAATTACAGTTAATTTCAACACCTCCTTTAACTCTCAAAAGTGTCCCAGTTTGGAACTTAATTTGTATGGGAACACTTTACATAGATTCCATCAACAGCATCCCATACCCCCTGGCTTCCAGGTAGGTTGAGCCTTTGGGAAGCCCCAGGAGGGGATATAAGGGTGTGATATTGTGATTTATAATAAGAAATATATATTTGATTTTCCATCCCATTTCTGGCACAGAGCTCTTAAAACCCTTGGAATTTCCTAAGTTATGAGAGTGATAAAGGAGTCTTTTGTTATGCTAATGAGGTGACTTTTGGATCTCAGCTAAGGACAGAGGCTGGTTTCCGGGGAAACTAACCATATGATTAGAGGATTGGAAATTTCAGTCCCACCCCCCAGCCTCCTGGGAGTGGAAGGGGCTGGAGATTGAGTTCAATCACTAATGGCCAATGGTTTAATCAATCATGCCTATGTAATGAAGCTCCATAAAAACCCAAAAGGAGGGGGTTCAGAGAGCTTCTAGACTGGTGAACATGTGCAGATTTGGGGAGAGCGATGTGCTTGGAGAAGGCAAGGAAGCTCTGCACATTTTCCATGCCCTATGCATCTCTTCTACCTGGTTGTTCCTGAGTTATTTCCTTGTATAATAAATTGGTAATCTAGTGAGTAAAATGTTTCACAGCTAGAGTGCTGTGAGCCTCTCTAGCAAATTAATCTAACCCAAGGAGGGGGTCATTGGAACCTCTGATCTATATCCTATTGGTCAGAAGCATAGGTAATAACCTGGGTTTGCAACTGGCATGGGAGGGGAAGGGAGGAGGCAGTCTTGTGTGAGTGAGCCCTTAACATGTGGGATCTGACACTCTCTCCAGGTAGAGAGTGTCAGAAGTGAGTTGAATTGTAGGACACCCAGCTGGTGTCCAGAGAATTGCTTGGTGGTATGGAGGAAACCCTGCTCCACGTTGGAAATTGGTTCCAGAACCCCTTTAAAGGGGAAAGGAGTGTTTATTCCCCTTGATCCTACCTGGCATAGTTGCCTTGAACTGGTTATGCCCTTTCACCCAAGGCCATTGCTCTTCTCAAGGCAGCTGACTCTTTCCCTCTGAGTTCTGTTAACTGCTTCTTTCTCTTTGGGACCTTGGAGTGAACACAGCTCAGCTGTAAGTAAGCCGCCCTGGTTGCTGCACTGACCCTTGTGTTTCTCCTACCCTGCACCTTTGTAAATAGTCCCTTTGTAACTAATCCTTTCCCATATAATCCTATTTTAAGTGTGCCTTCTCTTTCTATTGGAGCAGTGATTGGTACACCTCTACTCCTTCTTTGAGTGTGCGTGGAAATCCCATTGCTCTTCCTGCCTCCCTCTCTCTGTGTGGGAGGTTATGTAGGGCATAGATTGTAATAAGTGGAAATGTCTTAAGAAGCACTGGTGTACCTTTAAACCTATCTTAACTCCCAGAAAATTGCATTTCAAAATGAGTTAGTGAATTCTGAGCCTTCTGTGAGATGAAATTTGTGGTACTGACACATTTCCAACTTATGCTAAAGGAAAAAAGATTAGAATCATTGAGTATATGGAAGATTACGTAATAGTATTGGCAATTAGCCACATTTTTGTTTGTAAACATAGATGGAAGGAAAATTAACTAGCAAGTATGAAAACATGAGTGTCCAGATTGAATTGCTTCAATACTAATTTTCTATAGAAAATTCGATAAATATATGTGCACATTAGCCACAAAAGTAAAGGCTTTGTAGACATGGCATGGTCAACTGAAATTTACATACGGCTTTAGAAGTTAGATAAAATTTTGACTCCATCGTTAACTAAATATTTTGCAAAATATATTATCAAAAAATATTTATCAAAGGCTGAGTAGAAGATAGGAGATAAGGAGAAAAGGCAATGATTTAGAGTTCTAGGGGAAAAGACAAGGATGAAATGACAGTGTTCAGCACTCTTTTGACCAATGTCACTAAGGAGCTAATGCTCACATCTATCCTGGGCTGTGTATAGTGGCGGGAGGAATATGGCAGAGTGGGGAGGGCCTGGATTAAAGATGCTGGGAGGGGTCAAACAGGGAAAGAGAGTACAGAAAAAAGGGGAGACATGAATCAGGACCATTAAAATGCCTGCATTTACAAGAGCTGGGAGAAGTTGAGGGGAATGGAAAGAGGGTTGAGAAAGGAAAGTCAGAGAGATAAGCTGTGGTGGAGAGAGAGTCAAGTTATAGTAGTAAGCAGGAGGGGTCAGCATTTTGTGAATAACTAGATAAAGTAATGGTAGAATGCTTCAATGACATGGGAAATAGGCAACACTTAGTAAGAGGTGACACTTACCGAGTGCTTACTCTATGCTAGGCACTTTTCTAAGCACTTGGCACATATTAACTGATATAATATTAATAACTACCCTAAGAAGGGGGTCCTGTCACTATTCTATTTTATATATGAGGAAACCAAGTCCCATAGATATCAGGTAACTTACTTGCCCAAGGTCTCAGAATTTATGAATGGTCAAACCAAGAATTGAACCCGGGATTTTAACCCAGATTAAGTCCACGTTCTTAACCTCTATACTACACAGCTTCTCTTGGACTGGCACATTCCTTTTTCTGTAAGTATGTAGATAACAATAGGAAAAAAAGGGAAATTAGAAACCAGTGATATTGGTATTGTTTTTAATTACTGGGAAACAAAAACCTAATTGGAATGTGGGCTTAAAGGAGTAATTGAACAGCGATCATCCTTGAGATGCCTAATGGGTGGGAGCCACAAATTTTAAAGGAGCTGAGAACTTTAACACAAAGGAAGCCCTGGCACATTTTCTTTTTCTACTTGTAGGTCTGAGCTGGCTGCCCCTTTCCCCTCTTTCTTCTCAATCAGACATTGCTGGCTAAGAGTACACTTATTAGAGTGAAAGGAGAAATCACTTAAATTTTATGACCGCACTAGAAAATGTGTATACACTTTCGCGAGACAGATTGAATGCTGTACACTTTAGCCTCGTGTAATGTCTCTCCTCCAGAAAAACACAACTGAGTGAGGCTCACTCCAGAGCTGGGCGCTGACAAGGAGCACTTCAAATGGAGTGAGCTTTCACAGATCTGGATTTTCTCATCAATCGGCAGTGATGCTGAAGGGCCGATTATACATATAATGAGTGTATCTTTCAGAAAGATCAAAAGTAATTGATTTAGTGGCTGTTTCATTTATAAAACTGTTTATGATTATGAACACATCAGCAAAATAAAAAACACCCCAAAAAAGTGAAAGTAATGTAGGAAGCACGTATAGACGCCTGACCCTAAAGAGTAACTGCAGTATAACCGAGATCCCATTTTTCTCCCAGTGACGAAGAATGCTTGCAAAACGTCATGTTCTCCACACTTCTCTTTTTCCCCCAACCCACTCCTTCTAGTAGCTTCCCCTGACCATTGTTTAATTCTGTGACTTTATTATTAGAGTTGACAAAAAGTTAGTTTGGGTTTTAAACAATCAAATTGGCACTATGTCTACTGATTTCTAGTTCTAAAAATCAACAAGATGCTGTTTTATCATCTTAAACCTTTTCCTGGTCTCCATTTGGAATATCTGGCCTCATTGTGACTTCTGCTATCCAGGAAATGGGTTGAAAACTTGCCCTATCAATTCTTTACTTTGAGAATTTAGGCTCCTCGAGGTCACTGTAATCTTTGTATTGGGTGCAACTTTGTCCAATTATCTATTTTTCTGTAATTAACAAAAGAAAATACTTGGGATTTATACCAAAAAAAATATGAAAACAATGTCATTTTTTTCCCCTTTTGGGGATTACAATATAGCAGGATCCCAAACCCACAAAACTGATATTATCCCAGTTACTTAACATGCAAAATCTAGTACTAGGAAAGGGTCATACATTTTAACAATATTAAGGATTATTAATTTAAGTACTAAACAGGGAAACAGTCAGTAAAGAAACTAGAGACAATAAAGTGATTCCAGAGCAAGAGATCTAAGCAGTTTGGTGCATTTTGGTAGCAAAGAGAATGCTCCCTCGGTAATGAGGTTGTCTCCTCTTTCCAATTAGCCACTGTCTTTTCTATAGGAAGTTAACCGTTCTATGACCCCAGAGAGATGAGGGTAGTTCATCCAGTTCTCAGGGACACTAGATGGTTTTCTGATATTTCTATCATTTTTTTATAAGAAACTTGCATACTTTTAAAGTTGGCTATTTGCAGGCTCTTCTGTTAACGATTCGCATCAAACCCACATGGCCCAGATGAGGGAGGTGACCTACTTTGAAATGTTTTTTATAGGGATTCAGTAAATGTGCTACATTCTCTGGTAAGCCTATTTTTAATTCCCACAACTCTTTTATTCAGTATTTGGGTTAAAATTCCATTAACAAATGGTACTTTTCCACATATTCTCCACTCTGGGAAACTTGAGTACTAGAAAATTAAAGATTTATTGAAGTGGGCCTGAAAAATATATCTATTCAAATGTGTTATTTACATTGGAGTTTTGACCATGCATTTTTTTTCAAGCGCTATAGTAAAATTTCTTTTATAATGAGAAAAATTCTAAATAAAAAATAAATCAAAATTGCTTTTATTAAACGCTTAGTTTGTTAATCAAAGCATTTGAGATATCATCTACTGGCTGTTTTAACTGGTGGTCATTGCTGTTGAATACCCTTGACTATTTTGACTTTGAAAGACAACCATATGTCTAGATCTAGTGGCCTCAAGAAAGTTAGTTAAAAACTTTAGATCACAGTTTTTCTTTGTTGTAAAGTGTTAGCCTATCTTTAAAGTTCCAAACTTTAAATAATTCTTAGTTTGTGCTGAAATGTATGAGTTTCTCTTGGAATGTCTGTCAGCAAAAAACTTGGCCAAACTGAAACCATATGAGTTCTGGGAAGTAATATTTCTTTACTGCATAGACGTGCCATTACCCATAGAGTTTACTGTGATGGTTTTAATATATGTCCACACATTCTTTGACACTCCTTCCTTTAAAAAGTAGAGGATTTGCCTCCCTAATAGAGAATGTGACACTGTGTGACTTCTGACATTGTGTCATAAAAGGCATTGCAGCTGCCTCCTTGCTCACTCTTTTGGAGGGTTTGCATTGGCATAAGCTGGCTCCAATGTCATGAGGACACTCAAGTCACCCTACGTGGTTCACATGGGAAGGAACCGAGGCCTCCCGCCAACAGTCACGTGAATGAGCCACATTGGAAACAGACCCTCCAGTCCTCGTCACGCCCTCAGAAGTCTTGACAACAACCTCACGAGAGATGCTAAGTTAGAACCACCCAGCCAAGCTGCCCCTGACTTTCTGACCCACAGAAACTGTGTGAAATTAGAAATATTCATTGTTATTTTAAGTTACTAAATTTTCGGGTAATTCATTATGCAGCAATAAATAACTGATATATTTACCCATATGTTTAAATGAGGACCTTGCAACTATTTTTTGTACAAATTTCAAAACTATAGCTAAACTAAAATTCCTCTTATTTCCTAGGGAACTAAGTTTTTAAAAGTTCCTTTAAAAGACTGTTTCATGTTCAAGGCCATGAATTCACCCCTAATATGAAGAATCACAAATTTCCTCTGCCACAATTAAGGAGCATTTTCTTTGGCGGCAGACCTAATGAAAACAAGCAGAAAGCTGGCCTCTGTTTTGATTATTATTCTCTTTCATCTTCCTTTACAGTTAAGCATTCTGTTTGGGTTGATGGTCATCATTTATTAATTTATATTTATTGAGCTCCCCACAATCCGAACTATACACAGTGTAACAAAAATTTATTTTTACCATTAAGAAACTTAGACTTTTCAACAAAGAGCGATGTGAGCATACACAGTCAGGCATGTGGTGTTCATATCATGTTGACGTATACACAGAGACAAGGCAGTGCGGCTCAATGAATACCTTACTGTTATTGAGCATTTTTATATACAGTGTATTATTTAATCCTCACAGTAATCCTATGAGGCATAAAATAAGCATTTCACTAGTTGGTGGTATTATTTCTTTTGAAAATAAATATTTTCCTGATTATAAATATATTTTAGAGACTTTGAAAATATGGAAAGATACACTAGTGCAGTGTTAGTGTGAATGGATGAGGCAAGCTGGCTTATGAGTTATATGAGATAGTTAATGTGTCTCGATGCATCGATTTCATGGCTTCATTAGAGTCTGTCAGCAGGGGCCATTGAGCATAGTCAGGACAAGTCTGTTACTTGAGAACTTCTAATATAGAGTCTGAAAAATCAGACTGGGTTTTTTTTTTTCCTTTTGAGTCGCATCAGAGAGAGATCTGGCCTTGTTTTTTAAACTTTTGTTGTTGCTATTCTCTCTCAAATGTGCTAACAAGGCGACTCTCAGAAACACCCTCGAGAGCAAACTGAAGATTTTTAGGAGCTCCTTTTATTGAGGAACACGTAGGAGACGCCTCACCAGGGCAATTCCTTAAAAGAGACTTTAAAACAAGCTCTAACTTTATCAATAGGAGACACTTCCTTTTTCTTTTCTGTGTTAATCTGCACAAGCCCTTAGCTTCCACACCAAATTCAAACCATGTACTTTTACTTATGCAGTGAAAAATAGATTTTTTTCACATTAGAATCTTATTGCATATCAAACTTTTGCAAAGTCTTTACTAAACTTGAACATTTGCAATTTAAACCAACCAAAATGCAGTGACAATTGTGTTTTCCTTGATAAATCTCAAAGGCATTATGTTGTTTGTGTGTTTGTTTATATGTATATATTTTTAAGGCAACTATTAGAGTATCAATTAGTCTTTTGACAATACTTTGGTGATGCTGTGTAAAGATTATTTACCATAAGGTAATCCAAGCGATTGTTTGACTTGTTTAAACACTAAATGCTAAAAAATGTTTTGAGTTTCTCGAAATTACACAGGCATATAAATGAACTGTGTAGAAAACAGACGTAACAAAGGTACTGGGAGTGAGGATCAAAACAGAGATGTTCTTTTTTAGAATCCTGTAACTTATGGCAATTATTTCATAAAAGAGCTGGAAAAAAGCAGCAAGGAAAGAGAAATCTCAGAAGTTAATCCGTCTTGGGTTTTTGCTTAGATAGTTTGTTTAGAGCCTTGAAAAGAAGTAGAAGTGAGACTAACGAGCCTCTGGCTCCCAGACCAAAGCCAGTCCCTTGAGGAGACTGCTGGAGTATTGCACGTGTGGCAAGAAGGGATAACATGATACACAGAAACAATTCTTTTCTTGCTTCCAATAGTCATGCTAAATTGCACAATACTTCCACAACACTTCTCAAACAATTACACATATTCTGGGACAATAATTTTATACATAAGCAGAGAAAAATCTCAGAAGGCCATAAATGTCCCTCTGCTACATAAAAGGAGGTTGACGAATGGGTGGCTTCAGAGCCCTGATCATAAGGGAGAGACATAAATGAAGCCGACGATCAGTGAACAATCCCCAGGAAATGATTGGTCTTGTATGTGAAGACAAACAGCTGCTGGAGCTTTCTGGAAAACGCTATAGAGATTTAAGAATTCATAGAAAAAGAACTTCTGGCACTATCACGGATGAAGGTCAAGATTAATATTCTCTGGGAAAACTGGACACTAAAGGAAAAGATTGTCTTCTTGCAGCATATTTTAAAGCTGGCAGTGGTTTATATTTATTCCAAATTAAAGAAAATGGCTCTATCAACCACTCACTCAATATACACCAAAGACTGAGTATTGCAAGGCAAACAACAGGATATTAAAAATCATGAAGTACAATTCCTAGTCTCAATGAACTTGAGGTGTAAGAGAGACAAAAAGACATCCACATGCAAATTTCACTCATGATTCCAGAGAGAAACTGGGAGGTGATGTTTGGTAGTAAGAGTCTATCTTTTTATTTAAGGAAGTCTTGCACTTAAACCATGGTTCAATGAGTATCAGCTGACCTCTACTCAGAGTTGGGGATGTAATGTAGTAGAAAACCCAGAGGCTCACAATAAAAGTACACACAATTGTGTACATAATCTTGCGATTCACAACTGAAAGGCCGCCTACCATTTTCCCCACCCTACCTGAAGCCACCTTATCAAGTTGGACAAGCACCATTGGCCCCCAATGTCTTTCCTCCACTAGGCCCACCAAAAGAGCCTGACAAATCAGGTATGACTAAGTAATCAAAAAGGTAAAACTGGGACTTGCCAGCATGACCATCTCCGATTACCTAGATCAGTGGTTCCCAAACCTATTGTGCATCAGAATCACCTGCTGGGGCCTGCTTCCAGAGTTTTTGGATGCAGTAGGTCTAGAGTGGGGCTCTAGAATTGCTTTAAGTTTCCAGGTGATGCCACTGCTGCTGCTCCAGGAAGCCTCATAGATGAGGGCTCATAGTGTGAGACTGTGACCTGGGGAGGAAGTGGGCCTGGGCCTGGAGGCCAGTATTATCAACCAAGTCAAGAAGGGGCCAGCAGAGCAAACTGACCAGGACCAGTCAGAGAAGAAAGAGAAAAACCAGAAGAGTGTGATGTCCTAGAAGCTGACCGAGGGGCCAGCCCTGTGGCTGAGGGGTTAAGTTTGTGCGCTCTGCTTTGGCGGCCCAGGGTTTTGCTGGTTTGGATCCTGGGTGCCGACATTGCACCACTCATCAGGCCATGTTGAGGCAGCGTCCCACATAGCACAACTAGAAGGACCTACAGCTGGAAAATACGATTATATACTGGGTGGCTTTGGGGAGCAGAAGGAGAAGAGAAAAAAAAAGAAGATTGGCAACAGATGTTAGCTCAGGTGCCAATCTTTAAAAAAAAATCAAAGCTGAAAGCAGTGACTTTTTTTTTTTTTTTTGTGAGGAGGATTGGCCCTAAGCGAACATCTGTTGCCAATCCTCTTCTTTTTGCTTGAGGAAGATGGCTCCTGAGCTAACATCTGTGCCAATCTCCCTGTATTTTGGCTTTACCAGTGGTGTGTAGGTCTGTGCCCGGGATCCAAACCCGTGAAGCCCAGGACTGCCAAAGCAGAGCATGTGAACTTAACCACTGTGCCATCTGGCTGGCCCCAAGAAGCAACATTTTTGAAATGGGAAGGGCAGTCTGGAGGTGGGAGTGTTGCTGAGATCATGATGAGAGGAGATGGAAAGTGTGGTAATTTGATCTCGCAACACAGAAGTTGAGGAAGTCCCTGAAAACATCAGCAAGGATAGATGTGGAAACCTGGTGGAGAGAGGAAGCTGGATTAGAGAGAGCGGAAGAGTGAGTGGGAGGGGAGGAAGCTAACACATTTATTTACTGAATTGTCAATCCAGACATTGATTCATCCAATTCAGTTTTAAACAAATATTACGTGAGACACAAGTCAGCCCTGGAGAGAAGATGAAGAATCAGGTTCTTGCCTTGAAGTGGCTCATTACAACCTAGATGGGGAGACAAATAAGTCAATACCTTCTTTCCTTCCTCTCCTCAGACTTTCCTCAGCTGAGTGTTACTTTCTGGAGTTGTGACTATTTGCCAGTCTCACAGAGCTTCTCAACTTTTTCATGTCAAGACACAAACACAAAATGATAATTTTGGTACAGATCATTGGGCTGACTAGATGGGCTACTCAAGCCTGGAGCTGTGTCCTAGAAAAACACATCACTGTCCGTGGCTCCAGCCTGTGTGATAAATAGAATCCTAGTCATCCCCAGACTGGTTCAATCTGTCATCGCCTCAGCCTAGGTATGCTCGGTTCTAGTCATATCTGGGCTCTTCCCATCAAAACTAGAGTTTGAGAGGCCTAGAGGAAAGAAGACACTTCCAGAGATAATGATTTTTCTACTGAATTTTGGGGTGGCCTGGCTTTTGGGTATTTTTTTTTACCCTTCATATGTTTTATGATTAGGTAATATTACCACTACCAATGTAGAATTTACGCGATATATATTATTATTTAAAAATCCTTTAACATATCCTTGCTGTATATTTATAAGGTCATGTCTTATTTCTCCAACTAAACTCTAAGATCCTTCAGGACTGTAGCTATGAACACAGTTTCTTTCTTTTTATCCTGCCTATGCCAGTGTACTATCTTTCATGTCGTAGGTAATTCTCATCGATGGATACATACACAGGTGTGTGAAGTCCGCATTCGATGCCCTGGCTTTGTTTGGAGTACCAGAGAAAGGAATACTGCTTTATTATCTAATGTTTAAAATCAAGCCTGATTTTTGACTTTGGCTGGTAGACTCATCTGATATTAAAAGAACCCAGAAAAATCTGACTGAGGTGGAGTTTTAGCAGACTATGTACACGTACTTTTTGTATTGATTATTAGATATTGAAATCAATACTGGTGAACTTTTGACTGAACACAAAGCTCTACTTTGCTAAAATAGAGTTGGTTCTGGGCCTCTTTTTCCACACCACCCTCTTTTAGTGGAATCTCGCATATTCTGTGAGCTCTGAGCAAACAAATATAGATAACAGTTTTGAGGCCAACACATTCAAACCTGTCACCAGCTACCTTTCTCTATGCCTCCTTTGCCAACAGGGTCCTTCCTATTGTGTGGCCATGATACTTTTGCATCATGTTTCCAGGCCCCAGATCTCAGGTGTGCGACAACACATGGGGAGAGGGGACGAGGTGACTGTCTAGTCACGGGTTAGGATTACATAAATCTGTCTTTCCTCATAACTCGCCTTTTTATTTTTGTTTTCTTTGCTGGCTTAACTTTTCTCCAGACTCTCTGTGGCAAAACTGGCAGAAAACAACTATTTAAAATGACTTTCCTCACAAGGACGGCGTCATGAGCATAATAGGTCAGTCTCATGGGTAGGGTTTCCTCCCTCTAAAAAATGTTTACACACTTGAAATTAGGTTAAAATAAACATCAAGGATAGATATGAAAAGGAAAAAAGATAAAGCAAAGAATATGCCCCAAAAGGCTTAAAGTAAGCCTCAAGGATTGTGAGCCAGTAGGAGCAAAGCTAGCTCACTCATTTATGACTCACTTGAGTCAGGTTTCTCTGGAGGTTTCGGTTGTTTCCTGGCTGCTATTAAACCAGCTTCCTAGTAAACAGGTTCTCACATTGATTATGCTGGAAAATTCTGTGGATTGATGTTTGCAAATAAGCCCAAACTTTTAAATTTACTGTTTTTGAAATTTGTATTATTTTATAAGTACCAAATTGGCCACCTTAGTTTTTCTCTTGCAGCTTCCTCTCCATCAATGTGATGGTGGATCCCACAGTAACACGGGGGGCTTACAGAATACTCAGGAAGTTCAATGCCTCTGGGGCCCCATATTTTAGGGCCTAACAAGTACATGCATACTTTAGTTTTAGCTTAAAGTATTTATATTTATAAGCAACAGAAGATAACCCCACTGGCACTTACTTCTCTGAGTTGACCCTAATTCTGAAGCATAATTTTTAACAAAAATGACTTTTATTGCAACACAAAAATAAATCCCTCTCTGTACAATTAAGCTCAGGCCTTGTGAGTGATAGTTACCTCATTAAAACGACACTTTCTTTGTGCCGGCCCAGTGGCATAGTGGTTAAGTTCACCTGTTCTGCTTTGGCGGCCGGGGGTTCATGGGTTTGGATCCCAGGAGTGGACCCACACACCATTCATCAAGCCATGTTGTGGAGGTGTCCCACATACAACATAGAGGAAGATTCGCATGGATGTTGGCTCAGGGACAATCTTCCTCAACCCCATCGCCAAAAAAGACACTTTCTTTGCTTTGTGTGTGGAAAATAATGATGGATAGGAGACAATGTGATTTTCTCTTAGGTGGCAATTCCAGTCTGTAGAATTCTTCTTGTTCAGAGATCTGAGGTCATGAAGTCATGGCCTAGGTGTATAAAGAACAAACTCTAAGCCTAGCAGTATTTTGATAAGTCTGGTTCAGTAAAAGGAAATACTCCAAAGAAGACTGAGAATAAAGAGCGTCCAGACTGAGAACTTCTTGTTCTGAGGGTACATATTGATTTGTTACAACAGCTATTGCAATGGACGGACAAGAAGGGGAAAGAAATCAATATCCCTGATTTTGTCACACAGCTGAAATCTGTTCACTATACAATGTCTTCAAATTTAAAATGTCTACGTTCTAACTTAGAAATGATGCAGATAGAAACATCAAAAAACAACCCCACCCCCCCAAAGAACTTTATATAAACACTAAAACTCAGGATGTTCTGGTTTCTGTTTAAAAATACAACCTATTTTTTGAAATTTCTAAGATTTCAGAAGCACAAATATTTTCACATACCAAAAAGATGCCAATATTGATATTGGCATCAAGTCAGGCCTTGCTCCTTACTTTAAGTGGCTTTCATGTTATCCTTTCCGTGCTTTATTCCTTTTTGCTAGGCCGTTCCTTGACATAACACATTGAGAATGTGACCACAGGACAATGTGTGTAACTTCTGAGGATGGAGACTACAACCCTGTTAGGGTGACTTCAGCCTTCGCAAAGCAACAACGAAATTTTATTAAACCAATGAATTAGCTTCGGTATTTTTAATGACCTCTAAATCACACACAGTAAAACCTTGATGGACCAGAATATTTTGGAAATGGAACATAAATTGCATTTTCTCCTTAATGCTGCTTTACATTTTAAAAAGAAAAAGTTTATTTCAACCACTGTTGAAAATCGTTGTAAAGTGCATTAGGACATTTTCCTGCCTTAGCAAATAAAGCATAACGAACGCAATGCAATCTTTCTTTAAAGACTGTGGTTCCTGCAGTGCCTCCAGCTTCTAATCATCTGAGCTGCATTCCCCACCCTCTAGTTTCGAGAAGTACACGCGAGGGTCAGAGTACACACAGCAAACCCCAGAAGCTACATCTTGTTGGGTTTGCCTTTTTTCGGAGAAGTAAATTATAGGTTACATGATTAACCCATCAATTAATACAGGTTAATCGATATTTTAGAGAATTAAGATAGTTTACTTGGAACGATATATTTAAATATGATTTTTTTCTGAACTACACTGAGTCTTGAATGAAATGGATGGGTAACAGTGATTTTGCGATTCTAGAATCTCCTGTCCAGAAGTTTACAAAAATGAGATCTCTATTTATCCTCCCTGAAGGAAGAGGAATGGATTAAATCACCTCTGTGGAATTTCTACCACACTGTGATTCTAGAAAAGCGATTTGATATCTAAAAAAAAGTTATTTAAGTAAAATAAATAACTGAAATTTTTTTTTTTTTTGCTGAGGAAGATTCACCCTAAGCTAACACCTGTTACCAATCTTCCCCTTTTTTTTGCTTGAGGAAGATTACCCTAAGATAACATCTGTGCCAGTCTTCCTCCATTTTGTATGTGGGTCACCGCCACGGCATGGCTGACCAGTGGTGTATGTCCACACCTGGGGATCTGAACCTGTGAACCTGGGCCACAGTAGAGAATGCTGAACTTAACCACCATGCCGTGGGGCTGACCTCTAATTTAATTCTTTTAAAAAGAGAATAGTACTTTTCATCTAGCCCTTATTACTACTTCATATATAACTTTTTAAAATGATTTTTTGTTGTCTGTCTTATTAGTAAATGCATGAAAAATTCTTGTAAAAATATCTTTTCCTTACCTATATTATAGAAGTTTTTCTTTGAGATGCAGAATAAAAATTTTCTCAGACTCAAACTTCTCTAAGGGGGCATTCAGAGCTGCATTGGGAAATGGCGCTCCAACTTGTCACAGAGTCCTTCGTACCTTCTCATCCCCCATTTAAAACATGGCTTTATTTAGAATATACAAAACAAATGCACAGCAACCCAAACTATATGTGAGTTCCTAAAGGGTTCAGAATGACTCCTCCTCCTTCATTACCTAACGTCAATTTATCAGCTATCTACAAACATACTCATTTTATTAGGCTCTACATTAAAGGAGGAAATTCAATTATAAGATCTTAGCAAGCCCAGAGTTAGTCAGACACAAACATTTTCCGGGTATCTTCTCTGTGGGCCAGGTCCTCGTTCCAGTACTAGGAAAACAGTGATGAACCGAACCGGAAATGCACCTCTTCTCATGGAGCTAACGTCCCAGTAAGGGAGATTGACTAACAATACTGAAAACACATAGGTTTATGTCATATTCAGATAAACATGAGGAAGAAGACAGAATAAGTCCGTGTGGTTTCGAGTGCCCGAGGCCTAGTGAGAGGATGGAAGGCGGCTTTAGCCAAGATACTTAGGGAAGCTGGCTCCCACGGAGGTGGCTGCAACCCGAGGACTGAGGAGACAGTCTTGCACAGACCGGGGGGGGGGGGGGGGGGGGGGGGGGGGGGGGGAGGGGAGGCAGCCCCAGCTGCAAGAGCAAAGCCTTTGGAATGGAAAGGAGCTTGGTGTGCTCAAAGGACAGAGGTCAGGCTAGAGTCGCTGTGGCATAGTGAAAGACAGGGGAGAATGGAGAGAAAAGAGGTCAGGGAGCAGGGCACACACCAGAGCTTCTAAACCCTTGTAGGAATTTCATGCTGGTTACAATGGGAAGCAGCTGGGAGGTTTTAAGCAGGAAGAGTGGTTTGATCTGATTAGTGCTTGGAAAGATCCCTCTGTGCAGAGGATAGGCTGCAGGGGCAGGAGAGGAGGCAGGAGACCGGTTGGGATACTGGGAAACCATGATGACTTGAACTGGGGTTCTGGGAGACAAACATCAATTGTCTCTGGCCAAGGATAAGGAAAGGGAAAACACAGGAGACTTTTGTAGGCAAAGCGGCAGGGCTTACTGACGCGTGGATGGATGGCTCATTTGAAGGAAGGAGGAAGATCAAAGATTGCTTCTGGGTATTTGGCCTGGGATACTGGCTGGAAACCTGAGCGTGTGGGGGAGTAGAAACCAATTGTCCTGCTTTTGTCATGTTAAGCATGAGATGCTTGTTAGATATCCAAATGGAGACAAGTCAGAATGATAGCTATGATTTCTCAGTACCTACTACATGCCAGACACTGCTCTAAGCCTTTTAGGTGCAAAAGCTAACTTACTTCTTTCATCTATAGCTGGCAGTAGGGACTACTATTATGATGGCTAAGGTCATGACGAATGGCATAGTCTGAATCAGTCCACAGGAAACCTGGCTCAGGGGCCCTAGCTGGTCATCAGTGTGCTAAGCTGAAGGAGGAGAGAGCAGTCTGGGCTTAGGGGAGAGATCCAAGCTTTACATACACATTTTAGAGTCATCACCCTACAGGGTGTTTTGAAACCATGGGACAGCATGACATCTTCCAGAGAAAGATTGCAGACAGGGAGGAAAAGATGGCTGGAGATAGCTTCTTGGGGCCTTCACCAGTTTAGAAGTCTCTCAAAGAAGAAAGAGCAAAGGAACAAGATAAATAGCAGCAAGTGTAATTGGAGGAATCAGGTACATGGCTATAGAATCTGTCTAAAGTTCATTGGAGTTCAAATATACGACTTCTTTTTTTCTTTTGAAAAGGAATCATATTCAGAGAACATGGAAACCAAGGACATGTGGGTCCAACATTTGTCTCTCTAGAATTCTAACATTTGTAGAGAAAACAATGTGAGCACACAAGAAAATCTTTTCCAGATAACTTCGTGTTTACTGTCAAGTCACGAAACTTTCTGATGTAGGGTGGAGGACAATTAAGGGAGGTTTGTTTGAACCCTGACTGAAGTTTCTGAAAGCATATTTGAAAGTAACATCCTATTTTTCTCGTGGCAAAGTCATCCCTTGGTCAAGGTCATGAAAACCCCCCTTCTTCATAAGAATGGGCCTCAAGAAGTATAGGATAATATATATGATGTATTCTGCCTTATAGAAAACAGTAATAATGAAGTATTCCAGCTAAATCTAGATGTATTGTTCTGTAGAACCACAGCACTGTTCACTTATCCACGCAATTTAAAGTCTGCCATGCGTGCATGACAGTATAAAGGAGCAAAATGAATCAAGCATTATTCATTGGACCTATACTGAGACATGTGTAATTATGACTATTAGTTTCAAAACAACCTGATGTTCTGGATAAGAGAATAGGTTTTCATAAACAATTGTTCTGCAAATAATGAAAAAATTTTACTTTATATTTTCATTCATGAAGGTAAAATTTATTACCTATTATATTTGCATTTTAGCTGGGAGAAGGAAAGGTATGATATTCAGAAGCTTTCCAAAAATTGGAAAGAGTGCATATTTCCAAAGGCTCCTCTTTTGAAAATAAAGTGAGTGAGTTATTTTCCTTCTAGAACTTCCAATAGGAGCTGGAGACCATTCATCTAAATCTATGAAGCATCTTCGACTATTTGCTAAAATCCAGGAAAGCAGAACCTTTAATCAGGTTTATTTTTCTAACAAATACCTCGTCCTAAAATGAAGTTGCTTGACTATGAGACAGTAGGGTTTATTATAGGGATTGGAAATAGAATTACAATGGTAGAAATTACAATGTATCAATACATGTTATGATATTTGCTAAATTAGTTTAATATTTCAGACTAGGAAATGTAACAATTCCAGGGGAAGCTTTTTAACCCTCAAAAAGAGAAGTCCTCAGGCCAGCCTCAGTGGCCTAGCGGTTAAGTTCAGCACGCGCTACTTCAGTAGCCCAGGTTCCCAGGCGCAGACCTACACTGCTCTGTTAGCGGCCATACTGTGCTGGTGGCCCACATACTGAAAAATAGAGGAAGATTGGCATGGATGTTAGCTCAGGGCAAATCTACCTCAGCAAAAAAAAAAAGGGGGGAGAGAGAGAGACAGAAGTCCTTCAACGTCATCTTCTTTATCTATAAAATAAGAATAATAATGGTACTTTCAGGGTTGTTGTGATGATTAATAAAAAATTTTGAAAATACCATGTAGTATGCCACCCAAATATAAACTGATATTATTGCTATATGACATTAATGGTACCTCAAGAAGACAAAATCAAAACGTTAAGACTGGTGTCAAATTTGTCGTTTTTTCCTCACATATTTCAGATATAGAAATCATTGGCTAGAAGCAAATGATTTACTAAGTAATCAGCTAAAGGATATAAAATGGAAAATATAAACAAAGTAAAAACAAAATCACTTGTCTCTAGCCAAAGGCAGAAGGCAAAGTATAGCTTCCTTCCTGGAGGAAAAAGTAGAAATAGAATGAAGATTTATTCAAACATTTACTTGACCATACCTTTATTGGAAAACTGAATTCCAGAATACTAAGAACATTTAATTTCTTTATACTTCTGCTATGCTAAAATCTTGATGACGTAACGCATAAAAGAAGGTCTGTATGAAAGAGCAGAGTATATGGATATTATTTCCATAACCCACGTTAGAAATTGGCAGTATGGTTTTTGAGTTCAAGGAAAAATACTTCTGATTCAATTAGGATTATTTTTAAATTAAATTACTCACTATCTGCCTCATTTCAGAATAACGAATTACCTCATTTGTAATTAAGGATGAATTCACTCATAGTTACGTAAAATAATTGGTCCAATATTTTCAAAGGTCATGATGCAGGGTAATAACATATTCTGGGAAATTTGTATTTTGTAATTATTTTTAATGCCTTGATTTGATTTGATAATCATATTAGCATCACGGATTATAAATAGATGGAAAAATAAGGAGGTAGATTCTGATCTCTTGGCACATTGTTCAACTTTACAATGTGTATATCAGAGAATTTAAGAGGATAAGACAAAATCAAGAAAACTGAATTTCCAAGATCATGTGTATGTTAGAATATGTATCTACATAATTCTGCATACAAAGCAAATTTTCCCATAAATTTTGGTAAAATAAGGTCAGAAATCATTATCTTACTGATGTTTAACAGAGAGAGATTCAGAACAATAAAGAAAACTTAATATAGTATGAACTGAATTATTGAATTGAGAGTTCCTTCGTGTCAAGAAGTTAAGTCCCAGACTTTCAACTGCTTTTGCTATAAACTGCATGAAAAAGAAATATTTTCCCATAGTATGAACTGAATATGCAATTTTGACCAATTGGGCTTCATCCATTTACTCTTTTATCCAACCCTATACATACTGATCCCTTACCATATGTTGAGTAATACCCTTCACTGTCACCAGCCTAATGGTACAGCCAGAGGAACTTCGTATTTTGGTGAAATTGCTGTCATGTTACCTTTGCAGATGGTTTGATGTGATTCAAAGAACACGATCTGGCTGCAGGTTTGCCCCAACTTGATCAGTCAAGTCACTTGGCCTGCCTGCCTCTCAGCATCCACCTCATGGGAACCAGGATGATGCGCTCATCCAATCAGAGGCGTGTTGGAAGATGAAGCAAGATAATATATGTTGGACATGGTTAAAAATAAATTAGAGTAACAATGTACAGTTTTAAAAAATTATTATTTTAGTTTAACGGGAAATAATTGTGGTTGGTGCTGTAGATACCACCTCAGATGAACTCCAATATTGAAGTTAAGGACTGGCGCACAAGCGTGGGCCCGCCAATTTTGTTAGAAAGGGGGAAGAAAGCACACAGCAACTACTGCTATAAAATGGAGAAATTGTCCTTTGTGTGTCCCATCATACTGCATATAATAGAAATAGCCAGGTTTGGATACCACTTGAGAAAATCAATATATCGTGAGCATTTGTTTTTTACCAGAGTCTCCTTTTTGCGAAGACACGAACATGAACAAACTCTGACTCCTGACCCCGAGAAATTCAGTCTTGTGAAATCCACTTCACATGTGTACACATCTCAGCTGTGTAAGGATGACAAGCCAGATGATCTTGAAGGGGTCAGCTCCTGCTACATGCCGCAGCTCCACACCCAGGTCATAGAAGGTGAGTCACAGCCTAACTAACCACTAATAAGCGGCAGCTTAATTCTTGCCACAGTAAAATAACAAGTAGCTTCTATTGTTGGTTTGCGGAAATCAAAGAATTCTATAGAATCAGCAATTGTTACGAACATCTGTAATTTCTCTTTTGTATACTTTGTTTTTTTTTCATACAAAATGTTTGTAAGTTAACCAAGCAATTAAACCAAACATGTTTACTGATTTGGATTTTTTTTTTATCATTACACCAGAAGCGCTTAATATATAATGACACATATGTTTGGTAACAGGAAAGAGGGAAATTTCTAGAAGAGCAGGAGCTCAGTAAATATTTGCAGAATGATTGATAATGAATTAATTAACTGATCCATTCCCTTGCTTGCCAAATAGGAATTTTACAGACTAAACTACCTTTATTAGAGAGTTGCTGTGAGGTTAAAAGACCGCGAGATGATGTATATAAGAACAATTTTCAAAGTTAAAATGGCTCTACCAAGCAATGAACATAGCTCAAATGATACAATAATTGCCCTCTAAGTCAGAGAGGACAAGGCACAGCGTCTGACTTTTCCGGCCTCTGGGGACAAGCTTTCTAGTGGATTTATCAGGATGAGGTGATGTGGAGCAGTTAGCAGGTGCCAGGCAAATAACAAGTGCTTGAGAAATAATGTATTCTCTTTTCAACTCTCCAGTTTCAGTTTGCCACTGTTTCTTTTCGAGGGTACATCTTCAGGAATGAGCACATCAGACAGCAGACCACAGTTAGCATTTTAGATATTTTGTTGATATTTGTGTTGTGAAATCATACTTGATTCCTGACTTGACACGGGGTACAGATGTCCTGTCATTATTTCACTGTTTTGAAATAAGGAGAGTGGATGGTTCCTATCCCCAGAAAATTTTCTTAAGTATCGGAGACTATTTCTGATTTAAGTTTAAAAGCCCATTTCTACGAAAATAAATCTATAAGCACATAAAGCAGGGTTTCTTAACCTGGGGCCCCTAGTTTCTAAATCCCTGAATTTATTTGTGCATGTGTACATTTATTTCTTAAGAAAACAGTCCCTAACTTTTATCAAATACACAAAGGGATTGTGATTCTCTCCAAATTAAGAATTACTGGTATAGAAAGTCTATAATAATTAAATAGTTTATGATGTGTTTCATTTGTGACTCAAGGGTTCACATTCATTTCTTCCTTTTTTACTTTTCCATTTATTTAACAAATATTGATTGAATGTCTCCTGTATTCTAAAGCAGAGGGAATACTGCAGTGAATGAAACATAAATTGCTGCTGTTCTCATGGGACTTA
The DNA here is from genome assembly GCF_041296235.1 of Equus asinus. Classification (NCBI taxonomy): domain Eukaryota; kingdom Metazoa; phylum Chordata; class Mammalia; order Perissodactyla; family Equidae; genus Equus; species Equus asinus. Next base: position 15,898,923 of record NC_091816.1, read on the forward strand.
GAGTCTAGAGGGGGAGATGGACAAAAAGCAGTTAATAAAATACATAAAATCAGTTAGCAACAAGAGTTATGAAAGAAAATAAAGTGGAGTTGGGCGTAGAGCATGATACATGAGATGGGTGTGGTCTTAAGTTCTCAGACAAGGGCTCAGGGAAACTGCTCTGGCCAGGTGACCTCAGAGCAGAGACCTGAATGGAGGGCAAGAGAAAGCCATCCACACGTGTGGGTGAAACACATTCCAGGCACTCTTTGAGGCCAGATTTCATCTTCAACTTATTATTATTATTATTGTTTATTTTATTGAGGTCACATTGGTTTATAGCATGATGTAAATTTCAGGTGTATATCATTATATTTCAGCTTCTGTACAGACTGCATTGTGTTCACCACCAAAAGCCTAGTTTCCATCCATCACCATACACATGTGCCCCTTTACCCCTTTCACCCATTCCCACCCCCCCATCTTCAATTTCTTATGTGGACTTCTTTCTTGCATATGGTCCTGCTTACTTTTTGTTGCTGCTTTCCATGGTTGTTTTTCTTTCATAGGCCCACTGGATGTGAATTTCTGCTCTCAATTTCCTCTCCTGTAAAATGAGGGTGTTTGACTAGCTGGTTCCTTAAAATGTTAACATATTGTGGCGCCTATTGTTGTTTTATTGTTATAAACTTCACAAGTTTCAAAGTTCTCCCAAACTCGGTAACAATATGGCCTAAGCCGTAAATTCCATAATTAATTTATCCACCAAAGATTCACTAAGAAGTAAAATGTGTGTACTTGCCTCTGAAGAGTGTACAATCTGACGGTAACATGCTTCCTGGAAAGTTAAACTGTGCTCTATGGATGCATCCAATTGCAGGTGAATTATTCTTATTCCTTGGGGTGGCTTTACCAGCACCTAAGTCTATCTGAACATTTAAGGTTTCCCATGTCACGGTACTGACAAAGGCATATTCTCATCAAGCTGGAGGGATATCCAGGACCAATATTGCTCCTTTGAGATTCACGCTGGGGGAAACATTGTGTTAGGTAGAATCTGAGTAAAAGTAATGGGCAGAGGATCACATTTCAGCAAAAGCACTGTTTTTCATGCTGAACCAATTTCTCTAGCTTCTAATGACAACACTCTACAAAAGAAACTAGTTACAAACAAACAACAGAAAAGAAAAGAAAGGAAAAGACGAGAAAGCCCTCAAGAAACTGGACAGCTTGATGCATGCTCCCATGTATAGCAGAACCACCGGGAATCATCCAGTCTCTGTTGTCTTCCACAAAACTGAGACCAGCCCACAGACAAGAAGGAAGTCAGTGCACTTATAAGGCAGCTGTGAGTGTCACTCACACTCAAGGTGTCTTTAGCTTAGAGCAGGTTCTTGAACTCTAGCTTGCATTGGAATCACTGGGGAGCTTGTTGAAACATAGGTTACTGGGCCCTAGGCATAGTCTCTGAGCCTAAGAATTTTTTATTCCTAACAGTTTCTAAGTGATGTTGATGCTGCTAGACCATGTTTTGAGAACTGTTGGCTTAGAGAATTCCCAGTTAATTCCTGATTGGAGAACTGACACTGGGCCTCTGAGGGTGTCAAGGCAGTTAGAATGTTGTAAGGAGTCCTTGCAGAAGGCTTTGAAGCAGGGCAGCCAAGATGGTGTCTATAGTAAGTGAAACAAGCAGGCTCATCTTCCTGGTATGCAGCTGCTGAGATGTAAGAGGCTTTTCAAACATTGTGCAGCTTTGAGGTTGGTGCCCCGGGGAGGAACAGGCCCCATCAAGGCCAGCCAAGAGTGGACTGATTACATCTGTACCCAAAGTGTAGAGGACCAAAAGTCATCCATCAAATTCTCTAATCACACATGAACACGAGATCAGCTAAGCTGTCAGCTGAACAATCTTTCAATCAGTAAAATAATAAAATCCTTAAATTGCTCACTATTTTATAAGCCAGGTAGCATTTATGTAGCAATAAAGAAACTCTTTAAATTGAAATAGATCAAGCAGATACAGAGAGTGTGAATTAAAAGAGTGTTTGCTTTCACTTTGTGAATTCCAAACTAAAAACCATTACTGATCTTGAAGAATCTAAATATGATGGATGAGCTATGACAAAATGAAAGGTAAGTAATAAATGTAAAATAACACACAACAGATAATAGGAACTACCTTATTTACAAACTATTTAATGCTTATACTAAGAAAATGATTATTTTGTATTTCAAGAAAACATTAAAAATACAGAGCAAATTTGGAGGAAACTCTGGAAAATTCCATGTGATTAGAATAGCTAGAAAAGCAAACAGTTTGGTCAAGCAAGGGCTATGTGGTGGTTAATTTGATGTATCAACTTGGCAAGTCTATGGTGCCAGTCTTTTGGTCAAACACAAGTCTAGATGTTACTGTGAAGGCATTCTTTTAGATGTAATTAACATTGAAATCAGTTGACTTTGAGTAAAGCAGATTACCCTCCATGATGTGGATGGGCCTCATCCAATAGTTGAAGCCTCAAGGACAAAGACTGAGGTTCCTCAAACAAGAAGGAATTCTGCCTGATGACTGCGACATAGAAACCCTGACACATTTTCCACCCTGTTGTCCTGCAGAATTTGCACTTATGGATGCAAAATCAACCCTTTCCCGAATTTCCAGGCTGCCAGCCTGCCTTATGAATTTCAAACTTGCCGACCCCCACAATCACATGGGCCAACTCTTTGAAATAAATCTCTCTCTGTCTCTCTGTATCTGTGTCTGTCTCTTTCTGTCTCTGTCTCTCTCATACATGTTTCTCGTATTGGTTCTGTTTCTCTGGAGAACACTAACTAACACAGTATATATCAAAGACAAGATAAGACCCATCAGACTGGAGTTGTTGAATTTCAGACTGTTTTTAATGTGACTAATGTGACTATGGTGAACCCAGCAATAATTTTTACTTTACTTCAATCACTCGAGAGTGATTGAATTTTCCTCTTATTCTCCATTGTCTCCACACTTTGCCCATTGAAAAGCAGAGACTCTTATTTGCTGTGTATTTCTGTGAAACAGGTCACCTGCGCTTTCTATAATTTCCTTTGCTTGGAAGGTGCAAAGAGAAGTGGATTTAGGATTCCTCACTGATTTGATCAGTTTGAGAGATTGGATTGTCACCACCATGCTTCCTCCAGTTATTTTATATCATTTGCAGCCTTAAGTGTTGCTACACCAAGTAATTATTCTGATCAGAAAGTGATGGCTCATTGCCTGAGACGGGAACATCATGTACAAGGCTGCCGTTTTGCACAACTCCTAGGATTGTGCAATGTGGTGTCCCCAATCAGTTATGATCACTGAATAGAAAAAAGAATTAAGACAACATGTATCTGTACATTTAGAGTTAAGATGTGCTCAAATGAAAGTTACAAGATGGGGGAAGAATGTATTGTATATTCCGTGCAAGGCACTATGCTAGGTTATTTAGATGCATAATCCTATTTGATTTTTTTCACATCTGTAATGTAGATGGTGTCTGTCATGATGATGAGGATTCCCGTTTTCTAGGTAAGAAAAAGAAGGTCAGGGATATTAAGTGACCTGCCAAAATCAAGCTGTTAGTAAATGAAGGGACAGGAATTTAAGTCATATCTGATTCCAAAGCCTGTACTCTTTTCCTACACTGGATAGCTTCTAGGTGAGACTTTCACAGTGTGGAACAGAGCTTTAATGCCTTTGGTTCAATTTAAAGATACACCACCCTGATTGTTTTCAGAGAAGGACCTTTTTTAGACATTGGTCTGAAAATAAGGCTACAACAGGTGAGTCTAAGTCAGCATTTCATATCGTTTTGATGCACTTAGGGACCCAAATTTGAATTACTTAGTTGCTTGTTTCCAGAATGGTAGCACAAATGGATCAAGCCATCAAGATGTTGGGTTATAAAGTATCATTTTCTTTGGGAAAACAGTGAGGTTTGTCAGAATCTTGGGATTCCTTTTCCTTTGATATTTTCTGAATCTATGTTATTATCCTATAAACCTTTCAATCATTTACTCATTTATTCTTTCATTCAATATGTACTGAATACTTACTATACCAAAATTGTGTATTTTATGCTTAGGAATGTACAAAGATGAATTAGCTATAGGTTCCCTTTAGTACTTTCAATCTAGAGGGGAAGTTCTAGTAAATAAGTGAAAGACAGAATGCAGAGTGACAAATGGTTTTTGATGTTTGCTACAAACAATGCCTGTAAGAGTTCTTGCAAAATGCTGATAGAGATGGTTACTGATGAAATAATGCCTGAGGTTAACCACTATTCCACTAGAGTTATCACGATGAAAATGATGATGATAACAACACAAGCCAGATTGACCTGTTGGGAAAGCTAGTTTGAATAAAATCATTTGGGCAGATTTTGTGTGTGTGTCCGTGTGTGTGTCTCAGAAATAAGGGAAAGAAATTAATAACCATAGAAGTGTGTTGCACTTTGTAATTGGACATAGTTTCCACGTGGTGTGAAAGGAAAAAAATCTAATTGTATGCATACATTTAACCTAATAAGTTTAGTCATTTTGTAATTATTTAATTATTTTGCCAAATTGGATAATAGGTGGATGAGAAATGATGATAAACTTACTCTAGTAGACTGAAAAGGCAAATAATGTATACAATTCCAGAACAGTGAAGTAGGACAGATACTTAGAGCCCTCCTTCCCCCTCTTACTTTGCACACGAGGAGAGGAATCCTGAGTCGGGAAACACATTTGTCCATGCGTGGTAGAAGAACTAGCGGAAGAACGTGGGATAGAACTTGAGAGGAGAGGAAATCTTGGGGATGGAAATTGTAAATTTGTTTTTCCCTCCCCAACAATATCTAACTGTCAGGCATTGTGCTTAACATGTCAGGAGTTCCTTTAATAACAAACAAATTGAGAATTAAAAAGACGGTTGATTTCAGTTCCCCTAGAGCGAAAACAAAAAGTAATGATTCCAGAGCAGCAAGAGAGGAAATGAACCTCCTTGAAGCAGCGTTAAAAAAAGCTACCTTGGGAGTGAGAGTGAGGGAGAGAAGGAACCAGGGCACAGTTCAGAGGTGGGGTCGGTGTCACGAGGGATCTCTTGGAAGAAATAATCTACTTATGTGGTTAAGAGAGGGTTAGCTGAAGTAAGTTTTTCATTCATAGTTTCGAACTCAGCAAGGAGTTAGGGTAAAAAGATAAAGTTTTTATTCTATCTTAGAAAAGAAGGACTCATAAACCTTTGGTGGTATTGTTTAAGGTGTTATAGAAAGCCACTCAAATTTGTTATTTGGGAGTTTGGCACTGTGCCTCTCCCATCTCACGCTACATAAGGTAGATACCTTTTACTACATTGGGAAATGATTTCACAAGAATCTCACACATGAGAAAAGCTCTTCTGCAAATATGTCCCGAGTTGCCCTTTGTGATTAGAGAGTGTTGTCCTTTGAGAATATTAGATCACTTGTCTCTAAAACGTGGCCAAATTTTGAGCATAATACTTTCTTATGTGAAGAAATTCATAACGGTATTAGAAGAGGCTCTTTCAATTCAGCTAGAGTTTTGAAACACATTCCAAGTCTACTGGTTTTGAGGGAAGAAAAATCGTTCGTAATCTTAGTCTAAGATTTTTCAACTAGCAGCAGGAATGAAATGTAGGCTAGTTTGAGTTCGCAAACAAGTTGTGGTCTAAATATTCACTTTCAAGTCTGCTGTTTGGAACTCTGAAATCATTTTCTCATAGACAAAAAGACTGACATGGTAGCTGGGTTGCCAAGTTTGCTCACAACATCCCTTTAAACCATCATGCACATGGTTTAACTGTTTTACTTGTTCTTTGTAACATGAGCTGCAGGTACAAGAACTTGATGGCAAAGTGCACATTGTTCCTCTAATGTAAAGGACTCATTGACCTTCCCATTGTCCAGGCCGGGAATGTGTCCAAGAGGGAGGTGATGGAGGGCTGGGTGGTCTTGCCAGTATAAACCCCAAGTTCACACTCTCCTTTTTTTTTCATAGCCTGTGTGATTGGTTCTCTTAACTTCCCTTTTCCCAGACACAGCAGATAATTCTGACAAGGTTTTATCTCTTCTTGAGTCCAGAACAAGAGGAAACATATCTAAAACCAGATACGCTGTTTTTGGTAATTTCTGAGTATTTTAGAAAACAAAGGGAGAAACAACTAGGGGACAATTAAGTCCATCTCTTTAGTGATTCCCTTTCTGTTTATGAAAGAACAGAATCACATTTCGGTAGTAATGGTGATGATGAAAGCTTTATCTACATTTCTAAGGAAAATCACACACAGATAGCCCCAAGCATGTCATCACTACAGCTTAAGGATATGCGGGTGCTTTGGGACCAAGAACAGCAGGTCTGGACAGAGTTGGAGTAGCCGTATTGGGTGTGGGAGCATGAGAAAGGTGCAGGTCTGGGAATTTAATCTCTCTTCTGCAACACACAGCCCATTCTGGACCACACTTAATGTGCAGATTTAACTCTTAGTTAAATCACTCTGAGGATTAGAGAAGGCGGAGGAGGAAGGGAAGAATGAAGAGAAGTGACTGGAGTATTTCTATGGTCACTTCCAGGAGCTCTGCACCATAAGAAAATCTGGCAAGATAAATAAGCTACTGTCCCTCTCCTGTGGTCAGAGAAGCATAAGAAGCTCATTCCAGTACATGAAGTATGTATGGATAAGGTGCTTTCTATAAGAATACAGAGTTGGGGCTCCTAATCCTTGAGGGAAGGGGAAGTAAAAAACAAAAGCTTCCTGCAGATCTCACTTGCAGAAATATTGTGTAAATGGGGAGGTAGAGAAAAAAGGTATGTATGACAGCAAGGAGGTGGGGGAGAGCATGGCCTTCACATGAATGGTATGTGTGTGCCTGATGGTCGGGCACAAGCAGTTCCATGTTGCTGGAGCTTAAGGTATACTATGTGGCAAGGAGTGCAAAACCAAGCTAGAGAGATAGAATCATTCAGGGCTGTGAGCCACACTAAGGAGTTGGCTATTTTCTCTAGAACATAGGCGCTACTAAAAGTTTAAGCAGAAGTGACATTGAGAGATTTGCGTGCATTTTGGATGGATGAACTGGTGGTGTGTTGGAAGTAGATTTAAGGATGACAGACTAGAAAGGATACCAGTTGGGAGGCTGTTGCAAGTCTATGTGAAAGTTGATGAAGACTTTGTGGAGACCGTGGGTTGAGTGTTGATAGTAGGAATAGTGCGTATAGTTTCTGATTCAAAAAATATTTTGGTACTTCTGGTTAAATATGACTGAATAGACACATTCTCTTATGTTAGATTCCTCCTTCAAACACAATGTAATAGTAAAAATGAAAGAGAGAAAGAAAAAATGGAAGCAAAGGTGACAGGAGGATACAGAGATAATACAAGCCATAACAATAACACTTTTACTTTGGAAAGTAGATGGACTGGTGGTAGCTACTGATAGGCTGCAGAAACCTGTATTCTCAGCCTTCTTGGGGGGAAGTCAGTAAGAAGGAAACAGATCCTTTGAGCTTAAAAAATCTTAACGTGCTCCAGGGTTGGAGGCACCAGTTACTGGAGACGGGCCTATGGGGATGAAAAGAGGAGGAATGCCTTTATGCATAGCAGTTAGATTCCAAGATCCCAAGCCCATGCTGCACAGCCAGTTAACTCTCCATCTACCACTTCAACAGGTGAAGAAGTCTGCTCTCTGGAGACATGTATTGACAGGTCTTGGACCAAGGATAGCAGGCAGAGCTGAGGGCAGGGTGAGGTGCAGCAGTGGAAATAGAGAGGAGGTGAAAGTCAGCACCTTATTCTGCTCAGCTCCTTGAATTTTGACAGCCAGACATTACCTAGGAAGTGATGGAAAATTTCATTCTGGAGAAACATGTCAGCCAAACAGAAAAGACCAAGATGTCAACATTTGAGAAAATTCTCAAAAGTACTTAAGTCTCAACCAGATCTTTAGCCACCAGTAAACAAATGCTAGAGTGCCCTTTCCAAACCCCATTCCAACACAGAGTGTCTAATCAACGTTTAGTGACTTATCTTTGTATATAAACATGGAGCCAAAGCTCACCAGACATACAGGCAAGGCTGCTAACATGAAAGGCAGAACAACAATAACAAAATACACACAAAAAATGAAATTTGGAGAAAACAGAGACAATGCAAGGAGGAAAAGAAAACTACAAAGAAAACCATAATTAGAATCACTGGAGAAGTAAGTAATAAAATACCATACTAAGGACAAGATGCCATAGAAAAGGACTATGCAGAGAACATGAATGATCTCATGTATCTTTTTAAAAAACAGAAATTTAAAAATTTGTTAGCTGTTTTGGAAAATAAATTAGCAAAAAATTTCTCAGAAAGAAGATAAAAATGGCAAAGACATAGAAAATGGAAGACAAATGTTAAAAAAAATAGCAGATAAGTCTAAGAGGTCTAATATCTAAATCATAGCAAATATGGAATGAGAGAACACAGAAAACCAAGATGGAAGAAATTATTTTTAAAAATACAAAAGTATCTCCAGAAATGAAGGAATGAGTTTTTGGACTTAAAGGGGCAAACAAATGCCTAGAAAAAAAAGAGGAAAAAAAAAAAAAAGGAATAGAATAAGACTAAAGCATATCACTGTAAATTCTCACTACATTACAGGTAAATAGAAGAATCTAAATTTTGATAGAAAAGTGAAAACACATCACTTATAGGATTGGGAATCAGAGTGATATTGGACTTCTTAAGAGCAAAACTTCAATCTGGAAGGCAATCAAGTAACACTTTGAAATTTTAAGGGAAATGATTTCCAACCTTGAATTCTATACTTAACTAAACTATCAAGCAAATGTCAGGGCAGATTAAAAGCATTTTCAGATGTGGACATTAATTTCAAGAATGACATTCCATGAACTATTTCTTAGGAAGCCATTAGAGAACCTGCTCCATTGTAACAAGGAAGTAAACCAAAAAAGGAGAATGTAAATGAATTCTGGGAAATAGGGGATCCAACTCAGCATGAGCAAAAGAGAATGCCTTGGATGATGGTCACAGGTTGACAGCTAGGAAGGGGGATAGATAACAAATAATCCAAAATGAAGTAGAAAGGTAGAAATCTCTGTGAGAAATAGTTTCAAGAAAAAGATAAAACAAGACAAAACAAATGAACAAAACCAAAACTGGTAGATTACCAGATCAATAATATCAAGATATTGTAAGAAGTTTTACAGCTCTGGCATAGTTTGGAACTAAATAATTGAAAGGAAGATAGAAAACAAGCCCTGTTTCCCTCAAAGAAGGTAACCAAGGGAAACCAAAAAGTTGTTTCAAATAAGGGAATATAATCATATTATAACATTATGGCAGTAGGTGGGGGTATGTATAGTGCACGAAAGCTAAATTCTCATCTTTGATAGCTACATAACTAAAAGTGAAAAATCAAGAAACATCAGTTGAGCATTTTATTTAAAAATATAGAAGCAGATATCAATAAAAACAGAAAAACTATTTGAAGATGTGTGCTATGGGGAGGAGAAATCAGGATGGGGAAAGATGACGTAGGGGTTTGTTAATTTTTGTTATATACATAGCCATACTACTTCAACCATTAAAATGTGAATATGTTTTTGTTGATACAAATAAGAAGAAAGTATCACAAAAGAAAACAGGCAAAATCGTCTGGATTTGATATTGACTGGGTTTGGGTGGTGAGGAAGGTAGAAGAAACCTGAAGTACTCCTAGGTTTCTAGGTGAATGATTAGATTGGGCAATGTCAAGCTCATTATAGGAAAGCAGTAGGTACCTGGTGGCAAGAGATATGGAGAGGGAAAGGAAGATAAGTTGCATTTTAGATATGCTGAGTTTGAAGGTGGATGTGCCCTCAGGATGACTGAATTTAACTGTCTCAGGACTCTATCTCTCTTCTTTGCTTGTCTTTTCTTTGTGGACTTTAATATCTGAGACCAGGTTCTCCATGCAGTGGGGGATATGGTTGTAAGCATATTGGGAATTACGTCTTTCAGTTTGTGACCAGAAACCAAAATAAGCAGTCTTGTTTGACAGGTCTGAAAAATTCTGAAGATATGTATTATGATGGTCTAAGCTGGATCACCTGCTCCCCTCTGTGGCCAGAGGCTGGATCTGTTACTGGAAGAAGGTGTTTAGAAGACAAAAGCACTACACCCTACATCTATAATTTTTCTTAAAACCTGTATTCCCAGTCAGCATGATGGAGTGAACTTGCCCAGGACTCTCTCCCCTCCAACATACAATGAAAAGGGGCATCCATACTCCAACAGAGGACATCTTAACACAACACAGAAACATTAGAGAGACACACAGCCATATGATGAAAGGCAGAGAGGCTGGAGCCCCCCTTGGAGGAGCTGGAGTGGTATAAGAGAGAACTTTGCTCCCTCCCCTACAGACTGAGATCCACGATCATGGGAGGCTCCATGAGGGAAGGAATGGGGCAGGGGACACTCATTCACAGGAACATCAAGGACTCCCTAGGGCCCTTGCAGCCTAGAGGGAAGACCTCTAATGGGGTGAAAGCTTTTGCAGCGGGTGACCTCATCAAGCCAACACCCCAGGAGACCAGATAGCCAGTGTAGGCAAGAAAGCCCAGAGAGTGATCAGGAGAAAGTGCCTCTACCCCCACCCACCCTGCACCTGCTACACTGCGTGGGATCTCAGCTCAAGGCAGAGGGCTCGGAATATGCAGCTCTTCACCCACACCCAGTGGCAATAGGCAGTAACTGCAACCAAATAATATCAGAATGTGTAAGACCAGACCCACCTCCTTTAGCAATATCAGACACTACATCAAATCTCCAGACCAGAGAGAAAGTGACAAGTACCCAGAATTCAGTCCTGAGGACAGAGAAATATGTAATTTAAATGACAATGAATTCAAAATATCTATCATCAAAAACTCAGTGAGGTAAAAGAGAATGTAGAGAAACAATTCCAGGAGTTCAGGAGCTACTTCACAAAAGAGATCGAAACTATAAAGAAGAATCAATCAGAAATATTAGAGATGAAAGACACAATGGAAGAGATAAAACAAAATACAGATTCTCTGAATGCTTGAGTGGACGTCATAAAGGAGAGTATCAGCATAATCGAAGAGAGACATGTTGAAATGCTCCAGACAGAGGAGGAGAGAGGACTAAGACTAAAAAGAAATGAGGAAAGTCTCCAAGAAATATCTGACTCACTGTGGAAATGCAACATAAGAATTATAGGTATTCAAGAAGGAGAAGAGAAGGATAATGGGGCAGAAAGCGTATTCAAATAAATAGCAGCAGAGAACTTTCCAAACCTAGGGAAAGAGAGGGAAATATGTGTGGAAGAGGCTTCTTGATCTCCTAGATTTGTCAATGTAAAAAGACCTACTGCAAGGCATATAGTAGTAAAACTGGCAAAAACGAATGACAAAGAAAGGATACTAAGGGCAGCAAGGCAGAAGAAAATAACCTACAAAGGAACCCCTATCAGGCTTTCAGCGGATTTCTCTGCAGATACCTTACAAGCTAGGAGAGAATGGAATGACATATTCACATCTCTAAAAGACAAAAATCTTCAACCAGGAAAACTTGTTACAGCAAAAATATCCTTCACATATGAGGGAGAAATAAAAACTTTCCCAGACAAACAAAAGCTAAGGGACTTTGTAGCCACCAGACATCCCCTACATGAAGTCCTCAAGAAGGCACTCATACCTGAAAAAAAAAAAGCGAGAAAGGGGTCACAAAACACAGAGTAAGGAGATAAATAGGTAGACAGAATCAGAATAGGATAGCAAATACTCAAGTATAGCATTAAGCTAAAGGGAAGGAAAACACCAAAAACAAAGATAATTATGCCATTTTAACCACAAACTCACAACACAAGTTGGAATATGATATGAGAAAAACAAATTAGGAGGGGAAGAGGAAAGGGACTGAATCTGTTTAAACTAAGGAAATAGGAGACCATCAGAAAATCGCTATCTTATACATGAGATTCTGAATACAAACCTCAGGGTAACCACTAAACAAAAAAGCAGAACAGAGACACCAATGATAAATAAGGAGAAAACAAAGAAACACATCATAAAAAACTACATAATCTAAGGGGTAGACCAAAACACACAGGACCAGAAAGAGAGTAAATGCTGGAAAATAAGAAAATGAGTGATAAAATGACAGCGTTAAGCCCTCATACATCAATAATCACCCTAAATGTAAGTGGATTGAATTCTCCAATAAAAAGACACAGAGCGGCGAGATGGATTAAAGAAAAAGACCCAACAATATCCTGCCTCCACGAAACACATCTCAGCTCCAATGACAAATGCAGGCTCAGAGTGAAGGGATGGAAGATGATACTCCAAACTAACGGCAAACAAAAGAAAGCATGAAGTGAAGAAGTGAAACTCTTCCTGTTTGCAGACGACATGATCTTATATAGAGAAAATCCCAAAGAATCCATCGGAAAACCAATAGAAATAATTAACAACCACAGTAAAGTTGCAGGATACAAAATCAACTTACAAAAATCAGTTGCTTTTCTATATTCCAACAACAAACTTACAGAAAGAGAACTCAAGAGTACAATTCCATTTACAATTGCAACTAAAAGAATAAAGTACCTAGGAATAAATTTAACCAAGGACATGAAGGACTTGTACAATGAAAACTATAAGACATTACTGAAAGAAAGTGATAATGACATAAAGAGATGGAAAGATATTCCATGAACATGGACTGGAAAAATAAACATAGTTAAAATGTCCATACTACCTAAAGCAATCTACAGATTCAATGCAATCCCAATCAGAATCCCAAGGACATTCTTCACGGATTTAGAACAAAGAATACTAAAATTCTTATGGGGCAACCCAAGACTCTGAATTGCTAAGGCAATCCTGAGAAAAAAGAACAAAGCTGGAGGCATCACAATGCCTGACTTCAAAATGTACTAGAAAGCCATAGTGATCAAAATGACATGGTACTGGTACAAAAACAGGCACACAGATCAATGGAACAGAACTGAAAGCCCAGAAATAAAACTGCATATCTACCAACAGCTAATCTTTGACAAAGTGCCAAGAACATAACAATGGAGAAAAGGTAGTCTCTTGAATAAATGGTGTTGGGAAAACAGGACAGCGACATGCAAAAGAATGAAGGTAGACCATTATCTCATGCCATACACAAAAATAAACTCAAAATGGATCAAAGACTTGAAGATAAGTCGTGAAACCATAAAACTCCTGGAAGACAATATAGGTAGTACACTCTTGGACATCGAACTTAAAAGGATCTTTTTGAATATCATGTCTTCTCAGACAAGGGACATAAAAGAAAAAATAAACAAGCAGGAGTTCATCAGACTAAAGAGCTTCTGCAAGGCAAAAGAAACTAGGATCAAAACAAAGAGACAACCCACCAACTGGGAGAAAATATTTGCAGATCATATATCTGACAAGGGGTTAATTTCCATAATATATAAGGAATTCACACAACTGAACAATAAAAAAACAAACAGCCTGATCAAAAAATGGGCAGAGGATATGAACAGACATTTTTCCAAAGAAGATATACAGATGGCCAATAAACACAGGAAAAGATGTTCAACATCACTAATCATCAGGGAAATGCAAGTCAAAACTACACTAAGATACCACCTTACGCCTGTTAAAATGGCTATAATCACTAAGACTAAAAATAACACATGTTGGAGAGGGTGTGGAGCAAAGGGAACCCTCATACACTGCTGGTGAGAATGCAAACTGGTGCAGCCACTATGGAAAACAGCATGGAGATGCCTCAAAAAACTAAAAATAGAACTACCATATGACCCAGGTATCTACCCAAACAACTTGAAATCAACAATACAAAGTAACATATGAACACCTATGTTCATTGCAGCACTATTCACAATAGCCAAGACATGGAAACAATCCAAGTGCCCATTGACGATGATTGGATAAAGAAGATGTGGTTTATATATACAATGGAACACTACTCAGCCATAAAAAAGACAAATTAATCCCATTTGCAACAACATGGGAGGACCTGGAGGGAATTATGCTAAGAGAAATAAGCCAGACTGAGAAAGACAAACACCAGATGATTTCACTCATATGTGGAATACGAATAAACACAGGGACAAAGAAAACAGTTCAGTGGTTACCAGGGGTAGGGGTTGGGGGGTAGGCACAGGGGGTGAAGGGGAGTACTTATGTGGTGACAGTCAAGAAATAATGTACAACTGAAATCTCATATTGATGTAAAGTGTTATGAACTCAATAAAAAAATATTAAATTCCTTCTTTCAAGGCCCACCTCCAAATGTACCCTAATGATAGATGTTATAATTACCTCAGCTGGAATTCATTTAGCTTTCTTCCATAACACTCATTGCTTTATTGTTTGTGTGGGGGACTGGAATTGGCCACCCCAAGATATGTCTCCTTGGCATGAGGATTATTTTGGGCTGGTTACTTTTAAAAACTGCAGACATGAGAGAAACTCTGAAAAGTAGAAGTTACCCTTTGTTAAGAGGCATTTACATTCGTAAAGGAGATCTCCATCTGTAAAGGTGTCTCCCTCTCTGTACCAGGAAGAAGGGGGAATGACCTTATCTCTAGAAACTCTTACCAATGCAGAAGGCAAGGACTTAAATCTGCGTAATAACCTTACTCTCGTTTACTGTGCTTTCTGGTAATCTCCCATAACTGACTCCTCTCACCCCCAACATCCTCCTTTGTCTTTAGCTGAGGATGGTATTTAAAGTGAGAGCTTTCAGCATTTTCACGAGTTGCTCAGTTTTTCTAGGTCTGTACCATGAATACATGTTATAAAGCTTTGTTTAATTTTCTCCTGTTATTCTGTCTCACAAGAATTTAATTCATTGTCTGGCCAGAAGGACCCAGAGTGGGTAGAGGAAATGTCTTCCTCCCCTACACGTGTATGTCCTTTATCATTTATTGCACTTAGTAGAAGGTTTTTATATGTGTATACCTCCTCTGTAAGATTTTAAGCTCCTGATGTGAAAGTGTGAAATGTAATTGTAAAGAAAAATACCAGAAGGTTTATATGTAAATGAGAATTGTCCATGTGAGAACAGTAAAGTTGGAAGTTTGTAGACTTTAATGACTTTATTACTCACACCTTACCTAGAAGGCCCTCTTTGTAATTGTTTTCAAACTTAGTACTCATTCTTGTGATATCTTCTTTTGAAATATTTGTCCTTTTCTTTTCTTTCTTTTTTTTTGCTGAGGAAGATTCACTCTGAGCTAACATCTGTTGCCAATCTTCCTCTTTTTGCTTGAGGAAGATTGTCCCTGAGCTAACATCTGTGCCAGTCTTCCTGTATTTTGCATGTGGGTAGCCACCACAGCATGGCAGCCGATGAGTGGTGTCAGTCTCCACCCTGGAACAGAACCTGAGCCGTCAAAGCACACTGAACTTAACCACTAGCCCACGGGGTCAGCCCCTAAACAGTGAAATCTAGTGACAGGTTTCATGAAGTACAATTTTTGAAGTATATTTTTGATACAGATGTTTGATTTTGATTTAGATTTTTGAAATGGACAAATTTAGGAACTAAGGCAGGTGACTATAATGTAATGATGTTTTCTTCCGTGACTTATAGATTGACTTTGAAAGTCTTTCTGAAGGAGTTCCAAATGTTTTCAAACAACGAGGCGATTTATTTAGTAAACACGTTTACCGTATTTATTATATACCACACACACTTCTAAGTGCTCTACACATATCAACTCATTTATCCCCACAATAAACTGATAATGAAGGTACCATTATTATCCCCATTTTATAGATAAAGAAACTGAAGCACAAAGAATTTAAGAAACTAATGTCACAAACTAGGAAGTAAATTTGGGACTCCATTCCAAGGCCATGTACCTGACCACTGATGATATACTATACTATCATTGTAATGTTAATTTTTCAAATATAGTCACTAAGAAAGGGGTTGCATTCTTATGCCTTTGAGCCACATGCTTTCTCCCTCAGTTTTTGTAGCCTGTAAGCTACATTTGTTTTTTGATTTTTGAAAAAGAATTAAAGAGAATATATTGTTGCACATGAAAATTATATGAAATTGAAATTTTAGTGTCCCCAAATAAAATGTTATCGGAACACATTCATGTACATTGGCTTCTGTGTTGTCCACAATGCTTTTGCAATACGATGGTAGAATGGAGTAGTTGAGACAGACACTGAATGGCCCAAAAAAGCCTAAAATATTTGCTATCTGACCCTTTATAGAAAAAGTTTGATGACCCCTGACTTAGAAAAAGGATAATTGTCTCGATGTGTACTTCTGACAAGTTCCTCAAAAGAAATTCCAAAAGAATCCAGTTCCAGTAGTTTATATTATAGTGAGTGATTTGCCTTTTCTTCTGTTAAATTAAATTCTTGCATAAAATAACATAGACCCTTTCATTCGTTTAATTCATATACGCCAGACATTGCTTGTAGAAAATTTAAAGTATAAAGAGTAAAATAAAAACTTTAGCAGCATTACTTTATGGCCAGTTCTCATGCTCCCCAAAACATCTATACCGTGCTTTGTACACCATTAAGAAATCAATAAATTTTTATTAGAAATTCATTTTGTTGTATTTTGCACACAGCATGTTTCCTATTACTTGCTGAATGGCTCCATGTGCTTATAAAGAGATACAAGGAAATCATGTCGAGACAGCTTTATGATGACAAAAATGCAAAGCGTGAAATGCAACTTGAAACAGCCAATGGAGCGCTGTGGTCGAAGGCAGGTCCGGGAGCCAGGCTGCCTGCCTTCGATCCTGCCACAGTGCTTGTTTCCTACCCAAGGGACACACGGAAGCACTCAGTGGGGCTCATCACCCACGCTCCCTGGCTTCAGTTTCCCCCTCTGTAGACTTACGTGCTTGAAATTAAAGGATATGTAAGGTCGCAAGAACTTTTTGAACATATAAATTTACAATAAGGAACAGGTATGATGGTTTGAGATTTTTAACATCTCTAATAAGAGCCATTGTTTGCTGTGGTGGAAGATGCCGAGAAGATAAGAACAAGGTCAGATAAATATTTACCACTGGCTAAACATTAACCGTAGCTTTGTAATATTAGATGAATTATTTTATCCTTCTTTTAAAAATAGAATGTTCACTCATGTGTGGGTAAACCCATTGGTCCTTTTATTTTTCAATGTTAAGTGATAAATATATAATAGTAGAGATAAGTTTGATACCTAAACAAATTGTCCAGAACTATAGTTAAAGCTGAGTAATTTTTATTTAATCAAAATATCTGGAAATTCCTCCTTTACTCTTTAATTCAAAACATGATTCATTTAGAGATATGTAGAGATGGGTAATAACTTATTTTGGATAAATATTTTGCATCTATAATTTTAACTTTTATTATACCAACTGTAATATATAAAAAATAAAATTTTTAAATAAGTTTTTATAAAAATATATTTAATATTTTATAATATTTTGTAGTATAAAAATATATATTTTAATAAAGACATACATTTGAAGTATATATAGTCGTTTAAGAGACTATCAACAAGATATGCATGAGAAAATAGTCACAAGTTTTCATTTAAAATAACGTTTATGTCCTGTTAAACACTGGTTTACCTTTAAACTTTAGCTTCTTGGGGTATTTGGGTGAAGACAATTGTTTAAAGACACTTTTTGATTAAAGGGCAAGTCACTGTTAATCTGTGTCGCTTGCTGAAGTATGCCTCGGACATGGGCTCATCTTCACATACACACACCAAAAATCATTAAATGGAAAAGGAAATAAAGGGGGATCCTTTTGTCTAGGAGCTTCCTGTATGAATTTACATTAAAAGTGTAAACATAATTTATTAACTCAGTCATTATTATGTCATTAATATATACATGACACATTGTCTTTTGGGAAAGTAGAAACATTAGGTGATTATAATAACTATGATTAAGGAAAAAATAAATTAAACTTGTGGCCAAGACATTTACAAAACTGACCACAGGCCTATCAGTAACACTAGTATTCTAAATCACGCAAGTAATTGACTCATTCTCTAGGGAGGATAAACAAAAGCCCAAATGTGCAGAAATCTACTTAAAAAAAATCTATTTTAGCAAGAAGATAACAAAGCCCCACAATGAATCCTTTTATTAGAAAATTAAACCCTCCTTTTTTTTTTACGTGTACAATTTTCATGTCCCTGATGATATTACCCTGCCTTCTTAGTTGTCCTTGTGCACACAGATCGCTTTGCTCTGAAAGGTGGCTAGAGCTGGCTTTGCTCTTTGAGGCTGCAGCCCAGGCAGGTTATAGAGGGAAAGCCAAGGTCAGGCTTGCCCTGCCCAGTTCTTGGAGGATGAACACCCAGGGAAAGTGGGGATGGGCATCTGGTCAGGGGTTTCAGACCATCCAAAGAATTTTTTCTCAATTACATATGTGTCATTTCCTCCAAGTCAGGAGGAGAAAATACATATGAACTCTGTCTAATACCTTTTGAAGTTTCACAACCTTATACTGCTTGTTTACATAAAGCAATAAAAGATTATTTTTCTAAAGCTCCTTCCAGCTCTAACGTTCTATCCTCAGTGGTCAGGGAACAGTTGTCAATTCACTCTGTGATGGTTGAGAGTTAAACATGTTAATGGCTTTGTCCACAGACATGCGTCTCCACATTTCAGCCTCTTGGGATTCTGCCCTCCAGCCATATTGAACTTCTTGTCCTTTCTGTAATTGGCTATGCTCTTTCACTTCACACCTTCAAACCTGTTGTTTACTCTGCCTTAAAAACTCATTCCCTACCTCTTTGCTTGGCTAATTCCTATTGATGAAAATTTCTTTATTTGACATAGTTACTAGTACCTTATATATACAAACCTCCTTCCAGGCTTTTTTTAAATAAGACTCTTTCTAGGAAGCTTTTCTTGGTCATTCTAACTAGTTAGATGCTCTTACTCCATGGTCCCACAGCAACCGGTACTTTTATTCAAGCCCTTAAGATACTTTATTGTCTGTCATTGCCAGTGTCATTGACTTATGGGCTTGACCGTGAGCTTAGTGAAAGCAGAGGATGGGTCTATGCTCCTCACCTTTGCTATTCCCAGGAGCAAACCCAGTATCTGGCATTAAGCACCTGTGAAAAGATTCATATTGAGTGAATGCCAAAATAATTCCCAGAGTTTTTCGTGTAAGAATGCATATAAATCGAACTCCCTTGGAAGCAAAAAAAAAAAAAAAATGGAAAATTGAAATGAATCTGCGTGGTTTGAAATTCATTTACGCACCAAGTTCATTAGCCCGTTTCATTTTTTTGAATGTCACTCATATTTAGCTCATTGATAAAGTTCAGGTATGCAGACAATGCGAAGTTTAAAATCAGTGATTGCTCTTCATTTGAAATCAGACATCATTGGGAGGGTTGTCTTCACAATCATCACATTGTCACACAGTCAGCTAAATATGTATTATTTTCTACAGCGTGCTAATTACCATAAAGAACTAAAAGTTCAAATGTTCTAAATATTACAATCATATTTCTAAGTTAGACTTTGATATCTGAAATGAAACAAAAAAATCTATCCTCCAACAAATAATCCTTTATTTGTTATCTGTGTTGGTCAGCTTGAGCTGCCATAGCAAATTATCATAGACTGGGTGGCCTAGACAACAGAAATTTACTTCTCACTGTTCTAGAGGGCACAAGTCCCAGACTAAGGTCCAGCAGATTTGAAGGTGAGGACCCTCTTCTTGGCTTGAAGATGGCCGCCGCCTTGCTGTATCCTCATACGGCCTTTCCTCTGGGTACACGAGGGGAGAGAGGAAGCGGGCTCTCTCGTGTCTCTTCTTACACACTAATCCTACTCAATCAAGGCCCTACTCTCATGACTTCATTTAACCTTGGTTACTTCCTTACTCTCAGTACAGTCACCTTGGGGGTGAGGGCTTCCATATGTGAATTTTGGGGGGGACTCAATTCAGTCTGCAGCTTTATCATTCTAGAAAAACATTTTGAGCAATTCAACTTGAAGCCCTGGAAAGCATTCTTTTGGCGCGTATAACACAAAGTGGTATTGATTCATTTAAAAAAATCTTTTTTTCAGTTAAGCACTGTTATGATGACGCAAGAGAGGTTATTTTTCTGGAGTTTGGAGCAATAGTCACTGACTTGGCATTATCTTTAGAGGAATTGATATCATCCGGCCATATTTCATACAAGGCATTTCCTCTTGAACTTTTAATGTAACCTTATTTAGACTTTAAGACCTGGTCATGAACTCCGAAACTGTCAAGTCCAAACTCTTTTATTTAAAGATGAAGAAATTTAGTCCCAAAGAGCCTGAGTTGCCCAAATTCCTTAGCAAGTTATTCAAAGCGTTTCACAATTTGCCTCAATTTACATTTTAACCAAATTGCCCTTTATTCTCCTGCACTGTATATTTTCACCATACCAGATTACTTGGCAATTACCTTTCAAAGGTCCTAATTGAAACTTCTCTGGATGTTTCTGCCTGCACTCCCCAAACAGAATCGATTATTCATTTCTATCTCTTTACAATTTTTGCAAGTACTTTTATATTACTTCTTGAATTATGTCATAGTAATTTATGTTAATTTACGTACTTCATTAAATTATGAGCTTCTTGAAGTCAGCGACCGGGCTCTACTTATATGTGCTAGTCCTAACCTTAGCATAGTATAGTATAGGACTCAGTATAGTAGTATAGGACCTTAATAAATGATTTCCAAACTTCTTTTCTGAAGGTCATGTGGCTCATAAGTAGTACACCAATAACAAATCTGCGTCTCCTGACTGCCTGATCACTGCTCTTTTTACTCCTAGACCACATTTCACTCTTAAGTTGCTGGTTTTAGAGTTCTGGAAGGTCTTCTGGGGCAAAGCACTTCATAAGCATAAGTCAGGAAAGTCCTTCCCTGAGTCAGAGATCACATCCTAATTCTGTCTGACGCCTAAATGTTTCAAAAACACCATGCTGGAGAAAACTGTTATATTTCTTACTGGGCAAATTTACCCCAAGTCGTCAGCACCAAAAGTCAAGTTTGACTTTTACTGTTATGACTCTGGCTTAGGGAAGAACTCCGCAAGGCTTCAGCATGGTCACGTTGAGGGCTGCCTAGAAAAATCACTGATGCTCCAAGCAGATTAAAGGTCAATGAAGTTAAGCCTGGGGCAACTGTTCTCTGAACTCTGGCACAGTCTTACTGGTTTTCTGCTATTTTATTGCTTTTGGCCCTTCCCTATGGTTTAGCAAGGATTGTGAAATACCGAATAAAGTTACAAGAAGACAGGTTGATACGCATTTCGTGAGTCAAATCTCAATTCTTTTCATCATCAGAATTTTCTTTCTTGAGAATTACAATGAGTTGAGATATTTTTGCAACAGATGTGTTGAAATCTTATGAAAATTGATATGGACAAAAACACCTATTTTTTTCAATACAGTATGAATATCCAGAAGATACTATAAATTTTGCAATTCCCTGAAAATGTAAAAAGGCTTTGAAGAAACTAGAAGAGGACCACTCGATGATTAAAAATATAAATTCCACTTAGGGTGCATACTTCATAAACATACCTGTATATATTCTCATAAATTAGGTATTATCTTGAAAGAGACAAGAACTTTCTGAAAATCCCTAGATAAATCTTTAAACGCCAATCTTGCCATAACATTTTGCTTTACAACAAACATCCTCCTATCCACCTTAAGTTTTTCTGGAACTATAGCTGTAAGTCAGAAGATTCTAACTCACAAATTAGTTGAAACCGATGATATCAGAACAAATCACTTTTCCACATATGCAAAATGCACATATATAGAAATACACATCCCTAGATGTCTTTATTTATAAATAATAAAATAACCTGAGGAACCTCCCTAATCAGACTTCGATCTCAAAATATCAGTTTTGTTGCCCCCAGATCAGTGAGATTTGTGCTATTCTGTAGAAGAGTGGGGGATGGCCTTTAATTTGCATTTAGTCCAAAAAACGCTTGATTTCTCTGGGTATTTTTCCTTATCTGCTTGCTTAGCAGCATGGACCGTTATTAACTTGCCTCCTACGTTTTCTTCTGGTCTACAGTAGATGAAAGAAACGTAATGAGTTTTGTTTTCTTTTAAAAAATAAACATTAAAATATTTTTCCATGTTATCCATTGTAGTTTTTCTTTCCCAAATGACCCAATCACAAACCACAGAGTTACAATACCCTTGAACGGACAACACAAAATTCCCGCTAAGGAAGGAGCCAAAAAAAATGCTAAAAGAGAAGGGAAGTGAAAAAGAGGCAATGAGTAAAAAGGATTTTCCCTTTTATCTGAACTCAAGTACCCAAGAGGGCCATTTCTTTTAAATTTTCTTTTCTATTTTTGTACATACTGACAAAGTTATTCAAATTAAGACTATATTACTTTGCAAGTTTGTGAAAGATATTCATTTGCAAAATTATTTGAAAGGTCAGGTCTATTTTATCATGCAAAAGCAAAACAGTTACAAATGATCTTTTAAAACAGTATTTGTTCTCTGTCCTTTCTGCTCTTTCACAAAACCTGCCTCATAAGCTGATCCGGAATTCCTAGCAATTGAAATGGCTTATTTTGCATCCCTCACCCATCAATTTGGCTTTATTGGGTAATGTTACGCTCAGGTAATGCTATACAAATTTGGGCAAATGAGTTTCACTTCAAAGACCCGGGGCTCAGATTATAAATGAAAAGGGCCCCGTTCTGCTGGTGGTATGCACCTGCAGCTCTGCTTGAGGTCAGACTCAACCATTGGAAGAGGTAAAGTTTACTCTCAGCTGGTTCAACAAAACACAACTCATTCTAAATGAGGCAGCAGAGAGGAAATCTCAGCAAATCCAGTGACGTTGAAATTTGTTAGGAACAGCGATCCCAAAACCAGTTCTGTGCCATCCAAGAGCGCCTTCAATTATCTAAGGAGTTACGCAAAATTCTTTAAGGAATTCTCAAAACATACTTAACTGTTTATTACCCAAAAAAATGATATAAAAATATGAACCATGCCATGATTTCAGGAGATAAGATCATAAAGTGTCATAAAGTTAAGCAACGAGACACTATCGTAACTTTTAACAAGTTCAAGTTCAAGTTCTAAAGCATTACAACATGTACCAGAACATACGTGAAATTGAACTGATGCCGTTTCAGGTGGTTATGGAATGAGTAAGCAGAAATGGCCAGGAAATTGCAGGTGTGTTTACACTGGATGGAGTTCGACAGGAATGGGACAATTGCTAATTGAAAGACTTACGAAAAGCTAGTGCATCAACATTTTAAAAGTGGGTATGCCAGATCTCCGTTAGTGTATTTAGAAAGCTTTCTTTCAGAACTTGCGAGAATTCTGTGCCCAACCCCAGAGGAGACAGACCAGTTGGGTTCAAACGAACTGGGCTGCCTTGAGCAATTAATTTCACATCTGTGTCCTAGTTGCCTCTTCTGTAAGACGGGGATAGTAATACCCACCTTGTTGGATTATTTTGAGGATTAAATGCACATAAAACACTTAGCACAGGGCCTTGTCCAGAGTGAATATTTGGTGCGTGTTAGTTTCCCAAAGACAGTGGGGTGTAACCCTGTCAGTACATCAGAATCACCCGGGAGAATTTAAAACATACTAGTGCCAGAGCTCCACTACAAACCAATTAAAATCAGATCCTGGGGCTAGGGACCAAACACTGGTCTTATAAAAGCTCCCCAGGAGATTCTACTTGCAGTCAGGGTTGCAAACCACTGATCTAAGCTATCCAATTAGTCTGCCAGTGGTTCTTAACCTTCGCCGCACATTGAAATCACCTGGGAACTTAAAAATACCGATGCCTGGGTTTCTGTTTCTGATTTAATTGGTACACAGCTCAGCTTGGGAATTGGGAGCGTTACAAGTTCCCCAGTTAATCTTTAAAAAAAAAAAAATCTCACTATATTGAGGTATGATTGACATGCAAAAAGCTGTGTATATTTAATGTACACAACTTGATAAGTTTGGAGATGAGTATACACCTGTAAGACCACCACCACAATCAAGACCATGAACACATCCATCACCGCCAAAAGTTTCCTCTGCCCTCCTTTATTTATTTTATTTATTTTTCCCAGTTAATTCTACCGTGCCCAGGTTGAGGACCACAGAGAATCAGAAGGATAACACTTACTCCGTGTGTTCTGGTTCTATGGTGTGATTTCTTTTCTTTTATAAATAATGTAATTTTTCTCATTACACAAGTAATACATGTTTTAAAAATTAATAAATGCAGAAAACCATGAAGAAAATTTTTAAAAATGCTTAATCTCACTGCTCAGAAATAAACATTGTCAGCAGTTTGGTTTCTTTCCTTCTTCGTATGCTGTTTTATGTGGTTGGGTTCATGCTGCGTATACAATATTTTCTTCCTTTTTTATTTTACATCACACTGCAAGTATTTTCAATGTCATTTAATACACACTTTAGATACCATATTAAAGTATGTGTATAGAAAGTCTCCTTTACATATTATTATTTTGCATATTTCAAAGAAAGTTCCAAAGTATCCAGAAATCTTTTTAGGCAAATTTCCCCCACCAAAATCAAATGTCCCTTATGGCAGGCTAGGAAGGAATAGATTCAAACTTCTTGCTCAAGGCAGAAATCAAAGATCTGACAATAGGTACTACTGCCCAATTTCTCCTCATCAATCACATTGATCAGTAACCTTCTATAAGAAAGTCATGGCATTAGATACTGGGCATTGGACCAGGTCATGATTTGAATGCTAGGCCAAGCTAAGATAGATCTTGAACAGTCAAGGCAGGAAGAAGAGGGAAGAACAGAGAATGTCCTAAAACCAAAGAAATAAATCCAAACTCAGAGCCAAAGAGCCACTGGACACAATAGATGGGAACCACTAAACTTTGAGAAATCAGCAGAACTTTTGAGTTTCCTGCCCCAAAGGTAAAAAGTATTGAGCAGTGGCTTGAGTTGAATCGGCTTGCAGGGCAGAGATGAATTAGCACATGCTTAGTCTAGGAGTCAGTCTAGAAGCTGAAGACAAAATTTGCAGGGAGGGTGAACTCGATGACAGTAGGGGATATGAAAGCCGAGCAATGACGCTTAAATGACTTGCTGGAAGTTAACCAGTAAAACTGGAGAAAGTGCTCATGCTTAGGGGCAATGTAAAGACGGGCTTGGAAAAATTTCCTTGACATCCTCCAAACTGGAGGCAACAAAGTGTGAAATTGGAACGTTTGTCTTGATGCAGCAAGATTTCTGGGCACTCCGTAAAGTGGGGAGCCAAGCGCCTGATAATGTAATAATTTCAAGGATGAGCCTGAAATTAGAGAGAAACTCTGATGTACGTTAACCTTTCCTGGAGGCATTAGCTCACATCTCTTCCACTTCTGAACACGGACATCTGTTTCTCATAATCCATGATTAATTATCTGCTCTCTAGTCTTGTTGCCTAATTTTTAAATATATGTTAATCTTGTTACTAAAACAAAACTATAAACAAGGGGAGGTGTGGAAGAGGAAAACGGAACTTACAATATGTTTAGAATAAAACTCAAACTTACCATAGACTGCAGGCCCTGTGTCATCTAGCTGTTTACCCTGCATCAGCCACTCTGGCCCCTTCCTGTTTCTTAAGCATTCCACGCTCTTTCCTGTCTCAGGGCCTTTGCCCTGGATATTTCCTGTCTAGAATTTTCATCTCCTGGCTCTTTTCATCCACATGGCTGGCTTCTTCTCATCAGTTAAGTGTTCCAGTATCCTAATGAGGCCTTTCTAGACTATTCTATCAAAAGATTTACTCCCTCATCTCTCTATTTTTTCCGTTATACCCTCTATCATGATGCATTTATTCATTTATTCTGTAATTATGTGTATTTGCCTACTCTGTGCATGGTGTGGGTATACAGGAGTTGGTGCCTACCATCATGGAGCCTACACTTAAGTGGGAGATATAAACATGAATCATACAACTACACCAATAATTGCAAAATCCTAATTCTGTTAGTATCTACAGATAAGAGCTCATGGAACTGACCTGCAAGTATTTTACTTGGGATTTCTTTGTAGTTTGTTATCTATCTCCCACCTGAAATATTTCATCCCTGAGGGCAGAGTCTTTGCTTTCTGTCTGCTGCTGCACTGTGGCCCCAGAGCATGCATGTTGTAGAGACTTACTTGATAAATGTCATGGAATAAATGAATGTGAAGTATTTACATTTCTCTTTCTTTTAAACTTCACGGCAACCATGAGAACTATGTACCACAATCTTTCTTTTATGGATTAACACATGGAAGCTCAGATAAGAAATTAGTCCAAGGTCATAAAGCTGGAGACTGAAACAGAAACTGAACCTAGTTCCTGCTCTTTCTATTGCACAGAGGACATGGGAGAGGCAAAGAATC
The DNA here is from genome assembly GCF_041296235.1 of Equus asinus. NCBI lineage: Eukaryota > Metazoa > Chordata > Mammalia > Perissodactyla > Equidae > Equus > Equus asinus. The sequence goes on from NC_091816.1 coordinate 15,925,355, forward strand.
AATTTTGTAAATTGTTTACCACGTGTAGAACCTAAGCTCATTGATTACATTATTTTCATGTGTTCTCCCCATAAACTCAAAAGCAAAACCCCCAAAACCAGCTACCACACAAAAGAACCCCTACAACTTCATTTTTAAATCGCATTGCATGACCAACAAAATCCAAGCTTGCCAAGCACGCTCAAATGTTTCTCAGTGTTTGGTGATTGCAAAATTGGATTTCATTTGGATCTCTTTATATTTGGCACCAAAATGATAACTTGAAGGATCGAGAACAAAATGTATACTTGTGTGGCATTTGCTTTACTTGGCTAAAGGAAACCAGGTACAAAGGTACATACTCTCTTAACTCTTTCTGCACTCGAATAAGTTCTCTGAAATTTGAAAGGAGTTCCTACAGTGGTTTCTTTGTTACTTATGACTTGAGGGTTAGCAGGGAGAGGGGTGTGTGTGAGTGTGCATAATGTGTGCACATGCATGTGTGTAATATGCATGTGTGTATGTGTGTTTATGCATGCACAGGTGTGTATTTTGCTCACACTTATGCTTTTATTTCCTCCTCATTTTCATGGGATCTCTCCTTCCAGATCTTGGATCATACAGGGCTAGACTTCAGCTTTGGAAGAAAGACAGGAGGGCGAGGAAAGCCAGAGAACAGCTAATAAGGAGGTTTCTGGTTCAGATTCTCAGATGACACGCTGACCTCTGCATGGAGCATCAGCCCACCAACTTTCCTTCAGATTTACTCCCCACTTTGCATGCCCCTCACAGTCAAGCATTATTTTTAAGTTTCCAGGTCTCTGGGTAATGCCACTCCTAGCTCCCCTTTTGTTTGGTGGCCCCAGTACTGGCACATAAACCTCTAAGCTTACGTGGATTCCCTTTTTGGAATCCAAACCCTTCAAAGACCAATCAAAACCAAACACCTTTCCCCCAATTAAATAAAAACACGCATAGTTTAAGGAAAATTGTCTCATATCTCTAACTCATTTACTTATACACCATCAATGCAATAAGAACTAATTGATGTCTGAGAAACGCCTTAGAGTTTTCTAAAAGGGAATTGTAAAGTTTTCCCCTCACATTTAATAAACCTCATATTTTGCCAAGGATGAAACTCTTGGTATGTTTGAGATTGCATAGTAAATCTGTGCCCAAAGACTTTCAACACTTTCTTCAACTGGGACAAACGTCTTCCCGTACTGATACTTAATTTACATTTAATCCAACGTGTACGCCGTTAGTGGAATCCTTAGCAATCCAACTCTATTTTTAATTTCCATTTCACAACCTCTATCCTGTTACCATCCTTCATGTGGATCAAGAGAATAGAATCCCGGAGGGAGACCTTTGTTACATAAGTTGAGAGAAAAATATTTTGAGTTAGACTGATTACCTCTGTCCTTTGGAACAGAAGCACGTTAGGCTATGGAATGCAATCAGTCGTATCCCTGTGGCTTGCTAATATCTAAGGTTGTGTGGGAGGAGCTGATCCACCCCGTTAGTCATGTGTCAGTTTCCCTTGTAGGAGGAATTACTGGCCTCGTTCGCCTCAAGATGCTATGACACTCCCAGGCTCCTCTGGAAGGTCAGAGGATTCTGTGCCTTCATCCTGCTCTAGCCGTGATCTCTCTTCAAACATAAGACTCCTTTGAATACACTGGAGGGACAAGTGCCAGATGCATAGGGTGCCACAGATTTCTCTTTTGCTAATCTTGGAGTCTGCCTTCCTCAATTAACCTCTTACAACACCTTCATTGTATACCACTGAGCAAGCAGTTGCAAGACGGTGTTGCCTCTGGGTTTCCAGACGTGTGTCATTTCCACCGCATATTTAGCAGCACATAACTGCCTGAAGTGGGGAGCCGGAATGTGAGGCATGTCTCACCGAGGCGTAGGGTTTTTATTTAAAAAAAAAAGAAATCACTCAACTGCTAATGCAAACGTCAACCTCCCAGCCCTATTCTTAAAAATAAATAAATACAAGGAGTTCCCCGTGTGAGAGGTACATTAGGGACACAAGATATTCATTTCCATGAAGTCACTCACAGCAGGCCTGTCTGGAAAAATGCTTTCATCTTATGCAAAGGGAGGGGAAAATGTACCAGCACGAAGGTTTAAAGACCAAGACTTTGAAGTAGAGGCTGAAGTGGGAAAAGTGATCCTTCAGTCAGGTGAATTTGGGCCAAACCAGATTAATTTCTACAGTTCATCTCAACGCCTGCTCCACCGAGACCTTAGAATTGAGATTTGTAGAAGAGAAGCTTCTATATCTCACCCAATAGTGTCAAACTGGGTTTCCTGCAGTCCTGGTGTTCCCACAGGGATCCTGGGAGGAAGAGGGCAGTCGAAGCAATAAGGGTATCACACTGCTTCAGCCAGGACAGCTCTGCTTTTATCTGCTCCATGGATTGTGGTCTACTTTAATTCATTTAACGCACATTCATTGAGCATCTACTACGACATGCCTGGCACTGTCCCAAGGGTGGTGATGATAGTGATCAAGACAGACACGGCCTTGGCCTGATGGGACCTGAGGTCCGTGCAAGGTCCTCGGTGGGCTGGCGGGAGGTGTGTGAGTGGGAACATTCTACGATTGACTCCATCATTGGTGTCCCAACAGGCCCATTTGGAGGATGAATAAAGTGAGACTCATAGAGATAAAGTCCCACAACTAATTAACTGAAGAGTTAAGGACGGAATCCAGAGGCCTTGACTTCTACTTCAGTGTTCTTCCTCCCGAGCTCAGACAGGAAGAGAAGGAATAAAAAAATTTAGGAATCTGCTCAGCTGGAGAGGATGTGAATGTCGGTCCATGAACTTCCCCTGACTACATCTTATCTCTGTTCCTATCCTTTTGAGGGCTCTCTCAAGACGCGGTCAAGGCTGTGCGCCCATCCCTGGTCATGGGGAGGATCATACGCACGGGCCTTGTTCCTTCCAGACCAACGTCTTCGTTTCCCCTTTGATAGGAGTTCATCTGGCTACAGTTCATTCCAGGAGCTTTCCCATCAGCCACTCTGTTCCTGTGGCCCCTTCTGCACAGTCCATTCTCTGTGGAATTGCTCAGGCTCTTTTGCATTCTTTGCCGCATTGCATCACTTCCTTCCTTTCTTGCGTGCATGGGGAACACTTTTTCTCCAACCCCCACTCTTGCCCGCTCACTCTCCCAACCCTGAACTCTGCCTCTTTTCCCTTTCCTCTCTATGTCCCCCTTGAGGCTATGTTACTGTATTTTATAATGCTGAAAACTAGAAGAAAGGCAGGACGAAATTCAGTTTATTTTACTTTTGATTCTGCACTTCTGCCTTGTTCCTCTTTAGAATCCCTCATTCTTTTCTGATTTGGGGTTTCAGCTTTATTCCTGGTCACTGCTGCTGCCTGCTGTGCATCCCTCCCCCTTCACAAAATCAGTGATCCTGTCTCCCATCAGGCCTTGCAAGGTTAGATCTGATCAGTTTACCTGAAGAAGGGCGACCTGCAATGTTTGTGACTCAGGATGTGGAATCTTCCTTAGTCAGTCCAAACCTTGCCCTGCTAGGAAACGTGGCCCAGAGAATTGCTGGTTGTGATCCCACACCCCACACCGTCCTTAAAGATCCTGTCCTAGGCCGGCCAGTGACGTGGTGGTTAAGTGCACTCATTCCACTTCAGCGGCCCCAGGTTCGCTGGTTCGGATCCCGGGTGCGGACCTATGCACCACTTGGCAAGCCATGCTGTGGTAGGCGTCCCACATATAAAGTAGAGGAAGATGGGCACGGATGTTAGCTCAGGGCCAGTCTTCCTCAGCAAAAAGAGGAGGGTTGGCAGCAGATGTCAGCTCAGGGCTAATCTTCCTCAAAAAAAAAAAAAAATTAAAAAAATGCTTATCTTAAAAAAAAGTTAAAAAAAACAAAAAAAACCCTGTCCGACATTCAGCTTCCTGTTCTTGGGAGTTGCTTACTTGTTAACTCCAATATCTTAGTCCTCACTAGGGGGCCTGATGGAAGGAAAGCAAAAAGCAGCCTCCACTTAGCGCAGATCTTCTCATGAATTGTTTCTTTGGGCAACATTGTTTCTTTATTACAGCAAAAAACACAAACCAAACCAAGCCAAAACAAAATGCTATTTGTTTGTTTCTGGGAAGAAGGGTTTGTTTTCTTTCCACAGTGTGGCCCATTGAATCCTGCCTGTATCCTTTGAAATCCTAAAATCAGGTTCTCTGTAATCTTTAGTTAACATAGTTGTAGTAGAAAGCGAAACACTCTGTGGTCTGTTCATCTCATTTGTGTGTTTTCCTTCATCTGAATTCGGCTCCTGGAGGATAAATTCAGCAGGCTTGGCCTATCTACCAGCACCTGTGTCAAGAAGGACAGGCTAGGGGCTGGCCCTGTGGCCAAGTGGTTAAATTCGTGCGCTCTGCTTTGGCAGCCCAGAGTTTAACCGGTTCGGATCCTGGGCGTAGACATGGCGCCACTCATCAGGCCACACTGAGGCGGTGTCCCACATGCCACAAGTAGAAGGACCCACAACTGAAATATGCAACTATGTACTGGGGGGATTTGGGGAGAAAAAGAAGAAAAAGTAAAAGAAGATTGGCAACAGTTGTTAGCTCAGGTGCCAATCTTTAAAAGAAAAAAAAGGCAGGCGAGGAGAGCATTTCAAGAGATTCTTTGAGTTAAATTTGCAGATGAGGATGCTCTGATATTATTAGGACATGAGCCTTGGGAAGGCTTTCAGTTTAGAAAGCAATGATACAGAAATAAGCATTCACTCTCTTCTCGCCCCAATTACGATCAACCATCGTGTGGGCTCGAATAGGGTTTATGGCTTTAGGGTTGTTTTCTGTGTGTAAAGTTGATAAGTCTAGTCAAGGACCAAATCTTTGACCTTGGCTTCAAGGGACCACTGTGTTCCAAACAGCTGCGTTTATTCCAGTAAAATGTAACTCAGAGTGGGAAAAAAAAAAATTAGAGCTGTTCTGTTGGACGAAATGATGGGATTTTCAAACAGATACGGTTTTGATCCCCACTTTAAAGCTGAGAGATTAATGCCCCACTGGGATAAAGGGCCCTTAAACACTTCTGTCTCCTCGGGCAGTATATTTTCCATTACACCAAATTCAAGTTCACGTGGCGTCGCTTGCTTTCTTCCCTTCCTCTCCTCCTGTCTTCCCTTCCACAGAGCCTCGGCACGCTCTCCTTCACGGGAAGGGCATCTCTGGCTGACTGAAGTGTTGTCTTTGCACTTCTCACCACAGCACAACCACAAGGTCGAGTTCTTAGTTGCTGCAGGGAAGTCAGGAAGGACTTTGAGGTCAATACAGTGGGATATTGCCCATCGGAAAATGCAAGGCTGTTCTTCCCTATGAGGAAAAAGAATTCTTACAAAATAGTGTCCTATCAGAGGACACATTCCATTGAAGCCATACTTATTTGTGAACCGAGGTGGCACAGGTCACTCCTGGAAGGTGGACCGACACGGTTTGGTGCTAAAACATATACTCTGAGCTCTTAGGCTAAACAGCCCTCACAGATGGTAAGGTGAGGGTTGGATGTTAATGGTTCACCGTTTCTAAAACAAACTGAAGGTTTTTTCTGAGTAAAGAGAAGTGGTACAGATGTTAGCAAGCCTCTTCCTGCTCACCCCTTCTCTGGTGATGCTTGGAGGATGCAGCACGCAGGGCAGGGCTGGGGGTGACTGCCTTACTTGCCTTCACATACGCATGCCCTGGTCCCCAAGCGCCTGGAGAACAGGTGCTGTGTCATCAACCTCTCTCCATCTCCCGGCGTGTTGGACATGGAGTAGCTTTGTTGAATTTGGTTGAGCGTCAAGTAGGTACATTCCTTCTATTTAATCTATTGCTATACCTCCTTTTAGAGTCTAGTACGTTTGGTATTATTGACTTCGGCAAAAAAAAAGATGACAATCATTCTCAGCAAAATCATCAAAGACTTGCTTTTCCTGTTGTTGTTGTTGTTGTTCAAATAGGAAATTTTTCTCCTTACCTTATTTCCTGGGTTTTTCTTCAGCATTTAAAAGTGTGAACCATGCTCTCCTTCTCAAAACTATGTTCTTTTGTATTGTGCAAGAGCGCTCTCTAACAATTTTTTGGACACTCAATTCAGTTTCTTCTGAGGGTCCCTCATTCTTCCAGTAGCTCAGGCAGAAATCCTGAAAGCATCCTTGACTTCTTTCTTTCTCTTACTGACGACATTCAAGCCATCAGAATTTCTGTTTTCTCTTTCTTAAAAATACATCTAGAATATGAACATTTTTACCACCAATATGCCTACTCCCTGGGCCCAGCCACCATCCTCTCTCACCCGGACTGTCACACACACTTTCTAACTAGTGCCCCTGATTTCCCCTCTGCTACAGGCAATTCTCCACATGGCAGCCAGAGGGGTCCCTTTAAAGCCTAAGTCAGATCATGTCATGGCTCTACTTACCATCCTGGGCTTCTCGTCTCACTCAGATTAAAGTCAGAGTCCTCACTATGGCCCCCGAGGCTTCTGATGCCCTGGTCCCTCTCCCCAGCTCACTCAGCTCTAGCTCACTGACCCTTGCTGCCTTTCCCAGCATATCACATGTGCTCCTGCCTTGAGCCTTCAGCACTTGCTTTTCCCGCACTGGAAATGCTCCTCCTCGGGGATCGATATGGTTTGCTTTCTCACCCCCTACCAGTCTTTACTCAAAAAATGAATGTCAGCTTCTTAGTGAGGCCAACCCTGATCATTGTCTGAAAGGCCACACCTCACATTCTCTTCCTATCTCTGTTTCTTCTTAGTACATATCATTATTAACATACTAATATACTTTACTTTTTTGTTCTTTTTTCCCTCCAATATACTCTCAGCCTTCAAAGGACAGGCACATACAGTCATTATTATTATTGTCACTTGTGTTCACTGATGTAGTGTTTGCCATAGAGGAAATACTAAATAAGCATTTGTTGAGTGACTAATTAACTGAAAGGGGGTGTTTCCCATGGTTTTCTCTCAGTCTTTTCTCATGCTTCCTGGGTGATTGTCCCATGTTTAAATCAGCTGTCTGCAGATAGCACTGTATGGCAAATTTCTCCTTGTAGTTCCAGACATCTATGTTTAAGCTGCTTCCCAGGCATTGCCCTTGCCTTTTGTGTTTGCTACAACTCTTTCTCCTCCAAATGGCTTAAGCATATTGATGTGCATAACTGAACAATCCAGTTGTAGGGCTGGCTTCAGGTGTGGCTGAAAGCAGGACTCAAACAGTGTCATCAGAACCTGCTTCTTCTTGCTGCCTCACTCAGCTCTGCTTCTCCAGATTGGCTGCATTCTAGGTTTCTCTTTCTGGGATGGCAAGATGGCTACAGCAGCCCTGGCCTCATGTACTTGTGATTCTAAATCCAATACAGAGGAGAGAGTTTCTTTTCTAGTAGGTCCCACAAAATTCCTAATGTTCAAACCCTAATGGGACCAGCTCAGGACAGGTGGGTCCCAGCCTCCCTCACTCAGCCATTGGCAACACGGACACACACATTCACACACGCTCACATAACTTTGGCCAAGGGAATTGTAGCAGGTTTAGTGGCTCTTATCTGGGCCTCATGCTGTACGCTTGGGGGCAGCCTTGCCATACCATATAAACTAAGTGTTGTAAGGGACCCTCAAATGAAAATTAGGGTGGTTTTTAGAATAAGGGAAAATGGATGCCAAGGATATTCCTTGTCTTGGTGTCATCATCTTCCTAGTTGCTCAGTCATTAAGAAGTCTGGTTTCCTTCCCCTTCTTTACTCTGTAATCCAATATGTTACTTTACTGTATAGGGTATAATTCCTCAATATATCTCGGATCCATCCATGCCTCGTCCATCACATGTCAGCTACCTCGATTCTGGCCTCATTGCTTTCTTTTGTGCCTGGATCGCTATGAGAGTCTTTGAAAGACTGGCCTTCTCTAGATTTATTCCAATGTGTCCTCTCCCCATTCAGAAGATATTTTTCCAAAACGCACGCATGGTCTCCCTGCTCACCCCTGTCCTTTGAGGGAGCCCCCTCATCTTCTTTGTCACAGTGTAGGAATCAGATCTTTTGGGTCTGACTCTAACCAGCCTCTGCAGCCTCTGCTCTGGGCTCCAGTCCCTGCACTTCTGCCAGACCCAACTGTCTGCTGGTCCCCAATGGTGCTGTGGGCTTTCTCACCTCCATGCCTTAGCTCTCACTGACTGTGAAAAGTTCTAGAAAGTTCTTCTCTTGGTTCTCTACACCTTCACCAGGGTAAATCCATCTGTCCTTAAATATTAAAGAAATATTTGAGAGCACCCACTGTATGCCACCTTTCGCTAATGCCCTCAAAACTATTTCAGGTGTCCCACCCCAGCCTTCCCTGAGTGCAAATTAGTTTTTTCTTAGTGTGTCTTCCTGTTTAACTGTTGAGCTCTTTGAGGAAGTCTGTCATATCATCAGTAGCTAGCACAATGCATGGCATGTAGTAGACACTCAATAAATGATTATTGAATAAGTAAATACAATGTAAATAACTGGGAGGCAATATATGGCATTTGAAAGCATCTTTGCTACTAAGCAAGTACATCATAAAAGGATCAAATAAAAGCATGGTGCTCTAACGGTTCTCAACAGCAAGATCCGCTTGGAAATACATTTGCCAGGGAGTGATGTAGGCAGATCATCAATGCATTGAAATACATCAGGAAGCTATTCATTTGACCTGCGATTTGAGACTTTGCTTATTGGGAAGCGGTTATACCTCCCTACCATTCACATTTCACTTGTCACTTCTTTTTAAAATGTGTGCACGTGTGGTTTTGATAATAGGAAATAGGATACCAAATGTCTGAAAAAAGGAGGCAAAGGGAGTTGACCTTTATCTGGGATCATTTTAAAAGCCCCAGAAGATTCCAAGTCAAAGGTTCAAAATCATGCTTTCCTTAATAACTGCTAATCAAGATTAAACATTTGTAGAGAGAACGGCCATCCATATAAATCATCATGTCCATGAGCGACCCGTTTACAGCCATTTTGTACACAAATAGCAGCATTGTTCTGGGATTGGTAGTCAGTTCACTAACATTCCGAGAACATGTCCAAATGAATTCTTCCGTGGTGACGTGGGAAGAACATCATTTCTTCAGAGGCGCCAACATGGTGCGGAAATCCCTCCTTTAAGTGTCTGTATTCATCACTGATGAAATCTAATGCTTCCTTGCTGGCATTTGAATTACTACAATTATGAGACACAGTTCATGAACTTTCTGTCATATTTTGACCAAATGCTGAAGTATTTCCTCATCTTCTCGAGTACAAAGGAACATGCCATTGATAGAAACAGGAAAGCGAATAGAGGTACATAAGACACTTCATTTTAAAACAGGCAGTCATATTAACTCATCTTAATATTCTATTTAGTGCAAGATTTTTGCTCATATAGAAAGGGGCCTACACATTAAGCTATGAAGAATGCAGAAAGACAAATTGGCCAGGAATATATGTATTTCTACTCTATAATATCTATTCTTTAGAATATTCACAATGACGCAATATGCTTGGGATGACCCAGCCTCCACTGCGGGTTGGCTCAGAGAACAGCAACAAAGAAGCGTGACTACAGAAAGCAGCGAGGAGGGCTATAGCTGAAACCCCAATGACAATTATTAAGATGGATGCAAAGAGGGGTGACAGAATTATTAATCTTTTTCATAACCCTTGTCTTCTCAGATAATGGCCACATTCATTGAGCGTCATTTTGAATACAAAAGTGTGCTGTGGGGTTTCCCTGATGATAAAAAGCCTCCTTCATGTTTCAATGTTCCCTGCGGTTGAATATTCCCATCTTTCTGGGAACTGGGCTCCGTAAATCGCTCCTTATCTTATGCTAAGACAAGTAGGACAAGGATGCCTTTTTTGGGCTGTTGATCTTCTTGGTTAACCCCATTTTCTTGGTTCTTTTCTCAGTTACAGATGTGTCTCTCTTTAATACATCCTAGTACAGAAAATATCAGAATTTGATTCAGCTCAAAGAACGATTTGCCATGAATCTAAGCAAAATGCAAATATACTATTTAAAATATTGATTGTCCACCAAAAAAAATTTTATGTACTCCCTTTTAAAGAGCACATCTATTGTATAAATTGAAGCATTGTAATGGCTATCATTGATAGAGGGCTAACTATACAACAAGCATTCTGCTAAGAGATTTACTTCCATAAACCACTGAATCTTTGTGAGTATCCTTTAAAAGGGCTAGTTAAGTTATTTAATTAAAATGAAAGTATTTTAAAACTAGCTTATTAAAAATACTAAAACAGAGAAAACATAAGTGTGCATTCATATATATATACATATATAAAGTGTGCTCAGCTTTATAAAATGTTAAGAATAATTTTATAAATATGTATTGCTCTGTTTCATGGAAATTATTTTATTACTTTGAAGTGTGGATTATTTTATCAAATTTTAACCTAACTCTAATCAATTTCCAAAAAGAAAATCAATAAAATAGGAAAAGTATTAATGGGAGACCAATTCCATGTCTATAGTGTATGATTTTCTGCTTAAGAAATATGTGTAGAAATGCTATGAATGAAAGAACTATATCTTCTTTTAACCTATGATTTTTAATATTTGATGTCTTGCCTCTTGAAATGGGGATGCTCTGTCAGTGGTCGTGTAGTTTGGTATGGATGTAGAGCCTTCATCGTGAGCACTCGAAACCCAAGCTTCGACTTAACCTCCGACCCAGGAGGCCAAAGGACGGGCCTACTCAATCCCAAATTCTTTAAATCTACTATCTGAAATGAAAATTTCAATGGCTATTATTTTTGCTATGTGATGAGAATTTAAAAAATGATTTCTATGTTTCAAGGCTTGGCTAACATTCTAAATCAAAGAGGAGCGAAAGTACATGTAACTATGGAGTAATGTATTACACTTGGGTTTAAAAACACAGAAATATATATTTATATAAGTATATTCTATAAAATATGTCATCTCCCAAACAGCGGGAGATGTTGATATCTAGGATACTCGTTAGAAGACTTGTAGATTTTCTCATTTTCTCCTAATACTTTCACCAGCTTGAAACCTGAAAACATTTAAATCGCACTCTTTTTATGGCTCCAAGAAAAAGCATCAAAAAGGAGAAAGCCATTCCTGTGTAGTCTTAGGTGTGTCTTTTAGGTGAAGAGGATGGTTTGACAGTGAGGAACTGATCACATGAATTCTTAAGCTTCCTGTCTGTGTAGTGGCTCATATTTCCTCTTACGGAGAACATGGAGAGTGTTTTCACACAATCTGGTAAAAACTTCTCAACAGTGCATGTGATCATTTACCTGATTTCTTAACGGTAGGAAAAACAGTAGAATGTGGTGAATGAAATAAAACAAAGCTTGGACCGGCTCCGTGGCCGAGTGGTTAAGTTCCCGCGCTCCGCTGCGGTGGCCCAGGGTTCGGATCCTGGGCGCGGACATGGCACCGCTCGTCAGGCCACGTTGAGGCGGTGTCCCACGTCCCACAACTAGAAGGACCTGCAACTAAGATATACAACTGTGTACAGAGGGGGTTTGGGGAGATAAAGCAGAAAAAAAAAAAAAAGAAATAAGGCAAAGCTGGGGAGGACTTGCTAACGACATGCCCTCCCCCTTCCCCGACTCCTCAGTGAGCAATCCCCGTGTGACTTGGTGCTGTCAGGGAACACGATGGATTCGGGAGCATGCCCTGCTCTGAATCCCAGCCCCTCTTCTTCTCCCTGCCCATGAGGGACCCTTGTAATCACGAATTTTTTGTATATAGAAAAGGCAATATAGTTAGAATAGAAGGTGTGATTTTGTGATAGTTAGACATGTTAGGAAATAAGGCAGGAAGGTGTGTGGCAGAGAGGGAGGAGTGCTGTGTTTTGTGGATTCAGAGCTGGCACAGGGAGAGCAGAACTTCAGAGGTGTCAGTACACTTTTCATCTTTCCTGGGGATTCAGTCTCCTGGGATGTTTGCAAAGCTCTGGCCGAGTAACTGGCTACTTTCACTCGCAGAGGTCTTCCGTGTGACAGAAGCAAGACAAGACAGCTCTTTCTAGCCGATATTTAATCCCACCTCTTGTCAAGTGACTCAAGTCAATACTTCTCACCGTGTCAAGATTCTCCACCTGTTACATATTGATTACTGTGCTGATTTCATGGCTATTTGGTGTGGATTATATGTGTCAGTGGGTTGTAAATATGCTGAGGGGAAAAAAAATTTGGTAGAAACCATGAGTGACAGAAAGCAGTAGCCAATGAGTCTTTTAGATGCTTCGCACTGTTACACTGTGATTTGCCAGTTTTTGGTTTTGGTGGATTAAAATGTTTTTGGTGGGTTCGTTAAGGACAGTGTGGTACAGTGGAGATTCTAGGATTTGGCTAAAGGAATCCACTAAATTGAATGCTTTTAAGTCCAGGGATGGCATTTTCTGTTTCAATGTTCAGCATCTACCATAGAGATTGGCACACGGTAAGAGCTCTAATTTTCGTTCAATGAATCAATGGAAAGGAAAAAAGCTAGAATGTGGAAGTAATCACACCTATGTATACCAAAGCTAGCCCTTTAAATCACATATCCTTTACTAACGAATTCTAAAAGAAGCTAGAAATATGAACAACTCTATAACAAGAAAATAAGAGTCTTCCACAGGAATCCTCTTTATTGTAAGGAGGACATTTATTAAGGGATTTTATAAAATACTATAAAAATATTCTTTCAAGGTGAAACACTTTGAAAATTCAAAGTTTGTAGAAATGAAAATAGCAAATGTATGTCAAAAATGCTTAACTATACTTAGCCATAGATTCTTACAGAAATGGAATAAAAAGCCAAATATTCTTGAAAGATACTTTGCCTTATGTATACTTCCATATGCATTTACTGTGCAATATACATTTTGATAACATTACACATCCTGAAACATCCTCTGTGAATATAACTTCTTAAAGTTCCTGAAAAGTCATTGAAAGCTCTCTAGTTTTGGAACACTGGAGGCACAATTTTAAATTGGTGAGTCCTAATGATAAAAGCTGAATTTATATAAATCTAAATTGCCTCATATTGTGGATCTCTTATTTTGCCTGTGAAGTGATATACAATTTGACCAGAAGATGGCAGCATTCTGACAGAAAAAAGAAACAAAACAAGAAGGCGAACATGGAAACAAAAAAGCAAAATGCTGCAATTACCACGCTTTTTATTCTTCAAAGTTTTGCTCACACTATTTTAATTAAGATTAATCTGTTTTTGGATATTATCCTTTTCAAGGTGTAAGATGTCCTCACTCCAAGACAAATAACTTAGTAATTTTAAGAGCCCACCTGTATGATTTTCTCATCAAAGAAGAAAGTCCTTTGAAAGATCCAGCAATTATCTGAAGGCTATAGAATTTTAAGTCAGTGGTGCATTCATTTTCTCTTGGTGTGAAAAATAATATGTGAAAATAATATATATACTAATCAAACTTAGGATCTAGAAAAGATTAAAAGTATTAGATTCTTCTCCAAAATATCTGCTTAAGGTAGCGGAACATTCTTGTGCACTGTAAAATGCATTATATAGAAGCACAATTTTAAAAACACGAAAAGATTCTTTCACGGGAAAAAAATGTGTATTTATGCATATATATACTTTTATTTGTCTGCAAATCTCAAAAACCTCTGTACTCTTCTCTTAAACCTATTTTAAATTCAGACATCTGATTACAAGTATTTCTTTGTTTATAACAATATTGAAAGTCCTTCATCAGCTTGAAAGGGTAACAGAACTTCCCTTTTGTGCCTATCTTACTAACAACTTTAATTGAATTGAAATGAAAAGATACATAGGGGAGCGCATAGCTCATGTCCTTGTAATGTCCCTTCTAATTCATACAGAAAATGGAATTATACCTAATCCACTATGACAACATTCTTTAAACCGGCATGAATGCCAACCAACATTTAAAGCAACATTAATGAATAATGTTGTTTACTCTGTGTAACTCAGAAATATTCTAGGAATAATTGGGAAAAAATAATAAATACGTGATTCTAACAGTAACAAAAATATTGAAATAATTTTCATTTTGTGTCTCTTGCTTTTAAGTGGCATTGTAAAGTTTTTGCCATAAATGCAGTGATTGTTTTCTGGTTCGATGACAATATTTTAATGAAAGTTCATAGGTATTTGTAAAAAAAAAAATTAGATATAGTGTTCTATTCCTTCAAAGAGTGTAAGAAAAATAGTCCTTGAGCCTGAGTCTGAATATAAGCAGGTACCCTTGGGGCTATTCCTGCTGCCCAGGCAGCTCCTAAGTCAGGATATGCCATCTCTACTCCCCCGGAGCCAGCCTGACCTAATTCCCTCCACTTCTGCCTGAACTTGACCATCGAGACCCAATAGGAGCACTTACTGCTGAAATCCCCCTCTTTCTCATCCCAAGAAGTTGTCAAGCTTCTAGATCTCAGCCCCAAACTGAACTTCCAGAACCTTTACCAGGCAGAGTCCATCTCTTGTCATTGGACCTTTTCCTCATTACAATTCCCAAGAAAGTCTGACTCATATGGAAGGATGTTTCTTTAGCACATGTTGGAGCTGAAGAAGAAACCAGGCCCCACAATAGACAAAAAAATTATGTCATGTAGACTACAAATTAGAAAAATGTTAAAGTCTAGGCAAACTGATAAACACTTACATTTTATTCTCCTTGCAGAAATACTATGATTCATTTTAAACCTCTGTCATTTTCATTTTTTTTATTGTGTTCAGATTTGTTAATCTCTGGGTCATCTGTAAGTCAACATGCAAACTATTCTGCAATGTTTTAACATGTCACCTGATCAGCATGTGTTCTGACAATGTATTTAAAGAAAATCTGTTTTTAAAAAATTTTCCCCCTTTTGGGGGATATAAACTCTACTTGCAGCAAGGCCAATCAGGGAACTGTAGCGTGGTAGTCATCCACCTTTGGGGTGTGTGTACCTATCTTTAGTCCTGTCTGAATACAGTTTTAGTGAATGACAAAAAACACCACCATAACCTTGAATCTGTGGTTTTATCTTACTCAAAGTGTTCTTATCTCCCAGAGGGCAGCAGGAAGCAACTGTGTTCCTGGCAGTCACAATCGCAGCTCAGGACACAGATCCCTGCCATGGGATGTTAAAAATTGAAGTTTTGACCTAAACCCTAAGGTTACAGATTCAATATCAAAGTAAGTTGTGAGATAGACAAAAAATAGAACTTGCAAAAAGTATTTAGAGGAGAGTGTGCTAGAGAACTCTTAATTGCCCTACCCCCCTGAAGGATATAACAGGATCAGGAATCAGAAGGTTTGGGATTTGAGTGTGTTATGAGTCCACCCCCACATCTTGCTCTGTAAGACAGGGTTAGTAGGGTGCCTGCTCTCATTTCGAGGCTGGTTAAAGGAACTCAAAGAGACCCTTCAGACACAGGGACCCTGCAGCACGAGGGACACTGGAGACTGACCAGGCTTGACTGGGCTGCTTAGCTGATGATGAGTCAAAGCAAATGTGCTTGTATTCATATCAACTAGATTCCTAGATCTTTCAGGAAAAAGTCAGTGTTAGTGTTTCTTATGGATCAGAGATGTATGACATGGCTTTATTTAAGGGTCTATTCAGTGGGTTGACTACAGGTATAAACAGGCCTCAGTCACGAGAGGCTAAAAGTGTCTTTGCACTCCTGGGGGCCACAGAAAATATAAGTGACCTGAAAAAATAGAAATATAAAGGCCACATTAAGGGGATTAGAGATGTGGTAGCTAATCTCTAAGATGGCTGCCAGTGATCTTTGCCTCCTCACACATGTGCTCTGGGTGGTCCCCTCCCACAACGATCAGCATTGTGTGACCAATAGAATACAACAGATACTATGGTTTGTGATTTTCAAAGCTAGTTCATAAAAGGCATTGCTGCTTCTGCCTTGGTCTCTTAGATTGCTCGCCCTGGGAGAATTCAGCAGCTAAGATGTAAGGACGCTAAGACTGTCTCACAGGAAGACCCATGGGGAGAGGAGCCAATCCACAAACCTTGTGGGTCAGTCATTTTGGAAGTGATTTTCCATCGCTAGCCAACACATGACTTCAACCTCATGAGAGACCCTAGACTAGAGCTGCATGAACAGGCTACTTCCGAATTCCTGGTCCATGGAAACCATGAGACATAATAGATGATTATGGTTGTTTTAAGCCTCTAAATTAAGGTTGATTTGTTATGCAACAATAGATAACTAACACAGATTTTTGGTACTGGAAATGGGGTTCTGCTATAACAAAAACCCTAAAAACTGGCAAAATGTGGGAGTGGCTATGGGATCAGGTGGCAGGTGGATGCTAGATGGACCTCAAGGAGAGTGCTGTTGAAAGACTAGAGAACGTCAAAGATACTGTTAGCATAAGCTGGGTGTTCTTTAAGGAAGCTGTCAGGGAGAGCTTAAAAAAAAGTGAGAAAAATATTATCAGAAGAAAGGGGATTCTTTTTATTTAGTGGCAGAAAGTTTAGCAATACAGTTGTGTGTGGTAATGTGGAAAGGAGAAAATGCACCTAAGGTATTTAGTGATCTAGCCAAGGAGATATCCAGACTGGGTTAAAGGTACTGTCTGACTTCTTGTTACTTATCCTAAAATGCAAAAGGAGAGAGATAAACTTCTTCTCAGCCTCTCCGGACAATAAATGATACTAAAATTGAGAAATGGTTTCTGGATAAGATCAAAATTAGGTCACAGCCAAGAAAATATAGTCTAAAGATAAAATTCTTTGCTAAGTCCTCATAAATATAGAAGAGAATGCCTTAGAGAACTGTTCAAAAAGCTCTCTAAGGATGTTTAGGGTGTACTTCACAGATCTTTTACATTAAATATTAGGATTTCTAAGAATCATCAATGCATTGTTTCTCAGAAGCCTCATGAGGGGTCAGAGGTAGAGAAAGGTTTATCTTAAAGAGATTTTTAAATGTGGCTTTTGTCGGATGGAATAAGCCCTAATAAGACACACAGGAGATGCACAAAGTTCTAAAGAGATTGCAGAAACACTTCATTCTAGATCCAGAGATTCAGAGACAGTGCAAGACCAACAGGGGGCTTTGACCCCAAACCTCTATATGCAGAAACCAAGACGAGAAAACTACTCAGTTACAAAAGCAGTCTTTTCATAAGAAAAAGGAAGAATGACTCAAAGGGCAAAATCAAGATCTAAGAGGGTTGAACCAGGAACTGTGGAGAATCATTCCCAGGAAGTAGTAGGAATGATTCTTAGTCAAGAACCTTCAAGTATATGCCATATTGCTTTTCAGAATTTCTATAGACTGGTGACTCTTATGTACATCCCATTTTCTCCTTTTTGAATGGGAGGGTTGATAGTGGTTATACTGTATCTGTCATACGATTGTATGTTGGGTTTGTTCACAGGCCTTCAGGTCAAGAGGAACTATGATCAAGGGGCTGTACTTGAGGAACCATACCTGGGGTGTCTCATCTGAGACTGGATATGATTTCTATGAGAAAACCTTGAACTTTGCAAAGATGCTGTGATGAGATGAGTCTTCTGGGGGCCTTTGGAGGAGGTGAATGTCTTAGAGTATGGGAAAGACATGATTCATTGTGTTGGCCAGCCTTCAAGATGGCCCTCAGTAATTCTCAGTTTCATAAGCAAGCCCATGGTTTAGGCTCTTCCCACATAGAACCAGAGCTAGTCTGTGTGACCAATAGAATATAGCAGGTATGCCAATTTGACTTCCTTGATTTCTTTTACTCTCTCTGGGGGAAGCCAGATGCCATGTCACGAGGACACTCAAACAGCCCCACTGAGAGACCCACCCAGAAAGGAAGCAATTTTCTGGGACTAATCTCCCCGTCACATGAGTAAGTCAATTTACAAATGGATCTTGCAGCCCCTGTAAAGTTTTTAAATGACTGCATCCCAGCAGAGACCTGCCTGTAACCTTATGAAGGAACTTAAGCTAGAACACATACCAGAGTTTCTCTCAAATTCTGAACTTATTAGGAACCATGAGAAATAATAATTAATTATTGTTTTTTTAGGCCACAAAGTTTAAATATGATTTGTTTCATAGTAACAGATAACTGAAACAGCAGGTGACAGATCCTTAAATATCTTCCAGACCCATGGAGTATTCATGTTTATCTGGAGAAAACTTCTTTGTTCTCCTTGCCCTCGCACCTCCCATTGCATAGTTGCTAGCAAGTGATGTATGGGGTGAGCAAGAAAGGAAAAGAAAGCTAAACCCCCAGCCTCCAATCTTCCCTGGCTGCAGGCAGACACCTGCCTTTAGCAGGACACCACTGGGAGAGAGGGGAGGAGCCTCATAGGTAAAGGAAAACTGAAATGTTGGTTACTATAGAGATTGAACTTTCTCATTTTTGATTCAAGACTGCTACATTTGGAAATTTAAAATGATTGTATTACTTAAGACTACCTAGTAAGAGTTATGGGAGTCCCTGAGATTTTGTCTAAGGAAGGAGAACAGCAGCTGATATGGGCATCTGTTGTGGAAGGTGGAAGAGAAAATTAATTTATTTTGTGATTTCATTCCATTCGGTAGTGCATATTTAACATAAGATTACGTTTTTAGAAAAACAATAAAACAATGCAAAAAGAGATTAAGAAACCTTACCTTAATAAAACCTCCTCTGCTAGCCTTTGTCTTTCCTTCTTTCCATTATTACCAAAAACATCCTGGAAGGATGTACAATTAAAATGGGTATACTTTATTGTATGTAAATTATACCTTAATAAAGTTGATTAAAAAACATTGCTTTTTCTCCTCATACCTACTTCTGCTTCTTTATTCCCTTAGTCAATGACCTT
Source organism: Equus asinus (assembly GCF_041296235.1). Taxonomy (NCBI): domain Eukaryota; kingdom Metazoa; phylum Chordata; class Mammalia; order Perissodactyla; family Equidae; genus Equus; species Equus asinus. The sequence goes on from NC_091816.1 coordinate 15,944,172, forward strand.
ATCGTTGTCTTATTTTTTCAAGATATAAATCTTGAATCTGCTTTTAATTCTTTTCTTTTTCTCATCCTGTGCAAAAGGTTAATTTTCAAACTCTATGAGTTCTTCCTCCAGCAGTGTATGTGAATCGACATCTTCTGTCTTCCCTCTCATTGCTTCTTTTAGGTCCTCACTCTCCCTGGCCTGACCTTCCCACACAAATTTCTCTGCTCTTCCTCATTCCCTTTGATGTCCCCCACACTCTCAATCCATTTTTCTGCACTTTTAGAGTTCTAGTTCCTTAAAATATAAATCAGATCATTTGATTTTCTTGTTTAAAAGCCACTGCCACATTTCCTTTAAGGTAGATTTTTTTTTGGCAGGGTATTGAAAGTTCTCCCCAAACTTACCCAAAAGGCTATTCTAGCCACATTTTCTGCCAGGTGTAGCTATGTACACCACACTTTACTCAAACTAGATTACCCAATATGCCCCGAGCATCTCTGATGCTTTTTTTTTAATGATTTGCACCTGAGCTAACATCTGTTGCCAATCTTCTTTTTATTTTTTCTTCTTCTTCTCCCCAAAGCCCCCCAATACATAGTTGTATATTCTAGTTGTAGGTCCCTCTGGTTATGCTATGTGGGACACCGGCCTTAGGATGGTCTGATGAGCGGTGTTAGGTCGGCGCCCAGGACCAGAACGAGCAAACCCTGGGCTGCTGAAGTGGAGCACAAGATCTCAACCAGTTGACCACGGAGATGGCCCCTCTGATACTTTTCACATGCTCTTCCTCTTCCCCTTTCTTCACCTGGCAAACTCCTCATCACTATTAAAGACCATATTCCATTGTCAATTCCTCTGGGAAGTCTTACCTAAGGGTTCCCACCTTCGCTCCAGAACTAATACATTTCTTTTAATCCTTATGTTTGGTAATAACTTTAATCTGGTACTTATCACATCTCTTCATAACCACGTGCTTGCCTATCTGCTGCTTGCATCACAGAAGGCACCTCATGAAGGTGAAGGCCGTGGAATATCTGGTGGAAACTGCAGAGCGACTCCCAGATTTCCTCCTCAGGGTCAATGCACCAATTCCTCTGCTGCTGGGAATAGTGGCTGCCAATGGTTGCAGCTGCTTCTCTCTTTGGGAAATGCCGCTGGCAGCAAGGAACAGCCTCTCTCAAGGTTAGTTTGCTTTCTAGGGAGAGCCTAAGACCCGTGATTGGCTGGTACAGAGACACAGAAGTCCAGGCCCCTTGCCTCAATTTGGGACAAGTCTGAAGGGCCACCCAAGCTCCCGAGATCTCCGTAGGATCAACCGAGGCCACAGTAGTTAACTGCATTGCAGCTCAGCCAACTCTGCCCTCTGAGCCATTGGGCCGTCCTCACTTCCGTACATGTCTATCTCCCGAGAGCACTCATCAATAAAGCTTTTCCAGGCAACTCTTGGTCCCAGAGTCTGATTCCAGACATTCCAATCTTGTCACCCTCCTTTTTTTCCCCTTACATTCTTTCCCAGTGCGTAGCACAGCGGCTTACACATAGCCAGAGTAAGTTCTTGTAGTTTTTTGGAAAAAAAAAAAATTTGGCTTCATAACATTAATGTTCATAATATTAATAGTGTTAGGGCTCAGGTACATTATAAATTGCAAAGGTTTTTGTTTATTAAAATGTAGAATAAAATTCCTTAAAGACATGAATACATCAGTTAGACACATTACACATGGCTAATAATGTTCTTTACCTTTTGATTAAAGTAAGGTGTTCGAATACCTAATAAGTATAAGAAAAATTCAACATTACTGGTATTAGGAAACTTCTCTTTAACAAATACGGAATTCCTTTTTGGTCTATGTAAGTATATGATCATGCATTGCTTAACGATGGGGACATGTTCTGAGAACTACGTCTTCAGGCAATTTCATCATTGTGGGAGCATCATAGAGTATACTTACAAACCTAGACAGTATAGCCTGCTACACACCTAGGCTATATGGTACTAATCTTATGGGACCACCACAGTGTATGCAGTCCATCACTTATTGAAATGTCATTATGTGGCGCAAGACTATAAAAGAAAGTATTAAAAATGCAGACAAAAATATACATAGAGTGTATGTATGTTTATATATAGTATTACGTATGCCTATCATAGTGTTATATATAATATTGCACTTAATACAGAAAGAAAAACTAAAAATGTGCTACAAGTAGGAAAATGACTGCACATTTTTGATACACTTACAAAATCCCAAATGTAAAATTAGATAACGTAGTTAATATTTGTTTAGGAAATATCTCTAAATGGAAACTCTACTAGTTATGAGTTCTAAATGTTCATCTATTAAAAATTACTTAAAATTCTGACTTTATTCTTCAATAGAAACAAACCAAAAGGAAAAAAAAAGTCAGAGGCTGGACCAGTGGCATAGTAGTTAAGTTTGCATGCTCTGCTTTGGTGGCCTGGGGTTTGCAGTTCAGATCCCAGGCACAGACCTACACACCACTCATCAAGCCATACTGCGGCAGTGTCCCACATATAAAATAAAGGAAGATTGGCACAGATATTAGCTCAGGGATAATCTCCCTCAAGCAAAAAGAGGAAGATTGGCAACAGATGTTAGTTCAGGGCTAATCTTCCTCACCAAAAAAAAAAAAAAAAAGGCAAAGGCAAAACTCTTGATCTACAGTCTAGTGTCTGAAATATAGAATTTAATGACTGGGCCCATATAACCCCAGACCTGGGCTAACCTGAGTTGCTCTGTTCCAGAGTCTACTGTCTCTCACACTTTTTTGTTTCTTATTGCCCCCCAGACTTGAGGACTCAGTGATGGTGAAGCTTTAAGAATGAATATGTTACCCTGGCAGCAGGGAATTTCTGGTGGCTGCCTCACAAAGATGCTCTTGGAAATGATGTAGACATATATTACAGGCTGCCTGTGCTCACAAAAAAAATTCTTCAACATTTTCCTCACCCATATAATTTGTTTAGTCTGGGAATTAAACAAAATTTATGCTATGGATTGATCAAAGAAGATCTTATTCAAAGGTCAACATATAAAAGAGATTAAAGTAAATAAGTTTGGCTGGTGCAGGTGGAGGGAGGCAGTTCTGGGGCTGCCACAGGGTGCACAGTCTCAACGGCACTGATTTATTCCATTATTACTGCTTGTTCGCATGATTCTCTGCACTTCATATTATGAGTAATTTGGTAAATTCCCATTCAGTGAATTGCTATAATATCTATACAGAAATAGGGACATCAAAGTGAATCAACAAATCACAACCACAAAATAAAATGGATAAAGCAATCTATGGTAAAGACAAAACAATTAGAATTGTGTTCATGAGCATCCATTAATTTTCCTTTAAAGGAATTTACTAATCCAGAAATCATCTGGATTATACTAAGCTGTTACAGAAGAAAGAATAGAGAATCCCTAAAAATTGGCAATGGCAACAATAATTTGAACTATAGAGACATAACTGACCTACCTAATACATAGATATAAGCACAGAGAAAGAAGCAAAACAAGGAGGCAAAGGGATATATTTCAAGTAAAGGAACAGGACAAAACCCCAGAAAAAGAACAAAATGAAATGTAAATAAACAATCTACCTGACAAAGAGTTCAAGCAAAAAGCCATAAGGATGCTCACTGATCTTGGGAGAAGAATGGATGAACTCAGTGAGAACTTCAACAAAGAACTGGAAAATATAAAAAAGAACCAATCAGAAATGAAGAGTACAATAATGGAAATAAAAAATTCACTAGAAGGACTCAATAGCAGAGTAAATGATACAGAAGAAAGGATCAGTGAGCTGGATGAAAGACTAGAGGAAATCACCCAAGCTGAACAGAAAAAAGAAAAACAATTAAAAAGAATGAGAACAGTCTAAGGGAACTCTGGGACAATGTCAAGTGCACTAACATTCGTATTATAGGTGTCTCAGAAGGAGAAGAGAGAGACAAAGGGGCAGAGAATCTATCTGAAGAAATAATAAGGCTATCATAAGGAATAAGGAAATCATAAGGCTATCAACTGACTTCTCAGCAGAAACCTCAGAGGCTAGAAGGGAGTAGCACAATATATTTAAAGTGCTGAAAGGAAAAAATGTACAGCCGAGAATACTCTACCTGGGAAAGTTATCATTCACAATGGAAGGAGAGATAAAGAGTTTCCCAGACAAGCAAAACTTAAAGGAATTTATCACTAAGAAACCAGTCTTACAAGAAATGCTAAAGAGACTTGTTTAAGTGGGAAAGAGAAGACCACAAATAGGAATAAGAAAATTAGCAAGAAAAAAACGTAGTAAAATCACTGGTAAAGGCAAAAAATTCAGTAAAGGGACTAGATCAACCACTTACGAATCTAATATGAAGGTCAAAAGACAAAAGTACTAAAATTACCCATTTCCATGATAAGAGGGTAACAGATACAAACACGCACACAAAAAGAGGTTGGATGTGATATCAAAAACATAAAGTAGGGGAGAAAGGGAGTAAAAGACTAGACAAAGGTATGAAACTAGAAATCAACTACAGGAAGAAAATCAGAAAAGCCACAAATATGTGAAAATTAAATGAAATACGACTGAACAACTATTGAGTCAATGAAGAAGTCAAAGGAAAAATCCAAAAATAACTGGATACAAATGAAAATGAAAATACAACATGCCAAAATTTATGGCATACAGCAAAAGAGATTCTAAGAGGGAAGTTTATAGCAATACAGGCCTACCTCAACAAACAAGAAAAATTTCAAGTAAACAACCCAACAGTGCAGCTAAAGGAAGTGGAAAAAGAAGAACAGAGCACCAAATCAGTAGAAGGAAGGAAATAATAAAAATCAGAGCAGAAATAAATGAAATAGAGACTTAAAAAACAAGAGAAAAAAAGTCAATGAAACCAAGAGCTGGTTCTTTGAAAAGATAACCAAAGTTGACAAACCTTTAGCTAGACTCACCAAGAAGAAAAGAGAGATGCCTCAAATAAATAAAATCAGAAATGAAAGAGGAAAAATTACAATGGATACTTCAGAAATACGAAAAATTATAAGACAATACTACGAAAAGCTATATGGCAACAAATTGGATAATTATAGGAAATGGATAAATTCTTAGAATCATACAACCTTCCAAAACTGACTCAAGAGGAAATAAAGAATTTGAATAGACCAATCACCAGTAAGGAAATCGAAACAGTAATCAAAAACCTCCCAAAAAATAAAAGTCCAGGATCAGACAACTTCCCTGGTGAATTCTACCAAATATTCAAAGAAGACGTAATAACTATTCTTCTCAAACTCTTCCAAAAAAGTGAAGAGATGGGAAAGCTTCCTAATTCATTCTATGAAGCCACATTACCCTGATATCAACACCAGCCAAGAACAACACAAAAAAAGAAAATTATAGGCCAATATCACTGATGAACATAGATGGAAAAATCCTCCACAAAATACCAGCAAATCAAATACAGCAATACATTAAAAAGATCATACACCTTGATCAAGTGGGATTTATTCCTGGGATGCAGGGATGGTTCAGTATCAGCAAATCAATCAACATGATACATCACATTAACAAAATGAAGACTAAAAATTACATGATCATCTCAATAGATGCAGAGAAAGCATTTGACAAGATACAGTATCCATTTATGATAAAAACTCGGAATAAAATGGGTTTAGATGGAAAGTACCTCAACATAATAAAGGCCATATATATAAAAACTCACAGCTAATGTCATTCTCAACGGAGAAAAACTGAAAGCTATCCCTCTAAGAACAGGAACCAGACGGGGATGCCCACTGTCACCACTCTTATTTAACACAGTATTGGAAGTCCTAGCCAGAGCAGTCAGGCAAGAAAAAGAAATAAAATGGGTCCAAATTGGAAAAGAAGAAGTGAAACTGTCACTATTTGCAGATGACATGATTTTATAAACAGAAAACCCTAAAGAATCCACTAAAAAACTTTTAGAAATAAATGAATACAGTCAAGTTGCAGGATTCAAAATCAACATACAAAAATCAGTCGCGTTTCTATACAATAACAGCAAAGTAGCAGAAAGAGAAATTAAGACTACAATCCCATTTACAATTGCAACAAAAAGAATAAAATACCCAGGAATAAACTTAACCAAAGAGGTGAAAGATCTGTACAGTGAAAACTACAAAACATTGTTGAAAGAAATTGAAGAAGACACAAAGAAATGGAAAGATATTCCATGCTCTTGGTTTGGAAGAATTGATATAGTTAAAATGTCCATACTTCCTAAAGCAATCTACAGATTCAATGCAATCTCTATCGAGTCTCCAACGACAGTTTCTACAGAAATAGAAGAAAGAATCCTAAAATTTATATGCAACAACAAAAGACCCCCAATAGCCAAAGGAATCCTGAGAAAAAAGAACAAAACTGGAAGTATCACACTCCCTGACTTCAAAATATACTACAAAGCTATAGTAACCGGAACAGCATGGTGCTGGCAAAGAAACAGACACATACATCAATGGAACAGAATTGAGAGCCCAGAAACAAACCCACACATATATGGAGAGCTAATTTTTGACAAGGGAACCAAGGACGTACAATGGAGAAAGGAGAGTCTCCTCAATAAATCGTGTGGGGAAAACTGGACAGCCACATGCAAAAGAATGAAAGTAGACCATTATCTTATACCATGCACAAAAATCAACTCAAAATGGATTAAAGACTTGAATGTAAGACCTGAAATCATGAAACTTCTGGAAGAAAACATAGGCAGTATGCTCTTTGACATAGGTCTTAGCAGCATATTTTCAAGTACCACATCTGACCAGGCAAGGGAAACAATAGAAAAAATAAACAAATGGAACTACATTAAACTAGAAGGCTTCTGCACAGCAAAGGAAACCATGAACAAAATGAAAAGACCAACTAACAATTGGGGCGAGATATTTGCAAACCATATATCTGATAAGGGGTTAATATCCACAATATACAAAGAACTCATACATCACAACAACAAAAAACTAACAACTCAATTAAAAAATGGGCAAAAGATCTGAACAGACATTTCTCCCAAAAAGATATACAGATGGCCAACAGGCACATGAAAAGATGTTCAACATCATTAACTACCAGGGAAATTCAAATCAAAACTACAATGAGATATCATCTCATGCTCATCGGAATGGCAATAGCTAACAAGACAGGAAAAAACAAGTGTTGGATGTGGAGAGAAGGGAACCCTCGTACACTGCTGGTGGGAGTGCAAACTGGTGCAGCCACTATGGAAAACAGTATGGCCATTCCTCAAAAACTTAAGAATAGAACTACCATACGTTCCAGCTATTCCACTGCTGGCTATTTATCCAAAGAACATGAAAACATGAATGTGTAAAGATACATGCACCCCTATGTTCACTGCAGCGTTATTCACAATAGCCAAGACTTGGAAGCAACCTAGGTGCCCATCAAGGGACAATGGATAAAGAAGATGTGGTATATATACACAGTGGAATACTATTTAACCATAAGAATCTATGAAATCTGGCCATTTGTGACAACACGGATGGACCTAGAGGGTATTATGCTAAGGAAATAGGTCAGAGTGAGAAAGTCAAATACTGTATGATCTCACTCGTAAGTAGAAGATAAAAACAACGACAAACAAACACATAGAGACAGAGATTGGAGTGGTGGTTACCAGAGGGGAAGGGGGGAGGGAGGAGGATGAAAGGGGTGATTAGGCACACGTGTGGTGATGGATGGTAATTAGTCTTTGGGTGATGAACATGGTGTAATCTACACAGAAATTGAAATATAATGATGTACACCTGAAATTTATATGATGTTATGAACCAATGTTACTGCAATGAAAAAAAAACAAAAAAAGAGTATGAACTATTGGTTCAAAAAAATAAAAAAAAACCTAGCACGTAAAATGTTCATTAAATACCCAGAATAGTCAGGAATATCAATATTTTTCAAGCGACATGTCTTAGGACACCACGAAGATTAAAAGTAGATAATTTCCTTACTTTCTTATTTTTGTTACATGACTCCAACTCTTTAGATATGTGATACTCAAAATACTCAAATACTTGGTCCACATTTTTATTTTTCCATTTAGGAATCTGGTACATGGTAGACAGCTCAAAACTTTACTCAAGAAGGACCTTTGTGTAAACTTTGTATATCTGCTATGGAACATTCGTGTGGAATCCCTGATTAAACATCTCAAATGACTTCAACTGTCTTTAAGAAGTGAGTAGAGAGGCCATCAAATGCCAGGGGTTGAATTAATTATCAAAGAATCAAAGTAGAGAAGTAGGAAAAAATGGGAACGTATTGAATATGCTATTAGAACTTTGGAACAACTAGGTTTGAAATGAACAAAGTGAGAACTCTGTGAAAATGGCTTCCTGGTTATTATTACTGCTCAGGGCTATGAATTATATTCTTGGTTGCTGTGATGTGGCATGCTGTTGGCTTGCCATTTTACATTGCCCAGAAATAACTGGAAGTTGTTATTTCTCTTGGATGAAAATATGAGCTGGATTCGAGAAGTAACATCTGCACATGGAAAAACTAAATTTTTCTCATTGTAATGATGATAACATACAAAAGTACTATTCATATGACCAAATCTTAGGTTGCCTAGATGATTTTTAAAAATTGGTTCTTGTCCTAAGGAAATCTGTTCAATTCTAACTCTTTCCTTATTCATGTGTTTCCATTTTCCCCAGTTTCTTTTCATTTCAGAAATTCTGCTCCAGACATCTAATTAACCAAGTTATTATAAACTAAACACAAACAAGATAGAAAAACAATTTTGCCAACTCAAAAAATTATTTAAATATCATGTGGTCACAGAGTAGTAAGGATCAGTATATCTGGGTACAAATTATATTTATTCTTGGCAAAATGAAACTCCTCAAAGTGAGATTCAAAGGGAAAAGCTTACATGAGGAGGTCATTGTGGAGATCAAATAACGCATCCCAAATAAGACTGTCACGAATTAACATGTAAATGAATTGGAAACAGATGTCAGTATCTTTAAACACAAGAAACGAGAGAATTTTGAATTTATTTTAAATATAAAAGCAAATGGCTATGAAAAATATTTCGATTTTTCAAAGCCCAAGGCTAGTGAATTACGTACTTACTTCAAAATCCAGAATATGTGACTGGAATCCTCTATGCTTTAGAATCATAGAATTCTAAGAAATATCTCATTACAATAATCACAGAATGATTTCCTTTTTAGAAATATTTTTTTCCAGCTCTTCGGTGGCTCAGTTTTTCTTAAAACAAAGCTATAAAATAAATTTTGCCTGATTTTTCCTTTTCATAAACAATGAGGATTTTAACAGACAAATATTTCTTTAAAATACACATACTTTAATGTTATTCCTTAGCTATGTCAAAGTTAAATGACCACATTTAAAAGCATTACAATCAAAGGCATTTTTCTAAGACTATTACATTTTGTTTGCATTTATCAATGGTAAGCTGTACTAATCCATGTTTTCTTGATATTTCAGAAGAGGCTGACTAAACTTTGTTTAAAAATTTGATCTATGTCATTTTTTCCTTTACTATGCTGACTATTTTCTTTACTTATCATATGTGGCATTGTGAAAAACTGTTTAAATTCTAGTCAAATTTATATATTACTTTGCATTTTTTCCCCAAAGACTTCAGTAAAAAGAAATATTTGCAGTTTCTCTTTGTAAAAAAGACAATGCTTTTTCCCTCTATTTTATTTTAACTATGGGACAGCATTAGGGAAAATTACCAGTTTTGTAAAAAATTCATCTGACAAACATTTAAGCAAAAATATAGTATATAATTTCCTGATAAAACAAAATAGAAATATTACTAGAATTTTGCATATCAATTGGGTTTTATATGATACTTTAAAATGATGTGGTGCCTATTTAATATGTCACAAGCAAAATGACTTTAGCTTAATGACCGTATGTACAAGATACGTGATTGCACTTTGATGTAAAACCTGGTTTACCCTGAAACTATTATGGGGAACCCCTGATGGTTTTTCTTTTCTTTCTTGGATCAGTTTTAATTTTATTGATATGCTGTGCACTGGGACAAATGTGAATGACGTTTTATGGTTCCATAGCAGAATCAATTTTCACTGAATACCCATGAAACATAGCTAATTTATTGCAAAGGAGATACTGCAGAATTCTCCACTAGGAAATAAACTCTGACCAAGCAATTCCTGTCAATGTGCCTGAAGCGTCTTATGTGTAACAAAGATGTTCTCATGTTCATCAGATCTCTTCATTAGACAACTGATGGAAGCGTCAGAACCTGGATAAGCGCTTCTTTATGGGGGGCTTGTAAAGTCTTTTGAGAATTGGATGAAGATATTGACACTCTTCTCATGTGTAAATGCTGACGGGCATACGTAATGTAAAATACAATCTCAGGAGGTTCAGTCACCCTCCTAAATTCCTCCACGGATTCTAGGTTGAATTCCTCTTCTAACCTTGTGTGGCTAATTCATCACAGATTAACGTCATACTCCCAATCAGACTGTCCCTGACATCTTTAATAAATAACTCTCTATCAAAACAATGTTTATGGGCTTTATAATTTTTATTTTTAAGCAGCCTTACATGGAAGTCCTTCTTTTACAGAAGCAACAATTAACAAGTCGGTTATTGGTTGTAAAAGGTGCCCATTAACCTCTGTTCTTCTCACTTTATGAGCTTTTCTCTTTTGAAACCCTTTCTCAGATCTTCCCAAACTTCAGATCTCCTACCCCAGATACAGACACCACCTAGGTCCATCGCTAGGAACAGACGCCACCACACAGTCTATACCTAGGAACAGTGAATAAATCTGCATTGGTGGTTTCCGTGTTTATCCTGAGTAATAGTCTTATACAAAATTAATAAATATATCATTAAAATTTATGCTGAATAATAATTATATGACTATATGAGAACTTCATAATTACTAATTTGGTTTCATCCAAAATTTAACCATATAGTTAAGAATTATTCAACACAGGCTTTTGGAAAATAACATCAGGGGATGGATATATACATATATAGACACATGCACACAAATATATGTATATATAATCTGGTGTATATATATATATGTACGCACACACATATATGCATGTAAACACATATAGAAAATCTGCTGTAGATGGATGATTTAGAAAGTGATGTTAGAACGATATAACCTGTGCCGCGCTCGGATGAGTCACTGCTGTTCTTTGTTGTTCAATGAAGGTGTTCTTGTGCCTTTGGAGAATTCAAACATTAATGACATTTCGTTTCTGATATAGTAACATCTCAAGCCAATTTATATTGGTTTTGAAGAAAGGAAGTTAGGATGTGGATCTCCGTAGGAGGCAGTGTGTAGGACTGTGGAAGATCCGGGTGCCCTCCGGGACCCATCTCTTACTAGAGACCATAGGCAACTCACATTAGCCATTGGAAGTCCCAGTTTTCTCGTCTGTGAACGCTAGGTAATAACAGCATCTACCTCAAGGCTAATGTGAGGATTTGATGAACTATGCCTTACAGGTCCATAATATAGTCTCTGCCGCATAGTGTGCACTCCATAAATGCTTGTTGTTTTTTTTTTAAATTTTTGATGTTATTATTACATGGGCAGAAAATACTTTTCTCCATCATTACAACCCCGGTAAAACTTTGGAATCTTTCCTAAAGTTCACATTCCTGTAATCTCTGCTTTTACCAGGTTTACATATAGATTCATAAAAATATTTTGAATGGCAAGTTATACTTCTTACATACAGAGTAGCCAAAAGACAGATGGAAAATTTCAAGAACAATGTAAATTACACCATTTCTCACTGGGTGAAAAAAGGGAAAATAAGATTCTGTTTTTAAGTGACAAACTTTAATAACATTTGTTAAAAATAACAATGTCAAAACTCATATACAGTGTCATCACCTCCTTTTCCTCTGACCTCAAAACATTTATGCTATTTAAGGAGGATGTCGCTATTGACGAGTGAATGTCAGACCGGAAAGTTAGTATTTGCTTCTGTGATGCCAGAGGGAAGGAAAATAATAGAGTGTGAGTGCCTCACTGAGTTGACTATAGCATAAACAATTATGTTTGGGGAGTCACATCGAGAGATTTTTTTCTTCAACAATAGGTTAGACTGATCGTGCAATTTTTGGAATTGTCAGTAAAAGCAGTTCAAATATCTGGTTGACTGTGGCGTTGAAGTCTTGTCTTTTCTTTTCTTTTTGATGAGGAAGATTGGCCCTGAGCTAACACCTGTTGCTAATCTTCCTTTTTTTTGCTTGAGCAAGACTTGCTGAGCTAACATCTATGCCAATCTTCCTCTATTTTGTATGTGGGATGCCATCTCAGCACGGCTTGCTGAGTGGTGCATAAGTCCGTGCTCAGGATCCGAACCTGTGAACCCTGGGCCGCCGAGTGGAGTGTGTGAACTTAACCACTACGCCACTGGGATGGCCCCATGGAGTCTTTTCTTTTTTAAAGTCATGTAGAAATGATCATGAACTTGTAGTCAGGACATACTGTTGAAGCTTTATTTTGGTCACTGTCTAGCAAACTTTAGGCAGGGTTTAACCTGAACCATTCTTAAAAGGAGTTGGTGGTCCCTGGCTGGGTGGCATTCTGCCTGTCCTCAGCTCCCACCCCTCCAGGGGCTGCTGTTTCCCTCCTCATCCATGTCATTGCTATTTTGGTGGAATAATGAAAAGATCAGGGGTGTATCTAATCTGTGAAATTAGAGCTACTGTTGCCATCTTGAGCTGGAATAAGATACAGCTGTCTTTTTTTCACTCTGTAGCAATCACAATAATGAAGGTTAATAATTTCTGCTGTTTTTGATGTCTTCAATAAAAGGATTATTTTGTAATTCTAGTATTCAGTACATTCTGATATGAATGCCAATATATTCCGACATTCCTTTAGATAGTTTAGGACACACTCAGAGCTGGTCTGTCTAGCTGTGGTTGGAACATGCCCAGACCATTGAGGGTCTCATCACTGTTATTAGAATTTCTTTATCACAGGGCTACTAAAGGAGTTTCTGGGGGTGGGGAGGGGCATTTAGACTAAATTAAAAACATATCCTTGCATTGCTTTTAACAGCGCTGTCGGTTATTCTGCACAGCAGAATGCTAGACTCTCCCAGTTCCTCCAGTTACTTATTTTACAAATAAAACTTGCTGTTTTCCTGGTCTAGCGCTTGGTCTCTTTCTTCGTAAATGTATGATTAATAGTGATTTAATGAACACCTCCACTTATCAGTATCTTTAGGAAAAACAACAATGACAAAGCCTCCGAGGTTTTAGTGCCCAGCTGTCAAATCTTTCATGTAAGTATCGTATATTAATTAATACGGGAACAGCTAGGGCACTGAATACCATGGCGGGAGGAAGGTCTGTATATTACTCTGCAGTGAATCTCAGCACTTCGTATAAAATGACGTAACCACTCATGGGTTGTTTGCAGAACCGTCTGGTATGAAAGGCATTGGGAGATTGCCTCAAAGGTACGAAACAAAGAATTTAGGAGAGAAATGGAGGAGCTTTTTGACATCGAGCACTAGACCTCTTTTCTTCTCATGTGTTTTTTGGTAGTGGATATCCTATGTTGTAACTTTTTCATTTTTGTGTGAAATACATCTCAGAAATCTATTTTAATCCTCAATTTTCAGTGTGATATATACATAGTATTCACGAAAAATCTGAAGATTACTCATTGGTCCCATTCTAATAATAAATATAAAAGAAGAAATCTTATTGAAAAATAGGCACTTAGAAACCCAGAGACCTTACACACAAAACGAAAGCCAAATATTTGTGGTAGTTAGTCACCATTATAAATAGACTTCACAGCAGCAAATCAAACGTAACATCAAATAATTCTGAAATGAAAGTAAGCATTCTGTAAAAATGTGACATTATGGAGCGGAAGGTTAGTTCAATTTAGGTGGATGTTAGAAGTAGGTGTTCTTATAATTTAACATTTCTATTTAATGTGAAAATGGAAATTTTAGTTCATGATGAAAAGAACAGCAGGGTAGGATAATAGAGTTTTTCTCTTTTCCCAAAGTAGCCAGACTGCAATGACACATCTTCTAGTCCCTAAGCTCCAAATCGAGGGGAAAAGTATCCGTTTAACCTCTCATAAAATAGGTAAAATTCTTCTTTCTAATATTCTAACCCCAAAACAACTAAAAATGTAAAACTGATTCATGGCCCAAGAATTATTTTCAAACTGTAGTTAAAAGGAAGCATTCAAAAGGATACCACCACCAATAACAACCAAAAATGTACACACGCAAATTCAAACAACCCTTCCTCCCAAAACAAAGGCTGTTTTTCAAGCTACTTTTATTATAGGCCATTTACTTTAAGATATTTCCTGAAAGTTAGTTGCCTTTGACAGTGGAGTGTTTTTGTCTGGGTGCTTTTTTCTCATGGCTGGCTGGAGAATTTTATTAAATTATAGTTCAGTAGCTGGACAGAGTCGCATGTCCAATTGTCTAACCCTACCTGTGATATCGGTCAAGATGTGTTAAGCAGTTTTTGATTGTCTTGAAGAGGAATATTGTGTTTGGAGGCTGTCGACATCACTTCGAGGCTGTGGTTTTGTGCTCAGGTAACAAGTCACACTTCAACAGCTAGACACATATTCATATCCAATTTTATTCAAATTTGACAACTTTTCAGTAAATAGCTGATTTGTGGTGCATGAAACAATGTTTCTGTTTAATAATTGATTTTAAGTATTTCTTAATTTTGCTTGTGGGGTGAATAGTGTGGTCAATTGATATGGCAAAACATGAAAAAATTGATAAAGAACCCATCATAAACTACTCTTAAAGTCCTAGAAAAACTGATGGTTTTGTTTTTGATTCTAAAACTTTACTGAAGATAGCTACCATAAAATATACGTACATATCTCAACGGAAATATGTTGACCAGATTTATAAACATGGGAGTATTGAAGAAAGTCTAAGAAACTGAACACAGAGTTGTATGACTTGTTACGAATTATAAGGTGGCCACACACTAAAATATGTATGTTACAAGGAAGAAATAGTGGATCCCAAGGGCAATTATTCTGAAGTAAAAGATGAACATGAAATGAATATCACAGTGAAAAGAACTGCTCTTCAGCATAATGGCAGGTGCCTTAAAAAGTGAATTTAGGCATAAATACCTTTAAAAAGAGAATTTACCTTCCTTTCTGCTTCCTTCTTATATGTCAGCCCCACCTCTGTCCCCAGTGTCCAAAAGGCCAATGTTCCAATGGTTCCCAAACCTTCAACTTAAATCTGTTGAGAGGCTTTTATCCTTTTCCTTAATAAGAAATGTAGTAAAATGGGATCACCGGGTTTCATATTTTAATTTTGCGTTTCAACCTTCTTTATGCATTATGAAAAAGAAGAGCACCATTTCATTGCAGTCTGAGCATTATTTCTGGCCCTTTACAGTTTACCCGCAAATAGCATTGTGTAGATGTCATTGGTTCCTTCTATTGCCAACATATACAGCACCACCACATAGCAGGTCATTGCGTTTCACTGTTTCCATGCTTACCTTCTTGTGCTAGACTGCGAGCTGTTTAAAGACAGAGAATGTGTTTTATTGCTCTCTGAGTCTTTTTCATCCAGCCTAATGCATGCCATATAGTATATGTTCAATAAATATTTATTCCATAAAAAAGAATGCTCTGGATGTTCCTGCAATTGAATATATCGACTACGTTTTAAATTTGGAGTATTCCCTTTTGAGTCTCATTTCAGACTTGTCTTTTATTTTCAAGGCAGGCAAACAAGCAATCCACACTTGTTTCTCTGTGTTAAGCTAACATGGGCATTTAAAAAAATAATACGGCACTATGATTTTCACTAAACTAGGAAAGGTTATTTTGGAGCGGCTGGGACTTCAGATATTTGAAGTAGTAATTACTTCCTCCATAAATGTTACCTTTTAGAGTCAAATACTGCTTTCCTGCTGCAGTTCAACTTTTTACTTAAAGGAAAATGGCTTTTATTTACAATTCACCACGCTATAGTATTATATCCGGTAATTCTTTTTTATTTGCTTTGGTAGCATCATACAATCACTGAAGCATCATCATCATAATGACAGTAGCTTACATTTGTTCAATATTTATTTTGTGGCAAGCATTTCACTAAGCACTTTACATGTGCTATGTCATTTTAGACCCACATAAAATTTGTGGTGTGTGTGATTTTTATATATCTGTATCTCCATTTCTCTATCTATCGATTGGCTGGTCGATTGAAGCTTTGAGAGGCAATTTTCTAACCAGTAAGCTGTGTGGTCAGGACAATAACGCAGGGAGAGCCGTCTTCAGATTTTGCATTCTTGGTTCTTTAAAGGTCTGAGTATCTAGTAACAAAATTGAATACCATATTTTGCATAATTCTGGATCCATGACCTGTTTTAGTGAAGTACTTGTGTTATCATTTATAAAACAAACAGCGTATGTTGGGTGGTACTTAGTTAAATACTATGAAGCCATTGCAACTAAAATTCTCAGCGTATTTCTTCTGTATTGAATGGATGTGATATCAACACTTACCTGATGATCAGCCACATTTTGTCTTGAGACTGACTGTTATCATTTGTGACTTACCATAGACTTGGGTTTGGTTCCAGAATTGGCCACTGCGGTGGAAGATGGTAGGTCAGTGGACTCAGTGTTAGAAGACAGATTTATCTGAGTCTGATTTACCGAAATGGTATCTGCTCCACTCTCAGATCCTGACTCCAGATCCTGTTAAAAGAAAAGGAATTGACATGAAAGGTATGTACATGCTCTCTACATGCCTTTTCTCCCTGCCACCAACACTTTCCACCTCCTCCTTCTCCCAACACACATTGACCCACTAGAGAGTTAGGGGCAACTGACATTGACATGTCACCCATCGTCATGCATTATTTTGTAATAACAATTATACTCTTCAGAGGGTTTGATTTTAGAAGGCAAATACTAGAGAATGAGGTAATATACTACCTTGGTAATTTAACAGCTGATTGTGAATTGGAAGTGGCAGTAGTGGGAGCCAGCTAGGGCACTGCAGTGAGTCAGGAGGTGGAAGCCCATAAACATCCCTTGCTTACTGTGTGACCTTAGGTAAATCACTTAACACCCCTCATGCGGCAGGGTCATTGTGGGTGTCAAGCTGAAAGACAGTTGTCTCTTTTCCTCACCTCACTCAGAAATGCCCCCATCAGACTTCCATAGTGACATCTGCCACAATGGCTTGGAATCATTTAGCTCAAGTGTCTGTGTGTCTAATGAACTATAAGTTATCTGAGGGCAGCAACTATGCTTTGCCATGTGTAATTCAATTCCTTCATTTGAAAATGGGTATAACAATAGCATGCGCTCACAGAGTTTCCTGAGCATTAAGTAGCATATATGCAAAGTGCATATAATCTGCACTTGATAATTTTCATTAAATGTTAGCCATTACTACAAATATAGTTATTATTAATATCATTATGGGTTTTTTAAAAAAGATTTTATTTTTTCCTTTTTCTCCCCAAAGCCCCCCAGTACATGGTTGCATATTCTTCGTTGTGGGTTCTTCTAGTTGTGGCATGTGGGACACTGCCTCAGCGTGGTTTGATGAGCAGTGCAATGTCCGCGCCCAGGATTTGAACCAACGAAACACTGGGCCGCCTGAAGCGGAGCGCGCGAACTTGACCACTCGGCCACTGGGCCAGCCCCATCGTTATGGTTTTTTAATATCTAGTACACAGAACGTGGCTATGACTTGTCTACTAAGTGAATGCAATTACTCAGTACTGTCTTCAAAGACTGTGCATTCAATTTATCAAACGCTCCCTTTGTGTTGTATGGTGACCTGAGACGCAGGGGAAAGTTAGGTATGAGGAGAATGCAGAGGGGAGGGAGTAAAGGTGAATATCACTCTACAGTTTCAACCTGAGAAAATTATGAGTTAAATATCTTTGAGTCTACTCTTTCTACATCTCAACTTTACCATCGCCCACATGGTGCATCTACCCTGAACCCTAACTCTCTGGCCCGATGCTATACCATTCTCATGTTTCTTAGTATGTTCCAGCCAAACTTGCTGTTTGTCAGTCTTTCCAGTCCACTAAGCTGGTTTCTACAGTGGGGACTATGTCTTTTCTTGTCCTTTGCCGCAGTATTTCCCTTTGCTGGCCCTTTCTTGTCACTCAGGTCTTAGTTTCAATGTCACTACCTCATAGAATCATCCTTTAACATTTCAAGCTAAAGTAGTTTCTTCCTTTCAACCTCCACAGCATCATTCTCTGTTTTATAATCCTATTACCTTGTTTATCTACCACATATGAATTATATCTAACCATCATCTTATCTATCTATCTATCCATCCATTCACCCTTCATTCATCGCTTTCTCTAATCCTTGTCTGTCTCCCTCACCTGGAATCTATGTATCACAAGAGCAGAGATTCACCTGTCTTGTTCACTGATACATCTCCAGATCTTAGAATAGTGCTTGGCACCTAGAACATGATCATTAAATATTATTTTATGAAAGAATAACTAGACTTACAAATATTAATGTTTAACCAGCGAGGTAAAAGATTTGTACACTGAAAACTATAAGACAATGATGAAAAGAAACTGAAGAAGACACAAAAAAATGGAAAGATATCCCATGTTCTTGGATTGGAAGAACTAAAATTGTGAAAATGTCTATACTGCCCAAAGTGATCTGCAGATTCAGTGCCACCCCTGTCAAAATTCTAATGGCATTTTTCACAGAAACAGAAAAAACAATCCTAAAATTTGTGTGGGAACACAAAAGACCCTGAATAGACACAGCAATCTTGAGAAAGAAGAGCAAAGCTGGAGTCATCACAATTCCTGACTTCAGACTCTATTAAAAAGGTATCGTAATCAAACTGGTATGGTACTGGCATAAAAACAGACACGTAGACCAATGGAATAGAATAGACAGTTCAGAGATAAACACATGCGTATATAGTTAGCTAATATTTGACAAGGAAGCCAAGAACACTCAATAATGAAAAAATAGTCTTTTCAATAACTGTTATTGAGAAAATTGGATATTCACATGCAAATGAATGAAATTGGACCCCATCTTACACCACTCACAAAAATTAACTTGAAATGAATTAAAGATTTAAATGTAAGATCTGAAACTGTAAAAACTCCTAGAAAAAACACAGGGAAAAAATTTCTTGACATTGGTCTTGGCAACGATATTTTGGATATGACACCAAAGCACAAAGCATGATAAAAGAAAAAATAAGATGTACAAGTTCTGGGGATCTAATATTCAGTACGGTGACTATCGTTAACAATACTTGTTAATTATAAACCTGAAGTTGCTAAGTGAGTAGATATTAAATGTTCTCACCTCACACACACAAAACTGTAATTATATGAGGTGATGGATGTGTTAACTAACCTTATTGTGGTAACCATTTTGCTAATATACAAGTGGGTCAAATCATCACATCGTATACCCTAAACTTATACAGTGTTATGTGCCAATTATATCTCAATAAAGCTGCAAAAAAAGAAAAGAAAAAAGTGGGACACAAAGACAAAGAGATAGAAAGAAAGGGTACAAAAAATATACAGCGATAATGAATATGAAAAGTAATATTACGTTTCTCAAGTGTGTGTGTGCGTGTGTGTGTAAAACATATAACCCTAACTAAATTTCTCATGCCCTGAGTGATTTCATATCAAGGCCGTCTACTCGTCTTTTGCATGGAAAAGAGAAACAACACTTTACTGTAAGATAAATGTGATTCATTAAAATTTCAAATTGAATCAACATCAAATGCATAGTCATAAGTAGAAGGTAATTTATAAGCCATTTATATTTGACTTTTATGTATATCAGAAATCTTTTGTGTCAGTTTTGCCTTCCTGTTTATAATTTGATTAGGTAAACAACAGGGCAACTTTGTATCTTTCTAACAATACAGCAATTCTGAGGCAAAATAGTAAACAGTGTTAAAAGCTGCCATTTATTGAGTTTTTGCCTTTTAAAGACAATACTTTACAGCCATCTCTGCTTCCAGTGTTCACCAACTCTGTGAGGAAGGTACTGTTATCGTCACCTGATGGATGATGAAGCCAAGGCTAAGGTGAGTAACTTGACCAAATTCACATTCTGTGGCAGGGCTAGCATTAAAACTCAGATCTGTCTGATCCCAACTTGTAAGTTCTATCAAGGCAGCCTCCTTACATCTTTACCTCTACCTTTATTTTAATATTTTTTTTATCTTAAAGGCATTCTTAAAGACTCCAACCTATATTATTTTTTATACCCTTTATTATAGTAGAACTCACTCCACCATTTTCTCACAAATCGTCTCAAACTGAGGTCCCTGTTTCATTGTCTGTCTTGTCCTCCCTACTAAATCGTAAATTCACAGAGCAGTGTGAGGGTGTGGCAGAGGACGTTTCTCCTCTGAATCTGGGACAGTGCTCCTTGTGGACAATCAAGGTCATAATCATGCTGTTATAATCCCCTTATTCCATGGTGCAATTATCAAAAGGAATGGAAAGTGCCTGTGGAAAAATTTTTGATGATGAGAGAATGTTAAAATTAGCTTTAAATACCAAGGAACAGAAATAAAGAACAAGGAATGACCTAGAAAAACAGAAAGACCAAAAAGAAGTTTTGAGGGCTGCAGAATATGTCTTATTCATCTTGGGCCCAGTGCCTGGCATGAGTACATGGGAGAGGAAAAGGGAATTAACAAATTCTACATATGTACGCTGTGCCAGATCTGTGCAATATGTCTTACATACGTTCTTCCATTTACTGCTCCCAATAAGCCACGAGGTAGGAAATATGTTTCTTTTTGTACATGAACCTCAAGTTGAGAAATTAGAGAATTTTCTTATGTTCTCAGGTATTCAGTTGTCGAGCTGTCATTTGAACCCAGGCCTGCGGAGGCACAAGATTAGATGTAGGCAGATGTGGAAATCATCACCTGCCTTAGCTCCTGTTTCTGTTCTGCCTTTACCATTCAACAAAGAACCATGTCTAGCAGGTAAGGGCTGTCTTGCTTTCTGAGACAGAGACTACAATATGGAGCTGTATTTAGCAGAAATATGGGCTGTGGTTTTCCTCCTAAATACATGGAGATTGAGGAAAGTTCAATGCAGAAGAAAAAGGGGAGAGATTAACAATTCACGACAGACAATTTTAATGAGAAAACATATCCCATGTTTGCATTAATGGCAAAAAAACTATTACAAAGGATCTCCTATTAAAAAGTATGGCTTAAAAGTTGATGAAAATGCATATGAAGCTTCTCTGCATGCTTCATATGGAAACAAGATGAAAACATCTCTTCTCACTGGTCTTCAGGGTATGGCTTGGATTGCTTTTCTTCCATTTGGATACTTTTCCTACTAAAGTATGTGCAAGACACTATGGGAGCACCAGGAAAGGAGTAATTGATTCTGGCTAGGAGGACAGAAGGATATTTAGGGAAGACTTCTCTGTAAAGAAACCATTTGAGATGAATTCCGAAGGCTAAGAAAAAATTATTCAGGTTACAAACAAAAACAAAAATGTCATTTCTACTGGTTTTCTAAGTCGAAGTATTTAATTTCATATTTATTCATTAAAAAAATTTACTCAACTTATTTAAACTGAAAAAAAACCCGAAAGTAGTTGACCCATTTCTCCCATTTTTAATTACAAATTTTTTTTTTGCCCAAGCTATCAAACTACAACGGGATTAGAGTCAGCTAGAGAAGGCGGTATGATGTAGTGGTTAAATGATATGGCTCTGCAGCAAGGCTGGTGGGTTTGTATCCCAGATCGGGCACACACAATTACTAACTTCTCTACGTGGTTTACTCATCTAAAAAACACTGTGAGGAATTAAAGTGATAACATATGTAAAGGACAGAATAGTACCTAGTATATACTAAAGTTAGCCATTATTTTAATTGTTTAAAATTATTTACTTTGAATTATTTACTTTGAAATATTCTGTCCCACAGTTAGAATGAGCCTTGAAAAACTTCAGAATAAATGGTAGAACTGTACTAATTAAAGAATTTTGAGACAGAATAGCTCTATTTTGGTAGGTGTTCAAATTTATACACAGGATTTTCCACCCCTTTGATCTTAGGTGACACAATTTCTTGACTTAATGTGTTGATTTTTGCATAACAAATGTAATAGAGTAATTGAAAAGGGATTCGTAGATTAATCATAAGTAAACTCTACCATCACATTTGGTAGATCTGTACAAACTAAGCCATTTAATATGAAGCTAATATAGATATATAAAGTGTATAGCCAGTCCTGGAATCTGTGTCTTCCAAATTTTATTTTGAGTGTCAAAATCTCAGAGGAGTGTCTGTCTTATATGAAATTAGTGCACAGTAGAATACATTGGTTCACAGTAGAATAAAATTCTCACCTCTGTCCTATTCATCGTATTTCACTGAGAGAATTTTAGAGTGTTTTCAAGTTACTCTCATCTAAATTCTTTCCTGCAGTATGTTGTGTTAGTTCAACCAGCATCCATCCATCCATCCATCCACCCATCCACCTATCCAACCATCCATCTATCCATCCATCCATCCACGCATCCATCCATCCACACAGCACATATTTCTTATCTTCTATACCCAATGTAAACTTGTGGGGCACTGGAAATAAAATACTAAACAAGATAGACATAGCCTTGCTGATGGCATTTATAGCATATCAGAAAAAACTGAAAATTAGGGAAATAGCTGAAATGAAGAGGATTTGATCACTAGGAACCATAATTTCCCAAGCTGACCGTCTTTTCTAACTAATAATAACCATTTTCTTTTGAATCCCACACTTCTCTAATGGACTCTGCATGAAGCATAGAATTCTTTGTGTCTTCTTTACAGAACACTATCAGGGTCACATATGGGTGGATGCTGCCATGAAGGATGTTTCATTCGTAAGAGGGACTCTATGAAGTAGAGATATCATGCTCATGGGCAAAGAGGTGGAAAGTGGAACGCTCACAGGCACGTGCCGCCGCAGGTTCGTTGGTGTGCTGGACGGAGAGGAGCTGGTGCTGAGAGCATTCTCAATGTCTTGGTCAAGTTGGTCCAGTTTCATAATTAGCAGCACCATGGAGTCTAGCCGCGCCCTATCTCGATCTTCTCTTATTTCCTGAGGAACAAAACATGTTGTTATTGAATCTGAAAGGCCATTCTTAGAAAGAATAAAAAGTTCCCTGTTCTTCAATGTGACAAAAAGGACACTGAATAATAGGCAGTCTTCTACTTAAGGGAGAACGGAAGTTCTATTCTGTGTCATCAATGGGCTCTTCATTGGAAAGATGCTGACCCACTGCCAAGAAAGCATTTTACATGAATATTAAATATATATCTTCTGGAGCAAAGTGCACGAAAAAGAAGTGTAACATCAATGACTACTGATACATAATTACTACTTTCCAATGAATTATTTTTGGGAAAAGTTATATATTTACTCTTCTTTTGTCATGGTACAAATCAACTATAACAAACTAATAATTATGGTTAGATATTTAAGGATGAATGCAAAAGAATATTTGAGGAAGAATATTTCTGAGCGTAGCAAAACAATGGGAAAAGAATCAAACAAGGCAGGTTTTCAGCTTGTGCAGGGGGCAGTTTTTTTTTTTTTTTTTAACATGGCGCCATTTACCTACTGATGCTTCAACTTCCGTCATTGCCAATATTTTCAAGCTTCTTTTTCTTTCACACATTTTGAAAACAGCCCCCACAACCATATGATTCATGGTTACTTATTCTGAATTCACTGTAATATAGACACATATTTATGGAAAGATTTTTGCTTATAGGAATAGATAAAGCTTCTCATTGACCAAATAGAGTTATTTGGGCATGACTATTTACTATTCTAGTGTGTTCAAATCTTCGAAATTCCCTGTGTTGTACAAGGTACGAAGGTTGGGTAAGGTGTTGGGTGAAAAAAAAAAGAAAACCTTGGAAACGCGGTAAGTTTCATCAGAAGCAAAATCTATTGAGGAATGTAATAGACTTGGGGCCAGCCTTTTTGAGGCAAATGATCATTTGCAACTCATGTTGGCATCTTCTCATCTAGTTGAGATATTTGCCTGGGAGAAATCAGGTTTGAAAGGACCACCCATGGTGACCTCGAAGGGAAAATATAGCATGACAGAAGCCTGAGGGGTGTGAGAACAAGGGAGCAAGTTGAGGGCTTTGCTTAGGTGATGGTAGTAGTAACAGCACGGATGAGTAACTGCCTGAATCAGATCTTTAATTTTGTTTTTGGCTTTGTTCTTTTAATCCCTCTGAATGCTCTAGCCACCATTAGGAGGGACCTCCAAAGAATAGGGAGTGGGGTAATTTTGTGGATTCATCTAATTCTACAGGGGTCTCCTTACCTCAAACAGTTAGAGCAGACTGTTAATTTTAATGAGAGTTATCTTTCATATGTCAAATAATTGGTTTATTAGATTCAGTTGGTCAGAGAGTCATCAAAAGACCTGAACCTTACCTCACACCCTTTTCCTCAATGCTACAGAAATTCGTTACATTCAAAAGAGCGTTATTCATAGTAAAATCCTGCTTAGACCTTACATGAGAGTCCCAGAAATACTGGAGATTATTCAACTTAATTCTCTTCTAAATATTCCAGAAAATGGAAAAATTTGACTGAATAGAAGACTCAGAGTCCCCTTAATTACGCCTCCAATGTACCTGCTTATATAATTTCCTTCTCCAAAGTTGTGTTTGGCAAGATAATGTTCTTTGCATCTCTATATCCACATATCTCTTTGTGTGATTGTCTTTAATTTCCCAGTTATACATCCTCAAGCACAAAGATTACATTTTTCTACCTGGCAGACATGGAGTCAAGTTGTACCCTGCGAACCAATGCCTTTTCAGGAGTAGTAATAATGAAATCAATAGGAGCCAGTGAAATAACACCTCCCAAAGCTTTAGAAAATATATCTTGATATTTTTCCAGCTACTGAGTTAATGTTGGATAAAGCATAATATCCTTCAGCTATCCTAGACCTATCACCAGTAGTCTCAGAAACTATTTGTCTTTGAATTAACTGGATGTTGAGATTGTGCTTTAAAAACATTTTCAAATCCATGGGCTGAGCATCAAGTTATTCCAAATGATCTGCCAAAAGGAATAAAATCACATAGCTTTGGTCTACAATATTCTTTTAGAGAAACAAGCTTATTGCTTTTCCTTTTCCTTCATGGATGCTTCCTTATTTACCATCTATTACGTTCAGCCTGAAGTGTCAAGTACTCAGACCAGTATCATATGTTATACATTCATAAAACTTCACAAAATAGAGTTGACTATAAATCAGATGTTTTGGATAAATATTATTGTCCTTGTCTTTAAAACCCAGGTATTAATGTTTCACAAAGTTCTAACCTTTCATACGTCCATGGCTAAACTCCAGTGAACAGCTCATGCCGGAAAACAAAGCTGTGTATTTGCAGATTTTGGCTAGGTTGATTTCTACAGTGGAGCTTTCATTTCATGTTGTCACGTCGTCCAGGAAGAGGAACCTCTTAAAAAGTGAAGCTGCCTATTAATGAAGCTCTCAGTATTTCAGTAACTTAAACCCCTTAAATTAAGCCAAGATGCTAAATTCTCTCCCTTCCCATCTTTCCTTCCTTCATTCCTGCAGTTCCAGCTGTTCTGGGCCAAGCACTATTAAAGGGAAAAAATATTAATTAGTGAATAAGAGATATAAAACCCCTGCTTTTCTGAATATTATAGTCAACCACAAGAAGACAGGCAGCAAAAGTTAACAAATTGATAAATAAGATAGTTTCAGATAGGAACAAGTGTGATAAGAAAATGAATAGGTTAATGAGATATATAGAAACCGCAGGAACAGTGTCCCACTGTGCATAGGGTGGTCAGAGAAGAGCTTTCTGTGGAAATGAGAGTTAAGTCATGATGGGGAGAAAAAGAATGAGGTAGGGGAGAGAAAGAGCGAAAGAGAGATTGAGAGAAAGAGAGATTGAGAGAAAAAGAAAGCAAGCAAGAAAGAAAGCAAGGAAGGAAGGAAGAAGAAAGAAAAAGAAGGAGGAGGAGGAAGAGGAGAGAGAACTGGGAAAAGCCTTCCACACAGAGTGAAGAGTGATACAAGGATGTGGAGGTGAGAATGAGTTTGGTAAGTAAGAGCATCAGAAAAGTTAGGGAAGCAGTGAGGGGAGGCGCTGAAATGGAGAGTGAATGAGTACTAGGACCAAAAGGAGGTTGAATAGAAATAGGAGCCAAATTGTATTTTGTTATGAAGGGCACTGCAAAAAGGTCAATTTTATTCTATGTGCAATGGGGCCACTGGCAGGAAGCAAGTAAATGAAAGATTTGCTATGTTTTTTGAACCTTTAGAGTTCTCACAACGTATTGACAATCAAATGCTTTTGGAACCTCACCATACTTTATATCAAGCAATGACACATGGCTAATACATACTAAATAGTTCTAATTATTCTAAGATTATTCCTCTAGTTCTAGTCATACTCCTTTTTGTGCTGAAGTCTGAATTGGACCCTCTTTACAGTGATTATGAAGAAATGGACACTTTCACAAAGCCCCCCATATTTTGAGATCAAAGTGAAAAAGAAGAAAACACTGGTTTGAGAGCTATTTCTTAGAAGTAGGGAGAGGGCGGGCAGTGGTCTGTTGGTAAATGTTTAGCAACCGGATCTCCAATTAAAAGGAAAGTCCTGATTTGTAGCACTTGCCGATTTCTGGGGTGAAAATACTCCCATGGTCAATTTCAAGGTCCCAACCAGATATTATTAAATGCGGAGTTGGGAGATGCACACAATTGGCTCTTGTGAGCTGATGTGAGCTGCTGCATGGTGGCTCTAACACACATTCTGAGTGGGGACCAGTAAGATGGAGAATCATTCTTAGAATTTGACTTGAATAAAAACATTGGTAGTTAAAGCAATGTATGTAATTATGTATAATGATATATTGAAATAACGCATTTTATTTATTTAACACATTTACTTTCCTTAACTTTTCTTCCTGTTGCCCAGGTAGAGTTCGGTATAAACTGTAGATTTAAATTGTGTACTTCTGGAGCATTCTCTTGTTTCCTAGTAGAGGCTCCTTTATCTGCCTTCCTTGCACTATTCCATTACTTATGTTTGTAAAATTCCTTAAAATTCATTATAATTAACATATCTTTATATTTGTATTTTTACTTAAATCAGTCAAAACACATTTCTTTAAGTTACCCATTATGTCACTTAGAGACTTCATTCAACGTTTCAGATTTTAGAAATCTGGAAGTCCAGGATCGGTTCCGGTGTCCCGACTGCAGAGGAGGAAAGTGAATTCCAGGGAGTTTTAGGTCTGATCCCTCCTCCATTGCCAACTTCCTGCTCTTCCACTTCTCTTTCCAATACTCCATTTTTGCTTTCCTTCCATAGAAACAATTTTTAATTTAACACCCATTCAGGTATCGTGTATTCTCTCCTCAACTCCTGCAACTTGGTTTCCATTCCTTCCGACATGCAGAAACACCAATGACCACAGTGAATTGCAAGAAACCTTTGAACCATCTAGTCTACTTCTTTACCCTTTTATTTAACAATCATTCAAGATATGTTTATTGCTCATCGTTATGAGCTACACACTGTTTCCTGGGGAGCAACCTATTTCATATTTGTACAGTAATAGTTTTTAGAAATGTTGTGGAGTCAAATTCTGCCTTTTTCTAATTTCTCAGTTCCTCCCTCCAGAACTGGGCATAAGTGGTGTCTATTTCATCAAACTTCCTTTCAAATATTTGAAGAACCCTGTTGTTTCTATTTTCTTCCTTTGCTGGGTAAATCATCCTTGGTTCTCTTAATTATTTCTCATATGGCATGTTTTAAAATCCTTATTAGTTCTGTTGTCTCTGAATATGACCTAATTCCGTCAATGACCCAATTAATGGTTGGTGCCCAGGGTTAGTTATATCACTCTACACGTTCTCTGACCAGAACGGAGAAGGCAAGTCCCTCCCCATGTACTATATACCCTCTTTAATATGGCCTAAGAATTAAGTGCCTGTTTAGAACACGAACAGACTATTCCTAATGGGATAGCCACAATCTGATTTGTTTTTTTTAATTGAAGAAACAGTATTTAGTTGGCTGCGAGCTGACTTTGAGTCAACAGCGTGATATATGTCTCCTTTTCCAGCGTGTGCTTGTGTATTGCTAAGGACAGAAGCATACTGTTGTCCCGAGACTGTAACCAGCTGTTGTCAAGGTATACATGATATATGGAGCTGCTGTGGAAGAAATTTCCAGTTGTATCTCTTTCAGATACAAGTCAGTGGATACTTAACTCTAATTAGGAGACAAACTTTTATTCAGTTTGATTTATGGTCAAAAACTTAATATGGTCAACTGTGTGGTGTTCATTGGGAGATCTGAAAGATGCTCCTTATCTACTCCCAAGATCTACTGTTTTGTCCTTGGGCAGCAAAGTCCCTTTGATCACAATGGCAGCTGGGGGAGATTAACATGGTTTCTAGAGGGTCTTCTTTCCTGGAAGCCTCTGAATTGGAATGCTCTGAATACAAGCTTCCGCTACCCGTCATTCCTTCCATCTGGGGAAGACAATTCCCACCCGTCTCTTTCTCTAGAAGCTCTTTATTGAAAAACACAAAACACAGCATACACACAGGGAGTGGGGAGGCAGTGTGAGTTACCGGACATTTTACAGACTGGGCAAATATGAAGTCCCGAGAAGAGGGAGCCTCGCCTAGAGACGCACAGGCTCTGTGTTCCTAATGCCAAGCATTTGGAAGAGAACCAAAAAATTCGGTAAAATACCCGGATGCTTCCAAATAGTGGATATTTGGCTCAGCAAACATAGCATTGCCTGAATGTTCTGCTTGTCAATGAATTGTGGCATCACATACAGCCATAATAAATTAAAGGCTAGGCCAGGAATAGAACTAAGACTTCCTGATTCTTAATCCAAGGTTCTGGCCCCTATACTGTCTTTGATTTCACACACATCTCGCTGGCTATTCTGGGCTGGTAATACTCCTTGCTCACCCATAAAAGAAAGAGACCTTTTAGCAAAAGACTTGGCTCAACTTCATCCTGAATTATTTGATCTGCAGCCAGTTGGACTAGTATGAAATCTCATATTAGTGTTATATATTTCATTTGACAATAAATTCCCATTCTAGATTTTCCTTCCTTAAAATAATATCCTGTTTAAAGAGCCAGAAAGTTATTAAATCTTTTATTCTTCAAAACCAGTGAAGATTTCATCTGAAATGACAGTCAGAAGGTAAAGATAATTTAATTATCTTATGTTAGAATTCCTAGGCAAGTTAAAGAAGTCAGCCTTAATTTTTTTTTTTTATAGTGAGGAAGATTTTCCCTGAGCTAACATCTGTTGTCAATCTTCTTTTTCCTTGAGGAAGATTGTCCCTGAGCTAACATCTGTGCCAATCTTCCTCTGTTTTATATGTGGGATGCCTCCACAGCATGGCTTGATGAGCAGTGTGCAGGTTTGTGCCCAGGATACGAACCCGCAAATCCCGGGCTGCTGAAATGGAGTGTGCTAACCCAACCACTGCACCACCACTACAGCACTGGGCTGGCCCCCAGCCTTAATTTTTATTCTGCTGCTTTTCAAGATGAAACTTACGTAGACTGGGAGGAAAGAAAACAAACCAGCAACTACCTCTTATTGGACAGATACGTTCTATTCAATCACAAAATCTTTGTGTATTACCTTTAATTATTAATATGTGCCAATATCATTATAATATTGGAGGACGGAGAGTGATAAATAATATCCTCATTCAAAGTACAAGGAATCTTTTAACTGATATATAAACCGTGGCTCTATATTGTCTTTATGTTCACTCCCTATTTATCTGCCTTCATTTATAAGGCATGGAGAAGAAAATCGGGCTCTCTTTTGCTGGATTTTTAAACTCTAACTAGGCTTCAAATGAAGCATTTCTTAGTTGGGACTTTGGTAAATTGCCTACACAGTCTCCGGAATGGTTTCAAAGGACATTGATGCAGCTGGGGCTAAGGAGTGCTCAGAAGTGGCAGGTGTGACCCAGGGAGAGAATTGTGTGGGCGGTAATTCCTCTGGATTCTAGGGAAATCTGAGGATGACTTCCTCCACTGGCTTCAAAGGCCCATTTTTGGGACTGAGATATAATTTCTTCCTAAATTATTTGGTAACCAGTCTTCACTTTAAATGCTAAAGTTGGACATGGACATTCAGGGTCCATGAATAATACACTTACAGACACAAAGTCAGCCTCCCTGAGTTTCTGAGTTGATTATTTGTTCTGTGTCATCATACCTATGTGAGATCTGCAAAGACTTCCAGCATTTTTTGCTTGTTTGTTTCGTGTACAATTCTCAGTAGCTCTTTACTTGGGCTCAGGTATTAAAGGAGACAGGACTTCTTCTGGTTTGAAAAATAAGAAAAACATCTATTTAGCATTAAAATTCTGTAAACTATGTTCAAGAATGTTAGTTATGATGTTTTTTTCTTAGATGTGGATAACAAAGACAGACATAAGTAAAAATTAATTCCTTTTCTATAAAAACATATGACGATTTAGAAGAAGAGTCTCGTATTGTCCTGGCTTCTGTCTACTTTTCTAGCTTCGCCTCTGGTCATTTTCCCTGGTCCTGCCTCATGTTCCTCGAATGTCAGTCATCCTGATATATATTTATATATAGTCACCACTATATATTTTTTAATATTTTTCTTTAAAGAAACTTAGTTTTTTACTGTTAAAAATGCACTTTTATTTTTTATAAATAAATGCTATATAATATATAAATGATAATCTTATATTTTTCTAAAGTGTATTAAACTGCAAAATTAGCAAAATAAAAATCCTTATACTCTCTGATATAACCTCCCATAAACCAAACTACGTTTTAGGAAATGCAGTCCTAAAAGTACAGAACTTCTTTTGGTTTCTCAAATATGCTAGGCTTTTTCTCATTTGAAACTAAAATTACCAGATTTCGTAAAATAAAAATATAGGATGCCCAATTATCTTTGAATTTCAGAGAAACAAGAAATATATATATATATATATATATATATATATATATATACGTTTGTATAAGTATGTCCCAAATATTGCACAGGACAATATTGCATGGGATGTACTTATACTAAAACATTTCTTGTTGTTTATCTAAAATTCAAATGTAACTGAGAATCCTATATTTTATTCAGCAATTCTATTTTTTTTTATTTATTTTTTTTTGGTGAAGGAGATTGGCCCTGAGCTAACGTCCATTGCCAATCTTCCTCTATTTCGTATGTGGGATGCCTGCACAGCATGGCTTGATGAGTGGTGTATAGGTCCACACCTGGGATCCGAATCTGTGAAGCCCAGGCTGCCAAAGTGGAACGCACAGACTTAGCCACTATGCCACCAAGCTGGCTCCAGCAATTCTATTTTTGATTCATGTAATAATGCTCCTTCGGCTTAACACACTTCTCCCCAGTCTGGGGCTATCAGAGGAAACCCTTGATTTCGAACACAATGTCACTCCAGTGGTGAGGTGTTACACAGGTTGTTTCCTTGAATGAATGAACAGGAACTGCTTCTTAAATTTCGCTATACAACTTCAATGAGTGAAAAGTTTCTTTTCTCGGTATCTTATTTAGTGTTACAATCCTAGGCAAATCTAAGACTTGCCGTTTTGGTTTTTCTTTAGTAACAAAATAAAATGTGAAAAATGAATGAGGCTGCTCTTGTGGAATTTCAAATGTACTTAAATTGTGAACGTTCTGTACTGAATTTTCCATGAATGAGTAAATTCAGAGTACGTTTTTGCCATTGTAGATTTTCTCACTGTGGAATGTCTGTGGCTTTTTTGACATTGGTGAAGAGGTCTCGCGTTGAAAAAGTATGGGAACTATTTATCTAGTCCAGTTCTCTCATTTTTTCTGGTGAGGTAATTACTTCAGCCAAATTGAAGACATTCCCAAGGCTACAAACTTTAGTTGATGGCAGAACGGGAAAATCTAGGCCTCCTGATTCAATTCATTTTTGCTTTTTGTTACTTAAGCAGCCATTAACGCTTTTAATCCTATAAGGCACTGTCTTCAACTCTACAGATGATCTAAAAGGATACGTTTTCCATACAAATTTATGTCCATTGAGAGATCTGGGCTGAGAACACATAGACTAAAAAAACTAGATTTAGTCACATATGGATGGCGTCTTCTTATTGTTATTAACCCACAAATTTAGAAGATAAAACCCTCTGATGATTTGTTCCTTTCTTCCTCCTTTCCTCCCTTCCTCTATGCCTTCTTTTTTTCCCCCTTTCTTCCTACCCTCCCTCCTTCTTTTCTTCCTTCCTTCCCTCCTACCCTTCTTCTCTCCCTCTCCCTCTCTCTCTTCTCTCTTTTCTTTCTTCCTTCCTTCCTCTCTCTCTGTCTCTCTGTCTCTGTCTCTCTCTCTGTCTCTCTCTCTCCTTCCCTCCCTCCCTCCCTTCCTTCCTTTCTCTATCAATAATTAACTCTATTCTCACATGTTACTGTGTGTCAGAACCATTGAACAACTTGCTAAAACAAACCTGCTGTTTTAGTAGGTCTTTGATGGAAATGGAGCATTTGCATTTTTAACAAGCTCCCAGGTACTGCTGCTGCTGCTGGAGGCCACACCTGGAGAACCTCTGAACCACCATTAGAGCAACAGTTCTCAAAAGTGGCTGATTTTAAGTGTGCTTACATAGCTTTGAACATTTCTATGAGCTAAGGCTCCACCCACCCAACTCTGACGTAGTAGCTGTGGGAGGACGCCAAGCTAACGTGTTTTTGAGAAGTTCCCCAGATATATTCAAAGCACGGTGAGGGTTAAGGAACATTGTAATCGATTTCAGAGAAAGTCATTTCATGGTTTCTGACAGAAATTAGGACACTGGGAATTGGATTCTCACCCAGAGGAATTCCACAATAAAAAAAATCTATTAATCCCTTATATTAACAGATTAATGGGAAAAATATAACAAATAAGTGACAAAAAAGCATGTATAACATTAAAAACTTATTTTAAATCACTTGTTAGTGATTTAATAAACAGAACAAAATAAATTTACAAAAGCCCTCTCAGGTAGCAAGGATTTAGAAGGCAATTTTCTTAACTTTATTAAGGATATCAGACAATTAGAGCAAGTATCGAGGATAACGGTGAAACATTAGAAACACTTCTATCATATTAAGAAAAAGTAAGAATGCTTGTTATCTTACATTCTATTCAACATTGTGTTCGAGGTTCTTGTCAATACGACAAAAACAGCAGCAGCAACAACAAGATGGAGATGGTTATGTTACAATGAAAGAGAATTTGTACCTTGAAAATCCCAGAGAATAATCTGATGATCTGTTAGAACAAACAGAAGAATTTTGCACAAGAAAGAAAAACAAAAGAACATTCTTGTCCACTGTCATTAACCATTTAAAAAATGAAACAGAAAAATGCAAATAACCGTAACAACAAAGACTAAAATATCTAGAAGTAACCAAACAAGAAATATTTAAGACCTTCACAGAGAAAGCTAAAAATGTCACCAAAGGATGTAAAAGGAGACAGAACAAAGGGAGAGAGACATAATTGTTCTCATAGGAGAATTCTTTCTAGCATACTTTACAACTAATTTGTTAGGTATGTTGTCTGTTTCCCCTCTAGAAGGTAGCAATCATCACCTGTTTTACATACTGACATAATACAAGAGTCTAGAGCAGTAAGGGGGGGTTGGCACATAATCATCACACAATAGATGTTTATTGAAGGAATGAATGGATAAAGTGTTAATTGTCTTTGAATTAATTTATAAATTGGTCATCCAACCCAAAACTCCCACGGGATTTTTTAATGGAAATTGCAAAGCTGTTTCTTCAAAAACAAAAATAAAGACAAAAAAAAAAAACCCAAATAGGACAGACAAAAAAACTTTTTTAGTATGAATATCTTTAAACATATACAAAAAAGAGACTATAATAAACTCTCATGTGTCTGTAAGCTTAAAACTTGTCAATATTTTGCCTATTTTATTTTATTTATCCCTCCCCGGTTAAAAACAAATCCAGTATTTTAGGTAAATCTCTGACATCATATTTCACCCACAAATGCTTAAGTATGAAAAATTGATCTTAAAATTTTCTTAAACGAGTAAAAATAATAAAATATCTTGGAATAAATTTAACCAAGGAAGTGAAAGATCTATACAATGAAAGCTACAAGACTTTCCCAAAAGAAATTGATGATGGCATAAAGAGATGGAAAGAGATTCCATGCACACGGATTGGAAGAATAAACAAGTTAAAATGTCTATACTACCTAAAGCAATCTACAGACTCAATGCAATCCTAATCAGAATCCCAATGACATTTTTCACAGAAATAGAACAAAGAATCCTAAAATTCATATGGGGCAAGAAAAGACCCCGAGCTGCTAAAGCAATCTTGAGAAAAAAGAACAAAGCTGCAGGCATCACAATCCCTGACTTCAAAACATACTACAAAGCTACAGTAATCAAAACAGCATGGTACTGGCACAAAAACAGGCACACAGATCAATGGAACAGAATTGAAATCCCAGAAATACAACCACACATCTATGGACAGCTAATCTTCGACAGAGGAGCTGAGAACATACAATGGAGAAAGGAAAGTCTCTTCAACAAATGGTGCTGGGAAAACTGGACAGCCACATGTAAAAGAATGAAAATAGAGCTTTATTTTACGCCATTCACAAAAATAAACTCAAAATGGATCAAAGACTTAAAGGTAAGACTTGAAACCATAAGACTTCTAGACAAAAATATAGGCAGTACACTCTGACATCAGTCTTAAAATGATTTTTTCGGGCACCATGTCTTCTCAGACAAAGGAAGCAGTATAATAAATAAACAAATGGGACTTCGTCAGACTAAAGAGCTTCTGCAAGGTGAGGGAAAACAGGATTAAAACAAAAACACAACCCTCCAACTGGGAAAAAAATATTTGCAACTCATATATCCAACAAAAGGTTAATCTCCATAATATATAAAGAACTGAAACAGCTCAACAACAAAAAATCAAACAACCCGATCAAAAAATGGGCAGAAGATATCAACAGACGTTTCTCCAAAGAAGATATATGGATGGCCAATAGACACATGAAAAGATTCTCATCATCACGGATCATCAGGGAAATGCAAATCAAAACTACACTAAGATATCACCTTACACCAGTAAGAATGGCTAAAATAACTAAGACAAAAAATATCAAATGTTGGAGAGGTCATGGAGAAAAGGGGACCCTCACACACTGCTGGTGGGAATGCAAACTGGTGCAGCCACTATGGAAAATAGTATGGAGATTTCTCAAAAAATTAAAAATAGAAATACCGTCTGACCCAGCCATCCCACTACTGGTGTCTGTTGAAAGCACTTGAAATCAGCAATTCAAAGAGACTCATGCACCCCTATGTTCACTGAAGCATTATTCACGATAGCCAAGACGTGGAAGCAACCCAAGTGTCCATGAACTGATGACTGGATAAAGAAGATGTGGTATATATATACAATGGAATACTAGTCAGCCATAAAAAGGATAAAATTGTCCATTCACAACAATGTGGATGGACCTTGAGGGTATTATGTTAAGCAAAATAAGCCAGATAGAGAAAGACAGACTCTGTATGACTCGACTCATATGTGGAAGATAAACCAACCCATGGGGAAAGAGAACAGATTAGTGGCTACCAGGGGAAAAAGGGGTGGAAAGTGGGCACAAAGGGTGAAGTGGTGCACCTATAATATGACTGACATATAATAATGTACAACTGAAATTTCACAAGATTGTAAACTATCATAACCTCAATGAAAAAAAGAAATATTAAAAAAAGAAAAAATTCTTGCAAGAGGAAAGGAGTACTCATCACAAAAATCTTAAAAACAGAACAATCTGAACATTCACTAGAACATGACACTGTATAAAAACATACAAATGAAAAGACTTACAAAAGTTAAAAGGCAATTAACAGACTGAGAGAAAATATTTGGAGCACATATAACAGAGAATTAAGAAATTATAAAAAGATAATCTAATAAAAATGGTCAAAGCATACAAAAAGGCTATTCATAGAATAAGAATGACTAATGACTTTAAACCCTAAACTTCACTGGTAATCAAAACAATACAAATAAGATCAAGAACGAGAATTATTATTTTTCATCTTTCAGATTGTCAAAAAAGAAAAAATCTTGACTGTACTCAGGGTTGACAATGCCTTTGGAAGTGTAAATTTCTGCCTGTTATGGAGGGTAGTTTGGCAGTATCTATTAAAATTAAAGTAGGACATATCCTTCACCCTGGCATTCTAATTTTAGGTATCTTTCCTAGAGAATTACTTGCATTAATGAAAATATTAGTATGCCCAATACTATTCGCTGAAGCATTGTTTTTTCCTAGTGACCAAAGAACTGGAAATAATCTATGTGGCTGTCAATAGAAAACTGTTCAATGTAGTAAATTATGGTACCGTTATCCCTTCGATCACCACATAAGAGTTGTAAATATGAGGGAGATAAACATGCACTCACAGAGCCACTAGTAATCTATTCAGCTCTTCACTGTGAATTAGAAAATTGCGCCCCTTTGGAGGGATGCACCCGTGCCCGCATTCACTGCTTGATGAGTAACACACAGGTTGCCCATCAGTGCCCACTCAGCACTTTGGTTTGGTGTCCTTGTGCAGGGAACAACAACCTGCACAACTGTACTTGGGACCCTCCTACTCAGAGGGAAAGCACTCCAAGAGGGTTTGGTAAGTGGAGAAAGAAAGATGAAGAACAATCCTTTAAAGCATGAAACTCTTTAGGTATCAAATGAGCACCTATGCACACACGTGTGCACACACACACAAATACACACACTCAAAGGAAAATTCTGTATTTCTATATGCATATACATAGATGCACGAAAAAATATCTAGAAAGATGCCTATCTCTGGGGGGGTGGGCGTGGAATTGGGAGGGGGGCAAAAGGAAACTATAGATTTTTCTGTGTGGTCTGAAATTCCTACAGTGAATATGTGGTTGCAATTTACATCAGTGATTATTATTTTTTTATTAGGTAGAAAAATAAACATTTATTAAAAAGAAGAAAATAAAGCACTACAAATTATATCTTAAAAAGCTGACAAACTCCACAAACATGAAAAAGCCCAGAAAAAATTTTATTAGTTAACTGCACAACACACTTTATAATATGTTTTTTTCTACCTTTTTCTTTATCATGAGTGATTTTAGAAGATTTTTGGTACATCCTTATATTGACATGCTCTGAAGCCTTTAAAGCCATGATTGAAAATCTTTATTATTGACACGGAAAGATGTCCACGCATTTGTTAAGTAAGCTTACTAAATTTTACGTAAGATAAATTTCTGTTTTCACATGTGAAGAGACAATTTATCTTTCCAGTAGTTT
This sequence comes from Equus asinus, assembly GCF_041296235.1. Lineage (NCBI taxonomy): Eukaryota > Metazoa > Chordata > Mammalia > Perissodactyla > Equidae > Equus > Equus asinus. Next base: position 15,981,695 of record NC_091816.1, read on the forward strand.
GAAGTCCCTAAGCCACTCTTCAGAGCCTTATTTGTTGAGTTCTGGAGATCATCTCTTTCTGTGACCTTCACTCTCAATATGTTGAATCCTGGCTGGGCCAATTTGATGCACAACCTGGTCTTCCTGGTTACTCCTAAGAATTACAGTTTTTTCCTCACAGACCAGACAAATTCCAGAAGAGCTGCATTGTTTCTTTTAGCCCAAAGATAGAAAAGAATATCATTATGACCTTGACTCTACTGTAAAGCCAAACTGACATTTCGTGAGATGTGATATGATGGGACTCTATGTGGAAAGGCTAAAAGTTACAGAGATCTAGTAAGTGAGCATAAAATCCAATTTTGATGCTTCTATATTTGTGATTTTAAGGCCGAGTTGCTATATACTTGCAATTAACTAAGAAAAATATTCTTATTTGACAAAATTTTATTTTTTAAGTCAAATGGCAATGAGCGCTGTGCAATGTAACTTGATGAAATTTAATAAAACTGTTGGTACTGTTGATAAATACTTAACCCAAATAGCAATTTAAGTAAATACATGTCAAAGTTTTAAAGATATTATTAGGCATTCTGTTATGGAAAGGGAATCTACAGAATGGGAGAAAATATTTGCAAACTATAAATCTGATAAGGGGTTAATATCCAAAATGCATAAAGAACTCATACAACTCAATAGCATAAAAGCAAATGATCTGATTAAAATGTGGGCAAAGGACCCCAAAAGACATTTTTTCAGGCAGACTTAGAAATAGCCGATAGGTACATGAAAAGGTGCTCAACATCACTAATTATGCAAACCAAAACCACAATATGATATTACCTCATGTCTGTTAGAATGGCTATTATCGAAAAGACCAGGCGTAGCAAATGTTGGCATGAACGTGGAGAAAAAGGAACCGTTACACACTGTTGGTGAGAATGTAAATTGGTGCAGCCACTATGGGAAACAGTATGGCAGTTCCTCAAAAATAAAAATAGAGCTATCATATGATCCAGCAATCCCACTCTGGGGAGTATATCCAAAGGAATTGAAATCAGTGTCTAGAAGAGATATCTTCATCCCCATGTTTATTGTAACATTATTCACAATAGCCAAGATATGGAAACAACCTAAATGTCCATCAAAGGATGACTGGATTATCCCTAAAAAAATGTGTTATATATATATAAATGGAATATTATTCAGCCATACAAAAGAAGGAAGTCTTGCCTTTTACGAAGCAGGAGGACATAGTAAGTGAAATAAGGCAGACAGAGAGAAACAAATACTGCATGGTATTGCTCGCATGTGGAATTTTTTTTTAAAAAGCTGATTTTTTTTTATAGAAACAGAGTGGAATGGCAGAATGGTGGTTTTCAGGGGCTGTTGGGAGGGGGAAAATGTAGAAATGTTGGTCAAAGGGTACAAACATTCAGTTATTAAAAAATTAAGTTCTGAGGGTCTAATGTACAGAATGGTGATTGTTGTTAATAATTTCGCATTATATACTTGAAAGTTACTGAGATTAGCACGACCAGAAGGCCCTATGACTAGAATATATAACTATGTACTGGAGGGCTTTGGGGAGAAGAAGAAGAAAAGAAAAGAAAGTTGCTGAGAGTAGATCTTAAGCATTCTCAACACACACGCACACACATACACACAGACAGAAGAGTTACCTATGTGAAGTGATGGATGTGTTAATTATCTTGATTTTGGTAATCATTTTACAATGTATGCCAAATCACCATGTTGTACAGCTTAAATATATGCAAATACATTTGTCAATTTTCCCTCAATGAAGATGAAAAAAATCAATGATAATTAAATTTAGGATGTATATCATTTACTTGTAGCATAAATATTTTTTCTTTGATCTCTTTTTTGGCAGTTACTAATTTAAAAAGGAGTAACTAGTCATTATAGCTCGCTTATATTATTAAGCATTTCATTCACTCAATCAATTTTTCTTTTCTTTTTTTATTTTTTTTGAGGAAGATTAGCCCTGAGCTAACATCTCTGTTCGTCTTCCTCTATTTTATATGTGGGAAGCTGTCACAGCATGGCTTGATAAGCAGTGTGTAGGTCCATGCCCAGGATCCAAACTGGCAAACCTGGGGTCGCTGAAGTGGAGAGCTCAAACTTAACCTCTATGCCACTGAGCCAGCCCCTTCTCCATCAATTTTTAAAGTCCACGTGAGAAGAGATGGGGCCCCATGCTTCTCTGTAACCACTAATATACCTAGCAGAGGGAATGCACATACTAGGACTCAAAACTATTTTTTGATTGATTACCAACTATTTAGCTACCAAGTCCCAATCTTTAATGAGCATATAGATAAGGCTGACAATCTCTAAAGGTCAAAGTTTCTACAGAAACAGAGCATAAACAGCTACTATGGGAACTTGTCTTTTTCATTTTAATTGAAGAGAAATTTTCAGAGGCGCTGATTAGAAAATGTGTTGGCAGTGGAGTGGTTCATTGTTCGTGTCCTTATAAGACTTAGTCAAAACTCAAAAACGTCTTTGTGGTATAATATTTCTGAGGGAAAGGGACATTTGAAAAATAGCCTTTTGCTTCCAAAATATTGAGGTTACTCATCTTCCAATTCCCTGAGATCATTAAGACCTGTTTATTTGCCTTTCTCTTGTGCATAAGGAAACCAAACAATGCCTTTTTCTTTCCCAATATGGTAATAACTGTTAACCCAAATTTCTGCCTAGGGAATCCCTCTAGCACATTGAAGAAAAATATTTCTTTATATAACTTGCTTGTTCTCTGTATAAACTATGTGCCCATGAAAGGGACCCATTAAGTTTTTATGGTTTTTAATTCAAATGGTCAAATTCAATAATACATGAGTCTCCTGTGGAGCTGACTTACACACACTTCCTACAATGAGTAGTCATTCTTTGGCTATCAGTTGTATAAACACAAAATAAAATGCGACTAATAGAGCTTCTGAGTTAGAGATCTTAAGACCAATTTTAAATAACATATCAAAATGGGATTCAGGGTTCCTTAAAATATTATGGTTTGAAGTGTATATATGCAACACATATTTAATGAGGGTTGAGCCAATGAATAAAGTAACTTTGTGTGTTTTCAAAAGGTGGGGTTTAAGACTCTACGGTGTGGCTTTTCTCAGAAGCCCGAGGTAGGTGGAATAGTACTCGGTGATAACATTCTGTTATTTTCATGGTGAAATTATGAAACAAGCAGACCACAGAGTAGTAATTTCAAGCTAGAAAGGACTTTAGACATTGTGTAGCTTTTTTGACAATGAAAACATTGCCTAAGATTAGTAATATCAAGAAACAATTGGCTTGCTACACTTTGCCTGCAAGAGATGGTAATTGGAGGGAAGGTTAAAATACACCAGGGGAAATTACACACGGTTACTGCATCCATTAGTTAACAAATGGATATTTTGGCAAGTGTAAATCTTTTCTTTTTGAACGTTTAAGTTACTCATGGAGCAGATTGGCCCATCTCTTTCTTAAGCCATGATTTCAGGGAGAGGGCTGCGGTTTACATTTTTTCCATGTTTATTGAGCAACTATTAGATCACTAACACTGTGTCATGCACAAGGGAGAAATTCTCTCTTCTTTTAAGGAATGTATATTACATCTGGTAGACTGATATGCAAACAAGCAGCCAAAACCAAATGGGATGAGATTAGTGCTAGAGCAAAGTTCTATTCAGGAAAAAACAAGACAGATTCTGATTTGGGGAGATTCTGATTGGGTGATATGGGGTCAGTTTCATAAAGAAGACAACAATTAAACTGAGCCTTGAGAATTGAGTAAGACTGGGAAGAAAGGAAGGCATGGAAGTGCAAGACGTGCTGGGAATATAAAAGGACACAAAACATGGTAATAAAATGGGTTTGCCTTCTGAATGAGTTGGGAGTGGGGCGAGACTAGCTCTGGCTAAAGTCTTGTGCAAAGCACAATGCAAGATACATACTCAACACACATAGAGAGTTCTTGAATTGAATTGAGTTGCATAGGTTTGCCCTGGCCCCCAAGCTTACCAGGCATGTATCTTCCTATTTTTTCTTTTCACTCACCAACTTTCCCTTTCCAGGTCTTCATGATGGTAGTTTTATGAGCAAAATGATTGTATTTGTGTAAAATATATTGAAAGTGGAAAAAGAAAATGAACGCTTTCTGCTCTCTCTGCAACCCCTACTGCATCACCTCTGTCCGGGCTCTCTACAGGCACAGTATTTCCCCTATTTGTTTCAAGGTGAACATAAATTTGCCATTTAAGTGATTCACCGAAGTAGGCATGTTTTACAAGCTGTTGAGGAGGGTCCTGTGCTAGGTTGGTGAGTTTCACCTCACTGCTCTTTGCGGTGACAGTTGAGTCCTAGTAGAAAGCATTAAGGATAATATATTTTTACATTTATCAAAGTGCTAGGCATTTCTTAAACATTCCGTGACTATTTAATCAGAAATGGCATTTCCATACAATTTCTGCTTTGATGTGTCTCATTATTCAATTTGATAAAATTCGATTAAAATTTTATTCAACTACCAATGTTTGCGGATGACTAGAAGGTCAAATACGTGAGAAAGCATGGATCTTTTGGTAGAAACTCTCCCAATTACTGATAAAATAATTCAAAGTACGTGTTCTTCCACTGAGCGCAAGTTAAAGGAAGGACTGGATATTTTTATTCTAAATGTCTCCTCGTGAATTGAAAGCATTGATCCGTTTCAGACTTAGAAAGTCCAACCAAAGGGAAAATAAGAATTAAGATCTCATTATTTTTTAAGATTCTGTTATTTGCTCAGCAAAATATAATTCAAATGTAAATTTTAATATGACTATAAAAATAGGAAGTAAATTAAATAGACCTAAGAAATGTCTTCATTCCATTTAATATGATTTTAAGAGGGGTATTTCCTTATGTTGTTGAAACAGAAACACAGCATTACTCTTCTGGCAGACAGTTCATGAACTTTGGAAATTAAAACAAAACAAAACAACTCATTGTCCTACCTGGAAAAATAATAGTAATGGTAAAAAAAAACCCAAAAAAGCAAAAAAGCAAAGATTTCCATTATTTTCCTTAAGATGTTTCTTGTGCTCTTGGTCAGAAATAAGTTATTTAATAGAATTAACCTACTTTGAGCAAGGATTTACAACAATCTTTGTACTTAGTAACACAATGAGCCAATGAGTATTGAATATAAATGGCTACAAATATAATAATATGCATTAGCTGCTAAATTCTGGGAGCAAGTGAGTGGTGAGAATTCTGTGGACTTTCTCACATACCATGTCTCTAGGAATATTGTTTTGAAAGCCCTCTAAGCATTTAGGATGTGCTGCTTTTCCTGAGTTCTTAGAACACAATGTGCAGTAAAGGGAGTGTTAGAAAGGGTCACTATCTCCAAGGGAAATATGCAAGCGCCACAGATGCACAAATCAAGCTGCTGTTTCCCACAAACTCCACGGCTCCTCTTGAGCACAGGAAGGGAAAGAAAAATCCTCTAAAAAATCAACCACATGTTAGTATTGAAATGGTGCCAGGAACACAGACAGCCCTAGAGGGTTTGTTTGAAATCAATATTGATGGAGCCGTGTGGTGGGTCAAGAGAATGGCACATCTTGCTCTCAGAGTTCACAGGACTGAGTATTTTTATTCAGCCAAAGAGGAAAACTCGGAAGGCAAACAAACAGCAGTGGCAATGATCCAGCAACACTGACAGTCGGACATTTTTAGAGGAATGTATAGTGAGAATATCTCAATCAATCCTCATTTAATGAAATCTCTGGGAGGCAGAGGGGGCTGTGTTTGGGCAGAAGGTGACATGGGGTATTACAAAGCCCTCCTGGTGAATGAGACTTGCATTTTGCTGAAATTTTTGATGTATTGGGTCAATATCATTATTATACTGTGTCATAGCAAAACTATGTCACATTAGCGTGGTCAAACTGATTGTACTTTAATGCATATGAAGCAAAAACAACCTACCCCCTGGCCTGCCTCCAAAAAAATACCTAAAAATTATTTCTCCCCCTTTTTTTGAATGGACCAATCTGATTATATACCAATTGAATAGCTGTCCATGCTTAGTATTCCAAGTAATTGTTCAGTAATGATCAATTTTTTTCCATAAAGAAATTATAGCTATTGTGTATATAAACCTTTAACATAAAGCTGGCAAGCCTTAGGCACTCAACTGCTTCTTCTCCCCCATTTTCTGAGCCTCAATAGTATTTTACATATTGCTGTATAGATATGAAGGGTTTTTATTAGTAGTATTAACAACAATTGCAGTGATATTTGCATACCTGTATTTTTTAGTTTTTCTGAGCACTTACTTCTATATTGTAAGAAATATTTTCTTTTTATATCACAGATAAAATTCTTCTGACACCCTCTCTATATTCAAAAGAACCTCAGCCTTAATCTCTTTGCCTTATTTTCTCATTCTATCCTTGTTCTTGAGGATCATAGAATTTAAAGCTGGAAGGAGAACTTGAGATCATTTACAGCGTCTTTGTCTTTAAACAGACATGACAACTGGGGCCCAGGAGAGGCTTCTTAGTAGGGAGAAGGCAGATCTAGGAACCAATTCTTCCTCCTCCAGATCTGTGTCGCACCATTTTTCTATGTCCTTCATATCTCACAGGGGTTCCTGTATTGTTTTTATTGCCTAATTCTGTACGTCTTTTTTCCTTCGCTTTAAAACTTGTCTACAGGGATCAGCCTGGTGGCATAGCGGTTAAGTTTGCATGCTCTGCTCTGGTGGCCTGGGGTTCACAGGTTCCCATTCTGGGCACGGACCTACATGCTGTTCATCAAGCCACACTGTGACGGCGTCCCACAAAACAGAGGAAGATTGGCACAGATGTTAGCTCAGGGCCAATCCTCCTCCCCAAAACAAACAAACAAACAAAACCATCTACATTTGCCTCTCACCTTAGAATTTCCTCCAACACTCTCTGCAGTTATGTCAATGAGGCACTATGGAAACCTTTCTTGTCATATTATGGATTTTTTTTTAATATTTTTTTTTTCCTGGGAAAGATTTACCCTGAGCTAACATCTGTTGCCAATTTTCCTCTCTCTTTTTTCTTTTTTCCTTCCCAAAGCTCCAACACATAGTTGTATATTCTTGTTGTAAGTCCTTCTAGTTCTGCTAGGCGAGCTGCTGCCACAGCATGGCTGCCAACAGATGAGTGCTGTGGTCCCGCTCCTGGGAACCGAACCTGGGCTGCTGAAGTGGAGCGTGCTGAACTTTAACTACTAGGCCATCAGGGCTGGCTCAGGTTTGTCTTAATTTTGTCTGGCTTTAGCCTACAACTTGCCACTTCTAAGTATTAATTCTTGGGGCATTTGTCTGATGCAGGTGTGGCTAAACTTTGATCCGTCTTTGGGGACTCCCTGCTGTTTGCTTTGATTCCACACGCCTCGTGCTGTTCCTTCATGATTGTGCAATTGTGGTGAGTGACTCTCAGCTTCTCTCCCTGTTTACTCAGTTCAATTCTCCCTTTACGGTAAAGTCCCAGGGTTCCAGCTGTTTCCCAATTTTTCATCAGTTACTAATGCGTTGCGCCTCCTCTTCAAGCATTTTCCACAGGTCTCTGTCCTGACAGTGGACTCTTCTGTTCCGTCCTCGTGGCTTTCCACACAAAGACGACAGGCTCAGCTCTCAAGCACCACTCCAGTCTTCCCCCATTTCTCCTTTCTTTGAACTTGCATAACCATTCTAGTGAGCGCCATACAATTTCACACTGATAGTTTCTAATTTGACAGAATTGGATTTTCTTGATATATGCTAAAGAAATCTTTCTTGAGCTGTTTCTGTCTCTGTCAGCTTGAAATCTATGCTACTCTTTGGCTCAGAATTAACCCTTTTTCCTACTCCATGTGGAAATATTCTGCTAATTCTCCAGAGCAAAATTTCTTAGTCATTCTCTCTACGACTCCTTTCTTATTCCTTTTTCCCTCAGAATTAATTAACCCTTTCACACTGCACTCATAGGCCCCTTGTCCTCTTATAGTCATTTTTGTCTATTTTCTGGAAAAAATTGTGAGCTCTTTGGGGTCAGAAATAAATCTTGGACTTTTAAATTGTGTGCTTTTTTCTTGAGCCTTTCACAATTTCTGCCCCTGCTAGAAAGAAACCCTTAATCTTTTCTTAGACTGAAGCTCTGGGACGCAGGAATAATGTTTCTTATGCTTTTGCCCCCATCACAGTACCTAATAAAATGTGGAGCACGTGGTGGTCACTTGATATACTGACAGGTTGACCATCTAGCCAGAAATCCGGTAGTGGCGTTCTCAGTTTGGTCTCAGAGAGAAAACCCTCTGTGTGAATGGCTTTTGGGAACAAGGGAAGGGCTATGATTAAAATTTAGGGCTCAGGAAGGAAAGGCATTTCGGTTTTTTTCTTAGTCTTTTAATCTCAGCCATTTCTAGGTCTCTGTGTGGGTATGTACTGGTGTGAAAAGGTAAGGTGGCAAAAGACAGTAGAGGAATGGCAGATGCAGACACACTCATTGGGTCCACAGAAGTCATGGGAAAAGAAACTATATCATTGGCAAGAGATGCTGTGTGCTCTTCTTTAATCACAAATTTGTTTCAAGTGTACACATGGCCCTAGCTTAATGTTCCCCAAATTGATATTTGATATTGATATTTGAGGATTTTAGTAGGGATTTTTCACTTGAGATGTTAATAGACGTAACTTGAGAAAAATATTTGAGTAATCAAATAAACTTGTGAAATTCTGTTTTTTATGATTTTTCTTTCTATAATACTTTACTGAAGCATTATAGTGTCCATTAGCATGTTGAAACCTTTGAGAACTCCTGAAGTGAATAAAATTGTTTAGCTTTATTTACTCAAGCACTTTTCAAACATTTGTGAACATGGATCCTTTGATCTATTTGTTTGTTTCTCACAGAACACTAGTTTGAGGAATGGCTGACCCAAATACTCTACGGTGACTTGAGTTCAGAAGAAAAGATACTCTCTGTGAGAATGGAGGGCACCCTCTCTCCATCTGTTGAGTCTCTGAGAGGTAACAGTTAAGTTATCCAAGATGTGTTTTCTGTAGGGTGGCCCTCCAAGTAGAAATGGCCCCTGAAGAACTCTCCAGATACTGGCCATAGCTAAGTGCTGAAGCAAATTAATTTTAATGAAGCTGTGTTTCACAAACTTAAATGAGCATACAAGTCATCTGGAGTTCTTGTTAAAGTGCGATTCTGGTTTAGGAGGTCTGGGTTGGGGCCTGAGATTCGAATTCCTAACAGACTCCAAGGCAATACCAACAATGTTGCTCTTTAGAAAGCCCTGTGAGTAGCAAGGTAGTGGAATGTTGAGATGGTGGATAAGATCTGGAAGCTCCTGACCCACCATGGACTCTAGCCCCATTATCATTCCTGGGAAAGGGTTGGTGCTCCCAAGCAAGGAATGCTGGAATGGTACGACAGGGCTGGAGGCCAAGGTTCTGCAATGTCCTTTGGCCGATTGGTTCCAGTTCTTTCTTTCTCAGAATCTGACCACTGTTCCAGCTGGATCTCAATGTATTGCACTTGAATGTGATGGGCAGTGGTGGAACTGCATGCTTTCTGCTACTCTTGTCTGTGTTTTCCCCAATATATGACATTCCAGAAGGTCACAGAGTGTTCTGCATGGTCATTTGCTTCTGTTTACTTGACAATCTTTTTGCACAAATTTTCTGAGTAGAGTCAACGAGGAACTGGGAAGTTTAAAAAATTAGGAAACAGGTTAGGAGGGAACTACTCATATTGTTCTTCAAAAGCCCTCCATACAATGGTCCTAGGCCATCAGTCCAAAGTCACTTTCACCTCTTCCTCAACACAGAGCTCTGAGGTCCATTTAGTCTAGTCTCTTCCTTAGCCTACTCATATGCCATGCTAAGTTCCTCATTCATGCAAGGGCATAGGCTGTCCATCCATGTATTCTCTTTCTTTCTAATTCTTTCTCAAATGTGAGCCTAGCTCGGTTCTGCTTTCTTCGCAAAGCCTCTCCTAGTCCCGTCAAAGCACACACTATAAAATATAACTTGTACCTGTTCTATTTGTTTCTTTTTTCCGTTTTCTACATTCTTGTCTCACAGTTACATTTTAGGTTCTTTGAGAACAGATATATTTGTCATTATTTTGTAAGTTTTTATTTGATTTTATTGTTCTCTGCTGTTCTAGTCTCTCACATATTCTCGTTTCATGCTCCGGTGCAGCAAAGAAAACTTCGCTAAGGACTTTGTTATCTCATTTGGGAAATACAGACTTTGGACTAATCTGTGGTTTTCACATTTCTTGAACACATAGAACCATTTCTTCAAAGAATATATTAGACAGTGACCCAATATATGGAAGAGATCAGAGCAGCCCCTGGTAGGGCTGCCGGGCAACATGGTGGAGGGAGGGAAGGCAGAGACTTTCCTCTTGCCCATCCCTCCACTCTTCACAGAATCTCTGCCTAATCCTACAGTTGCACAGAACAGTTTGAAAACCACTGGGTTCAATGATCTCTAAGGTCTTTTATGACTCTGACTTTAATCATTTGAGGAACTTTGGTGGTTTATAATAAAGTGGACAAACACAGCATGACAAATAAATAAAATTATAAGATGAAGTCCATACCTGACAATGGTTTTTAAGGTGTGGGTCATTGAACACTTGCACCGGAAACACTGTGATGCTTTTCAAAGATGCGAGATCACTGATCTCCTTCAAGGTTTATCTAATCATAGTGGGTGAGACCCGGACATTTGCAGTTTATCAACAGCAGTGCACACGTGGCTCAACTACTGAGCTTTGTACAATGAAAATATCTGGCTGCTACTCCCATAAGTTCTGATTTAATAGATTTTGGATGAGGTCCAAGCATCTGTACTTTTAGTAGTGATTTTCTGTGTACCTCTGGTTGAGAACCACTGATATAGTGCAGGGAAAAGTAAAATACCAAAAGCTTAGAAGTACACAGTTGCTGTCATTATGCAGCAAGTTTAGCTTTGAGCTTCCTATCAGTGAAAGCAAAAGAGGGAAAGTCTTATTTTATATATCTTTTTGCCATGCCCATCACAGTGCGGGGTATAAGTAATACTCAATAAGAATATCTTTATTTATTAGAAGCACTCTCACATTTCTTTTTGGTGCCTTTTATTATAGTGATAGGACCTCTAGATTTCAAAATTCTACTTGAGCAAAAAAGTATATGAAAATATTGTCAGCCAAGTATAACTAAGAATGCCAAAATACTTGTTTGGAAGATATATAGATATTTCATAATGCCTAAATACTTTAATTAAGTACTGGGTAACAAAAAATCCAAAGGTTAAATCCCCATTTGTTTTTGATTGCTTTCCTTTTTAGTTACGCATATCATGTTTAAACGCTACCTGATTATTGCATGAGCGTGTAAGTGATTCTTACCCGTGACCAAATATTAGAATCAAGTGGGAGGTGATCACCCTTTTATCTGGTACCCAGGCCACACTTCCAAACAGTTATATCAGAATCTCTGAAGATGGGACCTAGATATCAGCATTTTACAAAGCTCTCTAAGTAATTCCAATGTGAAGCCAAGGTTCCGGCTTCAATCAACAGTTCCAAACTAAAGAATGCATAATAATTATCTAAGGAGTTTGTTGGAAATGCAAATTCCCCTCTCCCCTACAACTGAGATTCTGACTCAATAGGTTTATCTGAAAATTTAGATGTGATTGTGCTGCAGGTGGTCTTTGAGAAACAATGACCCACGAAAAAAGTCAAACGGATTCTAAAAAAAAATCTAAAAGGAAATGCTGCTATAAGAAGTGAAGATGTGATCTCTATTTCCTATGCTGCTTAATTACCCTTTACCAGTGGATATGACAATTAGAGACCTTTAATCTGTGATAGATGCTAAGCCACAATTATACATTGAAGTCCAAGAAGCTCCTGACTTACTCCCTAGAGTGCAGCAGGAGCTACACTTGGGAGCAACAGACCGCTGAAAGACCTCGAGTCAATGTTTTGAAAAATGATTTTTAGATTGTATTTTGAGGTGGTGCTCATTGTCTTTTTCTCTACCAAACTTTTGAAGGCAAAAAGTGGAGTTCTACTTGGGAACACATTTTCTCCATGGAATAAAAAATTGGGAAAATTACCTGGAATATTTTGTTTATGAAATTTGGTAATTGATTTAAAAATTCTACACAATGGGAAGGCTAAGAATCAACATTATATTTCTTGGAAATTCTCAGTCTTAAAATCAAATGTTGTGAAACACAGAATTTTATAAAGTACTAGATTTTTTGGTGAAATTTATTTTTTGCTACTAAATTCCCAACAATGGGTTACATCATGGATAAATAGTTACTGAGAAAGAAAAAAATTCACAATATATTTTGAAGCTTCAAAGCATTATAACATGACGTGTGTGACTAATTGCTATCATATCTAGTTGCGTGAAAAACATTGATAAATGAAAAAAATGAGAGATGATGAATGGACGATAAGCGAGGATAAGCTATTAAATCCTCAACAAAGTGAGGATAAGCTATAAAATCCACAATTCATGTTAGTCAAGTGAGAGTTTATTAGGCCACGGCATTAATTTGAGTTCTTTCACTTGTCCCTCACTGAAACACTATTCAAACTAGTTAAAGTAAAAAAAGAATGTATTGGGGATATAACTGAGAAGCCCAGGAGGTAGATTCAGGCACAGATGCATTTAGGGAATCAACCAAATTTATCACAGCTCTGTCTCGCTTGTCTCTGTGATGGCTTCATTTTCGGGTAAGCTTTCTCCACGTGATGGCAAACATGGCCGTCTGGGGTTCAAGCCTTTATCTTGAGCTCAAGATAATCTCAAGACAATCTTTCTTAGAAAAGTACTCTCAGCAAAACTGGATGACTGTGGCCACGGGGATAAGATCTGACTGGCCAGAATGGGTGATATGCTTACCCATCTCTAGGTCTTGCGACAGGAAGTTGTGGGTGGGAAAGAGGGGGTGCCGAGTGGAGGGAAAGGGGTCATGTGATTGACAGTCTCCTAAGGCCAAATATAGCAGATACAGAGCTAAACCAGTTCTGGGCAGATAAAAGATAATGGCTTCCCACAATAGTTAGTATAGAAAATGAGCCCAAAGAAAGAAATAGTTTTAGACCACATCTTAGAAATTCACATGTAACATTTTATTGCAGCTCACTGTATTTGTCTAAGTTAGCGGTTTTCTGCCTCCCTATCAAATTTCCTTATTAAAAAAACAAAATACTTATTTATTGGAATGCATTCCTAAGTTGACTTTTCATGAAAATGATGGAGCAAATTAAATCTGAGATCTATCATCACACAATCTCAACAGGCTACTAAATTTGACCAAAGTAAATCCATTTTCACACAAATTATTGTAATCAACTCAACAATGTGTTATGTTGAAAATGAGACCTGATTAACTATAGTCAACTATAAACAAATATTTATTGCATTCTTTGGCTATGAGCAAATGCTGATGAGAGATATCTTTAAAAAAGAAAAAAGTGATATACGTGGGAATTGTGATCTAGTTTGGGAGCAAAACACAAGTTAGTGTGAACAATTACAAAACAATATATCACTAAACTATATAATACATACTATATGTGCTCATGCTAATAGGAACATTAGAATTCTCATTTTAATCCTACAGTTTTATAACTTGCATGCACATAACAAGTTTATTTACATTCTATTAAACATTACTAGAGAAATGTTCAGTTCTTTTCCCTAAGAAAGGCAATGCTCTGAATCAATTTTAAGGTTGATCTTTGCTTTATACCATTCAGGGCTGGAAAATCTCTTTCACCTACAGGAAGAGATATTGGTAATGAAGGGTGTGAAGTGCCTCCACGAAAATGCAAGAAAAAGATTCAAATGCTTTTTAATTTTGGCAACTAGGAGCTGGCTGGCGACATTTATAAGAGTAGTTCCAGGAGACTAGTGAAGTTGTAAGACAGAATCACATGAAGTGTAAACAGAAGGAGAGAAAATGAAGACAATGATATTAGACTGGCCTTACAAAAAGCAGGACTGAGAAGAAAAAATGCGTTCATGGCTATTTGGTTATGTACAATTGGCGCAGATTCCTTTCCTTACCCCGCCCCACCCTGCCTCGCCTCTCCTTTTTTTTCTTTTCCTTTTTCAAAGATGGAGAGGCTAAATCTAATTCATAAGTTGAAGAGAAAGAGCCAGGAGAGGGAAAAGTTGTTGACAGCATAGAAATTTGGGGAAATTGAAGAAGCCAAGCTGAGAAGGTAGAAGGGATGGGATCCAGAACACAGCTGAAGGTGTTGGCATTGGGAGGGAGGTGAGATTCCCATTCCATTATGGCTGAAAGGAAGAATTTGTGAAAAGACATGAACATTTGTGGGGAGAAGAGAGGAACTTGAAAGAATGATTTGACCCATGACTCTATTTGCTCTTTGAACAAAGAGGTAAGTTTCACTGCCCAAATTGTGTGAGAGTGTTCTAGGGCAAGGATGCCCAGCAAGGCTTGAGGGACGTGGCGAAAGAAATCTTTGGACTTGCCACTCCAGGGGCTGAGGAGTGTCACATTTCCACAGAGAATATTTCTATTAAGGTAGCTACAGGTCAGAAAAAGTCCTGGATGAAGAGCTATTCTTACATAAACCAATCACAAATGCCCATCCCATGTGTGAAGAGTTAACAACCAAGTCAGTTTTTCCTATTAATTGTCAAACATCAAAATGATAAATCCAATTATAAGTTGCGTGACTCTTAAGCTTTCTTCCCTCAAAATGGCAAGAAACTGATTTTTGTTTTATCACTAAAACGACAGACTGAAAGGAGATTATGCAATGACATGCAGGTTGTTATCTTCAATTATGTATGATGTCAGGGTACTTTGGTCTTATAAATTTTACAAGATATGTTCTGTTAGCTCAGAAAAAAAAATCACTTTTCTGGGAACAAATACAAAAAAATGATGAAGTTTTCCCCAAACACTTTGTGTTTATTGGATGGAGAAAGAAAAGTGGAAGTTTCTATAGATCATGGATTTGATGACAAGCTCTAATTTTAATTCTGTAGTTTTACAGATGAGTATGATATTCCAAATAATGGTCCCTTAACTAGCTAGCAAGAGAGTTGAGATAGAATAATGACTTCTAAGCCACTTCTTTTTTCACAAAATAGATCTCCATAATCCAAGATGTCACTACTCTAGATTTTAAACATACACATAGGAAACCAGTAATTTTAGTTTCCCCTTCTCAATTCACAAAATTTATTAGTATTTTCTTTGAAGCTGTAAAAATTTGCAGACATGAGAGTAAATATTGAGCACGTTTGAGCAAGTATGTGTGTGAGTGTGTGTGCACACACGTGCATGTGGGCATAAGGGAGAATGAGAGAGACAGACAGGTGGATGATGCGGCTGAGGACTTTGGGTAAGTATTGGCAGGATGAAACTGAATTCCCTTACTACTGTGATGTTCTATCAACTGAGTCATTGTGGAGTTTCTGTGGTATGTAAGAAACCATTCCAGATGAAGGAGGAATAAAAAATATAATCCCTTTTAAGACTTGGGGATTCAAGACATAATTTCTGAAGCATTTAATAAAAAATATAAAGCAATATTTGATAAATTGCCAAAGTAGTAATAGTGAGCTGGAGTAGACTGAGTTTTGTTTACTAAAACCTGAGGTGAGTTTTCTCTCTGCCAATAAATCTATTTTTTGAGGTTATACTTGAATTTTTTTAAACACATATTTTTTTTAAGATTTTATTTTTTTCCTTTTTCTTCCCAAAGCCCCCCAGTACATAGTTGTATATTCTTCGTTGTGGGTCCTTCTAGTTGTGGCATGTGGGACGCCGCCTCAATGTGCCTTGATGAGCAGTGCCATGTCTGCGCCCAGGATTCGAACCAACGAAACACTGGGCCGCCTGCAGCAGAGCACGCAAACTTAACCACTCGGCCACGGGGCCAGCCACTATACTTGAATTTTTAGGCTGATGAATTGGACCTATAAACAAACAGGTGTGAAATATAGACCAGAGACTGAATATTCTGATTATTTCATACTTAAACACAGTCTTAGGTAGCTGGAAAGTTTAAGACACATTGTCGTGGGTTGAATTGTGTTCTTCAAGAGATGTGTGTTCAAGTCTTAATCCCTGCTACCTGTGAATGTGGCCTTATCTGGAAATAGGGTCTTTGCAGACGTAATCAAGTTCAAACGAGGTCATGCAGAATTAGGATGGCCTTAATCCAATGACTGGTATCCTTATAAGAAGAGGGAGATTTGGACACAGACAAACACATAGCAGAGAAGACTAGGTGACCACGGAGGCAGAGATGGGAATGATGCATCTTCAAGACAGGGAGCACCAGGGGTTGCTGATAACCACCGGAAGCCAGGAAGAGGCAAGGAAGGATTCTTCCCTGGAGCCTTCAGAGGGAACATGAACTTTTTTTACACCTTGATTTGAGACTTCTGGCCTCCAGAACTGTAAGAAGATCCATTTCTATTGTTTTAAGCCATGCAGTTTGTGATTCTTTGTTATACAGCCCTAGGAAACTAATCTATACATATTCTGATAACTCAACAAAGGAGTACAGATGTGAAGTTTACCAAGAAAGAAATACAGCTAAGGAATTTTAGAGCTTTAGTACAATTTTCTTAATCATAAATGAGGAAATTTAGGCCTACAGACCTAACAATTACCTCCCCCAAACTGATTAATGAGAAGCGGGCACCAGAATCCAGGTATCTTTCTTCCTATTCTATTTTTTTTCTCATACTGTCCAAATGTACACAGGAAATATATTGTGCTCTGTAGAGATAAATTGGAAAAAGAGACTTCTCCTCCTGAATTTGCCTTATTGTACGACTTCAGCAGGCTTGGAGGCTTCCTTGAAGGTCACATCTTATTGAATTTTACTGTCCAGAATTCAGTTACCTATCAGTACTAGTCCTCGAAATGAGAAACCGTGTTTGTACTCCAAAAGGACTGTCCCTTTTCTTCATTATTTTTACAGAGTCTCCCCCCAAAACAGATCTTCTTAGACTTCTTTTTCCTTTTAATGTCATTATCTAGACAATTGGGGCTTTGAAAACTTAAAAATTCTTGTAGGAGTAACTAAAACACTTTTTTATTCTTTAGGCAGCTTTTTAACCCACAGCAACTGGACAATGCAGGAAACAGACAAGCTGAGGAGCAAATTGCATTTTCCCAGCGCTCTGCTCCATGGCTCTGTCTTGTAAGATCCAGCGCCATGGAAAAGATGTTTGATGTTATAAGGACCTATTTATTTGACACATTGCCAAAATGAATGGAATATTTTCAAGAAATTCACATACCACCAGAAATGTGAGAATGTATTTGGTCACTGGATGCTCACAAATTTAAGGCTTGAAAAAGGAAATTTCCCTATATCTTTATACTTTTTTGGGAGGAAAAGCAGGGTGATGTGACCCAGCTCTTGGTTTCTTGATAAAATAGTCTATAAAAACCTGCATTTCTAAAAACGTATATTAAAATGCGCACTTTGAGAGAATATGTTTTAATTTAGAGTCACAAAGTTTTTGAGTTGATCATCTTGAGGCATGTGCCCCAACACATTAAAATAGTTTTCAGTCATCTCCTGAAGATTTTCCAAAACTCTGATAGCCTAGTGAACTTCTACTTTGTCCTCAAAATTTACATAGCCCCCACCTCTTTTTACCCTCTTCCTCTCGTCGACACCATTCCTACTGTTTCTCAAGTTGACAAGTTGAGAACTTAAGGCTCCAGCAAACACTCAGTTTTTCCTTGAATGAAAACATTAATCAAGGTGAAGCAAAAACAGGGGAAAGAGATGGAGGAGCGATAGTGTATTTTAAGGCCTACTGCCTGGTTCTCATTAGACATGCTGTGGCTTTCTTTAGGTCCGCATTGATTTCTTATACTTCCAGGACATGCTGGTGAATATTTTAGTCAATTGAGCATCTTTCAAACGTTGAAATATGTCTTTTATTTTTTCATAGTCAAAACACAGAATTCTATCTCACACATGATCTGAGCCAACTGAATCATTTTCACATTAAGTAATAAGGCCTCGTTTCTTGTGATTAAGTCTATGTTTGTTTCTTTCAACAAATCACATCAGCACACATGACCTCATGTAATGGCTATGCCTGAGGCACAGAAAGTCCACATGCTTACGTATAGCAGATCACATTGTTGTATTTCTCTGGTGACTAGCTCCTGGGGACCATTGTGTGGGCAGATCTGCAGGGGCCTCTGTGACTGTCTTTTAGGGGATGGTCTGGCTGATGACTGTTTTTAAAACTCCCAACCTATGAAATTCCCTGCCAACAAACGCCATCAGGTTGTAAATGTAGTAAAAATTAATTCAAATAACAGAATCTAGAAGCTGCCTTGGATCTCAAAAGGCCATTTGATACTGACACAGCTCCTGAGCAGAGTTATGCTTGCTTCAGACAAATGGGTCTCCAATCTGATTTTCCAGTGAGTCACAGCACTGAATAGTTTTGAGATTCTTATAAAGTCCCAAGGAAGAGTAAACTCCTGGAGAATTTTTGTTGCATATTGATCTGCTCTTAGCTGTCATATAAAATGGACATTTTTTTCATCTTCGATATTTTTCTTTAAAGCAGCGGTTCTCAGTCCTGGTTGGACATCAGAGAAATCTAGAGAGTTTTAAACAAAACACTGATCCTCCCACCCCACTCTGATCAAATTAAATCAGAATCTCTTTGTGGACGCCAGCGCTGATATTTTTAAAAGCTACTGGAGAGACTTTAATGTGCCACCAGAGTTGAAACCACTGTTCTAATGTATGGCATTTACTGGTGACAAGTGTTTAATCAATAGTATCTATGTAGTCTGATGGTAGAAAAGATATCTTAGTTTTTTTGTTCGTTTGTTTAATTTGGAATTGCCCTACTCCATTCTTAGTAGTCTCTCTGGAGTCAGTTTTCAACAGAATAGCCAGAATGATTGTTTTAAGACAAGTCAGTTCATGTTACTTCCTGACTCAAAACAATTCAAAGCCTTTCTATTACTCAAAATTCAAATTTACTGTGGCTAAGAAGTTGTTGCGATCTAGTCTGTCCCTAAGACCACGTCTCCTACCACTCATCCGTCTCTCACGTCACTCTCCTCCCACTGGATTTCCAGCTCTTTTTCAAACATGCCAAGTTGAGAAGCTCTGCCAAGAAAACTCTTGCCCAGATTTTCCTGGGCTGGCTTCCTTCCCTTTTTCAGGTCTGTCTACTCTCAAATGTCATCTTTGTAGAGAGACATTCCCTGTCCAAAACAACCACATCCTCCCATGATAACTCTCCATTCCCTAACCCTGACTCCTTGCATTTATCAATACACACAACACCCGTTGCAAACTAGGAGTCAGTAAACTTTTTCTACAAAGGATCAGGGAGTGATATGTTAGGTTTTGTGTGTCTTACCCTTGTCTCTGTCACAACTTAATTCTGTAATTAGAGTATGAAAGCAGTCATAGACAATACGTAAACGTATGAATGTGACTGCGTTCCAATAAAACTTTATTTACAGAAAAGGCAGGTCAGATTTGGCCTGCAGGCAGTAATTTGCTGGCCTTTGCTGTATAAGTGAGGTTCTTCCATGTATTTGGGTTTAGGTGTTGTATTTTCTGTTACTGATACAACTGTCTCCGTTAAAAAAATTCCCAATTAATAATACATCCACATGTAAATTAGCAAACTTCAAATGTAATTAGTATTTGGATCAAGCCTGGTATTCTTTTGAATTCTAATGGGAACATATAATGTGTATGTTCTTTTTGAGTCAAAAATCCTTTGAGGGATAAAACCCAAACTAGCTCTTATTCTCTAATATATTGGGGGATTTGCAGCGGATCTGACATCAAAAAACTGCAGCTAGTTGTTTGTGATTTCACAGAAAGAAGCGTTACATCATCCTGAGTGCTACTAACCAGCTGCCAGGCACTCCTAGTGCCTTTGTCTTTCTTAAACCTGCTTAGTATAGGAAAGAATGTCTTTCCCTTCACAATTCGTCTTTGATGAGGAAGATTATGATAGCTGTAAACATAGTCACCCGTTAGAAATGACTTTTTCTGGACCATCAGCTTTTTAAACTTACGCTAGGAATAGCCTTCCCAGCAGGAAGATGGAATGACCATAAAAATAGTTCAGTGTTCCTCAAAGTGTATTCCACTGAATGTTGGGTCTGTGAGATGATAATAGAAATTAGGATGGAAAAAGTCTTTGGTGAAATAAATTTGGGAAATACTAATTTCTTTACTGCAGGATTTTCAGAACATCCTGGATGAAAGCAGCAATGGATATTTTTATCCATTATGAACTTTCAGGAAGGAGCTAGGGTATATATACCTTTCTCATTATTTTTTGATCTCTGGAACCTGTTTTACTTGCAGTGTATCTTGCAGAAATAGGGTTCTTTGGAACCCACTTTGAGAAAAACAATTAAATCCTATCCTCTTTAAAAGTTATTTAATAATCTCTGGCAACTTCCTTTGTATTATCAAGTTTTACCAATGCTATTAATAAAAAATGCCTTGTTTATTATTATTACGATTTATAATATTAATATTTAATAAATTTTTATTTACTATTTAATAAATATTTACATTTAATAAATTAAACTAATTTTAATTTAATATTAGTATTTAATAAATATTATGTTAATAAATGTAAATAGGTATGTGAAGTAGTTTGCCTGTCAAAATCTCAAATTTCTTGTCTCGGCTCTTGTTGGTCATCTACGTAAATCAATTTAATCTCTAGAAATAGTGATGTTGTTTTTATATATTTAAATTTTCAATAAAAACGTTAAAGGAAGCTTGTTCATTTTTTTCTGAGATGGAACACCTAGTCACCTAGTTCTTTTTCCAAATAATATAGGAATATGTCAAAGTAGGTCACAGTCGTGAATCCTAGAAAATAAAAGCTCGATAAGAGTATAAGTTTCATGAAATGATGAAAAATTACACCGAAGGAATACTGCGACTAGTAGAAGGAAGTAAATCGATACAAAGAGAGGAAACAAGAACTACTGCTTTTCAGCAGTAGCTTCCCTTTTACTTTACCACCTAGCATTTTGTGTTAAACTACTTTTTCTCCCTATTTACTATCTACATATATTCTTAGAAATATTTTTCAAGAGCACCACTTTATTCACGTTTCTTCAGAAACTGAATTCTAATTACAATATGTGATAGTAATAGTCAAGCGGTTCAAACTTGAAATATATCCTGGGATTAGTCTACCAAACTATCACTATGAGGAATTTCATTCATCTTCAATA
Organism: Equus asinus; assembly: GCF_041296235.1. Lineage (NCBI taxonomy): Eukaryota > Metazoa > Chordata > Mammalia > Perissodactyla > Equidae > Equus > Equus asinus. The sequence goes on from NC_091816.1 coordinate 16,002,987, forward strand.
TATTTAAAACTCCAAATGGACAAATGTGTCTGATTTGAAGGCCAGAAGAAACACAGCATTCTGTATTTGTTTTCTTCACCCCCATTTTGTTTATTACCCAATTTGAGTTGAAAGCAAAGTAGTATATGAGGGAAATGCCTGGAGCACAGACACAAGGTTTACTTTCCTCTTAGCATTCATTACCCACAGTCCTTTCAGTATTTTTTTAAAAGCAAACTAGAGAAATAATATATAAAAATATTATAATTCCAATGTCTTGAATTGTCTGTTAGACACATTGGGCCCCATGATTTGCTAAATTATGCTGACCTGATACAAAGTCAGCCCTCAGGGCCATTGTAAACTTCAAGGGCAGCTGAAGTTCTAGACTAGTAGTTATCCAAGTGTCCCATCCAATGTTAATTTCAAAGAATATTCATGCGTCTTTCGTAAAAAAGGATTCTGGGGGCTATTTAATTGGGGAAACACGATATTAAACACAGGCAAGCAGAACTTCTCAGAGAAGTTGTAATACTTCTCCCAGCTTTTGTATGAAATGAGCATTAGGACTATCCCAGACGCACCTGTTGTATTGCATTTTTGTAACATGCCCTTGCTGATGAGTGGCTCTGTGCCTTATACTGCTATCAAATGTCTGACTTTTCTCTCTATCTCTTCTACCCAGGATTTACTGTTCTTGTTTAGGTGCAAGTTTAGCCAGCAATATCCTGCAGTTATCCAGAATCTGCAAAGCATCATACCAGTCATATCCATGATGAAATGCACTAATATATTTTCTATGCTCTGGAGTAGATCTGTAATGCACAAATTCTTCTTAAAAAGCAAAGCAAAAATTTTTTAGAATCATAAACTCAGAGGATAGCTTTAAAATTCCCAGTCTTGAAGAAAATTTTATCAAATGAGTGACAAAAAGAAGTTTTCAATGATTGATGTGGTAAGTTTAGGGGTATTCTACAGTTTCAAAGGAGTGAAGAAAATCATTATGTTAAAAAACTTTAGTGTATTATCATTATTATTATTATTTTTGGTGAGGAAGATTCTCCCTAAGCTAACATCTGTTGGCAATCCTCTTCTTTTTTTTTTGCTTGAAGAGGGTTAGCCCTGAGCTAATTTCTCTGCTGATCTTCCTCTATTTTGTATGTGGGACGCCTCCATAGCATGGCTGGTGAGTGGAGTAGGTCTGTGCCCAAGATCCGAACCCACAAACCCGGGCTGCCAAAGTGGAGCATGTGGTACTTTAACCACTCGGCCACAAGGCCAGCCCCTAAGATATTATTTTCAAGACCTAAAATAATATTGAATTTTGATTAATACAAGCTGTAGTATTTCTCCTCACAAATTTGTCTTGATCCAGTTATTTTATTATTAAACATTATTCCATTGCACTGTCTTTTAAAATTACAAGAACACAAGCAAATGTCATTCAGTGCTGGAAGAGATTCAGGGTGATTATCTGCAGTGTTTATGGTTCATGGAAATTTTCAATGCAATTTGAAAAAGTCCTTTCATTTCAGCAATAATTAAATTTTTGCTTTCCCTCTCTAATTACATTCTTATTGGTTTGTACACTTCCATTTTCTTCATTTCTCTAACTGGAGTCTGTAAAAGGTCTAGTCCCATTTTCTTCATTGATATAGCATTAATAAAGCAATAGTCATAACACTCATGCATGCTTCTAGCCTTTTCCCATATTTCCCCCCAAATGTGTACTCCCTGATATCTGACCAATACACGCAGGAACCTGCATATTTCTTCATTGCTGAGCCATTTGCTCTTTTAGTTGTTATTGTTGGTCTTTCATATGACCATTTTTCTCTACTTACTTTTGAGATTACCCTTTTCAATTTTCTTTTTTAGTTTTATTATTGAAAGTGGATATCATTGGATTGATTCTTATTGGTATTTGTAGCATTCTTGAAATTGTCTTTTACTTGCTTTGGAAAATTCTCACTCATTTTCTCTTCAACTATTGCTTCTGTCCTTTTTTCTCTCTATCTACTCTCCTTCTAGAAATCAAATGACATATATGTTAATATTTTCTCTGTGTCGATATCACATTTAAAAGAAATTCCATTATTTTTTCTGTGCATAAGTCTGGTTACTACTGATTTTCTGGGTCACTAAGTATTTCTTCTGCTCGCTAAGTCTTTTGTATAATTCATCTATTTAAATCTCAATTCCAGTCATGTAGTTTTTACAACTAGAATTTCGGCTTGATTCTTTTTAATATATACCTCTGCTGAATTTTATGCATATTTCTGGTAAAATTCTCTGTTTTATTGTTTATTTTCTTGAATATACTAATCAGTTTTTTAAAGTCTATGACTGATAACTCCAATATCTAGATAGATCATTTGTGGGTCTATTTGTATTATCTGTTTTTCTTTGCTCCTGTTTCTCAGCATGCCTGGATGTTTTTGATCAACTAATAGAAGTTGTGCATGAAATATTGTAGAGACTCTAGATAATATTTTCTGCCTCCAGAGAGAGTTCAGCCTATTTCCTGGCAAGCAGCTATAGTGGGGGCCAATCACATTAACTCAATTAGGAACTGAGTTACTTTTGGGCTGAGCTGAAGTCTTAGTAAGATTTGTTCTCTCCAGTCTGCTTCCATTCCAAGTGTATTGCCTTCCAGGGATCCCAACGAGAGCCCTAGGGGGCTTACATAATAACTTCTCCCGGGTTCCACCTGAACTTCAGTTTTTCTGTTAGCTCTGTGTGACTGCTAAAAGCTCTCTTGGCTTCTCACTCTTTGGTCCTGAGAAACCTTACATTTAGTTAATGCCTTAAATGCAAAACCTCTGAGTATCAGGCTCATTTCCCTGTGTCTCATTCTTCATGGATCATATCCCCTCATGTCCTGGCTGCTACGACAACTCTGAATGCCAATATTTGTCTCTTTCTAACTAAGAGACTGCTGAAAACTCTGCTGCCTTCTTGCCTCTTAGCAGGGGCTCTCTGCCTGGATTCTCTATCTCTTTTCTCTCATCAAGTGCTGGATTGGATGAGGAAATATTCTGAGAAGAAAGGCACCTCACAATATGTGAGGTCAACTCTCTGCAGTTCCCTCCTCTCTGGTATCTTGAGCCCTAATTCCTACGTGCTTCAACAGCTCTCTAATGTGTTCATATATAGAGGGGCCTTTTTTTGTATGTATTTTTCTGTATTACTGTTATTTTTGATGGGAGCATTGGTTTGCTATGAGCTATTCCATCATAGCCAGAAGTTTAAATCTCTATTTGATTTTAAATTGACAGATTCTTATAGACTCCATGAAAATTTGGGAAATTAAATTCTTTGTCATGGTTCTGGAAAAAGTTGGAATGAGCCTTCTGACCGCCCCAGTAAAAGATGTATTGATCTGACATTCAAAAGAACATATACATACTGAATCCTAAAGTGTAGTAAAGAGGAGACTTAAAATATAAAATAAATATATTATATCCTTAGGAAAAGTTCACTATAAAATTATGAATCTAAGGAGGATAAAAGCAAGATGTGAAAAATATACAGAAATATAATTAGAGAAAAACATTATTTGCTTGACATTTTCCAAGTCATGTAAATTGGTGATTTTTCAATACCTTTATTTTGGATTGGCTTTTATAGGGTTTCAGTGAAATCAACATCAGCAAAAGTAGGGGAGAAAAGGCAGAAAGTACAGTATTTAAACTAGGTAGAAGTTCAAGCCTATCTCTAAGATGGCCGAGTGATAAGGGATTTTATTGACTTCAAAAAACATTGAGGTCTGACAAGTGAAAATGTGGTGCAAATCATCTTACTTGTCTTGAATGCAGCATAAAGCAAACTTCGAGGGAAACTCCATTGAAGGTTACTATTTGTGTAAGTTATTATGAAATTTTCAAATGCAAAAGACACTAAAGAAATCACTCAGTCTACAGATTCCACAAAAAAAGTGCAAGGGCTTGGCTGTTCATGTGTGAAGTCATGTATTCTTCACTCTATATTTGAAGGAATGAAGAAGGAAGGCAGGAAAGAAGGAAGGAAAGAAGGGAAAAAGAAAGAAAGGAAGGGAGGGAGAGAGGGAGGGAGAAAGGGAGAGAGGAACAAAGGAGAGAGGAGGAAAGACAGAGAGAAAGATGGACAGAGAGAGAGAATGTTATTTAACTGCATCCTGCTTTGATCTTATTGCATGCTCTTGGTGTCTTTCCACTTCCTTCCAAAAGTCAGTAGGCAGTTAGTTGGCCATGGATTGCTGTATTCATTATGTCTTTAGCCAGGAACAGAAAGTAAAATTGCTTTTGAGGAGAAGTGGGAGGGTAAATGAGTGATCTGAGAGGGAAGCAGAAAGCTCTAGGCACTAACAAACACAAGCCCGGACTTCAGAGACAGAAGCACAAGTACACCATCTGGATCTTCATGGGGCTTGTAAACCAGAGAATGGAACAAGAGCTGCAGAGCTTAGAGTATCTGACTTTCCACCCTAAACCCAGAGGTATAAACATAGGCACAAAGTAAGGAACCACCAATTATTAAGGCTGTCACCTAGAACAACCCAAAAGAGCAGAACATCTGGTTAATTCCACAAAAGCCACAGTAATGAGTAGGGACAGAATTAGTATCTATGACACGCCGGTGACTACAGACTTCACTAGACATTACTGTCGGGAGGCCTCTTTTTTGAGTGATACCGTCCTACTGTGAGGTGCAACAGCTGTAAAAGAAAGGAAAACAAAACAAAAATAACCCAGACATCTCTCTTTTTCTGGGTTAAAAACCTGAGGAATCTGCATACACAGCACCTAAGAGTTTTCCGAGGAGTCAAACTGAATTCAGCTATCTGTGTGCTACTGAGAGATACAAAGGAATATACATTTCAAACCCTTGTGCCCATATTTCGCACACTTCCTCCCTAAGCAAGACTGAGAGAATCCTAAGAAAAGAGTTAGGGAATGGTTTAAGTCCTTGTCGAATCATATGGTTGTTGACTGAAACAGTGATCAGCCCATTGGTAAAATCATTCATAAACATCTTCACTACCTGAATGGCTGTGGGGAAAGGTATAGTAGCATATCAATTACAGACCAGGAAAATCACAACAAAACAAAGAACTATTGATTTTTTTTTCTAAAAATTAAAAAAAACAAGAACCCCAAAGGCTAATTAGACCTAGATAACTTTATGATGTTCAGTGGAAGAATGGTAAAATTCCTTCTGGAAAGAATTAAAAGTAATGTGGACAAATGATCCATAATTGAGAACAAAGAAACATGAAAAATGATGTTAGAAAATGGTATTTACCCTCAATATCAATGAAACTTCTACCTTGCTCATCCTACTGTCATGGTACCCCTCAGGCAACAACCCTCAAGGACGTAAAATATATGATATAGTGTATTTCACCAAGACTGTAACAGAATTGAATCTCATGTATAATATACTACTTTTGGGAATTTGAAGTCTATTTGTTTCTTTTCTCTGTTATTTTCAAATTGCGAGAAATGAAAAAATATCACTCATTTCTTGTTTTCATCTCCTGATTTGTACAAACCCTTCCCAATGGGAAAAATTGTTATTGGAAATCATGGTCTGGTCATGTTCATTTAGTTATGACTACATTTTAAATCATCACACACTGGATGCAGAAACCTTTGGCCCTATGTAAAATTAACAAAACAAAAACCAGTAAAAAGAAATAAACCCCAAACAACAAGGACTCAGTTCTCATGTCTCTTGTGATTTTAAAACGGTCCCCTAACCTTTTCCTGTGTTCAGCCTTCACTGCATTAACTAACATAGCAACTTTTTGCCAAATGTTGATTTTTGAATCAGAATGCAGTTCATTTTCCGTAGAAATAAAATAATCACCCTGGAAGTCTACTCGCGTCCAATATTCAGATAAACATGCTATTTTTTACTAAACCTTTTTTGTGCATTCATTGTTAATATCCTGTAATTCTTACATTTTGTTATTAGGCTAACAATTTATGATGTTCTTTTTGTGACGTTGAGTAATATAGTATCTATTTGGCATACGTTAGATTTGCTTCTGGTGAATGTGTGGTTGTGGAGAATACATTTTCAAATGTTTTATCCTTGTTGACCAGATTCACTCAGCTAGTAGGTGGTGGCAATGGGACTTTTGTCCAGGTAATCTGATTCCAGAGGCTTTCCTTTTTTCTACTTTTCAATACTATTTTCGAAAAGCATACTTTAGAAAAGAAAAAAGAAAGAAAAGAAAAAAGATATGAAGTCTTTATTTCTTCTAGGTGACAACCATCACAACACAATATTTTTCCTAGATTTTGTCAATTTTGGCATATGCAGAGGATAGGCTAAGATTTACGGTACAAAATCATATAAGAAAACTTTTTCTAATATTTGCTCCCATTCTGGAATGTAAGGTGTTGTAGTTGTTTATTTGTCTTTCGTTCTTATTTTTTTATTTTTATGGGGTTTTTTTTGTTAGACCAGCTAAATTGGTACTCCTAATTCTTTGAGAATACTATGCAAACTAATCTCAAATATTAAAATATCCTGCTTGTTTATTTAACATTTTTCAGGAAACTGATATGCATCTGAAAGATTTCAGAATGATGTCTGTGTAAATTCTCCTAAACTTTGGCCCTGGTATATAGTGAAATATGTGAAAGACTCAACGTCTAGGATATTAGCAGCATGGATAACTAAATGTTAATAATTTTTTTACCCTGAAGAGTACAGCTTTTGAAACAAAATTCATCTTGGAAACTACTTCTAGTCGACTTGGGCAACATCAGTGATTATGGCTGGGCAGGCTTTTACCAGGTGACTCATTCCCCTTTGCAACTGCTCAGTCCGTGGTGTGTCACTGTGGGTATCCACTTACACTCACATGGAAAAAAGGTTGGTCATGAATCATGAAGCCCTGGAATGGAAGCGTGTTTTCAAGCAATATTCATCAAATTTCCCAGGGTGGAAAGAGTAGTTTCTCTCTTGGATCTCCTAAAATCTCCTTTAGGAGTACTGTCTATGTTATCCTTAAACTTAATCCCACGCCCTCCTTTCTCCATAGTGTTCAGTGTTAAATTTTTCCTTTTAATTTCAGAAACATTCTGTCTCGGTTTAGAACATTTTGGGTGCAGGGGATGTGGTTTCTAATATACTGCCACCGATGTCCAATAGCAGATTTGGCAACAGGGGGGATACTGTTGTTTTTGATCATTTTCCGGGATCTACAGGGGGTTTTGAGACATCTCTGCTTTCCTACCATCGGTCCATTTAGTCATTTTGTTTTGAGACCAAGATGAACTCAGGCAACCCAGACAAGCTTGCAGGCATTTTTCATGGATTACTGAGGAAGCCAATTTAATGAGCATCTTGTACCTTACAAGCCACAATCATTCCAGAGGTTAACCTTACGAAGCAATTAAGAAAAATCATCCCAGTATTGTGAAATGACCTAGAATCAGAGATCACTGGGCTTGACAAAGACTCTTTTTATCTAGAAAGCTAAGTATACAGTTGGACTTGAGTAAATAATAGTCTTTGGAGATGTGGAGATTGGCACATAGCTCAGCTCCAACGGAGTTGATATAATAGAGAGAAATAGAGGTACCCTTTGCCTTTGCAAGGGAAGGTCATTTTGGAATTCATGGGACAATATTTCCAGGGTCAAATGAGGGATAATTGTCTCTTTCAAAGAGGAGATTGTGTTGGTATTTGTTTTAATTTACCCAAGAAGTGCAATTTTAGAACTTTATCTGTTATTTACTGGATATTGTATGTGTTACTGACAAACATAGGACAGGATTTAGGAATCTGACACGGGAAAAGTGAATCCTGGGTTGCCCATTTGCATGCTAATGGCAGGTTGTGATGCGACGTGAAGAAAAATCAAAATCTCAACCAAGAGCACGATGGGGTATTATTGAATGGAGGAAAACTTTTCAACTTGGTGACAGCTGTAACTTTGTAATATCAGATTACAGGTTTTCCCAACTTTGTATTATTATAGAAGTCTCAGTAATTACATGTGCCATTGGGATTGTCAGTTTTTAGTCCCTGAACCTTATCGTAATTCATAACTCTTTTGATATTTTCTTACATACTTAGGAAAACATGTTTTTAAAGAATGCAGGAGAAATTCTACAATAAAACATATTAAAATTAGAGTTAATGAAACTTAGAACATTGTTTAAAAATAATATTAAAATTAGAATTTGAAAAGTAAATTTATTTTTAACTGAAAGTGTACTTTATTTTTTGAACATTGTTTTCTTTTTCTAGTCTATAACATTTGAGGAGTTATCTAATGAAAATAGTTAAAATGAATTTAATATGTAAACTAAATAATTTTTCTTAATAAACATATACCTTTCTTTATAAATATATTAAAAATTAAAAGTTCATTCTTTTTTTTATCTATTCTGGAAATTAGACATTACACAGTCAGAGTAAGTGCTACTCAATGTTATCCTACGTACGGCTAGAGGAGATAATGAAACATTTTCTACTTGATATGAAAATGTCCAGATATCCTCAAGCCAAATCAATGATGTGATTGCTGTAATTCACAAGGTTTTTACTTTTCAACCATTTGCTGAATCATTAGGTACAAATATATAGGTACCATCATATAATCACCAGAAGAAAATAAAGTGGCTAATTGAAATTATTGCTCTGTTCTCCAACTTGAGCTGCTTCAGTATACTACACTGATCTTGAATGATCTCAGAACAAAAACATGTTTTCCTTGATACCTTGAATATAGCAACAGTGATAACCAAGACCTGAGAATAATGAAAGACTACACAACTGATCAGTTCAAGTCATGCTGATCTCCCCTGATAAAATCTTGAATCTCAGGATTAGTGTAAGCCCAGATGGCACATGTGTAGGGGAGGAAGACATATCCTCTACCCACTGGGTCCTTCTGGTTAAGCTACAAATTAAATTGGCATGAGACAGAATAAAAGGAGAAAATCAAACAAAGCTTTATGACATGTATACATGGGAGACACCCAGGAAAACTGAGTAACTCACCAAAATGGCAGACAGTCTCATCTTAAATACCATCTTCAGCTACAGACAAGGAGTGTGTTGGGAGTGGTGGTTTGGGGCTTCAAAGGGGAGGAAGGCAATTCACATGGAAATGGAAAAGCAAATGTTTGGTAAATCGAACTCTGCTAAGAGCGGGCTTAGCAAGGATTCTCCCAGTCTACTGGATACCCAGAGTTATCTATGGTGATGACCTGTCCTGGAGACAGGCTTTTATTTTAAATTTCTCTTAGGCAGTTAGGGGGAAAGTCAAAGTTTCTTTCAGTCTTTTGTTCTTGACAATAGTCAAAGGAAGGCAAAGAGACCCATTTTGGGGTGGCCAATTCTGATCTCCCACACATGCTTAGTATTTCTGGGCCTGGGATTCCTCTCTGTGATATTCTAAAGTCAAGCTAGCCCATCATGGTGAAATTTGCAGAGCTACCTCCACAGCTGAGCTGATTGCAGCTTCCAGATGAGAATGACTAATGACTGTGATGTAAGCAATCATAGTGAAATAACAATAGGAGCTTACAGTTGCTTGCTTTTGTTCCTTTCAGAAGTTGTTCACAGTCACTTGTCCTTCACAACAACCCTATCAACCAATTTAATCCTTATTTTATGGAAGAACTGAGAAATAGGTAAGTGACCAACACACATCACAATGAGTCTCTTCAGTATTTTCATGAGACTCAAAAGAGGAAATATTTTAAAAATATATAATTGTTTATAAATATAAAGAGGAATGGAATATAATTATATATATGCAATAAGATAACTAAAACATTCATTTTATCAAAGAAGATTAATAAAGCAGGAAGCCATTTATAGATATCTCTGATTTTGTTTGTTATAATGGTGAAATACAGGGATTCTTTATATGTTTACTAATAGAATACATGGCCCAGGGTACTTTGTTTTGTTCAGATAGAAATGTTTACTGAGTGTAAGCTGAGCAGCCAATTCATTCCTCTGGTTTAAGGAACCATATCTCATTGGACATCTCATGACTGTCCTCAAAAGAATTTAAAGAAATGCCACTAGCCTGGCTAGGTTTTCTTTTTATTCAACTTCCTATAATTTGAAACTCAATAGTGCTTAGTTACCATTGTAGAAATGTTATTTTATAGTTAAATTTACTTACAAAGACGCCAGCTTTATCTGCTAAAATATGTATTAGGATGTAAAAGATACTGATTTTGGCTAATTGTTTAAGCAAATAAATATATTCTGAAGTTGCAAAACATGACTGCCTTCTTTTATCTGCCTGTCCACTCAGCTGACAACTAGACATAAAAAATGAACTGTGAAACCTTCCTCAGAATGCTAAATTATGTTATTATATGTGCCAAGGTTTAAAATCCTCCTCATGGTTAAATGTTGAAATTAAAATGTTTTAATTGCCACTCTAATAGTTTTTCTTGAATATGGCATTTAGGAAAGAGTGTGGTGAAAAAAGGCAGATTATTTTTTGGACTACGTGCAGCTTGGCTTGCTTGTGTAGTTACAAAAAACAAATGTTTGTCCAACAAAATGCTGAGAATCCTGTCTCCTGGGAAACTTATACAAGGTCATAGTTTCGTGAGCATAAAAAAATCTTGTAAAAGCACACTAGCATGTAATATGAGAAAGTAAAGAAGTGGTTGGGGAAAAAATTTGATTCTGTTGGTTGAAACATCTAGTAAGAAAAAAAATGATAAGTTACTGTCTTCTTAAAATACTATGTTTTATATGCAAAACACATTCACAAAGTACATTATTTTCTTCAAAGATCATTTCCACCAAGTTCCTGAGAAGGCGAAAAGTAATGATCAAATCCCAGCAATATTACAGAGAAGGGAGGAGTTAGACATGGAACAAAACAGCCTGATGGGTGCACATGGAGAAGGGAGTATGAAAGAGTTTCTTAATATCCGTAGAATGTGCAGTATTGGAACAGTTTCGTGGGGGTGTGTAGGTGGTAAAGATTACAGAGCATAGACACATGTGGCTGTGACTTCCATCAACTCTGGGGACCTGGTGGTTTCCTTTACCATTGAATCCCTATGTGCCAAGTGCCTGGCACATGGTAAGCTCTCAACCAATATTTGTTGAATGACTGAATGAGTAAACAGTAAACAATCTAGTTAGATGAATGTGTGGGAACTGATTTGATATCAGAATCCATGGACAGTTCACTACAAAGGAGGTGAACTGACTCCTTTGTTTATAAATTGAACAACATGACTCCTTTGTTAATAAAACCAGATGTTACAAATAAATATTGCAAGCATGGAAAGATTTGCCTTGGGAAAGAGAAGGAGATGGAATGTTGTACACACAGAATCACACATGTTCAGATGTACACACTGTACATACGTTGCCCACACAGAAACGTCTTTGACTGTCCTGTTAAAATGTGTGTGTCAGATCGCGTTACTCTTCTCCTCGAGACCCTCCAAAAGTTCACATGACATTCGGGGTAACAGCCAAGGGTCCTCAAAGATCCCCACGTCTTGGACCTTATCTCCTGCAGGTTCATCTACCTCTCTCTGCTCCAGCTGGCCCTGCCCTCCAGCTCCTATCTCAAACCCTCCTGTTGGCTCTGACTTTACGATTCCTCATCCCCGCCTACACCTGCAAAGCTGGCTCACTCCTTCAGCTCCTTTAGATCTCTACTCCAATGTCACCTTCTCAATGGGGCATTCTCTGGCCACTCTGTCTAAACTTGCTTTTCCTGTCTTTTCTCCTGTTTTATTTTCCTGTACCATTATATGCTGTCCTACGTATTTTACTTATATGACTTTTATGCTGTCTGTCTCCCTCACTACAATGCAAGCTTCATGAAGGTAGGAATTCTTGTCTGTTTTGTAGTTGTTTTGTCTATCTTTTGTATCCCAAGCCTTTAGAACACTGGAAGACAAGATTTGTTGAATTAATGAATGAGCAAATGAAGAAATTAACCAAATTAACAAAAATTTGGGGGCTTTCTTGTTGAACTTTATTATCTATTTTCCCTCATTTCCAAATTTTTAAAGATGCAAATTGATCAAAATGTCTAGTAAGCGAAATGGCAACTATTAAAAGGAAAAAAACTTTGTGTCTAAAAGAGGAAAAATATCAATTCTTTTACAGATATCATGCAACAGAGTTTTTTGTAACAGGAAAATCTTAGAGTAGGGGTTCTTAATCTTGGTTCATGGATCCCTAACAATTTCAGAAGGGGGTCTCTGAATCTGTATATTTTTAGGCTAATTTGTATATGTATAATGCTTATTTTTCTTGTGAAATGGACTAAAGCTTTCGTCACATACTCAAAGACAATGTTTACAAATGTATGGTCTTTTTACCATCTATATTGGTATAACCTGGGTGGAGGGGTGCTTATAAAAGTTGCATATTTCTGGATCCCTCCCCATACATACTGAAACCAGAATCTCTGGGGGATGGAGCCAGGATAAGATGTTTTGCAACAAATTTTCCAGTTGATTTTTATCCAAATTTTACTTAGGATTCACTGCCTCCAGTGGGTTGTGATCCTGAAAATACGGTAACCATTTCACATGGCTGTTTGCAAGGTTAGCATAGTGTCACTTAGATTTGATCGTCTCAGAAGGCCAGTGAGGTCTCTGAAGGTAGGTAGCCATTCTCGTTGTTTCCCTGGCAGGGAAACTGATGCTCCAGGAAGAAAAGTGTTTGACCTAGTTCTCAAAGTTAAGTCCAAAGTTCTTTCACTCTACATGTTTACTTTCTGAAGATGACCTTCCGTAAAGAATTCACAAGGATCTTCCTAACATAGTAGCCATAACATTTCCAGTAGCACTCAAGACATTTATTGAATTTTTCAGCGTTATCAAGTAAATATGTAGAGCAATATAGACAACAAACAGCCCAGGCAAATGAAATTTTAGAAGCATTGCATAACATCTCTATATAACATACAAACTTATTAGCTTTTTCATCTGTTGACGATTCCTCTATGTTGCATTCCTACTGTTTCTGTTCACATTGCCCTTTTTCTTCTCAATTATTTTTGCTTTTATGTCCACCATCACTCAGTGTAGTACTTGCAGGCCCGTAGTTTCATACGTGAAAGTGTTCTGCCTTGCCTACATTGCTCTTGAAAGCAGGAATTATGTGCTTACATTTTATATGGGACTTGACGAGTAATAGATCCCCCAAGTAAGATGGCCTTTGTGGTCCCTCAGGTTTGAAAGCTGGGATCAGCTCCAAATACAGATTCCACTAATGTCGATGGATCTCCTATTACGACACTGTTCTAGGTGCTGGCACAGACTGTTCCAGCTGAATATCAAGCTGCAGAAAATCAATTCAAGACAACAAAATTAAATCTGCAGTGTTACCAATGGGTTTGAATAGCTACATGACTTATTTTATTTTGTAGTTGCCGTAATTGAAAACATTGTCCATTTTTAGGATACAATCTTGTTTGTGGCTTAGATGATGTGTATTAAACTAAAAAATTGGATTTAAAAATCTTTGTTCTTGATAAGTTTCTATTTCTAGGCACAACCTGATTGCACTCAACATTTTTAAAGTGCGTCTCTCTTTCTCAGAGCATTGCGACTCCTTTCCCGAATCTAGCATTAGGCTCCATTCATATTAAACGTTTGATGTGTTTGCTGAATGAAAGAATAAAGACAAAATATTTTAAAATCCTCCATTTCTATGTCCATTTTCTTGAATTATTTAAAACATTTTCTTGTCACACAAATGATACATATTATAGAATACACTCCTGCCATATTATATTATTATAATAATGACTGGAAGGTTTTTAGACGTTAAATCAGGAACAATGAAGCTAGAAGGAAGATGTCTCTTACAAAAGATATAATGTGAAGTAGAAAATTATTTTATAAATACATCAGTCATGAGAGACAAAAGAGAAAACTAGTATAATATTTGTTTATTTTTAAGAGGGCGAGGCAAGGGCAGTTAATTTCATTAAAGAACTTGGTATTATAGGAAATTCTAAGGATTCTAAGGAGAACAAAACACGAGAAGTTTTCTAGATGAAACTAAGGTATGAATAAATAATGCTAAATGAGACCATGAAAGTGAAAACAAAGTTCACACACGCTCTGGTTGACAATCTGTGGGTTTAGTTTAATGATGCCATTTAGTCAGCCTTACCCCTCCTCCCCTGCCAAGAAGTAATTAAACCTTACTTTTCACCTCTGTATTTGGTTGAGTATCAGAATAGTTGAAAGAACAGTTATTTATCATTTGTCCAAATTATCATCAGTTATTATCTTCTCCAAAAGACTTCATTGAAGTATAGGATAGTTTAAGCAGAACCAACACAGACCACAAGGTTGGACAGCAAAGTAAGAGTTGTAAGAGAATTATGAACCTAAGTGCAAATCTCTTAGTGATCAGCGGACACTAGAAAAACCCTCTATATGTTGGGAAAGAGCTATTGCAAAGCCCTTTAAAAAAGAAAGCAGGACGATTGCAAGAACTACAGGACACAAAGTTTAAGTCATATATGGATATGCAATCATCAAATATTACCAGAGATAAGAATTTTAATTCTAGCCAAAATGTGAGTGTTACGCTTACAATCATTAGGTGTGCGATTTCAGTGGAGCAGTTTTGGCAAGATCCATAATTTTAGAGTTGGAAGGAACCTTAAAGATCATCTAGTCTCACTCCCTTGCTTTATAGATAAGGGACATGAGGTCCTGAAAGATAACGTGGCTTTCCCAGGGTCAAACTGGGTAACAATTACAACACAGAACTCCTAACTCCCAGCCCACTGCTATTTCTACTAATTGAAGTTTTGATTTTTTGTAGCCTTGATAAGATATAGTCAATAAAATGTTCTAACATGGGGTGAGCCTGTTAAAGAATTCCCTTGTTATTTGAAATGCTAAGTTGGCATTTGAGAAAACTCCAAAGTAATACTCTGTTCTGTTACCACAGAGCTCACACTGTACAATACATGAAAACGGTGATCTGATATGAGGTCACTACTACAATTTTGAAATCACAGATGTTGCTGACACTTCATAAATAAGTAGTTGAAAGTACTTCACATGACCTTTTGAAATATGGGCTCAATCTATAATTGCAATTTTTTTCCCCCTCAAGCCAGATTTGTTGACATTTCTACCACTATCCTCCCGCTGTCGTGTATAATGAATACTAAAAACCAAGCCCATAGTTTTTCTTCACTTAGAATAAAAGTGAAGGAAAAAAGTTATAACTTTTGGTAAAAAACCCCTAGAAGTTCATGTATTCTTAGTTTGGTGGGCAGTTTTGTAAAATAGAATATTAAAGATAAAGCCTCATATGCTATAAGAATATAGAGTATTCTTTTGTAGAATAAAATCCACTAACTTATTAACCAGCTAAAAATGTTAGCACTTCCACAGATCAACCTATTTCTTGTGTCCAGCTAATGAATAAGAATTCTTTCCTAATAGAATATGATTTTAAACAACCAGAAAACTATAGTTTGATTTTCTAAATGTAGCACTTTTTCTAAAAGCTCTTTAAAGAACAGTTGTCTTGAAAGTTCCCTTTTTTCTTGCTATATCTCTGGAGAATTTCTATGTTCTGTGAAGCTATGTTTTTCAGATTTCTTTCTCTCCCTCCCCCTCTTTCATTCTCTGGTTCTTTTTTCTCTTTTCTCTGGGACAGGAAGTTGAGGGTGTTGACCTCATCTGGATCTTTCCCAATGTCGGAAGGTGGTCTTTTCAAAAAGATTCCAAGTTGTGGATTTCTTCCTGATTTTATTTTTCAGATAATTGTGTCAATAAATGAGTTCTAAATGTTTTTTTTTCCTCCTCCTTCCTCATAGCTGTAAAATGACCAAGTGGCTCCTCTGAGACAAATTACTGAGCCTTTAGAGAAATAAGTATTATCTCTTTGTTCATTGAAACGGCAATGTGTTTTCCTGACAGGGCGGGGGCTGGGCTTGGGAGCGCACAGTGACAAGCCCTCTGGTCTTCAGGGCCCTCAGCTCACTGGCATCAGTGTGCTCCATGCTAATGCTGTGGACCTGCCTCTGCTCACAGTGAAGTTTCTGAAGGGTTGCTGCTCTGATCTTCCTTTCCCATCCGGTCTAAATAGGGACTCTTTTGATTTTTAGAAGAGGGAAATGTTATGGAAAAACTGCTTCCTGTGAATAAGCATAATAAAACTAGAAGGATACAAATGCCACATAAAATAGTCTATAAAAAGATTTTTGTGCACAACTCTTTTTATAAGTTTATGAGTAGGCGGATGGCCTGTGGAAAACCCCCTCCACTCACCCAATATTGCTTTGTGGACATGTGCCTGGAATGCCATCCTGATTGCTCTCTGCCTATTCCTGAACCTACTCGTCCTTCAGTTAAATTGAAATTACTTCATACCGCCCCCTCAGAAACTTCCCCACATGATTCTGCTCACTGCCAGAAGGTTAGCATCTAGGGCAGAGCTTGGAGCTCAATATTAATATTGAGTATTAGTAGTAGTATTGAATATGAGTGTTGGTATAATAGTATTGAGGCCTCAACGAAGAACTGTTGAACATATGAACAGATGAATGCCAGCAGCCAGTGAGGTTGTCTTACCCTGATATGTATTGTCTGTATCCTTGGCAGTTTTTAAAATATACTGCCTTGTACTCATTTATATCTGAAAAGGTCTACGTGTCTAATTGCCTCACTGCATTTAAAGGACTGTGTTTCCTCTCTTCATAGCAACTTTTTATCCCCCACAGCTCCTTGCGAAGTGCCTTCCTTGTTCACCATCAAAGCTTGGTTGTCTAATTAAAAGATTTCCCTAACGATTTTCCTCAAGTTCACTGTAAATGTTCTATGCATCTGTTCATTTAATCATCATGACCCAGCTGTTTAGACCTGATTATGAGCTGGGGTGGCAAAGACAAATAAAAATGATTTCTGCCTTGGAGGATCTCTTGGGGAGGGACAAAGTAAATAAACACTTACAGTTCAAGGTAATGAGTGTTACTCTAAAGGTATGAGCTCTGGGAGTACAGGGTTTGAGATGGGACCAAAGACGAGGTAGGGAAATAGATGGGGAGGTGATGGTGTGGGTCAAAATTAAGGGCCCGGGGAGCGACTCCTCCCGTGCTTCCTGACAGCACACTTGCTATTTGAAGGCTAGAAGGGGTTACTGCTTATGAGGAGGAGATGTCTGATATGTATATGCATACATCTAAGGCCAGACGTACTTAGGGATCTCAATGCAAATGACAAACTACTGTGAGCACTAATTCTGGAGACGAATTCTTTCCTTCTCTGGTATCATAGTGTTTCACGTTTTACAGTGTGAGGGAAAAACAGGTTCCATGGATGTAAGAATATGTGTAGATGTAATATGATGATGGCAGCTAACGTGCCAGTGAATGAGCATCCCATACACCAATGTGTCTTGGGATGAATTCACCATCTCTTTATGTGAAAATTCGGCACATGGGTCCATACAGTGTACATGGACAGCTATTTTCCCCCACCCTTTTAGCAAACATTCATGGCTTCAGCCTCTTCCTGCCCTTCCGCTTCACCCCTGCCCTGCCTGGGGCTTGCCTCTGCCTTCAGGTGATAGTCACTACATATTCTGTCACTCTCCATCAGGCCAGATTTTTACAGAGTTTATCTTTCATAATCTTTAATAATACATTTAAAAAACAAAAGTTGTTTGTCCCTTTCTCAAATATAAAATTATATGTATTACTGATTTCAAACTATGCATGGTCCTTTACAGGAGGCATTTCTCCCATCCCTGCTCATGCTTCTTGCAAAGTGTTGTATTCATTCCTCTTTTTCTACAAGTTGAAGAGCAAGTTCACTGATTTACGCAAGATGACAGAGCTAGTTAGTGGTAGAGCTGGTATGAGCCACATCTCTCCTCTGGGACACCGGTGCTTTTTCTGTCAGTCTGTGGTACCTTCCGTATTTATATAAAAGTCAATATGCATGTGTTCAAGGATGCTGCCTGAGACTTACTGTGTGATGCTTCTGCATGCCTGCAGCAAGAATTTTAGTGGGACATTTATCTGCTAATATCTAGCCCGTTTACCTTAGCAGTAGTGGAGAGAAAGCCCAGTTCCAGGATCTTTCTTCCTTTTTCACCTTGCTCTATACTCACGCTACAAGGGGGAAGGCCGTATTACAGGACAGGTGGAGCAGAGTGAGACTCTCATTGCTGTTCCACTCCAACACTTTCCTCGGAGGGCACAGAACTGCTGTGAGGTCATGGGGTACACAGACCTTACCGTTCAGCAAATACATTTTCAACTTAGTCCATACAAATTCTATCTAAATGTATTCAAGATAATTTTATTAAAAATCTGCCAATTCTTCAGCTGTCATTTCATCCTGTGGTCTATAAAACACATACGATATATGCCAAGAATCCTGAGTCCACCTGGGAACATTTCTTTTCAAATGTTCAAAAACATTTGCCATTCTTGTTCTTGGTAACTTGTTCTTATTGCCGATGTATCTGTTTTTTACATCGCTGTATGATAGCCTTTTGAAAGCAGAAGAAATGGATGGAGTTGTAACCAATGTAACTTTACAAGACGTTGAAGCTCACTCTCTACCAACGGTCTTCAGAGAAGAGCATTGAACACATGTTTTATTAGTTACTGTAGCTGCTTCTGGAACTCTTATAACCCTACGGTTTTGTTGTTGATCATTATGATGCATAGGTATCATTAGTGTAAGGAATAAAAATAAGTCAGAAGTAAGTGGCTTTTTTCTTTGTCATCACAGAGAACATACATCTGGCAATTTTGAACTGAAATATCTTGACTATACAAGATGGCCTCTTATATAGTCTTAGAAAAACAAGCAAAGGAGTTCTGGAGATGCTTTTTATCTGGTTGCTAGCATTCAGAGAACTTCACAAAGGACTGTTATCTAGAGTGGTAACTTGGTGTGACTGAATATGTATCGGTTTGCCATTTTGTGGGAATATGATCTCTGGAATTTGGTCCTTGATTATGACCAAAGGTTCCAGATTCTATCGGTTGCAAAGAAGAATAACTGGTTGGCGTGATTCTGGTCTCTTTGCTATAAAGTAACAGAGAGTAATCATGGAGGGGATGCTTTAAAAATATGACCTGATAGGACATGGATTAGTTTCTTCAGATCTATTTAAGGTATAAAGATCTAATCTGATACATATTCAGACTACTTGAATAGTCACTATTTTGTTTGTCCCATTGATTTGTTACAGACATTCGTTTATGAAAATGCTTTAGTTTTGTTTACCTTTGAAGTAGACCTGTTGAAAATAGTGAATTTGTAAAAGATTTCATGTAGATTAGATAAAAGAGCTTTTTGTGTTTGATTGTCTCCAAATTGGGACTGGTCATTTCTGGTCATGAGGAAGCAATGTTGTTCTAATAGCTGTTTAGAGTTATTATTTTTGGCTTATTATTCTCTGACGAGGAAACAGGAACCTGACATTTTGCTGGATTCCCAGGACCTATGTCTTTAAAGACTGCGATTATCAACCTTCCCCAGAGAGTCATCTGTTAGAGAAGAGGGCCATCTGGGACTGGAGTGGCAGTTCTATTTGTGGGGACATGAAAGAGCTCAGAAGACCTAGAAGGAGAAAAATGACAGCTAACCTGCTTCCTTCTTTGCAATCTAAGGGGTGAAATAAATGAAAGAGATAAACTAAAATAAAAAGAAGAGAAAAAAAGATGACATTTGAATACAGTAAAAAGTTTTTCCCCAGAGTCAAGAAAGACTCAAGTTCAAGGCTAAAAGTGTGTAAAAATTGCAGTCTTGTTGATATGGGTTGAGGCCTTGGAGCAACTGGAGAGCTGGTGCTGGAGGCCACAGAGGAAAAAAGCTTCCCAAAGCCCCGAGTGCCTTAGGAAGAGGCACCTTTATCTTCTTATTCTGGAGGGCTACATGTGTTGTAACTAAGTGCACAGGGCCAGATATAATCTAGACTCACACAAGCAAAAAGCAACACAGACAAACAAAAGGCAACAGCAGACGCTCTTTTTCTTCACCAGCTTACTGCATTCATGCATCGTATTTATCATGTGTTACTTAGAATTCGAAGTCATAATCCTTGCCTTTTGGCAGTTTAGAATCTAATTAGGGAAAATGGATGTCAGACACAAGGATTTAAAACATGACAAGAAAAATCCCTCTAAGTCTTTACGGCTAAAGCACATTCACATTTGCTATCACATTTAAAGCATTTTTCTGTATTGTATATTAACACATCAACTGACATATGAAATGTATCACAGATATGTAAATTACAAGGCATGATATTACAACGATCCCCTGTGAATCTAACATCTCATCCTAGAACAGGAACATTACCAAAGATTTAAATCCACTTATATACTCCTCTCCGGTCTCATCCTTGCTTCCCTACACTCTGCTAAGTTTTTTTATTTTTGTATTTTAGTCTCTTGTTTTTTTAAAAACATAGGTTTTAAATTGTGTATATATGTGTGCCTAAGTAAGATATTATTTAGTTCTCTTTTTGGGCTCTATAAACATATTAGACTCTGTAGTTTTCTGAAACTTGCCTACCTTACTCCCTGAAACATTATTTTACAAACATCTAGTGTTGTGGGTTGAAGTACTTAATTTATTTTATATGTGTGTAATATGCCATTATGTTGATATACTACAAGGTATTTATCCATTCTCTTATCAATGAATATTTAGATTATTTCTAGGTTTTTAAAAATTATTATGAACATTAATAGAAGGCGTACTCTTGTACACATTTCCTGGAGGACGAATTCAAGATTGTTTCTAAGGCTATACCTCTAGAAGTAAGATTGGTTATTTTTAAAGTATGTGAACGTTTAGCTTTAAGGTATAATGCCAAAGTGTTTTCTAAAACTGTGATACCAATCATACTGATACCCAGGATGTACAGGAATTCCTGCTGACCCTAGTCAACTCTGACACTTGGTAACTTAGACTTTTTACTTCGTGCCAGTCTAGAGGGTGTAAAATGTTACATCTTTGTAATTTTAATTGGCACTTCTTTGATTTGAAAGCAGTTGCTAAAATGCTTTCCTTATACGGTGTTCTGCTAAACAGAATTTCTAAATTTTACCATAGTAAATATACCCATCTTTTCTAATGTAATTAGTGTTCTTTGTATAATATCAACTCCTTACTATTCTACTTCAAGGTCATAAATTTAATTTTTATGTTTTCATCTAAAATATTTCAAATTTCCTTTTCATATTTAAACGTTAATTCATCTAGAATGGTGTCTGTGTGTGAGAGAGAGAGAAAGAAGAGAAAGAGAGAGAGGAGATGGATTTAATTTACCCTTTTCCTGTAGATAACTGATTTTCCGTGTATCGGACCCTCTATCCTATACTGAAGTTCCATTTTTGTGGGGTTTTTCTGGGCTTTCTCTTCTGTTCCAGTAGTTAATTCGTCTATTCCTTCATAAATATCACATTATATTAATTCAATATCTTTAAAACGTTTTGACATTTGGGTAGGCCAGTCCTCCCACCTTGCACTACTTCTTCACGACCTCTTGGCTATACTCTGTCCATTGCTCTTGCATATACATTTTAGAATTAGCCTGCCGAGTTCTTCGAAAAACTCTGTTGGAACTTTGATTTCAATTGCATAGAATCTATGGACCAATTTTGGGAGCACTGAAATCTTTACAATATTGAGTCTTTCTATCTGTGAGTATGATATGTCCCTCTACCTATTTAGGTCTTCTTTAATATCTTGCAATACAGTTTTATAATTTCCTGCATAAGGTATAACATGGAAAGGTACCATGCATGAAGATTTACTTCTTTTTTTTTTTTGATGCAAAAGATTGGCCCTGAGCTAACATCAGTTGCCAATCTTCCTGTTTTTTTTCCTCCCCAAAGCCCCAGCACATAGTTGTATGTCCTAGTTGTAGGTCATTCTAGTTCTTCTATGCAGGATGCTACTTCAGCAAGGCTTGATGAACAGTGTGTAGGTCTGCACCCAGGATCCGAATCGGTAAACCCTGGGCTCCCGAAGCGGAGAGCATGAACTTAACCACTCGGCCACAGGGCTTGCACCAATGATTTACTTCTCTGTAACTACATTAGAGTTCTTGTTGCTCTCCTAAATGGTAACTTTTAAAGCATACATTTTCTAAATATTTTTTTTTTTACATTTTCTAAATTTTTGTTTGCTACACCCTCTTATTATTTTTAATAATTTGTCTGACTATTTTTGCAGGATTTTTTGAGTAGGCAATCATATTATCTGCAAAAAACATCATTCTTAGACTTTATCACTGCTGCCCAGCCCCCATAGGTATGGATCTGCTGTGTGAAGTTGAAGAGAGGCCATGATATTGTGTCCCATTATGGATGCTGTGAGCTGTGGGCTTTTTTTTTTAAATAGATATCACTTTTTAGATTAAGATAGTTCTAGTCTGTTCCTATTTTCTTAATTTTTTAAAAAACATAAATAGATGTTGGATTTTGCCAAATGCTTTTTCTGCATCTCTTGAGATGATCATGCATCTTTTTCTCTTTTAACGCATAAATGAATGTTTAAAATGACATGTATGTACAGATTTTTTAATGTTAAACCACCCTTTTATTCCCTGAATTAATCGAGTTTGGTTAAGGCATTTTGTCTTGTTTTATACTGCTGAATTCTGTTTGCTAATGTTTTGTTCAGGTTTTTGCATCAATGTTCATGAGTGAGATTCATTCTTTCCTATTCTCTGAAAGAGTTCACAAGAGATTGAAATGATTTCTTTCTCCAAAGCTGAGTAGAATTTCCCTGTAAAATCATCTGGATTTGGCGTTTCCTTTGCAGGAGAATTTTAAAGACTTTGCTTTTAAAAGTGTTATAAGATTATATTTTCTCCTTGGTTAAGTTTAGTTAAGTTACATTTTTTCTAGTAATTTGTCTATTTCCTATAATTTTTCAAGTTTATTGATCTAAAGTTTTACAACATATTCTCTAATTAATTTATCAGTGATTATACTCCACTTTCTATTTCTAATATTATTTATGCCTTCTTTCTTTCTTGACTCAATAGAGATTGGTATATTTATTTTTAGGTTTTCCAGATAACCAAATTTTTTTTGTTGATACTCCCAATTTTATGCTTGCTTTTTTCCCTTGATTTTTGTTTTTGTCTTAATTATTTCCTTTCTTTACTTTAATTGGGTTTATATCATTCTTTTTCTTACTCCTTATGACACTTGCCTTCTCTTCAGCTTTTCTTCTTTTATAATATGAGTATCTAAGTCTTTACATTTCTCTGCAAGTACCTTTTCTGTTGCAGCCCACATATTCAGATGTGCACTATTTTTTAATTATCATTTAGTTATCTTTAAAATTTCAATTATGAGTGTTTCTTTATCTCTTGAATTATTAGTATGAATACATCTTAATTTCCAAATTATGGGAATTTTTAATCATTAAATTCTAACCTAATTGTTTAACTTAATTGCATTGTGGTTTGAGGATGTGGTCTGTGTGACACAACTTTTTGACATTTGTTGAGACATATTTCCCCATGGTTTACAATATCAATTTTCAAAATACTCCATGTGTGATTGAAAAGAATATATGTTCTAATTATTGTGTGCAGAGTTCTATATGTGTATCAGATTAAGCTTGATTATTGTGTTTCTTAAATCATCTGGCTCTTTATTAATCTTTTTACTTGTACTCTCAATATTTAAGAGAGCTAATAGCTTACCACCAAAATTGTACATTTTTCAAAATTTCTATCTAGTTATTTTAAAGTTTTCTTTATATATTTTTAGTCTATTTTATTTGTTGCATGCAGTTTAAAGTTGTTATATCTTCACAGTGAATTGAAACTTTTATCAATATTGGTGACTTAACAATTTTATGTGGTGACTTTAATGATTGCTTTGTCTTAAATATGTTTATTTCATTTGTATTTACCTTTTATTGTTTCTTTTCCTTTCAAATTTTCCAAGTCCTTATGCTTTACGTATTTTGTAAATAAGATTTGGCTGGAGATTTTTTCCCTATAATAAACTTTTAGTTGATTATTAAAGTCCATTTACATTTATTGTGATTATTGATATAATTGGATTTTCTTATACCATTTTAACATTTTTATATTTTATTCATCCCATTTTTAATATATTTTGCTTTCGTTTGGGTATTGATTGACTTTGTTTATATTTCATTTCGTTCTCTGGAATTTATTCACCCTATTTCTATTCCTTTATTGATTATCCTTGACATTTTACCATGTATTTTTAGCATGGCAAATTTCTATTATATAATCTAAAATTGTATGTATGTCTCAACCCCCACTTTCCTGAAAGGTACAAGGAACTTTGTGACTTTTAACTCTGAGCATCCCTCTCTGACTTACTCTCAGTTATCGTAGCTACGTTCTTTGTTTTGTAATTTGTAATTGGGTCTCATTGCCGGATCTTAACATATGGGAACTCTGTGGGTCTTAATTGAGGACGGGGGCACTTTTTTGCTGCAAAGTTTTGCTTCTGCCAGTAGCTGGGAGATACTACCCAGCTTGAGGTTGTAGCTCAGCTTGGGCTCCCCTTCCCACCCTGAGGCTGGCTCAAGACTCAGTTTTTTGGTTGCAGTGCTGCTCTTGGCATCAGTCCTCAGGCAACCTTGTTCTTCCTGTCCTATCAAGGCTCCAGGTCTGCCTTTTTATCATTAGCTCGTGTTGTTGTCATGTTTCCGGGCGAGAGGTTCATTGGTGATCTTCCCTATCCCTTGTAAGACCAACGGTATCTGAAAGCATTCGTCCTTTCCAGAGCTTCGGTGAACTGACAAATGAAGTTCTTTTCAGGCAATACTGCTGTAAAGGTGAAGCCTCCCTTTCAGTCATTTTAATAATGACGTAAAGTAGGAATTATTACCACACATTTACCTTGAAGAAATTTTGACACAAAGAGGCTAACTTGCCCAAGATACAACAGCAATTTAAGTAAGAGATTGGACTCTTGATTTTATTTTACCTCAATTCCATTCTTTTACCTTAAAACTACTAAGATGTGAAAAATAATGTGCAAAGCAGTAACACATTAATGCTGAGGGGAGGTGGAATAATCGGTTTTTGTTCTTGTAGAAACAGTTGTTGTTTTTCAGGAATATGGTGGAATTCAGTTACACGTGTACTTCTTATATTTTCCTGGTACCACATACACCTGCCCACCCTCAGTTCTCATGAGCTGGATCATCATTAGCTTTGCTACCATCTATTTGCTTCTTTTGTGACCAATTTCTCCATAATCATTTTCCATATTTATGTCTCATTGCTACTCCAACTCCACAGATAAAAGATCAGGACCAACAGATTAAATAACTTTCTCAGTGTCCCAGTCGAATATGTGGTGGGATCCAGGAATCAAACTGAATTTTGTCTGGTTCCAGATTCCCCTCTCTTACAGTTTATATCGTTTATGAATTGCACAGCAGCACCGTTTCCTAGGAGGGAGAAAGAATTGGATAGTGACTGTGGCCTGAAGAATAGCATTTCTTTTTAGATTCTCATTGGTCCACTGTCCAATGTATAGGTCAAAGAAAAAAGCTCCTCTCTTTTCGATGTTGTAGATAAACAATCATCTTGGAAGTTCTGAAGTCTGCTATATTTTAAACAGAGCCTTGACATATTTTAAATAAAGCTTAAAAGGCTTAAATACTGCTTTTTAAAAAAATCCTATGTATTCCTTAAAATTGAGTTTTCTCATGAATGCCTGGTCCTCAAGTCTGTACTGTGGTCAGAATAATGGGCTTTGGAGCCCTGACCCACAGATATCTGAATAATAACTCTGACACTCAGTTACTCTGTGACCTGAAAGTATGTCACTTATTTGTCAAGACCTCGATTTTTTCATCTACCAGTTTGTACCTAATTTGAAAGTTGTTGTGACAATTAAATGAGACAATGCTTACAAAGAGTAGGGTCTGGTGCTCGCATGTAGTTAATGCTCAATTAGTAGGAGTTACAGGTATTTGCAAAGGTAAATTTTAGACAGGTTGTGTAACTTTCCATATCCTAAAAGTTTTATTGAAATTTATGTTTGAAAGTTAAGATTAACATAAAAGTTTGCAATAAAAATGATTGGAAGATATTATTGAAACATATAACCTACATAATTTGATATGACTTTGACCTTCTAATAGTTGCTAAAATTGCATGTTCAAGAAATGTGACATCGTTTTGCTAAAAGTCTATACAGATAACCCAATGGTCAAAAGCTCTTGAGTTGTCCTGGAGGGAAAGCATAAATTGTGAAGAGAATTAAATATACAAGCAACTCTAGTTTCTATCCTCCAGAATAATGTTATAATTACTCAGTTTGTGAGAAAACATCTGGGCAGAGCAGCTAATTGTGTATAAAAAGTGGCAATTGGGGCCCAGTCCTGGGGCCAGGTGGTTAAAGTTCCGCATGTTCCACTTTGGTGGGCTGGGTTCATGGGTTCGGATCCCAGGCGTAGACCTACTCAACTCACCAGCCATGCTGCGGCAGTGTCCTACGTACAAAACAGAGGAAGACTGGCATAGATGCTGGCTCAGGGTGAATCTTCCTCAGGAAAAAAAAAAAGTGGCACTTGGATTTCCCTTGATTTTCTGTAGTTTATATAAAGCACTCCTTAACAATAAATCCACTTGTGCTCAGCTACCCATTCAATCTCATTTTTTTCCCTCAGTGAACAAAGTGACTTCCTCCTGTGGAAGAATTTATTAAAACATTTGAATAAAATAATCCTTTGATACAGCTGAGGAAGAGGAAAGCATATTTGTCTTATCTGACTATACAACTTAAAAGCAGTTCAGGAAAAAGTAATTTATTGCCCAAGGGACTTTTATTTTATTATTTGAGCATAATGTGCTAGGTAACTATTCTAATGGCCGTTTGAAATAAAGAACGACTTTCAGCAAAGTCCCTGGAATGCTCCTTGGCAGATCCTCCAACCCTTTCCACCCCACCCTTCCACTCCACCCCCAAGTCACTTCCATCCTTACTCAGTGACATCAGCCTGGGGCCCTTCTTCTGAAGAAGATCTCAACGCCGAGGGGCAGTCATGGAGCTCTCCCACTCATGGGACCACAAAAATCCCAAAAGTTTCTTAGCTAACACCCTTTAAAAAATTGAGGCTTGTGGAAAACCTACGCACGGAAAGTCTGTTTCTATTTCAGTTGTGTATCAGTTAAGATGGAAAATTTTTAAAGTCCACACAGATGGTAAATAAATTTCTGCTACATGAGGCAGTTCCTGGAATAAAGCAATTTTCTCAAATAACAAGTGCCAACTTATTTTTTCAGTGGGACTTATTTTTAACTTTCCCAGGGAATGGTTGAGAGACTGGGAGCAATGTCCTTCACCTTAGGAATCTGTCTCCTTCCAGAAGAAACTAATGCTGTTCTCACTACAGAAGTACACGTATGTATAATTACATACGTACAATGAGTGAAGGGGTGGGTTGTTCATTTTCTTGGGGGAGGAGAATGTGTGAGGGATTGAGAAGATGGAAATTTTGCAGAAGTATTTATGTTTTCATTCAATGTTTAGTTTTCTATAACTTACTCTAAACAGTATAAAATTAACTCATATTCTTGCTTAGGAATTCATTAAATATCTTGAACAGATGATCATTAATCTCTGAGAATTCTTTACACACTGTTGGACTTGGCCTGTGTCTCCACAGAAGTCTTCAGCATTAGTCTCTGAGGAGATAGTTGAAACTCCCTAATGGTTTGCTGGGTTATCCTTCATTGGGAGAATTTAAGACACCAGAGAATGTAAAAATATACAATTTGCTAAAGGGTGATTGAAACATCTCTTCTAGTAGCATAGATTACCTCTTCATAAGAAATACAAAGATTGACTATTAAAGGATTAACTTGTGTTATAATATATGGATGGTTTTATTACAGCAGAGTGCTAAGTACATGGCCCTTACAAATTCAAATTTATTAACTTCCTTTTCTTTTTTTTTGATAAAACCTTTCACTCAGCACTATAGAGGATCCACCAATCTATCAATAAATATTTACTGATGCCTGAATACTAATCATTGTAGGAATAAGGAAAAAAAGAGAAATCTGTCTTTCCCCTAAAGAGGTTATAGTTGAAGGGACAGATATGAAGGAATTAGAGAACCATCAAGGGGTGGACTATGTGATGCTGAACATTTGGGTGTGGGGCAGAGGGTAATATGTTGATCTGATACGTCGAGAGATGCTGCTATGGATTGAACGTTTGTGTCCCCTCAGATTCATGTGTTGAAGCCCTAACCCCAATATAAGATAGTAGAAGGTGGGGTCTTTGGGAAGTAATTAGGTTTAGATGAGATTACGAAGGTGGAGCCCCCATGAGGGGCTTAGTGTCCTTATAATAACAGGAAGAGACATCAGAGCTTCCTTTCTCCACTGTGCATGGGCACAGTGGGACGGTAGCCATCTGTAAGCCAGGAGGAGAGTCTTCACCAGAACCTAAACATGCTGGCACCCTGAGCTCAGAATTCTTGCCTCCAGAACTGTAAGAAAACAAATGTCTATTGTTTAAGCTACCCTAGTCTATGGTATCTTGTCATAGCAGCCTGAGCAGACTAAGAAAGATACCAGTGCTCAGCTGGAATCTACGAGGAAACCATCCACATGGAAAAGGAAGACAGATTTTCGGAAGAGAAATTTTGAAGTCTCTTTTTTAGTGACACTGTTATAACTTTTCAGTCGAAGTGACAATATTTTTGTGTGTGTGACAAATTCTAATGCCTGGGGGTAAACACTGACAAATAAACAAGAATCATTATGTTAAGACACAAACACAATTGACTAACCAACAATTATATGGGAATTAGAGAAGTAGGGGGCTGGAGGGACATAAAGGTTTCCTAATTCGACATCCTCCCTGGAATAATGAGAGGACAAGCTTGGGGAGGGGACTGACTTGCTCAAGGTCAGAGGGGCTGTCAGAGCTGGGATGGGAACAGCACTCGTCCATGAGCTAACTCTTTGCGCCTTCCATCAGAACATGAGAAACAATAACAGGTTCAGTGTTCCTGTTCTGCAGCATGTATGTGAAAATTTGTCAGTCTGGTTTAGTGAGAATCAAAGATCTCTGAGATTAATTCCCAAAGTTTTTCCCTTGG
Organism: Equus asinus; assembly: GCF_041296235.1. Classification (NCBI taxonomy): domain Eukaryota; kingdom Metazoa; phylum Chordata; class Mammalia; order Perissodactyla; family Equidae; genus Equus; species Equus asinus. The sequence goes on from NC_091816.1 coordinate 16,032,056, forward strand.
TTTTCTTTTATTTGGTCACTAAATTTCCTGCGATGTTATACCAAATCAAAATGCAGGTATTAATGGTTGAATGAAAACATATTTTGATAGTGACATAATTAAAATGGCATTTTTTTATAAACAAAGAAAACCAAACTATGCTTTCCATTTTAAAAAGTAGTAAGTTTCTAAAAATTTGTAGCTGGCATTCCTTTTTTGACTTAAATGTGCTGTCTCAGGTTGAATTTGTTTAAAATAGCCTTTAAAAAGAGGTGTTTCCTATAATACAGTACAGATACCTTAATATTTAAAGTTTCTTTCTGAAAATCTTTATTCTGAAAAAAACTTTGATTTTCAATTTTGATTCAAGAGGACTTTAGTCTTCTTATTTTGAGAGCGCAGAAAAAGACCATCTTTCCTATCAGGTCTTTGGCTAAAAAATAGCGGTTAAAATAATGAATTTCCTGTTATTCTTAGCATGTGCCCAGAAGCCGTGGAGATTTTTGGACTGACTTAGTGAATTAAAGAAAGAAAGTGAATAAAAGACCCTATTATGAATAGCAACCGTAGAAAATAAAGATAATAAACAGTAGTAGTTTCACAATGGAAAGAAAGACATAACTGTAACCACAAAATCTCTCCCAGAGATGGGGAGACCCTTTGGTGTATTTCAACTTTGAGGTAAATTGAAGGAAATACAAACCCTGAGGCAGCTACTCAAATCTTCAGAAGAACACACTACAGACTGAGGTCAGTGATTGACAATTGTTGGGTATATGGCCTTAAGAACGGATCTGGTGATGTGAAAGAAACTAGGATATCGTCTTCGGAAACTAATCAGCTATGAGTGAAATCACGCAAACTCTAAAGAGGATGAACCTAAACTCTCATTATTTCCTTCAACTTAGTACATTCTTTAGTTCTCACATGCTTGGGTCATTATTTCATAACCAGTTCTCCGCTGAATTCTGAATGGGTGGTCTAGAAACTTCTACAAGACAACCAGTTCTCAGTATATTTACCATCTTCCAGGGAATAAGAAAAGTGAGTATGTTGTTTCTTGAAGCAAAAAGTAGCTATCAGGGTGAATTGTGATGAGGGAAATGTATCCTTTTAAAAATAACAAGCTTTGAACTTTAAATAGAATAAATGAAAAATTATTTTAGTATTGCTTCAGAAACCTGATTAGTATCATTTATTGCTTTGTGAATATTAGCTCTTCCGTGGCTTGCTGTGGACCCAGCTGTAAGAGCTTTATTTTTCATGTTGTTTTAAAAGCATTATGCCATTATTGAAACCTTAATATCTATCAAAAAGATTAAAGTTTTCAAAATATTAGGAAAACTAGAAACATAAGCAAATATATCCTTTTTTGTTTTTTTTAAAGATTTTTTTTCCCTTTTCTCCCCAAAGCCCACCGGTACATAGTTGTGTATTTTTAGTTGTGGGTCCTTCTACTTGTGGCATGCGGGACGCTGCCTCAGCATGGCTTGATGAGCGTGCCATGTCCACGCCCAGGATCTGAACCAGTGAAACCCTGGGCCGCTGAGGCAGAGTGTGTGAACGTAACCACTCGGCCACGGGGCCAGCCCCAGAAAATATATTCTAATAATTTCAACAGAATTTTCTTAACCCTCTAAGAAATTTAAATTTAGAAGAGGAAACAAGGAACATTTTTACTTTTACACATACATCCATGCCGTAATTCTTTTTAGTATGGCTAGTACATAAATCCATCATGTAATTTGTCACCTAAATGGGACGCTTCAGACAGTAAAAGGGGGACAGCACACATAAACCAGAGTGGCCAGAGAAATGAGGATGAATAGTCACCACACTAAAAGTTAGAGTTATGAATATTTTTCCTTCAAGGTTTTTGAGTTTCTTGAGGAGAATGACAGTAACTCATTCATGTTTGATTGCCTAGCAACTAACATAATGCCCATATGTTAGATGGTAAAAAAAAAAAAAGTGCTAAATGTATGAATCAATGATTGAATGGATTAACAAAAATATATGTTTCTCAAACAATTATGATTTTATTGTGGGATACACTCTTTCATGTACCTGAAATCAATGAAGATTAAAACATCAGAGTCAATGACATGAGAAGACAGCATAGCCTTTCTTTTTCTCTTCTTCCAGACACATAGCAAGGGAAGTTTTATTTTTCTCCTACATCAGCCTTACTAAAAATGGAGACAGTTCTGTAGTCAGTTGTGGCTGGGGAGGTATAGACTCATTCATTCTTCCATCCATCAGCCTACCCATTCGTCCATCCATCCATCCATCCATCCATCCACTAGACAACTTCGTTTCTTACTATAACGTACTGACCACTGAAACTACACAGGGAAACATATACTTTCTACCGTCAATGAGCATATAGTGCCACCAAATCAGGGCATTTCTTAGGTTCATCCTCAAACAAGATGAAAAATAGTTATTAACTTTCATTCATTTTACTTCTTTTCTCAGTGAAGACATTTTCAGGGAGAGAGGTAGGAAGATGCAGCTTTGGGAACTTAAAGAAAGCAGAATGAGTTTGACTTCTAAGAGAGTCTGAGAACGATGGTGGTCAGAGAGCTTGGATTTGTTGTGCGTTTCTGTAGGACTTGTTAGAGTAGTGAAAGTAAGCATAAAATTTTAACAAAGACTAAATATAGAGGACTTCAAAATGTAAGCTCAGGGATATGATGTTCATTTGATAAAAACTAACAGATTGGGTTAACTTGTCATGAAAGGAAATAACCTGATGATGCAATTTTGTTAGGAAGGTTAAATTTGATTATACTATTGAGAATGAACTAGAATAAGAGAAAACAAACTGGATCCAGCGCAAGGAATTTATTATAGTACCTCCTCATGCTGAGCTGAGCATGTGGATAGAGTGGAGACATGAAACTGGGGACACAGAAATATTTCTACAAGAATCTAAGAGAGATCACACACCACTTACCTATTCTAACCAATTTTCCTTAGCCATAACTAGGAAAGGTTAACCAAAATCACTAAATCTTAAAGAAAAATCAATAGCAGGGAAACAGACCACTGCACAAAAAGAAATAATTCACGTAACACCACCACATTAAAAATCTCTAAACTTCACATTAAATTCTTCCTGTAATTAGTATTCTCAGAGAGATTTGAGAGAATTGCGTCTATAAAACATGAACATGCTACTAATAAGGAGGGAACAGAGAACATGCCCCATATTCTTCACTTTTCCTTTTGTTATGGGTGTGAACTTTCAGCACCAATATAAGCCCAATCTCTCTACTAGACACTGGATCCCCTCCTCTCTCATCAGGGCAAGGACGTCATTTCTAGAACTCCTTTCTTGTAGCAATGATATTTCCTCTACTGGGTCATTTCTATCAGCTTCCAAATATGATGTCCAAACCTCTTCCATTAAAAATTAAAAGAAAGAATTTCGCTTGACTCCACATCTTCCTCTGGATTCCACTCTCTTTGTTTTCTTTTATAACAAATATTAATTTAATTAATCATTATTTAATAGTTGGCTTTGCTCACTTTCTTCAATTCCTATTCTCCATTTTGCTCTTGAACCCACTAAAAACAAGCATCTGTCCCCACTAAAATGGCTGTGAACAAGCCGGCCAACGGACGTTGTGCTGCTAAATGCCAGGTTTATTCTTGATCCACCCACAGCATTTGAAACATTTGATTTCACTCTTCTTTTAGAAACAGCTTCTTCACATGGCTTCCGGTATCCTATTCTTTGACTCTTTTCCTTCATTTATTCATTCTACTCCTTAATTGGTTTACTATTAATTTGTTGATTTATTTTCTGCTTCCTTAGGCTAGAAAGTAGGTCCTTGAGAACAAAGATGTTACTTTGTATCCCTCACATTCAGAAGAGTGCTTGGTACATAGCATGTCTCAGTAACTATTTATTGACTAGGTAATTGAATGAAAACAAGAAAGAGCTATGCAAGTTGAAAATATGACTTACACAATAAATATTTCAATGGATAGTGAATAAGAAAATGGATATGTCTGAACACCAAGTGGCTGATCTGGTCCAGTGAGTCAAGGAAATCTCACGGTAGACAAAGCAAAAATACAAGGAAACGTCAAATAACAGATAGAAGTTAAGAGACATAGATACAGGTTATTCAAAAGCATTGAATAGGAATTCTGGGAAGAAACAATGGGAGGTGGTAAGGCTCATAAAATATTGGGAGGAATGAGCTAATGAAAGACATGACTTTTCAGATTGAAAGATCTTAGTAAACGTTAGGCGTCACTCAAAAGAATCAAAGCTCCTCTTAGTCACATCCTGATAAATTCTATAACTCCAAGGATAAAGAAAACATCTTAAGAACACCCAGAGTCTTAAAAATAAGTTACAAAAACCAAGTTATCAGTGTGACATAGATCTTCACATCTTAAATACGGGGTCACAGGAGGGTTGAGGAGTGTCAGCTAGTTTCTTAAAGGAAAAAAAATGAGCCTAGAGTTCTAAGCCTGTTTAATTATTAATTAAAATATGAGCAAAATAATGACCCCTATAGACGTAAAAGAACTTAAAAACTATGCACAGCTATGTGATGAAGACATTCAAAGAGATATGTCAACCAGGGAAATAAGACTATAAGAAAGATGCAGAACATGGATACTAGAAAGTTGTGTGACATAGAAAATGGGAACAAAGTAGAAGGAATTTAAGAGAAAATTTATTAGACCTTGATGCCTGGGTGATCCCTCTTTTAACAACGTGCCTTATATCTGCTTCTATGTGGGTCCAATTTCACTCTTTTGTTCTGGAGTGGATATTTACATATGAGAAAGCCTTTTGTGGATTTGAATTTTTATAGTTCACCTAAAGATGAAGCATGGAACAATTATTTATAGCCACAAGGGAGACCGCATATGCTCAAATCTTGAAAATATATAAATAATATTATCAACAAAAATTAGGAGACAGAGCAGGGGAAAGAGAGACTAAGGGATAAGTGCTAATTTTCTAAACTTTTGAAATAGAAATACAATAAATACTATTTAAAATGGATAAATCAACAAATAGAGGAATAAGTATTTTATTTAGCAGGCATGTTCATGAAAGCAAATTCCAAGAAGAAGTAAAAAATACATAAACAATAAAATCAGTAGGTACAGAGGAGAAGCTTTGAGCTAGTATGAGAACACTAAATTCCACTGAAATGTAAGTTTTTGATGATAGGAAATTTGTCAGCCCATTGTTCTAGTCCACTACATCGTTTGTGCTTGGCACAATATAAGCAGTTGTTATGGGTTGAATTGTGTCTCCTCCCACCCTATCAATTGATATGTTGAAAATTTATGAAGTCATACTGGGCTACGGTGGGCCTCCACTCCAAAATGACTGGTGTCCTTGCAAAAAGGGGCAGTCTGGATAGAGACACACACACACAATGCCACGTGAACACAAAGAACATAAAGGCAGAAGAGCTGGCCCATTGGCTCAGCAGTTTAGTTCGCATGTTCCGCTTCGGAAGCCTAGGGTTTGCCAGTTCGGATCCTGGGTGCGGACCTATGCACTGCTTGGCAAGCCATGCTGTAGCAGGCGTCCCACATACAAAGTAGAGGAAGATGGGCAGGGATGTTAGCTCACGGCCAGTCTTCCTTAGCAAAAAATAGGAGGATAGGCAGCAGATATTAGCTCAGGGTTAATCTTCCTCAAAAAAAAAAAAAAAAAACCATAAAGGCAGAGATCAGTCTACAAGCCTAGGAACACTAAAGATCATCAGCAAACCACCAGAAGCTAGGAGACAGGCATGGAACAGACTCTCTGTCACAGCCAACACCCTGCTGACACCTTGGTCTTAGACTTCTAGTCTTCAGAACTGTGACAATAAATTTCTGTTGTTTAAGCACACAATTTGTGGTTCTTTGTTCCCATAGCCCTAGCAAACTAATACAGCAGTCAATACACAAGTGAAACGCTTCATCTTTCACAAATAGACATCACAAATTCCATGTAATGTCATTAATGAATAAATACAAATAAAAGCATGTATTTATAGTTAGGTTATAGTTATAGTTATGAACCAGAATTGGAGACAGTTAATAAAAGTAGTCTTTGGAAGAATGGGACTAGTCAGAGAGGAAATTTAACTTTTCATTTTATACTTTACTTTTTGACTGTGTGCAGGTATCAGTTATATAATAATAAGATAAAAATAGGTAGCTGATAAATGAACTAATGCTATCTTACTGGAAGTATCTTTTTTCAAGTTAAACAGTGAGGCAATTTAAAGCTTGGAATTGATTCAGGAATTTTGACTTCGTATAATTACTTACAACTATGGAAAGCATGCTATCTCTCAAAGAAAATAAGGTACATTTTATGTAGAAATGTCTTCGTATTATTCACCATAGTTTACAGTTATTTTTTACTTAATTTTTAAAGAGCTGTTAGGTTGAATTAAAGATGAAGAAATATAGTGTGAGGTGATTAAGTGACTTAATTGGAAAAAGAAGACAGTGAAAAGAATTGTGTTAATTACTACTATTCACTAAGACAATGTGTGAAGTGCTGTGCTTGTCTTCACTCCTCAGTCGATCTGCAGGAATGCAGTAACTCCCACTCTAGGCCAGGCATATGCTAGGCACTAAGGGGAGAACGCTGAATCAATTACGAATCTGCTGGTCCCTGCCTTAAGGAATTTAGTTTGAAGTATAGTTTCCTGAGGATGGCATAACAAATTACTGCAAACTTAGGGCTTAAAGCTACAGAAATTTTTCCTTTCACAGTTTCTGGGGCCAGATTAATCGAAGTGTGTTGGCAGGACCTGGCTTCCCCAGAAGGTTCTGGGGGGGGATCCTTACTTGCCTTTTCCAGCTTCTGGTGGGTCCAGGTGTTCCTTGGCTGGTGGCTGCATCACTCCAGTCTCTGCCTCCATCTTCATATGGCCTTCTCCTCTGTGTGTCTGTGCCTTCTCCTCTTCTTTCTTTTATGAGGACACTTGGCACTGAATGTAGGGTTGACCCAGGTAATCCAGGAAGATCCCATCTTGGGATCCTTAACTTAATTACTTCTGCAAAGATCCTTTTTCCAAATAAGGTCACATTCACAGCTTCCAGGGGTTAGGACATGCACATATGTTTTTGGGGGTTACAATACAATCACTACAGTATGGATAAGTGGATAGAAAATTCCAACACTGTGTGATAAGTACATACGGGGTTTACAGCATGCTAGCATGCACAGAAAACACCCGGAAGGAGACTCTAATTCAGTCTGAAGGGTTCAGGGAAGACTTTTTGAGTGAAGTGACATTTAAGATGACACCTGATGAATGGCAAGGGTAGGAAGGTGGGCTGGGGAGAGCTTTCAGGGTGAGAGCGAGAGTATGATGAGCTTGGGTAACTGGGAGAAGTTTAATGTAAACTGTGAAATGTGAAATGAAGAGAAGCACAGAATGAGATCGCATAGGTAAACGGGGCCCAGATTGTGACTGCCCTGGAAAACCTTGTGTGGCATATTAGAATCTTAAAGCTATGGAGGGGAGAGGGACAGATTTGCATCGTCTAAGAATAATTTGGACCGTAGTACGGAGACTAGATTGGTGGGGATTAGGACTGGACCCAAAGAAACTGTTATGATGGTGTTGCAGTAATTAGAGCAAGAGATGGTCGGGGATTTCATGGGATCTGGATGAGAAATATTGAGGATGTAGAATTACTCTTTTTATAACAATTGCTAATTACAGCTAAACTCACAGGTGCATTTCTACAGTGTTTCTAAAGTGAAGATAGATTCCAAAGTTCTAAATTTTCATTTTTCTAGAACATGTAAAAATATGAATCTGACTGCAATTTTTAATAAGCATTTTGAATTTCTGAAACATGTCTTTTATATATAGATTGATTTCCTCTAGTTCTTAGAGCTATTCACACACTTTAATTTGCATTGTCAAAGTAAATTTGGCTTTTTAAACTCCTTCCTAAGTGAAAGGATGGGACTGTACATTTGGGTGGTGGATATTGCCTCTGACTCACTCTTAATTATATGTACCTTTTTAGTTCTTTTGGTTCCAGAAAGTTTCACAAGAAGGAGGTCAGGAATGCAGAAGGGTGTTATCAAAGTGGCAATGGGATTCTCTCCAGAGAGAACTAAGGCAGCAACAGTGGGAGAAGGTAAATATGTCACTTTGAACATAAGCAGTCCCTCTGGCGAACAGCAGTGCCCATCAGGGAAAAAAATCCCGTCTGCTCCTTCTCACCTGGATGCCCACTGACCATGACAGCGGTGGTTAGGGTGCATAATATAATAACTGACATGCAGAGAGGAGATTACCATGGGCCTGAAAGTGGCCTGACCGGCAACCTCAGGGTGACATATTTGCTAATTTGCTAATATTTCTTCCAGCATGGAGTTTTATTAAGTGGTTGAAATGTTAACAATTACTTGAAAACACAGTGTCAAGTACGACTTCCCTGGACTTGCAATGTAGAACAATGACAGAAATCCCTATAAAGGTTATTATACACCTGAAGTGTGTTGGCTACACCTCTTTGGTACTTTGAGCATGACTTGGTGTCTGCTTTGTATTCCCCTTCAATAGCAGGGGTTCCTGGTTCTATTAACACACTTCTACCATTTCCTCCTTAGTAGAGACTGACTTTTATTTTGTTTCCATGAACCCTGATATGGTGTAGGAAACCATAGTGTGGTCATTTTTATTATTCACAATATTCCGTTTTAGTCTTCCATCATAAACAATAGATGCAAAATGACTTCAATGTAGGTTGATAACAAATAGTAGCATTAAATGTTCCCACTTTGAGCCTGTTCTTATCCACCATTCCCACCTCTCCTCCCCTTACTCAAACAACTTTATGTGCACCAACTTTTGCTATCATGATCTCCATAATAATCAGAGCTCCCGCTCAGTATTGTACAGCTCTCTCACTTTAAAAGGAAATACTGGAGGCACAAATATTGGGCAGCAGCTCACATGCATCACTGACTCTATCAATGTAGTGACCTATCTATTGACATCTCGTGAGTAAATTTAATCCTCTTAAACTATTTATGTGAAGGTTAGGAATTAAATTTCATAAGCAATACGACTATTGTCCCTTCATTCTCTATCAAGAAAATAAATTATCTCAGTGGCCAGGATTGGAAATTTAGGATTACAATAACTATAAGGTATTGCATGTGAAAAATAGATTTACTTCCATTTTAAGTTGCCCAGGACAGGCTGAAGTACAGCTTAGCATGCCCTTTCTTTCTAGTGTAGACAGAATTTTAAGTACAAAACTCTGGTGCTTTACATGATTACTAATATGTTTAAAAGAAAAATTTGCATGAAGATTATACTGAAATCCACTGGCTAGTTTCCTTTCTCCCCTGCCCTCCTGAACGATTGCTCACAGTATGGAACTTGTTTGAAATACTTTTCAGCTTGTTTAAAATTTGTCATGCCTCAACCCAAACACTGCGGACATCTGAGAGAAAGCACTTTGTAACTTCTAAGTGGATAGAGATAATATTTATGATAAAAGTCTATGTTGATCACAGGGAAAGAGTACAGAATAATTGAATTAAATGAAAATTCATGCCTCAGGAAAGAGCAACTTTTTATTATAAAACTAGAAACCCAGGAGAAGCTGAGAAAAACAAACAATTTCAGATTGTATTTTCAGTTTTTAAAAATTTCTTTTATATTTATGTCAGCATATACCTGAAATGGTAGTTAAATTCTCAAAGCTGTTTTTTTTTTCTTTCTGCACACGTAGTGGACAAATGTCTGAAATAGAAGGATAAAACATTTCCTTTCATCGTTCAAAAAAACCTTAATATTAGGTTTGTGTTACATTTCGATGTTGGCCAATTCTTTCTGATTACTTTTAAATTATAGCTTTTGCATGATAATATGCAACTCAGCATCTTCTCCGTGGGGCAGCAACTTTGCATTGGTAACAGGACATACCACTATTAACACTCTAAATTACAGCTCCTTGGCCCTGTCAATACACTCACATTATTCCAGTTAAAGTGAAATGCAAGGATGTTTAAAGTCTCCTCCAGCTGGAACATTCCATGAACCTATGAAAAGCAAATTCTCTGTCTCTCATCCCATGTTTGTTCGTAAGATGCCGCCTACAACAATCTAGTCCACTGAACAAGGTCTTGTTTGTTGCGTAAACGAACATGTAGCAGGACATTAAACATCATGTTACCATCTTACAGAAAATGAAGACAAAATGCACAGGATATTACTGAAGAAAGGAATGAAAATTAAAGTCCCATCTACGCGATGGCAAATGCATCCTGTTAGAAATAACTACTCTGCACCCAAAGCTCAGCTGTTCGTTTCTTAACGCAGGTACCAGTCGGATGTGTTGACTCTGACTGCATCTCTCTGTGCCTTTGCTGGGGAGTGGGGGTGGGTGAGAAAATGGTCTGTAGGCCCCAAAGGTGATATCTACTGCTGAGGCTGAGCCAGCTTCTGGTTTCCTTCTGCCTCTCCTTTGGAAACACGTGGGAGCAAAACACCATCATCCACTCAGTGACTGTGTGTTTTGTGATCTCCTGTACTCCAAGTCTCAATAAAGAATGTACTCATTGCAGGAAGCCAAATACACATCTCAGATTGTGCTTGATTATTGCAGATGTTGAAAATTAATTTAAATATGTATATAATTCATATGTATGTGTTACATATGTATTAAATTTATATATATATATGTATATATATTTTGTTAGGCCAATTTATTTCACCCTTAGAATTCCTGCTATCGGTTTGGGTTTTATAAACTTCATAATTCACTTAAGAAAAAGTTGAACTCTTTCAGAAATTCAGAAATGGATTTTGTGGTGTAAATTGACATCTAATCTAATAATATTTAAATAATGTTGGAAATGAAGGCTGTTATCTGGCACGCCATGCTTGGCCACTAATCTTTCCCACTCAGAGTTTGTCGTGGAGCAACAGAAGAGGAACAGCGTGGTCCCTGAAGGCCATCCTCTGAACAGATGGTCATCCATCACATCACTCATAGAGCCCATGTGCTCTTATTATTAAAGAATGTCTTGATTTATATTCAAGTAAGGTGAAAATTGAGATTTTATCTTTTATCAGATATTTATGAAGTACACTTCCCGTCTGCTACACTCTGACTGAAATACCTTTGGGTACCTCTTCAAAGTGACTCTGAAGAAAATTTTCGATTGTGCATTGGGCCGATATGTGAGTGGACTATGAAACATCATAATCAGGACTGAATTTTTAACCAGAAAGGAATTACTGTCTTGCTTTTTCAATTCTCACACTTTTAGTCAGTTACACTGTTAAATTGTCTCATTACAGTCATCCATAATTATGAAAAAATTAATTAATAGCCTTCCAGAGATCATTCTTACGTATCTATGAGGGTATGAGAGTTAGCGGGGCTCACCATCTCATCTCATCATCATTTTATAGTTGAACCATTTTGTTCACGTAGCTCCCAATCTTGTTTGGTCATCAAGCAAATTTCCACGATCTTCATTTCATTTTCTGCAAACTAATCCAACACTAGCTGGGGAGCAAATTAACATGGATCTTTTTCAGGACCCATTAGTATGTTCAAATCTAGATTATGTACTTTGTGTGTGTGTGTGTGAGGAATATTCACCCTAGGCTAACATCCATTGCCAGTCTTCCTCCATTTTGCATGTGGGATGCCCCCACAGCATGGCTGCTGAGTGGAGTAGGTCCACACCCGGGAACCAAATCCACGAACCTGGGCCACCAAAGTGGAGCACATGGAGCCTTAACCACTCAGCCACCAGGTTGGCCTTTATTTACTTATTTTTGATAAAGTAAATCCAGAAATTCCTTGGCTAAAAACCTAAGTTTGAAAACAGAAAGTTGCTTTGCCTAAGGTAAAGTCCAGCATGTGGAGTGCTGTCATCCTCTTCTGATTTTCATATCACCACGAAATAGTTTGCAAAAAAACCCTTAGCCTTTGAAAGTGTCTGTTTACATAATGGTTTTTTTTGAAGGATTTGCTTATTTCACTTACTTTCAGATTCAAGTCTGTGTGTCTTAAGAAAATAAAAAAATTGTATATCTCAAGGACAGTCAAAATAGGCACACAGGGATTCCTTTCCCTCATTCCCACAAGTGCAAAGTCTTCACGTCCTTCAAAGCTCAGCTCGGGCACCACGTGGGGAAGCCTTCCCTGCCCTCCTCGCCTGGATGGGATCCCTCTCCTAGCCTGTCATGCCCTAGTTCCATAGGTCTTAATACTTTCTACCTTGGATTAGGTTGAACCATGATGTTACTGTTCTTGTAGCAAACAAATTCAAAACCTAATACTACATTAGGCTCTAATAGTAATAGTTATATTAAAGTTAGTTTAACTGAACATTTTGGTATGTTTTCTTGCCCCTACCGACGCATAAGCTCCTTCAGGTTAGGATGCATATATAATTCTTATTCAGATTCTACACCACACAGAGCAAAGTGCATGGGAAAGAGAAGGTACTTCACATTTATTTAGTTAATGAACACATATTCCAGGTTCTACTACATAATGATAATCAGATAGCAAAGATGTCCATGCGGGTTGACTTACTTTATAAATCCTCCCTCAAATTTTGTCAGTCTATCCCCACAACTATTCCCAGACAGTCCAGCTTACTCGCAGAGATCTATAATCAGGGCAAATTTGTAAAATAAACAAAGAGAAACTGCCACTAACGGTCTATGATTAATTGCTAAAGTCACAAGTTGTTTTTACCACGTCATGCACAGTTTTAATTACTTTATACATGTTAACTTATATAATCTTCCTAACAACAGGGTGAAGTATCCCATTACATAGATGAAAAAACTGAGGCCAGAGAAAATAAGCAACGAACAAGATCACAAAGCTGTAAGTGGGGAAAGTGGTTTGGGTTCAGAGTCCATTGGCTTAATACTTTGTTCTATGCCTTGCACTATTCATAGTAAAAGCTGTGGAGGCTGACTAGGAGCCGTGCAGCACTCCAGAAATTTCCAACTTAAGCAGCTTCCGTGGCTGGCCACGTATGCTATGAATATCGATTCCACTAGAATTTGAGCTATTCCCAGATATAATAATTCTGCAATTCTTCAGTTATTTACCTGTCATATCTTCATCTCAAATTTTGGTTGAAAAATGCATTGTTCTAGTGGTTGCATTATATAGCTGTTCGGTCACATTTTCTCTCATTTGATGTTCCTAAAACCTTAGGAGGTAGGGACTGGTGTTTCCGTTTTTCATTTAAGGCCCACAAAGTTTAGCGAACATCCCTCAATTTAGATTGTGCTCCTTCTTCTCATCACAGCTGACTCTCTTGGTTAGAAAATCAAGCTCAGACCAAGCTATTCATTTTCTAGACCAAATAATGATGCTATTTTAACTTTATTTTAAAAAACCTCTGGGTTAACTTTTAAGTTATATAAAAAGAAGTAAACCCTTTTGAAGTTCCACTGGCTCAAAAAATAGAACCAAAAATTGAGGAGATTCATTAATCACTAGTTTTATTCCTGTGCCAATGTAGAAATAGAACTGAAAAAAGAATAAAAGTGTGCTTTCCGAGTTGCTTATATTTCCTTTGAAAATTGTGAGGTTATCTCTAAAGTAGCACTATAATTTTCTTGACAGTAGAAAATTATCTGTGGCATAGAGATCTTGTTGGCAGCAGAGATAAGTACTTTATTTCTAAGAACACGAGCCAGAAAATGAACAGATTCTGTTGGCACCATTGTGTTTCATGCCCAGATAAGAGGCAGGGTCCTGTTATGTAGCTTATGCTAGTTACCCCAGCTTTTGTGGATATTGGCATTTCTTCGATGGAGGCAGCCAAAACCTATGGTGGTTGTGTTGGTATTAAAAGATTAATAAGTCGGTCCTGGTTTATAGTAACAGAAATCCATGAGGAAGAAACTAAATCAATTTCACCCTTATGATAGCCTCTAATGGGCAATTGCCTCTGAAAGAACCATTAATTACTTAAAATAACATCATAAAAGTATATTAATTCTTGCTCCAATAAAAGCTGATGTTGGGTTAATGTGAACTTATTAATGATCTTGTTACTAATAACGTAAATTTGCAGTTTTGGTCCAAGTCACTGCTTGGATCAGAGGCCCATCACACATCATAACTAATTTTTTCAAAAATATCTGGAACAAGAAACGTTCAGATCTAATTGCTCTCATTCAGAGTATTTTTATGCCTTAAAGGCACCTGGCAACAAATCTCCCTACTTTATGTGGTTTTCACCATAGAAATGTAAAAGAAATTTATTATTGTCTGACACTTTAAATAAATGTCCCTCAATTTCTCTTACTCATTTGTCTTCAGTCCCTTACTCTGTTATTCCTGTCATCTCCACTCCCCTCCACTCCCAATGTCCTCAGTGACATTAACCAGAAATGCCAGAGAATTTCTAAACTGCTAGCCTCCCAACATTTTTGATTATATACTCCTCAGTGAGCATGTGTATGTTATTTACTTATAAACTATAACACATATACTTTTGTATTAATATATCATATACATTAGAAAACGTATAAAATTAAAGGATAAATTAAAAATAAATGTGAATTAGTATTATGATATTTTCCTCTTCTATATCATCCTTGCCCACTCCTCTGTAGAGACAATTCAGTAGATTATAAATGACATTTATGACTCATAGATTACTTTAGAACTACTTAGTTATAATTAATTAGTTATTTTGTGGCACAGGGTAATAATCATCCTAATCTTGAAGGTTGCGTCAGAGACCCAGATTTTACATATTCTTTTCTCCCTCTTGTTCCCTCATGCCCTGTTTTAGCACGGAACTACCAGGGATGGCAGAGAGGAGATTATGGTATAATGTATGAGATATCTGGTTTTGGTTGTATGGCTTCATTTCTTCTGCATCTTTCTAACTTAGGCTTTTTACACCTGACACTGTCTTCTGAAAATAAGTCTTTTACTATGACATGAGTATTCATTCATTCAAACACTTGTGAACAGGGTTCTAAGCCCTGGGCTGGATGCTATAGACAAAAGATTGACTTGCTATAGATACAAGACTGTCTCCGATGAGCTTATGTTTTAGTTAGCAATGGTGGGATCAAATGAATTTGTAGTTAACATTATAACCGGAATAAGTCCTCTATGGGTGAAAAGAGAATCAAGCAACTAACTTGGCTGAGGAAATCGGGGAAAGTTCCCCCGACGTGCAAACCTTTGAAGATCTTGAGATAGGAGCTTATCAGGGCTTCACCTTTAGCTGTTGGAGATACAGCCCATGAGGGCTGGCTCTAGTTGTCAGCGTTCCTCATGTGAAATGATAGTAACAATAATTTATGGCCACCGACCCTGTAATTGCTGAAGTCTAATTCGTGTTCCTTGTCTCCTTGCTAAACTTCTGCTGGCAATAACTACAACTTCATCATGTTGAAATGGAATCTGATTCCAACCTGCTCTGAATCCACTTTTTGTCAGGGACTTGTATTGCTATTCCTAGCAATTGACCAGTGCTTTCCTTGGCATCCTATATTAGCCTATCCTTCTCTCTCTCTGTCTCTGTCTCTCTCTTTCTGCCTTCCTTCTTCTCCCCCTCCTTCTTGTCCTTCTGTCCTCCTCCCCTTCCCTTCTCTCTCTCTCTCTCTCTCTCGTTATGGTTCCCTCTGTTCAGTGGTAGCCTATGTGTCAGTCAAACAGAAGCCTTATATGGGAACTCCAACATCATTTCAGGTACTACATGCTTCGCAGCATAAAGAACTCTTGCTGTCTGGCTCACGGTGGTGCACCAAATACATAGGGCCTGGGATATTGAAAACATTCAATATTTATTACTGATCGATTTTACCAGACACTGTATCTGGCGTTATATTTTATAATATAATTCAATGTTTTTGCATTTCTAGTTGGTTTTAGGGGAATCATGTTTATTATGAGGCAACATATTTGACCCCCAAATATCTGCAAATGTATTTTTGGCTTTCCAGTTGTTTATTAGGCAAAATCCGTTTAAATGGTAGGAAATAATTTGACGGTTTTCAGAGGGCTAACGACACAAAATGAGCTACTCACAAAGCTACCAGCTTCACCTGGGACACAAATCCAGCTAAAAGTATGGCTGAGAAGACCTCGTGTTATCCATCTATACACCCACTTTCCGCTTGGTCACAACTTTTCTCTGCCAGCCCTAATCCTTGACCCAGGGAAACAAAGTTTAGAAACAATACAATCTGCTCAGCAAGCCTATGCCTTTAAAACTAGCGTGACCTCTGTGTTAAATCACACTGTCAGTATGAGTCTGTCTGCAGAGCTATATATAATTACCCTGCTTTCCATTCCTTCCCTCTTTGTCAGCTGATACCAGGCTTATTAACAAACTGTAATTCTTCCGCTAGTCCTTGTTTTCATTCAACATATCTTGGGGCCTTAGCTTAACCATCTTTTTGGTTTTAATTTCTTGGACAATTTTTTCCTTCTCTTTTGTATTCTTCCAGCCGGCCTCCTCTCTGGGTCCAGTCTATCTTCTGGTAATTTACCATGTTTGTAAGTCACCCATCTATCAATGTTAGCCTCCTCACGCTAAAAAGCTCACATATGGGCATCCAGGAGATAGAAAGGAAGAAGAAGTTCATAAAAAGGAATGAGGTCACTTCAGGTACAGGTGTGCTTCTACCAAATTTACATGTATTTTAAAGATAGGGTGAGGAGAAAATATTTGATTTTAATTAGTTGTTGCTAATTGATGTATTACATTCGTCCAGAGATAAGTACAGTATTGGGTTTTGCTCCCCTGCTGTTTTTCCATAAGAAAAAGTGTAGCATTTGGTCAACATCACTTCAACATATAAAATAGTTTCCTGACATGGTGAGGTATTCTGCAGGGTGACATTAAAGCATCCAGTATTTATACAGAATATCACAGGACATGGATGCAGCTTGTTTACTCCTTTCCCAACATACTCTGATATTCAGGCATGCATTTATGTTAGGGTGCTGTTCCTCAACAGATTTATGTTATGAGTTACCATTCAATATAAAATTTCCCCTTCTCCCTTGATAACAGAATTTTTAGCAGACATCTGCTTGCCCAGAATGCAGACTGTCTTTCCCAGCCCTTATTGCTAGGTGTGACCATGCAACTAAGCTCTAGCATATGAAGGTGAGAGAAAAAGATGTGTACACCTCCTGGGTTCTGCCTTTACACAGGAGCGTGGCCACCCCTGCACCTTTTCCTCTTTTCACTGACTTGAATATGAATAAGGGCTCAAGGGGACAGAGCAGTTAGATAAAAGAGGTCTGGGGTTTTGAAAACATAGAGCCTACATATTGGTCAGAAGTGCTCATACCCAGTTATTATGAGTGTGTGAGAGAAAGATGCTGTTTAAGCCACTTTTATGCTGGTTTTCTGTCCTAGCAGTCAAATCTATAGCTTAAATGATACAGTTAGTCTATTGTTGAAATGTGAAGTTTGCTCAAATGTTCAGATCATTTTTGCCTTATCTTTTGGGGTTTATCTTGCTTTGTCACATGGATTACGTCTTATGTGAGCAAATAAAAATATGTTCTTCCATTTATATAACTATTATGGTCATTCAAAAATTGGGGAACTATTTAAATAATCTCTGGAGAAGACTGAATTTCGGACTCTCTCTAATTAGTAAACCACCTTCAAGAATAAATGTGCTAGTTCTTTAAAAAAACCTAACCTCAAGTCTTTCCCTGCATATTTTCCATCTTCACATCTCATTTGGTTTAAAGTGACCACTTCTTAGACTGTCTCCCTCCTCCAGATTTCTCTGAAATTTGTCTCTGAGAATCACTCTTAACCTTAACCAGCTGCCTTACCCCGAAGACCCACCCACGCCCTGTAAGTGTTGGTCATATGCCACGCGACCTTCTGACGCATTTTACTAATGTCTGCTCGTAATCTATTTGGTTTTCCTTTGATTTCAGTGGCTTCAATTTAATGATATATTTCATCATATTTATGAGAATTATTAGCTTAAAAGGGTAATATTTACATATACTACCAACGCAGTCTTCTCTAGCTGAGACTCCTAATAAATATATGTGTGGCTATCCTTAATGGCCAGAAATATCATTGGAAAACAAGAAAAAAATACATCTTGCAAAACAACAAATGCCTGCCAAGATTTATAGGTTTCAAGGAATGATAATTTATATCTAAAGCACAATGATATCTCTAGAGCACTATTTCATTACATTCTGAGGATCACTCTGATAGGCTCTGTTTTTGTTTTCAGTTTTTTCAAGACTTAGAACCTTGGTTATATCCTGACCAAAAAAAAAAAAAATTCATGCTCATAGATTCAATGAAGGATTTGGTTCACTCATATGACCATCAGATAATGATCTGGTTAAAGTTCTCTAACTAAAATTTTATTAGCTTATATTCTATTTCACCTTTCCAAGCTCTAATCTTGACGCTGTCACCATGGCTGACAAATAGTTTTAAAGATACAGACAATTAAGCAAACTTTTTTCAGGCTCCGGCACCTAATGCTTTAGACACGAAAATGTGGCTTGCTGTCTCTCTAAAAAGCTTATCCATTTGAAACTAGTTGCGCCAGCATAAGGACTCGAGTAGTTGATTGGAACTCTTGTTGCTATTTTGAAAAACTTTATAAATGTTTGTTTCTATTTCATAAATGTAATAATAATCATAATAACTTTATAGATAAAAGGTCATTTTGTGCCATGCAGAAAATCTTTCGAATAGTTTATATATCTAATATTATTTTGTTTTTGTACTTCCATTCATTGTATGCATTTCACCCATAATTCCATCACCTCTTATAAAAATTATACAAGGTAAAATGTGAAAATCCTCTGCTTCTACCCTTTTAATTTCATTCTCTCAAAGTAACTGCTTTTAACAATTTTGTGCCTATTTAGTCATAATTTTGCATATTCTTGTTTCATCATATAGAGAGGTTTATACTCCTAACTATATCTATCTCATCTATCTATATACACATTTTGTCATATAAGGCTGAGATGTGCTATACATGTTGGTCTGTCATTGTCTTTTTCCAGATATACCAAATCATGAGCATCATTCAAAGTTAGTGCACATGACTCTCACTCCATCTTTTTAATGGCTGCATAGTGTTCCATACGACAGATAAACAATAATTAAGCAAATTCTTTAGTGATGGAAATTTGAGTTGTTTCCTTTCTTTGTCAGTAACATACAATACAATGAAGAACATCTCTCTATATATTTTTATGGGTTTGTTTTATTATTTCTTTTGGTAAACTTCTAAAATGGCTAATTGCCAATTTGAAGATATTTTAACACTCTTTCAATAACAAATAGAACAAAAATTCCTACACATTTTGATTTTAGAAACTTCTGTCATAGCCCCATTTTTCCAGAATTAATTCCAAATCTGAAATTTTGCGTTTAATCTGTTTATCACAAAGCCTCCCAAATGGGTCATAGAGTCAAAGCAAATGTTCCACCAGACAATGCCATAACACTTTAGAATGATGAAATGCTTAAAATAGAATATTTAAGTTAGAACTTGTAAATGAGATATAATTACCACTCTCACAATGCAATCATGCTATAGTGACATGTCCAAGAGCAAATTCTTTCCAGCATTCTTAGTATTGATATAAATGTCCAAGTGGTGAGCATATGTTTCTGGAATTTTTAATGTTTCTGTCGGCAGTTGGGTAGGGTTTGTCTTATTTTAAGGGAGCTATGTCATAGGTCAGTTAATACTGTCTTAAGTCATTATTGCATTCCCTCCAACAGATTTGATGGGATATATGGGCATTTCTGAAAAAGTGACCTGAGCATTCCAATCATAACAACTTCATGGAGCATTAACATTTAAATATAATTTATATAAGGAAGGAAGAGTTTGCCAGAAGCACAGAATACTCTGTAGGCATACAGTTTGAGCACATTGATCTTTGCTGTAAAAACTTTGACTTCACTTAAACTAACTTATGACATGTTACTGATCTAGTTTGTTAGCAAAACCACAGTTTATGGAAACCAGATTTCTTCACCACAAAGAGAGCTGGAGATTCTTTTTTTCCTCAGTGTAGATAGCCTCAATTGAACAGAGCTAAGCACATTAGCTTCGTGTTAGCAGAATTGCCATTATAGATTGATGTTGTATCAAGAGGGGCACAAGGATGTTACACTAAAGTGTCTGATCTGCAGGGCTTTTTCAACGCCAAGGGCCATGTTGTATTTACAGAAGAAATTCTACTTGTATTTACACCAGGATTATAGAGCACTACATTCTTGGAAGAATTTGGGGGAAATCTTTAAAGATAAGACAAACTTTGGTCAACAGTTCACTAGCTAAACTATGCTTCTTGTAGCTTCACTCTAATCCTTGCTTCTCTCATTTGGAAACTTCCTGAGGGAACATGACATCTACAGGATTAGCCAAAGGGGACTTGGTATAAAAAAATAATTTCAGCGACTGATCCTCTTTAGTCAAAAGTTAAAGAAAAGTTGATACATCTATTGACAGCGAATGTGCCAGGGTATCATTTAAAATAACATCAGCACATTTTGAGGGATGGAGGAAGTACTATTGCTTTTATATCCATAAAAGGATCATTTTTAATGTGTCATTTATACTACTTTTATTATGATGAAATATGCTTTTTAAAGGGAGAAAGCAACAAGCTGAAATAAATGATATCAAATTAAAAAATACCATGACTGTCTTTCTAAAAATTAGAGATCACTGTTCAGATGGGCCTTGAAGTGTGCACTGTTTGGTAGCTATTTAATTCCAACTGAAGAAAGTGACATCAATTCCGTCTTCAACACAATTCCAAAACAGAATGTTCGTAAACAATGATAAATATTATCAGTGAAATGGATAGATTATTATATTTTAATTTTTACATATTTTGATGGTTTCGCCGAGAAGATACTCTTTGAGTTATACAGCTACACTACATTACACTATCTCTTTAATCCTAGCAAAATAGTAAGTGATGAAAATAAGGATATTTACAAAATTCCAAAAACCAGATAATCTGTGCATGTGTCTTACCTTTCTTTTGCGAAGTCTGACTTGGTTATCTGCGGGTTCCTGGGTGGCCAGAGTTTCCTTTAAGTGTAAACACTGCATACCATCTCCTGAGTTGACCCTTGGAAGACTTTTGTTTTGATGTTCTGAGAAACCACTCTTCTCCAGGCCATTTTCAGCTAACATTCCCCTAGGGCAAGAAAGAGGCTGCAGAAGGCAGTTTCCAGAATCTGGTTTTAATAATGGCAGTCCTCTGTCTGTACAAGGAATAGCCAAGAACTCCTCTTGTACTACACTGCAGGTGTTTCTTTCATGTTCATCTTTAGGGAAGTCGGGTTTCCTTCGTTGCTGAGCAATTACAGCAGAATTAAGTAATTGCTTCTCAGGCACAATATCTTTCACATTCAAAGAATCACATGCATCTATTTTGGATGCATCTTTTATTTCACTTAAGTTTATATCATTGCAAAGCTCCAGGCCTTTACTTATAATGTCAACAACTTTTCTCTCCCCCTTTTCTTCTACTAGCACTAAATCAGCTCCACCAGCCGTTCCCCAGGAGTTATAAGAATCTTCGTTACTTTCCATGATGGACAGTGTCTTTACCAAGGAGCCTGCTCCTCTGACACTACATTGGTCTGATGTTTTATGCTCTTGGGTAGTTAAAATCTGTTTATCATCTGTAAGGTATAGATCGGAATCGGTATCCTCATCAGAAATGTGCACTAGTGTTTCCGTGCTGGCCTCCAGAGAAAAAAACTGATCTGCACCTTCGTGGCTGTCATTTTCATCTATGTCTTTTGAAATGTGACCCATTGGCCTCCCAGGAAAATCTCTCAGCTCTGATCCAGGACAGCAGTCTGGTAGTGAAACACACTTCTCTTTGCGGTCCACATTTAGAGTTGCATCTTTTTCCATACTTGCCTGCAAGCTGTCAGCTACTAGTCCATGATGACATGCTGCATTATAAGAATCAGAATTAAAAGGCTGTCCCATCCATTGGGTCACATGTTCTTCCCAGCTTCTCTTTCTGATAGCTGCAGACATGTCATCGTAGTTTAACAACAGATAGAGAGACACGTTCCATATGAGACTAGAGGAGATGGAGCTTCATGAATTATAACCTCAAATTCACTGATTGACGAAGAGAGTGAGTTTTGTCAGTTCACCACCTATTAAAAAATTTAAGAAAATATATAGTTCAGGATGTAGTTCTAAAGTCAAAACATATCATGGAAAAGAGAGAACTTAATCTGGGTTATGAAAGATTATGTAGAATTTTTTTTTTTTTTTAAAGATTTTATTTTTTCCTTTTTCTCCCCAAAGCCCCCCGGTACATGGTCGTGTATTCTTCGTTGTGGGTTCTTCTAGTTGTAGCATGTGGGACGCTGCCTCAGCATGGTCTGATGAGCAGTGCCATGTCCGCGCCCAGGATTCGAACTAACAAAACACTGGGCCGCCTGCAGCAGAGCGCGAACTTAACCACTCGGCCACGGGGCCAGCCCCTACGTAGAAGTTTTTATAAAGGTTCTGTTTAATAGCTTTAATAGTATTATTTCTTAATAGCCTAATATTAGAAGAAAATTTCACATTTAATATTTCTGGTAAAAAATCATTGACAATACTTTTAAGTGCAACTGAACTGGTTGATCTATCAATGAATAAAGATATAACTATCAAACATTTAAAACTCCACTAAGAAAATATTTGGATTGCAATATTTAATAAAGTTCACCGGAAGAAACTTGTTGCTCTAGCTTACATGCTTTGCTAAATTACTTTTGTGAACACAAGTCATTACCAAAGCCACGAGGGAACTGTTCATGCAAAAGTTGAGCTATAGAGATAGCATGTGTAATGCATTTGTGTGTGAAAGAACTAATACAGATTCCAAATTACCGGGATGTATTTACTACAGGGAGTGACTAAGAGACATGGAATAATCCAGTTTAGTTCATAACGCATAATTCATGGATAAGAAAGCATAACACATACATTTACAATGCCTCAGGATAAATACATTTCCATGCATTCTGTTACTACTACTACTCCTAGCTAGCAAGTTAGTGTTAACGAAGCTCAGAGAAATTAAATAACTTGCCCAAGATTATACCATTGAGGAAGTAAGCCAAGATTCAGACTAAGCCCTGGTCCTAAGGCCTAGGCTGACAGCCAACAAACTTCACTGTCTCCATGGAATGACAGCCTACCTCCGCCCCTTCTTTCCACGTGTCTTTAGGATGTATAAAATCTAAACTCTTCAGGGAAGAGTTCCAGTGAGCCAAAAAGAAGATGTGAGCAAGATAACACAATTGGGACAATTCTTCAGAAATTTCAGTCTCATTCTCTTTGGCTCCAAAAGAGTTTAGTTTGTATACTTCTGTTAGAATTTGGCCATAAAAATTTATGTAAACAAGAAAACCAGGCATAAGATAAGGTCAGAATATAAACACATTCCAGGTATCCATCCTTTCGCCTTGAATTATTCAAATCCTTAGTTAAAGGAAGCAAATTCTATCAGTGTAAACTCAGTCTTATAAAAATGACTAACCTAAATGTCCTGTATTGAAACCAAATTACTGGACTATAAAAGAAAAATCCCATTCAAAGAGCAGACACTTCTAGTTTTTACTCCACACAAGAACCGTCAGCACATAACATGGGCTGGCTTATTGGTTTCAGCCATAAACAAGATTAACTACTGTGCCGGTTTGGGGTCACTTCAGTCTATTGAAAAGGACTCCGACTCCCCACCAAAAATTTCAAGGTATTTTGACCAAGCACTTGCCAGAAAGGTAAATATCCCCATCCTGTAAAGACCAGTGAAGTTGAGGAATGTACTAGAATTTGGTACCTTGGCCTGACCAAATATCTTTCTGGATACTGTTTGGTTCCCTCAAAGGTCTGTGACCATCTTTGAAAATGGTCAGCATTCACATTTTCCATGTTGGCATTCATTTTGCACTCAAAAGAAAATATAAAGTCCCTGAATTCCATGCATAAGTCATTATAGTGTGGGAGGCTGCGGAAAGTGGAAAAAACGCATAGATGCAGGCCAGAAAATTTCTGCTTTCATGGGCAGATTTGGGTTGTAATAGGGCGGTTCTGTTTTAGATGCTTTCTTTTCTTTATTTTTATCCAGTGTAGAAAGAGCACGGTAACTTAAGAAATGCCAAGTGGTGTTACTGTGTCATTCCTAAGCCACATTTACATTTAAGTTGAGACTGAATTCTGGTTTCATTTCTTTTACTAAGGAGAAATAGAGTTTTATTAACCCCTTGGGGAACAGATTACATAAAAATTTTGCCGTTAAGACCATACCATAATATTAATTAACTTATTTTACTCAACCTTGGCAAGTAGGTAAGTATTTTTATAATGTCAAGGAAGACAGTTCTACAAGTTGTGAGACAATCTAGCTACAAAGAGGGATTGTAAATTAGATAGACGCAACACAGCATTAACTCCTTCTGTTCTAACTTCTCATCTAGGTTCTTTGGACATTTTCAAATGATTCCTGTGAATGTACAGTGTCTTTATTTTTAGACATAAATCTCCTAATTATCATTATGACCATCATCACTACCTTTTGAGTACTCAGTCCATATCCTGTGATCTAATAGATGTTTAAAAACATTTATCTCTACGAGCTTTCTTATTCATACTTCCTATTTAAATTCTGATTTGTAAGATTTATGGTTAAAATCTGCCTCCAAGATCTAAAGGCTAAACAGAATATTAATAAAAAGAAACCTTGGATTATTGTCATTCGCATCTGAGCACATTGGTCTCATTTTCTAAATCATCTCAATTGACTAGAATCCATTCTATAAGATTGAAATGTCTTTGTAAAAGACCTGACTTTCCCTATGTGTCTCCTCACCAGGCAGCCTCATTTAAAATTATATTTCTAACTACTAACCACCTATTTTGCAAATTTCTATTACATTTTTTTTGGTAATCCCTTTATACAGTTTCATTCAGAATGAGCTCAGCTGCTCAGGACTTGGATGAAAGATCTGGAAAAGCATAGGTCATTCCAGGGTGTTGATTTTATGAAGTGTATTTCCATGGGGATTTTTTCTTTCTTAAATTCATGTATTCAAACAGCACTGTATTAATATTAAAAGAAAGATACTCAATGTACCTCTGATTATGAAACAATTCTGGAAAATATTTATGAAATGTCCAAATTCACTTTTTTTGATATTAGTGCGTAGGATGTTTAGACACAAAGTGATTTAAAATTTATTGTTTGGGTTAATTTTGTAAGAGTTTACCGTCAACTGACGTAAGCGTTTTTTGGCATACAGTATATATTTTAAAGTTAATCAAAACCAACAAGAATTGGAGACATTCTAGTTTGAGAATCACTGACCTATGTTTGATATCAATCATGCTCTCCTTTGCACTTGCTTCTGAAATAAACACATACCTTAAATTTGAACCTGGCAATTGTGCCTGGGAAGAAGAACCTGATGATAATCACTATTGTTGATGCTATAGCCTGGGAGAACATGGCGCAAATGAAATACTTGTGGCTAAAAATCAAGTGGGCAGTACTGTAGAACTGACAGCAATGCTGTCTTATCTTAATCATTTATTCAACAAGTGTTTATTTAGTGCCTAAGGGGCCATAGACACTCTGCTAAACATTGGGAATATAAACCTAAATAATATATTCTACCTTACCTAAAGGAGCTTATAATTTTAAGGGAGAAACTCATGTAAACAAAAATAATAAGTCCTCTCATGGCCATAAACACCATGGAAAGTTTAACACAAAACACGGGGTCATCAATTCCTCTCTCCCTCCCTCCCTCCCTTCCTTCTTCCTTCCTTCCTTCTTTCCTTCTTTCCTTCTTGCTTTCTTTCTGTGAGTGGTGTCAGGGGTGGTGGACATGTTAGTTAGGGTTTCTAGGAGGAAATCCCTGAATGAGGCCCTCTGTGGTAAACCATATCCAGGTGAAATGGGAGTTGAGGTAGAGTTTCCTGCTCTATGGTTGAAGTCTTCCTTTCTTTCAGGCTTCAGATTCTTCCTATTCTAGAATCATCTCTTTGGGAAAGATAGCAGAGGCAACAATAAATTCCAGAGTATTACTTACAACTTTAAAATTCACTGGTCTCCTTGGAGGGAAACCACATTTCTCAGGAGTATCTCAGAGAAAATGGAGGGGAGACGTTTGTCAAAGAAAAAAATTTCAGAAAATTTCCCAGAACTAATGACCCAAGTCTTCAGGTTGAAGGGAATCAATAAAGTATGCAGTAATACAAGGAATAAAAATAGACTGCGCCAAGAAATAACTTTGCGAAATTTTAGAATTTTAGAGGTAAGCGAATGATCATAAAGGCTATCAGAGACAGAACAGAGAGTATTAAGCATCGGAAATCTGAATTATATTAGATTTCTCAATAGCAACACTGGAAAATAAAACAGTCAAATGAAAGAAAATGTAATCATAGTACACTGCTTGGCTTAGCTGAGAAAATTTTATGTAGCCAAAATAATGCAAATAGTAAATAGTGACTTAATAAAAAAAAACTATGAAACAGCTATTTTTGGAGCACAGGATTTGTGGAGGATGGGGTTAGGGAGAGACGGTGGAGAGAATAGTTTCAGAGAGCTAACTCTTCGTTTTCTATAGTAGGAAGTTAACAGATAATGTCTAACTTGGAAAAAAAATAGTACAATCACGTTGTTTAGAAATGTGGAGGTAAACGTCAGGAGAAATAGCTAAAAACAATTTTAAATTATCATGATTATATGTGTCATTTGCTTGAGATAAAGAAAATTTTCTGAATCTCAGAAAGCATGTTAAATAATAATCTAAATTTTAATGTGTTCCAGAGCAGTAATTTTAACAAAGAGTTGATACATAAATATAGGTGTAGTTCCACTAAAATATGTCCAACGGGACCAAACTATTCCCTTCAGCCCTTCCCCTCTCACCCCATGACCCCCTCACAGTTACACATATTCCTGCCTCATACCTTAAGAGAAATAAAGGTGCCAGTTTGCATATTTATTTTGGGCCAAGGATGTCAGTACAGTTTTCCATGAGATTCTTAGGTGATTTCTCTTATGCCTTCCTTTCATCCCCCAACCCTTCTGGGAACTCCTGAAATTTGGGACAAGTATTCTTGGTAATCCTCTTCGCTCTAGTCTTTCTAAAATGTTATCTGAGTAAAAGTTTAAGATACAGAAATACGTAAATAGCCTAAAATGAGTAAATGCATGAGAAAGCGGAATTCTCCATTGCACTATTCTCCAACTTCTCCTGGTCGCGTCACTCACAGTATTTGGAAAGATGGCAACTTTTTTGATTCAACCCCTCAAATGTGGGTATCTTGTTTTATCCTTTCAGAACATAGATGACATATATAGATATACATATATACACATATATAAACACAAGTATGTATATATATATATATATACATGCATCTGATTGACTCCTGAATCGTTTTTAAACATATTCACACAGATCTTGCTTATTTAATAGAAGAAAAAACAAAGACATAAGAATTCTGCCACTTTCTCTTTATTTTCCTACTTTTTCCTTAGATGGCCAGAATTACTTCTAGTTTTCCTTAGAGACTTCCTTCTTAATTACCTATCCCATACATATCTAGCTCATGTTCTCCTCTTACTACTGCTTTAAAGTATACATAAGTGTAATATCTACCACATAGCATGTACTCAGTCATTGTGGGAAGGAAGGGAAGACATAAGAGAGACGATCACTTTTTAATGAAAAGAAGATAAAACTCTCTAAAATGCACTCTTGCAAGAATAGAGAACCCATCTGAACCAAGAAAAAAACCTTCCTTCATTGGCCCACTTTGTTGCTAATATGATAAGCGTCAAGTTGATGAGATAGAGAGATTGGGAATCTGTCCTTTAGTGATTTGAAACCTTAATGGATCTTAGCCCACTTTCAGGGAGTCACATTTGCACACAATAAGTGTTCCATTCACTTGAATTGAATTAGACAATTAGAACAGAATCAACAACACAGAAACAGACATGACCATAGCTTAATACAGTTCTTCAAATGTGCTCTCACTGACATCAAAGTAAATCTTCAATACAGTGAGGCCAAAGTAAAATTTGTTTTCTTGATGGAGCTGTCAAAGAACAAATCATCTAGCAAACAAAATGGTGCACATTTGGGCATCTTCTCACTGTCCCCCAGCTCAATGATAACATGAAGAGGAATGCTTCTCATTGTCAAACTGATGTTACATATTCAACATACTTAGACGCAGCAACACAGCCTAGGAAAGATATGATTCTTCCTAATTCCTTTATGTAAATGCATAAACAAATAGAAAATAAGATAACACATTTTTAAAAAGCATTCCTACGAGTCTAGTCAGGATAGCCAACTTTTACTAAAAAACCCTTAGCACTTTTTCTTTGAAATACTCTTGCTATTTCATCCAAGTTAGACAGGGCTATAATTGGGCTGTGGGCGAGAGAGACCTTCAATAACAGGATGCAGGGATTTATCTCCGTATGATTTCATGCAGATTTCCTTTTTTTAGTGGTAATCTGTGTCTTAATCCTTCGCGCAATCATTATCCACCTACTTTTACATACTTTGTCAAATGTTGGAATTTACTCATTATGCCTCATTAGCTGTTGGTGGAAAAAACAAACTCCTGTTAAAATTCTTTATTGGTAAATTCCTTAACGACGCTTAAAATATTATATATGAAATAGCTTCCTAAATGTCTCAGCAGCCTAAATAGCAGCCTAAATGTCTCTAGGCTGTCTGGAAATCTTCAGAAATTTTAGTAAATTACAGAATAACCCATCTATAATGAACTAAGTCAGTGGAATAAGTAGTACATCACTTTTTCCGAGAGACACATCCAGGCTTCCATCATTTTTGGTCTTTAGGAGAAAAATGAAGAAGTAGGCACTCAACTTAAAAATATTCTTTTAACATTTACCTACTTAAATATATATATATATTTCAGCTTTACTGAGCTTAGAAAACTTTTTCTCATTCTTAGCTCTCAGAGTCAAAGCTATTGCAAGGATGAGACATTTTGAAAGTGAACTCAGTCAATACAGTACAAGTCCGCTCATCAGAAAAGAGCAGGGTGTTACAAGATTGCAAGTTATTATTTCTGTGGTGCCCTATTTTTACCTCCAGCTTCCCACTATTTCGTGGAGCCTTAGTAGTTTCTAATTTTCCTGCAGGCAGGAACCCAGATGCTGCAGTGTTTGACTTACCACCACTTTATAACTCAGGTCAGCCAGGTTTGCAGATTCTCTTAACGTTTTCTTAAATAACCCACATGTAATTTGAGGAAATCTTGGAACATTCTACCATATTTGCCTGATATCATCACTAAGACTTTTCTGGGGATAATTGGTTTCCAAGAAATCCCAGAATTAACACAGTCATGAGGGACAATATTGCATCTTGGATGCATTATTTTCTAGATATCTGTATTCTCTTTGGGTTTTATGTTTTGTTTTTTAAAAAGTACACAGTCTTCTCAATAATAGAGTTCCATCCTATACAGAATCCTTTGAGTATTTAGAACTACAGTGTATCTTAGATATTTCTGCAAATAAATTCATTAATGAAGTCATTTTTTTGCCTTGATATCTCTTTTCTACAGAATCCTTTATAATCAAAGAAAAGTATTGCCTTTGCTCTGAACTTGTTTCACTTAGGATTTTTCATGCAACAGGAAAAAGCTTAGATCTGGATTTGATATCAAGAGTTTGGCTGCCTTTTTTTCTTTTTTTTTGGATGGCAAAGCAGTATGATTGAAATGTGGTTTTGCCTTATTATAAAAAGATATTTCCATTCAACAAGGGACACAGATGATAAAGCTTTATCATCAGCATGGCGAGATGTAGCTTTGCTTTAAGTGGCCACTTCCTATTTTTAGCTTTGCTATCATTTCCAAGAACACTCTAATGGTAGACACAGTAACAACCAAATGCAAATAAGAGATGTAGATACATCAACACATGTGCTTGGATAGCTAGGTGACAGCAAGATACTGAGATTTCAGTCATTCAATAAGTACAACTTTCACTGAAATTAGGAGCATGAAATTCTTGGGAACTTAGCCACTTCTGTTAGGTTGGTATCCTACCAGGGGCTGATGACTCTGATAACAACTTTTGTCTTCTCTATTTAATATCTGTAATTGTCATCTTGCCATCTCTGGACATACATATCAACTTGATTTTATTACCAAGTGTTCTTCTATATACCCAAGTAATAGTAGGTGCATCAGAAAGTTTTTATGATCATGATAATAGTAACAGTAAAAAAAGCTTCCATTTGTTAAGCATTTACTGCAGGCCAGGTACTGTATTTTGTGTTTTACTTACACAATCCCCTTTAGTAATAATACTCACAAATACTCTATGAGACAGGTACGATTTTGGCAGGACTAAGTAACTAGATCAATGTCCTCACCTATTGGTGGGTAGGGATTATTGTCTCCAATTTTTGTGACGGCATGATGTCTGTTAAAGAACCATTTTTTTTCTGGTGATTTGGGTTAGTTATCTAAGTTTTGTGTTCCTCAGTTTTCTCACTTCTGTAATGGGGATAATGGAAATTGTTGAGGGAAAAATAATGATATTGAGCTAAAATAATAATAGCCAGCCCTGCTGGTCTAGTGGTTAAGGTTCGACACTATATCCAGTTCATTTCCCCGTCAGAGAACCACACCACCCATCTGTCAGTTGTCATACTGTGGTGGCCGCATGTTGCTGTGATGCTGAAAGCTAAGCCACTGGGATTTCAAATACCAGCAGGGTCACCTATGGTGGACAGGTTTCAGCAGAGCTTCCAGACTAAGACAGACTAGGAAAAAGGACTTGGCCACCCACTTCCAAAAAAATGGGCATGAAAACCTTGTAAACAGCAGCGGAACATTGTCTGATATAGCCCTGGAAGATGAGAGGATGGTGCCAAAAGAGCGGGCAGGGTTCTTCTCCATTGTCCGCAGGGTCACTAGAAGTTGGAATTGATGGTACTAACAAAAATAATGATAATAATGAGCTAATAACATATGTAGAACACTTAATCCATGGCATATTGCAAGAATTTACCAGATGCTAAGCGATATGATGATAAAGAGGGTGACAACTCCTTTAGTTGTTGATGGATCTTAGCTGCAGAATTCATGGCTAAGTATGAGCTGAAACTATTGCTTGTAAGCCCATGTTATTGCAACATGATGAGCGACTTGGCCAAAATGTGAAACGCCATGATTCTTTCTTTCCTGACTAATTGACCTCTCATTTTTTTAAACAAAGATTTGTTTGTTATTCTGTATGCAAAACAATTTGCACATATAAAATCTCATCTGACGCTCAAAATGACCTGGTGATATAAATATTTTCATTATCTTCCCTACTTTACCAATAAAAAGCAGAAGCTCAAAGTAGTTGTGGGGCGTGGTTCAAATCACAGAGCATCAAGTGGCAGAGATGCAGCTCAGAGCCAGTTTTCTGACTCTGCCTGGGAGCTTCTCAGTACACCACCCCATTTAAATTGTGGAAAATTCACTAGTGCTCTGCTCTCACTGGCCGCGTGTAACTTTTAATTTCCAACTATTTCTGGATGCTCATGCTACTTTCTGGTTCTTAATGAACTTGTAATGTCATCTTAGGAGAGTATTGTTAACCTCTGGCCTCAGGCTCTGATGACTCTTGCCAACCTCTTTTTTTTCTTTCCCCCTTTAAAAATTATGGCTCTATCATTACAGGATGTCTAGAAAATTAAGAAAGGCCCACAATGCCCACTCTTCAACACTGATTCTCCTTTCCTTTCTTTCTTTTTTCCTTCCTATTTACTCCACAAACACTTATTGACTTTCAGATATTGACAACACCTGACATGCCAGGTGTATTGCTAATTGCTGGGAATAAAAAGAAACTCTAAGTGAATTTCTAAATTTGTTCTCTGATCTTCCTACTTCCTTTCTGTCTCATTTCCATTAAGAGAACTGATTTTCTTTTTGAATTATTTGAATTGAATTATTAAAACATTTCGTTCATTCATTCTAGTATAAAAACCTTTTCACACGTACAACTAGCTACAATTTTTTTTTCTACCCATCTGTCTTAACTATTGAGCAAGTTCATATGCACACAGTTTGCATTGCCTTTCAGGGTTTTTTTTGCATCAGAGTCCCTGTTCAATCTTTTCAAGTTCACTTATAAACTCTATAATCCACTGAATCAAAATCAACAATCTTTTTTTAACTAGATCTCAAGACCCACACTTCACCTTTATTCTCACTTCCTTGAAACCTAATCCCATCTATTTCTCAAAACTCTATGAACGGAATAGCAGTCTAATGCCAAACAGAACCATAGAAGTCAGTGTTGCATTTAGACATCCACACCAAAGTCAAACTGGAGTCAGGCTTCTCTGTAAACCTGTTTAGTTTAGGTCATGCACATATAGGGCATATCATTCATGTGGGGAAGGAGGCGCGATATTCACGCCACTTCCTTCAAATCTGGAGGTTTTTACTTTTCCCTCATCCTCTTTAACTTCTCATGTCTTAATTTCTTGACATGGCTCTATTTTGATAATAACATTTTCTAAGCCTGATCTGGGTCACCTCTAATTGGAACTTCGCTGTCCTGTAATGATTTCTACAGAGAGATTCTCATTGGAAGATAATACTGGCACCAATTCATTCATTCTCCAAGAAGAAACAAATAAGATGGAAACAAAAGATAAATTTTGAATGTCCCAATTTAGATTCATTTGAAGCCTATAAGACGGAATCCTCTAGAAGTAAGATTAAACCATGCCTAAAGTACTTGTAGTGAGGTGTACGGTATGCACAGGTTTGGATGGAGCCAGAAATACTGTCCTTGTTTATTATAATGACCTTAACAAAAAAAAAATAAATGGATGCCCTCTCTTTCACGCAGCCCTCTAGTAGTCATGCAGTCAGCTATATAGGCATCTGCTTTACTGCGTTTATTCCTCATTCCAATAAAGAGGACTGTGGTGACACTGGAAGTGTTGAATAGCATATCTTTTAAGTGTTAATAACATCAGGAAATTTCATCTGGTTCATAAAAATGGAAAAAAAGTATTAAGACACACATTCTCTCTAAAGAAATGTCATGTCCTAGAAATGACATATATTAATTTTATGAGACAGTCTCTTGGAAAGTGCAGGGTTTCAGCGTGCATAGCAACATATATTGTCATACCTGAAGTATGATGCAGATGAAAGAGCCAACTCTCCCGTTTTACGCTGCACTGGTCAGACGTTTACTTACATGCTGTACCAGATTCTATAGTCTACAACCAAAGGACTTTGCAGAAGGTTCAGAGTAGATATATGAGTCAATTAAAGGATTGAAAATAAGCTGTAGAAGAGAAGATGACAGGAAGTGGGCTTATTTGGCCTAGAAGCATACACTTATGTTTTCATATGTCCAGTTAGGCTTTTCGTATTTCCACTGAGGAAAAAACCCAGAGAAGTGGAAACAAGTTGCAGCAATAGAGATTTGGGTTAGATAATAGAAAGCAAGTCTGGGTACATGAGACTTAAATTGATTCCCTGGGGGTGTAGTAAAATCTCCTCTGGATGTCACCCGTTGGGGTAGGTTCATTATGTTACTATTTGAATACAAGGATATGAATCAGACAAGCTCTTTTCTAGCCCTATGTTTTTAAGAAACATCCGTTTAAAGTTAATATAATTATTAGCATATGGATTGATTCTGTTTGCATAATCATAAAATGTTATAAGGTCACAAACAAGTTATTCCTTTAAAGTATTTGTGGAAGGCATACAACATCTTTTTAAGAAAACTTTTGCATTTGGGAAAATTTCATTACTTAGTAAATTTGATTCTTTTTTAAAAGCATGATTTTTTTTCCACACTGCAACACTAGTGGCAGCTTTAGCCTTTTTTTTGTTTTTAAAGAGGAACTCCAATTTTCTGTCTAAAAGTAGCCTTCTGCTGGACATGTTCATACTTTATTCTGCATAATTATTATTTGACAGCAAAGCGATGTAATATAAAGATATCTGAATATGAAACGTGGTACTGTGGTTCCACTGTCATCTCGTCCACTAGCTAGTGGTGTGACCTTGGACAGGTCACTTTTGAATGTCATTCCTTAGCTCCCTTGTGGCAACCTCACGAGTGTTAAAAGAGTGCTATCTTGTGTTCTTTCCTTCTTTGAAATTCTACTGAGGGATTTTATTAAATGGTAATTTAGATAAGCTAGTATTTTATTTTTCACATATTTAAAAATAGATTCTTTTTTATCATATTTAAAAGTCAACAAGATAAATTGTTAGTGAGTAGTTAAAAATCATCGATATAGTTATTCTAGCATAGAATTTAAGAATAACTAGCTAATCCAGCAAATGGTCACCTTGTACTATGTAAAAATATAATGAAAACACTTGATTTCTTATGATCCAAATGTCAAATAGTTCTCATCTTTCATTAAGTAAATTTCCTGTTCATCTGATAGATTTAGAAATATACATGAATATTTGTTCCTTTCACATACCATAAAATAATGATTTTTCATTCTAAATATTCAGAAGTATAATATAACAGTATGTTATGCATTAAAAGTCCATGCTATTTCAGTAATTAGTAAATTTCTTTCCTTATACATTGCACACTTACATATCTAAGATGCCTTAAAGAGACTATAGCCCCGTGGAAATGCAATTTAATGATTATCTGAATTATGAACACATGATCAGTTTTCCATACGATCGTAGTGATTTCCGGCTGCCTTAAAATAGTAATAATGAATGTCATTGTCACTGAGATTTACTTCAATTATTGAAAACTATTCACAGAAAATATGTCCTGAGCAGTGACTCCAGGAATGTTAATATAAATTAAATCTAATTCTGGGACTTAAATTTTTGAAAATCAGATTCAATCCTATTTAGGATAGAAATAATTTCCGAAATTTTATGTGTGTACTTTTTTTTCCTAGTAAAACTTTTAAGCTGCACATTAGCAGCTTGACCTGTGGTTGAAAACTGGTGTGGAGAAATGTTGAGGAATCCAATCTTCATATTTTAAATGAGGCACAAAATATCCTTTGGAGATTCATTATTAAGAAAAGTCACTCTAGTCCTGTCTAGTCTCCCTGTTGGCAAAAGAAGGGGAGATAAAAATAATTCATTTACACCTCACGCTTTTGTGTGAGAATATGTATTTGTTTCATCTTATGCCATGTAGTAGGAAACCTGGTCTTTTAGCTCTATTCATAAATAAGAACAAAAAAGGATCAAAATAAAAATCTTAGTTTATGGAGGAAAAGACTAAAATCTCTATGGAGCCTATTTTAGAACTGACATTTTGCTAAAACAATTTGACTGACAGTCTTCTACTTACTAAAACACTTTCCACCTCTGATTTCATGGCTTGGCTCTAAAACCTAGGAAATCACCACTCAGTGCAAGATGCTAACGTTTCTCTCGATCTTTCTGCCTCTTCAAAGATTGTTTCCAAGTAGAAAGATAGATAGTCCACAGCGTCTTACCTAGAGATCGAGGAGCTGAAACTCCAAGGCATGACATTGTTCAACACTCAGGCTAGGAGAGAAGTCCGTCCCCGTTAGTTTCTCCAAAATATAAGTTCACATTTCGTGGTTGAGATCATTGCTCTATTCTAAGCAGTTTTACGCAGTGTGTGATTCTAACAAAAACAGCCTCTGCAGCTGGAGGGAGCCTTCGCTAAAGCAGGAGTCTGTCAAGGCGTTCCTAGTGACTTCTGTCTACTAAATTCAGACTGATGTTTTGCGAAAGGGGCCTCCACCACCAGGCCCAGATTGCCTGCAAGCATTTCCTGCCTCTGAGTAGTGTGCATGTGAGAAAGACTGCACGATGCGGAGGGGAGGGGGAGAGAGCAGAGCCCGCCCGGGCGTTTTAGGAGTTCTGATTTTACACAGAACTGAAGTGAGTTTGTCAAAGCTCTTGAGATGATTAGCTGGAGAGTCATAAAGTTGTAGAGCTTTTTCTATCCCACGCTGCTTATGAAAAAAATAAAAAAGGAAAGAAAACATAGTTCTCTTCCCTCATATACAACTTTTCCACTCTGTTAAGTGGATATACACAACTTAATCAAAATACCTTTGCAGTTCTCATTTCAAAAGATCTTTCAAGAAAGTAAGATGAATTTTAATACCATAATTCTTCTAAACTTGCAAACCTTTTTTAGACTACTTACAATTTTAAATGCTGCAGCCTGACATATCCTACCTGAGAGATCTGTAAGTAACATCCCAAGAATCCAGTAAATAGAACACTTTCTTCAAGATCTCTCCAATCCCAAGAATCCTTCCCAGAAGCAAGTAGTCTGTGTCTTGGCATATGCAGCATTACCTCTAGTCGGAATCCTCCAGTTACACAAATCCAGTGCTGGAAAAGCAGAAGACAGACTCCATCTTGATCTTATTACGGTCTTGCTGACATTAACCACTTGCAACCGCTTCCATCTAGCATGACAGAGTCCCTGAATCACGTCTCTAAAGCAGTTCACAGTATCTGCATCCTCCGGCTGACACAAATTTCGTGAACTATCATCTGTTTATCTTTTCTTCTTTCTTGTGCCTCCCCTGAATGACTTCCTCCTAGCTGCTCCAGGCTGGGAAATTGGACTACCATTTGGTTTTGATTAAAACCAGACAGCCAGCTCTGGAGAATTTAGGGAATAAGCTAATGGAAATTGCGAGTATGGCTTTAATTAGTGCATCAATTAATAATAGATGTTAGCTCGTCTTATAATAAGATGACACAAATATAAACACAGAGGAAGCTCAAGTGGTTTCAGGAAAGAAGTTACACCAATTCTCATTTCTTTATGACCCAAAATTCTCCTTAGGGAAAGTGGAAGGAAAGAAGAGAGATGTGGCCTTGGGACATCCAGGTTGTGGATAGGCGTGTGGAGCCGGCTTGGTTGTTTATATGAGAGAAACAGGAAACAGCATCTCTGAGTTTAATTATCTTGCTTGGTTGAAATTGCTCAGTATGTCTCCCTTCTACTTTATTTACAATCAATAGATTCTCTTACTATTTATGACTTAAGCATTTTCTTCAGTGATTAGTAATTGGATTAATCTGATTATTAGGTCTGTGTGTGCCTGGCAAATTTCAAGGGATTTCCAATAATGGGAGGCATAAGTACAATTCCAATTTCAATATGAGAAATGAGTGACATATAAAGAGGTACAAGAAATATTAAACCAATTAGCCCTAAGATCCATCCTGTACATCTCTGAAATTTTAAGTAGTTTTTATCATTCACTTTTATTCTCAGTTGGCTCTATTTTTATAAAGGCTGACAGATACCTGGATATTACCTAGCCATCTTTTTACTACTCCCTGAGAATATTGGGTAAGTAATAACACAAAGAAATATGATGTTACAGCTACTATTTCTTTTCTTATTGGCTAATTAAAATCTTTCAAAATTAACGCAAAGCATGGACTATGAGAGAAATATTAAATGGCAAGAATAGCATATTGCGCATGGATTTGAAGATGAGAAGCATTCAAATAAAAACATGTGGGCAGAAGAAATTTTTAAGAGTTTATATCAAAACATTACTGATTAAAAAATAAGCATTTAGATGCCTTTTATTTAACCTTTAACCATACGGCAAGAAGGAAGTCCATGCTTTCATAAATTCTTTAAAAAGTTATTTATATTCATATCTAAAATACTTCCACTGACACTATGCCCAATTAATCTTCCCAATAATCTTTGTGTGTATTCTTATTTTGCTTTTACAGATAAAGTATTAGAAATTTATGGAAGTAATTTTCTCACAATCAAATGATGGAAAGTGGCCAAGTCCACATTGGAACCCAGATTTTCTAACTCTACATTTTGTGCCTTTCCCCTCCCTATCAGAGTTCAGCTGCCTCTCTTGTCTCCCAATTAGTTGCTGTGTGAAATTGGGAGGGCTTCTGAAACTCTCTGAGTTTCACATTCCTCTTTAAAAATGGGGACAATTCCACATAACTTGCAGATTGGAAAGCAAGATCAACTTTATACACACATATATTTATAAATTTATATTTATTTCCCTTAGGAAAACAGTGGAGCAGAATGGAATGAGAACTGATGTCAGTTCTTTCCTAAAATAACTTGCGTATCTCTATCTCCATCTCTATCTCTATCTCTGCCTCTAGTATATAGTGGGCGCTCAATAAATATTAACACTCTGTTAATTCTTCTCAGCCGGAGTCTCCTCATGAGTTCTATAATCCCGCCTTATATAATTTAGCCTTGTTTTTGTTTACATTGGCCTGAGGAAATAACAAAACTCTATTCACATACATTTATAAATGCCTTTTTAGATATCTAGACACTCTTATTGGTAATTTTCTCCTTAATGTGCTCTTCCCTAAGCAAATAAGAATTCATCCTTATTCTATTATTAGAGGATTACTTCCCAAATCTTTAATTACTCATTTATTTTTCATCCTTCATTTACCTGGCTCCAAACAAACCTCAGGACTTATATCCTCATGAAGTCTTTACCAAATACGAGTATAAGGGTAATTAAGGAGATAATTTCCTAAATATTTAACATAGTGTCAGGCACATAGAAAGGGTCCAAAATGTTTGGCCCCTTCTCCTTTCTACTTCTAAATCTGAATACATACTCCCTTAAGTGCCTATTGCTCTAGACTAGATCAGCTAAGAAAATACGGTATAGAGGCAGTTACAAAGTATCAGGATAGGAGTCTGGCTCCAAAACCAACAAGCATGATGACCCAGTGCAAGTTGCTTAACCTGTGTAAGCCTCCGCTTTAGCCTCTGGATCAAAAATTTTTTTAAAATTAGAGATGATAGTCTATGTCAAGCCAATGGTATTCACTGCTAACTAGAATTATTTTTTACTATTTAAATTATTGTTCTTTACCATGTCTACATCTGTCTTCTGTGATGACGTTTTAAAGAATCTGGTTATTGAACTCAGCATTAAATGTATGCATTTGCAATAATTTTATTGGTGGAGCAATTATATACTTTTCTTTTAAGAAAAGAAAGTGGTAAAATGAGGATTAAAACTTATTGTGAAGATCAACTTTCTTCCAACCTCCTATGATCTAAATAATAACATCGCCTGTGATTGACAAGTCAATCCCCAGCCGTCTTCAGGAAATTTGAATCTGGGCTTTTTTAAAAGAATTATTCAATGAGTCTAATGTAATCCAACAAAATTTTGACTGTAAAGTGAGACCTATCTTTTGAAAAGAATGTCCTACTCTTTATAAATTGATTAGTGAACATCATTAATTCCACACCCACATTTAACATTTGTGATATTGTGAATGTAAGTAGGCTTTTATTCTGTCCATTTTGATAAAGAAACAGTATCATAAGAGTAGTGAACTTAAAATTATAAAGAGAATGAAGGCCTTTAAAGCACTTTTGAAGCGTCCACACATGTACGGTTAGTGGAATAAACGTAGGAGCACTTTGTCTATGAAAACTGATCCTCCAAAAATCTGTATTTAACAACTTTGCTTGCAGCTTGTTGGAGTTACCACGTATATGTCAAAACAATAAAAATAGAATGCACTTAGGATTTCTGGTTAACGTTTTCAGTAGTTTTTAGATGTACTTTCTTCCAATAGATTCATTTCAATAGACATACACCCGTGTAGGAAAAAAAAAATGCAAGTTTTTAGTTTGTATTTAATAATCTGCATGTGCATTATTAGCTGTTTTAATCAACTTTGTCACACTTTTGACACTCTACTTTCACTAGACATTTATTATTCACCCAGTGTATTCATTATAGGAACACAATTAAGTTTGATGTTGAACTAACAAAAGGATCAAAAGCATATAAATTTTCCAAAACCAATTGTAACTGCTTCTTAGATTATTATGTTTATTGCTTCCTTTCATTGAAAATGATTACAACCCAAGAATAACTTTGGAAAAAAAAGTATCTTGATAAATTTCAAATAGCTTTGAAAACATAAACTTTCCATGTAGCAGAAAAATTATCTTGGCACAGAAGTAAGAGTATATATGATCCTAGAAACTGATGCATGTTCCTGCCTGTTCAATAGGGCCAGGATACTCTTAGAAGCATGAAGACTCCAAGCCATATAAGACTCATTTTAGAGAGGTCTGATGTGCCCAGCCAGTAGAAGCTGAGGTTGTTTCTATGTCACACTATGAAAACTTAAGCCAACATCACCATGTGGCACATTTCAGCATCTTTGCTAAGCGCTGTTGTAATATTCTCTGAAATTATCATTTCATGGCTAAAAAATATCCTTGCGTCTTCAGTCTACTCAAAAGTGCTCCTTCTTCACTGTTGATTTAGAGCCCACACTCTCTCTAGTGTCTTTTACAGTTCTTTCAAGTGGGGCCTCACATGGTCTCTTACACCATCTGTTCACCTGGGGAAAGTGGGAAAAACCTATGACCAGACTCCTCGATGCCAGTCCAGATTCCTTCTCCTTAGTAAAATCTCTGCTCCAATTAAGTCTCTGCCCTTTCAGAGTCATTCTACCTGACTCCTTCTCCCGTACTCTACCATAGAGGCTTGTGTATGTTAATTTCTGTTAAAATACAAGTATTCCTTTAGTCTTTTTCTCTTTAACATGGAATCACTGGAGGACCTCAGTATACATACAAAGTGAGCATACTTAATACCCATCCACACATTCGGGTGACGTTTACTGACTATTTACTATACTCACGGTACTGTTCTACGCACTTGGGATATATCACTAACCACAACCAGACAAAAACCAAAAGAACTTTGCCCTCAAGAAGCTTAAATAGGAGCTAGGGGGTTGGTAATCAACACTAAACGTTATAAATATGTAAATTGTCTAGTAGATAGATAATTACCAGGGAAAATAGAAAGTGCACAGCATGATAAAGAGTATGAGGAGCAAGGGTTGAGGGGCAACCATGTTACAGAATTAAATAAGAGATACTAGGGTAGGTCTCCCAGGGGGACTTTTTAGTACAGATTTTAAAAGGGTGAGAGAGACGACCATATAGATATCTGGACATTGCAGAGTTCCAGCAGAGTAAACAAGGTCCCAAGGATGAGAGTGCCTGGTAGTCTCCAAAAAGAGCAAGGGGATCCGTGTGGCCCTGATGGAAGGAGAAAGGGCTAGAGGACTAGACGACGCACTCAGGGAGGGAAGGAGGAAGGGGTTAGGGCGTGTCTGGTAGGGACTTTGGCTTTGACTCTGAGTGATGAGTGGAGCCCTTGTAAAGTTTTGAGCAGAGGAGCGGCAAGGTCTGCTTTACATTTTAATAGGGTTACTCTGGCTGCTGTGTTAATAGCAGGCTGAAAGGAATTAAGGGCCAAAGCAAGGAGACTGGGTAGGGAGGTCACTATGGTAATCCAGGTGAGAGACACGCAGGGTGGCTCAGAGGGAGGCGATGAGAAAGGTCAGATGTGAACTTCCTTTTTGGTGTTTAGCGCCAAGAGTGCTTCCTGAAGAATGAAATTTGCTATGCAAGAGGAAAAGGAAAGTCAAAAAAGCTTCTTGAGCAACTCAAGGAGGGAGCTGCCATCAACTAAAAGAGAAGCTTGGAGGTGAAGTGAGATTTGCGTGGTAGAGAGCAGGATTTTAGTTTTGGACACATTACATTGGTGATGTCTGTTAAACATTTCTAATAGAAATGTCAAGGTGGCAGTTGCATATATGAATTCAAGTTTGGAAGAGAGGTTTCGGCTGGAGAAATCAATTTGGGAGTGAAACATATAGCGGCAATTGAAAGCAACAGACTGAATGAGATCCTCAAGAGACTAAATGTAAATAGAGAAAGTAAGAGGAGAAAGAGCTGATTGGCCACTGGATTTAATAATGTAGATGCCACTGGTGATAATGACAGGAACAAGTTCAGAGACTCTATGGACAAAAGCATCAGGCTTAGTAGCATAGTTTAAAGGAGACTTTGAGGAAAGGAATTGGAGACACAAGTAGAGTCAATTCTTTTGAAGCTGTACTGCAAAAAGAAGCAAAGAAATGACGGGGTAACTGGGATC
Organism: Equus asinus; assembly: GCF_041296235.1. Classification (NCBI taxonomy): domain Eukaryota; kingdom Metazoa; phylum Chordata; class Mammalia; order Perissodactyla; family Equidae; genus Equus; species Equus asinus. The sequence goes on from NC_091816.1 coordinate 16,074,099, forward strand.
GTGTGAAGGTTTTATTAGGATGGGAGAATAAGAGTCTGTTTGCAAATTTTTGTTTTGTTTTGTAATCGGTATGGTATTTTCCCAAGGGGAGGAGAATGATGATGTAGAAAAGAGAGTGGAAAAGTATGGGAGAGGATTTTTGAGTAGGAGAGAGAACTTGGGACCTAGAGCATGGAGACTGATTTTAGATAGGAGTATGATACATGTGAAAATTTTAGTGGATATTAGATATCACGAGTCTGTTAGTCACTCAGCAAACTTCAGCTAACCACTATTACAGTTTTGCTTGCTATTCAATTTAAAATTATTTTCTGTTGTTCTTAGTCACATAAAATTACCCATAATAGATAATTGGTTAACTAGATGATATTAAAGGAAGAGAAAAACGCAAAAATTTTGTAAACCTGCTTTTCTGTGTTATTCAATACATAAACCCACCTCCTGTTGTTCTCTGATGAAACCTGGTACTGCCAGGTTCAGGAGGACCTTTTCCCCTGACACTGGACTCTCACTCCAGTTCCATCCCTTAAGGTTGCAAAGAAAGGTATAGCTTTTGTGTTTCTCTCAACTTCTGGTAGTGTATTTTTGTTGTTTTCTAGTTCTGAGTCCTTTTCCTAATTTCTTCATTTTTATTTTTCAATTCCTCTTTCAGTCCTTCTAGATTTCAGTTGCTTTTGGCGTTTCTCATATGTATTTTAATACCTTTATTGAGATATAATTGACACACAACAAACTGCACATATTTAAAGTGTGCCATTTGATTGCTTTTGACAAATGCATACACTGTGATACCATCCTCACGATCAAAATAATGCACGTCCCCATCACCTCCAAGGTTCCTCATGCCTCTGTCATCCCTCCCCTTTGCTCTTTTCTCCCTCTCCGACCTCAAGCAATGACTGTTCTGCTTTCTGTCACTGCAGATCAGTTGAAATTTCCTAGATACTTATTTACATGAAATCATATGTATGTATTTTCTTCTGGCTTCTTTCACTTAGCATAATTATTTGAGATCCATCCACGTTGTTGCATGTTTCAACAGTGCATTCCTTTATATTGCTAAGTAGTGTTCCGTTGTAGGGATAAACCACAGTTGGTTTATCCGTTCACCTGTTAATCGACTTTTGGGACAATAACATTGGGACAAAGTTAGTACTTGACTATTACAAATTAAGCTCCTATGAACATTCACGTACAAGTCTTTGTATGCACCTATTCTTTCATTTCCTTGGATAAATACCTAGGAGTGAATGGCCGGGTCATTTGATAGACATATTTCTAACTTTTTCAAGAACTAACAAAGTGTTTTCTAAGGTGGATGTTCCATATTATATTTCCACCAGAAGTTTCTGAGAATTTTTGTTGTTACACAGATTTGACAACACTTGGTATGATCAATTTAATTTTAGCCTTTCTGATGGATGCTTAGTCACATTTCATTGTGATTTAATTTGCAATTTCCTAATGATTAATAATGTAGGCATCTTTTCCCACGCTTATTTGTCATCAGTATATCTTCAGTGAAGTGTCCGTTTAAATGTTTTGTCCTTTTAAAAAAAAATTGGGTTGTTGGTTTCCTTATTATTGAGTTATGAGACATCTTTATATATTCTGCATATGGGTTCTTTATCAAGTGATTTGCAAATATTTTATCCCTATGTATTTGTCTGTATATTTTTTTAACAGTGGCTTTTGGAGAGTAGAAGTTCTTACTTTTGATAAATGAACAATTGTCAGTCTTTTTCTTTTATGGATTGTGCTTGTGGTCTCATGGCAAAGAAATTAGGTTTCATTGCCTAATCTAAGATCACAAATGTTTTATGCTAGAAGTGTGATGGGTTTAGATTTTACAGTTAGGTTCTTTGAGACATTTAGAGTTAATTTTTTTATATGACAAGAGTATGGACCAAAGTTCGTTTCTTTTTTTTCCCTGGAATGTGGATATCCAGTTGTCCTAGCACTATTTGTGACAATCTTTTCTCCACAGAATTGTCTTTGTTCCTTTAACAAGAATCAATTGACCAAACATATGTGGTTCTATTTCCAGACTCTCTATTCTGTTCCGTTGATGTATTTGTTTATCTCTTATGCAATACCACACTGTATTGATTATCGTAGCCTTACAATAAGTTTTGAAATCAAGTGTTATAAATATTCCAAGTTTGTTCTTCTTTATCAATGTTGTTTTGGATAATCTAGGACCATTGTATTTCCATATGAATTTTAGAAGCAGCTTGTGCATTTCTACAAAAAAATCTGTTGGGATTTCGATCAATTTGCTATTTAGATCAATTGGGAGATAATTAATATTTTAATAATACTGAGCCTTCTGTTCCATGAACACAGTGTATCACTTCTTTTATATACATTTTCAATTTCTCTTTGCAGCATTTTGTACTTCTCACTGTAGAAGTCTTGCACATTTTTGTCAGATTTATCTCTAAGTATTTCATGTTTTTGATTCTATTGTAAATGATATTTTTAAAAATTTCCATTTCCAATTGTTTATTGTATTATATAGAACACAATTCATTTTTGTACATTGATTCATATCCTGAAAACTTGCAAAACTCACTATTTCTAGTAGCTTTTTGAAGATCCCTAAGATTTTCTACAAAGCTGATCATGTTGTATGTGAATAAAGATGGTTTTGCTGCTTCTTTTTCAATCTGAATGCTTTTTATTTACTTTTTTGATTTTTTTTTCCCCACAGGCTAAAATATGCACTATGGTGTTGAATAATATTGGTGAAAGTGGATGGTCTTGCCTTGTTTTGGATCTGAGGGAAAAAGCATTTGGTCTTTTAGCCTTAATTATGATGTTAGCTGCAAGGTTTTTTTGTAGATGCCCTTTATGAAGTTAGGGACGTTCCCTCTATTCCAGTTGTTCTCAGCTGGGGGTGATTTGCTCCCCATGGACATTTGGAAATGTTGGAAATATTTTTAGCTGTCACAACTGGCACACAGTGCTGCTCCTGGCTGCAAAACATACTACAATTCACAAGACAGCTTCCCATAACAAATAGTTATCTGACCCAAAATGTTGATGAAGTCAAGTTGGAGAAATTGTGCCCTACTCTATTTCTAATTTGCGAAGAGCATTTTTTAAAATCAGGAAAGTATATCAGAATCCAAAAAATATTTTTATGAATAGGGCTTTTATTTTTTATTTTTAAAGATTTTATTTTTCCTTTTTCTCCCCAAAGCCCCCTGGTACATAGTTGTGTATTTTTAGTTGTGGGTCCTTCTAGTTGTGGCATGTGGGACGCCGCCTGAGCATGGCTTGATGAGTGGTGCCATGTCCGCGCCCAGGATTCGAACCGGTGAATCCCTGGGCTGCCGAAGCAGAGCACACAAACTTAACCACTCGGCCATGGGGCCGGCCCCAGGATTTTTATTTTTAAGTCTGCATAAAGGATTTTTTTTTCAGTTTGTTAATAATGGCACATTTCATCAACTGATTTTCAAATGTTAAACAAATCTTGCCTTCCTGGGACAAACCATATTTTGTCATGATGTATTATTATCTTTTATATATTACTGAATTTAATTTGATAAACTTTTGTTAAGAATTTTTGCATCTATGTTCAAAAGGGATAATGGTTTGTTGCTTTCTTGTTATCTTTGTTATTGATTTCTGAATTAATTCCATTAAGGTTGGAGAATATACTATGGATAATTTGATTTTTTTTTGATTTATTGAGACTTGTCTTATGACCAAACATATGGTCCATTTTGGTAGGTCCATTTTAAAAGAACGTGTATTATTTTTTCTTGTAATGATTTTATTGATGAAGCACCTGATCAAGATCCAGACAACTGAAAAATTTTCACCATTACTCCGGCAAGAGGGAATGAAATAGCATCTATTATATATAAACAGCAGGCATATCTTTAGAGAGATCTTAGTTTCAGCGGATTCCTACTAAGCAACCTAATATTTTCTTGGAACAGAGGTTACCCTGCTCCTGGAATTTTTAAGGATTATCCAGTTTAAACCCTACATACCAGTAGAATAATCATTTATGTTTGAAATGAGTATTAGCTAAGTATTATCCAAAGGTTTAACAACTGAATTCACCCAATTTTAAGTGTAAACATTTCAGTGCATATGCTTGCTTGGGCATGCAGTAGAAATCATTATTTCACTTATAGATTATCAGCCTTGGTAGAACTGATGTGTTAACCATTAGAAATAAAGGACACAATTAGAACTGAAAGAACATAAACAATTCTTTATCAAACTCTTGAAAAACTTTGGTGTTCTGTTCAGTATCCAATCAGACATATTCACATTTATATAGTGTCACTTCTACAGCCTGCTCTTAATTATATTCTTGGATAAAACAACATACAACAGTGTTTTCTTTCATGAATTTCAATGACCAGGTTTCCATTTAGTATGAAAAAAGAAAACTGAAAAAAACTGTAAAATTAAAGTTTTTGTGAAATTGCATATCTCATTTTAAGTTGGAGAAAAATATGTTGGGCAGAATGTAGTAAAAACTTTGCCAAAATTCAAATGTTAGAAAAATAGTTTGAAAGAGTTTGTAAAACATGTGTCATAATAGGTTTCTCCTATCCTTATGTTGGAAGGTTGAATTTCACTACTAAAATAATCTTATTGTGGGATAAAATATAGCAGAGTTTCCTCTGCTTATATTAGTTATCCGTGGGCCAAAGTCGAGTGTCTGTTACAGTGGCCAAGTTCCTATGTAGACAAATGAATCCCAGAAACACAGAAGCTATTTTATTTGGGACCTTGCTGGGCTGCAAGCTTTTTAATGAGTTAAAATAATATTTTGGGTTTTAAGTAGAAAGTGTGAACTATCAAAAACACAGACATTTGACTTTAAAGTTTAGGACGAAAACAATTCCACATGCAAAGTCGGTTTGAGTAACAGGCCCACTGAACTTGGAGACAGAAACCCCTGAGTGATGGTTTCTATGACTGTTTTCTTTGGGCTACGAGTCAGGGAAGCTGATATGATGATACTGAAGCTCTTGAAGGAAAATTATTCTATCACTAACACGTATGTTCAAAAATTTCCATGTGCGAAAAATTGTTTTAGCTTATGTCTGAATAGCCATATTAAGATAATGACTTGCTTCTCTTCTAGATAGGAAGATAATGATAATTGTTGCTAAAAACCAAGAAGATAGAAACCACAGAATGTGCAAGATACATAAGCAAATGAAATAAGTGAATTAGAAGCAATATTTTTCTTAAAATGTGTCAAGTAGTTTTGTTAGCATTAATCTATTTTTTTACAAGTGCTGATTAGAAAAAAAAAAGATCAAACACAACTTTTTGAACACCTACAGCAAGACCCAAAGTTGTTAAGGATTTTGAACATAATGGTGACAATGTAAAGATAATTGTAACAATTACTTTGTAATCAGATAATTTTTGTAAGTATAAAGACATGTATGGCACCCTATAAGCATTTGGTATTGTTTTGTTTTCCATTTTAAGTGAAGGTCGTTTTAACATTTCTCTCCAAATTTTTGTTATCGTAAGGGCTAACTCTAATGTCTGCTTTTCTGTAAATGCTTTCCCAGATGACCCAGAAATTATACTTAGTTTCTTTCTTCTCTGTTTTCTCTCAACACTTTATTTATACCTCTATTCAAACATGCCTCTTGTTTGGGTAATATTAAAAGGAAGATCGGCTACAGGTGTGCCATAAACTAAAGACTGATCTCTTACATTTAGGAAGATCATCCCCTGAACTAAGAGAAGAATTTCAGGTGGAAGAAGGCAAATAAATAAACAAAAAAGAACACCTATCATGCCAGAAAGATGAAACAGCTAAATCCTAGAAATCAAGGGGGATGTCGCTGCCGGAACCTTCGTTTCTCCTATATTGTAAATATATATTACATCCTGCATACACAGTTGAATCACATCTGCCTCTCATATTGTGAGTTCAAGACCATGTCTTACTTATAATTCTATTCCTAACACTACATAGTTAAGAGCTAGGGAAAAAAAGGATGGAAAGCTATCAGGAAATCACCTGTGAGCATTAGTTTAAGTAGATCTTTTTCCTCCTATCCATACATTGGAAAGAACAGGAATTTTGATTAGTGTGGGTTGTGGGGGAGAAGGTGGGGGATAAACAGGGAGTAATTTAGCACAAGAGGCACATCTATGCACAGTGGGGTTGAGCAGTTGGTCTATAATGACACTCTTGGGGTTTATGGGAAACTAGATGGCACCTGAGAGATGGAAAGTAAAAGTAGAAAAATGAGGGCTATTTTGCAACCTTATCTGGAGTTGACTAGTGAAAGTATTAATGTTCTTTTCCCCTATCCTTTTTATATCCTGTCTATATCCTGTTTTCTCTAAGTCCTCTATGCTTACCTACCAACCTGCTGGTGTCATAAGGTGAGCACATCCATTTCTTAAGAGAAATAGAATTAAGAGATGATACAAAGAGAAACTTACTGCTGAGTTTTAAAAATTCCTTGAAATGCAAACCACAAAGGAAATACCTAGTTGCTTCTCTAATGGATGGCGGAAATTGGTGGGACAAGATACTGAGTTTCTGGTTTTTGGTTTCATTCTCTGAAGACATTTCTGTGTTTCTTGGCTGTGTGTGTGTGTGTGTGTGTGTGTGTGTGTGTATGTGTTTCCAGAAACATGTAGCATATCCTTGAGCCAGACCACATGCCTATGAGTCAAAATTTCAGCCTGCGTTTGTCTTAAACCGTGAAGCACTGGGTGTAACCTAACAGAACCTGGCAGGTTGTCTGAATAGTTCTTTCACCACTTGACCCAAACTACAGTAAATCAGATGACATATTGTTCCAATTTTACATTAATACTCCTATTTTAATAAGGAAAGGAAGAGTGTGTTCTATCAAGATTTTCAAATACAAACAAAATCTAGTTTCAGATCCAAACTATTACAGAATTTAATATTGGAGTCACCAAATGTAGTTTGCTTGGTTTTATTTTTCTTTTTGAAACTTTGTATGTAAGTATTTTAGCATTTGCTGTGGACTGAACTGTGCCCCACCCCCCCGCCCAACTCCAAATTCGTATGTTGAAGCCTTAACCCCCAATATGATGGTAATTGGAGATGAGGCCTTTGGGAGATAATTAGGTGTAGATTAGGCCATGAAGACGGGGCCCTTCATGGACATAATGATGCGATTAATGCCCTTATAAGAAGTGGAGGAGACACCAGAGCTCTCCCTCTGCCATGTGGGGACACAGGGCACACAGGTGGTCATTGCACACCTGCAAGAGGGCCCCGGTCAGGAACCAAATCATCCAGCACTTTGATCTTGTGCTTTCCAACCTCCAGAACGGAGAGAAATAAATGCCAGTTGTTTAAGCCACGCAGTCTATGATATTTTGTTATCGCGGTCCAGGCAGATTAATACAGCACTTTACAAGTTTGCAATGTTCATTGAGTTGCATTTAAAGGAAAACTTGATACTAGAAACTCAATGTCTATAAGTAATAGCAGTAGAAGTAATAATGATGATGATGATGATGATGGTGGTGGATGGAATTTAATGAATTATCCCTTCTCTCTTGCTAAAATTCCTGGGGGAAAGTCAGTGAAGGTGGGTATGAAATTTTATCCTTCCTTCTAAATAAATATTGGTGCTATGTACAGTGAACCTATGAGCCATTCTCAGCTCTGCTATCTCTAAATAAGATGAATCAAAATATTTTGCACACTTATTTTTAGAAAGACATCATATATTACAAAAAGAAAAATATACATATTTCTTCTACTTTTTAAAATAGATCCAGTTCTAGAACTTTGATTAGCTTAGGTGACTGATCCAGTCACTCAGCTAGTTAGTGACAAGGCTTTCTCCTCCCAGCCCAAGGAAAGTTCTTTCTGTCTCAAGGCAGAAGCTTAACTCTAGCCTACGATATTTTTCCCCAAAATCTTTTGTCTATGCTCTAACTCCAGTAAGGCCCAATTAGAGCCAAAGAGGCAAAAAATAAATAAATAAGGCTTTTGAAGTCTTCTTTGCAAAAGCCAAAAAAGACTTGCTTTCTCCTAAAACATCTTCCCATGAGGCAATAACCATTGAACTACCTAGCTCAATGAGATGGATTGGGAATAAGAAAACGAAGGGGAAAGGGGATACTGGGGAAAGGTTGTGAATCTGATTCTGCCACACTATCTAAAGGATATTTTAAGGATGACCTATCTCTCAGCATCCCTCTCAATCTGTTTTTTTCCTTCTATACTTAACATGCTCTTCAACTTCTCCTAAAATAAGGAAGCCATCCTTCAATCCTGTCTCCACTTGGAACTGTAATTCCTGACTCTGTTTTTTGTTACTAAAACCTTGGGAATCATAAAGGATACGCATGAAGTGGTTACTAATTGTCAGGCTCCATTCTCAGGACTGTACGAGGTTGCTATTTAAGCCTGACAACAATCCTGGGAACTAGGATCTATTAATACGCTCCCTGTGTAGATAAGGTAACTGACGCTGAGGGGCCTAACTAACCTGTCAAAGTTCTCACATTGGAAAGTGTGTCGGACTTCAAAGCACAAGCTCTCAACCACTGCCTTTCCATTTGTGCGTGTTACACTCCTCACTGCAATTTCGCACCCTGTTGATTCTCATCCTTCCATCTCTAAACTCCTGTCCTCAGCCATTTACAAAGTTCCTCTCAATAGTAACCTGTCATCTTTCAATTATGCAAATTGAAAGGCATAAAGTGAATAGAAGGAATAAATACTTTAAATGTCAATTATTTCCAAATTGTATTCAAAGTCTTTTATGATAACGTATTTCCATGTGAAAAACTGGAAATAACCTATTGAATAATTGTCAGATAAACTTGGAGTATGCATTAGTTGAAATTTTATGTGCCATTAGTGATGCTTACATTAGAGTACTAATTAATATTAGCAGGAGGCAATAAAACCACCACAATGTAAAAACAAAAACTCATAAAAATCTATCCATAGAGAGAAACGCTGGAAAAATGTATCAAAATATAACAGCAATTGTCTTTGAGTACTAGAACCTTGGTGATATATTTCTATGTTCTCTCATTTTTAGTTTCTAAATTTTCCATAGTGAGCACATAATACTTCAATAACGGTAGGACAGACTATATTTGAAATGTAGTAGAAATAGTATATGTAAAAAGAGTTAAAATATTATGAAGTTTCAGTCAACAACCATCTGTGTGGTTCCAGCCAAATAATTTCTTTGGGTCTCAGTTTTCTCATCTGTAAAAGGAGTGGGAGGGACTAAATATTAATTCCAACTCCCATGTATCGTGTTGTAATTTTCATTTATGTTAACTGCTTTAATCTTCCCAAATAATCATGAGAAGTAGACAATATTAGACCACCTTTTGGGGGATGAAGAGCTGAGTTTCTAAGCACTTAAGAAACCAACAGTAGACGGTGGGGACCAAGAATCAAAACCATGGATTTCCAAAGGGGATGCCTAAAATCTCCATCACAAATATTTTATCTACTATGTTCATCTAATTCTGATTATTTACGTCTCCTTTCTTAATGTCGTCTTTCTGAGTATTATCCCCAAATTCTTTCCAAGCTTTTTAGGTCTTATTCAATTGACTCTTTTTCCATTTATTCCCATAATTACAGGATATCTTACCTATTTCTCTAGAAACCTTTCCTTGATCGGCCTAGTTGACTGAACTGTATCTCCTCACCATTTTTGACACACACACAATGAGGATGTTAAGACCTGGCATGTTTGTACCTCCTTTTACTTTATTAATGGTAAGAATCATATCTTCTGTTGATATTGTATTTTTCTCTTACACACACACACACACAGACACTCCTCATCAGTTGTAGTTCAATAGAAGGCTCAGCGCATTATAACTTGGGTCTTGCAGATTATGTCAATTTGGGGGATAAAAACTGGAACATACTGTTCTGGAAGTCCCCAGAAAGTGGTGCGTGTGTTTTGCAGATTCTCAGCTCCCATATGGCAGGCATCATTTTCCTCCTTTCCTGCTCCAAATGAGGCAAAGAGGCAGCTCTTCAGCCTACAGATTCTAAGTGGAAGTTAAGACACTGATCTCCAGGAAACGCCCCACCAATCCTGCTGACCAGGCACAGAATATGCTCATGCAGAGGTTTACTTGTCACTTTCTCAGCCAGAGCCAGCAATTGTCAACCCTAAGGACACTGCCTTCTCTCTCTTGGCTCTGAAACCTGCAGAACTGATGCTACCAATATTATATTCTTTTGGTCTTCTATAGAGAGCTTAGTTTTTATTAAAGTAGTTTTTCTATTGTACCCCTTCATGAGTCCTCAGGGATTGGAATGGAGGAAAATCTGAGTGATCTGATGCTGAACATCTCATCTGTCCCGTGCAACACTGGACCACACTCCTCTGGCTGACCTAGTCCATCTGACACTCACTCACCTTCTGGCAAGTTATAGGAGATGTCTTATCTCTTCATAATCATTTTCATTTATTCGACACATGTTTACTGAAAGTTCGTTATCTGCCAGGCAGTGACTGAGGTTTTGGTCACAAATCAAGAACAAGACAAAGCCCCTTCCCCTTTGGAGTTTGTATTTTAAGAGGAGCACAGACATTAAGTAAGGACATATGTATATTGTGATGACAACTGCTATAAAGAAAAATAAATCAGAGCAAGGGACTAAATAGTGATGTGTCCGTATGTACGTGCGTGTGTGTGTGTGTATTTGCGTGTGTGCATGCTTGAGTGTGCACTTTTAGATCATCGGGAAGAAAGTCCTCAAGAGAATGATATCAGAATGACAGCATGGGGAAAGCATGGGGTTTCACAAGGGAGCTATAAAACAAATACAAACCCATGGAGGCAGGCCTATCCAGGTCTTTCTGCAACTCAGGATGGACACACCTTAGGCACAGGTTGAGTCTCCCGCTCTACATTGTTTACTGGTTTATAAAGAAATGGAGTCGGCTATCTCAAGAAAAGGTTGAAGTGTCAAATTCCAACATTTAAAAATTAAACTATATGTCTAAACAATAATTCTCTTCATACAGTGAGCCCCAGGGACATAGCTGTTGGAAAGACTCATTTGTCCTCAGAAACTATAAAACTGGGTTGTAAGCAAGATTTAAATGAAGTAGTGGGTATGATTACTCATAAAACAAACAAACAAAAAACAAAAAGCTATCCATTGTGATACAAAAAATCAGGAATTATTATGTAAAGGAGTGGACTCTATTTTGAAGTGTATTATTAATATTTATAAAACGTCTATTGATATTTATAACTCTGCTTACCTGATTAATAGATTTTGACAACCCAACATTCTATATAGTTCCTTTTTGGCCTAATGGAACCAGCCATACATTTACTCATGGGTAGAGGTACAGACTTACATCCTGTTAGCAAGATCTTTTTGAGCCCCCGACACACCCAGAATGCTACGTCCATATTGGATGTTGTGCAGAGATAATAAATGTGTCCTAGCTCTTAGGTAGCTTATAAATTAGTTTTGGGCAAAAGAGAATCATTTTACCACCAATGACAAGAATAGCAAAGAACAGTAAACAGCATCTCCCTCCTTACACACCAATGATGTCGAGCTAAGTTGTAGATCATGATTAATGAGAAATGAGAGGTACATGTCATACATAACAGAGAGGATCTGATTCCACAGAGAAGCAAATCAAGTTAGCAGGGTCCATCATGAGAGGTGACTAGGTGAAACTGGAGGGAGTTGCGAATTCTAAGGACTACAGGTTATAATCACAGAGCAGAATTACAGAGTTCAAAGCTTTGGTTTAACCTAGGTTAGAGCGATACACAAAAGATGTGTGCATTTTTAGGAGTGGCTCCAATGAAGGAGGAATGAAAATCTTAAGGAAGAAACTTCTCCATATTTAGTACTTAACTGGAACTTCTTGTTAATTATGTAAAGCAGAAAAGCAATTACTCCCATCCTCTATTTTACAAATGATCATAGTGAGGCTCTGAGAGATTAAGTGACTTGAGCCCTGGGAGGCAGTTACTGAATTACAGGGCAGGACTAACCCAGGTTACATTACCTGTTGACACAGGCTCATTCCATTATCCCAGGGGCCTCTTGATTTAAAAATCACGTGTCAGCCTTGCACAATAATCCGCAGCTATAAACCAATGGCAATTTTTGGAGAAGACATATTGCATATCTATATGACATGATGAAATAAGTCACGTATTTAGAGAATCTTCAATCTTCTTCCTTTTAATCCTTTTAAGTAGCACCTGGCCATCTGCACTTCAAAAATTGTTTCAGTGCACCCAAGAATCTGTTCCAAAGTTACCGTATTTTTTGAAAACAGATCATTATTGGTTATTACCAGATATAAGGGAATTTTGTCTTAAAATTCCAAAATTATTAACATCTTTCTTGTAAAACAGCCAATACACTTCGACAAGATCTATAAAAAATGAGAATGATGTAATTAATAAGGTAGTATATTTCTGAATCTCTAAGTTTCTGTTTTAAGCACATTAAATAGCCAAAAATCTTAGCAGTAAATAAAAACACACTAATCCGCTATATATTAGCACAAACTCAAGCTAGAAAGGTTTCACTTGTTTTTAATTCAAGAAAACAAAATCAAGGAGGATAAAACCTCTGTCTTTCCATTAACACATCCAGACTCACTTTCTGTAATTGTGCTCTGGTTCTGTTATTTATACCCTCACAATAGACTTGACCACATAGTACGTTTAACGTTCGCGCTTGATTTAATCATTCTAACATATATTGCTGTAAACTAGTATGAATGGCAACACTGCATCTCATTGATTGTTCTTTTGTCATCCCCTGGAACATAATAAAACCCAGGAAATGTTTGAAATGCAAGCTGAGGATCCCATGCAGTTCCTCTATCAAAAATAGTATAAGTTGTTTACGCTGTGAAACAATCTCAAGTCTTGAGTCAAGGTTTCAGGGAAAAAGTGCACACAGGTTAAGAGACTGAGACTTAATCAGACAAAAGATCAGGGCAGAGTGAAAGCAACTATTGATGATGATCATATAATAACAACAGCAACCAGAAGAATCCTAACAGTAACAATCGTAACAGCTAACTTTTAGAAGCCAGGTATGTTCCAGGCTCTGGGCTAGGCATATTACATCAACTATCTCATTTAAATCTCACAGAGACTCCATGAAGTAATAATAAAATGAATTAATATTGTTTTTTAAACTAATTATTAAATAATTAATATTTATAATTACAATAATTTATAATGATAAAACCTTAAGGATTATCTCATTAATCTTCATAAAACCTTCCGAGGTGCTGTGGGGAAATAGGCCTTCTTAAGTGCTGGAAGGTGGGAGCAGAGATATTACCAGGATCACCTGGAGAACCCAGTTAAACATGCCTGTAAATGGGAACACGTTTATCCTGGGTAGGCACTTCTGGAACGGTGATGCAAGCACTGAATATAAAAAAATAGCAATATCTCAAGAATTAGGATTTCGAGATCTGGTGAGACCTTACTCTTTGCAGATGGTGTCAACAGCAGCTGTGTGCCCTTGTTAGTGATGTTGAAGGGAACAGGATATAATGCTGAGATACGTTGCATCCACTCTCATACTGTGTGGGCATTTTGCTTCAGAGTTTTGTGTGTGTGTCCTTGGCCAGTTAAATGAGGAACTTACTCTAACTGTGTCTGTGTGTAGTGTATCAGTGGGTGTGATTATATGTTCTCTGTATTCCAGTCAGTACTCCTTCTGAGTGGATAAAGTACTCGTCAAAGAACCAGTACTCTCCCGAGCTCCCTAGCTATGTGGCTAATGATGTTATTGACCATGTCTTTTATTTTGCCTACAAAAGATCATTTCATCTTACAAAATTTTTCCTGTATTTATACTTCCCTCTCACTCTTAAAATATATGGCCAATTAAACACGTTTTTTTCCTAGTCATTTACATTCTTTTTTTCTTCACAGGTAAGGCTTTATCCTTAAATCTGTGTAAAATGTTATTCTTTTCAATAATTTCACATCCTACTCTCACATTTGGTCATAACCATTATTTACATAGATTACTGGCAATATTTAATTCTGCTTTTGTTCAATAGACCTGCTAACTGTGTTTTGGTGAAAGCTCAGATGAGATCAGCAAGTTGAGAGCTACTTTAAGAAAAGTAGGTTTATGCTCACTCATAAGTAGAAGATAAAAACGACAAAAAAAGAAAAAAACACATAGCATTGGAGATTGGACTGGTGGTTACCACTGGGGAAGGGGGGAGGGGGGAGGGCAAAAGGGGTGATTAGGGTCACATGTGAGGGGATGCACTATAATTAGTGTTTGGGTGTTGAACATGATGTAATGTATCCAGAATTTGAAATATGATGTACATCCGAAAAAAATAAAAATTAAAAAAAAAAAAGAAAAAGAAAAGTAGATTTAATGACCTTGCTCCAATCTACCCCTTGAAGCTGGAAGACCTTCTGCCCCTAGTCAGAAACTGATGTGTAGTGGGCACCCAGGAAATGACTTTCAGGTTAAATAGAGAAACTCTGTAGGTCAGTAAGTTGATAGCTTTTAATCCTTGTTTTTGTTCCTGGAGATGAGGAATTGAAGAGTGTGTGTGGGGGGGGTGGGTTTTATAGTTTATACGTTTAAAGATCCCATAGGGTGAGTGATCCCTCAAGTAATAGGGTAGGATGGGGTGATAGGAGAGAAAAAATATTTCAGGTAGTGCTGATTTAGACAATTATTTTTATGTTCTTGACCAAAGCTAAGATAAACTTCAAAATTTTTTCCAATGTAGCAGTGAAGAGAAGAAAGATAGTTTTATAAAATTAGCCACATGCATATTTTTCAAAACTCCAGAAGAGAGACAGTTTACAGAGATGTGTGCAAAATGAAATAGGAATGATTAGAGCTTTATAAACCTAGTTTTGGAGGACTTTTAATTTCAGGTAACCCCATAGATTCTGAATGTGTGCTGGATTTAATATATATCAGTCCTGTGTCTGAGAGACCCACGCGACTATACATCGGAAGGCGGACGGACTTCCCTCTGGGAGGAGGTGGAGATAGGTGAAAACTCTCCGACCCCGACCGAACAGCCTAGTACCTGCAAGTGGCTTTCTTCCAACGGACGCCCCCAGAAGATCAACACACACCTAGGCCAGGAGCAAGCACACACCAGAGGAGCGACGGTGGAAACAGGTGACCAGAACCCTACCTAAACCCCTTGCAATTACTCCTAATTGCAGAGGGAAACTCTAGAGTTACACACTTGAGCCTGCGGGGAGAGTCTTGCCCCGCCATTGGCAGGGAGACCCCGCCTGGTGTCCACGGCGCCCGGAGGGTCCCAGAGAGAATCACAGAGGGCGTGGTGGCCCCCCGGCTGCCACTGCCTGCACGGCCAGGCAAGGGATTGCCGGAGATCTTGGAGAGGACTGGGGCTGGGTGAAGCTCCAGAGGCCGGCTCCGCGCCCCGGAGGGGAAGCTCCAGAGTTCCGCCTGGGCAGCAGACAAAACTCTCTGTCTGCCATTAGTGGAGGGGCCATTCCCAGCATTCACAACTCTGGGAAAGTCCCGGAGAGAATCCCAGAGAGCGAGGCGATCCCCAGCTGCCTTTGCCCGCCCGGCCGGGCAAGGGATTGCCAGAGATCTCGGAGAGGACTGGGGCTGGGTGGAGCTCCAGAGGCCGGCTCCATGCCCTGGAGAGGAAGCTCCAGAGTTCCACCCGGGCAGCAGACAAAACTCTCTGTCTGCCATTAGTGGAGGGGCCACGCCCAGCATCCACAACACCGGGAGGGTCCTGGAGAGGAGAATATCAGGCAGGGCAGCAGCTGACCAGCTACCACTGAAATCAGGATCCCAGGCTATCCCCCAGTCAGGGCAAAGGGCTCCCCGAGTTCCTGGGGAACAGGACTGGGGCTGGGTGGAGTTCCAGCGACCCAGCTCCGTAGCCTAGTGGGAAACCCTACAGGCTCACAGCAGCCTCAGCGAAAGCCTCTGCACAGCACTAGTAGAGAGCATCCATCCAGCAGCCACAAGGCTGGAAGACCCCAGGACAAAAGTAGCATAGCTAGATGAGCTAACCACAGACTGTAGAAGATGCCAATAGCTCTGCTGTGACCCATAGTGGACAAGTGAGATTTTGTGGGTGCCAACAGTGATGGAGCGGCAAATATAAGTGATCCTACCCCTGGCCGCTGGAAAAGCCCATAACACCATTGCAGACCCCAAGGAGGGAGCACGTCTAGGTGGGCTGCAACAGTAGGCACCAGCAGCCTGAAGCCCCCCCGTGATGGCCCCCACGGCAGAAGAGGGAATCCAAAGGACCACTGTGACTACGAGGAGGGGCCCAGGCCCAGTTAGCAACTGAGGATAGGGTTCCTGGTTGGTGCAGTATAAACAGCTGCTCCCCCACCACACCAGCAGAAACAAGTGGAAGGAGCAATTAATCTCTATCTCTATGTGGAGGCACAAATCTACAACATCAAGCAATATGAAAAAATACATTAAATCTCCAGAACAGAAGGAAAACAACAAATACACAGACAACAATCCCAAAGAAAATGAAATATATAACCTAAATGACGATGACTTCAAAACAGCCATCATTAAAATACTCAGTGAGTTAAGAGAGAATTCAGATAGACAACTCAACGAGTTCAGGAGCTATGTCACGAAAGAGTTGGATACGATAAAGAAGAACCAAAGAGAAATACTTGAAATGAAGAACACAATAGAGGAGATTAAGAAAAATCTAGATGCACTGAATAGTAGGGCTGATAATATGGAGGAAAGAATTAGCAATTTGGAAGATGGGAATATGGAAATGCTGCAGGCAGAGGAGGAGAGAGAAGTAAGACTAAAAAGAAATGAAGAAACTCTCCAAGAATTATCAGACACAATTAGGAGATGCAACGTAAGGAGTATAGGTATACTAGAGGGAGTAGAGAAGGAGAAAGGGGCAGAAAGCCTATTCAAAGAAATAATGGCTGAGAACTTCCCAAATCTGGTGAGAGAGATGGATCTTCAGGTGACAGAAGCCAATAGATCTCCAAACTTTATCAATGCAAGAAGACCAACCCCACGGCGTATAGTAGTGAAGCTAGCAAAAGTCAACGACAAGGAGAAAATACTAAGGACAGCCAGACAAAAGAATGTAACCTACAAAGGAACCCCCATCAGGCTATGAGCAGATTTCTCAGCAGAAACTTTACAGGCTAGAAGAGAGTGGAATGATATATTCAAAAATCTGAACGACAAAAACCTACAGCTGAGAATTCTCTACCCAGCGAAAATATCCTTCAAATATGATGGAGAAATAAAAACTTTCCCAGATAAACAAAAATTAAGGGAGTTCATTGCTACAAAACCTCCTCTTCAGGAAATCCTCAGGAAAACCCTCATTCCTGAAAAATCGAAAAAAAGGAAAGGGGCTACAAAACCAAGAGCAGAGGAGATAAGTAGAAGGACAACAACAGAGAGTAGCAGCTCTTCATCAGAACAGATTAAACCATGGGACGAGAAACAAAGGAAATTGAAGAAAACCGGAAAACAAGACATAAAATGGTAGTGGTAGGCCCCCACATCTCAATAATCACTCTAAATGTAAATGGATTGAACTCCCCAGTCAAAAGACACAGAGTGGCAGGATGGATCAAAGAACAAGACCCAAAAATATGCTGCCTCCAGGAAACACACCTCAGCCCCAAAGACAAACACAGACTCAGAGTGAAGGGATGGAGAACAATACTCCAAGCTAATAATGAACAAAAGAATTCAGGTGTCGCTATACTAATATCAGACAAGGTAGACTTCAAAGCAAAACAGATAAAGAAAGACAAAGAGGGACAATACATAATGATAAAAGGGACTCTCCACCAAGAAGACATAACACTTATAAATATATACGCACCCAACACAGGAGCACCAAAATTTGTAAAGCAACTCTTAATAGAACTAAAAGAAGACATCAACAACAATACAATAATAGTAGGGGACCTCAACACACCATTAACACCAATGGACAGAACATCCAGACAGAAAATCAACAAGGAAATAATAGAATTAAATGAAAAATTAGACCAGATGGACTTAATAGATATATATAGAACACTTCATCCAAAAACAGCAGGTTACACATTCTTCTCAAGTGCACATGGAACATTCTCAAGGATTGACCATATTTTGGGAACCAAAGCAAACATCAATAAATACAAGAGAGTTGAAATAATATCAAGCATCTTTTCTGATCATAATGCTATGAAACTAGAAATCAACAAGAAAAAAGCAGAGAAAGGTGCAAAAATGTGGAGACTAAACAACACGCTTCTGAACAAACAATGGATTATTGAAGAAATTAAAGAAGAAATCAAATATTATCTGGAGACAAATGAAAGTGAGAACACGACATACCAAATCATTTGGGATGCAGCAAAAGCAGTCCTAAGAGGGAAATTCATTGCAATACAGGCTCACCTCACTAAACAAGAAAAAGCTCACATAAGCAAGCTCAAACGACACCTAACAGAACTAGAAAAAGAAGAACAAACAAAGCCCAGAGTCAGTAGAAGGAGGGAAATAATAAAAATAAGAGCAGAAATAAACAATATTGAAACAAAAAAGACAGTAGAAAGGATCAATGAAACAAAGAGTTGGTTCTTCGAAAAAATTAACAAAATCAACAAACCTTTAGCCAGACTCACCAAGAAAAGAAGAGAGAAATCTCAAATAAATAAAATTAGGAATGAGAGAGGAGAAATCACAACAGATACCAATGAAATACAAGGGATCATAAGAGAATACTGTGAAAAACTATATGCCAACAAATTGAACAACCTGGAAGAAATGGACAACTTCCTAGACTCCTACAACCTCCCCAAACTGAATCAGGAAGAAATGGAGAATCTGAATAGGCCAATCACAAATAAGGAAATAGAAACGGTAATCAAAAACCTTCCCAAAAATAAGAGTCCAGGACCAGACGGCTTCTCTGGAGAATTCTACCAAACATTCAAAGAAGACTTAATACCTATTCTTCTCAAACTATTCCAGAAAATTGAGGAAGATGGAGTACTCCCTAACACATTCTATGAAGCCAACATCACTCTGATCCCCAAACCTGACAAGGACAACACAAAGAAGGAGAACTACAGGCCGATATCACTGATGAACACAGATGCAAAAATCCTCAACAAAATTCTGGCAAACCGAATACAGCAATACATCAAAAAGATTATACACCATGATCAAGTGGGATTTATACCAGGGACACAGGGATGGTTCAACATCCGCAAGTCAATCAATGTGATACACTACATCAACAAAATGAAAAACAAAAACCACATGATCATCTCAATAGATGCAGAGAAAGCATTCCACAAGATCCAACACCCATTTATGATAAAAACCCTCAATAAAATGGGTATAGAAGGAAAGTACCTCAACATAATAAAGGCCATATATGACAGACCCACAGCCAACATCATACTCAATGGACAAAAACTGAAAGCCATCCCTCTGAGGACAGGAACAAGTCAAGGGTGCCCACTTTCACCACTCCTATTCAACATAGTACTGGAGGTGTTGGCCAGAGCAATTCGGCAGGAAAAAGAAATAAAAGGAATCCAAATAGGTAATGAAGAAGTAAAACTCTCGCTGTTTGCAGATGACATGATCTTATATCCAGAAAACCCCAAAGAATCCATAGAAAAACTATGAGAAATAATCAACAACTACAGCAAAGTTGCAGGGTATAAAATCAACATACATAAATCAGTAGCATTTCTATACACTAACAATGAACTAACAGAAAAAGAACTCAATCCCACTCACAATTGCAACGAAAAGAATAAAATACCTTGGGATAAACTTAACCAAGGAAGTGAAGGATCTGTACAATGAAAACTACAAGACTTTCTTGAAAGAAATTGACGACGACATAAAGAGATGGAAAGACATTCCATGCACATGGATTGGAAGAATAAACATAGTTAAAATATCCATACTACCTAAAGCAATCTACAGATTCAATGCTATCCCAATCAGAATCCCAAGAACACTCTTCACAGAAATTGAACAAAGAATCCTAAAATTCATATGGGGCAACAAAAGACCGCGAATTGCTAAAGCAATCCTGAGCAAGAAAAACAAAGCCGGCAGAATCACAATCCCCGATTTCAAAACATCCTACAAAGCTACAGTGATCAAAACGGCATGGTACTGGTACAAAAACAGGTCCACAGATCAATGGAACAGAATTGAAAGCCCAGAGATAAAACCACACATCTATGGACAGCTAATCTTCGACAAAGGAGCAGAGGGCCTACAATGGAGAAAAGAAAGTCTCTTCAACAAATGGTGCTGGGAAAACTGGGCAGCCACATGCAAAAGATTGAAAATTGACCATTCTTTTTCACCACACACCAAAATAAACTCAAAATGGATCAAAGACCTAAAGATTAGGCCTGAAACAATAAGTCTTCTAGAAGAGAATATAGGCAGTACACTCTTTGACATCAGTTTCAAAAGAATCTTTTCGGATACTATAACTCCTCAGTTGAGGGAAACAATAGAAAGAATAAACAAATGGGACTTCATCAGACTAAACAGCTTCTTCAAGGCAAGGGAAAACAGGATTGAAACAAAAAAAACAGCTCACTAATTGGGAAAAAGTATTTACAAGCCACTTATCTGACAAAGGATTAATCTCCATAATATACAAAGAACTCACACGGCTTAACAACAAAAAAACAAACAACCCCATCAAAAAATGGGCAGAGGACATGAACAGACATTTCTCAAAAGAAGATATAAATATGGCCAATAGACACATGAAAAGATGTTCATCATCGCTAATCATCAGGGAAATGCAAATCAAAACTACACTAAGATATCACCTTACACCCGTTAGATTGGCAAAAACATCCAAAACCAAGAGCGACAAATGTTGGAGAGGTTGTGGAGAAAAAGGAACCCTCATACACTGTTGGTGGGAATGCAAACTGGTACAGCCACTGTGGAAAACAGTATGGAGATTTCTCAAAAAGTTAGAAATAGGAATACCCTATGACCCAGCCATCCCATTACTGGGTATCTATCCTAAGAACCTGAAATCAGAAATCCCAAGAGTCCCTTGCACCCCTATGTTCATCGCAGCATTATTTACAATAGCCAAGACGTGGAACCAACCTACATGCCCAGAAACTGATGATTGGATAAAGAAGATATGGTATATATACACAATGGACTACTACTCAGCCATAAAAAAAGACAAAATTGGCCCATTCGCATCAACGTGGATGGACCTCGAGGGTATTGTGTTAAGCGAAATAAGCCAGTCAGAGAAAGACGAACTCTATATGATTCCACTCATAGGTGGAAGTTAACATATTGACAAGGAGATCTGATCGGTGGTTACCAGGGAAAAGGGGGGGTGGGGGGAGGGCACAAAGGGGGAAGAGGTGTACCCACAACATGACTAACAAAAATGTACAACTGAAATCTCACAAGGTTGTAATCTATCATAACATTAATAAAATATATATATATATATCAGTCCTGGTAAAAGGAACTTATAATGGAATGACAAGTGTGGGATACTGAGAAACACAAGCACCAGAAATAAGTGAATTAATAGGCAGTCCAGAAACACAGCGATAGCTGGAGAAGGTCTGGTCAGAACTTGCTATGGACATTTCCGTGGTCTCAGTTAATTGTTTCACTTCCACCTTAGTGGAATATTGCTATGATTAAAAATAGGTCTCAACGTCAACTAAGCATTCACACATTCCATTCCACAGTAAAATTTCAATCCTCCTTAGCGAACGACTTTTGTGGTCTTTATGAAATCCCAGGTTCAACGAACCCCTGGAGATATGTTTAAAGTGAGGTGATTGAAGTCCAGTACTAAATAGAAAATCTCACTCAGCATTCCAATTCTTGAGCTGCATAAACCAGATACGCACCGTCTTTTACAAAATGGTGCCTGGACAAACCCCATAGGCTTTGGTCGTGTCACATATTTCCTCCACAAATATGGTTCAAAAAGCATGCATTTGGTTCAATCAATTCCTGTTACCATCAAAATGTTTGTTAGGCTTGAAATATAATACCAATTATTTCTGAGGTTAGTAATGAGGGCATTAAGACAAGATAGGAAACCTCAACCAATCAGTTAATGGAACCCTAGACATGACAATCACTCATTTGAGGATTTGTTCAAATAGCAATCTACAAGAATGATTTTGAATGTCAGAATGGACACTGATCACATGTCAGTGTGAAAACTAGGACAGGAGTGCAGATTATTCTCTCAGGATTTAGCAAAATGTGTGGTATTAGTTTTTATACAATAAATGCAGGATTTTAACAGTTTAGAAACGATCATAATACTCTTTGAGAGACATGGAAATGATATTCCATATCACTATGCTATCAAACAAACAATTTAATAGGCTAATTCTTTTATTATTATTATTATTATTAGCTTTATTAACCTATAATTTACATACAATAAAAGTCATCAATTTCAAGTGTACAGTTTGATGAGTTTTGATAAATATATAAAGTCCTGTAATCACCACCAAAACTATGCCATAGAACATCTTAGCCACACCAGAAAGTTCCCTTGTACCCTTTGCAGTGACTCTCTTCTCTTAACCCCTGGCTCTGTTAACCATTGATCTTTTTGTCACTATAGTTTTACTTGTTCTAGAATTTCATATAAATGAAATCATGCATTATATTTGCTTTTGTATCTGACTTCTTTCATTCAGAATAATGTTTTTGACATTCATCCAGATTATTATACATTGCAGTAGTTTAAGCTTTTTATTGCTGAGTAGTATTCCACTGTATGGGTGTACAACAATTTATTTTTCTCCTCAGGAATTGATGGACATTTGGATTATTTCCATTTTGGGGTTATAACAAATACAGCTAGTACAAACATTCATGTACAAGTCTTTGTGTGGAGATATGTTTGCTTTCTCTTAAGTGAGTGCCTAGGAACAGAATTCCTGGGGGATGTGTTAAATGTGTATTTAAAAAAAACGCCAACTTTTCTCCAATCGGCTGAAGTATTTTGCATATTCAACGGTCTCTGAGAGGTCCAATTACTCTACATCTTGAAAACACTTGGTATGGTCAAATTTTTAAATTTTAGTCATTCTAGTAGGGGTGTAGTAGTACCTAATTGTCTTATTAATTTTCATATTCCTAATGATATTGAGAATTTCTCATGTACTTATTTTTTCATGTACTTAACATTTATGTATATTCTTTGGTGAAGTGTCATTCAAATCTTTTGGCCATTTTGCTTGGGTTTTATGTTTTTCAATTATTGAGTTGTAAGGTCTCTAATATATTCTGAATATAAGTCCTTCGTTAGTACATATTTTGCAAATCTTTTCTCCCAGCCTGTGGCTTTCCTTTCATTTTTGTGAAAGGGTCTCTTGAAGGAGCAAATGTTTTTATTTATGATAAAGTTCAAGTCTTTTTCTTTTTTGGTTTGGGATTTTTCTGTCTTATCTAATAAATATTTACTTAACCTAAGATTACAATCATTTTACCTATGTTTTCATTTAGAAATTTTATAGCTTTAGCTCTTATACTTAGGTCCATGATCTATTTAGAGATAATTATGGTATATAGTGTGAGGTAAGGGCCAAGACTTTTTTTCTGCATAGGGGTATACAAATTTTTCAGTAACATTCGTTGAAAAGACAGTCCCGCACTTTCATTGACTTAAATTGACCATGTATGTGCGGGTCTCTTTGTGAACCCTCCATTCTGTCCCATTCATCTGTAAGTCTATCTTTTCAACAATACCACACTGTCTTAACTATTGTAACTTTATCATGTCTTCATTTATTTCAAAACTTGTTTTAGCTATTCTATGTCCTTTGAATTTTCATATAAATTTTAGAAGAAGTTTAAAATTTCTTCAGTAGAAAGTCTTCTGAAATTTTTCTTGGAGTAGAGTTGAATCTGTAGATCAGTTTGAGGAAAATACACCTCTTAACACTATTGATCTCCTGATCAATAAACACAGGATATCTCTAGATTTATTTAGGTCTTTTTAAACATTCAGCAATATTTTATTGTTTTCAGTTTATAAGTTTTGCAAGTTTTTGGTTAGACTTATCCATAAGTATTTTATATTTTTGGTATTGTTCTTAACAGTTTCAATTGTTTGTTGCTAATATATAAAAACACAGTTGATTTTTGTGCATTGATATTATGACTTGAGACATGATTACCTGATTAGTTTTAGTAGCCTTTTTTGTGGATTTCTTAGAATTTTCTACCTAGGTGATTACCTTGTCTATTAATAAAGCTAGGCTTATTTAAAATATATTTTGTCAAACGTTTGACAAATATATACTTGTCATTTATTGTAATTTATTGTAAGTATGATATGGTTCTTTTTTTCTATTAATATCATAAATTACATTGATTGATTTTCTAATCATAAACTAGCTTTGCATTTGGATAAACTCTACTTGGTAATCATGTAATAAGTTAAGGAGGAAGAAACTAATATTGCTTGTTTTAAGGATTACTGTGCCTTGTATGTGATTTGTGTTTAGTAAATATGCATTTTTAAATATAGTCCAAAAAAATGAATGCAAAGCAGGGAAGAAATTTTTAAAAGTTTAGACTTAGAGAAAATATAACTTTGTAGTCTTTCCTGAAATAGTACCTTGTTGTAGAATTGTGATATTTTGTGTTGTAAATTTCCTTGAATTCAGAACTAGATAATTCAGACCAGATGGCCAATGCAATCATGAAACAGAGAATCTTAGAATGACAAAGACAATTATTTTATTATTCATTATTTTATATCATTTGCATTCCATGTATAATAGCTACATAAGTTGTATGTATGGGCACAAATACGTCAGTTTCTCTCTCCCCTCTTTGTCATTCTTTTTCTCTCTTTCTGTGTCTCTCTCTCTTTCTTTTACACACACAAACACATATATACACATAGGCACTCACGTGGGCAAATAGGGAGTAACTTAATACATTGGTCATTTAACTGACGAACCCAACAATTTGCAATCCAGAGGCCAAAAGGACTCAGAGCAGCCAAACTGAACAATTTTTATCTGTGATTTTTCTCATTATCTATTTCCTCATGATCTTTCTCTCTCTGTATATATGGTATAATTACTTGGAGCAATTTTAGCTATGCGGTAATCTGTACATAGTAGATTAAACATGGCACTTTAGCATGAGAAAATGAAACAGTAATAGGTGTAGAGATGGGAGGATCTGAGAGCCAACAGCATGAGGAGAGAGATTACAAAAAGCAGACAAAAGAACGGAAAAGTGTAGCAGCTGGGGCTGCTCAGTGATTGCATACTATTGTGCATGATTCATGCCCCTGAGAATAATCGCAGAATTTTAGCACAGTCTAATAGCTTATGTTCAAGATGATGAAATGGAGTCATTAAGAATAAGTTAAGTCTGATCAGTATACTCGGTTTAACAAGGCATGGAAGTGTACAATCCATTTACAAAAACTGTCCATTAAAATAGTTGAAAATATTTTGGCACTTTTGGGAGTAAACTTTATTTCTTTTGGGAAATTCACTTGGACAATACTCTTCAAAGTCTCTGTTCAGTAACGCTGCTTAAATCAGGAATTTGATATATCTACAAGGAGTAACCATGTAACGGTGGCAAGGACAGGACACGGCCAACCTAAGGTGGCGCTCTTCCTACAGACTTCAAGATTAATAGCACCTCCCCTGGAATTGTGCGGTACTGCAGCCCTGTCCACAGGGGCTGGGATTTTAGGCTTCTGTTGTGTTCACTGTTGTATCCTCAGTGCTAGGACCGTGCGTGGCACGTAGTAGCCACTTCATAACATTTTTTTATTAACTATGAATGAATGCGTAAATTTAACTGAATTTATTAAGTAACTGAAGTAACCAAATTTAAACGGCAACATTTAGAAACAAAATATTTGAGTTCTCAGAAGAACTAACAAAATTTTATGGATGTCCTATTTAAATCAGAGCGGAACATTTGACTGAAAGGTAATAGAGAGGTGCTATAAAGGAAGGGAAAGGACTGGGAAAGTGTCAACTTCATGAACATTGTGGAGGAAGGCTTGGGTTTCCTCCAGGTCACCTTCCCTGCCAAGGTTCACCTTTTCTGTCCTGGATAAAAGTGGGGCCCAGAACGGCTTCTTGCGTTCCCAGATTGGATCATGCTGCATTGTATGGACAAGGCTTACCCTTCGTATTCTCTGTTCTTGAAATCTCAGTCTATTGTAAATGGATGCTGTGGTGGTGTTGGACTCTATCTGTTTAATATACTTTGTCAGTTCTAGTTTTGTACGATATAGAGAGAGCATTAAGCCAGATGATGATACTAATGATGACAAGGCATTGAATTTGGAATCTGAAGATTAAAATTTTACATCTGGCTGAACCATTTATGCTGAGATAAATGATATCATATTTGAAAAACAAAAAAAGACTTTCTATTTGCCTGTTATGTTTTGTTTGTCCATGAGGTTAAAAAATAGTTTAGAATTATTATATTATTATGGATAGCAATTAAGCAATTTAGAATCCAGTGTTTCCATAATTTATGGTGAATAAAATGCTACAAACCCTATTAAACATATTAAAAATTAGCCATTTTGAAACTTTAAGTTTATTAAATTTTTTAAAGGCACATTGGGATACCAGCCAAGCACAATAGTTCATACATAGTCATTAGATATGTGCATTGGCTTTGAAGATATGTTAAAGAGAATAGGGGAGGGGATTAAGAAAACAATTTTTTACAGTATCTTGGAATTCTTATCTATTATAAAGTCAAAAATAGTTTTGAAAATCCTGTAAAGGATATGCTATTTATAGGGCCCATAGTCAGCTTGTCAGATGTAATGGTTTTCTCATATTGGTCATTAATCTTTGTTTCAGTAATAATCGCAGACCACCATAAATTCTGAATACCCATGGAATTTCACGGTCTGAAATTATTCTGCAATTTAATGTCCAAGCATTAAAAACAGACGAAGAATTTGAGAATTTGTTTTCTTTTAATCAGTTGCAATGTAAAATGTTTATGAATCTCAATCTTGAAAAACTATTTTAATATGATGAAATATTTTGGAACGCTTTAAAAAGCCATAACAGAACTGAATTACATCTTTTATATTGGAATCAACAGAGGAACTTTTTAAAAGCCATATTTAGCTGCAAAGTTTTACAAGATTATATTTAAGGTGCAACTCAAAATCACCTTCCAGATGTCTCATTTATAGAATATGACTAGTTCATCCATGAATCACCAACATGTCATTCTGCTTCCGCACTGAAGTTTCATGCAAACTAAGGAAATACCAGAGCCTTCTGTTCTCTTGGGTCTTTTATTATAGGATCCACTCAGTCCGTTCTGCCTTTTGATAACGAAAGCCAGCATGAAAAGATAGACCACGATTCCAAAGGGGTCAACATCTTAGTAATTGGTCCTAATCACTCTGGAATATTGTATCCCAAGTTTAGACTTCTTTCCATCTTCCATATTTTGTTCATCAATCATGGTTTCTGTCATAACTTGGCATGAGTCTCTAGAATGCTGTGTATTGTTAAAACAATCCTACACTTCCTGAAATAGACACTCTATGTATTCTAGAGCGAAGAACTCTTTGAAGAAGTTCTTTCTTTTTTAATTACGTTGTCCATAAAAAAACATACTCAGCTTAATTATAATCATGTTAAATACTTATGACATATAATTCTTTAAAATTCGATGGATCAACTACTTTTATTGCATGTGATTGTTTCAATTAAATGATGAGGAAAATTTCATATTATCTGACAGAAAGTTGATGATATAATGGAAGTATTGTATCAAAAGCAGTTTAATTGGGAAATAATAGTATTTTCCATTTAGAACTTATGATAAACAACTGAAAAATTTTTATAACCTTCTAAGGATTCTTAATAGTTATTATTGATCAATTATTGATCTTTCCATGGCTTTAGAAATAAAATCGAAAGCCGTCAGCATTATCTGAAGTGATCTACCTATAGACTTGGGTAAGAAGAGCTCTCTTGCCCTGGATTCAAAACTTAAGTGCTGCTGGTATCATGAGTCACATTTACTAAGTTTATTAAAGAAGCAAATAGGTGCCTTTGTCAGTGACATGGTACAACCTGTAACCATAGATATCACACTCTTGACTAATACTTTTCAGGCCCCAAGGAAATACTTGTCTCCATCTCTTGTTCTCTGTCCTCAAAAGCAAGATGGTCACATCCTACTGCTCTGAACATTGAGAAGATCATGGATTTTGCCTCTGCTGGCAGCAGAGACAGACACAGCTCATACCTTAAGATGGCATATTTGCTGAGCTTGGAAAATACAACGTACTTTAAGTGTTTGTTAGCTTGACTTACAACTTTTAAATATTTAACCTCTATTTATGCCCTCACCTCAATCCTCATCTTTATATATCTGACTCCTTCCCTCTTGCTAATCTGTTCTCCTAGCACCTGTCCATATAGACACATACGTAATTTTGAAACACTTGCCATTTCCTAAAACATCCTTATGTCTCACTCGTTTCTCACTGGTTGTTTCCTTTCTCGGAGTGTCTCTTCCTTTCTTGTCTTCTGGATGAAATTTTTTCATCTTTAAGATTCTATTCAAGTGTTAACACCTCTTTGAAATTTTCTCCAGCACCCCACACTTCAACATAGACTGATCTAAAATGACACAATATGAAATGTTAAGTGCCCATATATATTTATATAAAAATATATAGGCATAGTACCTAGCACATCGTGAGAATTCAATATGTTCATTGTTATTAATTCTTCATGTTAAGCTGGATTATCATCTCCTCACTCTCACCTTTCCCTCCACCATACTAGATTGGCTGGTTCTATTGTGTGTCTCCATAGCATTTCGTGCTCCCATATTGGCCATTTTTAACAATCACACACTTGACTAATGTTTGTCTTTCTGTGTATATCTCATCCAATTCTTAATCCAGAATTAAACTGAATTAACGAATTGCTTTCCAGAGGGAAAGTAAGAGTTGAGATTTGGAGAGATATTTGAGGGTCTGGAATTTAGAAGTAGTTATAAAGACAATGGATAACATTAAGGAATTTTTTTTTCAATTTTGTTTACTTATTTATTTTTAATTGCAGTAACATCGGGTTATAACATTACATAGCCTTTGGATGTACATCATATTTCGAATTCCGTGTAGATTACATCATGTTCACCACCCAAAAACTAATTATAGTGCATCCCCTCACATGTGAGCCTAATCACCCCTTTTGCCCTCCCTCCCAGCCCCCCATGGTAACCACCAATCCAATCTCCGTTGCTATGTGTTTGTCGTTGTTTTTATCTTCTACTTATGAGTGAGATCATATGGCCTTTGATTTTCTCCCTCTGACTTATTTCACTCAGCATAATACCCTCAAGGTCCATCCATGTTGTCACAAATGGCCGGATTTCATCATTTCTTATGGCTGAGTAGTAAAATTTAAATAGTTATAAGGAATAAAAAATAAACATTCAGAATAGTAAAAGAAGGGACATCTAAGGTATTTACTTATATGTCCCCAAGGGGTTATTCATCTGAAACTGGTAGAGAATTGTCAAATTGAGTTTACCCCCTATTCTTTTACTTCAGTTCCAGTAGACATAATCAACTGCCTTACGTCAACGGCCAAGACATTTTTTTCAAAGTTAATGTGCCTTGTTTATATCTTCTTTAAGAAAAAAACTCTCAGTTAACTTGAGTTAATTATTTTTATCATCATCACCTGGCATATAATAGGGGCTTAGGAAATAGTGTCAAATATTTGCTTTAAGAACAATAATGTAGCAGTAAAAATATGCATAAATATTATCACTTCTGGGAAAAAAGTTTGATATAAAAGTTGTAATGGAAGTTTAGGAAACTATTCTTACCCTGATCAGTTCTCATGTGGATTTAGCAATGCTGTGGTTTTAGTTGACATCATATCTTAAAAGCAAATCACCTCTTGATACCACAGAGGTATGATGCATTTCTATAACAACATATTGATATGAAACTAGATAGCTGGTAACCAACACAATGCAGATTCTTCGGACTGGATAGCTGACCCATAGAGAAGATCTCATATGTTTTTGACGACATAATTTCTCTTTTTAAGAAATATTTTTTTGGGCTCCAGAAAAATGTTGGAATGAATTGAATGAAAGGAAAATTATAATTATTTAATTTCAGTAAGAGAATTCTTCTGTCTTTCATACTTCATTCTCCCAGTTTATAAAATATAAGAAATTTAACTTATTTTTGAACTTTTCCCCTTCCTTTAAATTTAGTTATAATTGACCAGCTATATAAAAAAATCAACAAATGAATTTCCACTTATAAAAATCACTTATTTTCTTACTCTAGGGATGGCAGAAATTAGCGGTAAAAACAGGAAATAAAGAAACATCTTAAGTAGAAATTACTTTAAGTAAAGCCTTCTAAGTCAGTTATTTTCAATAATCAGCCTTAATGAGGTGATAGGTCTATGAGTAATAGGACAAAAAACTGAAGGGCAGGTAAAATAATTGTATTACAAGAAACTTAATAGCTTTTTAAAACGTCTTTTCCTTGAGAACTCATTATCCTGAAGAAAATTACAAACTGTATTAGAAAGCACTTTAATCTGAGCTGAAAATTGTTTCAGAAACTCCCCATCAAGCACTAGGTGAGGTAAGCAAATTTAACTGCTTTAACCCTATAATTACATTTCCGCTATCTGTGCTTCCAAATTTCCGTGAGATATCACAGTGAAATCACCAGAAACATTGCTGCGCTGCTAATACATATAACATAACTCATGGGTGTGACACAACTAGTCTAAGAAAGGTTGATACACTAAACAGCAGAGGAATTAAATTTTTAAATCATGTTAAAGGATGTGGTAGAAAAAACATCTGGAAAAGAACAGGTTGATTGAAATAGGCCTGCATGGCTTCAGGAATGGAAGTCATATTAAACTAATCTCCAAAGAACTCTGAGAGTATTACTGCCAAAAAAGACAAAGGCAGTTCAGGGATGTAATGCATTTGGATTTTCAAGGATCACATGAAAATGCTGGAGCTTAAAGAGTCAGTCTAGCAATGTGTTATCTTTGATTTTTAACCTTTTCATTGTTTTCAAAGACGGCCATCTGGCTCGTTTTTAAAATTCATATGAATAGGCAGAAACACGATATTCATTTAGGAAATAATTATTGTGCCTACTGTGTGCCAGGCAGGTACAGAGATTAGAGAAACAAGAGATGTGTCTTCATCCTTGAGACTCCAGAGTCTGGGCTGAGAGCTCAGCAACTATCTGGCTGGGTTAGAGAGACACTAACCCAAACTGAGGTTTTGCATGTTCTGCTTCAGATGTTTAAATTTTAGATTTAAATTTTAAAATTAAAGATGAGGACAATCCTCATTCCTATTCAATGGTGACAAAATATATATGGAGGCATAGGGTTTTCTGCAGGAGCACTTGTAGAAATAGTAAAGAAATGAAAGAGAATCTTGAAGCAAAATATTTTTATGTACATTCTTTTAGTTATTTCTAGAGCAGCTTCAGCTATCTTAAAATAAAGTTAAACCCTACGGAATAGATGAATCATTTAATCAGATTGGTAACTGGAATTATGGCTTGAATCCAGCTACATGTTTTGTGTTTAATCATGGAACTGTGTAGCTAGAAAGAATTGCAGACAACTCCGGTTTAGAGATTCTTGAAGTGCGTTCTATAATACAAAAAGAAAAGTTTTTATGGTCAAATAATCTAGAAATCAAAGGATTAAATAAAGTTAAACAGTTTTTCCACTGCAAGAATTCTCTGAATTTATTCTACTGATGTGTATTGTATTCTCCACAAAAGACAGCACAGTTTATAGCATTTCCCAGTCTTGTTTGACCATATGTACATTTTTCAAAGAACACTTCTTGGGGAATATTTATTTGAAACTCTTTGGAAACTATTGCCTTAGCCGAACTTCCTTACTTTGCAAAGATAGAGTCAATGTTCAGCAGGTTAAGTGATTTACACAGTCAAAAGTTAGCTCTGGTGAGTCAAGGCTAAGTATGCAGCTTTTAGATTTTTAGTCTGGCATGCATTCTTCCAAACCGTGGTCTTCAACTTGCATACACATATCTCCAGGAGCACATAAAGATTTTTCAGATATATGTAGGCACAGACAGCTTTAAGAAAATCTAGTTCTACATCTGTTTCATAAAATTGATTTACCTGGGGCCAGCCAGTGGCATAGTGGTTAAGTCTGTGTACTCCACTTTTGTGGCCTGGGGTTCACGAGTTCGGATCCTGGGCGCAGACCTACACACCCCTCATCAAGCCATGCTGTGGTGGCATCCCACATACAAAAAAGAGGAAGATTGGCAACAGATGTTAGCTCAGGGCCAATCTTCCTCAGGCAGGAAAAAAAAATTGATTTGCCTAAGAACAAGTCTGGGTTGATCATGGGAGCAGGCTTGCCCTCTCATTTCCTACATCTTTCTATGACAGATCTTCTTCTTATTTGTCACATTGGAAGAAATGATTTACTTTTATGGAAAAGGAGTATGCTTTTAAGGAATTTAGTTGTCTGTCATTGGTTAATCACAGAATTAGAAATAGGAATATTAAACTAAAAGCTTGTTACTTCAGCTTACACAACATCGGTCTCATTAATGAAATAGTTATCAATACCCACAGAACATTAACATATTTAAATTTTGATAGCGTTAGCCACTAATGTGGCATTGATTGTTAATTAGCAATGAAGTAACCTTTATACGTCATTATATTGTAAATTAAATACCTATCAGCTTTTGTGCACGTATACACCACCTTTCTTCCTATTATTTTAGATGACCTGTCTGTGTGCTTTTCTAAGGCCAATCTTGCCTGACACCTACTGAATCCCTCCCTCTCTCACCTACTATAGAACATCACTTGGGCCTTTCTCGTCTTGTCTCCTGCATCTGTACCTTTTCCCACTTGATTGGATTTCTCACCAGCATACACACATACCATTTTTCTCTCACATTAAATATAATCTTCTCTTGATTTCACTTGCTTCTCCAGCTATTTCTCCATTTTCTGTTCCCCTTTATAGCAAAGATTTTCAAGAGTTACCTATACTCATTATCTCCTTTTTCGCTCTTTAAATTCTGTCAACATCTAGTTCTCATGAATCTTTCATCTCCATCACTTCAAAGCTACTCTTGTCAAGGTCACCAAAGTCTTCCACATTAATAAATCTAATGGTTAATTCTCAGCCCTTATCTTACTTGGGGCGTTTGATATGGCTGCTCACTTCCTTCTCTTTGAATACTTTCTTCACTGGGCTTCCAGAACCCACATTCTCCTGGTTTTCTTTGTATTTCCCTTGCTGCTCCTTCTCAGTGTCTTTTGCTCCTCACATTCCCAAACTTTGATATTAGAGTATGCAGGGCTTCCCGGTTTCTATTCTCATCTGTAGACACTCCTCTTGTGATCTCCTCCTGCCTTATGGCTTTAAATGCTATCTATGTGCTCATAACTTTCTAACTTCCATATTGCCATCCAGGTTCCTCCCCTTAGTCTCTGGACCTACCTACTGGAATACCTACTTAATATCTCCACTTAGGTGCCTACAGGCATCTCAGACTTAAAATTTCCAAACGCTGCATTTCCAGTCTTCCTCTCCAATGGTTTTCCTTGCAGTCTTTTCTATTTCCATTAATGATAATTCAATCTTCCCACTTTTTCCTTCTTAACTGTTCACTTTCTCACACCTCATGCCCAATGCCATTGAGAAATCTTTGAAGTTCAATTTCAAAATGTCTCCAAAATATGACCATTTCTTACAACCTCTACTGCTACCATTCTGGTTCAAGAAACTATTATCTCTTGCTTGGACTTTTGCATCTATCTTTGTAGTCCAACCCCCATCCTACTTTCCCATCTGCATCGAAAGTCACAGCAGCCAGAGATATCCTATTAAAATGTCTGCTCAGTGTTCTAATCATTATTCATCTTACCAATAGAAAAACCCAAAGAGTTTACAACAGCCTACAAAACCCTACGTGATTGGGTTCTCACTAACTCTGCACTATTAACCTCCAATTCCATTAATCTCCTCCAGTCAGCCCACAAACACCTTTGCTGTTTTTTTATACACATCAGGGTGCTCTCAGTGGAGGACATTTGCTCTTGCTGTTCCCTCAGTCTGTAACACTTTTCCTCAACAAACTCATGGCTCATCCCCTCACCTCCTTCATGTCTGTTCAAATTTCATCTCTTTGGAGAGACCGTCCCTGATCTCTGTATTTAAAATTACAACACTCCTCAGAACTTCCTCACAATCTTTGGTGATTTAGTTTTCTTCATGTCACATATCACCTTTTAATGTAATTTACTTATTTATTATGCTTATTATCTGTCTCCACACACTAGAATATAAGCTCCATGAGGACAGGTTTTCTTGTATGTTTTATTTGCTAAGGTATTCCAAATGGGAAAATAATACATGCGTGAGAAAGACACAAAATATACATACCAACTTTAGGATAGTGAGCACATTTGGGAAAGAATCATATGGAATAAAACTGAGTGAAGATGACCAGATGGCTTTAGTTTTCTCATTTATACCATATTATTTATTTTTTTTAATAATAAAGGACCCAATTATCATTAAGAGTTTATTTTTGTTATATATTATTGTTGGGTACAAGGGTTTTAGTTGTATTTTTCCTCTGAACTTTCTGAACATTTAAAATATTTTAAAACGTTATAAAAACAGTTTAGGGAGCTGGCCCAGTGGCACAGTGGTTCAGTTTGCGAGCTCTGCTTCAGTGGCTTTGAGTTTGCCTGTTCAGATCCTGGGTGTGGACCTACTCATCAAGCCATGCTGTGGCAGCGTGCCACATAGATGAGCTAGAAGGACACACAACTAGGATATACAACTATGTACTGGGGTTTTGGGGAGAAAAATAAAACAGTTTACTGAGAAAGAAAGAGGGTGGCATATGGGGCTACTGTGGTTCTGAATGGCTGGAACAAAGATCGGGGAGAAGGACCGATGGTAGAAGGAGAGAAGGAGAGACAGACAGTGGCCAAGCATAGGGTAGTCATGGGTAAGTTAGGCTATTTTATAAAAGGATATTTAGGACATGTGTCATAGAGCAGTGTTTCTCAAACTTCAATATGCATAGATGCATAGTAATCACCAAATGATTTGACCAACTGTAAATTCCAATTCAGTTGGTCTGAGAGGAGCTGAGATTCTGTCCCGTAAGACTCTCCCAGGTAGTGCTGTATTCTCCTGGTGCTAGAGCGTCACGAACAAGTCCTATAGTGCAGAAGCTCGAACTTGTCCTCACACTAGAATCCTCAGGAGAGTTATAGGAAATACCGATGTCTGGGTTCAAACCCCAAAGACTCTGATTTAATTGGCATTAGGTGTGGTCTGGCCACCACCTAATATTTTAAAAAGTGGTTTTAATGTGCAGCTTTAAAGTGCTGTGGCGGGTCCAGGCCAGGTGCCTTCCTGGTAAATTGCCTCTTCTGAGGACCCCTTCTCAATGCATGCTTCCTATAGTCTCTTTCTGAGGGGTTTTGAAGCAGAGGCCACCGGGTTGTACAAATTGACGCTGCTGCTCAAGCCAGGCCATGTGCCAGGGATTAGGACCCCAAACCAGACACAGGCTGGACACCTGACAGGCATTCTCTTTACTGACTGAGGCCTGGGCAGTCAACTGCTTCAAGAACCTGAATGACCATTACATGCAAAGTAAAAGTAGGGACAACATAGGCCTACTTCTGAGAGGGGTGCTGTCAGAGATGCTGCAGACTTGCCAGAACTACTGCCAGACTGTCAAATCGATTATTTAATCATTTGATTGATTTATTATTTTCAAAATTTATCGATGGTGGGATATGTGCAAGATGTATAATTCAAATTTGGAGAAGACAGACTTTTTCCGGCCCTGGTAGAGCTTGTCATCAGTTACCACAAAGAGTAAACAACTTATCACATGATTGTGAACTTATTTTTAAGGTGGTGATGGTTACATGCATGGTCTGGTACTGAAAGGACGAGTACTAGGGGTCTGAGGGAAAGGCTTGTTTGAAGGAGTGATAGATAAGCTGAGACCTGAAGGATGAGTAGTAATCAGCTGGGAGAATGGAGTAGGAGGCAGAGGAAAAGCTGCTGTTGAGTACTGACTGTTCTATCACTCAGGGGAATTTTCAGCTGTTTAAACAATTTCCTTTATCTTTTTTCCTGAAGTATTTTTACTTAAAGCCTTTAGTGACTATATTATCCTGAATGTCTCCCTGGCTTTGTTGTGTGTTTTGTTTTCAATCTGAAAAAGCCAATGCATATCCGCTAATGGTTTCAGGAAAGACAAAATGAGGAGAAGCAACAGGAAACATGAAACGGCGGGGGGCGGGGGGGGGGGGCGGGGGGCGGAGTCTGAGCTGTGCTTCCTTCTGGCGGCAGTGTGTGGATAACTATTCAGAAAGGAGTTGGAGTAGAAGGAAGGACGGGAAGGGTGTGGGAAGAGGCTAGAGGTTGTGAGGCCATCTTGAAGACAGGTGCATTAGATCCAGTGAAAAATGATGGCACCTCATCCCAGGGGATTTGAGAAGGGCCTGCAGAGACTGAAGAGAAGCAGCCAGTTTGGAGACGTGTCATTACAGGACTTTAAGACTGATTGGAACATTTGATGGAGGAGAGGAAGACCCCAAGGATGACTCCAAGGAGCCAGACTCCTTGGCTCATTTGCAGGCTTCTGCCCTGTGTTTCATGAGTTTATAAGCTCACGATCACAGTTTAATACTCCAATTACCAAATTTCTGTTATTGTCTGATGACTTTCAACATCTAATAATTTTAGGTCTTTGATGGCTTAAGTATCTTCAAATACTTATTAGCGGTAGGAGAAAATGAAGGAAATCAAATTATTTCAAACAGTTTTTAAATTTGCTGTCCTCTTATGAGAAATGGAATACTATATAAATGGAAGTATGTTGCTCAGCATTCCTTTTGAATTCCTTTTGCTCTGCATGCCTTAGAGCACTATGCCCTGAGTCACTGGGTCGTGGCAGAACTGATTATGAGATACAGTTCACGCCAGGGTTGGGAGTGGGGTGGACATGCCAAACAGATGAAAAAATAATACCTACCCTGAGAAACATTCAATCAAGATGAGAATTTGGAGCATAAATGGCCAAAAATATTGACAAAATAGCCTGTCAATCTCATGGAATTTTTCTTTACTTTGATTAATCATTTTGCTCAGATATACTTGTGAAGTATAAAATAGACACTTACCTAGATATCTTTTCCTGTGAGACAGTGACCCACTTAGAAATGAAGATCTACACATAATCTTTTAAAGGTTGGCAGTTTTCAACTCCTAGTCCAAACAATTTCCACTCTCAAATTGATTTTGATCTTTAACTCACTTCTAAACAACGTAAGTATTAGAGGAGGAATGGGGAAGAGGGACATCATTATATTCCATAATGTTTTTGTTGGAATTAAATACGGATTTTTTTAGGTGTACTTTACAAAATATCTTGATATGCGATGGGAAGAGGTGATTAAGCAATTATTGGAAATACTGCAGGTCTGACACAAATGCATTAACGCTATTATGAATATCGTGATTACATTATATGAATATGTTATAATGCTATTACATATGTCCTAACATGAAATAAAAATCCGAAGCTAATTCAGATTTTAGCTTTATTCGTGACAGCATTTTCCTTAACCAAAGATTAGAAAATTTGATAGAAAACATTTTTTTCTTCTTTATTTTTTCTGAGGAAGATTCAACCAGAGCTAACATCTGTTGCCAATCTTCCTCTTTTTTTTGATTTAGGAAGATTTGTCCTGGGCTAACATCTGTGCCAATCCTTCTCTATTTTTTATATGTGGGTTGCTGCCACAGCTTGGCTGCTGAGTGGCGTAGGTCGGTGCCCGGGATCTGAACCCATGAACCAGAGTTGCCAAAGTGGACTGCACTGAGCTAAACCACTAGGCCATGGGTCTGGCCCCAGAAAACATTTTTTAATCTAAATGAAAAGAGGAAGAAAGTAAAATAAATTCTATGGAGGGACGTGCGTTTGCACTTAAAGAGTTTAACAAGTTTGATGCATGCATTTTAGCAAAGGAAAATGAGAGAAGTCAGCTTCTGCTAGTTAGAACAAAGGCTGGCATTGTGAGATTTACTTTTCTGGCATTTATAGTCTATTGCCCTGAAACACTTGATAAGCTCACTTAAATTGGGAGGTCAGAAAATCAGAAAAAATATGAAGATGGTAGAAATGTTGAGATCACAGGGCCCAAGGAGTTGATGTGTTTTCATCACTTCATTTTCTCTTTTCATTCGGGGAAGTAACGTGTACGTTTGTACTTATCTGTTGTTCAAAGCATTTTGTAATTAATGCTTTGGACAAATCTTACTAGGCAGGTAGGATACAAATGCAAAACTTAAGAATCAGAAAAGTAAAAAGCTTATTAAAATTAGATAACTCACAATGGAGGGGCCAGTATTAGAAGGATCTGTGTTCAGGTTCCCTATTAAATCTATTCCAGAATAGTATTGATAGTGACTGCAACTACCATGTGCTGGATAATAAGGTTTAGTCTATTCTATCTCATTTAATACTTAACACCACCCTAAGAGGTGGGTGCTTCTGTCCCTATTACATTGCAAGAAACAGAAGTGATACAACTTAAGTTTGGGGAGGGGTCATCATTTTTCCTTTTTAAGATGTATAGGCTCTGAGGGACTACTTAAGATTTCTTGTTTGTATTTCGGTTAACTGAAGTCCACGTTTTATAGAGCGCTGTGGGAATCACTCTCAATTGTTCTTTAGGTCACTTTACCAAAGCTTGCATTGGGACATATCCATATAATAGCAGTTGAGGAAAAGAAGATACCTAATCAGACAGCATAGTATGAGAATAATACGTTAAAATACAACAAGCGTGGACCAATTTTAGTATGTCTCAGTTATATTAAGGATTAGGCTGTCTGATGGATTTTAATCCATTTGATGCCATTCTCTTCATTCTGGATGAGTTTTATTCTTGTTTTTGTTCTTATAATGTTAATTGTTATCACTATATTTAATACAGAAAAGGAACTTGTAGCAGAGTCAGTAGCATTCATCTCCAAGCTTCTATCATCTCCAAGAAGTTTCAAAATTATATATTCTTGGCTTGGGGAGGGTGCTATAATAAAAAAAGGGCAGACAAAGCCAAACAAAGAAAAACAACTTTACAAACAACAGAAATTAGTTTAATGACATATAGCCTCGCTTATTAGTAAAGGGTCTAACAAGTTTGACGCATGAAATTCAGCCACAGAAAAGACAAGAAACAGCCTCTGCTAGCCAGAACAAAGGCTGACATTGTGAGAGTTCAGCGGCATAATATACAGGCTTCAAATAAGAGTTCTGGCCAGTGGGACATAAAGGACGTGCTTCATTAGCTATCATAGTGCATACCTCTCAGGCTTGTACCACGGGGCAGCATGCAGCAAGGGCATGGGCGCAAAGAATGAGCCATTCACTCAGGTTTCATAATCTTGCTCTGTTTCAGCCTCCTGGGTTGACAGCTTTCAAGTTAAGCATGGAAGGCTCTGAAGAAACAGTCTTACATTCTTCAGTGATAGAGTTTGTTTTTGGAAAATGGCTATCTAAAATAAGGAGATAAAGTAAGTTGAGGCTGTGAGCTCAATTTATTACATTAGATGTCTTTCCGGAGCATAGTGATATTTTTATGATTGCTTTGAACACTTCAATAAAATAGTTCTACAAAGATCGGTCTCAAATGAAATTATTTGCAATTTCTATGTCATTCAACCCTATGCAATCATATGAATATTCATTTTACAGTGAAAGCTTACTTTGTATGTAGAAAAATTACAGTAGAATGCTTTGCAAAGATATTGAGTAAAAGAAAAATAATTCTATGTAGTAGATTTCAGGACAACTACTATAAATTCCAATCTTTTTCCCAATCATCCAGAGCCACAGAACTCTGTCCCGCCTGGAAAACACAAAAGTATGTAACTCAAATTCAAATTAATGGCAACATTTTTGAATTCATTTCATACATCCTCTGTGCTTTGAAGAGAAATAAATTATAATTTGGTTCTGATTTATATTAATTTCCTAGATACGAAGATCAGTTTTAAATAGTATTGCCCGAAGGCTCAGGGTCTTAACTGTGTAAAATTGCATAAAGTTGCTGAGAACCGTTCTGAACTTGAACTATAATGAAGAGGGAATAAATAAGGCTAGAAAACCTATCCATCATGTTACTGTCATAGAATTTTCAAGACAAAATAGCCAAAGAGACCATACAATTCAAATTCATATTTAACATTATTTGTTGTGAAGAATATCACCATCGATGCACCTAAATATATTGGAGATATCTATTTCTAAAATATGTGAGTAATTTATGATCTACACTGGTTCAGGATTTTATCAAATACTCAGAAGGAGTAGTAGGAAGTCATTGCTTAATGCCTAAAAGCATTAAAAATCCCAAAATACTACACCAATCAAGATATTGTAAAAGAACTGTTTAAAATGAAAATTTCAAATTTTACCTATTTTCCAATAAGAACACTAATTTCTTTCTTAAAACACTAGATGTGAGCAAATACTCTGTAGGCTGGCCAGTCAAGTTTATGATAGTGTCAGAGAAGATCACTTGCATTCACAAGGCTCCCCACGGGCCTTCATCTGAGGCAAAAGTGCTTCTTAATTAACAAAGTCAAAATTGCTAGAATGTAGCTCCAGGTACACCTATAAAGCAGTTTGTCTTAAGTCCCTATATTCGACAATTCTATTTTTCTCCCTTAGCAAATCACTAGCAGTTTTATACTAAAAGCCTATCCCAGAGGCAGGCTGTCTAACTAGCCTTTAATTTGGTTTTCATATAAACCACATACTATAGGTTGAATTGTATCCCCCCAAATTCTTATATGGAAGTCCTAACCTCCAGTACCTCTGAATGTGACTTTATTTGGAGACATGGTCTTTAGAGAGATAATCAAGTTAAAATGAGGTTGTTAGGATGAGATACCAATATTGGGCATCAATACGGCTGGTGTCTTTATGAAAAGCTGAAATTTGGACAAAGAGACACCAGACAGGGAGAACCTCATATGAACATGGGGATGGCCATCCAAAGTCAAGGAGAGAGGCCCAGAACATATCGTTCCCTCATAGACCTCAGAAGGAACCAACTCTACCAATGCCTTGATTTTGGACTCCTATCTTCCAGACTGTGAGATAATTTCTGTTTTTTTAAGCCACTCAGTTTGTGATGCTTTATTACAGCAACTCTAGCAAATTAACACATCACACACACACACACAATGATCCACACATCTCTGATAATTTCCTTTAAAAAAAGATAACTGAGATTATGCTTCTTTTTCTTCATTCTAAAAAATATGTTGGTTAAAATTGTGACATTTGGAACACCCAGACTCCAACTGAGTTGCTAATTTATATTATGCCAGTGATGTATAAATCACTTTGTCTATTTAGAAAAAATTCAGATAAATATCACATATTTAGAAATTATTTAAAAATAAAAACCCACTACATTTGCAGGATTGAATTTTATTCAAACTCAAGTTTTTAAAACACGATTTCTAGGTAAAGTGAATAATACTCTGGCAATATTGAAAGGACATAGATGACAGATTTATTTGAAGTCTTTAATTGGAGAGTTTATTCTCTATTAATTTATGAATTTCCTCAACTGTTTATCCATTTATCTATCTCCCAGAGTTTTGCTATAATAGCATTTTATAGGACAATTTTGTGTCACACAGATCATTTTGATTTTTTGTTTTTCTAAGTTCAAAAACATTTCTAAACTATGAGAAGTTTTATATTCATTTACAAATTTGTAAAGACAAAGGTAAATGTCCAATTTTTAACATGGGTAAGATTACTAACCTTACCACTACCTCACAGTGTGGTGGAGGTATTAGATAAAGAAAATAGATAAGAGAAAGCAATCAGAGGAATAAGAATTAGGAAGGAAGGGGCTATCTTAACTTGTAGATAATGTGACTATATATCTGGAAAACCGCAGGACAAAATCAATGAGAAAACTCTTATAGACCGTGTTACTGGTAGGTTGAGGGAGTGGCCATAAGGGATATACCACAAGGGAACTCTGTATACTGATTTTGGTGGTTGTTACATGTATTAAAATTCATAGCTGTATGGCAAAAGAAAGAAACAAGTCCATTTAAAAATTAACAACCTTAATAAAATAAAAAGCTACTCTAGGCAATAAAAATTTACTCACCTAGCCGGCTATAAAACAAAAATACAGAAACCTGTAGCATTCTAGCAAACAAATAATAACCAGATAGAAGATATAGTAGAAGAAACTACTTGCTTTACAACCACTAAAACAAAAGTGTATAAAACAA
This sequence comes from Equus asinus, assembly GCF_041296235.1. NCBI lineage: Eukaryota > Metazoa > Chordata > Mammalia > Perissodactyla > Equidae > Equus > Equus asinus. Next base: position 16,116,561 of record NC_091816.1, read on the forward strand.
AATACATAAACTTAAAAAGAAACGGACAGAACCTAAATGAGGAAAACCACCCAAAAGATCCCAAAGTACACTTGAATGCATAGAAAGATATATTACTGGATAGGGAGAACTGTTTAAAAAAAATTCCCAATGATTATAAATTTAGTGCATTCCATTAAAATACCGTTATGTACTTTACTGTTATCCTGGAACAAGACAAGGTGGTTATAAAGCTCATTTGGAAAAATAACAAATAAGAACATCCACACAATTCTTGAAAATGAAGGCGAGGGGTCAGGCCCTATGAGATGTTAAAACATATTACAGAGCCTATTAAAACAGCATGGTATTGGTATGTGACTAGAAAGACAGACCAATGTACTAGAGTTGAAATTCCAGAAAAAGAAACAAACCTCAGTGCAGTGCGTGTGGGAATTTATGAAAAAGCATGTAAAGACAGGGGGGTAACAAAGAACAGTTTACTAAGTATTGTTGGGATCAGTGGATGGCCATATGGAAAAATGTAAAATTAGAATCATTCTCCATATTGTAGTAGAGAAGGAACTATAAAAGGATCAGAGTTTTTTTTTTTTAAAGATTGGCACCTGGGCTAACAACTGTTGCCAATCTTTTTTTTTTTTTTTTCTGCTTTTATCTCCCCAAACCCCCCTGTACACAGTTGTATACCTTAGTTGCATGTCCTTCTAGCTGTGGGATGTGGGACGCCACCTCTACCTGGCCTGACCAGCAGTGCCATGACTGCGCCCGGGATCCGAACCCTGGGCCGCCGCAGCGGAGCGCGTGAACTTAACCACTCGGCGACGGAGCCGGCCCCAGGATCAGAGTTTTAAAGCAAGGGAATAACAAGAATCACAAGCACTGTAAGAAAACACGGGTGAGTTTATTTATAACAGGGGAGTAGAGGAAATTATTCCAAACGTGACTAAGAATCCAAGAGCAATAAGAACAAATATTGATAAGTTTGATATATGAAATAAAAAAATTAAACTTTTGCATGGCAAAAACCAGCATAGGAAAATAAAAAGACAAACTGGGAAAATCATTTGGAACTTATGTCACAGACAAATGGATACTATTTCCAAAATCAAAGAGCTTTTAAGTGCTGTTAAGACTTGAGAAGAATAAAACTAAAATTCTATGTAAAAATAGGTGAAAGAAATGAATAGACATTATACATAAAAAGAAACGTAAATGTTTAGCGAAATAAGCCAGACAGAGAAAGACAAATATTGCATGATTTCACTCATATATGGAAGATTACAAATACTTGGATAAAGAGAACAGATTACCAGAGTAGAAGGGACAAAGGGGCACACACGTATGGTGATGGATAAAAATTAGACTACTGGGGATGGGCACGATGAAGTGTATTCAGGAATTGATAAACAGTAATGTACACCTGAAACTACACAATGTTATAGACCATTATAATCTCAATAAAATTACTTAAAAAAAGAGAAATGTAAATGACCCTATACACATGAAATGGTGTTCAGTCTCACTCAAAATGAGAAGAATTCAACTTAAAATCACAATGAGATACCATTTCTCATCCATTAGATTCACAAAAATCCGTAAATTCGAGTACATATCTTGTCAGCCGGGCTCTTGGGAACAGGCACTCTCATACATCGCTGGGAGGAACGCAAAATGTAGACCCCCCTTTAGAGGGGAATTTGGAAATGTGAAAAAAAAAAAAAAAACTACACGTGCCTTTATCCTTTGATCCGCTAATCTCACTCCTAAGAATAATCCTGGAGATCTATCTCCACAAATACAAAGAAAAATTTGATTTCTTATAAAAGCAAAATGCTCATCAAAATGTGGGGATAACTGTGGTACATTTCCACGATGGAATACTGTGCAGTGGTAAAGAGAAATGAGGAAGATGTCTATATGCTGATATGAAGTGATATCCAGGATGTATTTTTAATGAAAAAAAAAGTGCAAAGCAATGTGTAGAGTATGCCGAATATTTGTTTTTGTAAGAAAGGAGACACAAATGTTTAATGATTTATAATTTCAAAAAGAAAATTAGAAGGATAAACAATTTTAAAATAACGATTTTCTATAGGGCACATAATGGTAGATACAGAGAAGAAAGCTAAACTGCTCTGCCTTTTCCTTCTTTTCTTTGTTGTTTTTTAAATTGTTCACACTTTGGAAGCGCAGTGGGTTAAAGAGCCTTGAGCACTATATCAGCCAAATGCAGCCAAGGGACCTTGATTCAAACACTGCAACTTGCAAAAAGGCATTTTTGAGATAATCAGAGAAATTCAAATACAGAATAATCAGTAGAGGATATTAAGGAATTATCACATTTTAGATGTGGTAATCACATTTTTACAAAGGCCCTCTCTTCTAGAGATATAAGCTGAAGTATTTATGGATAAAATAGTATCATATCTTGATTTTTTTTATCTTGAAGTAGGGGGTAAAAAGTGAGGAGGAGGTGTTTGTGTCTCAAAAGCCTTAAAACTGTACCTACATCTTGACCTGTCAATTACAATTTCCAGAATTTATCCAGTATGTATAGCTATGAATGTGTATAAGTTTCTTCTAATAATTTTTAGAAGCAAAAAACTGGAAATAACTCCTGTCTAAATAATTCAACTAGTTAAATAAATTCAATAGTGTAATACAGCCTTTAAGATTATGTTGAGAAAGTATTTTTATAAATTGAATGGAAAAGTGTTCCTATTATTACTAACTGAAGAAAATAGTTCATAAAACCATAATTAAACATAATCTAGATTTTATTAGCAAAAATTATTCAAGGAAAAGCATACAATGTTTTATAAGTGTTTATGGTAGAATCTTTTGGGAAGTCAGAATTCAGGTAACTTTTACTTAAAATCAGTATTTGTGGTTTGTCTTTATCTTTTAAAGTATTTACGATAAATGTATAATACCTTTGCAAAACAATAGCCATTAAAGTAAAAAGCAGCTCTTCATAAGGCAATTAATCAATTTCAGAAAAATTATAAAACTGAAGACACATAGGAAAAAATGGAAAGATTGAGATATTTGCAAAGTAGAAACATTTCACAGAAATGAAGAACAACCACTGCCCTGTATTGAAATCATTTTTTACCATGAGTGATGTTAAGATTCTTGCCTTCACAAAAAATGGTTTCTCACAGTGAGATTCCTGACATATCCATCTTAGCCCCTTAGGAGTAGAAATAATATTTCATTTTGCTTGATGCACAGAACCAAGTACAGTGTTGTGAAGTTTATGTAAAGGGTAGAATATTTTTTAAGGATCTGTCAACTTAATTTCCCATATTCATAAACTAGATTCTTTCCTGCTACCCTGTATACCACAATGGCCCCAGGAAGAGATACAGGCCAAACGCCTCCTTGGCAAGGAGGTGAATTGCTTGTCAGACAGGAAGAAGCTAAAGGCATGCCCTTCTTCCTCCAAGGAAAGAGAAATGAGAGAGAAAGGGAGTCGCACAGGAAGTCTAATTTGTTTTCAGTTCCTGTCTCCAGGTTTAAGCCCCATATCTGCAAAGCATATTTGATTGTTGAGGAAAGGCTAGAAGAAGAGCTTTTGCCCCACTCCCTGTTGAGAACTATGAGGGAAGATACAGTGACAGCAGGAAAATAACAGTAGCACCATAGCACGGTTAGGCCAGGGGCATCTGATTTGTCTCCTTCCCTTCCATCCTGTCCCACCCCCACCCCAGGCAGCCTTCAGCCACAACATGCTCTATAAAGGACCCTGGCGACCCCATCAGAGCCTAAGAGATGCCAAGATGCTTGAGATTGCTGGAGGAAGAGTTTGCCAGAGGAAGTCTGAAAGATAGTGAAGCGGCAAGGGCTATAGGCTGTGCTGGGTGCTGGAGCACATCTGCCATTTTCTCTGCCACTTCTCAGCATGTTTTTGAAAGAAACAGAGCCAGCCTCCAGGAGGGAGCCAAAGTACCACTGGGTGTCATGACCTAGGCACCATAGCCAGGAAAGGTTGTGACAAGTTCCACTAGCCTTGGATTTTGTTAGGACCCTGGAAAGAACCTGACTAACTGTGACTTGGTGGAAAACAGCACACACCCATGGACCACCTGCACTATGCGCTGGAGACCAGCTAAAGGATCAGCACAAAGTCAGGGCCCCGTATGCCGAATGTCCCAAAGGTAAAGTTTGCCCCTCTAGGAAGATACCATCCTGGGAGGAAGGAATAGCTCTGTTATGGAGCTAAATTTAGCATTGACTAAATATTTGTCAAAATGAGACTGACTGACATAGGACTGTCTGGGATATCATTAATCATCCAGTTAATGGTTTTGCATAGCTACCAAAATGGGTGAGAACTTGTAAGGAAGATTACATTAATAACAGGAAAAAAATGTGCACCATTTTCTTTGCACATTTGAGTGTTCATTGGATAATGTGTTTTAGTCTTGGTTAATTAATTTTAGTTTTAGATAATTAGTTTTGGTTTTGCAAAAAAAACTGCTCCAAGGTTCATAGACATTTGCTAAATACAGAATAAGTAATTATGTAACAAAGTTATCGAGACACTGAAATATTGCTATGCATTTTCTGGGAAGGCTATAAATATTTCCTCTGTCAATCCCTTGGGGTTTTTTTCCTGATAAAAACAATAAAATGTTTAAAATGTCATACTATATTTTTTTTCCTGCAAATCTTGATTAAATCTGCTTTCAGTATAGTAAGTAGGAATGATTTGTATCGACTGTTACAGGATAAAAAGATTTTAGATAAGATAGAAAGTTGCTACTCTCCACTCCCGTTTCCCTTTTCTGCATTCCTGAGGTTTTTCCCTCTCACTTGAAGCATTCAATTAAAAAAAAAATTAGTGTAAGACATTACACTTGTTCACAGTTCTCTTAATCTCTCTTAACAATATGAAATACAGATTTTGCCAGTACTGCTAATAGAATGGTCTGTTTTTTTCATATATATATCACTGATAATTCTCATATACAAGGAAGAGAGTAAGCAAATATTTTTATTTCATGTATAGCCAGGATAACAAGAGTGTGGATTTTAAGTAGAGTCACCTTTAAACTTTATTCTGTGATAGAGTTAGAGTTGAAGGTAAAGAGTACAAGGTTTATACAAACTGATAGTTTCTATGTTTAAAATCCAATTTTGACTTCTGTCTTCATGAATCTTGGTTTATGATGATATAGTACTGTTGAGCTATTTTACTCCCTTAGATAACACAATGTTAGGGTGCTGAACAGTTTACTGGGTCATGCTGGTTATTACAAAGCAATTGGTTAATTACAGGATATTTCCCCAAATTTATCTGCTTACAGGGTAAAGTTATCTTTTTTTTTAAATTTAGCATATTAGAACATATGAATATAAATTAAAGTATAGCTCCCTTGCTGAATGTTTTGGGGCAAAATGTGCATTATATTGAATTACCCATAAATATTCAGAGAAAGGAGGAGGTTTATGAAATAAAAATTAAGAATGAAAATCTTGAGCCTTTCAGATATGGAAATTACTTGGAACTATCTACAAGTTATCTGCCACCTCTTTTTAAAGGCTAATATTATATAATAAAATATAATTTGGGTTGTATAAATGAAGTTGGAATCTCTTTATCTTCAATATGAAGCTGGCTCATATTTGAGAGATGCTTTTTGAAGATTTCAGACTTTTGACTCTTTGCCAAAGTGGACATTTTTGAAACAACATTAAATATATCTGGCTAGACTTGAATAACAGCACACACACACACACACACAGAAGGAATTGAGCGAGAGAGCCCGTTCTCTTGAAATTATCTCAGATACTCACTAAGACCTAGACTCAAATATTTATTAAGATGTAGAAAAAGCCCATCTCCAGAGATAACATTTTATAATTTCTGAGAATAGTTACTGATAAAACTCTAGCATGTTTTTAAAAAGACTGTTTTAAAAGGGTATGTCATGAGTAACAGCCTAAATTGGGGAGTCCACAAAGAAAAAAGATTGGAGTTCCTTGAGCTGATCGTACTTATTCCAGAAAATCCACTGGACCTGTGTGAGGTGATATTTATTTCTATTTCCCTAGTCAATCAACGCATTACTCAACAGGGATTTCTCAAACATCTTCTATGTAACTGCTGAATGCTGGGCACCCGTGACATGGTTTCTGCCTTCACGGAGTTTTTGATCTAGTGTGGCTATGTGGGGGTCATTATCAAATATTCCTACAAACACATAGTTGCAAACTGTGAAAGGAAGGATGTAAAGTGCTGTGGGCGGGAGTGGGAATGAAGGCCTTCTTGAGGAAATGGGACTTGAAGGAGGAGCAGTAATTAATCATATAAAGAAGGACAGGCGTTCGCATGCCAGTCCAAGGGGAGCTGCTTGAACCAAAAACCTGCGATTTGGGAAAACTGCAAGGTCATCCCAATGCTGGAGCACAGAAAATTGTGCAGAATGAGGCTGGAGAAAGAGGTGTCATGCAGGAGTCGTTAGGATGGCTTCAGCACTTTGATTTTTATCCTAAGTCATGGCGTACAAATAGGTGTTCTCCTGGCTATATGAGTGACAGACAGACATGTTTCTGCTTGTGCCTTTTGGCCAGCAGGGTTGTTGTTCTTAATTTGGATACATTTAGGCGGGGCATGCATTCTCGTATACACACGTATATTTGTTTGACCCCTGAGAAAAGGGAGTTTGCAACCTTTTCTCAGGTTTTAGTTTTTTAAGTTTTGCACTAATCAACAACAGCCAGAGAGCGAACGGAGAAGCCGTCCCTGCAAACCCGGCGTGAACTGCGCAGGCGGAATCGGCGTTGAGGGAGGCGGGGGAAAGGGTGAGGTGCGGCGCAGCGACCTACTGCGCATGACCACCCCGCGTTGCCAAGGCAACGGGAAGGCGTATCCCGGAAGAGGAGCCTGGCTCAGCTGCCGGCTCAGGCCTGACTCGTTCCTGAAGCAATCCTGACCAGAGCAAAGCAGATCTGGAGTCACTTCTACTCCAAGAGTGATGTAATGTGTCGGCTATCTGCCTAGGAGCCCGGGGATTCAGAAGGGCAAGGGAAATTGGCCTAAGCGGACATCAGGGCTATGGCCGACCTTTGTAACGAGACCTTCAAGTCCTTTGCTGACGAGGTACAGAGATCTGGTTCATTCAGCTTTTCTGAAAGACTGCAACCCTGGCCCCATGCCTCTGGAAGCAAACCTGAGAGTGGAAAGCCCACTACATACTTGGAATATCGAGACAAGCAATCTGAGCTTTCGGAGTACAAAAATTATGAAGAGAAGTTCAGTAGAAAATGGATCAACTACCTCAAGGGCAAAGAAACTAACTCTGAACAGTACCAACCAGACACTAAACTTCAAACAGAAATCACTCGGGCATCTGAGGGAGAATTGAATGCCCTGCAGTCTTTTTGCACCATTAAGATAAACCTGATCCATCGTAGAGCGAACTCTAAGGAGAAAAACAGCAGCAGACAGAAAAAGCTGCGGTTTAGGTTGGATGCAGAGCCTTCAGAGAGAGATGTCTTAAACTGTACTGTCCCTGATGAGCTTTTGAACAGAGTCTATTTAAAAAACATGAGGACAATAGCAAAACAGGTGGCGACAGCTAAGCAACACATTTCTTCTCAGTGTCCTAGTTGTAACAGAAAAAGAGCAGAACTGGCTCAATCTGCCTTCCTGAAACGAAAGAAAACTTTACTGGAGTCACTTCTACTCCAAGAGAAGATAGATGAACATCTTCATACTAAAGACTTTCTGACCCTTATTGGAGAAGTGCATCAAGGCCTTCCCAGGCTGTCAGATGACCCCAGAAAGATCTGGAAAAGACTGAGTGAGAAAAGTCAGATTGGATACTTCAGTTTTTGAAAGGTCAGATAGAGAGCAAGAGATGTAGCAAAGTGGAGATAACGTTTGTCACTCACTTTTTCGCTACCGCTTCTCAAACTACTGACTCTAACCAAACTGGAGATGGTATTTATTCATGATAATGTGTAATATGGATAGCTGTTTCTGTTGTGTATTTGAATAATTATCATAATTTCTACAGGCACTTTGGAAACTAACAAGACTTTACTATGCTTCCTTCACAGATTTGAGGACTAAAAACTTTCCATCCAATATATTTTTCGGATTTGAGGGGGCAAGATTGTACTTGGAATAGTGACAAAGTTTTTAGAACAATCCAGGAGAGAGATGATGGTAGTTTGGACTAGGGTTTTGACAGTATAGACAGAAGTAAGAGATACTTAGTAAGAAATAATTGACAGTCTTTGGTGAAGAAATAGATAGGGGGATTTAATAAAAGGTAAATTTTAAGAACGTTACTAAGTGCGCTTGGATGAATGATGATTTCATTAAGGTAGGAACATTGGAAGAGAATCATCTTTGATAGGAGTGATTAAGCGGGGGGTTATTTGGACACGGTTAGCTTGAGGTATATTTGAGACATCCACATTGAGAGGTTAAGGAAACATTTGGTTATTTGTGCTTGCAGTCTAGAGGAATTTCTAGCCTAGAGATTTGAAATAAAAGGGTGAGGGTCAGGAATCATTGGCATCTAGTTGGAAATTGAGGTCATAGATGTGGTGAGCTCTTCTGGAAGGGAGTATAGTGAGAAGAGGGGAAGGGCTATGACTAACTCCTGAGAAATTCAGTGGCTGGATAGAGGAGAATAAGCCAGCAAAGGATGTTGAGAAGAAATTATCACAGAAGGATAAAGGAAACAAGGAATGTTTAGTGTCATAGAGCCCAAGGAAAGAGACTATTTCAAGGAGGATGGGTTATCTAAGCATGAAAATGCAGCAGAAAGTTCACATGAAGTGACTTAGTCATGTGTCCGCCTCTGTTGATGTGAGCAACAACCACTTCACTTACAGAAAGTGGGCATGTAAAGTGGATTGAGGAATAAATGTAGGGGAAGGAAATGAAGAATATTATTATAGGCTATTACTTTGAAAGTTTAGCTGTGGAGACGGGAAGCTGGAAATAGATGTAGAATTAAGAGAAGAATGCTTGGACAAATTATCTAAAAAGCCATTTTGGTCATAAAGATTTTATGAAACGTCTCTTGTTCATCTTACTTTCCATTCTGATGAAACAATATTATCCCCGGAAGAATACCATGGTATTTGGAAATACATTTATTGGGAAAAATGTCAGGTGGCATTCTGAGAAATTATATTTATTATTTACTTTCTCTATAAAAATATAAATCCTAGAATAAGTGACAGTACGTAGAGGTCATTTTTCTACTTGTATAACACCTAAGCTATCACAATCAAAAAGGCATTTGTTTGTAAAACTCACTACAAAACAGTCACTGTATCTATTCCAGTATTACTCTGAGTTTAGACCTTTATTTATGTGTAAAAATACTCTTTTTTTCCTGTAAAATTTAGCATATATCCCCTTAGTAAGTCATTTCTAAATGAAATGGAAAACAAATCATTATCATTTTCATAGTAACTCTTTATTTGAAATCTGCATTACATCATGCTTTATCTTTGGCATCTCAATATATTCACATTTCACATAATCAAAATTCTGAATAATTTCCCATTTAGAATTTTCCCATTAAAGGTCAAAATCCACTTCTTTAGTCAACTAAGCTAGAACTCTTAAAGTCATCTTTTGTTCCTCCTTTTTTTATTAACTCAATCCCCAAGCTAATTATTTTTCTGTAAGACCCTTAGATCATTCTTCAGTATCTTCTAGCCCTGACTTCTCATTTCCATCTTATTACTACTTTCCTCATCATCTCAGCCCTCCTACTCCTAATTTCTCTCCTTCTGAGTCCGTTCTCCATACAGTTGTCAGAATTATTTTTCTAACATGCAAATCTGTTCAAGTAATTCCCTTGATTAAAAAAAAAAAAACAAACCAAAAAACCCTAAATGGTTTGTCAGTGCTATGGAAATAGTTCAAATTAATTAATGCCACATAGAGGTTCTTTAATATCTCGCCTAAATTTACCTGTTTAAGCTCATCTCCTGGTCTCTCCCCTCTGTATTTAAGCCTGTCTAGAAGAATTGCAATTCCCTGAGCCCTCTTGTTCTTTGTGCCACTATGGTTTACGAGTACACGTTTGTTTTGTTGAAATTCTCTTAATTGTCGTTTCCAGCTGGTGTATTCTTCTTCTTCTTCTTTTTGGTTTAGTTTTTATATTTTATTATGGTAAATAGGTAGTATATTTACATGGTTCAAAAATCACAGGGCTGTTAAAAGGTTTAGCACGCAAAGTCTCCCTTCCACCCAGTTACCCTCCCACTTGCTTCTATGTTGGCCCTGCCAGACCTCTACCCTGCCAGGCTTAACTCTTTACTTGCTGGATCATGGGGCAATCAGGAATCCAGGGGTAAGAGCAGAGGTAGAGGGAATTCAGGAAATTGGGGAGTGGCCACTTACCAACCAGGACAGAGAATTTCTATATTTTAACCAGGAGAACCTGATTAGTGTGTGTGGGCTGAATATTCATGTTACCTATAAGTAGCCATTTATATTAGTTTTGTATATATTCTTCCAATGTTTCTTTATGCAAATACAGACACCAAAGATAATTTACTATGTATGTTCTTCTGCACCTTGGTTTGGGTTTTTTTCCTATTTTTTTCTTGTGATTATCTCTCTGTCTCTCTCTGTGTGTATAAATATATATATATATAAAATATAATATAACATAAAATTTGCCTTTTTAACCCTGGCTAATTGTACCATTCAATGGCACTACTTACATTTACAATGTTGTGCATCTGTTACCACTATTTCCAAAATTTTTCATCACCCCAAACAGAAACTCTGGACCCCTTAAGCCGTAACTCTCCATTCTCCCCTCCCTTCAGTCCCTGGTAACTGCTAATGTTCTTTCCATCTCTATGAATTTGCTTATTCTAGATACCTCTAGATATTTCTAGATAGATAAGTGGAATCATAATATTTGTTCTTTTGTGTTTGGCTTATTTTAATACATAGTGTTTTCAAGTTTCATCATCCATGTTCTAGCAGAATTTCATTTATTTTTATGGCCGTATAATATACCATTGTATGTACATACATGAGATGTATGTTTATTTATTTATCTACTGATGAACAGTTGGCTTGTTTCCACTTTGGGGTTGTTGTGAATAATACTGCTATGAACGTTGTTATACAAGTACCTGTGTGAACACTCGTTTTCAATCTTTTGGGTCTATACTTAAGGGTAGAATTGCTGGATCACATGGTAATTTTACATGTAGCTTTTCGAGAAATGGCCTAGTTGCTTCCACAGCAGTTATGGCACTTTACGTTTCCACCAACAACATACAGAGGTTCCAGTGCTTCCACATCCTTGCTAACACTTATTCTCCATTTTTACAAATTATAAGCATTCTAATAGGTGTAAAGTTGTATTCCATTTTGCTTTGGATTTGCATTTGACTAATGTTGAGCATCTTTTCATGTGATCATTGGCCATTTGTGTATCTTATTTAGAGAAATGTCTCTTCAAAGTCCTTTGCCCATTTGTAAAATTCGGTTGTTCTGACTATTTTTTGAGTTGCAGGAGTTATTTATGTATTCTGGAAATGAAACTCTTATCAGATATGTGAGTTGCAAATATATTCGCCCATTCCGTGAATTTTTCCATTCTCGTGATAGTGTCCATTGGTGCACAAAAGCTTTTAATTTTAGTAAAGTCAAATTTGTATATTTTTTTCTTTTGTTGTTTGTGCTTTTGGTGTCATATTTAAGAAACTATCGCCAAATGTAGACCCATATAGATTTATCCCTATGTTTTCTTCTAAGAGTTCTATAGTCTTAGGTCTTATGTTTAGGCATTTAATCCATTTTGAGTTAATTTTTTTGTTTATGGTGTGACATAAGGTTTCACTTTTTGCATGTCGGTGTCATTTTTCCAGCACCATTCTTGAAGAGACTGGTCTTTCTCTCCATTCGATAATCTTGGCACCCTTGTAAAAATCAGTTTATCATAAATGTGAGGGTTTATTTCCAGACACTAAATTCTGTTTCATTGATCTATATGTCTGCCTTTATGCCAGTACCACACTGTTTTGATTACTGTGCTTTGTAACTAGTTTTGAAACCAGTAAGTGTGAGTTCTCCATCTCTGTTGTTGTTTTTCAAGATTGTTCTGGTTATTCATGGTCCCTTGAGAGTCCGTATGAATTTGAGGATGAGTTTTTCCATTCTGCAAAAAACGTCATTGGAATTTTAATAGGGATTGCAGTGAATCTCTGTATTGTTTCTTAACAATATTGTCTTTCAATCCCTGCGCAAGGAATATCTTTTCATTTATTTAGGTCGTCTTTAATTTCTTTCCGCAGGGTTTTGTAGTTTTCAGTGTATAAGTCATGTGCCTCGTTTGTTGCATTTATTTCTAAATATTTTATTCCCTTGTTTGGTTTGTAAATAGATTTTTTTTCCAATCCAGTTTCATCTTGGATGTTCATTGCTATTGCATAGAAATACAACTAATTTTTGCATGTTGATTTTGTATCCAAAAATTTCTAAATGTGTTTATTTGATCTAATAGTTTTTTAAAACATATTCTTTAGGGTTTTCTAACTATAAGATTACGTCATCTGCAAACAGAGGTAATTTTACTTCTTCCTTCTAATTTGGATATTTTTTTTTTCTTTGCCTGATTTCCCTGTCTTATAATGAATAGAAGTGGCGAAAGCAGGCATCCTTGTCTTGTTCCTGGTCTTAGGAGAAGAGCTTTCAGTTTTTCACTATTGAATATGATCGTTGTCGGTTTTTCATATAAGGCTTTTTTCATGTTGAGGAAGTTCCCTTCTATTCTTAACTTATTGAACGTTTTCTATCATAAAAGGATGTTGGATTTTGTCAAAGGATTTTTCTGTATCAGTTGAGATGATCATGTGGTTTGGTGTACTCTTTTAACCCAGCCTAAAACCTCACCTTCTTTGCACTCATCCCCTAATCCTTAAATACGGACTAATAACGATTAAAGGCTGGAGGCTGTGTGCTCCTAAAGTATTCATGTAAATCCATATTATAACACTTCTGTCTTCCTTAACATGTTTTTCTTTCTTACTTGATTGTGAGCAACTCAGGGGTAGAGACTCTTTCTTACAATCACATCTATGGTGCTTAGCACAGTACCTCTCACATGATGGTGCTCAATGGAAGTTTCATGGGTGAAAACATAAGTGCATCCAAGCAATGAGATTTAATATGTGTTTTGCACCAAAATAATAATCTGCTAGCCTACTCTTTTCTGTCAATATTTACCCTTCTGTGGCTGTTTCCTGTAATTTTTCTCACTTTTCTCTCCATGGATTGGATTTCATTTTATCATATATGTACATATGTTTTCTCAGTGGCAAATTAGTGGATTTTTTCTCTCTTTTTTTGTGAGGAAGATTGGCCCTGAGCTAACATCCGTTGGCAATCTTCCTCTTTTTGCTTGAGGAAAATTGTCACTGAGCTAACGTCTGTGCCAGTCTTCCTCTGTTTTGTGTGGGATGCCACCACAGCATGGCTTAATGAGCAGCGCTAGGTCTGCACCCAGGATCCGAACCGGCAAACCCTGGACTGCGGAAGCGAAGCTCACAAACTTAACCACCATGACACTGGACCGGCCCCTGGAACATTTTTTGTAAGACATCTTTCCAGAAAGTATGCAACTAATTAATATAGTATTCATTTAAAAGAATTAATATAAAATATATTTCTCTGGAATATGCATTTTGAGATAGGAAAAAACTCATCTGAAGTGTTAATTTTAAAGCTAATTCATGACTTTCTGCAATTTTGAAATAGGGTAAAAATTCTTGATGCTAAAACTTGCAGATCGCTTTTGTGTTGCCTCTGAATAAATTCAAAAGGAATGAATATCCTTTCTTGAAACTCGTTATAGCTGCACCCAGGGGATTCCAGTGCAGCTGGAAAGGAAAGTGCATGAGATCAGATGTTACGAAATTACATATCCCAATGCACTAAAAATGTATCCTGCAACTTGGTACAAGATTATATGAAATATAAATTTATATAATTATAATATACAAATTCCATAAATAGGCTTCTATTTTGTTTATGTTTTCTCACCTAAATTTTTTAATAAAAAGAAAATTTCTGCACCCAGAAACAAATCTATACATTTAACAAGCAGTAATAGTGAAATCCTTGAAACAGAAGTAAGTAATGTGCCAGACTGAGAGAAAAGAAAGTTCAGTCCTGAACATCTGAGTCATTCAAATTCCAGTCTCAGAACCATTTAGGAATGTTTGGGACACCCAACTCAGAATACCTCCAATTTTAAACATGTTAGTTTATTTCATGATGGTGCCTAATATAGTAACTTAGTTGTTTCTGCAGCAACATGGCTTAACAGGTTGTAAAGAAATCAGAATCGTGGCTTTATGTGGGTGTAGACTTTCCCCCAATTTTGTCCGGAATTGACAGATAAAAAGTACATAGCCAAATAGTTAATTTGAGAAACAGAAAAGGAAAAGATAGCTGAACTTCTGTTCTCAGTTGATAATACCCTTTGCAATAGAGACTTCAGAAATTTTCCAATTTGCAGTCAAATTACAGTCAAAATTGCAAAGTTCTATCAGAGTGGCTCAAATAATCCTAAAGCCTAGTTTTGATGAGCCACTGTTTGTGAGGTATTAATCGAGGTTGAGGAGAAAGTATGTTGTGGTCATCCCACTCAAAATTTGCTTTGGATGTCAAGACTGATGACCCCACACAACACCTGAGAGGGTATGAAAAGGTTTATTACTCATATAGTGAGGGCTCTGGGGAGCATAGGGCAGACTCCCAAGGAGATCTGAAAGTGGCTTGAGAGAGAGAAAGGGAGACTGGTTTGGTCTTTATTGTGATTAGGGAGCACAGCTGAGGTGAAGACTCCCACCTGTGGGCTGGGGCTCGCTTGCATGGTTTGAACTTCCTTCCAGGACTGAAAAAGGGAGCCCCTGGGCTTTCTTATCAGCTGGCCCAACTGTGGGGCAGAAGGGCAGGGCTTGAAAGTTTTTGACTGTCAAACATCAAAAATGGAATCAGATTATTTATTATAATTCACCCCTGATGTTTGACTGATAATGGAAATACATCATGTTTCATTTAATTAAATTTTCTTAAGTATGCCATGATGGTGTTCTATGAGGCTTGTAGCCTGAGACTGGCCAAGGCAGTGAGAGTTCCACTGAACACCTTGTTCAAGAGCCCAACATTGTGTATTTTTAGAAGTGAAATGGTCGCTCAACAATATGTGGAACTCCCAAGTGGATAGTGTGGTTTTAATGTGCACAGAGATATGTTTAACCTTGATTTGTATTTTGGCTATCCATTTGGCAAGAGATTCCCAGAGTCATTTTCCCCAAAGAGGGAAACTTTGGATGAGTAATGGCTGTTGCTACCGTTGGCGGAGCCCATTGGCAATGGTCCAGCAGTCTGTACAAATGCACAGATGGAGTCACTTGTTGGCCAGGGTAAGATGACTGCCTAAAGTTTAGGTAATTTTGTTGACTATTGATTGGATCCCATTCTTTATCAAGGACGTCTGGATTAAGGAATGAGAAGCAGAAGGTCTCCAGTAAGCTCCATCATGTACAGTTTTGATGCTGTCTATAAAGTGTACACTCCCATTGCTCTTCACTCCTTTGATCCCAAAGGGCTCCCCAGGTAGCCAAGGCGCTGAGAGGGGTGACCTCCTCTAGCATCTTGTCAACTGGTCAGGGACTGAGGGCAGAAGAAGCCACTCTCTCTTGTAGGTGGGATACTCCAGAGGACCCAGACTTAGTTCTGTCCTGTAGGTAACATTTTTGTCTTAGCAAGGAGGCTTTGGTGGCTGTGCTGAGCTTGTATAGGGCTGCCTTGTGACCCACAGAAAGGCATAGAGCTTCACAGGCTTGGAGCCTCTAAGAACCTCTGTTTCCAGAAAAGCTCAGTGTGCAGTCAGCACTTGCCACTCTTATGGTGTATAGGGTGGAGCTGAGGAAGGGCAGTTTCTCACACCAGAAATCCATGGGCAACTTATGGTGACCAAGGGTGGTCCAGAGATTTCAGGAGATAGGATAGGAAACTGCTAAAGCTTCTACAGTGAATGATTCTCTAGGGAAGGGAGAGGGGACACTAATGAGAGTGACTGTTGTATTGCAATTTGGACAGATTCTACAGGCCCTTGTTGTATAGGGCCCCAATTCAAGAGGGGCCAGTTTGTGAATAACAGCATAAATAGGCTTAAGTAAAATTTGTAAATGAGGAATACGTTGCCTCCAGATCCCCAAAAGGCCTAAAAGATGTTGGGCTTGTTTTACCATTGTGGGTGCAGAGAGGGTCAATTGCTTCTTCTTGACAGTGTTAGAGATTCAGAAGCCAACAGCTCGCCAAATCACGTTCAGGAATTTAACTGGGGTTGCAGGGCCTTGTACTATGAGTAGAGAAACGGCAAACTTCTTTTTTGAGTTTTCCCTCTTGTTCCTCATCTTTTTTGTTTTTAGCTTGGTCTTCCTATCTAAAAAGAGACATTTTATTTCATGCAATTGGGAGTACACACATCAAAGTCACCTAGAAAATATTTTAATATATTAAAAAAATAAAATAAAAACTTTGTGTGTGTGTGAGAGAGAGAGAGAGAGAGAAGGAAGTAGGACAGATACACAAAGTTCTAGTCTCATACAGTCCCTGGGAGAGAAAAGTTGAAGGGAAAAAGACCCATTCACTCTTCCTGGAGAATAAATTACTCTCTTAAATGCAGGAATATTCCTGTAGCCTCTGAAGTTTATCTCACAGAGCTCTAGGGAAGCACATTTTCCAAAAGTCAGGATACAGTAATACACACCCCTGGAGAGATGTTCTCCTATAATGAGGTGGCGATGAGACAAAACCAAAACAAAACAGAAGAAACGTTTCTACAGCCACTCTCTTCAAGACACCACCATAAATAAGATATTTAGTATTTTCATTTCACAGTATTGGCCACACAGATAAACTTGTTAACTCTTTAGAAAAATATTGATTCTTTAGGGAAAAAAAGAAGTGAGAAATATTGCATCCTTCTGTTAGAGTCACTGGCTCTGAGTTTGGTTGGTTCCTTTGGGACAGGAGACTGCACTCAATGTATGTATGGTAAAAATTGGGTTAAGTGTCCTTGACTTTGTCAGCAGGTCCTCAGTGACCAGTCACCCAAGGAGCTTCTCCTTAGAAGGGCTGATTGACTGATTGGATGAGCATACACTGAGGGGATGCTGACCAGTGATCATGGTGATTTCCTGGATCCAGGAGCTGCTGTTTATCTGTGAGTTGGCTGAACTACTGCTGTCCTGGTTGGCCTGTGGTCTGAGTGATCTGTTGGGTGTTGGTGGAAAGTGTCTGAGTGCCTCTACCAGCTAAGACAGCAGATCTGTGGAATGTGTGGGGTCCTTCCCGTGTCAATACTCTTCTACTGCATCAGCTGCATAGTCTGTGCAGGGCCGCCCTGGGCTTGCTGGGCTTGGTCCTGTGGCTAGATCTGGACAAGGTGATCTGCTGATCTTATCCATCCCACAGCTTCCCAAGTATGGCCTGGCCCCACTGGGGCCACATTATGAGGATATGCCTAAGCTGGATGGTGCTCTTTGGAGTTGGTGGTCTGCTGGTCTTGCTACTGGTCCTGGTCCTGGACAGTAGTGGGCTGCTGAACCGGGGTGAAATAGTACTGGATGGGCTCAGCAGGAGGCACACTGATGCACCTGGTCCTGACGCCCTGGCAATTTTGATGATCTCTTGGAACAGCATCATTGAGAAAGTTCAACTGATCATATTTTGTAATTGCCAAGGCAGTATCCTTCATCTGTAGACTTTGGCACTTGTTTTCCTCTGGGATAAAATCTGGGCCTCCTTAGCAAAGAGCGCAGGAGCTTCTCATTGGTCTTCTCCAAATCTTCAAACAGGTATCTTTTGTCATTACCTGTACCAGGTATCTTTCATTGTTAAATTCTGGACTTCTTCCCTGGCCCAGGAGCAGCATTATGGACCTTGCTGGGCATCACTGCTGCTGGAACCACAAACTCCTCCTTCTGTCAAGGAGTCCAGGGAAGCTGATGAGTGACCCTGGAACTTCTCACGTGTTGGACAATGTGGAGGCCGGTCAGGCAGAGGGAGGGGACAAAACAAGGTTGAAACAAAACCAAGGTGGCAGGTGGACGATCTCTTTTATCTCTTCTTGTGTAACTCTGCTCTCAGCACAGATTTTCCTTCATTTCTCAAAGCAAAAGATTTTCTCACCTCTGCTTTCAGGACACATTTAGTTGCTATTCTCCGACTTCTTCTCATTATTCAAATTTCATCCCAAATAATATCAACTCAGAGATCTTCTGGATCACCCTATATAAATTAATGTTTCCTTCCCATCAGTTATGGCCCACCTGATGTCCATGGTTATTTCCTTCAATGGGTTTATAAATCATCTTATTTGATGTTTAATTTTTAGATTGTCTCTCTCATTTCTTTTTACGCTACTGGAATTTCCTTGAAACTAGGGTCTTATATGAATTCTTTGGATCATTGCGTTAATTTGAGACAATGAAAACAGATGGCAAAATAGCACGATATGACCTGCAAGCAGGCAGAAGTCATGCTTTATAAGGATCCCCAGTGAGAGAATTGTGATTGCTGCAGGTATCTGTCTCTTGCCTTAGCTGGGGTACAGAGGCAGGTCCATTAAAGTGAGATGTGGGAATCTTCCCAAGGGCGGCTTTGGCTCAAGGACTCTCCATCGCTTTGATTGAAACGTTGTTGGAAGTGTGCACAGACCAAGACTCTTCCCAGCCAATCCTCCTTCCTCCTCTTACTCCTTGCAGAGGTTTCAAAACTGCATTGCGGTCCGAAGGTTTTTCTCACCTTATATTGCTCTTCCTCTCCTGATAAATCCCTTGTGCCTCCAATCCCATGTTAGCTCCTGCTTCATAATGGACGCAAACTAATGCAATACTCTGTATACAAGAATTCATTTATTTATTCAATAAAAATATTATTGAGGACTAGGAATTTAAGGAATAAGACATGGTGCTTCCTTCAAGGGATTTAGAGTCTTTTTAGAACACAGAAATATAAACAAATATGTATACTAATACAACATGGTCAGTACAGTGATAAATATATTTTGAGTACAGTCATGCACTGAATAACAATGTTTCAGTTAATGACGGACCACGTATATGATGGTGGTCCCATAAGGTGAGTCCCATATACCCTAGGTGTATAGTAGGCTATACCTTCTAGGTTTGTGTAAGTACAACAACGAAATCGCCTCATGATGCATTTCTCAGAACATATCCCCATTGTTAAGTGACGCACGACTGTATAGTCAGAGAACTTGGAATTTTTAAGGAAATTTATCCAAGACGATATACTCTCTGAGCAAAGTATTTAAGGATGTATTTCTGGAGTAAAAAGAATGAAGAGATGAGAATAGAGACATAGGCATTGGGCAAACCATAGGATAGCCACCTTAATACGCTTTGATTTTACTTTGTGGTTTATGAGGGTCCATTTTTGCTAGGGCTGCCGTAACAAACTGGGTGGCTTAAACAGCAGGAATTTATTGTCTCACAGTTCCAGAGGCCAGAAGTCAGAAATAAAAGTGTTGGCAGGGTTGGTTCCTTCTGAGGGCGGTAAGAGAATCTGTTTTATGCCTCTCACCCAGTTTCTGGTGGTTTGCTGACAATTTTCGGTGTTCCTGGACTTACAGAAATGTCACCTCAATCTTTGCTTTCATGTTCACAATGTGTTCTCACCGTGTGCATGTCTGTGTCCAAATTTCCGCTTTTTATAAGAGCACCAGTCATATTGGTTTAGGACCCACCCCAATGACCTCATTTTAACTGGACTACCTCTTTAAAGACCCTGTCTCCAAATAAGGTCACATGCTGAGATACTGTGGGTTAGGACTTCAAGATAGATATTTGAGGGGAACACAATTCAGACCATAACAGAGAGAGTGGTAATGTAGAGGAATGACATGCCCAGAATTTCATTTCAGTTAAATCATTCTAGAATCTCAGTTGATGAAAGCTATTCAAGGTAATGATTTTCAACCATGGCTGCACATTAGAATTATCTAAGAAGCTTTCAAAATATACCAATGCCCAGGCCTTCCTTCTATATATCCTGGTTTAACTGTCAAGGGGTGGAGACCTGGCAGTAGTATTTTTAAAATTCTTCCCCGTAGAGTGTAATATGCAGCTGCCTTTCGAACTACTGTTTTAGGATGATAAGGTGTGAGGCAGGAAGACCAGTTTGGAGGTTGTTATGTTAATAAAGGAAAGAGATAATAAGGCTCTGCAATGTGGCATCAGCAGTGGGAAAGAGGAAGAGAGGAAGAGATGGTTTCTAAAAACAGGAAGTAAGTCAGTGGGACCTGAAGACTGATTAAATGGGGGGTGGTAGAGAAGAGCAAAAGGTGAGGCCTATGCTCCCATCAGGTACATGCCAGTGTCGTCAGCAGATATTAAAGATAAAAGAACTTTTATGTCTTGGAGGAAAGCATAATAATTGCATTGATTGAGTTTTTGACAAATGTTATTTTGAGAAAATTGTAGGTTCACCTGCAATTCTAAGAAATAATGCAGAGAAATCCTCTGTACTATTGACCCAGTTTCTCTCAATGGTAACATCTTGCAAATCAGCATTATAATATCTCAACAGGACACTGACACTAATACAGTCGAGATACAGAACAGTTCCATCACCACAGGGATACGCTGAGTCTGACATGCCTGTAGATAGTGGTCAAGTAAGACTTGTTAAGGTGGCATTCTATAAGAAGTGTTCCTCATCTGGTTTTGATCATTCTAAGGTACCAAAAATCTGCCAAAACTAAGTGAGATCCATGTACTTCAAGTGCCTCAATATGATATTACATGGAGGAATTTTCTATACTTAGGGTTTTAAGTAATGCATGTCTAGCTGAGAGTTGGAAATACAGGTAGGCAGCCATTCCACCTATAGGACAAGATCTGTTGGGGAAAATCATTTATACATACGCACTCACACATGCACGCACACCCAAAGATGCATGCATATATCCACCACAAATATGTACATGGACACTTGCAGCTCTTATTAAAAGAGACAAAATTTTGTGAGTGGCCACTGCAGGAACCCCTCACTTTTGAAGAGAGTGACGATTCTGTCTTTTAAAGGGTGTGTTTTCATTTTAACCACAGCCAAAAAAAGAGAGATTAAAAACAGCTGGAACATATGTCTATTTTCACCTCCTCCATCTGGAACTTTGTTTTTGGATATCACAGACATTTTCCAAACAAAACTCTGCTGAACAAAATGATAAATGTGGAAGAGACATGTATGATTCTCTTTTTCTTTGAAGAGCTTTATAGAATCCAAAGCATTGGTGTGTTTTTCAAACATAAAACCAAACCTTTGAACATCACAAATAGAATTTGCTTTCGATGGGTGATGTGGCATTTAATTTATATTTGAAATTAGGCAATGTTGTTAACTACAATGCTGGCTCTTTAATTGGTAGGTCCTATTTACCTGGGAAGTAAAAATGAAGTCTTTTATTATATGTTGATATTTGAATAGAACAGACAATTCAAATAATGTTTTAGCCAGTCTTTCAAGTTTCTGTCAGTAATTTACTCTCTAATTCACCTTTTTCCTCAAATCTCCCACCAAAACTACTGTAGCTAGACCCTTATTGTGTCATGCCCCAATTACTATAATAATTTTCTTACTCTTTCACTGACTACAGTATGCTTTTATACCAATACATTCTATGTAATAATTCCAGGTTAATCTCTTAAAACTGCTTTGGTAACATCACTCGAATTGTGTGTAGACTAAAATCCAAAATCCTTGACTTTTGTTACATACGTTCTTCTTCAGTTTTAAACAGGGATTAAGAACCAAGGTTTGAAAAGTCTTTGTTTCAAATTCCAGTTCTTCCAATTACAAATACATTTTGCAAAGTTTTGTTGTACTAGCTCAACTGATGAATTGTGAGGATCTGAAATTAGGTAATGGCAGAGAAGATAGGTGAAAAATGGAAAAAGATAATAAAATGGATAAACCTTGGGGAAATTGATCAAAAGACAGAAAATGATGTCAAGCATGATATTTACCTTAAGCTACTGTGTGGATTACCTGAGAGAGAGGATCTAGGAAAGAGAAGGGTTTGGTAGAATGAGGAGGAAACCATTATTTCAATTTGATGTATGACATCTAGATGATTATATTTATTCCACAGCAGTTAAGGACCAGGGAAGGAGAGCAGAGGCAAAGATAAAAATTTTGGAGGCAGTAGAAAATTATAATTGCTCTGTTCATCCAACATTAAACCATTAAATATAAACTCACTCCACTACAGAAAAATACAGCCTGGGGGGTGTGGCATATTTTAAACCCCCAGTTTTACTGGATAATAAAGTAATAAAGTTAAAGTGTATTCCATAAAAATGACAGAAACAGTATTAAACAAAAGTTCAAATAAAAATCTTGGTACCATTTACCTTGAACTTTTGGCTCAATATAAGATGATTCAAAAATTATGGCTACTTGACTATCTCAGCAGCTGTTTTCACAAAGACGAAAGATATAGACTTGGAATTCATGGTTAAATGATATTTATTAGACTAGGAGAAGTATGGGGGCTGGGAGAGGTCATGGCTACTTCTTTGCTCTACAATTTAGGGAACTTCTTTTGATTTGTGACCAAGCACATAGTTTTGAAATAAGTGAGAAAGGAGAAGGTCGCCTGTCTAACAAACTAGATTACCTCAGGGCAGTCGACCAGGTGACAGATGGAGTCAGATTGCCCTCACATTCCTGTAGGAGAAGATATTTTTCACAGTTCTGGACCATATCCACTCAACATAAAACAGAATCTGATAACAATTATGGGCTGCTAGTGCACAGTGAGAAGTCAAATACCAAAGCCAGTCCTTGCCAAGTTTTTCTTTGTATTTTAACCACATGATCCATATTCTTCATTAGGCTATCCTTCATCCGTCTAAACAAGAGGCTGTTGTTAGTTTATAAAACTTAACCATTCTTAGCCCAGATGCTAATGTCTGCTTCTTTAAAGTTATAATGGAGATTTTTGTATTTCCTATAATTACAGAAAAAGCTAATTGAAAACCAAAAACCAAAACCAATCTTTCTAAGAATGTTTGGGAGGATCTGATGGAATAACATTTACTGTTACAACAGTCAGAGGCAATGATTCTCCTTTTCTTCTGGGAAAAGTTGAGCAGACCTTTCTGACAGCTTCGAGAGAGCCAGTGTGTCAGACAGACTGCACGTGCTCTCTGAAAGAGACGTTCCGGTCAATGTCGACTAGGGTTGAGTTGATTTTGTGCTGCTCAAAAGCTCAGCTATTGGATCATGGAGAGTCATTTTTAATTTGCACTTATTTTATTTTAGTGACCTTGAAGTTTGTTTTTCATGTTGATTAACTGTTTGCATGTTTCTTATTTTGTGAATTGTTCTCTTCATCCTTTTTGCCCAGTTCTATATGGAGCATTCTATTTTTTTCCATAGACATAAGGAGATTTTCCTTTACCCATGGGATCAGTTATCTTTCTTCTATCTGATATGTATAAATATATTTTTTATTTTTAAAGAATAATAAAATATGAATGTTAAAAGGGAATATTTGAAAAATAAGAATAATAGAGTTAAATACACTTTAATCTCAATTCTAAAAATATATGTATAAACATAGTGATTTTGAAAAAACGACAAACTACACCAAAATGTATTAACAGTCACCATCTGCATATAATAGGTTTACTTTAATACTGTGCTTTGTATATCTATGTACTTTTCAAAATTTCAACTATGAACATGTATTATTTTAAAATGTTATGGAAAACAACAAAATTTTGGACAAAGAAACCTAGCATTCTTAAAATTAAGATATCTATATGCATATACGTTATTGTTTTGTTTTATTTTCCCTCATTTTTTTTCTATGCATATGTTTTTTCTACATTGACATCAATCCTGTATACATGATGTTAAAGATATTTTTCACTTGTGGTTTGTTAACATCTTAGAATATCTTTCCTACGATCTAGTAATCTCCCACAGTCCTGCCTTCCCCAGGTAGAAGTTATAAAACTCACCTTCCCAGTCTCCTTTGCAGCTGTAGAACAGACATGTCACCCAGGTTACACCAAATTGAATCCCCAGCATCAGATTTGTATTTAGAAGTATGCAGAGTAAGGAGGTGGCCACATATGCAGTAATCAATATTCTGACAATCATGGTCGCCAAAGCAACTGTTTTTGGACATGGCAATGGTGGAGATCCAGCCCTGAGCATCTTAGGTGATGAGGCGAGGTGGGCACTGGTGTTGTCACTGGAAAAGCCCTCACAGTGTGGCTGGGTAATGGATTTCGCTATTTAGTTTTAGAATTTTGCTTTCTAGCCTTCCAAAAGACTCTGGGAGCTCCAGAATATTCTTTAGCATATACTTTTTCTGATTAAAATAGCCAGAGTGGGCTCTATATTTCCAACAAAGAGCACTGCCCAACGACTTGCAGTTTATATTTGTTTTCTGTCTTTCAATATCGCATTAATTTTAAATAGTTTCTGGATACCTTCATTATTTAAATGTGCTGTAATTTATTTATTCTCTCATCATTAGAATATTTAGTTTGTTTTCATTCCATCAATATAATAAAACATGCTACACTCAACATTTACGTATAAATATAAATCCGTTTATGTTTTCTTCCAAAGCAGATATTTCCAGGAGAGGAATTATCAAATCAAAATGTTTTATACTTTTCAATACTTTTTACAAATTCTGCCAATGTTTTCATCATAACCCTCCCAGGAATGAATAAAATGAGTACTTTCAAGAAATTCATAGGTCATTATGGCGGAGCATAATAGATAAAGGAAAATTCTTATGTGAGATTAGAGAGAAAGGATCTGGTCATACCATGTGGTGTTTCTAAGTAATGGTAAGGAGCTAGGTTTTTATTTAAAGTGTGATGTGAAATTCTACGAAGATATTAAAGAGAGAACTAAAATAACCTGATATACATTTTTTTAAAAATGATCACCCTCATTTTTTTGTTGCGAGAAAGGAGAGACATTAGGAGACTCTTGCTGGAATCTAGATTAGAGATGATGGTGGCTTGGACCTGATTGCTAATGAAATGAGAAAGACCTGAAAGATTCGGGGGACCTTTTGGAAGTATAACTGGTAGAATTTATGGATATATCGGATATGAGATCTGAGAGAAAGTGGACTCATGGTGATAAATAGATTTTGACTTGGGCAACTGGGCATGGATGGTGGTGAAATACACTGAGATGGAGAAAACTAAGGGAGGATTAGATTTATGGAATGGGGTGAGAAATTTAGGGTTCTGTTTGAGCCTGTTCAGTGTACCTTTTGGCTACTATTGTGGACATTTAAAATCAGCAGCTGGATATAAATATCTGGAGTTTGGGAGTAGAGATCAGATATCGATTCATTGACATATGGGGATTAAAGCTTTAGAACTGAATGAGGTCACCTAGGAAGCACCTGTTGATAGAGAAGAGGTCAATCTGACAGTTAGAAGCCAAACAGAGCAAAGAGACCAAGTAAGTAGATGAAAAAGAGTAACTATATGGGGCAAAAGGTCTTATATTTATTCATTTTTGGAATGACTCTTAGATTCTGCCTCCTGCCACTACTTTTTTGTATTGAGATATTTATGGGGTTTTATTGAACTGAAAAACTTTTCGTACATCAAAGACACAGACTGTTTATTATGCTTGAATCCCCCTCATTTCTCTTTCCTTTGTTTCATTTATATTTTGATATCTCCTTCATTTTTTGTAGCCAAATCTGTTGACTTTTTAATGTGTTATATAATGCATCGCTTTTTAAAAGTGTTTACTTTAAGTGATCTTGTCCATCCCAAATCTACTAAACATTGACCAATATATCTCTCCCAATTTTTATGAATTCTTAAAAAGAAAAACGAACATCGTTAGCCCTTTAATTCATCTGGAATGTATTTTGGTAACTGAGCAGACATTTCTTGAAACTACGGAGTGAATCTTGGTTGGCTAGTCTTGCTGCCAAGGTTCTTCCCACTGAGAGGATTTCCCTCATTCAGTGTCCTGAGTCCTACCCCTAAGAGGGGCATTATGAATAGTACTCAGCAGAAAACCCTAGTGTCTGAGCCAATGGCTTCTTTTTGGTTCAGTTTTGTGAGTCTTAGGATTCTTTTTTTAATGGCTAAGCAATGATTAATCTCTGTTAACCAAGTTTGGTCATGTTAGTCTCCCGACTATTCTATTTGAATCTGTTGCTTGTAATTAATCCCAGAAATCTTATTGAGTCATGCTCTCTAAACAGGGTCACACCCTCATGCCCCCTTCCTTTTCCCCCCAAATATTCCAGTCTGAGTGCCATTTCTCTTTTATTTCTGTTTAAGGGATCTAGCTTCAGCATATGAATAAGTTATCACGGGCTGAGGCAGCCAGGCTGTTCAAATACCTTCTGAATTTGCACTGCAATATTCCCCAGTGTGCCTCATCCAATCTGTGTTCCAGTTGGATGTGGTTTTTAATAAGAGCCATAATCAATTTTGTTAGCAGCAGGCCAAGAGGAGGTGTTTTGGAGAGGGAACTTGACGTCCTTACATTCCAAATACTTAGATTCCCTCGGTTTTAAAATTTCTTTCTTTATTATTTTTTTTTTTTTATCAGCACACCAATTTTAGGAGCATCAGAAAATTTAACTGCTTCAGTTCAGCTGGGAACATGTGGCAGCCATTTGCTCTGACCATCAAATATTCCCACGTCTCCTTCTGGGCACATGGTAGGATTGCAATTCTTGCCCCCCCCCCCCCGAAACTGAGTGTGATCATCCAATTTGCATAGGCCAATGTGAAAGAGAACAAAAGACAAGTGCCTCGAATGAGAAATAAACCTTTGTTGTTCTAAGTCGCTTAATTTATGAGTGGCTTACTATTAGCGGAGTATAATGGAGCAGCTCCTGACTGATACAGAACCGGTCCCTTCAAGTGAGTTACTGTGGAACTAACCTGATTTGAGAACTTGCTTTAAAAAGTAAAACATATTGTTACTAGTTACACTCAGAAGTGATACAGTCAAAATTGATTAGGAAATCATTTGCGCACATCTTTGAGGAAAGGCTGTGTAGGCAAAGAACTTCATCCATGTGGGTGTGCTCATAATGGTTACATTGTTGTACATCAGGGTAAAATTGTAATTTTGTGACAAAGCACAGACCAAGAAATTGAGAGAAAATACTCTTATAAAGATCTCCTCACCACATGATAATAATAAAAAAAAAGCAAACACAAAGCCCAAATATAAGACTGCCTGATTGAAACAAACAAAAACCTCATGGCCTTGGGAAGTATAGGGCTCTTCTATTGATCTTGCCTAGGACAATGTAAGACTTCCAATGTGGCCTGCTTAACTCTGTATTCAGTTTAGAAGAGTTTTCTGTAATTGTTGATTCTATGGTAGTTGTTTTGATTCATTTGTTAGGAACAATCTGAGTCCTTGCTTCTATCACTATCTATCCTAACATTGTATCAGATTCTCCCAAATTACTTCTATCTATTTGCCTGAATTCTGAGAGAATTTCACAAATCTATGCTTCATGACAATTCTTCAGTTTTCTGCAGAAGTCTTCTCCTTTGTGTCTATAACCCTCATTTTAATTGTGCCTTAAACATTTCTTTTTTTTCTAAACCCAGTGTCTTTGCCTCTCATATTGTTGTCTTTTCAAAACAACATTCTGACTACCTTCAAGACATAGACTTGCAATATAGAGATGGTTGCAGAAGGTTTTCAAGTAAGTTAGGAGCAACGACCTAATTTTGGGTTGCGTTTATTTTCAAATTTCATACAAAGCGTGTGTAAGTTAACAATTTATTTCATCATCCCTTTCAATGAGTGTTATAGATTGTGGAAGCTCCTCCCAAATTTGACAACTGATTGACTCTCAATCTTCGATTCCTATTTTGTTGCGGGTTTTCGTATATTCCAGCATAGATATCTTTATTTGCTGTGAAAAAATGGGATAGTCTGAATCACAGACACCATTTTTCTCTTCAGACATCTAGAGAATCTGACTGTAATGACTAAAGGTCATTTGTGAAATTATACTCATAATTGTTTTGCACAGTCACAAGCATTAAGATCACTGAGAAAGAAATGTTAGAGATGCTTCCTGCACTGCTTCCCAAATCAAAGGCACATTTAGTTACTTTCAGATTTTTTTCCTAATAAAAATCACAAGCATGTTGTTTTTCAATGAGAGTAGTGTTCTAGATGTCTGGTGACAATTCTCCTGACTGTTTATTATAAATGTGTCCATTTTCATGAAAATATATTAACTATCAAACCCACATCAGTGAATATAACATCTTAGAATAATGGAACTAACAATTAGGTAAACAGAAATAACATGTCTTTAAATATCTCAAAAGTCATTTTTGTGTTTGGATTTTGGATAAAGAGAAATTCATCAAAATATCTTACTTTTGGCATTTGAATATACTAGCCCTGAATGAGATGAATATCAGATAAAGATTAAAAATTATCTTTAATCTTGAAGACTTCAAAGATATTTTGCAATCATCAAAAAAGCTATTGAGGAAAAAAGCAAGAAGTATATGCCGAATATGTTGAACAGTTTTGACTCTTGTTGAGTTAAAGAAATCTGGGTGAAAGATATGCTGGTAACTACTAGAGATACATATTTAAATATAAACATACGCTCAAGTGGAGAAAGATTACTAATTGTGAAAATATGTATCGCTAACACAGTGCCAAAAATTGCCTGTGGTTTGTTGTATTACAATATCTTAAAGAAGATCTTTAAATAGAAGGGCACTATATTTCTTCTCTGTAGACCCAAATGTTAAATCAACTGAAATAAACTGGTTTCAATAAATCTTGTGGGAAACCTATAATCATTGTACATTAGGGCACTGGAATTTTTGTTTCTAAATATATCACAGAAAAATGATCTAGAAAAATAAGATATTAAGAAGTCTCTTCCTTTTACTTGTGCAATCTCTACATGTCTATATGCATGCATCTTCTAGAAGTATATCTGATGAGTTCAATAATCCCCTGAATTTAACAATTTTTAATATGCCTATAGAAGTGGTCCACTTTGGATATATCGTTTTGAGATGAAAATGATAAAGTCATGTGGAGAGAGTCAAAATGATGAATAAACTAAATCCAACAGGATCACATCTATAGTCAGTTTTTGGCTGGCTGCTTCAGCGCAAAGCTTAGTTCTCTGTAGAGAAGAGACGCCATTAGGAACCTCTCAAATGTGACTTTCTCATTCACTATTACTTTGTCCTCTGGAAGTAGTGGGATGGTGAGGTTGGAGACAGTTTGAGGACAGAAGAGTGGGCTTTCTCGGCAGGGTTTCTCTACTTCTGTGGCTCACAACACCTTGAAGAAATAACCTTCAGCCTCAAGCATCTCCTATTTCAGGTTCTGCCACAGAAGTTCCGTGGAACTTTCCCAACTCTGCTCAAGCATTTAGATAATCAGATTCCTACAGGTCTTTCTTAAATGTAGATGCTTTTGTGGAAAAGATAACCCTCTGACTCCTCAGTGTTCGCAGAGGAGCAGGACTGCGATTGTGAGGGGCGCATGTGCTTTGATTGACAGCAGGCGAGCTTATAAAGGAGGCAGAAAGGAAAACAGGGATGTTTATTGGGGTACAGATGAGAGTCTTTCAAATGAAAGTCATACTTCCTTTATAAACTTTCCTTGGGACCTCAAGGCTCCTTCCAAAACTCTGGCTTCAAGGAACTAAAAATAGTCACATATAACACTTCACACAAACCATGTTGTGCCAAGAACTTAAAGCTCAAGAAATTCTTACCAAACACTTATCATAGTCAATGTCTTAATAATGTAAACTCTGATAGAAGTAATTATTTTAAAATCATATAATTGTCCTATGGTGTTAAATGCCTGTGTACCTGGTGCGGGGGTGGGGTACAAATCAAAAGCATGCTTTCTGAACTCCGAACTTTAAATTTTTATGATGTAGATACACTCTCTTCTTTTTTCAATGTTCTTTCTTCAGTGTTTGAAGGAGAGATTAGAATAATAGTGCCACCTTGTTCCTCATAAAAAAGTCCAACAAGGGCAAGGAAAATTTAGATTTTTCATCTTATTATGCCCACTTGGACTTTTATTGGCCATATATTAATGCTATTACACTTGCACTACTGGAGCCAAAAGTTCTTATCAAATTTATTGTTATTATTTTAACATTCTGAAACAGATTTTCCACACTTAATTTGGAAAAATATTCAGATGAAAGATGGATGCATTTCCAGCTTACATCTCAAGCTTTTATTGTAACTGACATTGGACAATTTCAAACTGGAGGAATGACATAAGAAATGACTGGACCATCTGCTTTGCTTGCCTCATTTCTTATGATATTTAATCAATCATCCAACCTTTGTTGAGACTGCTAATTTTGGCCACTTGAGTACATTTTAATGCCATTAAAACTAGTAAAAAGTTTCTCTGAAACACCATCCCATTTATTTGACTATACTTCCCCGTATAGTGACAAATTTAGATTTTACTCATTACTTAAATTAAAAGAAGGAACTTTTATTTTATGTATTTACAATAGCATAAAGATCATGGTGTGTGTGTGCACGTGTGATGGAGGATTGCATCATGCACAAACATAAGAGGCAGTGACCAGGAATTGCAGCATGCACAAACATAAGAGGCAGTGACCAGGCTATAACAAATGATATTATGATATATAAAGTGCATATGGATTTGATAAGGATATTTTTATTCCAAGTCAACATGTTGCTTTCTTGCAGGTCCCCACTCAAAATACATTTCATAACTGCACAGAAAGACTGTGTAAAAAAAAATTGTAGACACATTCTGATCTATTTTGAATTCGAACTGCTACATGCAAGATTTGAAATTGCATCATATATAGAATAAGAGAGCCACAAGACAACTAAATTTAGCCACCTTTGTGTGGAATGCAGACTTGCATACATTATTGGGAATTAAAGAAGTTTATACAGAAAAAGAAAAAAGGTGTCAGAGTCTGATTACTAATTTTACTCCGCCACTAGGAGTGGTCTGCCTCTCGTCTAAACAAACCCCACTGGGCTTCAATTTTCTCATGCAAAAAGAAACTTGTTTTCTAGAGTTTCTGGATTGTTCATTCATATTTTTAAGTATAGAATTATTAAAATGTCAAATAAAAAGCAATTCAAAGAGACTTAACAAAGAACATGAAATCGAACTAAAATTTCACTGTTTTTCCATTCATGTCATTTTGTAAATATCCAGCAGTAGTGTTTGGTGCATGCTGATAATCAGAGCCCTTTCAAGGGCTGCCCTATGCTGAGCAGGCTGAGGGGAGACTTGGACACCTGACTCCCTCTCCATCTCTGCTGAGCTCACTTGGAGTGGTTCTGCTCTGGTCGCCTTTAGTATTTCTATACCCAATAAATATTTTCTTTGAAGAGAGAATTTTTGGGTTAAATAAGACGTAGAAGTGACTGATAAGTGATTCCTGAGATCCCTTCTAGAACCAATCTGCTTTTCTAGTATTCTCTCATGAACCTGAAAATATAGTAAAATTTCCCAGAAGTAGTTATTTTTCTTTTACTTCAATGAATAAGCTGATATTAGCACATTGACATTTGTATACACTGGACAGCCTTATGACTGTAGTTACTTTGCTTTAATAATCAGCATTAGATAAATCAGTGTATGCAGTGGCCAGAGAATACAACAAGTAACTCAAGTCAACTTCCCAGGACATATTCTTACATCAACTTTGACTCATTGCATGAAATAGCTATCATTTTTAAAATTAATTAGCAAATAATTTTTTGCCGTTGGGAGCATTGATTCCAAAACTAACATTTTAATTATTCTGAATAAGAAATATGAGATTCTGTTTAGAATATGAATGTAAAAATGGTCTATGTCTATGGCTATACTCTGAAGAAAATTATAGCCTTAATTGTTTCTGTAACTGAAATATAATTGAAAATAAATCAAACTAAACATATAACTTAAGTACCCAAAACTAAGGCAAAAGTGAGATATTAACACAGATGAAACTTGAAAATTGTGAATTAGAAAACAAACAAGCATACTAATTGGAAAAGTCTCTTTCTATAGAAAGAGCAATAATAAAAATACCCCTGCAATGTGTTGTTAAGACAAAAAGAAAGAACGAAAATATCACATGAGAAGTTATAAAGCAGATATATTCACAATAGCAGGAGAGATCAAAGAATTATAAAGATCGTTATGCCAATCTCATGTCAATAATTATATACATTCACATAAAATGGATAATATTCTCGAACAATAATAAATTAGTAAAAGTGATTTGAGTGGAAGAAAGCCTGCACAGATTAAGATCTATGGGAATATTTTTAATTGTTTGTCACAAAAATTGAAGCTAGGCTCAGGTGGTTCTAACATTTTTATATTAGTGGCAGTACTCTAGATGACAAAAAGTTGGAGAACATCTTAACTACTTTTGTAATTTTATTACCAAATACTGAGGAAGAAGGCAGGAACAAAGGATAAACCAAGATCATAAATATCTAAGAATAAACTACAGAGATTGTAGAAGTCACTTACCCAGAAAATTATAAAATATTATTGAGAGACATTAACAAAGATCTAAATAAATGGACCCATATCCAAGTATATGGATTGGAAGACTCAATATTGTAATGTCAATTCTAGCCAAATTTATACATAAATTTAGTCCCAATAAAAATCTCCTTTTTCTGGGGCTGGCCCCGTGGCCGAGTGGTTAAGTTCGCGCGCTCCGCTGCAGGCGGCCCAGTGTTTCGTCAGTTCGAATCCTGGGCGCAGACATGGCACTGCTCATCAAACCATGCTGAGGCAGCGTCCCACATGCCACAATTGGAGGGACCCACAACTAAGAATATGCAACTATGTACCGGCGGGCTTTGGGGAGAAAAAGGAAAAAAATAAAATCTTAAAAAAAAAAAAATCTCTTTTTTCTGGTAGAAATTGACAAACTGATTCTAAATTGCAAAATGCAAAGGTCTTTGAATAGCCAGGACAAATCTGAAGAAAGGAAAAGCATTATAAAAGTCCTTATATAACAAGTAAAATGTATAGTTGAGAAAGGAAAACAAATCTCAGACTTACTATGTGTGTATCAGTCTGTATGAGGTATAGACCTACTGGACAATCTGATTCAGATTGAGCGTCCTCACCATGTTCACCATTCTCAAATGAGCCTTGCTTGAATCTGAGGCACTACCCAGATTTATTACTTGGAGAAATTGATGCTGATGGCAGTTCAGAACCCTGAACCTTGTCATTAGAAGGCAACAGAAAACATGCTTCTCTTCTTTTAGGAGCTGTGCCAAAAATTCAGACTAGAAAAGGCCCCAAGTTATGTAACTCTCAATTATTTCTTAATGGACTTGTATTTAAGTAAGTGCACTGCGAGGAGACATACCTGTTTCTCTGATAACCTTTTATTTAATTGGTAAACTCTCTTAAGGCATGGGTTGTATAGAATCCAGTGATTGAGATCTTAAGTAAGAAGAAAGGAATTAAGGAATTCGTAGGGGAAATTAAGACCTAAAGTAATTAAAATGTCTCAATGAGGCTCAGTAGTCAACATTTCCATTAAAAGATATATGCAATATTCATGTTATCTGGACCCCAGAAAATTAGTTACAATTGGAGTGTCCAAGGAAATTTTTAAATGACTCAACATCAAAGAAACTTTGCATTTTCTGTCAGTTTAGTAACTGACACTAGTGCACAATCCCCAGGCAGTAATCTTCACTGCAATCAGAAAGTAGTGTAGACATAGTTGAAATAAAGGAAAAGCAGCAATATAAAAATACACGACAGTGATCCTGTGAATGATTACTTTTATTCCTAATAGAGATTTCCTTTTGTTTTTATGCTTTTCAAATCTTAGATAGTTGAAGAGTTCCTTTTTATTTAAGTAAACTTATGTTAACAAAAAATAATAGGATTGACATAAACAACATCCAAAATGAAGTTCCTCCTCATTAATTTTACTTTCATACTGTGTGCATATATACATTGATAAGCATCAACTGATCAGGGCCTTTATTTGCATTTATTTACAAATGCAAATAAATTATTGTAATATAAAATCATTTAACAACTGCTCCAAATGGAGTATACTCATTTTATATGTAGTACTTATTTTATAAAGTCACCATGGATATTTTCCCAATTTAAGTCATATTTCATTCTTTGCTTGTTCAGTACTTTCCAACAAATAGTCATTTATTTTGGGTCTCACAAACTTTTAAAAATGGTCTCTACTCTCATCCAGTTTCTGAAGATAAAGTCTTGTGAAGCCCTCCTGAAGGCCTGCCCTTGTCTTTGATGTTATTGTAGGTGTGGCAGCGTCAGGTAGTTCTAATATAATGCTTGGTCGTCCACCAGTAAGTTAGCCTTGCTCTGGGTATGGCTTCTCACATTTTAGTTTGAGTAATCAGGTTTCTGATTAGCTCTTGAGCTCAAATTCCCATCTTCCAATAAGCAGTTGCTATCTTATGCTTTAATGCATAAGTTCCGGTCTGAGGAAAATATCATTAAAATATCCTGTCCATTTGATCTCATAAATAATAGAACTTTCAAAGAAATGCATGTGTGCTGTATCATCAGATTGCTAGAAATGCGACAAATACTATTTTTCAGGCTATCTTCCCTATTTTTGATCCTTGGAAATACCATTGCTATGACCAAGTTAATATTCATAGGAAAGTACTTGTTAGAATAATCAGGCTAACAGTATAAAGCTAGTATATGAGATGACAACTTGGATAACTTGGCTCAGTGTCTAGGGAAGAGTTAGGGTAGTTGGACAAAGAAACATGAACACAGAGAAAAGGGAATAGAAGGAGAAATTGAGTGTACATTTTCCAGGAAATCTGAGACATTTTGTTTTTACTATATATAATTTCAAGTTCTAGAAATTGCACTCATATAAGAAAACAACCTGCTTTGGTGAGTTTGCGAGCCAAGTAACCCAGAATTAATATTCATATTTCATTTTGGGTTCTTTTTCCAAGTATGTTCAATGTGCCTACTATTTTTCAGAATTAACTGTATGTTTTACATTTCAAATTAAAATATACTCCATTGAGCACCAATGGCTGCTGACATCATAGAAATGAAAACAACCACAGGTTAAGGGCCTCCTGATGGAAGAACACAGGGCCGAGTCTGAAGCTCCTGGCCAAGAAAGAGAACCTGAGTCTGAGTGATTCTCTAGACCCAAATGCCAACTTATAAAAAATACAGAAGGCAGAGTAACATCTTAAACTACACCATGGTATCACAATCCACAACATCCAGGCTGGGAAATTCTACAAGGCAAAAATCCAGAGTATTTCAGTAGACAAAATGCAAGGAAAATAAGAGATAGAAGGAGAATTTGTAGATTAAAAATATCTAAAAAAAAATTGATCAATGCCCATGTGTGAGCTTTATTTGGATCTTGATTTAAATACGTGTAAAAAATGACACAGGAGGCTACAAGATAGTTACATGCTTACTATTTATTTGGTGATATTAAGGATGCTTAATTTTTAAACTGTGATCATGGTATTGTAGTATTTTAAAGAAGAGAGCTTATTTTTAGAGAAGCATACTGAAATATCTACAGATGAAGGGACGTGCTGTCTAGTATTTACTTCAAAATAACACGGGAACAAGGGCAAATTAAAGGAGGTATGTATGAAACAAGAATGGCTGTGTGTGTTGACTGCTAATGCTTGGTCCTGGGTACCTCAAAATTCATTACACTGCTCTGTTTTTGTATATATTCAAAGTTATTCATAGATTCTTTTAAAGTTATGCCAAAATAAAGGCATTTCTAGGCTACTGAACAAACGAAAATAAAATAAAATGAACTTTTCAAATTCCTACTATTTCCCAGAATTTTGGCTTTTTATACTTTGCAATTCTGAGATAGTTTTCAGGGAAGGTCTTTGTATTCTCCTTTATTTTTTAAATTTGTTTAGATAAAAGAATCTGTAGCTAATATAATTTTCTCCTTATCTTTAGACCATTTCCATACGTGCTGATAATACAACTGAATTTTAAGGCAGAGGTCTTTTTGTGAGGTTGAAGACTTATTTTACAATACCAGAAATTAAAAATTTCTTAAGGTTTTTAGGTGGCCATATCTTAGATAACACAGCTGTTATTATAACATAAAGTGAACATGCTAAACATTAAAATAATTAAATGCAAGATAAATTGTTCAAAGAATGAGCAGTTTTGTTTAATAAAATTCAAAAATTATCTTGCTCTGCAAATTGTCTGTAATAACAAATACTAAATACATATTGACTAATATTTAACTTGTAATAATTTGTTCTTGTGCATAGAGACACTAATGGAAATATGAGCTTGGTTTTCTCATCTAGACATTAGGATGCTGAGTTTGACTGTCATCCATTTTTATGCTATGTTTATAACATCATTCGTTGGTTTATGAGTCTTGGTAACATTAAAACAATAATTAATATATGCAATTCTCTAATCTAGACAGAGTTTGATTAATCAGAATCACTAACTTTTTTCTTTAATATTTTATAAGAATTTCTTACATAATGTGGAAACAGAAAAGTCCCTGAATCAACAGAGAAGGGATAAGATCATAATTAGGGTTTTATAAGATTAGTTTGTAGTAATATTACCTTTCTTGCAAACCATAATAGATAATGTTATTCAACATAACATAAAAAAAAAAAAAGATGCAGGGTAAATTTTGATTACTTATCCTGAAAGGTCCTACACTCTACATCATATTGACAGTTTAGATCTCCCCAGTGTAAATGTTCAGGACCTTTGCCCTGCTTGAAAACAAGCAACTGAGTAAATGCAAGTGATTTTAAATTAAGAGTGACTGTGCAATTACTTTAGGGAATAAAAAATTAGCTTATCCATTAGTGTTATAGGTTGCTGTAAGGGAGAACACCCTGTCTGTTCATTCAATTAACTCTCAACTTCAAGGCAACCCATCATTTCATTTGTAACGTTGTTTATTAAGCAACTCTGAATTTTAAAAAAGCTATGCCTTTAGACAATATAGCCTTGGTAATATATTCTCTGGGATTACTTGGAACTATTTCGTACATTAGTTAATTGTCAGAAGAGATAAATGGTTTACATAATAGATTTTGATCAAATTCTATGAAAAAGTTTACAATAAAAATAACTCTATAACATTATTTTTTCTAATCAAAATAACTATAAACGTTATTTTGAAATGCAACGATAATCTTATGATATCTGTACTGAAAATGATGGTGGGATGGAAGCAAAAACGAAAATACAAATCTCAAATAGTATCATCTGCCTTAAACTGAACAAATATTTTCACTTTGAACTAGGTAGCAGAAATCATTTTTCCAAACAATTGTATGACAGAGCATTGCAATTATCAATTATTGTTAAAAACTCATACCTCTCTGAAAAAGCATTACACATTTTTGGATGAATACAATTTCAATCAATGTCAGAAAGGGACCGTAAGTATCTCAAGTTTTTTTTTTTTTAAAGTATTTTAATCATAAGCACTTTTCTCTATTTATAGAACTTCATTTCGTGAATAAAGTATTACGACTACATTTTCAGAAACACTTTAGCATGCAAACCTCTGATAATGCATATACATATATTGTTATATGTGATATTAAATATAAAAGGAGAAGAAAGAGTTTTACCTGGTTAATCACCTGTGTTGGTCTCAAGCAGAGTAGAACAAATGGATCCATCCACAATGTCTTGTCTGATAATGGTGAGTGAGGGAGGCCGTAGTTTTAAGGGGTGGGACTTATCTTTAGTAATGAATTCTCAAGGGACTGTTTCTAATCAGGGAATGCACTGCAGACAATGAAGCCATTCTGCATTTGTTGACCCTAGTTCTCTATGTACAATCTGCTGTGGGTGTATTCATGCATCAGCGGAGGAACTGACATATATTTCCCTGAAGTTTATGGTATTGAAGAATATTTTGAAACAAGGATTACATGAAAATAAGGTTGATCTTTCATTGCTTTGAAGTTTTTCCATTGTGTATTCATTTCTTCTAATGTTTTCTCTCTTGGGATGAAAATCATAAAAAGGCTTAACTCCAAACAGTATAATCTCTCACCTGATGATACAGGAAGTCCTCTGAAACATCACTTGTAGATGGATACATGTGCTCTCCGCCCTGAAAATTTGAATGGTGGGAGTGGAGGCTCACTATTTTTGGAGCCACCTTATTCAACTCAGGACAGTGTTACCTGTTAGACATCTTTTTATATCATGGTTATTTATGCATAGTATTTCACCAAAGTTGCAAATTTATACATCTCATTTCTGTATTGCAAATCAGATAGCTTTGTTTATCTGCCTGAGACCTGCATTTTCCAGAAGTATTTTTCCTTTTCGCACTGTTCCCCTAACTTGTTTGGACACATTCTTCAGCCAGTTCTGTCAATATTTTTAAAGTATACTTCTAGAATTCAGCACTTCTCGCCACTACTGCCCTAGCATAGCTGATCATCAGCTGACCTTGCTACTGGCTTCCCCTCTTCTACTCTGCTGCCCAACAGCCTGTTCTCTGTGCTGTAGCCTGGCTGATCCTTTCACACCACCAGTCAGATCATGTCAATTTCCTCATCCTCCAACAGCGTCCCACTCCAATAAGTTATCTTGAAAATTCTCTAATAACTTCCAGCCTAATTCAGAATAACACAAAAATTCCTTATGATGGCCCACAATAGCCCGGCCCCTCACCCCAGCTCTCTGAGCTTACTTAACACTTACTTCTTCTCCTCCACATACAGCCGCTGCTCCCTGCTCTCCAGGCAGATGGCCTTCCTGCCATTCCTCAAAGACGTCAAGAGCACTCCTGCCTCAGGACCTTGGACCTGCTGATTGCTTCCCTGCAATACTCTTCCCTGGATGGATTTTTCTGCATTTAGGTCTCAGTTCAAGCGCCAGCTTAACTGTGGGATCTTCCTTGACTACTAGAAATAGCAAATACACCATTCGTCATGCCCTCCTTGCCTTACTTTATTTTTTCTTCATAGCATTTAGTTATTTATGTGTTTTTTGTTTACTAGTTATCACACCCAATTGAATATAAACTCCGTGAAGAAGGGGACTCTGTTTTGTTTACTGAGGTATCTCCGAATCCTGAACAGGGCTTTGCAATATTCACTGAATAAATATTTTTTAAATGAATGAATGATTAAGCCTTGCTTTTTCTTCCCCATTTTATAGAATATTCTAATCAATAGAATCTAACAGAATAAATGAAATATCAGTCTATTCTAATAATGATTTACATGACTGTGTAAATCAGTATAACCGTCAAATGTATCTTAAAATCCTAGAAACTGAAGGCCTGCTAACATTCACCAGGACTCATCTCCTGTTACCAGGCTGGACTGCATTTTGCTCCACAATTGAATCTATGGACAATTTTTCTTTTCTCTCCCAGCACATAGTTGCATATCCCAGTTGTAAGTTGTTTTAGTTATATGTGGGATGCCACCACAGCATGGCTTGATTAGCAGTGTGTAGACCTGTGCCTAGGATCCGAACTGGCGAATTCTGGGCTGCTGAAGTGGAGTGCGTGAAGTTGACCATTCGGCCATGGGGCTGGCCCCTTACAATGTTTTTTTTTTTGTTTTTTGTTTTTTTGTTTTTTTAATTTTTTTTATTGTTTTCCTTTTTCTCCCCAAAGCCCCCCGGTACATAGTTGTATATTCTAGTTGTAGGTCCTTCTAGTTGTGGCATGTGGGACGCTGCCTCAGCATGGCTTGATGAGCAGTGCCATGTCTACACCCAGGATTCGAACCGACGAAACACTGGGCCGCCTGCAGCGGAGTGCGCAGACTTAACCACTCGGCCATGGGGCCGGCCCCCTGACAATGTTTTTTGATCTCCTTTTATACCCATTCAATTGGCTTAATTATCTTTATTGTAATAAAATATTCTCTGCATAAAAACTGGTTTCTTTCCACAAATAATCTCTCCAAAGATTCTGAAAAGTTCTTAATAGGCCTTTTATTTTCTTCCTTAAATTAAGTGAAGTTTTTTTCTGAAGCACTAATTCACTATATAGCGATTCCCTGTTATCTGCCGTGGATATGCTCCACGACCCCCAATAGATGCCTGAAACCCTAGATAGTACCAAACTCTAAATATACTATATTTACCTATACATACCTACCTATGATTTTAATTTATAAATTAGGCACAAGAGATTAATTACAATAACTAACAAAATAGAATAATTATAACAATATACAATAACAATACATTTGTATACAATACAAAAAGTGGAAGATTGGCAGCAGATGTTAGCTCAGGGAGAATCTTCCTCAGCAAAAAAAAAAAAAGAAAAAATGGTAAACACAATTCCAGAATCCTGATTGTTTTAAAACAAACTATTTCCAAATATTTTTGATTTCATATCACTATCAGGATTTTACCATGAGCTGTCTGTTTCTCCATGTCTCTACATCTTTATGTCTATATGCATCTATCTATCTATCTATCTATCTATCTATCTACCTATTGTCTATCTATCTATCTTACCATACTTATATAAAAGGGAGATATTCAGAATGTTTAACAGCAGGTTTAGGTGAGGCAATAACTAATTGGAATGAATGTAGGCCATAATCCTTGGATAGGGTCCTGGAGGCTCCTTACCTTGTCAAGCATCCCTGTGATTTGTTGGATTACAGAGAGACAGAGGCACATTGTAGGGGCTGAGCTGCATGAGGGCCCTCAGGGCACTTGACGCAGTAGCTAATGACCAACTGGTAGTGACGTGTTTTGACATTTAACAAGCAGTATGGCTGCTTCAATTATGTAAGCCATGAAATTTTAAATTACATACACACACACACAAACAAATTTAAAGGGTGAAATAAAGATGAAACAATAATTGTGGTATCTGAGTACAATTATTAGTATTTCAAGCCACAATAAATCCTCAGGGCAAAGTTGCTTGCTAAGATTAGTGGATAGAAATTCATATTACAAATAAGCTTCAAAAATTTATAGCTGAGGGGCCGGCCCCCTGGCTGAGTGGTTAAGTTGGTGCGCTCTGCTTCAGTGGCCCAGGGTTTCGCTGGTTCGAAACGCACACGGCACCACTCATCAGGCCATGCTGAGGTGGCGTCCCACATGCCACAACTAGAAGGACCACAACTAAAAATACACAACTATGTACCGGGGGACTTTGGGGAGAAAAAGAAAAAATAAAATCTTTAAAAAAAATTTATAGCCGACTTTGTCGGATTTTACTTTGAAATTTTGCTGATAAAGAGCACATAATAGAAGGAAAACACCCAGCTGTGCCAATTTCCTATTGCTGTTTTTGTATTCTTCTTCCATTCGATGTGTAGAAGGTAAGTGATCACTAAGATCGGTACAGAGAATTGAGAAGAATTAAAAAATCGAGCTATCATCTGGAAAAAAGATAAATGGCTTTTTCCTGCTGTAACTGAGCTGTGTTTGTATTATTATTGAAGGTTTTACTACATTGCATGTGATTAATTCCTGTCATGTTTTCCTGATTTTGCTGTTGGACTATTCTTTGGGGATCAAGACAAGAGATGTTCATTTTTAACAAGGTCCCCAGTATGCCTCTTTTCCATACTAAGTTTGAAAACCCCTAAACCAGACAGAGGGCTCTTCAGGAAAAAGAGTCATCTTATACCATTGCTGCTTCTTCCAATCTTTGTGAATCTTGGGTTATATACATCCCTTAATGACGATTACTTGAACAAAGTTTTGCAATTCCTAATCTGTGCCTCCAGGTGTAGTGGGAGCTACTGGTGATGATGTGTACAGATATAAATATATACTTGCCCTCTATGGATTTGCAGTCTTGTTGGGAAACCTCGAAAAAACTGTCAAATAATAAATAAACCAATTTGAGTAGTGAATGAGTGGCAGGGGTAACACAAACTCGAAAATGGCTTTTGCTGTATCACTGTTAAGAAAAAAGAAAGAAAGAAAACCCTAAGTTACATTTTTTAAGTATTTGGCAGTCTACTGTGGTCCTTCTCTAAATTATTTTATTAAATATCTGTGCAGGATCATTTGTAATGTAGACTTGAAATGCCTTTAAGATACTATTCAGGCATAGTAGTTCTTGCAACAGTTGTGGTCTAACTGCTACAGATAATAGGTCATGACAAAATACATGTGCAACTATTAGATAAGACCATGGAATGGAATCTGACTTATGTTTGTGTTATTTGAATCGTGTATGATGAAAAGGCATTTTTGCTTATGCAATTGAATAATTTAATAATTTTAAAGTAGAAATTGCCAAATGTACTATTAGAATACATCATAGTGATACCTTTGAAAAAATAGAAATGGTTGGTGTTGTGAATTTACGCATCTTTATAAACTGTCAGGCAAGTGTTAAACATTTCCCCATCAAGTTTACTACTGACCTCAATGGAAGTTGTTTAATTTCCACAGATACACAAATTAATTAAGAAAAAAGTGGAACCATGAGTTTAAGCATAGGAAATTTGAGAAAACTTCTGGTGCTATTTATATGCTACAGAGATCGAGATCCCTAGCTAAGTATACCAAGAGTAGGATGCAACTTCGCCACCAGGTGTAGCTGCTGAAGAAGGCGTGTGATTCAGAAAAATCTTTATTCTCTGGATTTGAAGAAGGCTTATACTCAAACTTTCATTTGATCCTGAAGAAGACATTCAGATTAAATGTAGTTAAGACAAAATCAATTTTGATTGGTTAAAATTGGATATTTAATATATTTCTTTTTTCTTTTAAAGAGCCATTATTGAAAAGGTACTTTACAATAAGTTGTCTTCAAATGGAGACAATGTACATACAAATGTTTTAAGGAACCTTTCACTTGCCTCCTGATAAGTTCTCAGTATTGGAATATTTGGAGCTTTGGGAGTCAAATGTGAATACCTACTGAGCAATGTTATAACACTTATTCAACTAAAGCTGGACTAGTTTTCTTGTCCATTTTGTTACCCAGTCCGTGCTGCTGTTCCTTCTAGTCCTTTCTCCTCCATGGAAAGCTGCGAATGGAGGAGAACAGAGAAATGCCGCTTCAGCTTGGAACAGCTACTGCATGGACAATAGGTCTAGAGGGGCCTCAGAACGTTAAACACACACATGCACACACACACACACACACACACACAGACAACACAACGTTTTATAAATGGATGTATGAGTTTCTTTTTTAAACATCAGATTTATGAGGACAACATTTGTTTTCTGATAAGATAAAGATTAAATATAAATCTGTAATATAAAAATGTAAATGTGTAGAAAGTCTGTTTGGAGACTTTCTATCCTAGAATCTAAAGTGTTACTTACTGTGTGGCACAGATGTTTGATTGTTGGTAAAAGTTTCTTAAGCTCAATTAGTCTTTTTGTTTTGTTTTTTACTGTAAATATAGAAATTAAGGTGATGGCTTTCTAATGACTTTTATAATCGTGCAAGAGGAGCACGTTCTTTATATTTGTTTTGAAAAGTACTTCTCAATAGCCTTTGGTGTAGTGTTCATACAATTACTATATTCCAGGCTTTGGAAATCATTTTCTCAGATCAAATACAAGCTTTAGATCCATTTAACTGTTCTTCAACAGTAAAGGAATAAATTTTCTCATTTCTGAGTTCTGTGTTGTGCTTATATTAAATTACTGTCTAACTGGTTTCCATCCACTTTCCAGATTACCTTAATAGAAAATAACATTACTGCCCCAGGTCATTTCTCCTGATATAAGTGGATTAGATACATATATTTCTTTTTGCTCCTTTTGGGAGGTTTAATCTGGCAGCAGCGTTTTCTGAATTTAACACTGGTTAAGGAACATTGTATCCATTAGCGGTCGAGGTATA
This sequence comes from Equus asinus, assembly GCF_041296235.1. Taxonomy (NCBI): domain Eukaryota; kingdom Metazoa; phylum Chordata; class Mammalia; order Perissodactyla; family Equidae; genus Equus; species Equus asinus. The sequence continues at coordinate 16,160,480 of NC_091816.1, forward strand.
GTTAGATGTTAATTACATTATCTTACTCCATTTTGTAGGTAGATTGTATTTTCTGTTAGAGAAAATTAAATTCATACAATGATCCTTTTTCCTTGAAAATGGAAAAGTTTTTTGCATGCATAGCAGCTTTCATTCGAACTTCTGAAGCAGTATGCAGTGTGATAGAAAAGACAAAATACTTCATAAGACCGTGCCCCAGAGGAGACCGGCATCATTTATACACCTGGGAGAAGCCTCATCTTATATTTAGCAAATGAACATTTTTTTGGAGATTTGAAATCAAACCCTTTTCTCTGAGTGCTAAGAAATTAGAAATGACAATTTGCATTTCACAGCACCTTTAGTCTAAAGTGCTCCAAGAATTATAAGTATGTTATTGTATCTTTAACTTTTTTTCATGAAAAAGAACATCTGAGCACTTTCCACACGGTTCAGGGTTGGTTAGATGCCCTCTGTGTCAAAGGTTGGAATAAAGCTTATTATCCCATGAACTTTTCTGCTCCTTCTGGACTAAGCCACAGGATTAATGATACTTTTTTTAAAATTGGATTTGAAGAGTCATCTGCATGTTAAAATATATTTCCTTTACCCCAATTTCTATAGTTTATGTCTTAAAAATCCCCTTTCTTCTTTGCTCCTCATTATCCAGTTATCTTCCCCATTCCTAATTCTTATCTGGCCTCCCTAAGAAGAGGGGGCCTGGTTGTGTATGGGAGGGAGGGGACAAATGACATCTGCATTGGCTTGAATGTCAGCAAACAGAAAGGACCCGTAATGTATGAAAATAGCTTAAGTTCTATTTATTGAGGCCCTAGAGGGACATATTTAGAAAGCCCCAAGCTACAAGAGTTAATGCAAATTTTTGCTTTTAATCCTAATATTCTAACATGGGCACAGGGAAATCTTGCTTAATTTTACTGATTTTTTGTTTGAAATATTGAAAGAATAATGAAAATTAAACCTACAAAATGTGCACTTGGAAGTTCTTTAGCTCCAAATATGCCAGTGTATTATTTTCTCATTTCATTTTCTGAACAGCTCCATGTGTGTATGGTTTCTATACATTTAGGATAACTAGGTATTGCTGTTTTTGACCTATTCATCTGAAAACTGGAGCTCAGAAAGATTAAACAATTTTTTCAAGCAAATTTAAGCTGTTTTTTCCACATTCTGGGCCATCGTCCTTAGAATATTGTCCATCCTCACACCCATAATATGACTGTAGCATCTTGATAAATCATATCTGGGGCCGTCCCCATGGCCCAGTGGTTACATTCGTGTGCTCTGCTTTGGCGGCCCAGGGTTTCACTGGTTGGGATCCTGAGCGTGGATCTAGCACCACTCAGCAAGCCATGCTGAGGGAGCTTCCCACATAGCAGAGGCAGAAGGACCTACAACTAGAATATACAATTATGTACTGGGGGGCTTTGGGGAGCAGAAGAAAAAAAAGAAGATTGGTAACAGATGTCATCTCAGGTGCCAAAAAAAAAAAGAAATCACATCTGCATTAAGAAAGCAAAGGCTTTCTAGAAGTGCCATCCAGAAGCTTGACAGAGTCCAACCACTTCTCAAGAGGAAAGAAGTGACTAGAATTGGCCTACAGTACTCATGATTCATCCCCAGGGGCTCAGGTAGCAACCACTTCTATCTCTAAAATTAAGGAATCTCCGCCGTTGGTACTGTGAGCCGGGAAAGAGAAGGAAATTGATGTGGAATTGGCAATGGCCAGTGTCAGGGGCTACCAGACCAGATGGACCTCCCTGCTTAGGATTCTCTCTGCTAGGAGGCAGATTTATGTTTTTTTCTTGCATTAGTTTAATACATAATCATCCAGAAAACTATAGCTACCAGCTTCCGGCTCAACAATAACAACAAGAAGAACAGTATTTCTCTTTTCCATTGTTTTGGGATACATTCGTGCAAAGTACGTAAATTCTGTGTAAACAAAATACGAAATACGCAGTTTATAATAGAAATTTATCAAATAGTTGGGAAACCAGGCTATGTGTTTTTGTGGAAAATGCACCAGCTTTGGAAGCAGTATTCAAATTTTAGTTCTGCCATTAACTAACCACATTACCTTGGGCAATTTCTTTATCCTTTTAGAGACTCAGTTTACGCATATAAAACAGGAATTCAACTTGCAGGATGCTGTGAACATTAAATGAGATTATGCATGTAAAGCACTTACCACAATTACTAGCACATACCGGCTGCCTAATAAGTGTTAGTAACTATTATAATTTATGCCCAAATAGGTCCTTTTTACCATAACAAAGACTTATGTTTCTAAGGGTGCACACACTCCGTCTAGAAAATGTATGGATTTCCACTGTAATAGTCTTATTAATATAGACAAATAATCAATTAGATTGGGTTAACAATCTGTTGTATTAATAGGCTAACTGAACTCTATACTCATTTGCTATTACAAGCAGGATTTCTAAGCAACTGGTACAATGTTCCATCCTTGCAGATTCAGCTTCAAGGTATTTCATAAGTAAGTACTATGAATATTGTATCCTGATAGTACAAAATAGAGCTCAAATTTGGTAGGAAAATACAGCTTCTACTCATGACCTTGGTAGTGATTAGCGGTAAAATGAGAGGTAAACATTTCATTTAGAATAATATGTGCTGTAAGTTGCATCCTAACTTAGTCCACGACTGGAGAAAATCTCACCTGTTCAGCAGCTTAATGGACTGAATCGTTTTTTTAAAAAAAAAAATCTTATTTTGCATTCATATGAAATTCTAATTAAAGAATAATTAGAATATAATTATATAACTGAGTGAATTTTCATGCGTGGACTTCAAGGTGAAGTTCAGTTTTATCTAGTTGTTAAAAAGTAAAATTATAGCTGGATATTTTAAAGCTAATTTCTTACGCAGCTTTCTTTTACTTTTATAAGCATTCACGAAAAAAGGAACTAGCATGTTTTCCACCTAATGCCTTAAGATAATAAATGATTGAAGGCTTAGAAGCATTTGAAGTACCACTTAGAATAATGAAATTGGCTCTACTTACCACCACATTGAACAATAATCTAATTTACGCTGTTGATATCTCAGAGACAGTTTAATGCAAACAACAAATTTACTTTCCTTGATGTCCAAATATTCTACAAAATGCTTCAAACTCCAAACACAGCTTTCTCCACAAAAGTACATGCTCATGGTTAGATATTTAGCATGAAGAGATTTCACTGAAGGAATAAAAATTAAAATGCTAAAATAATATAAAATATTTCACTGAAAATACATTTGCACTATTATATCTACAGTGTGGCGATGTTTACCATAAAAATGACCAGCAATAACAATGAATTTTGGAGGGTTAAGGTACCAGGTGCCTTTTGAAAGGATGTGTCACTGTAAGGTGGGTTACAGTGGCAACTGATTTTATAAACTCCCAAATCTCATTGGATTAATATAAAAGATATTTGATTTTTGCTCATGGCACAGTCTAGAGAGAATTAGATGGCTCTCCTGCAAGCAACGCCTCAGAATTCCCTCTTGTGAGCCTACCATCTTACAGTTTCAAGATAAGCCTGGCACCATCAAGCTTCTAGAAGGTGGAAAGAGGGAAGGATCTCACACACTTGATACCTAGATACTTCAGCCAGGAAGTAGAAATATATCACTTTCACTCATGTTCGATTGGCAAGAAAAGATGCATGATCTGACCCACATGCAAAGGAGAAGGGGCTTGGAAATGTAGTTCCCATCGCTCAGCCACTTCCAAGAACTTATTCTATCCTATGGAAGCAGAACATGAAACTTTGGTGGTCAGCTACCTGTCTCTGCCACCATCATTCACCCTCCTAACATAGATTTCAACTGGTAGAAAGAGAGTGGGAGGCTGATTTATGGAAGGTCGCTGCAAAGTGGAGAAAATATTGCCTTCCTTGTCCTGGAAGCTAATGACAGTTTCTAAAGATGATTTTTTGAGAAATACATACAATTATCCCATATTTTTTCCAACTTAACATAACTGAGAGATGGGCAACTTTTAAAAGCAATAGAGGACGTTCCTTTGCTTGCCAAAGAGAACCAGTCTTTGAGAAGGTATTGTGACAAACTTATCCGCAGAAGTTGAGTAGAATATGTTTTAGAGTGCTGCTCCTGCACGTGAACTTTGATTACTGATATCAGTATGGACAGTCAGAAAGAAGGGAAAAGTGAGTTTCTCCCTTCTGTCTTTTAATAATCATTAAAAATTTCCATTATCCCTAGGTGGAAGCTAGCTTCCACATTATTCAACTGATCAACCTGAAGGGGGCATTAATAGGAAAGGAATTATATGGTGGAGATTTTCATTTCTGCTACCATCATAAATTAGTAAGGAGGAAAAGCCCTCCCAGTGAGAAAAAACTCACCTAAATATGGGAGGTAAAATAAAATTAAAGAGTCAAATGCATAGCTGAGTTCACACACACAAATACTAAAGTAAAATAAATCTTATAAGCTATAAATGAAGTGGTTAAAGCCTCTAAGGCTAAAGGAGCAGTGGGCTGGAACAAAGAGATGGAATATATGACTTCTAACAGAATAAATAAAAATGAAATTAAAAAACCCAATCAACAAAAAACACGTCAGGAAAGATAAGGAGAATAGAGAAAAAGTTAAGCTAAATATAATGACAGTGGGATTATCCAAAAACATCAATAATCTCCATAAATATAAATGGACTAAATTTGTCAGTTATGAGAGAGACATCAACAGACTGAGTACATAAGGTCCATTTACAAGCTCAAGGTACATCTAAAACTAAAAGATGAAGAAAGGTTGACAGTAAAACGATAAGGATAAACCCAGCAAATACAAACAAACAAAAACTGGAGTGACCGTACCAGTGTAAGGAAACAGACTTGAGTAGAAAAAAGAAAAATGGGTATTAAAACGATTATTGCATAATGATAAAGGTTTCAATCTCATTAAGAAATGTAATGATTCTAAACTGGAATGTAGCTATCAAATAACAAATATTGATGAGCAAAAATTGTTAGCACTGTAAGAAAAAAATGAAAAATTCTTATTTTGGGGGATATTTTAATATAAATTTCTCAATATTTGATATACTCTCCAGAAAAAAATTTATAAAGAAGATTTGAACATAAGCTTATCTAATGTACATATCTTAAACTATTCACCAATAAAAATGCTATTATGTAAATATACTTATTTACCTAATACACTTGTGATTAATTAATAATAAATTATTGCATATTAAATGTAGTAATACTTAGAAAAATACATTTCCATAAATTCAAATATTAGAAATGAACAATATCTAAAAATTAGTGACATAAAAATTTAAGCCAAGAAATTATGGAAGAAACAAAATAGACCTGAAGATGATAGAAGAAAGATAATTGTAAAAAATAAATGTGGAATTAATGAAATAGAAAAAGCTAAAATAGAGAGGATCAACAGAGCCAAAGTTGAATCTTTGAAGAGACTAATAAAGTAGTTAAATCTGGAATATTTTTTCAAAGAAAAAGAGAAAGAGATTAAACAAATAAATAGTATTTGAAATTTAAAAATGGAATATAACTATTGATATATGTATTTATACATGTATCAAATTTTCTTGATATGCAATCTACAAAAATAATTTAATTTACTACATCCCAGAAGAAAACATTTTGAAAATATAAACTTCAAAATATACAATTCACTATAGCAACAAAAATGTAAAGTGCCTAGTAATAAATTAATCATCAGATAAGAGAGCATACATGGAGAAAAGTATAATATTGTACTAAAAAATATTGAAGAAAATAAATATATACAATGAACTTAAAATTAATGGAGACGTCTATATTCATGGAGAAGAATAATCAATGAAATAACAATGTCAATTCTTTACCAATTTTCTCCATGAAGGCAATACAATTCTAATAGAAATCTTGATAGTAGCTTGACTGGCATTTGACAGGATGATTCTAAAAATGCGTAAAACTGATCAAAGAGCCCGAAAGAGGTATGGTTATTTTAATGAAGAAAAACTCAGTGGGTGCATTTTTCCTATGATATCAAGACTTGTAACATTTTATTAGATAAGACAGTAAGAGACAAAAGCAGACAGACAAATAGCCAATAGTACAGAAATAAGGAGCCCAAGAATTGACTCAGACATATACAGAAACTTTATAGATGACAAGTTTGGCTTTGTAAATAGAGATTAAATAAAAGAGAGTGGAAAAGAAAAGAAACTTTTAAATCATTTACAATAAAATAAAACAGAATATTTGTAAAATTTTGGGATGAGGAGAAAGATTTCAACAAGACAACCAAAGCAAAAATGTTAAAGGAAATGACTAATAAATTTGACTGTTAAAAAATGTCTGGGTAGCAAAAGACAATAAAAAAGGAAACAACTAGGGGCAGTCTGGGGGAGGATATTTGAAAATTAAAAAATTAACAAACATTGGTATTCAAAATAGATTTTTGAAACTACAACTCAAGAAGAAAAAGAAAACAACCAAGTAGAAAAACTAGACAAAAATATGAAAAGGCAATTTACAGAAGAGGAAACACAAATGGCCGACACACACAGGAAAAAATGCTCACCCTCACTAGAAATCAGCAAAATGCAAACTACAGGCACAAAGAAATGCCATTTCTCAGCCTGCAGACTGGGAAAAATCTAAATAGTCCAACAATAACAAACACTAGTGAGGCCATAGAGAAACAGGATTTCTTTTCACTGATGAGGAAGTGTAAATAGTTTTAACCATGCTGGAAAGGAGTTTGTTGTTTGCTAGCTTTGAGATGTGGATAATTTATGTCCCAGCACTTCCATTCCTAAACATTTATCCTACAGATTAAGGTGACTTGTGCAATAACGATTGTAGTAACATTGTGAGTTTTAGTGAGTAACCAAAAAATGAAATGTTATCAATAGGAGAATGAGTGGGTAAATGGTGGTATGTCCACCAAAAGTAATAGAAACATTGGTGAAAATGAGTAAGAGTTAGTTTATCCTCTTGGATGGGTCTCACAAATATTATGTTGAGAGGGAAATAGCAAGTTGACAAGGAATTTACCAGTATGCCATGGTTCACAGAAAGCTTAATCACCTTAAAGGGTATACTATACATGGTTTAGGATACATACATATGAAGTAAAGGACAAAGAAATGCTTAGGAAGGATAAAAACTGAATCCATCATAGAGATAACTCTGTGATGACGGCTGGGGAATGTATTTGGGGAACGCATACAGGAAGTTTCAACTATTTGTAACATGGGTATTGAGTACGTAGTTGTTTCTGGTATTATTACTTATGCCTTTTTGTATGTCAGAATGATTTTGTAACTGTTTACTCAAAAGGATACAGATTGCAAAATGAATCATAAAAAGTCTAGTCTGATGCTCGTATGTATATTTTATTCATTTATTTTACGATAACTGAGGCCCAGAGGGAGGAAATCACTTAATCAATGCTATCTAAATAGTTAAGGACAGAATTAAGACTAAAAACCACGTACCTGACTCAAACTCCAGTGCCTTAATAATTCCTATTGCTAAACAACATTAGAGAACGAAATGTTTAGCTCCTTTTTGCAATTAGGAGAATGGATTCTGAGAGAAGTTTCATCGACTGTCTTAGGGTTACAGAATCAGAAAATAGAACAGTGTTTTTTCTACCCTGACATAGTCAATAAACACGTTTATCAACTAAAGTGGCTCAAATGGCTATGATTTTTAAATCAGATAAAACACAAGAATGATATATCTGAATTTCCACTCAGGACTTGCCTGATCTGAAAACGTCCACTAGCTGAGCCTGATAGATTATTTCCCTCTGCCAATGGAAGGAAGGGCTTAAGGGGAAATATTTCTACCCATGGAATTGAATAATGACTCGACCTTCAGTTCAAAAGAGCAGTGAACATATTTTTGTTGTTGTTTCTCTGTTGTGTGCTGTGTACGTATAAAGTAGATCATTTTATATTCGTGTAAGGTATGTGTATGTCTGTGTGTGTTTGTGCGTTTGTGCATACAGATTTTCTAAGTTGATGGCAGAGAAGGGCATTAGCTATAAATATTCAATTTAAGGGAGCTTAAAGAGTGTCGGGAGGGTGGGTGGCAAATTTATAATGTTAAGTAAAATCTACCTGTCAAGGCAGGAGTCCAGAGTGCCAAAGAGGGTACAGTGTGGCCTCACAGATAAATGAGAAAATGGGCCTCCCCTTGAGGATTTGTGCTTAATGGAAGGTACCAGTAGTCCAGGAACTTGTCTATCATTTCATGCCTCAGACAATGCCCAGGTAAGAAAATGAACATTTCAAGAGCTGAGCAGTGTCATAGGAATCCCTTTTGTTTTGTTAGTCTTTGAGACTCAACACAGCTGCTTTGGCTTCTTACAAATCAAGTAAAGCTAGGCACATTTGTCTTGACATCTGAGAGGTCTCCTTGCTTCCACTGTATCAGGTAAGCCATCTATCTTCTTTTGTTTTGGTAAATGGAAATGGAGATGGATGGGCGACAGACACATTTGTTTCGGGGTTCTTTGACGCTCTCAGGCAAAATTATAGTTACGGAAGAAACTATGTAGAACTTACTTAGATTTTTAAAAGTTGAAATCCCCTCAAATTAGTAAACCTAGCAGAATTTCTGGAGTTAACAGGGCAAACAAGGGAGGAAAAGAATCAATTTGGTAGTTTTACTTTTAATCCCTTGAGGAAACTCCATGCAGTTTTCCATAGCGGCTGTACCAATTTGCATTCCCACCAACATCACACAGGATTCCCTTTTCTCCACATCCTCACCAACACTTGTTTATTTCTTGTCTTTTTGATAATAGCCATGCTAACAGGTTTGAGGTGACATCTTATTGTGACTTTGATTTGCATTTCTCTAATTATTCGTAGCGTTGAACACCTTTTTATGTACCTGTTGGCCATTTGTATGTCTTCTTTGGGAAAAGTCTCATTTCTGGGTATACATCTGAAGGAAACAAAATCACTATTTTGAAGGGTTATCTGCACTCTCATGTTCATTGTAGTGTTATTCACAATAGCTAAGACATGGAAACAACTTAAGTGTCAACCAAGAGATGAAAGGACAAGGAAAATGTGGTACATATATAAATCTGAAAAAGTTGCACTCATAGAAACAAAGAGAAAGGTAGTTGCCAGGGGCTGGGGGTGTCTGTGTGTTGTGGGGGATGGGGAGATGTGGGTCAAAGGATGTAAACTTCCAGTTACAAGATGAAGAAGTTCTGAGGGGCTAATGCACAGCATGGTGATTAGAGTTAACAACCTGGTATAGTATATGTGAAATTTGCTAAGAAAGTAAATCTTAAATGTTCTCACCACAAAGAAAAGAAAGTAACTATGTGAAGTGATGGATGTGTTAACTAACTTTATTGTAATCATTTCATAATATATACATGTATCAATCATCACATGGTACACTTTAAATTTATGCAATTTTATTTGTCAATTATACCTCAATAAAGTTAGAAAAAGATCAATTTGTTCTCAGGTTCTTACTAGTATATGGAGAAATGCCACACTTAGCCTTGTGGGAAAAATGAAGAGTGATGCTATACAAGGACCACGCAACTAGTAGTAGTGACAGTATCTCTGCTAAAAACATGAGTAGGTCTCTACTCAAAGGAGAGTGTCCTATAACTTCTAAGGAGAACACTGGTAATTCCTATGTGACAAGTGGTGTAAATACAAAGAGAATGGGCAGAAAACTCCTTACTCCTCCATGTGAAGGTCTCCCCTCATCAGGCATCTGTCAAGGTTATGTCTAGGTCCTATGGTGGAGTTGATGAAAGTAAGAGGGCAGGTGCCAGGAGTATCCTGTAGGAAGGGTAGCTCCCATCCATCTCCCAACTTGGCAGAGAAAAGACTCAGAAAAAAAGGCGGCTCTTACTTGCCTCTAAGCCCTGAGCCCCTTCCAGGAAGCAGAAGCAGCCCTCCTTTGCAAAGCAACCTGCGCTGTCCATTCACATTCAAAGCAACCATTTGGAGCCACCTCCAAAAAGAGCAGTCTTTGGTATTTAAAAAAAGGGCAAAGTCTAGTCGGGTTCAGAGAAGGAGTCAACCAAAAATGAACTGCAAAAAAATTTAATGGCTATCTTAAGAGGCTGAAGGCCAAATGCACCCGGCTGGGCCCCAGCTAAAGTTACAGATGGTTTTGTTTCAAAACAACCACTGAAACTCTTACACTTGTACGTCCGCCACTAACAGACAGACTCACTCCATGGGATTCAGAGGATTCCACTATCAAACCTGACCCAGGGCCGGCCCGGTGGAGCAGCGGTTAAGTTCTCACCTTCCGCTTCTCGGCGGCCCGGGTTTTGCCGGTTCGGATCCCGGGTGTGGACATGGCACCGCTTGGGACGCCATGCTGTGGTAGGCGTCCCACGTATAAAGTAGAGGCTTCCCACATATAAAGTAGAGGAACATCCCACGATGTTAGCTCAGGGCCAGGCTTCCTCAGCAAAAAGAGGAGGACTGGTAATAGTTAGCTCAGGGCTAATCTTCCTCAAAAAAAAAAAAAAAAAAAAAAAACCTGACTCATTGTCACCACCACTGTAGTGTTAAGAAAAGAGGAAGATTTAAACAAGCTGAGGTCCAAAGATACTAAATCCAATTGATTATCCCCAACTTGAAACGAATTACAAGAGTTTGTTAATATTTTTAGGTATCTACTGCTGACACTTAGCTTTACTGTACTCTCAGATTCTAGGACTGGACGTGATCTCTGATGGAGATAATTACATACACAGCAGACACAGTAGACGATGATAAGGTTTTGCTATCACTATGACTATGCAAAATCAGTTTACAGGCACACATTCTTTCAAAAAATTAATAAAGCAATTTAATCATATCGGAAATAATATAACAGAAACCTATTTAAACCTCTATTGAGATTAGACTGTTGTTAACATTTTGCCCCATCTACAACAAATGTCTTTATGTATTTTAAACAAAAATTTTTTAAAAATACAAAATCCCTCTGCTAGCTCTTTCCCCTTCGTCTCTTCCCCAAGTAACCTCTATCCGGAAATTAGTGTTTATCCTCCCCACATTTGCTTCAGTATTTCATGTGTGAGTTTTTTAAGGGTTTAGGACATATGAATAGCATTATCGTCATTTATTTACTTGCCCATGTTGATCTTTAGATTTTATCTACACTGTTTATAAATCTTTCGTCTTCCATATGTGTATAGGTATTTTCTGCCACTCTATGGTTAGTTTTACATCTTATTTATGAAGTTGTTTATAACACGCAAGTTTTTAATGCATTTTCTAATGTTTTCTAAGTAGCTTCCATTCCTGGGAAAAATGCAGTCGATCTGATGTCATGTATTCCATGCTTGTTTTATACGTTGTCTGTGCATTGTTGCTATTTTTTTCAGGATTCTCATATCTATCCTCTTGAATGAGATTGTTTGCGAAATTTCCTTTCTTATGCTCTGCTTATTGGGCTTTACCCTCAAAGCTTTTCTGGCATAAAATGAACTGAGGCCTATTTTCTCCTCTGTTTGAAAGAGTTTGTATAATATTAAGTAACTTCTTGCTTGAATGGTTAGTAAACTTGCTGGACAATTGTCTGGACCTGGTGTTTTTGTGTGTATATACATATGCTGGGAAGTGAGGGGGATTTTTAACTATAAATTCAACTTATTTAATAACTATTCTATTCAAGTTGTCCATTTATATGTGTGTATGTATATATATATATATATATATATATATATATAGCAAAGTTATACACACATATATTCTAGGAACGTCCCCATTTTGTTTGCCTTTTAAATCTATCATAAAATTATTCACGTCTATCTATAGTTCTCTCCATTTTTTCATCCCTAGTATTATTTATTTGTTCTGTCTCTCCTTCTTTCTCTCTCTCAATCAAACTCTCTCTGTCTCTCAAACTTCACTCATTACTTTTGATTACCTTTTTGGTGCTAATTAAACTATATTCACAAGTTTTGAGATGGAGTATTTTCATTGTTATTCGGTTTTAAATATGCTCTACTTAATATCAGAATTTTTTCTTTGACCTATCAATTAGTTGATCATCATATGTGTTAACAGTTTTTGAGTGCTTACTAGGTACCAGGTTCTCCTCTAAATACTTTGTATGTAATAATTTATTTAATCTGTTACACAGCCCAATGACATAGGTATTCCATTCCCATTTCACAGATGAAAAAACTGAGCTTTGAAAGGTTAAGTAAGGGGCCAGCAGTTAAGTTCGCACATTCCGCTTTGGCAGCCAGGGGTTTGTTGGTTCGGATCCCAGGTGCGGACCTAGAACTGCTTGCTGAGCCAGTCTGTGGCAGGTGTCCCACATAAAATAGAGGAAGATGGGCATGGATGTTAGCTCAGGGCCAATCTTCCTCAAAAAAGAAAAAGAAGGTTAAATAAATTGTCCAAGGCCACACAGCTAATAAGTGATAATGTTGGACTTTTAATGTAAGCAGGCTGTCTCCAGAGTCCTTGCTTTTAACGGAAATGCATAATGCCCTTCCAGTAGAAGATGTGTGTGTGTGTGTGTGTGTGTTTGAATTTTCCAAGTGAGAAATTTGGAGAGTTTTGGAAGACATCCTCTTGTTTCATAGTTTTAACTTTGCTGCATATTATGGGTAGAAAAATAAAGTCATTATGAGAGCAATATTTTTATTATTTATTGAGAATAGATTTTTTAACCTAGCCCTTGTCTAACTGTTATAAATAATTCATGCGTGTCCCAACACAAGTGTATATTCCCTAATTGTTAGTTTCAAGGTTCTGTATATTTCTATTAGAAACTTATTAATTATCTTGTTCAGAACTTCTATATCTTCTTTTTTTCCTTTACTCGACCTATACATTTCTGTGACTGGTATCTTAAGATCTCCAAATATTATTATTATTATTCAGTGAATTCATCAGTTTCTCATGGTGATTATATCAGTATTTACTCTATGTATTTGAGATATATATTTTCAAATGCGTACAGATTCGAAACTATCACATATCCCTGGTGAATTATTTTTTTACCATAAAGTAATTACATTTTTATTCTTAATATTTTGATACTAACAATATTTTGATTATTTATATTTGATTATTATTATAATAATATCTGATTTATTTTTTTGTTTAGTCTTTTCGTGATCTTTTTCCATCATTTACTTGGAGTGTCTACCCCAAAAACCTCACTAGCAAAAATATGATGGTTCTAATAAGATGAAATATATAGGTGTAAATTGAACTATACCAAAGGAACTGAAATCTGTAATTCAAACTTCATGGACTTCCAGGAATGACAACCTTAGTCTAGTAGCCTGCCTGATGGCATATTAGTAAGACAAAACGTTTTAAAGATAACGGTCCCTCATTTCTGGAGAGATGGGCTGCACTAATCCTTATGGCTGCCACCTCTGATATTACTTTAGCTCTGGCAGTCTGACAGGTTTATACAGGCATATCCCTCTACACTAGCCCGGGATATTTTTAATTAGTTCTGGGATTTTTTTTTTGGCTTACATATTGATTTGGTCTTTTTGTCACTAGCGACACTTTATAGGTAAGAGTACCTACTTTGTAGGTAGATAGGATGGATGATGTCTTAGGGACCACTGCCACTGTAAAACAATTAGCATTGAGAGGAGTAGCCACCAGGGAGAATAAGAACCACAACAGCTACAAAGAAGTACCTCACAGACCCTTATGGCTGGGCGAGTTCTGCGCTAATGGATTACAGGAGAACGCGACTATAACCCAGCAAGGCATTGTATCAGGGTAAAGTCTCCTACACAGATGTCACTATTACATAACAATAACTCTCCATATCTGCTTTCTGACAAACGAGTAAGAGTTAACAGGGACCCTGCTGCTCCAAATGTAGTCTCCAGACCAGCAGCATCAGCTTTGCAGCCCAGATCTACTGAATCAAAATCCACGCATTGAAGTTGGAGAGCTGGAGAAAACATACGTGAATGGTGGATGGAGTATACGGTATACTAAAGGGGACACTGCAGGTAGAAGAATTAGCATTTTTGAAGATAGCGAAGCATAACCCAGCATGGGGTATTTGGAAAAATGATGCTACAAGACTCTTTTATTTGAATCCCACTAAGTGGATTGTATGTGTGTGTGAGTGGTGGTAGTAGCAGCAGTAGCAACAGCAACAGCAGCAGTAATGGTAGTAAAAGAAGTAGAAGGGCTTGAGGCTGGAGGCGCAGACAGGAATTCAATTATGATGAGTTTGAATTCATTGTAAATGGACTGATGGAATTTAACTAGAGATGATGTAGGGGAATTTATGATTTGCCAAGATCATTCTGCTAGCAGAGTGGAGATAAGGTGGAGGAAAGAAAAGCTAAGCTCAAGCAGACCATTAGCAGGTAATTATGGTAATCATGATTGTAAATGATGAAGCCCTAAATAAGACAGATTTAAAGAAAGGGTGATTATGTAGAGGAGAGAATCCATAGACTGTGTGGCCCATTGGAGGAAGGAGATAAGGAAGATGGAGTCATCAAGACAGACATTGAGTTCCTGCTATCTTAGGTTGGGGCCCCTGGGAAAGAAACAATGAGGCAGAGATCTGTGTGGGCAGTTTACTGGGAAATGCCTCCTGGAGAAACACTTTAAGAGACCGAGGAAAGCAGGACTGGGCAGAGTGAGCGTGATGTACTTGCAGTGGAGGACTTCGTTGGTCCCACATCAAGATCTGGAGCTGGGACAGCCCGTCAGAGCTGTCCCCAACAGAGACAAGGCGGGTGAGCCTTTGTTCCCACATATTTAACAATCACTAAATGTGGGCTGTCCCCAGGAATGACATACAACCTTGGGCAAAAGAGCTTCCTTTAGCTAAGGGCATTCTGGAGAGGGTCACATCAATAAGCTGTCAGCATTCCTGTAGCAACTGGGAAAACGCATGCCTTGGTCTTAAAGGAGGATCTAGGTGGCACACTCCAGAATCCACTATTCTTGTCTTCTGTGCCCAAAACAGATGGTTTAATTTTATTTTTAGTTTTTTGTTTTTTTGAGTAACAGCCCTGAGCTAACATCTGTGCCAATCCTCCTCTTTATGCTGAGGAAGACTGGCCGTGAGCTAACATCCATGCCCATCTTCCTCTACTTTATACGTGGGATGCCTACCACAGCATGGCTTGCCAAGTGGTGCCATGTCCACACCTGGGATCCAGACCGGCAAACCCCGGGCCACCAAAGCAGAACGTCCGCACTTAACCACTGTGCCACAGGCCGGCCCCCAGATGGTTTTAATATTCACTAAAGTGAGAGAATTCCAGAGTAGAGAGAGGTTTGAGATAAAGATAGGTGAATAAACATTCATGTTGGTTTTCAGGTATCCAAGGGACCTCAAATTAAAACTGATAATGAAATTGTCGAGTATATGGGCCTTGAAATTGCAAAGAGATCAGGAATTATAGATTTAGGAAGCTTTAGCATATAAGTAGTAGTTGAAAGCATAGTTATTGCTGAAATCATATAGAAATACAACAGTAAATACAGAGACCTAAATATGGCAGAACAACGTCATACAAGTTAGCAATATCAAATAGGAGCTTTTAAGGAGATAGAAGAAGAAAGTATTATGGTAGAAGCTGAACCAAAAATATTTGAGAACAAAAGTGTGTATAATATTCTCCAGGATTTTGAAGGGCATAAATAGTGTAAGGAAAGCTATTTCTAAAGGATTTGGCTTGTGGATGCTAACAAGTGACTTCAGTCATAGCAGGTTCCGTGGAGTGACAGACAGGACTTGTAGGCAGAGGATGTCAATTGCTTTTTCAGTAAGTAAATTGCCCTTACTGATTGTTAGGCTAGGAGAAAGATGGTGGCTGGAGGATTAGGAAGAGGCAAATTTAGTAAAGGACTGCTTTCAACGATGCAAGTTAGGTGTAAGGAAGCTGAGAGAGAGGATACAAGGATCCCAGGAATATTGAAATATTAAGATTACAGCACTGTGCACGTGCAGAGAATTGTGTGAAGAGGGTGACGACATTAGCTATGACCCCTTTAGTTAAAGGAAGTTGCCAGTCTCCAAGGTGATGCTCCAGGAAGGGAAAAGGGGGGTTAAATCCATGACTCCATTCTCCTCCCTCCCTTTCTTTTCCTGCCAGTGTTCTCCATTCAAAAGAAATTGAAGTCAGAAAGTAGGGCATCTTCGGATGAAGTCTATACTCCTGGGAGGAGAAGAATGGAGACTGAGTCTGCAAGGACAAATAGAAGAACCAGCACAATGGAGCAATAGTTTAATGGCCCAGATGAACCTGTGCTCTTTTTCTCTCTTACATGTGAAGAGAATTTTCTCTATGTAAGAAAAACTAATGGGATCTGTCAGCTATCCAGACGAGAGGGATGAGGAATTAGATTTGTAAGACTAGAGCTATTCCCAGGACAGTGAAAAATATATTTCAATTTATAATATTAGAAAAGTTCAAGGAAGTGAACACTCTCTGATACATAGTAAAATATGCCATCGAAACTGTACATTATTATCAAGATGTAGACTAAGATTATGACACTAGATTAAAGAAAAATAACATGATGTCAGAGTTTTTAAATTTATCATTTTTAGAGAATTTTTTGCTCTGAAGAAATGGAAAGCAGAGAAACTTGGAGATTTACCAGGACCGAGTCCTTCACAGTCAACAGTTGGCTCTTAAACTTGCAAAATATTTGGAGCATGTGTTTTTCTTTGCTTGTTAGTTTTCCCACAGTACAGATTTTCTAGATTTTGCTAAGCTAATTCAAGTGCCTGGCTTGTTTCTCCCTCAGCATCCTTATGCCTTTCCTCTGTGGATCAAATTCCCCATCTAAATTAGTACACATTTTTCTTGAAGGAAGGACCAAATAAAAAAGAATAAAATGGGCCAACGTTTCTTAGCATTATTTAAGACAAACAATTCTAGTATTATTCATTTCACTTCGCTCACTTAAAAATCATGACAGAGCTGTACGAAAGAATTGATAAAAATCACAGTTAATTTTTTGTGTGGTAAGAATATTCAACATAAGATCTACCCTCTTATTGAATTTTTAAGTACACAATACAGTATTGTTAACCATAGGTGCTATGCTGTACAGGAAATCTCTAGAACTTATTCATCTTGCATAATGGAAACTTTCTATCCCTTGACTAATATTTCCCTGAATTCCTCCGTCCCCAGTCCCATTCTACTCTGTGATTCAAAATAATAATGATATTAATAATAATAATAAATAAAGAAGGTGGGAGGAAACCTTTGGAAGTGATGAATATGTTTATGGCATAGATTGCAGTGATGGTTTCATAGGTGTACTCTTATCTCCAAACCGTCCAAGTTGTACACCTTAAATATACACAACTTTTCTTTCTTTCTTTTTTTTTTTGGTGAGGAAGATTGTTACTGAGCTAACATCTGTGCCAGTCTTCCTCTATTTTGTATGTGGACACCGCCACAGCATGGCTTGATGAGTGGTGTGTAGGTCCACGCCAGGATGTGAACTCGCAGCCCCCCGCTGTGGGCGTGGAACACGTGAATTTCACCACCACGCCACAGGGCTGGCCCCTGTACAAACTTTTATATGTCAATCATATTTCAATAAAGTAGTTTTAAAAAATCACAGGTATGTTGAGTTTGAGTTTGAAAATCTCAATTAAAGTTACTAATTTGTTGGATTTTTTTTTGTAGTGGAGGTATTTGACTCGGGCTCACTCAGGGACGAGCTGAGAAGAGAGAACTAGGTAAATTCTTTGTTTCAGTAAAACAGGAGTTTTACTGTTTTCCCTCTTCCAGCCTTTGTTTACCCAGATAAGTAAGAGATGGGAAAGGATAGCTTGCATGGGGCAAGGAGACATGGGGACTGGAGCGTGGAAAGAGAACCCCGGGGGGAAGTCTTTTGGGTTTTTACTGGCCCTTGGCTCACTTAACATAATGGAAGAATAGAGCCCTCCAGGAGATGTGGGTAAGGACATGTCCATCCTGGACCACAGGCAGATGAAGAGAGGGCAGAGGTGACCTTCAAGAGGCTTTTATTTTGAAGGGGCCAGTGAAGCCGCTCCATTCGGGGATGGCTCTCTTGAGGCTTTTATTTGCTTTTTGGAGCACGGTTTCAGGGTTTTAGACATATGAAGGGATTTCTAGAAGCACTGACTTCTGTTCTGACCTACATGTTTACAAGAATTTTCTCTGGGCAGTCTTAGCCCTCAATGTATGCTTAACGTTGCTTTAATGAAGCATCCAGTATAGGAGTTGTTCGTGCTTACTGAACTTCATTACTCATATCTGTGTATAGACTGAGCAGTAGGGAACATTGTTATTAAACAAGTAAGATGGCTTTGATATGTTTTACTTCTAATCTACCACAATATCAAACGAATTTGAAAATATTTTTCTCAGTGGTGGTGGGTGGATTAGGAGTAAATGTTCACTGTTGTCAAGATTAAATGCAAACTCTCTCTCCAAAAAGTCTTACTTTAGATCTTTTTCTCAAATCAATAACTATGCAATCCTAGCACACGTCTAGATGAGAACGTTAGAAGTGTTAATACCATTTTTATAGGTAACTTCAAAATATTTAAAATTTGTAATTCGTTCATTCAATTATTTATCGCGTACAAACTATTTGTTAAGAGGACTTTGGGTCTTGCTTACATAGAGGTGAACAAGCAAATTCCCAGCGCTCATGGAACTTTCTATTTACTGCTTAGTAACACAACCATTGGAAAAGCGCACCCTTTTGGTTTTCCTAGGAAACATATACCTCAAGGGTGCCCAGCATAAAGGACACACAAATGTAAGATTAGTCTTTTATTGTCTGAAGGCAAAGGTGCTACCTGCTGAAGAATCTGCACTTGTTTCTAGTTAAGGCAGGATGTAGGAAAGGTTTTCTTTGCTGTTCTCACATTCCTCTCTGGAAGTCTCTGCCTTCTAACCTGGAATCTCTCCTATACCGCCGTATTAACTTAAGCATCAACTGTAATTCCACAAAGAGCTTCAAGCACAGATCCTTTTGGAGCTACTACCTTTTTAAAGTAGCATTTCAAAACAACAAATAAATTTTAAAGCCTTTCAAAATCCTAAGAAATAAAGTAAGATGATGATTTCATAGGCAGTTTGTGGTTTATATTTTTGGTTGAAGGCCTTGCCTTAGTTAATTCATCATTAAATAGCTTCAACTTAGCAGGAACCTTCTCACAATGTTCCCATTGTTTTGATGTTGTTGAATCTAGAACATCAAATCAACAAATGTTACTGTACCCCCCATAGATGCCCTTGGCATTTTTGAAAGGCTAGTAGAAATTCCAGCTAGGTAACAAAAAATGAGCTAATGACACTTCATTTTGGTTCTTTTCGGTGAGAAAGATTCACTCTGAGCTAATATCCGTCGCCAGTTTTCCTTCTTTGTGCTTGAGGAAGATTAGCCCTGAGCTAACATCTGTGCCAGTCTTCCTCTATTTTGTATGTGGGTCCCCACCACAACATGGCTCGACAAGTGGTATAGGTCTGCACCTGGGATCCAAACCCATGAATGCAGGCAGCTGAATTGGAGCATGCAGGGCTTAACCACTATGCCAGGGGACTGGCCTCAACACTTCATTCTTGTTAACAGAGAACACATTCTTAAAATGAGTATTTTGACTTTCAACACTTCAATCCCATCAGGCCCTCTCTCCCTTCTCAAATATTTCCTTAGAAACTTCCTTGAATATTTGGATTTAGTGAAGACTTTGGGAAAAAAATTCTAAGCAGGATGTCTCTGTGGCATTCCAAGTAAAGAGTATTTATCAACAGCAATTTCTATTTTTATAAATGTCTGGGACCATGTGAGTTTACAAGAAAGAGTTGTCTATTTATTATAATGAGGTCCTTCATGCTCTCCCATAACAAGAACAGGCACAAGACTAATAATTTATCTTTTCACTCTCTATATTTACTCTGAGAACAGTAACTCTTCCAGCACTGATTTATGTGTGTGTCAAAAATGATTTCTGTTAAATATTTACATGTTATGTACACAGAAACTTCAATTTTCATAGTCCTGGGGTAATTAACTAAAATAAGGATATGTTGATATTTTTGTAATGCAATATCCCACTAATTCACGTTAATTAAAACAAAAACCAGACTGAATTTAGATGCATCATTTCAGGAAATGTTTCAAGGAAGACAGTTTTATTACTTCAACACGTATATATATAAAAGGAAAATAACTGTTACTGATCAAAACCTTGAGACAATATGGTTTAATAAAAAGGTAAGGATGAGCTAGAGTTTGTATCCATCCAGAATAT
This sequence comes from Equus asinus, assembly GCF_041296235.1. Classification (NCBI taxonomy): domain Eukaryota; kingdom Metazoa; phylum Chordata; class Mammalia; order Perissodactyla; family Equidae; genus Equus; species Equus asinus. The sequence goes on from NC_091816.1 coordinate 16,180,756, forward strand.
GAAAATAAGTCAAAAACAAAACTCTAAAATAAAGTAGTATATTTCAAATCCTGTTTTGAAAATGTATGTTGTCTCACACTCAAAAATATATTTTATCATAGCTATAGCAGCTTTGAGTTTGAGTATGTGTCATCCTGGAATACCACATATTCTAAAATATGTAATCTTAAGATTTTTTGCGATAAGAAGTTATCAACTTTGGAACGGATGATATTTTAAAATGTTCATAACTATTGTTTGGAATGCTTAAAATTTGATATAAAAGTATCTTGCTTATTTGCTTAGATTCCATGGACATTTTCATGAACTGGCGTGTATCTGATACACAGCACTATATTAGGTTAATGGAAGTTCAAGGTTGTTGTTACACTACGTGTGAACTTGCACAGTATTTTATACATACTTCACAGTATGCACAGCAGAAGAAAAGACAGCATGGGCTTTAGATGAGAATTTTGATAGGAGCAGAGTATACTGCCCCGTTTCCATTGCATGTAAATTCTAGAAATGCCCTTGAATCAGCATATTCATAAACCTATGTTCCCCTGAATACAATTCATGGCTCACCACTCACTTTCAGACCAGAGTATTTGCCTTACCAGTACTTTTTAAGAGTTGATTGCAATAATGGCCTCAGTTTTTCCCCTCTCCCTGTATTTATAACCTTTGTCAGGTTACTTTGCAGTTCTTCCCACTAAAGTGTCAGAAAATATTTTTTCTAGGCTGTGATTCTGAATTTGACTATGTGACTTGCTTTGTCCAATAGAGTTAAGTGGCAGCAGGTCTGTTCTGAGCCTAGGACGCTAGTGACCTTCAGTGCTTCTACTTGCTCTTCGGCGTCTCCACATCACCAGGGGGACATGTTTGAGCTGGTCTGCTGGAGGATGAGAAGTGCCCTGGTCATGTCAGCTGAGGCCAATCTGGATGAGCAGATTGGCCGGCCCACCCCAGACACATAAGCAAGCCCAGCCTTGTATACCGAGCTGCTTAGAGACACCCAGCTGATTTCAGCCATTTGGACAATAGATGCTTATTGTTACACGCTACTGACATTTTTGTTTTGCTGTTGAATAGCAAAAATTAACTAATACAACCAGATAGGAAAATTCATCACATTGGAAGCAGGAAAGTTTATGCAGTGGTTTTTCAGAACAGAGAAATTCCAACTCCTATATCAGAATCATTTTAATCTGCTTTTTGGAATGTAGATGCCTAAGTCACCTCTCAGACTCACTGAATCAGAATTTTTGTGGAGAGGTATCTGAAAATACATACAAAGCCCAGTGATTATTATAGACATTAAAACTTGAAGACTGCTGCTCCATGGACTCGATCTCTGAAGATTTTTTTTCCTCCCCTAGGTGGTGGCAGCAGAAAATTTCCCAGGAGAAATATCAATGGGAAATTTTTGGAGACCCCCCCCTTAAGTTGTCCTTTTTGCTAGATTCCCACAAGTAGAGAAATCGTAAGAGTCACTGAGGAAAACAACCACATGTACACTTTCAAGATTGTGTCTGTTTAATGTTCTGTAAATAAAGCCGTGATGTATTTCTGCAACCATAGAAAAATTTACTGGCAAAAACATGGAAGCCAGACGAATTAAGCCCTGGGCTAAAACTCTGTGATCTCAGTTTCTCAATACCTTTATATCATAAGAAAGTTATTTTCAGTCTATTTTTTTTTTCCTGCATACAAAGGATGTGGGAAGTCTTACACTTTATAGTCATATATATAACTTCAAAATAATCTTGGGTAAATTTACTTCTTTTTTTCTTTTGGCATTTATAAAAACCATTTGAAATGGCTGGCACTGAATGTTCATATAACAGATTTGGGCACCAGAAAAACTCACATTTTTAGCCTAACTTTGGACTATGGGCTACTTAATGATCTGGATTCAACTGCTGAAATAACATACATTATTGCCTTTTTATATCCTGAAATATTAGCAAAACCTTTTCCATCCCTTTAGTTTTATGATTAACTTATTTTGATGTGACTATTAAAATACAAATGCAAATGACTGACCATTATTAGGGCTGTTTGTATTAGTCAGAGTTCTCCAGAGAAACAGAACCGATAGGAGATTCTATGTATATTTATCTGCTTTACAGATATAGGGGAGAGAGAGAGAGAGAGATTTATTACAAGGAATTGGGTCACGTGAGCATGAATGCTGAGAAGTTCCCATCTGCACTCAGCAAGGTGGAAACCCAAGAAAGCAGATGGTATAGTTCCACCATGAGTCTGAAGGCCTGAGAAGAGAGCCAATGATGTAAGTTCAAGTTTGAAGGCAAAAGACTGATGTCCCAGCTCCAAGACAGTCAGGCATAGAGCGTGAATCTTCCCTTACTCAGCCTTGTTGTTCTATTCTGACCTTCAACAGATTGGACGAAGCTCAACCAATTTGGGGAGACCACTTTGCTTTACTCAGTCTACCAGTTCAAAAGTTCATCTTATCTAGAAACGTCCTTACAAACATACCTGGAATAATGTTTAATCAAATATCTGAGCACCCTGAGGCCCAATCAAGTTGGCACATAAAATTAACCATCACACTGTTGAACATACATATGCCTATTATCACTTTTAAGCTACAAATATATGATTGCTAGAGGTCAATGTCTGAAAGGAATATTTTTGTACATTTAGAGTCTTAAGGCTTTATGTTAGAGACTGGACACATGGTTTCCAAACCTGGCTACACATAAAACAAATCACTGGGAGAAGTGAACGGAAAATAGAGCAGTCAAGTCTCTTATTTTTATTTCTATTTCTTAACTGCAGAAGTTTTTTGTTTGTTTGCTTAATAATAAAATAAAGATAAAATGTTGGCTGATATACAATGGAAGCACCAGGATTACAAAGTTCTGGTATCATAATTGGTCAGTCATAGAGTTTTTTAGAGTTTAAGTTTAATTAATTGATTTTTTTTTGTAGCCATGATTTAACTTCAGATGATACCTGTAAGGTTTGTAATGCCTAACAGTTTGCCAAGTATAAACAAAAAATATAATTCTTAAAATAATTTTAGATGAGATATACTTTTTTAACAAATGCAAAGATAAAACTTAGATAAGCCCCTTACTTAAAGGTTAAAATATTTTGTTAGTTTGTTTGTTCATCTTCTAGAGTTTTCCATCCTCATATAGATAACATAGCAATAATGCTTGCAAAAATGACCAGGAGAAAGATTTCTTAAAAACTTGAATACTTTGTGGCTTTCTGTGTTAGTTAAGATCACATTAATTGTCAAGAAATCCAAAAATGTAGAATGGTTCAAGGATAAGAAATTATAATCATCTCACAATTAAAATTCAAAAAGATTGCTCTTAATCTGGGCAACTCTCCTCAAACTGGGAACTTAGGAGTCCAGGCTCCTTTCATCTCATGGTTGTGCCTTGTTCAACAAGCTGCGTGCAAGTTCACTACACTCATTTTGTAGCAAGCTGGTGGAAGGGGACAATCACATGTGTGAGAGATGTATATACTGGCCCAGAAATGATGGTACAAATCGTTTCTGCTCACATTTTATCACCCCAGCTGCAAGGGAGGCTAGCAAATAGTCTAAGTGTGGGTCCAGGTCAAAGAAACCCAAAAGTGAAGAGTCACCCAAACTCTTTCTAATTTCCTTCTTCACTGGCTGGCACTGAATATTCATATGACAGATTTGGACATCATAAAAACTCACATTTTCAAAATAGTTTTGGACTCTGGGCTCCAGAGATCTGGCAAACACTACTAATAGGCTCATAAAGGCCATATTTGATCATTCTTACAGTGCAGATTTTAATTGGTGATCCACTGGAAGTGGTGTCTGCAAACATATCCTGTAAAAGGCCTGATAATAAATATTGTATGCTTTGCGGGTGATAGGGTCTCTGTCTCTATCACTCAGCATAGCTATTGTAATGCAAAAACAACCAACATGGCGAGGTTGTGCTGCAATAAATGTATGGTGGGATAGTGGGCTAGATTTGGTCCATGGGGCCATAGTTTTCTGACCACTATTCTAGTTGAAAAATTCATTTACAGATTGCTTATACTGTCTCCTTCTTACGAGGACTGTAGCTTTTCCTATTTGCTATTGTAATTAATTTGAGCGCAATTAAATTGGCGTTTATCTTGGTATATCCTAACTATATTGATTTTGGTGGAGGGAGTTGGAAGTTACACATAACCATCACGGCAATCTGGTTATTTGTCCTGGGAATGTTTGCCCAATGTGGAACAAAGTCTTGGGGAGAAACTATGAGTGGTTGAAGAGTTGCAATGTGTTTTAATCAGAATCTTTCAATTTCAAATGGACAGAATCTCAATTTAAAAATAGTTTAAGGAAAAAAGGACCTTTATCGGCTCACATATCTGAGGAGTCCAGAAATACATCTTCAGGTATAGCAAGATCCAAATGATTAAATGATATTTTTAGAAACATATATCTCTCAGTTATATTTTGCTGTATGTGGTCTTTCACTTTTAGGTTAGTTATTTCCAAGTAATTTCAAAAGCAGTCTTCAATATTTCTGGGCTTATAGCCTACCTGCTTAGTAATCTCAGTAAACACATGGGTCTTCTTTCCCTATTTTAGCAAAAGTGGTAAGGATAATTTTTTATTGTTCTAACTTAAATCAAATGCTCATTTCTTATACTTGATGGTTAAAAGGATGGGATAAACTCTTTGACCAGCCATGCATACATCACATTCCCATTCTCTGGAGATATGGGATGAATTAGGTCCCAATAAAACCATATGGATTAAAACTGAGGTAGGTAACATTAACCAAAAGTAAATCAAGCTGTTATATCAGAAATTGAGGGCATGCATAAGAAGTGATCAAAACAACAGATGTCAACCATGCACCAACATTTAATGAGTTTATTTTTCATAGCTTTCCAAATAAAGTTTAGGTTAACTTTTTAAAAGCTTCATATATGACTGCTTTGGGAGAGGGGATAAAGAAAACCACAAAAAAAGATATTATGAACTTGAGTTCAATCTCTGGGGATGCTTACTTTCAAAATGCAAAATTTGATTTGGTTAAAAACTGACATTATGCTCCTGCCCTGAAAGGATGCTTATCTAACACCTTAGGACAAATGCTGTTCTTTAGGACACTGAATGAAAATAATCTATTTGGAACATAAAGCTATCCTGATAAATGAATATTCTAAATTTGTGATATGATTATTAAGTACAACAGTTTATACCGTGAAAATATAAATTTCAATTAAAATAAAATAAGGATGTATTTAAGAACGAGATTTAAATTTGTTCCAGTAGCTATACTTTCCAGATGTGTATATTTATTACTCGCTTTTTAATAAATATAGATTTGAAATTAACTGGCCAATTTGTTCTTTTCACTGTTCTATATTTGCAGTTGTGTGTGCCACACTTGCCTTCCTAGAATACTATGTAATTCTTTTATTCCACAGGAAATAACATCCACCAGATGGTACAAGTACACATGCATAAAGCCCAGATGCCAATATTTTCAGAACTTCATTTTTAATGAGTGGAGATGAACACAAATATGCATTACCTAATGGTTAGCATTCAACATTATTCAAATTCCGGGGAAAAGTTGAGAATGTTCTCTACTATTACACTTGTTGCTCATCTAAAATCATAGATAATTAGACAGGCTAGTGATACAGGTAAAACCTTTTTGCCTGAAATGTATTAAGAATACTTGTAAATCTTGGATTAAGGTACAAGAAGTCCTCTACAAGAGTGTAACATTAAGATGACATTATTGAACAGAAACACATGTGGAAAGATCTGGGAGCTCCAACATGAGACTTTGTATGATGCCACTTGCAAAAATAAAAGTTAATGTGATGACGAGTAAAATAAATTCAGGAGATGACAGTCTTGTTCCAGCATGCCCTAATGTGAAAACACATGGGGAATTTTGTGAAGTTCTAGGCAATAACCACTACATGGAAAAATGACAAATAGCAATTCACCCAGAAAATAGCAGCTGTGTCATATGGGGAATGCTTGCTACAAATGGAAATATTTAAGCTGGAGCAAAGAAGACTTAGAAGAGACAGATCATTGTCACAAGCCTGCCATATGGAAGAACCTTGAAGATAATAGAGGGAAAGTTTCCCATTAACATAAACTAAAACATCCTGACATTAGTGTTGGTTCAACATGCAATAAGTTTTCTTGAAGGACTGTGGGTTTCCCGTACTAGCAACATCCATGGAGACCTGGAACTGTAAAGGTGGATAGTGGGTGTTCCATCAAGATTTTTGGAATGAGTAAGTGAAGATAGGGAAGATGATTTAAATTTATTGAGCACCTATTATTTTTCCAATAAAATAGTCATATAATTTATTCAAATGATACCTTCCATAGCAAATATAATCTTCATTTTACTGATTAGTCAACTGAAACCCAGAGGCTAATTTAGCAAAGATCACAAAATAAGTGGACACCCAGAATTCCCCCAAAGAGCTTTCTGACTCCAAATCCACACATGCTTTGTCTAGGATTGTTTTAAAGATCAAGGATGTCCAATCTGTTGGTTAATATAGATAATATTGGGGTAGAAGCTAATAAAATACAGATGCACGAGCATGTTACAAAATCTTAGATATGTGTAAATAAAGACATCATGAAGATTTCTTCTGCTGAGGGAAGACAGAAAACAAAATAAGATTATTTTAGGTAGTGCTAAATGCCATAAAGAGCATGTAAATGTGCAGTGGTAAATGGAGGAGACTTTATATCAGGTGGTCAGGTAGGGCCTCTTTGAAGACATGAGACATAAATGAGACTCAAATGAGAAGAAGGAGCCAGGTGTGCACACGGCCAGAGGCAATGAGTTCCAGGCCAAGGTAACAGAGAGCCATGAGACAGAAATGAACTTGACGTTTTCAAAACCCTGCAAAAATAGCTCTATTATTAAAGCTTGGTGAATAAGAGAGATAATTCATGAAATGAGGTCAGAGAGAAGGGCAGACAATAGATAAAGTCTTCTGGTCTATGGCAAGGTGTCTGGATAGTATTCTGTGTCCAATGGGGAGCCTAACATGAACTGGGTCATGTGCCAAAAGTTGTTTATTTCTGTCTGGGGACAATGTTTTCAAGACTGACAAGGGTAGAAGCAAAGAGATCACCAAACATATATATATATATACACGTATATATATATATATATATGTATGTTTAAGAAGAATGAGACAGTAAGATGGGTTAGCAGTGAAAATAGAGATAAATGGATATTTTCCAGCCTATAAAATCAACTTTATTGGGGTATAAATCACCTACAATAAATGCACACATCTGAAGTTTGATGAGTTTTGACACATATAAGTACTCTCAGCTACATTTTTGAGGGAGTGCAATCAGGAAACAAGAAAGCTCTTGGATGATAAAAATATAATATGAAAAATAAAAATGAAGTCTTGGGAAATAAATTGAGGTAAACTGCCAGAGTGTAGGACAAAGCAACTAGAAATATTGACAGAAAAGATAAGACATAGAGGATCATTGTCATCGTAAAGCTATTAAAAACATTTAAAAAGCAAAGAATGCAAGTGATATATACACAAGTGATATAAAATGATATTCTATACAATTTCCTGAGAGAAAATGCAGATAACTTTCAAAGGAACAAAGCTCAGTCAATATTAGCCTCATCAGTAGCACTCGTTATTAACTGACAATGCACCAGTGCCTTTAAAATTCTGAAAATTATTTCTAGCTTAGCATTCTATACCCAGCCAAACTACCAATCAAATATGAGAGTAATATAAAGTCATTTTCAGATCTGCATATGTAAGAAAATTTGCTTTCCACATACCATTTCTTTGAAGTTTTTGAGGATGATCTTTAGAAAAACATGGAAGAGAAAGATGTGGGATTCAAGAAACAGCAGATCCAACACAAAGTAATAATCAAGGGACTTCCTAGATAGTGAGGCAGTAGCCCCTGAAACCCAGTATGAGGAGAGTCAATGGAACTACTGGGAGTCACCCTTGTGGGAGAAAAGGGTGGTATAAAATATGATTGAAAATTTGGAAAAACTTGAGAATATGGTTAAGGTAAGTGGAGATTTAAAAGATTTTTTGTTGTTGCTGCTGTTAAACTTCGCTAACTGATCCATTTTAGAGATTAACTAGATACAACGGAATATAAATACTATCAACTCGGATGATATAAAAGTAAAGGCACAGCTGATGTCACATGTGGAAGGGGTAGGAGACCCAGAGGGAAGGTCGGAGTGAAAAGTTTCCCACTTTACAAAGTGAGGAGCAAAGTGGTTCTATTAATGGATTAAGAATAAAGTGGTTTAAATTGATTATTTCAAGTTGCAACAGTAACCAGGGAAGCATCTGTAAACAATGAAATCACTACTGGGAGGAAAGAGCGGGAAGAATGTGGCTTAAGTGAGCTGAGTTCTTCTCTCTCCTATCCGAAAGTCAATAAACAATGTCTACAGTCCATAAATCTAAAACATCAATACAAACACATAGCTTAGAAACAAAGAGATAACTACCAGCAGAATTCAGAACAACAAATGGTTTTTGCCTCTGAAAGCAGAAACGGAGAAAAATATAGTGATCAGGCAGATAACTGTTGTTTTCATCCTAAATTTTTCAGAAATATTTGAGTTTTTAAACCACATCTGTGTTTCATGTATTTCTTGAATAACCTTTTTTAAGAACAGTAAAGTCCTTTTACTGGTAATTAGTAATAGAACTTCTGAGACATCAGATGTGCTGAAAAACTTTTAATTGTTAGGAAATGCTTTTATTAATTTATCTATATAATTTGTCCATCCAATAACTTCTCAGTAATGTTAAAAAACCTGTAAGCATGATAAAAAGTATACCTGTCCAAATAGGTAGAAATGGTGCTATTATCATTGATTTAAAAAAGCAATGGATTTAGAATTGATAAAAACATTATGATAATTTTCTGGAGTGTGCCTCAGTTGATAATTATTTGTCTTATTTGTATGTTCTTTCTCATTGCTAGGCAATTCAGATATTTATCCAGTTACATCACAGATTTTTATTATTATGTTCTGGAAACTTTGATAGTAAAATGAGAAATCATCTTGCTCACTAAACTCGATTCAGAACAATTTTAGTAAAAAAAATTTGGAAGAATTATGGAAGCAACCAGCCAAGCGCTAATAAAAATCATATGCACTATAAATTGCACAAGATCTGAATATAATCTGTTCTTTGTTAACATCAAATAATTATTCAGTAGCATGAGGTTTCAATTCACTATATATTAGGGATCCTCAATAGTTGTTGGTGATAAATCACGTGGCAACATAAATGAAGTGTAATAATCAATTACGTTTGATGTGTTGCCATTTCTTGATGTCAGATTATCCATTAATCTCTGAATGGTTTTTAATCGGAATAACTTGTATAAAAGTTAAAAGAATATGATCTTTATTATTCAAGGCTATTTGTAGCAATATGTTCATATGGTTGGCAATCTTTATATTCTAGAGCACTAAACTAGATTGGTGTGTTCTCATTGCTTGGCTAATAATAACCTCCATGGCATGTGACTGTGGAGGCATGAGGTTGAAAACAATTCAAGAACGTTTACATCTCTGAGGCACTGAGGAAAGGATCAGGCAGACGCAGAACAGAGATATTTACGTTTTTAAGAAAGTAGATTTTTATTAAATTTTAACTTTGACCCAGTTTCTAAATATTTAAAATGTACCCTGGAATCAGGATGTAATACTTTGAAGTTGATTTTGGTTAGCTTACCTTGGGAAGGAGTTATGAAATCCTTAGTCCTCAGGTAGATTTCCTCTATTTTGACTCCTTGTTTTTTCACTAACCTGTCACACAATTTGTGTTTTTGATCTTTCTACACAAAATTTACATTATGCAAATATTGAATAATTTTCTTAATAGGGACAGAGTTTCAGCTTTGCAAGATGAAAAACTTTCTGGAGATGGATGGTGGTGAAGATGGTGATGATGATGACGACAATGTGAGTGTATTTAATGCCACTGAACCATATATTTAAAAACAGTTAAAATGCTGAATTTTATGTCATGCATATTTTACAACTAAATTAAAAAAATGAAAACAGAAAAATCACCCTGAAGTAATAGATGCAATTTTTATGGAACTGAAGTGTCTACACTTTTAACTTCTTAATGGCTAATTGCAAAATGCATCCCACTCAGTATTTACTCAAGGGTATTTTCTGAGTAAGTTATTCTTTAATTTGTTTTAGTGTGATTAATATAACCCACTTTTATTACATAGGAGATAATTGTATGTGACTCCAAAATTTGCAAATGTCACATAAACATCAGAGGGTTGGGACGTGGGGAAAGGAATCGAGTACTCCAGGAAGCTGGTCTACACTAATATTTATTACTGCCTTCTGTGTCTCTTTCAGTTAAGTTGTATTAAATTCCCAATTTTCGTGTGTTGGGGAGAAGCACAATTTGGAATAATATCAATTAGAGTCAATTACTATGGAATATGTTGCCATTTCCACATAGCCACATACTGGTAACCTCCAAGTCATAAGATATGTAGAAGAAGAAAACATATGGGGAATTGGAAAAAGAGAAGGAAGAGGATGAGGAACAGATGATGTAAATGAAGATAATCAGCTTAAATTATCAAATATGGTCAAAATGAACATCTGAGAATGCATTTAGTTCCCAAAATCCTTAGAGACTATCTTTAGAAGTTAGCTCTTTATTTGAAGATGAAGCTGTTCCTTCACAATTGTTTTCCATGCATGGCATATGTGATTGTATCTTAGAATTAGAATGTGTTGGCAAGTACGTGGGCTAATGGGGAGATACCCCCAAAGCACTTGGACTCAATTTTTAAGGACATGTAGAACCCAATCTTTAAAAGGTTTAATTATTGCTCCTATGGGGCGTCTATTTGCAGGCACGCTCTGAAACAATTGCTGGACTTCACTAGACCCTTGCAGGAGGGCGTGCTGCCTGGCTTTCACCTAGGCATGATGATCCGCCATCAGGTACCCTGCTCAGTGGAAATAAAGCTTGTCACCCACCCCTACATACTTGTAACACTTTATGTACTGAGGATATCTTACTACATTTTATTAAGCTACTCTTAAAATTTATTTTCCTCTTGGTAATTAATCCTAATTTTTGTAATTTCCTTGAATGGAATTATTTTTTCAAGGCTTTTAGACATAGGAAATTCCTGTGAAACTACTGAAATATCTCCAAGCCACTGTTAAATTCTGGCAAAGATGTGCTATAGTGTGACCCTTTCCCCCAGATAATGGGTTTGGATTTCATTTAAAGCAGGTATGAGATACTGGAGGTAATTACCATCTCAGTCAGTTAAGAAGGTGTGACTAAAGATCTTATCTGGCCACAGGAAGACAGACTGTATTTCTCTGCTTAGCCAAATGATTGAACCTTATCAGTCAAAACACACAACTTCCAGTTGAAAATTGGGAAAAATAAAACCCTAAATGAAAGAATCAACTAATCTGTTTTTTAGTCTCCAAAATGCCATGGAACTGCCATATTTTTTTAAACACAATATTGGCCAGATTATTTTGGGTAAGTAGAAAATAGGTTTTAATAGAGCAATGAGTTTTTTTCAACCATGGGCAGTTCTCTTCTCTGTTTTTTAATTGTAAAAATTAAATCATACCATAAAATGCTCAATTATCCACAATGCCAGAAATCTAACAAGGCTATTCCAATTTTGCCTATTCCTTTCTTATCTTTGGCAGGAGCATTTGGTGGGCACAGAAACATGGCTTAAATCCTTTTTAGCCTGATACGAGAAAGGGAGTTTGAAAAGGGAAATTAAAAAAAAGAGTAAAAGGTTTACTGTTTCCACAGGGCACTCTTCCCAAAAGTAATTCCTTCTGGCCCCAAATCAAAGGGACTAGATAAGCAATTCCTTCCCCCATCCGGAGAAAAGTGCAGAGCAGACTGATTTTGCAGTCCACTCAGAAAGGACTATGGGAATAGTGAGATTTGTGAAATGTGGTCAAGGTGAGATCTGTGAATATCATTCATTCATTAATTCATTCCTTGACGTGAACCTTTACTGAGAACCTACTATGTGGTACACTTTGTACTATGCACTGGGAAGGCAAAGGTGAAAAAAATACAGTTTCTGGCATTGTAAAGTTCATAGTCAGTTGGAAGATGTTGATGTGCAAACAGAGAAGTAACACTACAACATGGCAAGGTTGAAACAGAAGTATTAACAGAGTTTGGTGGGAGCAAGGGGAATGGACAACTCAATTAGATTATGGATCTTGAGAAATTCTTCAACAGAAAAACTCTAGCTGGCTCCTGAAGAATGAATGGAGCTTGCCATTTGTGACAACATGGAGGGAACTTGAGGGCATCATGCAAAGGGATGTAAGTCAGAAGGAGAATGATAATCACTGGATGCTTTCACCCATATGTGAAAGATAAACAAACACACACACACACATACAGAGGACAGACTGGTGGTTACCAGAGGGAAAGGAGAAGATCAAAAGAGGTAAAGGGTCACAGGTGTACTGTGACGGATGGAAACTAGACTTTTGGTGGTGAATGTGATGCAATCTATACAGAAGCCAAAATATAACCATGTACCTGAAATTTTACACAATGTTATAAACCAATGTGACCTCAGCAAAAGGGAATGAATGAAGATTGCAAAGTGACAGGTAAAATGGAGGAAAGGAGGAGCATTCCAAGTTATTCAGGTAGATTCGTTTCCAGGTGGCACCTTAGCAGGGCTCACACTGAAAATCAGAAAAAGACATAATAATAGACACCGTTTAGCCTCTAATGTATCAGGCACTGTGCTTACCGCTCTCCGTGCATTATCTCATTGATTTTCACCACAACTATTTCAAGCTAGGTATTATTATCCCTGTTTTAGTAGTAAAAAACCCAAAATCAGAGAGGCTAAGTAACTAGCTTAAGGTCAAAATGATTGAAATGCACATTTGTCTGGTGTTCTGTGATCAGTGAGGTCATTCAGTCGAGCTATGAAGTTGTTAGACTATCAGAAAACCTAAGACATTGCCATAGCAAGATCCAGACTCAGGGTAGGCATTTTGAAGTCATACATTAGATTAAACTAAATTAAAAATATATACTTTGACATTAATGTACTTAACATACACCAGATAAATTGCCTGTGGGTAAGGCTACTGACTCTTTAAATTCACTCTTAGCAAAAGGGTTAAAAATATTTTTTAAAATATGCTGGTCACATATACATCTTAACATTTATTAACTTCTTTTTCTTTTTAAAAATATTCATTCTGGGACTTGTGGTGTTTTTCCCTAAGATTAATACTCCACATATTTAGGCTAACCAATTTTGCATTTCTTAGCAAAGGCAAGAATTTACAGACCATTTTTCAATTACCAAGTTGCTGGCTGTGTTCCAAAAATTATTTAAGTGGTTGTGAGAGCATACTTTTCTTTTGAAAGACAGCTGTTCTTAACAGGAAGTCACAGGCTAATTTATTTACCATACAATTGTGTGGAAATGCTGGATATTTCTAGTAAGGAAAAAAGAATACAATCTCGATGCATACATGGTGTGCAAAAGGTAGAGTTGGATGTGTGGTAGGCACTGAATTAGAAATAGGTTTTTATCTAATATTGACTCTAGCATTCGATGGTGTTTTTTCCAAAACTTTCTTCTTCTTTCCCTCATCTCTTTGAGTCTAAAATTAGATTTTCTTTTCTTGCTTTATATCTTAGTCCTCATTGCTTATCTAGAACCTCAGCTTCAGGTGATTTGACATCTTACTCCACACTTCCCTCTTCTTCTACCTTAGTAATCTCCAGCTTGTCCACTCTCATTCCCCAAAATCTCAAGGTGATTCTTGAAGAATGATTCTTAAAAGGAGTAGGATGGTGCAGGAGGACAGAACACATACCTGAATTTTTGAGTGAGGATCATCAGTCGAATCTGAATAGTTCCATCTGCACCTGCCAAGTTGATAACCAGGCAGCTAAAGATGAAAGTTTTTTTTTTTTTTTTTTTTTGAGGAGGATTAGCCCTGAGCTAACTACTACCAATCCTCCTCTTTTTGCTGAGGAAGACGCCCTGAGCTAACATCCATGCCCATCTGCCTCCACAAGATGAAAGTTTTGATTTATTAATTCATTCAACCATCATTAATTCATTTATCCATTTATCCATTTACTCATACAACACTCATGCATTCAGCATCTGTTACGTGCCAGACATCATGCTAAGTTGAGTACTAAATTTGACAGCATGGATTCTTACCCTCATAAATCTAACCATCTAGTGTTCCAAATCTCTAGTGAAATATCTTCCTCTCCCAATATTCTTCTAATGTCTTCCCTGTTCTTTATTCCACTTAATCTCTTTTTCTTTGAACAACGTAGACCATTAGTGGAGGGCTCTAGTCTATTCAGAAGATTCAGTCTAGGCTCTTTGAGATTGGGAGAGACATCTTTTAGTGGGGATGGATGGGAAACATGAAGCATCTTTTTACAGTGGCAGCACTATCCTACTCTATGCTGCCAGCATCTTACGGAGATCTTGACGATTTCTCTTAATCGCCTCATTTTGTGGTGAAATGCTTGGATTCTTCAGGAAATGACTTCATGGTATTTTTAAATTCTCAGCCACTTGTTCCATGTCCTTATTAAATATCTGAGTCAACACTGATTTTCCTGATATGAATAGCTCTTTCCACAAGGAAGAGAATGTCCACCTCAGTTTTGATTCTCACTACCTGATCTCCTGCCTTAGCAGTTTTCAGTGATATATTCCAGAAAAATTGATGGGATTTCTACTAGCCCCAGAATCCTCTGCAACTTGTCAGTCAGATTTAATTACTCGTTCCATGACAAGAGTAGGCGTGTCTCGATTGCTAGCAAGAAGAAGACACAGGCAAGGAATCACTTTTTGTCCCTAAGTTACAGAAATACCATTTAATGAATATAAGAACTCAGTGGGGGAAAAAAGTCCCCCAAGGAAAATGATCACTAAACTCTTAGGTCCCCACCACCTCCAACTCTCCAGCGCAGGAAAGAGAGGCAAGGGGTTCTGTGGGGTGAAATGCACAAGAAAGCTGAGATTTGATGGAGTAGAATGGGCTTGAGCAGGGGCTCATTGAAGGTGCTAGGTATCTTGCAGGGAGTGAACAGAACTTCATGGAAGGAAAATATTTATATAGTGGAGAGGGGAAGAAAGGAAGGGTGGAGTAAAGAAACAGTTTAATGAGGGTGTTTCAGTTTGATGCACTGCTTTCTTCCACCCAGGAATTCAGGGAACTGAATTATTCCATCTTATGGCTGACTCTATCTTAGGAGTCATTCCACCTAATGGGTCTCCCAGCCCCTCAGATCTAGTTGGCCTCTATTTTCCAGTGGAAGAAAGGGAGAAACAGAATGGGAGAAAACTCACCAGCTTCCTAAAGGCCTCAGCCCGGAAGAGACAAACAGCACTTCTACTCACGTTCTCTCGGTGAGTACTTGTCACTTGGCTGAACCTGGATTCAAGGTGGACTGAGCCAAGGCCTCTAAGCAACAACTCCACCTTCTTGAAGGGAAAGCGCACATTGTTAGAGGACAGCTAGTTATATCTTTGAGGCAGGAGAAAATATGTATTACTACATGTATATTATGGCCATTGAGAAATAATTTCAGTGTTTTCAGTGCAGTCTGAAAATTGTTCCTTTGTAAGCAACTCCTAAGTTACGTTGAAACCCCAGGATCAAATGTTTATTCTTCTTAAGTGTTCAGAAAGTATAATGCTTTTGGTTATAAACAAGAACTAGTTTGGGAATAATTAAGCACTATAACTAAGCAATACGTCCATCATTTATCATCCACATCATGTTTATGAATCTGAAATACACATGAAATAATAAGATTGAGTCATTCTTTGAGCTTACAACCCCAGAGACATCTCTCAGCATAAAATCTAAGCCACTTTCAGGGAGTTCAATGCCCTGCATGATCTTTGTGCCCTCCCTTTTCGTTTGCCTCCCTTCGCTGTCTCATTGATTCACCGCACTGTCGTCACACTAGCTTTCTTTTCTGCCTTCAGTCAACTCAAGAGAATTACACTGTCAGGACCTTTGTCGCCCCTTGCTGCTGTGCTTTCCTTCCCCCAGATCTCAACAAGGTGGTCTTTTTCTCAACAGTTCGGTTTAATGCAAATATCGCCTATTCAAGAGGCCTTCTTGGCCACTGTATGCAACCTCATTGATTTCCACACTATTATCTTATCTTCTCTACTTACATATTCACTGTCTGATTCTGATTAGGACAGACATCCTTCTCTGTCTCAAATATAGGTATCTGGCATATAGTAAGCAATCGATAAATAATATTAAATATGACATGTTTTCCTAATATCCTAAGTATGATATAGAGTTTTCCTTGGTTTAATGATTTAAAGCAAAGGGTTAAAAAGGCTTAAACAAATTATTATGCATTTTTTTCCATAGAATAAACGAAAATCATTATGAAATATAGACAAGTTAGGCACACAGCATTTAAGGGGGTGTGTGCGTGAGGGTGCACCTTTTTAAAAGCCTATTATGTTCAGTGTTTATGTAAATTATCTAATTTAACAACGAAAGCAACTTCATGATGAATGTATAATGATGATTATTTTCTAGATGAGGAAATTCTGACTCATTAAATTTAGCAAGTTTTCAATTTTTTCAGCTAATATATCAATTGAACTGGAATCCAAACACAAATCTTCTGGCTTCAAGGCTGCTGCTCCTTCTGAGGCGTTTCCTTAATCGACATCCTGCATATTCAGAAATATCTCTTCACAATAGCATCATTTCCATGGAAAGCGTTTATTAAAACTTGCGGTAAAATAAATAGCGTTTGTCACTTAAAAATGAATCAGGTAAACTACTCAAAACACCAAACTAATCTAATTATTGGAGATATGAAATATAGTGAATTCTCCAGGCCCAATTTGGAAGTCTAACACATTTCAGAATGATCCAGATTTTTAGAGGTTAAATTAAGAAAGACTGCCACCTTGTGGTAATTTTTATACTAGGGCAGTCCTGCCTTCTCATAAAGGTTTAGTGAAAGTGTACATTTCATTTGCATTTTATCCTTTGCATATCTTTGAAATTTGTAGACATACAAAATAAAATAACATTCTATTGAAGATAGCGAAAACAACTACAGTCTTGAAATGCCAGTTATAATTAGAATTCCCTTGTATTTCAGGGAAAGAAAAATCTATCTTGTGCCTCAGTATGTGTTCCATATTTTTCTGGTTTAACTAATGGGAAGGAAGGCAGATAACTTTTAGCTCTGAGCCTTATCTACTGTTTGAAAATGCTTGGATCCAAGTGGAAATTCTAGGGAGAGAGTTGGGATGAAAAAGAGAATCAAGATTGAGGCTTCCTCCCCATTGCTCATTCTTTTTCTTTACCAAATCAAGGAACATGGCATGAGCCTCATATTGAATAGAAATAAGAATCTGGTTACAAAGTGGCTTTCTAATTTATTAGTATGCTTTGGGATTTTTCTAAAATCCAACCAAGAGTTAATATTCAAGTTTGGAATTAGTTGTAAGATCCTCAGTCTAATCTCCTCTTATAGAAATGATCATTCTGGCATTTATCCAGTGACATTTTTTCTTTTCTGGTGGGAAAGTTGGAATTATCTGATAATGACTGTTGTATATTATTCTTAAGTAAAATACGTCTGTGAGGATCATTTCTAGGAATGTAGATAACATTGAGAAGGGGGAAATGGGTATACCTAAAGAATCTCTTGTTCTGGGCTTCTTTGTCTGCAAATTATTGTGACTTGTTTTATGCTGCCTATTTAGTGTTTCAAGTTAGTGTGTGATTGGCTGTCACCATTTAACCTGCCTTAAGGTGAGAGTAAAGTGGATGGATGACACCTTGTACTTAATAATTCTGCTCTAAGGGAGGTAATGAAAAGAATCAGAAAACATTTCACTTTGAAGCAGTTACCTTGTTTCCCATGCAAAACCTAGCTGTTGTCTATGCCTACCAGCTCCCAGGACTGAGTGAGCCTTGGAAACTTGGAGTCCTGGATAGTGAAGAATCCAGTTCTAGGCAGAGCACTGGAGGCTGCGTAGGCAATAGAAGCTCACCTTCTGACATTACACTGACAGAGATTGACTGATCAATTGGTGTCCAGAAATTTCCAACACATTGTGATGAAAACAAGCTAAATAAGACCTGGTCTACCAGACAGACGTGGTATCTAGTTTTTGCTGGTTCTATGCTGGAAGAAAAATTGATTTCTTCATTAGCAATTAGAGATATTACCATACTAATTTGTCTGAAGTCATGAACTTCACAAGGTTTAATCGAATAACTGCAATATATTAAGCTCTATGCTGTGACCTGGATGCTTCACGATAGGCGTGATCAAGCAAAGTCCCTACCTTGCTGTTTACAGTTTTGTGAACATATGACACTAAAAAAAAAAAGAAAGAAAAGATAAAAAGGGGTTTAAAGAGGAAAAGAGCACAGTGAAGTAAAAACACACACAAAACAAAGCAAACAAAAATCTGGAAGAACCTGGTGCTTGCTGTGATTGAAGAGAAACCTGGGACACGATAAGGCTGGAGAAGTAAACATGGGTCAGATCATGCAGGCTTAGTGGTTTAATGCCAAAATACACAGGCATTGTGTAGCAGCTAAAATGAAATTAACGTTTACGTACCCGCTCTGTGACCAATTCATTTAAGGCTCACAATAACTCTATATTTTCAAATTCTCCCTTTTGTAGATGAGAAGTAGGATTTAAGAGTATGAAATTGCTCTACTTCCCTGGAAAACGTGTGGCAAGAAAAACCTGGTAAAGAATCCAGTGCCCATTTTTAGGTGATGTTAACTTAAAGTACCGAAATGTTTATCTGTCATTTTCCACATGCACATATCACATGTTGTCTACACAAAGACATTCAAGAATTAGAGCCGTCAAACTATTTCTGTCTACTGTGGATAAGTGGTTCTAGCTAGAAGTAGCAGAGTGTGTAATCAGCGCTGAGGATAGACTCTAACACCAGCTCAAAGTCTGTCCAATTGTATTTGCATCTTCCTTTCTCATTCTTTCAGTCCTTCAGTTTTTCTTACCTCCTCCGTATTCATTACCCTTTCCCTGTACCTCTTTCAGATTTCTTTATCTTTCCTTTATCCTTTTTTTCCTCTTCTCTCAATTGGGTGATTTAAAATTGGTTGTACTAATTGAATATGAATGTACTATCTCATCTTAAAAATCTTATTATGTATAGTTCTCATGCACAAACAAGTAAGCAAAACCAACAAAAAACCCAAAAGTAGATGCAGCAAATGAATTGGTGGATTAGGAACAGCTCAATGTTTTGGAGTTAGAAGACCCACATTTGAGACCTGTTTCTGGACTAAGATTTTACAAAGCATGAGAATTTCAGCTTTCTAACCTGTATCATGAAGATAACTTTTAACTTTTGACTCTGTGAAGATCATTCGGATATTGTATGTAGAAATGACAAGCTATTAAAAAATCCTAGTACTTTGATTATACGCGCTCAGATCTTCATCTGACCTATTTCCTATTGTTACTATACTTTTGTAAGGCTTTTAAACTAACACTTGAAATACTGAAGCACATATTACTTGATGCTATTTTGTCCTAAATCGTCCTTTTATTGTGAAAGAATGGCATTTGTGACATTGCTTTTTCATTGAAAAGAGACAGTCCTTTTGCTGACTAAACAGCTTGGCGTCCTAGTAGCTAATTCCCATTTCGTGGCATGTTATCATAGCGCCATCTGCTGGAACTTGGCAGGTTGATACTAAAGACTTAAAGGAGCATATCAGAGATGTATAAAGACAAACGTGATTTTGTCTTGTGAGCTACAAGCAATCATAAACTTTGTTTGAAATAATGATTCATTCCTTTCAGCTAATATATGTTCATGTAACAAAATGATATGTAGCATTTAAAACAATGAAATAACTGAAAGTAGTTCCAAGATTTATTAGAAAAATCTAAGAAAAAGGTGCAGAATAGGGTGTATTATTGTTTCATTTTTATTATTATTATTTTTTGGTGAGGAAGATTGACCCTGAACTAACATCTGTCTCCCACCTTCTTCTTTTTGCTTGAGGAAGATTGTCACTGAGCTAACACCTGTGCCAATCTTCCTCCCTTTTGTATGTGGGACGCCTCCACAGCATGGCTTGATGAGTGGTTTGTGGGTCTGCACCTGGGTTCTGAACCCGTGAGTCCCTGGCCGCCGAAGGAGAGCACACGAACTTAACCCCTATGCCATCGGCTGGCCCCTGTGTTATTGTTCTAATTAAAATATGGAATACATCTGTAAATGTATCTATGTGCATGATTTGAATAGAATGTATTATACACGTTGACATTTTAACTTGACAGTGTTTACTTTGGAGCAAAGGCTTGGTGGAGGTGAAGGTACATTATTTTAAAAATAATCCCTAACTATATTGTTTGAATTTCTATCTTGTACATGTATTACTTTTACTTTGTTTTATTTTAGTTTTAATAAAATAATTGGGGTTATCTGTATGGTGAGAGTTTGAAGCCATTTGTTGCACTTTTATATTTGACTATGTTTAAAAATTTTGTTAATAAGTGTGTTTTAAAGTATTATTAACTTGTTTCTTTATGCCCTTATAACATCTTGTCTATATTTGTTTTTTAGCAATTATGTTAATTTGGTTACAGCATAGTTACTATAGCAATACATCTGAAAATTTCCGGAACAAACATGATTTTAAATATTTTGACCTTTGTCCTCAGTAAAGACTTGCGTAATTTTTAGACTATGAGGTCTCTTATAATTGTAATAAGTAGCTTATCGTAATAGGCTTTGCTACTAGCCGTGTGACCTTTGGAAAAATTATTTAACATCTAGCTGCCTGTTTCTTACCTGTATAATGAAGATAATGTTATCTATCTTAAAGGGTGTTTATGAAGCTTAGAGAGCATGAAGCCCTAGGAGGTGCCCAATATTCATAGTTATTAGGATTGCTTATGTTAGCGTGCATGTGTGAGTGTGTGTGTGGTGTCTGTGTGTATATTGTGTGTATCTGTCTCCCTCACTAGTTTGAGAACTCTTTGAAGGCTCAGTAATGTCTTCAGCCTCATATCCTCAGAAGCTAGCAGAGTGCCTTATACACATTGGTAATAGTAACTTTTAAAATTCGTTTCCTAGGAGTTTAGGAGAGAATTACAAGAAAAATAAGATCTAAGGATCAAGAGACGCTAGAATGTACAGGTGACCTTTTGCAAAATCTGAATTTTCAACCCTAGACATTTTTCTACCTAAGTCATCTTTTCACTTAAAGTTTTTATTTATTTATGTATTGTTTTGCTAAATAATGGTTACAATCCTTCCAATAGGGTTTATTGAAAGGACTTATTTGTGTGTGTATTCACAACCTATAAACAGAGCAGGGCGGTGCATGTATTAACTTTGTATCTGAATGCAAAAGTTTGCGCCAGTCTTAGATGTTTCAGTGTAACGAGGTATTATCTCCCAGGGCAGGGGCTGGTTTACCATCTCCAGCATGTAGCGTAGTGATCAGAATTGAAGCACTCTGTTCATCCATGATGATTATTAAGCACAATGACTTATTTTTTCAGAAAATTTTATCAAACTCTCTTTTTCCTTTTTACAGATACATTGAGAAATTGAATTAGTTTGGAATGAAGGGGCATAAGAGAGGTCATGAGAAAATAAAGCAGGAACTGGCTTAATTCTAGTCTATGAATCAGGGAAGAAAATTCTAAAAGGAAAAGAGAAAATCTTCATATTGAACACGTTAACAATATGCATGTTGACTGTTACTGAAATACATTTAGGAATTATTGTGGTACAACCAGTGGCCTTGTGAAGTAATGTTAAGAGTGCTATTATAAAATAAGAAACCTTTTAAATAGTATTTTTGAGGTAGTTGGCATATAATATGTTGCACACTTTTAAGATGCACAATTTCATAATTTTTTTGTGTGTGAGGACCACTGGCCCTGAGTGAACATGTGTTGCTAATCTTCCTTTTACAAAGACATTTCATGTACAATTTTTCTTTGAATTTTTTCTAATTTGAGTATGTCGTTTACTTCTTGTTCCCTCTTGGTATAAACAGAACTGGAAGATAGAGTGAAGTAGTCTAATATGGATGTGCTCTGAAGTCTATGAGTAAATGAGAGAAGAAACACAATGAGAAATATATTATATATAAAAATACAAACATATGAAAACTGATAAATACCAAGAACTGATTAAAGAGAATAAGCCTCAAATATGGAAAGTAAAATGTATACCAAATAAAATAAAGATAAATTCAATCTATGTATCATAGATACTACAGAAAAAGAATCAGAGAAAAATAAAGGATCTTAAAAGCTATCAGAATGAAAAGTGGGTTACACATAAATGAATAGTAGTTAAACTGATGCCTTTCTTCTCAAGAGTAACAATGGAAGCCACCAACAGATTTAAAAGAGTGAAAGAAAATAATCACTCAAGGATTATAGACGCGGGAAAAACGTCTCAAGGATGAGACTGAAATGAAGACAGTTTCAGACAAATAAAAACTGAGAAAGTTTATTACCAACAGAGTATATTAAGGAACTTTTAATGAATGTGGTTCAGGAAGAAGAAACCTGATCCATGAAAGAAGATCTGAGAAGCAAGACTAGCCAGCTCTGAAAATGGTAGACCTGTGGGTAAGCCTAAACAAGTAACTATGTAAATTGATAATGATATATCTCATTTGTGGAGTTAAAAGAGATAGATTCAAAGTCTTGAACAGCACTGACATATAATTTGGGAGGTATATATTACTGTGTATTAAATAAAGCTCCACTTATTGTAAGAACTATGGTTGATGTTTATGAGTTTGTACACATAGGCTAGACTGGTATTTCCATAGCAGAGATTTAAGGCAATTATCTGGGAGTAATTCAGGAGAAAAAAATCTACATAATTTGCTGCATCCAGAGAAATATAAAATTGTGCAGGGATTTCTCTTCCTAGCCTCCCTAAAGCAAAGTGAAACCGTATCTTGCCTTCAGACAGAGGGTGCCAGATGGGCTGAGATGCTGAGGAAGTACCTTTTCCTGATTATTTGGGACAAGTCTCAGGTGGGGCTTCTTTTTCTGATTATACATTCTTTTTTTTTTCCAGTGAGGCAGCTGGTATGTGAGACAACTTCTAAATTGGAGAAGGGGTTGGCGGGCTGAATGGCCAGCATGATAATAACTAAGAATGAAATTATCAGCCAGAACAAGGGGTCCTCCCTTATTCCGCTTCAGGGTTTTCTTTAATTGAAATAGATTTCTCTTTATGTTTTATGCAGTTCTGTACCTGAGCAGACTACATTTTATGGGCAAAAAAGAAAGGTCATGGAACCTATTCTCTGATTTACTGCTTTAGTTGTGACCTGCGCTGGAAAGTACAATGATTTCTGCTGCTTTGTAATGCTGGACCGGTCCAGGTAGTCAATTTGGTTTCATTTCAGTCTGAATACTTCCTACGGACAGGGTCTGATTTCTGCTAATAACAGTCTTGGCGCATGCTCAAGGACTAGCTGGCTTGTCACTTACCTTGTTATTTCTTAATAATCTATTAAGCCCCAAATTCAAAATCCAGGCTTTTACTTTCTGTCCAACAGAAAGAATTGACTTTGGGCTCCATGTTTCAAGGGCAATATAAGCAGTTTAATAACCTAGAAAGGTTTTCATCATTTCTTTCACTCAACATTTTACCATTACTCATGGGATATAAAAATATAAAGAGACTGCTTTTCACATTGATTTTCTTCGCTCAGAGCAGAATTCAGTCTTTGGTCTTACTTCAGAGACAAGTATAGGTCCCAATGCATCCAGTTGTTTTTCTGGAAGCCTTACAGCTCTCAGTTCACCTAACAAGCAACTTCAGAGGTGTGTCGCATTTTGGGGGACTCAGATTAATCTGACAAATACAATCTTTCAGGCTGCCTATATGCTGCTTATCAGCATTAAGCTCTGACATGAAAAGAATCTGGCCTCTAAAAATATTAATTTGTGTTTCTCGAGGGAACTTGACTCTGTCTAAGACCTGAATATTTTGCAGAGCAGGATTCTCATCACACAATACGAGGGAAAAATAATTTTCCAAATAAAAAAATTTTAAAAACAATGTAGCATGGAGGTTGAACTCTCTTATGATCCTTCATTTTTTTTTTTGAAATTAACAGCCTTCACAGAATCAAATTTCTACGATGAAATGACATGGAAAAGGGCGTAGACAATCTCCCATTAGCATGGGACTCTCTTTCTCTGCTTTGTTGATAACTTTTCCTTAGTTTTTACTCAATGAAATTCGGTGAATAGAACTCTGCTTTGTGAGGTGGCAAGAGTTTCTGTTTTCTACATAAGGCACTGAAGGAATTCTGTATTTTGTCAGTCTGAAATATCTGCCTGTTTAGGTAACAAAGTTCCTCTTCATTTAGAAATAGGAAGATCCATAGTTATTAAAAAACAAAATTTTCTTCCATCTGAGTGCTAACCAGGCCCGACCCTCTTAGCTTCCAAGATCAGATGAAATCTGGCACATTCAGGGTGGTATGACCATAGACCAGAGGGGAAGGGGATGGGAGAGGGCAGAGGGGTAAAGGGACACAAATGTTTGGTGATGGATTAAAAACTAGACTATTGGCGGTGAACACAATGCAATTTATACAGAAACTGATAATATAACAATGTACATCTGAAATTATGCAATGTTATGAACCAATATGACCTCAAGAAAATAATTTTAAAAAAAGTTGTTAAATTTTAAATGGATTTCCTAGTTTGGAAATACTTTTCCTCACGACTTTATTTTGCATTCATTGTGAAGGATATCAATGTATTCAAAAAATATAAACGTGCAACTTGATAAATTCTCATAAAGTAAACACCCAAGTCATAAAGTAAACGCTGTCCAAGTCAAAGTAGAAAACTGACAGCAGTCCAGAAGCACGTCCTGTAGCTCCTTCAAAGTATTAAAGCCCCTTTCTTCCCAAATGTAGCCATTATCATGGTTTCTAATACAATAGTTTAGTTTTCTCTGCCTTGAAAATATATTTAATTGGAATTATTATGTATACATACATATGCAGATATAAACATAGGTATGTATATTTCTGTTGGTAATATACCTAGGAGTAGTTGGTGGGATCTTTGTGTTACATGTCTGTTCAAATTAGCAGTGAATTGGGGCCGGCCCCCTGGGTGGCAGCTAAGTTTGTGCACGCTCTGCTTCAGCGAGTTGGGGTTCACAGGTTCGGATCCCAGGTGTAGACAAAGCACCCTCATCAAGCCACACTGTGGGGGCATCACACAGAAAATAGAGGAAGATCGGCACAGATGTTAGCTCAGCAGCAATCTTCCTCACGCAAAAAGGCGAAGATTGGCAACAGACATTAGCTCAGGGCCAATCTTCCTCACAAAACCCAACCAAACAAAAACAGACAAATTAGCAGTGAATAAAATGCTCTTTCTAAATAGTTGCACCCATTTACTCTCCTACAAGGAATGTTGAGTCCCTGTTGCTCCATGTCATTGATAGTGATTGATGGTGCCATTCCTTCCAGTTTTAGTCATGTTGGTTCATACGTAGTAATATCTCATGGAAGTTTCAACTAGAATTTTCCTGATGACTAACGAAGTTTGAGGATACTTTCAATTGTTAGTTTCTTCTTTGTAACTCTTGCCCGTTTTCTGTTGTGTTTGCTATACATTTTCTTATTGACTTATGCAAGCCTTTTTTTTTTTCTTTTTTGGAGAAGATTTGCCCTGAGATAACATCCATTGCCAATTTTCCTCTTTTTTTGGTGGAGGAAGATCAGCCCTGAGCTAATATCTGTGCCAGTCGTCCTCTATTTTTGTATGTGGGTCATTGCCACTGCACGGCTTGATGAGTGTAGGTCCATGCTCAGGATCCAAACCCACGAACCCGGCCTGCAGAAGCATAGTGCGCCAAACTTGACCACTAGGCCGTGGGGCTGGCCCCCATACAAGCTTTTAAAACATTCTGGATACTCATATTCAGGTTTTTGTTGGTTATATGTGTTGCATGGGGTGTTTTGTATGATCTATTTTGATGAACAGATATTCTTAATTTTAATTTAATATTCTTAATTTATTGATCTCTTCCTTTAAGGGTAATGCTTTTTGGATATTATTAAAAAAATCTCTCCCTATACCAAGGCTACGAAGATATTTTCCTACATTATCTTCTGGAAGTTTTATTTTGCTTTTCTTACTGAAAGCCACAGTTTACCTGGAATTATCTGTTGTGTGATTTGATGTGCAAGTTTTATGTTTGTCCATATGGATCTACAGATTCCAGAAGTCCCCAGGTTTCCTCTTAAGCTTCTCAGACATTGATGCTACACATTCATCTTTATCTTATTCCCCCTGCATTAAAATGCAGCACTCATGTTTTACAAGATAGCACTTAGTACCCATTTATTATTTACCTGGTCAGACTTTGGCAAAACTTTCGCTTTACAGAGAAGATGGAGATGAAAAGAGTACTGAGGAATAGCTGAAATTCTCTCTACTTAACCAGAGTTTTTTCAGAGAAGATCACATGTGTCTGTCCAAATTAGGAAATCAACACCTGTTCTGCACTATCAGAGTTATGTTGGACTTAGTAAATCCATGATTCAACTTTGATGGGTGTTTACATTCTTTTTCAAAAAACATTTTTCTACATCTCCAGAAGTAGCATTTTACATTACTGAATTATGCGTTACTTCAATCAAGAGTAATCCTGGCTTACGATAAAAATGAATTACTAAAATTACCTTTTTATAATTATAATCTTTTTTATCTTTGAGAATGATAAAAGCCTCTTGTCAAGAGCATTGCTTTAATCAAGAGTTTTGGATGCCTATGGAATTATCTCTATCTTTTTTTAAAAAGAAAATCAAAAGTATTTGTTTTACACGGATAGAATACTAATTTCAATTAGTGACTCCAGCCAGTATTTGGTACAAATACAATGTCCAAAAAACTTCCAATTGCAGCAGTTAAACTCATTGCCGTCATTGGTAATTAATTTGATAAATGTCATGGTGAGAGCAAATTTGCAGTACTATAGATAAAGAGAAATACATTCAGTTGAATTAATATTAAAATTTTTAATCACTTGCCAAATCTCCAAATCTTATATTCCCACCTTGTAATGCAACCAAAATTATAAGTTAATAATTGTATTTTATGTGTATTTTGATTTATTACATGTGAAAGTATAGTTAAAAATATAGTCAATCTTAATGTGAAATAATGATTAAATCATAGTTAATTAAAATAAGGATACTTGAAATTTAAGGGCCGAAAGACTAAAAGTGAAATTAGTTTGGATAGAACCTATTTATTTATTTATTTATTTTTTGTGAGGAAGATTGGCCCCGCGCTAACATCTGGGCTAATCTTCTGCTATTTTATTTGAGATGCTGTCGCAGCATGACTTGATGAGCAGTGCTAGGTCCATGCCCAGGATCCGAATCTGCAAACCCCAGGCCATTGAAAGGGAACCTGCAAACTTAACCACTATACCATCAGGCTGGTCCCTGGATAGAGCCCTTTAAAAAAAGCGTTATTAATGACATCTTTATGGGTCCATTATCTTCTTTTTAGTAGAAACTGGAAAAATCAAATAATTTGAAATGTATATTTAAAACATTGTATTTCTTTTATTCAGTATGAATCTATTAAAATCTCTTTTCCCCGCCCTGTCCTCTCCTAAGCCCTGATCTGTGCCTAGTTAACATTTGACTTGATTGTTCCATGCAAATTTCAACATGTCTAAAAATAGGCATAACATTTCTCTCCAAATGGGTGTTCTTCCCATTCCTATCTCTGTTTGGTTTGGAATCTTAGATATCCTCTGACTTCTCATCCCTTTCAGCCACTTATTTCCAAAAGGTCGCCTTCTCATTGATTTTAATATATCTTCTTGGCTGTCTCCATTGTCCTTGTCAGCTCACCTGAATCCTGATATTGGTATCCTAATAGTGTCTCTGCCCTTACCTTGTCTTTTTCAGTTCATCTTTTAGAACGTTGGGAAATTTATTTTTAAAAATATGTCACTTGAATAATGCCTTGCTCAGAATCAAATCTTTAAGAAACTAGATTCTGAACAGGAATCTTGGAGTTTTCTAAATTTACCTCTACTCCCACATATAAAATCCCATCAGCGCATTATTTTTTTCTCAGCAATCCTTGACATTTGTTTCTACGTTTGCACCATGTTCTCAAATCAATCCTTTATCTTACTTTCAAGGCCCCATACTGTGCTATTCAATTCCAGTCTTAATCTTGCTCTAAAAGTGGATTTCTGCTGGCAAAACTGGAGATGATGAGGGAAAAGAGAGAGAGAAAGGGAAAGAGAGGGAGAGAGGAAGAGAAGAGAGAGAGAAAGAGAAACATGGAAAGGGAATTGCAGCGTCAACATCCATCTTCTTCACCACATTGCCTCTCGTTTTTGTGCCACATTTAGTCTTGTTACTCTCCAAATCCAGGAAACCTATGTGCATACTCAGATAAAATGACTCCCTTTCTGGAAAACAGTGAAGTATTAGTAGCATTCACAAATGGAGTACCTGTGTTCTTAGGGTAAACAAGCACTTTCTAAGGGATTCCTGATACAGAGTGATGGATGTCGAGATGAGCTACCCACATCTCTAATCAAGGAAAGATTTGTTGCCCTGTCTTCTGAGAGAGCTTTCAATAGAGTGTCTTTTCTCTTTTTTCCTTAAAGTTTGGCATCTGAGCTAACATCTGTTGCCAATCTTTTTTTTATCTTCTTCTCCCCAGAGCCCCCCTTTACATAGTTATATATTCTAGTTGTAGATCCTTCTGGTTGTGCTATGTGGGACACCACCTCAGCATGGCCTGATGAGTGGTGCTAAGTCCATGCCCAGGATCCAAACCAGTGAAACCTTGGGCCGCCGAAGCAGAGTGTGCAAACTTAACCACTTGAAGATGGGGCCGGCCCCTCAATGGAGTGTCTTTGGCTGTCAACTTCCTTAGTCATGGTCATGCCCTCCCTGGGACTGACAAGAATTTTAGCTTCAGGTCCCCCATGTGGTTGGCTGAGGCTATTGCTGGACCTGAATTGCAGCTCGGTGTCTCCCTTTGCCAAGTCTGGCTTCCTTTCTGCAAAACATATATGTATTTTCATGAAATGAAATATTTTGACCCATATTGGGATATATTATAGAGTGGAGTGGAAGTTGTGATAATAATATTTCTTTAATGAGCCTTTCCCTTCTACTCTCCCAACTACTGTCAATGAATGCAAGCTTTGTGAGGGAAAGGCTCATGAGAACAAAGCAAAGAGAATGTCCCCAAGAAACAGTAAGACAGCAGAAGTTCTTTATTTCCTCCAGGAAGCAAACTTATTACAAAGCTCCATGAATTATCTATTTACCTGTCCTAGAATCTTCAAGATTTGCAAAAATAGTATGACACAAAATACTAATCTGCCATAAAGTGCACTCTGCATTTTTACCATTTTCATAGTAAGGAGGCGCTTCTTGATGAGTCTTAGTCTGGATCACATGCAGACTTTGAACAGTTTCAAGAAATAGGAAGAGGAAAAGTTCCATGTTAATCTTGACAGATGCTATTTCTTCAAATAGAAGGAATATAGACTAGAAGTAAATCAGTTTTATTTTTGAAAATTTATTTAGTTTCTGGACATACGTTTTCATCAACTTTTCTAAGAGATTGCTGCAGACATTAAAGCAACATTTATTTTTATTTGGGTGCAAGTTTTCTGCTTGCTGTCAACCATCAACAATTTCTCTATGTAGCCATGAATCTCTTCCATGTACTTATTAGATTTATATTAACCTTAAGAGAGTACGTTGCAGATAATATTTAAATAATGCACCTAGCAACAATGATTAAGACACTGCTCATTTAGCATCTCATTTACTCATGTTTTCACTTGTTTTGTTGTTAATTTCTACAAGGTTGATTAAACTGAATTCATAAAATCAGAATCGCTACTCGTGAACAGATATAGGGCAAATTGTTCCCCAATGCCATCTTAAGCATAATGCTCCTGAACGTCAAAAAATTGGCTTTGTTGAATAGGGATTAATTCTTCTCTTTCAGCTATTGATGTGCTGTTCTAATTCTGCCAAATGCATAATGAAAATGAATTTAGAGTCCATTGGATAAAATTTAAAGGAGTGATATACCAGTTTTATTTAAAAATGCTAATATTTATCCTACCTCTGAAGTTAAGTCCTTTGAAGTGGTTTAAAATTATAAGGAATTTTAGATTTTAACTTAAAATGTATGATGGGGTGTAGAGAGCTGCAAAACTCTTTTAGGAGCTATCAAAGCAGCCCATTTTGAAAACCACCAAGTTAAGGAATGTTTGTGTTTGTTTTCTAAAAACACATTGAATTTCAGCACATTTCCATCACCCAAAAAACTCCCCTGATCCCGATGGCAGTCAATTCCCACTCTTACCCAAAACCCTAGGCAGCCACCAGTTTGCTCTGTTTCTCTAAGTTTGTCTTTTCTGGGCATTAGATACAAACGGAGTCATACAATATATATTCTTTTGCATCCTTATTCTTTAATTAACATAATATTTCTCAGTTCATCCATGTTAACGCATGTCAGTATTTCACTCCTTTTTATTGTTGAATAGCACGCCATAATGTTGGCCCACCACGTTGTGTTTATCCATTCACCAGTCGTCTGACACCTGAATGTTGCCAGTTTTTGGCTATTATGAATAATGCTGCTAGGAATATTTGCACACAAGCCTTTGTGGACAAATATTTTCACTTCTTTGGGTAAATCCCAGGAGTGGAAACTTTGAGATGCATGACAAATTCAGGATTATCTTTTCAAGAAACTGCCAAGCTTTTTTTCCAAAGAAATTACTCCAGTCCACATTCCCAATAGCAACCCTTTAGGATTCCAGTTTTTCCTTGGTCTCAACAACACTTGGCATTGTCTGTCTTCTTGATCATAGCCATTTTAGTGGGTGTGTAGTGGCAACTCATCCAGTTTCAATTTGCATTTTCCTAATGATTAATGATAATGACCACTAGTCATTTGTATGTCTTCTCTGGTGATACGTACACTTAGGTCTTCCGACCATTTCCTAACTGGTCTCTTGGCCCTTTCATCATTGAGCTGTAAGGATATCCTACACATTTCCCATACATCTGGACTCACATCCTTAACTAGAAAGATGACCTGCAAATATTTTCTCCCAGCAAGTGGCTTGTCTTTTCAGGTCTAAATAGTATCTTTCAAGGCACAAAAGTTTTAATTTTAGTGAAGTCTAATATATCAATTTGTTTTTTATGGCTCTTGCTATGATGTTATGTCTAAGAACTCTGTGCCTAACTCGGGATCATAAATACTTTATTTTAGTCGTTTCATAGTTTTAACTCTTAAATTTAGGTCTATGATCTATTTTGAGTTAAATTTTGTATATGATGTGAGGTAAGGATCTAAATCACTATTTTGTGTGGGTAATTGATTGCCCCAGAAGTATTTATTATATTGATTATTCTTCCCCCTTTGAATTATCTTGGCACTTTTCTGAAAAATAAATTAAACATAAATATCAGGGTTTATTTCTGGAGTCTTGATTTTGTTTCATTGATTTATAATGTCTATCTTATGCTGATACCATTTGTCTTGATTACAGTAGCTTTAGCGTAACTTTTGAAATTGGGTAGAATAAATCTTCCAACTTTATTCTTCTTACTCAAAATGTTTTTGGTATTTCTAGGGACTTTTCCTTTCCATATACATTTTAGGATCAGTTTTTTAATTTCTACAAACAGCCTGATCATTTCTAGTTACTTGAAGTGAAATCTTAGCTATTGATTTAAAACCTTTCTTCTTTTTTGGACAGAAACATTTAAAACGTAATTTCCCTCTCAGTATTCTTTTCACTGCATCCCATGATTTTTATATATTGTTTCTGTTTTCATACAGTTCAAATATTTAAAAAATTGCCTTTGAGGTTTCTCCTTTGACCATTGGATTACTCAGAGGTGTGCTGTTTAATTTCTAAATGTTTGGAGTTTTCCTGGATTTTTTTACATTGTAGATGTCTAGTTTAATTCTGTTTTGGTCAGAGAATAGATTATGCATGACTTAAATCTTTTTAAAATTATTGGGACATACGGTCTCAGTGAATGTTTGTCCTGGTGAATGCTTCGTGGGCATTTAAAAGGAAGGTGTATTACACAGTCATTCTCTGATGATTCTGTAAAAGCCAGTTAGGTCAGATTGATCAATAGTGCTTCTCAAATCTTCTGTACACTTGTTCATTTTCTGTCTAGTTATTCTATCCGTTATTAAGAATGGAGTATTGTAATATGCAACCATGATTGGTGGATTTTCTATTTCTCCTCTCAATTCTTTCAGGTTTTGCTCCAAGTATTTTTTAATGCATTTTGTGATTAGGTGCATATACATTTATATTTATTATGTTCTCTTAATGTATTGGTCCTTGTATCATTTTGAAATATCCTTCTTTGTCTATAGTAATATTTCTTGGATTAAAGTCTGCTTTGTCTGATACTAACAAAGACACTTTAGCTGTCTTCTGGATACTGTTTGAATGGTATCTCTTCTTCTATCCCTTTAATTTCAAATGTTTATGTCTTTGAATCAGAAGTGTCTCTTTTGTTGATGACTTATAGACTTGCTTGATTCTCTGTTCTTTCTTCTCTATCTAGCCTGACAATCTCTGCCTTTTGAGTGCAATGTCTAGTGCATTCACACTTAATGTGATTACTGATACAGTTGGATTTATATCTGCCAATTTGCTATTTGTTATATATTTGTCTCATGTCCTTTTTGTTCTTCTGTCCCCCTTATTACCTCATTTTGTGTTAGACAAATATTTTTAATGTACAATCCTTAATTATTCTGTTGTATGTTTACTATATTTTTGTTATTTTCTTAATGATTTATCTAAAAATTACAATACGCATCTGAATTTATCACAATCTTCTTCATAATAATGCTAACTTAAATATAGAAAAATAGAGAAACTTTACCCCAATGTATCTCCTTTTCATTTCCATGCCTTTTTGTAATTATGGTTATATTTACTACATCTTTATATTTTGTAAGCCTATGAGTATAGTTTTATTTTTATTACATAACATAATCTTATGTTTTTAAAAAGGAGTTAAGAGAAGAAATAAAACTATAAAATCTTTTACATCAACTCATGTATTTATGTTTTTTAGTGCTCTTCACATCTTCCTGTGAATTCAAGTTACCACCAGTAGTATTTTCTTTCAGCCAATTTTTAATATCTCTTGTTAGGCAAGTAGGCTAGCAATAGATTCCCTCAGTCTTTGTTTATCTAGGATTATCTTTATTTTGCCTTATTTTGTCAAGAATAGCTTTGCTGAATATAGAATTCTTGGCTGACAGTTTTTATGCCCCAGAACATTGAATGGTAATTCTCCTACCTTCTGGCTTCTGTAATTTGTAGTGATTGGTCAGTCATTAATCATTTTACTGTTCCACTGTCTGCAATGAGTTACTTTTCTCTTACTGCTTCTAAGATTTTCTCCTTGTCTTTTACTTTCAATAGTTTATCAACAATATGTCCAGGTGTGCTTCTCTGTGTTTATCTTACCTGAAAATTATTAAGCATCTTAGATCTGTTGATTCATGTTTTTCATTAAATTTTGCCCATTATTTTTTTAAGCACTTTTCTGCCCCTTTCTCTTTCTCCTCTCTTCTTGTGATTCCCATATACATATGCTGATATGCTTGATATTATCTCACAGGTCTTGGAAGGTTTGCTCACTTTTACTCAATCTTTGCCCCTCTGTTTTTCATATTGGAAAATTTCTATTGATACATTGTCACGTTCACTGATTATTTTTGTTTTTTGCAATCTAAAATCTTTGAGACCCTTTAGTGAACTTTTATTTCAGTTCTTTTATTTTTTAATTATAGAATTTCCATTTTCTGGTTATAATTTCAATCTCTCTATTGATATTCTTTGTTTGTTGCATCATTGTCCTCATACTTTCCTTTAGTTCTTTAAATATGGTGTCTTTCCTTCTATAAATATATTTACAATAGCCTCTTTGAAGTCTTTGCTTGCTAAATTAAACACAAAGGAATGTTCAGAGATGGTTTTTATTGATTGCTTTTTTTTCCTTGTTGGCTATACTCTGTCGTTTCTTTGCCATTACATAAATGTTTTGTTGAATATCAAACATTTTAGATAATATATTGTGACAACTCTAGATTCTGAAGTTTTTCCCTTTGAGAGTTGTCATTGTTTGTTTGTTCATTCACTAACTTGCATGGACTAGATCTCTGATGTCTCTCTTTATCGTAATATGTGGTCACTTATGTTACTGATCATTTTTTAGAAATTTTATTTGTAAGTCTGGATTTCTAGGGTTTGTCCCGTGTCTGCATAACTCAATATTCTGCCAAATATTTGTCAAATTTTGTGTTCAAACACCTTGAGCCAATAGGCTTCCATTCTCTGCTCATGGAGTTGTTTTGGCTGGGAATACATTCAAACTACAGATCATTTAAAGTCCACCTTGGCTTTTATTTTATCCTGAGATCTCTTCTTCACATGAACACAGACTTTCTTGAGAAGGAATCTATGGGAGATTTGGGTTCTCTTGAGTCTCTGATGATGATCACCTGTGCATAATTTTCAGGCAATACATGGAGAGGCTATCAAGTCTCCTCTGGCTGTCTCACCTCCAGGAAATCTCTGTTACGCATCAGGCTAGTTCACTGGTTCGTTTCTTGTCCCCAACTAGATGCTAACCTGAGGCTAACAGAGCCACTGGACCTTCCTGTTCACTTATTGCTGAGATTGCCACTTTAACAAACAGCATTCTAAATCAAGTGAGCTCTCTCTGTAGAGGTAGCAAAACTGTTGATTTTCATAGCCGGCCCTGTCCTGGTTAAGTTGCTGCCCTGACAGAGCATAGAGGGTGAGGGGCTTGGGATCCCTAGGCAAGAATTCCACAGACTGGTGCTGTTCTTACCTGAAGTTCAGCAGTTTTCATGAATAAATGCTTCTATTTGGGAAAATTTGTTTCCCAAGTGCTGGAATGATTGCTTTGACATCCAATTTTATAGTTGCTTTCTTGGGGAAAGGATTTGTCAATTGCCTTACTCCATCAAGCGAGATGTCAGAGCTTATAATGACAGTTTAAAATCACAAAACATCATGCTTTTTAAAAATTTTCTGATTAGAATGTGTATTGGGCAACACACGAATCAAATATTCTATCATCATTCATAAGCGAGAGTTGCAGGTTTGTAAAAAACAATATGGGAGATGTGAGCACACAGCTAACGTTTAAAGCCATGAAACTAAATAAGACTACTTAGAAGTGAGTATATATAAAAAAGAGACCCTAGGACTAAGCCTTCGGGCACTTAAATATTTAGTGGTTGGTGAGTTGATGTGGAAACAGCAAAGGAGACAGAGTGGCCAGTGAGATGTGGAAAGAACCAAGAGAAACGTCCTATAAGCCAAATGGGAAAAGCAAGTCCTTCAAGAAGGAAGAGGTATTCAGCTGGGTCAAATTTCGCTTCAGGCCAAGTAAGATGAGGACTATGACTAGTACATAGATTTGGTTATATAATGGTCACTGGCGATCTTGTTAAAAGTTGTTTCAATAGAATGGGATCAATAGAAGCTTCACTGGAGTGAATTTAATAAAAATGAAAGGAGAAAAATTGGTTCTAGGCAATTATTTTGAGGAGATTTTTCTATAAGAGAAGAAAAACATGACAGGTGTAGCAGGAACAGTATGTGGGCTCATGAGAGATATCATTTAACATGAAGATAGGAGAGAATAAACTATGATTATATGCTAACAAGTATGATCTAGCAGAGAGAGGATAATTGTTACAGAAGAGATGGGAGTCAGTTGCTTTAGGATTCATCAGAACCACCTGGAGGGCTTGTTAGAATACAGATTGCTGGGCGCCATCCATGGGGTTTCTGATTCATAGGTCTGGGGTGGGGCCTACAAATTTGCATTCCTAACAAGCTGTGAAATGAAACTGCTGCTGTTGTTGCTTTTCATCTGAGGACCGCCGTTTGGTAACTACTGTGCTAGAACCATGGCCCAGCACAATTTTCCTCTGTACTTACATAGGGATATTACAGAAATTAGCTCTGGATAATGAGGAAAATATAGAGGAAAGTCACAGAGGGAATATGTAAATATAGAGGAAATTAGAGGAGTTGACTTTGGCTGGGAGTTCATTGATAGTAACAGAAGAGAAGGCCAAGTGCTTGGCCACAGATTCAAGGAGAGATTAGCTGCTAAGGGGACACCTTGTGAAAGTTCCGTTTTGACTGCAATCAGGAGTAAGGTCATCATCTGAAAGTGAGGACAGGAGGGGAGGTGTTGGACGTTCGAGGACAGAGTAGAGCTCTAATTAGGATGGAACATTTGGTTAATTCCCCCAAATAGACCAACTTGTGTTCTTAAAACAACTAATTCATTTTCGTTCATCTGATACTAAAAGAGAAGATTTCAGTGAACCATTGGCTTTTAACTCAACAATTCTTACTATTTTCAGATAGATTTAAGCATTTAGATTCACTAGGTTTTATTTTTCTCATCCTGCATCATCTCCACCTACACAGCATTAGAGCAAAGAATAATGATTATTTCTGCATCACACTTTGTTCTCTGTCTGGGTTTCACAGTGGGGTGCAGAAGCCAGTATGAGTTGTTCTCAGTATCATAATGTTATGTTTCAAAGGTATAAAAATTTTTGAAACGTAGCTTGATAATTCCAGATTAAGTAAAACTTTAAGGTTAAAAGTGGTGCCGTCATGCTATTAACGCATCATTTTGCTTATTACTTCATAACCTATCCATTTTGTGAGTTAAAATCAAATATCAAAAAATACAACATGAAGAAAATCACAATAGTTCACCTAAAGAGAATGTCAATAATAGATTATTTTAAACAATCAAATGTATCAATTACTGCAAGTTGCTACTTACATTAATTGTCTATTTCTTGTGTTACCCAAATAATTTCCAGATAGTTAATCCTTTTCTTTAGAAGTGTGTTAATTTTACCTTTTCTTTTTGATTATTTAATACAAGGCAGGCTAATGGACACCCAATATGTGTAGTGCCACTCACTCATTATTATTAGCCTCTGAACCAAGCAAGTAGATATAAAATGAATTGTGAATTTGATAAAAGTGAAATTATAAATTTGGTAAGATAGAAATTGGTTGCTGGAGACTATATGAAACAACTTTTCTTATGTAACACATCACCACAAAATTTAGTGGCTAAAAGCCAACCCTTTGTCTGGGGGTTGGAATTTGGGTTGAGCTCATCAGGTCTGGGTGCTTCTGCCTTTGATTAAGCTCATTCATATGTCTGTACCCATTTGCCAGTTTGGCTGGGTGCTGGCTAGCTGGCTTGTTTCTGCTCATCCTGGTCTTTGATTCAGCGTGGAGCCAAAGCTTGAACACATGGCTGAGGAGGGTTCCAAGAGAGAGGGCACAAGAGTACAATGTCTCACAAGTGCTAGCTTATGACCGGCAACATCAAAGCAAGTCATAAGGCCAGCTGATATCTAACAAACTTTACCTCTTGATGGGATGCACTCAAAAGTCACATTGCTAAGGAGCTTTTATTTAGGAAGGTTAATAGTTTTGGTTATTTTTGCAAAAATCTGCCACAGCAACAAATTAATCCAAAGGACAATTATAGCGTAATAATTGGAAATGGGCAAGAGAAAAGGCATTGAAAGAAGACAGTAGGAATGTATTGAATAAAGAAAAGAACTATTTTACTTTTTAAGACACCAGGTTATAATGTGATTTATTAAAACAAAAACAAGAAGAAAGAACCTCTATGATTTGGCATTAGCTTGGCCATTTCTGGGGACTTTCGGGACTGGTGTTGTAGGGAGCAGTTACGTACCTAGGATGTGGAACAAATATGACATGGTGCATGTGATTCTGACCACAGTGACAATTTATTATTTATTTTGTTTTACTTTTTTTTGTGAGGAAGATTGGCCCTGAGCTAACATCTGTGCCAATCTTCCTCTATTTTATGTGGGATACCTCCACAGCATGGCCTGCCAAGTGGTGCTATGTCTGAGCCAGGTTATCCGAATCTATGAACTCTGGGCCTCTGAAGTGGAGTGCTCAAACTTAACCACTGTGCCACTGGGCCGGCCCCATACACTAATTTTTTTTTTTTTGACTTACTTTTTCTTTACTCTTTACCTAGAGGGGTTAATCTTCCCCTACTGTTGGATGAAATCTCTGAAAGATCCCGTATTTTTCTTACTCTTAGTTAAGATCTATTATCACTTTAAACACATAGACTTAGTATCAACTCTAACTGAAATGTCCAGGTGATCAAATTCAAATTAATGTAAAGCTTCTCTCATGCCCAAGGTGAGGACAAGCCTATGCTTCAAGCTGAAAGCCTGTAGAAGGAAGGGGACAGTGTCCTTTTGTTCTCTATTTTCTCCATACTCACCTCTTTCCCTACTAGCTAGTTGCCAAAGTCTAAGGGGGTAAATTGGGAGAACAGCTGTGTCAGTTTACTGGGGCTGCTGGAACAGAGGACCGCAAACTGAATGCTTTAAACAATAGATATTTATTGTCTCACAGTTCTGGAGGCCGGAAGTCCAAGGTCAAGATGTTGGCAGGGTTGGTTCCGTCTGGGGGCTGTGAGGGGAAATCTGTTCCATGCAGTGGTTTGCTGGCAATCTTCGGTGTTCCTTGGCTTGTGGATGCATCACCTCCATCTCTGTCCTCTTAGTCACATGGTGTTCCTGGGTGTACATTTATCTCTTCATTTGGCACTCTTTCTATATAGACACTAGTCCTGGTGGATTAGGGGTCCACCCTACTTCATTGTGACCTCATCTTAATACCTTTGCATCTTAATTAAACCTGAAATGACACTATTTCCAAATAAGGTCACATTCTGAGGTACTGGGGGTTAGTACTTAAAATATCTGAATTTGGGGGTAGAGGGTCACAATCAAACCCATAACAATAAGCAAGGAGATTGCATTTTCTTTAGAAAAGTGGTGCTATCATAAGCTAGTTTTGGTTCCCTGGGCTCAGAAGAAATTTAAATCTGGCCTCTTTCATTGAAGTTCAATCCTTCTCTCATGGGCATGCCATTTTCATGTGCCTTTCAGTGGTTCCCTGCTGGACCCAGGGCATCCACTTTAGGTTGTTCAGGTTGAACAGACAGACCAAGGGGCAGAGCAGAAAGGGAGTATTGAAGCTGAATTTCAGTCTGAGCTCTACTCACTTAAAAATGTGTGTTGGTTTAGGGGCTGCATATACTCAGATAAAGGAAGCATTTCTTTTGTTTAATAAAAGTTGCC
This sequence comes from Equus asinus, assembly GCF_041296235.1. Classification (NCBI taxonomy): domain Eukaryota; kingdom Metazoa; phylum Chordata; class Mammalia; order Perissodactyla; family Equidae; genus Equus; species Equus asinus. The sequence continues at coordinate 16,220,179 of NC_091816.1, forward strand.
CTTTAATTACTGAGGATTGTGCCCATAGGGCTATATCCACTCAGAGGGTATCTTTTTTTTTTCTTTCCATAAAAGATATAATGTACTCCAGCACTCACCCCGGCTCGGACCCTCTGTCTTATGGCTCCTTTCACCTGGGTAGGTACATTTAGGTTGTCATTTGTTCCTCTTTCCTCAGCTCTTGGGCATCTGGAAGCACACATCCAGTCACTTTAGCATAAAGTCTCCTTGCCTCTATTGGTCAGGACGTGGAATGACCTCACGCTAATTCTCCCGCCTCTGCAGCATAGCCTGCATCTTGTCAACTTGATATATGCACACATCCCTTTGTGCTGGTGTATTCTGGGAAGGCAGATTGACCCCAAAGCAACAACTCTATCCCAGATCTATCCCCAAAGCAATTAGTCAGGAGTTAGTCCAAAGTCAACACTCTTCTGGTTTTTTTTTTTTTTAAAGATTGGCACCTGAGCTATCATCTGTTGCCAATCTTTTTTTTTTCCTTCTTCTCCCCAAAGCCCCCCAGTACATAGTTGTATATTCTAGTTGTGAGTGTCTCCAGTCATGCTATGTGGGATGCCCCTTCAGCATGGCCTGATGATCAGTGCCACGTCCACATCTAGGATCTGAACCAGCGAAACTCTGGGCTGCCAAAGCAGAGCACGCAAACTTAACCACTCTGCCACTGGGCTGACCCCAATGTGCCTTTTTCATTTTCTCCATTGTCGATACACACCAGTCCACTGGATTTTTCAACTTCAAATAATGCCCTTGTAGGCCTGGGGTTTGTTAGCATCTCCTCTGTTGTCCTAAAGGAGGGTGAGAGAGATGGACTGGAGAGGAGTGTGTGTGTGTAAGGAATATGTATGGTGTCCAATTTTTCAACTGGAATACCATCACAACTTTGCTCACGGAATCCTCTCTCTAACTCCTTTTTTGTGTTCTTCATCTAGCTGAGGGGTCCAAGAGTCATAAACAGGTTCTCAGGGCCATTTTCTTCATAAATTTGAACATGACTGGTCTTTCTTATCCTCTCTTTTATATGCCTTTATGTGTCTTCTTGGCACCTCAATAGAAATTGAGGCTGGGAAGATGATATACTTCTGAGGGCTTGTGTGTTAAAGAGAACTTTTCTTGGTGGCGGTGGTGGTTGGGAGTGTTTCATGAGATGGCTATGTGAACCTCAGTTCTTCCTGAGCGCTGACTTGGGAAGCCATATCCATCCCCCGACCTTGCTATCTGATTCTTCTCTGGGTCATTGCTTGCGTACTGCTTTTTGAAAGCACGGAGTATTGAGTAGAGTATAATAGATTGTTGCCCTGGTTATTAGCTTTGGTGTTACCCTGGGCTTCATTTTATTCTCTGTGAAATCACATTATTGGACTAACTGAGCTATAAGATGCCTTCCAAATCTAATACTCTACGATTTCAGGACAAGTGCTATAATTTACTGCACAGTGAATACATTTCTGGCCTTGTGCCCTTGAAAGTATTGTGTGATGTTTCTGTATAATATGTGTAGAGCACTAAGTTGAAATCTATATTGCAGCCAATGGAGAAATATGGATTATATAAGAGAGAGCAACTATAGTTTCTGAACTTTCTTTTAATGAAGAAATTTTGAAGAGCTGTTACTGCTTTCCCATTACTATAAATAAATGAATCCTTTTATATTAAACATATTTAATTTAAATGAAAATGTCATGGAAGATAATGAAAACATATTCTCACTTACAGCAATTATCTAAACCATATGAATAGTGATGGAGATGTTTCCAAGAAATTTAGGTTTTTAAGAAAATTTTTATTAAGAAAAATCTACTTGCAACTGTATATAAAGACATCATTATGAAAAATTAAATCCTTTCCTTGCATGTATTGTTTGTAGGCTAAGGCAGCTTATTCTATACATGAGTTACACAATTTTGAAAGGGAAGATCAAAATATGGTTTCATTTTACAATCCACAGGAAGATATTTATAGTAGATATCTTTTATATTTTATGCCCCATTCACAGTCATCTCCTCTTCTTTAACTGTGCCTTCTCACTCATATGGGCACTGTGATATGTGTGTATGTGTGTGCATGTGTGTGTGTGTGTGTGTGGTCAGGTGTCGGTCAAAAGAACAGTTTATTCACCATGCCTGTGCCTCATCACTGGCTACAACTGATTGTAATAAGGGTAGGCACCTGACCTAAGTTCTTTCCTCAGAATTTGGGAATTGTGAGAATGAAAGCAAAATCAAGAGAGTTTGAGAGACAGACAGATAGACAGAGACAACACATGTACACACACAGAGACAGAGAGACAGAGAGACCTACATTTTTGTATGGTAACCTTTGGCTCAGGAACCAAGGGGTAGTTATTTTTCAGCTACTGTGTGAAGTGGACAATCAGAGTTTTTAGAGTGATTTCTGATGCTTGTAAGAGAAATCTCACTTAATTCTCAATTAATCAAAAAGAACATTGATTATATCCCATACTGGGACATTTTGGAGGTAGAATGGACATTAGGGTTGTTGAATTATGTGTATTAACAATATCTTGAAGGATCTGGTTCTTTCCCGCTCTCTGCTTTACCATCTTCAATATTGCCTTTATCCGCAGGCTGCAGAAAGAATCACTGTGGCAAAATCAGCCATTGCATCCAGAGAGGATACCCCTCAGAGTGATGGATCTTCCCTCAGAATCCTGCCAGCAGATTACCCCAGCACTTCAGTAGCCAGAATTGGGTGACGCGGCTGTTTCTGGGGCAATCATTGCGGAGGGAAATGGGATTCCCCATACACACAGCCCGACAGTCCGCATTTGGATGTGACGGTGGATCAGCTTCTCTGGAGACAAACTGCTGTAAAGGGAAGAGAAAAACTTGACCGAAAGGGTTATGTTAAGGAAGAAGGATGTTTGTTAGACAATAAAAGAAGTTGGCTGACAGAGAAGCTGAATAAAGACATAGAAAAACACAAATGAATGATGTCCAGATCACTTTTGGCCTAAACTAGTTGAGGTGGATCTCCATTATTTCGAATCAAAAGAGTCCTGACCGGAACAAAAGCTTAAAAATTAAAATCTAACAACCTTTCAAACTCTTTGGAGAAAAGGCGATTTTTAGTTTTGCTCTTAATCTAGTTTTGGAATGGTTTTCAGGTAACCAGTATATTGTTTTCTTATGTTATATATTAAATGAATCAATATCCTTCAGCCAACGACCACCAGGTACCCTCCTGTAGATGAACAAGTTGGGCTTATTACCTCATTTGCACGAGCGAAACACACACCATGGGGAACCATGGGGGCATCTCAATCAGAGGGTGTTAGAAAGGATGTATTATAGGATTTGGGCTTGTGTTTGGTGATTTTGGGGACAGTTTAAGGAAGAAAGGGTTTGCTCTGCATTGGATGTTTTCAGGAAGCAGGATATATTAATAATTCTTATCTAGAAGAAGGAAAGGCTAGAGAAAAGGTACAGCTGTAATGGGTATAGAAATAGCAGTCACTCATGTTAGTCAGGAGAGGAGGATGTTGGTATTTTTGTGGTTTGCACAGTGACCTTAGTTTGTCTGTGCCTAGAGAAACGTAGTATGCAGAATAGACTTCATTTGTTAGAAGTTTATTTTAGGCTTCAGGTCACGGTAACATTGTTATATCTCTAAGGAAATATTCTCTTATCATTCCCTTCAAACCATTTGTTACTTATCTTATATAGCTATAGTTTCATTCACTGCCTATCAATGCCCTTGGTTAAAGCATTTAGAAATTTTATTAAAATTAAGATTTTCATTGTTTATAGGAATAAGTTTTATTAAATTATGATCACTTTATAGGTAGGTTTTGTATTGAGGTTGTAAAATGAACTTTTAAGCTTTTTATCCTGTAAAAGACAGTGATCAGTCCATATTTCAACAAGACACTGAATCAATGGACAATGTCAGATAAAGAGCTTCAAGAGTGATCATTTAAATTTCCTTAAAAGCAATCTGTAAGTACAGCAAATGACTTTATTCACAAGTCTCTTTTTTCCTCCTCAAATTTTATCAAATCAGAAAAGATTTAGTTATATTGATCATTTGGAAATGGAGGAAAACAAGACTAAAAACCTCCTGTAGGTGGCAGTCAAACTCTGAATAATGATTTAAAATTTTCTGCTTGCTACAGTTGATTGCTATCCTTGGAAAGTTCTTTGAGTTTTGAAAAGCCAACATGCTTTACAATTCTCCCTTTACCACTATTTTGCAGTATATCTGAATTAGTAAATCTTTTGTACGTAGTCATTTAAGATGCACGGCGCAGAAGCTTCGGAAAACTGAAAATAAGAAGTATGATGTGTAATAGGATAGCACTTCTAAATCAATTTGCTTAGAAATATATGTTTGTTATAATTCTAATTTATGAGCTATCATAATCAAAGTAATGTCATAAGTAGAGTGCAAAAAGAATTTATTTTACTTACTTGTCGTCAAGTAAAGAATATATTAAATGTCATTTCTTTTCATAGTAGTAAAAATAAGTTACCACTTAGAACGCTGCTTTAGAGAAAGCATTGACTTATCTTTCATCCTTTCATGTCTGTGACAGGATATTTCTTGCTTTCAGATACTCAGAACAGTATGACTATCTTCTTCCAACATTCATATCTTAAAGAAAATAAAATTTACGTTTAAATGTGCATCAATAATTTGATATGTGTTGTATATTACATAACAATAATGACTCAAAGGAGGGAATTAATCATTGAAACTTTACAGAAAAAAGTTGTTTAATTCCACAAATTTTACCCGTATTATAAATATCATAAGGATTGCCCAAAATACTTAGCAATCTAAATGACATGAGCACCGATCAGTCTGAAGTGATGCTGGTGGACAACAACATGTGTGAGGATGCTGGAGTGTACCAGCTTGAGATCACTCTAGATATTTTTGTATCTTTGGGAGATTCTGAAAATAAGGCTCAGAGAGTCTAGCCTGTTTGCCAAAGAACCATTAAAATTAGAATCTAGCTGATCTGACTTTACTCCTATTATCCTCCTATGAAAACTTAGAAGCATACATAATACTGTGTACATACGTGCAACAGTAAACTTTTTTGTTGGTTATCGTGGTTGCAAAAGTAGAATTAAATTAACCTAGGAGTTTATAAGCAAATCAACCAAATGACTAACTTTAATCTCTTATGGCGTTTGTCCACTTTCCTTAAGTCCATTTTAGACAACTTTTGAAACCACAGGGCATTATAACTTAACAGTTAAGAAGCCAGTATTGTGCAAATTAGAGACATTATATTGCCTTTTGCTCTCAGATAAAAATTCATAAAATGCAAATGTTATTTACCAAAGTAATACGGATTGTGATGTACCAACTGAAAAAAAGATCATAGGATTTCAGAAAAGAGGAGAATGAACTATACTTATTTTGGTATGAATAATAACAATAATAATAAAGTAATAAAATATAAAAGAATAGTCCAGATTAGTGGTGATGTTGGTGGGGAAGTGGGTGGGTTATTCCATTGTTGTTACAACAAGGTGTGTGTCAGAGAATGTTGGATGCATACCTAATATTCATTGTCTCCTTATTCGCTAACTGAACTTCATTTTTAGCAGGGGTGTTAATGTGCTCTTACAATAACACATTTCCAGCCTTCCTTGCTGTAAATGGGGCCTTCTATCCTTTCCAAATAGAAAAAGAATAATTCTGCCTAGCCCGAGATATTGTTTAATATTAATTAAACTTTTAATATGTGCTAGCTATTATCTATCTAGAGTATGGTGTGCCAGGCTAGACTTTAAACATGAATAAATTCCTGTTAATTTTCAAGGAAGTTTTATTCTTTGAAGAGATAAATGAGAGGGTAGAAAAATCTACCTAGAGGTGTAGTAAGTGACATTTTTGAAGTTTACGCTTCAAAGCTTAAATAATTCTTCATTTCAATTATTTTATGCCAGTAAATATCTATTCTGGGAAAGATAACCACAATGATTCCTATTCTTGAAGTTACTTCTGTACTTATCCAGGGGAAAATAACAATTTGGACTGTGTAGATTTTTCTGAGGGCATACCATAATGTAACACTCCTGGCTACGTGTGTGTACCTTCATCTGCGTTTGTTTTTTAACTTCAAATTTCCATAAAACACTGAAGATATGAGGTAGAGAAAGGAAGCTCTTATAAATGCTTCTTATTTATTCTCTGTATTTTCAATTCTCTTGTAAATAGCTACTCTGCTGTTGTGTTTTCTTTGATGGTAAAGAGATCCTAATTCAGCCTTTGTGTAAAAACCCTTTATGAAATGGAGGACTGATTTTCCTTTATGTAAGCTGAGTAATCTCCTTAGATGTATCCATCTTAGCAGGTCTGATTTTGTGCTATCTAAATTGTTGAATCTTCAAGTTCTTCATCAGCCTCTTCAGTTTTAGCTGTCTGAAATATATATTGGCCATTTATCCATTTTTAAGAAAAGGTATTGAAAGTCATTCTGCTTCCTTAGTGGAAATTCTCTGGCGCTGCCCGTACTTGCCATATCAAAAATAAAATGCAATAGTTTTACATGTATCAATTAATCCTTTCTCAAAGCAATATTATGATCTTTTCTAATCTACAAGCACTTTTTAAAACCATCATAAATATCTAACAAAAGGTACATCAATGATGTTTCCTTTCAGTGCATTCGAATACATCTATAAAGTAATACAGATTTAAATTTAGCTTTTTACTTTCAATATACATTCTGTCCTTAAGTTTTTGCCTCCACCGTTTCAACTGTATTAGTTTTCTTTTAGTTATTAGCCTTTCTAAAACTGTAGTTTCAGGGATCATCCCGGTGGTGTAGCGGTTAGGTTTGTGCACTCCAGTTCAGTGGCCTGGGGTTTGCAGGCTTGGATCCTGGCTGTGGACCTACACACCGCTCATCAAGCCATGCTGTGGTGGCATCTCGTATACAAAGAAGAGGAAGATTGGCACCGAGGTTAGCTCAGTGACAAAATTCCTCACCAATGAATAAATAAATAAATAATAAAAAAACAAACTGTAGGTTCACAAGAATTTCAAATAATGTGCTTGAGACAGTATTTATCTTTCTAGGCTACAATTTGTTTATCTGGAAGACTAAGAAGTCAGACTAGATGAGCTCTCAGATTCCTTCCAGCTTTAGGTTAGAAAGTGTGAAAAATTAAGGAAATTAAATTTCTTTTTTCTGATATATTGAATTAATAGTTCTCTTCTTTTTTCTAAGTTGTACCACATTCATTTCTTTGGCTTTTTAGGCTTTTCTTTGTCGTCTTCCTTACCGATCTTTTCTAACTTTGAAGCATTCTCATCTGTATTTCAGCTCCCTATGTAGTTCTTAGATTCAGTGTAACCCTGATACCTTATTAAGAGTAGGATGGCTCTGGGTATGGCCCCAGGGCTACCGTGAGAAAACATCAGAGTCACACTTGAGAGAATTGGGATGTTACATTTTATTTCTGGAAGGCAATGATTTTGCCAGAGGGAAAGAGTCATTCTACTTTGGCAGGTTTTTTTTTTTTTTTTTTTAATGTTTTTACTTTTGCATCTTTACCCTTGGACTCTAGTGTCTGAGCCTACAAGGCTGCTAAATCCTTCCATGACTTTTTATCAGACTACATGCAGCATTCTTTCAAATGCAAGGTCAGAGTGTAAGTCTTTTTTGATATTATGGTTGTAAAATGAGAAGGGCTACTTATTTCAGATAAAAATTCTTTTTACCTTTCCATAAAAGCTTTATTCTTTCACACATGATATCTGATTTTTATATTCAGTGAAAAATAGAATAAACCTCAGGAGATGGAGTAACAGTGTTTGTGGCTATCGAAATCACAGAAGTGCATGGCTGGAGGATACATTGACAGGTCATTTTTTTCACCTCCATTGTCAAATAAATTTGCTGTTGAATCAGCCAGGAAAATGGGTCTGAAATCTTTTCATGCTGCTCTGGGACCTCAGAGTCTAATGCTTCTTTTTTAACACACAACATTGCCTAAGTTATCAATTTAGGTTTTTAATTATACTTAAGTCATTGGAGCTACAGCATATAGGAGTTTTTAAAAAGAGTGGGAAATATTAACTGGGTATGGCTACTTAACACATTCAAATTGTGATTTTCTTCTTGCTTTGAGGACAAATAGAAGAGACAATTGCACATTTTCTTTTGAATTCTTATCTCTCCAAGTTAGTCCTGCTTTATTAAGATCTAAATATGAATTCCCAACTGCCAAGTCACTCAGATTCATAGTTCAAGGCTTATACAAAAAATGATTTCATTCTTGAAGTTTGGAAAGTGTAAAAGTGGTAAGGAGCTTATTTCTTCTTCTCCTAACTGGTTTAAAAATAAATTGTATAAAACAATATGTATATAATTGTACTGTTTAGTCTGTAACATATAGAAAAGTTATTTGCCAATAACAACATGAAGGAGTTGAGTGGGAGCAAAGTTATATTAGGCTAAGGAAATGATATAATATGATAACTTGAATATACAAGGACAAATGAAGAGAGCCAGAAGTGGTATATAAGAAGATATAACTACATATACAAGAAATGCTATAAATATATACCTTCTCTCTTTTGTTCTCTCAGCTTCTTTAAAATAAATAAAATTATATAAAGTAATAATTATAACCATACATTGTTGGGTTTGTATCTTATATAGTTGTAATATGTATAACAATAATACCACAAAATGGGGAAAAAGTAAATCAAGCTATATAGGAATAACGTTTCTATATCTCAATGAAATTAATCTAATACAAATCTGAAGTAGATTCTAAGTTAAGATGTACGTAAAATCCATAGAGTGACCATTAGGAAATAATTTTTTCTAAAGCAAAAATATCATTGAAGAAATTAAAATATTATATTAAAAATATTAACAGCGCAAAAATATTCACTTAGTGTAAAGGGGGAATAGAGGAACAGAAAAGACAAAAGACATAGAAAACAAAAAGTAATATGGCAGATTTAATCCAGCTCTATCAAGAAAAGCATTAAATGTGAATGAATTAAATAATCCAATCAAAAGGCAAAATTGTCAGACTAACTGAAGAAACAAAACCTGAATAGACGCTGTCTATGGGAGACACACTTTAGATGAAAAGATACAAATAGATTGAAAGTAAAAAGATGAAAAAAGAGAAGGCGATAACGGGATATGTATGGTGATGGATACAAATTAGATTATTGGGGTTAACACGAGGAACTGCATCCAGAAATTGATAAATAGTGATGTATACCCAAAATTACACAATGTTATAAACCATTATGATTTCAGTAAAATTACCGGAAAAAAAAGAATACAATCCCATTTACAATCATAACAAAAAGAATAAAATATCCAGAAATAAATTTAGCCAAGGAGGTGTAAGACCTACACAATGAAAACTATAAGACATTATTAAAAGAAATTGATGATGACATAGAGAAATGGAATGATGTTTCATGCACATGGATTGGAAGAATAAATATAGTTGAATTGTCTATATTACTTAAAGCAATCTACAGATTCGATGCAATCCCAATCAGAATCCCAATGACATTCTTCACAGAAATAGGACAAAGAATCCTAAAATTCATATGGGGCAAGAAAAGACCCCAAATAGCTAAAGCGATCCTGAGAAAAAAGAACAAAGCTGGAGGCATCACAATCCCTGACTTCAAAATATACTACAAAGCTATAGTAATCATAACATCTTGGTTATGAAGACACCTTATAAAAAATTCTGTGAAGCACTAATATATAATAATGGCTAAATAATGTCAAGTTTGGATAAAATCCATTAGAGCTTCAGGTCATACTTACGATGTTTACCATTCTAGTGTTCACACCTATACTTCAACTATTTTGATATTTTGATCTGTAGTATTTTAGAAAAGTCATAATAGGGAGAAAAAGTGTCACCAGCTCATTGATTATTATACTTTAAACCAAATTTCTTTAATAAATTAATATACAACCTTTTTTAAAAAAAGGTGGAAAAGGATATGTTATTCAAAGAGCAATGTAAGAAAGCTGGCATGGCTATGCTAATATCAAACAAAATAAACTTTAGCAAAAAAACTATTACTATAGAGAAAAAGCAATGTTTTATGATGATAATAAAGTTAATTAACCAGAAAGACATAACACTTATAAACATATACACATCTAACAACAGACCTACAAAACTTATGAAACAAAACCCGATGGTAGCAAAGGAAGAAATAGAAATTCAACAATCCTTTGCTTTTAATAACGGGGAAAACAACTAGGCAGAAGATCAACAAGGAAATAGAAGACTTGGACAATTACAAACAAATCAGACCTAACAGACATCTATATAGCACCCCACCCAGCAAAAGCAGGATGTATATTCTTCTCAAGTGCGCATGGAACATTCTGCAGAATAGACTTTATCTTAGGCTATAAAATACACCTTGACAAATTTAAGAGGATTGAAATAATACATAGTATGTTCTTCAAAGACAATGGAATGAAATTAGAAACTAATAATATAAATTTGGTAACTTCACAAATATGTAGAAGTTAAATGACACATTCTTTAAAACCAATGGGTTAAAGAAAAAATCCACAAAGAAAATTAGAAGAGACTTTGAGATGGATGCAAATGATTATAGCACATATCAAAACTTATGGATGGATGCAGCTAGCACCATGTTTAGAGGGAAACTTATAGCTGTAAATACCTATGTTAAAAAACAAGAAAATCTCAAATTAACAACTTACTTTCTACCTTAAGACATTGGAAAAAAAAGAATAAACTAGATTCAAAGCATATGACAAGTAAAGATACTAGACTAGTAAAAATGATACAAACAAACAAAAACAGCCCAAAAAGAAAAACCCAGGCTCAGATGTCTTCACCGTGAATTCTACCAAACATTTAAATAAGAATCAATGCTAACTAATCCTTCCCAAACTCTACCAAAAACAGAAAGGAGGGAGCACTTCCCAACTCATTCTATGAGGCCAGTATCACCCTGGTACCCAAATCAGACAAAAACATCTTAAGAAAACTATAGACCGATAATAGATGCTCAATTACAGAGCTATTTCCCAGCTGTTACCAGAGAATCCAAATTACCAATACTTAATTGAAAGTAAAACATGATTTGCCACACTAAAAGGCTAGAAGTGAAATGTGACAGAATTTAAACTAGTAGATATAAATGCAATACCTATCTCTACTAAAAAAAATATACATCTATATTAGAAAAATCAAATCCTGAGAAAGAGCTCCCATCTTAAGCACACATTACCTGAAATCCAACCAGAAAGACAGCCCATGATTTTTTAAAGCAATTCGTTGTGTGAAAAAAAATTGTGAATGTTAGATGAATTCAGTGACAAAAATGGCACTTTGGGGCTAAAACTACAAAATAAACCGGTTTTCTGAAAACACATAGGAAACATTTCAAATCATTTTCAAAATGTCTGATTCATATGCTTATCTCAGAAAAACTTATCTGGTCTGTGTAGAAATTTATCTTGAAATACAAACGAAGCAAAATGAGTTTTTAAAGGGTGTGTGTATATATATATATATATATGCATGTATATATATACATACTAGAATAAGTTTGCTTAGTTAGATACCAAACTGGTATAATGACCTATGCAGGATAATAAAACATAAAGTTTGAGTTTATCTTCTTTACCATACAGAAATCATTTCTATGAGACAATAATCATTTGCATCTCATCAGTTTCTTTTCAATTTAATATCTAACTTTATAGTCTAGGCCTTAATTAATAGTACATAGAATGTTGCTGCCAGAGACACAGATGACTCTTAAGTGGTTTTGTTAAACAGTATTCTAGTATCATGTAAAAAGAGCTTGCAGGCATCCTTTTATCTGATTTTTAATGTTTTTCTTAATAGTCCTATATTATCTACTACCTTTTATTGACATGCAGCTTCATCTAAGCAATGAGACAGCCAGAAGCATGCATTCCTCAATGTTAATCACACATACACACACGCGCGTGCTTGCTCACACACACCTCCCCCTCCAAGATATTTCTGTATAAATGATAGATGGACATGCAGTTTTGAAGTGAATGTTGGTCTTTCTTTATGGGCTAGAGAATTAGGATTGAAGTTATTTGGAAGTACAGCATGCTTGTTATCAACATATTACTTCTCAGCCCCCAAACCATCCTCCTTTTTCCTGCTTTGGAATAGTGGAGCTGGACCCTGTAAACAGTTGACATAATGTTAAGCATTATAGTAGAAGCCTCTGGAAGGTTACCAAAGGAGAAGAGGTCTTCTCTTCCTGAATACAGTCTATTGGTCTATTGCTCTTTTGGTCCATTGCTGTGCAGCTGAGCTGCCATTGGCATGTGGGTCACTCGACAGTGGGCACCCCTGTGGGTGGTTTCTTAGTAAGTTTTGTCAGAACCCCAGAGGCAACTTTCTGGTGAGATTTGTTCTCATCTGAGAGGTGGCTTCCAAGAAAGTGTCAGTGCCCAACCCCATCCTCCTCAGAAAAACCTGGCTTTCCAGGTTTTTGTTTGCCAGGCGTGGCGTACAATACCTCAGAAAAATTCTCTGCTATCTGGTGGGCAACAGCTGTACCTTCAACCAGTTCTGAGTATCAGTCTTGGTGTGGTCCTCTTCTAAGATTCTCTTTCTTGGATATCTTCCTTCAGTCCTAGAGGTGGTGGTTATCACTCATATCTTTTTAGATTCCTATATTTTTTAGATTCTCTTTATCCTTCCTATTAGTTAATTCCCTCTTATGAATTAATAATTCTTTATGTTCAATTTTCCCTGTTCAAATGACTGTTTTGGTTGCTGTCTCCTAAGTCGGCCCTGACTGATACAGATAGCATTTTATTAGATTTTTACCTAAATGAAGAAGGTAAGGGCAGGAATTTTGCACAAGAAAATATGAAATGCTTATTCATATGTATATAAATATCACTCCCATATTTAGATAAATATTTACTTTATTCAATATTTAATTCACGGTATATCTCAGCCACGTCATGTCATTTTAAATAACTCATTTTTATCCTGAACATTTAATTTAGAGCACCATAAAGATTCATAAGTAGTTGCATATTTTATTGTGCAATGGTGCTTATCAGACATTCCTACTGAAACGTCCTATTCTCAGAGGAGAAGGAGCTAAAACCTTAGGGCAGAGTTCAAGGGGATCTTTCGAGTTTGGTTTGAAGGTACTTGTTATAATATTTAGTACATTATCTTAAGGTTTCACATTCTATTCCATAATGGAGGCTATTCTGTTTTAATATTAAAAATTATGCTTTAGGGGCCGGCCGGGTGCCCCAGCGGTTAAGTTCCCATGTTCCACTTTGGTGGTCTGGTTGGAATCCTGGCTACAGCCATGGCACTGCTTGGCAAGCCATGCTGTTGCAGGCGTCCCACATATAAAAAAGTAGAGGAAGATGGGCATGGATGTTAGCTCAGGGCCAGTCTTCCTCAGTAAAGGGAGGAGGATTGGCAGCAGAGGTTAGCTCTGGGCTAATCTTGCTAAAAAAAAAAAAAAAAGCTTTAAATTGCTGTTAAATTAATATTTTCCTTATAATTCCTAAAAGTAAACTAAGGTGCAGGAAGATATATATGTTTAGAATGATTTTAGCTATGACTTTTTCTATTTCCTAGCACATGGCCATGTTCACTGGGAGTATACGTTCCCTGGTATGATAAGTAATGGGTATATTGTTAAGCAGGCTCAAAAAAGTCTGGAGCTGGCTCCATTCAGTTTTCCCAGCCTAGCCACCTGCCTACTAGGTCTTAAGTGTATACCTACCTCTTCCTTAACTTAAAATAATCCTTGAGTTTTGAAGGGAAAGATATCTACGGGAGGAAATTTAGATGGGGAACTTGCAAAATTTTGCAACATTTATGGGCAACAATTCTTCGGGTGGACACTGGGCAAAGTTTGGCTGATAATAAACTGAAATCTTCTGTAGATGATATCAGAAAGGATAATTATTTGTTCCATGAACCAAACTTGATTGTGTGAAATTTGAGTAGTTTATAAGCTCTACTATCTCTACTCTTACGGGACAACTTGATCCTTGAGCAACATCTCTCATGGTTGTCATTTCCTGGTTGCATCTCTGCCCTGTAAGATGGATATTTCACTTCTGCTATGTTTCCATCTTTCTTGAGTACTTATTAGCCATTTCCTCTGGACATTCTTGCTATTTATAATTTATGATCTATCATTCTAATTTTCATTCCTTTCTTTTCTTTGTATTCCTACCTCACTGCCCCCCTCCCAACCTCCCCCAAAAGGGCCAGGACAATTATTTTATAGTACGGAAAAATATTTCTGCTTGAATATACTTCCTTTGGTCAAAACCAAAATTCTTCAAGTTCCTTCCAAATCTTAGGATTTTGTATAATAGAGCCAGAAATGGAAACATATGGAAGCCACCTTTGTTTTTCTGTCTTGCCATAACTCTCCTTTAAGATCAGAAATACAGACTCAGTTTCTAGTTCGCATTGTCAAATAGGAAAAGGGAAGATATTAGAATAAAAAAATAACCCAGTTTTATAAGCCTAAATTATATTTCACTGTAGCGTGGCATTTAAGGTACTCTTTGTATATTTCCAATGTGCCGCAAAATTCAAGGAGAAGAATGCAAAATAAAGATTTCTTTTTTATTTCTTAGAATTTTGCCAAAAGTAACCTTTCCAATTTCTGGGGGATATGTGCTCCCTTTTAATAATTCATTTATCCCAAAAGATTATTTTAGAAACAGGGGGACATAATCCAATATTGAAAGATTTAAAGACTGTTTTCCACAGAAAGATCTGGCTGTCAGCACATGATATCAGATTTATCAGGCATTCTGGGATCATATGGCTTATTTTCAACATGTTTACATTGTGATCCTGCTTAGAAATCTCTCCTGTAATAACTGTTTTGAGATCACTGCTATGTAATTGGAAATATAGATACTTAGGCTTTTAAATGCTATAGAACTTTAATTTGTAGCTTGTGAAATAGTGCTTGTAATGATCATCACTGCTTTATAACTTGAGGAGGAGAAATCACAAACTAGAAACTGCAAGATTCAGTAAAAAATAATTAAAGACCTCAAGCTATTCTCGTTTAATGGAGTCAAAAATTGTGAAGAAATTTTGTTTCTATAAGAGATATTCTGCAAAATAATAAATTTAGCAAAATTTAATATTTCCATTTTTACAGATTGTCTAATGAATTGACAAAGTTAATATTACACTTTTTTACAATCCGTAATATTTTCTTCCTAGCTTTTGATTTATGTTATTACTTTACCATTTCCTGAATATGAAACATATTGCTTTGAGAATTCTACAGAATTCTCAGCCTTGTGAATATTTAAACAAGTCTTATGCAGTCAAGTGTAAGAGAAGATGTGACTCCATTGTTTAAATGGTTGTAAAATCTGTACTACTCAAGACAAAAAGCAAAAAAAAAAATTCTCAGGAAGTAAAGGCTTGCTCAAAAGCTCTCCACACTAACACCCTCATCATATCTATCTATCATATCTCACTGTCTGAAAATGGCGTAGCCCATCACAACACAACTAGAGTCAGACTTTTGTTCTAATTGGGACAATTTCTATCACCAGAAAAGGAAAATATATAGACAACGTAGTCATTAAGGGAGACTTTTTATCATTGCTATAGGAATGTGAAAGATAGAGTCATTTGAATGAAGTGGACTATTTTACAGTGACGTAAACATAGTCACTTTTCTTACCAAGTACAGTAACGGGGCCCCTCACTCAAATTATCTCCTGACTCTGTTTGCCTGAAGTACCAGGTCCACCTTTAGGCAATTTGAAAAGGAGCATGCACCAAGTGTGTAAATATTTCAGTGACTGTCCTTCATTTCAGTATCAAACAACTGTTTCCAAGCTATATACGTATATATTTTTTTCAGGCTGTTTTGAAAGTCTTTTTTTGAGAATGAGAAAATTTGAAATAAATTTTAAGAACATATTTTAGTGACATTCAAGAGCAACTGCGAAAAGTCTTCCTTCTGGGAGAAAAAACTAGAAGCACTTCGAGAATTTCATACACATTGACATCATCTTAATGCAAATTTCCATTAAAATAAAATATAGCTTTATGTAATTATTTTAGCTCAAATTTAAGAGTTTCTAATAAATATAAAAGACATAACAAAAAAGGTCAGAAAACTGTGTATGAATATTTGGATTCTGATATTGAAAATCATTGAAATCTGATCTTATATTAAATAGTTTTGATATTGGTTAGAAAAAATGTACCATTTAAATATTTGAATTATAGGGCTTGGAGCTCCTTTGTTGAGCCATAGTAAGCAGATTAAAATTTATTCTTTTGGGGAAAAAGATTGGCCCTGAACTAAAATCTGCTGCCAATCTTCCTCTTTTTGGTTGAGGAAGACTGTCACTGAGCTAACATCTGTGCCAATCTTCTTCTCTTTTGTATGTGGGATGCCACCATAGAATGGCTTGATGAGTGGTGTGTAGGTCTGCACCTGGCATCTGAACCCATGGACCCCCGGCTGCAAAAGCAAAGTGTGACCTTAACCTCTATGCCACAGAGCTGGCCCTTTTTTTTTTAAGTGAAAAATTTTTGCTCATTTTCAACTTTCAATTGATGTCTTTGGTTCACTCCTCCATTTTAATAAAGTCTGAGATTTCACACATAAGAAATGGGAAGTAAACAGAGAATGTGTATGTGAACTTTAGTGCAACAAAGCTGGAAAAAAATTTGAAAATACTATTCATTTTAAAAGATTTTCAAAAGACGTTTATTCACTTCTCTGGCAAATCTGGACAAGCACAGAAGGGCAGCCCTGAGTAGACTCTGCCCTTTGGACATCGTTCTTGCTCTCTATGGCTATGGCTACTCCACCCACACTGTGTCTTATCAGAAAGAAGCTGCCCAAAGAAGACCTGACCAGGCCAGATCCTTTATGCTTTTAAACTCTATGTTAAAATAGTAAAGCAATTATAATTGTCCCTGGTGGGAAAGCCCTAGGCAGAACTGTGACATAGGCGAGCTGCCCTCCACTACTTCCCTTTCAGAAATGCCTCCTGCCCTTGAAGTGTCCATGGCCTCTTTTGGTTGGCCAGCTGCCCAGCTCTCTCTTCACCCTATTTCTCTCCCAATATTTTTGATCTAAAAAAATTTCATTGTCCTTAGTCTTGAATGCCTTCCTAGGTAGCTGAGTACTTAACAGAGAAACCAATAAAGGCAATGGTAGAGGCTGAATTGTTTCTTGTTATTTTCTATTTCGAAAATAAAAGCATTTTTAATTCTGGCTTTCAAAATCTAAATAAATAACTAAAATGGAAGTTTCTTGACATTGGTCAGCAAACCAAAGGATGAAACATTTTGAGGCAGAAGAACTTTTTCTAGCAGTTGTCCTGTGATACTACACATCTGTTCAGGTCTATGTAGGGTACACAAAATGTCACACATGGAAAGGCTTGCACTCATTTTTTTTTGGGTGAGGAAGATTGGCCCTGAGCTAAAATCTGCTGCCAATCTTCCCCCATTTTGTATGTGGGATGCCTCCACAGCATGGTTTGATGAGTGGTGCATAGGTCTGCTCCTGGGATCTGAAACTGAGAACCCCAGGCCACTGAAAAGAGCACGAACTTAACCACTACACCACTGGGTCGACCCTGAGATGCTTACAGTCCTTTTTATAGAAGATTATGGGTCATAAAACAATGAAGAGGGGCAATTGTTCTCTTATCCATAAGAAGATACTCAGGGGCTGGCCTGGTGGCACAGTGATTAAGTTCACACATTCTGCTTCACCAACCCAGGGTTCACCAGTTCAGATCCGGAGTGCAGACATGGCACTGCTTGGCAAGCCATGCTGAGTAGGCATCCCACATATAAAGTGGAGGAAGATGGGCACAGATGTTACCTCAGGGCCAGTCTTCCTCAGCAAAAAGAGGAGGATTGACAGCAGATGTTAGGTCAGGGCTAATCTTCCTCAAAAAAAAAAAAAAAAAGAAGAAGATACTCACATTTTCCTGCAAATCCACAACTTTATGTACTTATCATGTAGTCAGATTAAGTAAACTTTTATTGAGGACATATGATGCGCCGGGCTTTGTCCTAGGTACTTGGATATTTTACATTATACTTAAAGAAAAAATATTTTAAGTATTTACTCTATAAGATACTGGTGACTATTGACTTAGATAATAGAGCAAAAGAAATACAAAAGAAAGCACTTTATTCTTACAATGATATTGAAATCATTCATATTATTTAAAGTTTGCCAGAGAAGGTGACTCCATTACTTCCTTGAAAAAAATACTCCAATATATTAATCAAAAAATTAAAATTTTTTTATTGAAATTTTTTTGCCCTAAATTTTCACTGATCATAATTTCAAATGATAAATACAGTTGCGATCATAGTTTAGAATATTTGAAATACAGACTATACGGTTGCTAAATAATGCTTAGACCCACCTACCTTTTTTAATATAAAATAAAAAGCTAGAAACAGAGTAGTCCATTTAACAAATATTTCTCTTAAAAATGATGGCTTGTATGTTCATTGCAGTGTTATACACAATACCCAAGACATGGAAGCAACCTAGGTGCCCATCAAGGGACGAGTGGATAAAGAAGATGTGGTATTTATACACAACGGACTACTACTCAGCCATAAGAAATGACAAAATCTGGCCATTTGTGACAACATGGATGGACCTTGAGGGTGTTATGCTGAGTGAAATAAGTCAGAGGGAGAAAGTCAAATACCATATGATGTCAATCATAAGTAGAAGATAAAAACAATGACAAAAAAACACATAGCATTGGAGATTGGATTGGTGGTTACCATAGGGGAAGGGGGAGGGGGAGGGCAAAAGGGGTGATTGGGCTCACATGTGAGGGGATGGACTGTAATTAGTTTTCGGGTGGTGAACACGATGTAATGTACACAGAATTTGAAATATGACGTACATCTGAAAATAAACAAATAAATAAATAAATAAATAAAAAATAAATAAAATAAAATAGCGTCCAAAGAAGACTGAGGAAAATTAAATGAGAGAAAAAAAATGATGGCTTGTGGTACTTTTGGTCTCTGGTCATATCCCTAGATATTTATAAAATATTTAGAGCTGTTTGCAGGGTTTTACTTTGAGTTAGGTGGTAAAACATTATTATTACTGAATATTCATGAGCATATGCTGAACACACAGAACTCTGGAAAGAGGACAAAAGAGTTTAGGCTCTGTGTTGGGCTCCCAAAGGTGTCTATATTCTAATCCTAGAACCTGTGAAGACGTTACTTTCCGTGGCTACAAGGGCTTGGCAGATGTGATTAAGCGAAGGACTTTAAAATAGGAGGTTAGTCTGGATTATTCCAGTGGGTCCAGTGTAATTACAAAATCCTTAAAAGTGGAAGATGGAGGCACGAAAGTCAGAGTTAGGGAAGAAGAGATGACGACAGGAAGAAGGTTAGTGATATAAAGAAGGTCAGAACCTATAAAAGGCAAAGAAATGGATTCTCCCCTGAGCCTACAGAGAGCAGCACAGCCCTGCTGACACTTGGATTTTAGCCCAATGAGATCCATGTCAGACTTCAGCCCCAAGGAGCTTTAAGATAATGAATTTGTGCTGTTTTAAGCTACTACATTTGTGGAAATTTGTTACAGGAGCAATGAAAATCTAATACAGTTTTCGAAATTAAAAGCATAAAAAATTAGTGAATTAAAAATCAGAGGCAAGGACTAATGATACAAGGAAGTAGGGTACTTTGGGAGGTGGAGACTAGGGATGCAAAACAAATAGAAAAGGAGCTCAGAGAGCGAAAGCATGCCAAAATTTGGGAGCTGAAAGCATTTGAAAGGCCTGTAGCAGCCACTAAAACTAGGAAAGAGAGGGATGAACCCCAGCAGGTCATCAGAAGCCAGAATAAAAGATGTATTATGAATTACAAAAGGATTTTAAACTATAAAAAACACTTTAGGGTTTTAATTAGGAGAGTGACATAATTTCTAAATTTGTTTTTTGGAAAGATTAGTCTTGCTGTAGTGAGGGTAATGGATTGGGCTGGAACACTTCTGGATGCCAAGAAACAAGTTAAAAGGCTGTTGAAATAATTTACATTATAGCTTATAGCTATAGGATAGCAATAGTGAGGATGAAAAAAACCTTGTGGATTTGAGAAACATTTATGAAGTAGAATACACTGGTAAGTGAAGGAAGATCAGAGTCAAGGATAATACTCATGTTTCTTGCTTGAGCAACTGAATGAGTCATTTACTGAAAAATGACACAGAGAGGGGAATAATCTCGTGAAAGAAACATTATTTGTTCAATTTTGAAGTATTAACATTGAAGTATGCATGAGAGATTTAAATGGAGGGGAATATTGGGAATTTGGGTTAGACTTATAGAGTGAGTTTGGGTGGGTGGTATAAACGTGAGAGTTCTTAGTATATAGGTGATATTTGAATCTCTGAGAATGAAAAGAAAAGAATGAAAAGTTAGTGTGTAACAGTAACATCTGAAGAACGGCATTTAGAGGATGGGTAGAAAAACACAGAGCAGTGTGCTGCTAAACAAAGCTGAGTCGTAGATTTGTAGCATTTGCCAGTTTCCATGGAGTAAACATTCCCATCACTACTTATTTTTGAGCTCCTTGTGTTACACCCAAGTGCAGGTGGGAAGATATGTACACAATTGGCTTCCATCCCTCGTGCAAGCTGGTTCTATTCCATTACTGAAAAACTTCGAAGAAGAAGCAGAGAGTCAGGAGGCACGAGCAGTGAGAAATTTAAAAAAGCGTGTAGAAAATCCTTTAGAGACATTGATTATGAAAGCAAGAGAGAGATGGGGAGTGCAGGATAAATTTTGTTTTTATTTTGGTTGGGGAAAGAATTGAGTACATTTAAATGCTAATGATAAGTAGCCAGTACAGAGGAGAGGGAAGGAGTGTGTGAAAAGTGAAGTCTCTAAGGCGTTTAGTATGCATACAGGGAGCTGGGGGAAATGGAATCATAAGCACAAGATGAGTTTCCGACAGGAAGAGGGTAAGCTCTTCTCTCATAAAAGAAGACAGGTGGAAAGGAATAGAGGCAGATGCAAAAGCGTTTATATGTTTGTTTCAAGAATTATAGAAGTTATTTTACGATATATTGCATATTTTGCAGTGTAATAAGTCAGATGAAATTTGAAGTTGATGGAAAGGTGATGAATGTTGGAACTTTATAGAGATTTCAAGTAGGAAACAAGAGTTTTGGGGAAGTATTTCTTTCTTGCCATCAGTGACCGTAAATTGAGAGAGGCACAAATCTAACTGGTAATGAGATATTCTCCAGCAACTCTCAGAAATGAAGACGTAAACAGAGAAATCAGGAAATCGGACATAAACGGGATTGGCCTCTGTGAAACAGAATGGCAGAGGTCCGGTGGGGTAAGGTAGTAGAGGAAATTGTTCAGAGAGAGCTTAAAGAGATGGGGTGTGGAATTTTTGCTCTATAGAAAAAGAGGTAAAGATAGATAAGGGTTGCTAAATACAAAGAAAGTAGGAAGATTATAAGAACTAACTAGGTAAAAGAAATAGCATAAATTGAGAATAACTGATTAAGAATACTGGGAAGATGGAAATTGTGGTCAGAATGGTACAGGTCTAAATTATAGAGGTAGAGTTGACTTGAAAGATATAACAGGAGGGTGACCATGTGAGTAAGTGACTGAAGTACAATTGAAGGTCTTGGAGATGAAATCACAGGACTACAAGGTCAAGATTATGTATTGGTGATTAATTTAGATATTGAAGTCACTGATGATGATGCTAGGAATTAGTTATAGAAGAAGATGATTAGTTTTCGGTGATATGGATGATAGTGCTAAGAGGGATAAAGGGTGTTGTGTGAGTAATATGAGTCTAAAAGTAGCAAGCATTTGACTTGGGTTGAGAGAGGAATAACTCTGGACATGGCAGTAGGTGACGAGAGGACTTTGCTCTTCCTATTGTGTATGGGGAATGTAAGAGTTTCAAGGCAAGTGATATTTTGGGGCTTAAGAGTGAGTATGGGAATGAGATTCTAGTTAAATCTACAAAGTGAAAGTAATGTTCAGTGGAGTAGGAGCCTCACTTCTATTTTCTGAAATTCAAATCTTTGAATTTTTTCTTAAAATTTCCTTCCTTGTCTGAAGACTTATCTTGTAATTTTACGTTTGGAATAATCTCAACGGATTTTTTTTCATAACCTTAAAAAATGCAAACACTCTATATCCCTATATGAGGACAGGATACATATATACTATGTTATCACTCATTTTATTCTTTGAATAAATAAATTAATCTGCTGCTTTTGTGATGAGAGGCTTTGAGGGGAAGAGCAGAGCTAAGAGTTCAAAGCATTAGGCACCGGTGTGGAGGGGTGCAAGGATGGGGTGCAAATGGTGGAATGTACAGAAGGAGGCATGGGAATGGCTAGAGAACACATTTAAGTGTAATGTAATTTTATTTCTAAACTTAGACCTCTTATATAAGCCTTAGGTTTGAGAGAATAGGCAGAAGTTTTCAAAGATTGGATACTCTCTTTTAGTTACTTCTGAATTTTAGCTTCTGTGCCTTGCAGCATTTAATGTCTCCACTTTTAGTTGGCTACTAAATGAATACATTGTTTAGGTTAAAGCTGTAATCTGTTTGTCTCTTCAAAAGCATATCTCTTTATTTTGTTATTACTTGTTATCACTGCCCTCCAGAAAAACTGGCACCTACATTAACACCAAATGAATTCGTAAGGCATAAAGCCATTACAGAAGTTAGTAAGTTAATAATATTGATTACAAAAGGCGTTATTTAAAAAACATTTGAAAAGATTGTTAATGCACTTATTCATTTATTTAGAGTTAATGGATGCCTTTATTTAATAAACCATAGTGGAGAAAAAATGAACCATTAAGTAAAATCAATTAGGTAAGGAATCTCTTAGCTTCCACCCAGTGAAAATGATTATTATAATGCAGGTGACTCTTCAGATCATTCCTATTTAAGGTAGTTTATATCTTGTGCATTTTAGGATAATCCATACAATTTCACTAATGATGGAGACAACTCAGAGATACAGGAGAGCACGCCACGTGCACAGATTTGTAGGGTTACATGTGTGGTGGTACATATCCAGAATACCATGTCTGTGAAAAGGAGAAGCCTTTGATATACCGCAGAAGAGAAAAAATGTGGGATGTACTCAGGAAAGGAACACAAGAAAGCAGAAATAAATTTAAAAAACATTACATTTTAAACAAATTATTTTTATCAAGCTTAAAAAACACAAGAAACAGAACTTTATTTACCCCTGATAAATTATACTCCCATGGTTTTGGGTTGAATTTATTTAATGACTGACTAATTTTCATTTTTTAAGCTTGTAAGCTAGATCGAGTTTCAAAATAGTGTCAGTTCATAAATTAAAGTGTATGCAGCACACAGCAGAGTGTCCAGCACAAAAGAAGCAGTCAATTAATGTTAGCTATTATTGTTATTATGCGTAACTTGGAACAAATATTCATAGATCTTTGTGCCTAATGGCAAAACTGAATGTTGAACAATGAGAATGTTAATAACAATATATTTTTTGAAAAACTTCCAGTATCTTCACATACTTAGAGCAATCCCAACACCTTCGCACATTGCCCTTTGAGCTATGCAACTTTAATTTTCACTTGCCTTTTTAGTATATGTGCCTTCCTGCCCAGATAACATAGTAAATCTCTCGAAGGCAGAATGTGTGCTTTATTCCTATTTCTGGACTCAGTATCTGTTTTAATATCCCACACATAAGTGAGACTCAATGCACTTAGCATTATTATCAACATTTGGTTGGATGGAGCTGCTCCAAATAAAGGGAAATTTGGAAGAGGTAGACCTTGAAATATTTGCTGTCATTTAAGATAAATATCAGGTGGAACTGTAATATTGTTTGAGTCTTAAAGACATCACATGATACTCACAAGACTCTTG
The DNA here is from genome assembly GCF_041296235.1 of Equus asinus. Lineage (NCBI taxonomy): Eukaryota > Metazoa > Chordata > Mammalia > Perissodactyla > Equidae > Equus > Equus asinus. The sequence goes on from NC_091816.1 coordinate 16,244,163, forward strand.
TCATTCCTTTATTTCCTTCTGCTAGGGCGGTTTTGTAGTGTCTTCTAGGACATTTTAATCTCTTTTAAACCTATCTTTTTCATTATCTTCTCATATAGATTGGAGTTCTTATTGCAAATAAATCCATTCTGACTAGTACTTTAAATAGAAAATAATTTTTTAAAAACATGTTATATACCTCACAAAAGTGGCATGCTAGTGTAGCTATTTTCTCTAAATTATGACATAATTATTTTCAATAATAATTATGAAATGAAATAAATAATAATATAGCCAGTAAAAATGCAGACAGTGAAAATTTATTTTTATTGACTTTTCAACAATAATGCTGGTAAGATATATTAAAAATAAAAATTAAAAATTAGATATTACAGCACACAAAAGGGAAAAAGTGATAGGTTGGTAGTTGTAAAACACATTCACACTTTTCTTTAAAAAATTGAAAATTTATACCTACATATTAATCTGTCATAATAATGGATAATAACATTATAGTTTCTGTTTTCAAGACTTAACTTCGGAAAATTTGCAGTCACTTCGTCAAAATGGATTTTCTTTGCATATTCATGCTCAATAAACAGTATATCAGATTCGTTATAATTGATTGGAAGCAATTTTTATTAAATTTAATTTTAAAATGTTCACAACAGATATACACATAATGTGTACAAATACTGTATATTTTTAAGTATGAAGTTTTAAGAGCCTTGGCAGCTGAAATAGACCAGGCTATTTGAGGTCATTTTCACCTTGGATAGAGAAACTACCAATTGCTAAATTTTTACAGAGAAGAATTAAGTTGGAGTTCATGAACCCGGGAGGACTTATTAAGTAAGTAAATGACTTCATATTTAAATTAAATGCAGTATTGATAAAACATTCTTCAGAGATTTCCTGTTACATTTTTGTTGATTGAAACAGAAGGATTCTACTCTGTCCATTACTGAATATTAAAGCTACTTTGTAGTTTAATCTGACACTGAGATCACAAAGAGCTCGGTTCCAGTCCTTCTTTTTGTTGCCCCACATCATCGCGATAGAATCAAGGACAAATCTGAGGCCCTCCGTTTCCTCATCTGCGCAGTCAGGGATTTCAGGACTGACTGAGCTCGATCTAAAGTATTTAGCTCAGTATCAGTACTGCACAGAGGTGATATACTAAGTAAATAACAGTTGATTTGCCTCCTTACTTTTTGGGTTTGTATCCTTAATTTCTGCTCACGAAGAAGAGCAAAATCTCAGAAATGTTTGCCCCTTGTGATCATGTTCTCACTGAGCAGATGACACAGTGACAGGAGAATTCAGGGGACTGCACTGATGCTTAAGCACACGCACACAGGAGCCTGAAAGTTGCAGCCTGCACATCTACCTGCCATGGGTTGGCCTGTGGCTTAGTGTACTGGCTGTCTCCCTCTGAGAGGACTCTGGCGGCCTGGCAGCCTCCGGCCCCTAATCATTGTGCTTGGGGGTCACTGGTGCCACTGGAGAACTGTTTACACCAACCCCAAACAGGCGAGGTTTTTAGGAGCTAGATTTGTTACAGATACCCTTATACTATTCCCAGACAAAAATTATGAATGGAACAAACAATCAGCATTCCTTCAAGAAAGGTCTGGTTGGATGTTTGGATTACGAAAAGAACAAAATAGTTCATTAGACAAGCAGGAGAAAGGTGTTTTCAATCATAACTGACTAGTATCTACTTCACTTCAAGGAGAATAATTTTATTTTATTCTCTCTATTCCTTTTCAGAATGTTGACCATCTGATGAAAGGCAGAGTGCATATAATTATAATTTCGGAAATTTAAAAAGCTTGGACCAATGTCAAATGTAGTTCAGAATATTTTCTCTCATAATTTTGGGGTAGCAATAATTGGCTTATTCCAACATTCTATTCTCATTAAGTATTAAAAATAAAAGTTGCACAATGATTTTTAACTACCTAGTTTTAACAGGTGTGGGAAGGTGGGATGGTTACCTCTTTCAATTTATCTTCTTTTTTCAAATTTTTTGTTTTTTTGAGGAAGATTAGCCTTGAGTTAACATCTGCTGCCAGTCCTCCTCTTTTGCTGAGGAAGAGTGGCCCTGAGCTAACATCCATGCCCTTTGCTTCTACTTTATATATGGGATGCCTACCACAGCATGGCTTGACAAGCGGTGTGTATGTCCACACCGAGAATCTAAACTGGTGAACCCCGGGCCGCTGAAGCAGAACGTGCAAACTTAACTGCTGCACCACTGGACCGGCCCCTTCCTTCTTTTTTTTTAGTTCAATCAAGTTACAGTTGTTCAGATATAATAATTCCCATAAGAAGCCTTCCTTGGTGAGTTGCTAAACACACAGAAGTGCAAATGACTGAATTAATAATGCATGTCAAAAAGGATCAAACAAAAAAATGTCCCTTCAGTCTCTAAGCCTTTCTAGATAAAGATACATGTTTATCATTAAACAAACTATGCAACAGAGTATCCGTTTAGTAAGATTTTTGTTTGGATTCCTGTTGGAGCTTTTCTCTGGAGGGTGTTAAATGCCCTTGGCCAACGTTTTATACCAGATTGTGTTTTGTTAACACTCTTGTACTTATTCTACCAGCCATATTGGAATTTTAAAGATATTCTTCTTTTGTTGTCAACTACTCTTCTTTATAAAATCTCAGCAAATACGTTGTTCAGCAGCGAAAGGACATAACAACACAGGGCTAAGCCATGTGTCTCCAAAGTAAAATTTAATGTGCAAAAGTTAATGTGAGTACATTTAAGAACGGGATCTTTCAACCAGAGCACTTACCTGTGGTTTCTCTGCTGGGCCTCTTCATAGCATGGAAGCATCAGGGCATAGTGCTCCCGTAGGCAGAGAAAAAGCCGCAGCATCTTTTATGACCCAGTTTTGGAAATCACACGGTGTCACTTCTGTTGTCTTTTATTGAGTCTCTTCTATTGAGTGACTAAGGCCAGCCTAGGTTCAAAGAGAGGTGATATAGATACTACCTCCTAGTGGAATGAGTTGTCAAAGAATTTGTGGATATGTTTTAAAATGGCTACAGGCAAAATATATATCAGCAAATGGTCATAAGGCATAGTACATTAACTTGCATTATCAATGCTGTAATTTGAGTAGGAAGCCAATCATGTCATTGCAGCATCAACATACAGATGGATACCCACAGAGACAGCCCTCCATTTAATTCATCACTCATCAGATTCTTACTGATGGAAATATGATAGGTCAGAAAATAGTCCAGCGAAGAGGATAAGAAACTCTGACTATGGATAAATTAAAGGACCTATCTGTCAACAAAGTTTTAAGGGCTGTTGAGATTTTCAACATGAAACAAAGATTCCCAGGTTTCTATGTAGGAGTAGGGAAAAAATAAATTTTTTTAATTAAAAAAATCATCAGGATTTAAAAGCCTGGCTAGGTTATTTAACACATATTTCCTAACTTTTATTGTGTTCATTTAAACTATGCCAACAGAATAAAAATATTTCTTAAAAGACTTCCATTGAAATATATTCTTCAGTTATATAAATTGGAAACATCTTTATGCACTAATATTTAAAATTCTTAATAGAAACTACATGATTAGAAATTGCATGATACAGATTTCTTTAAAGAAAGTAAGTTTTCTAGAATATATCAGGTTCTTACTGATGTTCGACTTCAATCATTTTTGAAAATGCTGTCTATGATTAGTTAAAAATCAGTTAACTCAAATTCAGTATTTTGGATATCTCTCTATAATTTCCTTATTAAAAATTACCAAGACTGCTGGACTTACCTTAATAGAAAACAAAGTCATGTTTTAAAATTTTTTATCTATTCAAGCTTGCTGGGATATTGAAATTAATATGAAATTCTTATGGAAACACTGTGAATTACTGTAGGGCTGAAACTAGGCTAGATATATACTTGAGAAAAGATGATAATGATGATGCAAAGTAAAATTGCCATATGAATCCTTAAAAGCACCTGTGTAACTTTGGCCAGATGTGTAAGAAAACAACCCTTATGAAAACACTGATCTAATTTAGTGCTTTTGCAAAATTCAGTTGAGAAAGTACTCAAATGATAGCAAAATCACAGTCTTGTGAAAGACTCCTGGCTCCTTAATTTAAAAGTTCCCCAAATGAATCTTTTTGTAAGCATAAAATTTTTTAATCACTGTGGTTTTATAAGGTGGAGGTATTTTGTTTCTCAGAGTGAAAGGAAAGGGCATAATTACTTATGTCTAATGGTTCCTCTGATTGTTGATACAGGTTGTTTAATAATTTTTCTAAAAGACCATGATTTAAACATTTTTGTACACATTTCCTTTAGTAATGGTTCTGTTCTTAGGACAATAGCCACCAGAGGGCAGTAAGTATGGCTATAATAGGAACTAATTAACTAAGACGTCATTGCGTCTCAAGTGTTTTTTTACCATGTAGTTTTTGCATAGCTTGCATTTCAAATTGATTTTAAATACGTTATATTATTCAATAATTCAAAATGCAAATCTTATACTGTTAAAGATTATGGTCAAAAGCGTACGTGACATTGATAATCAAAATAAGACCTAGTATTTATTGAACAATCTCTTATGTGCTGGATATGAGGCTAAATACCCTCCAGACATCGTAGCTTATTTTAAGCTTCACAAGAAATCTGTAACATTGAATCATTATTATCCCCATATTATAGTGGAGGAAACAGAGACTTAATGAGGTTAGTAAAAACCAAATTTCTTTAAGCCAAAATTTTAATAGTTTATTTTTGGGGGAGGAAGAGATGACCCTGGGCTTAGTACTACGTTTATTATATGCCTACGAGCTGTATGCTTGAAAAGATTATGAGAAGATCAAGCCAGCTAATCCTGAGTTGATGCAGAAATTAAAACTTGGATAAGTGAGCTCTTTAAGTTTGTAAAGATGATGAAGGATGTAATATAATGACTTGTGCAAAGGAAGAAATACATACATTAGTGGTACATTTGTTTCAAGATTTTTTTTTTGCTGATAGTTTTTAAAAGTTATGATGTTCTAAATAGTCTAATCAAGATCGGTTAAATGATGACTATTTAGCTATTTGCTGTGGACTGAGTTGTATCCTCCTAAAACTTAAATGCTGCAGTCTGAACTCCCAGTACCTCAGAATATGACCATATTTGGGCATAGGGTCTTTAAAGAGATAATTAAGTTAAAACGAAGTCATTAGTTGGGCGTTAATCCAATGCAACCATAAGAAGAGGAAATTTGGACAAGATAGGTACAGAGGAAAGACCATGGGAGGGCACAGGGAGAAGGCAGCCATCTACAAGCCAAGGAGAGAGCTCTCAGAGGAGACCACTCCTGCCAACACCTTGATCTCAGACTTCTAGCTTCCATAATTGTGAGAAAATAAGTTTCTGTTGTTTAAGCCATCCAGTCTGTGGTACTCTGTTATGGCAGACCAAGACGACTAATACAATGTATTTTCCATAAAGAACAACGAAGGTGTCAAGGCTCCATCCCATTGACGTCCCACTTCTCAATACTGTCCTTCCTTCCAACTACCCATCAAGGCACATGTCTCCCAGTCTCCAAAGCCTAACCAAGGAAATGGCTTGGATTTGGTTCCAAAAAGCTGGATTGATGGGATAAAAAATAATCGAAGTGAATAGAGAAAGGAAAATTATTTACAAAAAAGAATATTGAACTGAAGCTGTTTTCATTGCAGTTTCAGCTGAGATCTCCAGATAAAGTGAGGCGCAGGAGTGGCCTGCTGAACTTTCAAAGAGGGTTTCTTAACTGATTTTGCTAGCACAGCTGATGACTGATTTATAGCCTATATAACAATTTGGAGAAAAGAATGGGAATTTGAAGAAGCTTTTGGAGATCTCTGATAAGTGTGCTGAGTGTCAGACCCCTTCACCTTAAAACTAAGGAAAGGGAATCAATGAGCCCACTCAGAAAGTTTGATGCATGTCCCTGGAGCTTGGGGGACACAGTAAACTGATGTCTGACTCATACTTTGGAAATCTAGAGTGAGAAATTGTGATTGGTTAGTTGTTCTGATGCCAGAGGGAAGGAGTTTGGCTTGTCAAACTAGATCTAGAGCTTGTCAGAGCAAAGGATGCTTTGGGCTTTCCTATGCACTTGTTAAGGCCATATGTGTGAAAGACATGGAGTACAGTTGTCCTATTTTCTCTACACGAGGGCAGTCTTGAGAAGCAAAAGACATTAGCAGAAAAAAAATTAGAAGTAGCATCAGATGTCTAGAATCTGAGAAAGTATGTGTACGTGGCCAGCTGGAATAGATACGCAATTGCATGGATCAAGGAAACCTCAGATGAGTGATCTCCCATGTGGGAAGCATCCACTTTGAAGATCTGTAGGTCTAGAGAGCATCTATATGGATCATCACAAGATCCAAATCCACCAAATAGGAAGTGTTCACTATTTTTCCTGCTTCTCTCTGTCCTTTCTCACTCCTCCTGCCTGAAGGGTCAGGAGTCATCTTTAACAAAAGTTGAGAAAAGAGTGAAGAGGAGAAATAAATTGAATATACCCTCTTTTTCTGCTTTATGAACAAAAGACATGTTTAAATGAAGTTACAATTTATTAGTTATCATACCAAATTGAACATTCTAATTACTTAACTGATTCTGTGTTTTGTGACCAAAGCGACAAGGAAGAGCTTTTATTACCTAACAGCGAAGAGTCATGGGCCTATCCTAGTTTTCATTCACGATGTGAGAAAATGGGGGAAATCACCTGAATTTGCTTTTTGCTTACACTCCATTATTCTCCCTTACTCAAAGTAATAATTATTGCAATTCATTATATTTATGCAAAAATAATCTATAGTTCATATCTTGAAGTCAGAACTTTCAGATGCATAAATTGATTTAACAAAATTGTAATGAATTAGAATAGGCAGTATTCAACCTGAACAATTGGTGCTTCAAATAATATCAAGCTTATACATTAGTTTAAAGCATATTTGAGATAATTTTTATTATCTGGGATCTTACGGACTAGGAAAATTCTCCAACTAGACAATATTTCCTTAGGTTTCATTTGGTAACGTGCCTAAAGCATAGTGAGCTCGAGTGATGAGCTGTTCATTTAAAGTTCACTTGAAAGTGTCAGACAGTACAATAATTTAGCACTTTTTCCCCCTGACTGCCAACTGCGACTTGGCACCATGCATCAGGCTGAATGACACAGGTTTTTGGAGATTGCAATTTGGTTTCTGCATGTCTCATGGGCGTGAATAACAACTTTTCAAGAGCACTGTTATCCCCAGAGCGTGTATACAAAGAACTGTCTAATTCAAATTGCCTTAAAAATAGCTTATCACAAATATTTCTGATTTATTCTACCTGTTCATTTAGTTACCAATACTATTAGCCATAGAAAATCATAGCAGTTGACTATGCTTATTCATTTCCTAATCCGTAATATTGAACATTAATCAAGAAGTGATTTTTTCATTGTATGGTCGGCAATCAATTTTAGAACTATAGATGATTTGAAAAGCAAAAGACAAAGAAATAAAAGTAATGATTTCCCTGGAGAAAAACTTGCATAAAATAAGAAAAATCAAAACCTCAAACAATACCCCAAGTGTGAGTGCTGTTTCTCAAAATCTACAATTTACCTAGCCCTTGCTGTATGTTAGACATAAAGTTGATATTATTATTATTCTTACAGGTGAGAAAAATGTGGTTGAAAGGGACTAAATAAATTAATCAGTCATACTGGGAGTGAGTGTCAGAGGTACGCTCAATTCTAGGACTGTCCAACAACAAAGCTTCTGCACCCAGACACAGCACTGCTCTGTCTCTCTTGAAACGTTTTCTATTCAGAATCTCAACCTCTATATGGATGGCTGGGCAGAAGTTAAAAGATAATAACAATAATTTGCCAGCAATTCCGAAAGTTGTGTAATTTTCCTTTTAATACTTGAATTGCGATGAAGATGTGTCTCCCGTAACAGACACCCTAAATAAAAAAGGTGTAACCTAAACTGAATTTTAATTACCTTCCACCTGACTGTCTATGAATACGCCGTCCAGGATTGCTTGGTTAACTCCATGGCATTAGACACAAAGTTTCTTCTATCTTACTCTCTCCTTAGTGAGTTGCCTCCATCTACATATCCAAGACAATTCCTACCACCATGTCCATCTTCTGGCCAGGGTACTGAAAGGGCACACTCCTTTAAAAGACCTGGAAGTTGCTGGTATTACTTTATTTTATATTGAGATAAAATTTACAGAACATAAAATTCATATTTAAAAATTTTGGAGTGTATAATTTGGTGATTTTTAGTATATTCACAGAATTGTGCAACAATCACCATCTAACTTCAGAATTTTTCCATCACTCCAAAAAGAAACTCCTATTTCCCAATTTTCTGCCTCTTTTCCATCCCTTGGCAATCATTAATCTACTTTTTCTATGGATTTTCCTATTTTGGACATTTCATATAGATGGAGTCATGCAATATGTGGTCTTTCGTGATTTCCTTCTTTCACTTAGCATAGTGTTTTCAAGGTTCATCTATGTTGCAGCCTGTATCGTTATCTCATTCCTTTTCATTGCAGACTAATATTCCACTATATGGATGTGCTCACATTTTATTTATCCATTCCTTACTTGATGGATATTAGATTGCTTCCACTTTTAAGCTATTGTGAATAATGTTCTGAAAAACATGTGCAAGTTTTTGTGTGGACATGTTCTCATTTCTCTCAGGTACATACATAGGAGTGGAATTGCTGGGCCATATGGTAACAATGTTTACCTTTTTGAGGAGTTCACATTACTTTTTTTTATCATACATCATTGGCCAAGGCTTTGTCATATAGATATTTGAAATGTTGAGAAATTTGGGGAATCTAGCCTGTATTCTGGCAACCATATGCCCCACTAAAAATCTATTAGTAAATCGAAATATTTGTTACTCTTAGGTAAGGGAAGAATGGGTATTTGGAAACAAATGATCTTTTGACCATAATGCATCCTTTTGGGCACACAAATACCAGTGCATTCTCTTCTTCTCAGGTATGGAACACAGTCATTCCTCTCCAAGAAAGATGATCCAAACTAATGATGAAGATGGTACCTGAAGAAGGTACCAGGACCATCTTAAACTAAAAGTCTTGGATATTTGAGAGATATCCTCCTTAGGTGCATCAACTCTAAATTAATTTACATTTATCTGTCCCCTGACACATTCAATGTACAATGATGATGGAAGAGGAAAACCACGTTATAAATTACTATTTGGAAAAGACAAGAATGGGAAATGTCATAAGTCAGTGACCCACATAAAGTATCACTTACTACTGGACAGAATAGAAAAGAGTCCTGCACTGGTAGTCAAGCAAATTCCTTGGTTAGGCCATCTCCTGGTTTGCCCTCTGGAATAATCTTTTTTTGTCCTTTGTTCTCTGTGATCCCAAATATTGCTATCTGGAAGGTTCTTTCTTGTCCATTAATCTGCACAAATCACATCTGAAGTGAGAAAAGAGGTATGTCCTTGGAGAGAATCAGCCATCTGAAAATAGGCTGAGGTGATAAGGCCATAATCTTAATCTGATTTTTAGCTGTGTTTGGCCTTTACCGGAGAAAGCTTTTGGGCCGCACACTTATCTCTTGCTGAAACTACCTTTGCAGAATCACTTCTTAAAATTATTTTGGTTGGCTTTATCATTTCTGCAAGGCCTCAAGTTACCAGATTCTTGGTCACCTTAGATTTCACCTTAGAAAATCTGTATAAAAAAGAGCCAAATTCCTTTCAATTTCAGCATGTACACTTGTGAGTGTTGATCTTAGTTACTTTTGCTCAACTTTACTGAAAGTGCCAAGAAACAACCAGAACATACCAATTCTGTGATTTTCCCCCATAGTTTCTACAAGCTCAGATACACATTGTCTGCTCCCCAACAATCGCAGATAATTTCCCCAAATGCTTTCCCATGGCATAATGAGAACGTTAGTTTTCCTGTTTTGAAGTTTCTGTGTTGTTGAAACTGACGTAAATGATTTGATTGCTAGCTACTCTTGATCTCCTAGTAACCAGATTTTGTATTTGTTAGGATATTTAGGTAGCATAATACAGACCTAAATTTACACTGGCCAAACAAGATAAAACTGCATTATTTATTTAATATGTGGTCTGGCCATAACTAGACGAGGGGTGATATGAAGATGACATTGTGCCAGGGACCCAGGTTCATTCTACATCATTACTGCAGCATCTCTAGGGCATTGCCCTTTATCACATAGTTCAAGGAGCCTCATCACATGGTCTGCATTCCAACCAGTGAGATGGTGAAAAGGTAAAGAGGAGGGCACACTTAGTTTTAATGTCATGGCTCAAAAGTTGCACAAATTGCTTGTGATCACATTCCATTGAGCAGAAGTCAGCCGTATGGTCACACCTTGATGCAAGGTAGTTTGAGAAATACACCCATTATTCTGAGTGACGATGCACTCAGTTACAAAGCAAGGTTTGGTTTTGGTTTTTTAATGAGACAGAGGAAATAAATATTAGGGAAAACTAGCAGTCTCTTCCCTAATTTCTCACCTGTTAAAACGAGAAATCAAAGTAAGAATTAGCAGTAGCTTAACAAGTATTCATACTGCAAGTCAAATAGTCAAATTGTATATTTTTATTATAACATTCATCTCTAACGCCTGATTTTTCATATTCCAAACTAAACTGTTGGATTCCACGCTTATAATATATAAATGCAATACCTAGCATAATGATACTAATTTCAGGGATAATATTTAAAATTAGAGACTGACAATTTTTTGTCATTTTTTCTTTCTCTTATTCTTTTAGCTTTACTTTCGTGCTCGTTTTAAAGAGATGTTCCAAGAACAGAAAAGAGCAAACATTCCACACCCAGATATTTCTCTTTGACTCATTGTGCATGTAAGAAATGGATGAAGAAGGTAAAAACAACAAGATAAACAAATTAAAAAAAATCTTTCATAGAGTTAATTTTAATTCAGACGTTGATCAACAAAACTAGTTTCAGATTCAGACATGTCATTTCAAGTGAGATCTAAAATAATATCTATAAATAAGTTTTTTATATTCTAGCCACAGAAATTTTGTTCACTCAAGGTTTGTCCTTCTTGGCTGGATATGTCACTAACTTTAAATGTTTTCTTTCTCCTTGCCCATTAGCTTATAAGACCTAATATTAAAAATAGAATAATTGTATCATGGTGAATATAGGTTTCATACATTATGATTTCATTCTATTTGACCGTTTGATAATTTATAAATGCCAATGTTTTGTTTTGAGATTGAATGTCCTTGAGATATTTAATGGTTGCCTTTAGTAGGATGCTAATTTTACTTAAAAATCTAAATCTAACTTTCCAAAATTTTGTTTATGGAAATAAAAATTGAAATTAGAGGTCAGGTGATCTGGGTGATTACAGGTCTCATGTCACTCTTAACAAATTCCAATGATGAATCATACAAAAATTCAACTTGCTTTCATTATTGGAATAGTTTTGGGAAACAGTGTATTCTACAAAACCGAAAGGGTATAAGGCTCCCCAAAGGTCATCATGAGGTCTACTGAAAAAGGAAACAGATTCTCTTAACACATTCTGGCTCAGAATAGATGTATTTTTATATTGCAAATTAGAATTTGGACCAGGATACAAATTCCCAACTGGCTGCCCACAGGCCACAAATGGCTAACAGGTACATTTTTTTCTGGCCAATATAGCATTTTAAAAATAAAACTGAATTGATTGTCAACATCTTAGAAATTAAATATTTTACCTAAAAATTCATATTTGCAGCTTTTATTTAAGAAATAAAGGCTAAGGTTTTGTCATGTAGGGTCCCCATTGCCACATGAGCCACATAATTCTTGGACAGGGTACGTTCTCTGGCTCAGTTCACCAATATTGGTCCCTTACTCTTTTTGGATATTCCACATCTGCCTAGATGTAGGACCACTTGATGGATTTCAGTAGAGTTGGAAGGAAGGGGAGAGAGTGGAGGGCAAGCGGTATCAGCAGCTAAGCCTGGTCTTTACGGAGATTTCCAGCAATGCCTACTCATCTTCCAGCCCAGTCTTCTCTGAAGCTCTCAAGGGCTTTCCCTTCCCATCCTCTTTTCACCTAAAATGCCTCTTTAGGAGGCGCTGCTGCTGCAGGGGATAAAATAGAGCTCTTCTCTCAATACTTTTGCATTTCTGCTACTGCTCGAGTCACCTCTAGGAACTGCTGTTCTGTTCCTCACTGGAAGGGACAAAATGTGATTTTCTTTTTATTTAGCAGAAGCAGCTTTGGCACGGAGATGGGATTAGACGTCGCAGGGTTATAATGAGTGCCATGATAAATTGTAAGAGAATTTTGAAATTATAGCAAGTAGTAAAATCTTGGCGAAGCTATTAAATCTGACATTGGTAATTCTGGGTGAAATGTTAATTCCATTTCCAGAATACAAGTACAAAAATAATATTCATTACAGTTAAGAATGTAGAATATAGTATTTATATTACAGACTTGGGATAAATGTAAGTATCACTGTAGCATAGATCAGACATACGTATTGTAGAAGGTATCCCCATGTTATTACCTTATAGGACTTCTTTACAGTCCTATACAGACATGTGGAATGACATTCACGCACATTTGAAAGTTTCAGAGATTGATGGGACAAAGGGACTATATAATCTATTTCCTAAATTTACAGAAAATTGATATGAAGCTGTTGGACTTGATAAATTCTAATTTCCTTAAATTTTTAATATCTTTAATTTTTAGAAAATAAAAAATATTTTACATGTGAAAAGTGAGATCACGCAAAGTCTAAAATCTGGCAAAAAGACAATAAGGAACTTGTGGAATATGCAACAGAGTTACAGAAGCATGACTCTCCTTATTCCACATCCAAGAGATTCAAGATGGATGTATCAGTGCTGTTACTGTCAGGCAGCGATCCAGTGAGCGGGTTATTTAATATAATGCTCTGTCCTCCAGTACTTGAGAACCTCAGGTTTTTACAGATTCTGCTCATCATTGCTGCACCTTGCTTGCTTTGCTATATTTGTCACTAGCCTTTATTATTTCATATTTATTTACCCATGCTGAGTTACATTGGTCGGTAAATTATTTCCCTGGACTCCAATTCCGTCAAAGTTATTCTGAATTCACTTATGTTCTCCTAACTTATCCCCTCTCTTCAGGATTTTTTCTTCTTTAGCATTTGCAAGCTTCATCGTTTTTACTGCTTGCTTCCTCCCCAGCCTTAGAAATAAAAAGTGAGCCAAAGTGGTCTTCATATTGATCCCCATGGCACCTTGCTTGTCACCACTCTTAGTCTTGAAGTGCTTCCTTTCTAGGAGTAGTTTGTCTCTGGACTGGCTCTCTCTATGTTGCAGACAGAGCTTGTTGACCTTGGGGATTAATCTTTGGCTGGTGATGTATTTTTAAAAACTCCCTGAAGTTCAGATACTGTAATTTATCACTGTGGTTTACTTCGGTCAGATCTGAGAGATTATTCCTTCATAAAAATGCCAGCATATATGTGTTGCAAACTTGTCTCTCTGAACAAAATTATTTTCCTCTTAAGCATCTTTCCTGCTTCAGGATGACTCCGTTTTGGTTCATAGTATCACAGGGCATTTATTCTCTCTATCACTCATTATTCTTTCTGGGGCAATAAAAAGCATTTCGCTGTACATTTTTTTTTGTTGTTGTTCTAACATCCTAAGTTAGAATAAAAAGCCTTGAATTCTAGTTTTGGTTCAGCCATTTATTGATGGATTTTTACAAGGAAAATACCAGGTATACAGGCGAAGAATTTGAAAGTTAGAATGCCATGTACAAATAGGTTAATAATGTTATCACAGGCCAGCAGAGTAACTTGCCCAGGTAGTAGGCATGAGATAAATGTTAAATAAATCACATATTCCAGTTACTAATACTTTTCATAGGCACATGGAGCCAAAGGCAATCAGATACTATGCCCTCATATGTAAGACCCAGCAAGGCTCCTGCTTATTGACTACAAATCTGGAGTAGGATTTAAGACTCCTGACTCCTGGCCTGACTCATTGAAAGCATACTCTGTGGCCCACTACTTCGCATTGGTGTGTACACACTGTGGATGTGTTTGACTTTATTAACAATCACTGACAATTTTAATGCTCCTCGGTGGGATAAGAGAAAAATTTTCATTCCCTTGCCTTGACTCTGAGAATTAAGAATGTAAAGAAGGTAAAATCATTCTGTTCATGGAACTTTCAAAGTGATGTAGATGTTTTCGTGAGGTTTATTTTAATTTCTCGGAGCGCCCAATCTTCTCTCCTTCTAAACTCCATCATTCCTTCAGTCCAAAGCTTCACCTCAGTTTTTGCTAATTCTTAGGGTTGAGGTACAGTTTTGTCCTCCTGGCCTTCTCTGCCTCCTGGGTTCTGGCTTTTCCACATGGAGTTTTGCTTTCACTACCTCAATCCGCAGATGGAACTCATTTATACAACTAAATCTCTTATACTAAGCATTCATCATGTTAGTGGACTTTACTAGATATATATTTTTGTGGGGGTGGCTGGCTTATAGTAAGCGGTCAATTGCACAGCTCACAGCTTTCTGCAATTTTGCCAGCCCCTATTTTTTTTATATTCCATTTCTTTTTGTTGTCTCTATCTCAGATTTTCTCAAGAACTCTGAATCCTTTTCTCTATAATTGGCAGAGTCATTTAGTTCTCCTCTAGGAAAACTTGGCAAAAGTCGACACAGAGACACAGATTAACAGGAGGAGATTGGTTCATTTTATCAAGTCAGTTTTCAGTACAGTTGCTAAGAGAAATTGTGGTGCCACTTCTTTGTAAATAACATTCCGCCATTTTGATTTATAAACTTTATATTCTTAGGATTATTCCAATGCAAGTTTCTGAAGCTTTATAGTCCAAATTGAACACTTGGGACTTAATTTTGTCGGTAACAGAATATCCAGTACAAAATATCAAATAATGAAACTTCAAGGTCGATTTAACCCAGCAGCTGAACAATGTCAAAAAATGATAATTTTCATGTGTGGGCGGCCCCTCTCAAAAAGCTAGGTGTTAACATTTGCCAAGACAACATCTTTCTTCTCTATACTCAGAGAGTGTGTCTCTTTGGCAACTTTAAATTTGAAATTCTGGATTTTATGCTGACTAGACTTATTTATGTTACATACCTATTTCTGAATCAAATCACTATGACCAAGTAGACAAGATTACTCTGACTACTTTAGATCAATACATTCCCACCAGTGGATTTGAGTAAGAAGTCAATTCCATCTCAACCATATAGTTCAGCACGGTGGAAGTTTATTCCCCAAGAAAATTCTTGGGACAGATAAGACGTTGAGTAAGAGTCATCAACTGTCACATATGGAAAGTTTCTCTCCTCATATTGTATGAATCCTAAAATGAGAAAGTCTACTATTTGCATCTGACTTAAAAACAATGATATTGATTGCCTTCTTTCAGATGCAAGGGCAGCCAGTGTTGAATATTATTTGTTATAAACCAAATCCATTCTTCACCTTTTCTAGACTGTGGTAAACATTATTACTGCTCACTGAATATTGGTAACTCTCTACAAAGTAGTCTTGTACTTCACGGCCACCTCTGGTTGGTTAAGACCTTGTCACTAGTTCTGGCAAATAAATTTTTTTTTGCCAGTGAACTTTTGATGGAAGTGATATGTATCACTAGTGGGCCAGACCATATAAATGCCAATAAAAGATTCTTAAGACTTGGTTTTTTCCCTCTTGTCACAGAATCTGGCATAGATCCAGGGAGTAGTTTGTACACTCGTTGAGGATCTCAGAGGAAGGACAAAGAGAAAATATTAAGCAGAGCTCTCAGTTGAACCTTGATGGACGTGGAGAATGGGTAAGAAATAAAACTTTTTTCTTTTAAGCCACTGAGAGTTAAGGATTGACTATTAGCATAACCTAGCCTAGCCTATCCTCCACATATTAATTGAGTTTTGGCCTGGCATATTGTCACCTGGTGGGCCAGGAGCTACGTTTTCCAGTTCATTCTTATGGTCAGGTGACTGCTTTTCCCAATAGAATGGGAAAGGAATTGATGTATTCAATTTCCAAATTGCTCGTTTGGAAGGATATTTCCCTGGGCTACGGCTTTTACACCAGTGCTGGCTGGAAATGGCAATGTCGGCAGTAAGCGGAAAACCTCATGTTGCGATGGCAGAGCTTACCCTATATCTTTGGTCCACAGATGACTTAATTGATCCAAACAGCCTGCTGAATCAGTGCTTTATAGGAGACAGAAGTAGAACTTCTCTGTTCTTTAAGTCCCTGCATTTTTTATTATTTACTGAAATAGTCTTTCCTCTATCCTAACAAATATATCACCCTGAACACATAGTTAGCCAGTAAGGATTTGTACGTTGACAAATAGAAATGGCAAGCAATCGTATGTATTGGAATATATGAGGAAGCCATTTGGTGTAAACCTAATTCAGCCTGACTTTGTTTTTTCCAAAAGGGCCTGACCGTGGCCGTTGAGCACGCATTGTATATCTGCTTTAAATATTTCCTATGGCAAGAACAAATGGCCTTAAGATAAAGGTGCAACTTCCCCCAACATTGGCATTTCCTTAAGGATAAGCATCTTTCCTTAGGCTAGGAACTGTTTGCTGCACTCACCTTTGACCACCCAGCTCACCTGTGACCACCCAGCTCGAGACAACAGACCTGCCACCCTGCTGTGTTCACCAAGACAGCAGACCCAGCTGCTGTGTCCATCAATCACTGTGCCGACAGAGCAGTCTCGTGACTATTGTCAAAGGGACATTTCAATCATCCTCTTTGGGGGTATATAACCACTCTGTACACCCCACTTCTTTGGTCCACTTTCTTCCTTCAGGAAGAAAGACCCTGGGCCGTGGTCCTCACATTTTAGCTCAGAATAAACTCACCCAAATTTTCAATTGTAGATTGGTTATGGATTATTTTCATCAACAAGGTATAGTGATACTATATTCCCTCCCTAGGGATTGTAAGTAAGCAAAAAATGTGACCTTAACTTTTACTGTCTAATTCATTCATTCACGTATATATTCAACTGACATTACTAAATCGTTATACTATGGATAGGTTAATATTCAACATGAAGAGGGATATTAAGATTAAAATACATGGTACTTCCTATGAAAGGGTTTATCAATTAATAGGAAAGTTAAGAAATAAGAAAATTCTGCATTTAGAGAAAACTATGAAGCAGAATAAGATCAACGCATCACGGTATGGTGAAAGGATCCTGCACTTTGAAGGCAGTCAGACGAAAAGTGAAATCTGAGTTTAGACTACCACCTGTTAATCGCATGATCTTGGGCAAGTGACTCTAAAATGCACAAAGATTATTGTTTTTTAGGGTTGCAGTTATTATCAATCTTGTAAGTTGTCTAAAAAAGCTTGTAGCAAATAGTAGTCACTTAATTGATGTAGCTATCATTAATGTTATTTCAAAGTAGTTTGCACAAGCAAGGAAATTTCAAAGAAAGGATATATTTGCAAGAGGCAGCAAAATTAGAGAGAATTTTGTGTAGGTGACAATAAGAAGAAAACTGAAATTTGAATGCTGTAAAGTGTTTACCTCAGGAAAGGAGGTAGGCAACTTTAGGCAGAGTTAATATGTGGCAGCACAGGGTGAAATGCACATAGGATAAATGGGACATGGAGGAGATGGGGTAAAGTGCAGCAGAAAGGGTGTGTTAGAATAGAGTTAAGGGAGAAGGATGGAGATACATCTAAACTCTTCTCTCACTGCTTGCAAGTAGCAAAGCCAGGGATTGATCCCAGTTTGGGGGGACTGGAAAGATATCATTTGGGGGCCCCCCTTTTTTTTAAAAAAGAGCTCAAGATTATAAACACAAATTTAGTCACTGTAAAGTAAATGGTAAATGGCAGATCTATAATCCATTCTATCCCTTTTCCAGGGCAGGGGGATGCTTCCAGGAAAGAAAGAAGGTGACCTCATCAGATTTGATTGTAAATTTGTTCATGAAAGTTCTCTTAGCAAGCAAATCAATGGTATTGCCAACAGGAGAGTTACTATCTTTGGAATACTTTTCCAAAGGATAAATATGGTTTTCTAGGATTGCTTGTGGCCAACAAAATGTGGAAGTTAGACGTTTATGGGATGGCTCTGGGAAAATGTCATATTAACTACCTGAATATCGAGTGAAGAGGTTTTAATGACCAGAATGTCTCCTTCTGTGTCAGGGGTGTGACTGCACACATCTCTCGGAGATCATGTGTATTAATATAGGCCCAGAACACAGCTGGGGAACTTCAGTCGAAGCCGTGGACCTCTCCCTGCTTTGCCTGAGCCTCATTATTAATTTAATTATTTAAATAATTAGTAAAGCTTAATTCTGGGTAAGATCTCTGATTTATGTGAGTCTAATTTTACAATATGATCTTTCATGCTATTTTAGATTGGCACATTGAGTAAGGTTGTATGTCAGATCCACAAATCACAATATCTAAGATGTTTATTATTATTATTATCTGTGCAAGGAAAACAAAGAGATGGGGAAAATATGATGAGGGTTTGATGCCAGGTTAGTGGTCTACCAATCTTTGTATGAAATGGTGAAAACTTAAGGCATGTTATTGGGATAAGTCTCGTCAATGGAATTTGTAGGAAATCCATCTAGATCTTGGGGGAAACGGCTAAGTGGATAGACAGGGAGTGGCAGGAAAGAGGGCAAATTAACTGAAAGTTCTATTCCTTGGTCATTCTTAGCAGTGGCCATTGTTAGCTTGATAAAAACTAGAGTTTTAAAAGAAGAGTAGGTGGCAGTGGGAAAAAATGAAATCAGCAAGAGCAGATTTTCTAGTCCTGGAAAGCTTCTCATGTTTCTTTGATCATTAGGAGAGAAGCTACTTTCATTTGCAAAATATCAATTATGACCATTGATTACTCAAAAAATTATATACGCAGGTGGAGAACAGGTTCAGGTAACTGTTGATGAAAATAATACATAACCAAGCTATAAATGAAAATTTGGGAGAGTTTATTCCGAGCTAAAATGTGAGGACCAGAGCCCGGGGCCTTTCTTCCTGAAGGAAGAAAGGGCACCAAAGAAGTGAGGTGTACAGAGTGGTTATATACCCTCAAACAGGATGTTTCACATATGATTGAAATGTCCCTCCCACAATAGTCACAAGATTGCCCTGTCAGCACAGCACTTGATGGACACAGCAGGTAGTGGGTCTGCTATCTCGGTGGGCGTAGCAGGAGGCAAGTCTGTTGTCTCCAGCTGAGTGGTCACAGATGAGAGCTGCAGTCAGTTCCTAGCCTAAGGAAAGATGCTTAATCCTTAAGGAAATGCCAAGGTTGGGAGGGGGAGGGAAGTTGCACCTTTATCTCAAGGGCCTTTGTTCTTGCCATAGGGAATGTCTAAAGCAGATATACAATGCATGCTCAACGACCTCTGTTAGGCCCTTTTGGAGAGACAAACTCAGGCGAATTAGGTTTATACCAAATGGCTTCCTCATATACTCCAATATATTCTATTGCTTGCCACTTTTATTTGTCATAACTATGGAATCCCAAGGGGATTCTTTCTGTTCAGGCACTAGGACACTAAAAAGCAGAATATCAGAAAAACCTGGAGAATAATTATTGGCATGGTCTCCTAGAAACAGCAATCAAGGAGGCATAGTGCTGACATTATATATTGCTGAATGGAAATGATTATTTTCATTGATGGCTGACCCTCAAGTGGCTTAGATCTTTCATGAGCAAAAGCATCTGCTTGGTCTACAACTAACAAGCTGCTGCAAAAGAAGATGAGGGAGATTCCCCAGCTTCACTGTTATCTCTTAAAGTGTTGAATTTCCTTTAACTGTCGTGTCTTGAGGAATTACTCCCTCAGTTAAAGGCTAAGCCATAAAATCCTAAACGATGGAATGAGAGGCCACGATCTGCTTGCTTAATCTCTGACAAGGGATCTTAGACCATATGCAATGATTAGGTCAAGTGGCCTGGGCTGGTAAGCAAAACTTTGTTGGGAATGTTAGATATATGCGCTCAGTGTAAAATAATTCCTATGCTGGGGTGGGGGGGGGAGGAGCTATGCTCTAAATGGCATGGAGGTAAACTGGGTTAGTGGTACTGCTAACCCAGCAGTACTACCCCAAGGTAGGGGTGGAGTTACCATTTGGAAAGTCTGACTGGATAAGGATAATCGCTTCCCCTTTTCCTGAATGCATGCTTGGGATGAGTATCACGTGCAAATCGGGCATTTACCCATTACAAGGAGGATACCTGCTAAATCCATCTTTCACGCAATTTTAATTGGCTATGATAAATGGGAACCTCTGGAACCAAGCATTCCTCAGTAATGAACATTAAGCTACAGAGAATTTCAATACAGAAATGAAATTGCTGTTCTCATTAAGAAATGGTTGGGGTGGGAGTTTTGATTACTCTATCTCCCTTTTTAATAGTCCTGTCTGGTGAGTACTTATGGAATACAGTGTTTAGAGGTTAATACTAGATTATTAAAGGCTAGCCAAGGTGATTCCTTTGATTGCTTCAGCTGTACTTGGTACAGTGGAGACCACACAGGATGTTCAGCTGGCTAGTGGGGACTGGTGTGATGTTACCTACTTGGCTGACACATTCTTTTCACTACCAGATTTGGAGTCCAGCCAGGTACAATTTTCAATCTGGTGGAATGGAAATCAGCATGCATTCACTGTTTTGAGACAGGGAATTTGAATTCTCAGGCATATGGCCACAATCTAATGAGGTAAGACTTGAAATTGATAACCATTAGGGCAAGTTACTATACTGATTTGATGACATGATCACTACTGATTTCTCAGAGGGGGAAGCTCTGGAGGACAAATAGAGGCTGGCTGATATATCCAGCTGAAATTCCAGGGCTAGCTCAGTCTGTAAAATTCCTGGGAATTATGTAAACTGGAACAACCAAGGACACACCCTTGAGAAACACATTCTCACAGACCCTGCCAATAAGAAAGACACTAAAAGGTCATCAGGACTATTCAGGTATTGGTGAAATTACATTCCTCTTCTAGAAAACCTACGGCCCCTATTCACAAAGTAATTAGAAAGATTATTGAATGTGTAGACGGCCATGAGCACAGAAATAGACATTAGAAGAATTAGTGAAGACCGTGGTACAGGCAGTCTCTTGGTCAATACGAACCATAACAATATACATAGACCAAAGGCTTTGGCAGAAAGCAAATAAGGTGAAGACATTTTGGGTTTTGGATTTGTAAACTATCTGAAACAGCTGCTCATTACAGACCATTAGAAGGAGTTGCCAGCTTGTTACTAGACAGTGGTGAAAACTACCCATACCAGACCCATACCAGAGAAATACCAATCCTGTCTTGGCTGATATCAGAGCAATTTGAATAGGGATGGAGAAGCCAGTAAAATTCAATCATAAAGTGGCAGTGGCATAATCAAAAGTATACTAAGGGGGGACATCAGGGGATAGTTACCACATACATGAAGAGGTTGACTTCATGGAGTTCTTATAGTACATAAAC
Source organism: Equus asinus (assembly GCF_041296235.1). Taxonomy (NCBI): domain Eukaryota; kingdom Metazoa; phylum Chordata; class Mammalia; order Perissodactyla; family Equidae; genus Equus; species Equus asinus. The sequence goes on from NC_091816.1 coordinate 16,265,732, forward strand.
CTGGAATCTACAAATTTACTGGAAAAATATCACAAGAACTATAGAAGTATCTACGTATAAATGGAGATGTGTCGGGATCAAAATGGCTCCCTCCATAAGGGAGGTGACTGCACACTTTGTTTAGAAATATCCTATATAACTTGGGCTCAGATGTGATGGGAAAGGCCCCGAGGGGCTGCATTGGAAGTCCCAGCCTTTTCCTTTCTTTGTCACTGCCCATAACTGCTTGTATCTGTGAAATTATTGGTGAGGTGTGATATCTGAATTTTAGGAGTCTGATTTGACAATGCGATTGTATGGTTTCTCATTTAGGCAGTCAAATCTTCTGCCCCTGAGCTATACCCCCTATTATCTCAGTTATGAAAGGAAATATTTACTTGGATTAAGTAATCATAACAAATCGCGAAATGAAAATTCAGAAAAATGATAGAATGCTTTTATTCCTTAGTACCAGACACACTTCTATGACACTCTTTTTTCCTACATGATTTAACTACATCTTCTATAATCACCTCTTCATATGATAATGATTTTGCGGTATCATTTTGTATAGGAAGAGTAGAAAGATCTGCCTTTCCTCTAGCATGAGCATTTTGGTTTTCATTGTTGATGAATTAGACTAGGTGCCCATGAGAAGTAAATCCCCTACTCACAGTTTTAAATTCCTGAGGAGTGGAAAGTCGTTCACAAATGTTCCTCAGTACGCTTTAAATCTTGTTTCTCCTCTACACTCACATTTTGCAAGCCCTTTGGACATCTATACATCACCTGGTCCTGCATTTCTGTGCCACTAGGTGAGTTGGTCCAATGGGTGGAGAAAGTGTTCCAGGAAGCCATTCCTTTACAGCCTGGCTGGCAATGACTTGACTCTGCATGAAAGTGACCACGTAAATATACTCGCGACGTGTTGACTTAATGTCCGGAGGCTCACCTTCCTTTTAGGTGGATCCCAAAATCACTGCAGCCACTTCAAAATCACCTGACGTAAGGGCGAGAGTGACAAATGGGAAGTGGGATCCTAACTATGTGAAAAAAAATCCCCTAAAAAGCTTAATTTTGTCAATTTCTTGTGTGATGCTGAGAACAGAGTGCTGGGGGACCTTTCCCAGGGCCTTGGAAGGAACTCGTTCCAGTTAGGAGCCCTGAATACACAGCTTCATTCCCTTCATGGTAAATCTGCCTCTGGGTGGGGCCCAATCATGAAAGGATTTGGACACTTGGCAGAGGAAGCCGGTTTGATGCAGTCTGCATCTAATGTCTGCAAGGGACGTTATTACGACCGGATAGTTTAGAAGTTCAGAGGAAGTCAGAGACATGTGAGATGGGTAAGTGGTCTCCATATGTTAAAATTATCGACCCAGTACTCATCAAATTATCTTGTTCTAATATCAAAGCTCTTCAGAGAAAAATGTTTCATCTTTGCTACAGTTTTCCTAATAACAGGATCCTGGGGGATGAAAGAGTTACGTTAAAGCAGTAGAATCAGTTTCACCAGGGCTAAATACATTGGTAATGCATTAAATCATCCTCTGGCTACATCAAATGGTTACCAATTTCCTAAAGCACCACCAAAGAGATTCTAGCTCAATCTTTTATCAAGGCCATCACACATTTCAGACTTTTAAAATCCAGTGCCCTCATTCTTATTTATTTTTTATCCTGTCTAAACAAGTCATCAACCTTGAACATGCTTCTTCATTTGAAAAACAGTGTGTTTAAAAACGTTTTAAAATACTTGCCCTTTAGTTGGCATTATCAGAAAAAGGAAGCTTCTATGGTCTCCAAAACGGAAAGATGCTGTAGTTGAGGAAGGAGCCTTTTCTTTTTTTTTTCAAAGGAATGCGTTTTTTGTTTTTTGTTTTTGTTTTTTTTGGTGAGGAAGACTGACTCTGAGCTAAAATCTGTTGCCAATCTTCCTCTTTTTTCTTTCCTTGTTTTCTCCCCCAAGCCCCACAGCACATAGTTGCATATCCTAGTTGCAGGTCCTTCTAGTTCTATGTGAGATGCCGCCTCAGCATGGCTTGATGAGCAGTGCTAGGTCCACGCTCAGGATCCGAACTGGTGAATCTCAGCCTGCCAGAGCAGAGCGCACAAACTTACCCACTCTGCCACGGAGCCAGCCCTTTAAAAAAAAAAAAAAAAAAAAAAAAAAAAGTCTGCTTCCTCCACTACTGCATCTTTCTGTTTTGGCAACCATAGGAGCTTCCTTTTTTTTAAAGCAGCCTTAAAGATTAATTTGTCTGACGATTTAAGGTGGACAAATTTGTGCTGCCAAAGAAATGGAAACATTGAGAAGTCAGTGAAATGCTGACTCCTTCCCCCTTGAAATGAAGGCATGGCTAGAAATAGCAATCTTTACTACTTCTCTTCCCCACTCAGCTCAGTGACGCCATGTTAGACATGGGCCCATGCACATTTGGGTTGAGTTGGTGAATGTTCCCTATTCTGATTATAGACCTGCATATTCAATTGCCTACTGTGTCTTTCCATTTAAGTATATCATAGGCACTTCAAATTAACGTCTACCACAAAACACCATGTGCTGTTTACTGCTCTAAAACCTGCTCCCCAATTTATATTTCCTACGCTGGTAAATGCTCCCGCCTCCAGATCAGTACCCAGTTTTGTGACCACCATCCTCTCTGCTTCTGTCTTATTGTAACTATTACCGTTCACGTGGTTACCATGGGAGCTTCCTCATGGGCTTCGGACTTCAGCTTTTCTTTCTCAAATCCATGTTTCAAAATATAACCAGAACATTCTTCAAAAGCAAAGCAAAAACAAATCTAACCATGCCTGTCATCAACTTAAATTATTTAATGGTTTTCACGTGCTATCACTTTAAATCTAATTTTCATAGTGACTTACAAGGGCCTCTATGGCTGGTCTTTTGCCAAATTTTCCAGCTTTACTATCGCCACTACTCCATTCCAGCTATTCCAAAGTACCTGTAATTTGCTCCTTAACTTCTATGCTTTTGCATAAGCTATTTCTCTCTATGTGGAATGTTTTCCCTCCACTTCTGTGCTTCAAGATTAACACTTCCTCATTCTTTAACTTATCTTTTCTCTATGCTCTGAAGGTCCTGTACTCTAAGTATTTTTTAATTTTCCTTATATAAGCTTATTACACTATATCAAAATTAAGTGTTTGTCTACGAGAACATGAACTGTTTTATTCACTTTGTCTTTGTAGTACCAAGACCACTCTTGCAATATATTAACTATTCAAAAAATAAACGTGTATTGGATGAACGAATAAATGTAGTCTGAAACTAACACACTCACTCACCCACCAAGAGAGATGCTATTTTTTAAAAGTCATCAGATATTTATACAGCACGTAAAGCTTACTGAAAAACATCCTATACACCCAGGGTAAAATATGATCAGTCCTAACTCATGAGTTAGAAGACAATCATACCAAATGTTAAATACCCTTGTATTTTGCTGACTATAGAACATCATTTTGTTAGTTATTTAGGAATTTTGAGACTGCCAGGCCAAACTGATGATATGAATGTGTTATATGGGAGGAATACAAAGCAACTAGAATCCAGAAGTGATGTGCAGAGGGTCTACTTTAGGGCAGAACCAGTAGAAATGGAACACGGGACTTGAATTTGAGAAATATTTGAGACGGTGCCCATTTGGTCATGGAGCAGAGTAAACAAAGTTTCTTAACCGGGTCATATACCTTAGGGAGAAGTCTATACCAGGGCTCAGCCTTACTATGGTGCACCCTTATTTGACAATATAAGATTTAGAGTGGTTGCAATCCCCTTTATAAAATAAAAAGTAAAACTTTTGTTAACCTGTAAGTGGTAATTGCAGTTTAAGGCTATGTTTTTTGGGGAAGAATCAATTGATTAAAACTTATTCAGTATTTAGTAATATTTGAAAATAAATGTTATTTCATTAATTTTTGTATTATCATAGATAATTTAAAAAATAACAGTAGTGTGTAAACATATGCAAGATACAATGGATCAGTTTATGGACAATGCTTGGCACTCACACGGATTCGTGAGTCCCTTGCAATGCCCACAGGGATCCTTGTATTACAGTTTGGAAAGCTATTTCCTTCTCACAAATAATCATTTTTGAAACCCTTGAGAAAAGCAGTATTAGTCCAATTCTGTAGCATACAATGGTTTCATCAGAAGCATCATCGTTTGCCATATAAATATATATTTTGATATGTTTTGAAACAAATTTAAAAACAGGTCATATATTTATTGACCTGCCTCCTGCAAACCTTTGCGGTTTATTATGCAAAACATTATATAAATAGACTTTAAAGGAAGAATTTAAAATAGGCTTTATTTTATGTAATGGAAACACTAAAATGTGTAGATCATTGACCTGTTAAAAGTCTAAAATAACTCTTATTTCGAATCACTGTTTCAATCAATATTTCATCTTTGAATCACTGTTTCATCTTGAATCAATATATGTGTAGTTCCTATGTATGTACCCAAATTTCTTTTTGCAAGCTTATTGAATAATACAGGACAGACGTACAACTGGACTTTCCTAATTACTTAAGCAATGTTTCTGCCTCTACATCAGGCTGCATCCAAGAGCAAATTGAGGATGAAGCTTGCTTAATTCATTACATATTGATAGGTTGAGAATCTAATGTACTAGTAGACTAATTATCCTAATTTAAGTACACATATCCCATAGAGCTAAAACTATTAGCCAGCAATCCTGATTCTCCTGTGTTTTAAATCATATAAATTTAGACCAATGCAGGAAGAAATCAAAACCTAGTCTTAAAATCGATTACCTTTGGAAAAGCTTTGCCTCAGGTATTTTCATAAACCTGAGTCTGCAAAAATTTTAATTGGAAGAATATAACCTAGGAGAATATTTAAGAGCAATGCTTTGAGAGTAGCAATAATCTATAGTGTTTCCTTATCACTAATCTTATGAAATCCAAATACCCGTATCTGGTAACGATTTCCTTCAATTAACCATCCCATACTCTAGTGTCATCTCTTGTTTCTTGAATGAAACTTCTGTTCAATCAGAGCAATGTTTGCTTACTTGAACATTAATTTTTACACTTTTAAATTTCTTTTCCAATTTAAAGATTATATATCCACAAGAGAAAAAAAGAAAAATCACCATTAAAGTTTATGAAATCCTTCTTCTGTGCATTGGATCCATATTTAAGAACTTAGCTCCTACAATTGACCCTCCCTTCACTTTCATTTCTGCATGATTAGCTTTTTCCTTTCTTTGGGATCAACATTACTCTGATATAAAGAAATTGTAGAAGTTTGGTCATTTCAAACAAAATTCCCTTACTCTATTTGACCATCTGGCTCTCTCTCTGCTGCCTTTATTTTATGCTGTGTTTTTTCACACTCAATATTTTATTTTAAAAATTTCTTCATTTTGAAAGATGTAGAGCACTCATTTTAACTGGCGTGTGATATTCTTTTGTATGAAAATACCTCGACATACTTACTCATTTCACTGTTGAAAAACAGATAAATTACCAGCTTTGTACACGTATGCTTTGATGAAAAAAGCTTGATTTTGATCCCTCGTGTATATGAGTGAGAGGTTCACAAAACTGTATGATTAGAAATGGAATTACTGGGTCACAAGATGTGGTAAATTTAGATAGACTAGCTACTGGAAAATTTCTCTCTTAGTTGGTCTTACCATTTTACATCCTCACTAGTGTTGGGGAAGATTTCCAGTTTCCCCATATCTGGGCAAATTTGTTTGTAAATTGTAAAATGGATGTGAAATAGTATGCTATTTTTGTCAGATTTTTGAGGTATAAATTACAAACAAAAAAATTACACATTTTTTAAGGCAGTTTGATGAGTTTGCCGTGTACTGCCGTGAAAAACGACCACAATCAAAGTATAAAATGTTTAAATTACTCTAACACTCCAAAGTGCCTGGTACCTCTTCCTGACTCAGTGCCTCACATCCACCACTGGCCTCGCAAAAACTGATTTGCTTTCTGTCACAGCAGAGTAAATTTTTTTGGTCCTTTAGAACTTCAGCAAAACAAAATCATACAATTTTCACTCAATTCTATCTTATTTCACTGACCACAATGTTTATGACATTTATCTAGGTTGTCATGTACATCACGAGTTCATCCCTCTTTTTTTCTAAGTAAAATTCCATTTTATGTATACGTTAAAATCTATTTGTCTATTTACTGGCAGACTGATGCTGTAGTTGTTTTCACTTTTTGGCTATTTTAATATAGCTAATATAAATATTGTGTATAAGAATTCTTTTGGACGTAGGTTTTTATTTTTCTTGGGTAAATACTTAGGAGGAGAATGACTATGCCATACGGCAGGCATATGTTTAACTTTTAAAGAAAATGCCAAAGAAAATTCTGAAATGGTTGTACCATTATATGAGAGTTCCAGATGCTTCTCGTCCTCACCGACACTTGACAAAGTCATTCTTTAATTTTAATTACCTTAATGGACACCTTTCTGTTATTTTATTTTCTATTTCCTTGATTACTATTGATATTGAATAACTTTTTATGAGTTTACTTACCATTCAAATATCTTCTTTGGTGAAGAGTCTTTTTAAATATTTTGATCCTTAATTTATGGGCTTTTATTTATTTTAGGTATATTTCTAATTAATTTTTGTTCATATTATGAGTTAAAGGTCAAAGTTTATTTTTTCTATATAGATATACAGTTGTTCCAGAAAAATGCATTGAAAAGCAATCCTTTATCCATTACATTGTATTAGCAACTTTGTTGAAGTTCAGTTGACCACATATGTGTGTATCTATTTCTGCGCTCTTTATTCTGTTCCATTCATTTATATGTCTATCCTTATGATGATACCACACGATCATGATTACTGTATTTTTAATGTTATTAAATTCCTGTAGTGTATGTCCTTTAACTTTGCTGTTCTCTTTGAAAATTGTTCTGGCCGTTCTGAGTCTTTTGAATTTCATTAAAAAAAAAATAGAATCTGCTTGTTAGTTTCTACAAAAATCCTCTGGCTTCGAAGGAATTTGTCATTGTTTCTGAGATTTCAAATTTATTGGTAGAGTTTTGACTGGGATTGCATTGAATTGATACATGAATATTGGGAGAATTAGCATTTTCATATTATTAAATCTTCCAATCCGTGACTATTGTATATTTCTTTACTTGTTCATGATTTCTTTAACTTTTCAGTACTTTTTTGGTGCTTTTCAGAGTAAGAGTTCTTACACATATTTTGCCTAATATATTCATAAATATTTTGGATTTTCAATACTATTTTAAATAACACTTTTATTTTTAATTTTATGCACCATATTTTTCCTTCCTGTATGAAGATATACAATTTGTTTTTATATTTTGTGTCCATAATCTTCCTATATTCACTTAGTTCTAGTTTTTGTTAATTCCCTCAGGTGTTTTTTTTCTTTGCTTCTTTTTTCTGATCTTTGTATACGTTGTTTTTTGTTTTTGTTTTCGTTGACTTATTGCACTAGTCTTGATCTTCAGTGTAACGCTTAATAGAAGTGGTGAAAACAGACATTCTTTTTCCTAATCTTGGAAGCAAAGTGTTCAGTGCTTCATCATTAATTGTGATGTCAGGTATAGGCTTATCATTGATGCTCCTTTTCAGACTGAGGATGTTCCTTTCTCTTCTCAGTTTGTTAAGAGTATTTAACATGAATTACTCTCGGATTTCATTGGGTAATTTTTCTATATCTATTGAGGTAACCATATGATTTTTTCTCTTTTATTTTGTTACTATGGAATTACAATGATTGATTTCTAAATGATAAATGGAACTTACATTCTTGAATACAACCCATTTTGCCATTATGTATTATGCTTTTTATATATTACTCCATTAAATTAGTTAATGTTTTGTTAAGGGGATTTTTATATCTGTATTCATGTGTGATATTTGTCTAATTTTCTTTTCCTGTAAAGTTTTGTAAGGCTGGCCTTGTAAATGAGTTAGGAAGTTCAGCTTATTCCTCTATTCTCTAAAGGATTTTGTTTAAGATTGGTATTTTTTCTTCTTGAAATGCTTGATAGAGTTTATCAGTGGAATCATCTATGCCTTGACTTTTCTATGTGGAAAGTTTTATAATTTATGAATTCAATTTCTTTATCAGATTTAATACTATTCAGACTTTTCTATTTAATTGTGTTTAAGGAATTTGTCTTTTTCTTCTGAGAGGTCAAATTTACTGGTATAAACTTAAAATATCTATAAGATCTGAAATTAAATCTGTACTTTTTCACTAGCTATTTTTTTCTTAGTCAGACAGGTTTATCATAAAGAACAAATTTTTGTCTTTGTTATCTTTACTATTTGTTTTTTGTTTAATTGATTTCAGTTGCTTTCTACATTCCTTTTTTCTACTTACTTTTAGTTTAATTTTTTTCTTCTTTTTCTAGTTTCTTAAGTTGGACACAGATAATTGATTTTAAACTTTTTTCTCTTCTAATGTAATCACTGACAACTATACATTTACCTCTAAGCCTAACATTAGTTGCATTCCCCAAATTTTGATATTTTGTTTTCACATTATCCTTCAATTCAATTGATCAATTCATTCATTTTTTTTTTTCTGTTTTGTAGTTTTTCTTTGACCTGTGGGTTACCTTAGGAGTATGGTGCTTAACATGCACATTTTTTATATTAATTTAATTATTTTACTGTAAGAATATGCTTTGTAAGATTTTTCACTTTTGAATTTTTCTAAACAATTTGGGGCATCGTGTACTCTGCAAAGTTAAATGTCATACCTTAGAGCGATCAGTTAAATCAAGTTGCATTATAGCATACTTTTACATCTACTTACATATCGATTTTTTAATCATTGTTTTTACCAAGTACTGAAAGAAGAGCATTAGAAGCTTCAACGATGATTTTGTATTTTTCCATTTTTCCCTTTAGGGCTTTCAGTTTTTGCCTCACGTATTTTGTATATCTGCAGTCGCTGCATACATATTTAGTTTTGTTATGCCTCTTTGATTGATTCTTTTATTATTATAAAATGTCTTTCTTTACCCATACTAATATTTTTTCACCTAAAGTCTATTTTGAGTGATGTTAGTAAGACCTCTAGCTTTCTTATGATTAGTCTTTGCATGGTGTATTCTTTTCCATTTTTTTACTTCTAACCAATATATATGTGTCTGCATATTTAAGCCATATTTTCTATAGATAGCACATAGTTGCATCTTGCATTTTTATACAGATTATCTATATTTTAATTGCTGTATTTAGTATACTTTCTTTTAATGTAATTATTAATGTGTTTGTATGTCTGCCATGATGCTATTTGTTTTTCTTTTGTCCTTTCTTTTGTTCTTCTGTTTCTTTCCTTCCTTTTCTTCAATTATATTTAATATATTATTGATTTCATTTAATATTATAATTTTGTTTAATTAAAATATAGCTAATTTATCTATTTTATTTTATCTTTTAGCTGTATCTCACTGTATTTACTCAGTTATTATATACTTAACTTATCATTGCCGACTTAGTTAGTGTTATGTTTTGCATATAAAATCTAAGAAGTTTCCAAAAATTCCATTAACACATTTCTTCTTTTGCACTATTGTGTCATATACTTTAGATTTATATTATAAACCCCATAATACAATATAGTTTTGTTTTTTCCTTGACAATAAACCCTGAGCTAACATCTGCTGCCAGTCCTCCTCTTTTTGCTGAGGAAGACTGGCCCTGAGCTAACATCAGTGCCCATCTTCCTCTACTCTTTATATGTGGGATGTCTGCCACAGCATGGCTTGACAAGAGGTGCATAGGTCTGCACCCAGGATATAAACCTGCAAACCCTGAGCTGCCAAAGTGGAGCATGTAAGCTTAACCTCTGTGCTATTGGGTTGGGCCCTACAATATAGTTTTTAAACAGCATGCTCTTTTTTAGAGAAATTAGGAGAATGAACAAAAAGAGAGTCTTTTATACTTATTCACATTAATAGTGTCTTCATTCCCTTCTGTAGTTCTTAGATTCCATTTACCTTCGGGGAGAAGGAAGCTTTTTTAGCATTTGATGCAGTGCAGGACTGCTAGCAATGAATCGTCCCAGCTATATTTATCTAAAACATACTGTATTTCATCCTTATTTTTTGAAGATTTCATTTTACGCAATAGAGCATTCTGTTTGATCAGTATTTCTTTCCCTTTCAGCGTTTTTAAAGATTATTCATGTCCACTTGCCTCCTTTATTTCTGATTAGATACTGGCCATCAGGCCTGTCATTGTTCTTCAAAATGCAATGCTTCAGTTTTCTCTGGCTGCTTTAATTTCTTTTTTTTCCAGCAGTTTGGCCATTATGTACCGAACTGTGGTTTACTTTTTGTTTAACCTGCTTATAGTTTGTTGAGCTTCCTCAATTTGTAAATTGTTGCTTTTCAACAATTTTTTGGAGACTTTTGGCCATTTTTTTCATCTACATTTCCATCCTGTTCTATTTCTCTTCTCCTTCTGAAACTCAAATGATTCATAATTAGACTACATAACATTTTTCTGCACCTCACTGTGGCTTTGTTTTGTATTTAGTTTTGTAATATTTTCTTTCTGTTCTTTAAATTGGAGTCAGAGTCCCTTCAGTTCATTGTCCCTTTCTTATGTTGATTTCCAACTAAAATAATTTCATTTTAATTTTAAAATTTCATTTCTGGTATTTTTACTTTTTTTTTATTGTTTCCATTTCTCTGCTGAGTTCTCTATCATTCATATGAGTACGTTTTCTTTTAAGTCATGGAATGTGTTTGTAATAGCTGCTTCAGGATTCTGATCTGCTATTTCTGCATCTGCATCATCTCAGGATCTATTTCTATTGGCTGGTTTTAAAATTCACAGTTCCATAGTTTTTCAAGTCTAGTTTTTTTTTACTTGGATACTGAACATTATAAGTTATAGAGACTTTGTTTTCTTCCTCTAAATATTTCTGTTTTCTGTTCCAGCAACAGTTGAATTACTGACTGATATCCTTGAATTTGTAGTTTTGATTTTACACTTGTCTAGTGAGAGTTTTTAAAGATGCGATATTTACCAAGTCCCTACAAAATGATGAGACTCAAGCTCCAGACGGTGTCTCTCCTGCAGTGGGTAGCTCTTACTTCCTTCGGCCTTTAAGCCGCTGCTTTCCCCCGGGCTACGTGGCCTCTTCCCCAGGCCTGCACCATTCGGGGTTCAGGAAAAGATCTGGGGGATTTATACTCATTTATATTCAGATTGGGGGGATATCGTTTTGTGGCTCCCATTCTCTCTGGAGTTTTCCCTTCAATTTGCAGTCCTTCTGTAAACCCTCATTCCATTCTCTAACACATCCAGTCAATAAGACTGAAGATTTTCTGATTCAGTTCTACCTGCTCTGCTCCATGAAGATTGCAGATTGCAGTTCAGGATAAAACCATACATGTCTTCCCCACCCAGTGCATTTCCCACCCCAAATTCCCCATTGATTGTTCTTCAGCGGCTCCATATAGCTGATATTTGTATACTGTCTAGAGTTTATAATTTTATCTGTAGGACAGTTATTCTGATATAAGTACTTCAGTATAGCTGGAAGTGGAACACGATTACATTTTAAGCTAAGACTGCTGCTCATTCACTTAAGCCTTTTTATGTCAAAAGACCAACTCTCAAGAGAGTCACTCTATTATAGGGTAATTGACTCTGATTATTAGGACGATATTGGACCACGAGTACTCAGTTGGGTCAGGGGAAAATATAATTGGCATCTGATAAGAAAAGTGCAGAAGTAACAGAGAGAGAAGTGCATGGTGACCGTGGAGTCAGATACGTCAGCAGTGAGCCGTCTAGACCAGCAAGACTGACGGGTCTCCAGAATGGATAGCGGAGGAGGGAGGCAGTGACTATGAGCTGCATCTCTGTGACCAGCTGCAGCGGGAGGGATGTATCCATTCAAGCAACCTTTCTCTTACAATTTTTCCTGGAAAAGAACAAACCAGAATCCTGGAGAGCTATTCTCAGGTTAGATGCTATTACTATGCAAAAGAAGTGGATATGAGAGGCGAATGGGAGTGATTTTGGTGGGTATTGTGGGACTCTGCACACGTCCTCTATTCCAGACTGAGGCACCCATTCCCCTCGCTGCCAGTGGTTTAGGATGCAAATAGATCACAGTGGATGGATTACATACTAAGGTCCTCTCAAGGCATCGTCCTCAGTTTAAGAGAACTGCTTCACAAATGTTAGGCTTTCTTCTCGGGGGTAGTGCACATCCAATGACTGGATCAGTGGGTACATAGTGCTGGTCCTCTCGCCATGAGGGGCTGTCTCTGAAGGGCTATGCCAGCTTGAGAACTGCTCATAGTCTTGATTGAGTCCTTTGTTGCACAAAATTTCCCCTAAGGTATCTCCCAAGGAATCTCCCTTCCCTCACATCTTTAAAGTTGTTCCTTTGAGTACTTGCTAGTAACCTTCTAGCATGCAAATCTGCGTCTCAGGGTCTATTCCATGAATCCAACCTCAGATATCCTTCCGTAAAGTTGGGATATGATCACCACAAATATTTTACTTATCTTTTGCCATTTTATTTTATTCTATTTTATTTATTTATTTTTTTGAGGAAGATTAGCCCTGAGCTAACTGCTGCCAATCCTCTTTTTTTGCTGAGGAAGACATGCCCTGAGCTAACATCCATGCCCATCTTCCTCTACTTTATACGTGGGACACCTACCACAGCATGGCTTTTGTCAAGAGGTGCCATGTCCACACCCAGAATCTGAACTTGTGAACCCTGGGCCGCCGAGAAGGGGAAGGTGTGAATTTAACTGCTGCGCCACCGGGTCAGCCCCTCTTTTGTCAATTTTGAAACTCCTAAGCACATTGTAGATTTATGTAGTTATTATCTGTTAAGAAAGAGATTATATATTATTATCTGTATCTATTCTACTTTTTTCTTGGTATAGAGTATTAAAATAATTTTGAATAATAATGTATGGTTAATTAACTTATTCTTAATAGTTTCAATAGATTGTTTTAAAATTTAAAAATCATGTTTTAGACTTGAGTATTCAGCTAAGATGGAGTAGCAGGTATTGAATTAACTCTCACTTTTATTAATTTTCTATTGCTGTGTAACAAATTACCACAAATTTAGTGTCTTGAAACTTCAAAAATTTAATTTATTATAGTTGTGTAGGTCAGAAATTTGAAATGAATCTCATTGACTTAAAACCAAGATGTCAATAGGGCTGCGTTCCTTCTGGAGGCTCTGGGGGAGTACCCATTTCTTGTTTTTCTAGCTTCTAGAGGCTGCCCACATGACTCTCATGGCTGCCCACACGACTCTCACGGCCCCTTCCTCTGTTTTTAAAGCCAGTAATGGCTGGCCAAATCTTCCTCACTATGCAATTTCTCTTGTTCTCACTCATCTGCTTCCCTCTTCCCCATTTAAGGATACTGGGTGATTACATGGGGCCCACCCAAATAATCCAGGAAAATCTCCTTATTTTAAGGTCGCTTAATTAGTAACTTTAATTTCATCTAAAACCTTAACTCTTCTTGCCATGTAATGTAACATATTCATAGATTCTGGGAATTAGGATGTGGGCAGCTTTAGGGGTCCATTATTCTGCATCTCACACACTTGAAGCAAAAAAAAAACACAGAGAAAAATACATGCAATTTACCGTATTGAGAGAGTTTCCAGGCAGAACGGGAAAGGGAATCCCAGGCAAAGCCTGGAAGGTCCCCTGAGTTGAGAGTTCAGGTAGACCAAGGTGGCTAGCATAAACAGCACAAAATATCAGAGAAAACAGAGGTACACAGCGAGAAAACTCTAGAGATCTTCAGACATCTCCCTGGAGAATTCAGTTGAATACCAATCAGCGCATGTTTGTGAGAAAAGGGAAGGAACCATCTGAAAGGGTTAGAGATAACAGTGTTTGGCTTCCACTCAGCGCCATGAGTAGTGCCTGTTCCAAGGAGACTGACGTGGAAACCTCATGATTCATGCAGTATTGCATAGGGAATATGGAAGGCTCTTGGCTCCTGAGGAATAATTAACTCTAGGCTGAGCACTGAGACTTAATGAAATTCAGGCACAAGAAACAGGAATAAATGGCACAATACATATAATAATCAAATTTCTCAAAACCAGTGATAAAGAGAAATCTTAAAAGCAAACAGAGGAAAATGACAAATTATGTACAGAGGAACAGACTTCAGAATGTAGCAGAATTTTCATCAAGAACAATGTAAGTGAGAAGAGAGTTGAGTAACATCTCAGAATACTAAAAAAAAAAAAGAACGTATCATCATAAAATTCTATCTTTAGTGAAATACCTCACAAAAATGAAGGCAAAGTAAAGACTTGTTCAGAAATTCAAAAGCTGAAATTATTCACCACCAACAGACCCACACTATGAGAAATATTAAAGGAAATCCTTCAGGCAGAAGGAAAATGATACCAGATTGAAACATGGATCTACATGAAACAATGAAGGCCATGGGAAATGGAAATTAAATGAATAAATGCATGTATTAGTTTGTAAGGATTGCTGTAACAAATTACCACAAACTAACAAGCTGAAAACAATACAAATTTATTGTCTCACAGTTCTGGAGACTACAAGTCCCAAACTGAGATGTCTCAGTGCCATATTCTCTCTGAAACCTGTAGGGAAGACTCCTTCCTTGCCTCTTGCTTAGTTTGTAGAAGCATCATTCCAATCTCTGTGTTTTTTCACATGGTCTTCTCCCCTGTGTGTCTGTGTCCCTGTATCTCTGCATCTCTTCTCCTCTCTAATAAGGGCACCAGTCATATTATATGAAGTGCTCACGCTACTCCAGGGTGACCTCATTTTAACTAATGACAGTTGGCACTCCCAATCCATGGGTTCCACACCCAGGGTTTCAACCAACTGCAGGTTGAGAGGCCTATGATGATTGCAACTGTTCTAAACATGTGAAAGCTTTTTGCGTGTATGTCTTCATTCCCTAAACAATACAGTATAACAACTATTGGCATACCGTTTATGTTATATTAAGTATTATAAGTAATCTAGGGATGATTTAAATTATACAGGAGGGTGTGCATAGGTTATATGCAAGTATTCTGTCATTTTATATAAGGGACTTGGGCATTGTGGAGTTTGGTATCACCTAGGATCCTGGAACCAATCTCCACCCCCATGCTGAGGGATTGTTACCAGTCCAAATGTGGATCCCTTCTTGGGTGTTAAATCAGACTGACCCAGAAGTAGTTGTTTCACAAAGCAGAATTTTTATTTACAGCATGCAGCAAAGAAAAATGGAGACCATAGGGAATTATTTCACAAAGCTATGGTCCTCCAAGCACAGGGAGGTGGGTATCTTTATTTGAGGTAGAGAATGAATACTCACAGGGGAAGTTTCATCATCGCATGTAGAGGTGGGCATAAGCTTGCACATGCGTGGTTTGAAATCATGCTTCTACATATATTGCATGACCTAAAAATGGCTGCTTCACCCCTCCCAGAGGAGCGGGATTCACAATCTTAATGAAGGCAGGTTACTTTAGTATGACTCTCTGCTTATTTGTGCAGGTGTCAGTCTTGTGGTTGTGGTCTGGACTGGTCTGGTCCATTTCAGGGCAACTGGGTCCAGGGCCATTGACCTTAGAGCTTCTTCCTGGAACATAACTGAAAACCACATAAGCTCAAGGCCCCAAGGTGTTAGACAAAGAAACACCTGCAACTTTCAAGAAGAGAGGAGAATTAGGTCAAACACAAAGGTTAGAGTTTAGGCAGGATAAGGGAAATGGGTTAGGGTCCACGTCTGGTGACAGGATCACTGTACATTTGCAATGATGGTATTTCCAAATAAGGTCACATTCTGAGATACTAGATATTAGGACTTCAACCTATCTTTTTGGGGGACACAATTCAACCAATAACAATGCATAAGATTATTTTCTTACTATTTAAATTTATTTTTAAACATAGCTGTTAAAAAAATAAAAATGCAATGTGAGCTTATTCTGCATAGGAACTGAAATGACTATAATTGTTTCCATGTCTAATTTATTTCAATGTAAAAAGTGTATATTTATGCATTCTATTCTTTTTGCGTAACTCAGTTGAATTGAAATATGGAGAAAATCTCCTAGAAGGACGTACCTTATCTATGTGGCCTCTTGTTTATTTTATACGAATACAGAATGGTCACAATATTTGAAGGTCCCTGAGAAATAAGTTGGTAACTCTAAGATACGTAACACTGACACTTGGCATCAGCAATATATCAGGCAGGAAGTTCAAAGGCATAAAGAAGGAGGCGTGACAGAGAACACATCCTATTTCCTCTTCACCCACTGACTCACGGGGCCTTCAGGCCTTCCATGTGCACAACTGGTACAAATTCACAATTGTTAGCTGCACTGCTGAAAAGGCTGAGGAGGAGTGGGAGAGGAGACACAAAATCCTGAACCTCTTCAGCATCTTGCAACAGTGCAACTCAAGGATCAGGACCAGGACCAGGAGGATGAGAAGAAAGAGAAGAGGCCACAAGAAGGGCTGTGAGCTGTGTATCCACCACCATGCAGTGTGGTCTCACCACAGCAGGTCAGCAGGGAAGAGGGTGGCAGAGTCCCCAAAGGCAAGAAGAAGTCACCGCCCATCAAGGCTGGCAGGAAGAAGAAGAAGAAGGAGGAGGAGGAGGAGGAGGAGGAGGAGGAGGAGGAGGAGGAGGAAGGGGAGGGGGAGGGGAGGGAGGGGAGGGGGAGGGGAGGAGAAGAAAAGAAAAAGAAGAAGAAGAGGGTGGTGTTGGATGATGAGGCCTTGAAGGGCAGTGACAATGGGGACTTCAAGGGCCAGGACGTGGATTACAGGTTAAGTCTGGACACTGGGCCCCACTCCTGTGCAGGAAGTCGACTCCAGTAGCTGCGACGTGCAGCTGCCTGCTCTGTCTGCTGCGCTTTATGGCTTCTGCTGGATGCATTGTCACCCCTGAGTTGGTTCTTTCTTTCATCCCTAAACGGAGACACCATGTCACTTCACTTTTTTATTTAACCACCCAGCCTGGGTAATCATGATTTCAAGGATCAAATACCATTTTAATCAGAACCAATCACCAGCACCCTACACACCACCAGTGTGCTGGTCCTTGTAAGAGGCCTCCCTGATCTGAGTCAGAATGTGCATCTTCCAGGCTCCAAGGACATCTGGAGAAAGAAGATATTTATAAACCTGTTTCCCAACACCTTGAAATGCTATAAGATATTTTATGAAAAATGAGAGACCATTTTAGCTTGTTATAATCTCGCAGAGGAGATCTCAAAATCTCAAAAGAGAGGTCCCACTCTCCACTGACATTATTGCAGAACCATTTAGGCCAAAGCTGCTTATAAGATGTTATAGAGTGAAAATGCCTTGAAAAGCCCGATTCAACTAAAATTATTAACAATAAGAAAAATATAAAGAAAAGACAGATTACCACAAGGCAAGAATAAAACAAGTTTATAATTAAAATTTGGTATTGATAAGGCTTCTGAAAGTATTTTTGAAGCAGCAGTAGCTGTTTGGAATACTGTTCACAACTTAAGACTCAAGAGTAATTATGATCCATCTATATCCGCTGGCAAAAAAACCCACAAAACCCTGTTAACTGAAGTTAATACTGTAACTGACCCTAAATTGCATGGATTGGCATGATAAGAAAAAGAAAGTAATAACACTAAACTCATGGCTTTATAAGCCAAATACTTTGAGCCACAGAAAGGTTATGAGGACAAACGCAGGGATAGGGAAAGAGCCAGGGTGCAATAAGACTGGCTGAGGTTTTTCTTAAAGGCAATAATTCTCATATTGACTCCGTGCTCAGAATTACCTACCGGCCCAAACTTCTGATGGGCCAAATGCTCAAACTGAACTTCCACTTCCTGTTTTTGATTAGCACATTCTGGAGAGTAGCAGTTTCATCTCTACTCTACCAATGTGGTTAGAACAATTTAATTTTTACATCCTTGCATAATAAAAGCACCCAAATCCAATATCAATAGAGGCACAAGCAATTCCCCTCTTAGAAATCAAGATTCCCTAGCATTTCCTTGTTTGCTAAGGTTTTTAATGCCATATGCATTTTGTCCTTCGCCTTACAAGTATTTCTTTGGGTCTTGTTTTGATCAATGTGCATTTTATTGAACACTTCCTTCCCATTGTTACTCCCTATCCATTACAAAAAGGGTAAAGCCATTTTTACAAGTTTGGGCACTAACTAGTAGACATGAAATAGAATATATTGAAAAAATTCTTGAACAAAAATTCTCAGTGTTTGCTGCCTTAACTGAGTCCCTCCCTACGGTTTATTGCCTCAGTGACAACTTACAAGAGACTCGTACTTTTATATCTCCTATTAGTTTGTTTCATTGTGCTGCTATGGTTGGATTATGAGGCTGATCATTCAGCGAGCGTCAGACTAATGACTCTTTCCCAGGTTCCCCCAATATCTTATGTGGCCAGAGGAAGAGGAAAACATTCAACTTCTAATTTCTCTTGCAAAAAGAACATGGTACTGATAAAGAGTCATTCCAATACCCCTATCACCAATCAGAAAACATATTTCTATTTGTATAGCTCCCCTGGGCAGTACATGCAGTAATAATGCCTTCTTTTCTATTTACCCTTGGTCTAGCTGCTACATGTTTTATGTATTTCACCTGCTGCTAACTATTTCACAATTACAGACTTACTCTCTATGTTTTATACTGTCCCATCTCATCCTAGTGGCAAATTTTTATTTGTTTTATTGTATTTTTTCATATGAAAGCTTCCAGGATACTTGCATTCCGAGGCCACATGGAGAGTCCTTTATTCTCTCAAATTCTCAAGGAGACACCAATGATATTGTGTTTTCTGGCTAGTTTGTCCTTATATATTATATCAGTTAACCTTCCATTAGCTTTCTTTCAAAAAAAAACTTATAAACAAGATGCCTTTATTTTACTTTTTTTCTTTAACTCAGAAAGATCATAAAGATTCTAGAGTAAAACTACACTTCTTTAAAATCTTGAGTTTGCTTCTTATGGCACAAAATACCTTTTGTCTTCCAAAGTAGGGTCATGAGCCAACTATAAGCTCAAGAATGCATGTCATCTGGGCATGGATAGCTACTGTCATTGACAAATCTTAAGACATGCATCGTGTGTTAAGCCTCTTTTACTTAGGACTGAATTAAGACTGTCACTCCAGAATAAATGTCTTGTTCATTAAAAAAAAAGCTAAAGCTTTCTCCTGAAAGATTAGGCCCTGTGCACAAAAAGTTACTCAGAGACTGAAAGGAACTCTTTCGTACCAAATTACTTTTATGACTGTCTGAAATATTATGTGAGGTCACCTAGGAATAGTCCCTCTTTTTCCTTCTTTTGTAGATGCCATTGAATGGCATGCAAGAGCAAAGGGGAGACGATACACATAAGAAAATGTAATTAGTATGTTTCCAATTTTCCAACCTGGCTCAATAGAATTGTCGATCCAGCCCAATTTGTCAAACCTGTAATGTAGACTAATGTAAAGAAAAGAAAGATGGATTAATTTCCACTCCAATAGCCTTTTGTAAATACACACCTTGATTTCATCCAGAGGAACACATGTCATTCATACTAACCTGTTTTTATAACTACATGAACGTTTTCAGAATGGGGTTTAGTCTATCCAGGAACAAAGGTTAACTAACAAGGTCACTGTCAGAAAAATGTTTGGAACTCCCATATGCACTCAGTTTAAAGGTTGGTTTACAGAAGAAGTTTGTCACACCTTAGAGAGTTGACCATACATTCACTACACACACCAGCTGGGACAGTGGAATGACAAGTTGTGATTTTGAAAAATGAGCTGTTTTGACTTCCATTTCAAGAATGGCCAAATAGGTTATTTAGACCAAATGTCCTGCTGAAAGCAACTAAAATCTTTGGATAAAATAAATTTTAAATGCCACTTTTGAAGAAACAAAGACCTGACATGACTGAATGGAATTATCAGATGAAATGGGAAAATCAGAACTCAGAGGTATAGGTAAGCAAAGAAGCTACTTTCCCCAAAGGGCACTTGCTGATTCAGGCAAATTTGAGCTTTTGTTTTGTTTTCATCATTTGCAGACCTCCGTTGCTTCTTACCCCATTTCCCCCTACTTTCCTCTTGTCTTCTCTGTTCCAGGTATACTGGTCTTCTTGAATATTTTGTGATTGTACTGGTAATCACTATGTTGTAAAAGAAATTATCAGCCACTTCTGATTATTAAGGAATTAATTCCAGTTATTATTATTAATCTGGCTAATATATACTATGTTATCTGGTTATTATATATTATAATACAAATTATATTGTCCAGTTACTATTATATTATTCTGATTATTGCTGTTATTAAGGTATTAATAACCTTACAGCATAAAGATAGGATAATCATGCTAAGAATCAACTCTGTCAAAAAAATTCCACCAAATAATAAAACTGAGGTCTTCAGTGTACTAAAACAAATAGCCAACATTAGTGGCTGAACTCTCTGGCATAGGTGTTTGGTATAGACTGTAGAGTGAAAAAGCATGTAAATCATATTTTACTCTTTCTATCATTTTCCCTTTGCTCTTGTGTGCCATCCAATGGCTTTCAGAAGAAAGCAAGGATTTGTTAACATAAACTGATTAAGATTGACCCTAGGGAATATGATGATTCCTAGTCTAGTTGCTATTAATATCTTTTGTTTTTGATACCCAAAGATAAAAAGAAAATATGTTTCTCTAATTTTCACATTGGTATGTCAAGTAGATGCTGTGATGCGAGGCACTCATTGCCATGGTGGATGCTCATGGCTGACAGATACCTTCTGTCATCTGGAATTACCCTTGGCCAAAGGCGGCTGCTTTATCCAAGTTCGTGTCCTTTTCCCTAGGATAGTCCACATCCAATGACTGGTCAATGCAGTAGGTACAAAGACCTTGTCATAATCTGAAGGGCCATACCAGATCCAAATTTCCAAATGGAATCTTCTGAGGTCTCTTTTGCCACCATAGCATAGTCCAGATTTTCTCTTTAACCAATCTTGCCATCATTGCTTTCTTTCACATACTTTCCCCAAAGGCACTCCACAATTAATTTCTTGCAGATAAATCTCATCTTCAAATCTCTTTCCAGAAAAACTTATTTAAGACAGTCGGTATCAGAAGTTGTTCTAAGAAGCAGGCATAAAATGAGGTTTGGTAAAAGGGACTACCCACTGGATAGATGGCAATAAGCACCTGATCTCTGGTCTTTACCTAGCATGCTTTAGTGTGCAATTGTTGAAATTTTCACTAGTCGTTAACTGAATGGAACACATTTGCTCTTATTTGCTTGGGAAGTATAAGCGAAGAAATAATTCTAAGGATTAAGGAACCAGATGGTGGTTGCTGGGTAAAATCAATGCATTGGAGAAAGCCAGTGAAATGTTGAGCATGATTAATCACCAATTTAAGGCAAAGTATGAAAGTCAGAGAGCCTTTGGCAGCTGTAAAGAGAACTTGATCTTCTACAGTCAGAGGACAGAAAAAGCTGAAGATCAGGCCAAGGGCTTGATTTTGAAGGTAGTCACACTCTAGAAAAGATTTCCTTCTCAACCCCAGCAAGTCTGTTATGCCAAGGTAAATGGCCTTAATTTAGACAGGGTAGGAAACTGAAATTTTGGATTGGGATGTCTAAGTCAGTGCACTTGAGAATCTTGAAACCTCAGACTGCTGGGCCTGCAGAAGTGGCACTTTTCTTTTTTTCAATATATAAAGGCAAACACTCTCCCATTGCTTGAAACAGTGCAGAAAACTCTGCCTCGTAAGTAAAACATTGTGCCCTCATTCCAAGATCTTACTCCTAGCTTCCCTCCTGGACACCAGAATGATAATTAAGGTCAAGTCACGCATAATCTGGCTGAGGAAGTACTGGATTGGCTAAGGGAAGAAAGGACCTATAGGCTAAAAGAGTTGTAGGACCTAGCCCACATGTATCAGCAGGAATCAGAAGACTAATGTATGGTATTCCAATGTGAGGATGCTAGGTCAAGTGGGATTCAATATAAAATTGACTAAGGAAGAGTTTATTGATATGGAAACACTCAAAGGGAATAGAACATTTAATACCTTGGGAAGAATTTCAAGAGAAAGCAGTAACATGTTGCTAGGATAGCTCCTGGAAGCTTAGAAAAAAATAATGGCATGCACTTAATGAGGTAGAAGTGTAAGGCATCCCATAGTGGATGGTAGAACAAGATGTCAAAATCTCAGAGAAATAGGCAGACTAGAGTGGACATACTACCTAAGACTAGAAAATCCACCACTCAACTATGTTCCATATGAAGGCCCAGAAAAACCTACCATTACCAAAGTTTTAAGTTATATGCTAGTGAGAGTGGTGCCAGGATTTTTAAGAAGCCCAGTGGAGCTATTCTTTTTGGACTGGAACTAATGACAGGAGATGCCATTACAGAACTGTGGATGATAGAATCTCAAAACAATAAAGTCTAGGCAGTGATACTTAACCACAAGTAATGAGATGGACACAAATATCATATGAATGTCAGGGTCACAATTCAGGATCTTGACCTGCCGAAAGCGCTAGAGATAGATAACAGATCATGTGTTCCTGGGAGCAAGAGAGATGGGCAAACAATGTAAGAGTTGTTGAAATGGCACAATCCAAAAAAATCTAGGATGCAAATAAATCAAGGTCAGAAATCTTAAGGCCACTGCTCCAATAAAAAAGTCAGAATCCATTGCTTGGTTTCTAGATGTGAACCAATTCTCAGATCTGAATCAATTCTTGAGAACCTTCTCAAGAAGGATCCTCCAACACCACAGCAATTGTATGCTAAAATATTTGCCCTAAAGGAAATATATCATTAACTTGGATAACCATAGCTGGGAAAGGGGAATACACAAACATTTCAAAGACTATTCAATACAGGGTATGAAGTATATTAGATATTATCCGGGGGAATCAAAGCATTATCATAGCCCCCTTGTTAAACATGGCAATTGTGGAAATCACATAATAAATGGCATCTTGATAAAGTCTGGTTCACAGTGAGTCTGTTGGGTCCATGCACACATGAAGTGAGTGTTTCTTTGGCCCAAATGTATAATTGGAATGGACATGTTGTGTAGTTGGTGGAACATCACAACTATTTTTTTGGCCTATGAGCTAAGAGCTATTGTAGTGGTGTAGTAAGTCTGGCCAAACTAGTAAATTACAAGCAGTACTGCCTCCCGGGCAGAATGGCAGACCATCGTGTTCTTCTCTTTAATGATCTAACTGATGCAGGCTTGATGGTCCTCTTTATATCCCCACTAAATTCACCAGTCTGGATCCTGGCCTGATGCAAACTTAACCGAGCAGCAGTCCCATTTGTCCTCACGGTGGCAGCTGTGGTATCTTTGCTAGACTACCTAACAAAGCCTTGAGAGTATGGTATGTGACCAAGAACCTGGCGAAATTTTTTCTTTTCCTTTCAGCAAGGAGTATTTGAAGAGTTTTGCACACTATGACAGCATTGTACATTTGTAGTCTTTCTCAGAACTGTGTTGGCTGTCCTACTATTTTTCATAATTATAGTCTGAAAGACCTGGCCCAACTAGATATTCTGTACAATATCACATTAGTCTAGTTTATCAATGACATTCCATTAATTCTGGATCAGCAAGAAGCAGAAAATATGCTGGAGGGCCCATGAAGATGAACACATTCCAAAGGTGGGATATTAAAGTCCTGAGACCATTTGAATATCCTTCACATCAAGGTCTTTGGTGGGCTACATAGAGCTCTATTTCTCCCTCTGTTCGATCCTGTTTTCCTCCCCGCCTTACAGTTGCCCCTGAGTGCACTCCCCAGTAAATTTTCTGCATGAAATCTCTGTCTCAGAATCTGTTTCCTTATGAGATAATCCAGAACACATAAATATTTGTAAATGGTGCTTGCTGTCACATACTTTAAAGGGCTAAATTAGAAATTTCCAGGATACCAGAATTTTCTCATGGTTGTTTGTATTGAAATGCAACACAGCCTGCACAGAATAGCTGTGTTTGACCAGTTTGTGACCATAACTTTCTCAACATATAAAAGGTCCCAATTAATTTTGGAAATTAGATATTTGCCTAACATTCTAGAGCTAGTTAGGATTAGCGCAATCAATACTCTATTACAAATTACAAGATAAATTTGACTAACAGAATTATGGTTTTACAGAACAATGGATTCTTGATTTTATTCTGGTCAGAAGCAGTGGATGTATAGACTCATTGGAAATAAGTGCTGCACATGCATTGGAAAAAATGCTATAATATATTGTAGATAATTTAAAATCTAACTACAATGTGTGTCATTAAAACTAAAAATCCTAAAATGCATATAATCTTGGACAGGACTTATAATCACGGACTAGAAGCACACTAGCATATAAGTGTCTGTAATGCTGATAAGATGCTGCTTAAGCTCCATCATTAGTAAAATGCAAAGAGGCTTATCTCACTAAGACTCTGGACAAGTATCACATAACATATACTTGGAAAGAGTTGAAAAGAGGGTCAAAGTAGAACGAAATTATTTACCTCCTACAGATTTGATTCTGAAGAAAGTCAGTGTTGAAAAATCACCCAGGGAGGATTGTGAAACAAGAGAATATGTCTTCCTTTTGTTAAGACAAGGGTAAAATAAAAATTAAATACAGTGTGTTCCTCTTATTCTCCTCAACTATGATTAAAAGTGAAGCATAGACAAAAGCCTTGCCTAAAAAGAAGACATTTTTTTGAGAACCTCAATATTTCACAGCTGGGATATTCTCAAAAGTCCCAGTATGAGCTATTAAGAAATCTGTAGTTAAATAAAGGAGTTTGCTTAGTTGATTAAACAATTTGAAATAAGTTCCCAACCAAGATTAAATTTACCTATGCTCTATTGTATTACACAACTGTAGGATTATTGTGTGCTCTTTTAGAAAAGAAATGAAGACTCATTTGACTTTGTAAAGCTATCTCAAGCATCTACAATTTATCTTTTTTTGGCTTTCTAAAATATATTTTATATCGTAATGGACGTATAATTTTATATATCTAACGGATATAACATATTCATTTACACAAGTTAGCATAACACACTGAAACAAAACTATGAAATCAGCACTCGTGAAACTACCATTGAGCCTTATCTATACAGCCAGTGTTCCCTCTAGCCCCTGACGAGCCAATCTACTCCTTTATCCCCAGAGGTAACGCTTAAGTTAAATTTTGTGTCCTTCACCATTTTGCTTTACTTTATGGTATCCCTTAAATGGATATATCATTAAATAAAACACTATGTCTTTTATTTGAGTTTATTTTATAGAAGTGATGTCGTACTCTAGTCTTCTGCAAACTTTTTGCCTTCATTTGACATCACATTCTAAGACTCGCCCATGTAATTTGTGTGGCTGAAATGAAATCATCTTAATTACCGTATAATATTTAATCATAGGGACTTATAAAAAGTGTTTATTTTTTAGAGCAGTTTTAGGTTCACAGCAAAATTGAGAACAAGGCACAGAGTTTTCCCATATAACTCCTGCCTCCAGACCTGCATAGTTTCCCCCATCAACAACATCCCTGCCAGAGTGGTACATTTGTTGAAATTGATGAAACTACATTGACACATCATTATCATGCGAAGTCCATAGTCTACATTAGGGTTCACTCTTGGTATTGTACATTCTATGGGCTTGGACAAATTTATAACAAATTTTATCCACTATTATAGCAGTTTTACTGGCCTAAAAAATTCTTCTGTGCTTCTCCTATTCATCCTTTCCTCTGTGTGGTCTCTGGAAACCACTAATCATTTCATTGTCTCCATAGTTTTGCCTTTTCCAGAATGTCATATAGTTGGAATCATACAGTATCTAGCCTTTTCACATTGGCTTCTTTCACATGGTAATATGTAGTTAAGTTTTCTCCATGTCTTTTCATGGCTTGACAGCTCATTTCTTTTTAATGTTGAATAATATTCCACTGTCTGAATGTACCACAGTTTATTTATCCATTTGGCTACTGAAGATGATCTTAGTTGTTTCTAAGTTTTAGCAGTTATGAATAGAAATGCTATATACATACATGTGTAGGTATTTGTGTGACATAAGTGATCAGTTCCTTTGGGTAAATACCAGTGAGTGCGATTGCTGGATTATATGGGAAGAGTATGTTTATTTGTAAGAAACTGTCTTCCAAATTGTCTGTACCATATTGCAGGCCCTGCAGCAATGAAGAGTTTCTGTTGGTCTACATCCTTGCCGGCATTGGGTATGGTCAGCGTTCTGGATTTTGGCATTCTAGTTGGTGTGAATTGGTAACTTGTTGTTTTTGTTTGCATTTCCCTGATGACATATGATGAGCAGTATCTTTTCATATGTCTATTTGCCATCTGTATGTCCCCTTTGGTGAGGTATCTGATAAAGTCTTTGGCCAATTTTTTAATCAGTTTGCTTGGTTGCTTATTGTTGAGTTCTAACAGTTCTTAGTATATTTTAGATAACAGTCCTTTATCAGATATGTCTTTTGCAAATATTTTCTCCCAGTCTATTGCTTGTCTTTTCATTCTCTTGACAGTGTCTTTTGCAGAGCAGATTTTTATTTTTACTTTAAAGAAATCCAGCTTATAAATTTTTTCTTTCATAGATTGTGCCTCTGGTGTTGGATCTCAAAAGTCATCACTAAATGCAAGGTCATCTAGATTTTCTTCTATGCTACTTTCTAGGAATTTCATAGTTTTGTGTTTTACATTTAGGTCCGTGATCCATTTTGAGTTAACTTTTGTGAAGGATATAAAATCTGTGTATAGCATATTTATGACAGCTGTTTTGAAGTCGTTTTTTTCATTTGATATCTCTGTCATTTTTGGGTCCATTTCTATTGACTGATTTTTCTCTTGGGTATGAGTCAGACTTTCTGCTTCTTTGCCAGTATAGAGATTTTTGAATAGATGCCAGGCATTCCAATTTTACTGTTAATGAGTGCTTAATTTGGTTGTTTTCTTTTAAAGAGCATTGGATTTTGTCCTGTAAGGCAGTTAAGTTACATGAATATTAGTTTGATCCTTTCAAGGCTTATCATTAAGGTTTTTTGAGGTGGGTCCAGATCAGCCTCTACTCAGGTGAATTTGGCCACACTACTAGAGAACATCTCATGTGTTTATTTATGAAGATTTCTCTGTTCTGTCTAGTGGAACCCTAAATGTTTTCTAGTCTTGTGTGGGTTCCAGGAGTTATTCAATTTACAACTCGCCCATATGTGTTCTTTCCTCCAGAAGTTGATTTTGTTCCATGTCATGGGTGATCACCTATGCAGGTGCAGATTGACATTCAAAGACTAACGAGAAATCTGTGCTGATTTCTGGAGCTCTTTCTTTGTTTAGGTCCTTTTTCTCCAGTTTTATCTCCTGCACATTCTTCATTGCCTTAATCTTCTCAACTCTGATGTGTGTCGTTTGATCTTGGTGAGACTACTGTATTCTGCTTGAGTTTTACCTCTGCACCACAGTCAAGAAATTGCCTCCAGGAAATAGAAATTTCCCCCCAGAAGCTGTCAAATTTTTTAGAGGAAGAGTACTTCATTTTGATTCTGATTTATAGAGAATATGAAGCTTTGTTTCTTTGAAACATCTAAATTTCTAAATTATTGGATTAAAGTATATATTAGTATAGCTTATGACTTTTAAAATTCCTTCTCTATCTTTAATTATGGTCTATTTTCATTCCTAATATTATCTGTTTCTTTACTGTTTATTCATCTTGATCAAACTTGAAATAGGTGTATATGCTTAGTCTCTACAGAGAGCCAATTCTTAATTTTGTTGTAATCTCTATTAATGCCTATTTGTATTTCATTAATTTCTTTTCTTCCTCTTTTTTCAGGGAGTAGGAAGGTTCTATTTGTTGATTGTTCCCTTCCCCTATTTTCCTGAGTTAAATTCTTAGCTTATAAAAGAACAATATTTTACATTTAAATATGTACATTTAAACATATTGACACACGTTTCTTAGAGTCACATAGAGTTAGATTAAGGCTGTTGGTTCTGGGCCTTGGGCTGTGAGCAAAATAGTATGTGTTACTTCCAACTGCTGTATTTGAGCTTGCTGGGTCCTCTTTCTCTCATATTCTGGTGACCACAGAGACCACATATTTTATTGTCAATATTACAATTGGTCAATCATCTGTTAGTCTAGGTCTCTAAATGTTTAGGTGAAATGGAGCTCACTTCTTTAGTCTCCCTGCTTTCATCAACCAACAGGCAAGGAACACGTGAAATGAGAAACAAACCTTAGTGGTTTTAAACATGCGATATTTGCAATTAATTTGATAGAGCAACATCACATATTTTATGCTGGAAAACATACAAAAACTTCATTTCTCAACTTTTAATGAGAAAGAAACTGTGTTAAAAGAGGGCTTGTAGGAGTGACATAAGAAAGATGGTGGAAAAGGAAGCTCTGGACCTCATCCCCACAGAGACATTCATGTAACAATACTATGCAGTCCAGAAAATCTTAATGAGAACTCCAGAAACTAGAAGTTTTGAAGTTGCAGTACCCCAGGCAAGTGAAAGCCAAGAACGGCTGCATTGAATTGAGTAAAAGAAAAAAAAAAAAGCCATTTCATTTCACCTGTGATAGCCCCGCCTCCAAGCCAGCGCAGCTTGGCTGAGCATTAATGTAAAGCTATGCTACTTGGTACAAAATATGAAAAGATGTAATTTGTGACGTTGATAACATAAGTCGGAAGGGAGAAGTAAAGGAGTAGAACTTTTGTTTGCGATTGAAGTTATCAGTTTAAAATAGATTGTTACAACCATAAAATGCTTTATGTAATCCCCATGGTAGCCATAAAACTCTCAACAAACTAGGAACAGAAGGAAATTACCTTAATATTATAAAGGCCATCATATGAAAACCCCACAGCTAACATCATACTCAGCAGTGAAAACCTGAAAGCTTTTCAACTAAGATAAGGAATGAGGAAAAGATGCCTGCCTTTCTCTCTTTTTTTATCCCCTGGAGTTTGCTGGGCTGGGGCCTCCCTTCTCCTACTTAGCCTCCCCTTCCCTCAGGTCCCTCCTGGGTCCCCTGCAGATCCCCCGGATGCCGATTTGGGGATACAGCAGGGAAGGTCAGGAAGTCTCCCCTGGGCAGCTATCCCTGTCTTTTGTGGAGTGGTGGCTAAGAGAACCCATAGAGAGCCTCAGGAGCCCCATCTCCCAATCCTGGATCCTGCCCAGCCCCCCATGGTATTGGGATTGCATGGTGATGAATGATCTGGTGGTGGGCACCAGGGTGGACCTCTTTGGTTACATCTTGTCTTTGAAATTTTTTTTATTGAGATATATATTGATATACAACATTGTGTAAGTTTAAGGAGTACAACATATTGAGTTGATACATTTATATTGCAATATGATTGCCCGCTTTTGCCACTTCTAATCAACATAGCCCTGGAAGTCCTAGCCAAAACAATTCTGCTAGAAAAAGAAAGAAAAGGCATCCAAATTAGAAGGAAAAGGTAAAATTATCTCTGTTCACAGATAACATGATTTTATACATATAAAATCCTAAAGAGTCCACAAAAACACTGTTAGAACTAATAAATTAATTCAGCAAAGTTTGAGGATGCAAAATCAACACAGAAAAATCAGCTGCATTTCTATGCACCAACAACAAATAATCCAAAAAGGAAATTAAGAAAACAATCCCACATAAAATAGTATCAAAAAGAATAAAGTACTTGGAAATAAACTTAACCAAGGAGGCAAAAGCCTTGTACACTGAAAAGCAAAACACATTGCTGAGACAAATTAAAGAATAAACAAATAAATGCAAAGACAAACCATATATCTGACAAGAAGTTAATATCTAGACCATATGAAGAACTACAATTCAACAACAAAAAAGCAAATAACCCAAATTTAAAAATGAGGCAAGGATTTGAATAAACATTTCTCCAAAGAAAGTATATAAATGGACAATAAGCACATGAAAAGATGCTCAACATCACCAACCATAAGTGAAATGCAAATGAATACCACAATGAGATATCATCTCATGTCATTAGGATGACCACCATCAAAAGATCAAAAAATGACAAGTGTTCGTGAGATTGTGGAGAACTTGGAATTTTTGCGTACTTTGGTGGGATTGTAGAATGGTGCAGCTTCTGTGGAAAATAATATAGAGTTTCCTCAAAATAGAATTTCAGTTTGCAAGGTGTAAAATTTCTAGAGATCTGTTGCACAATAATGTGCATATAGGTAAAAATAGATAAAATGGTAAATTTTATGCCATATGTTTTCACCACAATAAAGAAAAGTGTAGCTGAATATTGACCATTTCCTTTAATACTAATTCATTCCTAATGTAGCAATCCTTTTCATGTGTTTAAGTTCTTTATTTTCTTCTAAAAAGCAACAGAGGAGAGGCCGGCCCAGTGGCACAGTGGTTAAGTTTGCGCATTCTCCTTTGGCTGCCCGGGGTTCACCAGTTCGGATCCCGGGTGCAGACCTATGTACTGCTTTGTCAAGCCATGCTGTGGCAGGTGTCCCACATATAAAGTAGAGGAAGATGGGGATGGACATTAGCTCAGGTCCAGTCTTCCTCAGCAAAAAAGAGAAGGATTGGCAGCAGGTGTTAGCTCAGGGCTAATCTTCCTTAAATAAATAAATAAAAATAAAAATAAATAGAAAGCAACAGTGGAGAGAAGAGAAGTTTTAGGCAGCTTATATTTAATCTGTTGACTTTATCAGTAAGAATAATGGTGCTATGGTTGATACTATAGAGTCCTTGACTGTTCAAGAATCTTAGATCTCTGTTTTAGGAAGAAAGCCTCAGTTTACACTGAATACAAGTCACTTCCATCACCCTCTATGGTCAAGGTGACATAAACTTTCAATTCCTATAGAAAATTGCCAACTATCTAGCAAATATCAAAGAGATAAACTTTGTTTTTGAGCAAAGGTGTGGTTGGTTTTATGAAGAAGGGACTGAAACTGAGGTCTTTCACAGGGGAATAAAGTGTTGAAAGAAACATGCAACTACATACAATATTACCAAATACGTTTAAAATGTTAACATAAGTTAACGAATGTATCTGCTGACGAGGTTGAGCTGGATGAATAAACACATTTTAAAAAGACCACTACACATGTGCTACTGAGGTTATGACAGTGGATAATGAATTAATTAGAGAGAGGTAGGGAGATACTTTGTTTTGGGCTTTGCTGACAACAATTAGGCTTTATCCCCATCAATTTTGGAATTGTAATAAATGTGTTTCTCTCCTACGACTACCGAACTTTTCAGTTCAGAAGTAGAAACTGATGAAGTTGGTGAAAAATATTTTAAATAAACCTTTGAAAAATTTTTACGGAAAACAACTAGAGGGGCCTGCCCATGGTGGAGTGTTTAAGTTGGCACACTCTGCTTCACCCGCCAAGGGTTTTACCAGTTCAGATCCTGGGTACGGACCTAGCACCACTCATCAAACCATGCTGAGGTGGCGTCACACATAGCACAACCAGAAGTATCTGTAACTAGAATATACAACTATGTACTGGGGAGGCTTTGGGGAGAAGAAGGGGAAAAAAATATTGGCAATAGATGTTAGCTCAGGTGCCAATCTTAAAAAAGAAATTTTTTTAAAAAAAGAAAACAACTAGAACTCAATAAAGGAAAAACAGTATTACACAGTGAAAAGGATCTAGCTGGTAGAATGAATTCATACTGGGATCAACTGACATAATTGGGGAACTTTCCCAAAGCCCAATTGCAGCAGAGAAAGAGAATCAAACCCACGGGTTTACTTATGTTGACCAGATATGCACTTTAGAAGGTAAAGGAGAGTGCTTCTTGAGTGTTAGTAAGATGATAGTGGAAATGAAATGAGCATGGGTCTATAATGGGGTGGATATCACCAGGAGGCAGAAAGAGGCAAGGAGGTAGACTAAAGGGGAAAGGAAGGTTAAAGTGTGAAATAAAAACAAGAGAACTGGGGGCCGGCCTGGTGGTGCAGCAGTTAAGCTTGCACGTTCCGCTTTGGCGGCCCAGAGTTCGCCAGTTCAGTTTGGATCCCTCGTGCGGACGTTGCACTGCTTGGCATATGTGGTAGGCGTCCCACATATGAAGTAGAGGAAGATGGGCACAGATGTTAGCTGAGGGCCAGTCTTCCTCAGCAAAAAGAGGAGGATTGGGGGCAGATGTTAGTTCAGGGCTAATCTTCCTCAAAAAAAAAAAGATGAGAGAAATGATGATAAAACAAATGACAAAGAAGTAGAGTGTAAGGTGATTTTGCTTAGTTATAGGAGGTGGATGTTTTTGTAATCACTGGAAGCATTGTAATCACTGGGAGAATACCTTATCAATGGGTGGCTGAATGAGGAAGAAATAAATAGCATGAGAAAGAGATTTAAGAATGTGAACTTAAAAATTAAAAGAGTCTTCAATGTGGATGATGATGTTCCCTGGGTTAAAATAGGTACCAAAGGGAGAGAAAAATCTGGAATTCAAATAATAAAGTCGGTAGAAAATGTTGGAGAGTGTGCTGGAAATATTATCAGCAGAAGGGAGGCGTGCTTTTCCTCGGAGTATTGTGAGGACAATATGACATCAGGAAAATGTCATGTTTTAGGAAGCTAGAAGATCACTAACAGAACAAGCAGAGGATGGCAGGGATTACAAGGGCTGATAGAGATAATAGAAAGAGCGTTCTTGAACTGACTATGGATTCAAGGTCTGGACAAAATGGCATCGGTGAGTAATTTACCCATAACATGACAAGTGTAGCAAACAAGGATTGAAGAGGCAGGTGGTAAATAAAATTTCTGTTTTTAAAAAGACAAATATAAGTGGTAGTCCCTTTGTAATCGTTCTTCTTAACACATATGAAAATATTTGTATATTTTATCACCACATTGTTGACTAAAACCATATTTATTTTGGGCCATCAGAATGACATATTTTCTACAGATGTAGCATCATTAGTAACACTGACATTTCCAATTTGATCTCTCTTGGTGCTACGTTTGAAGATATGCCTCCAAAATTGTTATTTGAAAAATGCAAAAACAATGTCAACAACTGATTCAGTGACCTTTTCCTCCAAACAAATGAACTGAACCTAGGCACAGACAGTAGAAAAATCATAATAAATTTAGATGTGAAAAATTTAATCAATTTCTCTGCTAATTTCCTGAATTGACTTTGAAAAGGACTTCAGTGAAGTAGATTTGTAGATAGCTTATCTTCAATAGCTAGTTTAAGAAAATGAAACAAAACAAGCCAATTGGCAGTAACTTTAGTCAAGTTAGAATAAAAATCAATAAGCACATAAATAAGAACAAGAACATCTTAGTCTTCCAATGTTTAAATACCATATCTACTTAATGCTTCATATATTTTCTTTCTTAAATTAGTAGGAAAAATGCCTCAAAACTCTTCTTTTGGGAGGACTGCATTAGCTTTTATAAATAAATGGGAAAATGTAGACTACTTCCAAATTTCTTTAGAAACAGCTCTCAGACTCTCAAAGAAAAATAAAGGGCCAGTGTTGAACTATAAGGTTAAAATATTTAACTATGATGGAAAGTAAATAACACAGAATATTTTATTATCTTCTAATTGTGATGGAGAAAACATTTAGATAAAACATTTTTATTCAACTTTTATATTTTTAAGAAATGTACTTTCAAGATTTCATTTAATCTCGTGTTTCTCATGTTTACTTCATGCATCTTTGTTGTGAATAGCTTGGGAAATTTACTCAATAAAGAAAAGCAATCAGTAAAACTGAACACATATGTAGGAATTCTAAAAAAAAAAAAATCCCTAGATGTCAGTTCCTGAATTTTCAAAATTAAATAATAAACTTTGACATCTGGCTTTTTCTAAGTTGTAATTTGAGTTTAAAGGAGGACACCCCTTTCTAGCCATGATGGAGATGAGTATTTATAATAAGAATTCAGGGAAAGCCAGATAAAAATATAAGATACATCTGTTTGGAGGCATCAAGGGCTATCAAGGCAGCCAGGCACTAAAGGCCAAAGAACCCAGAGAGAAGGAACTACAGAGAGGTGACATGACATTCTGCAGCCTTCTTTACTCTTTGGGGAATTTGTTGATTTTTCAGAGTGGGGAAACAAGCTGAAACTCCTGCAAGGAGGCTGCTGCTAAGAAACACCCAGTAGCACTTTTGGCAATATCATGTGTATGAGAAGACAAAAATCCAAGTTCATGATTGTCAAATAGGACAGGACTTGAGGGAATAATATCCTGAAAATGAGGATGGTGCAAAGATATGAAACTAAAATCTGAGGTTTTGCCCTTCTATGTGCGAGCTCTATACGTACATTGAGCAGGGCAATAAATAAGACAAGAGACACTCAGAAAGCTTCTGGAAAGGAAAATAGAGGTTTTGACAATCTTACAATACTGAAGAGACCAAAATTTAGAGTTTAGTGTACATCAACTCTGTAGGAACAAAATAAACACTGAAGACTCTTAGTTAGGACCACTAGAAAGTAACATCCTCAGAGTAAAGGTGAACCAGAGATAGATTGAGAACTATTAAATTGCAACACAGCCCAGAGTCAGTTCAGTCCTTTATTTGATCAAGATAGTCAGACAACATTCTAGCTTCATACCAGAGCTTAAGATGATCAATTTATGAGATAAGAAAATGCTATCCCAAACTTCTATATTTTTTCCATGATATTCAATAATCAATAAAAATATCACCAGACATAACAAGAAATAAGGTCAATAACAAAATCAGATGATAGAAAAGACCCCCAGGTGACAAAGGCATTGGAGTTTTGAAACATAGACTTCTAAGTAACTGTGGTTAGTATGTTCAAGAGAATGGATGGCAAGATGAAGAGTCTCACCAGCATATGAAAAATAATCAAAAAATCAAATAGAAATTTAAAATTGAATAATAAATTAACTGCACAAGATAGGATTAATGGCATATTGAATGCATAAAAAAGATTAGTGAAGTTGATTATGGCGCAGTGTAAAAAATGTCCAGAAAGAAGCACAGAGAGTAAATAAAGGTGGGGCATAGACATAAAACAAGTATGTGGCACTGGAAGCCCAGACAGAAAGGAGAGAATGGGACAAAGGCAAGATTTGAAGAGAAAATGACTAACTGTTTCCAAAACCAAGGAGACACTAAGCTATGGAAACAAAAAGTGCTGAAAAACACAAGTAGGATGAATACGTTACAGTAAAAATCCTATAAAGAAAAATGTTGAAAGTACACAGGGAAAAGAGACAGACGCATTCAGTGAGAAAAGTTGAAGTGTTCTAAGGCCTTACTTTATTTTAGAAGGGGATAAACTTATTAATTTATATGACATTGTAATAAGCCATGGTATCTTAGAGAACCATTAAAAGAATAGAAAAAGGAAGTATAACTAACAAGCTAATTGGTACAGTCAACTTCAAAAACAATTTAGTGCTTTTAAAAGAAGTTAGAGACACATCTACCTTATGGTTTAGCCCTTTCTTTCCTAGATATTTACTTAAGAGAGCAATTATTGTATTTTATGTATTACACATCTATATACTAATAATTTATTATATAATAGAGTAATATATGTATTAAAGTATATATCCATATAAAGGCTTATATATAAATGTTCATAGTAGCTTTACTTGTAATAGCCCCAAACAGGAAACCATCAAAATGTCCATCAATAGGGGAATGGGTGAACAACTGTGGTATATTCATATAAAGAAATACTAAAAAAAGGGAACGAACTATTGATAAACGTTATAATGTGGTGAATCTTAAAATGATTATGCTGAGTAAAAGAAGGCAGACGTAAAGGAATACCTATTGTCTGGTGGCATTTACATAAAATGCAAAAAAGTACATATTAATTTCTTTTTTTTGGTGAGGCAGATTGACCCTGAGCTAACTTCTGTCGCCAATCTCTCTCTTTTTGCTGGAGGAAGATTGTTGCTGAGCTAACATCTGTGCCAATATTCCTCTATTTTCTATGTGGGATGACTGGCACAGCATGGCTTAATGAGCAGCGTGTAAGTCTGTGCCTGGGATCCAAACTTATGAACCCTGGGCTGCCAAAGCAGAGCATACCAGCTCAACCCCTATGCCACCAGGCCAGCCCAAAAAGTGCATATTAATTTTTAATGAAAAGAACTAGATTGGTCAATGCCTGGGAATGGGAAGAATGGGAGGGAAGGGCAGGAGGAAAGTACTTCAAAGAGGCCAGAGGAAGCTTTTGGAGATGATGGATGTGTTCATTATCTTGATTTGCTGATGGTTTTATGGATTTCTACATATGTCAAAACTTACGGTGTAAACAAAGATGTGGACTTCATTGTATGTCAATGTCAAAATTCTTAAAATAAGGAGACCGCTTTGTTATAAAATATACATACAAGTAATCTACAGCAATATCCTTATTTTCCCCTTTGAAATAAAGGAGAAAACAATGCCTCTCATTACCTAGATGAGAAAAACCTTTACACGGGAAACAAAAAACAAATGCAAATTATTGAGATACTATAGACAGTCTAAGTAATGGTGTGATATACAATTTTTGTGAATAGCAAGACTCAATCTTTCATTGATGTCAATTCTCTCCACATTAATCTAGAGATTCAGTGCATTACCATTAAAAATTTCAGCTCTGTTTCTTGAAAATTTGCAATGTATTTTAGAAATTTTATGTTAATTAAAAGCACCAGGCATGACCAAGGCAATCTTGAAGAATAATAACAAAGTTGGAAGACTTAGACAACCATATATTAAGACGTACTGCTACAGTTAAAGTTAATGGTGCAAGAATAAGAAAATAGACCAATGGATAGAACAGAGGATTCACATATCACTTGACTTAGATAAAGGGGACTCTTGAGTCAATTGGAAAATGATAACCTTTTCAATAAATTGTTTTAATTAATTGCATATTCATATAAGAAAAAAATGACCCTTTTTTCACACCAAAAATGGTATAATTACAGATGGTTTGTTGATCTAAATGTGAAAATTAAGATGATAATACTTCTAGAACAAAACATATAAGAATGACCTTGGAGAAAGAAATATTTCTTAAATAGGAAAAAATTTAACCAAAAAGTTAAAAATTGATAAATTGCATTAAAGTACGAACTTGTGTTCACAAAAACACATGAGGAGAAAGAAAAGGTAAATCAGAGAGTTAGAGAAGATGTTTACAATTCACATATCAGACAAAGGTCTTGTATGTTGAATATATAAAGAACTATGAAAAAATACCAAATAAACAGGAAATTCTATAGAAAATGAACAAAAACTTGAATTGGTCTTCACACAAGAGGACAAACAAATGTTAATAAATATATTGTTTTCTAATACCATCAATTGTCAGGAAATTGCAACTTAAAAATATGAGATACCGCTACATACAGATAAAGATAATAAATGTTCAAATCTCGCTGTTGATACTGTGCTTCTCCACTGTGAAAAGTATTGAAAACGTTGACATCTGAATTCTTCTCCAGTCTTTGCTGTAACTTTTGAATATGGCCTTTAACTGTGTTATATCTTGAAATATTTATAACTGGTTAAAGTTTTGCTATATGGGAAAATAACCAAAAATAGATAATGGAAAAATTATTAAAATTCAAGACTTTGTGAATCATATCACTTGGTTATAAAGAGAGAAATATGGCAGGGCATAAATAGTCATTTACTCCAAATTCGATCAAAGTTGACATGGGCGATATTTGGCTTCATTGTCTCCATCTTTTCAGCTATTTCATAAAAATTCCTTCTCTTTCAGCTAAAAAGGAGAACTACAGATTGGATTTCCTGCTGTCAAAATCTTTACCAGTGCCTGTTATTTTCAGAGCACCTACAAAGGTGTTTGCTTCATTTTGTTTGTAAAGTTCATTTTGCTGACAAAGTTTCAGAATAAAACCTGGAGTAATTAAAATGGTTGGATAAAGTGTCCTTTTTATTTTCACAGATGACCAGCATTTAATTGGACTTTGACGCATTCTATTGCAGCTCTTTCCATCCCCCACAACAAAAGGTTCTCATGTCACAATTATTCTTTTCTTAGGAACAGTTTGGTTTTGAGACAGGCAAATTACTTTTCCATTAAATTATGGACTCAGCCTAAATGTGCTATATTTTCAGTATGGAATGAACACTACTGACCTATCATTAGTTGAGCCAGATTTGAGTTAGTTTTCATAAGCTTTTTGTGTATTTACCCCTCAAGATCATTAGCTTCAGAGGTGGGATATGTCAGTGTGCATGTCTCAAACTCTTTCTCAAAAAGAATTGAAGACAACCATCCTCTTTCAGGCATGTATACTTTTGATCAATCAATGGTCCTCAATATTGGCTATACGTTAGACTCCACTATAATTTTTTTTTCACCCAGGAAGATTCTACCCTGAACTAACATCTGTGCCAATCTTCCTCTATTTTGCATGTGGGTCGCCACCACAGCATGGCTGCTGATGAGTGAGGTAGGTCTGTGCCCGGAAAGCAAACCAGGGCCACTGAAGTGGAATGTGCCAAATTTAACCACTAGGCCATGGGGCTGGCCCCTAGACATCCCTGTAGTTTTAAAACTCCCTGTGACCAGGTCCCACAACAGATCAATTCTGTTAAAATACTGATTGTAGAGCCCAGGCATCCATATTTATAAAAGACTCCCATGGGGTTCCAATGGGAAGGCAAGGCTGTCAACCATATCTTTAGATGCTGT
Organism: Equus asinus; assembly: GCF_041296235.1. Classification (NCBI taxonomy): domain Eukaryota; kingdom Metazoa; phylum Chordata; class Mammalia; order Perissodactyla; family Equidae; genus Equus; species Equus asinus. Next base: position 16,304,493 of record NC_091816.1, read on the forward strand.
GGCAAGCAGTTATTTCACCTGGCATAGAGAGCGTTGACCTGTACTTTAACAGAGAATAAAATAGGTGTTTCAGAAGAGAAATTTATGCAGATTTCTGCTTTTAATCTCTGCTTTTCGAGAATCTCTCCTTTTCTAGAATAGTCAGGGTACCAAACAAGAGAGGGTTCAGACATTCTGGGTATAGAGAAAGTCTACTTACCTCAGGGAGTGTCAAGTGTACTTAGACAAAGCTACAGGTCTTTTTTATGATTAGAAGGTACCAGGCAAAAGATACCAATGGATCAGTCAACTATTGATAAACAGAGTGAGGTGCCCAAAGCAGAAGCCATAGGAGCTGCACATCCCGCAGAGAATGGTTCCAGAGGCCACTTGGGTCCTGACATGGGGACATCTCACCTCCAATGACTGAGTGACCTGAAGAAAATTGTGAGACAATGGGACTTAGTGATGCCTCAGGAAACACTAAGGCATTGTCAGCCTCTTGAAGATTTCTGTCTTTCATTTTATGGATAACATAAAGTTGATGTTGCTTAGTAGGCATTATTTCTTTTTCTCAACATAAAGTTTGAGAATATTTACTAACAGAGTTCAGGGTTTTCAGGCAGAATTTTTGGAAATTTCAACAAACTATGAGTGACTGGCTGTAGCCAAAAGTAAATATGGTATGACCCTCCTATAAAGCAATCTTGAAGGCAAATTTTGTTTTGGATATTTCTAACACAGGAGTCTGAAAAACTAAATTCACTCGTCCCAAAAAATCTGCGCAATATTCTATATAGGCCCTTTTCTGGAAATTATCACTTCTTTTTTTGGCCTTAGCCTTTGCAGTTGAGTAATCTGAATCCTTTCATTCGAAATGGGAGATCCAGTCAGGCTATAGTTTATCAATCCCATGACAATTTAGGATGACTCGTGCAATGACATTCCTTCTAATTCACTCAGGCATCTATTTTTTTCTGTCACATTCTTACGTGGTCAACCTCTAAAATGCTCCCATTTTTGAAATTATTTCAAAATTTCTATTCTATGACCATAATTTTTCTCAAGTACATATTTTTTTTGCCAGGATACTCTTCCATCTTCCTGGGACTAAATGAGCAGGTATCTCTTTTCATTATCTATCAGTCTAATCTTGCCTTCCCCTCCTCTCAGTCCAGTTTAGATGCCAACACCCATTTTTTTCATTCACCCCTCTGCCATGGTTCTACTGGCCTTTTAACCTAACAGAACTCCAAGCCTTAATGAACCCTAGTAGCTGATTCTCACTACTTGTACCTGAGCAGCTGACCACAGCTAGAGAAAATTATACCACATGGATGGTAGTTTTCATTATAAACTGTGATTATCAACTTCAACCTGACATGCAATACTGCCAGTTACAACTGATATATTTTTTCTAGTTAGCTCAATTGTTCATATTTAACAATAATATTTAAAAATAATTAGTGGAGATTCTCTTCTTATCTAAAAGACCCTCAACTCCTCTCTTACTTTCATCCAAATTTCCTGCTTCTTATGGCACAGAAAAAAAAATGTCATTATTTTGATAATTACCATATGACAAAATGACCTGTGGCTATACCTACCTTTTTCAAATTCCTTCATGTTGCAACAGAAGTTCTTTTTTTAATCCAGATCTAATTCTTTCATATGTATTCTGGGTTCTATCACTTCTTACCTTTTCAAAATCATTGAGTTTTATGTATACTCTGTCTCCTAAATCTTTAATTTCTCTCTTAGCATTTAGAGCATACAAAAAATTACCAGGGGGGAATTTGGCATGTTGAAGGAGGTGGAATATTATAAGCTGGGCATAGAGTGGAATGGGATGAGTTTAAAGACATAAGAAGGGGATAGCTCATGAAAGGCTGTAATGGAAAGATGTTTAGATTTTATCCTCATTATAGGGGTAATTCATTGAAATATTTTAAGAAAGGAAATAATATGCTTTGGTATAGATTTTAAAGAACACTCTGTATTTTGAGGAGAAGGAGAAGGGGGCCAAGAGCAGAAGAGACAGAGCAATTAGGAGAGCTGTACTAGTTGGGATAAGAAATGCCAGTGCTTTCTTAGTCTTGGGAGTAGTAGAGAAGAAAGTATCATCAACATATTTGAAATAAATGTTCATGGAAGAATTAAATGCAATTGCAGATGGACTGGATATAGGTTGTGAAAGCAAGGAAACATCTGGAGCTTAGAGGAGTAGTATGAACAGGGGAAATAAATTTAAGTGTTGGCCGTGTCGTATAGATCATTGTTTCTGAACTCTGATGACACATTAGAAATAATAGGAAAAATACAAACAAGAAAAACAAAGAACAAAACAAAAAAGCAAATCCTCTCTCTACACACACAAAGATTCCCAGAACTCAGTCCCAGACCTTTTGATTCAATTGCCATGGGGTGGAAAGGCTTAGTTGTGAATATTTTTAAAAATCCCAGGTAATTTTAATGTGCAGTCAACATTCAGAGATGACACTATCCATGGTATTTAAAGCCTTGGCAATGGAAGGCATCACCAAGGGAAAAATTATTGTTAGAGAAGAAAGAGGTACAAGGCAGAGTCTTGAGGACTATGAAGATTTAGGGACTAAGTAGAGGAGCAGGAAACAAGAATAAATACGCAAAAATATGAGGTGGAATACTCTGAAATCAAGGTTTCATGAAAGCTAAGAAAAAGGACAATGTTTCAAAAGAAAGTAAATGCAGAATATTGCTGAGAGGGTGAGCAAGATAAGGACAGATTCTATACATAATGACTGGCAAAATAGAAGCTGGAGGTGACTTTAACATGAACGTTTCTGTATAATAGTTACAGAGGCCAGATTGTCATGGACTTAGATGAGAAAGTGAGATTGACTAAAGACAGAATTCTTGCAAGAAATTTTGCCAGAAGAGAATTAGGTTGATATGAGGAAGAAGATGTGAAAGCAAATGAGGGATTTTACTTGTTTTTATTAACAACTGGAAGACATTAGAGATTGTTTCTTCGCTGATGGGAAAGATCCAGTGTCAAAGAGATTAATGATGGAGGGGAGGAGAGAGTAGATGAGTTATAAAGGTCAACTTGTGAGACTGGTTTTTCAAGGGAACATGGAGAAGGGGAAGATGGTAGGGGATGCTAGTAGGTTTTGGTACAAGATGGGAAGATGAGTGAGCTCAGATTGAGTAGTTTTATTATATCATTAAACTTGAGGTCAAGTTATTAGTTGATTGTGAGGGTTGTAGAAGGGTTGCGAGAGATTTTAGGAAAGAGAAGAAAGCATAAAATAGATATTTCTGGGATATCTGTCTCTATAGTGGGATTTCCATGTGGTATTGTACTCTTGAGGCTTATTATCATGAGTTTAGAGTAAAATTAACCAATGGGGTTTTTTCCCCAGTAATTTTCAGTGATTCTGGAGAAAACACTGGTATATGTACTCTAGGTTTTTTCCTTCTCTTTTTAAAGGCAAGTGTAATGGATGAGAGAAGAGCAGTGAAGTAGAAATCATTATTTTCTGGGGAGGAATTATGATAATGCTCCATGGAATTTAGACTGGTAAGGGTGGTAACACAGATGAGAAAGTAATTCGGTTTATTGATACGATATCTCAATAATTAGCCATTGTGACCTTGGAGTATTTGAGCACTGTGAAGTATAAGAACAAGAGTGGGCATTTGAAAAGTGTGTGTGTGTGTGTGTGTGCATAGTATGTGTTTGCACTCATTTACCGGTTATCATATGAAGAAAAGTCTTAATTTCTCTGGTATGAATGCTCAGGAGTACAAATTCTGGGTCTATGGTAGTTGCATGTCTATATTTTTAAGAAACTGCCAACAGTTTTCTAGAATGGCTGTAACATTTTTCTAGATACTAGCCCTTTGTCAAATATGTGGTTTGCAAATATCTTCTACCACTTTGTAGCTTGTCTTTTCATCCTTTCAATAGCATCTTTTGCAGAGCAAATTTTTTTAATTTTGATGTTCAATTTTTTTTCGTTTTATGGATTTGTGTAAATAGTGTAAATAGTAAGCACTTTTTGTGTAAATAGTAAGCACTCTTTTCTTTATCCAACATCCAAAGATTTTCTCCTATGTTTTCCTCTGAAAGTTTTATAGTTTTACATTTTACATTTCAGTCTGTGAAGCACTTTGCATGTTTTTTTATAAGGTGTGAGAGACTTAAGCTGAAGTTTTTCTATTTGCCAATAAATGTACACTCGCTCCTTTGTCAAAAAATCATTTTGGCATATTTATGTGAGAAATGTGTATTTTTGAAGTGAAGACTTTAAAGTAGATTTTGCAATGAAAAAAATAATAAGTGGAGAACATCTTGTGAGTGGATAGATGAAGTAGGGAAATAGTTCTCTGTAAATAAGATAATCATTGAATCCAAGGCTTTGGGAAGGTTTATCCATAAGGATTTTAAAGTCACAGACAATATTGACAGGAGATAAATGAGGAGTGATCAGAGATCAATAGTTAGCAGCAATGAAGAGAGATGATGTTATATCTGAAAGGAGTTCATTTCAAAGGTACAGTTTACTAAAGAGAAGAGGAGTAACGGCTGCAAAATAGCTATGCAGAATCTAAGACAAAAGAATTATCTTGAGATTGCCTCAAGCAACGGTTAAGCTTCACTCAAGGCAAGAAGTTAAAGGACATTTCTGGGAAAAGATTGAGGATGGAGTGGAGTTTGATAATGAGACCGAAGTTTCTAGAGAAGAAGAGTATTGGGGACAGGAGAGGGAGTGGGGGATTGTGTCAGAGTTAGAGGTAGCAGGACGGCATTGAGAATCCGGGTGATAATAGATTCCCAGAGAGGCAAGATTTCCAGCGGAGCCTGTGGGAGAGAGTTTTGTGAAACATGATAAGCCATCGCTGGGATGAAGGTGGAGTCTATCCACTATTCTCAACATCATCTAAAGTGCTCTAAAGTGCAACCATTTATCTTCCACCTCTCCTATCTTGATAATGGGTGCCATCTTGCATGCTGCCGATTAACCCATGAATCCAGGTCATATTAGAACGGACACCCCTCACACACATGTCTAGTCCTGCCTGTTCCACTTAAAAAATATTTCTAAAATACATTTCATTCTCTCTATTGTGACTGCTTGTAACCTAATTCAAACCACCATTTTCTCTCACCAGATGAAACTCAATTAGCCTTTTGCTCTCTACAAATCCATTATTACTCACATTTCAGCCATTATGGTATTTTAAAATTTAAAATTTGATCCTTTTATTCTCCTGATTAAAACTATGCAGTTACTTCCCATTGCTCTTAGGATAAAGTCCAAAATCTTAAAGTGGCTTACAAGGCAATGCATAAGATCATTCTGCAGAATCCTCATCTTAACCTACCCTTCCTTTCATATTCTGTGCTCCAGCTGCGCTGGCCTTCTCTTCCTCTCTCAAAATTGCCATTTGTGTTGCACTCAGGATTTTCACACACACTTTTCCCTGTTCTTGGGACACACTCTCTTCTTCATTAATGAGGTCACCAGATTTAGGAATAATATTTAGGATGTCCAAATAAATTTTTAGCATAAGTATGTCCTGTGCAATGTTAGGTTGGCTTGTATTTTATCTGGCAACCCTGTTCCTTAGTTTACCTAATTCCTTGCCTTTCAAATTTCAGCTTAACTATTACCTCCTCTCTAGTCCTCTCAGACTAATTTAGGCTTCACTTCTTATACATTCTCATAACATGCAATACTGATATTTATTTAATATCTATCTTCCCTATTAGACACAGGCTCCATGATTTAAAAATAGTGTTTGTCCTAGCAAGTATCTAGCACAATATTGACACATGATAGGAACTCAATAAATAGTTTTGAATGAACAGGTAGCAAATAATAATGGAGCCTGGGGCTGTGCGAAGTCTTATACATGCCATATGCAATCAGGTAAACCTGTGCTTAAATTCTACCGCCAATAAACACCAACTGAGTTATCTTGGGTAAACCTATGTTTGCTCAACAGAAAATTGGAGTGATAATACCCTAAATGATAGGAATTTTGTGAGAATTAAATGTGAAGTTGCATAATAAATGTTCAAAAAAATGTATTGTGTCCTTCCTTCTTTCTTCTTGAATTTGGTGAAGAACTGTGATGCACTCAGCATCCTTCATCTTTTGGGAATCATTCAGAAGTCCCCTTTGATGTAAATCCCTTCATGTTGCAACAATCAATCTGCTAAGTATCAACTTTCCCTTCTCCTTTAATTCTGTTAACTCACAGATGAGGGCTCTCATACCTCACAAATGTCTTCTATGCCACAAGTTTGAGGTGGTAAACACGTGTGGGAAAGTGAGGACTTTGGCCCTTTGGGGTCTACATGCATGAAACTGCTTTATATTTTTTGATTTTGCTTTATTTTTAGTCACTCCCCATGCCAAGTTGTATGGAGGATAATAGTACACTGCATCTTTCCCCAAACTTCCCTCTAGGACATAGAATGGAATCTACTGTACTCTTTTTAAAAAAAATTATTTTATTGAGGTCATATTGACTTATAACATTGCATTTAAGTTTCATGTGTACATTATTATATATCAGTTTCATCGTGTTCACCACCGGTAGTCTAGTTTTTATTCATCACCATACATATGTGCCCCTTTACCCCTTTTGAAACCCCCACCCCCTTCCGCTCCGGTAACCACTAATCTGTTCTCCTTATCTATGCATTTGTTTATCTTCCACATATGAGAGAAATCAGATGGTGTTTATCTTTCTCTGTCTGGCTTATTTTGCTTAGCATAATACTCTCAAGGTCTATCCATGTTGTCATAAATGGCACAATTTTGTCTTTTTTACAGCTGAGTAGTATTCCCCTCTCTCTATATATACCACATCTTCTTTATCCATTCATCCACTAATGGGCACTTGGGTTGCTTCTAACTCCTAGAAGAAAATATAGGGAGTGTACTCTTTGACGTTGGTCTTTGCAATATCTTTTTGAATACCATGCCTACTCAGGCAAGAGAGACAAAAGAAAAAATAAACAAATGGAACTACATCAGACTAAAAAGCTTCTGCAAGGCAAAGGAAACCATTAAAAAAATGAGAGGCAACCCAACAACTGGTAGAAACTATTTGCAATTATATATCTAACAAGGGTTTAATCTCCAAAAAGTATAGTAAACTCATACAACTCAACAATAAAAAAGCAAACAACTTGTCAAAAAATGAAGGGATATTTTTCCAAAGAAGATATACAGATGGCCAACAAACACACGAAAAGATGTTCAACATCTCTAATCATCAGGGAAATGCAAGTCAAAACTACAATAAGATATCACTTTACACTCGTCAGAGTGGCTATAATTCACAAGACAAAAAATAACAAATGTTGGAGAGGATGTGGGGAAAAGGAAACCTCATACACTGCTGGTGGGAATGCAAACTTGTGCTGCCGCTATGGAAAACAGTATGGAGATTCCTCAAAAAATTAAAAATACAATACCACATGATCCAGCTACACTTGAAGTCATGCCAAGAAATGTAACTAGCTAAAGACTAGGTTAATTAAATCTAAAATGCAAGATTGAAAAGTAGGACCAAAATTCTACAAATCTTGGGGCCAGCATGGTGGCATAGTGGTTAGGTTCTCACGCTCCACTTTGGTGGCCTGGGGTTCACAGGTTTTGATCCTGAGTGTGGACCTATACATCACTCATCGAGCCATGCTGTGGTGGCAATCCCCACACAAAATAGAGGAAGATTGGCACAGTTGTTAGCTCAAGGACAATCTTCCTCAAGCAAAATGAGGAAGATTGACAACAGATGTTAACTCAGGGCCAACCTTCCTCAAGAAATAAAATTAAAAAAAAAAATCTAAAAATGTTGTTCAGCAATTCCCAGTTCTTTTCTCCCAAAAACTGTTTAAAATATCTTAGTGAACTGTCAAATACATGATATGATATAATAGGTGAAAAATGAACTTCTCTTAAAAGAATACACCCTGGGGCCGGCCCCGTGGCCGAGTGGTTAAGTTCGTGCACTCTGCTTCGGTGGCCCAGGGTTTGGATCCTGGGTGCAGACATGGCACCGCTCACTAGGCCATGTGGAGGCGGCATCCCACATGCCACAACTAGAAGGATCTACAACTAAAATATACAACTATGTACTGGGGGGATTTGGGGAGGAAAAAAAGCAGGAAAAAAAAAGATTGGCAACAGCTGTTAGCTCAGGTGCCAATCTTTAAAAAATAAAAAGAATACACACTGTGTGTGTGTGTATGTATGCACGTGTGTGTGTGTGTGTATGTATGCGAGTGTATGTGGCCGAATGATTATTGTACTTTCTTTGGCTTTAAACAGCTCACGTACTTCCCCACTGTGACTGGTAGAGGCTGGTGCTTATTAATTTACATCTGAAACCTTGCATGGCTGGGGATAACACATTCATTTCCTCTGACTGCGAAAGCAACCTGGAGGGATACAGAAGTGAGGGCGGCAATTTTCCAAGGCTGTGATACCATCGCTGAATGCTCAGTGCTACTACATGAAGAAGCCTGTGTGGGAAATAGACAACAACCTCTATATAAAACAGAATGATCCCAGCGATAACTAGTCAGATTAATAAATCGCTTTTACAACAGAAACACAGGAACACAGGAAGGGAGGTCACCATTTTGATGCCCTCAAGATATGCTGAAAATGAGAAAAATGGCAAGTAATTTTGTAGGCCCTTATCATGGAAATCAGATTTGACTGGGGCCTGGTTCATGGTCTCAGATTGAGTCCATTTCATTTGTTCTTCCTTTATTGCGGGCTTCTCTTTAAACTTCATTTTAAAAAATAGTGTTACTTGTGGAGGTTTCTTTTTTTAATCATTTGTATGGTTTCCATGGCTTGTACCTCACTTGGAATATGCAAACACAGATATTATAAGTGCTATATTCAGGCAAGAAGGATGGGCACACCTTCCCCAATATCACATTCTGGGGACATTCCCAAAGCTTCAGAAGGTTTTGCATTCGAATAGATTTGTTTTTTCCTCAGAAACTTAAAAAGAAAATTAAACTAAATTCCAGAAATTACCCTGCTATTTAAGATATTCCTTGTTTTGTCAGTCATGTTTTAGTTTAAGAAACAGAAAACACATTCAGAATTTCAAATAAGAAGGAATAAAATGTATACAGAGAAGCGGGTGTTTAAAACATAGGAAAAAGTTCTAAAGGACAGGACTCTAAGCGGGACCCATAGGAGTGACTCCTAGAACCCGTGAGGATGGACTCATCAGGAGAGTCACTTCTGAGGTTGTTCCTGAAGCTGAGCCAGAATCAGAGCCCGCCCACAGCCTCTGAACAACCCAGGAGCTAGAGAACCAACATCCATAGCTGTCAGTCAGGGACTGAATAGATGGTTGGAGAAGCCACATGACTGCTTCACCCCAGAACTTTCTCTCTACACACAGGAAGCTGGAGCAGTGCTGCCTAACAGAAATACAATGAGAGGCACATTTGTATTTTCAAATTTTCTTTCTTTCTTTTTTTGTTTTGAGGAAGATTAGCCCTGAGCTAACTGCTGCCAATCCTCCTCTTTTTGCTGAGGAAGACTGGCCTTGAGCTAACATTCACGTCCATCTTCCTCTACTTTATACGTGGGACGCCTACCACAGCGTGGCTTTTGCCAAGCGGTGCCATGTCTGCACCCGGATCCGAACCAGCGAACCCCAGGCCACGAAGAAGTGGAACGTGCACACTTAACTGCTGCTCCACCGGCCGGCCCCTCAAATTTTCTACTACGCTCATTTTTAAAAAATGAAACAGCAAAATTAATTTTAACATGTTTTATTTAAGCAAAACTGAAACACTTCAAAATATAACCCATAGAAAAATTTATAGAATACTTTCTTCTTCTGTTTTTTCCATACAAAGACTTCAAAATCCACTGTGCCTTTTACACTTACAGAAGCTTCATTTGGACTAGTCACATTTCAGGTGTTCAGTGGTCACATGAGGCTGGAAACTGTATATCGGACAGTTCAGGGCTGGGAAAGGATGTGGCAGAGACATCATTGTTTCTCCCATGCGTTTCTGAATACAAGCAGACAAAATGTGACAGGAACATAGCTTCTGCCTCAATTTGCCTTCAAAATCTCGTGCCCATGCCGATGATTGGCACGTCTAATTTCCCTCCAGAATCCTTGCTTCAAAGGAATCTGGAAAAGTGTTCCTTTTGTTTTGTTTTGATTTCTAAACTTCTCAGTTAGAAGGAAGGTGAAACGCAGGTTGAGTAAACCAAACTAGAATATCCAGTGGTTCTTAAAAAGGGAAATGCCAGTTCCTATGAAAATCTATTCATCTCATTTCTGTCATCCTACAAATACTTCAGTATATATTACTTTAAGAAAAGCTACCCGTTTATTTTCCTTCAGTTTTGGAGCACTTCTAGTCAACCAAGAGCCTGTTTCATAAAGTTTACTGTACTCAGGACCATAATGGCGTCTCTCTAAAATTATTTCATTTCACTTATTCTGTCTTAAAGTTACCTCCAACATACAATTTCTGAGGCTTTGCCCACATCTCAGTAGAAGGGCTTTCCTCAGTTTTCTTAGAATTCCTACCAAAAAAAGGCATCTGCATGAAAAGTAAATCCTTTTAAAAATGTTTAGATTGTTTATGACACGTATACATTCTTGGAAATTGCCTGGGTCTGGTTGGGTAATTCCGCCTGATTTGCAGGCAGCATGACTCATTATAATGCACAGCGGCAATGGAGAAATAAGAGAATAAGATGCAGGTTTCTGGTAAAGATTCATATTATGAGAAGAGAGGAGCTTTTAAAGATTATTTATAACAAAAGCAATGAAATGGTAGTGAAGTTTAGGGCACATTTTCTGAGAAAAAATAGTGCACGATACTAAAGGAATGTGCCATTCCATCTGCCTAAAATGCAATCGATGAGACATTACACCAGCATCTTCACTCCCACACCCAGTGCTTCAATTTATCACCTCTGCTCCGTGCAAGAATGAGCCAGAGCTTGGAAACCTGGATAATTTGTTCCATTTAGACACCTAGAGTTTAATAAACTTCTAAGCCTGTCTCCAAGGTATAAATAGTAACATTATATCATCTAGCATATAGCATCTAGCATTATATCATCTAGCTGTATAGCATATGGCATCTAGTCTTGTACGTTGTAAGTATGCTGTGTACACATATGGAGTAAATACTCAAATTCATATACAATTTGTTAAAGTGAGCACACACTGGTTTTAAAAAATATTAAACTGAGGGGTCAGCCGGGTGGCGCAGCAGTTAAGTTCACACATTCTGCTTCAGTGGCCCAGGGTTCGCCAGTTCAGATCCCGGGTGAGGACCTATGTACTGCTTGTCAAGCCATGCTGTGGCAGGCGTCCCACATATAAAGTAGAGGAAGATGGGCATGGATGTTAGCTCAGGGCCAGTCTTCCTCAGCAAAAAGAGGAGGATTGGCGGCAGATGTCAACTCAGGGCTAATCTTCCTCCAAAAAAAAAAAAAAATTAAACTCATACTTAATGCCAAATGAAAATAGTAAAATATTTGAGAAGAACACTTGCTGGGCTGGGGCTTTCAGGGAAGGATTCTTTAGCATCTTTTCTTCTCTCTTATAAAATTGACACTTCCAGGATTTCTTCATCATGTTCTTTTATGGTCCCTGCTGAGTGACTTTTTCCATGACTATAGTTGCAATTAGCACTTCTAAGCAGGTGAACTCTAAAATCTATATCTTTAACTTGACTACTCTTTTTAAATTCTCTTTTGCATTCTGGATCCATATTTCCAAAATTATCATTTTCCTTGTACCCAATGAAATCCTCTCTCTGAGTTCACTATCTTTTGTACTAACATCACAAGAAATACTTATCCTCCTGTCTAGGTTTAAACCTCTGAATAACTTGATTTCTTTCTCCCTCTTCCTTTAAACTATTAGTTTAATTCAGTAAATTATTTTTAAATACAGTTTTGTTTCCTTTATGAAAGTTACCATGATAATTCATACTTTTAAATAATTTTATTTTTAAAAATATCATAAATAGACATTTTTTCTTTTAGTGTACAGTTCTACAAACTTTAACATGTGTATAGACTTGTATAAACATCATCATAATCAGAACTCAGTTTCATCACCCTCAAAAAATCCTTTATGTTATCTCTTTGTCATCATACCCTTCCCAAATTTCTAACCTCTGAGAACCAGTGATCTGTTTTCTGCTCGAAGTCTGTCTAAAGCTTTGTTTTCTTTAGAATGTCATGTAAAGGAATCTTATAGTAGGCAATCATTGAGACTGGCTTTGTTCCCTTGGCATAATGTCTTTGAAGTTCATCCAAATCATAGCATTTATCAGTAGTTTCTCTCTTTTTAGTGCTGAGCGGTATTTCACCGAATGGACATACCACCATTTGTTTTATTGTCCTCCAAACTACATGAACTCTTTATACACTGCTCTTCAAGGGTTCACTTCAGGCCTGGTTCCCTCAACTCTCCTCCTCGTACAATTTCATTCAGGAAGACTGTGCTCAGTTATGTCATTATATTCAATACCTCCCTTTTCTTCCTATTTTATGAAATTTCTTCCAGTTTAAAATAACTTACCACTAAATCTTTACCTTATGAAAATTTTACTCACTCTTCAAGAGCATTTTCCAGGAATTTTCTTCTGAATCTTCTGAATCGAGTTGGTCTTTATGGAGCTCCTTCTTTTTGTGATACTAATGGTGATTTATAGTCACGCTTATCTTGTAGATTGTACATGGATATAAGAGATGAGTCATAAAAGTAAAAATGATATCTGAGGGTAAATATTGGAAACGAGGCAAAGTGGATCATAATAAATATGCAAAATGCTTTTAACTAGAGTTTCTTAAAGGTTTTTACAAAGTAGAGTGAATGCAGCTGTGGAGTATGAGCTTTGCCTTCAGCAAAATCCAACATTTTTTAATGTCTCTCTTTTTTTTTTTGTTGAGGAAGATCGACTCTGAGCTAACATCTCTTGCCAATCTTCCTCTCTCTTTTTTTCTCCCCAAAACCCTAGTGTATAGTTGTACATCCTAGTTGTAAGTCCTTCTATTTCTTCTATGTGGGATGCTGTCACAGCGTGGCTTGATGAGTGGTGTGTAGGTATGTGCCCAGGATCCAAACCAGTGAACTCTGGGCCACTGAAGCAGAGCATGCGAACTTAACCACTACACCACTGGGCCAGCCCCTTGATATCTCCTTTTTTAAGGAATTCTACCTGAGAGTCCATTCAAATACCTTCTAACAAGATAAGTTCTCTGCCTTTCCAATGAGATAGGTCACATCTTTGGTCTGAGAGTCACGCATACTCTCACTGGAGGAACATCCCTAACTCTCACAACTTGAATCCACTAAAATTTTGATTCATATATCTAAATACGTTCTTTCTTTTTATATTAGTTTGCTAGGGCTGTGATGACAAAACACCCCAGGCTGGGAGACTTAAACGACAAAAAGTTATTTTCCTATAGTTCTGGAAGCTAGAAGTCCAAGACCAAGGTGTTGGCAGCTCTGGTTTCTCTGAGTCCTCTCTGCTTGGCTTGCAGAGAGCCACCTTCTCATTGTGTTCTCACATGTTCTTTCCTCATGCACCCACATCCCCCGTGTCTCTCTGTGTGCCCACTCTTCGTCTTATAAAGACACCAGTCAGATTAGATTAGGGCCTACCCTAAGGCCTCACTTTTACTTAATTACCTCTTTAAAGGCCTCATATCAAATATAGTCTCATTCTGGGGTCCTGGGAATTAGGATTTCAACATATGAATTGGAGACAGGGGACACAATTCAGCCCTTAACACTTGCTCATTAAGCAACTTCTTAAAAACTTGTCTTCCTATATAACTGATTTATGGGGAAAAAACAAATTGGTCAGGCTTACTCAATTAGAAGGTCTTGGCAGATATATTTTTCATGACAAATTAATAAACTGACCTTCCAGAAAGTCTCTTGTGTGCTTTGGTTACATGAATTAGCATTTACTTGCCAATCAACTCTAGAACATCAATAAAATACAATTTTTGAATTATAATGGCAGATGCTGTGGTAAATTCTGGAAGATAAATGCCTGTTCTGGGCATCTGTTTTGGAAGGCAGCCCACCTTCTCCAGCTGTAGTCCTTTGCACTGTCTTGTGCTGCATCACTTTCAATTTGAGATTTCTAGAGTATAGGTCTCCCCCGATATTTAACCTTGAACAAGCTACTTTATTTCATTGATTATAAGATAAACATTTTTCACATTTTACCACATTATTGATTAGGATGTGTGAAATAATAGATGGTATTTTGTGGTTTGTTGACTTTTTTCTTATTGATATGTAAAACTAATGGTGCAATAAAATTTATAGCATCTTAAGTGTGTTGAAATAGGACACCTCTCCCTTCCTCTCTAGCTCCCTTTTCAGATTGAGGAAAGTAAAACTACCCACCTCATTGTGTTTTGAGCATTAACTAAATAACTGATTGCTTGATTTAGGTCTCGGCACAAGATATGCACTCAAGAAATATTGCAATTATCATTATTTCAATGTAAATTTTTGACCATAAATTATTTTTTTGCCTGTACAATGCCTCATGTATAGGAAATGGATACTAAATATTTATTTTATTGAAGAGGAATTAGGATTTGGAAGAGAGGGTACTGCTATGACTCTTACTTCAGTGATGGCTATAAACACAGACAGGTTTATTTATAAAAGCCCATTTCCCCTCATTCAGAGTTTGTCAGCAAGAGAGGTGGAAATGAGGATCAATACTTACTTTTTGATTAGGTGCTTAAAGACTAACTCTAGACACCTCCCTATTTTTGTGTCATGACAAGAATTTCTAGTCTACTTGATATAGGAGAAAAAGACAACAAAGATGAATTTGATGACAGCCTTTCGGTGCTCAGCGTAGATCCTCTTCAGGATATCTTGTCTTTGGAGGAAAGGAGTTGAAATGGAGCTGAGTTTACAAAATGTCTTTCACTGATGCTCCTGAATTCAGTTTTTGAGAGCTAAAGGCTAGGACGCATATGGAAGCTTTCTTTTGAAGATGGCCAACATGGGATGTGGGAAAAATGAGCACTCCATTATCCATAGCTCGGAAGTTCTCTGAAGCTCAGAAAATTTAAAGTCAACTTTCTCATCTACTTCTCTGTAAAGCAATAAAATGTTTTGTACTTCAATATTTTGTTCTGCCTTCAGTATTTCTCTTTTGTTTTCATTAGGTTAGTGCTTACTGAGAAGCTAAGGCTTTCATTAATAATAACCGTCTAAAGGATTCCACTCATAAACCTACATTTATATGTTTTTTTTTTCCTTCTTTAACTGCTGAACTGAAGGAAACCATTCTTTTTTGTTAGCTTGTTTTTTTTGTTTTTTTCCACAAGTGATTTTATTAGGATTATAATGGTTTATAACATTGTGTAATTTCAGGTGTACGTTATTGTATATCAGTTCTTTAATACATTTCATTGTGCTCACCCCCAGTAGTGTAATTTTTATCCATCACCATACACACGTGCCCCTTTATCCCTTTTGCCCACTCTGCCAACCCCCTTCCCCTCTGGTAACCATTAGTCTGTTCTCTTTATCCATGCATTTGTTATGTTGCACACATGCGTGAAATCATGCAGTATTTGTCTGTCTCTGTCTGGCTTATTTTGCTTAACATCATCCCCTCAAGTTCCATCCAGTTGCTGCAAATGGGATGATTTTGTCTTTTTTTATGGCTGAATAGTATCCCATTTTATATATATAGTGCATCTTCTTTATCCATTCATCTACAGATGGGCACTTGGGTTGCTTCCACATCTTGCCTCTTGTGAGTAATGCTGTAATGAACATAGAGGTGCATAAATCTCCTTGGATCATTGATTTCAAGTCCTTTGGATAAATACCTAGTAGTGTGATAGCTGGATCACATGGTATTTCTATTTTTAATTTTTTGAGAAATCTCCATACTGTTTTGCATAGTAACTGCACCAGTTTGCATTCCCAACAGCAGTGTACGAGGGTTCCCTTTTCTCCACATCCTCTCCAACATTTGTTGTTTTTTGTTTTGGTAATTATAGCCATTCTGACTGGTGTAAGGTGATGTCTCATTTTAGTTTTGATTTGCATTTCCCTAATAATTAGTGATGTTGACCATTGTTTCATGTGTCTGTTGGTCATCTGTATATCTTCCTTGGAAAAATGTCTGTTCATATCCTCTGCCCATTTTTTGATTGGGTTGTTAGGGTTTTTTTTCTTGAGTTGTGTGAGTTCTTTATGTATTTTGGAGATCAATATTTTATCCCATAAATGATTTGAAAATATTTTTTCCCCAGTTAGTGTGTTGTATTTCCGTTTTATTCATGGTTTCCTTTGCTTTGCAGAAGATGTTTAGTCTGATATAGTCCCATTTGTTAACTTTTTCTTTTGTTTCTCTTGCCTAGTAGACATGGTATTTGAAAAGACGTGGCTACAACCAATGTCAAAGACTGTACTGCCTGTATTTTCTTCTAGGAGTTTTATGGTTTTAGGTCTGACATTCAAATGTTTAATCCATTTAGAGTTAATTTTTGTGTATAGAGCAAGATAATGGTCTATTCATTCTTTTGCATGTAGCTGTCCAGTTTTCCCAACACCGTTTATTGAAGAGACTTTCCCTCCTCCATTGTGTGCTCTTGGCTCCTTTGTCAAAGGGTCCATAGATGTGTGGTTTTATTTCTGGGCTTTAAATTCTGATCCATTCATCTGTTTTTCTGTTTTTGTGCCAGTACCATGCTGTTTTGATTACTATAGCTTTGTAGTATGTTTTAAAGTCAGAGATTTTGATGCCTCCAGTTTTGTTCTTCATTCTCAGGATTGCTTTGGCTATTCGGAGTCTTTTGTTGTTCCACATAAATTTTTGGATAATTTGTTCTGTTTCTGTGAATAATGTCATTGGGATTTTGATTGGGATTGCATTGAATCTGTAGATTGCTTTATGTAGTATGGACATTTTAACTATGTTTATTCTTCTAACCCACGAACATGAAAGATCTTTCCATTTTTTTATGTTTTCTTCAATTTCTTTCAATAGTGTCTTACACTTTTCAGTGTATAAGTCTTTCACCTCTTTGGTTAAGTTTATTCCTAGGCATTTTATGCTTTTCGTTGCACTTGTAAATGGAATTATTTCCTTGATTTCTCTTTCTGCTAATTCATTGTTCATGTATAGGAATGCAACTTATTTTTTAAAGTTGATTTTGTACCCTGCAACTTGCTGTAGCTGTTGATTATTTCTAATAGTTTTCCAATGGATTGCTTAGGGTTTTCTATATATAAGATCATGTCGTCTGCAAACAGCAAGAGTTTCACTTCTTCATTTCCTAAATGGATTCCTTTTATTCCTTTATCTTGACTAATTGCTCTGGCCAATGTTTCCAGTTCTATGCTGAACAGGAGTTGTGAGAGTGGGCACCCCTGTCTTGTTCCTGTTCTCAGAGGGATGGCTTTCAGTTTTTCCCCACTGAGTATGATGTTGGCTGTGGGTGTGTCACATATGGCCTTTATTATGTTGAGGTACTTTCCTTCCATACCCATTTTATTGAGAATTTTTATCATAAATGGCTGTTGTATATTGTCAAATGTTTTCTCTGCATCTATTGAGATGATCATGTGATTCTTATTCTTCATTTTTTTAATGCAGTGTATCTTATTGATCGATTTGTGGATATTGAACCATCCTTGTGTCCCTGGAATAAATTTCACTTGATTGTGGTGTATGGTCCTTTTAATGTATTGCTGTATTCGGTTTGCCAATATTTTGTTGAAGATTTTTGCATCTAAGTTTATCAGTGATATTGCCCTGTAGTTTTTCTTCTTTGTGTTTTCCTTGTCAGGCTTTGGTATCAGGGTAATGTTGGCCTCAGATAATGTGTTAGGCAACATTTCATCTTCTTCAATTTTTTGGAAAAGTTTGAGAAGGATAGGTACTAAATCTTCTTTGAAGGTTTGGTAGAATTCTCCAGAGAAGCCATCTGGTCCTGGACTTTTTTTTTTGGGGGCAGGGTTTGATTATTGTTTCAATCTCTGAACTTGTGATTGGTCTATTCAGATTCTCTATTTCTTATTGATTCACTTTTGGGAGGTTGTATGAATCTAGGAATTCATCCATTTCTTCTAGGTTATCGAATTTGTGGGCATATAGTTTTTCATAGTATTCTCTTTTAATCCTTTGTATTTCTGCAGTATCTGTTGTAATTTCACCTCTTTTATTTCTATTTTTATTTATTTGAATCTTCTTTATTTTTTTCTTGGTGAGTCTGACTAAGGGTTTGTCAATTTTGTTTATCTTCTCAAAGAACCAGCTCTTAGTTTCATTAATCCTTTCTACTGTTTTTTTTTTCTGTCTCTATTTCATTTATGTGTGCTCTGATTTTTATTATTTCCCTCATTCTGCTGACTTTGGGCTCTGTCTGTTCTTCTTTTTCCAGCTCTGTTATGTGCATTTTAAGATTACTTATTTGAGATATTTCTTGCTTGTTTAGGTGGGCTTGTATTGCTATGAATTTCCCTCTTATGACCACTTTTACTGCATCCCATAAGAGTTGGTATATTGTATTTTCATTTTTGTATGTCTCCAGGTATTTTTTAATTTTCCCTTGGATGTCTTCAATGACCCAATCATTGTTCAATATCATGTTGTTTAGTTTCCACATATTTCTGACTTTCCCAGCTTTGTTCCTGTGGTTTATTTCTAGCTTCATAGCATTGTGGTCAGAAAAGATGGCCAGGATGATTTCAATCTTCTTAAATTTATTGAGGATTGCCTTGTTTTGAAGGAACCCAATCTTGAAGAATGATTTCTTATAGTCATGATGCTAAAAAGCCAGATGAAAAGCTAGGTAGTATTGAATTTTGCCTTTTAATTATTTGTATATTCCTGTATCCCAGGTGACCCAATTGTCCTGATTCATTAGTTCCCAAGAAACAAGGTTGATGAAGGTTACTTAACACTGTTTGGAGCCTCCCTCAATGTATAATGACTGCTTATGCATAAAATAAGAAACCAGATTTTTGGTGGAGCAATTTCAAGATTTAGAATATTATAGCATAATTCCAGATTTTATCTGGACCTACAAAAACAAATGGTACAGTGGCTTTGCAATCAATACAAAGTAACTTTTATCTTATTAAGAAACTTGGTCACTGATCTCAATACTAGTATAATTCTCCTAAGAGAGTGTCTTAGACTGCTGAGTTTGCTTTAACAGATTACCATAGACTAGGTGGCTTAAACAGCAAACATTTATTTCTCACAGTTCTGGAAGCTGGAAAGTTTGAGATCAAGTTATTGGCAGATCTGGTGTCTGGTAAGAGCCTACTTCCTGGCTTGTAGACAGCTGCATTCTTTCTCTGTGCTCACTTGGGAGACAGAGAGCTTCCTCTTCTTATAAGGGTACTGATCTCATCATGAGGGCTCCACCTTTACAATCTCATCTAAACCTAATTATCTCCCAAAGAATCCGTACCCAAAACCCATCACATTGGGAATTAGGGTTGCAATATATGCATTTGGCAGGGTAGGGGCACAAACATGCTATCCATAACAGAGGGATTCCAGGTGGTAGCTTGTAGATGCTTAAGCCATATTTTAAAATTCAGTGATAGTACAAGACGCCTCTGTTTCAGCCACATTCTTCTCCTGATTTCCTGGCCTTTCAGTGAGGAGGGAAACGATATCAGTGGGGATGTTCCTGACCAGTTCTACTCAGATGCTGTACTTTTCTTCTGTATCCCACTCTATTTCATTGTCCCTTGGATATTATTGTCAGCAAACTTCACAATATAATCATTAAGAATGATAATAAGCAATAGAAAAATGGGTAGACCTTCTCAAAGAAAAGGGACCCATGATCCCAAGGAAAATACAAGACTGTTATTCTTCCCCAACAGTGTTAATTGTATCCTGTTTTCCTAATATTGGGAAGAATGGATTTTTTATAATCAAGTTTTACTTTCTTCTAGTTAGGAGTTTTATCCAGAAAACTATGAAAATAGAAGAAATTGTGGTCACACTATGTCCTTAGGATCATACCTATGTTCTTAAGTCACTTGGAAAATTTCTTTTCCTAAATTGCATAATCCAGGATCCAGAAGCTCCACCAGGTGCCACATCCTGCATGGCACAAACATCTTCCTGACTTCTTAGTCTTGCACTTACTAAAAGATGGTTTTTAGGCTGGTCAGGGATTCCAGTTTAGAGGTGTGTGGTACCCTATTCTAGAACTCATCAAAATTATAGTCAAATCATTACTTGTGTTCCATGTTTGACAATGAGCTCCATGAAAACAAGTACTATAAGGGAGATAGTTTATCTTCAGGAGATAATAAAGATATTATTTGTCTGTCATATAATATACATTCAATAGATATTTGTTAAAATAATGAATAAACGAGTGAGTAAAGAAATGAATGCAGAAATCTACCCAGATAGTCATCAATTCAGGAAAAGCCCCAAATTTAAAAAAAAATAAAATGGGGCCAGCCTGGTGGTGTAGTGGTTAAGTTCACATGCTCTGCTTTGGTGGCTTGGGGTTCACAGGTTCAAATCCCGGGTATGGACATACACACAGCTCATAAAGCCATGCTGTGACAGCATCCCACATACAAAATAGAGGAAAATTGGAACAGATGTTAGCTCAGGGACAATCTTCCCCACGAAAAAGAGGAAGATTGGCAATAGATGTTAGCTCAGGGACAATCTTCCTCACCCCCAAAGTAAATAAATAAATAAAATTATGAAAAAAGTTCAGAAATCCAGGAACTAATTTGACAGTTCTATTGAACATACCTGTACATCTGAGGGCTTTCTTTTCTTTTCTTTTTTTTCTTAAAGATTGTCTCCTGAGCTAACATCTGTTGCCAATCTTCTTTTCTTTTCTTCTTCCCCTCAAAGCCCCTCCATACATGGTTGTATATTCTGGTTGTAGGTCCTTCTGGTTGTGCTAGAGAGGTTTCTTTTCTAATCTTTCCTTTCAAACAGTTTCTTTGTTCATTTGTGTCTGCATGTGAATGTTACCTGGGAGCCTTCTGGGTTAAGGGCAGTGTTCTCCCTGAGCCTGCCTCCTTTGATGCTTCAGCAACAGCCACCTGGCTGCCTCAGTCCTGACCAATTTGCTCACTGTGTCTGCCTCCACTGATAAATGCATCTCTCCTCCACACAGCATCGTCTCCCTTCCCAATCATCCAGCTGTAATTGGCTCATGAAGACGAGAGACTCTTCCATTCTGATATGATCCCCCAAAAGTGATTTACATTTATTTAATCATAACCAAGATCTGATCCCAGCAAATAGCTGTTTAGAGAGTTTGTTTCAAATTTAACTTATAACTACAATGATAACCTTCAAAATTTTATTCTGGTGGGTGTTATGAAAGAAATACAACTACTATTCTTGAAATTTTATTAATATTAAGCAAAAAGGCATTTAGCTGCCAAACAAATCACTTATTTGGACACTGTAAAGGATAAATGATATTTGCTTTCCCATCTGAAGTTAATTTTGTAATTGACAGATTTTTCCATATATTTTTATGGTTTTATTAGCATTTTATAGCATGTCTATATTTGAGAAAACTGCTTTACACTCATTTTAATTAGTTATTTCTCAGATATATACCAATTAGTTTCAGTAATGGAAAGAGTAAAGTCAAAAAGATTTTGAAAAGCAAGATGTCACATATGCATGCAAATTAAATTTTAATGACTTCCATCTGGGGATTGTTACCCAGCATCACAAGTGGTTTTAGAGAAAAATTGTATGAATGACAAATGGGCCTTGCTGGTTTTCTCATCTCAGCCAGAAGAGGGTGAAAAGACTCAATCTTTCAACATCTTTTAAGTTGCTTATGAAAATGGACATGCTGGGTGATTATAATAGGTGAGAAGAAGAAATAAAATGCAGCAAGATGTAATATGTGCACATAATGGTAGCTGATGTGATAATGACGCAACCATTTAATCCTCAAGAACACAGTACATGGTGATGGATTGTAATTAGTCTTTGGGTGGTGAACATGAGGTAATCTACACAGAAATCAAAATATATAACAATGTACACCTGAAATTTATGTAGTGTTATAAATCAATGTTACCACAATAAAAATAAATAAATAAATAAATAAACAAACAAACATACATTTCTGGAGTTTCTGACCTAGGTTTAGTCTAGCCTTTACCACTTACTAGTGCATGATAAAGCAAATAAGTTAATCTCTTTTAACCTTGCTTTTCCCACATGTGCAATAGAGATATCAATACCCATTTAGTAGGGCTTCTCGAGGTTTCAATAAACTCTTCTATGAAGTGCTATGTTGAATCATGGATAGCCCTAAATAATGTTCACTAGCATTATTTATATTAGTCATCCAAAGATTTTTTCTTGCACTATGTTATTACTGATCATTATTCCCACTCTGACCTTCGACCTTAATTTTTATCAAAATGCTATGAGACAGCACTGTTTTTAAATGACAAATCACACTGTGACTTGATCGTTATGGGTTAAACTCTAAAATCATTCAACCCATGACTCCTAAAGGGTGATAGATTCCTTATCTGGAAGGAACCTTTGATCATTACCCTAAACTGTCTTTCCCTCACAAATGAACCGTGGGACTGAACTTGCCCCATTGGGGAGCATAAGGGTAGTATTTACAAACATATCTAAGTAGATGTAGATAGGTTTATGGAAAAGCTCCAAAACTTCCCTGCCTCCTAAAGTGAGCAGATGCTTCCTCTTATAACAGGGAATGCCATATGGGACTTGTGAGGGCCATTGTCACTTAATGTGTGGTTGATGACATTCTGTTGCAAAATTAAGCCAGGTTTCATGTAGATGTCAAATGACCAATTCTTAGTACCTCAAAGTTCTTCTAATTTCAGAATTTTAATGCTTTGAGATCCAACCAATAATTAAAAACCAGCATCAAATTAAAAACAGCAAGAACATTATTGTCGGGCTGAAATATATTCCAGGCTGGACAGCCTCATATTAGTGTTTATTTCAGTTTTATTTTTGAATATTTATGCACATTTCCCAGGCTTATGAAATGGCTGAAAAACCCAATGCATGTTATATTTTGCCTAGATAAAACAGAGGGTTTCATCAGGTCCATCAATGCATCATAAAGAATTGTCATTTTTCTTTCATGTAATGTCAACAATTGTCAGGGTAATATGTAGAGATGAACCAAACTAGATAAACAAATACATTCTTTTGCATTTCTTGCTAGTTAAGTATCTGTGTTTGGTTCACATGATTTTTTATTTCCTACTTATTGTTCAAGTGGCCTTTGTATTTTAGACAAAGCCTACAGATAATGCACTAAAGTTTTTATGTGAGTTGTTATGATATAAAGTGCAGCAGTCATTGAAAATAATGTGTAGAAACAGCATATAGTGAGAACCCAAATGATAACATTAATCCATCGATAGCCAACATTTATTTAATGCACTAGCATTATGCTGGGTGCAGGAAAATCTAAATAAGAGTAAATTGCTGTGCAAAAGAGTGTGTCTTTAAAACTGAAGGAAATGAGTCTGGAAGCAGAACACTGGACCTTTTAATTTTCTCCGTGACAACTAGTGACCACTCACATGAGTTAGTGTCTATCGTTTACAGGCCCACGCTAGGCTCTGCTTTTAAGATTTTGTACATCAGGCTGCGGTTGATGTCAAATTTGTCCATGAGCTTTCAGTCTCTTCCATGCCCCTTTTTGCATTTGACTTCTACTTTTCTGTTATTTTTGTATATGGATCTTGCATGCCCAGCTCAATATCTATATCATGAAGTTGATTTTTCCACCTTGCCAAGTCTCTTTTGGTGTCCAGTTCCTAACTGGCCCCTGATTTTCATTTTGTTGCTCTCATCTTTACCTTGCCTTAGTGGTGTCATTCTTCTGTGTGACTATATGTCAAACTACCAAGGAGTTTAGAATTTAAATTGACTTACCTATGCCAATTTGAAAGTTAAATAATTGTTAAATTACATGGCACCAATAATAATTGCCGTAGGAATTTAAAGAGTCTGTCGGTGTGTGTATGTATGTGTTCATTCACTTGTACACCATATTCAGGCAGCTTGTACACCACAGGCTGGTTCAATGAGTACACACACAAGTGCGCACACACACACATGGATATATATGATATAAAATGGGCAAATATATAGAAATGGGTATATGTTCTATAAGGTTCATGGCTGAAGCATAGTTAAATTACTGCTATGCCCCTTCTTTTTGATTTCCAGGCAGACTTCTACTCCTTGTATCCCGACCTGACAGAGAAGAGAGAGTCTGTGTTTCCTACTCTTTTAATAAGGGTGCTACTCCTATTATGAGGACCCTTCATGACCTAATCTAAACCTAATTACCTCCTCAAAGCCCTACTTCAAATACTATCACATTGGGGAGCAGGATTTCAAAATATGAATTGGGGCGGGGGAAGCATAAGCGTTCAGTATGTAATGCCTGTGGAAAAGTAAACAAATCTTTGAGAAACAGAGCTCTGTTCAAGAAAAATGTTAGAGGGAACAATGTGACTTGCTTCAATTTGAAGACTGGAGAAATCTTTCTACTTAGGCTTCTATATGTGAGGCCTCTCTGGCCTACCTCTTCCAGGGATGGGCGCAGGAACTCGAAAGCACAGGGATTTACAACTTGACAGTCCCTTGGATGGAAATCTCTAGGAAAGTTCAAAGGGAAGTTTACACACGTTATTCATAAAAATTACCAAATATGTAGGACTGAAAGATAAAATATAGGATGCCCATTTAAAACTTGAATTTCAGATAAACAATGAATAATTTTCTTAGTATAAGTATGAGCCATGCTACCTTTTTATTTGCTAAACCTGGCACTACTACAAATAAGTAATTAACAAATTTCAAACCATTATATTCTGGAGGCAACACTTACGGAAGGGTAGGATTCCCATAAAAAAAGATAGAGAAACACTTGCAACTTAAATATCACTGACTTAGTAAGGCAAGAATTTTCATGGGAAGACTTTGAGATAATTGGCCAAAATAGTCAACTGAGAGACATTGTGGAACAGGGACACTGTGGGAGTGGTAATTACAAAGAAATTTACAAATGGTAATAATCAGTTTATAATTGAGTAGAAAAATTAAATGTGGGCATGATTCCATAAATTTTCATGATTAGTGAACGCATCTCTCCCCAATGAAGTCTTTGTACACATAAAGTTTGCCTAGATAAGAATTAGATTTAGGTGATATGAGTGCTTAAGTTTTGGTCTAAGCTCAAAATGTCACACTCAGCAAAGTCCTTACAGGAGAAAAAACGTTTTGTCATGGGCCACTGGGTTTGTGACCTGTAGAAGCTTTGTTAAGACCATTCAATTACACATAATTTGCCACTGAATCTTACAAAATCATTGCTGTGCTTCTTCAGCCTAATGATATTATTAGGATGCTTATCATCTTAATCAAGTGGAAAATATTGAAGAACTTAAAAATACATAGACCAATAAAGAGTTTTATGACTTACTCATTTTTTTTATTTTTGAGGAACATTAGCCCTGAGCTAACTACTGCCAGTCCTCCTCTTTTTGCTGAGGAAGACTGGCCCTGAGCTAACGTCGTGCCCATCTTCCTCTACTTTATATGTGGGACGCCTACCACAGCATGGTGTGCCAAGCAGTGCCATGTCCGCACCCGGGATCCGCACCGGCGAGCCCCGGGCCGCCGAGAAGCGGAACTTGTGAACTTAACCACTGTGCCACCAGGCTGGCCCCATGACTTACTCATTTAAGAGTATGCTTGAAAACATTCATTATGGCTACTGGTTTTGGACATGAATGTTTTGGTTCTCAGTGAATATGAGAAAAATTTTCTTATATTCTTTCTTTTCAGCTTCTAGAATAGTTAGTATATGGGCTTGTTATTAATGTCTAGTAACGATATTTTTAAAACAAATTTTCAGATGCAATTGTCTTAAATTTCTGTAATAAAAGGTAGAATTAACTTATAAAAAATGAGAGAAATCTTAAATTAGGGCTAGCACAGTTCTAAAGTGAAGGAGAAACATATTAAGCTTTGGTGAGCTCTGTGGAAAAATTTTAGACTATGTTCTTGAACTAGGATAATCTAAAAAAAAATGCCAACTGTATCTAATCATAATCTATTAAGTAAGTAAAATTTAAAATAATGTTTTAATAGTGTTACATTTTATCACATGAGTTATCACATGGGCTATATACATGAGTTTCTGGGGCTATGTGTTCACAGTCAGGTTTATGATTGTTAAAATTATTCTAGTTCCAAAGGTCATTTCTTTTTTGAGCTCTTCAATGTGACCATGTACTATACAACATTACTCTAAGGAAAATAACATGGGCTTATTGCATTTGAACAGAGTGAATGTTGGCTTCTGTTTTTCCTCTTGGTGTCAATAGCTGCCATATCCATTAAGAAGCTGAGAAGAATTATGTCATGCTGAGAGTGAGTGCTCATGAATGACAACTAGAACTGAATTGAATGATAGGGTAGTATCCTGTTGGGGCTCTGGGTTTACCCCTCTCCTGCCCTTCCTTGACCTTTAATTTTCGCTCCTATTTACAAGGCTTTCAGAACCTGTCCTCCAAGTCATTGTTTTGCTTTCAATCCTCTCACCCTGACTTGTTTACTGGACTCACATTTCATGCTCCTTCTATTGAAGCTTTTGGTCTCTGCTCTTGCATTTGACCTTGGAAGCAGTTATTGTATCAGTTTGATCTTCCACAGCAGCTCTGAAAAGCCATGGCCAGAAGATCTACAAGTTTCCTCCTCAACTTGCCACATCTATTCTCTGTGAATTTAGCTCCAAACCAACCATTCACCTTGGAGCGTGCTTTATGGGCATTAGATGCTGGATATAGAGAATGTGCCATGCTAAAGATGTCTTTAAGAATGATTATCAGCCAGGTGTTAGCTTCAGTATTTTGTCTGTCTGTCGTTTTGGCACCATCCTAGCCTATTCCTCGCAAGGTCAAGACTGCCTCCTGGCCATCCAGAAGCCTAGGATTTAGTGGGTCCAGGAGCCTCCATGACCAGAAACTTTCCTTACTTTTTTCCAGGTTTGCATTTTTTGGCAATATCTGTTAAAGAGTTAATCAGATAAACGAAGTGGTCTTAATGTGAGGTAAATGCTTGTACTTTATTTGGTGTTTTATCTTAATTGAAATACATGTTTTCCCAAAAGTATCACAGGGACTGACTCAAATGGTGGGAAGTACAGGATGGGTTGGAGCTCGTCAGTGAGATGTTTTTAGACTGGCAGGTCTTCACTGCTCCTCACATCATACCTTGTAACCAAATACCTCTGCTGCAGGTGTGTGAGCCAGCCTGGAGGAAACTCCGGTGGACCAGCTAGGAAGACAGAAAATCCTCTGGAAGGGAGTCATACAGTCCCTCAGTCCTACCACTTTCCTCTATTGTCTCAGCTGATGACCTTTTCTCCTATTCTTCAGAGTGAATAGAAGACTCCAAAGGGCAATTGCTCTAATTTTCTACCACTGACTCTACAAATTGACCTTGATTCTTACGTATTTATTTGTTTTTTTCTTAAGTATAATGTTATCTAAGATCAGTTTCACCCACCGCACTGTCCTTTCAACTTCTTCATCTCCACTGGCTCCTTATCCTTTGAACATTCTAAAGCAACCCTTTCTTAATCTCGCACTCCCTTCCAGAATCTGCTCTTTTTCACATTTCTACTTTCAAAGCAGACTTCCTGAAAAATTTCTACGTAATGACCAGTTTCATTCTTCAATCTACTAAAATCTGACATTTTCCCCATAATCCATTTGTACTGTCCAATATGTAGCCACTTGTCATATGTGGCTATTTGTGCTAACTAATTTTTTAAAAATTAACAGTTTGGTTCCTCAGCTTTGCTACCCACATTTTATGTGCTTAATAGACACATGCGCCTATCACATTGGACAGCGCAAATACAAAACATTTCTATCACGTGAAAATACGTTATTGGTGAGTGGTGCCCTAGAGGAGGTATTCTAGCTCAAATCCCCATGACCTTCATGTTGCTCACCCAATGGACATTTTTCAATTATCCTACTTGATGTGTTAGCAGGATTCAGCACTACTGACCATTCTTTGCTTTTGAAAACACATCCTTTTCTTAGCTTCTCTGCCACTACACTTATATAAACTTTTTTCTACTTCTCAGCAACTTCTCAGTCTCCTTTGGCATTTTTCCTTCTCTACACTCACTTAGTACTCCCTTGGATTCTGTCCTTTGGATTCAATTTCTATTTACATGCAGAGAAGTTTGAAATGCATTTTTTTGCCTAGACTCATGACTCAAACAAACATCTCTAAAACTGAACATGGAAACATATAGGCAATCTTCTTATCCTCTAGTCTTCCCTAAGTCTCTCAGTAGAACTATCATCTGTTCAGTTATATGACAAAAACCTGGATTTACCCTGTCTTCATGCCCACACCTAAGCGATCTCGAAGTCAAGTTAATCTTAAAATTATTACAATAACCCATAATTAATTTTCAGCTTCTACTTTGGGTCTCTTCCAATCTTTCTCCATACTTAATCCAAAGCTGTTTTTAAAAAACAGTTTGAAAATATTACTCTTTTCACTTGAAATCTTTCAATGGATTCCCCTTGGTATTGAAATAAAATCCTAAAGCTCAACATTGGCTTCAAGGACAGTCCACACTTGCACTCACCTTCTTTCAGTTCCTCTCAATTACCATGCTCTTTTTCAGCTCAGGATCTTACTTTACCTGAAATATTAGCAACTCACTCCCACTCACCTGACTCACACTCATCCTTCAGGTCTCAATTTATGTGACAGTTTCTCAAAGAGACCTTTCCTGGCCACATTCCTGGTTAGTTTATATCTCCCCATTCAAAGCTCTCCCACATTCTCTATTCATATTTCTTATAACTTATACTTTGTTGAAGATTCTGCCGTGATGGCAAATACCAAATCTGTTTTGGTGAATGAAAACATAAGTGGATTGGACCTTAACCTTATTTTCCAGATTAGTCAACTGACTTCCCTGTGGTCATTTGCTGTTGCATGACTGAGTCATGTCTTTTTCCCTCTGCCCCTGAGGAGGGAATTGAAGTTTTGAAGTCCTGTGACTTCTCAATGAATGTGAGGAGAGAAACATAAAGACACTAGTAGTATTTCTTGTTCCACTGCCAGAAGTTCCAATGCTCTGTCCTTTGGATTCACTCATCCAACCAATCCTTATGTTAAAATAAACATCTTTGATGGTGTTATCCATGCCCTCCTCACTTCTGTTTGTTGACATCTTATTTTCAGTTTGGATCTATTTCAAGGATTATATACTTAATTCCATTGATAATATTTGTTTAAGAGGAGAGGAAACATGAATAAAATATAATATTTAGTAGAGCAGAATGCAAAATAAGTAAATACAGTTTTCAAAACAGCCTTGGATCATTGTTAAAATACTGATCAAAAAAAATCTGAAGATTAAACACTTATAATCTTTGCAAAGATAGAACAATCGTCTCTTATATTTTTGTTGAGATTCCATGTGGGCCAAGATACACAGAGACTGTAGGTTACATGGAAACTAGATTATGTGGATACTGTATGGATCCAAAACCCAAAGCATCTTGATTAGGGTTTGTGTGACCTCACCAATAACTATGAAAATATTATCATCAAAGACAGAGGGCCAAAGCAATATTTTCTCTTTTACTCTTTAAATCTCTCCAGCCAAAGACTACAGTATTTGACTGCAGTGCTGTAATTTATATTTTGATAATCAGTAGGGGAAAATGATTTGCATTTATTTTCCAAAATGTCTTTCTTCTTTTCTGAGGCCTTGTTGTTGTTTCCCCTGTGCTCTCATTCTCCTTACTGTGTATTGATGCTGACAACAATCACATGACAAAACGTCTTATTAAAGACAAGGTCTTATTTCAAACTGAGAAAATAATTAGAAGGCTGACAAGAATTCCTTTGGGTACAATAGTATTTGTAATGAGAAAATTGTACATCATTGAAGCCAAAGGGCTTGGCCTTGGGAGCTGAGAAATGCTCAGTTTTTGTCTCAAGGGCTGAACCCAGGTGTCTATCACAGCTCTACTGGAAGCTCGTTGTTCCTTTTCCTGCCCACATATGCCAATCAGTGCCTTTCTGATGTCTTGCTGCAATCCTTATTAGGTAAATCCTGAAGTAGTTACCCGTTTCATTGTGTCTGGAAGAAATCCAGATACAGGTGCACGAATTAAATCACCTACTAGTGCATCACTTCAAGCATGAAGTTCAAACTCATTGGAAGCCACAATTTATATGCTTGAGAGACTTCTGCAATTTCAAAAAGGACTGCACTTGACTGCTAGAAGAAAGAAAGGACACACAAGTGTTAAGTTCAATTCTGTCTGCTGGCATCTTGCTGATAGTTTAGTTAGCATCCCAAGGATAATTCCGAAAGTCAGAGGAAAAAGCAGAGGAAATAGTACTGTGACTCATTCCCATACTCTTGCTTGCATAACTGGAAAGAAAAATCGGAAGAAGAGATACAGAGGTTTTTCTACTAATAAAGAAAAAATCTTAGTAACCCTAGAACTCTCCCATTACTGGAATGTAGCGCAATGTATTAGTAAATAGAACCTTTTAAAAGATAACAACTGCATTTCATCAATAGGAATAAATATCTAAATTACTGACTGTAGCACTATTTCTTCACCAGCATCCAAGACATTCTGACAGATCGAAATGTGAATTCTTGAAGAATGAAATTATTTTAGTAGCATATTTGCTCCAGTTCCTGTCATGAATAACAGAGGCATAACAAAAGTAAGCTTGCAAATGTTGTGTCTTAACATAATTGAACAGTCATGAGATTTTTAAATGTTGCAGTAAGCAGTTCAGTTTTCTCTCTCCTAGGTCATTTGATAGGGCAAGAAAAGCAATTATTGAGAAGACACACATGACTTCTATTAGCATGTAACCCACTGGTTTCCAGATAGAGCTAGTTAGCAACTAGTATAGATAAGAAAAGAAGAATTTTTTTTTATGTGCTTCTGTACCTTCTTGTTCTAAAGGAAAAGGTATTTTGGCAGCTAAGAGATAATCACGTTTGCAACTAGGAAAGAGATATGACGTCACTACCAAATCCTTATAAAATATTTCTTGTTTGCAGTATCCTAATCCTGCTCTGCTAACAGGAGATGTGCAAGTCCCATCATGAAATCAACCACTCAGGGGCATCTCGTCCTGCAGCCATATGCAATACCATCAGTGTTTTGGCCAAAACTGTGAGTGACTGAGCCAAAGAGGAAGGTATTCTTCCCCCACACTTTAAGTGTTTATCACTTTCTTTCATCTATTGGGAATGCTGGGATAACTTGCCTGATTGGTTAGATTTACTTATAGGCATGCATATGTTTGCTCTGTTCCTCCTCTTCTTTCCTCTCCTCCTATCTTGCTCCTTCTCCTCCTGTTACAGGAATAGTTTTAACACAATTAAAGTCAGCCCTGACGACAGAGGCTGTAGTTCAATGACTGTTGGGTGTGGGGACTTACATTACTTTGCATAGAAATATTAAGCACTATCCCACAGAATTTCTGTTGTATTGCATTTCTGTTCTATTTCTTACATTTCTATTGCATAGAATTATTAAACACAAATATTAGCACTATGAGTGTAAAGATCTCAGAAACCTTTTCATTTAGAAATTTTTTTTCGTATTTATATAGTTGTTTCCCAACTTTTTTATGTCATTCATTAATTTAACAAATAATTATTGAGCATCTAGTCTCTAGTATCTGTTGTCCTCAGACCTTGGGATGCATCCATGAGCAAAACAGGCAAAGATCTTTGCTTTGTGACGTTGACTTTCTGGCACATTGAGAAAAGTGCTGTGTATGTGGTGATGACTGGCAGAAGGGGATGAGGCTGCTTGCTGCTTCAGGTGACGGGTTGGGGATTTTGCAGACTGGGCCCTGCTCGGCTACACTGGGATTTGTGTGATCAGCATGTAGACACTCCAGTATTCCCAATTGAAGCATATCAGCATGCTGTGGAAAGCTCTGGTCTAGACCATACTGTGGTGTGTATGTGTGCACCCGGATGCACACGTGTGCATGTTTATATTTGAACTAAGAGCTACATTTAACAATTCTGGATTGGGAACTGAGTACACATGGGGGGCCACATGCCTATGTGCCTATGTCTAGATACTTTGAGTTATGTACGAAGT
The DNA here is from genome assembly GCF_041296235.1 of Equus asinus. Lineage (NCBI taxonomy): Eukaryota > Metazoa > Chordata > Mammalia > Perissodactyla > Equidae > Equus > Equus asinus. Next base: position 16,336,731 of record NC_091816.1, read on the forward strand.
CCATAAGCTGTTAAATAAAATACGTCCTGGGGATGGCCCCATGGCTGAGTGGTTAACTTTGCGCACTTTGCTTCTGTGGCCCAGGGTTTCGCCAGCTGGGATTCTGAGCATGGACCTAGCACTGGAGATCAAGCCATGCTGAGGCAGCGTCCCACATAACAGAGCCAGAAGGACCTACAACTAGAATATACAACTATGTACTGGGGGGCTTTGGGAGAAGAAGAAGAAGAAAAAAAAGAAGATTGGCAACAGATGTTAGCTCAGGTAGCAATCTTTAAAAAATAAAATACACACTATCTTAATATTATGACAAACAAAATTTCCTAGATACTTGGTTGACCAGGTTCCAATTTAGATTTCTCAGAGCCTTTGGAGTTCAGGACTAAAACTTGGCAGCAGAGGGAAGCCACTCCTTACCCCCAGCCTGCAGCCCACTCCTTTTTCCTTCCCACCTCTGGTGCCCCACTAGAGTCTCAGAGGAATCTTGTATTTAGGTTCAGTAGCCACAATTCTTAGCTCATTTCACAACCATCTCATTCATTCCCCTCTTTCCTCCTCCTTTTCCTCTCAAAAAAATTCCTTTGGTTGTAACTTGGACCTAAGGCTACATGGACTGGCTGCATGATTTTTGACTTCAGCAAAACAGATTCAGAGAACCTGTGCAAATTGTAGAATAGGCTTAGAGACTATTTGGACAAGAAATTCCCAAGGTCCTTGAGACACAAAGGTGATCTGGAAGGAGAAGTGTGGGCTCTGGCAGGGTAAGTCCCCTTGGTCTCTCAAACTCCTTACTACACGGCAAGATGTACGGGGAAGCAGGGCCAGAGTGGAGCCACAATAGCACTGGTCCAGCTCAGTAACCACTCTTGCCAAAGTCTAAGGACAGTACTGACAAGTGCAACTGCTGGGTTACAAGAAAGCACCTCATTCTGTACCTCAGCTGTAGGGAAATGTCATAGGAGTCTGGCTTGGAGTTCTGAAGTCTGCTCTAGGCTCCTCTCTTGAACGCTTCTGATACCCACCTTCAACTCTCCTTGTTTTCCCAACCAAACTCTCATCACTCTCGACAGGGCGACTCTGACTTGGAAAATTGTTCTGCTGAGATCTGAAGTCAAAACAATTCCAGTGTTTAACAAGGCATGTGCCTCTCTAAAGAGGATGGGATGGAAATTTGTATTTTAGAAGTTGTAACAAAATATGTTCTCAAATGCGACAGACCTGAGAACAGAGACTGCCTGCATCAGTACAACAGACCTAATGGGATTGAGAACTGAGATAACCTCTGTCAATGCAGATTGACAAATTGGGCTAGGAAATATTCCTCCAGGAAGATAAAGATGCAAATCAATAAATTAATTAAGTGTTCACTGCAGGGAAATGTTGCAAACCAATGCTCGGAGCAAACATCTTCCTTACCTGGGAGATCGCTTGCTTAGCAATCAATGAATTGCTTCAGGAGCCTCATCTTCCTGGGGTGCACTCATCTTAAACTACTATGTCACAAACTTTTCCCAGTCTCAACCAAGTTCTTGCTTTGAAAGCCCTGCCTTGCACCATTTGAGCCTAGACCCCTAAATACTAAAATAGCCCTCCTCGACATTTCCCTTCTGAGATCCTACTATGAGTCTGATAAGGTGGTGTTCTTCATTGCTTCAAGTTTAATAAACTCAATTTTGCTTAATCAATAGCTTTTAGCTTGTCTTTCAGGGAGTCAACATTGACTGATCTGAGGTCAAGAAGCTCAGCTAGAAACTGGAGTTTGCTCACGATGGGACCCACATAGAGAATTTTTCTCTTGGAACACTGCAGCTCTTAGTTAAAGCAAGCATAATTCATTTTTCTCCTAAGTGTCATTCCCTTCCATTTGATTAATTCTTTAGTAGAGTCTGATACATTCAGGCAATACATGCTGGTGCTTGTGTGGACAATACAGTAGTAGAAAGTTAAGAAAATCACGGCTTGTTCTTCATTCACCTCACTGTTGGTGAACATGCAAAAGCAGTCGTATGTGGAGAGATCACATCCAGGACATTCTGGGGGTGACCAGCATTGGGGAGAGGGCTGGGAGCAGCTGGGAGAAACAGCCATTGGCTGTTGACTCAGGTGTGAACCTGTAAGCTTGACTTCCCTCCACTTCCCACCAAATGAATTAGGAGGAGGTGAGAGGCTGTGCTTGAGCTCACACAACATTTTCTAAGATAACAGCATCCTTAGTTCACTACAATTTAAATTTTAGATTCATATCTTGGAATTGGGACTCTCTAAAGAGTTGAGATGAAAAATAGCTTTTCAATTACCGTAGTTGGGCAAATGTTTACTTAAAATTAAAAAGGATAAAAAGAATATTAAGCAATTAGGCCTTAAATCTAAGAGACTTATTTAGAGCCGTTGAGAGTGTTTGGCAAACAGCTTTTCACAGCAGAAAGCTGTGTGGATCCCAGTGCATTCTTTTGCAGATTAAAAAGAAGGTGATTATGTTTTGGAAACAAATTCTTTCTTTCATTCCATGCCTTTCCCAATTCTGTAAGCTTTCCCAACCTTTCCTATTGTGGATCAGTGGAAGATAGGAGTTTTATAATCCTCATATGGAGCCATGTCATTAGATTAGATTTTAATTTGTGTTTAGCCAAATGTGTAGCACATTGTCCCTCGCTTCCAAAGTTCACCATAGTTGTTTCCGCCCTGTCACTCCATGACAGATGGCCAGGAAATGGGAAAGCCCGTGTGTCTTCTCCTGTCCTCTTCCTTCTGCATTTATCTTCACTGATGCTAGAATGTTACTTAAGAAGTCATAAGAGAAGTATTATATGTCCAAGTAAATATTGACCAGAAAAGGAAGAGATTGTGTACTAGTTACTGCAGAGGAGGACATCCTCGAAAGTACTCCTGGTCACAGAGACAAACGCACAAGGTCATACAGCTAGTAAAGAGGCCTCTCAGGATTTTCAGCTCAGATCTGTCTCACGTCTCATTCCCCAGTCTCTCTGCCTCCCTCGCTCCCTTCCTTTCTTCCTCCTTTCCTTTAGCTATGAGGAAGACCTGTACTATAATTCTGCTGAGGAAAGGATTCAATTTTGACATATGGTGAGAATTTTAGCATAGAAGTTTTTATAGTTGCACTGTGGTGATACAAGGGAGTGAAGAGAATTCTAGAAGATCTAAGCTGTCTAGATTTACCCTAGTTACTGTTGACTGGAGACAGATCTCAGATACCTGTATTCTCCACTACAAGGTGTAACCATAACCTGAACGTACACACTCCAAATGATTGTGCGATCTATTTTTTCAAGGGCATGTGTGGCATAACTTTCAGTCATATAGCAATTTAAAACTGCTGCTGGAAAATACTGAAAGTTCTCATATTACTGTAATAAAACCTAGACTGCAAAGTTAGACCTCAGTTGCAGGCACTTATGCTGGCTTCCCATGACTTGGGATGGTTTCCAGCTCCCACGTTTGCTTCATGCAACTGAGAATTCTCAATTGTAGACATTATTGTAGTTTTTAAAAGTGGGTAAAAAATGAAAATGGGGGGCCGGCCCCATGGCTGAGTGGAGGAAGTAGAGGAAGACTGGCATGAATGTCAGCTCAGGGCTAATCTTCCTCAAGTCAAAAAAAAAAAAAAAAACAGGAATATTGGTAACAGATATTAACTCAGGGTGAATCTTCCTCACCAAAAAAGAGAAGAAAAAGAAAGAAAATGGAATATGTTCCTCTGAACAGGGAAAAATGCCCTAATTTTCAAGTGTATGTGCTTTTGTTGAACAGTGCCACTAGTCAGTGCGACAGAAGTAAAATTCGGTTGCAAGTTGAGCTAATGTGTTTGAAAACACTTGAGTACACATTGATGAAATTTAGTTTAAGGGCCCAAGAGAAAATTGTTTGAATTTTTTTGAACAGAGTGTCTGAAGCATTGGAGTGAATGTAGCATTTATTTGAGTTACCCTTGGTGTTTGGAAAAAAATGTTTTGCTTACCTGGCACTTGCATGGGGGATGCTAAATGTAGAGCTATGTGGAGCCAAAATTTTGGAATGGCTTCATGCCCACAAACGCAAATTATTGATGAGCAGGAGCAAGGGAAGTTCAACGATGTTATATAAACTAAATCTCGGGAGGGCTAGTTCAGAAGTATGATTAATTTCGCATCCAGGAATAGAATGAAATATAACTACTGTATCGTGCCAAAATCTCAGGTTATGTCCACTATTCTTAAGCAATAAAATATAGCCTCTCAATAACAATTACCTTTCAAATAACATTCATGTACTGATAGGACTAACAAATAAAACAAGAAACATATTGCCTTGAGACTTTCAACAGGAGCAACGATGAAATATCACACCATTTATCAGTTAGATATATGTCCGTCTGTGGATATTTTTATTTCTTTGAGAGTGCCTGAAATGGACATAATAAAAAAATTCATTGATGATTATCAAATAGTGTGTTTTTTATCTGGAATTCTTAAAAGAGATATAATATCGGCACATTTTCTACACGTTTTCTACTCCTTCTTGAGAGGTTGAGGTCTTACTATACTTTTGGAACTCCTCCAACCCTTTTCTGGGGAGGCTCTATTTTGTTTAAAAGACCCAAGTAGGTGGGTAAATGTTCTGATTGCCCTTCTAAAATGTTAATTTTCATTTATAAGGTAAATAGTCCATTGATTTTGAGGTTTCACTCTGATTAAAATATGGAAATTATGCACATTCTTTAAATTCTCCTCTCTGATGATCTTTAGTGATAATTTTATGGATTGAATTGGAAATTTTTTTAGTCAACATTACCAAAATATAAGTCATAAGTATAATTATAATATATAATGTATATTATATAACATATATATTAATATGTAACACTTTTATATGCATACAATAATCTTTTTTAGTGTACAGGACTATGCATTTTAACAGATGCATACAGTCATATAACCACCACCGTAATCAGGATATATTTCCATCACCACAAAATGTGCCCCTGGGCCACTTTGGAGTAAATCCCTCCCTGAATCTGTAGCCCTGGGTAACATTGGTTTGTTTTTTTCCCTATAGTTTTACCTTTTCCATAATATCATATAAATGGAGTCATAGAATACGTAGACTTCTGAATCTGGGGTTTTGTTTCTCTTGTTATAATGCATCTGTGATTCTCACTATTCATATTGATGCGCTGTTGCTTGGATCAGTAGTTCATGTGTTTATATATGTGTATGCGTATACGCATATATACAAAACCAGTTAGTGAGATAAAAGATGTAAGAGTGTAACGTTTTTTGATATGAACACTCTGAATAAAGAAAATCATCAAATGTGAGTTATCAGCTAGCATATTTCCTTATCTTTTTATAAACATATTTTTATTATGAAAAATATCAAACAATACAGGAAGATATGAATAGAAAATAAAAATCTGGAAGCGCTCTCTCCTTTCCATAGGCTCATTTCTGCCTCAGAGGTAGCTGTAATCATGTAAAATACTTTTATATACGTATTTCAGTTTTTCTAATCATATAACATCATTTATCTAGCTAGCTTTCTATCATGTATTTATCCAACATCTATTTCGCTACATAACTGTCTAGCTATCAAGAACCAAAATTTGGATTTAGTTTTCTGTTTAACAGAAATCTGCTATTAAGCTTTGGATCAGCCGTGGCTATTGGAAAGCCAAATACTTGAATGACTACTCCAGGGTCATTTTTGATGTCCTTGAATTTGTGAATTATTGGGGATCAGTGAGCACACAGGTTAACATCATGCCTAATCAAACACGAATGATGCATGCCATTCAGAATTTTTACTAATATCTAAATATTCACTTTCAATTTCATGGAAACTTTCTAGATATAAGTAAGGTGTCAATATGTGCTATGGGTTTTCAGTTCTAACAGGCGATTATAATCCAAATGCTTATTTATTACCGCAAGTGTAAACTGTTGCAAGAACTAATGGTGACTGTAAAAATTGTTAATTTTAGGTGCAAACCTAATTATGAACTTTCAAGTAGTTTAACAAACTAGAAAATAGATTGACAGATATATATTATTGAGAGACTGGATAAATGAAACCTTGTAGGATGACAGCATTTCCTTTTTGAGTTCAAGTTCACAATGGTTAAATGGGGATATAAATAATGTTGATAAAGCTTAGGTCTTATTGCAATTTAAATTTTTAAAAATTGTTGGAGACTCTATTATTCATAACATTAAACAAAATAAACTTACAAAAGCTGAATTTTTACTTAGGTCATGAATCTTTCAATAAAAACGTTTTGTCTGAGGGGCTGGCCCAGTGGCGTAGTGATTAAGTTCTTGTGCTCTGCTTGGGTGGCCCGGGGTTCACATGTTTGGATCCCAGGCATGAACCTACACACTGCTCATCAAGCCATGCTGTGGCAGTGTCCCACATACAAAGTAGAGGAAGATTGGCACAGATGTTAGATCAGGAATAACTTTCCTCAAGCCAAAAGAAGAAGGCCGGTAACAGATGTTAGCTCACGGCCAATCTTCCCTTCTCCAAAAAAATAAAAACGTTTTTCGGGGAATTTTTACAAATTGGGAGACAAATTAAAAGTATAATGTTGGGGCTGGCCTGATTGCACAGTGGTTAAATTCGCATGATCCGCTTCTCGGTGGCCTGGGGTTCGCCTGTTCGAATCCCGGGTGCGGACATGGCACTGCTTGGCACACCATACTGTGGCAGGCGTCCCACATATAAAGTAGAGAAAGATGGGCACAGATGTTAGCTCAGGGCCAGGCTTCCTCAGCAAAAAAGAGAAGGACTGGCAGCGGATGTTGGCTCAGGGTTAATCTTCCTCAAAAAAAAAAAAAAAAGTGTAATGTCAACTTTGCCTTGTCAAATTCAATGAGAGGGAAAATTTCCAAAATCACGTGCAATAATACATATGATAAATTACCTTTGATCAGAAGTAATAAAGAACATGAAGATAAAGACAAGAAGAATGAATTACCCACAAAAAACCTTGCTCCTTTGCTGATTTCGTATGAAAGAAGGCAAATGTGTGGAACAAAGGGTCAATTTATCAACAGAAAGTGCTGAAAATAACTATGCTGTATTCTAAAGTCAAAGAAAATTGACAACTAAAATAAAGGACAATTAAAGTTTGAAACAATAAAGTTATACTAATGATTTGTTTGTGATAGCGTTTCATACTCTTGTCATCTCAGAAAGATGTTATTTTGCTCCAGCTTCAGCTTTGGGTGAATGTCAATTTTAATAATGGCCATTTGACATTTGAACAAATATGCATGTGGTGCCTCTCTAATATTAGGATACTGCTTGATAACTTGTACTTAATGTTATCTTGGATGTATGTTGACGTTTGTATTTATGTTTATGTCATTTCCTATTTTACTCTTATGTGTTCTTAAATGAGCATCTTATACGCATTTGTGTGTGTATTTGTTCAAATATATTTGTAGAATACACCTTTAGAAGTAAAGTTGCTGGGTTAAATAGAAAAAGCATTTTGAAATTTAATTGATTTTGCAAAATTGTTTGCTTGAAAGGCTGCGTCAATTTACATGTTCTTCACTGGTACATGGACTGTCCTGGTTCATGAGCGTCTTTAGCATTCACTCCCCAAAACTTTTAAGTCTTTGCGTCTCTAAAGAATAAAAAATGATATTTCGTGAATTTGATTTGCATTTTGTGTCATTAAAATGTCATATTGAGTACCTTTTCAACATGTTTACTATCCAGTTATATTTTTTCCTTTTTATACTCTACATCTAAGTTACTATTATATTGTTAATTTTTTCTCATTGACTCATAAAATTTTGATATTTTAGAAAATTAGCAACTTATTTGTCCTAACTATTGGAAAGATTTCTCCAATCAGTGTTTAGCATTTTTGCTAACTATACATATTTACTTATATCTATATTTCTATGTAAAATTTTAATTTTTAAAATAATTAATCAGTGCTTTCTTTTATGAATTCTTTTTAAAAAATATGTCTAAAGTAGTCTTCCATATTCAATGACTATTTAAAACAATGACTTCATTTTCCTCAAGTAGGCTTGTGGTTAGAATTTTTACTTTAAAATCTTAGTTCCAGTATAAATGTTAGTATTGAGTTAAATAGACAATTTTATTTTATCTTTTTCTGTAATTAACCATTTTCTAAACCTGCACTATCTGATAAGGTAGCCATTTGGCACTGGCAACAACTTAACCTTAATTTTATATTGGTTGACATAAAAAAAAATTTAACATTTGGTTCCTCAGTCACACTAATCACATTTCAAGTTGCTGAATAGACATATATGGCAAGTGGCTATCATTTGGTCAGCCTCAATATAGAATATTTCGAACATTCCAGAAAGTTCTTCTAGACAGCGCTGCTCTAAACTATGTAATGGATAATCTACATTTTCTCCACTGGTTTTCATTTTCAAGTTTAGTAAATAATAAATTCTCGTGTGTATATTCCAGTCTATTTCTGGCCTCTCCATTTTCTTTCATTCACTTTTCTGTTTATTCCTGTCTTGGTACCATTCTCCTTAAAACTCTTATTTCAAAATATATCTTAATATTTAATTGAGTTATTCCAGATTGACTTCTTGGCGTTGTTTTAAAATATTTTCAATAGGATTATTTTCACAAGAAGAGCAATAACTTATGAACAGTCAAGATATATTGTCTATGGTTTTGGAACTTCATTTTTTTCAAAATAATCTTCTTGGTTTTTTATCACAGTTACTTGTAACACTAAACATCAATCTGAAATTGTACTTTTTACCATGATACATGACTCAAGATTTTGTTGCTAAAAAATCATAAAGTGTACAAATAGAATTTTAAATTCAATTGTCAATGATTATTTCCTGGAAATTACTCATTAGAAATATAACTCAAATTATTATATTTTTAGCTTAATATTTAAAAAATTGGGCAGAAAAACACTTAGAATATTGCCGTTATTTGCAATTCCAAAATTTGTTTTATAAACCACTAAGCCTGAAGGTCACCAAAGCAGCTTAGTTTAGATCTAATACTGTAAACTAAAATCAAAGCATGGTGTAGTCATATCTGAAAACGTACCCTTCTACATTTAAATAGTTTTGTTCTGAGAGATAAAAATTACATTTACGCTTGACTATACTTTTGGTTTCTTATTTTGTTGCTTTAAAAACCAAGGTCATCTTTCTGTATTTCTATATGTCAAATCAGAAGTAAAAAATAAAGTCTCAAATAAAAGTGAATTAATTGAAGTTATGCAAGTATTTACCTTTGTTAGTTGCCTTTAAATGGATGTCAGCTTTTTTATTTGTTACATTGTAAATTTGAAATTAAATCTCTATTTAAAATAATCTATTTAATAACTAATTAACAAAATGTAACTCCCATAGAAATATTGAGTACAGTTTCCCCAGCAATAAAAATTAACACAAAAATTTTATATTATCTATTAATTGATATATGATTCATTGTATAATATAGGTAACTGATTTGCCCAATTTTACAAAAGGTTGTAGTAATATTGGTCATTAAATGTAGAGGTTCTGAATTACATTTTTATGTATAATTTGCTAAATTTTAGAATTACTTATTTCAATTAAGTAGTGCTATAATTTTTTAGGAAATGTATTTTCTTTCATCATAATGCATTCCTTCTGTTTAGTCTATTCCTGGTATCACATTGGGTAAAACTCCTATTATATTTAACTTTGTATAAAGCAATTAGCTCCCAACACATCTATTTTTTTCCAGTCTTTTTTTCTGGCCAGATATGATGATAAATTTTATATACATATACACATATATAAAAATTGTATTATAATACAATATATGCAGTGTATTATTTCATAGTTTTCAAAAATTTGTGAATATTTTGTAACCTCAGGCTTTCCAGGGCCAGTTCAACTGATCCCATCTCTTATCAACAGAGTGATTAAGAATTGTCTTTCAGTTGATGGGCAAAGTCATGTAGCCAGAGCATGTGCAGAAGAAGAAAGCTTGATCTGAAATGATCACAGAACCAAAGATCTGGAACCAAAGGACCAGGACACAACTGGAACTTGAAAGTCAGACTCTTATCAGAACTGAGGGGCCCCTCATTCAGGAAGACCTGGTGTTAAAATTCCTTACCCATCTCATCATAAATGTTTACAACCTTATAAATAAATGTTTAGAATCTTATCATAAGTGTTTAAAACCTTACCATAAATGCTTGAAGCCCACCGATCAAAACCTTCCCTGCCAGTTTCCACATGCCAGCCTGTTCTCTCTAACCTCTTGAATTTTGCCCCAAATCCTGAATCAGGGAGACAGATCTGAGGGCACATGCCCCCGTCTCCCTGCAGATCTCTCTCTCAGAATAAAGCTGACCTCTTTCCCCAAAGGCTGATGCCACAATTAATTGTCCATTTATGCACATCAGGCAAGAGAACTCCAATTTTCTGCAGTAACAATACTATTTGATTCTAACAGCAAACCTGTAATGTAAGAAAGGCTGGGATCACAGTCCTATTTGTACAGACGAAAATGATTTGTTGAAAGGCAAAGCAACAGAAACCTAAATTGAAACATAGATCTCTGAGATTGTCAGTTTTCCTCTTCTACAAGATATCCCTATAGATTGCCTTCAGATAATCTAGATTATTGCCAACTCTGAAGCACACATTGACTATTAGGTATGTCATTTTTCTTTCACAACTTTTACACTTGAGATATTTTCGCAATTTCCACAACCTGTTGAAATTCTACCTATCTTCGAAAGTCCAGTTGAAAACGTTCCCTTCATTCATTTCCTCCCTCACTTTCACTTCCACTCCAAGGCTACAGTGCTGTGTTCAGACTTCCCCTTGCAGACTTTATCATGAATTGCTTTTTTAGTAATTTAGTAACTTGTGAACAAATCTTATTTTTTTCACTAAATTATAAATACACTAGAGAGAGGGACACATTATATTCAATCTTATATGCTCAGAGTCCCCATCATAGTATTTAGCATTGAATAAATAGTGGTCAAATAAAATAAATGAATATAAAAAAGGATTCTTTTATACAGGCTAGGAAACTCTCAGGGCAAGTTTGCAGAGACATCTTTAGTTGAATGGAACATCCTAAAATGAGGACATCAGTTTTTTTTTTTTTTAAAGATTGCACCTGAGTTAACAACTATTGCCAATCTATTTTTTTTCTTTTTGCTTTTTCTCCCCAAATCCCCCAGTACATAGTTGTATATTTTAGTTGTGGGTCCTTCCAGTTGTGGCAAGTGGGACACTGCCTCAACGTGGCCTGATGAGCAGTGCCATGTCCGGGTCCAGGATCGAACAAGTGAAACCCTGGGCCGCTGCAGTGGAGAACATGAACTTAACCACTGGGCCACGGGGCTGGCCCCCATCAGTTTTTTTTCATGTGTTTATGTCCATTGACAGTCATTTCTTGAAGGAAAGTCACAAATTTGAGTTGTGAACATGACAGGAGATCTGGCCATTGCCTACTCTTGATCCCTCTTATACTCCTATCCTTATGCTTCCATCTTTGGCAAAAGGCCACTTCCTCTTCCCCCCAAAAGCAGGAAACTAGGGTCCTTGTTTTCCCAATACAACAGCAATATTTTGCTATTTGATGTTTTGCATTGGGAAAGATCTCACTAGGAAAACAAGGAAATGGTCTTCATTTTCTCCATACTTTTTAATTCTTATAATTTGCCAAAGTGAATGACACATATTTTCTCTCTTTTGACTGTTTTCTTAATGTTGAATCATCAAAGACAATTGAGCTCTCACAAAGATAAATGGAAATGAACTGAGTATGTAAAAAGAAGCAAATTGATGGAAAGGAATTAAATGGACCAAATATTTCTTATGTAAGTGGTATCTTCTCAGCACATCAGGCTTTGAATAATTGGCAGTCACACAGACTCACTTTGGAATGTGAAAGCTTGCTAAAATAATTCAATTGGCCTAGTCAACTGTTTCTTGAATACTGTGAGTAGAAGTGTAACTAGAGATGGTAATAGAAAGAACCAAAAGATTTTAAAAGAGAAAAATGAATTAGTCTCATAAAACATACAGACTTATACCAAAAAGATGAATTAATTAAAAAATATAGAGGAGTGGTTAAAATGCATTAGAGTAAATTTTCTAAGACATCATGTGATTAGTTGTAGATTGAGTGTTATGTACCAGCAGTTCTTTCTGTGCTTCACAAATCCCTGGGATCCTGGGGCAATTTTGGGAGGGGAGGTGATGGTTTGAGAAACTTTTCTTAATAAAATAACGTATTTGCCTTTTTTACTGTGTCGATACTCACACTGATGGGACAAAAGCAACAGTGGGGAACAGTGCTGGTTCCTTGGCAGGAATCCAGGAAATGGTACCAGTCTGGCCTCGAAGTCATTATGTTCTTCACTGCTACGGTCTTGCAGAAAACAAAGTGAATACAGTTTTTACTTAAGAATGTTCTTGATGAAACAGTGATTCCATTACTGTTTTATTAAATCTTGACTCTTTTTTAATATTCCCTGTAACAAACTAGGAAGTACACGCAAAGTGCTTCTGTTGCGAACCCAAGAGCAGTGGTTGTCTTCAGGAAAAGTACTTGTGCAATTCTTTGAGAGCTGAAGCAGCCGCTTTTTAAAAGGAAAAATTATTTAACTTTAAAGAATCTATGACATGCTTTGATTCTTCAGATTTAGACATTTGAGGGATCTTTTCTCAAAATGAACAAAATGAATATGTCACTTCAAGGAAAACAACTGACAGTATTCATTGCCAAAGATAAAATTCAAGCTTTCAGTTAAAAATTAGAATTTAGGAAGTCTTGTGTACCACAATGAGCCTGACCGGTTCCCAATAATTGAAGATTTTTCCGATGAGATTGGTGGTGCTATTAACATATAGGCATATAACTATTTATAAAAAGTTGTGTGTTTTTTTTGAGGAAGATTAGCCCTGAGCTAACATCTGCTGCCAATCCTCCTCTTTTTTGCTGAGGAAGACTAGCCCTGAGCTAACATCCATGCTCATCTTCCTCTACTTTATACGTGGGACGCCTACCACAGCATGGCGTGCCAAGCAGTGCCATGTCTGCCCCCGGGATCCAAACTGGCGAACGCCAGGCCGCCAAAGCAGAACATGTGCACTTAACTGCTGCACCACTGGGCGAGCCCCATAAAAAGTTATTTTATAACTCAGTGCCCAATAATTTTCAGATGACTAATGCATGATGTTACAAAATCACGTGTGCATAAAAAGTTCATACAAAATAAGATAGAATAATGGATTTTAAGGAAAAATTCATTCAAATGTTTTCAGTTTCCTCACTGAACCTAACCTTTAAGAAACTAGGATTTGTTGAGATTTGCTGTAGCATCAAAGAAGAATATGCACAATTACTTGAAAAATCCAGATTTTCTTCATATAATTCAACCTAAACCACATATTGATAAGCTGAATGCAGGAGCAGATATGAGAAAATAGCTGTGTTCTCTTAAGCCAAAATTTTCAATAGTATACAATAATGCAACTCTTCTCCTTAAACTGTTTTTGAAAATATAGTTATTTTTCATACACGTGGTATTTATATTAACATGTATTTGTTACTGTTATTTAGAGATAAATGTATAACAATACTTTTAATATTTCTCACTTTTATTACTAATATGTTAAGTATTGATAATCTCCACGAACAAATGCTCTTTGGAGGACTTAATGATTTTTAAGAGTTTAAAGGAATCCTGCAAAAGCAATGAGAACTATGAGTATAGATAATAAGACCTATAAATAATCTCCAAGACAAAGATGCTGCTCGACATGAGAAAAGACAGGAAAGGCTAGGTGGAGGAGGAAGGATTAGAACTCTATGTGGGAGGATGCTATTGTCAACTGAAATAAAGAGTTTAGATAAAGGTTAAATGAGGGGCTGGCCCTGTGGCAGAGTGGTTAAGTTCTCACTCTCCGCTTCAGGCGGCCCAGTGTTTCATTGGTTCGAATCCTGGGCGCGGACATGGCACTGCTCATCAAACCACGCTGAGGCAGCGTCCCACATGCCACAACTAGAAGGACCCACAACGAAGAATATACAAGTATGTACTGGGGGGCTTTGGGGAGAAAAAGGAAAAAAATAAAATCTTTAAAAAAGAAAAAGTTAAATGAATGAGTTTATTTGATAATCAACGTGAGGAACTCAAGTCCAGGGAACCATCCACAGAGCGCTCTGAGGAACTGCTCTGAGGTCGACAGATTGGAGTGTAGTTTATATACTTTTTAACCAAGCAGTGTGTGTGCAGGAAAGGGCTTACACATCTAATCTTCATATACTTCAAAGAATAAGAACTTTTTGGTTATACATCAAACAAGGCTTGTGCTGTTGGTGATATCTATGTGTGGAGGGAGGCGAGGACCAAGGTTGCCACGTCAATTTTTCCCTCAGTCTCTAAGAAGTGGAGCCAAGAAGTGTGAGAGAGATACCCATTATCCCTTCCTGCTGCTGATTCATCCTGCTCGAATCTTTAGTCATGGAAGGAGGGATTGCAAGCTCACGCAGACACAGGTTTAGGAGGCCTGCACGGCTGGTGAACAGCACAGCACGGATTTTTATTGTACCGACTTTAAGCCCATCACTTACTCCATCTGCCTGTTAGACCAGGGAGAGGGGTCTCAGCTTCATTCTCACTATGATAATCCCTCCCACCTGTCAGGGATCTGATACTATTGTCATTTGATTTTTCAGAATCTTTATTTTTCCACTCTTTCCTTAGTTATTTGAACTGGCGTTCATACATTCTCAATCCTTATACAGGTGAAAAATTAAGAACAAAACAGATATTTATCCAGTGACCTTGTTTCTCCACCTACCACTCTCTCCTTCTCTGAAAACTGCAAGCCATTCTACATGCTACGTGTGCCCATTGCTTCATTGCCGTCTCTGTACTAGATCCTCTAGTTACTACATTTTGTATTTTTTTTTAATTCCATCAGTTTTTCCAACCAAAAAAAAGCTCACAGTAAGTTTTCATAGACTTCCAAGTCTTTAAATCCTATGGATAATTTTCAAACTCAAATTCTTTTTCTCTTAGCAAAATTCGACACTATTAATCGCTTCCTCTTTTTTGAAACCTCGAACTTCACTTACATTTCACCACACACTTCTCTT
The DNA here is from genome assembly GCF_041296235.1 of Equus asinus. Lineage (NCBI taxonomy): Eukaryota > Metazoa > Chordata > Mammalia > Perissodactyla > Equidae > Equus > Equus asinus. Next base: position 16,351,860 of record NC_091816.1, read on the forward strand.
TTCTTCCTGTTTGCCTGGCTGCTCTGTCGAATCTCTTTGCTGATTCATGTTTATTTTCCCAGCTGTTCAATGTGAGAATTTCTATTCTTATCTTCTGAATATTTTCTCCATAGGTGATCTTATTTACCCCCATGGCTTCAAACATCTCTGCACTAATGATTCCCAGATTTAAATGTTTGTGTGGGATTTATCTTTTGGTATGTAAACAAGCAGGCTTGACTGCACTTTCGATATTTCAACTAGGATGTCACAAATGCGTCTCAAATTGAACTTTTTAAAATAGAATTTTTATAATTTATCCCTTATAATCATAGCCTTCTAGATTCTGATGCTCAATGAATGGAGCCGTTATACATCTGGTAGCAAAATAAAAGATTATAGGATCCTTCTTTGACATCTCCTCCTAATTCACTCTCATTCTCTAATCGCTAAGACCTGGTGGTTTCCCCTTCCAAATCGATATATTTTTTTCATTTCTCTCTATCTCCTCTATTCCTTCCAGTAAGTCTACAACCTACTGACATTTTTTTTTGCCCAGAATGTTGCCAGTGTCCCCTAATATGCCTCCTCCACAGCCACTCCTCCCTGTCTCAGGTTTGTTCCCCATACCTGATAAAATGCAAATCTGATGATACAATTTCACTGCTTTGAAGCTTTTGTTGGCTTCTTGTTGCTTTTAGACGAAGGCCAAGTCTATACATAATCTCATACCAGTCTCCCCATGTGTCTGTGTTTTCCAGCTACTAGGACTTTCTTTTAATTCCTTCAGTGCATTATGCTCATTTTACTGTGGGCCCTCCCCAGGATGTTTTTCCCTCTCTCGCTTCTCTTTTTCTGTTCAGCTTCTATCCACTCACCCTTCTGATGTTAACTGAGATCTCATAGCATATTCTTTTCCCTTAGGGCACTTAACACAGTTTGTAATTACAAATGCTTATGATCATGTCCCTTTTCCCTATGAAACTCTTAAGGATAATTGTTCTTTTTATTTTTTCCTCTGTATTTTCAGCATCTTGGACTAGACATAGGTAATTTTCAGTAAGTATCTTTGGTTTGTGTGTATGAAAAATATGTGTTAATGGAAGAGCTTAAAAGGAAATACATGTCAGGAGGAAAAATGATGTGGAGGTGGAAAACTGGAAGTCCCTATATGAACTTCAGTTTCTCAGTTTTTAAATGCAAGGTCCCTTCCTGCTGTAATGTTCTGTGCCTTCTGATCAACAATATTTGCTCAATTTTGAAAATGTATATTTTTTAGAGGGATAAAATTTCTGTAAAAATGTTTATACATCTTACGGATTGACTGAATCTGCTCTTTTGTAGTTACCATAATTCAGAATAATATGAGATGCTTATCATCCCAAGCAGATAAGTTTTCAGTCTAAAAAAAATATATAGTATAAAAAGAAATATTTAAAGTGTTGAAAATTTTTTCTTTTTAATTTGAATAACTATATTTTAGAAATTTCAAACAGTTAAAAATCTATCAAATTAAGAACAAAATGATTTTAAAAAATTAATCCACATATATGGACTTGTCATCTATTTATTATTTGATATGTAGTCCAGTTTGCTGTTTCCTGGCTTTCCATTATTTTTTAAGGGAAGGTGAACATGCATATTAATGTATAATTACAATTTCACTAATTATACTTTATGTAATAAATAAGAAAAAATATATTAAGCTGTATGCTTCTTGAAACTTTTGAAATACAGACAAAAAATCCTTAATGTAGAGTTCTTGATTAACAAAATAATTGCCTTCCAACTTCCAAAACATTTTGTGGCACCAACAGTGCAGCACAGATTATGTGGATAGGTGGCACCTCTCAAATCCAGACAGTTTTCAACAACCACTCATTGAAGATTTACATGATCTAATTGAAGAATATCATGTAACTAGAATCTGAAATTAATGGCCATACAGTACAATTTGATCTAACACTAAATTTGTTCTTGTCTACAGTTTGTTATCTACCAAAGATCTCTTTAAATAACTTCAGTGTAGTTTTCTTAACTAGGGCAGATGAAATTGCTATGCACATTTTCGGTTTAGGGATACCAGGGTAATGTGTAAAACATCCAGACGAGGTTCTCAAATGGTAAAAAAGACTGAAAACACTCCCTAAAACAAAACCAACCAACCAACCAAACTTCTTGCTTAGAAACTGCTGCTAAATGCCATAGGACGAGAGGGCAAGTTTAGCTTTATCGAAAACTGTCTGAGCTCAGCCGCCTTTCTATTTTAGTTGCATGTTCTGCTTGATAAAGCTGGAATTAACACCAGTCTTCCACCCATAGGAAGGTAAATGAGCTATCAAAAATACATTGGAGTTTTTTCCTAAAAAGATAGGGGGCAATTATCATTTTATAAGGCATATTGTAAATATCAATTGTGCTGGAGAAAAGTAATTAGAGATTTTTTTCCAGGAATTAAGAGGTTATTAAATTTCCTTAAACTTTATAGCAGTATTGCCTTTATTTGGAATTATTGAATTGCTACATAAGAGTTTATCTGAGCCAGAAAGGTATAATCTTTATTTGGAAGATGAGACAGCCTACTATCAACTCAAAGTAGTTATCAGCTATCAAAGAAAGGCTAAGATACGAAATGCTGCACAAGACAGCGAGAGCTCAAAATATACATCTAGGGATATTACACCAAGGGTGAAGGGCTATTAGCATCTGTAAAAGGAAAAGATTCTGACAGCTCAATACTCTATTTCACTCTCCATTATTACAACAGATATTTCCACCACCCAGTTTTCTTTAAGTATCATTTTATCTTCTATCAGAATATGCATTGCATTTCTGAGGATGTTTTCTCTTGCAAGTGACTTTATTTACTCAACAATTTGAAAATATCTCTATTAAAGGCTTTGGGAGACATTTTACTCTTAAAAATAGAAGTATTCTACTAATATTCCCACTATAATTTCTACAAAGTCATTCTACATAGCTGAACCTCATATACTTCTAAAGTTTTCAGCTAATGGCCAAGAAGGAAAGTAACTCAAAACATTGTAGCACTGGATTTGAAACATTGTATTTTGTACTGTCATAGGAATTAATTTAGGTGTGCTATTTGTTGGTGCTTCTTACCTAACTTCCAAGATAACACAATGTTTTTTGTCTGTTTTTCTTCCGCATTTTTTTCTGTTCTTCTTATTGAGCCATTGGAATTATTAACGTATTCTGATAACGAATTCTGTGTTGCAAGACACTGAGTGTATCAGTCTTTTCTTTTTGATTTCCAAACTTCATATCTATAAATATTATCCACCCCCTCCCTGCTAAAGCAATAAAGGTATTCTCCTATATTCTGTTTTTAAAGTTTTTAAGATTTTCTATTTACAGTTAAATCCTTAATCCATCTGCAATTGATTTTCCAGTAAGAGATCTCTTATTTTTTCTCCCAAGTGATGTTCAACTGTCACAGCATAGATAACTAAAAACTCTATACTTTCTCTACTGCTCTACTATGCCATGTATGAGGGTTTGTAGTTACAGTAATGCGTGGCAGATTCAAAGCAATAGTCAGCATAGTCTGACTCATGAAGACCTCTGGCATTGGCTGGTTGATCATGGTTTTCCCAGAAGTGAAATCAATAGGAAGCCCACTAAACTCTTACTTAATCCATAAAAGCAGAAAAGTTCTAGATCAAGTGAACAAAAGTCTAACCTGAATCATAGAAACAGCACTTTAGTGGAACTCTTTTTGTGCTGTTCTGGTAGAAGCACAGCTCACTCCCAGGAGCCAGACATCTATTCCAGCAAAGTCTCATATTTCAGGGTCAAGGAGAGTAAATTTTCCAAAAGGATCACTAGTAGAAAAATTGAAACATCCATCCCACTTCTCCTTAGTTCTAACATACATATTTTCCACCTATTTTGGAACATAGAACCATTTAATAGCTTTTAGTTTCAAGAATATATTGCATCTTGAAGAACAATACCCTAACCTTAGAATGCATCGTACCCAAGGAGAAAGGAAATGATACCAGATAAAAACGTATATCCACACAAAGGAATGGAGAGTGCCAGAAATAGTAGGTATGTGGGTAAATAAAGTAAATAATTTTCCCTGTTTTTAAATTTCTTTAAATATAACAGATTGCTGAAAGCAAAAATGAAAGCTTCGGTGCATTTTATCACGTATGTGCAAGTAAAATGAGTGACAAGAGCACAATGGATGAAAGGGGGAAATACTGATGTGTACTACTATACATATACTTGTATAATATGCCTATGCTATGCATGATATAGCATAATATTATTTAAAGTTAGGCTGTGGTAGGTTAAGGATGAATATGGTAAACACTAAGAAGATTTTTTTAAAGGTAAGTATAGCTAATAAGGCAATGGAGGAGATGAAATTGAATAGTAAAAATACAAATTAATCCAAAAGAAGACAAGAAAAACTTGAAAAAAGGAATAAAATATAGAGGGAACAAGTACAGCACAAATAACAGGGTGGTAGATTAAGTCCAACCGTATCAATAAGTTCATTAAACACAAGAGGGCTTATACTCCAAATACCATGAGATACCATGAGACTAAAGAAGAAAGCAACACTCAGCTTTATAACGTCTACAAGAAACACATTTCAAATAAAAAGACAGAAAAAGGTTAAAGGTAAAGGAATGGAAAAATATACACTAAGTAGACTTTAATCAAAAGAAAACTGGTTTAACTATGTTATACCAGTGTGACATTATCTTTCCTAGATTAATGTTTGCATGGTCCATATCCTTTTTTCTTCTTTCTATCTCCTCTCTCCATAATTTTTTGAATGAGTAGAGTGAAAAAAGTTAGTAAAGATATAGAAGACTTGAACAACTCTAATAATCAAATTGATCTAATCAATATTTTTGTAATACTCCACACAATAAAATCAGTACACATTTTTTCCAAGTGCTCAGGGAACAATCACAAAAATGGACCAATTTCTGGGCCATGAAACATCTCAGTAAATAAAGGAAATAATTGAAATCATATGGGGCATAGTATGTGACTAAAATAGAATTAAATGAGCAATTAATAACTGAAGGATATCTGGTATAATCCCCAATATTTGGAAATTAACAACACTTTCCTAAATAACCCACGAGTTAAAGAAGAAACAAGCAAAATTAGAATAGATGTGAAAGCAGTGAAAATGAAAACATAACCTATCTGTATTTGTGGTACCCAGTTTTCGGCTTTACATTTAGGATCATGATTCGTGTTTTTTTTTTTTTTTTTTTGAGGAAGATTAGCCCTGAGCTAACATCTGCTGCCAATTCTCCTCTTTTTGCTGGGGAAGACTGGCCCTGAGCTAACATCCGTGCCCCTCTTCCTCTACTTTATATGTGGGACATCTGCCACAGCATGGATTGACAAATCGTGTGTAGGTCCACACCTGGGATCCAAACCTGGGAAACTTGGGCTGCTGAAGTGGAACAGGCGAACTTAACCACTGCACCACCAGGCTGGCCTCCATGATTCATTTTTTAAGCATTTGTGTATGATGTGAAGGCCCAACTTCTTTTTCCCCTCCATATAGATATCCATATGTTCAGCAGCTTCCGTTTAAAAAAATACCATTTCCCTATGAATCACATTGGTACCGTTGTTAAAAATCAAGTTATCAAATATTTGTAGGTTTATTTCTCAACTCTTTAGTCTATTCCATTGACCTATATGTCTATTCTTATGTGAGCACCACACTGTCTTGATTACAGCAGCTTTATATTGGAACTTGAAATTAGGTCATGAGAATTTTATTTGGTCCTCTATTTAAAAATTGTTTTGGTCATTATATCTCTTTTTCCTTTCCATATAACTTTTAGAATAAGCTTAGCAATTTCTGCAAAAATTGAATTGGGATTTTGAATAGGATGAAATATCCTCCTTTTCTGAAGTAGTATATCTTAAAGTCTATTTTTGTCAGATGCTAATATAGTCACAAGCTTTTCTTATGGCACTCTTTCATGATGTATCTTTTTCCAGTCTTTTAATGTCAAACTACCCGTATCTCTATATTTAAGCTACTGAAAGTCCTTCAAAAACGTATTTTAAACAACATGTGGATGGGTTCTGATTCTCAATCCAATAGGAGAATGGAAAGGCATTGAAGTTAACACTCAGTTAACATAGATGTCCTAAGTCATATGCCTTCCATCCGTTGGAGTACTGTTTGTTTTACAGTGAGTTTTTTTCATTTTCCTTATTTTTGGTGTTTTATCTGTTGCTATTAATTTGTTTTTCCTCCTTTGTACAAACGCTTTTTAAAAATAATAAGTAGCGCTGGCCTGGTGGCATAGAGGTTAAGCTTGCACAATCCGCTTTGGTGGCCCAGTGTTTGCAGGTTCAGATCCCAGGAGCGGGGCCTATACATTGCTCATCAAGCCAATCTGTGGCAGTGTCCCACATACGAAATAGAGGAAGATTGACACAGATGTTAGCTCAGGGCCAGTCTTCCCTACCAAATAATAATAACGATAGTAATAAGTGAAAGCAAGATACCGTCTATGTCCTTCATCAAGATGCCCTAGTCCCCATCTGTTTACACTATCCTCAAATAAAAGGAGACCTTTAGAATGTGTTTAGTTACCCTTCTCCCAACTAACTCCAAGAGTTCCCTGAGACGGTATGGACATTTTAATTCAGTTGTAACATATCTATCCTATTATAGAATTATTTACCATTAGATTACAAGATTCAGTCACACCATCATTTTCAATATATATTTATCTATTTTAAGGCTTACTGCTTAAAAAATACTTTTTGCCCTTCTTTTTCTCTCAATTTGGAATCTATCCTCTTATTCATATGACCCATTATTTCAGCCTTTAATTGAGGTCATAGTAATAACCAGCAGCTTGTCATTAATTCATTTACTCCATTTTAAAATTGGAAACTCCTGCATCTTAGTTTTAGGAAATGTCTGTGGGTGTGAATGTTTGGTCTAAGTGAAATCTTCCTTGGCTAGTGATTTTGGTTATCTGGGAGCTCTTCATCTGAGTGTTTTGTTTCTTTGATAGCTTAGTTATTTTAGGTGCATTGTTATCTCCTTTGCCTACTATATTAATCAGAGTACAACTTAAGCTACTTTAGCAAAAATACCCAACATGAGAAGCTCAAACAAGACAGGAATTAATTTCTTTTTCTATCAATTGGAATAATTCAGGGCTTCCAAAGGTGATCTTTGAATTTTCCTCGACCATTTCCTCAAAAATTAGTATGTTTTTGTGGTACTCCAGAGAAAGAAGTTTTTAATGAAATGACTTGAAAATTGCACCTCTTCTGCTCATATTCTATTACACCACTAATCATATGGCCACACCAAGTTCAAAGGAAGCCAGGTAATATGGGTGATAACCATTACACAGCTATATTTTGGGGATTTGGTTATTCAAAGAAGAAGTAGGAGAATGTATCTTGAGAAACAATTAGAAGATTTGTTCCTCATGTATCTAATTCACTTTCTGAGATTATTGGGAGAAATCTTGAGCAAATCCACAAGAAGTAAGTGAGCAGTCTCTGATCTGTTGACTGTTAATGTACCAATGGCAAGTTGTCAGTTCATTGTTGAGGCACCAGGAAAAAGATTCTTTGTTCTCCCCTCCCAGAAGTTATGTGGTATAGTCCTTTATCAACCAACCACGGGGTTAGGGAGAAAGTCATGTCATCATTGTAGCTCTCTTGAAATTTATTCAGAGGCAAGGAAACCAGCAGGTCTCTTATGACTGCACATATAGGCAGACACAGGAGTTCTGTAGGCAAAGTTCTATTGCTTGGTCCACCCATTCCTTTGTTCTGTAATGCTGCCTGAGGCCTGATACCGTCCTCTTTGCTCTGCCCTGCACAATCCGTCTTCAGCCACAGCTCATCCTTAAAGAAGCAAATGGAAAACAGATTGGACTTAAAGGGGTGGCAGGTATGCTCATGCAGGTGACCATATTTACAACCAGATAAAATAAACAATTAAGCAAATACACTGTCAGTTCTTAGTAGGATTGTGCAAAAGATGTGTCATTTAGAAGGTTGGTATGTCTCAAATAAGAAGGGCAAGGATGGGGACAAGCTAACAAAGATGTTGTACTATTGGATAGGCCTGAATCTCTGATACGAGACAGATAATTTAAGAGCTGGATGAACCAGAAGAGTTGTGAATTTAGGACTAGTATAACCTCAAATGTAGATTAATAAAGTTATTATGGTTTCAATAACACATAAAGGATTAAGTGACAATTTCACCTGCTTATTTGCCTTCAAATGTTATTTTTAGATTATTTCCTTAAAATTACTTTTATGGTAAATATACCACCAAAGCATGGTGTTATTTTAATAAATCACTATATTTCTATAAAATTGACATGAATTAAATTTACTATGCTATTAATATTTGGATTTAAAACATTATCCATATCATAACATCACTGGTTAGTTACTTAAAGGAAAGGTTCTAGTTGTATGGTCTACAAAGCAAAACCAAAAACTAGGATCTTTAAAGCGGTAATAGTTACCAGAAGTCACATAGAGCTCAACAGGAAATGATCCGTTTCTATTTTACTTTCTCTTCATATTCAAAGTTATTAAATAAAGTTAAGTGCCACAGCATGCTAATAACAGTAGGATAGACAGTGAAAACTAATAACAGAGATAGAAAATTTGTGGTGGAATTTTTGATTTGTTTAGGAGAGTAATAATCTCTAGCCTCATTCGCATAATTGATTGGTCTTCTTAAAATGACCTAAATTAAGAGATAAACTATGCAACCAGATAATTGAAATATGAAAAATTAAGAGTAGAAGAGGATATTGTAGCAATAAAGTACTTCTGCAAAGTTCTCTTATGAGCAGTTTTCCTAAATCATTTTCCTAATAGCAGCTTTATTGGCGTATAATTCAACTACCATACAATTCACCTATTTAAGCATACAATTCAATGGCACTTTAGAATATTCAGAGTTGTGCTACCATTACCACAATCAATTTTAGAACATTTTAATCATCTCCAAAAGAAATGCTACATCCATTACACTATTTCCTGTTGTCCCCCGCCCATTCACCCTAGTGCTAAACAGCTACTTATCTACATTCTATCTTCACAGCGTCTCATATGCTAGACATGTCTTAAAAATATCATACGATACGTGATCTTTTGTGTCTGGCTTCTTTCACCTAGCGTAATGTTTTCAAGGTTATACATATTGTAGCATGAATCAATACTTCATTCTTTTTTATGAATGAATGATAGTTCATTGTGTGATTATATACTATATTGTAATATATAATGCATATACTATATTATAATATATAGTGTATATATTATAAACATATTTTGTATAAAGCTTTCTCTGTAGCTTTCTATTTCTTTGGTCTTGATTATCAAAAGTGTACATACTGGATCAAAACTATAAAAACTTTAAAAAATTTTATTAAATTTTAATGAATAAATTAATTAATTTTTGGATGTACCTCATAATATATTTTGAGACTTGTTTTGTGGCCTAATATGTGATCAGTCCTGGAGAATGTTCCATGGACGTTTGAAAAGAATGTGTATTCTGTGGTTTGGGGTGGAATGTTCTGTGTATATTCACTAAGTCCATCTGGGCTAATGTCCCTTTAAGGCCAGTGTTTCCTTACTGATCTTCTGTTTGGATGATCCATCCATTGGTGTAGGCAGATAGAGTGCTATAGTCCCCTACTATTATTACTGTCTATTTCTCCTTTTATGTCTGTTAATAATTCCTTTATATATTTAGGTGCTCCTATGTTGGGTGCATAGATATTTACAAGTGTTATGTTTTCTTGTTGGATTGTTCCCTTTATCATCATGTAATGCCTGTCTTTGTTTCTTGTTACAGTTTTTGTTTTAAAGTCTATTTTGTCTGATATGAGTATTGTTACCCCTGCTTTCTTTTCTTTGCCATTTGCACGGAATATCCTTTTCCATCCTTTCAATTCCAATTTGTGAGTGTCTGTAGGTCTGAAGTATGACTCTTTATGCAGCATATACATAGGTCTTGTTTTTTTATCCAATTGGCCACCCTATGGCATTTGATTGGAGCATTTAGTCCATTGACATTTAAAGTAGCTATTGATATTATGTATTTATTGCCATTTTGTCACTTTTTTTTTCTGGGTGTTTTAGTAGTTCTTCTCTGTTCTTTTCTTTTTCTCTTGCTCTCTTCCCTTGTGGTTTGATGGCTATCTTTAGTAATATGTTTGATTTCTTTTGTCTTACTTTTTTTCTTTTTTGTTATAGGTTTCCCATTTGTGGTTACCATGAGGATCCTATTTAATATACTATGCATGTAACAGTCTATATTGAGTAGATAGACTCTTTAGCTTGACCTCTTTCTAAAAGCTCTACTTTCACTCCCCTCCTCCCACATTATATGTTTTTCAAATCATATATAGTCTCTTGTTTAGTGTGTGTCTATCCATTACCCTCTTATCATTGAAATAGGTGATTTTAGTACATTTGTCTTTTAATCTTCATTTTATCTTCACAGGTAGTTGATCTGCTGCCTTTACCATATTTTCACAAGTGATTTTATTGCCTGTTTTTTTATTGTTGTCTCTTTGTTTTTTTGATAATTTTTCTTTAATCTCTATTTGTGGTCATTGCTTTCCCACTTAAATAAATCCCTTCAGCATTTCTTGCAGAACTGGTTTCTTGGTGGTAAACTCCTTTAATTTTGGCTTGTCTGGGAAGCTCTTTATCTCTCCTTTCTGAATGACAACCTTGATGGATAGAGTATTCTTGGCTGTAGGTTTTTTCCTTTTAGCACTTTAAATATGTCGTGCCATTCTCTTCCTGCCTGTAATGTCTCGGTCCGCTGATAGCCTGATGGGCTTCCCTTTATATGTCACTTGTGGCCTTTCTCTTGCTGCTTTTAGGATTCTCTCTTTGTCTTTAATTTTGGACATTTTAATTTTAATATGTCTTGGTGTGGGCCTCTTTGGGCTTATCTTGTTTGGAGCTCTCTGTGCTTCCTGAACTTGGATGTCTGTTTCCTTCCTGAGGTTAGGAAAATTTTCATCTATTATTTCAACAAATAAATTTTCTGCCCCTTTGTCTCTCTCTTCTCCTTCTGGGACACCTATAATCCGAATGTTAGCACGCTTGATATTGTCCCAGAGTTCCCTTAGACTGTTCTCGTTCTGTCTAATTCTTTTCTTTTTCTCTTTTCTGTTCTGCTTGGGTGATTTCGTCTAGTCTTTCGTCTAGCTGATGTGAGGAAGTGTGGATGGAGTGGTTATGGCTTAACTGCCACAGACTCTCACTGTTTTTATCCTTACCGAGATTTAGTAGATTTTCTTGAATAAATATTTCTCCCTTTGGTGGACGCCTAAGCAGCTCCTCACACTGCCATTCAAAAAGTCATACTACTCTGAAATATTACAAAATTTTTATTTTCACTACATTAGAATCATTATTGTTTTCTCTACCATTTAAAAATATATTAAAAATAGAATCTAGAAAACTTTGCATTGTTAATATTGCATCTTCATATAGAAATGACACAGAGACTACAAAAAATGTGTAGCACTATTAAATAAAATTATCATTATTAGAAATATGAAATAATCATACTTTCACTGGAGCAGCATGATGTGTGTTTTTATATAAACAGCCATAGGAATAAACATTTTGATTTGTATTCTTTGAAATAAATCTCTTGTTAAACACCAGACACCAGGAGCTTTTTAAAACATTTTCTTTGCCAACACTGGAAGCACTTTTGTGTTACATATGATTTATAAGATTATTTAGAGTATAATTTTTGCAATATTTAGAATGGCTAATTTATATATAATGCTTTTGAAAGAATCAACTGACAGCTTATTGTAATAAAACATGAATTTCTTTTCCTAATAGGGTTTTAGAGATGAAAAACTTCTTGCTGTTAACAATTTAATGTACAACTATCTAGTTATTTAAAACCTGAATGTTTGATTTCCTCGTCCTGCAATGTTGCCTTTTTAGAGATACCAAATCTAACATGCAAGTTTTCATTTTCTCCTTGATAGCTGATTGTCGACTCATTAGGAGGATTAAAAATCTGCAGAGAATTACCTGTAAAGTCCCTGGATAAAATCTTGGCAAGTATCAGCTGATTTACCTTATGTAGAAGTCTATCCATTTAAAAACATAAAACTTATATGTCAAAAGAAAAGTTTTCTTGTAAATAGAACAAACGGAAGCTATTTTGAAAGCCTATTTAGTTAAGCCCTGGAATCTTTTCCTAAATGATTTTGAAAGGCAAAGAAAAATTTCATTTGACTTAATATGCATTATCATACATTAGTAGTTACTCATACGTTTTGGCCATTTGTAGTTAATAAGAATAAAAAATAAACCTAGTTATTATATCATACCCAGATTTTATATATTGGCTATAATGTAAATTAATATTTAATTGGTCTCATCCAAAATAATCCTAACCAGGCCATGAGTTCCATTTAGGATTTACTCCTTTTAATTATTTACATATTCACTCCACAAGTATATATTGAGTATGTATAATATATGAAGCAGTTATTTTTAACTCTTTGTTGTAAAAACTAAGCCCTTATTATTTAAACTCACTCAACTTTTGTACGTATTTTACATAACTCTCTTCACACTTTTGACCAGAATCTTCCAAATCTGTATCAGTAGCATATAATAAGTAATAAGGAGATTAATTATGTTAGTTAAGAATACTTGATACAGCTATCCAGATTGACAGAACTGGTCCTAGTGCTAAATTCCTATAAAAGGGCCTGAAGTTTACCCGGGTTTTTCAGGTGCACTGGTAAAGTTGTGATGTGCCATCCAGATTCCCCTTCAGAAATGCAAGATTTCTTTTTCCCAGCTTTTGAGAGGGTTGCAAAAGATGGCCTTCAGCTTTAGCTCTTTTTTGAGGATGGTTTTGACTGAAGAACACTGCCTTGTCTCAATCATGTCTCCTTTCAGGGCAGTCAACATCCAGTGACTGATCAATGAAGAGATATAAAGGCCTAGCCCTCTTAGCTCCACCTCCAAGCAACTCTGAGGCCATTGCAACCTCAAAGCTCCCACTGGGGACAGCTGAGTTCTGTGTTGGGACTGCATCGTGGCTCAATTTTACCCTCTGACCAACTATTTCTCCTTCCTTTCCCTAGATGTTAATCTCCATCTTACAGTCTACTCCCTAGGAACCCCTCCTGAGACAGGGGCCAAACCCTATTCAATCAATTGTAGCAGAGTTTTTGGCTATATTTTATGCAATGAGTGTGAGAAGCCCCCGACTATGAGAAAAAAAGAAATACAGAGAGATCGATGTGAACTAAGACACTATGAAAGGTGGTATTTTTTAGAAGTAGCTTTCAGGATATTGGATACCACCAATGAATAAAATTTCATAAAATATTTTGGAGTTAACTTTTTTTAAAGAAAACATTTCTAAAAAAAGTATAATAATCTACTATCACTTTTCAGAAAATAAAGAAAATTTTAACTCCAAAAATGTTAGAAATAGATTATCTAAGAAGATAATAAAAATGAACTTCATGAAACAAATGACACTGTTGCATTTATTAAAACATTTCTTTTTCTTAAATTTTGTTACAGAATAGGAAACACTTTGTTATGGAATTACACCAATATAGAATTTACCTCTGCCCAATATTTAATAATTGCCTCTATTTCTTCCTTGTTTTTGGCATTAATTGTGATTAAAATGATTACCTTAAAAATTTTTAAAGCTATAACTGATCATATTTCCACACCCAAATAGTCGAAGTTGGAAAGTAGGTTGCCACTCTCCACCTTCACAACGACACTTCCAGATAAGTATTCTACTTCCTGCCAAAACTACCACTCCTTTAAAAATTACACTTCCCTCTTCTTTCTGTGCTATTCACAGCTGCTCTGATCTTATTCTACATTTACTTCAGACTTCTGTGTGTGGATCCCACACTTCAGATTTATGCAACAACATTTCATTGTTTGGGTGGTCTTTAGCATCTACCTGTAAAATCCCAACCAAGAGCTTAGTCTTCATTCCTATTGCTTTTACAGCTTGAATTCCCATCCCTGTTTACACAAATTTGACCTCTCTTTAAGGCCAGATGTTGCAAGTTTTCCTAACTTGAACTGGTCAAGCTCAGAACTTTAAAATGTAATCTGCCTGTTCTCTGACCATGACTTACTGTTTTGTCAGCAATTTTACTCCTGTATTTCCTCTACTTTATCTCATCAAATCTTCCAAGACCTTGTTATCTCATTTCTGGAACCTATCAGATGCCTCCTGTTCCTTCCCTCCTTCCTGAATCTCATATCAAGGATCTAAACACATCTCTTGGTACCCTAGATTCTTTTGCATCCATAATTATACCACATTCATCCATCAAAAATCACTCCTGAACCAATGCTATGATCTACATTCTCTGCACATATACTTGGCTGAATAAGTGCTGCTAAGACAAGCACCACACTAGAGAAGATATAATGGTCAGTAACCTTGAGTGGACCACACTAAATCTGGTAAATACTTTTACTGGTCCTGGTTAGCTCCATCTCTGATTCCTCTCAAAGGTTATTCTAAACTTTCATGACTTTCCTATGTCCTCTGACTCAGTTTCCATCTATCTAATTTTCATTGGATGATCTTACTTCCTCCACCAAGAAAAAATAAAGAAACAAAACAGAACAAACAAAGTCTAGGATCATTAATGACAATCTCACTCTTCTTACACACACCTGAAAACATATCTATGCCATATTCATTATTCTTTTCTATATCAGTCTTAAAGATGAGGTTTTCTTCTTTCTATTTGAGGTAAAAACCTCTTTTTTAAAAATTTATTTTATTGCAATAACATTGGATTATAACATTATATAGCTTTCAGATGTGCATTGTAATATATTTTGAATTTTGTGTAGATTACATCATGTTCACCACCCAAAAACTAATTATAGTCCATCACCTCACATGTGACCCTAATCATCCCTTTTGCCCTCCCCCCTTCCCCCTTCCCCTATGGTAACCACCAATCCAATCTCTATTGCTATGTGTTTGTTTGTCATGGTTTTTATCTTCTGCTTATGAGTGAGATCATAAGGTATTTGACTTTCTCCCTCTGACTTATTTCCCTTAGCTTAATACCCTCAAGGTCCATTCATGTTGTCACAAATGGCCGAGCAGGGCAAGAGAAACAAAAGGAAAAATGAACAAATGGGACTACATCAAACTAACAAGATTCTGCACAGCAAAGGAAACCGTCAACAAAACAAAAAGACAACCTAAGAATTGGGAGAAGATATTTGCAAACCATATGTCAGATAAGGGATTAATAACCAAAATATACAAAGAACTCATACATCTCAATAACAAAAAAAACAACAACCCAATTTAAAAAATGGGCAAAAGATATGAATAGAGATTTCTCTAAACACCTCTTTATGGTTCCTTAACTTAATTTCTTTTTCTCTCTTGAGGGAAATTGCTGACTCAATAATACCCTCTTTCCCCTATTTTATGTGTAATCTCCTGTTAGTAACTTTCCCTCAGTGCATAGATATGCTTAAATATTCTCTTCCTAAACAAAAAAAAATGAACAACAACAAAACCCTCTTCTTTCTGTTTCTTATATTAAAACCCAATGCATTTTCCTCTCCCTTCTTTGGAAATTAATCAAGAACAATTTTCAATTATTCTTTGCATTTTATTGTCTGCCTTATATTTCCCTGAGTCCCCCTAACATGGCTTTGTTTTCCCCATGACACTGAATTTCTTTTTGTTATGGTCACAAATGAATCTTAATTGATATAATCAATTGATATTTTTCTTGGTAAAAGATTATACTATTTTTGATGCCTGTAGATGTATTCTTCAGATTGACTTTCTTAAACCCCATTTCACATTATTATTTGGAAAGAAACAGGAAAGCTAAAATCTATACTTCACCAGCTGTCTTGCAGCTATGATTTTAGATGTGAAATGGGTTTCTCCAATTAGATGCACTCGAGCGAGATTAGGAAAGAGTAAGTGAAGTGGAGACCAGTTCCCTGTGGCCTGTGACTACTGCTGCTAGTAAACAAGATATGGAAATGGGTGGGTAAATTTCACTTGTGTCCTAGTGCCCATTGTCCAACATCCTGCTGTCAGGAACTGACATCAGCAACAGACTCTTGATCTAATTTTCTAACTCATGGAGTGGTCTCAGTTTTGTGCACCCGTTCTCCAGCATTCCAGTTGTGAGAGTTATTTGGAGAAGCTCAGGTAGCTTCTTGTTTTTTTATAGCTCTAGTGATGGCTTTGAAGATATTATCTCTTTTTTTCTGAGTAACATTCTAGAAGACGTAGACTGGAACCTGAACCTTCAAGGCTTCTAACAATTTTGTAAAAACCAATTATCAGCTTAAATACCTTCCTGCTTAAAACATATGTGATGTTTTCTGTCTGCCCGCTGAGTAGACCCTGACTGCTAGAGCACTGCTGCTTCTTCTCCCTTTCTGAATTCCTTTCATGGCTGGGACATTGCACTCTTCTGCTCATTGTCACACTTTTCTGTACATCTCATTCGCCTTGGTAGGCTTCTCTTTCTCTTCTTGCCTCTATATGTTGGTATTTAGGAGCAATTCTCACAGTCTGCATACTCTCCTTAAAGATCTCACACATTCTCGTGATCCTAATAGCAAAGAAATGCCAATTCCTAACTTTATACTGGTAGGTCAAACTTCTTTTTACTTGAGACGTATATTCAGCTTGTGCTGCCTATCTACATGTGGTTGTTTTACTTGTTCCACAAACATGGAAAATACATTCACTCTGTTTCTCTATTCCCAAATATACTTCATCATGTACATCCTTATTTGATTTTGCTCTAGCCATACATAGTTATTTGTCATTTTTATTCTTATCTTATCTTAGTTAATATTACATTCTACCTTCAGTTAACAATCCCTTCTGAATCCTTATTGACTTTTGCCCGCATTCTTTGTCTTACTACCGTTTCTTTGATTTGGTCTTTATCTTCGCTCTTGTAGACCACAGCAAACATTTCTTAATTGGTCTTTCTGCCTGTCTCCCTTAAATTCATTCTTCCATACTGCAGCCAGAATGCTTTATTTAAAGTACAGCCAGACCATGTCACTTCTCAGCTTAGTTCCCTTCGGGGACTCCCCATCAGCACAAGACAATGCCTAAATTCTTTAATATGGTATTTACATCTATCAACACTCTGGATACTACTTACCTCTCTGGTCTTATCTTAAAGAAAGTTTTCCTGACTCCTCTGAAATTTGGGCCTCATGTACCTTCTGTCTGTTCTATTGCCACTGTCTGCATACTTCCACCACTGAATCACCAGATTATGCTGTCATGTTTTACTGAATGTATGCCCTTCCCCGCCCCCCCGCCCCCAGTTGAACTGTGAGGTCCTTAAGGGTAGAAATTGTGATGTATCTATCTGTACATCCGTAACTACTACCTATTTGTTAGTAATTGCTCAACAAATGAACAAATAATAGTATATCGATTTAATACATCTGTATTGACCACCTAATTTATTTTAATTATCCATTTTACTTATCTTCCCCAGAAGAATACACCCACAGATTACCTCACTTATCTCCAGCATTTAAAAGTCATGGCTGACACATGTATACATATGCAAAAAAATGCATTTATTGAATGAACAACACAAGACATATTTTATTAATATTGTGAACATTGTAGCAGGGAATGAATTTTAATTGGAAATCTAATCTCTCTTCACCTCAATTATACACTGGCAACAGATGTATACTTTGCCCACATATATGCTTATTTTTTTTGCATAAACATTGTTTTCTTGACATTTGAGTCAGTGATATGTTCCATACCCATGTAAACCTTATACACAGTGTCGTATGAGCTTAGCACAAAGATGTAATAATTACTCAATAATGACTGTAGAAATGACTTCCCAAAAACTGGATTCATGTGAAAAACATCTGTGCCTAAGGCTTCTTGCTGCTTTACATATAAAAGTTCCTTTAAATGAGTAAATAATCCTCTAATTTGGTTTTACTATCCATTTAGATATGCTACATCTTCTTGGAAATCTTTTTAACTTTTTAAGGTACTTTGACTCTCCTTCAAACATTTGATTTATACAGTCCTTTAGCTGATCCGTAATGCTCTCATTTGGTCTTTTTAAAGTAATAGTGACTGATTCTTGTCTGAAATACTTTAAAATAGAAAATGGAAAATAAGCGAATCTAAAGAAAATTAGAATTCATTTTTCCTAGATCTCTCCAAATCTAGAAGGACCAAATATTTAAAAAAAATTAATTCATCATTCTAATTAAAAACTAATTTTATGATAGAGAAGGTAATGATTAGAGTCTCTTTGCACAGGAGCTGTCTGACGTGGTCTAGAAACATGAGAACAGATTCATTGCATAGGGTCCCAGAGAAGAGAGAATTAATCCGTCTGCCTCCATGAGGAAAGAACCACATGACCTTTTAGTCCTGAAAGTCCTTCTGGTGTGATATAACAACAATATGAGTTTCTCAGAAAATTATAATTCCTTTTGGGAAGCTCAGTGATTCCTTTCTTTAGTGTATTGAAATTCTAGAGGCAGAGCAGAATTAATCTACCTGTTAAAGGCTTCTAAGAAAAGGAAAATCCAATTCACACTTCTCTATTGCAGCCTAAAGCCACAGCTTTAAGAACTCTAGAAATGGTGGAATTTTCCCAGACAAAGGGGAGGCCTCTCAAATGGGGGAATCATTAAAATAATTGATATAGTAAATTGAATTAAGGAAAATATTTACTATTGCAAAAAATTGTGCAAATCTCATTGGACTTGTATCAGGATGAAATAGAAATTGTGTCTAAAACTGCTCACAGATATAAAAGAATCACACAATAAATATTATTAACAAGGATTATTCCCTCCATAATGCTGACGGTCATATAACTGCATAACTCATCCTTAACCACTACCCCACCAGGCCAGCCCCAGGACATACCTTTTTGAGGGACACACAAGGGGTATCAAGATATTGTGGCCCATGCTGATGACTACATAATCTATGTATAATTTACATTGTAAAAAGATCAACAAAAGGCCTAGTTGTCACTGCTTTTTGGCTCAATTGTCATCAAAAATATATTAGAAGAACAAGAATTCTAGGCTTTGTCAAACTAGTGAAAAAAAAGCCAACAAAAACAGATTTCAGAATTCAGTTTGAAGGCAAAGAGAAAGTGTTAATAAAGTGCATGTTCATCAGTTATCTCATTTGCCGATTCACTTAATGTTTTTATAGAGTGTAAGGGAAATCTATCAATAAAAAGATTTTGTTGATTAGCAAATAAATGGTAAGATGTGTAGATTTTCATTTATTTGGGTCCTTTTTTAGTTTTTCCAACTGCAACTATACCAGCCAGATATAAATTTTGTGTTACTCTGTGTGTGTGTTCACAGCTGCCACTCACTGTCATTTTTAGCACCTCTTCAAAGAGTTTACCTTGCTTAAACACTTCTCTGACTTACTGAATACTCTAGGAGAAGTGTGTAAGTTTTAATGATTTGCAACTCATAAAGCAGCTTTTTATATCCCAAGTGAGGCTGGAAGAGCAATTATTTTAGGCCTAGCCACATCTTGAGGAAAACTTGATATATAACTCAGGGATACTTGGAACATGAATGAAAAGATAACAAATCAGCTTTTATATTTTGCACCACTGACAACATATCACGAGTCAAAAATGACTCCTACTGGACTTACATATACAAAAATGTCTCACTTTGAAAGGTGGAAGAAAATTTTTGGCTCCGTAAGAACAGGAATATATTTTTTTGAAATATTACTCTTTTGTAATATGTAAAATCCTAAATTTATAGGCTTGTTGTCAAACATTTTTAAAAGAAAAATACACAAAAATATGCATAGTGAGAAATTGTCAAGGATTGCATAGTTAAATATATTTTTGCATTGAAAAAGCCAAAATTGTAGAAGATTTAGAAAACTAACTAGATACTTGTAATTTTTGAGAAAATATCATGTTATAGATCTTGTCAAACTAGGATGACAAATTTAAAACTATTATATACCCTTAGAAGACTATGTACATCTAAGTAAAAATAGCCTTTCTTAAAGGATGATATCAGCTCCTCACCTCGACTACCGAGATGCTGATTTTTAAAAAAGAAATAAGAAAGAGAGCAGCCACAGAAGCCACACACCATACAGTGATACTTAGTCCAAGGTGTAGACTATGACAATTTCAAAATTTGAAAAGTGATTGTTTTATCCAACTCACCCCAGTCTCTCAATATGACCTATATTTTTCAGTCATTTACCATTTATGCAGCCAAACAATGAGAACCTATTCTGCTCACCCTTGGTATTTATCATGCTGTTTCTTGAGGTCAAATCCATCATGATGTCTTATCAGTTTTACTCCTAGACTTTTTCACTTACGTAAGCTTCTCTTCATTTCGACCGCTAATATATGTTCAGAACTTCTTTAAACATTTTTTATCACTTACTACTATCCCTAATTACTTTTGTATTAAAATAAATATTGTCACCCTTGCAAACTGGGGAAATAGTAGCCCTCAAAAAGGTATACATTTAATTAATTTATTAACTAATTAAAACCAACGATAGTTAAGCATATTATAAACAGAAGCCACCATGTGAGTACGTGTTGAGGTTTTACAGATGAATATAGCATAGTTTTTATTTTTAAAGGCAATACATTTACAATTTTGCTAGTCTGTCAGAGATATGAATATTTTGCTATCGTACTCCTCCTTGCTTATTCTATTCTATCCTACTAGTAATTTGACAAACGTTTATTGAACATCTTCTGTGTTCTGGACACTGGGAATATAAAAATAAGGCAGATATTATCCCTGCTTCCCTAGAAGTACAATCTAACAGGAAAGTAGATATGTGATTTGATCAATAAATAAATACCAAATTACAAAAAATACATTTTAATGCTATGCAGAAGAGGAGCTCAAGACCTTTCTGGCTTTAAGATGACCACTTTCCTATACTGTACAGTGAAATAGTCTCAAACGTTTGCTGATTTGAAGACTTGTCAGGTGTATGGAGATCCCACACTTGTTCCTTCTTTACCCAAAAGGAAGGCTGGCTGCAAGGTCTGAGCTTTCCTGAGGAACATATTTTGTTGCTGGGTCAGTTACATTGGCTATAGTTGGTACTGAGTGCCATACTCACACATTGCTATGTTCACTTTGTTGGGCATTTAATAAACCTAATTCTTTACGTATTAATACAGAATTAACACTGTGGTAAGTTACAACAATTTGAAAGAGAATCTTCTTAGAATTGTGCTATTATATCTTTGGGAAAGACATCTATCCACCACCACAACAAACTTTCTTGATCATATGTTTAATACAGGCACCCGATAACCACAGAAAGGAACAATCAAGACACAATTGTGTAATGTGATGGATCTTGAAAAGAATCAAGTTGCACACAGGTAGAAAGCAGAAAACCTAGTGTATACATCCAAGTTACGGTGGTGTCTGAAACACTAGGTACAGTTGTTTCCTGGAAGTTATTTGCCCTAAAAGATGTGGATAAGTGGAAAGAAATTCAGAGAAGACAGCGAAGTAGATTAAAACATTAAATATGAATAAGTTGTTAACGGAAAGACTGAAAGGTCAGGTTAGTGCTCATCAATTCTTTTAAGTATATAAATAAATATAGGAAAGACCCCAAGAATGGTTTAAAGACTTCAGAATTGAAGAAAAAGATTTTGTTTTCCTACACTCGAGATAGCTAAAGATCAAAAATAGTGTCTAACACCAAAAAATCATTAAATGTTCCCGGGATAGTTTTTTCTCTGTTGAATCTACCCATATCAACTGACTCCTTGATTTATTGCTGTTTACTTGTTTTGTTCCCCAGACTTCTTTTAATATTTCTATGTTCAAGGTACATTTTTATTTCAAATAGCTTCTAAAACTTTTTTCTTTAAAGCCTTATGAAATTATTTACTTTTTAACTCTTATAGAAAAATGCATGTTAAGTTGGAACTGGCTAAATTAGCAGCGAAATGATGTTATAATGCCACAAGGAAACCTGAGAGAAGCCATTTGAATAGAGGTCCAAGTACAGTATATTGAAACTCCCAGACCATTGAATCGAACCCTCTCAAATTACTGAGAGGAAGGTTGAATTTCAGAGAGCTCAAGTGTCTTATTGTAAGGCTTAATGAGAAAGCTGGCTAGAACCCAAATCAGCTCACGTGATTTTCTGCCTGCACAACTGGAAGTCTCTAAATTATTTGTTCAAAGCCGAGTCACACTCCCGTGGGGTCAGTACAGTATTTATGTCAATCAAGCATTTGACATAAATACTTTATTTAATCATATTATTTTGAGGGAAAGTTTTTATTGTTTTAGACAATGCAAAATATAGAAAACAAAGGAAATCACATTTTTGTGGCTCAAAGATAATATAGTGATTCTTAATGAGAAATATACACTCTACTCTTCAACTTAGTATATAAAAAATTCAGGATGCTTTTATGTTCATCAAAAGTGTCCATGGACTTAAAAGTTTGAGAAAACACTGCTCTAAATAATGCAATGGAAGGAATTTTGAAGAGCTAGAAAATTGCTGACATAGGATAAAAGTGGGTTTAGAGTCTCAGGAAAGGAGAAGCCAGACAAATGCTTAGTCCCGGTACTGGAGAGTTAAACTAGGAAGATCAGGGAGAGGAGCATGGTGAATGAAATACATGGATTCACCTACTTCTTCTGAGGCTAAAGTGGCAGAAAATGAGATTCCATTGATGGGACTCCACTACATTGACTCATATAGATGAGGGTATGGCAGAGAATACGATAGCAACAAATCTTGAAAGGGGAAAGTAGAAGGTCAAGTATTAATGGACTCATCAGTAGACATCTGAAAGCTACTCCAGAATTCAGGGGAAGTCCTGAAGCAAGCCAATTAGCAATGCAACTCTCCCTCCAGAGGACTTGGGATTTGGGAGAAGCTGGCCCTTCTAAAAGTGGGGTGGTCTGCAAATAAGAGGACATTTCTAATTGTTTCTAATCAGCATCAGTCTCCCAACTCTAAAATCTACTTTGTGAAATGTTCTGCCCATTCCACAAAACAATCACATAAAAAAAGCAAAAGAAATCACAGGAACAGAAACAAACAAAGACAGATTATAAATTACTTTCCTCAGGTAAAAGAAGATATACTATAACCACTTCGGAAAATCGTTTGCTGTTAAAGGCAAACATAAAACTACTTTGTGACCGAGTAAACCCACTCCTACATATATATCCAAGAGAAATGAGTGAAAATACAAGAATTTTGGCAAACCAAGTGTTGGTATGGATGTGAGCCAACGGAAGCACTTTTATACTGCTGGTTGGAGTATAAACTTGTACAACCATTTTGAAAAAAGATTGGCATTCTTTTTTAAAGTTGTGCATTGCCCTACTCTGCCAACCAGCAATTCGTCCTCTCTACATAAATATCTCAAATACCTTATATAAATTCTTATATATGTTTGTCAAGAGAATTATATAAGAATTTTTATAGCAGTCTTTTTTATAGTAGAAAAAAAGGAACAACTCAATTTTCAGCAACAGAAAGACTGATAAATAAGTTATGGTACATTCACGTGACAGAATTTCATTATCAATGAAAATGAATGTATTATACCTGGAACTATCAATGTGGTATTGAGTGAAAAAGCAATTCTCAGAACACTGCATACAATATACTACCATTTTGTAAAGATTAAAAAAATTGTTTCTGAGTAAAAATAAATGAGATAAAAAATTTTAAAGCAAATGATCATAATGTAAAAGGGAATATTTCTCTTGCCTGGATGAAATGGGGAAAAGGACACGGAAGGAGCCCATTAGTAAATGACGTATGTAACATGATATTATTGTTTAGGGCAGGGAGTTAGTGGGAATTTAATTATTCTACTTATAAGTAGATATATATAGAATTTGTATAACGTAAACTGAAATAATTTTGAAAATTATAGTATAAGAGAAAAAGAAAGATTAAACACTGAGATGTCATATGGACAGACAAAGACTGAGCTCTAAGGTATGTTCTTGAGTGAAAAAAATGAGGTCCAGAATATTATAGTTGATCTATGTTTTGAGAAGAAGATAGGAATAGATGTTTTAAAAAGTGTAAACTTTAAACTCTGGAAGTGTACACAAAGAACTAGTAAAAGCGGATGGTTCCAGGATAGAACCATTTGGAGGCTGATCATTTGGAGGCTAGTATGTGAATGGAGAGAGCATATTCTTTACTACCTATTTTAAATAAAGAAGAAAAATTGGAGAAAGATAATCAAGAGATAAATGTTCTCCGAGATCCAATGTTTTGAGATGAAAGAGGAGAGAGGAATCAAGAGAAAGCGAGAAAGAGAGGGAGAAAGAGACAGGAAGAGGGAGAGGAAAAGGAAGACAGGGACAAGGAGAGGGAGAGAGAGAAATTCTAGAAAAGGCAGTGACCGTCCCAAGAGGGGAACAAGCAAACAAAGCAGAAACAGAAATAAATGCTTTGGGCACATCAGACGAGATTGAAGAAAATTTTATTTTAAGAATTCTAAAGTCCAAGAAGGGATGGAAGTAAATGAGGCAAGACATTAAACTTCAAGAAAATAAAAGAAAAGATGGCGGAAATTTTTTCTTGTGTTAATGACCAACAAACCTACCATTTCGGGCGGCCTGGTGGCACAGAGGTTAAGTTTGCATGTTCCCCTTCAGCAGCCTGGGATTCGCCGGTTGGGATCCCAGGTGTGGACCTACGCACCACTGGGCAAGCCATGCTGTGGCAGGTGTCCCACATATAAAATATAGGAAGATGGCTATGGATGTTAGTTTAGGGCCAATCTTCCTCAGCAAAAAGAGGAGGATTGGCGGTAGATGTTAGCTCAGGGCTAATCTTCCTCAAAATTAAAAACAAAGAAACAAACAAAAACTCTACCCATCTCACTAAAAAAAAAAAGAAAAACAGAAAAACTGTTGTTTTCTTGGCATCTGAGGCAGAATGGAATCACCTCTTCTATTGATTTGTGGATCCAATAACATTCTTCCACTACTTGTTACAATGAACTCTGTGGTAAATTGATAACTTTAGCTTTATCTTTAATAACTGAATACTTCTCTTAGTAAACACAGCCATTTTCATTCAAAAAAAGAACAACAGCCAGGATTCAATTATGTCTAGTTCCTTTGTAATTTTGAGGCCTACAAGCCTGCCTTTGTGTTTACTTTTATTGATTTAAGTTCACTGTTACTTATCAGTTTCCCAGAATACCTTATAAGCAGTCTGCAAATGTCTTAGAACCACATTGGCAGCTTTTTCTGACAAATGTGATAATTTTTTCTGCATTAATGAAAAGTATCAAACTATCACTAGTGTGCAGGAAATAATGAAATTTATGTTTTATTTGCATTATGTTCTATGAAAATATATTCAGAGGAGGTGAATTACATTTGCTTGCATGATTGTTGCTCTTCCTTTTTTCTGTGGATGGTTAAATTTACTTGGCTGCAGGTGTGAATTTAGCACCATCCTTATTTAGTGTTTATTGCCAAACTCTCAATAAGTGTGTAACCATGTGAAAAGACCATTAGTCACAATGAAGGGCCAGATATATGTTTCTCAGAACAGCCATTGTTGACTTCTGAAATGACATTGAGCACAGCAGACACACATTTCCACAATCAGGAGACTCTAAATAATAAGAGATAACATGACATGCTGGTTCAGATTGTGGGCTCTAGAAGCCGGTTGTGTGGGTGCCTATCCCAGCCTTAGGGCTGGCTATGTGGGCTGGGGCAAGTTATTAAACCTTGTTATGTCTCCTTTTCCTCATCTGTAAAATGTAAATGTGATAATGTGTATAAAACATTTAGAACACGGTCTGGAAAAAGAATAAGTACCGTATTAGAATTTGCTATCATCATCATCATCGGGAGCAGTAATAGTTAAAATCTACCATTATTATCATTCCTGAGTAACTGTGAGTAAAACAGAAGATGCCCTCAGCTAAAATGTATATAGATCATTTACCTTGTTCATCTTGGTTTTGATAGTATAGGAAGAATTTACAACTGAGACTCTTTAAAAACGATTGCCATTTCTTTTTCTGTTTGTTGATTTTATACGTATATTGTTCATCAATTAATATACGTTAAATTTATTGATTTATTTGTTTTGTTCATACTCATTTTAACAGTTCTGTCACAAGTTAGACAGACCCCCTCCACCCTCTGGTAGGCAGGTGCTGTGTGCAGCTGTCCCCTTCTGTCTCAGGGTTTCAGGGGAGACATCTATTGGTGACTTTGCTGACTAGATGTTTTGCACTGAGTTAACCTGCACAGTGATACTAACTTGTTATTTGAACTAGAGACATTATCATATAGAAACAAAACAAGGTATGAGACCCACTCTGTTACCACAGAGGGGATGGAAAATGTGTTACGTAGGACATCCCTGGTAGGTATATAAAACTATGAAGTGGTTTTGATAATATTGTAATGATTAGGAACAGATAGACATGGATAGAAGTGCCTTGGGGAGGTTTAATGAAGGAAATGGGGCTATGAACTGATCCCTGGCAAAAAAAGTAACCCATGGAGCTAGGACTGGGTGTGGAGAGTGGGCATGAAGTAATGAGGCAAGGCACAAATGAATGCAATGTTTTATGAGACTAATGAGTAAACTAGTTTTTGTTGAATTTGCAGTGAAAATCCTTGGAGGATGCAATTGGACTCAAAACAATAAGAGAGATGAAAATAGTTCTGTGATAGAAGCAAATCTGCCAAAACCAGTTCAGTGTTTTCAGTAAAACACGCTCACCCACCTTCTTCTCATCCTAGCCAGAGTGGTTTTTCAGAAATTAATATCAAATTAAAGCAGAACTACTCTTCCTACCATTGTTGACCCTATTCCACACTCTACCCAGATGATGAAGATCAGGGATGTTGCCGGCTTTTATTTTGTATCACCCATGTATAGAAGTATACCTGTGCACAGTAGAATCCCAAATATATTTTAAATGAAATTGTTGAATGGAGACCAAAATTTAAGAAGGAAGAATTGGACATGGCCATCGCCTCGAGCTAATGGAAGACTTCATGTTATAACTCATGATTGTGATGGAAACAGATGTTCTTTTAACTCAATAACACTATGTTGGAGGACGTGCATCATTCTGAAGACGTGACTGTCAGTTGACCTATGAGCTGGACCCAGGCAATCAGAGGCTGCTTACTCCCTCCCCTGTCCTTGAAATGTATGTTCTGCCCACCATTCCCATAGTGGGAGCCATTTACAAGGACATAGGCTTGAGAAAGCAATGTGTTGTTGAAACCACCTGGACAGGATCCTTGACTCAACCCAGTTAAGGCCTCTACATAAACTTTTAAGATTCTGGTGGGCAGGTACAGAGACCTACTCATCTTGCAACCGCCAAACCCAAGCCTCACATGTAAGTTCCCTTGGTTATTAAACCTGCCACCTGCCAATCCGGAGTGTCTTGCCTCTTTCTTGGTTTCTCCTTACCCTCCGTGTATGGGGGCCAGCTTGTGAACGAACACATTATAGTTAAGCAAAGAGGGAAAAAATGTAGAGTCTAATAGAACTGAAGAGACCATAAGTTTATTTCCCCATTGAGAGATGTGCCTAATATTGATTGATAATTTGGGGGGGAAATTACACTGGCACCCATAATGAAGGGTCCATAGGTGTCTTATATCCATCCCATCCCAATTCCCCCACCTGAGATGCGAAGCTCATGCCTCCTCTTCCAACCAGCTGCAAATAATTGTGATAGGCAATAGTTGATTTATGCTGCGAACAAGATACACTAAAGGACAGAAAAAAATGGGGCTTTCTGATTTCTGAGAACAGAGTAGCTACAGGAGAGTAAAGGTGATTCCTGCTCTACAATAGTCCTTGCCTGTCACCAGGGGTTACTGGAGGTTCAGTCTATCGGACAGATGAAAAGACACACCTTGCAGGTAATGGGCAAAGTCACTAACCTTTGCTTAAACTATTTTGTGTATTCTCATTAAGTGTCGAAATACAACAGTTCAGTTATGTACAACAAAAAGCTATTTAGTCTTTGAACAGTGAATTCAAATCCCTACCCTGAAAACTTATGCAGAAAACAGCCAGTTTATCAGGAAAAGGCATAAAGACAGAGGCAGGGGATTTAATTGAAAACAGAGGCAGTAAATAATAAGATAGCTTAAAAACCCAGGAGACGGGCCAGAGAAGGTTAAGAATAAAGAAGCAGTTAACCTTTGTTGATTTTAGCTTCTCTGTTTAAATTCCCTGCCTCCTCACTCACCTTAGGGTGTCAAGTAAAAATCATATTAAAATATTGAGGTGGCTTGATTTACGGTTCGTAGATTTACTTTCCTCCCTATGGGTTCTCCCCATAAGAGGATCATTTTACCACCACGTTAATGTCTTGTTTTTGGCAGCAGTTTCCTTACCTATTCTCTTTCTTTTCTCCCATGTGAACTGCAGGTTTCAATGGGGCTGTTCCTTCAGCCTGAGCCCCAGAATGACAATGACCAGGAGCAGAGCCAGAGCCAACTTGCATGGCCATGCCATGTGAGTGGCAAATGGGTGCAGGTTATTGTGAGCCATTGAAATATTGGTACCAATTGTTATCACATCATTGTTAGGCTGCATTAAGTAGGATCATACATAAGGCAGAAAATAGTGCTTAATTAACCTTAGAAATGTGTCTTTAAACTAAAACACAATTCAGGAATCTAATAATTGTCTTTCCTACTATCTGATACTTATCTTTAGTGACACAATTAAGATGCAAATTTATTTTTGCATATAAAGAAGTGACCATTTCATCCTTTAGACTGAGTACTCTGAGGAAATCCATAGTTCTTCCCAACTGTTTTTTTTTTTTTTTGTGGTGAGGAAGATTGGCCCTGAGCTAACATCTGTTGCCAATCTTTGTCTTTTTCTTTTTGGCCTCAAAGTCCCATTACATAGTTGTATATCCTAGTTGTACGTTGTGGGGACCTGGAATTGGCCACCCCAAGATATGTCTCTTTGGCATCAGGATTATTTGAGGCTGATTGCTTTTGATAAACTGGGACAGGGAAGGAGGCTCTGAGGAATGGAACTTGCCCTTTGTTAGGACACGTTTAGGTTTGTAAGGTAAATCTCTATCTGTAAAAGGTGTCTCCTTCTCTGTACCAGGAAGAAGAAAGGAGATGACCTTCTCTCTAGAAACTCTTAATCAATACCAAAGGCAAAGACTTAAATCTGCATTTTATTGTGCTTGTCTGGTAACCTCCTGTAACTGACTTCCCTCCCCCTCCCAACTTTGGCATTTCTTTAAGGATTAAGCATCTTTCCTTAGGCTAGGAACTGATTGCTGCGCTCACCTGTGACGGCCCAGCTCCAGACAATCGACTTGCCTCCTGCTACGCCCATCGAGATAGCAGACCATTACCTGCTGTGTCCATCAAGCATTGTGCCGACAGGGCAATCTTGTGACTATTGTGGGAGGGACATTTCAATCACATGTGAAACACCCTGTTTGGGGGCATATAACCACTCTGTGCACCCCACTTCTTCGGTGCCCTTTCTTCCTTCGGGAAGAAAGTCCCCGGGCCATGGTTCCTCATAAAGCTTTGTTTAATTTTCTCTTGCTATTCTGTCTCATGTGAATTTAATTCGTTCTCTGGCCAGACGAACCCACATTTGGGAAGAGGAAATGTCTTCCTCCCCTACAACGTCTTTCTAGCTCTTCTGTGTGGGATGCTGCCCCAGCATGGCTTGATGAGTGCCGTGTAAGCCTGTGCCCAGGATCTGAACCAGTGAACCCCAAGCCGCCAAAGTGGAGCAAGCAAACTTAACCACTATGCCACAGGGCCAGCCCCCCAAATGTTTGATTTCTAACTGAAGCATAATAGGTGAGATTTGAGATCTTTTATGTTAAAGCCTTGACTTTTTTTATTTTTATGAAATCTTATAAAATTTCAAATGAATGTTCAATGTTATAAATTTCATTTTTATTATACATGTGTGTTAAATCCAATATACTTTGAATTTTCAAACTTGGCTTCTTTAGACTATTTGACATATAAAGTCCTAGAGAAAATGTATGTGTGTGTGTCCACGTGTGTGTAATATTCCATTGAGACATATAGGTCTTAGCACACTATCCATTCTGAAGAGATCCTAAATAATAAAATGATAAGCAATATCATGTAGAAATTTATACAAATCATATTTCATGTTATCTTATGATAATAATGCTGTTTTCTAGAGCTAGAGAGTTTTCTCTCTCCATGTTACTTTAATGCTTTATTTCTTGGAAAATTGCAGCCATATATCTTGATAATGCTATGTACTTGTGTAGTATGCAGAAGAGAGAAGGCTGCTAATAATGATAGACCAACCTCTTTTACATCTTGGGAACTGAAAATACAACTTCTATTATGGCCAAATATATTTCTTCTATGGCTGAATAAGCACGAGTCTTCCTTAAGAATCCATGAAGTGTGATGATGGGAGAAAGTGCTTACCAACAGCACTCCCCAGGGCTTAGAAGTAATTGTCTGTATGACAGAAAAATATGTGAACCTGACTCAGCTTTAGGAAAAGCTTTGCAAGCAACCAATATCACCAAAGGAGAGCCTGTACTAACAAGAGTGACCTCATTATATGAGATCTTTATGTCCAGAAAAATAATGCCACTCATATTGCAAGTGAATTTTACCGAAGACATTGCTGTTATTGTCCTCTAGATACTAGTAGATTATTAATGTTTCATATGATACGAAACTAGCCATATATCTGTGAACAAAAATGCAGAGGTCCTTTCTGACCTTTTTTATTGACATGAGATACTGTAAGTGTATCCAGCCTGGATTCCCCTCCAAGTGGGTCATGTGTTTAGAAAGACATGTCAGAATTATGAACAGCTGTAATTTCTGTACCGGAAGGACTATCCATAACATCATCTCCCTTAGCAGGATAGCAAAATTAATGCGATGTTTAAAAGCAACATTTATTTACTCAACTGGCTTTGTCTGCTCATTTCTAAAATCATAAGTGGCTCTTGAGCTTTTCCACCCACTGATTTTCAGTTCAACTGATATTTTAACTGATAATCAAGTCCTGTGTCTTTCCTTTGGTGGTATTTATGTAATGGAAATCAACACAAAACAACTTAAAAACAGCTTAAGGAAAGTAATAGGGCTTAATGATAATTTATGTGGCAAATCCAACTTTCACTCAGAGGGTAAGAATAATGGGGGGAGATGTTCTCTTGCATACAAACAAAAAGTATTGTCTATTTTCACCTTTGAGGAGACCGTGGAGAGGGAAATAGTTTTCCCCAGTCTCTCCAACATGTGGCCACATTACACTGAGATGGGGAGAGAACTGGCTTTCAACACCAGTACTTATTTGCATAAAAGTTCCGAGTTATAAGTTCCCCAAAGGGTCTGTTTTATTTAAACCTAACTATACCCTTGAGGAATTTTACCTCCGCTACTTAAGTCCAAGTTTTCATCCCAGGCTCCACCCCAATTTGATCAATTCCCCATCAATTCTCTCTTATAGAGTCTCCTTTATCTCTGGTCACTACCATTGCAGAGGTTTTGGAAAAGCGAGTCAACATTCTCTCTGCTCTCCTCTACCCTTTCTTTTACATAACTTTGCCTGATTGTTAGCCTCCCCCTACTTGTAGTCCAGGAGTTTTACACCCTTTTATTACACTTTCTGTCATCTTTTAACTGCTAAAATACTCCTTCTCATAACAATGGGGAATATCTTTCCGGGTGGTACCAGAAGAGGTGCCACCACTTTCTTTTCCCTTCCATTTTCACAGATGATTCTTTCCTGCTGAATATGGCCCAGGCTTAAGAATCATTCTCCACACAGTGAGTGTTCCAGGCAGCCACTGTTAATTGATATGAAGTCACTTACAGCAACTTTCAGTCCTACTTAACCCCTTCTTATTAAACTTCAGCTCAAAATCTGAAGCTTTCTCATCTCGATCTCCTGTCATCATTAGGGAACCAAATATTTGTGTGGTGACTCTTCTATCACTCCTGCAGACAGTTTTTTTTTGTTTGTTTTTAATCTCTTTACCTACATGGATTGCCATCTAATTCTATTTTTGTCCTCACTGGAATAGCCACAATATGTATCTAACCATTACCGAGAATTATTGCCTTTAAGATCTGAATCTCTGAAATACCTGTCTGTCTATACCCTGTATCGCTTTGCTTTTATGAAACATTTCCTACTGTACCCTTTACCTTCAATATGCCTCTTAATGGCTCCCTTTTCATATTTTCCACACTCTATAAACACTTCCTTCACCTCCCTTACAATCCCTCCAATCTAGTTTGAATCCTAATGGAAATCTCAATCTGCTCTCCTACTGACATTCCATCATGTCCATCCATTAATTCCAAACCATGAGTTAACATTTATATATGGCATTGCAAACCCCAGGCTGTTCAACCTTCAAAGAGAATATTATAAACCTCAGTGATTGCATGTACTACATATTTCAACTATTCAGCATCTGCTATTTATAAAGATGATCTATAATCCTTTAATTTCCTTTATCATCAATTTTTCTTCCTATGATCTTCTCATAATCTCCTTTCTAAAGCATTATCTTTCCCTATGGTTGTAAGGGTTGGAATCTCTGAGGAGGTAATGCTTGACCAGAGGGTTGGGTGATGAGAAGGAGTCAATCAGGCAAAAATCTGAAGGAAGAATATTCTAAGCAAAGCAAGAGAAAGCTTAAAAGCTTCAATTCAGGCAATAGTTTTGTATGTTAAAGAAGCAGAATGTATGGCTGGAGTATACTGGGAGAGATGGTAAATGGGAGATTAGATCTGAGAGGTAGGCTAGGGTCACGTAGAATCCTCTAGTGTGTGGTTAGGATTGGATTTTGTTCTAAGTGAAATAGAGGGTATGTCAACCTTGGTGTTACTGAAAGTTTGGGCTAGATCATTCTTTGTTGTGGGGCTGTCCTGTTGTTTAGCAGTGTACTTAGTCTCTATACACTAGATGCCAATAGCACCTCCCGCCACATTGTGACAACCAAAAATATCTCCAAACATTGCCACATTTTCCCTCGGAGACAAAAATCACTCTCCAAGGATGACATTGAAGTGTTTCAAAGAATGTATTTAGGTGGGTATGGCTAACTGTGTGTTTAAAAATTGTCAGTCTGGCTTCTTTCTGGGGAATGGGCTAATAGAAGGTAAGAGTGGAAGTGGAGACAGTTCAGAGGCTGCACTGTTCTCCAGGTGTGAGAAGGTGGAAAGTTGGACTACAGTGCTTGTTATGAAGGTTGTTTAACTCACACTGTGTTAAAAGGTATTCCTAGAATTTGGTCATATGATTTACTGAGAGGTATATAAACCATCCAACTACCAATTAAGGATGTCAGTAAGAAGTTGCATGGAAACAACTGGAGCTCAGAGGGAGTTCACAACTGAATTTACTAAAACAAAAAAGTTGGAGTCATCAGCATTTGTATTGTAACTGTTGAATTTACAGAAGACCAGAGAATAATAGCCCTTTCTTTCTCTCTCAAGATGAGAATGATTAATATATAGGCATAAGATACCTTCTTTACAGTGTATACAAAAATTAACTCAAAATGGACCAGATTTTCAAATATAAGAGGTTGAACTATAAAACTCCTAGAAGAAAATATAAGCGTACGTCTTCATGATCTTGGATTAAGCAATGGTTTTTTAGATATGGTACAAAAGACAAGTAACAACAAAAAACCCCCAACAATAGATAAACTGCACTTCATCAAAAGTAAAATCTTTTGTACTTTAAAGGGTACTATCAAGAAAGTGAAAAGACAACATACAGAATGGAGAAAACTAATGGCAAATTCTATATCTGATAAGGGTGTAGTATCCAAAATATGTAAAAATTATTACAGCTAAACCATGAAAAGAGAAATAACCCAATCAAAAAATGGGCAAAGGATTTAAATAAATATTTCTCCAAAGAAGATACACAAATGGCCAATAATCATATGAAAAAAACCCAAAAGCTCAATATCATTAGTCTTTCAGGAAATACGAATCAAAAGTATGATGAGAATGCCACTCACACCCACCAGGATGGCTACCATAAAAAGGTTGGATAAGAAAACGTATTAGTGAAGATGTGGACAAATTGGAACGCTGAATGTTGTTGGTGTGAAGGTAAAGTGGTACAGCCACTTTGGAAAATAGCTTGGCAATTTCTTAAAAAATTAAACGTAGATTTGCCATATGATCTAGCAATTCCACTCCTAGATATACCCAAGATAATTGAAAATATATGTCCATGAAAAATTTTGTACACAAATGTTCATTGCAGCATTATTCATAATAGTCAAAAAGTGGAAACAAACCAAATATTCATCAATCGAGAATGGATAGATAAAATGAGTATATCCATGCAATGGAATATTATTCAATCCTAAAGGAATGAAGTACTGATTGATGCTACAGCATGGATGACCTTGAAAACGTTACACTAAGTGAAAGAAGAAAGACCCCAGACCCCAAAGGCCACATAGTATATGATCTCATTTTTACGAAATGTCCAGAATAGGCAAATCCATAGAGGCAGAGGGCAGCTTAGTAGTTACCAGGGAGTAGAGGAGAAGGTAAAGGGGGAATGAGTGCTAATGAGTATGGCATTTCTTTTTTCGAGGTGATGAAAATGTTCCAGAATTCAACAGTGGTTATGGTTGCACAATTTTGTGAATATACCAAGCCAACTGAATTGCACACTTTAAAAGGGTAAATGTTATGATATTTGAATTATATCTAAAGAAAATAAAAGCACACACACACACACACACACAGTTTTGGTGAGCCCGCTGTTTGCCTAAAGCTACTCTTGTCTCCACAAAATAGAAAGATAGGTATAGGAATGAATGGAGTTTAAAGTAGTAGTTATATTATAGTTAAAGCTGAATCGAAGTGTGTCCATTACATATGTGGGAACAATGAACTTCTAATCTTTACCCCTGACTTAAGCCGATTTACCTACCCAAAATAGGTAGAGTTGTTACTAGGACACCTTCCTCAGAGATGTGTTGTGGGAAAGCAGATTGCACAGCATCCTTTCTGAAGGAGGACTGAACAGAAAGAGAAGCCCTGCAGGGGCTGAGTCAAGCATACCAGCTTTCTTCTTAAAAATGCACTAATTCCACAAGAAGCAGAGAGAAAGGCAGAAGTGTTACCCTTGCTAAGTCCTTTCACTTAGAAGCATGAACTCAGGAAAATTGAGTCCCTTGTAAACACGTGAAGAAGAACAGATTTGAGAGAATAATGTCTAGTTTTGTGCATGTTGTATTTTGTGACCACAAAATTTTCAAATGAAGGCGTTGGTAGAAAGATGAGTATATGGCTCTGGATGTTATAGCCCTATGT
Organism: Equus asinus; assembly: GCF_041296235.1. Taxonomy (NCBI): domain Eukaryota; kingdom Metazoa; phylum Chordata; class Mammalia; order Perissodactyla; family Equidae; genus Equus; species Equus asinus. The sequence continues at coordinate 16,387,317 of NC_091816.1, forward strand.
GACTCTGGACTCTTAAAATCTGCCTTAGGAAATGATGGGAAGGATAAGCATGAATCTCTTAAGAGCTGTCTTTCCCAACCACCAACGCAGTCCTATAGCTGCCACAAAAGTAGTTTCATGGAAACAACAATCCTCTGCTTAAGAGGATGGGTAGGTAGTGTTCAAAGGGAAAAATTTGTGATAGACGGCTGCTATGAATTTTAATAGTTCTTATTCTATGAAGTTTACTGTTTTTCTAACATTTCCAGCTTTCAAAATGTAGACCTTTAATTTTTGTTTTGTTTTGTTTGGCAGTGACAAGAATCCTACTATTTAAATCTGTTGGCTTGGGAAGGAGAACAAAAATTAAACATCATGATGCCTAAAAATGTTTATTTGAGCACTTGTAGAGTGAGTAGACATCATTTTATTACTATAAAAAGGAGGAGGTATAAATAAAATCTATTTCAGATGTGGTCTACATTTTCTAGAGATTATTCTGAATGGACTGTTTTATTATGATAAGCTAAATAATCCAAAAGCTTCCACAGACTGAGAAACTTAATGGTTTGTAAAAGAAAGGTATCCTGGGAGCTGAAATAAAAACATGGATATAAAAGCAGATAGATACTAGGCCCTCATGTTCATAAGAAAATTATCCAATTCATTGAATACTGATTGCCATTTTATTATCTGAATCGATACCAGTGCAGTTAATGTGGCATTTAGAAATCATAAAAATAAAGATGGGATAATTGTTCCCCTAAACAGAAGCCTTGCATAAATATTTTAAACCTTAGATAATGAAATCATATTGAAATTTAGAGAAATGTGGGCCCAGATAAATGCTACGGGCCTTAAGCAACTCCTGAGGTTTCCTTTGCTTTTCAATAGACTTCATTTACAATTTAATCAAAATATTAGCTATTGCCAAGACCAAAGGGATGAAGAGTTTAACAAGTCATTTTTCCCTTTTGATAAATACTTAAGGGATTATTTACAATTACATTAAAATATTAAGCATTATATTACCATTTTTATTTTACTTGCATCAAAAATTTAAACAATTTTAACTTTATACCTGCCTTGCAGAACAGACTCAAAGAATTTTAGAGGTAGAAATAACTGTAAAATCATCTAGTATAATTCTCTCATTTTATAGGTAAAAATGCGAAGGTCTACAAATATTAAATAATTGGATAAAAGTCATATTTAACTAGAGTTGGGGCCAGGAATTGAATGGCTCCTGAGTCCAGCTTCAGAATTCCTTTTATAAAATCATGTTGCCTCCAAAATTTTGTGGAGGATATTTGAACTAATCAATATGTTAAAGTCTTCAATGAATTTCATCAATATTTAACTTCACAAAAAGGTTTTTTTCTGTGTGTGTGTGAGAAAGATTGGCCCTAAACTAACATCTGTTGCCAATATTCCTCTTTTTGCTTGAGGAAGATTGTCCCTGAGCTAACAACCATGCCCATCTTCTTCTACTTTGTATATGGGATGCTGCCACAGCATGGCTTAACGAGCGATGTGCAAGTCCACACCCAGGATCTGAACCTGTGAACCCCAGGCTGCCGAAGCGGAGCGTCTGATCTCAACCACTATGCCACTGGACCAGCATTTTGCAGGATAGAGAGAAGGCATATAAACTCTCTGCCAAGAAGGAGCAAGAAGTGTGGAGCAGGTATATCCATAGAAAGTCTGGGAAAACCTCAAAATCCCTAGCAGACCTTTTGGAAGGTGTTTCTCTCTGAAAGTTAGTCAGTAAAGACTGGAGGAGGTGACTACTACTTCAAATACAAACATAGCAGTGCAAAACGTAAAAGAATATGAAAATCAAAGAAAGGTGACACCACCAAAGAATCACAATAATCTTCCAGTAGCTAACCCCAAAGACACAGAGATGTGTGGTTTACCAGAAAAAGAATTCTAAATAGCTCTTCAAATTAAGGTCAATGAGGAACAGAGAGCTATAAAAAATAGCCAGAAAACAATTAATATGATGGCATTAGTAAGTCCTTACCTATCAATAATTACTTTAAACGTAAACGGTTTAAATTCTCTAAACAAAAGGGAAAGAATGGCTGGATAGATTAACAACAAAAACAAAAAACATGACCCAATTATATGCTGCTTACAAGGGACTCACCTCAGTTTTAAGAGCACACATAAATCAAAAAACCATAAAAGCAAAAAGGTGGAAAAAGATGTTCCATGCAACTGGAAACTAAAAGAGAATAGGGGTAATATATCAGAAAAAATAGACTTTAACTCAAAAAGCATAATGAGAGACAAAGCAGGTCATTATATGATTATAATGGAGTCAATGATTAGGGGATATAACAATAAACAACCTGACTTTACGTCTCAAGAACAAGAAAAAGAGCAAAGTAAGCCCACAATTAGTAGAATGTAGGAAATAACAAATAGAACAGATATAAATGAAATAGAAACCCAAAAAACAATAGAAAAGATTAACAAAATGAAGATCTGGCTTTTTTAAAAAGATAAACAAAATTGACAATCCTTAACTGGACTAAGAAAAAAGAGAGAAGACTCAGATAAATGTATTCAGAAATGAAACAGGAGACTAAGCTGTTTCTGTTGAGCATGTTTTACTATCAACTGGACATTTGGATATTTTCCCTTGAGAAGTGTTCAAGTTTTTGGCCATTATCTTTGGATTGTTTTATTATTTTTAATTCTTTATGTATTCTGGATTGAACTTTTTGTTAGGTGCAATTTACCCCATTTTGGGGTTGCCTTTTCTAATCTCCTAATAGCATCTTTTAAAGAACAGAGTTCTTGAATTTAATATAGTACAATTTATCATTTATTTCTTTTATAGTTAGTAGTTTTGATGTTTTGTTTAAGAAAGCTTTACCTACATCATTTTCATAAAGATCTTTTCCTATGTTATCTATTAAAAGTTTTATTATGCTAATTTTTTGTAAGGAAAAATGTACCACTTTGGAGAGTTTCACTGTTTCCCCCACTGGGCACTAGTGTCCCCTTTACCTTGATATCAAAAAATAAATGTCCATATGTGCTTCTATAGCACTTGATAACTTCCTTTGTATAACACCTCATTTTCTTTGTTGTGTAGTGTCTCAATTTCGTTCTAGACATTAAATTGTCTCCATACATTGTATCTCTTTTTTTCCACTCTTGAATTCCAAACATGGATTTTGCATACAGTATATGCTCAGCAAATACCTTTTAAAAGGATAAATTGATTTATTTATTGTTGGGATTACACATATGTCCAGTTAATAGTTTTATATAATCTACATATTTTATCCATGATGAAATTGGGTTTGTTTCTAGTACACCTAACACTGAATTTGTGATTTCTAAGCAAAAGAACATCCCATCAGGAATTATTGAGAAATCATACCTAATTTTGCATATATAAAAACTGATACCAACTAGCTGGACTGTTTTTAAGAAAATATCTTTTCTTTGAAATTAAAAAGAAAGCAGTTCTACGGCCATGCATTTATAAGAGGCAGTCATTATAGCAGAACTTTTTCTTTGCTGCAGATGGTTAGACTTTCATTTTTTTTTTCCTTTTTATTTTTTTCTTATTTTCATCACATATGAATTATTATACTTATTTTGCAATGATAGAACGAAATGTTTAAGATGATAAGACAACATTTACATCAATATTAGTGTGACACTAAAGCTTCTACTCTTCCTCTTCCTCATGGTCTATAACTGATAAAGGCAGAAAGTACAGGGCAAGACAAGAAGGTAGTGAAGGAAACTAGGAGGAACAAGACTGTGAAAGGAGAAATGTACATGGATCTGTTTTCATGGCTCAGATTTATGTGTAATACTGAATTTTTGAAATACACTGATTTATTTTTCTTCTCCTTTTGAAACTCTACTTTCAGAAATACCTAGCAATGGATGTGTTCAAGAAATACGTCAGTTACAGGAAAATATTGTACATAAATTTCAAATAAGTTTTAAATTATTTTTAAAGTTACTCGATTGTTTATATCTGCCATTTAGGGTTTTTCCTATTAATGAATTTAAATATTTGACATTACTCTTGGTACTTTTATTTCTATTGTATTATTTTTATGATGACAAACACTTTAGATTTTAGACTTCATCATGAGTTCTTTAGATTTTTGTAGTTAATTCTTTAGATAACAATATATAATTATACTTTTTTTTTGGCAGGGAGAGATTCATTCTAAGCTAACATCTGTTGCCAATCATCCTCCTTTTTTCTTCCTTTTTCCCCTACAAAGCTCTAGTACATAGTTGTGTATTATTGTAAGTTCTTCTGGTCCTTGTATGTGAGCCACTGTCACAGCATGGCTACTGAAAGACAAGTGGTGTTTCTGTGCCTGGGAACTGAACTGAAGCTGCCAAAGTGGAGCACATCAAACTTTACCCACTAGGCCATCAGGACTGCATTTACAATTATACTTTTTTGTGATAATTTAAAATTAATATCTTATTCCAAGATATTTATCCAATCATATTATTTTAATTTAAGATAGATATTTGATGCATAGTGTTTTTTTAATCCTAGATAAAATATACTACAAATCATTCCTTTATGTGTGTGTGTGTGTGTGCATGTGCGTGCGTGTGTGTAAATGAGACTGTAAGAAAGTGGCAAGGAGTTTAGGAAAAAGAGTTTACATTTAAGCAAGAGAAAGAAATTAATAAATTAATACACTCAGGTTAATTTAGATTGTGTTTTTTGTTGGCCTCAAGAAACACATATAAGAAATCTAACGCAGCAAAACAGAATGATCAGGTGGTTTTTATGCCTGTGTAACTACTTATGTCAGGAAATGGGGTTGTAGTTACTTTAGAAGAGAAAATTACAATTCTAACCACAGAAATGATAGGAAAAAGATAAGTAGAGGTATATACATCTTAAAGCAATAACCATAAATCAAGGAGGACTGATTAGAAACTTGTTTGAGAGAAAGAATCATGAGGAAAATATGGTGAATTAATTTCTTGGAACAAACTGGAATTCATACAAAAGAAAATGTGTGAAATGTATTCATGAGAAGTGAGTATTTAGTAACGCAAGATGTTTTTGCAAACCAATATGTAGAAGACTATCATAACATATTTAAAAACAGCTTTCCGCTAGAAAATATACTCCCCTAAAGCATCCCAAAGAAATCAATTCTAAAAGATCAAAAAGATACAAGTGTAAAAAAATATCATAAAAGTAAGTTTTTGAAAAAAAAATAACCACGAAAACAAACTACCGAGAAAGATGTCACAGTATCTGATTTTGGTTGCTAAATCTGATTCAGTTTAACGGAATTCAGTTTAACTGAGTTGATTTAACTCAGCTCTAACCTGGTAAGTCATTATTTTGTGAACATTATTCATCTCATGTGGTTGGCTAAGAAGGGATCTTATCTCCCAACACTGAGCCATGTGCATTGTTACTAAATTTAATTAGAAGAAATAAACATTCCGATGAGGAAATAGTTCTTTAACTATGAGTATGCACGTTGCTATATTCCCCATGCAGCCAGGATGTTCTCATATTGTTTTAAAACACGCTGCAATTCTGATTGATGCACAGGAGAAAGAAAAACAAGGTTGTTCAAAGGAAATCAAACTCCTGAAATAACCAAGAAACCAGAGGGCTTGGTGTGAGAAAAATCAGCAAAGATAAACTATCACTAAGAAATCATGAAGAATAATCCATATTGTCCAGACCTCTCCTGCCAGGATAATGTTTCAAAAGGATAACAATAATAATCAGAATAAAATACTTCCCTAAGTATATTTCTGCCTTTTGTGTAGAAAATTCAGCCTACCTTAAATTCATCCCAAATTGCTCTGAGAGTCCCCAGGGAGTTTATTTGTATTCTGGAACTAGTCCTTTTAGCTATCACTTAACACACACTATCTTTTCTTACCAATTACATTGATGCTTTCGAGTTCAATGATTACCGTGTTCACAAAAGAAGGTAATTCTATCTCCTGCTTCATAGAAATTTTATTCTTTTTTTATCTAGTGGCATCTGCTATAAGTTTTAGTATATAATGTAGACTACCAATGATAATAAGATCACTAATCTGGACTATAAAGTTTTCAGCTTGGAGTATGCAATTGGTAATTAAGTTTAGAATCTAACCACATTTTTTCCACCAAATATAATGATTTTTGTTAGTTTGAGTTAGAACCTCTTTATCACATTAAGGATACAGCCTTCTTTTCTTAATTAATTTGCTGTGTCCACTGTGTATTTTTCCCTAATTTTTATTATGAAGTATAACTGATGTACATCAAACAATGAAACATAAATGTCCAATTTAATGAATAACTAGGAAGTACTACTATTCTGGTGACATCGTAGATATTTCTTGAATGAGTGAATAAATAACTGAAATATGGGAGTTCTTGTTTTACTCCCCAGTTGCCTGGGTGTTAGTTGGGGCACAAATAGAAATCTAAGTAGCAGGCTTCCCAAAATGTTCCAATTCCAGACCACCTTATACAGGTCATCAGGACAGTGGGCATCTCCAGTTACTCCATCCATGATTCTTTCTGTGGATTTTTAATGTGGGGAACTTGAACAGGTAAGACAACATGGATTTGCACCTACGTGATTCATAGCCTGTGAAGACCTTACCAAGTAAGTGGGGGAATCAACAGTTCTGGAGATTCCCAAAGCTCTCTCAAGCACACAGGCTTAAGTTAACCATTTCATGTATCACAAATTTTCTGTTTTCTTGGGTGTGGAGCTGCCTGGACTATGTCTGATTCTGTCTCAGTCTAAGTATTACTTACTTCATTTATGTGTCTTGTTGCATCCGTGGTTCCATTGTTTTCCTATTCTTGAGTTATTTCTTTCTCTCCATAAGTTTGTGGCAGAAGTATGTGGTTTCTTTTGAATTTACTAATGCATCTGCTTCTACTTCTACTCACTAAATTTGATATGTAGATTCTTCCAATAAATTCCCCCAAGGTCCATATTTTTCATGCAACAGAATAAATGCCAAGTAGCAGAGATGTTTTAGTCTGTGTGATTAAACTCTTCTTTCAACACAGCACACTCTGTTTATGACAGCATGTACTAAGTTATGTGTAACACTGTTAAAGATTGTAAATGTAGTGGAAATGGGCATTTAAACAGCCAGCATTGTTAGAATACGTGGCCCTTATACTTTTTGATGCTTAAGACCTCTGCAGATTGCACAAAATGGAAAATAACCATAAAATCCTGAGGTGACTGACGTAAAATAACATTTAGTTCCCACTGAGAAAACTTTCGTCAAAATCTCTGTTAAGGTTAAACATCTTTCAAAAATTCAACAAAGAACATAGCATGAAAATTGACTCTTAGTAACACGTGCTAAAGGGAAAAAAGAGAAGAATATTTCACACCAGGACAGTGAGAGGAAAAACTGAAAGTGTGACTAAAAAGCAATATGAAAAACTCTTCTGTTGATGCCAACACTGATTTCACACTCCCGTGTTAGCTGTCAATTCTATTTTAGATTATTGGGTGTCTACTGTTAAAGAAATCGATGGAATGTATCATGAATACTGCAGTCTTACATGTTGTGGGGACCTGATACATCCATGATGTATACTACCTCTGAATGATACTAGAAACTGCACTTGGGGTAGAGATGAATAAGCAGGTGAGATTTTGGAAAAATAGGGCTAAAGTATGATTATTGCAAAAAGAATACTGAGCTGGAAATGCAGGATACTTTGAAACATTTCATAAATATGGAAATCTTGACCTATTCCTTAGAACATCCTAAAAAATTAACAACAATTCTTAGTTAGCCTTCTTGGCACTGTCTATGGAAATTTATATTCCTATAGATCATAGAGAAGACATTAGCAAATTTAGCAAATAAACCAGTCAAATACTATCTTTCTATAATATTTGAAATGTCAGGACCAATTGTCTTTCTCTCGCTCTCTCTATACACATTTTACATGTAGGTGTATAAGTGAAATAAAGATATCTAGAAAAATAAGAATCAAGCTCATAACTCCGATGTTTCCTTAGTGGAAGCAGCTGGGATTGGAGTGGTACAAACAACAAGGATGTCTGATCTTTAATTATACACATCCGTATTATTTGCATTTTTATACTGTAGGTATGTTCATATATCATGTATGTAGTTTTTAAGATAAAGAACTCAGCTGCAAATATGTGTTATCCCTCGTGATAGAGGAAGGATGACTCTGAGAGTAGAGCAACGGGCTCAGAGGGTGAGACCATGGACCACAGGGGATTGTTCCCAAGTCTTGAAACCTAATAGATTCTGAAATTGCTTAGGACGGTTGATTCTGTTGTTCCTTTCATTTTCTTCCTTTTGAATGAGAATATCAATAACTACTATTCTATGCCTGTCCCACAGTTTTATTTGGGAAGTAAATAACTTATTTTTCAGCTTCACAGGTCCGCAGATGGAAAGTAGTTTTTCACTAGGATGCAATATACCCAGAGACCACCTACCTAATTAGATGGTTAAGATAATGAGATTTGGGGCTTTTGACCTAATGACACTTGCGTGAGATTTTGGACTTCATATTGTAATGTGCTCAGATTATTCAGGACTTTAGGATGGGGAGAATATATTCTGTATGTGAAATGGATGTGAATGCTGGGGGGCCAGAAGGCAGACTGTGGGAGGTTGAATAATGGCCCCCCGAAGATGTCTAAGTCCTAATCCCTGGAGCCCATGAAAATGTTACCTTATGTGGTAAAAAGGACTTTGTAGATAGGATTGAGGATTTTCAAATGGGAGATTTTCTTGGATTATCTGAGTAGACTCAATGTAGCCACGAAGTTCTTTATAATCAAATGATTACCTATTAGCTTAGTCAAGGAGGGGATGATTGTGCTGTAGCAAGCACTTCTCGCTAAACCTATTTAAATATATATGTCAAATAGAGTAGTCCATGACTGGGCTCAAGGAAAAATCCACCTCTGGAAAAAAAGCTGGATTTTCAGACTTGTTTTCATTGCCTTTTTCAATAATCTAGTTCCCTCGCTTTGGGGCTTTTTACGACAACTAATGTAACTATTTTCTTTCCAGCATTTGCCTGTGTTGCAGTTAGCCCAGGCATCTTATCTGGAGCTTTAAATGCAACTGCACAGACATTGGCAAGTCATATGAGTAGACAGCTTATCCTGCAACATAAGGAGCAGGAGAGACTCACTCCGGGCCAAAACCAGACACATTATCTGGGCAACCTCCTTATCAGAAAAATTTTGGCAATGGTAAAGATGTGGACATCTTGGATTAATGCCCCACCCCGACTTTGGCCTTAGACAAAAGAGGGGAACTGGAAAAGGCAAGGGTTGAAAATAGCCCATGGTTGCACTCAGCAGGAAGCTGGCTTGGCTCTAACAGCTGGGGTTTAGTGTTCTCTTGCTGGACATAAATAATTTCACAGTACACCAACATTAGACAAGGTTATTCTAACCAGGATAAAGCAAGGCAGAAACAAAATCACTCTGTAATCATGTCTGAACATGGAAAAAAGAGAAGAACTCTGTGAAAACCATGCTCACAACAAAACATCCTCCTCACTTGGCTAGCTATGTAACTGCTGCTTCTTTACCAACTATAGCGCCCTTCTGTTCTTCTTGCCTTCTGAATAAAAAATACTGAGATACTAAATGTTAGAATTACCCCTGCTTACCGAGAACATCCAATCCAGAAAAAAACCTGCTTGTTTACTTGAAACCATCCAAAAATTACCTAACATGAGTCCAAATTCTACAAACCAGTCTCTCCTAAACCTCTATACTGACATTCCCTGCAATTCTCCATTGTGTATGGTCTTCCTTGTTTCAGCAAGCACCCAGAAGCCTAGCTTCATGTAACTATGGTTGTTCCTCATTATCTTTGACTGGATGGGACTGATATAACAATGTCAAAATTTTAAGGACATCAAAGAACAGAGGTTTATTTCTCATTGATGCTATACGTTTGTTGTAATTTGACTGGGAAGCCAATGTTTACCCTCAATCTGGGCAAAATGATAACCTTCCCACTATTTTGGATGTTGGTGGTTGATGTGGAAGAGGGAAACAAGAGGTACTGAGTTGGCACAATTGGCCCCATTTGTGCAAGTCTTCTGGCTGAAAGAACATACATCACTTCTGTACACATTTCATTGGGTAATGCAAATCCCATAGCCACATCTCATTTCCAGGGAATGGAGTATGCAGTCTTACTATCTGTGTGGAGAAGAACCTAAAATATTTGGTGGACTGAACTTGTGACTATCATAGGCTTGCTTTTTATGGGAAAAAAGTATTGTTTGGTAGGAGGTTTTCTGAGGCATTATTCTCTTCCATTTCTGGACTGGGTCTTACCTATACATATATTCTCATTATTATTGTTCTTACACTTTATTGTATATATGTTATATTTCACAATAAATAAAACAATTATATATAGGATAAAACTTAAATATGCAACCTGGAAATTAAAAAATGGAAAACTGAACAGATTATTTTATTAGAGAGTTTGACATCCTTATTTGTCCACCGTTATTTATTATCTCATGAAAATGTCAAACAAAGCATCAAAAATTACCTAAACAGTTCTTAAAAATTGGAATCAATATTTGGTAATTGTGATAAATTTTATTTCCAAAGTCCAACTATATCTTAAATTTTGTTAAATTTATCTCTACTAATTAAACCTCTTGCTTTATCACTACCAACCGTCCATGACAAAGATGAGGAAAAAGAGAGGAAAAATAGAAGAGAAACAAAAGAAAAATAAGAAACAATTTAAGATGCCCAAAATCTGATTATTATGAGTTCCAGAAAGAAAAATAGAAAACTTTAAGAGGAAATTACCAAAGAAATGATAGAGAAACCCTTCCAGAGTGGAAGAATATTATTCTCTACGACATGAGTGAAAAAAGACCCATATCAAATCATATAACTTTAAAGTTTTCTAAAGGATTTTTATATGTTTTCTAAACATCAATATAAAGGAAATATAGCAAAACCTTTCAGAAAGAAAAAGAGTAAGAAAAATATGTTATAGACATCTCTTATGTGTAGAAGCAAAAATTCCTAGTAAAGTTACAGCTAATTGAATGTAACATGGTATTCTCAGAAGTCAACCAAAGAATGGGTGATCTCAGAAACTCAAAGATGCTTTAATATTAATTAAAGCTATCAATGTAACTTTCTTAGATTGAATAAGAAAATTATCTTACTAAATAGTGAATAAGCATTTTAATTTCAATATCTTATTTGGGATGATTAGGAATTTTCTAGGAAACAAACTCTGAAAAGCAGATTTGTGAGCAGGAATTTATCAGAGGATCATTTCAAAATTACACCTGAAATAAGTGCAGGTATTAGCACTGGGCACAGGGAGAAATTGAATTGCAATATATTTGCAAAAGACTCCACAGCCAGTCCACAGTTTGTACCTCTATACTCAGCAGTCATAAATGATGAGTTGGCTCCTTTTGGCCAAATCCATTCCTGCAGAGGGAACTAGCTGTTAGCCATCAGTAGCCCATATTCCTAGCAGTTGAGGGAATGATTGGTTTAGTCCTAAAGGTGGCATCTGGGTGGTACACCATAGCTTCCACTACATTCCAACCTTTTTGCCGCTCATACAGTAAATTCACCTCATCTGGGAACAGCTTTTCTGGGATTATGGTTGGTCTCTTGCTTTTGCTTGGAGGAAACTAAGAAGAGGAAGGCAAGTAAGACAAACTACAACACTCACTACTCCAACTGGTTTCTAGGCATGGTGTTTTATTGAGGTCCCAGAATTGGTTCCAGTTGCTAGAAGTTTGGACATTTGGCAGTTGCAGTGGCTGGTGTAGCCTTGGTGAGAGAGCCGATATTAAGCCCATGCCTAGCCTCCAGCCATGTAACTACATCATGACTACTCCATTTAAAAACACTTCACCAACACTGGCCATGACTCATGACAGAGACTGGCTGACATCTGTTGGCCAAGTCATTTTGTCTATTTAATGCTTCTTTTGTGGTGGATGCTCACTGGTGAGTGTTAACATGCAATAACAAGGTCTTCAGCCTTTATGCTTGCTCTCATAAATCTATTTACATGTCAATTGATGCAGTTCATATAGTTCTATCTTGTCACAGACTAGAGTTGAAAGGAATGGAAAGTGTTTTGGAACGGGTAAATGAAAAATATAGAGCTCAATCCATCCCTTTATCTTTGACATCCACTCTTATCATTTCTAGAGGGAGAAATGTGTGTCCCTAATACAAAAGGCACACAAAGTTCTAGAAGCTACCTGGAATGTGAAATATTAGCTACCACTAGAAAAACAAAATAAAGGAAATATATCCCATAAATATAGAGGCTATAGTCCTCACTTCATTAAATAGACATCAGGTCTAAGTTGGTAATCACAGGTGCCTTCTTCTCCCATAACTGTTGTGCTCCTAACTTTTAATCACACCCCATTTGGATGGCATTATTTATCTGGTGGAGTAACTCAACTCCTTATTCCTACAGGATTTAAGTCTTTGGTTATCCTCCTGCATTTTCCCACTGATCTGAACTGTTGGTTAAGGCACTACTACGGGGACCCTCTGTGAATCGTGAATCACCTGGGTTCCAGACATTAACCTTCTTTTCTCCATTGTGGTACAGCAGGACATTTTCTCCTTGGGAATCAGGATCAGTCACTTCAGATAACACAATGATCTGCCTGTGGCATCCAAATAATAGGAGTGAACACAAACTGATCAGAGTGCAGTCTCAGGTTCAAATTTAATGAAATCATGATGGTGTTTCCTGGTAGAAGTACTCCTTTTCTGAGTTCAGAAATCTAAATATCCAGAGAGCGCATATTAATGGAGATGGAGAGCTAAAATCTTTCTAATAGATTATGATTTTAATAGTAAGAGAAACAACTCTCAATTCTACTCTGTTTCTTAAACACATGAATTCCATCTATGGCTGAAATTGCATCATATATTGGCCACTGGTTTAAGGCATATAACACATCCCTTTGATTGATACCCTAGTCTTATAGACTATTAAATCTTCTATCAAACGTGTTGTGGTGATGGAAGATGTGATAAGACCTATGAATTATGTGTGCCATCTTTGCATTGTGTCTCTTGATCAAAGTATATTTTGTATGGAATGCCATGGCAATTGATAAGGCATTCTGTAATTCCATATACGTTAGTCCTAGCAGAAGAATTGTGGGTAGAGATAGTAAATATGTTTCTGGAATATATGTTTATTCCTGTGTGTATGTACAAGTGAAGTGGAGTGGTTTCCTCTCATTTTGTGGAAGACTACTTTATTGTGATAGATATTAGCTCTTTTCCTTGTCAGAGGGTTATATTCCAATGCCCTTTGTGATGTGATTTCCCCATCATCCTGGGAAGTAGTATATGGAGTATACTTTCCTACTGCCATTGCTAGGCTTAGTCATGTGAATTGTTTTGGTCAAAAGAAAATGAGCGGATATGATTTATGCCATTTGCATACAGAGAGTAGAGACTTTTAATGAATTATGTGATGGATTTCTTTCAGCCTCTTCTGATTTTGCCCTCTGTCACAATAGCAGGATGTTCCAAATTGGATTTGCTCCTTCACTGTGGGTCTCAGAGTAGAATACTAGAATAGCAGCCAAATGGGTGAGCAGATCTGCAGTCAACACATGTAACATGAACAAGAAATCACATTTGCTGCTGTTGTTATTGTTTTAAGCCGCTAATAGTTTGAGATTGATTTTTTACTATAACAAAATCTATCTAATGAATGCCTCTATGACATAAGGGATTCAAGCTAATCAACATGTCACCAGGTGGCCAGTTTGTATCCCCAGGGAATGAAACAAAATTGGGATTGAAACATTGGCCCTTACTTTTGGCAAGTTGACCACAAGGGTAGTAGCCAAATCAGCCTGGGAGAGGAAATACCTCCTGTTCTACCGATACCTAGACCCAGTTCCCGCTGTCAATATCCACTTTGTAAATAGGCCCATCGAGAATGCACCTGGATGGCTGGCAGTCACAAGGTAGTTCATATGCTCCATCTCATTTTTGAGCATGTCATTCATAGTGGCAGTCCACTGGTAGGCATTTATAGGGGTCAAAAATATTTTTATGCTTTTTTGCTTGTTTCGAGAGTTCCATACCTCACCACCAAATTCCCTGTCACTAATCTTTCAATTTTCTTCTTTCCAAGTCCCTGATTAGCGACCAAATCCATTAGCCATTGCCTATGAATGGGCATCGATCTGTATTTCAGGATATCTCTCCTTTTATATGATGTACCCCCTACCTCCAAAAAGTCTGCTGATGAGGAGGATGTCCCTACACTACAGCCTTTCAAGGACACCCAAATGGGGCTGTAATGTAGCAACTGTCCAATTCTGACTGTTCCTTGCATATTGTGCACATTATTCTATAAACCAAACCCATACATTTTCTTTATTTCATTTATTTCTTTGTCAGATGGTCATAAGCAGAGTGATGATAGATCATAGTTTGCCCAGAACACTCCTGATTTACACCCACTGTCCCATCTTAATTATTAATAGTGCCACTTTTCACTCCCCAAAGTGTCCTGGTTTGGATGTTAACTGCATAGTCACGTTAATCATAGATGTACGTTGAGAGAGAGGTGGTAAAGCAATGAAGACATGTGCATCTGAGCCTGGTTCTTCTGCAGTTTATCTGTGCATTCCAGACCTGCTCAGATCCAGTCTCATAAATTCCTTTTCCATTACACAGTGGCGTACTACTGTAGTCATCCAATTTTATGATTCAGTACATCAGCTAACATCCTGCTGATTATGTGCAGGTAGGGATACATTATTACTTGCTATCCCACGGTCAGATATTTTGTTTCTGCTGGGGACCAGTACCAGGTCACAGGGTGTTTTTCAAATGGAGAAGAGTGACCAATTGAAAGGGCCAGGACTTACTCTCACACCTGAGGGGTCTGTGCTAATTCTCCCGTTGAGGTTTTCTGAGGGCTCCATAGTGCATTTCTGCCTGCCATAAACACTTTGGATACTATCGGGTCTGCTAATTGAATCCAAATTGCAAGTCATCTTTTCCCCGATGCACAGTTTTTCTTATTCCAGGCACCATTCAATACTGGCAGATTTATGGATTATACAGTAACGGGTCAGAGAAGCGCAAGTAAATATGATACATGTTGTCTCAAAATTGAAAGAATCCCAACAAGCACTGAACCTCTTTGCACCCATAGTGCAAGGTAAAGAAACTTGCTTTCTCTTAAAAAAGGGTATTCTGAGATTGTTTCTACACTACTGAACACATGGAAAGTTCTCTGAGGTGGCAAGTCCCTGAAGTCTTGTAAGGTTTAGAACCCATTCTTTTGCATAAATATGTCTTGTTACGACATTTTGAAATTTTATTAATTATTCAATATTAATTTCTCATAATATGATTCAATTAGAATGCTGTCATCCATATAGAATAACAGTTATGATGTATCAGCAGGAGCAAGAGATCTTTCGACTTTATGATAACAAACCTGGAAGTCAGGAGAGTAAGGGTGCACCATCATCACTGCTGATGAAGGCAAAATGCTTCAGGTGAATTTACTGATAGGAATGGGAAAAAGGGAGCTCCTGTACACAAGCGACTGTGTATGTCGATTAACTCTAGTAAAGACACCAACTTCAGCAACTTAGCTGTGATTGTTGTCATCACCTGATTAATTTTGCCATAATCTATAGTTCTCCATGAGCTGTTCTTTTTTGCACTGGCCAACAGGCAATTAAATGAAGACATAGCAGGAATCACCAACCCTACATCTTTAAAATGTTTGTTGCTAGTACTAATCTTTGTGAGTCAGTTCTAGATTTCCCTGGCTTTTTATTTACTCTCTTGGTAGGAATGGACAGTTTCTAGAGCTTCCACTTGACCTTTTCTATCATAACAGCCTTCACTATACAGATCCTGGAACCTATATTGGGATTCTGCCAGGCACTAAGTATATCTGTTCCCACTACCTACTCAGCATTGGGAAAATAGTCACAAGATGTGCCTGACATGTCTCTCACTGCAACTCGTGTTAGATTTCTGCCCATTAGCCCTAGAATTTTCTACTTGGATGTATTAAACATGTCTAGGCTGCCAATCTACTTTATTCCTGGTAACTTCATGATCAATTAACCATTGCCACAAAACTCTGTCCTTCAAAAATAAGATCATCACTCAACTCAGTAGCTTATTATTCTAAATGTATTCACATGATCTATGACAACTCAACATTGCCACATGACCTGTGCACCTCTGCCTCCCTGTTGAAATGATGGAGCCCAATTTAATGCAGAATCCCTCATTGATAGCTCTGGTTTACTGGAAACAGCCACTACAGAGCTTTCCATGCTGGTACCCCTCTCACCAGTATGTTTCTCAACCATTTAGTGAATGGAGTCTCCTGTGGGTCATTGCAGAGAAGGAGATTCTTATAGCTGGATGAGCATTTTATGCATAACTGAATCAGTCTAACATTCACTCTAAGCCAGTCAAGTTCTGATATCTGATCCTTGATGACTGTAGGCTACCGCTGAGTTCAATGTTAAATTGGTTAAGATAGTAAAGAAAGTTAGCAAGACAGGTTCAGGGGAATTTGTAGGATTAAAGATCAACTTACACTATTCCCGGGCACTCAATTCAATATAATACATCCTAAATCCTAGGTAAGTAAACCTATCAATATATCCCTTTCAATAAATGCTTATATTTTATCCTTTCTGGTTTAATATCTGTAGGGTCCACTCCCCAACTCATGCTGATAGAAATTATTGGCATCCTATGACATATTTGGAGTATAGATTATCTCCTCTTCAGACTTGCCATGAACTTTCCAGTGTAGCCTATGAATAACTTTTTATGGACTTGAAGGCATAAAGGTGAGATCAGATGTATGCCCTAAGAAGAATCAGCAGCCTCTTTTGAAGAAACAGCATGATAACTGTTTTAAAACGTAGTGTATTGGGGGCCAGCCTGGTGGTGTAGTGGTTAAGTTTGCATGCTCCGCTTCATCAGCCCCAGGGTTTGCAGGTTCAGATCCCGAGTGTGGACATACACACTGCTCATCAAGCCATGCTGTGGTGGCATCCCACATACAAAACAGAGGAATATTGCTACAGATATTAGCTTAGGGCCAAACTTCCTCATATATGTATATAGTGTATTAATGAAAATTTGAAGTATAGTCAGGCCAACAGATTAGAAAAGGGCAGCCATTTAGAAGATATTTTGTTTTAATGAAAAGTTTATTACTTATTGGTGCCAAGAAGAGGGGACATGCCATGCCGTGGGGGGCCATATGGGAAGCTGAGAGTCAGAGGGAGATGGGGGAACTGTGGCAAAAGCCTTTCTTAAAGTTTCTGTAGGAAGGAATGGGTAAGACAGGGGAAGCAGACTTTAGGATTGGCTAGTTTGAATAGTTTCAGCAGGCTCTGGGGCGTATCTCTAGTTGTCTGGTTCCCGGCCCTAGGGTGATTAGCTCTGATGGCCCAGAGTGCAAGAACCCAACAAAGGAGTTGGTTGAGGTGTGGGCTCTGGATTAGTTGGTTTGTACTTAAGAAGCACACTCACATTTGAGGTGTTTACTGTTTCTGGGAACTGGTTGACATAGCGAGGACAGTCTCTCCAGGGTCAGCAAGATCTCAGATGTCAAAGCCTCATAACAGAAAATAAAAGACATGGTTAACACAAGGATCAACCATCAAATTCTTTTATGCAGAAGGACGCTGGTTCCTTCTGCGTGTGTGTGTGTGTGTGTGTATCGGGTGTCTGGGGGCATTGAGGGAAGATATCTTTGCTGGCAAGTTGGGCTCAGGGGCATTTGGCTGTTCAAAGATGTTAGCATTGACTAACTCTGCTCTAAAGTTCCCACTCCTTGCCTCAGAGTTTTTCTTTGTCTTAAAAAGTTTTTCTTTTTCTTTTAAATTCGTGACCTTAATTTAACATAAATTTCTTTCAAGATTTTATATTTAAAGAGTGCTGTAATTTAACAGCTTTTAGCATATATTTGCCTCAACTATAGGAGATGAGAGCCTCTTCAAAATGGCCCGAAATATTTTTTGATTTTTTTTCTTAGTTTTTTCTTAGTTGGGCATTCAAGGACTTCAGTTTGTCCTTTTCACTCTTTATGCTTTCTAGGCTTGTGAGAAAAAGCCATTGACTCTACAATCTTGATAATCATGATCGTTACCATAGTTACCATTTTCTCTAGCCACTTGACCTCCATCTGCACAACATCCTTCATCCCATGCTACCAGTGGGGATAATTTGAGTTATCATGATGCCACCACATGCCGTGGAATTACTATTGGCCCATTATTCCAAGCAAAGAGGTTATTTCTTCTCCTCTCAAATATATCAGCGGCTCAATCATGAAATCTTATTTTGATCTGATTCTACAACCCTGAAAGTTGGAAAGCCCTGTTTCCTAAAGCTATTCCAAAAACCAATTACTGGATTAGTCAATGTCCCAGCTGGAGAAAGATGGAACATTCACAGTGAGTAACTGAGGAAAGTATAATAAATGGATCCTGTACTAAAGTATGGGCAGGTATAAAGAAACTCTCAAGGAATGTTGCAGGACCCAGAGGTTAGCAAAAACGGGTAGCTTTTTCATAACTTGATCTCAAATAGCAGCAAAGAGAGCTCTTATCTAAACCCACGGTGGGTACATGTATTGAGAGGACCCGTTGACGAGAACTGCTCTCTCCATCAGAGGAATGCAGGGGTCTGACAGTGACCCTGAAGGGAGTCTGTAAAATAAAAACCTAACCTCAATTTCTTCCTATTTTCGCATTTTCTGCCAGAACTTCGCATTGGCTGAACCCAAAGAGAAGCCCAAGCATGTGACAGCAGGGAGACACATCCCATGCAGCTCAGCTTCCAATGACACAGGAGGAAAAGTTTAGACGGTGGATTTGGTAAAATAAACACAAACACCCAGCACAGGTACCAGCCCAAGAGGAGAAAAATTAGAGCTAGTTCTAATATCTTGATTTATTTTCTTCTAAGCCTCTATTGGGTTCCCTGCTCTTTCTGTAGATGCAGTGATATTAAGAATTAGTTGTTGACTTTATTCTTTTCTAAGAAAATCAGTTCTTCCATCCCCAAATATTTTAGTCTTCCAAATGAGAGGGCCAATGTTTTATGAAATTAGGAGTGAACATTTTTTCTTCTTCCTTACTTTTCCATATGTTTATATCTACGCAATGTAGGTCTACATCGCGAAAACAAGACTAATATGAAATTGGCATTTATCCCTTAACACAAATACTTCATTTTTGACCTAAATATATGACGAAGAAAAATGTAATCAGATAGAACGGTTACAGTGGCATTTTCTGCCCAGAAAAATTTCATACGCCTAAGATCAAATCCAGGCCTTGCCTCTTTATAGCTTTAACGACTGGATAATTTTTAAAAATTTCTCTGAATTTCAGTTTCTCCACAATTAAAATGGGGGCTAGAATACATAACATGAACAAAAATTGTTACTATTAGAGATAAAGTAGATAATGCTCCTGGCACGGTTGCTGGTACATATCAGGCACCGAATAATTGGAAAGGATTATTAATAGCACAGATGTAGAAGTAAAAGAAGAGAAAATATTGATTTAGATGTCTAAAAGATGAATGAATATCCATGAAGAAATTTAGAAATGAATTATCAAAGCAGCTTTAATAACTCTTAGGGTCCTGAAAAAGTAGACAGATGTATTTATATTCCTGAGATCTGATAGGGATGTGTAACCACCAGCCATGTATTTGTATTAAGATACAGCCCTTTTCTTTTCTTTTAAATTTTAGACGGGGACTGGCCCTGTGGCTGAGTGGTAAGGTTCGTGCTCTCCACTGCGGCAACCCAGGGTTTCAACAGTTCAGATGCTGGGCACCGACATGGCACTGCTCCTCAGGTCATGCTGAGGCAACGTCACACGTGCCATAACTAGAAGGATCCGCGACTAGAATATACAACTATGTAATGGGGAGAGTTGGGGAGAGAAAGCAGGGGTAAAAAAGATTGGCAACAGTCATTAGCTCAGGTGCCAATATAAAAAATACAAAATACAATAAATTTTAGACCTATCACCACATGCACACGGATTTCCTTGCCACAAAGGAATTAAACCCCTCTGAGCCACACATTTGTGAAATGTGTGCAGTCCAATCTGTTGGCTGCTTTGGGGCTTAACAAAGTGAATTGAAAACATCAATGATTTATGGGAAACGAAGATGCCACGATGGACTGTATATATTACAATGCAAGGATACCATTCAGTTAAAGCCGTTTACATTTCGAATTTTAGCAGTCCCTAAAATCAGCTTATATGCAAAGCTCCTTATACTAAAATGAGCTTAATTTCTGGTTGTAAACAGTTTTCCTGAACACCATAAATTTCAGGCTTCATGAGGATTCCTTGTTCAATTCAGATGAGCTGAGGAAAATCTTTAGTTACATTAAAATCTTACATGGCGGATTTACTCCTTCAACTTATAGCAACAATTTTCCAGGGCATTTTTTTTTCTACTGGTGTAATTTTTCCACCACTGTTCTAGCATGTCATGTTGAAGGACTAGTTATTTAATGGGTAAAATTTATTCTTTCTGATCTGTATATAATTTTCATGTTTGAAATTAGTACTTTCATAGTATTTCTCTATTACTTTTATATAGACTCTTAAGACTACCACCTTTTCCTTCAAGAATTACAAGATATACTAATATTTTTAAACTACATGGGAAAAGCCACTTACTGGTTTGAGCTGACCATCATCCATTCTCCTTTCTTTTTTTTTTAAAGATTTTATTTTTTCCTTTTTCTCCGCAAAGCCCCCCAGTACATAGTTGTATATTCTTCGTTGTGGGTCCTTCTAGTTGTAGCATGTGGGACACTGCCTCAGCGTGGTTTGATGAGCAGTGCCATGTCCGTGCCCAGGATTCGAACCAACGAAACACTGGGCCGCCTGCAGCGGAGAGCAAAGACTTAACCACTCAGCCAAGGGGCCAGCCCCCATTCTCCTTTCTTTTTGATAGCATTTTCTGAATTGCTTTTCAAGCATTCACCCTTTCACCATGCAGCGCAAGTAACTCTCCAGAAGCTGAATCTATCCTCACATCTTTCTTCCAAGGTATTCACCACACCCCTTCAAGCTGTTTATAGTCTTTAATTCAGGAATGGGCTCATGATCAGATTAAAATCAATGAGATATGAGTAGAGTATGTATTCTGTATATATGCTTCTTGGGAACAAGCATTCTTGATTTTCAACAAAAGTTATTGAGGGAGTATCATTTCATAAGCTGGAGTTGAATGAGGAAAGCTGTTGCTTTGAAAGCTGCTGGTAACCATTCTGTGACCATGAGAGTTTCCAGCCTTAGCATGAAGCAGACACAGCGGAAGATAGAGAAGAGAAATGCAACAAATTCCAGTCTTTGAAGATACTCAAGCCTGACTGAGGCCTTCGCAACTTCTGGACATGTTCCAGTTTCAGGTACATGTACCACAAATTGTCATAATTTTTAAGCTCAAGTATTTATACTAGTTTGTTATTTAGTTCTATTGCTTGCAGTGGAGAAATTTCTACACTTTTTTCCCTCTGTCTATTCAATCAACATTTCCATCCACCTGCAAGGTGCCATTATAAAGGCTCAGAGCTTCCTGCAGTCCTTTTAATGTGCATATGAAATTCAAATTGAATTTTCTCCACGTTCAAAGTTTTCAGAGAAAATTCTCTTGGTTTGATTTAGGTATATGAATGCATTTTATTTACAATTTCAAAATGGACTTTAATTATGTTCTTCCTACCCTATTTACTCAGAATTGCCAGGTAGTTTAAACAAACATGTGTCTACTTAATACATACTAATACGTTTTATATATAATATGCATATACAAAAATATGTAACCTATGTTATTCTAAAAGAGAATATGTATTCACATTTGGAAAATTATTTAAATTAATTTATATTTCTTTCCATTTGGGTAAGATAAAGATTATGCAGATTGCTCATATTATTTAAGTTTTTGACATTATCAGTTATTAAATAATTAAAAAGTATTTTAAAACAGACCCACAATAAAAAATTTACTTCTTACTTTTGTATCAATCAGTTCTGTTGTATTCATTGGTTTATAACCTGTCCATAAAAATTATGTTCCTAGCAGCATTTGACACAATAATTAACATGCTAGTAAATGAATTTTTGATACTTGTTACAAATCATAGTTTCCATTTCTTTTGTTAAAAAAACAATTCCACTTGTCAGTATGGAAACACGGCACTGATCTTTTTCTCCATAAATTTCAGAATTGGATAAAACAACTAAAGGAGAAAACACAGGTTTCTATGGAGCTATCTAATGTTTCTGTCTAAAAACCAAAAAGAACATGGCATGGGTACGGCAAAGACATGAGCAAAATGAGAGCGAGAACTAGAGCAGTAATTTTACAAAAAACATATTTGTAAAAACAATATGTTAAATGGTTGCTACACTGATACAAATAGGGAATCATGTGCAATTTCTCCTCATTCAATTTTCCAGCAAGCTTTGTAGTTTATCCAATCATGGAAACAAACGTGAGGAAACCAGAGATACTTTTTTTATTGACGACATCCTGTGAGGTAGGTACAGTTTGATAGATGAATAAATGAAGAACAGGGAGTTCAACTAATCGGCCTCAAGTTACAAAATTTGAAACTGGGATTCAAAACCAAGCATTCAGACTTAAATTTCATTTTCTTCATTACTAAATTTGACTCACTAATCATCATCACTATCATCAAAATAATAATAGTAATAATTATACATATATATACACACACATATATATATACATTAATGTCTAGGGTTTCTTTAAAAAAAATGTGCCTCCTAGATGGCTGGCCAGCCTTCTTTTACTGGCAGTCATTCATTTGACAACAGAGACACAATGACAAATATAAAGCTCTTTAATCTGAGTAATTTTATCTGCTGCCAGATTCACCAAATGTTAGTTTTGGACTATTACATTATATAAATATTCTGTTTGCCTAACAAATTGAATATTTGAATTAAAAAAGAAAACTTCAGATATCTAAATTTTTATGTGGTGTTTTGAGTCTTGCTGCATCAGGAACACACTGAATGAAGATGGAGGTGAGCACTAAGAGTGGCTTTGCCTGAATCCTCACGACTTCAGAACTCCTTTCTTCCCACAGCTGAGACATAGGTGTCTCTGAAAAACGAGAGTGTATTCAAAAGCATTTATTAAAAAGCACTGTCAAATTCCCAGTTGAAACTTTTCGGTGTGTGAACACAAAAACGAAATTAAAATAAAACTCCAAAAGCTGCCAGGAACCTTTTGAAATTTAGCAGCTACTGATGTTTCAGATAATGGCACTTTAAAGGAGTTAACATGCAAATCAGACTGCAGAATATTTTTCTCCATTAGAAGTAATTGTTTTCGCTTTACTTTCACTTAAAAAGTCTTTAAAAACAACTTGTCAGAATGCTGGATGTATTTTTCTCATTACTTTTTAAATGGACAATTTCTGTCCAACCACGAGTGTTTCCAAAGCCATTAATGAGCAAATTATTAACTAAACAGTAAGATGAGGATGCACAGAGTTTGTTATGAAAGATTTTTCCATAGTTAATTGGGCTAAAAGGACAGAGTTATGATTGTCTGCTTCCCTCCACTCTCCACTTAGTGGATACACATGCACAAGCCTAGAATACAATTTGAGTCTTTATAAGTTAAAGTTAAATTGTCAAATGAACATGATAGGGTTAGGTTAATGATGATTTTGTTATTATTTCACAGAAACACAACCACCATCTGAGGCAGATAAAGTATATATTGTCAATTCCCCTACTTCCTCAGGAACAGACAGTCAAAATCTACATATGGCCTAAGAATGACCTTCTTTTCTGGAAGTTCGTTGACAAACACTTTTTTCTCTGAATACCCATTCAACATCTGAAAAGAAACACGTTTTTGACTGTTCCTCTTTCCAATTTTGATTTTTCTCTCGTTTTTGTTCCTATTACATATATAACAGATTTAAGTGCTAATTTAGATACATTCAACTAAGTGAAATATGAATTAATTTTTTAACTCACACTTTTGACTGGATTGAATAGTTTGAGACTGATGTGGGAAGTTTAAAATGACAAAATGCTTGGCTCTCATACCTTTGTGGACAAAGAATGTTCTTCAGTTTTATGCTTAAGCTTTGATATCCACATAAACATTGGCACTGTCATCATGGGCAGTGGTAACGCTACAGCTTCTATAAGTGACTTTGTGGGCAGCACACATGGGAACCAGAATAGTGAATAGGGTCAGTGTTGCATGATGATTACAGTCAAGCAGTCAAGAAACAGGTTGTGAGCATATGTGTTATAATTGTCAAAAGGTCCCAAAATTGACATTAGAACCCTTTGGTGGTGAAAATAATCTTGGCATTGACTTTAGTGTGGTCCATGAAACCATAAGACATTTTAACCACACTATCATTTATATCTTCTTAAATATTTGTCAACCTCCAGGAAAAATGGAATACATATGATAGTTAGTGTTATGTGCAAGCTTGGCTAGGCTATGGTACTCAGCTGTTTACTCAAATACCAGTTAGATGTTACTGTGAAGGTATTTTTGTAGATGAGGTTAACATCTATAATTGGTTGACTGCAAGGAAAGATTATCTTTGATAATATGCCTGGGTCTCATCCAATCAGCTGAAGGCCTTAAGAATGAAAACTGAGATTACTTCGAAAAGAAAGAATTCTGCCTCAAGACTGCAGCATAAATATCCTTCTTGAGTTTCCAGCCTGCTGGACTGCCGTACAGATTTCAGATTCAGAAGGAATATCAACTCTTGCCTGAAGTTCTAGCCTCTGCTACACTATGGAGGAGAGGCTGCTCCCATCTCCAATAGGAGATATGTATATATATATATCTCTCCTATTGGTTCAGTGGGCCTGAGAAGAATAATTTATTTGTCCAGATCATCAATTATCTGTCTAAAATTATCCACTTATAACTTAGAGAGGTGATTATAATTGTGAAGATATGTTTTATTGGGATGCTGATTCAAAACTGGGATAAATGTGTACTCATTATATCTATCAAAAATCTCAGAGACAATCTTACTTTGTCATTAATTAACTAGCTTAATATTGCTTGTGTTGAAGTTGTTTTGTTGCATTATTTAAAAACTATCCGTATCCCATTGGTCAAATGCAACATACTAACCATGAGGTTGGATACTGTGGACTCATCATTTAAGAGGTTTTCACTGGAAAGGAAGATCAAGAAATAAAATCAGTAGTTGGGATGGAATGACCTGGTATTCTTTTGAAACTCCCATTAAAATATTATGGGATGATGGGACGCAGATGGAGAAGTGAAGAGAAGGCGTAGGGTGACTAATTCAGTTTATCTGGAACTATCCTGGTTTTGACACTGAATGTCCACACCCTGGGAAATCCCTTAGTCCAGGGCAAACAGGAACAGTGGTCACTCTGACTCAAGCACTGTGCTAATTAGAGACACTGTATAATCTTAATCTTATAAGTAGATATAATTGTAGCTATTTTACTAAGGAGACATTGAAGGATCACTAAATTACTTGGAGAACATCTCCACGTTCTCCTGTCTCATCCACCATTGTACCTATGTGCTCATGACTTACTAAAACAGTCATTTAATTGGATTTTCTGCTTTTTTTCTTCACTCCTAAGAGCCCTCTCTGTTTCCAAACAGCAGATGTCTTAAGAATAATTGCATTAGAATCATATAATTGGAAAAGTATATTTATGATTAGAAAACTTTAGTTATTAATTAGAAATAAATTTATATATTTGTTATATTATCTGTAGACTCACTGAATGCCATTTTTAAATCAATCAATAATGTAGGCAACTACATTTACTAAAATTATATTGAACCAATTGCATATTGAAATCTTCATTAACAGGAAATGGTAGTGAAACAGAATTAACTAATATTTTATTTTGTTATAAGAACAAGAAGAGAAAAAGCATAAAAATTTCAATAATCATTTTTGTTTTTTATGAACTCAAGCAATCAATGTAATTTTTGCAAAGTGTTGTATAAATTGACATATGTTAGGGATATGGTACATAGAATTTAAATCCTCTAAGAAGATTAATTTTTAAATGAATTTAAGTTAATTTTTATTTAGAGTAGAAAAACCTTTTGGTTGTGTCTATAGTCATTCTTCAAAAATGTTTGTTTTTAATGTGTTATATCATTTTATAGACATTTTTCCTAAAGTTTAACACACTCTTACTTTTCAAATAAATCACTGAACGTGTCTAGGTTTACTTGTCCTTCTGACTCAGCCACGGAGTATATTTAAGTATTATGAGTATATTTATAAAGAAATTTTCTGTCTCCATTTTAAAGCTTCAAGTAAATTTTTAGTTAAAAAACATCTTCCAAATTACTCAGACTCCTGCTAAGGAAAGATGTGCACAGTAGCAATTAGGACAGTTAATCAGTTGGATTTGTCATCTAAAGGGGAAAAATCATTAGCAAGACACTGGGTGGCCACTGACAGCTTAAATACTTATAAATCCCAAAATTGTCAGCTCCTTCATTTAAAAGGGATAGGTTGAGCCTTCTTCAATTTAAACTTTTGATTTATGTCACTTTGCCAAAAACCTAAACGCTAGGAGCCTTGTCATGCAGAAAACTTTGATAAAAGTTAAACAAGAAAATTGTCCTAGAAAAAGTCAAAAGCTGTTGTCTGCATACTACATCAGAGCCTCCTTAGATCTTAATAACTGTTATGTAGATTCCCACATACTAGAGGTCAGCCCCTGAACGCTTACTGTGCATCTACAATTGACTGAGTCTATGTCACAGAGTTGAATGAGATATAGATCCTGTTGTGAAGGGGTTCATATACCAGTGTCCAAAAATATGATTTGAAACACATCAATGAAATGTTAAAACTGCCACGAAATTAATAGATCTATTCTCTCAAATGGCTTAAATGGAAAAAGCCATATATGTGCTTTAAAAAAATGCAGTCAATTAGATTTGTTATTTAAGGATCAACACTAGTCTCAAGTGACAAATTGCCAAAAAGCACCCTTCAATTGACCTTAACTAGAGAAGTATCTGGAAGACCACTGGTAAAAATACTATGTGTATTCTCTTTAATGTTAACTTATATCCATTGATGTCCTAGGCTCATCGATACTCAAGTCATTGAATCAACTCTTCTTTCATTCAGTTTTCAAAGTTCTTTTCTGCACGATCATCAGGCTAACCATGTGGTTGATCCAACTCAGTTAGGACACTCTAATGTGTACTAAGATTTCCTAAGCTTTGTAAGGTAGATGTGAACTCTATTTTGAAAAATATTCTTTTCTTTATAATTTTCTTTATAATAAAGCAGAATTCAAAAGTCACTGGAACCCATAGGATACAAATTAGCATCTAGATTTTATTTTAATAATCATTGTAGCCTTGTCATCATTGAATTAACTACAATTAATTTCTGAATTCCTGAACTCTGTTAATACACACATGTACATGCACACTTACACGACCAATTTGATTTGCACAATTTACTTAAATGGCACTTAAAAATAAACAGTAATAGAAGTGCCACCATTGCAACTCTCTGAAGAATCCTTTAAAATTAATTATTCAAGTGATGTCACTTGAGTAATTATTTACCAAATACTTGCAGAAAGCTTATTGAGCTTTTGACAAAAGAGCTAAGGGTCAATGAAGCTTTGGTGAAATAAGTAATACTCAGCCTGTAATCTATTAAATATATTAATGGTACTTCATAGACTTTTAGAGCTGGGATATAGCTAAGGTAGTCATTAAATTCATCCACATTACATGCATAGTGGAAGTGGTGGAAGCTCTTATTTGAGAATATAACTCTTTTGCCTGAGTATTTAGAAGACTTTGGAAATCAATGAAGCAAGGGAACAAAAGTTCTGAGAAAGAGTTCAGAGGGAAAGTGGAGAGATGTCAAGACATATCTACATGGTCTAAGTAACCTGGACCAGGAGCGAAAGAAAGAAGAATTGAATAGCATTGGGTCCTAGCTAAGATCTTACATGAGAATTTTAAAGGGAGATGGAAGTTAAAAGGTCCAAATAAGAACTTTTTCTCTAAAATCTTTGTGAAACATTAAAACCTCTATGTTGAAAGCACAACTCTGCTTTATTGCCTACGTGCTATAAAACTCAAGGTGATGGGTAGTTGGCATATTATTGGATACTACAAAGGGACAATGCACCGGGCAATAAGACAGACCATCCTACTTTGAAATGTAGAAAAATCAGGAGGAAAAGTTAGCAACTTTGGAAACAAAGGAAAAAGGCAATGGGGATGCACAGAGTGTATATATATATATATATATATATATATGTATATATATATATATAAAATAAGTGCACAATTTGATGATTTTCCATTAACTGAACACACTTGTGGAACTATCACCCAGATTAAGAAAGGTTAATCATAATTCTCCTTACTGATACAAGTCCTTCCCAAACAAGGATAGCCACTAATCCAATTTCTAAAAACCTAGATTGATTTTGTATATTTTTGTTCCATATCTAAATGCTATTATATATGACGGAATTTTACAGTACACCTTTGTTTTACTCCATTTGGACTGTTACAACAAAAATACCATAAACTATTTTATAAACAGTAAATATTTATTTCTCACAGGTCTGGAGGTTGGGAAGTCCAAAAGCATGATGCTGGAAGATTCGGTGTCTGGTGAGGAGGAGATTTGGTGTCTAGACTGCTGTCTTTATGCTGTAACCTCAACAGGACAGAAAGAGCAAGGTTACTTTCTCAGGCGTCTTTTATAAGGCTACTAATTGCTTTCAGGAGGGCTCTGCCTTCATGACCTAATCACTTCCCAAAGACCTCACCTCCTAATACCATCACACCGGCAACTGATTTTCAACATATGAATGAATTGTAGGGGGACATAAACGTTTAGTCCATTGTAATAATCTTTTGTGTGTAGTTTCTTTTGCCTCTTTAGCACTCATGAAATTTTTCTACATGATGCATCTAGGTCTAGTTACTTCTCACTGCTGAATACATAAAATTTTCAGGGGAAAATTTGAAACTAGTAGTTGGGTATTTGTTTTCATTTTTATTTATTAGAAAAATATATAGCTAGAAAACAAAGCCATGATTCAGAGATATGAATGCTTAGGATAAGGCTGGAGCATGTATATGTCTAAAAAACAGGAGTAAATTAAAAAATACATATGTTAAAGATCAGTGCAGGTTGTACACAGCAATGTCAAAAATTTTGAGTTATGCTCAATTGACAGCATTATGTTAAACAAGGATTAGAGCATGAGTCTGTGTCGTATGATTTCCAGACAGCAAAAGGAATGGAATTTAGAGTCAATTGGATCAGTGGAGGATAGCCTCTCTGAGTAAGACAACAGGTGAGTAGTCAAAGTCATCTGGATTAACTGGTCATCAATTCCTCTGATGAATCTCTTGAGGTCACATGAATCAGTGTGATCATCGTAAGGAATCCAGTGGTTCCAGCAGTTCTTTCTTCACCTAGTTTTTCTAGTTATTCTCCATGCATCAGAGAAAGAATTACAATGTCTCTTCTTAGAAAAGAAAGGATGCAGTCACTGAGGTTGAAAGATCTTGCCATAATTGATCACCAAGTGGCTGAAAAACATGTGTTGAAACAGATTCTAAGTATTTTTGGCCAAAGAGAGCTAAAAATAAAGCCTGATCTGGCTGAATTTATAAATTTGGATGCACTCAATCAAAATTTGTTGTAAATACTTTGGTTCAAGTCTGTCAAGTGCTAATAATACTGTGAAAGGCTGATTAATTGAAGCCTAGTCTCACAGTTCTCTTATTGTTAATGAGGTTGAGATGTTGGGACCTCCATGGCATACTCTAGAGGAAGGAGTCCAAAGTCCCTGAAATACCAGAATATTTAAGTGCATCTACTATGTGCAAACTCTTAGCCACATGCTAATTGTAGCATTCAAGTAGGCTTTTCTCCAGGGAATTTTTTTTTTACCAACGAATAAAGAAACACATTGGTGAAGGGAGCATTAACATCCTAGAAAAGCTATAGGAGATGCTACTGTGGAATTAGGCTCGTGATGTCAATGGAAATAATTGGATCCTGGAATAGTGATGTTTAACCTTTAGAGACAGAGTGCCTGCAATCACCATAATAAGCATGGGGGGAGTGTAAAATAATATGTTTTGATCCACAATATGTTGTGATTCCTGTGATTATAAACTTCTAGTTGATCATAAACTTCTCTCCATAACGAATAGAGACCCTGAAGAAGAATTGATTGATCTATATATTTAGAACATTTCTTCTTCTAGAAGTCAGAAAACTGACTCTTGTCAACATAGTAGGTATCCATGGCTATTTACGTAGTTCATAGACTTGAGTCCCTTCACAGACCTGCCACTCCTTTACTGAGGGAGGGCTCAGGTCCTTATGAAGAAGAAACTTGAAAGACGACCACAATGTATACTATACATTTTCCTATAAACCTTTTCCAGGAAGCCTGCTGTCATGTACTGGTTTGAACGTGTCTGGAAAAAAGGAAAATGACTGGGCATTCCTGAGGTCATTAGATACTGGCTCCACGTTGACACTAAATTCTAGAAACCCACAATTCCACCACTGTCCTTAGGTCAGATTTGGAGGGAGGGAGGCTATGGGAGTCTGGCAATGAATGGAGATATGGTCCAGTCTGTTTCACAGTTTGAATTAAAAATTGTGGTTATTCCCCAATTCCTGAATATGTACTCAGAATGCATGTACTGAGTAACTGGTGGAATCAATGGAGCAGTTCCCTGACCCACAGAGGAAAGATTATTTTGATAGGAAAGATCAAGTGGGAGTCTGTGCAACCGTCATCCCCAAACAAATAATAATCTAATAGCAGAATTTAACCCCATACAGACATTAGGGCCACCATCAGAGTCTAGAGAGATGTGGAGAAAATGATTCATATCATGTCCCTGTTTAACTCACCTGTTTGGTTGGTGCCAAAATTAGCGGTTGTTTTGGATTATAATCAATGTTAACTGGTTTTGATGCGTTTGTGGTATCTTTACCGGAGAAAATAAGCCACATCCATTGTTACTTAATACACAGAAATTTATATAAATATGCATATATGTATATATACTAATATATTCTAAATATATGTATTCAGAAATGGTTCACCTCTATGTGGTAGAGTAAACATCAATGTCTTGTTTTATAATTATAACGCGTTCTCTAGCATTCTAGTCCTGAGTGTCCTTAAACATCGTATGTCCCACAGAACATCACCATTACATTACACTATATTAATGATATTTTGCCCATTCTACCTAATGACAAAGAAGGAACAAGCAGCCAGATGCTTCAGTAAGACATAGGTGTACTGGAGCTTTCTTATGAAATGGAAAGTCATCATATCAGGATTTTTCCAATCACCCAGCGGTCTGATATATGTGAGGATGTACCCTCTAAATTCAGAAACATTAGCTGTAGATCGCACCACCTTCCATGAAAAAAGAAGCAATATGTTTGGTGTAACTATTTGGATTTTGAAGACAGCATGAACCAAATTTGAGTGTACTGCTCTTACACACTTACTGGATAACTTAGAAGGCCACCAGTTTTGTGAGGGATCCAGGATAAGAATGAATTTAACATAAGGTCTATGCTCAGGTGCAAGCTGCCTTGAGGTCTGAACCTTAAAGTTGCGCATCCAGTGGTACTTGACAGGTCTGTGGTAGAACGGGAGCAATAGGGAGCCCTAGAAGGGAATCACAGCACAGACCCTTAAGAGACTGAAGCAAAGCTATGATAATCTCTTCTGCCTAAAATGATTCTCTATTCAAAAAGGAGCTCCTGGCTTGCTGCTGGGCCCCTGACCACTGTATACTAAGTTACTTGGCAACAGCAGCTTGCCAAGTAGTCTAATAATTTTTGATGCATCCAATCATAAAGTTACTGCTTGCAGCAACATTCTATTATTAGTGGTAATGCTATGTACAAGATCTGGCCTGAGCAGGTTTGGAAGACACAAGTAAATTGCAAAGCACATGGCTCACCCACTGTATTCCCTTCAACTGCTTCAGTGTCATGCCTGTACTCCCCAGCTATGGAAATATGATCAGGTTTTGAATAACAGAAGAGGACACAATTAACCAATTAACAGATGAAGAATTCATTGAGGCCTAGTTTGCCGATGAGTCTGCGTGGTGTGCAGCACTCACCAGCTGGAAGCAGTCAGCTGCATTATAGCTCTAAGTAAAGATACATAATCACGTAGCTCTACATAAAGTCAGTCCTGTCAGATAGAAGGGAAATCTTTCCACTTGGTGGTGATTTGAGCAAATGCAAATGTTCTCTGTTTGGAAAGGTCCAATTCTACACTTATTTCTGATCAATGTCTAATGGATTGGCTGGCTTGTCAAGAACTTAGAAAGGACAGGACTGGAAGATTGCTGACAGGAAAGTCTGAGGTGGTGGGAATTACGTGGATGGATCTATCAAAGCAGGAACATGGTGCAAAAATGTCTGTGTCATATTGAAACTCCCTAAAGAGTATCTATGACAGAGAAGGATCTCATTAATCATATAGACCAGAAGACCTGTCTGTGGTCTTGTTCTTTGTGTACTTGTGAAAACCAGTACACTTGTTTTCAGATTACGAGTTCTTGCTCAGTGGACCCATATTCCATGTGGCTTTGTTGGCAAGGATGGAGACTATGCATGAGCTCAATAACATGGACTTTTACACATCAAAGCTGATCTGCTTTGTGCCAAAATGACCAAGAAAAGGCTAATGCTGAGCCAGTTTGACACCATTTTCTGGGGAACTAGCCAGCCACGGGATTAAAGATTGATTACACAAAATGTCTTCCTTCATGAAAGGAGTGAGTGGTTTGTTCTCACAAAAATAGTTATTATAGATATAGACTGACCATTCTGTCCCACAACACTTCTGCCAATCCACCATTCATACATTGACAGAATGCTTATTCCTTGCCATTTAGACAATTCGACACTGCTTCTAGCTGAAGGATTCATTTGACCACCAACAAAGTGTGCCAGAGATCCTGCCACAGAGTTCATTGTTCTTACTATGTGTCCAACACTCAAAATCAGCTGACCTGATAAAATGATGGAAAAGGCTAACTGACAACTCGATTGCAGTGCCATCTGCAGGCGAAAACCTCTGAAAATTTGATGTCCTGTCCTATAGGTTGTGGCATATGCCTTAAAATAGTAGATCGTATATTGTGCTGTTTCCCCCAAAATCATTACATCGATGGATGGATGATCTCATAACAATACCTAAAAATCCATTTACAATATTTTTCCACAAACTTGGGCTCAGTTGAATTGGCAGTCCTGGCACCCAAGAGAAAGAGACACCTATGCCAAGGATCACAGTCATGGTTCCATTAAAGTGGAAAATGAGACTGCCAGCTGACCATTTTGAAGTCCTCTTCTACTGAACTGACAAGCAAATGAGGGTATTAATTTATAAGATGCAAGGATTTATCCAAATTACCAAGAGAAAATTGTGTTATTATTACACAGAGCACAGAGGGAAGACTATAGCTTTTACCTGGGGACTTCATAAGGAATTTCTTTGTATTTTCATGTTCAATAATAATCTCAGTGAGAAACCAGGACAACTGAATAAGGTCAGGATCAACATGGACATGGATTCTGTGGAATTAAATTTTTGGGTTGCTCAACCAATTAAGAATCTCAACCAACTAAGTTAATGGGTAAGGGAATAAGGAATAAGATAGAGGAAGAAGGGAACTATGATTACTGATTTTGACCTTGCTATCGGCTAAAGAGATAGGGAATACAGTAATGTCTTATGTCAAATGATTTGTTTAGCCAATTTTTTAAACCTTATATGGCTAAAGTTATAATTTAGGATACATGGAGGGTGACAAGTTGACATCACCCTGTGATGATTTGGTGACAGATGGAGTTTTGTGATTAATTCTCTGTTGGTCGAGAATGGAAACTGGACTGCAAAATGTGTGAAGAGTGGTGGTTAAGATCCATTTGTCACTTTCCCCTTCCCCATAGACCTATTTTCTGCTATTCTTTTGTCTGTTCTGTGTTCTAAGGACTGGACCCCTGTGGACTGCATTATCTGCATTTCCTTGCTTTTTGTCTTAAGGTTGGTTTCACCCAATGGAGGGCAGCAGCAGGAGGTTATAGAATGGGAGGAAAGAGTGGTAAGTTTATTTCTTCTCTACATCCATTCTCAGTTCCAGTAGTGGCTGGCCGCAGAAGCCATAGTTATGGTAGTGACTGCTTCTGGATAACCGTGGTTCTTTTGAACATCCCCTTTTCCTTTGTTCAACTGTCCCTGAGAAACACTCTTCCCTTTGCTGCAGTGGCCTAGTGGTGGTAAGAGCTTCACTGTTGCTAGTCTCTGGGTTCTGCAACATCTCTAGTTTACTTTAAACCTTCTGATACTCTTTATTGAATTCTCTTAGTGATCTCAACTCAGCGTGCCTTCTATTTCCTTCAGAGATCCAAACTGACATACCAATCTATAACAAGAGAATCCCTGTTAAGTGACTCTAACAATCTTCAAAGTTTTTTATCCCCAGAAATGTTTTCAAATTTTTCTTGGAGACTTACTTTGTAAAAGAGATTGGATGCAATGGATTGAAGAGTCAAGTTGGTGATCTTGATGTGTGCATCTAGAAAAGCATTCATTTGCCTGTGCACTCCCAATCTCCCGGCAAGCTCTTGAAGCATATCCAAGGACAAATTTTAAGTTTCCTGGATTGCATGCTGGTTTGAAGAGGTATAAGGATAGATTTGATGGTAACACAGGACCATTCTAATAATTATCATTTTGGTCTACATGAGACTGTTTAACTGAAATCCTGTGCTAGGATGGAGATTATCTGGGTTACCATTGCCAGTTTCCCATGGCTCGATACCCTTATCATTACATGAGGAAATTAATAGTTTCTCATGTATAGACTTAATGTAAGAGTTAAACATGATGATGCATGCAAAACATTCAGGGCACTGTCTGGCTCTTAGCAAATGATCATTAAATAGGAGCTGTATTATTCTACGCCTTCACCTGCACGCTATAGCCAAGGGCACAGCTGTATTTACTTTATTCCCCGTGCAGCCCAATCCTTACACACCTAGGAAAGGCTTTACGTGAGTTAGGAGGCAATAGCAGCAATGAGTTCCCAGCATGACCTTTCAGCTACTCTCTTATATAGGGCTCTTCTCGTACTTATCCAGCACAGTAAAAGTCCCTAATTATTGGTCTTATACCCCTGGAAAGTGTGGCAATATAACCATCAAACTCTCACAAAGCTTAGTTTATGATTATACCACATTTCTCCTTAACTTCCTTCAATATTATCTCATTAGGCTCCCTCATATGATTAAGCTTAATTTTCCTTCTCGTTTACCTCCTGAGATAGCATCATCATTCAAATTAAACCTTACAGCAACATATTTAATTGGAATTTCAGTAACTAATGGTAGTAAATATTTCTGTAGAAGAGAAATTATTTCAAACACCTTATTTTACCCACCTTCATGCTATGTCTTCATTTTATCTTTACTTTCAAAGTGAAATTTTAGCAGGGGAATCCATTACTGCAAAATGAAAAATGAATTATAATTTAACATTATGTATCACTGAATTTGAATTGCAGGACCTGTTCACAGACTAAAGAGTTCTGAGATGAGAAAGATATTTGAAACAACAAGGGACCTATCTCAAATAACCACAGGAAAGCTGATGGCTCTGAAAGATTTCAATAAAATACGTTAATTAAAACCTATACTCAAGCCTCCTCAGCAGTTTGGCAGTTGACAAAAGCACTTCAAAACAGTTTGAAGAGACTATGTTTCATGTTAGGGAGCAATTGAAAAGTCAGTAACACCTCAATCATTTGAGATAGAAATGGTATGATCTAAATTGGCCTCAAAAAGCGTAGATAAAATAAAAGTATAAGCATTATAATATTCTTTTTTTGGGCAGCCTGACAAACTCCAGCCTCTACTGGCATAGTTATAAAGCAGGCCAAATCAAAGGCAGATTTATTCTAGACTTTGTTTCGGTCACTTGTCTTAGGATAGAAGAGTATGGAAACGACTTCCAAACTGGAACAAAATTACATAGAAGTTATGACTAAGTTAAAACAAAGATAAAATAACACCACAGTTACCCAGCATTGTTGGGGAGTTCAGTTAAAGAGAATGCTTAATTGGTGGTTAACTCAACAGTGGGATAAATAGAATAAAGACACTTATAGATAATTGGCTTATTTTCATATTTTGCATATTCTACATATCATTGCAAATCGTTCCTTTGAAGCAACTTCAAATTACAATGTAAACTATAGACATCGAATTCTTTCAGAATTGCAAAGTTAACTGAAGTGTTATAGCACTGGCTGAATGCCGTCTTATATTTTACAATGACAGTGGATCACTTCTGCCTAGCATACTCAATATTTTCCAGTTTCCTGAATTTTTTTTTTGAGGAAGATTAGCCCTGAGCTAACATCTGCCGCTCATACTCCTCTTTTTGCTTAAGAACACTGGCCCTGAGCTAACATGTGTGCCCAACTTCCTCTTCTTTGTATGTGGGACCCCTGCCATAGCATGGCTTGGCAAGCGGCGTGTAGGTCCGCATCCGCAATCCAAATGCACGAACCGGCGCCTGCGGAAGCGGAATGTGTGAACTTAACCACTGCGCCACAGGGCTGGCCCCAGTTTCCTGAATTTTTAATTAGCAATATTGGGAAAATTCATTGGACCATCAAGTTAAAACTCAGCAGAGAAAACTGGTTGAACTTGATTTTTTCCATGAGAACCAGATTTAGTAGACAGTCAGTGCAACTTACCAAATAAGATATTAGTATTTTGACCTGAGTTACTAGAAATATAATAGGCTAGGAAGATAAGTGATTTTTCTTGTTTGCTTAGAGTTTTGGCAGACGGTGACAAGATTATTAAAATATCTTGCCAGCTCACCTGTGCAAGACATACTTAGAGAATGAGAAATCAATTATGAGACCCTTATGCTCAATACTATCTCCAGGATACATAATAAAAATAATCTGTTAGAAGGTTGAAGAATAGCAAGCAGTTCTTTGGAAAGAGTTCTCAGGGTGCTGTTCATCAATCCTCAACGTGTCCCTATTTTCCAAAGTGGCGACCTCGGTAATGCACACAAATATTTGGTTTTATTTTCCTTGTCTTATACTCCCTGAACCTTCTTCCCTGTTTCCTGAAGTCGCTACCTACCGTCCATTATTCCCATTTGGGGCCATAGTATTTCTCACCAGTTGTTTAAGCTTTCTCTTAAGTGTTTTTTAAAAATGTTATCATTGTCTTTATAAAAGTCTTATAAACTCTTCAGATTTATTCATCAAGTATTTATGTTTTAGTCTTGTATTATTAAAGATCTCACTTTTGCTCAATTTCAATAAAGTTTTACTATGAAACATTTCAAACATGCACCAAAGAAGAATGAAAAACATAAATAACCTCTACATGTCTACCGCACATATGCCAAAATTATAAAGATGTTTTTCTTTTTCTGAGTTGTTTTAAAGCAAATTCCAGATATTATGCCATCTCTAAAAATATGAACACTTTCATACATAACCAAAATGCTATTATGACATCAAAGAAAATTATGATTGGTATCGCTTGGCACCTAAACACCCAAATTTCCTCAGTAATCTAAAATGCCATTTTATCATCTGTTGTGTGAATCGAGATCCAAACAAGAACTACCCTTTATGTTATTATTACTATTTTTTTAAAGACTAGCCCTGAGCTAACATCTGTTACCTATCTCTTTTTTTCTTCTTCTTTTCCCCAAAGCCCCGCAGTACATATTGTATTGTTGTATATTCTAGTTGTAGGTCCTCCTTAGTTGTGCTATGTGGGACGCCACCTCAGCATGGCTTGATGAGCAGTGCTAGGTCTGTGCCCAAGATCCGAACTGGCAAAATCCTGGGCCACCGAAGCAGAGTGCATGAACTTAACCACTCGGCCACGGGGCCAGCCCATCGCAACTTTATTTTTTTGAATCATGCTTTTTCCTTGTTGAAGAAACCAGGTCAATTGACCAGTAGAGCATCCCACTGGATCTACTTACCTCCTAGAGGTACTAGTTATTGTATTCCTCTTTTCTGTTTGTTCCATAATCTTCAAATCAGTTCTGTAGGTTTGATTAGATCTAGTTCAAACATTTTTTGGCAAGAACATTCGATAGGGAGGTGGTGCTGTGTACTTCATATTTATATCAGAAGGTACTTTATATCTCCTGGTAACATTCTTAGTAATGCTGAAATTAATATGTGGTTTCAGGTGTTAATATTCTTGTTCCTTCATCATAAAATTCCCTATTAATCTGTCTTCTTTTGGTTTCATTCATAGATTACAAATTTGCTTAAATCAGTTATTTCTAGTGGCATACAGGAGCCTGCTTCCATCAACTCAGAAGAGCCAATTGTGTACATTTCTTTGCAACTCCAAGTTCAAAGACTCCATGTTGGTCGCTTGCAATTGACCATGGTAGGAGTATTTATTCCATAAAAGTCAGAAAATCCTACAAATCAGAGCTTTCCTTTTAAAGATTTTATTTTTCCTTTTTCTCCCCAAAGCCCCCAGGTACATAGTTATGTGTTTTTAGTTATGGGTCCTTCTAGTTGTGGCATGTGGGATGCCGCCTCAGCATGGCCTGATGAGCGGTGCCATGTCCGTGCCCAGGACTCCAACCAGCGAAACCCTGGACCGCCGCAGCGGAGTGCACGAACTTAACCACCCAGCCACCAGGCTGGCCCCCCCAGAGCTTTCTTTTTAGAGAGTCAATTTATCAGTGCATAATTAATTATTTTCTAAGTTAAAAAATAGACTCATAATTCTGCCATTTATTCCACATTCACAAGCTGGGATTCTCCTGTAAAGAATATTTTCTCAATATGGCTATTTGGTGACCCTGAAAAATACGGCCTTATTATTGGTGTCTCAGTGTAGACAACTCATTGCCTCTCAGAGCTAAACTTGGTTTAGAAAGATTTTATTCCTCTGTTTTGAACATCTCTCTCTCTCTAAGGATTAATGTACACATACACTTAAAATTATATTTTTATCCACATTTTTTTCTTTTAATGCTTATACTCAAAATAGTACTGAATATGCATGGGCATAGAACAATTGGAATTGATTTCTCTTACCTTTCTCTGCATCTATTTGAGGTGATTATAAGATTTCCTCCTTTATTCTGTTATTCTGAGGAAGTACACTGATTGATTTTCTAAGTGTTATACCCTACTTACATTCCTGAAGCAACATCCTTGGCCATAATATATTATTGTTATATATGATGGCTCTAGATTGCTAATAATAAATTTAGGAGTTTTGTCGTTATGAAAGAAATTAGCTTGTGATTTTTCCTTTTTATAATGTTGTTTGTTACTGAGATTATTCTGACCTCATAAAATGAGTTGATCAGTATTATCACTCTTGCTATAATTGTGAATTTATCTACTTCTCGATTTATTTACATCACTTTGTACTTTATACATTTTGAAGCTTTATGCTCTTAACTGTGTTAACAGTTGCAATAAATATTACCCTAATAACAGATAAATCTCCTATAAGGGACATATTTCATAATGATATGATGTTTACCACGAAGATATAATCATTGTAATTTTTAAAGTTGTATTAAAGTCTATGGTGTATAACTTCAATATACCTGCTTCTATTTCAGTATTTGCTCTTTTTCAATATTAATCTTCTGGTCAGGTCCCCTGGTATATATAGTTATTTTCTTTTGAATATCAGGTATGAAATATTTTATAGCTAATTTGAGGCTGTGGATATTGTTATTTTGTGCCAGAGAGGATTGACTTTTTCTTCCTGTCATGTTTAGAGTATGGGCAAAATAACTTAACCATCTCTGGGATAGAACTGATTCCTAGCTGGTTTTCAGTCTTCATGAGGCTTGGTTTATTTCCAGTTTGTCTTTACTCCTAAGTATATCCCTTCACTGGTACCTGTGGATAACTTGTCCTTTTTAACCAAGTTCCTTCTCCACAGGAGGTCTGAAGTCTAAGTTTTGTTCCTCCAGATCCATGAGATTGTCGAAATCTCTCATGAACGTCTCAGCCTTTTAGCCATCTGTTGAATTTACCTCTCTGGGATTTCTTTCTCTCCACTGTTTTTGCCCCTCAAAAATTCCTCACTGTGGGACGGCCCTGTGGCACAGTGTTTAAGTTCACAAGTTCAGCTTCAGTGGCCCAGGGTTAGCTGGTTCAGATCCCGGGTGTGGACCTACACACCGCTTGTCAAGCCATGCTGTGCCAGGCCTCCCACATATAAGTAGAGGAAGATGGGCACGGATGTTAGCTCAGGGCCAGTCTTCCTCAGCAAAAAGAGGAGTATTGGCAGCAGATGTTAGGTCAGAGCTAATCTTCCTCAAAACAAAATAAAATAAAATAAAAAATAAATAAAATAAAAAAATAAAAATTATTCAAGAGATTCTTTAGAGACCAAGCCAGCTTTTTCAAATTTTTCAGTGTAAAAATTTGAGCTGTGAAACAACTTCACTAAAACTCTCTAACAGGAGTCAACAATAATTTTATCACAAAAATAGATAACTAAGTTATTCTGAAAATTTCTCAAGATAGACAATATTAATCTTTCAGAAAGTTTTTCATTTTCATTTTCTCATTCTTTAGAATCTTATGTACAAATAAAGATGAAATGTGTACTTTAGTTCTCTTTTTATCCTTTCAAGTTTAAAGGATTAGGTTTCCTTTCAAGTGTCACATTTTTTAAGTTTCAAGCCTTCATTCAGAAACCTAGGAAAATCAATCTACTTGACTGCCCAGTAAACAAACAGCTCAATAATTTCTAGGCACACTAGAGAAAATACACCAATAGGGCTGTTTTTAATAACAAAGTAAAACTTGAACTAGAATGTTCTAAAAAACAACAATTCCAGTCACCCAGTGTATCTCAATAAGAATCTTCTTATCATTTATAACCTTCAAAGAAATGTTTAATTTAGCCACAACACTTTAGGGATTCTGTATATGTTTAATGCAAATTTTAAAATGTTATTTATTTTAATTCTATGAAAACTATGATAAAAATAACAAGTATGTTTAAATGCTTTATGTACTAATATTTAAATATCATAGAGATTACCAACACATTATATTGTCTTGGTACATCATCCAGTCTTTTATAGAGCAGAGAATAAAGCATT
Organism: Equus asinus; assembly: GCF_041296235.1. NCBI lineage: Eukaryota > Metazoa > Chordata > Mammalia > Perissodactyla > Equidae > Equus > Equus asinus. The sequence continues at coordinate 16,428,643 of NC_091816.1, forward strand.
GAGATTTTAAGCCAATCATTTAAAAGTCCATTGTCATGTGAAACAGCTTATCCATGAATTAAATTTTTCTCTTTGCTATAAAATAACAAAAATAATTTTTAAATTGCATACTTACAGATTGGGAAAGAAGAAATAAATCTATCTTTGTTCATAGATGACATGAACATCTATACGGGTATATCCTTGTTTTATTGTGCTTTTTGCTTTACTGCACTTCACAGATATTGTGTCTTTTAGAAATTGAAGGTTTGGGGCAACCCTGGGTTGAGCAAGTCTTTTGGTGCCATTTGCCCAACAGCATTTGCTCACTTCATGTCTCTGTATCACATTTTGGTAATTCTTGTAATATTTCAAACTTTTTCATTATCATATGTTGTTATATTATTCTTTGCATCTTTTATGGTGATCTATGATCACTGATCTTTCATGTCACTATTGTAACTGTTTTGGGGTGCCATGAACCATGCCCATATAAAACAGCAAACTTAATCGATAAATGTGTACGTTTTGACTGCTCCACCAACCACCCATTTCCCCATCTTTCTCCCTCTCCCGGGGTCTCCTTATTCCCTGAGACACAAGAATATTGAAATTAGGCCAATTAATAACCCTATAGTGGCCTCTAATTGTTCAAATTGAAAGGAACAGTTTCACATCCCTCACTTCAAATGAAAAGCTAGAAATGATTAAGCTTAGTGAGGAAAGTATGTCAAAAGTGAAATAGGCTAAAAGCTATACCTCTTGAGCCAAACATTTAGCCTAGTTGTGAATCCAAAGGAAAAGTTCTTAAAGGAAATTAAAAGTGCTACTGCAGTGAACACACAAATGATGAAAAAGCACAACAGATTTATTACTGATATGGAGAAAGTTTTAGTGGTCTGGATAGAAGATTAAACCAGCCACAAGTTTCGCTTGAGCCAAAACCTAGTCCAGAGGGAGGCCCTAACTCTCTTCAATCTATAAAGGCTGAGAGAGGCGAGGAAGCTGCAGAAGAATAGTTTGAAGCCAGCAGAGATTGGTTCATGAGGTTTAAGGAAAGAAGTCATCTCCACCACATAAAAGTGCAAGGTAAAGCAGCAAGTGCTGACATAGAAGCTGCAGGAAGTTCTCCAGAAGATCTAGCTAAGATCATTAACGAAGGCAGCTACATCAAACAACCGACTTTCAATGTAGATGAAACAGCCTTACATTGGAAGAAGATGCCATCTAGGACTTTCATAGCTAGAGAGGAGAAGTCAATGCCTGGCTTCAAAGCTTCAACGGACAGGCTGACTCTCTTATTAGCGGCTAATGTAGCTGGTAGCTTTAAGCTGAAGCCAATGCTCATTGACCATTCCCAAAATCCTAGGGCCCTTAAGAATTATGCTGAATCTACTCTGACTGTGGTCTATAAATGGAACACCAAAGCCTGGATGACAGCACATCTGTTTACAACATGGTTTATTGAATATTTTAAAGCCACTGTTGGGACCTACTGCTCAGAAAAAAAGATTCCTTTTAAAATATTACTGCTCGTTGACATTGGACCTGGTCACCCAAGAGCTCTGATGGAGATGTACAATGAGATTAATGTTGTTTTCCTGCCTGCCAACACAGCATCCATTCTACAGTGCATGGCTGAAGGAGTAATTTCAACTTTCAAGTCTTATTATTGAAGAAATACATTTTGTAAGGTTGTAGCTGCCATAGATAGTGATTCTTTTGATGGATCTTGGTATACTGAAAATCTTCTGGAAAGGATTCACTGTTCTAGATGCCATTAAGGACACTCATGATTCATGGGAAGAGGTCAAAATATCAACATTAATGAAAATTTGGAAGAAGTTGATTCCAGCCCTCACAGATGACTTTGAGGGGTTCAAGACTTCAGTGGAGAAAGTAACTACAATTGTGATGGAAATAACAGGAGAATTTGAATCAGAAGTGGAGCCTGAAGATGTGACTGAATTGCTACAATCTCATGATAGAACTTTAATGGATGAGGAGTTACTACTCATGGATGAACAAAGAAAGTAGTTTCTTGAGATGGAATCTCCTCCTGGTGAAGATGCTGTGAAGATTGTTGAAATGACAACAAAGGATTTAGAATATTACATAACTTAGTTGACAAAGCAGCAGCAGAGTTTGAGAGGATTGAGTCCATGTTTTGTTTTGTTTTGTTTTTTGCTGAGGAATATTAGTCTTGAGCTAACATCTAGGTCAATCTTCCTCTATTTTGTAATTTTGTATGTGGGTTGCTGCCAAAGCATGGATGACGGGATTGACTCCAATTTTGAAAGAAGTTCTAAGTTCTATGGTGGGTAAAATATTACCAAAAGCATTGCATGCTACAAATAAATCATTTGTGAAAGGAAGAGTCAATTAGTATGGCAAACTTCATTGTTGCCTTATTTTAAGAAATTGCCACAGACACCCCAATCTTCAGCAACCACCACCATGATCAGTAAGTAGCCATCAATATCAAGGTGAGACCCTCCACCAACAAAATGTTTACAACTCACTAAAGGATCAGAAGATGGTTAGCATTTATTTTAGCAATGAATATTTTTTAATTAAGGTAAGTGCATTGTTTTTTTAAAGAAATAATTCTATTATACACTTAAAAGATTACAGTACAGTGTAAACATGGTTGTATGGGCTTGGAAACCAAATAATTTATGTGACTCTCTTTATTGTGATATTTGCTTTATTGTGGTGGTCTGAAACTGAATCTGCAATATTTCTGAGCTATGCATGTATAGAAAATCTGAAGAAATTAGCAAAAACCCTCTTGGAACTAATAAGCGATTATAGCAAGTTTGCAGGATACAAGGTTAATATACAAAGTCAGTTGCTTTCTTATACGCCAGCAATGAACAAGCAAAGTTTGAAATTAAAAATACAATACCATTTATATTAACACCCGCCAAAATGAAATATATAGGTATAAATCTAAAAAATATGTACCATATCTATGAGGAGAACTACAAACTCTGATGAAAGAAATCAAAGAAGAATAAGTGGAGAGATATTCCATGTTCACTGACAGGAGGACTCAATATTGCCAAGATGTCTGCACTTCCCTATTTGATCTATCCATTCAGTGCAATTGCAATCAAACTACCAGCAAGTTTTTTTGTGTAGATATCAACAAACTTAATCCAAAGTTTACATGGAGAGGCAAAAGATCCAGAATAGCCAACACAATATTGAAGAACAAAGACAGAGGACTTAACACTAACCAGCTCCACGATTTATGATGAAGCTATGGCCATCAAGACAGTGTGGCATCAGTGAAAGAATAAACAAAGATGCCCATAGCACAGAATAGAGAGCCCAGAAATAGACACACGCAAATATAGTCAATGGATATTTGACAAAGAAGCATAGACACAATACAATGGAGAAAAGACAGTCTTTTCAACAAATGATGCTGGAACAACTGGACATCTGCATGCAAAAAAGTGGATGTAGACACAGATATTACACCCTTTGCAAAAATTAACTGAAAGAGGATCACAGACTTACAAGTAAAATGCAAAACTCTTAGAAGTTAACATAGGAGAAAACCTAGACAAACTTGGGTTTGGTGATGACTTTTTATACCCAACACCAAAACACGATCCGTATAAGAAATAATTCATCAGCTGGACTTCATTAAAATTAAAAAAGTTCTGCCCTGCAAAAGGCAATTTCAAGAGAATGAGAAGACAGGTCACAGACTGGAAGAAAATGTTTTCAAAAGACACGTCTGATAAAGCACTTTAATTCAAAGTATACGAAGGACTCATAATTCAACAGCAGGAAAACAAAAAACCTGACTAAAAAATGGGCCTAAGACCTTAACAGCACCTCACCAAAGAAAACATAGAGATGGCAAGTAAGCATATGAAAAGATGCTCCACATCTTATGTCATCCAGGAAATGCAAAGGAAAACAGCAACCAGATAGCACTACACACCTATAAGAATGGCCAAAATCCAGAACACTGACACCAAATACTGGTGAGGATGTGGCACAACAGAACTCTCATCCTTTGCTGGTGGGAATGCAATGTGGTACAGCCAGTTTGGAAGAGAATTTGGTGATTTCTTACAGAACTAAATCATATCATCCAGGAATTATGCTCCTTGGTATTTAGCTGAAGGATTTGAAAACTTATGGCCACAGAAAAACCTGCACATTTATAGCAGCTCTATTCATAATTGCCAAAACTTATGACAAAACAAAGCAACCAAGATGCCCTGTAGTAGCTGAGTAGATACATAAACTGTGGTACGTCTAGACAATGGAATATTATTCAGTGCTAAAAAGGACTATCTATCAAGCCATGAAAGACATGGAGGAATCTTAAAAGTATAAAGTGAAAGAACCATTCTGGACAGGCTCCATACTCCATGATTCCAACTACATGACACTCTGAAAAGGGCAAAACTATGGAGACAGTAAAAAAAATAGTGGTTACCAGGTGTTGAGGAAGAGAGAGAGGGATGAAGAGACAGAGCTCAGAGGATTTCTAGAGCAGTGAAAATACACTGTATGAAACCATAGTGATGGATATATGTCATTATACATTTGTCCAAATCCACAGACGGTACAGCACCAAGAGGTAAACTGTGGACTTTGGCTGATTATGAGGTGTCAGTGTGGGTTCATCAATTGTAACAAACGTACCACTCTGGTGGGAGTTGTTGATAATGCATGTGGGAGGCTATGCATGTGAGGGCACGGGGGTATATAAGAAATATCTATACCTTCCTCTCAATTTTGCTGTGACCTTTAAACAGCTCTAAAAAAAGTGAAGTAAAAAAAAATGCATGCAAAGGTAATTTGACTATAAATGCCATTCAACTCACAGTATTCAAATAGGTATTATATTTAAAGGTAATCTTCATTTTTTAAAGTCATTTATCTTACAGGGTGTTTGTACATTTGTCTATAAAATTTGTCTTTATCTGAAGAGCTCAATTGCCTTGCCTATACTCACTCTTCTGGGAACATCACTAGTAAATAAAGCAGCCTTGTGTTGTTGGCTTTGATTAGAGATGCCAAGGAGAGATTGCAAGAGGATGGGATCATTTTTTCAATTTTGAAAGAAAATGCTAGTGAAACAGACTTAGGTTCTCTATTTCTGAAGTCACTGTTAACTTTATGGTAAAGGTAAAGTGTGATATGTAGTGATGATATATGTTAGTGGCAATTTCAGAAGTGACATAAAACAATTATCCATCTGAACCCAAACCCTGTGAAACGCGATGACAAGCAAGATAGTGCAGTATGTTCTAACTGCATGTACATTAGTTATGATATGAAATGTGGTAAGAATATCTGGGAGCAGTCATAAATATGTGATTTCTAAGTAAGCACAAAGCATTTGAAATAAGACTAAGGGCTGTTTAATTTTTTTCTGAAGGGAAATAAAAAAAGGCAAAAATCAAATCAATAATTTTGATATATTTATAAACACAAATATATTCAAACCTTGCAGAATAAAATTACAACTAATATATTTCAGATGATTTATTCTTAAACAAACTTTCTTGATACTATTAAATCTTGCTAAACAACCTTATCATCCTAGGCAAAATTAATACTATGGTTTATATTTATTACACTTCTGATTCATATAGATGGAAAAGCTTTATAAATGTAAACAATAAGGCAGGAGTTAAGCATAAACACATAAAACTCTAACATTTTTTCCTTAGAGACCCTGGTTAACACTGCTTCTGATGTGTGCTTACTTTGGAGAGAAAAGTATATAGCAGTAGAGAAGCTTATAAAGTGAGGAACATCTAGAACCATAGTTTAATATAGTGGGAGATCTTAGAGCTGCCCTGTGCCACAAACTGCACTTTACTAGTGAAGAAACGTGCCTGGAGAAAGCAAATGACTCACCTCACAGAACAGAATATGATTAGGTTTCTAAGGGCGTGGAAGTGGTACCACCACAGAGGTGGAAAAGAACCCTAGTCTATGAATCTATCAATCTTGACTTTCAATGTCCTAATTTCTATACTTTCCAGAGACATGAGCTTCAGAAGACAGAACCTAACTTGAAAGTCTAATTGGAAGAATGAATCTTAATAGTGCTTTACACAGTGGATGTGACATTTTTCAGAACTGAAATGTCTAAAGAGATGTCCTCTCTCTTGCCTAGAATCAGCCCCTTTTGAGCCCACGGCCTTTGGTTATGCATGTTTGAATATGACATTCTTTTCAGTTTGGCATCTCATTCTTCATCTACCAACATTTCTTCAATATTCAAGAGTGAGCAAAACACAGCATTTACAAAAGTGGTTTTTATTAATGGTCTCTAGAAGCTCCACGCCCACACCCCACAAAGCTCCTTGAAGACGACAGAAGCCTACCTTCTGCCTCCAGCTTCCACCGAGGGCTTTTCTCTGCAAGAGCCATGATGTTTCTTTCATCTCAGGCTTATAAATATCTTCCCATACACCATTTTGGAGGGAGGTGGAGAGAAAATGTTGTGAATTATCACCCCATTTAACTATCTTTGTTACGACGGCTATACCTGGAAAATGAAATTTATAAAATGATCCTTTCATGGGGAATCTGTGCACATTATTAGTTGAATGACAGGAGTCTTATGAAGAGCAGTCTTTAATGAAAGTCTTAAGAAAGCTTGAAAAAAAAGATATAGTTTCATTTTTATATCCATATTTCCTTACTTCTCAGCTTTTCTCCTAAGGTGATATACCTAACATTTGAATTAGCTTTCAGACCAAATGTTTTACCCTAATTATGGCTTCATTGACAGCATGATGGCCATAGCCAAATAACTTATATATACATTTGTTTTGCAATCTTAACATCAGTGAAACCATCTTTATCTGCATTGAAGGCCTTAATTACAATGGGAGGAAATTTGATGTGTTTGGTAAAAGCTACTCTATGAAATCAGAATATCTGATTTCAAAGCCCTGCATGCTGGCCATTTTGTTTGAGGTAATACTCAACTTCTCTGTGCTTTAGTTTTCTCATCTATAAAGAAGGTAATAGCTGTGAGGATTATTTGAGATGATATATAGAATGCCATTTAACACAGTGTATGACATATATAAGGCAGTCATTTTATTAACAACCTGTGAATCTTGTTTTCCTTTAAACACCTTTTTATGGGAGGGGAAGAAAGATATTACTTCTAGTGACAAAAGTACATCCCTATGGAATGGCGTATCCTACAGTTCCTCTGTATTTTTGCTTGTTAGTCTGCTTTCTGTTAACAATTATTTGTTGACTGCATCCAGTGAGCTAGTTATTGTGTGAAGCACTGAGAAACACAAAGAGGGACAGGGCTGGTTGGCGGGCCCCACAGTGCTCAGTGAACTGGTTTTAAAATTCCCTGAAAAAAACTCTACGATAGTCTTATTGGTATCCAGGTGGTCTAACTACTTTTTTCCAGTGTGAAGCATAAAAACCTTCCCAGGGCTCTGTAAAAATGCATAATCCTACCTTCCGAACTTAAAAGTAAGTTCTCTTCAGTTGTCAACTTTAATATTAAAAGAGGGAACTTTGCTTATCTAAACTGAAAAGTCATATTGCTCTTAAATAAATAACTGTCCGTCACAGCTATCTCGCTTCAATCTGATTAAATTCTATTCTCTGAGGATCAAAGACTTCTAATATTCCATTTTAAAAGTCAGAGATTTTATCCTGCAGCATGGCTGAAAATCAAATCCTTTAAGCAACTTCTGTTCCAACATTTCGCAAAGCGTATACTTCCTTAGGGTAATTTCTGCATACTGACAATAAATTTAGGAAGTTATAATGTTAATGGTATGAATAAAAAGTCATAATATAGAAACTAATAATTTTGAATTACATTTTCTCTAAAATATAATACTAATTTATAACACCCACAGTTTTGCATTTACATCCTTTTGTGTTTTATTCTTTATAAACATTGTCTTAGTGACCTTAAGCAAATTTTTTTCTATATATATAGCAATACATACTTCTTCAGTAACACATTTCTTCCTTTATTTTTGGAGAACTCTTGAACTTTTAGAAAGCCATATACATCCAAATATTTTTTAATTAAATAGGCCATTTTTTAGACCAGTTCTAGGTTCACAGCAAAATGGAGTGGAAAGCACAGGGATTTCCCATACAGCCCTTCTCCCACACATCTGCAGCCTGCTTCACCATCAAAATCCTGCAGTAGAGTGGTACATTTGTTAAAATTGATGAACTGACATTGACACATCATCATCACCTAAAGTACAGACTTCATACTACACTTCATTCCTGGTGCTGTACATTCTATGGGTCTCAGCAAATATACATGGCATGCGTCAACCATTATAATATCATACAGAATAGTTTCACTGCCCCGGAATTCTTCCATGCTCAGCCTGTTCATCTCTTCCCCACAAGCCCCAGCAACCACGCTTCTATCTCCGTAGTCCTGCTCTCTCCAGAATGTCACATAGTTGGAATCACCATAGTATGTAGCCCTTTCAGATCGGTCTTTTCCACTTACCAATATGCAACCAAGGTTCCTCCATGTCTTTTCATGGCTTGATAGCCCAAGTACCCCTTGCGTTGAACAATATTCCATTGTCTGGAAGCACCACAGTCTTCACTGAACATCCCTGTTGCCTCCCAGTCTTGGCAATCATAAACAAATCCACTACAAAAACTTGCGTGGAGATTTTTGTGTAGACACGGGTCTTCAATCCCTTTAGATAAATACCAAGCAGCACAGTCACAGGATCGTATGGCAAGCACATGTTTAGTTTTGCAAGATACTCTCAAATTGTCCTCTAAAGTGGCTGCAGTCATTCATTCCAACACCAGCAATGTATGAGAGTTCCTGCCACTCAATATCCACACCAACACCTGGTGCCATCAGTGCTCTGGATCCTGGCCATTCCAATAGACATGCAGTCACATCTTACCATTGTCTTAACTTGCAATTTCCCAATAGCATATGGTGTGGAGCATCTTTTCATATGATTAGTCATCATCTGTATATCCTCTCTGGTGAGGTGTCTAGTCAAGTTTTCTGTCCATTTTTCAATCAGGCTGTTCATCTTCTCGTTGTTGAGTTTCAAGAATCTCTTGCATATTTTGGATGACATTCCTTTATCAGATATGTCTTTTGCAAATATTTTCTTAGAGTCTGGAGCCTCTCTTCTCATTTTCTGGACATTATTTTTCCCAGAGCAGAACTTTTTAAATGTAGTAAAGTCTAGCTGATCAATTATTTCTTATATGGATTGTTTTGGTGTTGTATCTAAAAAGGCATCCCCATATCCAAGTTCATCCAGGTTTTCATCCTAAGTTATCTTCTAAGACTTTTATAAGTTTGCATTTTATATTTAAGTCGCTGATCCATTTTCAGTTAATTTTGGTGAAGGATGTAATATCTGCGTCTAGATTCATTTTTTTGCATGTGAATGTCCACTTGTTCCAGCATCATTTGTTGAAAAGTCTGTCTTTGCTCCATTGTATTGTCTTTGCTCCATTGTCAAAGATCAGTTGACTATATTTGTGTGAGTCTATTTCTGGGCTCTCTATTCTGTTCCGTTGATATATTTGTTTATTCTTTCACCGATACCACACTGTCTTGATTCCTGTAGCTTTATAGTAAATCTTGAAGTCAGTAGTGTCAGTCCTCAGTCTTTTTTCTTCTTCAGAATTGTGTTGGCTATTCTGGGTCTTTTGCCTCTCTATATAAAATCCTGTCTTATAGCAGTAGCTATCACTTTCAGTATAATGTTGAAAAAGATTAGTGAGAGAGAATATTCTTGCCTTGTACCTGATCTTGATAAGAAAGCTCTAGTTTCTGACCATTAAGTATGACATCAGTTGCAAGTTTTTGCAGATGTTCTTCATCAAGTTGAGTGAGTTCCCCTCTATTCCTAGTTTACTGAATAGAGCTTTTATAATGAATGGGTGTTAGAATTTGTCAAATACTTTTTCTGGATCTACTTATATGATCATGTGATTCTTTGTCTTTGGCCAGTTGATGTGATGAATTACTTTAACTGATTTTCCAATGTTGAGCCAGCCTCGCATAGCTGGGCTAAATTCCACTTGGTTGTGGTGTATAATTCTTTTTATACATTGTTGGATTCAATTTACTCATTTTTTTTGAGAATTTTTACAACTATATTCATGAGATATATTGGCTTGTATTTTTCATACAATGTCTTTGCCTGCTTTTGGTGTGAGAATAATGCTGGCCTCAGAGAATGAGTAAGAAATATTCTGCTTTTATCTTTTATCTGCTTTGGTCTTCTGGAAGAGATTATAGAGGATTGGCATAATTTCTTCTTTAAATATTTGGCAGAATTCACCAGTGAACTCATCTGGTCTTGTTGCTTTCTGTTTTGAACGGTTATTAATCATTGGTTCAATTTCTTTAATAGATATAGGCCCAGTCAAATTAGCTATTGCTTTTCATATGAATTTTGAGAGATTGTGCCTTTTAAGGAATTGGTTCATTTCATCTAGATTATCAAATTTGTTTATATTATTCCTTTATTATCCTTGTAATGTCAATGGAATCTGTAGTGATGCTCCTTCTTTCATTTCTGATATTAGTAATTATCTCGCATCTCTTTTTTCTCAGTTAGCCTATCTAGATGCTTATTAATTTTGTTAATCATTTCAAAGAACTAGGTTTTGGTTTTGTTGAATTTCTCTATTGATTTCTCTATTTTCAATTTCATCAATTTCTGCACTAATTTTTCTTATTTCTTTTCTTCTGCTTACTTTGGATTTAATTTCTCCTAGTTTTTCTAGTTTTTTTTAGGTGTAAGCTTATTGATTTTAAATCTTTCTTTTCAGATATGCATTCAATGCTATAAATTTCCCTCTAAGCACTGATTTCACTGCATCCTACAACATTTTTAAAGTTATATTTTCATTTTCACTTAGTTCAAAATATTTTTTAATTTCCTTGAGATTTATTCTTTGATTCACGTGTTATTTAGAATTATGCTGTCTAATTTCCAAGTATTTGGAGATTTCCTAGCTATCTTTCTGTTATTGAATTCTAGTTTAATTGCATTGCAGTTTGAAAGCATACATTGCATCATTTCTATTCTGTTCAATGTATTAATGTGTATTTAATGGCCTCAAATGTTAACTCTCTTGGTAAATATTCCCTGTGAGTTTGAGAAAAATGTATATTCTGCTATCCTTGGTTGAAGTAGTCTATAGATGTCTATAGATGTCTACAGTTGATTGATGGTGGTGTTTAGCTTCAAGTATGTCCTTACTGATTTTCTGCCTGCTAGAGCTTCCCTTTGCAGATAGAAAGGTGCTGAAGTTTCTAACTGTAATAATGGATTCCTTTCTTCCTTGCAGTTCTATCAGTTTTTGTCTCACATATTTTGATGCTCTATTGTTAGGCTTATACATGTTAAAGATTGTTGTCTTCTTAGAGAATTGACTCTTTTATCATTATGTAATGTCCTTCTTTTTTCCTGATGGTTTTCCTTACTCTAACATCTGCTTTATTGGAAACTAATATGGCTATGCTTCCTTCCTTTTGTTTAGTGTATATCTTTCTTCATCTCTTTATTTTTTATCTTTATGTGTATTTATATTTAAAGTGAGTTTCTTGTAGACCACATACAGTTGATAATCTCTGACTTTTAATTGGTATTTTTAGACCATTGATGTTTCCAGTGATTATTGATATAATTGGGTTAATATTTACCACATTTGTTACTGTTTTCTATTCATTGATTCATTGCCCTTTTTTGTTCCTATTTTTGTTTTTCACACTGTTTTTGCCTTTTATGGTTTTAATTGAGCATTTTATATGATTCAGCTTTCTCTCCTTTCTTAGCATATCAGTTATACTTTTTTAAAATATTTCTTAGTGATTACCCTAGAATTTGCAATATATATTTATAACTAATCCAAGTCCACTTTCAAGTAATACTATATTACCTCATGGATAGTGCAAGTAGCTCATAAAACAAGGTGTTCCTAATTCTTCCCTTTCATCCTTTGTATCATTGCTGTCATTCGTTCCACTTACACATAAGCTATAATCATTGAATAGATTGTTGCTATTATTATTTTGAACAAAGCTTTATCTGTTAGATCAAGTAAGAATAAGAAGAAGTTTTTATTTTACCTTTACTTATTTCTTCTCTAACATGCTTCCTTTCTTTATGTAGATCTGAGTTACTGACCTATATCATTTTCCTTCTCTCAGAAAAACTTTTAACATTTCTTGCAAGGCAGAAATTCAGTCTTCATTTGAAGAACAAATGCCTTCAAGTTTAGTTTGTTTGAAAAAGTCTTTATTTCTCCATACCGTTTGAAGGACAATTTCACAGGATACAGAATTCTGGGTTGGTTGGAGTTTTTCTCTCAACACTTTAAAATTTATTCCCATTCTCTTCTTGCTTGCATAGTTCCCAAAGAGAAGTTGGATGTGATATTTTTTGCTCCTCGGTAGGTAAGGTGTTTCTTTTTCCTCTGGCTTCTTTCAAGACTTTATCCTTGTGATTTTCTGCAAGTTTGAACATGAAAATATACATAAAACATATTTATATGAATCTGTGGTTTGGTATCTGATGTTTCTGGGAAATTCTCAGTCATTATTGCCTCAAATCGTTCTTCCATTCCTGTCTCTCTTCCCTTTCCGTATTCCCATTGTGTCTGTGTTACACCTTTTGTAGCTGTTGCACAGTTCTTGGGTGTTCTGTTCCACTTTTTTTCAGTCTTTTTTCTCTTTGTTTTTCAGTTTTAAAAGTTTCTGTTGACATATCCTTAAGCTCCGAAATTCTTTCTTCAGTTGTGTCCAGTACTAATTTGCCCATCAAAGTAATTCTTCCTTTCTGTTACAGTATTTTTGGTCCTCAGCATTTCTTTTTGTTTCTTTCTTAGAATTTCTATCTCTTTGCTAACATTACCAATCAGCTCTGAAATAGCGTCTACCCTTTTTTTCTTTTTTAGAGTCTTTAGCATGTTAATCATAGTTGTCAATTCTCAACCTTATAATTCTGACTTCTCTGCTGTGTCCGAGTCTAGTTCTAGTGCTTGCTCTGTGTCTTCAAACTGTGTTCTTAACATTTTAATATGCGTTGTAATCTTTATTAAAAGCCATACATGATGTACTGGAAAAAGGACCCTCCAGTAAACTGTAAACCTCCAGTAAACTGGCCTTTATTAATGTGTTTGTAAAGTGTGAAGGGAAGGGATAGCATTTATAATTCCATGATTAGGTTCTCAGTCTTTTAGTAAACCTTTTTTACTGAAGTGTGAACTTTGCACAAACTTCTCAGTGCCCTCCCCCTGAGGTGTGAAGGGATGACTAAAGTGGGCTGGAGCTGGGTATTTACCTTGTCTCAGCTAGGTTAGGCTCTAATAAAAAACCCCAAATTTGGGCTCTGGCAGAATAATTTCTCTTGAGGGCAGGCTCTGTTAAGACTAACAGAATGTTCTAGTGTATTTCATGATGGTGATTTTTCCTCTCTCCCTTTCTGGAAGCTCGAGGAGATTTTTCTCCAATATTTACTGTGAGAATTAGGTAGAGCCTCTGGAGTTGAAACACACAAAAGTGTGTGGGCCCCCGACATGACTGAACAGCCCCTGGAGTCGTTTCCTCTCATACTTGTCCAAATTCAGTTTCCAGCAATTCCTCAATTACAGTTTAAATCTTCTTTTGTTCTTCTCCCCAAATCCCCCCAGTACATAGTTGTATATTTTAGCTGTGTGTCTTGCTAGTTGTGGCATGTGGGACGCTGCCTCAGCGTGGCCTGATGAACGGTGCCATGTTTGCACCCGGGATCTGAAGTAGAGAAACCCCAGGCCACTGAAGTGGAGCACAAAACTTAACCACTCAGCCATGGGGCCGGCCCCTCAATTACAGTTTAGATTTTCCTACCCCAGTGCTAATTCCTGTGGAGGTTTCTGCTTCATCAAGTTGTGATTCCCTGTATCCCCTTTCTCTCTAATTTTGGGGGCAGTGGTTTGACCTGAGACCTTCCTCTTCTGATAGATCTAAGCCAAGTTGTTGATTTTTTCATTTGTTGAGCTATTTATTGTTAGATTGGAGTGACTACTTCCAGTCTCCTTAAATGCTGGACCAGAAACAGGACTTCTCAAATATGATATTTTACAAATGAGTATATATGTTTTCCAAATGTTTGAATATGAAGACTTTAATTACTTTGCCATTTTCTGCAATCTTGAAGTTTTACTTTTATTTCTTTCCTCACCCTACTCCTATGAAAAAAATGTGCTGCAATTTACCTTGAGAGGGCGTAACTCATGGCTATTATGTGTCTTCTATTGAAATGACCAGTTTTAGAGTCAGTTAAAGAACTACATGAGAAAAAATAGTTGTTACTTAGTAACAGTTGAGAAAGTCTTCAGTAAAAAGTGATATTCTGTATCTTGCTTCCCCTGATATGCCAGATGTGGTCCTCATTGAGTTGGTGTTTTCCAAAGGCTAATTCATCTTCAACAGATGAACGTTTAATTCTAGAACATACAGGTTGGAAAAATAACTTTAGAAAAAGAGACTTTATGGTGGATTTCATGGAATTCTAAAACTCTGCTAAGTGATGGCAGCATCTCTGGGACAAATATATATATAGTCCTCCAGTGATAACATTGAAGAAAATACAGTGAATTTTTTAAAACATCATTAATGTTATAAATATACTGAAAATGTAAGAGAAAGCAGTCCAAGGCTACTTACCATGGATACCCAATTAACGGTAATGATGATTAACTCCCTAACATTTCAGGTAAATAAGGCAGCTGTGTACTGGGATACTCATGAAATATTTCATAATTTCTAATTTCTGCCTATTTTTTTAAACTTTCCACTTTCAACAGTTTCCTTTAATTTTGTAAATCATAACTATTTACTGGAGAATCATAATTTACTGAGAGTTACACAACAGTTAGTCACAAAATTAATTGGAATTCAGCATGTGCTTTCAGTAATTCATCTTCTGCAGAATATGACAGAGTAGAGTTAATTAGCAGTGATTAAAAGAATAGTGTTTACCTCTAGAGTTATGTTTATGTTCCAGAGTTAGGACTTAAATGTCAATGTGCCTTGGAAGAAAATAACTAACCCAACTTATGAAAATGTCTACACATGGTTTGATGAACTTCAACACATGCATAAAAGAACATACTTTAACCAAATATGTTAGGAAAGAATTAAATGTGAGCAAACATCCTGAGAGGTAAGAACACTAGTGGATTACAAGTATTTTCCTTCTCCAGTGAGTGGGAGAAAATGATTGCTCCTTCAGTTGTCTCCAAACTGCCATTGTTGGGGAAATATGATTGAAAACAAAATCTTTACCCAACCCAGAAAACCTTTCCAGAAAGGTAATAGAGAGAGAAAAAAGTTTTAATATTGAAGAAGCACTAAACCAGAATGTGATGCGCATCATAGGCAATTGGCTAAGAGGTTCCACAGATAGGAAGACATCTCATGCTTTAATACAAACAAGCAGATACAATCCGTTACAGACGCATTTTCAAGCTAAACAATGACTAGTCCTCTAGTAAACACACTTGACAGTACCATTTGTCATTCATAGTTCATCCTAAACTCACCTGGTAATTGAAGTGACTATCTGTGTTGGCTGATTGGATTTATCCAGAAAAAAACCAAACTTTTCATATCTTTATGACAGGAGGGAGTTGATTTGGGGGTTTCCTTTGTGAGGAAGATTGGCTCTGTGATAACATCTGTGCCAATCTTCCTCCACTTTTCATGTGGGATGCTGCCAAAGCGTGGCTTGATGAGCAGTGCCACATTCATGCCCTGCATCCGACCCTGGGAACCACAGGCCACCCAAGCGGAGAGTGAATTTGATCACTACACCCCAAGGCTGGCCCTGACAGGAGGTAGTTTTACAACGTGAAGCAAGGCACCCACCAAAGTTAGGCACCCACCCTCCTAGAGAAGCTGGGAGAAAGAGGTGCTATCTCTTTTGATATTTGCGTTTCAAAGAGATGGCTCCCAGATGTTTGAGAAAGACATTCCTAGGTCAAAAAGCTGGCGAAAAGCATGTTTAGTTTTCAAATGGATTTATACCTTTAAAAGAGAAGATACTATACTTGCAAGTTTTCTAAAGTAAATGTTGTGAGAACAGAGAAGGGAGTGAAATCTCTTCCCTTATTTTCAACAGGGAGAATTAAGCCTACTAGTTTTAATGTGTATTTATTCTTACAGTATCAAAGTTTGCAGCTTTTGGTAGTGGTCTGGTACAGTCAGGAGTATACAATGGAGGACTTAAAATAGAAAAAAATTAACATCTACTTCCTCCATGTTCTTCTTTCTGTAGGATATTCTGACAAGCCTAAACTCAGCCAATATAAACTTACATAAGAAGTACGAAAACAATGAAGAGACAGTGAGGGAACCAAATATAGCAGTAGGCTTCAACTGAATCTTTCTTTTAGAAATGCAAGAGTTAGAACCACATCTCCTTTTTCTAACTCTCCTACCACAAATTCAATCTGAGCGTGAAATTATTTGTGCCGCAGACTGTACCCCTGATCAAATGAGCACAGTGTGGAATAGGAGAGGCACCTCTTGGACAACAGCAAACAACCCCCAGGACTTCTCTAAATACAAATAGGGGTTCTTAAATTGTTTCAGTCACTGTGACAGTAGATGGGAGCTGAAACCAAAAGACCCATCCTCCAAACGAAAAGTTCATAGAGGATCGCTTTTACTTTAGGAATGCCTTTTGTGTTGGAGAAGATCCTGCTTTCCAAGCAGATAGCATCTCTCTTCCTCACATACAGTACTGTCTATTCTATGTTTCAGAAAACCAGAGGGAGGGAAACCATGCCCTTCATTTATTATCACTCCAAAATGCATAGAGTCTTGGGTTCTTTAAAGGCACTGCTGAAAGTGAACACAGTACTGAAGCTGAATTCCAGCACTATTAAATTATATATAGATAATGAGCTCTCAACTGCATTTTAGTCAGTTAATTATTTATTGGATTTTTCTTAAATGGCAACCTTCATTAGGAGATTAACGCAGGACACTGAATACCAAAGACTACCAATTAAAACGGATACATGAAACAAAACCAGCAATGTCAAATAGTATCGAAATTACTTATAAAATAGGTTGCATAAAAAAGACATGTCTGAAAGCCTTCTCTGAAGGTAAGTGGATCTGGGTTTTGCCAAATCAAGCTGACAAAGAACATTTGTCTCTGTAGTTTCAAGCTCTCTAATCAAGGGATGTGAGCTCTGTTGGCAACAGTTCAAAGTTTGTGATGATGCCTAAGGAAAGATGCTACCCAGAAGTTTTTCAAGGCCCTGCACTTCTGAGTGCATATTTGGTAGCAAAAGATGCAAAATACAAAACTTCCCAGGGCGCGTGTTCCTTCACATTCCTCAGTATTTAAATGAAGATGGTGGAGAAACTCTAGCCAGGAGCTTGCTTGAGGAAGATATATAATCTCTCACAAAGGAAATGGGGCAGGGAGAAGGAGGTTGAGGATGATGGAGGGAAGATGGAGAGAAAAGAGGTTAACCTGACCTCTTTTGCTTGGTGCTAAATAGCTGGTACTTCACTTTCCCTCTTTTTTGAGAAAGAAAAAAACCTATTAGTCAGAAAACATAAAAGCAGAAAGAAAGGAATTTAAAGAACTAAACTAGTTTCAGGTCATCTTTTCTGGGTGGGTTTTTTGGTCGACACTTGGGTTAATGTTCAGCCACATGTCTGCCCAAGAAAAAGTAGCCAAGAAGGTTAACCTCTTTCCCAGCCGCCAGCTTACCTCTTCTGTGTTAAACCTCGAGAGAACCCACGGTGTGTGAGGGCAGGTGCACAACTTCTCACCAGAAATGTTCAATGCATCAAAATTATTCTTTTTTTCTTCTCTGATTTTTTCCTATATTCAAAAATTGCTTGTCCTGGGTCGTCTTAGTTAAATGTTAGTGTAAATTTGTAAACAATTCCTTTTTTTTTCTTTTTTCTTTTACTTATAACTTTACCCTGAGAGTTTTGAAAATCAAATTTGATTTCTAGAGAAGAACACTTGGACCCAAGTCCTGTCATCAAGACTTCCCATATTGTACTAACGTACATTTTTACTATTTTCAGTTTATTTGTCAGCACAATTCATGTCTGAAGAGTGTGTGGGTAAATATCACTTGTGAATTGTTGCCAGTTTGGGGTTGCAGTTCTTTAAATTACTGTGTTCTTCTCCTAGATCCCTAATTCCAACAGGCCCCTCCCTTTTATTGCACCAATAAGGCTGGAACGGTCCCTGAGGGTGTGACCCACTTGGGGGTATATGTCTTTGATATTTTTCAAGATTTCTGCTTACACCGTTTGGCCTCTATCCACATCTCTGCTGCTCAGAAGACCATTACAGAGACGGCATCATTGCAGCACAGTGTGACATGAATTATGAAGGGAGAATAACTCTCTTTTCAGCCTGAGGCAGTTGCCTTTTTGGTAATTGTGCAAGTGAGGCAGAGCAAAGGGGTAGAATCACAAATGTGAACACCGCCACAAATAAAAATTAAACTGTCATCGGATTACTTTTACATACTTTTTTCCTCATGTGGAGTTTTTTGTTTTCTACAGCTTTTTAGCCCCTTCTTAAAGCAGTGAAATCTTTTTTTCCCAGAGAAATTTATCACTCTCATATAGAAGATGTGAAAATAGAGCTGCTATGTTGTGAGGGAAGTGCGCTGAGGCTCCATGCTTTCTTTTCCATCTAAATTCCTCTGTGATGCCCTGATTATTCCATGGAACCCCAGGGTTCCAGGAACCCAAGTTTGAAAATTACATTCAAGTCAGTAATCCAGAATTTTTGGGCCCATTTTCCTTATTAAATATTCATACAGTCAAAAGAGCTTCTGACCTCATAAATAATTATAACTTTTAAAAGGTTAATTTGACAGAACCTCACACATGCAAGCCTGTTTCCATGTCTGAGTCCTCTCTTCCTTGCTGAGCTCTTAGAGCTTTTTCACTTAGAATTTAAAATATAACAATTTGTATTGTATTGATCATTCTCTCTTAATTTCCCTCTTCTCTTCTAGACTAGAAACATCTAGAGAACAGAAACTGCAGTGTATACTTGTCTGTATTCTAACACTTAGTGCAGTGTGTAGCACTCAAACTCTCTGAGCTTGTTTCTGTTGATTGTGATGATTATAACTCCCAGATTTTGGAAACGAACATTTTTGGAAAACATCTCAGTTTGACTGAAGTGTGTTCCTGTTCCCCTCAGCTGACTCTCGGCCCTGATCTCTCTTTTCTTAGAGAATTTACTTTAGACGATTTATAATTGTCAACTCTTTATCTGCCCCTTTGAGATGGAAATCATTTTAAAAGCCTCCTGCCAGTTTTACAACCTGGGACTGTCTTTCTCAAGGACCTGGGACCCACCTCTTTGAAATGTAATTATCCAAAAATGTAGTGTCCCCGTGTCCCAGCTTCTGCCAGGAGAGTAGAACCCAAACTTTCACACGACACCTTGCTCTAAGTTGCAAAACTCTCTCCTATGAAAATATGAGAAAGTTACTTTTCCTTTGAGTAAAACCAATTAGCAAACAAAGAAGGTCTATAATTCTTCTCACCAACCTCCCCCCACCCCATCTCTTAAAAATCTCTAGCCCTTTATTTTAGTGAAATTGAGCGCAGGCTGAGCATTGGCTTCTCTCCCCTATTGCAATAGCCTTGAATAAAGTTTTCCTGACCTGTTTAATTTTGTCTGGTTCAAGTTTTGCTTTGACACAGACTTCTACTAAACAACAAAGCAATTATTCCTCTGCTCAAACTTAACTTGCCGTAATCATATGAAACTATATTTTTTCAGAGTGATGAGCAGGTTGTTTAAAAAAATGTCCCCTCACTGCCCACCTTGAAAACTTTTTGCTGTTGGAGTTATGAAAAGGAAAAATCTGGAGAAAATTGTTTCAATAAAACCAATAGGGGCTGGTCTAGTGCAAGTGGTTTAGTTGGTGTTCTCTGCTTTGGCGGCCCGGGGTTTTGCCAGTTCAGATCCTGGGTGCGGACATGGCACTGCCCATCAGACCATGTTGAGGCAGTGTCCCACATAGCACAACCAGAGGGACCCACAACTAGAATATCCAACTATGTACTGGGGGCTTTGAGGAGAAGAGGAAGGAAAAAAAAAGAAGACTGGCAATGGATGTTAGCTCAGGTGGCAATCTTTAAAAAAACCAACAAAAAGTTGAAATGAACTGGTTTGTACCCTGTAAATACAGTGATCAGCCTTATGCAAAACATTGAGCCAGTTTTTCTCATGTGTAAGGTATATCTTTTATGGAAGGGCCTTAAACACAGCAGTAAGTTTTTCAGGCCACGAGGGAGCTCTTACAGGCACTAAAGGTATATTTTACAGCCTTTAGTAGACTCTAAATGTTATGCTCCTTTCTTCTTGATAAAGTAAGAGAATTTAAGTCACCCAGGTTTGGAGGCAAGGAGAGGCTTATTTGAGCCAATTCTGTATCTTTCTTTTCAGCTGGGCTGTCTGCTTCAAGCTCTGTCCTCAAGGCAGCACCTGAGCAAACATCCAACTATCCATCCTGAATTCATCAAGAGTGAGTTGAGGAGAGCAGAATCAGCCCCAGGAAATACAAGGAAGTAAACCAATTTCATTACATTTTAGGCTGAAAATGATCTTTGGGGTTAGAGCGTTCCCTCCTTTCATGCTGGAGATGAAGAAAATGTGGACTTTCTTGGAGTCACACAACGAGTTAATGGTAGAAATGAAGCTGGGAATTAGGATTCATAGAATCCTAGTCCACTGCTTTCCTATGATTTTATGTCTGTTTTTGACATTTTTCTTCTATTTTTGTCATTTATCCCTCTGTCCTTTGATTCTGTTTCCAGGCTGTTTCACAGAGATTCCATAAATTCATCCACTCTACGAATTTATGGTCTATATGAGTCATTCTGTCAAGGACTATGTATGTTTTTAAAAGAACAGTGCAGAGAAATATGAAATGGAAAATCATGAACAAGCCATGGTGGAATTTCTTTCTGCATGGTGCATGTTTTTGGCACTGAGAGAAGGTGCCTTCCTTCATGTGCTCCATCCCCTGTGCTATCTCTGCTACAGAAAGCAAGCTCTGGCATCACAACACAGTGGCAAACACAGTCTAAATAAGAGACAGATTCTGAATACAGTAGAGTATCTGAACACAAATGACTTCAACGTACAACTTACAAGAAGGTAACCTGGTTTAATTTCATCTAACTTTTCTCTATTTAGACGACAGAAACCCTTAGTTGGTACATTCTCATTTCTCTTTACTGGGAGGAGAATTAGATTATAGGGAAATTCAAAAAAATAGCCATCAGTGCTTATAGACAGTTCCACCTTTTTTTAATGGCTGTTTCATTCCTTGGCTTAAATAGAGTCAAGTGGAGAAATTCCAACGTAAAAAGATAATCAATTAACCAGCTTAAACTTACACACACAATCCCCCACACATAAAATACATTTCTTGATCAAATAGATCTGCCATGTAATGTGTAGGGGATTGGTTCATCACATTTTTTCACTTTCTTCTCCTCTAAATAGACTTTCTCTCCCCACACTGGACACTATCAGCTTCTAGTGTCATTAATAAGCTTTTATCTTCATAGTTTAAGGACACTGCATTGGTTCTAAAGCATATAGGCTGTTTCTGTGCTCAGCTTCCATGTGAATTTAATGTCATGCAGCGTTTCCTAGGTTTTTTGCCATTCTAGCCTATCTCCTGGAATCTTTAAGATATTACTGTTTTTAAGATACCCCACGTTCCCACAGTGCTATTCTTTGAACAGGTAAAATCTTCGAGTGGAACTGACCTTTTAGCGGATCCTTCATTTTTATGCTTATTAGCAAGTTGAACATTTTGAGAACAACTTTCTGAGATTTTTTTAAGGCTGTGGATCCATTTTGTAGTTTTCTTCCTTTAACTAAAATACCTTTCTCTAAAAAGGAAGAAGTGACTCTGTTTGACATTAAACATTAGAAAATCTATATGAAAAAAAGTGTTTAAAATACTTATAGTAATTCTCAGTGGTATCAAATATTATGAAAGAAAGTGGCAGGAAACATATCAATAGAAAATGTTTGAATTTATAAATGAAAAAAAGAGAAAGAACGAGGATATGAGGGAAGTAACATTAGGGCACAGGAATGAAGTCCATTTATTTTGTTACTTTTATGTTCCCTGTATCATTACTTACAGTTTTATTTTAAAATTATATTAAATATTAATGTGAGAGGAACATCTAAGTATGGGCTAATTGGAGTTATAATTTGGTACTATTGATACATTGAATATATTGAAAGATGAGAAGGTAAATTTTTTCTGTCGGTGAAGTTTTAGAGAATAATTGATCACAATTTTAAATACCAAACCTGGAATTATGATGTCATCAGTAGCATTTTATGTTTCTCAGGAAGTATTATGATGATAATTTTTAAATTCTCAGAGTAAAATTCATTATTCAGTGCTTCAATTAAAAATTATGCACTCAGGGGTCTGGCCCCGTGGCCGAGTGGTTAAGTTCGCGCGCTCCGCTGCAGGCGGCCCAGTGTTTCATTGGTTCGAATCCTGGGCGCGGACACGGCACTGCTCATCAAACCATGCTGAGGCAGCGTCCCACATGCCACAACTAGAAGGACCCACAACGAAGAATATACAACTATGTACTGGGGGGCTTTGGGGAGAAAGGAAAAAATAAAATCTTTAAAAAAAAAATTATGCACTCATAGCAAACTGCAGAAAATTGGATTGAATACACAGTATTAGATATCAGGCATTTAAAAGGTTTCAATATTTAAACAATACTGTCCCTACAAGAATGAAAACTCCTGGGGCCATCCAAGTGGCCTAGTGGTTAAGTTCACGAGGTCCACTTTGGCAGCCTGGGTTTCACAGGTTCTGATCCCAGGTGCAGATCTACACACTGCTTGTCAAGCCATGCTGTGGCAGTGTCCCACATACAAAATAGAAGAAGACTGGCACAGATGTTAGATCAGCAACAATCATCCTCAAGCAAAAAGAGGAAGATTGGCAACAGATGTTAGCTCAGGGCCAATCTTCCTCACACACGCACACACACAAAGAATGAAAATTCCTTTAGAGTTGTGTTTGTTGTCTGTTTTGTTCACTACTGAATCCCAAGTATCTAGAACTTGTGCCCTAGCAAAAATTAGGTACACAGGAAACATTTGCTCAATTGATGTCCTGGACCAGCATTTCTCAAAGCATTGTCAGAGAAACACTGAGAAACATTCCTTTTGTTGTTAATGAACATTCTGTGAAAGCGGGTTTTCTGGTTAAAGAAGTTTGGGGACCACAGCATACAAGGGTTACATTTTAGATATTCAAATTCTATATTATCAAATGTGTCTGAGAATTCCTTTAATTAAGGAGTGTGTAACTGTGGTTGATTTCATTGACTGTGGTAACCTTGTCATAAGTAATAACACGGTCATTTTCTAGTTCCAGTGGGAAACGCTATCCTGAATCCCTCGTGCCCTCACACAGGATAGGCCATTAGATCCATGTTTATGCTCAACAGGGGATTCACTTTGAGTTCAAACTCCATTTAGGAAGTCATTTTTTTAAAAAGATTGAAAGTCTGCGCTCGTTCTTTGATGATCCTTCAAAGAGTATGAAGCTCTCATGGAGTAGCAAATTCAGGTTTTTAATAAAGTAAAAGCTTACTCTGTTCTTAGCACTGTTTTAAGCAATTGATAGACATTCATCATTTAATCCTACAAATATGCCTGTGAGATAGGTCATGAATTATCTCCATTTTACAAGCGAGGAAACTGAGGCACAGACTAGTTCTGTACTTTGCCTACGTTAGCAGAGTCAGTTGCAACAAAGCCAAGATTTGACAGCAGGCAGCATTGCCCCATGGGCTGTCTGGCTCTTTTATCTCTGTTTGTAAAAACTAATTGCCGATTTTAGTGAGGATCTCTTTTGTTAACCGCACATAATAGAGAATTTTATGATTACCATTTTTAACAAAAATGTTTTGGGATTTAAATATATATTTTATGTTATGCTATTTAGAGGGTAGTGAACATACATTTTTACCTTTAGCTGCCATATGGCACCATAGCCCCCATGTCCCTCAATAATTAATCACAAAAGTAAAGCATCTGATACAAGTATATTTTCCAAATTTAGGCTTTTCAATCTTATTTATGTGACTTTGCCATTTAGGAATATACTTCTCCATATAGATAATCATGTATGCTTGACCAATTGAGAAACTATGTCAAAATGTCCCATTTTGAGGGAAAGACCAGTATCATAAAAATTTCCATATGTAAATAAGATAAGAAATATATAAGTAGGCAGAAAAATATCACTAGCATGTTTCCATAAAAATGCTGTAACAGTTTTAATAATTTAGAATAATTGGGAACATATAAATCAAAAGATTCTTAAAATAATGTTTTTTATATATAGGAAAGAAGACGAACTCAACTGAGTCAAAATGTTAATTCACCAGAAATCTGGAGGAAATTAAAGAAAGTCTTGACTGTTGCTATGATTGATAGACTAGATTTCCTAAATAATTCTTTCTAAAATAAAATTTTGTCTTTTAGTCACACAAAAAAAATGATCATATCTCCTATAATTTATTGATATTAATGATAATGATATGATGAGCAGAGTTTTCAGGCTACTTGTATAAGCTCTTCCTCAGAACAAATGAAATATATGGAGAAGCTGTATTAACTCTTTCAAAACCTCAGAGTACCAGATTTTATTTTCCACTTTGGCTAAAGTAATTTTTTAGATAAAATACATATCTATTAAATATCTACTATATTTTTTGCATGGTGCTATTTATCACATGGTATACAAACATGAGAAATTGGTTGCACTGCAAAATAGAAAAAAAACATGGATCGTTATCCACAAGCAAGTGTAACCATATAATAAAGTTTACTTGGAATTTCAACATATTAATTTAGAAAAATAAATAAATGGTGAAAACAATTGCTATTACAAATCCTACATTCCTGGGTAAACTCAGGATTGCTAATTCTTTAAAACAGGATTTTTTTCTGATGTATTTTTTATTTCTGATTTTATTGAATTTTTTTCAGAAAGAATGGCAATAATTTTGCTGTAACTACATGGAAACCTGCCCATAAATGCTGCATGTCTTAAATTGAAAAATGCACTTATGTTAGATATTGATTCATTTCATGGTTTATTCTTTATCTGTGCAACCAGAAACCTGTACTTGTGTAAGTAACAGAGCAAGTAATCATATTTTATTGCCAACAAAAATGAAATTAAAAACATTTTAAAGAATCCCATGGATTTTTTGCCCCACAAACTGGTCCAGCAATGATGCTCAGCTTTTAGTTATGGCATTGTCTCGTTGTCAGTTTGAGAATGTGCTAAGAAATCGTTTCCTTATGTGACTATTAAGAATAATTTACAATGAGGAAGTGGTTTTCGGAGGACAAGTGAGCTTCTAAGACCTTTCGCTTTTGGTGGTTTCCATAGTCAGTCTAAGGAAATTAAGGATATATAGGGCAGAATTTAACTAGGTCTCTTTAATCAAAAAGTCCTGAATTCAATAGCTCAATTTCTAATTAAAAATTGCTCATCTGCTGCATGCTTCAGATTCTTTATTTCTGAGTCTCCAAGCTTTCTGTTTTCTTTGACTAAATCAATTTAAACTAGTTAATGTAGTATTCTTTGTCTTCTAAGATTCTAATCCCTTTATTCTGTTTTATTTTTCTACATTTTGATACTTAGG
The DNA here is from genome assembly GCF_041296235.1 of Equus asinus. NCBI lineage: Eukaryota > Metazoa > Chordata > Mammalia > Perissodactyla > Equidae > Equus > Equus asinus. The sequence continues at coordinate 16,454,390 of NC_091816.1, forward strand.
TTATGGTCAATAAATGTTCTTTCTTCCTGACAAATAGAAATGGCAAGCAATAGGATATATTGGCGTGTATGAGGAAGCCATTTGGTGTAAACCTAATTCGGCCTGACTTTGTTTTTCCCAAAAGGGCCTGACCGTGGCCATTGAGCATGCATTGTATATCTGCTTTAAACATTTCCTATGTCAAGACACAAATGGCCTTAAGATAAAGGTGCAACTTCCCCCCACATTGGTATTTCCTTAAGGATAAGCATTTTTCCTTAGGCTAGGAACTGATTGCTGTGCTCACCTTTGACCACCCAGCTCACCTGTGACCACCCAGCTCAAGACAACAGACCTGCCACCCTGCTCTGTCCACTGAGACAGCAGATCTACCTGCTGTGTCCATTGATCACTGTGCCCACAGAGCCGTCTCGCAACTATTGTGAAAGGACATTTCAATCATATGTGAAACATTTTCTTTGGGGGTATATAACCACTCTGTGCACCCCACTTCTTTGGTGCCTTTTCTTCCTTCGGGAAGAAAGGACCCAGGCCATGGTCCTCACATTTTAGCTCAGAATAAACTCTCCCAAATTTTAATTTATAGATTGGTTATGGATTATTTTCATTGACACTTCCTAAAATAATATGTGTGTTATATAAATATTTCTCATATTTTCAAGCTAATTATCAGTGCAAATAATCCATAACCAATCTATAAATCAAAATTGGGGTGAGTTTATTATGAGCCAATCCTGAAGACCATATAGCCCAGGAGAGTCCTTTCACAAAGGAATGGAGCACTCCAAAGAAGTGGGTGCATACACAGTGGCTATATACAGTCAAAGAGCACGTATCACATATGCTCACAATGTCCCTTTTACAATAGTCAGGAGATTGCTTTGCCAACACGTCACTTCGCTGTACACAGCAGGTCGGTGGTTGCAAGGTGAGTGGTCACAAGGTGAGCACAGCAGATCAGCAATCAATCCTTAGTTTAGGGAGAGATCCTTAAACTTAAGGAAATGCCAGTGTGGGGGAAGTTACATCCTTATCTTTAAGGGCATTGTTCTTGTCTTTGTGTCGTAGTAAATACTTAAAGCAGATATACAATGCATGCTCAGCGGCCACATCAGTCTCTTTCAGAAAAACAACTTCAGGCTAAATTGGTTTTACACCAAATGGCTTCCTTATATACTCCAATATATCCTATTGCTTGTCATTTATTTATCATATCCCTAACAATGGGCATTGAACTGATATCCCTGGAAATCTGGTAGCAGATACCAAAATCTTTAAAGTCAGATATGCCTCTTTAGTGTTCCTATTTTTCTCTTTTAATTTATGGAATTTGGGGTTCTATTTAAGAGTAAATACTTGCTTGTTTCAATATTAATGTATTCTCTCCAAAATATATACGTAAATTGGTACATCACATGCATCCTCTTTATTTTTTGGCCATGAGAACTGTCTAGAAGACCTCTGTACATCCCCAAGGTTCACAAGCACCCAAGCTTGAGGAACATGTCATTGGATATCACAGGTGGCCTCCAGCTCTAATCTCTAATTTTACATACCTGTATTTAGAAGAAAACCTTGAAGATTATGGGGAAAAGAAAAGCTTATATTTCTTAGACAATATAAACTATGGGTTTACAAGAATTGGTAGCTGTACATTAGAAAAAAATCGCCTGACATTTTGGCTTGTTATCTTTTCTTCAAGACAATGAAAATGAGACACAGATATAGAGGAAATTATTCTCAAATGGATTTGGAGTGTTGGCATTAAAGATCAGAAACCTTGGAAAGCTTGAGTTTGTCTAACTCTGTAGCTTTGCCTCTTTCTTTTCTGGTTATGTTACGCTAACCTGTTGGGACACGTGTTCTGTAGCAATGAAGGACAGTGCAATGTCCTGGATCCCCCAGAAGAAGTCAGCCACATGCCTGTTAGCAAACTACATCCATTTTACATTTTTGCTTTTCAAGACACTCTGAGTTCACGTATAACATTCAGGTAGAATTTTATAATATAAGATTAGAGAAGGTTTATTCATTGTCTGAGGGTGATGCCAAAAGAAAAAGATTTTCCAATTTTATACTTTTAAACCCTTTTTAAAAAAGTACTTTAACTTCTAAGTAGTGATATTCATTTTCATCTGCAAAAATACAGTAAAAAATAGCCTCTTCATGACTATTCTCGTTCATTCAATCCTGCCGCCTAGGCTTACCTTTTGTCATACTTGTAACTATTGCATTACTAAATGTGTCAGCTCAGGGGCACCTTTCGTAGTATCTTTTACTAATTAGACTCACGTTTCTCCATGGCTTATGTTTTCTCTAGGGTCTTGCTGCCTTCTTCCGTTAGCCGGTCCTCCCACGCTCTCCTTGGACTGTCTTGTCTCATAATTCTTAAGAAAGTCACAATGTTCCCTACAATATGCGCGTCATGCATTCTGATCCTAGCTGAATAAAAATCTTGGCAGAGTTCCAATTTCTTCTCTGCTCTGGATTTTATTTAGTTGAAGAAATTTTGATTCAGAGAGGTATATTTCACCCAAGTCATTCTGCATAAGAGTAACTCTAACATAATTTTTACTCTTGTAATTTTTGATATCATTTACTCTTTGAAATTAATCTTGGATTTTTATTTTACCAGTCCATGGATTATGGAACTTAACAAAATTTTATTTTATTATTTTAAAGTTTTTCAGCTTTATTGAGATATGAGAAACAAAATTATAATAAGACATTTAAAGTGTGTGATGTGACGATTTAATATACATACACATTGTGAGAGGATTCTCTCCATGGATGCAGTATTATGAATCACTGTATTATAATAATCCTCAGGATTTATTCATTTTATAACTAAGTTTATACACTTCTACCAGCCTTTCTCATTTTCCTCATCACGCAGTCCCAGGCAACAAATTTTCTACTTTGTTTCTATAAGTTTGACTTTTTAAAAACAATTCCACATATAAGTAATACCAAGCCATGTTTATCTTTCTCTGTCTGGCTCATCTCACTTAGCATAATACCCTTCAGTTTCATCCCTGTTGTTGCAAACAACAGGATGTCGTTCTTTTTTTAAAGCCTGAATAATATTCTATTGCATATATATGTCAGCTTTGTTTATCCATTCATCCCCAATAGAGAGTTTGTTTCCATACCTTGGCTATTGTGAATAATGCTGTAATGAAGGTGGGAGTGCAGCTATGTCTATGGGATAATGGTCTCATTTCCTATGTATATATATATACCCAGAAGTGGGATGGCTGCATCATATGGTAACTATATTTTTAATTTCTTGAGGAACTTTCATACTGTTTACCATAGTGACTGTATAAGTTTACATTCCTACCAACAGTGTGCAAGGCTTCCCTTTTCTTCATGTCCTCACCAGCATTTGTAATTTCTTGTCTTTTTGATAATAGCCATCCTGACAAGTGTGAGGTGATACCTCATTGTAGTATTGATTTGCATTTCCATGACGATTAGTGATGTTGAGCACTTTTTCATGTACCTGTGGGCCATCTATATGTCTTCTTTGGAAAAACGTCTATTCATATCCTCTGCCTATTTTTTAATTAAATTGTTTGTTTGTTTTTTTGCTACTAAGTTGTGTGAGTTCCTTATATAATTTGGATTCAACCTCTTATCAAATAAATACGTGATTTTCAAATATTTTCTCCCATCCCGTAGGTTGTCTTCTCATTTTGTTGATGGTTATCTGTGCTAAGCAGAAGCTTTTTAGTTTGATGTAGTCCCACTTGTTTATTTTTGCTTGTATTGCTTTCACTTTTGCTGTCAAATCCAAAAAATCATTTCCAAGAACAATGTCAAGGAGCTTATATCCTATGTTTTCCTTTAAGAGTTTTACAGTTTCAGTTCTAACAATCAAAAATTTAATCTACTTTGAATTAAATTTTGTGTATGACGTAAGAATTGGGACTAGTTTTATTCTTTTGCATGTGGATATCCAGAATTCCCAACACCATTTATTGAAGAAACTATCCTTTCCCCATTGTATATTTATGACTCTTGTTGAAAATAAGTTGACCTTATATGCATGGATTTATTTCTGGGCTCTCTGTTGTATTCCATTGATGTATGCTTATTTTTTATGCTAGTGGCATATTGTTTTGATTATTATAGCTTTTTAACATAATTTGAAATCAGGAAGAATAAACCCTCTAGTTCTTCCTTCTCAAGATTGCTTTGGCTATTTTGGGTCCTTTGTGATTCAGAACAAATTTTAAGACTGACTTCTCTATTTCTTGGAAAAATAACATTGAAATTTTGATCGGGATTGCATTACATCTGTAGATCACTTGATAGAATAAACATTTTAACAATATTAAATCTTTAAACCCATAAATATGGAGTATCTTTCCATTTAATTGTATCTTCTTCAATTTCTTTCATCAGTGTCTTGTAGATTTCAGTGTCCACATATTTTACTTCCTTGGTTAAATTTAACCTAATTTTAAAAAAATTTTTTGATGCTTTTGTAAAGGGGATTGTTTTCTTAATTTCTCCTTCTCATAGTTTGTTATTAGTATATAGAAACACAACTGATGTTTGTACATTGATTTTGTATCCTGCGACTTTACTGAATTGGTTTATTAGTTCTAACAGCTTTTTGGTGGAGCCTTTAGAGTTTTCCATATACAATATCAATTTACCTGCAAATAGAGACAGTTTTACTTCTTCCTTGTGCTTTGGATGCCTTTTATTTCTTTTTCTTGCTTAATCGATCTGACTAAGACTTCCTGTACCATGTTGAATAAAAGTGGTAAGTGTGGGCACCCGATCTTAGAGGGAAAGCGTTCAGCTTTTCACTCTTGAGTGTGACTTTAGCTGTGGGCCTGTCATACATGACCTTTATTATGTTGAGATAAGTTCCTTCTATACTCATTTTTTGAGAGTTTTTATCAAGAAAAGATGTTGAATTTTGTCAAATGCTTTTTCTTTATCTATTGAAGTGATCATATGATTTTTCATCCCGAATTTGGTTAATGTGGTATATCACATTGATTTATTTTCATATATTGAACCATCCTTGCATCCCTGAAGCAAATCATACTTGATCAGGATCTGTTATCCTTTTAATGTAGTGCCGAATTTGGTTTGTTAATATTTTGTTGGGGATTTTTGCATCTATGTTCAACAGGGATTCTTTACAGTCTTTGGTTTAGTTATCAGGGTAATGTTGCCCTTTGAAAATGAGTTTGGGAGTATTCCCTCCTCTTATTAGTTGGAAAAGGATTGGTCCTGATTCCTTGTTAAATGTTTGGTAGAATTCACCAGTGAAGCCATATGGTCCTGGGCTTTGATTTGTTGGCAAGTTATTGATTACCAATTCAATCTCCTTACTAGTTAGTAATTGATTGCTCAGATTTTCTATTTCTTCATAATTAAGTTTTAGCAGGTTGTATGTTTCTAGGAATTTATCTATTTCTTCTAGATTTTATAATTTGTTGGTATATAATTTTTTGTAGTAGTTTCTTATGATTTTAGTGCTTCTTTGTCAGTTGTAATGTCTCACCTTTCATTTCTGATTCTATTATTTGAGGCTACTCTCTCTCATTTTTTAGTCAGTGTAAAGGTTTGTCCATTATGTTTATATTTTCAACTAGCTCTCAGTTTTATTGATGTTTTTGATTGCCTTTTAGTCTCTATTTCATTTATTTCTACTCTGATCTTTGTTATTTCCTTCTTTCTACTAACTTTGGATTTAGTTTATTCTTCTTTTTCTAGGTCCTTGAGGTTTAAAGTTAGGTTTTTCATTTGAGATCTTTCTTTTTTTCCTAATGTGTGCTTTTATCACTATAAAATTCCCTCTTAGAACTGATTTTGCTGCATCCCATAAGTTTTGGTATGTTGTATTTCTATTTTCACTTGTCTCAAGACAGTTTTTGATGTCCCTTTTGATTTCTTCTTTGGCCCATTGGTTTTCAGGAACATGTTGTTTAATCTCAACATAATAGTGGAGTTTCCATGTTTTTCCTTGCAATTTATATCTACATTCATATCATTGTTATCCAAAAAGATGCTTGATTTGGTTTCAGTCTTGTTAAATTTTTAAGAAATATTGTGTGGCCTAATATTTGATCTATCCTGGAGAATGTTCCATGTGAGCTTGAGAAGAATGTTTATTCTACTCCTACTGGATGGAATGTTCTGTATGTGTCTGTATATGTCTAACACGTAGTTTAAATCCACTATTTCTTTATTGATTTTCTCTCTGAATGATCTATTCATTGTTGAAATTGAAGTATTGAAGTTCCCTACTATTGTTATATTGTTGTCCATTTCTCTCTTCATATCCATTAATATTTGCTATAGGTGCTTCTATGTTAAGTACACAAATATTTACAAATGTTATATCCTCTTGATGAATTGACCTCTTTATCATTGTCTAATAGTCTTCTTTATCTATTAGAATTTTGGCTTAAAGTCTGTTTTGTCTGATACAAGTATAGTTACCCCTGCTTTCTTTTGGTTTCCATTTTCATGGAATATCTTTTTCCACCCCTTTACTTTCAGTCTATATGTATCTTTAATGGTGAACTGAGTCTCTTGTAAGCTGCATATAGGTGGGTCTTGTTTTTTGTTTAAATCCATTGGGCCACTTTATGTCTTTTGATTAAAGAATTTAGTCTGTATGTATTTAAAGTATTTATTGATAAATATGGACTTACTCTTGCTATTGCTATTTTGTTCATTATTTTCTGGTTGTTTTGTAATTCCTTTGTTTGTTTATTCCTGTCTTGCCTTCCTTCTTTGTGGTTTGATGATTTTCTATAGTGCTATGTTTTGTTTTGTTTCCTTCCCAAAGCCCCAGCACATGGTTGTAAATCCTAGTTGTAAGCCATTCTAGTTCTTCTATGTGAGCCACCACCACAGCATGGCAACTGACAGATAGGTGATGTGGTTCTATGACTGGCAAAAAACCCCTAAGCTGGTGAAGTGGTAAGAATGCCAAACTTTAACCACTAGACCATCAGGGCTGGCTCTAGAGCTGTGTTTTGATTCCTTTCTCTTTTTGTGTTATATATCTACCATGACTTTTTGCTTTAGGTTATCATGAGGCTTACATAAAATATCTTATAGTTATAATTTCTATTTAAAGCTGTTAACAATTTAACCTCAAGTGCATATAAAAGATGTACATTTTCAGAAAATTTAAAATTTAATCTCTTCTACTCGTCTGTCATTGATTTTTAAAGTATTCCATGACTCAAATTTTCTCCAAAAGATAGCAAGTCAAGAGCACATTAAAAAAGTGGATGTTTCTCTCATGCAGTTCCTGAATTCTTTTTAGAGCCACTTCCAGATACCTATACTCTCTGTGCTATCATTCTCCTACATTGAATTATTTTTATATCTTTGGAAGAACTCACTAATATATACTAACAATTATCTTGGAGAGACAGAGTGATCATAACAGAGGACTCTCACTGATTCTACTAGTATTGACTTTCAAATCCACCTGGAATACATGAAAGGAAGAATTGCAGGAGTTGAGCTCATTATAGCCTATTGCTTGCCTGGAAGGTTCTTAGGTAACCATCTACCTTCTTAGAATTTAGCAACTACCTAGAGAACCAACATCACCTCGATCTTTGTAGTGTCCTTTGCCTGAGTGGGAACTTATGGCACACAACAGATCAAGAATGATTCAGTCAGAGCAAACCCTAAGTCCAGAAAAGCTAGAATTGGGCCAAGACTACTCAGTATAATCTTTTGTGTACTCTTTAGCTCTCATTCGGGAAGCCTGGATGTACAAGTTGGTGTGTCAGAATCCCCTGACTTTACCCTCCCAAAAGATTAGCAGTGATTAGGGAAAATGTATAATACAGATGATTTATAGGATGATTGATTTCGACAGACTGCTTTGTCACTGGACACAGTGAGGCTGTACGGTACAATTTAAAGAAAGCTTGTAGAATTGTGGGACTTAATTCTAGCTGAACACTAGTAACACCTGGAAAGAGAAAAAATATAGATGCCCATTCTCCACATCAGAGTGATTGCTTTGTAACATCTGGATAGTATCCAGGAAACTGTATTTAAAAAATAAAAATAAAGCAAATAATTTAAAAGCATGAGCTGCCATGTTTGAGGATTGAAAACTACCGGTGTAGCGACTAAGGGCATGACCTAGTAGTCATTCAAACAACAGTTTAAGACCTCACTCTGACACTGTCACTAGCTAGTTCTGTGACCTCAGACAGTGGATGAAATTTTCCAAAGTTAATTTTATCCATATGTGAAATAAGGATAAAGCTAAGTGGTTGACACATAGGAGGATCTGGAATGAGAAAGTGGCTGCTGATATATTCTTAAAAATAGGCTGAATGCAACTGCATCATAGATGAACCCAACTTTCATGAATCTAATTATGTTTTTAAAAAGGAGAGTGAGATGAGTAAGATAGAGAGATATAGAGAGAAAAACAGAGAGAGAGACACGCACACAAACACACACACAGATATTTTAAATAGTACAGGCTGTACCTTTCCACTTAATGAATGTATGCCCTAGAATGTGTATGACACAGAGGACATAAAAGAACTTTTCCCCGTTTGCTCACAGTTCCAGTGCACCTTTCCAAATGTTAGCATCTTGCTCTGCTGACCATGATGCTAGTGCTAAAGATAGGAATTTTTTATGTGAAAGGCATGGAAATGAAAGCCAAATAGTTTATTTGGATCCCTCTCTCAGAATAGTAAATTGTTTCGATAATTTGTGGAAAATCTGTGTTGAACTTAATGAAGAAAATATATTTATATGCTCAGTGTCGATATTCCTATGAGATTTTAAAAAATAATCACATGATCTTTACCTTGCAGGTTGCCTTCAATCCTAGTTTCTCAGTGGGATGTAATTTCTCTGCAATAGTTTATAACTAATACCTCATAAAATTCTCAAATTTATCTACAGAATTGTAGATTCAATTTCTATTTACCAAAACTGATCCTCTCATTCTTAAGTCTTAGTAGATAAAACGATGGCTCAATCTATGAAGTTGCCCTTGCTCAGGCTAAAAATGTTAGGGTCCTCTGAGATTTCGTTCTCTTTTGCACATATGTCTGATCAATTGGCAAGTTATATCAGTGCACTTCCAAAATGTTCCCCAATTTCAACATTTACCCTATCAATAACTCAAGTTGTTGCCATCATCTCCTTCTACATGACTTCCTACTGTGAATAATACACTGCTTCTTCCTGCAACTCCTCATGTGACATTTCTCTCTTTTTAAACTTTTATTCTTACTTTTTAGTTTTGGTCCACTTCATGTTATTTTTACAAACGTTCTTTTCAAATTTCCATCTGACAGATTTTACTTTAATTTTATCCTTGTGAGAGGTCCATGGTACCCCAGTGAGGCCCAGAGCATCCAGGACGAAATGTCCAGTGTTTTTTCCCACACTACATCACAGTGCCTTAAAAGCAGTCCTAAGCATTGTATTGAAAGAGAGCGATCTTGAACAGACCCGGATTCTTGGTGCAGAATCTTCAACGAGTGAACATTTCTTTAGGAGAACCAATGATGTTTATGAGACCTGGAGATATATGATGGTCACAGATGGTATGCCATGTAATGTAGGCCCACATCTGCTCACTGTGAAACAAACTGTTCTGTCATTTTATGAGTCAATTTTATTTGTGCAGAACATGAGTGATTAAGATAGCTGGATTGCAAGAGTTTGATGTAAAATGAAGTTTCACTCTGTTGAGGGAAAAATAAGTAAGCCAGGAGAGATTTACAATGCCACACATTGCTTATTTTTATAGCTTGATTTCATCATTTCAAATATAAAACTACAAGCCTACAAGATCAACCAAAGCATAGAAAATGTTATAAGGATATCCAGGATCCTGGGTAAAGATGCTGCTGTCTCCTGAATTATCTAGAACATTGCTTGTATTTCTAAAATCATTTTATTTTTGATGATGTATTCCTAGGATGAATGCTTTTATGATAGTAAACTATTGAAAGACTAATTAATTTTATGTTTTTATGACTTCAGTACATAATCTATTCTGATAAAAATTATTACAAATTATCAGGATATAATAATTCATAATCTTTTTTCTGCGTTTATGTAACTACATTTAAGATGATGGATGGATCATTACAAAATATGCTGCTCATAGAAATACATGCTTCCAAAACTATGCCAAATAGGAAAGTGTCCTAATAACAAGGATAGGGAAGTTCAAAAAGTACTTAATGTTATGGACAATTGGGATACAAAGTCCATGAAAGCTGTCAAACAGCCAAACTGAATCATAATGGTGCTAATACTTAACTGAGAATACGTGGATTAAATGCTGGAGCAATAAAGAACAAAAATAGGATATAAAAGAGTGAAGGGCAAAAGGAACAGAGACTGTAATCTAAATGTGTTAGGGCAGAGAAGTCAAGAGATATTTGTGTAAATATTCAACATCTTGCGATTAATTAATTCAAACTAATTTAAAGCATCTCAGTTATGAGAATCTCAGTGGTTTAGATTAGAAAGTGATGTTATCTTTTATGAGACACCTTGAATTTCTAAAATATATCAGAAAAACTATTTTAACTTGGCAGAGAATTTTGAAAGATTCTCTGAAGTTAAAATGTCTCATAAATGTGCTTAGTATAGGAACCCTATTTCTAACACAGCCAGTACACATATAAATAGGGTCAAGGAAAAGTGTTCCAAATGTATGTCACATTCGAGCCTGAAACTGCAAATGAATATGAATAAGAACTATTTTTTAAACTGTATGTTAAAAGTGTTTTATATGTAAAAAAATCAGATTATTATTTTTAAGGACCATGTAGCTATGGTGAATCAAATTATAACTTTACTGAGTTAAGATAACAAATTTGATCTGAAAAAATTAGATACTATTTTGATATTTCTTTCATGTCCATAAAGAAGATGCACTCAGACAGAATTAGGGCACCATCCAATACTCACAGAATTTGATTTCAGTGGAATAAAAGGATATTCTATCTGCATAATATCCATACCGCTTATTTATGTCAATGTATAGAGTCATTGATGTGTCTCATTGGTCACATCTTGGTCTTAAAGAATTAGGGGTCCCCGTTAACATGCAAATATTTTAGCTAAATCAAACCATGTTTGACTGTTCCCGCTCCTCAAAAAAACTAGTCATGCATCAAAGGCCAAGTAACAAGAGTACAGTTATTAAAGTAAGGAAGTACTTTGAGAAAGATGGATTTGGCATTTGTCTCAGGGTCCTGCAGTGGGGTGATGACTTAAAAAAGACAATAGGGCCATAAAAACCAGCGATCAAGAAGACTAAGAAGTCACACATGGGTCACTAAGTACCCTGAAGACCTAATTAAGTTACTGTACGTTTTGTTAAGGTGTCTAAAAAGAAATCTCAAGTAAACTCTGTATTCAACTTTTCATTCCATCTAATATTAACCCTGAACTTTGTAGACTGTGTCTGTGGGAAACGCTAGTGTCTTTACTCAAGAGCATTCTTTTAGAACAAGTTTATTTTGGCATTTGGATAGAAGGACCAAGATGGTGACCTAAGAAGCTCTTGAACTTCCCTCCTCCCATGATGCATGAAATGTACAGCTACATACAGAGCAATTCTTTCTGAGAGAAATCCAGGAGCTAGCTGTCTGACTCTTACACATCGGACGAATGAGAAAATACACATATGGAAAACGATAGGAAAGACCAAGCCACAATCTCACTATAAAACCCAACTCCAGCACAGTACCATACAAACAGGAGGGAACCCTCAACTTCCAGATTCTCCCTGGGGAGCTAAGGGTTGACTAGACATCTAGCATTCCAGATTTAGAGACTCTCATCTGAAGGATGAGTCCCCAGAACACATAGCTCTGAAAGCCAATGGGACTTGGGTGTACCGTCCCACAGGACTATAACGAACAAAGAAGCAGTTCCTATGGGCACATGGGGACTCCCTGTGCCTAACCCTCCAGGGCATAACAGAGGACACGGATAAATACACTCATCTCCAGCCTTTCCCCAGAAGGGGTTTGACTGCATACTTTAAAGCTGCTGCCTGAGCTTGCAACATCTAATTAGAATGCATCTTGGTGCTGACTGCATCCTCCTTGGAGTCCAAAAGAGACAGTATGTGCTTCCCCCACCTTCTCCCTCGAGCTCTCTCCAATAATAAAACCAAGTCACCAGTATCTTCCTGGAAAGAGCTTATCAACACATCTAGCACTCAGACTTTACAGATGTCACCTAAGGGACAGACCCAAAATCACTTAGCTCTGATAGTCAGTGGGGTTTGCATTCATGAGTCCCACAGGACTATAGTAAACAAAGAAGCAGTTTTCAATCAGGTGCAGGAGCAACGTCCCTAACCCCACCAATGGCTACACACCCTGGCTCAGCATAGAGGGAGCAGCCCAAAGCTCCTATCTCCCAATCTCCCTGGAAGTGGTTTAACTGCATACTTTCCAAGCTGCTGCCTGAGAGTCTAGCTTCTAATCAGCGTGCATCTAGGTGCTGACTGTGACTCTTCCGTTTGGGGCACTGTCAGGTCTTGGCGCATCCTCACCTCCTGGGAGCCACAAGAACAAAAACAGCAGCTTGGACAATCACAAAAGTTGAAAGGCCTCCACAAGCTCAGGTATGGCTAATGGACAAGGTTCATCGCCTATGTGAGGCCAGTCTGGCAAGACTGAGAAAGGAGGCTGTTTTATCTACTGAGCAGAGAGCAACACAGAGAGTCGAGGAAAATGAAGAACATGGGAGTATATTCCAAACAAAAGAATATGATAATTCTCCAGAAACCCATTGTATTATGCTAAGAGAGTAGAACTTAAATGTTCTTACAAAAGAAAGACAAAGATAAATGGATGAATCTCAGGTGATGGATATATATGTCAATTAACTCGATGGGAGAAATCCTTTTCTGTACAGTATCAATCATTATGTTGCACACTTTAAATATATTACAATTTTATTTGTCAATTTTACCTCAATAAAGCTTAATAAAAGCTCTGTTTAGTCTGATAATGTGCCAAAAATATGTTTTAATTTTTTAAGTGCAATTCACTTAACTGAAATATATGGAATAAATTTGTCTCTAAAGAAGCAAGAGGATCCTAGCTTAACACTTCAATATAAAGCAATGAAAACTCAGGGGGAATGTATATGATTGCATTTAATTTTCACAACGTATTGTAACAAAATTAATACCTATGATGCACATATTAATTGTAGTCTTTTATATATAAGAGAACTTTTAGAAATTCATCCAAATTCATAGGTCTACTGAATAGTGGAGTAGGATTTGAAAATACATGTGTCTCTGAAATCTATGCTCTTTACACTGTATTATAATACATAATTTTACAACATACAAAATACTATATATCAAGGTAGTTTAAAGTATAATCTGACAGCTATACTTATCCTTTCTGCTAAAGTTAAATTTCCAACTTCTTAATATAAAATGTTGGCATTCACTTGAATTAACTAGATTTTAAATGAGCATCTCCTCAACCATAGGAGATAGTTTAATGTATAACTTCACAGCTATATCTGCCCTTTCTGCTCAAGTTAAACTTCTAACGTCTTAATTTAAAAAAAAAATTGGCATTCAGCTGAATTAACTAGAGTTTAACTGAGGATCTCCTCAACTGGAGCAAACTTAGTGAAAAGTAGCAAGGACACTTAGCTGCCTGAAAGCAACCATTCTAACGTAATTCTATGTGTGCATGACGTAACGACGTATTTGTAGTAACATCCCAGGTGACAACAAATATGTTTACTTAAACATTCTCACCTCCCTAAAAACAGAGAATCATAAAATTATGTTTCTCTAGATGGCTACATGCTTAGCACACAAAAACACATTCACACACACACACACACACACACAAATTAGAAAACGTCATACATCTAAAACACAATCCAAAATTAATTGCAAATAGCTTTTGAAAGTTAGAAAGAAACATGATAGGATTTTTCAGAAAATCTAGAACATTAACTGAAACCAGTTTTTTCTGGAACCCGAAGTGTACTAAATATTATTTGCACAAATATCTATTCATCAATTGCCGAGATTTTAAATTTATAATTAATGTATAAATTTAAAATGTATTTATTTAATATTTATACTATTAAACACATTTTTTTCAATTAGAATTTATGAAGTAAATAAAATACTTTGCTTATTTTCAATTAACATCAAAGGAAATTTTTTCAATGTTGGTTTAACTATAACAAATAACTAGCTAGCTAAACAGATAATTAGAGTTCATCTTAGAAATATTGGGTAAACTTAACATGGTAGGTAAACAATATAATTCACCATATTAATAGAATAAGGAGAAAAATAAAATATTGTTATTTAAATATATATAGAAAAAGAAAAGTGATGCAGCTCAACACATTTTTATTATTACAAAAACATTCAGGAGTTGGCCTGGTGGTGTAGTGGTTAAGTTCTCATGTTCTGCTTTGGCAGCCCAGCATTCATGGGTTCGGATCCGGGGCTCAGACCTACACATTTGGAGAATACATTTATTTATAAGTACACATGGAAAATTCACCAAGGCAGATCATATTCTGGGCCATATAACAATTCGTATAATTTTAAAAATTGAAATCACAGAAAATGTATTCTGTGACTATAATGAAATTACATAGGAAATCAATAATGGAAGTATAACTGGAAAATACCCAAATACTTTAATTAGAAATTTAAAGCTAGTCATTAGTGGATTTACAAAAAGAAACTGGAATTCTCCTTTAACTAGAATAGAAAAGATATAAAAAGAAATACTTGGCAATATAAAACAGTATGTTATTAATAAAACTTGAATTAAAAAATAATGGATATAATAGGAAATAGAAATAGCCACCCAATCCCCAACCCCCACAACATGAACCCCCCTCGTCCCCATAAGTAACCAGGGCAAGACAGTTTGGGTACAAGTTTTAGAAAATCTCAGGAAACAAATATTCCAATGTTATTTACATTTAAAAACTGTTTCAGAGCATAAACATAGATGACATTGAATTGATTTTACATGGCTAACATAAATCATAAAAACCTAGACCCAAATAAGGAAAATAGTACCTATGACCACTATTGCCTATGAATATGTTCACAAAGATCCAAAGAAGTTATTAGCACATTTATTATGACATTTCAAATACAAAATGTATTCAATGTGCCAGATGGTCTCACAATAAATATTAACTAAATAACTAAACATTCATCAGTAAGGAAATAGTTAAGTAAATTAATTAAAAAATCACAGCTATTTTTTAAAATGAGGTGGATCTCTGCATACTGATAGGAAAATGTATCTAGAACATGTATTTAATGGGAGAATCAAGGTGAAAAAATAGCATGTATGATATTATCCTCTTTTTTATAAATATATCTGTGCATGTGTGTATATGTGTTATACATCTATGCTAAAAACAGACCAAATATGATGGTTTCCCAGTGAATCAGAAAGGTATAATTCTTCCAAATTATTTAAATGTTTTATTAACATTCATAAATTTTATTATTGAAAATTATAATTTTCTCTAAAAGAATATGTGTCAGAATAGGTATGGATAACATAAAAAGATCAAAAAGATTTCCTTCCCCTGGAGCAAACTCAATGCTTTAAAAATTTTTTTAAGCCTATTCGTATGAAAACATGAATTGCTCTGAGGGCATAACATTATTTCTGTAGTTTCTTAATGTTCATGTCTGAGCCCTTCATGTGTGTATGAGTATCACCATTTTAAATATGAGTTGAAGTGTTTTGCTAAAATTTCACCAACAATAAATAGTGAAGGCAAAATTGGTTCCAAGGACTCTATCATTTCACTGTCCATGTTCTCAACCATGATATTAATTCCCCTGGAGGAAATAAATCTAAAATAAATAATTTATACTATTATATGAACCCCTCAAAATTTGCAGTAAGATCATAACATATGTTTTATTAAAAATTATTAAAGTATCTCAGGGCCAGCCTGGTGGCATAGTGGTTAAGTTTGGCGCATTCCACTTTGGCAGCCTGGGGTTCATGGGTTTGGATTCTGGGTGTAGACCTATGCCGCTCATCAAACCATGCTGTGGTGGTGACCCACATACAAAATGGAGGAGGATTGGCATAGATGTTAGCTCACAGCCAATATTCCTCAAGCAAAAGGGGGAAGACTGGCAACAGATATTATCATAGGGCTAATCTTCCTCATGAAAACAAAAATTATGAAAATATATAAACACAACCACAAAGATCTTCTTGGCATGGTCTTATATATATGAGAAGATTATAGTGATCCCACAGAATTATGGCATAAAAATTGAAAGAAAAAATTTCCTCTAGCATTCTACGTATAATGCAATATATTTTAGTGATTTCACAAAAACCTAGGAAAGCCCTTTGCTGAAAGTTTTTTTGCTACAGTTCATGCTTTGACTTCAAAATTTAAAATATTGTTTACCAAGATCCAGGAGGTTTCCTAAAGAGCAAAATTGCTCTGGACATTGCCCATAAACTTTGCAATATACTGTGCTTCATTTCACCTAAGACCTTAGATTTCCTGGTAGCCGATAAACCTTTTCGCTTGATAGAGAAAAGACTTTTGTGGATGACACAGACATACCTTTACTTTGTACTAGAGTGGCTTGGTAGTGTTCCAGAAATTATTGATTATCTTTCCTCCTCTATATCCTCTGTGTCTTCGCAGGTCTATAGTATAAAATGGAAGGAACATTCTCTGAATATAACGTCCCTCCAAAAATGGAGATTAATTTTGAATAGGAGACTTGGTAATAGCAATATGTGGAGTTTTTTTCTAAAAATAACTTGTGATCAATAATTATTAAATGATTTTAACTTTTTTCTTTCAAACCATAAGATAAACGTAAATTGTAACAATTTTTTGTGGACAAATCATTTTGGTAACAAATTAATAAACAAAATAGTAAAGGGTAATAACATGATAAAAACTTACAAGCTCTATTTATGTGCTCTTTGAACAAATTCAGCTTTGCCCACACAAGGATGAATCTGTGGGCTTGAAGAATCATGATCATTTTCTTACTCCTCTGCTAATAAGGTGGCATCAGCAAACCATTTTAAGCAGAGTATTATGAAATTTTGTTTTGATATTTTTATTGCATTTTACTGAAAAATTTTCTGTGAAACTAATGAACAATTAGCTTTAGGAGCCATGATGTGCACTGCTTCATTTCTAAGTTAACATTGGCCTCCAATGTATTCCTAAGGTCATATGTTCCTGAAAACTTGCAAGATTAAAATATTTTACTGTAATTTGTAAAGGCCAGTGCTTCGCTCCATGCAACTTCCAGCATCACTCTTTCCTTCAGATGCCGTTGGAGTGGCCATGGGCAATATCTGATATCCAAATAAGAGGAGGTTAGTTGGAGATCTATTTAATCTGGATTCAGTGGGATATAGTGATGTCCTTCACAGTCACTTCCACATCCAGTTAAGTTATTTTTAGTTGTTGCAGTGTAGAAATGGTTACCAGGAAATCTACTGTCTCCCATTGTGCCAATTCACCTAGTATTATGACAAAAAGAGGTGGAATCAGACATTACTTTGTGCCTTAATAGTGTCCTAAGGTATGAACCACTGAAGTATGTGCATGGTGAAGGAGAAATAAGGTCTGGAATACATGGAGCTGAAAACTAGTCTGTGGAAAATTCTTCCAATGGTCATGCAGGAGTATTTATATATGGAGTATTTGGTTGTAATTGACACCTAATCAAAACAGAAGTTACCTCCTAATAGCATATACTAAATAATATAGCATATACAATTTAAAAATATACCATAAAAATAAAATTTCCATGAATCTTTGTATTTGTATGGCACAAAACTGTAGCAGTACCACAAATAGTATTGTAAGCATTAAGCATCTCAATTGTCAATAATAATAAACAAATTTAGATCAGCCATACTAAATGAAAGACTGAGTCTCTAACTCATTCCATATAAAACATTATAAAATTATTGTCATATGAATAGGTGAACATCTCATTGCCCTAATACCAAAACATTGAACTTTCCTCACTTTTCAGTCTTTCATCTCAAACTTTTCCACTTCAGTGGGAACACGTTGCTCCAACTTCAGTCTCATATGGCCATTTGTCCTTGTGAGCTCAAATTTTTCCCTAAGTGAAGGGGAGTTTAGACATATAGCTTAGGACTATCCAATAGAACATTAAATTGGTCTCTTTCTTCTTATTTCTGGTGGAGGATTCACAACAATAGGCATCAACTCTCCCAGGTTTCAAAATGAGGGACTAAAGCATTATAAATGTTACAGAGGAAGTTGTAAAAATCAATTTATGATACTCACTAATCAACTGTCTTCAGACAATACGAATAAAGGTTAAGATTTCAGTCAGGGAGTTCAGAAATTAAGAAGTGCCTTTGGAGAATGCTATTCGAGGGCTGTAGCATTTCCCCAACCCACCCTCTGAGCGAGTGGACAGGGAATTCCTCTCCCTCACCTCTACTCAAGCCAGAGGGGCTTTAAAGGTAACACAAAAAGTATAAGTAAATCCCCAGAAGTTTGGAACACACTGATTTCTGTTGTAACCCATACCTAGAAAATTTTAAAAGATTGTGGCTGTTGCTTATTTCGTGGCGAGCAAATACAGTGGAATATATTGGGAGGGAGAGCACAGCCCATGAAGACAGAACAATGTGTGTGGTTTCTTGTGATTCACATGTGGACTACATGGGGAAGAAAACATCCTGTGTGTGATTTTAAAAGAGCTACTATCCAGGTATGGCCCGGTGGCACAGCGGTTGGGTGCGCACGTTCTGCTTCTGCGGCCTGGGGTTCACGGATCCAGATCCCGGGTGTGGACATGGCACTGCTTGGCAAGCCATGCTGTGGTAGGTGTCCCACACATAAAGTAGGGGAAGATGGGCACGGATGTTAGCTCAGGGCCAGTCTTCCTCAGCAAAAAAGAGGAGGATTGGCAGCAGTTAGCTCAGGGCTCATCTTCCTCAAAAAAAAAAGAAAAGAGCTGCTATCCAAAAGATTGTCCCACTAAGGATGAGGTGACATTAGCAGAAAGAAGTTTTTGCTGTTCTGTTAGATGAAATTCAACTAGTAGCTAGTCCTAGCAAAGATGCCCAACAACAAAAAGCTGCAACAGAGGTTAGCAGCAAGGAAATCTGCAAGGAGTCCACAGAACGTCTCCCAGAGAAGCTCAGCTTCTCCCCAGTCCATCCCTGCTCACTACTGGCTCCGAGGCTGAAGTTCTCATGCACTGAATTCATGCTAAACGGATTAGATTACGACCACATCCTTGTGATCCCAGCCCAGTGCAGGCTTTCAGCCTAATGCAGCCCACAACTGACAAAGCAGAGAATTTTAACTGTGAAAAATATTTGAAATCTGATTGAA
Source organism: Equus asinus (assembly GCF_041296235.1). Classification (NCBI taxonomy): domain Eukaryota; kingdom Metazoa; phylum Chordata; class Mammalia; order Perissodactyla; family Equidae; genus Equus; species Equus asinus. The sequence continues at coordinate 16,473,806 of NC_091816.1, forward strand.
ATGGATTGGGGTCTCCTTGTTACAGACATAACCCAAACGAAGTCAAGAGGATTAGATGAGAAACCTAGAAACAATGAGCTTTGCATAACAATATTCATTAGAGTCAAGGAATCCTTGACTTGAGGTGGAAGAAAGGATATTATTGGTCATAACACCTTTCTTCCTGTTCCCTGGGGGTGAGGGGGAAAAAAAGTATTTGGAGTAATATAACAGGCAAGTGCTTTATGTCATCATTAGCCTCTTGGACCTCAAGGGGAGCATTGGGAAGACTGAAGGGCTGCAATGAAGAAAGAGAAGTTTATAAGATAAACATGGGTTACTCACTGGAATCTGGAGAAGGAAATTAAATAAGTGAGGTTATTTCCATAGGCACATTCAGAACAAGAGACTAAGCTCTTAGATAGTTCAGATCCATGCCTTTTAGATAATCCTCTGGAGCCTCAATATGTTTTTTCTTATTTTACAGAGAGTGACCCTCTGTAGCCAAAGTCGTTTTTGACAATTGGCCTTTCCATTATGGTATTCACAGGCGATTTCTAACTCTCAGAGCTCGCATCACTTTCCTTGAAGACTTTCTTGACCTATATCTACATATGTTCATAGGTACACCCCTAGAGTTCACATCCTTAGAGTCCTGCCGTAGACCACCTTCCTTGTAAAAACTCTGTGTCTAAAAGAGATTAGTCCAAATTCAAATATGCTCCTTCAGAAACAAAGAAAGGATGCATCATGAAGTTAAAGCTAAGGAAGAGGGGCCTCTCCTCTGCCATCATAGTTCAAGCTGGAATTTTATCTGTTCCTAATTGTATCTGGAAATGTCACTCTATCAGAGTGAGTTCTTTCCAAGTTCTTGCAATTATTTAACAATGTCCAATTTGACAAGTATGTGTTGGTCACTAAAATCAGGCTGTATTTTCCCATCCTAATGCAATAGAAAGAATGGGAAGGACTATTGGAGACTGTGGGGAAATTTTGTTTTAAGACAGAAGTGACTATATTGGGAGAATGAGAAAACAACCTGGAGACTGGGAGAAAATATTTGCAAAAGACACATCTGATTAAAGACTGTTATCTAAAATATACAAAGAGCTCTTAAAACTCAACAATAAAACAAAAAACCCAATTAAAAGATGGGCTGAAGACCTTAACAGACACCTCGGCAAAGAAGATATACAGAAGGCAAATAAGTACATGAAAAGATGCTCTACATTGTATGTCATCAGGGGAATGTAAATGAAAACAACAGTCAGGGGCCAGCCCCATGGCCAAGCGGTTAAGTTTGTGTGCTCTGATTTGGCAGCCTGGGGTTTGCCGGTTTGGATCCTGGGTGCAGACCTACACACCACTGATCAGGCCATGCTGTGGTGGCATCCCACATAGAAGAACTAGAATGACTTATAATTAGAATATACAACTAGGTACCAGGGCTTTGGGAAGAAAAAAAAGGAAGGGGATTGGCAATAGATATTAGCTCAGGGCCAATCTTCCTCACCAAAAAAAGCATTAAAAAACGTAACTACATTAAATAATAATAATAATAATTTTTTATAAAGGCCTAATGATGACCATTAAAAAAAAAACAGTGAAATGCCACTATATATCTATTAAAATGGCCAAATTCCAAAACGCTGACAACACCCAACGTTGGCAAAGATGTAGAGCAACAGGAATTCTCATCCATTGCTGGTGGGAATGCAAAATGGTACAGCCAATTTAGGACATAGTTTGGCTGGTTCTTACAAAACTTAGCTGGTTCTTACAAAATTTAACAAACTCTTATGTGGGATCCAGCAATCATGCTCCTTGATAATTACCCAAAAGAGTTGAAAACTTATGCCCACACAAAAACCTCCACAAAAGGATGTTTATAGCAGCTTTGTTAACAATTGCCAGAACTTGGAAGCAATCAAGATGTCTTTCTATAGACGAATGGACAAAGTAAACGTGGTACATTCAGACAATGTAATTAAGTACTAAAAAGAAATGAGCTATCAAGCCATGAAAAGACACGGAGGAAACATGAATGCACATTACTAAGGAAAAGAAGCCAATCTAAAAAAGCTACATAGTGTATGATTCCAAATATATGAAATTTTAAAACAGGCAAAAGTATGAAGACAGTAAAATGATCAGTGGTTGACAGGGGTTGACAGGAGGAGGGATGAAAAGGCAGAATGCAGAGGATTTTTAGGGTAGTGAAAATACGCTATATAATACTACAATGACAAATACATGCCAGTATGCATTTTGTCAAACTCATAGAATGTACAAATGCAAGAGTGAACCATAATGTAAAGTATGGACCTTGGGGATTATGATATGTCAATGTACGTTCATCAATTGTAATAAATGTACCACTCTGGTGGGAGATATTGATAATGGGGGAGGCTAAGCATGTGTGAGGGCAGGGAGTATATGGGAAATCTCTGTACCTTCCTCTGAAGTTTTCTGTGAACCTAAAACTTCTCTAAAAAAAAATAAAGTCCTAAAAAAGCAGACAGACTCATATCGAGCCAAAATACTGATACTAGAAGCATGTGACAACACGTGTACATGCTTACCTTGGAAAGTAGTATGCAATTAGTGCAACTATCAAGTTGTCCCTGGGAATTCTACTATTTACCCCAACTAGGCATATAGGGAGTAAAATACAGTCATGGCATAGTTGACCTACCATTTTTTGGTCCCCTTACTTAAGTATGAGAGAGCACACAATAGAAAATTGCCTCAATAGTTGGAGGAAGAAGAATGTAGGATGGACCAAAGTCTTCTTGCTTCTACATGGATTCCCAGGTTCCTATTCTATAGGTTAAACTATCACAATCCTACAAGCCCCTTTAACAGGAGCAACTAGGGGTAGAGGAGGAGGCAGATTATTTCATACTGTGGATAGCAGTCAAGAAAGTTTGAAGACAACTGATTTATGCTTCTGGGAGAAAGACAAGTATTATCAAGGTAACCTCCAGGAGAGAATTAAGACTCTGGTCAATTGATTCTGCGAAATGTAAGCGAAGCATTATTACAATGAAAACAAGAGCCATCAGGGTTATAAAATGAATCACTTGATAACAATGCATGCTAATGCACATCTTCTCTTCTAACAGTTACAGGATACAATTAAACTTTATACTAACTCTAGGCCACCATGGACCCCTAACCTAACCCCAAAGAAAGGATACCGACTGAGGCAAAAGTCACTAAAGGGTATGTCAGGAAAAAAAATTATATATAAAATAAATATTTACTATTCATGGAGCAGAGCCACATGGGCTTGTTCATCCCAATAGGCCAAGGGTATGAGTCCATATAGTCAGTGGCTTTGTCCAACCATCTTGCCAAGACTGGCCTCTAGCCCAATGCATCAAAGCAGCTGGTTATTGGAATAAAATATTTTGATTATATACAACTGGCAATATAATGCTATATATTTTAGTAGAGCTTTATGATTTTACTCACTTTCCATGTGGAAAACGGTGAGAAAATAAATATATGGCCTCTACTACTATCAATCAAATTACATAAGGTTATTTTTATGTACTTCAAAGTCCAATCCATTATTGGCTCATGAAATCAATTTCATGGTTAATCATCAGTATTTTCTTAAAACTCATATAAAATGACTAAATATACTTTTGTGAATCTTATTAATTTTATGGTTGTGAGTGTACTGGCTTATGACAAAGGAAATAATTTTGTACTGAGGGTAGCAGTCAAAAATTTTAAAGGTCATTGACCTGAGCCACTTAGAGACCAAAATTGTCAATTGAATTTCTTTAAGTAGTATTTTAATTTCTTTCAATATCTGTAATTATAGATTAAATATTTTCTTATTATAGGCCTAGCCCAAGAAACTAAAAGACAATGGAGCTATTAACTCTAATTGAATTCAGGGGTCAAAGGGTATATTGTGTAAGAAAAAAATGATTAAATTCACTTGCACAAGAATGGGAAAAGACTAAGACATTTATTACCTGACTTGTTTTGGGAAAATTAAGTGAAAAGCTACAAAACACTTCAAATTCAGTTCTTCAGTAGTTACTTGCCTGCACCTAATAACTTATCAACTTTAGTTGATAGATAATACTAATTTGTATCTTTTTGATTTAACTGCTCTTAAGAAATTAAAATCTTTTATTTTGTCTAAGAATCTTTTAAGTTGCTTTTACTACTATAATTTTCAAGGTTGCAAATCTGTTCTTAAGTCATTAGAGGTGTCTGTGCTCATTGAAGTGTCTGTATAACACCAAGTAGTCAATGGGAAAGACAACATGGAGGCAATCAACTTCAAGTCAGACATCATTGTATAGTGAGATCTCCAAAAGAGTAGCAATAGCAAACTCTCTGATTAAAAGACTTTCTTGGGACTGGCCTGGTGGTTTAGCAGTTAAGTTTGCACATTCCACTTCAGTGGCCTGGGGTTTGTGGGTTCAGATCCTGGGCATGGACCTATGCAGTGCTTGTTAAGCCATGCTGTGGCGGGCCTCCCACATGTAAAGAAGAGGAAGATGAGCACAGATGTTAGCTCAGGGCCAGTTTTCCTCCACAAAAAAAGGATTAGTGGTGGATGTTAGCTCAGGGCTAATCTTCCTCAAAAGAAAAAAAAAAAAAGACTTTTCTCAAGTGCCTACATCACTGGATAGTGTATCTTTATTTTCTTAATTAACTGATTCAACAGACATTTACTGAGAACCTACACTATGTCAAGCATTGCTATAAGAGATAGGAATTCAGAGATAAGCATTCCCACGCTCAAGATGCTCTTGGAGTGAGTAATACAGATATGAAAATTTATACTTCCAATATTGTATTCTAAGTAGACGATTGTGACAGCAGAAACTGGCATATTTTGGTTTATAGAGGAGAATGTCCAGGAAAGACCCAAAAGACAACACATAGTTCTGTATGAATAAAGCAAGTAGTAAAATTGTTAACAAGGAAAGAGGGAGAAAAAGGAGAAGCAATGGTGGTGAGACTTGGAAGAAAGGTTTGAACCAGGTCCTGTAAGATATTAGACGTTGTCTTAATATGTTTGAACTTAATCCCCAAAGTACCTGGGCAGCAATTAAGGTCTTTAAACAGAGAAGTGATTTAATCAAATTTCACTTCAGAAAGTGAAGTGGGCTACAATTTGAAGAATGGAATTAAAGGGGCAACGCTTAGCATTAGGGAAACCTATTGATATGCCATTGTAGAAATTCCAAGGCAACTAACAAAATTATCAATGAACACACTGACAGTGGTGATGGAAAAATAGTTGAATAATTTCAAATATTGTGAGGAGGGTATAAGACCAATCTTCATAACTAAGTTGGAGCCAGTTATGAGGGACAATTTTTGTAAAATTTAAACTTCCAATTATTTTGGCTTGAATGACTGTGAAGATGGTGTTTCTACCTATTATAATTAAGAATGAACAAAAAAAAGTGTTTCAGGGTGGAATAGAAACAATGATTTTAACTTTTTGACATTTTGAAGTTAAGAGTGGGGATGCCCCGTAGTCAGTTTGTATTGTGGAACTTTAGAAGAAAAATATGTCCTAGGTAGAAAGATGGAATTATTAACTTACAGCTCTCAGATAAAGACATAAGTACAGAATAAGAAGAATAAAAGTTCAGAAACAGAACAATGAAGAAGATTCACATTTAAAACGTTAGTGGAAGACGAATTCAAGCTGGAAAATGTTACAATGTGTTTAGAAAATTATGAAGGAAAAATCAGGAAAGAATATTATGGAAGTCAATTCCTCCAGGAGCCTGTTACTCTCAAAACTACAGGTTTAATTTACATCTAAGATCCCCCAGGATGGAAACAACAGTCTTTAAAAAGAGATGCACACAGAAACAGTACAGTAAGTAACCTGAGAATATTTTTTCATCCTTAAATTCGTGCATAGACAGGATTTGGATCCTAGAGAAGAATGCTATTATCAGTCACTGGGGAACACGGAGGAGAGAACGAGCATTGGTGAAATCTAACATTTGCTGGTTCATTTTTTAAATGTACTTTTGCACATGCGTATTTGTAAGTATTTTCTTAATACTATGATTTTCATGTTGGATCCTTAATTTGTTTAGGCAAACTATCTGCTATGTTCAAATCTAACAGTGTTCTAGCCTCATTGACAAAGGAAGCTAGACTAGCATTACTGTTGCTCATTGGACTATTTTTCTTCCAATGTGCCCCATACTTTGGGGCCTTCCTATAATCATTCCCTGTTTTAAGCATTTTTAAACAATTCAGTCATGAGTTTTATCAGAGCAGACAAGCATGAAATGAATTTTCTATCATGGTTTATGAATGCCAGGAGAGCTCAGAGATCAGTAACGTTAGAAGGCACTGGTGCTTAATGTTTAACTTTTCCTTTTTATTTAAGTAGGCAAATCCTTTCAAGCATTATTTTGAAATCCCAAGGACAGTGGTTGTCCTAATTTTAGAGCAATATATTTTCTCTACTCTAAATAGATGACTCTTTTACACAGTAGCCTTCCCTATTGGAAGTTGTGTACCTAAGTTTTGTGATTACATTCAGCTATTATGCCACTTATATTTGTCTCAATTTGTTTAATTTGATACCAATTTTGAAAGTGATTTCATTGTTTAATATTTGTAATACTTTAGTTACATAACTAATTTAAAAGGTAATGTATCATATCACATTATTAATTTGAGAATATTGAAACAAGATTCTGTATTTAAAATTAAATATAGCAAGCAGATAAATATCTGTAAACATTTCTCATTCTCTTAAATTTGCCGGTAAGTACCATAATTGAAGAATACATAATTGGCCTACATCTCTAAATTGCCAACATATAATAAGATTGTTAAATTGTCGATCCTCAGAAGTTACACCCTGCTACTTCTTTTATATTTATACCCTCACATTAAACATTCATGACTATTATTTATTCACTCAAATGATTTAATTCAAATTATTTGTGTTTAAAAACCTACGAAGAAAACCAATTTTGTTTTTATGCCTCATTTTGCTTTTTGCAAGGGTACTTGGAAGAATCTGGGGCCCTAAATGTGAGAAATCATTTCTTTTAAGGTCATCATGAGGGTGGGCAGGCTGATCACTGGGCATAATTATTTGAGATGGCCCACCAATTCTACTTCCCACTCCACCTGGTCTGAGGGATTACGAAATGTACAATAACAATAGATAGAACTAAAAGCAAATGCTCGGGTATTTCTGTCATGGTGCAATATAGGCCTCTTCTCTATGGTGCAGCATTTTCCTTGGTCTCTGGAAGATGAAGAGAATTGTTGCAAAAGTCTGCAGAAGGACAGCAAATTTTCTACCATCACAATTAAACAGCTACTACCTGGCAGGAAAAACATTGTGTGGAGAAAAACCAAATAGCTTAAGGCACACTTCTGCCAAAAGATTCTGTAGATTAAGCTGGAACGTGCTCTGATGTGTTTCTTCAGCCTTCCTGTGGCAACATGCAGCCATCCCCTGTGTATTTTCTTCTTTTTAATTGCTTCTTGCCTATCTGTCTTATTTCTAAAACAAGATTTTTGAATCCAGGGGAGATCATGCGGTCTTATTTTCTGTCTACTATAATTCTAGAGTGAAAATATGTGCAATAAAGGCTTATAATATGGATAGTGATTATGTTAGCAGTCAGGTGAAATTCTAACATTGCGTGGTTGAAATATTCCACAGTTAAAATCCTTTTTCCAATATCTGCTTTTGAATGGCATGTGTGTGAGTGCACTTGACACAGTCTTTCCCAACTTCCAAGGATGAAAACGAACACCAGAATACAAAACTCAGAAAGAGAAACTTGTGAAGGGCTTGGGAGAGAGCGCTCAAATAATTACTTAGGAAACAATGTTCAATTGAAGGAAATCAATGTAGCTTTCCCTCAGGACACCCAGATTTTCTTCATGAAGGAGAAACCACTGAAAAATAGCATAACATGAAACATGTATAGGTATTGAATCTATCTCATGCCTCAGAAACCAGAGTTTGATGGAAAAATGGAAAGCTATTCTCTAACCTGTGTAACTTGCTTTCTGAGGAATCCAAAGGAGTGATCTTTTTGTTCCCCAGCCACCATCTTATGCAGAAACTACCAGTGAGCAATTAAGAAGGAAGTCGTGTGTGCATGTGTATTTGCGGGAGGTGGAGTGGAGTAGATGGAAAGGGCACTTTTTTTTCTTCATGGGAGATATAATTCCCCTAAAAAGCACCCAAAGTTAAGGTGGAGAGAAGAACCCTGGGAGAAATGTACTTTGGGAATGATTGTTCTCATGTGATTTGTAAAATTAGAATATCAAACCAGGTAGGAGGATGTTATGGACTGAATCATGCCCCCCACCCCCATTCATATATTAAAGTCCTAACTTCCGATGTGACTGTACATGGAAATAAGACCTTTAAACTAATTAAAGATAAATGAAATCATAAGAGGGGGCCCTAATCTGATAGGACTGGTGTCCTTATAAGGAAAGGAAGAGACACCAGAGATCTCTCTCCCTCCCTGTGCAATGTGAGGACATGGCGAGAATGTGGTCATCTACAAGACAGGAAGGGAGGCCTCAATAGATACCAACTCTGCTGGCACCTTGATTCTGGATTTCTAACCTCCAGAATTGTGAGAAAATAAATTTCTGTTGTTTATGCCACCCAGTCTATAGTATTTTGTTATGGCAGCCTGAGCAGACTAATGCAGAGGATAAGGGAAGATATCTCCTCTTCTGAGAAGAATCACAGTATTCAAGAGCTTCCCACATACTGAGAATTAGCCATGCACTGAATTCCAGTTTTAGACTGAAGAAGAGTATTTAAAGATTTCAATAGAACATGGAAAATGGGCAATGGAAACCCACCATGGTGCCCATTGTCAAGTATGGTATTTGACTCATCTTGCCTCATTTAAGTTAAGAGGGAAACATCAACATAAGATTTATTAAAAGTAATTTACAGTAAAAAGATTTTTAAATCATCTTGAATTTAAAATATACCTCTTCAAATGAATAAGTACAGGAACATCTGAAAGAAAATGTCAGAAATATCTACAAAATTCTTAACAGAATGTTAAAAAAAAGCAACTATGAAAATATGAGAAAAACAACAATGAAATTATGTGATAACAGGGAAATAAAAGGAATGAGGAAGAATTATAAATAAATTTAACATGTAATGCCAGAAATAAAGTCAACAATTGATGTGCTTGATATTGTAGCTGAATCAATGTTATAAATGACAAATTTGAGAAGTTATTCCAGAGGGTAGAGTTAAGAGATAAATACATAAATAGAATTAAGGTGAAAATAATATCCATGAAAGACAAAGAATTTAGGTTATTGTAGAGAGGAAGATAGGGCCCAAGTAAATGAAACTATTTTTTAAAGTAACTTAAACCTGCCATAAATGATGTGAAATTCACAGAATGGGTGTGCCATATTACAAGTAGTTATCTCATCTCTAGTGTAACTAAAACCAGATTAATTCAATTATTATAAACATATAACAAAGACTATTGCTAGAATTCCAACCATAGAACTCAATGAGAGACTTCTACTCCCAGAATGATAAATGGAATGTATGTTTTCATTTTCCTCCTGCTAAGGACAATTAACAACCTTAGACATTATATATGTAACAAGCATTAAAAAAAAACCACCCTCTGATAGATGGAAAAAAGAAGACAGACTGGCTAGAAACCTTGGATTTTCTTTTGCCTTACATATTAGAGAAGCAAGAAACCTGGAAGCACCAACAGGCTTGAACAAACAAAAATCTCCAAGGAAAGCTTTCTCTCTTATCCAAAAGATGAGGTAATGGTCAACCTAACTGGATTTAGGCAATGATCACTCTAGTTTAGCCATATACAGAAGAAAACGGTGGCCTTACTCCCACACTGTTAGCAAGACAGAATATGAAAGCTAGACTACTTCTGTTGCCAGGCTGTAATGAGACGCCAACCCCTCTTCTGGAGTGATGTCAGAGAAGGTGGAGTAGGCATTTGGACTTTCATCTCTGATAGGCATTAATGAGCCTCCATTCCCACCCTATGGTGTCGGTGGAGACCATCTGGGGAGCCCGGACTACCACTCCTACCCGGTGGTAATGAGGCATCCCTTCTCCTTAAGCTGAGGTGGTGTCAGAGGAAGCCTGGGGGGAAGGTCAGTCCTGCAATAACAAAGCCACACCCTCCCACTGAGTCAGCAGAGGCTGTGTGGGAAAAGTAGTGAGACACCCCTTCTCCTTACAGCAAGTGATGTCAGCCAAGACTTCATAGCCTCCTGGCTGTAGTTGCCATCTGTCTGGGCAGCAGAAGTCAAGTGGAGATATATCATTTCCACCATGATTTGACAGTAATGAGTAATGATGCATCAAGGAGTCACATGGCCATACTCCCAATTGGACTCTGGGTAGAGTTTCTTCCTAGCTTCCTCTTCCTAGCTTCCAATGGCAGCCACTGAGCTTTGGTGTTTCTTGGCTTGTAGCTGTATCACTCTATGGTGATTTCTCATTGGAAATATGTCAGAAGGAACTATCTGAAAGAAAAAAAACTTTCATTCCAGAATGCTCTATCCTGTGAAACTGTCCTTCATGACTGAGGGAGAATCAAAACATTCTCAGATAAAGAAAAACTAAGGGAATTTGTTACTATCATCCTTATCCAAATGAACGGCTAAAGGAAGTTCTCTAAATACAAATGAGATGAGAAAGAAAGGAATCTTGGACCATCAGGAAAGAATAAAGAAAATAATATGAGCAGAAATATGGGTAAATACAATAGACTTTCCTTCTTATCTTGAGTTTTCTAAATGTTTGATGGTTAGAGCAAAAAATGTAATGCTTTCTAATGTGGTTCTCAATATATGTAGAGGAAATGTTTAAGCTTTGTATCATAAATGGAGGGGGGGTAAAGTGAAGGGAGATAAGAGCCATATGCTTCCCTTGAACTAGTAAAATGTCAATGCCTGTAGACCTTGTTATGTAGATATCATGTAATAGTTAAAGCAACCACTTAAAAAAAATTCTATACGAAGAGATATACTCCAAAGCACTGCAATTAGTCAAACTAGAATTGTAAAAATTATCTAAGTAACTCACAGGAAAGAGAAAACAGAGAAATGAAAAAATAGAGTGGACAGGAAATAAAATGCCACATTTAAACATATCAATAACATGTCAATAATTTGATATCAGTAATATTGATAACATATCAATAATTATGTTAAGTGCAGTTCTTCTAGATACACAAATTAAAAGAGATTTACAGAGTACACAAAATAAATGACCCAAATATATACTGTTTATAAGAAATTCACTTCATACATAATTATATATGTAGGTTATAAGTTATAGCCCCTAACAGAATAAAACAATAAGTTATGGCAATGCACTTCTATCAGAAAACACAGAAAATGTGGCAATATCAATTGCTGGCAAGATGCAGAGAACTTGGATTTCTCGTACACTGCAAGAGGGGATGTAAAATGTTACAACTGTTCTGAATAATAGCTTGGCAGTTACTTTGAAAAACTGAATATTTACTTACCATACAGCCCAGCAGTTTTACTTTTGGATATTTGTTCAAAAGAAAGGAAAATGTTTGTTCACAGGAAAACCTGTACCTAACTGTTCATAGCATCTTTATTTGAAACTGTCAGAAACTGGAAACAACTAAACTGTCCCTCAGTTTGTAAATGGCTAAACAAACTGTGCTACATCCATACCATGTAATTTTATGCAGCAATGAAAAGGAATGGATTATTAATACACACAACAATTTGGATGGGTCGCAAGGGCATTAGGCTGAGTTAAGCAGAAAAGGCTGATTTCAAAATGTTAGCTATTGTATGATTCCAATGACAACATTCTCAAATGACAAAACCACAGAGCTAGAGAAGAAATGAGTGGTTGTTAGGAATTAGAGATAGTCAAGGGGAGAGGGGTGAATGTGACTATAAATGGGTAGCATGAGGCAGGTCTCTGTGGTGATGTAATCTGTATTTTAGTTGCAGTGGGCTGTTGCTTATACAGATGTTCTCATGTGATAGATAAAATGACATAGAACTATATACTCACATTATACAAATGAAAATAGCACAAATTAAGAACTTTAAAATATTTTTCCATTAAGCACAAATTCACTTTTTGGTCGGACTACATTTCATTACACCTGTTGAAAATTTAGCTTCCCAATTAGGTTGTCCAAGACAATATTAAAATAAAGAATGAATTTTAAAAAACACAAATTGAATGTGAGTAAAAGAGAACAAAATTTTTTCTTGAGGTGGAAGATATATGATGCAAATATAATGGTTTAAATCTGTAAGCAATTTAACGCTGGCTTTAAAATTCCATCTTATATCAATAAAGGTATATATGGACATAGGTACGCATCTATACAGAGAGAGGCTGTGAAAGATAGCCTATAATTTTTTCTTTGCTCTTTCCTTAGCTCTCCTAATTTATTTCGATAAATTAATTACTGTTGAAATTATAAAAAAGCTAATGAAAAGGGAAGAATATCAATTGATGCTTTTGAAAATTATACTAAGCATTTAATAAAGCGGGTACATTACAAAAATTCGGTAGATTTTATTCCAATCGTGTATCACACAACATGCAAATATGTAAACAAAGATAAGAAATAATAATGAGTACAGGATTAGATTCATTGTAAATGCTAAATATGGTCAAAGGAAGAGTTAGACATTTTTGCTCTATATATTGAGCCCGAGTTCACTCTACAATTGTCAGGAGTAATTCACTTGTTTATTTTTAATAACAGAAGAGCTGGCCATTGTCACAATTAAGAGCACATTTCTGGAATTTGTATATCGGGGGATCAATTCAGCTTTATTTTTATTCACATGAAATCATGAAAACACCAAGAAATTAAGCAACATTGGTTCTTTCCTAAGAACTTAAAAATTATATAGCAGAAAAGAAATCATATGAGTTCATCCTCTTCACTAAAAGTAGAACCACAACATATCCCCTGGATCTACTTCAATTTTCACAATAAATTTGGAAGCTGTGCCATCTTTTACCAAGTTTTGGTATGATAGGAAACAGTACCATCCAAAAACTTTCTTTGTGGTTTGCCTTTTTTGCCAGGACAGATAGCGTTACATACAAATAATTTGCTTTCATCTTTGAACTCATGTTCTGAATATTTCTTTTTATTTCAAGTGCCAGTACTGCCTGTTGAGTCTTCAATACATATTTTTTTCAACTACTAGTCTAGAGGTTACATTAGTAATAAGAATTCTCATGATATTTTAAAGTATTAGTTCTAAAATAAATATTTGTGTATAGTCCTATAAAATGATAAAAAGTTAAACTAAACTAAACCAAAAACAAGATAGGAGGAGTTTTGACATAAGAATGGAGATACTAGATAGAATTTTCTTTCAGATACCAGAGCAACACTGAGTTTTTTAGTAAAGAAAGCACAGTAACTATGGTTGGTTAAGTGTATTTCAATTTATTTTCCACTGAAACTCATTTTAAATTAGAAAATACTCAGCTACAACTGAAAATACTAGAAGCTTATAATCCATGAGAATTATGCTATTTTTGGGCGTTGGAATTGTAATTGATTCAGTTGTCTTCTTTTTGCTTATCCACTTTTCAACATTTTCTGAATGTTCCAAAATTTCTCATATAGGCACGTATGGATTGAAAGTATAATAAGTAAAAACAAGAAAAGAAATTCAAATGGTTAGCACAGAAAGCCAGTGCTATGAACTGCTGCTGAATCAATGATCAGAGGTGGAGTTTGGATGAATGAGTATTTGTGGATATAGATTCGAAGTTATTCTTGAACTAGCTCAGAATGAGCAGAGTTGTGAAAGGGTAAATCAGCAAAGTGGGTGAGTGGTAGAAAGTGTTTGGAAGAAAATGTGGGAACGTATTTTAGAAGCTCTTAACTCGCATTTGGCACTATGATGATTTTTTTTTTTTTTAAAGATTTTATTTTTTTCCTTTTTCTCCCCAAGGCCCCCTGGTACATAGTTGTATATTCTTTGTTGTGGGTCCTTTTAGTTGTGGCATGTGGGACGCCGCCTCAGCGTGGCTCGACGAGCAGTGCCATATCCGCGCCCAGGATTCGAACCAACGAAACACTGGGCTGCCTGCAGCGGAGCGCGCGAACCCAACCACTCAGCCACGGGGCCAGCCCCCTATGATGATTTATTTTTTACTATATATTCTTGAGATGAGGACTACATAGATGAAAATGGTATTTGAAGTAGGGCAATGGTAAAATTCATGTGTGAGTAAGGGAAAACACAATTTTGTTTTATCTTGTTTATTCTCAGATTACCAATACTTGCTGTAAGAAAACAAATTAAATGTGACAGACGCATTTTCCATATTCTTTTTTGTCAAGGGAATTAATTAGCTTTTTCACTTATACATTGCTCTAATTCTATAAAACCAATGGAATTTAAGAGTTAATACTAAATAAAAATATGGCTTTTCTGATTAATTTTTAATTTTCATATGTTTTCCGTATACGGACTTTTACTTATATCTTTTTTTTCTTATTCTTACTTAATATAGAATTATTTTGCACAGATATGCAATATGGAGATTAGCCAATGACAATATCAAGAGAGAGACATTAAGTAAAATGCCCCTTTATCCAAGATAGTAATTTCTTGGACTGAAATTCATTAAATCCATTAGCATATTTAGGTTTGATTTTTATATTTCACATTTTACAGCAGATTTCATATCACTCTAAAAGTTTTCTACCACTAAAATTATACTTATGGTATATATATATATATATATATACACATGCATATATACACACACTGCTGTGAGATATGTATAAAATGTCAATTCATAAGCTCCATAGACATTAATGCACACTCTAATGTGACATACATATGGATTAGCACGTACATTTATTGCGAAGGCTAATTTGTCCTGGTATCCCTTGAGAAATTTAAATTTTCTTAGATTTTTCCTTAACATTTGAGTTGGTGTCATCTTCTTCATTATTTCTCTGTCTTTTCTTCTCCTTTGCATTCTGGTTTTCTAATTCATGTGTTCTTTTATATATGGCCAATCTAGATAGTTAGAGAAAAGCTACTGGGAATTTCCTTGGAAGCAAATGATATGCTAAAAAGTTACTGCAATGTTCCATGGCCTCTACACTGCAAGGGACTCACAGCTTATTATTAGTAGGAGCACCAGCAGATATCTATGCTCATCATAAACAAAGACATAATAATTCTTGCTTCGAACGCTATCTTTACTATCTTGACGTTTATAATTACTGTAGTGTCCATCATTCTTTAGCAGCATGGAAAAGTTATCCTAAATGTCTCAGGCAACATAAGAAAGTCAACGTTTTATTTAATTTGATACTTTAAAGGCTGTCATTTTAATTCTATTCATAATTGTCAAAAAAAATCATTAAGATGACTACTCTGTGTAAATTTAGTCAATAATTTTCTGAGGCCACTTGTTCAGTGTCATCTAAAAATGGTCTTTCTGTCATGGTACTTATTTGAGATTTATGTAAAACTTTTCATCTTGAGAAATAACTTTCTCTTCTTATAGCAACCTAAAAGTGGTTGGATTAATACAGTTTTAATTTATGTTAATGATCAGAAACATATTTTCAAATAAAACCATTTCAACTGATAAAATTGATATAACATTTTTATTGGAGTTAGAATGCATTAAAAAAGCATATGATGTCATTTATTTTTCAAGAGTCCTCGAAAATTTTCAATTGGTTTAAATATGACTTAAATATTGAATATATTTCTGATGACCTGCATATACAGCTATTAATAGGAAAATGGTAGATTTCCTTTTGGCATATTAAACTAGAGAGAGGAGATTAATGTTAAATAAAAACAGAATACTAAATCTTTCAAGAAAAATAATTAGAGTCTGATATTCATGCTAGTGAATGATCTCCAAGCTCAAAATTCGCCAAATATCTTTTGTCTCTACAGATGAAATTCCTTAGATATTAATAAGTATTCTCAGCATACATCTCACTGTCCATGATAGTTGAAATCAGAACCGGACTTTTAACCATCGCTTCCAAAGATTTTCAACACTAGGACATTACTATCAGTACTGATTTCTTGATCTCAATCATTTCCCAGTAGAGCATCAAGCAAAATTGTGATTTTAGAAAAGTAGTCTTCCAAACTTCTCTTTTGCAATGTCTTCTGTGTGACAGAGCTGCCCCTATCCAAGGTACCCTGACTCTCTCCTTATGTCAACTTCTGGCCAATGAATCCACTCAGTTCAATCCATTGTTGGACTCACAGGCACACCAGCCCTTGCTAGTCACCAACTAAATTAACCTCTCTTAAGTCCTACCCAACTGACTTGTATTATATACCACTTTAATCATTGAATTAGTTTTTCCTCAGAGGGGAATGGCTACTAGCTCTTCTCATAACATACCTGCATATTATTAGGGATTTTAAGGCTTGGGAGAATATTTTGGTTTGTCAGAGGAGATATTTTGTGGAGAGGAGGAGTCTTGAAATCTGTGTCAGTTTGTTCCCTTCAGGAAAGGCATGGTGGAGTTTTTTTTTTCTTTTTTTTTTGGAGAATGCCTGTGAAAGACTGAGGAGAGAAGGGGCAGGACTAGTGAAGAGGCTTAAGACGTTGGTGCAGGTCTGACACTTGGGAAAGGAGATGGAGAAAGGAGAATGGAGTAGAAAGAGGTTGAGACTGGGTTGCATTGCAGAGAATGTCCTGGGCAGCCCAGTGGGAGATTCAGCACAGAGACTGGGCAGAAATGGCCAGATCCCAACCACTCCACTGTGCTCAGTCATTGGCTAGCAGCTGCCAAGGAAGATGCCCTTGACTTGAACTCTGTGATAGATCCCCAAGACACTGTGGCTAGAGGCTGTCACCTAGATGTACTCATCATAGCAGATTCTTCCTTGGAGGAAGATCTGAAGGAAGTGGCTGCTGCAAATTCCTCACCCAGAACTACGTGCTCATCTAAAGGCCACGGTGCTCTGACCCAGTATTTCCTTCTGTACAAAGTCACTTTATTCTGAACCTATACATACTTGTCCACTATTTCATTTCTGTATTTTTGCTTATATTTTGATAAAAGTATGAAAGGATTTTTATCCTTATCCTTGTTGCTCCCTTCCTTTCACTTTTAATCTTATTCAGTTCTGTAACTTATTTACCTCTCTACCTTTAGTCATTAATTAATCACTTTACGTATTTAGGCAGTTCATTACACGCATATAAGGTAAGTTAGTTATTTGAATAGGTAATATATGCACTTTGTAGAAAAATCAAAGCGTACTCCCACTTTTATCTGTAGTCTAAGGCCAAATTTCTTAAGGGATCCTTCATCGATTATTCCCAGAAATCTACAAACTTCTGGCACATGCTGTGATTTCTCTGTTATACTGCAAAGCATGACTATAATACCTAGATTGTTTCATATATGTTGAAACCCAACTCAAATGGGAACCCTTTCTACATGGTTTTATATATCTTAGTTCCAAGAGTTATCTGTGAGAAAAACCTATTCATAAATAACAAACATAACAAAATATAGCACAGATGGTAGTGGTTGGAATGTTTATCTGATAAAAATGCTGACATGTTCCTATGATTGAACTGCTTGATTTGCAGAGCCTGTGGCTAGTATATTTCCTAGATTCCTGTTGGTTATATTTGATTAATGTCATGTGCACATGGATGGCTTGTAGTATAAGTCCACCTATAATTTTACAAATTCTATAAAAAGAGAATATAAATTTAGGATCTTTAAATGTTAAGACAATTCAGCCAAGCAGAATAAAGAGAAATCTCTGCTAAATGATGTTTATCTTCTAAAGACTTAGGTCTTCAAAATAACTCTGAACCAAGAAAAAGCTTGAGTTATTTCTGCATAGTGTGTAGCGAAGGTTAATATGGCCAAGAGGAGCAGAGTCTGGAACGTGATAGTGGGTGCAATGTGATTGGCCAACCTACGACCCAGAAGGGGTTTTGACTGACTAGGGCTAATGCCTCCAACCCCTTACATTCCTTCTTTCCTGTTTAACCCGCCCATCATATGACAAGCTTTCCATGAAAGCTGAGAAAAAAATGCATACAAGGTACAAGACAAGAATGAAAGCAGGGGGAATAAATAGGCTGGAAAACAGACAGATAGGATCTAAAAAGAGGATGGGAAAATGGAGAGCAGACTGAACACAGCATGAAACAGGGCCGTGGAAGAGCAATAGACTCAAGATCATGTCTGGCCTCTGAGAGGTAAAGAATTACCTTTATATCAACACTCTATTGGCAAACATCTTGGGGAAGTTACTTTTCTTTGCTGTGCTTTGTACTGAATACAGATATCTTTTTAATTCTACACGATAATCCATGTAAGATGTTTGGAACAGTGCATGGTATATGACAAGCACTCTATAAATATAACCTATTAGTCAGCACATAAATATTAAAGGCATGGTGGGTAATATGTGCCAACAACTCTGGGGAAGGGAGATTCACTCTACACAATAGTGCAGCGCTTCTCACCCATTTTCACGTTGGTGTGTGCGCATACACACACACACACAAATGATACTACTTGTATAGCTCCCTTTAGTAACCTGGGGGAGACTCAGAGCCACAGACAAGGTTTCTGGCAGATGTAGACAGCTGAGTCAATGATTCCAGCCACCCTGAGCCTTGTCTGGATGCTCTGAGAATGAAGGGATCAGTATATCATGAAACAGCAGTGTGCTGTGGAATGTCAGCTGGAAGCTCTGCAGTAATGGTGCATTGGCAAGCTAAGTCACTCAGCTCTTTGCCATTTGGGAAGGCATTCAACTAGAAGTTATAAAAACCCTCAGCTGATAAGAATTCCAGGGTAGGCAGTACAGGTCTTGTCTGGAAGCTCAACAGTGACCTCAGACACCATCTTTCCCATGCCTCCCATCTCTTCTCACCACTCACAGACCTACTACTTGTGTCAAGTTGCCATGGACTCCAGCCTGGATTATTTCTGTGTCTTCTAAGGTTGCTCCCTGTGCATGCCCTTGTTTCCCTACAGTCTGTAATTACCATATCAGCCAGAGGGATCATTTTAAAACTAAGCCAGATCATGTGCACAAGTCTTCCCATCTCACTAAGAGAAAAGCCTAAAGTATACACTGGTGTGAAGTCGTGCAGGATCAGCCCTCCTCTGAACTTCTCTCCACTCTGTGCTCCCACCACAGGAAATCACTCATGTTTCCTTTGACTTGATTGCTTTTCCCCCAGAAATCACATCTTGATCCAGATGTCCCGGTGTCATTAGGGCCTTTGGATATTTTGTTATTTACAATGTGTGATGATTAATTTTATATGTCAACCTGGCTAGGCTATGGAGCCCAGTTTTTAATCAAACCTCAGTTAAGATGTTGCTGTGAAGGTAGTTTTTAGATGTGACTAAGATTTAAATCAGTAGACTTTGAGGAAAACAGATTACCCTCCATAATGTGGATGGGCCTCATCTAATCAGTTGAGGACCATAAGAATAAACACTAGAGTTCCTTGAAGAGAAAGAAATTTTGAGACTCAAGAGTGCAGCATCAACTCTTGTTGGAATTTTCAGCTTGCCAGCTTGCCTTGCAGATTTCTGACTTGGCAGCCCCTACAATCATGTCAACCAATTCCTTGAAACAGATCCCTTTCTCTGTCTCTGTGTGTGTACAGTCTAATGGTTGTCTTCCTCTGGAGAACTTTACTGCACATTATTCTACCCACAACTGACACATTCTGTCCCCTTCTCTGTTTTGTCTTTGTCTATATTTATTTTCTGTCTTCTCCTACTAGAATACAAGCTACGTTTGGGCAAGATATTTTTCCCCCATAGATTTATAATAGTGCCTGGCACATGATAGGTTTTCAGTAAATGTGTGTTGAATAAAAATAAAGATAATCATGATGTTCTCTTGCTCCAAATCCTTCAATACCTACCCCAAGTAAGGTAATTGGGATGAATGAAATGGACATTGAGAAACTAAAAACAAAGAGTAAGAGAAGTCTAAGGAATGTACAGATGTGGACAATAACATTTATGGGTAGACAGAGGGTGAACAGCTAGGAAATTCTAAGAAAAAAGAGAATTTCCCTATGTGATCTAGAAAGGAGATATTTCAGAGACAAAGAGAAATGGGAATGTAAAGAAGGGAATGCTCAGCTATACTAACTTTTCAGCAAATCCAGCAGATAAATGAGTAAAATTGAGAATTAATTTGGCATTGGAAGAATACATTCTTTGAGAGGAGCTTCATTAAGAATGAAAAAAGTGCCTCTAGAAATAAGCTTAAAAAGAAGTGTTTTGGAAATATGTAAATTGATGTGGTAAAAAGTTTTGTAAGTATAAAATTAGGAGAACCTGACTTCTGCTAATTGGTTGTGTGAACATACTCAATGCATTTATTACTTTAAGTATTTCTCTCAACTCTAACAGGAGGACTATGCTAGATACTTCACTTCCCTAAGGTTTCTTGTTTAAGACTGAATCAGATATCATGAAAAATTAAATAAATAAAACTACAAGTTATAATGTTCACAGAAATAGTAATAAGATCATGATTTTGACAGTGTATGCTTTATAAAACTTCTAAATGTAAAATCACCAAAAAATCAAAATAAAGAAACAAACTGTCAAAGTAAAAAGCAAAATAATGATAAATAGCAGAGCACAGATTGAAGGACTTTGGTGCAGCTTTTAATTTCTCACAGAGAGACAGAGAGACAGACAGAGAACTTCCTGCATTTGTGCCAGGCAACAGAGAACTGACATCCTCTAGTACTTTGGAGAAAATTGAAAAGAAAACTATAATTATAGTTTCTCATTCTTTCTGACTCTTACAAAAATACATTATTTAAGGTTATTGCACAGTTGTTTCCTTAGATATGTGTTTAAAGGAAACAGTGTTCTCGTAGATGTGTTATTCGGTTTCCACAATTCTTGAGGTAAACTTGACTGGGATCAGACTGTCCAGCATGATATTGCTATTCTTCTTAAAAAGCCAAATCACTCTTTACTTTTCAAAAATGAACTAATATCATGATTTTTGACAAACCATGCATAATTTATAACTTGACACTGAGTATAAACTCTTAAATTCTTTCGTCATCTTAGACTTTTACATAAAGAACTAAAAAGCATTGATAAATATTAAAAATTATAATAAGTGTGTGAAAGAAAAACACTGAACATTGAAATGTTAGTGAGACAAAGTCAGGGAGAGTAAATGCCTTGTTCACGGTTGTGGAGAAAACTAAATGCTGTTTTCATGAAAACACAAAATTCGGTCTCCATCCCAGTTTCATGTTTTATAAACTAAAGTGTCCACTAGCCAATCTATTATTAAAGATTTTGTAAGTCAAATCTCCTCTTTTCTATTTAATATCAGCAACCTACATTTTAACAATAGTTCATAAACCTATCAAATCTTAACTACAGTTCTGAAATCTATCAAATATATCAGTAAACGTTTGCAGTAGTTTTTTCTTGCATAGTTAGAACTCTTAAAGACATTTTATGAGGCAGACATTATTATTTGGCTGGAGAAGCGAGCATTATATACAAATAAGCTTGGTCTCTCACAACCAAGTTTTTGTCCCAAATAGACACACAATATGGTAAAATGTTTGCAGCTGATACTAAGTGTAATATAATGTTAACCTAGGAATGAGTTGTGTTTTACCCAGCCTCCACTGGGACTAAGATCTAATTAGACTGCTCACAGTGAGCTTTGTGCCTTTGTGAGTTAAGGTCACTACAATTACTGCAGATCTGGGTCAGAGTAGAACATCGCAATGGTAGAATGTTTGTGTTTGGGAAGGAAACTTACAATCAAGGGAGGAGAGAACTGGGATTTAGGAAAATTCTTACTATATCTACGACTAGACTTTGACATACGTACTGGAGGGAATATAACATTCAATAAGTTGGACTTCCACATTCACTGTAGAATAGACAAGTACAGAATTGAGAGCTGCAGTTGAGCAGGCATTATATATTAATAACGTCTCCGAGAGGATCAGTCGGAATGAGAACTTACACACTTATTCCTACATCTTCCATTCTTCCTGAGAACAGAATGTTGACATACTGCTTCCAAAGTTCTTCCTGTAATACTGCATCCCAAGTGTTTGAAAAGATACTATCCTCCAACAGCTGCATCATAAAAAGGAAAGTTATCCCAAGGTTATGTTCATGGGGCAAAGTATTCTGGGGGATTAAACTTGCATACTGAAAGAAAGAAGGGCCATTGGGGGACATGAGTAGGTAAGACAGATTGGATTTGGGGGAATATAACACATTTGGATGCAGAAAGGTGCCCATCTATAATGGCAGTATGTGGATATATATAAAAGGAGATGTCCGAATCTCAGAAATAATTTTGTGGCTAAATTTTTGATGAAAAGTCACATCTGAAAATAAAGTTTTATGAAACCCTCATAAAGTTTATGAATTCACCAAGGGAGTACTTATGGAAGATGAAGAAAAGAGGACAGAGCTTGTCTTAGTTGGGTATATAAATATCTTCCCACTTACAGGCTCAAAGGAGAGACTAAAGATTATTTAAAATATATGTATATATATAAATATATATATATATACACACACACACACAAATAGTTTTACTTAAGAGAAGAAGTAAATTTTAGAACAAGAGTCCTCTTACTTACTTACTTTGAAAAAGCATTCACAGAGAGCATTGATGAGTTTTCCAGCATTTTAGAAGTCTCTTGTGTCACCTGTATTGCGGCTCTGTGTATTCAGAGAAGAGTTACAACTGAATTGTAATTTCAGATCCAACATCAAGCTTAATTTCAGCACTAATGTCACAGTTCTTAAATATTTGTCTCCTCGGCACCCTTAAGGCTGCAGTGGTAAAACTAAAATGATGTTGAACTTCTTCCTTTCTGTCAAGCTTCTGTGAAAAACATCTTTCAAGTTCATTGGGTCAAATGTGACGAGAATGGCTGACACCTGAGAACCAAACCAACACTATTCTCAGCATTGAACCAAAAAGGCACGGAAGATATTTTTTAAGTTTCCTTAAGATGGCCTTAAAGTGTGACAGTTGAAGCAAATATAGAATAAGAACTAGAGCCATTCCATAGAATAGAGAAACTACTTTTGGAAAAATAGGACAATTTCAGTCTTTATATTTTTAAGGGCAAAGGAAAGATGGAATAGCAAGAAAGCATGATGTGTAATACTTAAAAATATAGTATCTGGGCTAAATTCATTATAGGAGATTTTTACTAAAGGTTTTTATAGATCCTTGGTTACCCCATAGACTAACTTGAGTTTTAAAATGAGTAAGTCTTACGACAGTACAATTTAAGATATCTAGTTTCTTCAGAGAATAAGAAACTTGGATCCATACATATCTCAGGCATTGAAGATTTAAAATGAGGACAATATAACTGTGGCAGAAGGTTTTGCTGCCCAAAATGTGACTACCCCTTCCTTTGGGTAGTGTTGTCGCTGAGCAATGAGCAACCGTCCAGGTCTCCCTTGACAAAAATGTGTGGCCATGGGATGTAAACTTAGCCTCAGAATATTCACAGAAATTACATCCCTGCCTTTTTCCGTCTAATCCATGCCTAGAGTGTGAACATGCGGCTTAAAGATTCCACAGTCATCTTAGAGTTTGAGGAAACTATTGGGGAAGAAAGTTGGATTTCATCAGCCATTGAGAAAGTAGTTTAAATTATGAGAGTGAGAGAGACCACCCAGGGAGAGTACATAGAATGAAAATAGTAATTAAAGACCGAAGCTTAAGACACACCCATGTGTGAGGAATAAGAGGAGGACAGAGGACATAAGCCAGGTACTCAAACAATTTACAAATGAATGGTGAGAGCCCTTGAGAGAGAAAAACTGGCCATAGAACTAGAAGAGAATGTGATAGAGACAAGGGAATCGCGAGTTTTAGGAGGGCGATGAATGTTTTAGTGTTGGCATGTAGCAATGATATAGGGGCAAAAAAATATCCATTCACTTTGACACTTTGCAATTTTTGGAATGACTTGGGAAGAATACCTTCACATGGGTGGTGAGGGTAAAATTCTGACAGTATTTTTTGAACAAGGAAAAGGAAGTAAGAAAGTAAACCACAACAAAGTAGACAACTCTACGGAAAGTTGAGTGGAAAGGGAGAAGTGGGGGCTTATAAAGAAGGGAATACTGGGTCAAAGTAGAGGCATATTTATAGTCTAAAGGAATGGCTTCAGTAGAGGGAGCAAAACAATAGGAATGAGAGATGGGGGCCATGGATAGTTCAGTCTGGTCCTGGAGACCACGGGGGATGGGAATAAGAATGCTGGTGAAGGAACTGGATTTAAATAGGAACGGGAACATATCTGTGTCCTTGGATGAAAGGAATTAAGGACAATTGCAAATGTTGGCAAATTTTCAGTTAGAAGGAGGCATAAACTGAATCATGTCCACACACAGTCCTTCTCTATCACATTCTCTTCTAGTTTTCTGGCCAGTTTTTCTCTCTTCAAGGACTCTCACCATTCATTTGTAAATTATTTGAGTAAAATAAAAAAGTCCTTTACCATGGAGTAAAATATCTGAAATTGCATCAACTTTGTCTAATCATTTAATCAACTAAAGAATCAATCAACAAACATTAATCCAGCATTTACTATATTCTAGGAACTTCAAGAAATAGAGTAGCAAACCAAACATATTCATCATTCATCTTTCCCTTTACGGAGATAATGATGTAGTAGGAAATTTTATTAAATTTCAGTTGATTAAAATGTATCTCTTTAGAAAATAATATCGCAGGCGTTAACAGTGTTTGTCAGATTGTTTCTTACTAAATTGTTAGACAAATACGAAGGCTCTAACAGCAGCAAGTGAGTAGACTGATTTATAGTTGTTGTTTATATTTATCATCATTTACTATCAAATTAATAGTAAACTCCAAAATTGAAATGTATGACAGAAGCAGCAATACCAGCACTTTCCTTATAATCATTGAATAGCACATTGTCAGGAAAAGATATAATTGAAATGTTTGTACTCGCATGCTTAGTAGAAGAATTCTGATCAATATCAAAGGTCTTTTGGAAATTTTAAAGTGTTATGATAAAAATAGAATTCTTTTTTTGTTACAATACAGTCAAATCTTCATCGGTTGCGTTCTCTCTCTCAATAGTCTGCAGATCTATGTACATATTCTTTAGTAGCTATGTCAGAGAGGGCAAATTTGCTGCCTTAAATCCCCATTATTCACGCATTTATTGACTCAAAATTGTCCCCACCTCAGAAATAAATTATCTAAAGTTAAAAGTTTCTCCATGAATTTGTCAGCTAATTTCTCAAAATTCTTAGCTCTTTCTCTCTTCATATTCAAATTAAAATACTAAATAACTTGTAATTTGTTGAAAAATACACAGTATAAAGTTAGAATACCTTCTGATCATAATTTCCTCTTTCTATCACAGACCTTCAATTATTAGAAACCCCCAAAAGTGTTCATTATAACCATTTTCACAATGACTGCACTAAACCAGTTTTACAAGGCACAGTCTCAAGCTGGTTAGTGAAGATAATCATTCAACGAGAACCTCCCCTTCAGTAAAGGATCTCTTTGGCTCAGTGTGTGCTATAGGTGCAAGAAATGTTTTTTTGTAAAATGAGTGTCATCCCGGGCAGTAGTCTTCGTGGCAGGAGACATGGAGCTCTTGAATAGCTTCCTTCTCTGATCAAAATACCCTTCATCTGAAATACTCACTTCTCTTGCAAATAATACAGCTAGCTGTCTGCTGAGTCCTTTATGACACAGCCTTAACCAATTTGAAGATAAGTAATACAATCTGCTATATATTCCTGTGTGTCATTTGCACTCTATTTTCTGGCTGACCTGTCTTCCCAAGAATGTTCTCTAATGGCAGAAATATCATCTACTCTGTTTCCCTTTCCACAATGCCTGACAGAATATTGGGCATTTAGATGAGTAAATATTTGTTTTTTGAGTACTTCAAAACCATAATCTGTGAGATTCATTCTAGAAAATCACTATAGTGCTCTTTCAATGATGATTTCATTTATATTTCAAATCATTGCTAAAATGGAATAATTATAATGGAATAATTATTTTAGGTGTTTTTCTAAATTATTTTCTTGTTTCCTATGTTTATACGATGTAGGTAGACAAACTAAATATCATTCAATACCTCATTTTGAAGAGGAAAAGTGTAATACACTTTGGTGTTCACTTAAATTATAAATGATATCTAGGTGTCAATATTTTCCAGTTCCAGAAGAGACATAAGAATCATAATAATTAATAA
The DNA here is from genome assembly GCF_041296235.1 of Equus asinus. Taxonomy (NCBI): domain Eukaryota; kingdom Metazoa; phylum Chordata; class Mammalia; order Perissodactyla; family Equidae; genus Equus; species Equus asinus. The sequence continues at coordinate 16,500,111 of NC_091816.1, forward strand.
TATTTATAAAATGCTTTACAGTTTACAAATTATGTTCATATGCCTAAATCATTCAAATCTGTTTTATTTAGACTAAAGTTAACAACCTAAGAATGTTTTTGATTCAATGAAAGAGATTTTTTGATAAAGAAATTTTGCTGCCCCAAATTTGCAGTCAGCAAAACCCAAAAGCAAACCAAGCTTTTCAGAAAATAACCAGTGGTCTGATGCATCTGAAAAAAATGTTGCATAGTAAAATTCTAGAGGGAGAGACAGGGAGCCCTAGAGAATGGTCCCCACTGATTTCATGAGAATTTGAATCTGGCTGCTATTGTCCTAAAGTAGAAACTGAGTATGGAAAGCCTTCTTCAAGTCACTAACTTCCTGCTAGTAAACACTTTAATTACATCATGATCATTTCAAAGAAAGGAGTCGGTGACATCATTACAGTCTCCTCAAAAAAAAATTGTTGATTTTTTTCCTTAAGTCTATGTGAAAAAAAGCCAACTGAAAATTTTAAAATCACAGTGGAAGTTGAAGTTTTTATTATAGTGTTCAGAGCTTGAGGAACCATAGTTAATCTTAAATGACGTAATTACAGTAATTAAGTGTGGAACATGTAGGACATGTCCAGCATATTATATGTCATATAGACAAATTAATAATCTCAGAACTTGAAATGTTATGTGCGTTGAATTTTAGTGTGTTTGAAAGTGATGTCTACCTTTATATTAAGACCTTATGATAATCAAAGAAAACCACTCAAATATTTCAAATGATTATATAGACAACATTCCATATTAGTATTAGTTTTTCCTGTTTGTATATGCTATAGTGCTGATAAAGAGCACTGTCTTAGGCAAAGACAAGAAAACTTTCTAGCATTGTTTTCCCAGAATGTTTGAAGTATTGCTAGCTGTGTGAATGTTCATTGGGCAATCTGGGTACATATATGGCCAGTACTCCTCTTTAATTTGGATCTAAGGCACTAGAAGAGAATGCCTAGCCTATGATGGGTGATGCTTCTATGGAGAATTTCTAGGTGTCCATATGGGAAGTGGGCTCCTTAGCATTAAGCCCTACCAAGTATTGCACAAACAGATAAAATGGCCTTTCAAAATGGGTCCTCCACCCAGATCTTCCTAATGGATAAAGCAGATGGTAGAGGTGTAAAAAAATATTCAATTTGGTATAAACATGTATGGCAGTAATTGTTTTCCAAAGGAAGCAGAGGAAAAAATCACCTGCATTGTATTTCATAAAGGACATTGCCAAAAGGTTTCTACGTTCCAAAATACCTTGACCATTGGTTTAGAAATTCCTTTCATCCAAGATTAATTATGTTGGGCCAAGGCACTGTGCCTCCAGGAGTCTTGTTTAAGATACAAACAATCTTTGGAAGAGGGTAAACAGTGTATGGAGGCTCTGCAAGGAAAATGTAACCAATATACAAGGAAAGAAAACCTGGTTGAGGTACGATGGGGGTGGTGGTGTTGTAGAAGGACTGCTGACCGTCTAGGTGGCAGCTTTGGTGATGCTGGAACCTGAGGGAGGACTTGTACCAAAAGCAGGAAAAGAGATTAAACAGCCCCCAAATTAATCTCCTATTTTGCTGTTTTGGCTGACTAACCGCAACCTGCAGACCAAATCCAGCCCACTACTTGTTTTGTAATTAAAGTTTTATTGAAAAGCAGCCACAGTAATTCATTCATGTATTGCCTGTGGCTGATTTTGCTTCACCAGTGGGAGAGGTGGGTCATTGTGACAGAGATCGTATGGCTGACAAAGACTAAACTATTTTGTGTTTTCCCCTTACAGAAAAAGTTTGCTGAAACTTGCCGTAGAATAAAGCCATAGCCTGATTGTTCTACTTCAAAAATAATGAAGACCTAAGTAAATAAAAAGGATACTTGCATCTATCTTTAACTCTCACACTGAACTGTTTATACTTCCACTGTAAGTGGAACCCTTCCCCAGTCTCTATAGGTAATTTCTTAGCCTATTCCAGCTGACTCAAGGATCTGCTGAACACTTAAATGACTATCATTTTGAAATGTTATGATGAATTTATATAATATTTCCTATTATTAACAAAGCTGACTGCATAATGAAAAAATCCACAACCTGGGTTTAATTTAAATCATAACTAAATGTTATTACTGAAGTGAAAATATAAAAATAAAAATTGAAATTGATATCTGCTATTGTTAATTAATCCTAAGGTATTTTCAAAATCTCTGTTACAAAATTACCCATTCAAAGTAATATGTGTGCAAGAATATAGGCCTTTAGAGCATTTATTTATTTATTCCATAAATCATTTATTTCAGGTAGGTAGGTACTGAGCTAAAGACAGGAGATGGAGAGATGAAGACACAGGCCTTCCCCATAAGACAGTCACAGTAGAGTATAGGGGCAGGCATTTAAACATAGTATGGGGTAAGAACCATAATAAGATCTATCTCTCACATCTCGAGTGGCCTAGACGTTTTGTGGAGCAAGTGGCCCCATCATGTCAATGGAGTGGAACTAAAACTCCTTGGCCCTTTAGTCAGAAAGTTGTGGGTTTGACTTCCGCCTCTGCCACTTTCAGACGTGCAACGCTGGGCAAATTTTAAAATTTCTTTTTTCTCCTCATGTATGAAATGGAACTAATATGCAGTTGTGAAAATTAAGTATAATATTAAACTTAAGGAGCTTAGCACGTTCATGAATTATGTTAAAAACTCAAAGTATGTTGGCTATTAATATAATTATTTTTATTGCTAAACTTTAGACTTCTCATGTTTTTCTCTCTTATCTGGCATTTAATCAGTTAATATGTCATTATATGCCTCTACTTAATTTTAGTGTTATAAGAACCAGATATGATAGTGAATACAACAGAAAGCTAAGCTTTTGCTTCGTTTTGTTTTTAGAGTTTTTTTTCCCCTTGACATTGAGCAAATTGAAGAAGTATTGATTCATAGACCATACCTGGAAAAGACTACGCTCAGCTGGAAGAACTCACGGCTAGTCAAATCTACCCTATCCGGTGATTTTACTACCGTCCAATCATTAACAGAGAAAAGAAGAAACTGACACAAACCAGTGTCTTAATAAAGCAATACATCACTGTCAAAGAGCATATGGAGAACCACGTCAATAAGGCCAGTAGAATCAGAACAAATTGAAATCTATTAAAAAATGTGTTATCTAAAACTTGTCATCATTTATTATCTTTATGTGTAGAATAGACAGCATGGTGTATTTAAAAAGAGCAAGAGTTTTATTGTCAGAAACTAGGTATAAATCCTGTCTACATAACTTACTAGTGTGATCCTAAAAAAGTGAATATTTGTTATTTCACTGTTGCCCAGAATTGCCTCCTCCATGGTCCTCATGGTCCATCAATGATGGACCCCCACCTCTCACTACAGGGGTGATGAGGACAAAAAACCCTGCCTCCCTGATTGGTTCAGGGATGGGCATGTGACCAAAGCAGGACTAATTAGTCCTTCCTGGGATTATTACAGAGGCTTTGAGGAAAGAGAAGTTGTTTTTCTTCTTTGTAAGCTAAGAGGGTTAGATGTTGGTAGCAATTTTGTCTCTAAGGAATAAAGCTTGGCAGCAAAGGCAGAGAAGAGTGCCAGAGATAAGAGATGGAGCCCTAACATACACTGTGAGCCCATGAATGGAGCCGTGGAAAAAATCAAACTCTGTAAAAGCAGAACTGAGAGAGCGAGCACCACAATAAAGCCATTCATGCAAGATTAACTCTAAAGACATGGGATTTTGATAACATGAATAGTTCAGTCACAGGGTGGGTTCAAGACAGCCCCAGATGTTGCCACTGGTCTTTATATAGTTATAATACTGTCCCATTCACTCACAAACATGACCTGGTTTGGAATAATTTCTTTGCAGTCATAGCTCAGGGTCTGTATCTTACCCACCTTGAATATGTTATTAACATCTTTTCCTGCACCTGTTGGGGTTAGGCTTGAAGTAAAGGACAGCCAGGAAAATTGTTAAGAAATTTATAGAAAGGATTAGTGGTGTGAAGTTTTGGGTTCTCGTTAGTGTTTCTCCTTTCCATGTGTGGAGTAGGAGAGACCCAGTATAAATTGAATAGAAACATTATTTTAGTTTTCAGATTTATCAAAGCAGAATTAACAGAACAGAAAGAGAATATACCTAAGACTTCCCAGTCAAGAAGAGAAATTGTACCCTGGATAGCCTTACACAAACATCACCATGTTTTATGAGATGTGAGAAATGCCACAAGGAATTATTTTTAATAATATTTCATATGCTAATATTTTCAAAGCACTTGCTTAAAAATAAATCACGAACATTGTTATACTTAAAACAATAATACCCTTGCTTACTTGTACTCTGTCATGCTTTCCAGAGCAGGAAGAGTGTGCCTACATTGTGAAGATCATCCCAGTAGGGACACTCCTGAATGCTGTAGCCTGTAGAGGTTGCCATGTGCTATGTGGGCTGTTGAGAAAAAAAAATTGTGAATAATTACCCTAATAAGCCATCTCCTGATTGAAATTCACATTTGCTTTTCTCTATTAGTAGCTACGGTCTCTATACTTATTTTGGAGTATGGTAAACAGCATAAAATTTTATGCAAATGGTATGATTATGCCTGTCTTAGATCATTTGAGTAGAGAAAACACATCATTTTAATCTGATTTTTCAGGAGATGTTGACCAAATAAGGAAGAGACCAATGTGTGTAAGTGCACCCACTGACTTCAAGGTCACTGCTGGCTGACAGTGAACAGCGCTGCCACAGTCTCTGCCTGAGTACATTTCAAAGGTTATCTATTTCAAAACAGATATGCCACTTAAAAATTTTGAGTGTTCTCCACCCAATTATGAAACTAGATGATTGAAAGACTTCCTAGTGTAATTAGCCAATTTTCTTTCAATAGTCACGAACTCTGTGAATTCTCATTTCTTCCTTAGCTTTTCATTAAATTGCACAAGTAAGCAGTGGTCTTGTTTTACATGAAATCTTCTAAGGCAAATCTTCACTTAAAATGAAGCTTAAAAATTAAAATAAAACACAAAAGCCTTGTTTAGAACCTTATTTGCCAAACCCTTTGGTCTCTAGTTTTCTAGTTCAAACAGATGGAGAGAGCCTGTCACACACTTCATTTTAGACTATTTCAGTGATGCTTACTTCAGTGTGTGACAGAGAAGGGTACAACTCACAGGGCAGTAAATATGACTCATTATATCCATTCTGGTCACATAAAAGTCAATACCAGGCTGTGTCCAGAGGGATAAATCATATGCCCCTAATTTCCTGTAACTCATATCACTGTGTTATTGCTGTTCTCCTTACACAATTATTCAGCTATTTAGATGTTTGGCAATGAGATAAGTTAGCTATCAACTGAACATATTTAATTACTTTCCTCTGTCATTGGAAAAAACTGATTTTCATCAAGGGAAATTAGAATTTCAAGAGCAATATAGGAGGAATGAATGGAATGGCCTTTGTCAGAGGTTTCTCCAAATAAACATATGAAAAATTGTCCTGGCTTACGTGAATGTTGAATACTAACTGATTGGAAGAAAGATCGCTATCTTTTAATAAAAGGAATTGGTGTCGTTGTGCATGTTTGACAGATGGTATGTTGAATTGGCACCACGCAAGCGAGGCTACCTTAACCTCCAGTAGAGGTACCAACGATGCATCCCAAGTTTTGACAGACTTGTTCTATTCCTCATTTAATGCGGCCCCAGAGCACTCATTTCAATACAAAGAACTCCCAATCCTTACTTTCTGGCAAAAAGTCACTGCAAATTCTATTTAATTTGCTCCTCATTTCCCATATCCAAATCAATTCTCAAATTGGTAATGTGTGATGATGGATCTAAATGTCTTGTGCTACTGTACTGGCTGTCTCAGAAGGTTTTGGCAAGCTGAGAAAACAATAAAACAAATAGATAAATCTATCATTTTAATGAGAAAAATATAAGCAAATTTGAGCCATATATATTCAAATAACTCTTTGCTTTGCTGTGTACTGTGATGTGGATTTCTAGAAATAGGTTGACTGTTGCACTCCATTTGTCATTGGAAGGCAAGACATACTTCCAAGTTAGTAAACAGTGATCCCATCACATTCTCCCCGTGGTTAAATTATGCACATTTCTGCAAAGAGATACAACTAAGAGATCTTTGAAGCTGTTTAAAGATAAACTGAGGCATATTGAAAATGTTAAGAGTTTATTTGAGCAAAAATCAATTGGAATGGACAGCACCAAACCAGAAGTGGTTGGGAGTGCTCCACTGATAGGAGCTCGCAGAGAGACTTTTGTAGAGAAAAGGCAGAAGCAAAGTAAGGGAATTATTGATTGGTTATCGTTGAAAGCCTAGTTGGCTGTTTGTGATTGGTTGTCTTTAGCATTTTGGTTTTTTTACCCTTGAGGCATTTACAGGCTTAGATTTTAGTTTGATCCCTTAGGCTGCCAAGGCATTAGAACCACTTGAGTCTAATGGTCTCCCTGCTTAATTAGTTAAATACAACTAAGCTCAACACAGCCATACCTGTCAAGGGCTTTTCTGGAAAATATTTTGAATCTTGTAAATGGGTTATTTCCTGGACAAGAAATACCTATTTGGGATTTTAGTCCACTTCCTTTCTAAGATCTACGTCTCTAATAGGTAAGGATTATTAAAGAGGCTGCCAGGGAGGCGAGGCGGGCAGAGGGGAGGTGTGCCCTAACACTGTGGCATGTTTTCTTCCATTGTTTAACTTTACTGGCCTCTTTTCATCTCTCATTCACTGCTCTCTTAGAAAGGAAGATTTGCACAGTCCAATCCGTGACTTTGAAAGGAAGACCCTATCACACACAGCCAGCCCTTTTTTCTTCCCTTCTTTCTGAGAGGGAGCTGTCCATGGAGAGCATGTGTTGTGCTGGTGTCTTCCAGGGGCAGGCTTTGCAGCTGGAAGGAAGGGTAAAGCGGCCAACATTAGTGCATGCAGTGCTGGCTGCCTGGGTTCAAGCATATGGAATTAAGCAGCCCAGCTCTCTGCAAATATAGGCTGTATTCTCTAATACCTGCTTTATCATAAATTAAAGTATTATTTTGGCTCCTATATGTTTACGCTTTTGTCTCATTTCTAAATTGATTTAGAACTTGAATAGGAAATCAGGATATTATTTACTAGGTGTTTCTTAAAATGCTGAATAAGTATTATGTATGCCCTGGATTCTTTCCCTTTTTAAAATAGTCACATCACGTAGTTCCTCTTGCTAAAATAACAGACATAGACACCATAGTTTTGGGTTGACTGGGACGAACTTGATTTGTCCCATTCTGGCTGAAGTCTATGAAAGTCTAGAGACAGATGGGCACCTGATTTGCTGATTACACTTGTGACTCAACCCATCATAGAGAAAGCAAATCAGTTGCTCTAGTCTCCAACCTTAGTTCTGGGTTGCCTTAGGGAGGAGAGGTCAATGGTGGGCAACATATTTGTTCACACACACAAGGTCCTCATTGGACAGATTTCTTGAAGGAAAGAATATTTGCCTCACTTTCAACTGCCAAAGCCCTTAATTTTGCAGTGTATTTTCATGGTAGATAACTATAACATCTGTGAGGATTCTGTGAGGGCATGATCTTTAAGTTTACTAAAACTTTATTTTACTGCACTCCTATACAAAACATATCCATCTCTCTCTTCTGTTCCAATCTTAACAGACCTGCTGCGGTAGTTCTTTCAGAGTCAATATATTTGTGAAACAGGCTGAAATGTGGTTATAAATTTGATATAAATATTCCAAACATCATCCACTATGCTCTATATGGGCTCTAGAACAAAAGATACTCTTCCACAGAAATCAAATGCTGGTGGCTTTGGTATCCTACAATGTCTATCGTTTTTCGGGCTCTGAAGATCTCTATCCTTGATCATTTGAGGCAATACAATTCCAAATCTTCTATGCCTGTAACTGACATGGTGGCTTAGTTTCAGTAAAGGAGTAACTTCAGTCATTGGATAGAAAGCCTTTTAATTGAAATCCTACAGCCCTATTCCTAGGAGATAAGCAATAGAAAAACAATAGATTTAGGGCAAAGAACTGATATTGCCTTCTTCTTGCATATGGAAAGCACACTAATTTTATAAGAAACTGGATTTCCATGGAGGGTAAATGAAAAATTGAATTTCAGTTTGCAATTTCATGAGGAAATTTTGGTAAACTTTCGTAAGGTTGGGGAAACCTAGTTCTCTACTTGACTTACATGTATCTGCAGGATGTTTCTTTAACTTGGCTCTTGATTTCTGAGAATCATAATGGCTCTTACCTGCTCTGTCCTCTAACATGCAATTTTGGCTTCAGTGTGGGTTGACAATTTTAATGTAAATTGAAGTTGTATATCAAAGTGTAGGTCCCAAATCCAATACAATAGCTTTCAAAATAGAATCTATGCAGGAACTAGGGTTTTCCAGGACTGGATACTTGTTCAAAGGTGTATCCGAATAATCTTAGATCTGTAGTCAATAGTGATTTTAAAGAAATTCACTCTTTATTTTAACATCTCAAAGAATGTTGAAGGAGAACCAAATATATGCTATAGAAAAAAGTTTTGAAAAGCCACTATCTAGACTCTCATCTCATATTCTCTGACATCTTGCATCTTCTCTAAAACATGTCATATTTTAGTCCCTTGGCTCATTTATAATGATGATGATGATGACAATGAAAATAATGAGGATGAGTATAACGAAGTAGTGTTTATTAGGTGTTTATTCTGTACCATATGGTGTTCTAAGTGCTTTACATGTGTTAAATTGTTTAATTCTCAACCCAAGAAAGTTCTGGTTCTGTTTCTCTCTTCCTTTCCTCTCTGTACTGTTCTTTCTCAAGTCTCTCTCAAATTATAAATTTTATATAGCCTGACTTAGCCTCTCTGCCTATGTTTTTCACCATTTCTCATCCTCTCTTTTATTAACCATTATTTGTATTCTTTATCATAAAAGACCCAGACAGGGCTGTTAAGAACTGAGTTCTCTAAAAGAGGGTAGGGAGGTATAAGGATTTGTGCCTGATTAGGAGCATGCAGACTTTAATAGCTCTTGTCTCTAACATATATGGGTTTTACTTGATTTTAGTTTACCTGGCTAATGTGCACAAAATTTTGGAACACAATTTTAAGTAAATATATTCATATTCAATAAGTAAATTCATACTCAAAAGTACATTGGAACATGATATAAAGATTATTTCTTAAACTAGTTTTTAAATCTGTTGGGGCATGGACTCTTATGAGAATCTGTTGCAACCACAGATTTTTACAGAATGACTTATGATGGCATATGCACAGCATGGTATTTATGCAATTTACTTGACTAAAGTGGAAATGCATGTCTTGTATATAAAAGGTCTTGTGTGAAAATGTATTTATAAAATGTTTTCTGATTCTTATTGTTTTTCATGTAAAATTTGTTACTATTGAAGGAAAGAAACAGATTTAATTGGATAAGTAAAGTAGGAAAGTGGATTTTAACTCTAACCCAAAGTAAATTTTAATGACAAGTTTCCTGTTATTTGGCATGAATACAACTTTGAAATTGTGGCAAGATCTCTGATATGACAATGATCAAGTTGTTTATGAAACTCCATCAATTTTGACTCTTAGTTTTGATGGTGATATAGTGTGGAAATCCCTGACTCACAAAGGAAAATGGAATCTGGGCTTCTGTTGCTGACACTGCTGTGTAGTGATAGGCTTGTGTCAAAGAAAACCAGGATTCTCGAGTACATCTCAAGTTGAATTAATGTCCTAACATTTATATATCCTAAAGTGAGAGGTCCAATTTGGTAAGATCTCTGACATTCAGGGCTTCATTAGCAAGAAAATGATTATGAATCATGTTTCACTGTGAAGGTTGACTGAGATAAAGTAATGTTTGAAAGCACTTGCATTGTGTTCAAGTATTAGAAGGTTTGTCTGTAGCCAAGTTAATAATGCTTTATGTCTCTCAACCCTCTGAAGCTCTAGAAAGTTTTGCAAAGTTGTCTCCTCCGGTGTCCTCTACCAAAATGGCAGATTAGTCAAAGAAGCTCATAGTTCTTTTGCAGCATAATCGATACTGTTTATGTGGCTTTAAATCAAAAGACTTCTCTCACTTATGAAGCTACGTGTGCCCATCAAGTTTGACAAATTATTAGTGAAAATGTGCCTGGAAAATTTTTCTCAAAATCATATTTTTTATGCAAAAAGAGTAAATATATATTTTCAAATTAAGCAATATGTGGTTCAAAGATTGTTCTCTGAAAAGTAAGCATATTTTGTGCAATAGAAGAGAACACTGTAATCAGTACCTATTTTCTGAGAAGACTTCTCAAAGTGACAGGAATTCAGAGGTCAATCAGTGAATTGACAACTTGCCTGCCAGTAGATAAAACATATTTTTGGATTTTCTAATAGATATTTTAGTGCCGCTGCATACAGATATGGAAAGCCAATGACTATAATGAAAGATGTCGCTGTCGTTGCGTCTTTTGTGTTCTGATTAGGTGACATAGTGATCAATTATTCCATGATCTGCCTCATCACATTAGAATAAATGTCTGAAGACTGGAGAATTGCTTCTTCAATGGTATTTCTTTGCTCCAAACATTAGATCAGCAACATATCCAGGGCTCACAGCTTCACTAAGTTCTTTTTTAAAAAATCTGGGACTTCTTTTACCTGCAAGCTAACCTTGTAGAATATTTCAAGGTGATATTGTGGTGAATCCAAAATGTTAGGAAAATAACATCCTTTTCAAATGAAGCTTTTTTTCTTAAACATAAAGGCATTAATTGCCAGGTATGCTTTACAATGGACAGGCTTTGTTTTCTTATTTTCTCATCAAGATTTTGACAAGACTGTGAGGCACAAGAATTATTTCAACTATTATTATAACTCATATTTGTTAATAAAATAGAGTTACCTAAGTTTTACTCAACCCTAGTAAGCAGAATAATGTTCACATCCTAATTCCTAGAACCTTGAATATGTTACCTGAAATATCATATCATAAGGGACTTTGCAGGTGTGACAAACTTAGGGATCTTGAGGTGGAGACGTTATCCTGGACTGTTTAGGTGGGGCCACTGTAATAACAAACGTCCTTGTCAGAGAAGATGGGCTACAGAAGACTCAGAGTCAGAGACTTGAAGAAGATATGCTGCTGGCTTTCCAGATGGAGGAAGACACCACAAATCAAGGAATGGAGGCAACCTCTAGAAGCAAGAAAAGGCTGGGAAATGGATTGTCCCCTAGAGCCTCTAGCTGTGCTGACACTTGCCTTTAGTCCACTTAAGATCCATTTCGAACTTCTGATCTCCTGAGCTGGCAGAAAGTAAATTTGTGTTGTTTAAAGCCATCAAGTTTGTGTTAATTTGTTATAGCAGCAATAGAAATCTAATGTACCAACTATTTGAAAAAAATTTTTCACACTCAAGCTATGCCTTAGGTTAAGTAAAATCAAAGCCAAGTTCTATGATCATAATGCACTGCTTGTTTACATAAAATCCTACCAACAGGTAACTAGTCTAGAATAAAACACAGTAACAATTTTGAAGAACTAACAATGAAAATTAGCATTCCATGTAGTAGCACATACTTCTGGAGAAAAAAATGCCTCCATGACATAAAGTCATATATATATATAGTGAGGTTGTTTTTTGATTGGTCCATTTCTCATTTTTTTAGACAACTTTTAAAGCGAGAAGGAGTAAATAGAATAAAAGTAATATATAAATATTTATTGTATACACACACACATATACATACCCACATCTGCAGTGGAGGTATACGGGATCCACAATGTATGCACACAGAAGGAATCTTCCACAGAGATGTTGTATGACATGATAAAGTTCATCCCTAGGACTAAAATGCAGAGTTTCTTCCTCTTGGTCTCTTGCTTACTGAAATTTCTCACTGCTCAGCTACAGATATCCAAACTTTTCTTTTAGAGTGAAAACAATTGCAGATGAAAATATCTTTTAGTGAATTATTTTGTTTTAATGACATAAAAAAGAACAAGAGTGTCAGTAGCAAACTTTATTTTCTTTTTACAACTGCTAAGCCCATGAGGAAAGAGGCACTGCAGAGCAAAGTTTCTGAAAAATGTGGGAAGGTGTAACAGTCGTTTACATGCCAAAAATTTTTGTATACTTGATGCACAAATATTTTAATTCTGTAGTTCTTGCTCTGGAAAAAGTCCATCTAATTCAAGGATAATTTTGCCTCAAAATGTCTGCCATCTCAGCAATAACTGCTTCTCTTAACACCTGAAACATATGCTATAGTGTAGTTTTTACTCAGCAATGTCAGTATATGAATCTACCACCATCTACAGGAGACACAAAAGCATCCGTTTCAAGAAAGGCGCTTTGTTAGTAAAAATAATTCTAATCAAATAATCATGATTTTAATCAAGTTAAATAATAAATAATCATAAGCAAAATCAGAGTTATATAATTTGATAGATTTTTTTCCAGTCATAAATATAAAGAAATGATTCTTTTGAGATATCCTGCACATGATACCTTGTACAAAGTGCTGCCTTTCCAGTTTGATGGTGACTTCTCCCAGTTTACTAGTGATAATAATAACAATGTCAACTGTTTGTTGAACACCTACTAAACGCCAAGTACTATGCTGAATGTCAAGCTGCATTCTATCTGGAAACAATTGGCTTTCTTTGGCTCTGTCTCAATTATGTATTCAAATATTACCTTTTCATCATTCTCTCAAAACCTGCTTCTATAACTCCTGTTAGCTAGATTTTAAAACTCTACTTCTAACTTCTAAATATTTTAATGCTTCTTTTACGCTTTCCAGGACCTGATGTGCTGAGTCCTGAGGAAGTTCCTTGACTTGTTTTCTAACTAATTCAATTTTTAGCCATGTCCTTTTTGTTAATCACTCCATCTATTGTATTTTTTCCCCAATGATGAAATTTTTAATATCTGTTATCTCTAAATGATTGTGTTGTATGCTCGCAAAATCCTGTAATACCTTTTTGAATATAAGGAATATTCATTAATACAAATTCTTGTATGTGACATTGACTCTATTTCTACATGTATTTTTGACTTCTTCTGTCTTCGTCTTACAGATTGGAAATTGGATCTAGAAGTGAACCAAAGTCCAGTCTTCACAGAATTCTAGGGATAGAAGCAAGAGATTTACATTGGGTAAATCATCATAAATTATATGTATAATTACAAATCATGGTAAGTTCTAGATGATGACAGAGAGAGAGAGAGAGAGGCTGAACCATTTAGATATATTATATCTATATCTATCCATCTATCTATCAAGAAAAATAATCTGTGTCATGAATGAACTCGATGATTTTGTGGAGTACAGCCAATCAGCCAGCCTGAGACTACTTGCTCTAAACTATTTCATGAGAGACAAATATAATTTACTGTTTTGGGGGGCTTTCTTTGTTACAGCAGCTTTGTTTAAATACTACCTAACTGAGTTAGAGAAACAGATCGGTACTCTAGATAGCTGATGATACTTGAGAAACATGAAGAATATCCTTGGTCCAAATCCACACTTACCTTCAGGAAAAATCAGAAAATATAATCCACACTTGGGTATCCATGCATCAAGGTAAAATCTTGGAATATTGTCTTACTAAAGAAAAATGATGAGAGTGAAAAATAGAGGACAATTAGCTCTCTCTGCTCCAGCGATCCACGTTTCCACTTTCACTGCTGCTATCTGTAACTGCTGTTAGACTCTACCTGGGAGTTGAGTAAAGAGATCTAATGACCACTCCTTAGTATATCCCTGATTCAACCTTGGGGTTGGTCCTGGGCACTCTCCTTTTCAACAGTGCTCTCCTCCCATTTAGTGTTGTGGAACATTATTTTCTTCTCCAATATAATCATATCTACTTACTGATCTCAGAGATGTCTCATATTTTCTAGTCCTCCCATAATTGAAATATAGTGCCCTTATGCTTTTAAAAACATGGTTATATTTTGTAATTTTTTGGAAATTTTGTTGGATATCGTCTGCAACTTATTCTAACTCCACACTTTTGACGATTTAATCAATGTACTCTCTGAAAATATATTTAATATAGGTGGGAAAGAAACTAATATTTATTAGCATCTACCTTAAATCAGTCACTCTACTAAGCTATGCATATATGCTTGTGGAAATATTGATATATTGTTATCTATATCTATGTTTATATTTACACATAAATACATATATATTTGCCACACATGTAAAAAAATTAATCCACACTACAACTTTTTAAATTATTTTCATTCTCATTTCACATTTTTTTAAATCCAAAAGACATTTATTAACCACCTACTATATTTCAGGCCCTGTTCAATGAATAGGATCTCCATACCAGTTGCCTAGATGAAGGTAATATAAAATTTGCAGAGAAAGTAATTGAGGTCCAGAAGAGTAAATAAGTGACTAAGGTCATAGAGTGAAAGAGTAATGAAATCCTGTCACCAAAGCTAAGAAATTTCCATTCCTGAAAGTAAAATTTATATTGCTTTAATACTCTTTTCCTTTTGGCCTTGCTCTACTTAATCTACTTTTGACTCAGCAGCCAAAAAGATGTCCCAAGCATTGGACCATGCTGGCCTTGCCTGAACACTTTTTGCTTTGTTGATATCTTTTCATTTTCAGGGCTTAGCCAAAATGCCACTGATGACTTATCTCTAAACATAAATTTGATCAACCTTTTGTTCTTTCGCAGCATACTCTTCATTCATTCTTGAGTACTTATCATTATTTTTAATTATGCACTTAGTTTATGATGATTTATTTAATGTTTGATCTTCCACTAGAGTTTCACAAAGACTGGAATAATTTTTGTTTCTTTCTTCATTCTTTCTAATTCAAAGTACACCAAGTGTCTAGTAAAGTGTATGGCTTACATCACTTACTTGAAATATGTTTGTTGAATAAATGTTGGTATGAACATTTAACCACTGGTATAGGGCATGCATCTACCAACAAGATCGGCTATTGGAGCTCTTCTATGATGTCAGGCATTGACTCTTTGGCTGTTGAAATGTAGGACGTTTGAGAAGTCTGAGAGATTGACCAGTGTAGCTGGAGTAACACGGATCTGGAAACTTGAGAGACTCATGTGGGTAGACATTTACCAACCAGTACAGAAGTGTTTCCAAATTTTAACAACCAATAGAGCCACCAATCACTAGTTGAATATCAGCATGAAGAGATGGATAAAATGGAGCAACATCTTAATTTCTTCCTCCCTAGCTTATAATAGCATGTATATTACCAAAGCTCTTTAAAATTTGAACAGATTCCATCATGTGGTTTTATCTCATGTCGTGCCCAAGTAAGCCTGATAACAAAACGCAAGAATCAAATCTATTTGCATTTAGATTCATTTTTATAACTTACTTACAAGTCAATCCTAATTTGTTACCAACATATTGATCTTTCTTCCAGTGAAGATATCATGTGAGTGTAAATAACTTACTCTTCTTTAGAAAACTAGAGAATTTAAATTTCATATTTTTAATATTTCAGTATGGTGCTTTTTTCCAGTATATTGAACTGTTTCAAAAATTCATATTGTTTTAAAAATATGATTCAAATAAAATTTCCTGGAGTCTTTTATGAATTTGGAATCTTGTTTTTGTGCAAGTCACCAGCTGTGGCCAGACTCTTTGCCTATTCCTATAGCGAGCAATGACAACCGTTGTCTTTTGAAATAAAAACCTGGACATACACCAAAATTAGAGAAGGTACAATTTTAGAAAACGTTCCTAAGATAAAAACTGTACCACATATATTTCTCAAAAATTTTTGGATACATTGTAATATTAAATAAATTATTGAATCTAACTTACTATTACAGCTTTTAAAGTTTTAAGAGCTATACGTTATTATAAAGTTGTAACCTCTATTTTGTGGAGTTTGTGTCCCTTTGCAATTTGATAAAATAAACGACTTTCAAGACTGACCATCTACCATTCTCTCCTTGCAAATATTGCTCTTATTGCCATGAAAATATTATACAATCTCTGTCTTTGTGTCCTCTGCCTAATATGTTTTGCTTGGAATTCTTATTCTTTAGAAACTTGTTTATGTTTTTCTTGTTAAACATTTCTGATTTCCCAAGACAGAATTAATCATTTCTCCTCTGGGTTCCAGCATCAAATTGAACAAATTTCTCTTTTGGTATTTTAAAGATCATAAAGTAATTGTTTTTGATTTCTACCTTCTCTACTAAACTGTGAATTCTTAAGGGGTCAATTTATTATTTAATCACCCACACAAGCTCAGATCCAAACCTAGTGCCTAAAATTTAGCCGATGTTTCAATGAAAATATATGGAAATAAAGTGTCTAACTACATCATTATCACTATTCTTTTTTCTCATAAATCCCAAACCCACGTAATTTCTAGACACTTAAACTACCTTCCCTTGAACATACCTTGACTTTCTTTGTTATTGTTTCCTAATTATCATTAGTGCCTTTTCTGTTCTTCTAATGTTCATTTTCCTTGTCTGTTTTGTAATTCCCTTTCTCCCACCTGAGTGACATAGAGAGAGGTAAAATATAACACAAAACACAGCCTGGTTATTAAAATATACTGTCATAGACTCGTCACCTGGCACATTTGTTCTGTTTACCTTTATGCAAAGCATTATGATGCATTATTTATAATGCTTTTCCTAGCTCATCTATTAAAGGCAATTAAAACAAAAGGAGGAATAATGTTCTGCAGCTGCCTTTACCCTGAGGACCTTCTAGGAAAAGGAACAAGATGAGTTTTGGTATTTATGAAGTTTGTTGTGTGTTAGGCCTCTTAACTGAGGCTAACACAACCTTTCACATAATCTTAATTAGATTTGACGTTTTATTTGTCTTCATTAGAACGCAAATTAATTTTTAATTAAAAAAGAAAAGATTACTGCATCACTGAATTATTAAGAAAACAACTTTGTATTCCTTAATTCTATAAGCAAGACATAATTATAAATGACTAATGCTTCAGGGCAATAATCCAACCCATTAAATAACTCACTTCTATGGGGACAAAGGAAAACATTCAAATAGGGTTTTGGGGTTTTTTTTTTGGTGAGGAACAGTGGCCCTGAGCTAACATTTGTTGCCACTCTTCCTCTTTTTGCTTGAGGAAGAGTGGTCCTGAGCTAATGCCTTCGTCAATCTTTCTCTGTTTTGTATGTGGGATGCCTCATAGCATGGCTTGATGAGTAATGTGTAGGTCTGTGACCAGGATCTGAACTCGCAAACCCTGGGCCTCTGAAGTGGAGCACAAGAACCTAACCACTACGCCCCCTGGGCTGGCACCCAATTAGTTTTAATTGAGATATTTTCTAGTTTTATTTTCATGACAATTTTGTGTTAAAAACCAAAACTCTTTAAAGAATTCTTAAATGTACAGGAATCCTAGATTTCATATTGCCTTCTTTTAAAACAAGTGGATTTAAGTCACAAAGTACTTAGAAGCAGTGTGAATTTCTGTTGGTATTTATTCTTTCCTTCTTTCACAATGATGTTATATAGATATAGAAACAGATACATATAAAGAACTCTATTACAAGTAAACTATAAAATGGCATGTTAAAGATACGTAATGAATCAAAACAAAAACTGAAGCTTTATTCAACTTGGGAACTCTGGGAAATGTGCAGCTCTCACTTCAGAGTTCTCTCACCCAAGACACAAGAGAACTAAATTGCTTATATTGATTAAGAGCTGATTCTGAGAGGCATTCATTCTCTCACTCAACTGACCTGCCAGGAACTTTGGGCACCAACAAAAGCCCTCAGACAGAGAAATGTAGGTGATAATAGCCAGAAGTATGGAAGACACACACCGAAACACCAAGGGTGAGGGGATATGGAGTAGAGTGAGGGATCTTCCTTATGACAAAGTCCTCACATATATGAACATGTGTTTGGTTTATAATCGGTATTGACTTTAGACAATTAAACTCTTGTAGTAGCTCTAAATCTTACTAAATGTTTTTATTATGATATTTATACTTATTCTGTGTTTGGAATTCATTTAAGAAACAGCAGAAAGATTTCTGAACCATGATTCATATACTGGCTTTGCCAAAGAACATCAAATGAAGTTTTTTGTATAAACGCTGCAAGTCAGAATAGTGTAGTCCCTGTAATGATATGACAAATAGGTGCATTTGATATATTTTGATCCAATGGTATGTCAAAAGAATACAAATCGTTATATAAGAGTTAATGTTTTATTAACATTGTTTATGGTCAACAGTGGTTTTCAGGATATAGAAAGTATACTTGTACATAAAACAAGCTCCATTGATAACTCTGCATATTTTACAAATGTAAATTTGTAATATTTAAAATAATTAGACAGATTCTCTTCTTGTTATATCTATAAAGAAGTATGGAATATTCTCAGAGTAAATTCAAACAGCATAAATGGTATATATGGAATATGGACTTACATATAAATAAATAAATTAATTAATTAAAGAATATATATGTGTGTGTTTGTGCCTATACATATAAGATGTATGCATGTATATCTTACTTCTTTGACCAATCTATCTATTGGCCTATTTCTTACAATTTTGTTTAATGGAAGACACATTTAAAAGCCTTAGACGACAAAGATTTAGAATTATAACCTATTTATATTTTTGATTAACTTCCTTTCCCTAATCAAGATATTACCGACATTAGTTAAATTAACTGTAAGCTTATAAACCAGTGTTGTGATATCCATCAATATTATTACATAGCTTTGTGTTATTCATACCTTTGCTAAGCATGCATGAAGAGGAAACACACAAGTAAAGAAACAGGTTAATTAATACATATTTGAAAATAAATGTCTATATTTGTCCAGACAGATGCAGAAAAACTGTGGATTTTGAGCCAATGATTACAATAGAATAGACGGATGAAATCAAAAGCTGTTTCTTTAAGTAGATAAAAAAATTAATAGACCTCTAGTCCCACAGATCAAAAAAGAAATGAGAGATAAGGCACAACCTACCAACATGAGGAATGATAGCATCGACATCATTCTAGATCGAACAGATACATAAAGGATAATGGACTAACACGAACAACATTAGGCTAATAAATTTGACCACATATAGGAGAAGAACAAATTTCTTGAAATACACAAACTACCAAAGCTTATCCAGGAAGAAATAGACACCCTGATAGCTACATATCTATTAACTAAAATTTGATTTTAAATTCCTTCCCACAAAGAAAATTCCAACTCTAGTTGTTTACTACTAAAATCACATAAAAAATTTAAGGACAAAAATCATAACCACTTCTACACAGTCTCATTCAGAAGAAGACAGAATACATTCCACTGTTTCTTTGCGGACACTATTACTCTGATTCAAAAACCAGACAAAGACATATATGAAAAGAAAAATACAGGCCAATATCCCTCATGAACACAGAGAAAAATATTCTTAAGAATTTTGTCAAATTGAATTGAGCAATATGTAAAAAACTAATGCATCATGATCAAATGAGATTTATCCCAGGAATGCAAAGTTGGTATAATATTCTTAAATCAATCAATGAAATTTACCACATTAACAAATTAAAAATTGAAAAAAACATTCTCATCTCTATAGTTACAGACAAATATTTGACAATATTCACATCGAGTTTTGAAAAAACATTCTCAACAAAGATTATTATTAAACTTTCCCAACCTGGTAAAGATCTAGAAAAGAACCGACAGCAAATATCATACTTAATGGTGAAAATTAAGCATTTTCCCCTCAAGATCAGGAACACAGTAAGGATGTCGAATTCTCAACAATTTATTAAATGCTCAACTGGAGATCCTTGCCAGTGCAATAAGTAAAAAGTAAATAAGTAACCCATAAAATGTGCAGCGATAGGTACTCCATATATTTACTGAAAAATGCCAGTAGCCACGGAGGCTTAAAACTTAAAAAATAAAAACCTCAAGACATTTTATCTTCTGTTCATCTCCTTTCTCAGACAACTGAATGTACATGTCATAGTGCCCATATCTCCCTCCTAATTAAAAACGAATAATAAAATAAATACGTAATTGGATGATAGATATATGGATAGATGGAGAGAGAGAGAGAGAGAGATGATAGATAGATAGATAGTTCATCAAACAAATAAATGGCATCCAGCTCAGGACAGAAGATGTAAAACAGTCTTTATTTGTAAATGGCATGAAATGTTGGCTTTCTTGGATGGTGGGTGGTGTTCTCCCCACGTCTTCACACTCTATTCCCTTTGAACATGTACATCTTTTTATAAGGACACCAGTCACACTGGATTTGGGGCCCGCCCTATGCCAGTGTGACCGCATATTAACTTAAGCAATAATGTCTGCGATGACCCTATTTCCAAATCAGTTCACATTCTGAGGGCCTGAGGGTTTGGAATTCAATATGTAAATTGGAGGGGGGTATAATTCAACCCACAATATAACTCAAAACTGAAAACTGCACAAATATATCAACAAGTAAATGGAAAATTTTGCTGTGTTTATACAATAGAATACTACCCACCAATAAAAAGCTTTGATAAACTATCGATTCATGCCACATCACAGATAAATCTCAAAATAATTATGGTGACTGGAAAAAGCCAGGAAAAAAAAGGATACATACTGTATGATTATATACACGAAATTCTGGGAAATACAATCTAATCTATAGTGACCTACAGAAGATTAATGTTCACCTGTGGGTGGAAAAGCAGGTTGGTGAGGTGCAAAGAGGACCTGTGGGAAGAAATTACAAAGGGGCATGAGGCAATTTTGGATTACATGGATGTGTTTATTACCTTGATTTTTGTGATGGTTTTACAGGTATATACAGTTAGCAATTTTTATCACAGTACACAGTTTAAACAAACACAGATTTTAGTATGTGAATTCTACCTCAACGAAGGTATTTTTAAAAAGACTTAAATATTGCTTTTCACAAATCCACATCTTTTCAACAGTTTAAAAATTGATTCAATGATAAATTTTACAATTAAAAAACACGATTTATAGTAAAATGAGAAAAATATCAATATTGATTATCAATGAGATTGCCAGATGTTAAATAGTCAAAACAAGTCAAAATTAGATTTGGGATGTTGACTAACAAAAATTTGAAGCATAAAGTTCTGCCAAAATATGTATATCACAGAGTCATAAAGAAGGAACTCATCTCTTGTCTTGCTCCAGACAATCTAAGAAAATGGATAATTTATCTCCTCTTACTAAGTTTAAACTGTTAACAGCAAACTAAAGTCCATTCACAACAAATTTTATAAATACAAAAAAACAAGTGAAAAAAAACCCTTTGACTTTCATCCAACCTAAAGCAAAAATTACAAACATTAAATTGTTTATTTTTATTAAGGTTTTTTTCTTCAGGGTTGATCACCTCCAGAGTTTTCCAAGCCTGGTCATGTTAAAATGAAAATGAGGAGAGTAAAAAGAAAACATTTATAATAGAATAAAGGTTTATTTTTGCACAGTACCATTTTTCAAGGTCAGTTAGCAATCTCTCCGGGCCAGATGTTTAATGGACAAAACCCTGGTTGCCAAAGTGACTTTAGCAAGATGCTTTATTTAGATAGAGTCATAAATATGGATGGACTCTCAGGAAAACCTAGTCAAAATTCTCATTGTCAGAGATGGACAAATTGCCACCTGGAAATAGTAAGTGACTTTCCTATTGCCTTTAGGACATTTGCTAGTTTAGTCAGTATTAAGCCTCTGATCTGTTTATTTCTACTAGAATGATCTTATTGTATAACACTGTTACTTAGTCATTTTCAAGAGAAGTGGCAATGACAGGCTTGCCTATACTTTACTGCTCTACTGAAGTCCATGCAGAATTTATTAATGAACATTAAGAAGATATTAACCAACAACTTTGACATTGACTTAATATTACATATTATGAGTGGCTAAAGAAATAACAGACATTTTTACAGACACTTTTGAATGCAAATAGTTAAGTTCCACAACATGAGATTTAATGCTAAGGACCTACTGCAAGGCACTGGGGACCCTTATAAATTAGCTCTGGCTCCTGCCCTTGTGATCATAATTAGTAAAATTTTTAACCCTTCAGGAGATTATGGCCATGATACTAGTAACAAGAATGTGTGCTAAATAAATACTTACATATTTATTATATTTTAGCAACGAGTCCTAATGTTTTGATGAGATGACATTGAGAAAAAATGAAGTATGAGAGGATTTATTATCCATTGTAATTAGTGCTGCTAAACAGTTACTGAAGGTGTGAACATTATTACATCCTTAATGAAAAATGATCTCTAAGCATAGAGGATAAGCTCATGATATATGAACTTATTATCCAACATCAAAATCTGGGAAAGATTTACCTAATTAAAGTAGAAGATGTTTTTCCCCAGAGAAAAGAAGGGTAAAATGCTTTTGAAAATAAATGAAGCTCTCTGTAAGTCCCCTTGAATTTTTAACTCATGAAATAGAAAATTAATTGGCTTTGTGACAGAATTTTAAAGCTTGTTTTTGTCGAGACTTTAAAAAGCACTTTGCACTAAAAAGCACTATGTCTTCTGTGGGGTAAGAATGTCTTTGTGAGCAACTGGGAAAATGATAAACAAACATCAAAAAACAACCTTGGAGTATAAAAAGTCTTTTTAGTAAATGTATTCATACGCTTGTTAACGTGTCTATCTACTCAATCCTACACTGTATTAGTTTTCTATCACTACTGCAACAAATTATCAGACTCTGAGATTTTTAAAACAACACGAAGTTATTTTTTCACAGTTCTGCAAGTTTCTATGCTGGTTAATGACGTTCCATGGGGCTTGACTGGATTCTATTCTCTTTTTATAAAAGGCTGAAGTCAAGGTTATGGTCAGCCGGCAGACAGATTCTGCTCATTCAGGTTGAGACAGAATTCAGTTCCGTGGAGCTGTAGGACTGAGGTTCCTGTGGCCTTGCTGGCTGTCAGCTGAGGATCATTCTCAGTTTCTAGAGGCTTCCTGCATTCCCTGGCTAATGGTCCCCATAATCTTCAAAGCCAGTACCAGCAGATCTAGTTATTCCTTTGATTTAAATCTCTCTGATCTGCTCTTTGCCTTATGTCTCTGACTTCTCCTTCAGCAGGAGAAAATTTCCAGCTTTTTAAGGGTTGTTATGATTAGATTGGACACACTGGGATAATCTAGGATGATCTTTCTAAATTAAGGTCTTTTACCTTTCTTACATTTGCAAAGTCCTTTTTGCCACGTAACACAACATATTCACAGCTCCCAGGAATTAACACACCTTTGGGAGAAGGAAGATTCTATATAGCACATACATGTTTAAGGGAGTTCTTATTAGTCTGACTTTACCAAAAGCAGTCTGCACTCCACTTTACCCACCAAGGATATCTATCTATTTCAAACCATTGCTAAAAGGCTTATATGAAAAACAGAGGTGAAAGAAGTAACCTGCTAGTACACTTTTATTTATATATGAGGTCTGAGGGCACATCACTAGATTTGTCTTCATTATATCAGACCACATGTTAGCACGTTCTTTGCACCTCATTGTCTATCAATCCTTATGCATAGTTTATCACCAGCACATATTTGATCTTTCTCTTCATGTTACACATTAATTTTTTCTAAGGTGACAACTTGTTTAAAAATCTAATATCTTGTCTCACTCAAAGTAGTTGCTCAATGAATTGTTTCTCTTCCTTTGCTTAATCTCATTAACTTATTTGATGTTCCTCCTGCCCCTCTTCCTGAACAGGTATTAAAAATCTACAGAAGAAGCCTTACTTCCTCAGTTAAATCTTGTGGAACAATTCCGTTTCATATTCTCTTCTCTTCCCTGAAATTCTACATCATTTCATTGTCCAAACTATTAGAATTTAATAATATAATATTCTGCCTTCTGTAGTTTGATACATTCCTGTACATGTTACTGTTGCTATGATGATGCTAGAAGATGGGTCTTCAAAATAAAATGCAAAGCTGCACCTCCACTAGTATAGTTCTGAGTGTTAGTAGCTGTTCAATAAAACTGTAGACTGAAGTCAATTATTACTTCCTATGGTAAGATACGCAAGGATAAGGAGACAGGGGAGAGCATAAGGGGATGCCCTTGTGTTAGATAGGGGATGTGTGATTATCTGCTTCAAACTGAAGCTTAAGAAGACAATAAAAATGCTAAAGTAGCTACCAGCTCTCTTTTTTCAGTGTGCAGCTATTTCGGTAAGAAAACTTTGATCACAGAAGGCAACACAGGTTCATAATTCCCTCTTTGAAACTCCAAAGTTCTAAAAGCTCTGAAAACCAAAAACGTTTCCAAAATTCATAGGCTAATAATTACTAATCTTAAATAATTTAGCTCCCCAAAATGTAAATTTATTTATTAATGGTATCTTTTTATTCCACTTGGTGAGAGTATTTGTACATTTTTCAGCAGGCATTTTAGTGTGCTGCCACCTCAAAAACCTGTTAGGGTATCTAGGATGTGCAATGCAGTAACTTTCTAAAATATGGAAAGAAAGAAAGAAAGAAAAAGAAAAGAAAGCAGGCTGAATTCTGAATCATATCTAACCCAAAAGTTGTGAGTGAGGAAAAAATGATGAAATCTCAATTCCATAAAGGAATGAGGGGACCCTAGAACAAAGTAGTTAATCAGAACTTTCTTCTAGGGTAATTATAAATTTGAAAAATCACTTTAAGATATGTAAAAATTACAATTATAAAATGTTGTGTCCTTATTAACTCTCTGGATAATTTTTTAAATAAGACTAGATTTATGTAGCTTAAATTTCCCAAACAGTTGCTGAACCTCCCATATTTCCTTGAGAAGTTATGGTTTCTGATCACAGTGATGGAGTTTGCCTTATGTACTTATTGTTAGCATTTGTCTGCATTTTAAAAATAAATGTAAGAATTAAATAAAATGTTGTATAAGCTGTAATTATCAAATTTTGTTTACGTCATCCCATTAATTATCAACTATATGACTGTATTTCTATAATTACTCCCTTTAAGTACTATTATGCTGGTGGACTATTCAAATGCATTCCGTGGCAGAATTTCCTATATAATCATAAGACTAATGATGATGAATTTGATGAACAAACATGATAATTGAATAGTATAACTCCAAAACATCTGGCTCCAAAGGCTTATGCAAAATATAATTCTACTGTGAAAAAATATTTGGCTTCAGTTTTTATCATTTATTTAACAACAGTGTATTAATTTTTTAACTTTGTCTTGAAATTCTGAAAGTGGTTTCTTAGCTACTAGGAGGCGGTGGTCCATTCAACACGGGAGAATGTAAATACTATAACAAATATATTCTTGCCTTTACAGCATAATCCAACTTATAGAGTGAATTCCTCACTGGAAAAGCTAACAGTGTATCTCTACTATAGAAATCTTCACTAATGACAGAATGAGATGCAAATTATTTTATCCAAAACTTACGTCAATATGTTTACACCTGTGTCAAGATTCCAAGTATAGGGGAAAGAGACCTGAGTTAGCAAATGGGAAAAAGAATTAGATCAATTTGGCCATTTTTCTGTCCACAGAAAGTATTTTCTGAAAGGTATGGGTAATCTCTACCTTAGTGAACCACAAGACAGGAAAGAATGAAAAAGCATGAAAATCAAGATTCCATTCAACTTTATGGAATTATGAAATAAAATCGATCGTTTCATAAAAATGGATTTTATTACATTAAAAATTGGGAATTTACTTTTGAACTTATAGGAGAAATTCTATTCTATTTTAATAATAATGAAAACTAAAACTTTTCAGTGGCTTACTTTTGTCCCCTCAATAAATTAACAATCAATAGTGAAATCAAAATTTATTGCTTGGGGCCAAATTATAAATATCTCAAAATAAGAAAGAGTTTGGCAGTTTCTTAAAAAATTAAATATGTACTTACTTATCAGTAATCCTGCTCCTAGGTATTTATCTAAGAAGAATAAAAATGTATGTCCACACAAGGACTTGTACATGGAAGTCCACAGTGACTTTACTGGCAAGCCAAAACCAGAAACGGCTTTTAGGTACAAAAGCAGGTGAATTGACAACCATTTATGGCAAATTTTGGTATATCCATATGATGGAAAGTTACTTAGCAACTAAGAGAATGAACTCCTGATACTTATAACAACACAGAAGAACCTCAAAAACATTACACTCAGTGAAAGAGTCCGCACACAAAAGAGTACATACCGTATGATTCAATTTATTTGAAATCTTAAAACAAGCAAAGCTAATCTATAATAAAGAACAGCAGTTCATTTGTCACTTGGGGCTATGTCAGTGGGAGGGTGAATATTCTCCTAACGGGTCGTGATGGACTTTTTTGAGATGATGAAAATGTTCTATACATTGATTTTTACAGTGGTTATGCAGTTACATATATTTGTAAAACTTCAAAATTTTATACGTAAATTCAGTGCATTTTATTGTATGCATATTATACTTCAGTACAGTTTAATTATAAAAAAATCAATTACAAGGATGATTGTCTACCTGTTAACACAGTTCTCATAGTAATAGAAAAGATTAAAGAGACTGTAGTATCTAATAAAGCAGTCATTACAATTCTGGTTATATTAGCATTTTGAATGGGTGATTCTTAGGAAATCTTTCATTTGACATTTTGTAGATAATAGTAGACAAAATTTATTGAATACTTATTAATGTTTTTTGAGTGCTCACAATAACCTTATGAAAGTTGGTTCTGTTATAATTTCCATTTTACTAATGAAGAATCTGAGGGTTGAAGAGATTAAAAATTGCAAAGCTATGGAGCCAGCCCCGTGGTGTAGTGATTGAGTTCGCAGGCTCCACTTCAGTGGCACTAGGTTCTAGGATTCGGATCCCCGGTGCAGAACTGCACGCCACTCCTCAAGCCATGCTGTGGTGGTGTCCCACGGCAGGGTAGGGGAGAATATGCTCAGATATTAGCTCAGGGCCAATCTTCCTCAAGCAAAGAGAGAAAGATTGGCAATGGATGTTAGCTGAGGGCCAATCTTCCTCACACGCAGACACGCACAAAATTGCAAAGCTAGTGAATGACAGACCCAACAACAAACCAGCTCATGTCTGCCTTTTATGCAGACGTAAAAAAGTAACCTGAAAACGCTGTAATTAAGGAAGCTCACTTTCTGCCTAAGTCTGATCTCCGATTGATAGAGAATAGATGTTAGGGTTGTTTTTTTTAATTAAAGTATTGTAATATTTCTTGGTATTCAATCTTTACATCAACCCAAATGTCTCAACAGAGAATTGATGCCACTGATAACTTGAAAAACAGAAATCACTAACACTTGCACATTGTTACAAACCACCAAGCTCTGTTCTAAAAGCTTTATTTTGTTAGTTCACTTAAATTTCACAACACAAAGGAGGAGGTCCTATTGTTACCATCATTTTATACAGGTGTGGACTGAGGGGAAACAAGAAAGAGTAAGTTCCCTAAGGGCATACAGCTGGTCAGTGAAGAAGAGAGAATTGGAAGTGAGAGTTTGAACACAGAAGCCGTACTTTTAACCGCCATGTTATGTGGACTATCCTCAGTTTGCACAGCATTATCTCCATGGATTCTTCCTGCAGAAGAGAATTGTGCAAAGTGAGACACCATTCTGATATGTGTGTGTTCCTGTGAACACGGTACTGTGCAAAGTGAAGACCATCTGTATTGCTTAGGGAAAATTTAAATTAAATTGACAATTTCAATTGGATTCCATACTGGTATTAATCTGTAACATTTATTATCTTGCTGTATGTTATCCAGGGAAGTATTTCATTATCATAAATGTCTTGGTATTTCCATTTTTAGCAGACATATATTGGTACATATTCATTACCCATAAAAATGGGGTAGATATCTTTCAAATCACCTTATTATTAAAAATTTATAATTAAAGCTTTCCTTATATCATTTTCAAGGTATTTGTGTAATAACAATTACATGAATTATGCACAGAAGGGCAATATTATCTACATTTGAAAGGATAGAGATTTTGCAAGAGTTCTTTGAAAGAGAACAATAATTCTGTGCTAGAATACCGTATTCTGGCCAGATATGTAAATGAGCTACCTAGGGCAAATAGAGGTCAGACACATTTTCTTTTGATTAAGTGAAATACCGAAGGTAGATGTTATTAAAAACATGCAGACAAGCTAGCATGCTTTAAGCGTCTCCTATATAGGAGGGAAAATCCCTACATCTGAGGACAATGGGGTTTAGAAAGATAAAATAATGCATTCCCGGTCTATTATTTGCAGGTGGCAGTGCTGAAGTTTGAATCTAGATCTGTCCCCAAGGCTAATTCCCCTCCAGCAGGTCAACCTGTTTTGTCCAGGCCACAGATGTTGGCTTGTTTTTTAATTGTGCTTTTCTAAATTTACTTTGTCAAGATTGGATAAAGCTATTGGAATTATCTCCAGTATGTGTCGGCTGTTTAATTTGGAGCGTATATTTTAAAAACTAATTGAACAGAGTTAAGTAGATGCTGTTTACTTCACTCTCCAAATACTGGGAAGAAGAAAAGGTTGTCTCAGCTATAAAAATCTCCTCTCTCTTCAACATTATTTTCAAGGGTTTCAATCTCTTCCACCAAATATTGAGACTACCCAAGTGACATGAAATACAAATTAGAAAAATAGTGATTATAAATTGAAATGCATTTTGAAATCATATTTTAAAGTATAATATTTCTTTGCTATTATCTATGTGATTTGTTTAGTTAACAAACATTTGTTGATCATATACAGAGTGTCAGATTCTGAGCTGGGAACCAATGATACAGCAAGGAAGAAAACAGAGAAGATAAGTGTCCCCGTGAAACTTACACTCTGATGGGGAAATAGTCAATTAATAAACAGGTATGTTTGATCAGAATGAGACAGTGCTGTGAAGAAGAACATATCAAAGTTAAGGAAAATGAGATTGTGAGGGTTAGGAGCCCTGTTCTGATGTTTATTTAGGGTTTTCAGGAAAGGCCTTTATAAGCAAATACTATTTGAGCAGAAACATGAAGGAATTGAGTGAAGAGAACATTTCAGGAAGAATGAACTGAAACTGTAAGGGTCCTAGAGCAGAAGAAAGCATGCTATGCTCAAGAACCAGCAAGGAGGCCATCGTGGCTGGAGTACAATGATGTGATGGAGGAAATGTCAGGAGGTGAAATAGGAGATGTAGCCTGGGCCAGACCATGTAAGGCTTGATTGTAATTAATAGGACTTTGCTTTTCCTCTCATTATCAGAGAGTTGGAATAATCTGGTTCATTTCTGGAGGTCTCTTTGGTGCTGCCATGTGGAATAGACTGGGCAGGAAGGAGACAGACAGAGGAGACGAATTGCGTGATTATTGAAATAGTTTGGGCAAGAGATATTTCTGACTTGGCCCAAGGTGGCAGCAATGGAGGTGGAGGAGATCAGTTACACATTTTGGGATATCTTAAGTTTGCGATGTCACTAGCCATCTAAGAGGAAAGAGGTTGGAGAGTTTAGTCTGGGCTTTGGAGGAGACAGACGTTTAGAAATTTAAGATATGAGAAACTGAATGAGATTACCTACAGAAAAAGGGAGAAGACAGAGATCATGAAGGTAGAGACAGAACCTCAGAAGTGAGGCAGAGAAAGTAGATTCAGGAATGGAAAGAGAGTGAGTGGCTGAAGTGATGGCAGGAGAAGTAAGGAAGAGTGGTGTCCTGGATGCCCCAGGGAAGGCAGCGCTTTAAGGAGGGACTGAAACACTGTTCCAGTGCTTCTGAGAGTTCAAATGAGAACTGAAAACTGACTGCTGGGTTTATTGACATGCAGGTCACAGTGGCCCGGGAAAGAATTGTTGCTAAGCATTCGGAATGAAAGTGTGATTGAAGTTAGTTTGAGACTGAATGAGAGAAGAGCAATTGGATGACTCTTTCAAGAATTTTGCTACAAATGGAAGCAGATAACAGGTCAATAACTGGAGAAGATTGTGGAGTCAAGATAGTTGTTATTTAGAAGCTTTTTTTTTTTTAAGATGGAAGAAATAAGGTGTTTGACTGCTAAAGAGAAAAGCAAATTGATAATTTGAGAGAGAGAAAGGAGAATCACTGGCGTTGTGTCTTTGAAGATCTCAAAGGAGAACCTGTGTGCCTTTGGAGGGCTGGTTTAGGAGGCTGTTCCAGCAGCTCCGTCATAGTGCCAGGAAGCCAGGCAGGGCCAAGGGTAACGGCTAAAGAGATGCTGCTGAGCTGAGCACATGTCAATGTTATTTTTCCTTTTTGTTCTTTTTTTCTCCCAGTTTTATTGAGATATTATGGACATATAACTTTGTGTTAGTTTAAGATGTACAACATAATGATTTGACATATGTATATATCGCAAAATGATCACCATAATGAGTGAACATCCATCAACTCACATAGTTACAATTTTTTTTCTTGTGATGAGAACTTTTGACTTCTTAGCCACTTCCAAATATACCATACAGTGTTAAATATAGTCACTGTGTTGTACACTACATCTGAGAACTTACTTATCTTATAACTAGAAGTCTGTACCTTTTGAACACCTTCACTAATTTTCTCTGGATGTTACTTCTTATCGTTGCTGTTTTCTCAGTGAAACAGAAAAAGATCATTTGAGAATACAGGCAGGGAGCAGTTAAAGATTTGAAGAGAGAAGTACAAGTAAGAACTAATGACCTAGGACAGCAGAAGGGTGAATGAACTGGAAGGTGAAGTAAGATTGCTGGGCAGGTAATACCTGTGCTATCTACAAGAGCCAGAATTTTAATTTTTGTCTGATGGTGAGGGGTATGGGGAGGAGAGGAAGAAAATGTTTCTAGCCAAGGTTGTTCATTCCTATACCATTCTCTTAACAAAGTCTTTGTTCTATTTTAAAAGTTCAGAGTCAATATGCATATTACACTTTTACTTAGGATGCATATTTTCCATAACTGTCCTGAAAAAATCATGAACACCATACAGTTATTTAAAGCTATTAGTTTTTCCTTATAAAGTTGTATTGGTACTAAATATATATGAGTGGGTGAAATTTTAGCGAGTTCTAATTAGTTTCTAGGCACTGATCCAAATTCCATTGTTTTTCTCCTATAATTCTTTACAGAATGCGTTAACAGTGAAAGATTCCTTCAACTTACTCTGTATGGACATATAAGAACAGCTCCTTGAGGAGAGCCAGCTAACTTTCCCTTCTCTTTTAATATAAACAGAAAAATTAGTAAAAAAAATGAGACTAATATCTCTCAACTGGTATATATGCCATTTTACTATCACAAATTAATCAAGTGATTAACAGGCAGGGTTAAACAATCATAGAATGTCGGAACTGGAAAATATTTTTGAGATCATCCAGTATATTTCATTTAGTTCATAAATGATAAAACTGAGATCTAGAGAGTTTAAAAATTTTCTAATAACCTTAAATCTGCTGATGGATTTAAATAAAGACTGCTTTCGAATTAGCCTGGTGCTTCTTCCACTTATTGTGGTCTATTTTTTTAAAATTTTTATTGAGTTAATGATAGGTTACAATCTTGTGAAATTTCAGTTGTGCATTATTGTTTGTCATTCGTGTTGTAAGTACAGCCCTTCACCCTTTGTGTCCACCCCCCACCCCACCTTTCCCCTGGTAGCCACTAAACTGTTCTCTTTGTCTGCATTTTTAAATTCCTCATATGAGTGGAGTCATACACCCATTGTCCTTCTCTATCTGTCTTATTTCACTTAACATAACTCCCTCAAGGTCCATCCATGTTGTTGTAAATTTTTTATATCTTTAATTCCTCTCTTTCTCTTCAATTATACAAGTTATTATTCCACTACATAATTGCTCAGATTATTTAATTATAAATTTGTGTGTATATTAATTAAGCAACCTATACATGTCCAATAGAGCATTTTGCTTTATGGATGTTAAATAGTGTCTCCTAAAAGTTCATGTCCACCTATAACCTCAGAATATGACCTTATGTGGAAATAGGATCTTTACAGATGTAATTAGGGTAAAGATCAAGATAAATTCCTACTGGATTAGAGTTAGCCTGGAATCTGCTGGGAATATCCTTATAAGAGGAAAAAAAAGGACGTACTGGCACAGAAAGAAGGCAATGTGACAATGGAGGCAGACATTGGAGGGAGATGTCCACTAGCCAAGGAATGCCAAAGATTACCAGCAACCACCAGAAACTAGCGGAGAGGCATGAAACTGGTTCTCCCATTGAGACATTCAATGGTAAGCCCTTCAGAATTCATCATGTATTTTTTTTCCTGCCAATACTGGAGAATATTACTTTGATCATGTTTGTATACTGTCTAGAAAACTTGGGAACATAATGTGGCTATAAGAGCAATTATTTAATAAGTAAATAGTCTGCCACAGTCTTTGTGTGAAGGTCTTTACGTATTTTAGCTCATTTAATTACAAGGCATCAGCATTAGGACCTGTATGAGTTTTCTATTGCTGCAGAAATCTTAGGGACCAATTCAGAATTCTGTCTACCACAGTACTAATAAGAGTGAACATTTATTGATTCCTAGCATATGATTTCATATACAACTCTCTTAAATTTGGAATTTGAGTACTGGCATAGGTTTCAGAGATCATTGGCTGAATCCACTGTCTACTTCCCTGCACTTCCTTCTTCCTTTATCATTCCTCCTTATTTAATGTATTTTTATTTTTTAATTAATTAATTAATCTTTTTGAGGAAGATTAGCCCTGAGCTAACATCTGCTGCCAATCCTCCTCTTTTTTTGCTGAGGAAGACCGGCCCTGAGCTAAAATCTGTGCCCATCTTCCTCTACCTATATGTGGGATGCCTGCCTCAGCATGGCTTAACAAGCAGTGCGTAAGTCCACACCTAGGATCAGAACCTGCAAAGCCCAGGCCACCGGAGCAGAACGTGTGAACTTAACTGCTGCGCCACCGGGATGGCCCCATATTTAATGTATTTTTAGAACAATAAACTTACAAATGGCCCCAGCGAGCTCACATCTTCTGTTCTCTCTTATTTATAATAGATGTGGCTTGTCCTGTATTTGGTCTCATGTGAGAGTGGCAATATTTAGAGAAAAATGTGAGTTATATATTTTATGAATGAATTGAATGATCAGAATTCTAGTAACCCATGCACTTTCATCATTTTTTTTAAAGGGGATTTGCCCAGTAGCTCCAAATGTGACCTCTCACACTTTTTACTGACATAACTGAAGAACATTAAAAAATAGAAGGATAAAAACTCACAGCACTATTGGGAGCTAGGCCCAGGAATTAATCCTAAGAAGAGAGTCCACTCTTTGCAGGGCTGATGGACCTAACATGAATAGTGGGCTGAGTAATTCATGAACTCCCTGCTCTTCTCTGAAATGGCATGAGCACATTCACTTGAAAGCACAGGCATTTACAAAGGCAATCCATCTATTTCCTATTGTTTGCTATTTCAACCTTGTTTCAGCAAAGTAATCTTTACCAAAGAGGAGAACTATGTGACTACTGATTTTTGTGTCACCCACAGTGCTGTTTTACTGACTCTATCCCAAAGTCATTTTGTAGAAGTATAGGGAAAAAGTAAAAGAGAAGGAAGGAGAAAGAGTGACGTGACAAGATGGGGGAAAGGAGTATGCGTGCGTGTGTGTGTGCGTGGATGCAGGGAGGGCTGGAGGTGGCGGGTCTCATCCTAGGAATATAGTCCTTGAAAATAAAGCATCGTCAACTATTAAGTGTGATGGAATCCTGGTGCAGCAAACAAGGCAAAAGGACACAAAATCATAAAAATGACAGTGGGCCCGAAATCAAATTAGAGTACAGCAGAGCCACGTGCCTTTTAGAATCCCAGCGTATCAAACTGCCACTGTGAACAGTATCGAATCAGAACTCAAGTGCTTGGAGAATGGGGTCAAGGGCAATTCACATGCTCTGCTGTTAGTAAATACTAGGAAGGAAATGATTTTCCATCATCTAAGCCTCAGCAGCCAGAAAAAATTCAACATGGAGCATGTGAAAAGTCTTCTAGAAAAAAAATAAAGGCCTTCGGGACATCATTCTAAGATTCAGAAACATGGAAGCTTAAGAGGAAAAAAAGAGAAATAGCTAACAAATATCAAAAATAAAATCGATAGATAACTAGATTTGGAAGCATTTTCAATGCAAATAATAAACAGACGTATGTACAGAATTCTTATAAGTTGACAAGAAGGGGATAAACAAAAGAATAAATAAAGATTTTATGAGGCAACTGTCAGAAGAGTTGCTCCTACTTACAAACATGAAAAGATGTTCATCTCATTGGTATCAGAGAAATTTAAATCTGAATAACAATAAACTAGGACTTTGCGTCTATCAGGATGGCAAGATACTGTTGAAAGAAATACACAAAATTCAAACACATAAGTGTAATCTTGTAATTGTAAAAAAAATAAAAATTATTGTATTTATAAATGAAAATTAGTTCATTTACATTATTATATTTATACGTGATTACATATTCATGGAGAAAAATATGCAACGATAAATACTAAGTTTAATAACTATTTCCATTGGAAAGAGGAGAAAAATGAACGTGAACAGTGATTTGAATAAGTGATAAAAGAAGCAAACGAAGAGAGGAAGGCTGTCTAAAGAAGGAAACAAAAAAGAAAAACATATCAATTATTTTGAACTTTACTTTTAATTTGGTTATGACAACATGATGCTTATAATGCCTATCACTAAGCTTTTTTAAACATCACTTTATATCCAAGCCTAAGTATTTCATGTGTTAATTATGCTGAAAAATTAACAGAGAATAAAGAAACATTCCAGAAGTCTTAAAAGTTGTTCTCTTCTGGGAATGAAATTCAGAGTACTTTTCATTTTCCTTTTGTACATTACACGTATTTTTCCATATTCTTGAAATTATTTGTAATTTTTTTAGAAAAGGTAGACATAACTAGCTCACTCAGTTTTATATTTAACGTTATTAAAAATAGGCAAAAAAATTTCTCTAATAATCTAACATTTTGTTTAAGGACGTAAAGAGAACTTTATTTAAAAATAATATCAAGGAATGAATGGTTAATATATTGTATTGGCAATTTAAAAGAGAAATCTAAATGAGAAAGTTGTGATCACATTCAAATGAAGATTTTCTAGCTGTAAAAATGTTAAAACTTGACTTATGTTCTTGTCTTAATGGCTAGTCAGATCTCCCTCTTAAAGGTAAATCATATCAGCAGCTAAAGGAGACCCAAACTTTTTGAATTTTTTGACCATGTTCTTAGTTGGAACGCCATAGATTGATACCACTCTTAGGGAAATAAGAACACAAAACTGGAAAATTGATTACTTAATATCTTCATGCATGCTGGAAGAAATAAAGGGAATTAAACTGGCCACAAGTGGAAGATTACCACACCTTCATCCTTAAAACACTTGTTTTGACAGATTCTCTTTTATGCAATCTCATGATTTCCCCTCCCATTCATTTTCGAAAATTGCTTTAGGATCCAAACTGGAAATAAGACCTTTTTGAAGAAACCTACCACAATAGGCTGACAATATATGTTCACAAAGCAATACATGTATACATTTTAAGAACAGGAGAGTAAGAGTAAAGAAGGTAAAATGAACATCTTCATGGAATTTAAATTATGGTTGAAAAGAACAGTCCCAGTATTCTCTGAACAGGAAAAAAGGGAGTATAACATTGAGGGAAGAAAACATGAAGGATATTTATGTTAGCTGAAATTTTGACTGTTGGAATACGTGACATAAAGTTCTTTTGCTCGTAGATGGGACGATTTTGTCATTACTATTATGCAGGTATTGGGGGCATGGATTATCAAAGACACACTTCTATCAAAAATAACCTAAACATACAATCAATCAAATGTTTCATTTGGTCTGCTGCTTGGTCTGTTGGCATCTGGCTACCGACATGTCTGTTTAGTTGGTCTAGGAGCTGTAACCTGGCCCCAGGACTGCAGTTCACTGCTATTTTCATTACCCCATCTCATCACTGTACTTTTTCTGACAAATTTATTTTTAACATATACTATGAGAATGATGCAGAATAAGGCCTTTGCTGTGTCTAAAAGAAATTCCAAGCAAAGTTACAAAATTCTCCACTAAATTTGTCTGCTAATAAAAGTGATTATTTTTTTGATTAATAAAATAGTCTTTCCTTTATTAAAAAGACTAGGCACAACAGCCATGGGAAATGTAAATATGACCTCAAAAGAAAACGTTGAACTCTACAACTGGGTGTACACAAACACACACACACACACACACACAGAGGAATGAACAGAATGGAGGACTAAGTAATTTGGTATAAGATTTGATTAGTACAGTGAGCTGATCTGGAGAACTTAGAGCAAATTTTTTCTATTACACTCAGGGAAGATAGGAAGGCCCTTCAGGACTTGGGGCTGGGGTGGGGCTGAGAGGCCTTATTACTACTAAACTATGGTTTGTGTTTCCTATTTTTATTTTGTTTGGCTTTTAAATAATTGACAAATAGTGAATTCTAATCATTTTTTAGCCGGCTATCTAGGATATTAGTGTGAATTGTGGCTTTCCCCTCACTATCTAGAATGTACCATTTCCCCCACATCTTACTGAATTTCTTCAGGGGAACTCCACTTCTGAAATTTATCTTTTGCCAACCACAGCCAAATATTTCATTACAGAATTGATTTTATTTTCTCCTCCATGGACACATCCATAGATACTACCCACCCAGCATGACACCTGTTAAATACTTCTATAAATCATTCTCCTACTCAGCTGCCTTACCACCATTCAAGAGAAACCTGGGGTAATTGATCCTGATGCAGTCTTTCCAGAAGATCTATTTCACCAACCAAGAGGGACTGTTCAACTGTCCCACTAAATTCTCCCAACAGTTTTCAAGTGATATATGGTAACTTATGCTTGTCCAAGGGGAAAAAGATTTTTGACAGTTTTAACTTCAGAAGAAAGAAATCTGTGACAAAGTAGTGGCAGCCTCTTCTACACTTTTCTAAAGTCCATCTCTGCAGCTCTTCAGCATCACTGATTTCTCCGTGAGCTCTTTGAAGAGGTTTTCCTATCCCCTTGCTTATTGTAAACCAATTGTTGATGATCACTCAGTGCTTTATTAGACCACTAACTAAATGCCCTTAGGTCAGCCTTTCTGAGCTTAGTTACAGGGGTGAGCATTTCATTTCATGGTTTTCTTAAAAATAATGTGAGGCACATCATCAGGTTTTTTTTTTAAGCTGAAAGCTAAATTGGTATCATTGACTTAGCCCCCGAGCCTTGGGTTTCTCAATAAAGCTCTACAGAGTTGACAGCCAGATTTAAGACCTAGAGTAGCATCTTGATGCTTAGAAAAGAGTGGAAGAGAGTTGCTAAACTCTATCTTCATATTATCGGCTCTAACACTTTGTTGGAAGATCAGAAATGCACTTGAGGACTTAGAACCTCAGGAAAAGCATATCTTTATTATTCAACAAACAGCAGTATGACAAGGACATTTATTCATCCAGTTTTCTAATGTGTTTATTTTTATCTTGATAATTGTGACATAACCTAAAATTATTAAGCATTCTTTAAAAAAAAAAAAAAACACCCCTATCAGCATGCTACATGAGAAGCAAATGAAAGTCAGGTCCTGGGGTTAAGAAAATAGTGTTAAAAGGCTTGTTAAGAGTCTCTAATTGCACCATTGACATCATACTGCTATTTTAAAACAATTGCAGTAAATTAAGAATAATAAATCAGAAACTTGAGCATTACAATTTCATAAAGAGAAATAAATTTTAAACATAAAGTAATAGCCTCTTTTAGGGATAGATTCTCAAATAGATATAATTAATTTCATTTATGTGCTAAATATAAAGTATATTTGGATTTTGAACACATTCCTCTGAATTGCATAACCTTAAGATTACAATATATTAGTAGGCATAGATACTTTTGGGGATCAAAACGTCTGAATCTTCACAATGGAAAACTTTTTAAAGTAGAATTGAAATTAAGATTTTTTTTGAGTTACAGGATTTCTACATGCCTAGTTCAACAAATATTTGAGCTATCCTCAGCTTTTAAGAGCATTTTCTTTAATCAGTAGTTTGTATATAACTAGAGCCACTTAAATTTCCTTTAATTTTTTGGTATATTTTACAAGTTAATAAAAGATACTTTGCTTTGCGTGTATTTTGAGTTTTGCTTATATGTTTAAATTTTGTATTATCAATAATGCAGGTGTTTTAAAACACATCTAGCAAATGCTGTGCAATTATAATTTGATATCCAAAGAGTGGTTCTCTAGATGCTGAGGAGATGACAGGGCTGAGTCATTTTCAGGGAAAGTGTCTGCACAAGAAACTCTCTTATTGTACCAAGAAATGCCTGCCCTCTGTGTAACTGTTAGGAAAATCTTCCTGGTGCATTTATAATTTGAAAATGAACAGATCTCCAGCTCCCTTGAATGCCAATGCTTTCAGAAGAAACTACAGGCCATGAGCCAAATGTGATGCTGTCTATTTGTACAGCAAAGATGCTTTTCACAGATGAACATTTATAATAGATTTGAGGGTAACTTTGAACCTCGGTTAAGTGAAGTTTTATCTCCCCACAAATGAATTCCATTTTTCTCATCGGTAGATCTATATTACAAAAAAATGTTCTCAGTTATTATAATTATATTTTGAATGTCAACATTACAAATTTGTAAAAATTGTTTTATTTCTTGTTATGTAAGTACCTACATAATAGCCTCAATTTTGCCTGTTGGTCCCCAGGCTTAAAATATTTACTATCTAGCCCTTTACAGAAACAGTATGGCTACTTCTGTCTTAGAATAATATGAAATCTATAGAGATTTAAGAAGAACAACTTTATATTCAAATAGGGCTCGAATAACAACTTTGTGTTCAAATAGGGCTCTATTGAGTCCAGGAACTGCCATTTATTAAATCTATGTGCCTGGACAAGCCACTTGCACTCACTAAATTTCAATAAGGTCACCTATATACAAGAGTCGCTGTGACATCATGATGGGTTTAACAGTAAGGGTGCCTATTTCACAGGGTCGCTACAAAGATTAAATTGCTAGGCTCATAGAAAGATCTAAATAATTATCCATTGTAGCAAAACCAATGTTCAGATGCTCAATCTGGTTTTACGTGGAAATTCAACTCCTGGCAAGCGCCATGACCTCCATAAACACACAAGCAAAATCGTAATCATAGAAGGCAAATCTACCCCCAAATACTTCAAGGAAGAGTTTGAAGAGTGGGTCTTCCCTGTTCAGAACTTTTTGTTTGTTTGGTGATTTGTTTTTGGTAATGATTAGGGCTCAGGTTGAACAGGCCGTTATGATCAATTACATTTGGTGACAAGTTGCAGGTTTGGGTGACTAGGAGCCTACCAATCAAGAGGTTGTTGGAAGAGACCCCACAGAGGTTTAGAAACTGATTCAGGGCACTTATTCTAGAAGCTTGCTCTTTACCCCACACACTCAGGAAGTGCCAGATGAGTTTGCCCACTAGAAGAGGTCCAGAGTTCCAGTGGCCCAGTTGGAATGAATCAGATGCCTTGCTAGAATCCACTAGCTTTCACATGAAATGACTTAGAATCCCCCTCATCAGTACCCTGAACTTAGCTCCTGTTGATCTTCTATCCGCATGAAAAAGGGAAGTTACCCCACACCAGGCTGCACAGCTGACTGCCCAGCAGGGGGGATACCAAGACTTATGCTAAGAACTAACACTAACAACATTAACAACTACCTTTTCCAAATTGTCAGAGGACACTTCTATGCCCAAGGAGGGCTGCTGTCACCTCAAGGATTGGTGGGAGGAAATCCAGTGCTGACTCCTGGTGTGGGAAGTACCCAAATAAGTACTTGGAGCTCCTGGAAACAGGCATCTTTCTTCTTGCTTTGGAAATGCAGAAGGGAGGATAGATAAGTGGCTTTCTCTCTTTTGCAATCCTGCATTGTGTATTCTGCAGCCCCAAGGAAGAGTTTCAAAGCAATGTATGCTTGGTCACAGAATAAAACTATAACATGAAAGACTAATACAATGGAATATGTTAAATTATAAATGCTTTAACCTTATGATTCATCAGCACCTTGGAACTCTGACTGTCGGTAATAACACCTTTTAAAGAAAGTTTTCTATTTGCAATTGAGTGACTTTTTGTCTATGGTAAATAAAATGAACCAAACTGCATAAATTATCCAAAATATTTCACATTGGCATTCCCTAACATCACAAGGTACCATATCTTCTTAAATGTAAGGAAGATTGAAGACGTTATTGATATGCTTTATGGTGGCTGTATTTTGCCTAGATGAATAACTTTCGTTTTATGAATATTCCAAAAGCAAATGAGAGATCTATTTGCATACCTCATTAATGATCCCTTTTTAGCAGGAGCATGTTCCTAATTTTATATATCCATAAACATGTCTTTTCATCATCTGAATGAAAAATAATATATTTTCTGCCAGAATTTATACTTGAGTAGTGGTGTTTGAAAACCATAAATTATGCAAAAGATTTCAATATTTGAGAAGAATAAATTACAATACTGTTATTACTTGCAGTGTGTTCATAGCATAGTGGACTCTTTTCTCGTCTTGGTCCTTTTATTTCCATCTATTTGATTGCCATCATATTTCTAGCTTTGCTGTTTTTCATGCTTTCTTATGTGAATATGGGAGAAATGTGATGCCAAGAAATAATGTTTAATTTTCAAACATTTGATAAAACCTTCTTTTCTTGTTTTTTAAAATGATTTCATGTGACTCTTTTTTTATTGGCAATAAGGCCAATCATCCTCTTTTTTGTTTTTCTCCCCAAGGCCCCAGTACATAGTTGTATATCCTAGTTGTAAGTTATTCTAGTTCTTTCATGTGGGAAGCTGCCACGGCACAGCTTGAGGAGCAGTGTGTAGGTCTGCACCCAGGGTCCAAATTGGCAAACACCATGCCGCCGAAGCAGAACATGCGAATGTAACCACTCGACCATAGTCCTGGCTCCTTATTTCCTTTATAAACATAATAATTTATATTAATGGATAAGAGTTTCTTTTATAAGTACTTTTGCTTTATGTACACTTTCTTTTTAATGGTATAATGCCGCAATTGAGCAAAACCAATTTACACTAATTTAATGTCTGAGCTACTTTCTCAATCCACACACTCCCATTTAGAAAGATAGAACAGTAAATCCAAGTGTTAGTTAACTTAGATGAAACATAATTCTTTATTTTCAACCTAAGACTAATATAAATTTCTTGAGGGGAATGGTTCTGACTTCACTTTTCTCCATACATTCATTCAAAGGGTATTTATTGAACGGCTGCTATGTTTTAGGGGCTCTGAGGCACTGAAGATACAGAAATGAGGAAGGCAGCTCAGCCATCATGAATTCAAATGAGATAACTTCAATAAGTAGAGGAGGAGTAATGTGTTATCATAGAGACGTGCATATTGGAGAAAGAGAGCACATAAAAGGAGCGTGGACTTTATGATCAGGGAAGGTTTCCCAGAAGAAGTGTCATATGAACTGATCTTCATTACATTAAGTAGGACTTAGCTGGAAGAGAAGAGATGTCATTTCTTGAGCAGAATCTGTGGAAATCCAGATAGCAGGACTATTTTTAAGACTTCATACACTGAACAGTGAGAGATGAGTCTGAAGATACAGGCTGGAAATTAGAGAATTTGCATTCATCTTGGAATTCAGGAGAGTTTTGAAGAAGTTTAACAAGGAAATGACTACAGTGAGGTTCACTCTAATTTCACATCCTTGGTATTCCTTTATTCATTCTGGATATGTTTATAGAATTCAACATGTATAAGCTCTATCTCCCCTGTCCTTTTAAAATAAGAACAATTGGGCATACAGAGTTGAGTGACAGCTCATAGATCACCATTTTAGTGGTTAAACAGCACGAGGAGCCAGAATTTTTCTCTTTTTTAGATACATGTTCAGCGGAATTGAACATTGGCACCTTCTCCTGGACTATCTTTTACTTTCCAAGATAATAGTTTAATAAAGTAATTAATTAAATCATCACCATTACAAAATGTACAGGTTCAAATTGTAATGATTTTGGGTTATTAGTGTGCTAACCATGTAGTCTATGCCAAAAAAATACACCATGTGTCAACTATTCAGAAAGAGCCTGTCAATTCATTATAGGTGATCAGCAATCAGATGATATGTCTGTTCCAAGTGGCAGCTGTTCTTGTCTGGAGTGCAGAATATCACCATGAACATGCCTGTGGACTAGCTAGCTCACTTGACTACACGACTGGGAAACACTTGTGAATTTTCCTTATGAATCTATAACTTGTAGATTTTTCTCAGTACCTACATCGTTTTTTGTTCTTTTTTTTTTTGAGGAAGATTATCCCTGACCTAACTGCTGTCAATCCTCCTCTTTTTGCTGAGGAAGACTGGCCCTGAGTTAACATCCGTGCCCATCTTCCTCTACTTTATATGTGGGACACTTATCACTGCATGGCTTCTCAAGCGGTTCCACGTCTATACTCCGGATCCGAACCGGCGAACCCTGGGTTGCCGAAGCAGAATGTGTGCACTTAACCACTGTGCAACCAGGCCAGCCCTAGCTGCACCCTTTTACCCATCATACACACAATAGACATTTTCCGTCAGAGAAATATAATGTCATTGAAAGAATGGATACTGTATCAATTCAATTAATTCTAATATACAAAAATACTTATATCCATATTTATTTATTAATGATTATGTGAAATGGAATATTAAGCTGACTTTTAAACTTCTGCTCAAGACTTAGCTCTAGAAAGAATGTATTAAACTGCTTTGAAGAGCAGGCAGGAAAAAATCATAATACTAGACCACTGAGAGGTATTTTAGGGGATAAATACAAGCAATATAAATTATACTGTTATTCTTAACTGGAGAAAATTAGTGACATTGAAGGGAAGGGGGATGAAATTCCTCGTCACTTACTCATCCTTTGAAAAATCACTCACTTCCACCTAACATTATTTTCCCTTCTCTTGTCTTCCCTTCCTTTTATTTCTTACCTTTTCTTTTTTCACTAGACTTCTTGTACAAACTGAAATGAAGTATTACTGATAGAGTGAAAGTTTCACCCCATCCATTGCTTTCTCTTCTCTCCCACTCTCCACCCTACTACTCTGAAGTTGATGTGTGTCTCTGTCACGTACTTCTCGTGTGTGGTTTTATGAAACATACACATATCCAAAGCAACATACGCATGTGCATATCCCAACAAATTTATTATTGCTGTATGTGTTTTATGTCTATAAACGGTACGATACTGTTTTATTCTTTTGCATTTTCTCTTTAACTCAGCTTTATTTTTAGATTTGTTGATAATTGAAAAGATTTTGCTTATTTGTATATGTACCTATATATAAATATTAGAAAAAACTGAGCTTAATCCTTTTCCTTACTGATGGACAGCGATGCACTGATGGGCATCCTTTTCCTTACTATGCATTTTTGCTGTTATGGTGCTGCAGTGGCTATGTTGTATCTGACTTCTTGTGTACACATGTGACAGTTTCTCCAGGGTGATGTCATGGCTGGAGCCGGTTCATGAGACACTTTTGTGGAAATTAATAGGCATTCATAGGGGCATGGAGCTCCACATCAGGGTGCATGACTTGGTGTGCATAGCAGAAGATGAGTTTGGCCCTGTACGTTACCGCTTGCCTAAGCTCTCTAATCCAGGACACAATTTGCCAACTCTAGTAGATCCTAGAAATAAAACCACTGAGTCATAGAGAATGTACGTCTACAGCTTTCTGTGGTATTACTGAATTTCTCTTCAGCAGACTTGTATCTGTTTCACTCTCCTCAGTAGGGTTTAACAGTTTGCAATTTCCCACATTCTTTCCAAATCTTCCTACTGTCAGATATTTCTTTTTGGGTCTATTTGATGTGTGTGAAGTGGTATATTAAACATAGCACTTCCAAGACATTTGTGAAGATAAGACTCCGTCCATGTGTATGCCCAGACTTTGGCTTGTCTTTCTCTTTTAATGGGAGTTATTTTTCCTCATGTAGAAATTTTAAATTTTAGCAAGCATACTAATCAGATCTTTTATTTATGGTTTAACCTTATTATATAGAGTACCTGTCACAATCACTTGCTGCCTGGAGAATGTAACAATTCTGGGAATTTACCTAGGAGTGATGTTTATCTAGGAGTTGCCATGCTGTGTTAGACACTAATTTCCATATCAATCTCTCATGCAAATTGTATCGA
This sequence comes from Equus asinus, assembly GCF_041296235.1. Classification (NCBI taxonomy): domain Eukaryota; kingdom Metazoa; phylum Chordata; class Mammalia; order Perissodactyla; family Equidae; genus Equus; species Equus asinus. The sequence continues at coordinate 16,544,422 of NC_091816.1, forward strand.
GCACATGCAGATTTTATAATGATGATAATGCATGTGATCATCATTGTTGGTTCAAGATGATTGCATCAATTGTGATGAAATTTCTAACTAGCAACTTGTGGAAAAATCAAACATGCCAGAGCAAAAAAACATGGACAACAGATAAATAAATTTTAAATGTAAAATTTCAATCATGAAGATACTGGAGGAAAATATAGGTGAAAATTGTTATAATCTCTGGGGTTCAGAAATTTTTAATCCAATTTTACAGGTAACCTAGAGATCATAAATAATGTTTAGATTTGAATTCATAAGCAAAAACTTTCATGTGAAAATAGAAACAAACAAAACTAAGGAAAAGATGATAAATTTTTCTGAGACGAATATGCCATGCAATGCATTAATATTGTCTTTACATAAGAATATTTGCAAACTGAAGGAAATTGATTAAATGTCAATAGAAATGTTAATAACAGTTATGAAAAAGTTGTTATTAAAGAAGAAATACAAGCTGTTGATATTCAGTTAACTAGTTTTCTTCTGGAAATTGCAAATAAAAATTGAGGTGTAAATGTTTTGCTTACCAGATTGGAAGAAAATAAGACTTAACTAGATTAATTATGTAAGGTATAAAAATTAATAAGGTGGTTTTATGAAGCTCTTGGTACAATTTATATCCTAGAGTAAACGTTCAGTTAAGAGTAGTTATTTATTAATAATGCAGGTTGAGGATATTAAAAAAATAGTATTCACATCCATTACTGTTGGATATAAAGTGGTATAATTTATGTTTTAAAAATATACTCTGACCGCAATGTAGAATGGATTGTTAGAAATGTATACAAGGTTGAGTGTATTAAAGACTTTCATTAAACCACGTTGATGCTAACCCTAAGTGGGAAAGAACTCAAACTGTTATGATTAGAATATGCAGTCAAATTAATTGTTATATATCAAGACAATGGGATACTATGAGCCATTAAAAGTGATACTGTATATCAAAGGTTTCCGTGATACATTTTTCAGTGGGAAATATTGCTTATAAAAGAGTATGGACTATAACACATCATTTATAAAATAGTTTATTGTACTTAATACTTAAATACATTAAAATTAATATATACCTTGTTTCAGATAAATTTTACATAATTCGTATGAAATACTTTATGTATAAATAAACTTTAAATAAAACTTATATATATATCTTCTTCACTGAATTAGCTTGCATAGTAAAATACAAAAAGAAGATTGTTTTGTTTTTCTCAGACCATTGCTTCAATCACATCCCATCAGCTTGTCAATGTCTTTGGATGATATTTTTGACAGATCCCTTATGCATCAGTCTGGGTCACATCAGGAACAGACAGCATACTCAATTTTGAAATAAAAAGCAGTTTAGTAGGGTGGTATTACAGAGATAATGGTAAAAGTAAAGATACCAAGAAGAAATAGCGAAGCATTCAGGGACTCCCAACAGTGGAAGCTAACACCAGTTGTATGCCTTCAGAGGGAAGGTTAGGGCACTGGTACTTGAGCCCTTGAAGTAGGAATCTACAGCCATGGTACTCCACAGGAGGTGTCACCATGGGTAAGAAACTCAGACATTACCTGGCCCTATCCACTACAGAGGGCTACGTGAAATAAATACCTTGAATTCTCTTCCCTCCCTCTCTCTGATGTCCTACTGGTACCCTAATTGGATGAACACAAGCAGAAGCCAGAGGACATGGGGGCCAGGGAAATGCAGTATGGAAGGGTCAGCCTCGTGAGCAGGGAGTAGAGAAGAGAAAATCCAAGAACGAGTGAGAAATGCAAATATAGAATAAACAGCATAATAGAGCTTTTGGGTGATTTTTAGGCAATAAAATAGTCTCAGTGGCTGGCCCGGAGGTGCAGCGGTTAAGTGTGCCCGTTCCACTTCTGGCAGCCCAGGGTTCATGGGTTCCATTCCCAGGTGCGGACATGGCACCACTTGGAAAGCTATGCCGTAGTAGGCATCCCACATATAAAATAGAAGATGGGCATGGATGTTAGCTCAGGGCCTGTCTTCCTCAGCAAAAAGAGGAGGATTGGCAGATGTTAGCTCAGGGCTAGTATTCCTAAAAAATAAATAAATAAATAGTCTCACATTCGAGTTAAAATGTCTAGTGCAGTCTATCCAAAAACTTGAACTTCACCTTTGGTTTAAGGCTACTTCCTCTCCACCCGTAGAAGCCATCAGAGTCCTTCATTTGTACAGCCTCTTCCTTTTCTCCTCCCCTAATGTGTTGCCTCTGGCTTCTCCAGGGATGGGGCTGATCCTAAGGGATAAGAATGGAAGTAAAGAGGACATAGACCTTTTTCCCCTGTTGTTTCTTGCCCTTGCTTGACTGCTAAATTCTCTCTGTCATGGCAAGCATCCAAAATGATCATTCATTTAGCGGCTCTTTGTGGATGGTTGGGAAACTTCACATCATGAATGACGCCCTTTTCCATGGACCCTGCACTCCCCTGCTGCTGCTTTGAGAAGTCCCCCCGCTCTGTCCTTTGGTGATGTTAGAATATTAGTGGGTTTCTATATAAGCCACTCATCTGAGATACCTTTTCCTCTAGTTTACAACTATAAGTTATACAAAATTGATAGTAAGGTAAGTGATTCATGTCCACAGAAATGCAAGTTGTGCCCAGGGGAATGCAATTGATTATTGTCCTGTGGATTGGTGGCATTATTGCATATATTAAGCAACTTAATTTCAACATTCCTGATGGGCTTATATATTTGTCTGTTCTTTGGATTCTTTTTTAAATCAGTTGTGACCATTTACTGATTCCCTCATTAGCAAATGAGTTAAAATCTTTGATACATGTTTATTTTATATGAGAGTCATGATTTTATCTTTCTTTCTTTAAATATTCTTTGTTAGTATGACATAACTTTTCTTTCCTAGCCTCTACATGCTCCAGCAGGAAGCCCTTTGTGGTGAGGTCCTTTCCAGATGACTGACTGAGCCACATCTGACAGATTCCTTCTGGCCCATGGGGAATTTACACACCCTTGATGGACCAAAAAGTAGAAGTACAGCAATTAGCACTCCTAATCTCTCTTGTCATTCTGCTGTTCAGAATAACTCCAGACCGTGTGAGCCAGAAAGGAACTTTACTCTAATGCTTTGCTTAAAGACACACAATTTCCCCAGCTTCTATGAGTTTTATCTTTTTGTCCAGGTTCTGTCCTGGGACCTTCTTGCTTGGCTTAAGCAAATTAGGAAAATGATGCTTCTCCATCGTTTCATGGAGAAGAAAACAGAAACACTGCTGTACTGTCTATACCTTAGAAATTCCTACGATCACCTCATCTCTGTCACCTGTCCCAATTATTTAATCTTCTCATTGACTGGTTTTCAGGAATGGTTCACTTGATTGCATTCTTTTCCCTGAACAACAGGATCAAAATGATGAAGCATTTAGTTACAATTAGAAAGAAGATAATGCACTTGAGTAAAATTTCTAAATTAATTAATATCATTTTTTAAGGTCTTAGAACTAAAATTTCCAAAGATCATACACCATCAAAATATTCTAGGGTGACTTTTGTAGGACAAAGTATTCTTCTATCATATTCATCAAAAATGTCTCACCTTTTTTCACTCAGAAACGCATCTTTATCAAGGAGCTTCATAGCAAAGATGACATATTTGAGATGTATCTTTGCCTGAAATCTTTTGTATTTAATTAATACAAATCATATTTTGACAGTAGCTAAAATGATCAAAAAAGGTGAGCTTTAAAAATTAGGAATTACATCTTGCTTTTCTCCTCTCGTAACACTTAACACACTGTTATATAGTCACGTGTTGTTTCTCTTTCCAGCATAGTGTAAGCTTTAGGAAGAAAGGCGTCGTTCCTGCTCACAGCTTTATCACATTCTCCTAGCACAATTAAGAGTATATAATTGACTTTAAAGAAAGTTTGAGATGTTGTATTGAATTTGAAATTATGTTTCAAGTCCACGAAAATCACTATAGATACTACTTACAAGCATTTTCAAATATTTCTTCACTCTCATACTTTAACAATCTTTCTCAGTTGTAGTTTGTTACCAGACTTCTGGTAAAGGGAGATTGAAAATACAAGTAAGATGCCTTTTTTATGAATATCTTCTTCCTGGTTCTTCCCATTTCTTTGGGGACATTTTATTATTCTCAGTGATAGCAAGTCACATCAGGAAACTTCCACAGGAAAATGAGTTCTGTACTGTCCCAGGCTGGGGTGTCCTTCTAAATAATGAGACCATCAGGAGATTACAGGCAGGATAGTATTAAAGGAGGTAGTTTATTTTCATTGGCTAAAACAACAAAACCAGAACATACAACAGGTCTGCAATATCCCAAAATTTACTGATTGCTTTCATGGGATCAGCATGATTTATGACATGAGTTTGAGGCAATTCAAGGTTATATCTACAACACACTAACATATTTCCCTTTTACCATGTTTAACGCAGTAGAAATTAAATGGGTAGAATTCCAGCTGGCACATATGAAAATGAGCATGTACCTGGGTTTGACCTTGATGTGTGTCATTTTGGTGAACATTATGAATTTTATGTGTCCCGGGGAAAAATGAAACTACCAACTGAAAGATCAGATGACAAGCAATATTTCCTCTACTCTATCTTGCAAGATTTTTAGATACGCAATGGATGGCAATCTGGTCAGTGTTGAATTGTTTGGAAAGAATATTAACTGCACATCTTATGAGTTGTTGATTGTAGGAACATCTATAATGTTTTATATATGATATAAGTGTAGCAATATTAAAATTTTACTATTAATATTAATCTTGCATGTTTTCACACCTGATCAGAAGGGTATCCCATGTGTGCGTTCAAATAATGCAGGATACATGCCATAATATGCTCATTAAGCCTATCAATGCTCATTAAGTCTCACAATTGGTCATAGTCATGGGAAAGACGATATTCTTTCACATAAATGAAGAAGAGCTAAAACTTAAATCTTACATTAGGAAGACTTCTAGCAAATGCGATGGTTAACATTAATAAATTGCAAGATGGAAAAACCAAGCACAATAAAACTCTAATTTTACTTGATGTGAGAAAGTTTGATAATTAGAAAAAAATATCACTCTGTGATACTCAAACCACCAAAACCTGTGTCTTATCAGTGGAAGAATGAACACACTACAATGTGTGACAAATATGTAGGGAAATTTCAGTTATTATGCACTCAATTGTATAAAATCTTATATACTTGAAGTAGTTTTTGGTAATGTCTGTGTTTTACGTATTTATTTCTTTTTTTTGCTGGAATTTCAGCAATTCTTAAATGCATTTACCAGAACCTGTTGGCATTCAAGTATTTTAAGAAAAATCAGAAAAAAACCTTTCAGTGGTACCTTGTGGGAAAAATCAACCCCCAAGCTAACATATGGATGAGCTGTCAGACTGGCATCAAGTACGTTGCAATTGGTGAGAGTCGACTAAAACTTGAACTTTTTACCACCTTCTGTTTGTCTTTCCTGGAGGCAGTCTGGATTGAGTAAATGATATATGGTTTCAAATTTCTCACTAATACCCTTTATTTTCTAAAAACTAGGAATGATTCCATTTCAAATCTTGTAGTTTTATTTTGTGTTCTTTGATTTTCTCACTTTTCTGTTGATTATTTCTTAGAACTGATTTAGTGTCTAAATATGTTTTTCCCAAACACTGCAAATGATCAGAGTAAGTTTCTTGGGATCCAATGTTGTGTTTTATCTGCATCACAAGGCACAGTGTCTGTTTTTATGAGTGGTTTAAAGCATATTACAATTAATTCATATTTGTGTTATTTAAATTTTATTATTTACAATGTATTTATTAATTACCTTAGTAGTCATTCATGAATTATACTATTTCATATTTCATATCATATCTATACTCACTTTATAATCATTACCAACATTTTAAAATATTTTAGTTTTTAGATAGCTCTCTTTCACTGAATTCTCTTTAAGTACAAAAATTTAAGTAAAGGTAAGAGGGGAAAATTCACAATGTAATTACTATTCAGAATTCTTGACATCTTAAATATTATTAAAAATAAATTATATTGAGTGGGTTGCACCAGTGAGGAACAATGTTACATGTGAGGTTATGTTATTCACAAAGGGCTACATGGTATTAAGGTAATGGAGAAGCCAACTGCTGTGTTATTTTCCTGGGCGGCAGAGTTAGGACCAAAGGTTATGGACATCCAAGTCAGTAAGACATGTTGGACGAGAAACTGCAAACACAGAACATTGTGGTCAGTGTGGTGATTTGCAGCTACTTGGGTATAAGAGAATACAAAATAGGACCTCACATATTCACCTTCGATAAGTGGATTTTGTGCATAACAATGATTATTGGGTCTTTAAGAATATTTTAAGCGGAAATTTTTTTTAATTTTTATTTTTTTCGGATGTACATCACATTTCGAATTCTGTATACATTATATCATGTTCGCCACCCAAACGCTAATTATAGTGCATCCCCTCACATGTGACCCTAATCACCCCTTTTGCCCTCCCCCCTCCCCCCTTCCCCAATGGTAACCACCAGTCCAATCTCCAATGCTATGTGTTTATTTTTTTTGTCGTTTTTATCTTCTACTTATGAGTGAGATCATATGGTATTTGATTTTCTCCCTCTGACTTATTTCACTCAGCATAAAACCCTCAAGGTTCATCCATGTTGTCACAAATGGCTGGATTTCATCATTTCTTATGGCTAAGTAGTAGTCCATTGTGTATAAATACCACATCTTCTTTATCCATTCGTCCCTTGATGGGCACCTAGGTTGCTTCAATGTCTTGGCTATTGTGTATAATGCCACAATGAACATAGGGGTGCAAGAGTCTTTATGCCTTTGTGTTTTCAAGTTCTTTGGATAAATACCCAGCAGTGGAATAGCTGGATCATATGGCAGATCTATCCTTAATTTTCTGAGGATACTCCATACTGCTTTCCATAGTGGCTGCACCAGTTTGCACTACTACCAGCAGTGAACAAGTGTTCCCTTCTCTCCACACCCTCTCCAACATTTGTTGTTTCCTGTCTTGTTAATTATAGCCATTCTGACCAGAGCGAGGTGATACCTCATTGTAGTTTTGATTTGCATTTCCCTGATAGCTAATGATGTTGAGCATCTTTTCATATGTCTGTTGGCCATTTGTATATCTTCTTTGGAGAAATCTCTGTTCAGATCTTTCGCCCATTTTCTAATTGGATTGTTGGTTTTTTTGTTGTTGAGCTGTATGAGTTCTTTGTATATTTTGGATATTAACCCCTTATCTGATATACGGTTTGCAAATATCTTCTCCCAATTGTTAGGTTGTCTTTTTGTTTTGCTGATGGTTTCTTTTGCTGTGCAGAAGCTTTTTAGTTTGATGTAATCCCATTTGTTCATTTTTCTTTTGTTTCCCTTGCCCGGTCAGACCTGGGACTTGAAAATATGACCGACCAATGTCATAGAGCATACTGCCTATGTTTTCTTCTGGAAGTCTCATAGTTTTGGGTCTTACATTCAAGTCTTTAATCCATTTTGAGCTGATTTTTGTGCAGGGTGTAAGGGAATGGTCTACTTTCATTCTTTTGCATGTGGCTGTCCAGTTTTCCCAACACCATTTATTGAAGAGACTCTCCTTTCTCCATCGTATGCTCTTGGCTCCCTTGTCAAATATTAGCTCTCCATAAATGTGTGGGTTTACTTCTGGGCTCTCAATTTTGCTCCATTGATCAGTGTGTCTGTTTTTGTGCCAGTACCATGCTGTTTTGGTTACTATGGCTTTGTAGCATAATTTGAAATCAGGGAGTGTGATTCCTCCAGCTTTGTTCTTTTTTTCTCAGGAATCCTCTAAATAAAATGGGTATAGAAGGAAAATGCCTCAACATAATAAAGGTCATATATGACAAACTCACAGCAAATATCCTTCTCAATGGAGAAAAACTGAAAGCTATCCCTCTAAGAACAGGAACCAGACAAGGATGCCCACTGTCACCACTCTTATTTAACATAGTATTGGAAGTCCTAGCCAGAGCAATCAGGTAAGAAAAAGAAATAAAAGGGATCCACATTGGAAAAGAAGTGAAACTGTCATTCTTTGCAGATGACATGATTTTATATCTAGAAAACCCTAAAGAGTCCACTAAAAAACTTTTAGAAATAATAAAGGAATACAGTCAAGTTGCGGGATGCAAAATCAACGTACAAAAATCAGTTGCATTTCTATACACTAACAACGAAGCAGCAGAAAGAGAAATTAAGAATACAATCCCATTTACAATTTCAACAAAAAGAATAAAATACCTAGGAACAAATTTAACCAAAGAGGTGAAAGATCTGTACACTGAAAACTATAAAACATTGTTGAAAGAAATTGAAGAAGACACAAAGAAATGGAAAGATATTCCGTGCTCTTCCTAAAGCAATCTATAGATTCAATGCAATCCCTATGAAAGTCCCAACAACATTTTTCACAGAAGTAAGCAGAAATTTTGAAGGCATTCAGCTACCATTAAACCCACAACAAAAGATTGGAAAGACATTTGGCAGGAAAGATCAGGGAGAAGGAGTAAGGAGATCTCCAAAACAAGAAAACATTAGTATCTGTACAAAAATGACATTTTTCAGGATATTTAAATCAGGCAGTCTCCAGTGGGACATTGTCGTATATCTGTAAACTAAACTTAGTTGCACTGAATGCGTCTGTACTATATGGATAGTTTTTTTTTTTACAAAGAGAAGCTACTTTTGTATAGTTTTGACCCTTATGGAAACATGTTTTTGATATGATACACAGTCTTTGCTTTTTTTCTATGGAAATATTTCCTGTAGTGATAGAAAGATAGTCCTGCCCCAATTATCTTGAAGGACTTTGATATCTCTAACTTTAAATCAATCCATAAGATATTTCTGATTTGGTACTATTTGTAATATGGATTTTTTAACTCTTTCTCATATATATTGCTCTATTTTCCCACCAAAATGTACGCTAATGCGATCACATATACTGACAATATGTCTTAGCTCATTCTTGTATAATCAGGTGGAATTTTCCTCCTTTTTAAATGGAATTTGAAGGGGAGTGTGCTGGATTTTTCATTATCTTTGGAAATGTGGCTTTTCTTTCTGCACCATTTATTTGAAGTAGTACTTCTTGAATGTCATAATAATAATGTAAATTAATTGTTTTAAAACATATTAGAAAGTGTTTGTAAATAAAACTAATATTGGTATAATTTTGTAAGGCATCATACATTCCAATCATTAGGTATAGTCTAGGAATAAGAAGAGTATGTTATTAAAAAATGACAAAAAAAGATTCAAAGATTTGAATCAGTGAATACTGGACTATCTGACTATGACTATCCTTATCTTTAAAGTTGGGTTTATTCTCATTTACAATTTAATGAGTTAATACTTTTTAATCGAAGACTGTATTTTTATTTTCATAAATCTTTAACAGCTACTCAAGATCTAAGTTTTTAAAAAATATATGACATGAAAGGGTGTCTGGGAACAAATAATTTTTAAATATACTATATAGGAAATAACAATGGGATTATAGAATTGTTAGTTCTCTATATTGTTACTAAATATGAAAATATCATAATTTTCCAGATTCTCCAATTCTATAGCTTCAGCCCAGATACAATCTGACCTCTTGTAAAAGAACAAATGATGATCCAGGTGTAAAACAATGTGCATGCACTCCATAATTTTATATACTTGTCATGAATAAAATGTGCATAAAATATTTATAGGAAGACATAGAATCCTTTGTGGATATCAAAAGGCAAGATGAGAGAATCAGAATTAAAACTGGCAGGCTAAATGGAAAGTTCTTAGAGTAAATTTGAAAGTTTTTATTTTTAGAAAATATTAAGTTATTTGAGTGTGCTTAGGCACAAGTGGCTTGAGAGCATTTCTTTGCACAACAATGTGGATGAGTTATGTAAACAAAATCTCAATTAGCCATACAGTACACTGCTGAAAAAACTACAGCAGTATTTCTCAAGAGATGCTTCAGTATAACATTCTCTGAAAAAATGATTTCTCTGGTTAAATAACTGAGAGTCCTTGCAAAACGAATCTCTATCTTGAAGTTACTCAATACATATTAAATGCTTTAACAATTAAACAAATTTGTTTGACTTTTCCTGTCCAGTGCTTTTCATGGTTTTGTTATTGTTGTTCAATTTTACTGTTGTTGGAGGCGATATGATGTTTTTTCCCCAATACTCGCTGATATCTTGTGAAACTAGTGTTCAGTGAAACATACTTTTGGAAACACTGATTCAGTGTAATAGGAATCTGCATTAAGAGACACATATTCCAGCCTAATTAAAGGGGCATATTGCCTCCTTCTGCAGGGTGGTTCTTTACAGAAAAGTTCACTGAAGGAAATGTATATTTGCAGAACATCCTTAGTTATGAAATGTAAAAGGCATATATCATTGAAGAAATAAAGGATCAGTTTGCTGTCTCAGTGACTGCTTCAATCTGTCATTCACTTTGGTGGATGTTTTGATGCTTTATAATAGAATTTATTTACCACATTTTCCCAGGAAAGTTTTTTCTTCCTAAAATAAATGTTGTCATTATAGTGGCAAAGCCTTCGTTTTAATATGAGAGACAAAGTTATCACCTTTGACTATAATTTATACTAAACATTTTTATTTATTTTAAAAATCCAATGTAATATATATTTACAACTTTTACATTACATGTATATATTTCTAATAACCCCAATAAAACATATTTGTAAAAGGATATAATATATTATTTAGAAACGTTATTGGAATACAAATATTTTACTATAACAATGATTTAACTAAAATGATATTTTAAAGTTAAACTGTATAATGTTTAATTTTTGAAAGATATGCTTATATACCTTAACATTATGTAGGGACATTAGCTAAACTGATATAAATTATATCATCCAAGAAAGTGGAACTGTGTGATCAAAATTAATTTTTTTCCCTGCTATCCATAATATATGGCAAGAATTAATTTTTTTAATGTAGAACTAAAATTTTCAATCCCTTAAAAAGCATAAAGTGTACTCTATTTGTGGAAAAGTTAAAAATTTATTGTGCTTTAAAAAACAGGTAAGTTTTGAAACAGGAGGTAAAAAAAACCCAAACCCAATCACCAAGAAAAAAAGATAAGGTGTGATTCCAGCACACTTTTAAACTAGACAATGTGTTTTGCTGCAAACAAGGCTTGTAGTAATGAAAAAACATGGACTTTTCATTTATCTGTGGCATTAACATGCTACTCCTAAATTTCCCAAAGGAAACCAAGGGTGTTATGTGTTAAATTATATAAATTTTGGATAGGCGTAACTACTTTCTAAAGAGTTTCCTATACTTTTTGAATAATCACAAAGTCATTTCTCGAAAAGCCTTAAGTTTGGTTTCATTTGGGTGGCCCAATTTTCAGATAAAAGTAGAACATGATTTTATTAGTGTAGGATGAAAATTAGATGCAACCGATTGAATCTTCTATACCTAAGCAATTACTAAGAGAATTCCACTTAAAACTTATTCCAACAGCTATTTTACGCTAAGAAAATCCAATCTTTTATTTTAAAAATCAACTTTATTTATTGTAAGTGTTAGCGTTTGCAAATTAGAAATTTGAATGTTTTAGGTTAAGACTATTTTATTGAAATCCCTGAATAAAGAAAAGTGTCCCAATTATACTTTAATCTATTTGGTAAATAGTATTTGGGGAAAAGTGCAGAGAATTAAATGAAAACTTTCAGGTACCAGATTATTATTGGCTTAAATACATCTTCAGAACAGGATAAGATTCAGAAAAATACCGACTTATTCAAACAATGAATAATTAACATCTTCAGTTATATACTTTTCCTTCTGTTTACTGATTTTTGAGATGATTCTTCTTTTCTGAGGTCATGAAAAACTGGACTAATCCAGACATCATGGACTGAGAAGCTAAGCCTGCAGAAATTGCATATGATATTATCTGCCTTTCATTTTTTCAATATATATTATACAATTTGTTGAAGTCATCATGGAGGGGACAATATTTGAAAATAACAGCTCTGAGCTTAGAGCAAATTATGCGTTTTAACAAGAATAATTGCCTAAATCTTCAACTATCTTTTTGTTGATCATTTCTCTTTAATTTTCAAGATATAATATAGTTTCCATAATTCATTCCCATTTTTGAATACTGATTGTGTTTATGGACATGACTGATCACTGTTCTGAGATAAGTAGACATTAGAATTTCTCTTGACTATCCACTTGCACAGCATTACAGAATTTAGATGCATGGCAGGACAAAAGCAAGAATCATTCCCAGATAATCCAGATCAAGTCTTTGCTGTTACACAAAATGGATTAAATATATTTCCCCACCATAGCAGAACAATTGAACACAGTGTTGTAGATAAAATGCCAATTTTCTTTGACATTTTCAGTGCAGCATCTTAAATTTGAAAATATGTGGCTAAACTACATGAAAAGAACTATACATTTAGACAAAGCAGCCACTATGTTCGTATATTGCTGTAACTTATCTTGCATATAGTCTTTTAAGCTTATTCCAATAACTTTTTTATGCTAGGAAAAATTGTAACAGTTTTGCATTTATCACATTAACCCAACTGGATCAATCTTACTTCAACTGTTATGAGTCTGAAAAGTAGAGTACAATCATTCATAAACATTTGATAAAAGAGAATTAAGCTTTTGATTATAAATAACACAAAACAAAAACAAACACAGAGAAAGATAAAATTGAGGCAGAATGAGTTCAATTAGTTTTATTCCACTTCCTGATCTTCAATGGGACAAATGACCTTTCAACATTTGTGATCATGATCAGAATATTGGCAAGTGAGTACCCTGGGCTACCATTAACGACGTACCTTTAACTTAAAACAAATTATCAAATAACACTTAAATACTGTTTCTTAGAAGAAATGTGTACGTGTCTTAGGAGTCTAGAGGACATTTGCGTTTATTTCATTGTACGCATTCATGGAGTGGTGAATACATGGTAGGTCAGTTTTCTTTAAAGCAGTGTGAGAAGTTGATGGATCAGTCAGAGCCTGGAAATCTGTTTTTAGTGTTACCATTGACAATGGGTGCAGCTCCAAACTGAACTGATTCATCTTTGAAAACCAGAGAGTTATTATAACGTAAATGGTAGTTACCTCTAAGTTGCTACTAGTAGATACTGGTCCTCTGACTCAATTGTTTTTCTCTGTTTTAATTGTTCAAATTAATAAGTATTTATCACCATGCATTTTCCATGGTACTCTGCTAAGATAACCATGCAACATAATAACAGCTATATTCAAGGAAATGACCTGGACTGTGCACTCTTTAAAAAATCATAAAATCTAAAGTCTGATTTGGAAAATGATCTGGTCCAAACTTCTTTGTATAGTTTGTTGGATACTTTGAAAGTTGAATATTGGAACTTCTAAGTACTATGCCATTTTTAGGCCAGTCAATATGATTGAAGATGAAGATTTATCACACTGTACTCTGGGTGCAACCTAACAATATCAAACATTAGGATGTCCAATTTGAAAAGAAGAATTAACCCAAATCCTGCTCTACTTAAATGATTCTACTTGCCCTGAGGGGCACATGACCAAGGTGTAGGTTCATAATTTAGCGTGGTCAATGATAAATATTTTTAAAATGTTTCAGAGCAATTCAAGATACTAAGATGGATAATTTATTGTTCAATTACTATAGAACTGCAGAGATAGAATCTTGCCAAACTGTCAGGAGAATCTTGCAAATTCATGTTAAGACTACAACTAAAATATTCCAAAATGATGTAGGAATATCTGATTCAACAGATTCATGTGTCATTTGACATAACATGAACAGCACTGAGCATTCCAAGCATTTTGTAAGGGTCAGAATCCAGAGTAAATATGGCCCCTGGTAGGAGGCAATCACACTATGAATGGTATTTTTTGGCGGGGGGGGGGTGGGCATCAACGCTCATATTTCTCATCATTAGAATACCATTCTGAGATTTATTTTGGGGGAAGGCATTCTATAGTACAAAACTTTTTGTCAGTGCTGGGTAATATATCACACTCACATTCAAACAAGCATAATCTCCCACATGCAGCCAGGAGATAAGATCAACAATGGTCTGCATTGAAAGAGAGCATGCCCATGGCCAAAACATGGACTCTCACATGCGATTGTGATTAAAACTGTTATAGCAGCATATGACTTAGATTCCAATTGTAGATTTAAGAATTTCAGTGACTGTTTATTCTTGCTTTATATTTCTCTAGTATAGCCTTGTTTATTTTATTGAAATCTAATACATTTCTCAGTCACTGTTCCCATGACTATTTTCCTAACTGACATCCTGGTTTTCAACTGGTTGGGTTGGCACACATCCTACTGCACAATGCCAGGAAATATACTAAAGAAAGTCTTTGTGACTTGAGATTATAAGATTCTTATTCTTGTTAAAGTGCTTATCATAATGAGTGAGACTCTCACCTTATTGCTTATTTTCTTCATAGAACTTTTCATATTATGACATTATCTTGTTTATCTATTTTTCCATTATTTTTCATCTACTTTCCCCTGCCAGCTCAGAAGCTCCTCAAGAGTCACGGCCTTGTCTATCTGTTTGATTGACTATTGTTTATTTACCACTGACTAGATTGGCAGAATAATGCCTGACATATGGAGATATTTGTTACCATTTATTAAATAAACAGGCATATGAAGGCATTAAAATCTATAAGACAAAAAAGTGTAGTAGGTGATTTTCTTAACCTCTCTGAGACTCAGCTTTCTTGTCCATAAACCTGGGATTAATTAAATTTAATCCAAAAATAATGAGATGATGATTAAAGAAGTAACATAATTTGTGTCTTAATTTAGTGTAAAATAAAAAATATATGTTTAACCCATGTTCATTAACTTTGAACAGTTGATTATCAAGTAAAATTGTTATCTGGAACTCAGATAACTTGCATAACCCAGATTACTCCATTGTGTACTTTGAATTACATAATGAACTGTAATTTATCAAATGCTTGACAACTTGCCACCTCTATTCCTTATTTCTTTCATCTCAGTACATTGCACTATATATTATACTTCCACATTAGAGTAAAAGTACATTCTATATAGCACAGAATTTAACACTTTAAAATTGTAAAGGATATTAAGGTAACATTGACGAATTTAAAAATATTTTGCATTTAACCACCTTGTTTTATAATTCAGGAAACTGAGTGTTGAACTGAAAGACCTTGAGATCATCTCACTGCTAAAATAGAGCAGATGTACTGCAATTAATCAATCACTCCAGAACCTTTGACATTGTCAATGATCCTGCCATGCCTTTCTGGGGAGCTTGAACCCGGTTCTAGAACCATTCTCGGCATGTTCCACATCGATAACTCTTTTCCGTTGGCCAAGGCTGGTGCTCAAGAAATATCTATGTGTAATCACGGATGCAGTTTGAAATTTTCACGTATATTAGGTTTGTCCAGATTACGGAATGACATTCAAAGCAACACAGGAATTAGAATCTGATCTTTTAACTTCCAGTTTGCTGATTCTCTTTCAAAAGCTCAAACCCATTTTACTTAACAGGAATTTTCCTAAAAATGGATAATGGATCATAGCAAAAATAGTTTTTGGATGTTGAAAGATGAAATGTAAAAGGAAATTTATATAAGTTCTTTTAATATTTTACTTTGTTGTTTCAATTATTATTTAACAAATTTATATTTTGTCTATTATTGTTTTACTTTGAAGCCATAACTTGTTAAATTTACTTTTTCTGGGCTTTCAGACTGCCTTTAAACAAGGACTGCATATAACGTACCGTACATTCAAAGCACAGCGGAAAGCCATTAGCCAGGTATGAATTCAAGATGATCTTTAAAATCTAATTGGGTAATTAGATTGACCCAATGAAACAAGGTATTATATCTTTCTGGAATTTTCGCTATGTTTTCCTTTGGCTTTATATTTCTTTAATTAATTTTGAGGACAATAAGTAATTTTCTTCGTGATGTCCCAAAATCCTTAGTTGTGGTGGCCAATGAATTCAGAAACTTCTAGCAAGTTATAAACAGCAGTAAAATACTACGTTCACCATTTTTGTTAAAATTTACATGGCATAGAGTTTTACCAAGACTTTTCGCCTATGATATTTTCCATATCGTTACCCTCCTACATTATAAGCTATCTCATCTATTAATACTGCTATATAAAACATAAAAATTGCATAATAAGAGAAACTATACATTTTTAAAAATATCTGGCAACTTGACAAATGCTTTGGATCTATTTCATTTTTGTTTGACATTTTACAAATTTGGGGTAATTTTTACATGTGTGGGATAATTTATGTATATTTTAATGATTTATAATTATGAACAATTTAGATTCTCATACTTCGCAACACTAGGCAATTCCGTAACACCTTATCTTCTATAATTATGAACAGTTATTGGATAAGAGCAATTCTTAATAAAACTACTCTTTAAGGCATTCTGTTTTCTTTATTGATCCATGGATAAACACCTAAGCAATATAATTCTTTAGATTTAGCAAATATTTATATATTATGAATTGTTGTCTTCCTTTTTCTCAAATGATGTAGCTTATGCCATTTCCCTTTAAATCTTTGGCTTTCAGGAAACTTAAATGTACATTCAATGTTCAATATACTGATTATTTTAGTTTTAGTGATTAACCTTTTCGGTTCCTTCTTTCTTCTGTATGATTTTACTTTATTATTTTTGTCTTTTAAGGGTTTACTTTATATTGCAAGAACTCAGATATTCTTTCTGGAAACAGGGATACATTAGAAAATAAGTGATTAATACTTGATCTTGACTAGATCAGCTAAATCATATCTGTAAAAGTAATTTAATCTAATATTTAATTGTAGATTATACAATATACTAAGCATTGTGTATGAACCAAGACGATGTACTGATTTTATCTTCACAATTTATATCCACGACTGAGCAAAAATGATTGGATTGGGCTGGTTCTGAGAAAAAGTTTAGTATTTATTTGTAAACTAAAATTAACACTTTCTTTTTTGACTTAATGCTTCTCCTTTTAGTATCAATGGTAATTCTTTGATAAAAAGTGTGGGGGGGGGCAATTTATATTTTCAACAATTTAAAGCGACTCCCTTTTTAAATTAGAATAGTTTTTTAACTGGCTGAATATATTTAATTTTTAAAACACCAGTGAATACTATAATAGCACGTTTTGTCCATTACCACAAATTCTACTTTCATGGCAAGTAATATTTCTTATTAAGAGGGAAAGAAAATAAAAAAAAAGACTGCTTTCCCTGTAAAATTTGTCACGTGACCTAAAAAGAGGATAAGCTTCTGCCTGGTAATTAAGAGAAGCTACAGCAAAATTTTCAGTTTATGCAAGTGCCACTTTCTGTAGCTTTGCCTTTAGTGATATACCAATGCTCTGAAAACACTAAAATAATATTTCATTGGAATTACTTGGCTTACTATCCATCCCCAACCTCTGCTCTGCAATATCTCCACTTCATAAGAGGAAAGATCTTAGCAAACACCAGGCATTGGCATGGTTGGCAAATGGTGTGAGGATCTACTGAAAATAAGTATGTAAGTGTCTGGTTGCTTATTGGAACAAGCCAAAACTTTTTTGGAGATTAAATAAAGTCATCGAATATATATAATTCTCCAAATTAAAAGTATTCATTTATTTTCTATTTAGATTTAATATTTTAAAGCTTTTGTGAGCAGTGTAAATGATTCTGGTTTTGTTTTGCTTTTTCTAATATGTAGACCAATGTATAGAGATATTTGGTAGCCAAGAAAAAAGGTAATAGTGACTTAAAAAAAAACCATTCAACGGATACTGTTGCTTTTTTGGAACACATGAGGAATAATGTCACTCTCAAAGCATGTAAGAAATTGGACTGGGAATTATACCTCCGAAAGGTAATAAATTATCCTGAACTGAGCTGGTTCTTGATATTGTGAATGTAACAAGGAAAGGAATAAATGAAACATCACATATGTAAATCCTGGTTAGTATGTGTTTATATTCACAGTTTCATGTCTATGTGTATTTGTGTGTGGTCATATATATCTGTGTAGGGGGGTGTGTTTGAGCAAATAGCAATTTTTCCAGTCTCATACCAAAATCACATCATAGAGATTGCAGAATAGATAAATAATTAGCTAATCATCTGATAAAATGTAGTGAGCATGACTTAAATCAATTTGAATTCTTTAGTTCTATTGAACATATATTTAAGAAGAACAATATGTTCAGTTTTTCATAAGAGAAGCATCTTTATCAAGTATGAATATGTAGATTAAACTAAATTTTTAAAGCATAAATCTTAATAGAATTTATATTTAGAACACAATGGAAAAAGGTCTCTATTTACTACTACTCATGTCCCTCCTCTTTGAAATTGTTTTCTCAATAAAATAAATGAAATGATATGGATTTTGATTCTCTTTGTTTTGACTATCACATTTAATCATGGTTACACAGTAGCACCAAAATTAGGACAAAATACAAGAATTACAGGAGAGATCTTAAATTATATGAGCTCATTGCATGCTTCAAAGTTCTCATTTTCTGAGAAAAATAAGTTTCCAACTGCCAAACTTTGTTGCATTTTCTCCCAAAAGAAATATAACCCAATCCACCCCAAACTAAACAAAAGATACAATAGACTGGTTTTTGAATAGATATGTTATCTACAGTTTATGGAACAGATAGTCCATTTAAATAGAAAAAGGTTGATTTTACATAAAGCAAGATAGAGTACAAAAGCACAGCTTTTGTAATTTTGGTAATATTGCAATTTTACAAACATATTGCATAGTATGTGTAAGAAAATAGTTCCATTTTTCATATATCTGTATATACAAGAAAACATTTACATGAAAATTACAAAACAAAATAAATGAGTAGTGGACCTGGTTTAAAGAATTGTATAAATAACGAGACACTCAAACTTGAAATTACATATTTCCATTGTAAGTGAATGTCCTTGCACATCTTTAACCCTGTTTGGCTTTTATTTATAAATATTCAAACAAATGAGATATTAAGACTGCAAAAACAAAAAGAATCACAGTTCATTATACCTCATTTCCTCTCATGTTTTTCATCAACTTTCTCAAAGAGTGGAACCACTTCAATCAACGCTTAAAAAATAGCCCCCTGGTTCTGGAAATATTTCAAATTAATTATATTCTCCAAAGAATTTTTAGCAAGCGTGAAAGTTTTAGGGCAACTCGATAAATCAATCCTGGACTCATTTTGTGATATGGTCTATATATATTGGTTTTATGAATATCAAGGAATTTATTATGCATGTAGAAAAGATAAGTGGATTACACTAACAAAGTTTTCCTTCTAAAACAAAAGCATTAATTAATGGTCTACAGCTCAGAATCCTGCAAGGAGGGTGTTTACTACCTCATATTATAATTATAAGCCCTCCTATTCATTTGAATAAATTAGTAGAAGCAGCAGTGTTGTAAAGTTAAATACAATAGAAATCCCAGTCTTTGGTCTTTGACATTTAAACTAATGAACTGTAATATAAAACAATACGAATAACAGTGTTCAGTGAGGTCATTCATTAGTTTATGATTGTTTTAAAAGAATAAAAATACAATATTGTTTTACTTTGTGATAATGATATTTTCCAATATTCATTACTAAATATACACTAGGATGTAGAGAAAATAATTTCTCCAAGTATCTTTAAATATGGTCACATGAGCAATCTAATTAGACCAAAGCTACCGGAAGCATAAGGTGACGTCATTCACATGAAACTCAAATGTGAGTTTGGCCTTGATGGCTGTAGAGAGAATTTGGCCATTAAATGTCTTCAACTATTTTAATAATTTAATATTATGTTATTGACACTATCTGCTATAAAGCGCTTAAATGCATTAAACACTCTCCAGCTCTCTGCCTATTCCTCTCTCAAATAGAGATGCCGTGTTTGCAATGACATAATTGCTCAGTTTTGTTGTATCAAATGCCAGTTTCATAAAATGAGGCACTGTCCAATTGAGTAATTCAGATGGTAGAATATGTAGGAATTTTGAATGGCATACGTTATAAAAAATTCAGCAATTGCTGTTTGTGATCAAATTACCTTCTCTTCAAAAGACCAATGCTTTTTAGTTGGATAGAGATAAGTAATAACAGAATCATCAAGAGACTATTAATATTTGTTAAATATTTCCATTAATTTCCTAAATAGTCATTTTTAGTAAGACCAGAATACATTCTTTTCCTTTTTAATGTCAGCCATATTACTGAAGCTTGTCAGCAAAGCATGATTTTCCAAAAGGGATATTAATGTTCAAAAGGTAAGAACAAGAAAGAAAGTATGGAAAAGGCATGGGGATTGGATGCTGGAAAGATTTGCATTTCAACATTTATAAGCAGTATTTTAAGTTACGTAAGGAGATAAAAAAATACTAGTGCAGACTAGGTACTGGAACCAAGATTGCTGAGTCTTTTTTTTAGTGAATCAGTGAAATTTAGAGAAGAAAGTAATCAAAGAAAACTTCTAGTTTGATGTACCCCTTTCACAGATAAGAAAACTGTGGTCAAGATAACTAAATATACTTCTACAGGTCACATGAGTATATAGGGCAGAACTGGAAATGCAAGATTTCCAGGTTAACATAAAATTTGAAGCATAAAATTATCTTAAATTTTCAGATAAATAATTATGCACCAGATTATAAAGTTTATGGTTTATAATAAAATAAGAAAGAAAAATAGGACTAAGAAATACCTGGTAGAAATTTTGGAGATGTTGAGCAAAAGAAACATGAAATTTGGAAGTGCATTTTTTTGGAAGGATCTTCCTGAAATATTCTGAAAGAAAAAAGAATGACTCCTCTTTGCTTCTCTCCTTTTGACCCCCAAAAACTGAGCTCAATCACTTCTCAGTTTATCCATTCCCAGTTAAGAATTTAAACGCTGGGAATTGTCAGTCCCTTTCCTTCCTTCTATCCTTCCTGCCTTTCTGCTTGCCTGCCTTCTTCTTTTCTTCTCTCTCTGCCTTCTCCGGCTAACCCGAATACAAAGTAGAGGGTCCATGTAGTACACTTTAAATGAATTATATTTCTGAGTTTGATTTAGGAAAGATGATATTTGCATCTCCGTAAACTGCACTATATGTATGTTGTAACATAAAAATGGTACTGGAAAAACACATAATGAATCTGTTTGGGTAGTCTGCAATTAAGGGAACTCTGTATTAAGAAAGAACCAACCCTTCTTTTATGAGGAAATTAAAGACTTTTAGGAGCAATCTTCTAAGCCTTCAAGAGAAGCTCGAATTCTGAGGCTGAGTTTATACTTAGATTCCAAGGAATCTAAAATAGCCAGTCAAGTAATTTTAACTAATATTCAGTCTTGGATAGGAAAGCCATCTGTATCACTATTTTTTCCTACTAAATGTTTTTTAGTAGCAAAAAAATTTTTTTACATCATTTGGACATAATGTAAATCTTTTAACTTCTATATTTTTTGAGTTGTGTCTGTAACCTTTCAGAACATATTAGAATTCAAAATTTGACAGCCCCTCACTGGAATTGGTTTTTACACTTTTTTGTCTCATCCTTTTTTTCACCTTCCCTCCTCTATGACATATAATTTAAAATTTCAATGGCCCCTTCCACCTCTTGGAATGAGAATATGTTAGAGCTGGAAGGACTCTCTGGAGACCATTTGATTCAATACTTTTTTGGTAAAGTTGAGTAAACCAAAGGCTGGAGATACTCCCAGACTGTCTAAATCAATGCACTGATTATTGGAGACAGAGCTGAGATTAGAAGCAGGGCTAATAACTAATCAAAAGAATTGTTCCCATTTGACTAAGAAACTTTCTAAGTGTTTTAATTTAGAGATATTTAGAACTTGAATATATCTCAAATTAATACATAGTGTTTTCCTAAAAAAGTCCGTAATACAGTGTTTAGCACCCATAATTTTTCAAAATCTCTTGTGTTATACTTTGTGTGAGTATTTTGCAAAAGCCAATGTGAGAATTTCTCATATTAGATTCTAATGTTTTAGTTTAAATAAATTGAACTTTTTTGTTATGGTATGAATTTTAAGCCATTGCATACATACCGTAATTCTTACTCTGAATTGATTTAAAGTTTTATACAATAACTTCCAACCACAAGTCAAGTTCTATTTTAAAAGTAATAAGCCTGTACTAGCTTTCTGATTTTTCTGCTGAGTACAGAATGTGTTTAGTGAAATGGAGTTTTTTCAAGAATTCAATATGATAGGTTATCCAAGCAAGATAATTCTGGCCAAATGGTTCACTTTGCTGCTTATGTTACCCAATTTTCCTACTTTCACTAGCCAAATTGCTTCAAGTTCCAATCTCCCACTTCACCCCATGCTGTAGAGGCCTGAACCCCAAAGGTTCTACAGTCACGGACTCCCAAAATGAAATTTCCCAACACCTGCAAGAGCGTGCATGGGGGAGAAGATTGATTGGTACATGGAAACTAAGGACTTACCTTATAATAATCAAGTCATCTTCCCATAATAGGAAATGTTTAATACAATTTTACATTCTTGGATTTTGTAAGTTTCAAGAATTTGAGTTAAGGAGTGTTGGGATAAACGAATCTATAGTATACTGGAGTTATTTATTAGGAGCTTATTTACAAAAAGAAGCATGGAGAACAGAAGGTACTATGATTTCTGTTGTCAGGGTAGCTTAACAGTCTAATAAAAATAACTAGATGTTAAAACCTGAAAGGAAATGTAACTAAATTCCTTAAAATATGAATCTAATGGAGTAAACACATTTTCAACATGTTTGTTAACAGTGGTATTTTTTACTCTTTAAGCACGGATTTTTAATTTAATTTCTACATCCTTAAATCTTAACCTCCAATAAAAAATATATAGATATAATTCTGAAGATGATATTCCAATGGAAAGTGAATCCATTCTCAGCATTATGCATCATATTAGTGTTTATTTATTTAGAGGATGTTTGAATTTTAGCAGTCAGAGTCAAGTATAAAGTGGATGGAGCAAACAAAAATTGTACTATTAGAACCTGGTGTAAAGGATAACACGTAAATTAAAAAAAAATAAGAGCTACGGATTCCACACCATCAGTATGTCCCTCTTCATCCTACCTTATATTGCAATAAATTAGATGTTTTGTTAAAAGCAAATACATCACATGCAATAGCCAAGTAAATACTATATAAGGCCATTCAGATCTGACAAATGACAGTATAATGGCGTTTTGCTAATTCTGTAAAGGTTATATTGCTGAGTGCTTTCAAAATTACCTAATGTACAAAATTCTAGACGTAATAGACAAAGAGTAACAACACATTGAATTTAAAGAAACAAATAAAACTCAGGGTGGGATTCTGTATTGTTTAGTTGTGTTTTGTTAAAAACTATGTATTGAATTTAACTTTAGTAAAGCAAGCATTACATAATGCTTTAAAATTTTAAAATTCAGGGATAAAAGTTTACATCCAAAAAGATGAATGGAAAATTGTGCTTTCAGACTGTAGAATTAGTTTTCTCACAGGGTTAACCATTTCATCTTGCCATTGGATACTGGGAATTTCATCCATGTCATGTATGCATATGCAGTTCATATCCAGGTCCTGCAAAAATCTAAAACTGTGTGCTTCACTTCATGTAGCAAAGGCACCTATGTTGTTCTCCCTTTTGAGCAAAAGTTATGATCCAGTTTTCCCGCTGAAGATGATTTTTCCATTGTTCTGTCATTAGCACTTTCTGTGTTGGACAGTACGGTAAATCACACGAGAAGGTGGCGGTGAATCCCTGCTTACACTGGAAAAAGTTGCTCTGTGGACCATTTGAAGAAGCTCTGGACTGATCACAAGGGAAACCGAGCAAAACTGTGAAGCAGACGGACAGGAACAAAAGGCTATTCTGGTGTGAGGAGAAATCAGTCACTTCAGTTCCATAAGCAGATGTTGCTACTGGACTGACAAGTGGAACCTACTCCTGCTGGAGAAAGGTACAGTTTGCCATTGGGACAGACGCACAGTTCATAGACTGTCTGTCGAGAATTTGAGGAGCTCGATGAAGAAGATGAAAAGGAGGCGGTCGGTAGATTTCCCAGCCGGATTGTATCTGCATTCAAAAATATCTAGGGGGAAAAGAAATTGCATTTTAATTCACTTTAGCATTTTACATTTCTCAGAGCTTGACAATATAGTCTAATAAGAAAGCCTACACAACAAACAATTATATTGGTTTAGCTGCCATGCTTTGTTGAACAAACAAATTACATTCCTACGGTATAGCCCAAAAGCTCAGCAGCTATCTTCTCCTTTGGGACGTGGTGCATTCTCACAGAAAGCCCGATCTGAAAAGGGATATTGTACAATCTGCTTAAGGGGCCAACCTAGTTATTCAAACATCACAGAAAATTAATGATTTTGACAGTCTCTCAATTTAGCTTTTTAATCATGCCTAGTCTAAAGAACATACAAAGAAATAAGGATGTTCATGGAGATGACATTACTGAAGCGATGGGCAATTAATTAAAAACAAATTTACTCTCTGGCCTGATTTTTTTAAATACTTGTAAAATCACGTTGACAGACAGTCTAAAGGATATACCGAGTAGGTAATCTGCACAATTAACAACAGATATAATCAGGTTTGAAGTCTCCATGAAACAGTACTTGTACTCAACACCTACTTTGCTATGTCTTCTAACTTGCAAATTACTTCACTGCTTCCGAATAATGGACACAACACGCTGATGGACAGTGATCATATGGTTTTGACATGCATGGGGAAAGTTCCAAAGAAAGAAAAATTGAATCATGAATGTGAGTGAGCAAAGAAATAACTCTCTCTAGCTTTTCCTCATTCTATTGTTATATAGCTAATTACTGCCTAAAGGCATCTCTAAATTGACAGGACAATCAAAGACTACTGCATTTTCCACATATTTGCCCTCATCCAAGTCCTATTCATGTCTTAGTGGGACTCCTAATTGCTTGCTTCCCATAACTTGCTTCCCAGCTGCCATTCTCGTCCTCGTCCAGTGTATTTTACATACTGTATAGATCTAATTTTTAAGAAATGCAAATCAAATCATGCCCCCCTCCCCCGCCCCCATGCTCAAAACTCTCTAATGGCCTCCTCCGTCCACACTTCAACTGAATCTTGATTCCTCTCCATGGTCCACAAGCCCTGTGTGACCTGGCCTATCTTTTTAACATTTCTTATAATTCTTCTTACTCAAGCTCTTGCATTTTCTCAAATATACCAAAGAACTCTGGTCTCAGGGCTTTTTTATTCCCTATTTCATTAGCCTGAAATACTTTTCTCCAGATATTTACAAGTGGGGGTGTATATCACGTAGGTGGTTTGAGAACAGGGGTAGGAGGGAGATTTCCACTGTTTGCCTTTTTCATGCTGTATAGATTTTGAAACACAGGAATCGATTGCATACTGCAAGGAAGCCAGAAAATGGATTCATATATTATAGGCATGTATACTTTAGATTAATTTAGACATGACCATGTTTAATCAGATCTTTACCAGACGGTCACCTTCTCAGATAGGATTTCTTAATTCTCTGATTAAAATAAGACTAATCCATAAACCTCTCCTTGACAGCTTTATTTTTCTCTATAGTAAGAATCTCTTCTTGGGCCGGCCCGGTGGCACAGCGGTTAAGTTCACACGTTCCACGTCTTAGCAGTCAGGGGTTTGCCAGTGTGGATCCCGGGTGCAGACATGGCACCGCTTGGCATGCCACGCTGTGGTAGGCATCCCACATATAAAGTAGAGGAAGATGGGCACGATGTTAGCTCAGGGCCAGGCTTCCTCAGCAAAAAGAGGAGGACTGGCAGTAGTTAGCTCAGGCCTAATCTTCCTCAAAAAAGAAAAAAAAGAATCTCTTCTTAACATTATATTATGTGTATTCATTATTTGTTGTTTGTTTCTCTTACTTGAAAGTAAGATCTGTGAGGGCAGGGCCTGTCTTTGGTTCCTGGCTATAGAATACTGCACAGAATTGTGCCAGTGCACATGGCATGAAAGAACATTCTTCCTTCACCTTGCACGTCTCTCCCTTCTAGGGTACAATTGTCACCCTCCACCAAAGTCCAGTTCATCTTCTCCATCCTCCATGGGTCTTCCCTGACGCTCCAAGGTGAAAGACTCTTCTTATTTTGTTCTCCCGTAGAATTTATTATTATTAATATCTTATTTTGCTGATCACTTGATATGTTATTTTGTAGTCATATTATATCTTACTTTTCCTACTAAACTATGTCCTTCTTGAAGGTAACATCACACCTGAATTTTTTTATAACTTTACGATATTTGACTATGCACATACAGCTTCCCCATAATGCAAATAGCTATTGAATACATGAATAGATTATAAAATAAATGAATTATTGCATTTACCAACAGTATTCAAAGTTCAGAAAACATGAATAGAGTTTTTGTTTGTAGGTGTCAAATGTTAAAATTTATTACCCCATAATTACTTCTGGGTTAAGTGACACAATTTTTTAAAGAAGATTATTATTATTATTTCTGATGTGAAAGTTAAAAGCACAAAACCTAAGACAAAGAAAATGACAATACATTTTTGGGGTGTAGATGCTGGGCCTCATTTTTCTGCTTCTGTGTTTCCATGTTGAGGGACATCAATGAGTGTAACATGCTAATTGGTACACACTCTGGGCTCTTGCATTCATGTCTCCACAGGAGAGGAGGATGACTTCTCTCACTGGCTGGGTTTGAGAGAGAAACTGGGCTTGCATAGCCCATCCTTTTCTCACCTCTTTTTAGGAGCTAGCATGCTTTCAGAGAGCAGACATTCTCAAGCTTCACAAATGCTAATAGGTGACAAGCTCTGGGACCCTGTGGTTTTAGGTCTGCATATTTGGAGGTGAGTTCACTCTGAAGAAAAATCAGGAGCTGGTGCTCTGGCCAAGAAACCATGAGACATAGGTAATAAAGAATAGAACATGGAAAGCTAAACAACACGTGGATAAGGAGGCTCATATGGGATTGATCAAATGACTGTAAGATATTGTGAATGGCTTATTTATTAGTAAGTACAGAAAGCAATGTTACCAGTTAGCTTTGGTGGTTTGCAGAGGCTTGCTGACACAATGCCAAATTGCTGGATTTTATAGTTATGGCCTCTTTCTATTGGTGTAGCCTGAATAGCTGTGGAAAGTAGCTGTTTTTATACATATAGGGCATGCAGGTGGCAGCCTTGGAAACCAAGCATAGCTGTGGAGGCCTCACCAATGGAGTCAGTCTTGGAGGACCTGGGCCTTATGGTGTGTGCCCTGCTTCAGCTTAGCTACGGCAGTGCCCTCTAGCTCTCCTTTCAGGACAGTATTTAGCTATATGACAATACTTAATCCCGTAAACTTCTGAGATCCAAGCTGTAGCCTGACCCATGTAAGGCAATTAGATTTTATTAATAGGTAAATTAAAATGAATGGGGTCTTTAAAAAGAGAAAGTGGCATTTTCTTGGCTTGAGATAGAAAATTAAGTCACTAGATAAAAAGGAGTGTCATATATTGATTCTTTTCAACCCAACATTGCTCAGCTTCTCCAGCATGGAAAGGCTAGTTCATACCTCTTTCTGTTCTGGTAACACAATTACTATGATACTGTTCACTTTCCAACTTCTACAATTGATATTTCTATTCTATATTGCCCCATAAACCATATAATCTATTTGTTCTGAAACTCTTCCTCGTACTCAGAATCACACCCCTGAGCTTTCAAGTCACAGCCCACTGTCTTCTCCCCACTAAGAATTCATTTATCCCCTTCTCACCTGTTGAAATCATGCCTATCACTGTCATAGAAAATGTTAACTAATTTGCAAAATAAAAATGGTTTTATCCTTCCTCTGTGATCTTGTAAAGTATACGTTATGTTATTGCATTGCATATGCTTTTATAACTCTTCTAAAGTTCCACACACAATCATGATTCGTGTTGTCTTCAGAGCTGAATTTGAAATTCCTTGCAACACCATGTCTGAAAGCATTGAAACTTCTGCAGTGCAGAATTTTAGGTGCAATTTATTCTTATGCATTTTGTCTGTTGTTTTGGTTACCTCAATATCATGTCTGTTCTGATGTTAACTTGTTTAAAACTATCTAAAGGTAGGGACTTTACCTATTTCTGTGTTGTTTAGTAAATGATGAATCTGCCTTTCTGTGGTGTAGTCAGTGAAACAATGAGAAAGATTTTATATCATCTCACACTTCATAGGAAAATTACATGCTATTTTATTCTAATATAAAGTGTTGTGTTTTTCTGTATCTCTATTTTATTAATATAAAAAAATGACTACAGCTGAACACCTCTGGCTATGATTTCATTATAGCATAATACTTAATTCACAATTAAATTCTAATCTGTAATTGAATCCAAGGATACTGCTGATACGTTGAATAAAAGAACACATATAAAGTGGTGCATAAATACGAGCAGAACAGAGATTAGTAACCACCAATATGTATTATGGGATGATATTATGAATAATTTGAATGTATTATTAGCATGATAAATGCAATGTTTTTAAAAAGAATATGAGATATTGAAGAAAGATTTCTGGCTCGCTATAGTAGAAAAAGTACTGTAGTCTGCAATTATAGTGGAAAGAAATCCTCAAAGGTGAAATGGATACGTTTTTTAAATATCACAAAGCCTATTTCTAAATCATTTAAGTTACAATATCTACTCAGATGATAATATGTTCCTGCCAGTAGGTTTGTTGATAAAAAGGAAGCAAAATACATACAGTCTTGCGTTGCTTAACGATGGGGATACGTTCTGAGAAACGCATTGTTAGGCAATTTCATCATTTTGCTAACATCATAGAGTGTACTTACACAAACCTAGATGGTATAGCTGACTACACACACAGTGGGACCACTGTTGTATATGTGGCCCAGCATTGACCAAAATGTCGTTATGTGGTGCATGACCGTGAGTAAAATTTGTCTTGAATCAATACAACGTTAACAGCTTAAAGATGACATAGGAGCATCGTCCTCTGATTCTATTAATTTATGCCCTCGTCTTTATGTGTGAAGAGATATGAAATGCTCCAGAGGATCTCTCAAATTCTTCTTCCATTCTTTTTCTTCTCAACTTGATGTTTGTAAGCTCATAATAAAAAATAAGCACATGAAGGAAGAAAATGCTAAGGGAATTAATTGGTAGAAACAGCAATACAATGATTTAGACTTTCAAGGACTTCGGAAATTGTAGCAAAAGTATTCAGAGTAGAGTATGTATTATGTATAAGGCTATGAAATAATTGAAGTAGAATTAAAAACAAACAAGCAAAGAAAAGAGCAACCACCAAGATGTCCTGGCAGATTCAAAAAACCAACAGATGAGAATCCTAGAAATGAACAACATAATTACTGAAATTAAAAGCTCAATTTAGGGATTAAAGAAGAGATTAGATACTGAAGATCAGATACCTGGGCATGTAGAGCCGAATAAATAAGCAGAGTGAGGCACAAGGAGATAAAACAATAGAAACTAGGAAGGAGAGGCTAAGAGACCTGGAGGGAAGAGAATGAAAAGACATAGCGTTTCTTCAGAGTTTCAGAAGAAGGCCATCGAGACAGGGGGAGAGGTAATATGTGAAGACGTGCTGTCGAGGAATTGACAAAAACGTGGTTCTGCGAACACAGCAATCACAACATATATAGCAAATAAGATAAATGAAATAAATATGTGTCTATTGCATTATAGTGAAAGAGTGGAAGACCAAATGCAAGGTGTTCTCTAAAGCAGCCAGTGAGGAAAAGCAGATGCTCTTTAAACGAATGACAACAGACTGAAAGGAGATTCTGGGGGAAATAAAGTGACATGGAAGAAAAATATTAGCATGCATCTCCTTATCTAGGAAATAACAATCAGGCTAAATGATAAAGTAAACTTTTGTTTCTCTTTTAGCAAAAATATAGGGGCCATTTCTACAGAAACAAACATCTGAAGTACTTTTTGGAAGAAGTTTTTGAAGACCAAAACAGGACAAAAAAACAAAGATTCTTGATATTATTTTGATACTCATTATGTTTATCTGCCAATTTTGAAATTACAGGATTTTAGATGCCCCACTTAATTGACTTATGAATGAATATCTTTCAGTAGAAAATAAGTGGAGCTTTGACTTAAGAAAATAACATTAGGGGGGCCGGCCCATTGGCACAGTGGTTAAGTTCGCAAGTTTCAATTCTCGGCGGCCCAGGGTTCACCAGTTTGGATCCCGGGTGCGGACACGGCACCGCTTGAAACGCCATGCTGCGGTAGGCGTCCCACATATAAAGTAGAGGAAGATGGGCACGGATGTTAGCTCAGGGCCGGGCTTCTTCAGCAAAAAGAGGAGGACTGGCAGTAGTTAGCTCAGGGCTAATCTTCCTCCAAAAAAAAAAAAAAAAAGAAAAGAAAATAACATTAGGTTTACCAAATTTCATATTCAAGGAGCAGTATTAATATTTTCATCATTTAAGCTCTCTTAGGAAGCAATTCTGTCTGTTTCACCTGAAATCATATGCATATAATTTGAGAAGATGCACACTTAGCACTAAAGGGCCAGTCTCTGCCCCTCAGAACTCACCTCCCCTTCTGTAGACTGCAAATGGAGCTCCTTCCTGCAAGTGGCCTTGAAGTCTCCTGCAGCAGCACTCACTTGGACCCCTCGAGGAGCTTCCATGATCAAGGATCTGGTTGGTGATTCAAGCCTAAAAGAAAAACAAAAGAATCCTTAATCGTAAAAAGAATAAATTACGGTGGTCTAGAAGGTAACATTAGTCAACTGAAATGAAACAAACGACAGTAAGGCATAAATAAAAATCTTTGCCATTTCACAAAAAGCCAAAAGCAGTTTTCGAATGATTTTTAATTGCCTTCTCTGTTTTTTGGCTCTTTATGAAACTCTTCATTTGTTACACATCTATTATTTATTCTTTTTTACTCTCATAATGATTTAGTAACAGTTTCTTAGGTTGTTTCTCCTTACAACACACATGAAAAGTAGGTCATGATAAGTTTATTTGTTTAAATCTTTTATACATTTTCAATATTAATGATGGAGGGTTAATAAATAAATTTTTATAAATTTAGCATGGAAGTATGCCTCAGTAGAGTTCCTGTCTTGCAAGAATGAGAAAGCGTTAATGAAAGTCATTAATATTGAAAAGTTTCAAGCATGCACAGTCAAAATTGTGTAAACTTGAAAAATGTTGAAGTACTGTTTACACTTCTAGAAATTGGTTAAAATGAAGAAACGAAACATTTCCTATATTAGCTGAGCTATACTGGCCCAGGAAAACGCCCATAGAATGGATGACATTAGGCTGAGAAAGAAAAATTACATGAAGGATGCTACACAAGTACACATGTGATTAAATGTTGATGGCATAAATTTTGATGAAGAAAACAGGTGTTTTAGATAGTTGTGCCTGCAAAAAAAGATAGTTTGGAGGTGGTTTCAAAATTATCTTTAAATACAAAAGTAGAGAAAAAAACAAAAGAAGGCAGAATACAGAAACTAGGTAACACTAGTTATCTAAAAAACACTAGTGTGAGGGGCCAACCCTGTTGTGTAGTGGTTAAGTTCACGCGCTCCACTTCAGCAACCCTGGGTTCACAGCTTCAGATCCTGGGTGCAACCTAGTATGCTCATAAGGCAATGCTGTGGTGGTGTCCCATGTAACACAGAGGAAGACTGGCACAGATGTTAGCTCAGGGCCAATCTCTCTCACAAAAAAAAACTTAAGAAACAAGAACACTAATGTGAGAAGAGGTAGGATTCCTGAGTGAGTCTTGGATAAGTGCTGAAGCTGCAATTGCCTGTGTTCCCCTGGACCACAGAACTTTAGGACAAGAGCCTTAGGCTCACATTTACCATCATCCAGAGCAACTGGTGGCCTTTGAGGCAATAGATCCGGAGCTGGTTTGCAGGGAGAACCACATCAAATAGTCTGATCTCTGAAGACCAGCTCTGGGTACTGAAGTTGAACTTAAAGACTCGAAAGTGATATAAAGGACTAGAGCCAGCATTTACAAGAACCGATTTCGACGTTTTGAATGTTTTACTTTTTTTCCACTCTCCAAAGCCACTTTGAAATTTTGATGTCTAGGGTCCTCTTGGACATCCTCATAAAATCCCCCGAGGGTCAGGTTTTGAATATATATATTTTAAAGAAATGTCTGCATCTTGTTGCTTTTTTAACAAAACAAAAATAATGCATTTTCTAAAAGCATTTGAAAAAATGAAAAAAATCACTCATAATTTTTCACTCATAATCCTCATACTTTGCACACAGTATCTAAATTTCAAAATCTGAATGTTAAAATGTATGTTTTACAAGTGACTTCCCCTGATATGCCCCCAAATATACACCGCCTTGAGTAGTATATCAGTGACCACCACTGTTTCCATTTGTTAATTATCCATAACATCAAATGTAACTATATACATTTTGAAATGATTGAACCGTTCAAACAGAAGTCAGATAAGACTTTAATTAAAATGGATTAATCTTCTAAAACAGATTGTGAATCTGACATTCAAGAAAACATAATTCAGTGAGTTTATGAGTGGGAGGAAAAGCACACTTACTTTATCAAATAATTGATCTGGTTTGGTTTGCCTCCAAGCAAACTAAAGGGGTGGGATTATTACTCATACATTTGATAGAAAATATCCATATTAAATGTATGCATTGTTTGTAACATATTTGTACCATGTTTGATATTTGGTACTAGAACATTAAAATATATTAAGTATTTCTGGGCTTTTGAGTTTTTCTGTTCTCATCTTTATTAATTATTGAATCAGAAAATGTTTATTATATTCATCAACTTCAGGTATTCATTGCCGGTGTAGCCACAGAGTACAGTGTGTTGCCAATACCGACATAGAGGACCCCTATTGAAAGAGGTGGTGAAGAGTGAGAGCAGGGTCAGGACAGTTAGCCAGCAGCAGTAAGCCTCAATTTTGTCATTGCTAAATTGGAAAATATGATTTTTTCTTATAAGATCATAAAAAATTTCTTAAAAGAATTAAGGGGGATAAGTATGTGGTGGGCTAGGATTTTGAGATATTAATGGCATTTCCTCCCCTGTCCCGTTTACGCTCGCTCTTTGTGTCTTTGTGGTTCTCCCAAGCACTAAGCAGTATCCTTTACCGCAAATTGAGGATGATGGAGCAGAGAAGCTGATAAGGATCTTTTAAGTGTCCTACCTTATAGACATTTCGAGTTGAAAAAAAAAAACTTAGCCATTTAGTGTGTTGAAAATGATTCAGCACATAAACAAAAACATCAGAAGAAAACCAAAATCGGTGAGAGCTTGTTGTGGATTCCCACCTGTTGGACAACTGTTTTCATTATTTTGAGGAAGATTAGCCCTGAGCTAACATCTGCCACCAATCCTCCTCTTTTTGCTGAGGAAGATTGGCCTTGAGCTGACATCTGTGCCCATCTTCCTCTACTTTATATGTGGGACACCTGCCACAACATGGCTTGATGACCGGTAGGTCCACCCCTGGGATCTGAACCCATGAACCCCAGGCTGCCCAAGTGGAACACATGAACCCAACCACTAGCCACCAGGGTGGCCCCAGGTTCTCTTGTTTTTACCTGGGATTGCATCACTGTACCAAGGGGCTTACACTGTGCCAAAGCATTTGATGGTGACATTTGGTCATCTGTAGCCTCATGATCCAAGCTGGCATTTGTGAAGAGATTCTCATTTTTCTCTCCACTTGTCTGCATTCACCACAAGTCACCGCTCCTCCCTCCTTTGAGGCTCTTTGATCTCTTGTCCTCAGTTAACCTGAGACATCACTAGTGTCCCCAAACCTCTAACACCTAAAAAACAAAGGTCTCACCACCTAGGACTTGGCCTCAGGTAACAGAACACAGAGAACCATTCAAGACCATCTGTTGATTCCCCTCCAAATCTTCTCTATCCAATGAATCAAGAAGACAGTTCTTGGGGCTAGCCTGGTGGCACAGTGGTTAAGTTAGCATGCTCGGCCTAAGTGGCCTGGGGTTTGTCGGTTTGGATGATGCTTAATAAATTGACTAGCTGTACTAAAGAAAACAACATTAGATCCTTAACCCTTCCTGCAAGAATAAATTCCAGTTTTGTCTGTTCAAAATATAAAAACCAGTAAATAAACCACAGACTGTAATCTTCTTTTTTTTCTTTTTCTTTTTTTTGAGGAAGATTGGCTTTGAGTTAACATCGGTGCCCATCTTCCTCTACTTTATATGTAAGTTGCCTGCCACAGCATGGCTTCGTAAGAGGTGGGTAGGTCCACACCCAGGATCCGAACCAGCAAACCCCTGGGCCACCGACACGGAACGTGCGAACTTAACTGCTGTGCCACCAGCCCAGCCCCCAGACTACAATTTTCAATAGAAAATTCAGAACATAACTTCAATTTTACTTATTCAAAGTATAGCACTAAGAAAGAAAGAATCTACCATACAAAATAAATAATAGAAAATTAGAAGGAAATATCCAAGTCTAGAAATGGGAAACCTTTAAAGCAAGATGGAAAGCCCCCAAATCATAAAGTCTTAGGTTTATTCTAGATATTCTGGACTTCTCAAATCAGCCAAGAATCCCTATAGAATGTCCTGGGCTCAGATCTCACAATTCAAATCAGACTAAAGCTAGATTCCCTTCAAGAACTACTTAACTCGTAGACACTTGGGAACACAGTATCAACAGTTAATGATGCCCTGCTTCTCTCCCATACAGAAATTCTCAAGCCTCTGCTGAGGAGGATTGAGAACACAGTAGGGGTTTTAACTTAAACTATTCATTTTATTAGAAAGCATTCTCTAAAAGGGCCTGTTGAAAAGCAAAACCCACATTTGTTGGTAAAACTTGTGAATTTTTATTTAATTAGTGAAGCACAATTGTTTTTCATTTTGAAAGCATTAGAGCAATCACAGCAATGAATGTCAGACTAGTTTTCATAGTGGGTACCCATGGATTAGAGCAGAGAGAAGGATTAAGGTTGAACTCTGAGTCACCCTGCTACTTTTGTTTTCTAGGAAATTCTATATTTATAGTGTTTACATACCAAAGACGCAACAAGGCTTTGTTTTTAAGGTAGTGTGTACTTCTCAAATTTGAAAATGAGTGGCCTACATCTCTAGAAGAATTCTCAACATTCTGAGAAAAGAATTCAGACTTCTTTGAAAGTAAGATGCAAGAGACAATTACTAAATAGAAACGTAAGCAGAACTGAAGCGGCGTGTATCTTGTTCTTGCTAAATATTTAACCCAGGTCCAGAGACATAGTAGGCAGTCATTCTTCACAGTTTCAATGATGGAATGAATGGACAATTGAGCAGAAAAATGTTTTAAGAAAAAGTTAATGCAAATTGCGACCTGAACATACAAGAAATGTTACTGTCTTATCACTTGAGGCTACGGTGAGCCTTTTTCAGCCTCAAATCACATTGTTTTTGTTCCCTCTATTTTTATTTTTTGCCTACTTGCACCTCCCATTATGGTCTCTTCCTTTAAATTCGATCAAACAAATCTCTAGATCAATTGTTGCTCTGTGTTCTCAAGATGACAAGCTGAAACAAGCTTCTCATAATGATCATTTGCTACTACCTCTAAATAAATATATAAATACATACATAGAATGAAAGAATAAAAGGAAAGGAGGCAGAAAGAGAGGGAGGGAGAGAAGGGAGAGAAGGGGGAGGAGAGGAGAGAAGAAAAATGCTAGTTTAGTATTCTGTTTTTTCCTCATAGGTACAAAAATATCAGGAAAGCATTTTACTCCTTTATTGACAAAATGTCTCAGGGCAAAATCTCTACTACTTTATAAATGGTGCCTTTCCTTGAACACACGTATGATGTAAATTAGAGCTCTATGTTTCTAGAGATTGACTTGGAGCCTGCAAACTTAAACATTTCAGTTTTAAATTATATTCAAACAAGAATGGAAATGATGAAAAGATGCCAATTATATCATTAAATATTAACTCATTTTAATGACTCCGAGTCCAGGTTCTTGTCCTATTCTTGGAACAGTTAATGGAACTCAGACCCAAACAATCTTTGGGCAATGGGCATTATATAATGGATTTCCTCACTTCTCACCATCAAGTGCACAAACTCTTTTGAACTGTAATAATTTAGCTGTATATTAATTTAAGAAATATAAACGGGAAGAACATTCGTACTTGGGCTATTCCAGGCAAATATACTATCGTGTCCTTACTGACTTTTCAAGATACATTTTTCAGTCTTTTAACACATAGGTCCCTACAAAAATAGTATCAGCTTATATAAGAAATCACAGAAGATCTACCCAAGTAGGTTTAAAATGCACGTGAAAACTGGCACAGAACTTGGCAATAATCAGCATTCATCAAACACCTGTTGAATAAATAAATTAGGAAATCTACTACATTTCCACACCAAAATATTACTATATTGTATAATAAACTTTTTGAAATGTTCCCTTCTAAAGTCTTTCATTCTTGACAAAAACAAAATCAAAGACAATATGGCTATTTATTCCCTAAATTATCATTTTATTTACTTGGCGAACCAATCCCGCCTTGGTGATTAGAATTAGGTGTCGACTAAGAGGATTTCCTATTGCCCTGAAAGGGAAATTGTCAGCAAGATTGTAAACATCTTCTCAGACACTCTGCTTTTAATCTTCAGCACACAAATGAATAATTGAATACTCCCATCATTACTGTGCTTGCTTCTGTTTCAATTTTGGAATTTAGATCACTAACACTCATCTTGGGGGTTGCCAATCTGCTTTTAGCACTAGCAGATAAGCCTAGCTTAACTCAATGTTTAAATAATTGATGAATAATTAGAAAATAAAACCAGCAACACTCTATACTAATTATAATTTAATTCACATTCACACTTATGAATTTTGAGACATGTCGGCAAGGTAATTAAAATAGCAGTTGGTTTCTATTCCTCCTTTGGCAATAGACTTTCATAATGAAAAACATAAAATGAGTACGCAATTACTAAAACATTGGAAGTAAAAAATGTTTTTTTAGAACTTAGTACTTTAGAAAATTGTTATGGAAAGAATCACTAAACTCTTGAGATCTGTAGTAAAACACAGCTGAAAAACAATTGGAATCAATGTTAGTCACATGTGTCTTAGCAACACAGTAACAACTGCTGCCATGTAGTTGTATTACAAGCATTTAATTAGTGTCTTCGATATACAGTTTTGCTGTTTCAGTAATTTAAATTAACAAATATTTATCAGATATTATTATATGTGAGATACAGTGCTGGCTGCTATGGCACTAAAGACGAGCAACGAAGATGCAGAGCCTATAAATGGAACATACAACCTTGTTGTGTGGAGAGGGATAAAATAACCAATTACACAGAAAATGTAAATTTCTGATTAAGATAAGAGCCATAAATCAAGGCTATAACACACCAAAACCCTGTTTCTACATATTCTTCAACTCTCTCACATCCTTGAGGTTTTGGCACAGAGTAATTATTACTTTTGTCATAAAATGCCTTGATCACACGAAGAGGGCCCCCTTCTGTTACTGTTGACTAGCTTGTTTGAATCTTGGTTACTCAACTAGTGCGAAACTGAGTTCTTTAGGAAATTTTGTCACAGACTATAAAGGTCTACAAAATTTACTGTTGTGAATGTGTAGCTTTATTTTTGCATTACAAAATTTCAACTTTATTTTTCTATTGTCATTTGAGCATTTTTTCCACTCATCCAAATGGAAAGGGCTGAACTGGATCCTCATGAAATAAAATGTTATTTTACTTAATATTCTTATTATGTTTTCCAAGACAAAGACTCTATCTCTATGGCTGTTATGTTCATCCAACTGTAAAAGTGATTTTTACATGTGATTTATTACTTTTTAATATCATTATTGTTGTCTTTTTCAATACCATAGCAAATGCATTTTAGAATGTAATTTATCTATCAGAAAATAATAATATTAAGCATCTTTGTGTATTGACATATAACATTGTATTAGTTTAAAGTGTACAACTTGGGCCAGCCAGGTGGCGCAGCGGTTAAGTGTGCACGTTCCGCTTCAGTGGCTTGGGGTTCCCCAGTTAGGATCCTGGGTGCAGACATGGCACCACTTGGCATGCCATGCTGTGGTAGGAGTCCCACATATAAAGTAGAGGAAGGTGGGCCAGGTATTAGCTCAGGGCCAGTCTTTCTCAGCAGAAAGAGGAGGATTGGCAGCAGTTAGCT
This sequence comes from Equus asinus, assembly GCF_041296235.1. Taxonomy (NCBI): domain Eukaryota; kingdom Metazoa; phylum Chordata; class Mammalia; order Perissodactyla; family Equidae; genus Equus; species Equus asinus. The sequence continues at coordinate 16,582,788 of NC_091816.1, forward strand.
CAGGGCTAATCTTCCTCAATAAATAAGTAAATAAATAAAGTGTAAAACATAATGATTTGATATACATATATATTGCAAAATGATTACCACAACAAGCTATATAATACATCTTTAATCTATTAATTTAATTTATTATTGAATTAAGAACATCCATAGATCAGTTACTAGATTTCAGTATTTCAACTTTTGTCAACAGTTGCCATGACTGTCCTGGAGAGAATTCCCTACAATGTTGTCATGTCATAATCTTCTGGGTAGAGAGGGCTTTTACATATAACAGTGTCTCTTAGAAATAATACAAGGTCAAAAACCAGCTTATTCCATTGGAAATACTAGATTGAGAAATCCGTCATAGGGCCATTAAGTTCTGCCTTTGTCTGATTACTATTTACATTTGCTTCCGTATTTCCCTTTATGTAACACTCCCTGACCATTTATAGCTTTCTCCAACTCTCTGCCTCCCCTTTCTTTATGCCTTTCTGTACATATATTTCATTGTCTATGTCAGATTTACCGGAATCCCTATTTTTATCAATCTTCCTCTCACCTTCCTCGATAACTGCTTTTCCTTTCTTTTTCCACACTCCTCCTGCCGGATATATTTATTTTTGTATTAATTATATGTTTATTGGGGAAAAAATATACAGAAGGTTAGAATAATAGCTCACACTTTCTTACCCTCAATCAAATACTTGACTCTATTTACTATGTAGGCAGGCAATGACAATTCTTTATACAAGTATGTAGCACATTTTCTATTTTAATTCTTTATATATCAAAGACAATCAACAGTGATGGAAACTATGACACAGGTGTAAGAGCCAGGACTTACCTGAGGTCTTGGGAAGGTTCTGCTCTGATGTGAGGTGTTTCGACAGAGTGCCCGAACACTGCTCCTTCGGTGCCTGGGGGTGACAGAATCCAGTAGTCAGTAAGAGCAAGTAGACAGACACATTGGTTTTCATTTCTATTTTATGCATCAAATATTCTTCCCAAAAGGGGACAATTGGAAACAGCAGTACAGAAAATGAAAGAGAAAAACTGAAAAAAGCATTTAAGGTAGGAAAGAGCCAAGGAAGGTATATCTAAATGTCACCATGTTGACTGTTTTTAAGATGATCTTATTTACAAAATACAGACTGAGTGAGAATTTTCACCCCCTGATCAAAGAACAAAGACCCATCTCCTTCCCCTTTCTTATTTCCCATTGAATCTGAGGGAAGGACCGGTCACAATACTCAGTTCTGTCTTTCTACAAACAGTTGAGTATGAATGAAAACATGGAAGGCGAGTTCCATGTGGTTTATTATTAAATATTTGAAGCCATAGTTCTCATAGGGCATTTAGCAATTCTCCCACAGACAGCTCCACCTTTGATCACGGTGAGCACTGAATGGCAGAGAATAGTGCACATTACTTTGACCTTCTTGGAATTAAAGTCCTATCTAAAACCATGAACTGATGGAATTCATTTCATTAGAGTTCACTTCATATGGGTTCATAGTTAGCCGGTGAGTTGATGCATCCTAACACTTTCCTCAGGCAATTGAATGATACTCTACCTAAACTTTCATGTTTTGACTCCATCTGATTTTTCAGGATCCCAGAGCTTTTCCATAATTTAACTGAGCAAAATAGAATGATTTCCTTTTCAAAAATCAAACGCAAAAAAAGATTTTTTAAAGAAGATGATGATGACAAAACCTCTTGTTTTCTTTTGTAATTTTACATAAATGTTTAGATTATTGTCTTCAGAATAAACTTTATTTTCTTATGGTTTAATCTTCAAACATCTTGATGTTAGAATGTCATGCCTGCTCCATCAGTGGCCTCAACACTAGCTTAATAAGCAATGCAAGAAATACAAATTTTAAACATATGAAATGAAGATGCTTCTGCTTATTGGGAAGAACAATATAAAACATATTGATTAAACAAGGAATGAAGACACTGCCACTAGGAAATTAGAGCTAACATTTAAATTCCTAAAATATAAGTGATTATATTAATGAAATTTAGTAAAACCACCAGACGACTCCTGTAAATAAAACAGAAATGCAGAGCTTGATCTTGAACCACAGAAGAGATTTTTTCAGACTGTAGCATGGTTTCATCTATATTATCATTCTAAGAGTAAATCTACAAGGTTCTGCTGCAATAAATTCCTAACATTACAGATTTCAGTTTATAAGCTAAAAGCTATTGGCATTTGTGAACCTCTTATTGGGTTTTACTACTTTTTGGGATTTTTTTGTTTTTTTGTTTTTAAGAGGCTCTGTAGGCATATATTATTATATCAGCTGACTAATAGAGTAATTATTTCTTTAAGGAGTTTACTCTGTTGATATTTTGTAAGGTATTTTATTTCTGCGAGTAAAAAATTCTTAGAGAAAGGTCTTTGAAAATAAAGTAACAGTTTTAGATTAAACTCTAATTTTGTGATTCTGTTGGCTGGCATTTCAAACAACATGCCAAGGTATAAATTTTCATACCTCAAAGAGAAACTCCTTTGGCATTTTAAAATAAGATATAACTTCCAGAAAGGATAGTTATCCATGTACAAAGTTCAAAAATTAATTCCCACTATTCTATGATTTTGAAAACTTTCCAGACAAGATGGCAGAAATATAAAAAACAGTAGTAATATTTATTTTCAAACACAGAAGGACACACACAGTAACTTAACACAGAATATACCAATGAAAGTGAAGGTAGAAGGTTTCCAAAAGTTTAAGTTTCAAATGAGGATTAAAAACTGACTGTGGTCTCAACTCCAAGTAGCAATATAGAAAATTATTAGCAATTTTTTAAGAAAAGATTCTTGAAGGAATAAATGTATAATCATATACCTAAGGGGCTAAATTGAAAACTGAATAAAATAACATAAATAATTAATTAACTGCAGGCCTCCAGATAATGAGAAAATTATGTTAATTCTCTCTGCTTTTGTCCCAGAATGAGTCAAAGGGGCAACAATTAACAACTAACAACGATAATCTTCAAAGAAATCAGTGAGGGAGTATAAATGGCATGTGAGACAGGCACAGACTCTCACAGCATAAAAATCAAAAGTAAAATATATATTTCCTGCGAATAGGGAATTTTTACTATTAGTGGGGTTGCCAGACTTAGTAATTAAAAATATAGGACACCAAATTAATTGTGAATTTCAAGTAAACATGAAATAATTTTTTAGTATAAGTATGCAATACTTGCAGGGGACATACTTATACGAAAACTGATTTGCTGTTTATCTGAAATTCAAAATTAACTGGGCATCATGTACTTTACTCGATAACCCTAACCATTAGTCAACACTCACTTGGTACCAAGAGTACAGATCTAGTTCATCCTCATTCCAGGAAAAGAAAGAGTATGTGATGAATTCTCACATTGTAAGCTATGGAAACCAGGGAAACTAAAAAAACAGGAGAGACAGAAAAGGGACAAAAGGAAGATCACACATACCTTTCTTAATATGTAGATTTAAACTTGTTGAACAAACATTTGTTGTTTATTACTGTTGTAAGGGTCTACTCAAAAGGGTCCAATGTCCAGTTCTGCTTGGTTGTATAGATGCTAAAGGATATTTCAGATAAATTAAAGTGACGATGATGTTTTAAGATTTAGGGAAAATATAGACTGTGGACTATTGTATTGGTCAGGAAAAATTAGGCAGGTAACTTCAGGGTCAAGAAATAGTGGATCCCATTCATATGATAATTTCTAGCTTCAAAACAAAAGAATAAGATTGGCATAGTCTGTATTGCTGGAAAGGAGAAAGTACACATGGATTGTAGTCCTACTTTATGTTTAAAGACAGTTTAAGATGTAAGCTAGGATGCTACTCTTTTACAAATGCCTACCGTAAAATGCCACTGCCCCCTAAAAATGAAAAAAATCCTTAAAATTAAATCCACATATCCCTCCCAATGGGAATATCTACACTCTAAATGCTATACTTTAAACTACTTATTATTAATTCATTGGCCTCCATATATCCTTAGCGAAGCCATTTGCTCCAGAACAGGCAGCACAAGAAAAAAAAAAAAATCTGGTATTTTCAGGTTCTTCCTCAACTTCATAGTAACTGGAAAAAAAAAATGCTTGAAAGGGAGCATCTCTCCAGCCACCAGCTTCATGAACTCTACAGCAGTTAATTTCACATGAAATTTTAAGGGGTTGTTGAGTTTGTGTGGTAGGGCTTGTGATCAGTAACACACATAGAAGCAAAGCAAGGACACCTGTATGCTCTGAAATATTAGTTTTATATAAATTATCTCATTTTCTCCTCACAGACACTTTTCATATAAATAGATAATATATTGTTTATACTTGAAAAATGAGGAAGCTCTAATCAGAGAAATTTGATGAGGCTAGGTTTTCTTATGTATATATATATACCTTCAGGTTTTCTTACGTATACACTATGCACTTTTAAGTTGGCAGACTTAGGAAGCAACCCCAGTTCCTTCATCCCTACCTAAGTGACCTGGAGGAAGTTATTTAATCTCTCCAAACTTCAATTTCCATAGGTATAAATAAAAATAGTAATACCAACCTTACATTTTGGGTTAGATTTTTCTTAAATAGGATATAAATGTACCTGGTCCATTGTAAGAATTCAGTATTCCTTAATTCCTTCTACCACTTTTGTTTATGAAAATCATACACAGAAGATGTACAGATTGTGTCTATTGAGTTAACGGTCCAACATGAGTCCACTCATTAATACATGAAATCTAGTCCCAAAATGTCAGAGCTTCAAGTTACATAGTCTCACACTGAATTTTGAAATCTGAAATGTAGACACCGTAAAAAGACTCTTAAATGTTAAATAGTTAGTGCATTTTATTAATCAAAACTCTATTCAGTACATCAAGCAGTTCTTTAATGCAGCTGCCTAGGTCACAGATAAAATCAATCAAGGCTCAAATAAATTCTGAGAAAGAAGTTTCTTCTAAATAAAATTGATGACTGGCATAATCTCACTTTCTTTTTTTTTTTTTTTTTGAGGAAGATTAACCCTGAGCTAACATCTGCCACCAATCTTCCTCTTTTTGCTGAGGAATATTGGCCCTGAGTTAACATCTGTGCCCACTTTCCTCTACTGTATATGTAGGATGCCTGCTACAGCATAGTTGGATAAGCAGTGCATAGGTTCATGCCTGGGATCCGAACTGGGGAACCCCAGGCCACTGAAGCAGAGCGCGTGAACTTAACTGCAATGCCACCAGGCCTGCCCCTAATCCCACTTTTAGTTGAGTTTCATCCTATGTTTAAAAATTGAGGAAAAATGAAAACAAAACTGCATAGTAGAGCCTTTACTAGTTAAAATGGATGCCTGTGATTTTTCCGTATTTTAGACTTAGTAGTTCTCTGTGCAGGATATAATGGAAGTGCAGCATTTGAATAACTGGAGTAGGTGAAACAGTCATTAACTCTACCAGAGTTTTAGTTTCATTTTAAAAAATCAAAGAGAAAGTTAAGAAAAGAGTAGTACAGGACACCATTCCTTGGACTATTTCTCTTCTCAGTGCGAAATCTTAGTCCCTGAATTGATGAGAAGTCCAACCTAGCAGTTAGCTCTAAGAACTTAGGAGGGAAGAATTTGAGTAATGATAGTCACACTACCTCCCATATCCAATCCACGGGGTTGCTAGGAGACTTAAACATCAAAAATTTTAATTAACCTTAGACAGCACTTAAATTCCTAAACTGGAATAGAGCTGGAGTCCAGGGTGAAGTCATCTAGATGACAGGAGCACAAATATTCCTATTTATTCATTATCTTCAAGTTTGATCCTGTTCTATGGAATAATAAAATTCTTTGATTAGTTAAATTGAAAGGCACTTTATAAATTACAAATCTTTTTTTATTCAATTTGAGATCAGAGGCCTTTTTCACTTCTATAGTTCTGCTTCCTGGCACCTGATCTGTTATAATACAGACATCATTAATATGTCTGTCTGAAGTTGTTGAATAAATAAATGTCTTCATTGCCTGCAAGTGAGATGAAGAACATAGCGGCAGAATGCTGCCTAGGAAGAGAGCAGTCTTTGCTGGGCCCTCAGTATATGCTGCCACAAAGGGCTTCAAAGCAGGAGGATAGGGCCTGGCAGAGAATGCTTGCTGCTCTGGAGAGCCAGAAAGAAGAAGAAAAAAGAGAGAAGTCAGATGGATGGGAAACAAAGGAACTGAGAACAGTGGGGACACCTCACATTGTGGGAAAGGAGGCCAGAGAGGAGTAGATACATCTAAATCCTATTTTGAAGTTACTTGTCCTGATGTTTTCCAAATGAGATCTCCTCCCGCCTTCAGTTTTACAATAAAATCTACCATGATCATTTACATTTTTTGAGGTTTTCTTTTTTGGGAGTGGGACAAACAAGAGAGTGAGTTTTACATCCTGATCAATAAAGGACAGAAGAGATGCAGGAGAGGAATACAGGCCCACAAGGCTAAGGAGGTTAAGAGAACGTGATATCTATCCCCCTGCCCTCTGCCCATGACAATTCATGGGAACCTTAGGCAGCATTTTAAATTCCTTCACCAGCATAGGGATGAAGTCCAGGGCAAATTCATCTAGATCTCAAGGGCCAGAAAGATTCCTATTTATACATTATCTTCAAATTTGAACCTACGCTACAGAATATTTCAAATTATGTGGAAGCCTCACAACTTGCTTTCTTTTTTCTTTAGTTGTATATCTTCCCTCCCAAATCTAAATTGGTAAAGTCAAAGATTGGACAGAGAACAGTTTCATTCTATTCCCAGATCTACTTCTAATTCATTCTTTGATCTTTGACAAGTACATAAAACCCTCTGGTTATTATTTGTAAAGTTAGGCTCTGAATAGCATGCTCTCTAAGGTACATTCAGTTGCTAACACTCACAGTTATATGATTTTTTTTTTTCAAACATGTCAAAACACATATACGATACATCTCATTTCTCCTTAAATGCAAGTGGAAATGAGTTTGTCCCTACAAATCCAAATCGACAAAAAAATCATTTGGGGGAAGGGATGGAGTAATCATATTGGCAAAAGTAAATTAAGTGTCATTTCCTTTACTCCCTTAAAAAGAGTTCTTCTCAATCCTGAAAGCATCATTACCCTTTAAAAGAAGAAATGTCAACCCATTTCAACTTACAATATATCTCCTACTTGTGTTATTTTAATAATCTAAATGATGTTCTTACTTCTGGTTAATTCCACAAAATACAACCTATACATTGCCAGATTGATCTTACCAAACCTACTGATACCTAACCTATACAAAGAGCTGTAGCTATTTTTTTCGATACAGCTTTTGCCCAGCATTCAAGACATCTGTAATTTGACCCTATCCATCTGCTCAGACTTGTTTTCCTCTACTCACCTATGAAATCTCATTCCTAATTTTTCCACCTGTTAAGGTAAATGTAATTTGTTCATTCTCTGAACATACTTATGGCTTACTACTTGTAACACTGGAACCTATCACATCTATTCCGAAATTTTACATTTTAAATTATATGTGTGGCTCCCTTTCTAGGCTAAAAATAAAAATCAAAAACATATTCCTTATATCCCACTGAATCCTTGTGCACAACATGGTGTTCTATATATATGAGATAACTAATAAATACTGATAAGGATCAATATTTCAAGGGCCTTCTCCCTGAAAGCTTTTATTTCCTGTTTTTAGTGCTAGCTTGATTAATGGTACAATCATTTCCTAAAAACTCAAGTCAGAAATTGGAGTGAGATACACTTTCTTGTTCAACTTCCTTATTAGTTTACTTCTTTCCACAACTTCAACATCACTTTTAATTCCTTCCAATTATTCCTCCATACTAGTACGAAGTAATATTCTAAAACACAAAGCTGACTGTGTGATTCTCACTTAAAAGTGGTTCTGGAATCCAATCATCTCTAGAAGTCAAGCCCAAATTCCTTAGTAGGACTTACCTCTTAACAGTTCTGATTTTACATTTCAGTGACAATAAAACTTGCAGATTTTGAAGTGTTTATGGACTGTCATGAATACTAGTTCTTTCCAACCTACCTTCAACCCCTCTTCCCTTTGATGGTGAGCTCTAAATTCTTCAGGATCTGATTCCAGATTATTTTCTCTGTGAAACATTTTCTGTATCCTTTCTTCTCTTCCTCCCTCTGTTCAGCTTCCCCAATTCCTTGTGAAAATTACTGGTATAGCATTTATCACATTGCTTTGCAATTTGCTTTAAATTCTTACCCAGTAACTTATGAGTTCCTTGAATTCAAAGAGTTTGTCTTAATCGATTTTGTACAGTTAGTATTGATCTTGGATTCTGATATAGTTAAGCATTAATAAATGAAACAAAAAATGGAAATGAAAGAATTAATAAAAGCATGAATAAATGAAAAATTATTCTATTTTATAATTTATATGTAAAACATGCCAAGTTTCTGTTTCCTAGTGTATTTCTTTGTTTCATCCTTCAACACAAATCAGATTATTAATATCCTGAGGTGATGATCTGAATTTATTGAAACTATTATTATGAGCTTAGCCAATGTTAGTTTTTCTCGTAGCACAGGGAAACAATATGTATTCCTAAATTGTCTTTCTGATGGGAACAAAAAAAAATCATGTTGCTCATTTGAGACTAGAGAATAAGCTGCCAAGATTTCTGAAAATAAATTATTTCAAAATCTGGTTTTACTTTGCAGTCAGCATTTTTCATAATTTTAAAAATATCTCAAGGCATTTATTCTCAGATGTCCTCTCTTCCGCTTCTACAGGTTTTCAGATGAAAAAAAGAGGTGATGAAAAAGTTACTTAGTGATAAGATGGAAAATGCATTCGAATAAAATTATTTTCTTCATGATGAAGTATACTTAAAAAATAAATGATTTGCCACTAATAAAGAAAGTTAGACTTAAATATATCAGGACTGGAAATAACATAGAGACCCTTCTTGCCCATATTTTATACCCTTCAAGTAGCTTGTATTTTACTAGCATTTATTTCTCTGATTTTTTTGGGGGAAAAAGCTCTTCATTAGCTAATTCTTTCTATTCTGTTTAATGAAGCAAAAATAATTGAAATTTAAAAGTATGTATGAAGAAAACAGAAGAGAAAATAAAATAAACTATTTTCAAATTGAACAAATATGTGATTTGATGGAAACTACATCTAAGAAAAACGTATAGAAATAACATCTCTTTCAAATTCCTGCCTCCAAAGAAATATACAACAATAGTCAAGCAGAGCTTTCCTCATTCCATCTTTGGATATATATTTTCAGGAAATAAATAATTTCAAGCTCTGTAATGACTAACTTTGTCATTTTGCCCTTTAATAATCACTGAAGAAATGAGAAGCAATATACACTTGAGGCCTTTAGAAAGTCCTAAATGAAAAAGCGTCACCAAGAACATATCTTTAGTGAACGTAATCATACGATTCCATCGTTACAGGTTTATTAAAAAGCACTAATGTTTGAAGCAATTTATCACTACATTGTAAACGTTTTAACAGAAATTGAAATATAAAAGTATGAAATAAGCTGATAACAAATGAACAACCTATACTGTTATTTGTTATTACTTTTTTTGTAAAAGATTTCATAAAAGATTAGCTCATGATGAGATTTAGAAAATTAATAAGACCAGATCTCTAGGTGAATTATCTTTTTACCATGCTTAAATAGTCTTTGAAAGCTTTGAAAACACTTAATCTGGTAATATATTCTGTTTTGAGCTTTGGACATTTTCACTACCATCCAGATATTGTAGCTAATACAAGTTCTGCTTCTTTAAGGTCACAGTCATTGGTGTGCATGCACATTTTCTGTATAACCCTTTCCTCTATAAACTGAGTCATTAATCAATCTATTCGCAATTTAAATTTTTCTGATCCTTGTGGACACTCATTTCTCTAAAAATCTACTGTCAGTTGCACCATAAACTCAGGTCCCTTTGGGAAAAAAATCCTACCTTTTTAGTCCTACCATATCGTCGTCTTATATCCTTCAGGTTCTTCGCCCCTATTTCTATTAATTTCTAAAGAGAAGTAAGATGGACTTTCTATTGCTGTTAGTCATAGGCAGAAAGATTTTGTTTCCAACTGGCACACTGCACCGATTATTGCCAAGTGGAATGCCCAGGGATAATCACTCAACTCAGGAGCACTTTTCTTTCTTAATGTTTACCCCACTCCAGGACTTTTGATGCATTGCCATTTTGATATGAAGTGATTTCTATGGAAAATAATCATCAATAGAGAAGTTATCCAAAAGAGATGGTACCTGATTTTCTTCAACAGGTTCAGATATTACATTTGTTTGTGGATTTATTTGAAACTTCTGAAACAAATAGAAACTTGTGTGTTCAAAATATGCTAATTCTATAAATAGCTTTATGGGTCTGAGTTTCACGGTTGATCTATACAAGTTGACATGTGAACACAGCTAGGACTTTAACCTGGTATCTCATTAAACACAATTTAGTTCGACTTTCCTTCTTATCTCAAGATATCTAAGTGATTCTAAAACATCAAAGATTCACCTGTCATTTTTGGAGTGTCTCTGCAGATGTAGACAAAGTTAGAATCTGGAGTCTTTATATAAGCAACTTGCCTTAATATGCATGTTTTCACTCATTTAGAAATAACTGAGTTTTATAAAAATTCAGATGAAAAATGGAAGACTTAAAAGCCTATCCTCTAATAACAGGACAGTGTGACATACATAGATATAGTCCAAGTGAAACAGCCAGGCACACAGACATCAGACAGCACTTGTTAATGCCAAAATAAATTCCCTTCATCCTTTTGTTTCTATGCAACATTTTTTTTTTTTTTTTTTTTTTACCTCTTGCTGTTCCAGATTACTCCTGTGCATTTTTTATCATTTGCTGTATAATTCATTGTGTGCCAGTAGGTAAACAAAGAGAGTTCCATTTGTGTTTGTTTCTACCCACAAGAGGACTGGTAACATTGCTTTTAATTAATCTAAAGAAATAGCAGGTTTTCAGCAAAACTAACCCTGTTTTCCTCTATAATGAAGTTTCTCCACCAAGAACACTCACCACATTCTCAGCTGTGAGGGCCATGAATACTTTTCCATTATCTTTAGAGAAATCCAAGCAGAGTAAGCCATTACAGCTTTATGCAAATCATAACCAGTCTAAGCATCCACAGTTTTCAGGCAAGTCCAGGGATCTTCAAAACACTTGAGCTATTGTGTCATCGTGTATTTTATACGTGTGGTCGTTGAAGATGGCGGCCCACTGAGTTACAAAAATAATGCTTCCAAGTCCAGTGTTTGGCACCAGACCTTTTGATATAAATAGGCCTGTGCTCGTAAATCCCGGGTAATGTACAACAGAATAATCTTGATCTGTGCTTTCACATTTCTGGAATCTTCTGTTATACTTAGCAAATATCTCACCATGGATAGGTTAAGAAGATATGCAATATTTTCAATATAAAGTGCTCATTTTTAGGGAAGTAAAAATGCAGATATATGAAAAGAATATTGTTTGGAGGAAAAAGAAACAAAATTCTCATATTGCACATAAAATATTCTACATAGAAATTTTCTACATAGAAAACCTAGAAGAACCTATAGAAAATTTAGTAAAATTAATGAGAATTGCGTTGACTTAAAATTAAATAAATGTTCTGTAAGTTCTTTATAGAACGAATTGTTAAATTTAATCAAAAAGCATTTATGCAATTTTAAACATAAGGGGAGTATATTGTGATAAAAAATAATAAGCTCTTGATCTAAAGGAGTTAATTTTCCCCCAAATCTTGAATAGACTTAATGTAATCTCAGATAATCAACAATATTTTAAGGGAAGCTGACAAGTCAATTCTAAACCTATTTGGAAGAGTATAATAATGCAATTCTGAATCTTCTTAAAAAATTCAAGTGGACCGATTTTGTCTACCAGATAATAAGACTTACTATAAAGTTCTAGTTACTAAGTTAGTGTGGCTGTGGTAGAAATAGAAAAATAGGCCATGGGAGTGAAAGAAGGCACCAGAAATAGACCAAAAGACTTACTTCTATATGGAAACTTGAGTAATGACAGACATTATTGAATCCAGATGGAGAAATAAGTAACTATTCAATAAATGACGCTAGGATAATTGTTTACACATATGGGAAAAATCAAACTGTATTTGCCACCATAGGCAAAAATCAATTTCAGCTGGATTAAAAATGCGGTGGGTAAAATTATCAAATATGCAGATGGCAATATAGGAGAAGATCTTTTTGACATCAGATTAGAGAAGAATTTCTCATATAGTAAAGAAAAAAATGATAAATTTGATACACTGGAATGAAAATTTCTGCTCAACAAAATACACCGTAAGGAAGTAAAAGACAAACATTGACCTTGGAGAAGATATTTGCAACATGTATATGACAAAGACTGATTTCCAAATAGACAAAAAACTCTTAAAAGTAGTAAGAAAAAGATGAATAAGTCAATAGAAAATGACTAAGAACTTGAAGAGACATTTCACAGAAAAAAGGATGATGAATAGCCAGTAACCATCTGGAAAAAAAAAACAAAATAGCTCAATTCATTAGTAATCAAAATAAAGCAATTTAAAACTGCCATGGAGTACCAAGTTAAACTCTCTGGTCTTGCAGAAACTTAAAAGTGAAAAATATATTTCTAATGAGAAGGTAAGGGTAAATTCTTAAGATAAAAATATATATACAAAGCTGAAAGAAAATAATTGATAAATTTTACTATATTAAAATAAAATTTTTCTTAGCAATAAAAGATACCATGAATAAAGTTAAAAACAAAAAACATATACACATGGTCTATAGCACATGTAACTGACAAACAATTATCATCCAGAAAATATAGGGAATCCTATAAGAGGGGATCAATAAGAAAATAATAAACAACTCATTAAAAAGAAAAAGTCAAAACATGTGAATGAGTAATTCACACAAAAGGAAATCTGGATCGTCAGTACACAGTTAAAAAAACAAAAGCTCCACATCGCTATTATTTAGGGCATTATACATGAAAACACAAAAGAGATGCAATTTTATGTGAATCTTTTCTAGTGATCAGGATATGAGAAAAGTTAACCTGTCATGTTGGTTTGTATTGTCTTCACGGCTGAGATTAAGTTCTATTCACTATTTTCAACTTTAGGTCACAGCAAATGGATGCCATTATGTGGGTGTTTGGAAAATGACTAAAGTATTTGTCGAACTTATAAAAAGGGCATTTTTCTCCAAAGAAACCACTTTATTTTTGAAATAGACAATTGTTTATTTTAGACAGCTGTTTTAAATTGACATGTTGTGTCTTATCAAATTTCCATGCTTGTTTCAAATTATGAAGATTTTGTTTTCTATTGTTGTTCAAGTAATAAAATCCTACACGAAACAAGAAAATAGAAATCAGGTTCAAAGTTCGATAATTTAAAATTTTCTATTCTATTAAATTATTATGTGGCAATGTTTATTTTGTCAGTTCACTACACAAAGTATCAGAAAGTATATCAATGTTTTGTTAGAGTAACGTTAGATGGGACACATGATATAATAGAAAACTTGAGTTCTAGGGCAATTTGTTGTCTCTGTAGTAATGTGGCATTGAATAAGTCATTTAGTTATTTAGAATCTGAATATTCTTATATGTAAATTAAAAACTATGTTGCTTCTCTTCCTCATAGGACTTTGTAAAAGAAAAAGAAAAGATTGCTATTTATATCAATATCTCTCTTCTATCATATATATACTTATATTACAGTATAATGTGTACTTCACAATTGCTTAGTATTAGTGGTACGTGTAAAGTCAGTTTAAAAGACTTAGTGATGTATGGTTCAGGGATACACGAATTCTCATTTATCACTGATAAGGGAACATTTAATGGATATCTGCTGAGGTCCTCATACTTTGAATAAACAATTCAATTTCAAGGAATTTATCCTAAAGAGATAGTTATTTATGTGCATAAAGATATAGCTACAAGGAAGTTGATGACAGCCCTGTATAGGTTTATTGGATATGGTCCAAATGTCCAACAATGGGAAAGACTTAGTAAACTATTGTGGTTCAACAAAGTGGAAATCTCTTAACCATCTAAAATGTGATAAAACACTACTGAATGTCATGAATAAAAAAAGAATATTAAATATCATAAGATATGCTTAAGTATCTATGTTCTTCCAGAGTCTCTTATAAAATCTTCACTGATCAAAAATTCGATTTGGCAGCCTTTTTTTCAAGTTGTAGTCACCTTCATTTCCTCTTCTTTTGTTTTTAGGCTCTTTTCTTTCTCCTTCACCTCATTAGAAACTCAAACTTATTCCTTAATGTGCAAAGAAATTTAGGAAACATTATGTCATCTTTGTTTGTTTTTTGCTGAGGAAGATTTCACCCTGAGCTAAGATGCTCTGCCAATCTTCCTCTTTTGTGTGTGAGCCACCACCACAGCATGGACACGGAAACCGAACATGGGCCACTAAAGTTTGGAGCATGTGGAACTTAATCACTAGGGCACCAGGGCTGGCCCAACCTTAGTCCATCTTAAAAATTTCTACTTTAATACATAAAGTAGCTTTTAAAGGTATTTGCCTAAAAAATGAACCAGCAACCTCAACAAAATGTACACAATTCTTCTTAAAAGGTAGTAGTATCTCAATTTGATGTCATCTTAAACAGAAGTGTTTGGTGACCTCCGTTAGAGACAAAATGACTCTTTAAGTTAATGTTGTTTAAATATAAATGAGACTGTCTTCAGAGGTTATCAGATTTCTGTCACTAAGTGTTGAAAGAGAGAATAACCACATTACAAAGATACAGTAAAGAAGATTCAAATTTGGTTGGAAGTTTGGAATAATTTAAACTTTAGATAATTTTTAAAGCTGAGGTTCCATGCATTTATGCTACCTCTCATGCAATAAAGGAGTGATGAGTAAATAGACTGCTTGCGAACAGCTTATTCTGATCTGCTTGCTTTAAAGACCAAAACAGCCAGGATAATTATCAATAATTACCAACTAATAATTAACATGATTTCTCAGTCATAAACTTAAAAGAGGCCATGCACTGAAACAGAAGGTATTTGCCAGTTTGGTATGGGTTTTGTATTTGTATGTGGGAAAAGGAGTGATGTTAAAAGACTCATGGGTAAGTCAGAAACTGATCTATAAATGAGCATTGTACTTAATATAGAGAGATTGGTAACAATGATACTGTCACTTAACTATCCTTAAACATCTTCCTTCCTAATTTTCTATGCATGTCCCAGGACATTAATATGTAGCTCATGTGCAGAGCCATGATCAACACCCATATATTTTATTTTCTGAACAAAATGGACAAATTTCCTTGGTTCACTGATTTCAGCCACAGATGGATGTAAGGATTGTCCCAGGGCTCCTCAGACTCCTATTCACTACGTCCCGCCTCAGGTGTGCGCTGAGTACCACTCTGCTTCTCAGAGCCCAGGAAGCGTGTTCACACAAGCAGCACCCGAGAGTCAACCCTGAATGCCGGGTCAGGCCCTTCAGACAGGGGTTGAGTTAACGCCCTGAGGCTAGCTCTCAACCAATGCAGAAAGAGCTGATGAATAAATGCACTGGTCTTGTGTTTGTCACTTGGGCAGTTAGGAAGAGGAAACTTAGAAATTCTTTTTTACTTTGGCCACATTTTGAAGAGGAAAATACTTTGCCCTAATTTCAAGTCATTTGTATAGTGGTCTCTCATACATAGTGTAGGGGAGGAGGACATTTCCTCTCCCCAAAAGGGGGGTTTGTCTGGCCAGAGAACAAATTAAATTCACATGAGACAGAATAGCAAGAGAAAATTAAACAAAGCTTTATGAGGAACCATGGCCCGGGGCCTTTCTTCCCAAAGGAAGAAAGGGCACCGAAGAAGTGGGGTGCACAGAGTGGTTATATAGTCCCCAAACAGGGTGTTTCACATGTGATTGAAAAGTCCCTTTTACAATAGTCACGAGGCTGCTCTGTCAGCACAGCGCTTGATGGAAACGGCAGATAGGTCTGCTGTCTCAGTGAGCGCCGCAGGGTGGGAGGTGTGTTACCTCGGGCTGGGGGTCACAGATGAGCGCCGCAATCGGTTCCTAGCCTAAAGAAAGATGCTTAATCTTTAAGGAGATGCCAACGTTGGGAGGGGGAGGGAAGTCAGTTAAAGGAGGTTACCAGACTAGCACAATAAAATGCAGATTTTAAGTCCTTGCCTTTGGTATTGATTAAGAGTTTTTAGAGAGAAGGTCATCACCTTTCTTCTTCCTGGTACAGAGAGGGAGGCACCTTTTACAGATAGAGATTTACCTTACAAATGTAAACGTGTCCTAACAAAGGGCAAGTTCCATGCCTCAGAGCCTCCTTGCCTGTCCCAGTTTATCAAAAGCAATGAGCCTCAAATAATCCTGATGCCAAAGAGACATATCTTGGCATGGCCAATTCCAGGTCCCCACAATAGTATCGCTGATCCTTAGATTAACCTTGTGGGGCTATCAGAAAGTAACAGATGGAGAAACTGATAACACTGCTACTACTGGTGCTACAACTGCTACTGCTACTGCTACTACCATTGCTGCTGCTGCTAATGCTACTGCTACTACCACTGCTACTGCTATTACTGTTGATGCTGCTACTATTACTACTGTTACTACTACTGCTACTACTGCTGCTCCTGCTACTATTACTACTGCTGCTACTACTAATACTGCTACTGCTGCTAGTGATGCTGATGATCACAGCTAACATTTACTGAACACTTAAACTACTTCCTTCACATGCTGAGCACTGAACAAATGTTAAGTCACATAATATTTTCACAATAGAACTCTGAGACAAATTTAAAAAATCAATATTCCCATTTTACAGTTGAAGAATTGAAGGCACAGAGAAGCTAAATAACTTGCCCAAAGGCATACAGTATTTAGATGGCCCAAAGTTAGAAAAAGTACAAACTAACTATGACGTGAGCACAAATATGCTCATTCCTAGTTCAGGTTTTTTTTCATTACCAATTCTGAATTCAAGTAGGAAACCTATATGTATTGTTCTTATCTTCCAGGAACTCTCAGTTTAGTGAGTAAAAATATTGTTCGATGAATTAGAGAGCAATTATCAGTTAGTGTGGTAGCAGAATAATTCTCTTCCTGCCCCACCCCCAAAGATCCACATCCAACCCCTGAAATCTGTGAACAAATTAACTTAAAAGCAAAGGGGAATTTAGAAGACAAGTGATATGAAGATGGCTAATCCAATCACTTTAAAATAGGGAAATTATCCTGGATTACCCAGCAGGGTCCAGAATAATGGCAAGGATTTTTACAAATGAAAAAGAGAGGCACAAGAGCAAGCATCAGCGGCATGACACCTTGAAAGAGATTTGGCCAGCTATTGCTGGCTTTGAAGATGAAGGAAGGAGCCAGGAGCCAAAAATGTCAGGGCTTCTAGAAGCTGGAAAAGGCAAGGAAACAAATTCTCCCAGAAAAGAGCATAGCTCAGCAAACACCTTGATTTTAGCTCAGTGAGAACCATGTCAGACTTCCAACCCCCAGAACTGTAGATAATAACTTTGTGTTGTCTTAAGACATTAAGTTTGTGGTGCTCATTACAGCAGCAAGAGGAAATTAATGCAACGACTTAAACTGGGAAATGTAAGCAACCCATTCAAGTTTGTAAGACCTTTTTCTTTTCTTCTTCCCTGTCTCCCTCCTTCCTTCTCTACCTTTATAGTGAAATGAAAGATTGCCCGATTATCATTTATATGAACACGGACATTTTATCCACTTATGCAAATCACACCCACATAAAACTTCCACAGGTGAAATTCGGAATAAAATTTATTTTGACACATTCTACCAATTCCCTTTTGAAGACAAAGGTCAGCTTGATTAATGAATATAGAGTTGACTTTAAACTAAAATTAGTTCTTTCTCAAATTGCAATAGACCTTTTAAATTGCAGACCAAAATTATAATACTGCTTTTCCAAAGCGATTATAACATCAATCATTTATCTCAATCTCTTCTCTTGACATTGTTTGGCATATTCTAAGCTTTCAATTTACATAGCTACATGAAGATGGAGAGGCTACTCCACAAGTTCTCAATGATTTACTTGAGAAAGTCAGATATATAGTATTTAGGTATGCTCATTCCTCTTAACCTCTAACTTTTTCCAGGCTCCTAAATAAATCTGCTTGAAATAATGACCTAGCTACTAAATAAATCAGATTTTAGAAGCTCTCGTTCTTGTTATAGAAATTCTTATTCAGGATCAGGATCTGTATATATTATATACACATGCATATACTGACACAGATAAAATGAAGAAATGAGACTGGAGGATAGTGAGGACACACAGATCTACTTCTCAGTCTGCCACTCAAAGCTGTATTTTGTGCAAATCACTTAAGCTGAGACTCAGTTTGCAAAATGAAGGCAATAATACAGATCTCCTTAAGTAATGAGGAGTAAATGAATTAATACCAATGACTGTACTTTGTCAGTGGAAAAAGTTATGCCAGTATCTTATTAATTTCACTATTTTGATTAGTTGTGATGATTTATGTTTTTATTCTAACATTTAAGTTATAATATATTGCCTATGTTTATTTTTGATTTTACTTTTCCTTCTCGTGACCACACATCATTTTTCACTTAAATACCTTTGAAAGACCTACTAAATTACTTTTATCACATTGGATTGAATATTATTCAGTATTACTTAAAATGTTCAGAATTATAGCTATGTGTGTATGAGAGATAAATAATAAATGATTAAATTTAGATGGCCTTTACAGTAAGTGCTACAAGACGAAGAGTATCATTTCATTAATACATAATACTAATACCTTTATGCCTGTTATAATCATCATCATCATAATTTCTTACATTTATTGACCACTTACTATGTGTCAGACATTGTACTTTACATGGATTAGTTCACATTAGTTCAAGGAAAATCCAATGAGGTGTTATTATTTATTGTCCTTATATTTTATAGATGAAGAACTGATGACTTTGAAACCTGTTAACTAAATTGTTCATGATTACTCTTCTAGCAAGCAGCAGAGTTATAACGCCAGAGGCAATTTTCTTAATCACTACACCTTGAATCCCTCTAGTAGTTATAGCCCAGCCTGTTCCTCTCTGAACCCTACTCTTCCTTCCCAATCCGACATTGTAAAACAGCTACATCATCATGAAACTGAACATTTTCTATGCATTGACAGGTTATCCTTGTCCAGAACCTATTTTGTTGAGTAAGTCCTGGATAGCTCATTTTTAGTGGGCCAAAGTTAAAAATGTTTTTACTGTTTTCCATCGTAACAGTAACTCAAAAATAATTCCTAAATAGTCATCATTTGTCAAATGGGGGACAGAATCTACCATAATGAAAGAGTATTGGGATATGATTTATTTATTTGGCTTATAACTTCATTTTTTACATTTTCCTCTATTTTTTTCTACTACTTTTCAAACACTTTGGCTAATGACATTTTTGTTATTTACAGAATGCCACTTTTCATCATTACCTCTGAAAGGCACAGCCATTATTACCACTTTGAAATAATAATTAGTGCTCTTTCTCATCTGAATTTTTATTTCATTCATGAGTAATATAAGTAACTATAGACATCTTATATTCTTGGGAATGCTCATGACTTGTGAGAGTTTTCAATATGCCTATGCAATCAGGAAACACATATGATCTAAGTAATGTCAAAAATTATTTACAAGAAAACCATATATAAAATCCCTAATATTGGAATAGACTGGGAAGAACCTCATAGGATCTGAACATCTTATTTTCTTTTTCAAAACTTTTGTTTGAGAAACACCTTTTTTACTTAAGTGGATATACGGATGAAAAATAAACACATGAAAAGATGTTCAACATCATTAGGCATTAGAGAAATGCAAATTAAAAGGACAAGGAAATATCACTACACTGCTATCACCATGTCACCACACAGATTTTAGATAAAAATAGAATGACAACATCAAAGTTAAAGGAGAGTGAGAGAAACTGAATTACTCATACATTGCTGGAAAGAATATAAAACGTTACAGCTACTCTGTAAAACTGCTTGGCAGTTTCTTATAAAACAAAATATACACCCACACATCACCCAGTAATTGCTCTCTTGGACATTTATCTCAGATAAATGAACTTTATGTTTACATAAAATCTTATACACAAATGTTCATAGTAACTTTATTCATAATAGGCAAAACCTAAACAATTCAAATGTTCTTCAGTGGTTGAATGGTTAAATAAACTATGATATATTCATACTGTGGAATACTACTCAGTAATAAAAAGGAAGAAACTATTGATATATACAACAACTTAAATGAATTTCCAGGGAATTATGTTGAGTAAAAAAAATTAACTAAGCAATCTCAATAGGTCACTATTGAATGCTTCTATACATAACATTCTTAACATGAGAAAAAATATAGAATTGGAGAACAGATAAGTGATTGCCAGGGGTTAAACTGAGGGTGAGTGTGGTTTCAAAAGAGCAATAATGGATCGCTGTGCTGATGGAACTGTCCCTATCTTGACTGTATCAGTGTCAATATCCTGGTTGTGATAATATGCTATAGTTTTGCAAGATGTTACTGTGGGGGCCTGGAATTGGCCACCCCAAGATATGTCTCTTTGGCATGATGATTATTTAAGGCTGGTTACTTTGCAGACAGGAAAACAACTGAAAGTAGAATTTATTTACCCTTTGTAAGAGACATTTACATTGTAAAGGAAATCTCCATCTGTAAAGATACCTCCCTCTCTGTACCAGGAAGAAGAAAGGGGATGACCTTATCTCTAGAAACTCTTAATCAATGCCAAAGGCAAGGACATAATCTGCATAATAATCTTATTCCTGTTTCTGGTAACCTCCTGTAACTGACTCCCCCCACCCCCAACATCCTCCTTTGTCTTTAGCTGGAGATGATATTTAAGGTGGGGGCTTCAGCCATTTTGGTGAGTTGCTCAGCTTGCCTGAGCCTCCCCTGTATACATGTTATAAAGCTTTGTTTAACTTTTCTCCTGCTATTCTGTCTCATGTGAATTTAATTCGTTCTCAGGTCAGATGAACCCAGAGAGGGTAGAGGAAATGTCTTCCTCCCCTACATTACCTTTGTGGGGAAGTAGGTAAATGTTGCATGGAATCACTCTGTTATTTCTTAAAACTGTATGTGAACTTATAACTACTTCAAAATAAAAGTTTACAATTGGTGTTCAATTGGTAAGTTTTCTCCTAAAGTGAGAATTTTGGGACGTCAACCCGAGCACTTACTCTGACGCTTAAGCTTATCCAAAAGTTCTTCCTGACAACAGTTTTGACCTTGTCAAAAAGTGATCTCCAGCCTAACTGTGAGCATGAGTGGGAAGGTTAAAGGAATTGGAGTTATCTAATCTGACCAGAGAAATCAGAATTGAGACTCTATTTTCAGTAATTAAATGATGATCCCACAGAGTAAGGTGGCCAGAAGTTTGACACTACCACTGAGAAAGAGAATGAAAGGAGAAATGAAATGGACTCAAACTGCAACATCCTTTTTCAATCAACAACACAAAGGCCTGCATTTCTCCCCTCAACAGGGACTGCAGCCTTCCACTATTTTCAATCCAGCTACTATAAAACCCCACAGAAGCCATTGATACTCAAAAGGAATAGGCTAAGGGACCACATGGTCATTGTTGTGTCTGGATTCTCTGAGATCTACTGCTGTATGAAAGCCACAGCATCAGAAAGCTACAAATTTACACTATGCAATTTTATTTCCCTATATAAAGATCTTCACAGAATTGAAATTTAATATTATATACTTGATTTTTTTCAAGATTTAACAAAATAATTTACCATGTTGCCATAGACTGAATTTTGCCCCCTCAAAATGCATATATGGAAAGCCTAATCCTCAGTGTGATAGTAATTGGAGATAAAGCTTTTGGGAGATAATTAGGTTTAGATAGGGTCAGAGCGTGGGGCCTTCATAGTGGCATTAGTGCCCTTATAGGGTTCATTCTCTCTCCGCATGTAAGGACACAGTGAGAAGGCAGCTACCTGCAAGCCAGGATGAATGCTCTCACCAGAACCCAACCATGCTGGCACGGTGATCTTGGACTTCCAGCCCACAGAACTGTGAGAAAATAAATTTCTATTGTTTAAGCCAACCAGTCTGTGATATTTTGTTATAGCTGCCTGAGCTGACCAAGACACATGTAGAGACTTTTCTATATTCTGAAAAATGTTACCTGTGGTTTACTAATTATAATGTTCAGATTTATATTTTTTATTTGAAACCATTTTAAGCCTAGAGAAAAGTCATGAGTATAAATTTTTTAAATTATAAAAACCCTTATATATCCTTTGATCAGGGGCCCCATTCAAGTTTTGCTAAACGTGATTGGTTTTAAAACGTGTCTGCAAATTCTCTAACACTCCTTTCATAAAATGGTGGAGGCTGTTTCAGAAAATTTGATAGTGTCTTCCTGACTCTTTCTGAGAGCTTTCTCTTCAAACCCAGGCACCATGAAGTTGAGGAAACTGAGGTACAAGGAGGGGCCACCTGTAGGTGTACTGGCAGGCAGCCCTATTTAAGGTCTCTGATGATAACCATTATCAGCTTCCAGGCACATGAGTGAGTGAGCCTTCTCATGATACCAGCTTCCAGACGTTGAGCTGCCTCAGCTGTCACCAGGTGGAGTAGAAACAGCTTTCCCCACTGAGCCCTGCCCAAACTGTAGGTTGTGAGCAAAATAAATGCTATCATTGTTTTAAAGGCACTGAGTTTTGGATAGTTACACAAAAATAGATAAC
The DNA here is from genome assembly GCF_041296235.1 of Equus asinus. Classification (NCBI taxonomy): domain Eukaryota; kingdom Metazoa; phylum Chordata; class Mammalia; order Perissodactyla; family Equidae; genus Equus; species Equus asinus. Next base: position 16,605,628 of record NC_091816.1, read on the forward strand.
TAGAACATCATTTTTCCCAGTAATGTACCCTGTAGACAAAGGATGCAGTCTAGATTCGTGTGGTATACTGCTGGCAAATATCTCCATTTTCCTTTAAGATTTCCTCAGTTTTCCCCTGATTTCATCATGACCATAATATTATGTAGAATGTCTCTCAATTTGGGTTTGTGCTACGTCTCCTCATGACTAAACTCAGATTATGCATTTTTGTTTGAAATCATATAGAAGTGATCTTTCTTCTTGTTACAGCCTATCTGGTATTGCACAATGTCCACGTGTCCCCTGACTCATGGTGTTTCTTTTCACTAGCTGAGTAAGAGGGTGACAGCCAGAGTTTACTCTTGTGAAGTTACTTGTTCTACGTTTAAAATTAATGTTTTGAAAAAATATGCTTTGAGCTTATCTAAAATTCAAGCGTCATCTCATTTTCTCTCACCGTTTTACTATCCACTGAAATTTTTGTCTGAAATAATGATTACTCTGATGATTGTCAAATGGCACTTTTCTAATCCCTTAATTACTTCTATATTTTTAGTTAGTATTCCACTGTAAGAAAGACATTTGTCTTCTCCTTATTTATTTATTTATATCAATATGCATTCATAGAATTCCCAATTTATTCAATTAGTCAAATTTATCATTATCTTTATACGTATTGATGCTCAAAGTACCTGTGAGAGCCTCTTAGAAATGGCTCTTGTGTCATTTTGACATGTTCCCATCCTTAATTGAACATTTCCTTGTTTTCTGGCACAAGAAAGGCACATCTTACTTAAATTTTCCTGGTCTAGCTTTAGTATCAGGTATTTTGTCCAGAAGTCCTTAATTTTTTTTTATTGGAGAAAGGCATTTTCAAACAAGATCTGAGAACTAGTGCTCAGTGTTACTGTAGTTGCCGCTCTCCAGCCACCCCTGTAGACAGCCTAGGAAATGGATATCTATACATGTAACAAGCACATATTCACTCCCACGTCCATGTATATGTCTTTATCTACTTTTATGTGCTGAAAACCACGAGTTCACATCAGAACTTCCAATTCGACAGAGTTCATTTTAGTTTTATTCTTCTCCATATCTGTACTACCCTTCTCCATATGTGAGAACCCTATCTCCTCTTATTTTCAACATATTTAATTATTTGCTCACCCCCCCCATAGCTAAATTGATGAACCTGACAGACCTTCACATCTTGCTGATGCTTTCTTCACTCGCGCCCTTGTCCCTGCCGTGCTTCCTTCTCAAGCTGAAGTGACACCATCCTTGCGCAACCCCTAAATGCCACTGACCTGTCTTTGCACCCTTCACATATTAGCTCCTGCTTCCACTGGCCTGTTTTTGCCCTTGGCTGCCTGCTTTCCAGGAAGGAAGGTAGGAAAGAAGGAAGGAAGAAGGGAGGGACAGAGGGACGGAGGAACGAAAGAGGGAAGGAAAGATGGTCTATCTGCCGTCAATCTTGGCATCATCTTGGGTTATCCTTCTACACCTATAACTACAGGCCTTTGAACCAGAAATGGAGATGCAAATGCTCAAGGTTATTTTCTACCCCTAACACAAGGCAGCAGGATTGTTTGTTTCTAACTTGGTTTCTCACAAATTTTGTCTCCATCTTGCTCTAAAATATTGTCTCAATCTCCAAATTAGCCTCAGCCGTTAATCTTCCAGACTTGATGTTTGTTTGCAAATTCCCCCAGTAATTCAACATCAGAATTCCTCTATTGATTTTGACTTGACTCTTTTCATTTGGCTCTCAACATCTGAGTTGCCTGAAAGCAAAATTTTCCACTTCAACTTTAACTCTCTGGAACTCAGTCCTTGACTTCAAGCATGCCAAGGTGCAAAGAGATGGGAAATTGAGTGAGTTGACTGATCAAACTAGAGTGTGTATGTTGGAAAGAAACGCTTAAAGTTTTTAAGTATCTTGATACTGGAGTTTGAGTAAGATGACAAAAGGGAGTGAAGACATGGTCTGGAACTCCTGAATGACATGACAGCAATACCTTTTAGAAAATAGGTATGTCGGAATCAAATGCACAGGAGTCTTCTGCAATAAATATAATGGGATCAGGGAGATTGCTAGGGATAGTAGAAGAGTGCAAACTTAAGGGTGATTTTGCAGGAGGAAGTTGTCTAATGGGTGGCATATTAACACTAGGCATTTTTTCTTTCCTTCCCCTTGAAGTTACATACTAGAATTCCACATTATTAAATCACTTCCTGTGGTAGAAATGGTTCATTTTCTCACTTAAGCCATTAATAAAAGTCCCCACCCCAAGTTTTAATACAAAACATAGCCACCAGTTAGAGCTATCATTTCTCTGCTATCCTTGCCATTACAAATAATCAGATTAAAGTTTGACCAACAGTATATATAAGAGATGAGTGCTATTTCCAGATTGTAATAATGTAACAGAAGTCTTTTCCCCCTGCTTTCTCTTTCCATGCTGGAATACAGACATGATGGTATGTGACAGCCTCAAACTTACGCAGAAGGGCAACAACCTGGCCTAGAGGGTTGCAGATTTGTAAGCCCTAAGGAACCTATATGAAATATCTCTAAATTTCTACTAAAGTGTACAATTTTCCATTTTTAATATTGAACATACAACTCCCATTTCATCTATTTTCAATTCTTGTTTTCTTCCTTCATCCATTGTCTGACATCTTTCATTTTCCTTTACAAGTATTTATGTGAAAAATATCAAACAAATAAGACGAATAGTAGTGGACTTTATATAGTGCAAATGGTATTTATCAACACCAAATTTGTGCCAAGGTTGGTCCTAAGTGATTTTCTTATATACTTTTATTGGCAACAAAATTCTAAGTGTCAAAAATATAAGTGTCTTATAATGCTCATTTAAAGAAGGAAAAGAAAAGGCTTAGAAAGAGTCCATTATTTGCATCATATGGCAGGCAGAATAATGACAACCCAAAGATGTTAATGCCCTAAGTCCTGGAGACTGTAAACGTGTTATGTGACAAAAAGGATTTTACAGACGTAATTAGGGTTACTAATCAATTGACCTTAAAATAAGGAGATTATCCTGGATTATCCAGGTGTCTGGATAATGTAATAAGGCAATGTTGTCATATCGGCTATTAAAAGTTGATAACATTTTCCCAGCTGTTGGCGGAAAAGAAAATAAGAGAGATGCAACAAAAGGGGAAATTGGAGAGATTTAAATCATGAGAGGGACTGAATCCAGTGTTCCTGGAGGCAGGGCACCTGGCAAGCATGAGAAGGAATATGGACAGCGTCTAGGAGCAAATACCGGCTCCTGCCAGTAGCAAAGAAACAAAGAAACTGCAAACAATTCCAGTACACCACATTCTATAAGGAATGTATTTTTTAAACTTCATCATGATATATAAGCAATCAAATTGTTCATTTACACAATGGAAAGATAAATTATCTCTGAGATATTATGTGCGTCTGAGGCCCATAGCTATAGAAAAAAATGTAAACATCAATGGCAAATTTTAAAACCAATACACAGAGAAGATGTTGATCCAAACATCCCACCCCATCTGTTTTAAAGGAGTTGTCCTCTTTTACAACTTTCTTCACATTTCTGTTATATAATTATATTTTCAGGAAGTTTTGCTTTAACAAAAGTAGGAAACATTTCAATGAGAGTTATGAAAAATAAAATAAGCCAAGGGGTCAGTAAAGTACTCAGAGGAAACAGCTTAATTTTTGAAGATGGCACATTAATTATTTACACACTTAAAAACCTGCAATCGGTTTAACCTGGAGATGTGGGAGGAAGGTAAAGTGGTACTAGCTTTTATTGTCTCTAAAATCTTTATCCTCAGCAAATCTAAAAAGCAACTAGAAAACGGAAGTGAGTGATTTCCCCAAGTCTACCCACTTAAAATGCCACACCAGAGAAAATTAAGAGATCACACATCACTTTCCTCAGCACCTGACCTAATCACATTAATTCAGACCAAACAGCTCCGTCCTGTTGGCGGAGCGTTACCACGTTCTTGGCATTTGGACAGCTGGGAGGAACAATGGTCCTACCTAATGGAAAGGTTCATTCCAAAGCTGACCCCATCACAGTGTGCCAATTTAACAGACAAGAACAAGGATGTAGAAGACAAACTAATAAAAACAAACCAGAAAATATTGATTTCAATGCAGAAGCATGGTGTTTAATTTAAAAGACAGCTCTTCGGAAAATCCTTTCTTCTCTTGTCAAACAAGCACTGAAACTTGTCTATCTTTCCAATCATTTAATTAGAAGAGAGACAAAGGAGTGAGACTCTTTGCTTTCAAGCAAACAGTAGGGCACAGAGTAGAAGCAGGGTTGGGATTCACGATTCTTGTAGATTACCAGTTTTAATTTCTACTGCCTGGAAAAGAGAGATATCCTTCCTTCTCATACATTTAGCTTTTTTCTCCTGTTCTTTCAAAGGCAAAGCAGAGAGTTCTAAGTCCAACTAATAGCTTTTAATTTATCATGAAGGTATTCTACAGGGCTAAAGTCTTTCACTTTATAAAGTCAAATACTTATACTCCATGCTGTTTTCTAAGTTAATACTACTTGGAATACAAATGAAAGTACAAATTGCAGTTGATTGATTCTGTCTGAAGGCAGCAAATTTGAGTCTTCTGAGTGTAAAGGTTTATATTTTTTATTTGTTTACCTGGTTTCAAAAGATAATTGCATTCACTAATATCTTAATATCTTTGACCAATATTAGGGAATACAAAATAAAAATAAAGTTTTCAAATATGCGTATGTGAGCGAAAGTGTAAAACTCTTATATATTCGTTGATGTAGAGAGGGCATGTTAAGTTCACATAAGCATATCCAAATTAAGATTTAAGCAAAACAATAGTGACCAAGTCAAGTAATATCAAGAGTAAAAAATAACAAATTTTAAGCATATGATTGCTTATCATGGCGATGGGACAATGAGGGGCGGTGGTGTTCAGGTAACCATTTGCTATTTTATTTCTATCTTCCTGCACCCTAGGATTATTTAAATGTTTTAGGTAAATTCCTGCTACTTTCTAAGTAGGGTAAATGCAAATATCCTGAGCCACATTAGATCTATGAATAATTTTAGTCATAAACGATTTTGCCTCAGGGGTATAGACACACTCATTGTCTAAATAAATTTATCCACTTCTGTCACCCTGCAAGGGAAGTCCATGCACAAAATACCATTGTTCATAAAGTATAAAGCCAGAAAGGATCCATTTTAATTCCTACAGATATTGCTTAAATAGAATATTTGGTGCCCCAAATTTAAAATTCTAGAATAAACCTCACACAGATCTCTTGTCACATGTAACTTTGAAGTCTTGTCAGCACAGCTCCCTAATTTCTATGCAGCGCCCTGAGTCAGTGTCTTTTTGCAGCATTATCGTCAAATGATTCAGGCCCTGCTTTAAAGTATATGTGAGGTTCCTAATCAATCCCAGGGCCCTTAAATTGGACGCTACACTATGCAAAATTTTCTCCTCCAAGCATGTGAAGTTTTAAATTATATTTGCCTTTGATATCTTTATTTTCCTTTATTTTAGAAATACCACAAGAAGGAATAAAGCTGCTATAAAGTTAATATGTGTATTCTGGTGAAGGAGGAAGGACCTAGCAGGAATTTGAGAGTCTGTGTGTATGGATGTGTGTTTGTCTCTGTGCGTGTCTGTGGGTATATAAGCTCTTCTGTGAGAAACAGAAATGTGACTGGGCACTGGGGGAAATTCTAATCAAATTAAAATATTTCCCAGCTTAGCATTTATTTATTAACAATGTGGAGTCTCTTGTATATCCATGTCAGGTAAAATTCACTGCTGTTCGCTACATACATTTTCATAGTTCTTTGGTGTTTCTTTCATCCTAAGTGTCGTGCTGTAACCCTTTATAGAAATCTGCCTGGATTCTGCAATTATGACCTCAAAATTATATTATTTTATTATTTCAGATCTTTTATATAATATGGTATACATCTCTATTGTAAAACGGATTAATTGTCTGAGGTAATTGGAAAATATAGATCAATCAAGAGTATTGTGAAGAATAAACACAAAGCTATGCGTATATATTTGAGACAGATAGAGAAATAGAAAAAGAAAGCCAGAGTGAGACATACATATTTATCTATGTATTCACACATACCACGCAGCACCACACACACACATTCACTCATGCACAGAGCTGGAGAGAAGGAGAAAGAGTGGTTAAGTTAGCATAGGTGACTGCTTGAAGGCGGTTAATTGAAATGCAGAAAAACTTAGATTTTTCAGGGAGCACTTTCTCCCCTGATTAAATAGTCCAATTAACAGTTCAAGGATGGCAGCCAGGCTACCAAGAAAAAGAGGAAAATAAAGGTGATTATCCACTGACCTCAACAAAAAATTTTAAAAATCTAGTTAATGAGTCTAGTTTTGTGAAGACAGCACTTCACTACAACTGCTATGAGATAAGTCAAGGTAATAAAAACATCAGAGAAAGTTAAAATTCCATGAGATCATAAAAACTGTCAAGAGCTCTAGAACTTCCCTTCACTTATGAGTGCAAAGTACACAATGGGAACATGTGAATATGGATGAAGCAATTTTTGGATAAGCATGTAATATCCTAAAAGCTATCTCAGGTTTATGTTGATATCAAAGCTGAAAGCCAATAGGCAACACCAAGGTTCAAAGACTGTTAAATATTGAAATTGTATCTGCTTAATCCCCGAGTGCATTTCTGTCTGAGTTCCTCACTTGCCCACCAACCAGCAACTAAAATACTAGTGCCAAGGGCCCTAAAGTCAATGTCCTTTCCGATTTGTCTGTGCTTTGTGCCAACAAAAAACCCTCAAGCTTTTATTGCCCTGTCCCCCAACTCAAGAAAGTCAATTTTTGTCCCACATGCATGCCTCCTTTCCTGACTTTTTCCAGGAGTCTTAAGAGAGAAAAAGAAATGAGTCAAATGGGCAGTCGTGAGGACCACTCCAAACACCAACTCCATGGTGCAAGCTCCAGCTTCTCAACAGGATACTCTCATGAGAGAAATGAGGTCATGGACGACAGTAGGGATGGTGGTAGTGGGTTGTGGCCGAGCCCACGGATGCCCAGTGAAGATCCCCATTCAACAATCTTTGTTGAATTCCATTGCCATTTAATAGTACACCTTTCTTGAAATCCACACAGGCTCTCATATCTGGGCCATTAACAATATTAGTATTCTCTTTGTTAAGAAAAATGAAGAGTTAACCTTTACAATGTCTTCATTATGTGTCAAGGACATTCTGAACACACACATGCACACATAGGCACACACGCGCACTAGTGTAATTTAAGCACTAAAGTCATCATCATCTCAATCGTTTAGATGAAGGAAAATTGGAGGCACAGAGAGTTTATTTAAAATATCAAAGAGCAGAGGCAGGATTCAACATAAACAGCCTGAAAGCAGAGCCTGTTTTCTTTAATTACCGTGCTGACTGCTCTCACATTGCCCAGAGGCCTCAGTTTGACCTCAATAGATATGATCAATATCCCATGAGGTATTCCCAAACTCAAGCGTTTGGGAAACACTAAGTCAAACGTATTTCATTTTTTCCTTTTTGTTTTTTGCTTAAATATAGGCCTCCTTGGGTACTTTTAAAATATTTGTCAACATAATATGTATCATGGTTGCAAATCAAGTAATTCAAAAAAGATTGTGCTTAAAATAGACTTCATCAATTAGTCCCACTCCCAGGCTGCTTTTAACTATTTTGTTTCTGTTTTCGCTTTTTAATTTCAGCTGGTAGTTGACTTTAATGCCCTTTATATTAAAATAATGACTTTAATAACTTCTAAATAATGTGTGATTAGCACTATTTCTTGATTTACATAGTTTTGAGGGTAATTATATCCCTTAAAGAGCGAGAATTTAGTTTATTTGTGATTATAACCTTTCCCCTCTACTTCATTTTAAAGTTGATAATTACATTTCAGTTCTTCTTTTGCATATCTTTTACTTTTAAATAACCTCTCTAAATGTTCTTTGTCTACCACCTCTAGTCAGCCTTAGTGTCTGCATTCTACTTTTTCTTCCACCATTCATACCCACTTCCCTCCATCTATCCCCACCGGAGACACACAGCTTTACTTTTATATCACTAAGGCTAATATTTACATTCTCTTCTGCAACCACAACCAGTACCTTCATATTTGAAGACTATTCAAAACTCAAATGATGCAATATCGTGATATTATGCAAGACTCAATTTTAGCCATGGAATCATACATCTTATAAAGTAGCTTCTTGTTCAGTTGCATATTCTTTCAAGGAGTAAACAATGTGCCAAGATGTCAATCTACAGTACCTGTAACTTTCAGCTTTTCAGCCCCAATGGTAATCTCATCTTCATCTGCAGAAAACAGCACCCTGCCATCTTCACTCGCTCTCACTTCAAATCTTTTACACTGAGCTTCCACAGCATCAGCTCCTATGATCAGAGGAAAGGTTTGAAAATGAAACTGGTAGACAGGAAACCATTAACATGTATTTTTTATTAGAAAAAGAAGAGAAATATATATATTATTTTGTGAATCTCTGCAGTGTTTTACACCTGGATCATATTTTTAATTGTTATCCTTTTCAAGAGGCTGTCTAATTTGATAGAGTATTGCTGGGCTAGGATGGTTGGGCATAGATCTGGTCTCTAAATGCCTGGCATAGTCCTAATAAGGTTTGTGGGTTTAGCCAGTTAAAAACTTTGCATATACACAAGGAGAGACAATGCCTGGTTTGTTCTTGGTTGCAACCCGAAGACTTGGCATTATACCTGGCACAGGCTGGGTGCTCAATAAATACTTGTGGACTGAATGGCTCTCATGTTTTCTCTCTGCACACAGACACTAGGACCCACAGTTTCCTCATCACAAGATACTTATAAAGCATTATTCAGTTGTGAAGCTTTACTCACTCTACATTTCATAGATTCTAATATTGAAATTTGTTCCCCCTCTACTATCACTGATTGTGAAGCCGTATTACAATCAATCTTGCAAATAGCTACATTTGTTCTTTTTAGTACTCCCCAATGTATCTTCTAACCAATAATTTTCTTGATTTAGTTAAAATATAGTATTAAACGAATGTAATTACATCATGAAATTGGAAATCTATTTCCAATCTGTTGGACAATTTTGTACATTAATCTACTCACATATTTGGAAAACATAATTAATTTGAGAGTTAAGAGGGCTTCAACAAGAAGATTAAACTGGTCAGAGGTTGAGGAATTGTTATTTCCAGAACATCAATTTGTCTCTTTTGTTATGTGGATCTATATCTTCCCCTCTTGTTAAGATTTTGAACATCTCTCCTTTGCTATCAACATCAGAAACTCTCATCAGGCACAATCCAGCCCAGCCAGGGATCTAGGCATATGACACTTTTGCATACTTCTTTTTTTATCTTTACATATGCTATAGATTGAATGTTTCTGTGTGCCTGAAATTCATATGTTGAGATTCTAACCCCCAATGTGATGATATTAGGCATTTGGGAGGTAATTATATCATAAGGGTGGAGCCCTCATAAATGAGATTAGTGCCCTTATAAAAAGACACAAGTAAGCTTGCTTTCTTTCTCTCTGCAATCTGCCAAGTGAATAAACAATAAAATGCTAACTGTCTGCAAGCCAGGAAGCAGCCTCTCAGCAGACACTGGTCATTTGGCTCCTTGATCTTGGACATCCAGCCTCCAGAACCACGAGAAATAAATTTCTGTTGTTGAGGCCAACCAGTCTACGTCATTTTGTTATAGCAGCTCGAACGGACTAAGAAAATGTACTGCTATCATTTGTTAAATATACGACCCTCTGAAATTCAAAACATGAGATCATCTTTGTATTCCAAAATATCCTCCAACTTTAAAATTGTGTCTGGTTTCTAGTGGGCACTTAGCAGAAGAATGTTAGGTGGGTGAATGAGCACTAGACTTTAGCTTTCTGTCCCTTTCCTTTGTCCTCAACCCCATCTCAGCCCTCCTCCCAATTCTACCCCATGGGCTTTAGTAACTTACACCTTCCCATCTCCATAGTTTCTAAAGTGGTCTTGACAAAAGGAAAATTAATTCCAAACTCTGATAACGTGAGAGATAATTGCTCTGAAAATAAGATGTATAATTTTCTTATATTCTGAAACTACCTACATGTTTTCAGGTCCACACATAAAATTTGAAAAGCTTCAACTGGGACAATGCTAAATAAGATAAAACTGGTGTTAATCTTGTGGATGTCAAGTTCAAAACAGTGTGAATTGTATTTTAAAATCTATTGTCTTGTAAATTTTTTTTTAAGCAAAGAACTATCCTTATGGAATTTAATGACAGTATTAGAGAAACCATGGCAGACATATTGTTCTTGGTCACAGTCATTGCATTTGATCTTCAAATATATTTCGGCAGCCTGTATTCAGTTGAGTGTGTTTTCTTCTAATCCTGGTCTATCCTTCCAATATTGTGCTTTTAATCTTTGAACCATAGTAACCCAACTGGATGATGTTCAAAAAGCCAATGTGTGGATAAATGTAACTTCTGAGTTTTGAGGCCTCTGTGTTTCAATCTATTTTCAAGACACCCAAGTATACATTAAGTCTGAACCACCTGAAAGATATTATAGATATTATACACATAAAACCTTAAAATGTATACTATGTTTCTTCCTTCAAATATACTTAATTATTGGGTGAATTGATCCACAAAATGTATCACTGATTTAATGACATCAAAGTGCATTCAATTACTGTATATATGTATAAACACATATAAATGTATTATATACAAGCACATACATACACATTATATGTACACATACCAGTAAGACTTTTCTTGGCGTAATACTTAATGTCATTATATGGGAGATACTTTATTAACATAAAATTGCTATATTGTGTGTCACATAAACTATGAGAAATATTAGTAGAGTGGGTATGGCAACATGAGTTGCAATCTTAATTCATTAAATTTAAATAAAGAACAGCAAATAAGAAAATATTTATGCACCCAGAATAGAAGAGACGCATCTATGCCATAAATAAATGCATGTAGAATCATCCAATTGAAAAAATAGATTTATAAATTAATACTGCAGATTACACTTTATTCAACATATTAGTATAATTACAGGAGGCAAAATTGCAAGCAATTAGCAATGCATTGATAGTAAATAAACATTTTAAATCAGAAAATAATTTTGAGTATATTGTGCTCCATACACTGCTTTTCTTTTCTGTAAATGGAAAATAATAAATATATGTAATTGGACATATATTGCTTTGTTGTGAATGTTTATATTTAAAGTTAATATATTAGGCTATATGAAACTGAATTTACTATATCCTAACATGCTTCGGGGTGTCTTTTTCTGTTTTTCATGTTCCGAGTATCACATATTCTCTGGGTTGAGTCAAGTCAGGATCCAGTTGTTCAGAGGGGCAGTAATGTCCAGTTCAATTTCATCTCACCCAGTGATGCTTCCAGAGTTGCAGGAGGGCAAAATGCCTGAATGATTCTTGGTAGGAAGCTCTGATTCCCGAGCAAATAGATCATGGGAGGTGGAATTATCCAGGCAGTTCTATATTTCATTAGTCATCTTAAACACCGACTTGCTAAGTGATGTAGGAAGACTAAATGCTTCCTTAGGAATATCTCTGAGGAAGCTCATGTCAGCAACTTCAAAATCAAAGGGCAGTCAGGAATAGAACAAGTGAAGAGAATTGGCAGGAAAGAGAGAGAAAACATGTAAGCAAAATAATACATTCCATAAAAGGAATAAAGTATCTAACATACAGCCAAATATTTTCTCTGGTTCTTTTATATATATTCTGTATATATTCTTATACATTCTTTATATATATTCTGTATATATTCTTTAAAAGCAAACAAACAAAAACAACAACCAGTTTCTTGTTCCCCCCAGAGATCGCTCCATTGCCTTTCTGGAACGTTCACAATTCTTACAGTCATATTTAGTAGCCAAAGGCACGTTTTGCTGACAAGTAGAAAGGCTTTAATAATTTCTTTACTGTCTTTGCATTTTCTACATTAAATTAGTCAAACACATGAGTTGGAAAATTCTCTTCAATAAAAGTCTCTAAAGCGCTCAAAAAATATATTTCCATGGGGCTTCTTGGCACTGTTTAGTCCTAATTTAAAGAAAACAAGGCAAAGATCAAAATGAATATGTCTGATTATCTCCGGTGTGTTTTCCTCGAGCATATCATGATGGATCCTTTCTTCCCATATAACTCTAATTTTATATGTCTGTCAATATTTTCAAGATCTGGAACAAAAGTATTATTAAAAGATCGGAAATTCCCATGAGAAAAACAAAACCAAGCTTCAATACAGTTAACTAAATTCAGTGTTCTGAAATTCCTAATTTAGAATTATCATGGGCTCAAAAAAAACAAAACCAAGTTTGAAACAAAACAAAATAAGCTGCTTTCATGAAATACAAATAGAAATAAGCACTGTACTTTGCTTTAGTTACATTATGGGTGGCACTAAAAACTCACACGAGGAAGAGTATGGTAAGCGTCCTCGGGGAGAGGAGAAGAGTCAGAAGGAGAGCTGGGTCACCAAGGGCCAGCAAGGGAGGCTCCTCTCAGAAGAAGAGATATTGAGCCTTCAGCACTTGCAGTCCTCATAGGATCCTGCCAGAGACCAATCCTTGTTTCTTTTTCCGCACAGGAATTGTCTTCTTTTTTGGAATTGGATGAGTAACCATTCTTCCTCCAGCAAATAAAGTAGCGATACGAACTCTGAGTCTACATTCACCTTCGTATCCCTGTCGGAGGCTCCCTGCCACCACCTAGCTGAAGAAATAGCTGTTGTCACCAACATAGGTGAAACCGCAGTGTAGTCTTTCCTTAATCACATCTCCCTTCATCCGGGGGAGCTCAAGATGTCAACATTATCCTCAAGTGAGTTTTTATCACTCCCGTTTTATAATTTTACTACTCTTGTATGAATCCTTAAAAAACATTTTTCTTGGGGCTGGCCCCGTGGCCGAGTGGTTAAGTTCGCGCGCTCCACTGCAGGCAGCCCAGTGTTTCGTTGGTTCGGATCCTGGGTGCGGACATGGCACTGCTCATCAAACCACGCTGAGACAGCGTCCCACATACCACAACTAGAAGAACCCACAATGAGAAATATACAACTATGTACTGGGGGGGCTTTGGGGAGAAAACGGGAAAAATAAAATCTTTAAAAAAAAAAACATTTTTCTTAGTTTCACGTGTCTTGAATTATACATATATGTACCTACTGTGTGTGTGTCTATACACACACCTTTATATTACTTGTATTTTTCAATGACTAGTTTTTTTTTCATACAGTATTAGATACATTAATTTCTATACATGTAGCTTTGGTTTATTCGTCTTCACTGCTATGTTCTGTCATATGGATATACCACAAGCTAGTGATCCATTTTCCACTGATAATGTTGTAGATTGTTTCTGGGATATCAGAATCAGTAACAACAATGCTATAAATGTTTTTTTACAAGTCTTCTTTTACACTCAGACAAGAGTTTTCTAGGGCTTATACTTAGGTGGCGGAGAGTTGGATAGCCCAGAATGTAGGTCAAACTTACTAGATAAGAGGAAGTTGCTTTCCAAACAGGTTGTATTGATTAACATTCCTGCCACAGAGTATAAGAATTCCTTAGCTCTGCATCGTTGCAATCACTCAGCATTATGAGACTTCGTAATTTTTGCCACTCTAAGTGTGTAAAATGTATGTCACTATGGTTTCGATTTTATAATTCCCCAATTACTGTTGGAGTAAACATCTCTGTTAAGTCAGTGCTCCTCAGTCTCCTTTACTGACATTATGCTCCCCACAGTCAGTCCATGCGGCCCTGTGGGGCTCTCTCTCTAGAACTGGTCCAGGGGTATTATTCTCTATGACCAAAGCAATTAATTCACACATAAGCACATGATTCAAACACCCTCCTGATTTTTGCTCTAAGTTTTGAAAAAGAGGCACATTCTTCTTTTCAGATAATAGACACTGAGCATAACATAAACTTGAAGCTTTTAAGGCTAGCTATACTCCCACATAGCAAATGTCTGCCTGAGAATTCAGCCAATCAATGAAAAGGAGAGAAAGGAACAGAAAGAGAAAGAGAAGGACAGAGAGATACTCCTGAATAATTGCCTAAACAACTCGATTCAGTCAGAGAGAAAATTAATCTAGCCCTAAATTTTCCCATTGTATGAATCAATAAATTACTTACCCACCACGCCCAGGTTAAACAGTTTATAAATTTGGAGTGGGGTTTCTTTTAACTGCATATTTTTCACTCTTTCTCTCTTGTCTTCTTTAAGTTTCCATGCATTCTCTCTTTCTCTTTCTCTTCCTCCCTCCCTCTCTGTCATGCCCATCTTTATAAAATACAAGTTCTAGATATCTTCCACCTTTAACTGCATCTCCCCACAAAAAATTCTTCAGTGTTTAACTAAAAGAAAAAATATGCTCTAAGATTTCCTGAAATGATGCTATGGGGAGGGGTACTATAATATCCCGGGGCAAATTCTGTTATCGCCTTTGTATTGGGCAAACTAAATTTCTACTTAGACAATTACAAACCTAGTCTTAATGGTATAAATATAATCTTTTACACTTGTGTTCTTAGGTCTCTTTGGTGATTCCTAAAAATAATAATAATAATAATAATAAATAATAATAATAATACTTTTATGATTCTTAGCCAGTCATTTCATAAACTAGTATGGTATTTTTTCCTGGGCCTGGCCTCTCTGAATTTTGAGAGGACCAGGTAAAATTCGTCTGTTTAACCCACTTCTACTGACCATGTTTTATAAGAGAAATGAAAACAGATGCCCTTCACCTATTGTTTGTTTAAGGAGCCAAAATGAACAACACATGTGCAAAATAGTCTGTTTTTTACATAGTATACAAACATAAAATATCAGCATTTCAAATTTGTGGATGGCACAAAGTTGGTGGGTGAAATATAATTCTCCCCAAATTTTTTACACTTCGTGGTCATTCACGCTCTTTCAATGCGTAAAGGAAAACTAGAAACAAAAAAATTGCATGTCACATGCAGTAAATAAATATTGTCTGATAGAATTATTATATAAGAGTGAGTGAATGAATGAATACTTAAGTAATGAGAGGAGATTGCTTATAACTGCATTTTTGGTAAGTGCTTTTGTAAGAGAGAGAGAAGAAAAAAAAATTCCTAGTGTCCTCTGGTAATCTCTCTTTCCCTAACTTCTTCTCAGCAGACATTAATAATGTCTAAAATGATGCTATAGAATTTATGGAAGTTATACGGGTAGAACATGGGATTTTAAAAGCCATTTCTTGATAATATCTGACAAAATTTTTCCCATTTCAGCCTATTACTTTTTATTTCTAATACGTTTTTCATAAGAAAACCTAGTAACTACTCAGAATTTTTCCCACTTTGTTATCCACCGGCTTGCCCTGGTTTTCTGCTACATTTTGACACATCCACCGGGGTAGTTTTGTATACATTCTTCATACATTTTTTTTTTTTTCCTTTCTAACATGCATTTGCTTTTAAATAACAATTAACATCTTAGATGTATCCATGTTACATACCAAACACAAGCATAAAAAATGAGTTGGTGCAGTTTGCTAATATATTTTTATGCCATGTCCTCTAAATTATATGTAATACAATTTGTTAGTCGTGGTACTACAATTTTCAGATGCATTCAACTAATAATACAACCTTATGGATACCAATAAGTATAAATTCTCTGTCAAATTTCAAAATTATTTTTATCCCTTTTCAAAAACTAACTACTTCGACAATTAATTTATCACCTCTACATCATTCTGAAAGCCATCTTAACAGTACACGTATTTACTTTTCTAATGTAAGAGAACTTACACAGAAACCATTCTAGAGAATTGTATTCTTGAAAATATCAAAAAATTACTACCTTCTCTACAGAGTAACATCTACTGTATTTATTTATACTACCTTTCATACTTTTTAAGAAGAATATTGAGGTGTGCTTATTGATATTTGGATTTTACATAAAAACTGTTTCATATTTCCTTTTAACAATGGTCAGCCTTATTGTCTTGTTTCTGAATTTCATTTAGGAAGAACCTGTTTTTGGTGTTATAAATCAATGAATTGAACACTAAACAAGAATAAACCTCAAGATAAACAACTGAAGCAATCTTATTATAAAATAGAGTTTTTTTTATAATCTGACCGTAATAAATTGTGATATTGTTAGGCAACTGTATGGTGCTATTGATTTGTTATAGCTAACGGTTATTTTCGTGATTACAAGGAATTCTTAGAATTACTTGCTTTGTAAAGCATTATTTCTGATTCCCAAAGAAGCATTAAACAAACTTTGGTTTCTGGGAAATGATCACATGGGGTACTTGAATTAAAGTTCTTATATCAGAAAAGATGATTTAGTTTATGTTGCAGTAAGTCAATCCCCCAAATTTGAGTGATTTAGCCCAGCAAAACTGTTTCTTGTTCATGCCAATTTCCACCATGAGTCAGCAGGGGGCTTTGATCACAGTAATCACTCAGGGACCCAAATGATGCAGTCTCCATCTCAACACACGCTTTCAAGGTTGTGGCAAAAAGGGAAAGATATGGCACACTTGGTCACTGTCTCAACTTTCATTTGGAAATAATATAGCACTTTTTATTTTATAGATCACTGAAAACTATATTACCAAGTCTGTTTCTGAAAGTAAGGTATAATCCTGCAACGAAGTTAAATGAAAAAGAATTATTGGTTAACAACCCTATTGACAACATACTCTGAAAGGCCGTAATGAAAAAAATGAGTTCTGGACTTACCCTCTCACATAAACAATTATAAAATTAGGCAAAAATATAGATCAATTGTCTTTTATATTTTTGACAAGAGGCAGAACAGGGTGGTGATCCCTGAGAAAAGAAAACACAAGGTGAACTCCTCAGTCATTTCAAGTTTATTCCTGGGGACCATTTGCAAATCAAAGCACAGGGAAATAGAGCTCAGTGGTGTTGGTGGGTGGAGGAAAGAGAAATCAGATTTCAGGAATGCTGACATGGATAGAACTTAAGGGACAGTGTAAATGGAGAAAAGGAGCTGAGCTTAGAAGGAGACCCAGAAATTTGCACAGCGATGCTTTTAAGTTTTTACCCAAATACTGTACATACACAGGGTGATATTACATGATGATTATTCGAGAAGAATTACTAAGGTATATATAAGTTTAACGAAGTTTCCAAAAATTGTAAATCTCTAGCAGATGTTCAACTTCCAACCAGTTAGTGTGTAGATACCTCTCCAGACAACCTGCACACTGAGGAGACCCCAGAGCTAAGCTACGCTATCCCCGGAGTAAAGGCTACTGTAGGTCCACCCTAACAAGTCTACAATCCATCCTCAACAGGATCAAGCTGATACGCCAATAAATTAACTACTTGTCTCCTTACTATCAAAAACATTCTTTAAAAGAAGACAACTAAATCCAGCTTCTCAAAAAATTACTAGACATACGAAGAGTTAGGGAAATATGGTCCTAACCAGGAGAAAGTCAGTCAATAAAAACAGGCCCAGATTTGCCTCAAATGCTGGAATTAGCAAACAAAGATATGAATTTATTATAAAAATGTTCAAGGATGTAAGGAAAATATGGACATAATTAATAAACAGAAGAGGAATCTCAGCAGAGAAATAAAAATTGATAAAGAAGAAATAAAAAAGATAAATGAATGTCTAGAACTAAAAAATCCAATATCTGAAGTGCAAAACTCACTGAATGAATTTAATTGGCATATTATAATCTGGAGAGGAAAGGATCAGTGAAGTTGAAAGGATGTACATACAACTATCCAAAGTGAAACATGGAGAAAACAAAGACCAGAGGGAAAAAAAAACCAGCCTCAGTGACATGTACAACAATAAAAATGAGCTTAGCTAAAAAGGCAATAGAGAAGATAAAGCAGAATACCAAAAAGCAATCAGTTGACAAAACGGGCAGGATTGGAGGATAAAAGGAAACAAAGAGAGAGACGAAAAACAGAAAAGAGACAGCAAATTTGTAGGCTTAAATAGAAACATATCAATAGTTACATTTTAAACATAAACAAGCAATAAATATTTAATAAAAATTTTAAAAATAAGTTGAAAGTTTACAGTTCTTATAAGAGATACACTTTAAATGTGAAAACTCAGATATGTAAAAATATATGACTAGAAAAACTATAATGATAAGAAACTGGAATGGTTATATTAATAATAGCAAAGTAAACCTCAAGGCAATGAAGATTACTGAAGATAATGAAAGTTACTTCATAATGATAAGAGTACTGAATAATAGAGTTTCAAAAAACATAAATAAAAAATAGAAAAAAGAAATATGTAAGTCCAATAAAATATAATTTTGATAAATTAACTCAAAAATCTTTAAGAAAGGGTAAATGATCTAGAATAGTCAAAATAATATTTAAGACAGAACAAAACTGAAGGATTTTACACTATTTCTTTTCAAGATACACTATAAAACTACATTGGTCAGGGAAGTGGGACATTGCCATAAGAATAGGTAATATATTGGATTATCAGAACAGCAAGCCCAGAAATAGATGCATATGTATATGGTCAATTGATATTTTTACAAGGAAGCCAAACCATTTTATGGAGAAAGGAAAATCTTTTCAAAAAAAGTTGCTGAAACACTTGAGTATCCATGTTCTTCTAATATATATATTTACTGAGAATTTCTAACAGAGGAGAGCACAAATGAAACAAGCAAAGTTGAGATGAAATGATGGAAGACACAAACTCAAGAAGCTCAATATATGCTAAGTCCACTCCCCCCAAAAATCTCATCACCTAATAACATCATAGTGAATACGCCAAACACCAAAATAAAAAGGGAGCAACACTCAGAGAATAAAGATAAATTACTACTAAAGAACAGTATTTAAGCTGATGCTGACCTCTAAACATAAACCTTAAAGAGAACAATGGGATATTTATTAGTTTGTCAGGACTGCCATAAAAGTACCACACATTGGGCGGCTTAAAAAACAGAAATGTATTGTCTCACGGTTCTAGAGACTAGAAGTCCAAAATCAAGGTGTTGGGGAGTTGGTTCCTTCTGAGGGCTGTGAGGTAAGGATCCATTCCAGGCCTCTCTCCTTGGGTTGTAGGTGGCTATCTTCTCCCTATATTTCTTCACATCACCTTCCCTCTATACGTATTTTTATGTCCAGATTTCTCCCTTTTAATAAGAACACCAATCACATTGGATGGTCCACGCTAATGATCTAATTTTAACATTATCTTTATCCCCAGATAAGTCTCTATCTTCCGATAAGGCCACAGTCTGAGATACTGGGGGCTGGCACTTCACATACAAATTTTATTTTTTATTCATTTTTTTTATTTTATGGGGACATAAAATAACCCATAAAATATATTTTCAATGTTATGGGGGAAGAAATGCCAACCTGGGATTTTAAGACCAGCAAAATTATTATCCAAGATTGAACGCAAAAGACATTTTGAGACTAATAAACACTGAGAGAACTAATCACCAACAAAATCATTTTAAGGAAATTATAAAGGGCTATTTTAAAGAACAAGGAAATTGTCAAAGATCAAATACCAGGGACACAGGAAGGAATTGTAAAAAATCATAGTTGAAGACATGCAAATAAATATAATAAGGGTTGAATATTTTAAGCAATAATAATATCTTGTTCAGTTTAAACAATATAGATAGATAAAATGCATATAGGTAATTGAATATAAGTTAGGAGAAGAATAAATTAGAAATCAAGCATTTTGAGGTCACATTATCTCAAATCATCTTCAGTAATCAAATAATTTTAGATTTTCATAAATGAAATTTTCACTTTTAACCTGTAGGATAACCACTAACGTAAGAGAATAGTAAATATTAAATTAGTACAGTAAAAATATAGTTATGAAACATAATACTCAGGTATTTAAAAAATGCCACAAAGGGTAGAGAAACTTACAGAATAGAAAAGAGATAAAAAGCACTAAATGAGATGAGATGTAGCTTGACGTATCTCAGTAATTACGCTAAATACAAATGGACTAAATATTCCAGTTTAAAAATCAATTATTATGAGGCTGGGTACAAAAGCAAACTCAGGGGCCAGCCCCGTGGCTAAGTGGTTATGTTCGTGTGCTCTGCTTCGGCGGCCCAGGGTTTCGCCAGGTCAGATCCTGGGCATGGACATGGCACCACTCATCAGGCCGTGCTAAGGTGGCAGCCTACATGCCACAACTGGAAGGACCCACAACTAAAACATATACAGCTATGTACCAGGGGACTTTGGGGAGAAAAAGGAAAAATAAAATCTTTTTTTAAAAAAAGCAAACAACTATTAGGAGTTTATGTCATACAAAACTAAAATGTGAATTGAAAAAATTCATTCAAAAGGTAGGAAATCATATATTATGCAAATATTAAACAGAACAATGCTAATGTACCTCTAAGTTAAAAAGCATTAATAACCTATAAGATGTTACTTCATAATGATAAAAATTGACTCACCATGTATATTTAGCATTTTAAATCATTATAGTTATAGAAACATGGTGTCAAAACAAAGCAAAATTTGAGAAAACTATAAGAAGAAATAGCTAAATGCAGATTTTTGATGGGAGATTATAAAATTGGTTCTCAGTAACACAAGCAAAAAAAGGAATTAAAACATTATCATCAAAATTGGCATATTGGTCATACATTGAGCCCTTAATCCAACTACTCTATAATAGATATAATAGCTCTTTGGAGCTGAATATTTTTTCCAGTTTTATTGAGATATAATTGACACCCAGTACCGCATAAGTTTAAGATATACAGCATAATGACTTGACTTACATATACTGTGAAATGACTGAATATTTTAATTGAATATTTTATTTGAATCTATTCAAGTGAATATTTTAAAAAGCAGATCATTTACTCTAGCATAACGCAAATCTTAAAAGCCTACAGAATGGAAATTATAGAGTTTTTTGTCTGACAAAAGTGCAATTAATCTTGAAATAAATAACAAAAGTTAACTGATAAATCCTCATACGTTTAGACATTAAGAAACTCACTTTAAAATAAGCCATAGGCCAAATTCTAAGTGATAGTTGAAATTAGAAAGTGTTCCAAACTGAACAATAATTACAATATTATTATCAAAACTTGTGAAATGCCCAAATCAGTACTTACAGGGAAATGTATAGCCTCAAATGACTATATTAGAAGAGAAAAAAGGTTAAAAATTAACAGTCAAACATCTATGCTGATAAAAAACAAGAATGATAAAACAACAAAAGCATAAACCCTCAGAATGTAAATGGAAGGAAATAACAGAGAGTAGATATTAATGAAACACAATGCAAACCTATAATCTGTTAGATCAATGAGGCCCAAGGTAGATTTATTAAAACAACTAATAAAATTGACTAAGGTGAAACTGAATAATAAAACATTTAAAAAGCAACAGTATATATATTATCAATGAACAAAAGACATTACTACAGACGTTGTAGGTATTCAAATGGTACAAATATTTTATAACAACTTTATATTAATAAATTTGAAAATTTGGTTGACTTGATAAAATGCCTGCAAAGTATTGCTTACCAAATTGATGTAAGAAGAAATAGAAAACCTAAACACTCTTATTATATTAGAGAAATTACATAAATAATTTAAAATCTTTACATGCACAAACGCAAGCATGTACACACACGGACAAATTCTAGTCTTTACGATTCAGGAAAGAAGTAATTTGGATATTACAACTCTTACTGAGAACAGCATAATGGAAAATATCTCCAACTGATTGCAAGAAGCTAGTATAATTCTGACACAAAAACCTTATAAAATAGTACATGAAATAAAAATTACAGGATAATTTTACTCATAAACATAAAATCAAAAAGCCTAAGCAAAACATGAGCACACCATGTTTGCTCAAGGAATGTGAGGGTAATTTATGTCAGACAATCAGTAAATGTATTTAACCATCTTTGAAGTGTGAGAGAGGAAAAAAGGATTATCTCATATGGGGCAAAAATTGTTTAACAAAATTCAACATGATTCATGAGAAGACCATTTACCAAACGTTCTTTTATCTGATAAAGGGACCCACAAAAACCTATTGAACACCTGATTCTTAATGATGAAGTATTGAAAGCTTTCCCTGTAACAAAAGGAAGAAGAGAAGGATGCCTGCTATTAATTAGCATTGTTCTGGAGCTCCTAACCAAAGGAATAAAACTAGAAAAGATAATTAAAGAATTGGATAAATTATAAGAATTGGAAAGGTAGAAACAAATCTAGATTATTCACAGATGACATGATTCCATATGTAGAAAAATCCAAAGAATCCACAAAGAAACTCCTGGAATTAAGGAATGAATGTATCAAGGTCTCTGGATGCAAGGTCAATACAGAAATATCAATTTCATTTTAGAAAATAAAAGGTAAATGATATTCTGTATAATAGAATCAGAGATAAAACTGTCATCATTTACATGTAATACAAGTTTATTCAAAGAATAATGAAGAATCTAAAAAAATCATTAAAATGATTAAGAATCTAACAAACTGCTGGATATTCAAGAATGAGTCTTGATTCCAGGTGTTGAGTCTGAATGTAGGTTTGCATGGGCAAAGTCTACATTGTCTGTGATGTTGTATCAGTAGATGATAAACAATTCCTCTCCCAATGGCACTTCTGTAATCTCATATACTACACCCTCTTGTCCTGGATACAAATATTCTGACACAAAGAAGCATTCATTTATATTAAGTTGGTTTTTAAACCATGTTTCTTCAGCCTTATATGATCCACATTATTAATTATCAGTCATTTTTAAAGGATTTCTTAAACATCCACTGTATTTTAGATATTACGCTAAATGCTGAGTATATGACAATAAAAAAGTTTCTCTACCAAATGAGATACTATATTGGACTTACTAAACAATTGTACACAGCTGATAAACCAAAATCTATACTGATTGTTTGATTATGTTTATCACTGCTACTTCCTTACTAGAGGCATCCCGATCAATCTGTGGGTCCTCACAAGTACATTTTTAAAAAGTAGCTGACAGTTTTTGCATTAAAAATAGATATTCTAAAAGGAAAGAAAAACATTGTTGTTTTAGTAGAGAAAGGCCCTGGACTACAATTTCCGCTATGTATGCTTCATCTCTTGTGATTGTGGATCAGTTTACTTGATGATACTACCAAAGTAAAGTGTACATAATAAAAATATCTTTCTAATTTGAAACCATACCAGAATTTATTAGAGCACAGCCAAATTTAGTACTTTCTAAAATGCAGCATCCCAACACTAATGGTTGACAGTAACAAAAATTTAATCAATATGCTTGCATGGACTAATATTGACTAAGAAGAAATTTCCTTTTTAATTAGGCTTTATCATATTTAAGTTTCTTTTCATCTATAACATCTAATCAATAGTTTAGTTACATATCTGGACTACAAAGGTTTTCCACTTCAAACAATCAATCAGTCAAATCAGTCTTTTATTACCACTACTCCACTCTAATTGGTCTTATCAAGATCTGGAATAAACATCATTTCTCAAAATTCAGTGGTCCTAGACCTCATCTTACATGATCTCTCAGTACCATCTGACTTGTTCAGTCATTGCCTTTTCCTTAAAAGCTCTTTTCATAAGACTGGAGAAACCACACTCTTGCTTTTCTTCTAGGTCACCAGTCGTACCTTTTCAGTCCATATCCCTGCCTTCTCCTCTTCTTTCTATTCTCTAAATATTTACATGCTCCAGAGGTAAGACTAATGACTCTTAAACTGTATTCTGTGTGAAAAATTTCCAGAGCACAATAAAAAAGAAAAGAATTGAGGGGAATCCTTCTCTATTTACATCCATTCAACTGGTTCTCATCCAGGATCATGGCTTCAAATAATATCTATATGTTGAATCCAAAATTTATAACATGTGCATTAATATGTACCTTGACATTCACGTTTATATAACAAACTGTTTATAGATGTTTAATAGGCACTAGAAGTTAGTTTCAATAAGAACTCTTGATTTTCACATGCTTGCCTTTTTTTTCCCCTTAATAACTCCTTTCTCGGTGAATAGACCTACAATTCACCCCAATGGTTTAGCCCTCTATGTTAAGGTTTATCTCAGGTTCCACTTCTGGAATGACTATGTCAGGAGATGGGAGACCTGATTTTCAGCAAAACTGCTGAAAATTATTTTAAAAGCAACAATTTGAAGACTCAGGAAATAGTTCTAAAGACATACAGCAAATGAAGAAACATTTATTCAAGAAGTTCTGTTAAAACTCAGTAGAAACAGAGTCTGTGTTATTTGGACCATGAGCCATTTACTTCCTCTCCCTCCCAGCCCAGTATGGTGGAAATTCCACCCCACTCAGGTGCAGCCAAGAACAGGGCCCCCTCTCCACCCAGCTCCCAGTAAAGGATTAGGGTATTTTCCCAGGATGGGGAGGATGTTAATATTTCTCATCCCACCCTCCAACTAACTGTTGCAGAGGATAAGTTCCTGGTGAGTTCAGCTGAGAGGTGAGGGTTCACTTCTTCCACTCAATCTCTACTCAAAGAATGGAGGCTCAATCTTGAGCATACAGGGGCCCCAATCACCCACACTCTACTTCTTTCATAGCATGGAATTTACATGTCAGGATAAGCAAGTCCTAGAGGCTAACTTCAACCCTCACCCCTGACAAATGTGTGGCTCCTAAGCAGGAGTGTCACTCAGAGAGAAACTTACCACTATCTTCTGTTCCAGCTGTAGTTCAGAGATTTTGCCCAGGGAGAGAGAAGGGCTGTAAAACAGAGAATTCCAAAACTCTGCCCAATGAAGATTTTGTTTACATAAGAGTTAGAGGACTTTCAAAGCTAAGCATACTCTCAAAAATAATGGAGTTGTGGTGAAAAGTAATAAAGAAGAGGCCAAAACCTTTATCAGACACATAAGCTAAACCATAGATCATCTAATTTAACAGAAAGAACCAGGGACAGAAACAGCTAAGAAGAGCTCTGTGAAGGACAGAACAAATCTGAAAAACTATCTTTGGAAAGGAGCCAGGATTTAATTGGATTCGTCCATTAAACAATTTATGCCCCAGGGCATTGTTTAAAACAATATAGCAATCAACCAGTAATTCATATAGTTTAGCAGCTGGGTGTGATGAGGGAAAGAGACAGTCAAATATTGCACTGTTAAAACCCCTGTTATTCTGGGTGACTGTGCACATGCTCGAGGCCGTACCCTCTGAGGGACAACTACAGAAGCTTTACACTGAGTGGCAGGGGGTGGGAATAGACTTCAATAAAATAATCCAGCCAGTCACAAAAGAAATAAGCAAATGACAATAATAAGCCCTGAAGGGAGATGGGAGGAACCAATACCCGTATTTGCCACAATATATTACTAAACTTTCCAATTTTCCACAAAAAAGTATGGCATGCAAAGAAACAGGAAAATCTGGCTCATAGATGGGATTTAACAGAGAAAGTCTTTAAAAATATACTTAAATTAGCCACTATATATATGTTCAAAGAACTAAAGGAAACCATATTTAAAGAATTAAATGAAGGTATGAATTAAATGAAGCATTTCATCAAACGGAGAATATCAGTTAAGATACAGAAATTACAAAAGAACAAAACAAAAATTCTGGAGTTGAGAAGTACAATGACTGAACTGGCAGAAGAAAGAATTAGTGATATTAAAGTTAAATAGAAATTACAAAATCTAAGAACAGAGAGAAAAAAGAATGAAGAAAAATGAACAGAGCCTCAGAGAGAAATGTGGGACATCATTAAGGACATGCACTTATGTGCAATGGGGATACTAGAAGTAGATGAATAATAGAAAGGGTCAGAAAACATCTTAAGAAATAATGCCTGAAAATTTCCTAAAACGTATTGAAAACAATAACCTACTCATCCAGGAAGCTTAATGAACTCTAAACAGGGTAAATACAAAGAGATCCACATACAGACAGATCATAGTAAGGATGATGAAAGCCAAAGACAATGAGTAAACCTTGAAAACAGCAAGAGAAAAATGGCTCATCCCTTACAAGGAAATCCCAACAAAGTTAACAGCTGGCTTCTCAGAAAGAATGGAGAAGCATTCTGACTGATGCCTCTGATTTTACTCTTCTTGCCCTGCCTCTCAATCTATATTCTTCAGGCAGAAGCCAGAGTCACATTTTTTAAATGAAAATCAGACCATGGGCTCTTCTATTCAAGTCCCTTCAATAACATCATATAATATTCAGAATACATCCTGTCTTTAAACTCTCAGTACTTATTTCAATTTCTGCTTTAATCCCAACCGTCCTCTTGCCGTTTTTTAAACGGTGATTTTATAAAACACACAGGTTTTTACACCTTCTCTTCCTTCTGCCTGCCATGCTCTTTAACCAGATCTATGTGTTTTGCTTACAGCTGTATTCAGTTTTCTAAAGAGTTATCTCCTCAGATGGCTCAAACCTGACCATTCCCCTAAAACAGCCACCTTTCTCCTCCTCCTTGTCTTCACATTATTGGAGTCTTTATCCAAAATAATCATGTTCTCCATCATTTTCTTCCACGTTAACCTACTTTCTTTTTCTTCTCACTTTTGTTTGCTTGTTTATTTTCTGAATACCTCACTAAAATATAAGCTCCTTTAGTTTAAGGATTTATATCTCTCTGGCTCGTGTCTGCAGCTTTAGTGATTAAGCAGTTCTAACCTATCAGAAGTTTTCAAGAAGTATTTCTTGAATAGAAAATTTGATTTTTGACTAATAAGCTTATTTAATTTTCATCTCAATAAACATTAAAGAAGAGCTAACAAACAAAGGTAGTTCCTTTATCATCTAAATAAATGCTTCATATTCTGCTTAAATCTATTCTTTTTGCATGTTACCTTTTATAGTAAGATTGCACCTTTAGCTTTCTGGCTTCTGTCATGGTCCATTTCAGTTCCTCTCTTTCCTCACCTTTTATGTAACCCTTACTTGCCTACCTTATAATATGAAATATATATATATTTATATGACATACATATGAATATATTTCAAGCTCATTACAAATGTTTGAACACTGATCATTCAGCTCGTATATGCTTACATTTGTTTGGAGCTGTCCTAAGTACAGTTTGAGTAAACAACTAAAGAAAAAATGCATAAATTAGCCTACATGTTTCTTCCATGAACAAAAAAAGAGAACTTTTTGAATTACAAGTTTTCTATTAACTTTATGGACTCCATAAAGAGAAGAATGCTCTAAATATATCCTTTAAATTGTTCTATTTTCAGAAGGAATACTCTGATTTTATTACCTAACATTTTCCAGTGCTTGAATATTAAAGTGGACTTTTGGGTACATTTACGTAAAACGTAAGATTTTATCCATCAATATAGTTACTTTTAATGTGTATGAGAAAATGTGCAGTGGAAAGGGGTATTTAATAAGAATTGAATGAAGAAACTATGTACAAAAGTATAGATAGGGCTAAGGGATATTCTTAAATACTCTTTTCACTGTGATATTTTTTCTTTGACATCCCTGACTGATACAGAAATCCAAAGAAAAAGGTAAATAAATTAAAAGATTTATTTCCATAGAGGAATGACAGAAACAAATTTAGTGAATAAAGATTGAGTCATTTAAATTAATATGCAAAATTTCAATGAAGTATTTCTCTCAGAAATAGCATCTGTCTAACTCATTGCTTTCTTCTGGCTTATAAAATGACCACCTAATTAACTGTTACAAAAAGGTAACAGAATTTTCAGATAAATACAATAAACAATATTTCTCTAATATCTACTTTTTCACTACATTCATCTTTCTGGTAACATCCTTACTTCCTCTATTCTTCTGAAAGTTTTCCTTATAACCTGAATATTTCAAAATATTCAAGGATAATTGGAAATAGGTAAAATGTCCCTCCCCAGAAGCTAATCCTTTTAATACACTGGTAATATAAGGATATTATGATTCATTTATTTAATTAAATATCTGAGGTTACTTCTGATATTATTGTAGGCAGTTAACTGTATTTCAATAGCCATTGCTAGAATTTGTTAAAAATAATTTGCAAAATGGATTTCTAGGTTTCCTATGTTCTGATTATCTATTACTTTTAAGATTTAAGTATGGTTATGTTATTCTCTTTTCATGTCCCGTCTCTCTTGAAAAAATAAGTATTTAAACAGTTTTTTTTACAGAATCATCTAAAGTAAATTGTTATCATCCAATTGAAACTTCTAATTTTTTCCGTGTATTTTCCTTTACTATTGATCAATAATTTTTTTAATTCCAAGAGTATTTTCCACTTCTAAGCAATGCTTGTCATCAGATGATTCAGCTAAATATGAAAAAAGTGTTGCAGTTAAATGTGCAGCACATTTTAAATAGTGGTCCAATTTTCTCTCACCATCACACCTCCACCTGTCTTTCGCTGAAACCAGCTGCTTGGTGTTCAGAAGGCATAAATAATTTGATGATGAAATTAAGTGGAATATAATTATGATACTTGAAAAATTTGCATGGCATTATCACTTATTTATTGGAAGTATTAAATAAAGATATCTAAGAGTTGAAATTATATTTCCAAAATGTTCATTCTGGATATTCCTGCATATCACAATATTTGTGAATCTGTTTCTCTTTCTGATGGGTGTTTGATATGTGATCTGTGGTTAGAATGGAGATGTGAGGGTATTGGGGATTCTGGCCTCTTCTGTCTTGCGGTTCCACCACTCTCAAATCACAGCTTCTATCTTGAAGACCAACATAGGTATAGAGGTCACTTAATGAGTCTCATTGCAGAGAGCTGGGAGATAGAGTGGAGGGCAGGGCCATTTCTTTTAAATACATCATCTGAAATTGTACACATTGCCTCACTTACATCTCATTGGATAGAACTCAGGCACAGCTGGCTACAAGGGAGGTCTATAGTCTTGAACCAAGCAGTCATATGCAGCTAAAGCTAAAAGAGAAGGGGAAAAATGGTCATGGGGAGGGAGCAACTAATGATACCCATAACATCATGCAAATGTGTTTACTTCAGAAACAAATCTTGATCATTCCTCAGACTTTCTAAAGTCAACATTTATATTCATCCTTCTTATGGTTCTTTTGCTGGGAGTAGCTGGATTCCATATTCTGCAGGCTTCCTTATCCTAATTATAGTCCTGCTATTTTATTTAAAGTAATACTGATTCCTTTGCCTATGAATGAAATCCAGGAAGGCTAATAGAAGCAGATATTCCTTAAGTTTGAGTTGCATTTTGTATAAACACAGTATTTTATTAAGACAAAATTTATGACCTATAGAAAATATCTATGTAATCAATGACTTTTAAAAACAAATCACATATATAAGAGGATACTTGCTAGAAGCATAATAATTTAGTGAAAATGTATCTTCCAAAAATTGTAGTTGCATAGTGCTTTGCAGTAAAAACAGAAAACAGGCCATTTTATTATGTTTTTATTTAGCAAACTATTATGTTATCATTTAGTAAATTTTTGCATTTAAAGAAGCATATATGATAAGATGGAAAAGAACACTGCTGTATCTATTGTTAATAGTGGTCTGCTTGAGAATTACCACCGAATATTCTCATCCAATCTAAATATCTTTCCTAATAACACATAATTTTCATATTGTTAAACACTTTATTTTTTACAACTAAATCTCTAATATTTCTTTCCATAATACGTACATTCTGTAAAAGTAACTTCACATTCAGATATTAAAATGTTTTGTTACCTCCAGGCATTCTTTTATAAAAATTACCAGTAAAATAACTACAAACAAATTGCATATGATGTTTAAGCTTTTATTCCAGAATTCTATCTGAGCTTATGCTTAATATTATTAGTCATTTCACCTGATTCTACGATCCTTTTCTTTCAAGATTTCATCTTCACTAATTAAATAAGAATGAAATTGATGTCAGTAAAAAAGTTTCTCGATATTATCTTAATGTCCTTCTAGCATATATTTAGCTATTGTTAAGATATAAACTACTATGATAAAGAACAGTAGATAGCCTTCATGGAGTATATATTTGAATTTAGAATACAATTTTCAGTTTCAAAATTAAATTATCATGGAGAGAAAACTGAAAGAATTTAATATAACATGAAAGAATCAATGGTGTATTCTGTAAGAGACTATACTCCACACTTACTAAAACTTATATATATATACATATACATATATGATGGGTGCATATGTCTGCATATACTGATATGATGATACTGGAACAATAATATAATCTAAAAATTGCCACAGGTGCATATATGCTGAGATAGCTTTTTTAAATATATGAATTGTGTTACAATAGCAGAAGGAGTGCTTTTTTTAAAGCTATCTCTATGGAAAACTACTGCCTAAGGCTGTCAAAATCTTTTCTCCTACATTATTGTTCATAAATCTTTTTCTTTTTTGACAAAGTAATGTGTTTACAAGATACAAAAGTTAAAAGCATAAGGTCTCACTTCTCTACCCCTGCCCTATAAATCCTTTTCTGCCATTTCCTCTAAATGGAACAATTTTTGTTCTTGCTTGTGAATTTTGTTTTTATTTTTAGCAAATACTTCACAGATAATTATACCTCTCCTTCTTAAACAAAACACACTGTTTTTTAACAATGTCCACTGCTTTTCATGTAACAATTGTAGTCTCTCTTAAATTTCCTTTTAATTCATGATAATCTGAATGAATGAGAGGATATAATAATGCAGACACCCAAACTTGTCTAGCTTCTGTCTGATTTAACACGTATTTGTTTTATATTTGCATAAAATTATTCTGATAAGTTGTAACTGCTTATAGTTTAATACGGAAACTCCTACCTTGAACAAGACGTTTTATTAATCATTTTGATGAATACATTCATGCCATGTTAATTAAATTTTTCCATGGCACTGAAACAAGAGGGATAGCTACATAACACAATTAAAATTCCAAAGGGTCTTGACAAGTTGGCATGATGGGAGAATAGTTTTTTAGTAAACATTAAGATAAATAAATATATTCTGCAGAGGAATAAAGAGATAGCCTTTGAACAACTACACAAAAACAGAATATGAAGGAGGGGCATTATCAACATTTGTGGAATAAAAGTGTCTTGTTTGTGACACAATTATGTCAGATAGGTTTAAAGAGTAAATAACATCGTAGACTGCATAAATAGAAATGCAATGCTGATGAACACGAAAATGATCGTGCTAAACTCTAGGCTGATTAAACCATATCTGTCTGGATTATTGCACTTTATTATAGGAATTCTTTGATGGCTGATTGTTGATGTGAATGAAAAAGTGAGCAGTGTAAGAGGACCCCTGTTAGTGAAGAAATAGAAAACTCAGTCAATGCTGTGATATTGCTGTCAGAAGTCTAGTGTAATCTTAGCTTGAATTAATAAAAATGCCATATAAATAAGAGAATATAAATGTGCTACACATTTTGGTAATACTTTACTGGAGTGCTATGTTTTGAGTCCTGAGATTTAAGAAGGATGCTGACATAATTGGGAATGATAAAATAACAATCAAAGTGGTAAAATAGATATATATATATATTTCTGTTCTGACCTAGATGGAATATCTAGGATCATATCTGCCCCTTCACCTGAAACAACAAGAAAAAATAAAACATATGAAACTATGGTTTGCAAAACACTGGACACCAGGAAATGAAGGACAGTGATAACCTAAGAGACAGAAACAAATGAGATGAGCCAGAC
The DNA here is from genome assembly GCF_041296235.1 of Equus asinus. Taxonomy (NCBI): domain Eukaryota; kingdom Metazoa; phylum Chordata; class Mammalia; order Perissodactyla; family Equidae; genus Equus; species Equus asinus. The sequence goes on from NC_091816.1 coordinate 16,637,441, forward strand.
AATGACTTCAGGTGACTGACTGGAGGGAGTTCCTAGGCTGCGTTAGAGAGGAGGAACCCAGGTAGGACCAGCTGGGTTCCTGAGATGAGGAGATGGAGCAGAGAGTCCAGGGAGACCATGACAGGTAGAGTTAAGAGGACAGAGTACCAGAGAAAACATGTATGCACAGAGAAAGAAACCCAGAGATCTTCAGAGGATCCCTCTTGAATAATCAGCAGATTACTTGTCACTGGAGGAAGGTGAGGAAACTATCCTAGGTAAGGGAAAGAACCACTTGAAAGGATTAGAGGGAATGATGTCTGACACTCACACAGGACTAGGAATAGTTCCTGCCGGATTTGAAAACAAAAACACACACTATCCTTACATTTCATGGGACATTGGTAAAGTACTCAGGAAAGTCCTGAATCATCACTTATAACAGGGCATGATTAGCCCTAGACCTGCAATGCCACAGATCTGCCAAAGAAATCCAAAGTGAAAGACCCAGGAGGATCAATCTGTTTTCAATTAACTGTACTCAGAACAAAGTTCGAGAATTTTTACAGAAATCAAAACATATCCAGCACCAAAAAAAGGAAAATGTACCATTCCTCACATGAAAACATTGAAAGATTACTAGGTACAAAAAGAAGCAGAAAACCATGACCCATGATGAGGATACTAGTTAATCAAAAGTTACTCAGAGCTGGCAAAGATATTAGTTAAATTGACCCATAATAAAATATAAAGAGAAATGGAATTTTTAAAAATGAAAAGAACATCAGTGATGCTTTAAACAACTTCATGTGGGTTCATATACTTGTAATTGGAGTCTCTGAGGAGAAGAGAAGGGGGACTGACGACAGGAAACAATATTTTAAGAAATAATGGACACAAAAGTTCTGAATTTGATGAAAATTATAAACGCATATCTCCACAAATCTCAAGCACAAAAATACTAGAAAAACTACACCAAATAAAACCGTAGTCAAATTGCTCAAAACGAGTGATGAAATGCAAATTATAAAAGTAATCTTTAATTAAAAATACTTTTACATACAGAGTAACAAAGATAAAGAGGGCAGCACATTCTTACTGGAAATAACGCAGGGTGACATCATCTTTAAAGGACCATTCCCCATCCCCTCAAAAAAAGGACAACCTAAAATTCTATACCTAGTGAAAACTTTTTTCAAAGAAGGAAAAAAGACAATTATAAATGTAAAAACTTGAGGAATTTATTACCAACAATCTACACTATAGGACGTGTTAAACGAAGTTCTTAGGGAGAAGGTAAATGAACCAGATGGAAATATGCATCTATACAGGGAAAAAAAGGATGACGGCAACTGCAGGGGTAAATACAGTTTTCTTATTATTTAAACTGTTTAAAGTACAATTAACTATTTAAACAAAACTAATAACAATGTACTGTACTGTGGAATTTGTAACCTGAGTACCTAAAATGTGTAACTACAGTGCTGTAAAAGCTGAGAAGCTAGAAATGAAAGGTCCTACCGAATGGTATGTTATCACTTGAAGGAAGACTGTGGTAAAGATGTGTATTGTGAGCACTAAAGCAACCAGCAAAATAATAAAACACGCCAATAAGGAGATTAAATGGAAGCAGACAAAATATTGAATTAATCCAAAAGAAGACAGGAAAGAAATAACAAGGAAATAGTGAAAGTGGAATACAAATAGCAGGATGATAGACTTAAGACCAAGCACATCCATTAAATAGAAATAATTTAAGCATTCCAATCAAAAGGTAAAGTTTTAGGGGCTGGCCCAGTGGCGTAGTGGTAACTTTGTGCACTCTGCTTCAGCAGCCCAGGATTCGCAGGTTTGGATCCCAGGCACAGATCTATGCACCACTCATTATGCCACGCTGTGGAGGCATCCCACATACAAAATAGAGGAAGATGGGCACAGATGTTAGCTCAGCAACCATCTTCCTCAAGCAAAAAGAGGAAGATTGGCAACAGAGGTTAGCTCAGGGCCAATCTTCCTCACAAACAATAAATAAATAAAAGGTAAAGATTGTCAGATTGGATAAAAAGCAAGACCCAACTATATTCTCCCTACAAGAAATCTACTTTCAATAAAAAGACACAAATAAGTTAAAGGGATGGAGAAAGATATGCCATGTTAATCCCAGTGAAATGAAAACGGGAGTGACTATTTCAATATCAAATCAAATGAATTTTAAGGCAAAGCATATTACTAGGGATAAAGAAGATAATTTCAAAATGATAAAGAGGTCAGTACATCTAGGAGACAAAAAGAATCCTAAAGGTTATACATTTAATGACAGAGCTAAAAAATACAAGAAGGAAAAACTTATAGAACTGAAACAAATCCAAAATTACAGCGAGAGATCTCAAGCCCCACCTCCCAATAATAAATAAAAGAAATAGACAAAAAAAAAAATTGGTAAGCTTGTAATAGATTTGAGCAACACAATCAAACTGGACCTATGGTCATTTGTAGAAAATACTGCCCAACAAAACAGAATATACTATTTTTTCAAATGAACATGTAACATTTTTCAAGATAGAACACATTTTAGGCTATAAAAAAGTCTCAGTGAAGTGAAAAACTTACAAATCTTACAAGTTATATTATGATAACAATGTAATTAAATAACAAATAGACATTATGAACAGAAAGAGATTTGAAAAATTCCCAAATATTTGGAAAGTAAATAATATACTTCTAAATCATCCAGTAGTCAAAGAAGAATTCAAAATATAAGGTAGAAAGTATTTTGAAGTGAATGAAAATGAAAACAAAATATATAAGAGTTTGTTGGATAACACCAAAATTGTACTTAAGTAAATTTATAGCACTAAGCATTGATACAAGAAAAGTAGAAAAATCTAAAATCAATAACCTCAGTTTTCAAGTAAAAACTGGAAAAAGGAGAGCAAATTGAATCCAAAGTAGTAAAAGGGGAAAATAAAGATCAAAGTAGAAATCAATGAAATAGAGAAAAACAATAGAGAATATCAATGAAAACAAACACTATTGTTTGAGAAGATGGATAAACATCTAGCCAGGAAAAAAGTGAAAAGACACAAATTATCAATATTAGTAATGAGTAAAGTGACATCACAACAGATTTAAAAGATATTAAAAAGTTAATAAATACATTTTATAAATGACTATATGCTTATACTTTTAGTAACTTAGATAAAATGGACATATTTCTCAAAAGACACAAACTCCCAAAACTCACTCAAGGAGAACAGACAAATTGCATGGTTTTATATTTATTAAAGAAATGAATTTATATTTAAAACTTTCCTATAGAATTCTAACAAGTCAATTAGAAGATAAGTGACCCAATTTAAATATGGGAAACATATTTGAATAGATATTTCACCAATAAAAGAATGTCTAATATGCCCATAAAAAAATGCTCAACAATATTAGTCAATAAGAAATGAAAACTAAAGCCATAGGAGATACTGCTTCACAACCACTAGAACTACTCTTCCTAAAGAGAGACAATAACAAGTGTTGGTAAATTTGTGGAGAAACTCGAAATGCAAAATTTTTCAGCCACTTGGAAAACCAATTTGGTAGTCCTTTAAATAAACACAAATTTACAACATGATTCACCAATTCCACTCCTATGGAAATTTATGCTCACATAAAAACTTGTAGGTGTATGCTTATAGTGGCTTTATATTCACAATCACCAAAAGCTGGAAAAGATCTAAAGGTCCTTTAACCGCTGAATGAATAAATAAACTGTGGTACATCCATACAAAGGAATACTCCTCAGCAATAAACGGAGTTGTGCTCACTGAGCGCCTGCAGTGCATTCATTACAGTTCAGGTTCTCCACCCTGGCGGTGGTTCCCACAGAGGTTAGTTCATGCAGAAGCTCCGTCCAGTTCTAACTCTCTGTAATTGCCTGTTGGTCTCTCCAATTTTGGGTGCAGTGGTTTGCCCTGTGACTTCCCTTCTCTTGGAGATCTAAGAATTGTTGCCTTTTCAGTTTGTTCCGTTTTTTCTCATTGTTAGGACAGAGTGGAGACATCTCAAGCTTCTTATATGCTGGCTTGGGAACTAGAAGTCCAAGTTTGGTTTCTGGTTTCTCGTTTTTGTTTTTATTTATTTATTATTTTTGAATTTAAAAGTCCCACCCTCCTTTTTTTTTTGGTGAGGAAGATTGGCCCTGAGCTAACATCTGTGCCAATTATCTTTTTTTTTTTTTTTGCATGTGGGATGCCACCACAGGTGGCTTGATGAGCAGTGCATAGGTTTGTGCCCAGGATCCTAACCTGCAAAGCCTGGGCCACTGAAGTGGAACGCATAAACTTAACCATTATGACATGGGGCCAGCCCTGAAAAGTACATTTTTTAGCAGACTGCCTATGCCTAGTAGATTCTCAGTACGTGGTGACTGCTATCAATACCATTGTTTTTCTTCCATTACTTTCTCAGACTCCTTTCACAGATTTTTCTGCTTCTAAATTTGCATAAAGTAAGGGATGGTCAAACCCTTTAAATTCACCAGCCTGCAGCTCTAATTAAGCACATTTAAAAGCAATGTCACCTAGTAAATTTTCAGAGTGGAAATCAGGGTTAAGGACCATCTACTTGTAAGTGCACGAGCAGAGACAGGATTGAACATAACTGTAATGACTCCGCCTACAATTTTCCGTAAGTACATCATCCCTTATGTGAGATAAAGCTCTCCCTTTCCATAATTTTATTTAGATGAGGTTTTTATATAATGCTCTTTAAACATTTTTCTGGTGAATAAAACTAGTTTTCTATCTAAAATTCCTTCTCAAAGCACCAGCTCAATATTTTCCTATTAATTTAAATCAGCATTGTTGTTTAGCTACTAATGCTTTCCTAATCACAGCAAATTTCTGAAGCTTTCATCCAAACACATTTATTTTATTTCTTATAATTTACAATTTATTTTATTTTTTTCCATTTGTGAAAATTGAAAATGCTAGAGATCTTCCTCACTGGCTCATGTATTTGAGAAACGTGTTTATGGAAATAAGGATTTTAAAGTTATTAGAATTAGGACTAGTGAGATCTTGTTAAAAGATGTTGTTATGTCAGTCTTTTGAAAAAGGAATAATATCTTTTCTAAAGATCAAAATATATGTAACACATATTGTAATGACCTCAACTGTTGTAGGCAGAATAATGCCACCCCAAAGATGTTCCCATCCTAATCTTCAGAAACTGTGAATATGTTCTGTGACATGGCGACAAGGAATTAAGGTTTGCAGATGGAATTAAGGTGGCTAACCACCTGACTTTAAAATAGAAAGAATATCCTAGATGATGCCCATGTAATCACGAGGGTCCTTAAACTGTGAAGAGGGTGCCAGAAGACAAGTCAATGCTGGAGCAATGCGATGTGAGAAAGACTCAACCGACCATTGCTGGCTTTGAAGATGGAGTGGGGCCACAAGCCAAGGATTAAGGGCAACTTCTAGAAAACGGAGGTGCAAGAAAATAGATTCTCCCCTAGAGCTCCCAAAGAGGACTGCTACCCTGCCAACACCTTGATTTTAGCCCACTGAGACCTACTTTGGATTTCTGATCCCCAGAACTCCACAATAATAACTTTGTATTGGTTTAAGACAGGAACTTTGTGGTCATTCGTTACAGCAGCCATAGATTACTATCAACTCTGGGCAATTTCTTACTGGGTTTAATAAAGGAAAAAAATGAGAAAAAATCCATATTAGGAGAATCTTTTAATGATTGATGAAAGGCAGATCGATGTAATGTCTTATTCTAAAGCCAAGCTGATGTGAGAATAAATGCAAATATTTGATTAGGACTTCCTATTTTATCTCCTCCCAAGATATTTTATAAAAGGTTTAAAGACCTTTTGATAGTTTTGTAGCATTAATCTAGTATAGGAGTTACATTGAGTTCATTCTTTGTGTATACAAACTCATCTTCCTCCTTCCTAGAACTTAGTGATGTTTATTGTACTACCCAATAATGTAACAATCTCCTTTGACACATTTTAAAATAGAAGAAAAATGTATTTCTCTGAAATCTTAATATTTGTAATGAAATATTTATGTCTATTTGGCTTTTAATTAAAGCCCAATCAGCAAAGATGTATTAAATCTATAGTATTCAATACAAAACAAATTGGTAGTTGCTATAAGACCAGAAGAGAGTTGAGGACCATTTCTTATCTAGGTTCATAAATGAGAAATTTTATTGGAGCTAAGGATGAATTAGCCACTTACTTTGGTTAACTTAGAACATTTTCATTTTTTTATACTTAATGCAAATCTACTCCTCTTGATTTCCACGTAAATAATTTATAAATCTCACATGCCCTTACACAGATCTCTCCCACGCATATGCACATAAATTCCTATTTTCCTAGAATCAATTTGATATCTTCCTAAATTTTATCTTTTACACTTTTTTTGGCAGATACCATGGTGTAATATGTTTTGATCAGAGTATTAGATACTTGACTTTAAAATGTCAAAGCCTGAGTATTGTCAGTGATAGCAAAGTCCAAGTTGTTTCCATAAGAATCTTTGGATGAAGAGAAATAGAGGTCATTGGAGGTCATTAGAGGTGAGCACCAGGAAGACAATGCCAAATAAAACATGGTTCTTGTTCTTAAGGACCTTATAGCCTAGTGAGGGATGTCATAAACAATCAGGTAATTACAGCAGAATACAATTGACACTATGAGAGGGTGAATCAGAGGACACCATTGGTGCACACAGCAGGAAGTAAATCAGGCAGGTATTACGTAGGATAAAATGTGAAGCTGTCTAAGAGTTACCCAGAAAAAAGTTGGAAGACTAGTGTTCCAAGCAGAAAAAATCAGATTTGGAAATATAAACAGGGCAGAGAGAGCCTCGTCTACTTTGGAAACTGCAGTCATTCCATTTTGATGGAGAATAATCCCATCTCTGGACCTGGTATTGGTTTCTAGCCTTCTTTGCCAAACTTTTGGACCTATGCCCCAGCAAGGGCATGGTGTAGAAAGATGTGGCACGGTAAGACAGAGACAAGAGTAACTGGCTTTTCTTCTTATTTCTATCATATCTGTTACTTGGAGATGAATCTTGCTTTTCAGGTTCTTCTCATTTCTCTGAACAGATTTTCTTTTTGGTGAACACCCGTGTCTCCACTTTACACCAAATACCAGTATTACTCAAAACATGGAATTCTACATTCTATCTACTCCCTTAATTGAGACAGAGATTGTTCGAGAAGCCCTGGCCTCCCTTGGGTGAATGTGAGTTCTTCTCAAGTCTTTCACAACCAGTGTTGACCTGCTCTGCAAAAGTTAAGGTAAGAATGTGATTTTTTTCCCACTTTCCTATCTGGGTCCTAAATCATATAAATCCACTTAAAAATTATGTTCATCAGCCTTTAATCAATCATGTACAAAAGTAGCATCCTAGAAACTTTTTTTTAAAGAGAATCACTCTATAAGCAGATTACAAAATGACACTTGTCAAAGATTCATTCAAGACATCAATTGAAATTGACTCCCCCTCAACATGCTAACTAGTCATTAGACAATGTTCTCTAGGCTTTTTTCTTTTGTGTATTGTTAAATCTTCATAAAGCAATGTAGCTGGATCATATTTCCCTAGCAAGCTGCTAAAATGCTTTTTAGAAAGTTAAAATTTAATGCTATTCCTTGACTTTTATGCAGAGGTTACATAAGAAATGTTCAATTGATAAATGTTTCAGTGTTTTTCCCCCAAAACCATAGTCCAAAACATTGTCCATTATGTCATCTGATGTTCCTTACATAAGGATGAACCTTCAGTTCAGGGCCTGAGGAGAAGTTTCTCTCCCTAAATGAGCTAGTATGCTTTCTTTTAACCCGACTAAGAGAATTATATAATCAAATATAAGCATTTTTGTTTGTGTGCAGTCTTCTTTTGTTTTTAATCTAAGTTGCCAGGTAGCCCAGATCCAATTTTAAGGCTCAGCTGTAGTCACTAGTTTAATATAGTTGAATGGCATAATAATTTTATGCTATTTTAAGTTGTAGCTTTTGAAATTACTTATCCTGTTTAGATGCATTGGGACATAAGCTGTATCAATTAGCATTTGGAATTGATCAAGACACTTACACAAAACAGTAAATCACCCAATCTTCCTCATAATAACCCTATGATATTCTTCTCTATTTTACATAGAAATAATTTTAGGTTGAGATGGGTTAAGAAAAATGACCAGATTTCTTTAACCAAATGAGTTGAATAGTTGACATTAAAACCCAGTTCTACCACCAATTTTAATGCTTTCTCCAGTATATCATTATCTGATTAAATATTTCTTTACCATTTAACATAGCAAAACTTGTATTTTTATGTACAAATAATTATGTTATGTTCCTAAATACAAAAGGTGACTTTAATATTAAAAAACATTATATCTTTATAGCATGGGATAAATACCTTCTGACAAACCATGTTTAGCTTAACAGAATATAAACTCTTTAATGAACTCCGTAAGATGGAAGTCAGCCAGTCAGCCAGTCAGCTATATTGAAAGTTTCAGATGATCAAGTCCCACACTGAGTTTAATGGGGTACAGATAATTTAAAGGTAACACATATAAATAACACAAGTAAATAACATTTCATAACGTGTGTATCATTTTAAAACATTAATTGCATTGATTTCAAGTAAATATCTGGGAGTGTAAGATATTCACAAGGTGATAATTCAGGACTCTGAATCAAGATGAAATTACTCTAAATCCCCCCAATGGAAAGATGTCTAAACAAAGTATGGAGGGACAAAGAAACAAAAATAAAAACTGAAAAGAGTCGATGTCAAAAAATTTTTTTCAATCATATTACCAACTTAAAAGTGGAAATAAACAATGAAATAGCATTCCTATCAAATTGTCAATGCGGTATTTGTTTGTTTTTATGGATCAACTTAGTATTAGCAATTATAATGGTATTAGGCACTTTTCCTCACTGTTTCTTGGCATGAAGATTGTTTTTACCTGTATAAAGGCAACTGGCAACATTTAATTATTTCATGACTTATATTGCTACTTGTTTCCTCCATAAAAATTATTTTAAAAACTTGACTTAGTAACTGACTGGGAATGTATCCAAAGGAAAAAATCCTGTATTCACACCAGGTATTATGTACAAAGATGTTAATCGCAACATTACTTGCTATAAAACAGATGAGGGTGTGTATATCTCCCACAATACAGAAAGTGCTTAACAATTTATGGAAAAATCAAACAATGGAATACAATGGAAACATCTAAAATCGTATTTTTGAAGAATATTTAACGACACAGGACATGTTCATAATATATTAAGTGAAAAGCCTTGTTAGGAAATGTACGCTCAATACAGTCGCATTTTGTTAAATATGTATATTTTTGTATTTATGTGATATATATGTATTCAAAAAAGTCTCAGATGGGTATATACCAATATGTTAGCAGTGGGTAAATGAGATCTGGGATCAGTTATGTTACTGTTCATATTTTCTGATTTCTATATTTTTATTTAAATATGAAAACTTGTATGAGTAAGTAAAAATATAGCTAGCTCATTTTATCTTATGAATTAGTTATGAAAGAAATAAAATATTAATTTTTATCTGAGTTAATATATTGCTCGTTTCTTCCCTTCTCCTTGAATGATTACTATATCCTGAAACTAATTCTAAAGCTTCACAATGTTTCTGATGTTTGAAATAATTTCTTACTGTCAATACCAAGTTTTGAAAATAGCATCACCATTTTCCCAAGCCATCAGGGTCAGGTCCTTGGAATAGCATTTGATTGTTCTCCTTTCTGGCTTACTTAAAAAAACATTTTGCGATTTATCTTTTTTTGTTTTTCTCAATTCTAACATTTAAAAAATATGTACTTTGTGGTCACTATGTACTAGGTATCGTTCTTTTTTATTGCCACAAGTTAGACAACTGCATTGTAAGTGTAGGCCTGAATTATTGCAAACATCACTAACTGAACTCCCTCCATTCAGTCCAACACCATTCTCTGATAAGACACATTGGGTTTGAACTGAAAGAAACCCAACTCAATCTATACTATCAACACAACAGCAAAACATGGTTGGGAGATTCTTGTTTCCCAAAATGAGTTTGTTAGTTATCCATTTATCATCTCTCAGCTCTCAATTCACTCTTCTTTCCTGCTTTGTGAAAATGGATCCAGACCCTACATAAATCTTCTTTGTCAGATGTCATGATGCCATATTTGTCAGTAGAGGGCGCTAGAGGAACATGGCTGGAGGAAAGGGTGTTTGCTTCTTGGTTGGGTGTGCTAGCTCTGCAGGCTCCAGTGTCCCGTTCCTGCAGCATAGGTGTCTTTTCTACAGAAAATTTCTAGTACATGCAGCTTTCCCAGCACCAGGCTCCTGCACCCTGCTGTGGCCAGCAGCTCCCCTTGATACTACCTATATTCTTCCACAAGTGATTTCATAGCATAGTTCTAGGTGAGACATCTCCCTGTAAACAGAATTCCCTAGCACCTATCCTGAAGGTTAGTTTTCTGGCCACGTCAAGAGGGCAGATGTCCAGAAAGTACCATTGAGTGTCACCACAATGACTTCTCTGCCATCTAGTGAGCCACAGCTGTGCCCACTCCAACAAGTTCCAGATCTCAGTCCTGGAGTGAGAAAGTCGGAGGCTCTTGTTTGGGTGATCTAGCTCAGTCCTGGTGTACTGGCTCTCCTTATATCCACTATTTCTGTATTATTTAGAGTTCTCTCTACTTCAAAAGAGCCAAGTGTCTCAGTCCTCCATCCCAGAGCAGAGGACAGCACAGGTCCAGCATCTCCCAGCCCTTCACTTAGCAGCAAATGGTGATCTAAAACTGGCATTTCTTGATCTTTCCCCTAGAAGCAGAAGGTGGCCCATACCGGATCTTCCTTTTCCCGGAAATTCCAGCAGAGAAAAACAGGCCAAGGGAACCACTCTCTGTCTTGAGGGCCTGCATCTTTAACCCTTATCTATGGACACTGAGTGACCCAGAAAAGTGCTTTCACCCCCTCAGATAACACCAGCAGGGATCAAATAAGAGTTAAAGGAGAACCAAGAACCCTCCCACCTCCCCCCCACCCCCCCCGCCAAAAGAGCAGGTCAAAATAATATTGCAAGGACTCAGAGAACAAAATTGTCACTGGAGCTATATCCCTCAAAGTAGGTCAGAACCTCACACTAACCCTTAACAGGGTGACTTCTTTTCAAAATAGAAATTTAAATTGGATCAAGGGTCTCAAGATAATATCCATCATGTCCAGGATGCAATCAGGAATTACCCATTGTACCAAGAAGCAGGGAAATCACAATCTGAATGAGAAAAGACAATCAACTGAAGCCAATCATGAGATGAAGCTGATTGTGGAAGTAATGGACAAAGATTTTAAAGCAATCATAATAAAATTGCTTCAACAAGCATTTACAGACTCTCCTGAAGCTAATTAAAAACAGAAAATCCAGGCAAGGAAACACAAGTTATAAAAAATAACCAAATGGAATTTATAGAACTGAATACTACTATAATGAAAGTAAAACAGAAACTTGCTGAATGGGCTAAGAATAGAGTGGAGATGACAGAAGGTAGAATCAGTGAACGTCAGGATGGATCAATAAAATTACTTAATTAGAACAATGGAAAAAAAGAAGACGGAAAAAGGTAAACAGATTCTCAGGGACTGTGGAACAACAGCAACATCTCTAACATTTGACAAATAAAAATGGCAAGCAATAGGATATATTGGAGGATATGAGGAAGCCATTTGGTATAAACCTAATTCGGCCTGACCTTGTCTTTCCAAAAGGGCCTGAGTGGCTGTTGAGCATACATTGTATATCCTGTTTAGATATTCCCTATGGGAAGAACAAAGGCCCTTGAGATAAAGGTGCAACTTTCCTCCCCCTCCCGATGTTGGCATCTCCTTAAGGATTAAGCACCTTTCCTTAGGCTAGAAATTGATTGCTGCTCTCACCTGTGACCACCCAGCTCCAGACAATAGACTTGCCTCCTGCTGGGCCCACCAAGATAGCAGACCCACTACCTGCTGTGTCCATCAAGTGCTGTGCTGACAGGGCAATCTTGTGACTATTGTGGGAGGGACATTTCAATCATATGGGAAACACCCTGTTTGGGGGTATATAACCACTCTGTGCACCCCACTTCTTCAGTGCCCTTTCTTCCTTTGGGAAGAAAGGCCCCAGGCCAAGGTCCTCAGATTTCAGCTCAGAATAAACTCACCCAAATTTTCATTTATAGATTGGTTATGGATTATTTTCGTTGACACATTTCAATCATCAGAGTGACAGAAGAGGAGAAAGAATGAGAGGATGAAAAAGTACTCAAAGAAATAATGGATTAAATTTTCTTGAATTTGTGGAAAGATGTAAACTACAGATTCAAGAAGCTAAAATGGGATGAAAGCAAAAATAAATACTTGACACATGATCATTAAACTTCTGAAAACTAAAGACAAGGAATCTAGAAAGCAACTAAACATGAAACAACTAAAGACAAAGAATCTAGAAAGCAAGAGAGGAAGGATGCATTACCTTTAAGGGAACACCAATTCTTATGACAGTGATTGCTCATCTGAAACCATGGAGACCAGAAAGAAATGGTACATTTCCCAAGTGCTGAAACAAAAGAACTGTCAATCTCAAATTCTATATCTGGTAAAACTGTACTTCAGGAATGAAGAGGAAATAAATAAGCTCTCAGACAAAGGAAAACTCATAGAATGCATCACTAGCAGATCTAGCCTTAATGGAAAATACGTACAAGAAGCTTTTCAAGCAGATAGGTTATAATATTAGAAAAAGGCTTAGAACTTCATAAAGAAAAGAAAAACAACAACAAAATAGGGAAATATAGAGTAAATATAATAAGTTTCCTCTGCTTCATGAGCTACTTAAATTATATTTAATGGTTGGAAAAAATATGACATAATTTGCTATAGTGCTCAAGGTATGTGAATGAAATACTTAAGACAGTTATACTGAAGAAGTGAGGAGGGTAAGGAGACTCAAATAGAAGCGAGATTTTAATACTTCATTTGAAGTGGTAAAACGATTGATAACAGTAGGTTCTGATAAAAGTTATATACATCATAATATATACATCAATCACTAAAATATCTTTATAAAGCAATATACTCAAAAACGTCATAAATAAATCAAGATGGAATTGTAAAAATATTATCAAGTAACCCACAAGAAGGTATGAAAAGAGAAAAAACAGGAATAAGAAACAGAGGCAAAAAACAGAAAGTAAATAGTGAAATGGTAGACTGAAGGCCTACCACATCAATAATGAATTAAAATGTAAGTGGTCTAAATACACAAATCAAAAGACAGAGACTGGGACATCCTTACAATGGAATATTTTTCAGGGATAAAAATACATGAACTATCAAGCCATGTAAAGAGATAGCTGAATATTAAATGCATATTGTTAAGTGAAGAAAGCTGTCTGAAAAAGCTACATTGTGTATGATTTCAATTACGTATTCTGGAAAGAAGAAAATCTATAGCCAGAGGAAACAGATAAGTGGTTGCCAAGAATTTGGTGTGTGTTTGCAGGGAGGGTTAGATAGGAAAAGAACAGAGGATTTCTTAGGGCTGTGAATCTATTTTGTATGATGTTACAATAGTGAATACAAGAAATTAAGTATTTGTCAAACCCCATAGAACTTTATGACAAAAAGAGTGACTTTAATGTACGCAAATTAAAAAAAAAATATTTAGAAGATCTGGGGATCCTAAGATGGAATGCAAAATGTGACAAAAGGATCTAAATGTATTACAACTGTAGGAAATCACCTCTTTGAAGGAGGAGAGGAGGAAAGTTGTGGTCAATGTAACTTTGGAAATGAGTGGAACCTGTAAAACTAAAGGAAAAAGATCTGCACATAGCACTTGATTGTAGTTTTTTCCTTTGGGAGTACAGGTCAACAATTCTGAAACCACTAGACATTATACTGGAATTGAATAATTAAATAAATGGATGGCAGATGGGAAAAAAAGCAGGTTTCTCGCCGTTGGAGTGGTAGGTTACAGGTTGGCAAGAAAGGAGCCTAAAATAATTCATATGTTGTGGGGTAGAGTGGGAGACATCAGAATGACCTCACGTTTAGCTTAATACAAATAAAGATGGTTACAAATAGAAATATTTGTAGATATATGTATAGTATATACACAGACATCTCCCTGCTTTGTGAGCAAGAGGGCCCACAAGTAATGACACTTGAGTAGCATCGAGCACACCTAGTGTCCAGATCTTTGTTTTTAATACCATTCTGGTATTAAAATAAAAGAACCATGAATCCTTGGAAAAATAACTGATTCTAGGACTGGGGCAGGAAACACACTAGATGAGCCTGAAGCATCTTGTAGTGACAGAAAATGAGAAAGTGCTCAAAAAAAAAAAAAGAAAGAAAGAAAAACCAAACCAAAATGAAACAAAACAAAAACATATATGCATTCACAAAACAAAACCACAATTATGGAAGTATGTTAAAGGATACAGGATACGGGAGCCAACTAAAAGGGATCCCAATGGCCAAAGCTACAGCAATTTGACCAAACGATTATAACCCAAAGTAGAAAATAAATACTTATTTGTCCACACTGTTATAAATAAATTATTAAATAAGTAAATAAATATGGGAGAATTGACAAATTTCCCATGGGGAAGAATTCCAAAATATTTATATATTTACTTTGCCTTGAATGGGGTATCACTTAATTCTCTACTCCTTAATTGTGGGTTGTGCATATTGACTTTCCTCCAAGCAGTACAGTATGGAAAGAGAAAAGAAAAGAGTAACTGCAGTAGAGAAACATTACTTCAACCAGGTGGTCAAAGTTAATGTCAACAGTGTTATGTCATGCTGATTGCAGTTGCTCTTGATATGATGTGACAATAATGGCACTTATCTTTGTGATTTTCCTCCTCAAAACACATTACCCCAGTGTAATCATAAGCCGACCATCGCACAGATCCAACTGAAGGGCAGTCTACAAAACAGCAGACTAGCGATCCTCAGAACAGTCAAGATCATCACAAACAAGGAAGTCTAAGAAACTGTCTCAACCAAGAGGAACCTAAGGGGGCATGACTACTAAAAGTTATGTGGTATCTTTGTGGAATCCTGGAACAGAAAAAGACATTTATCAAACACTCAGGAAATTTGAATAAAATACTGTTTTAGCTAATTATAATGTATCAATATTGGTTCACTAGTTACAGCAAATGTACCATGCTAATGTAAAGTGTTAATAATAGGAGAAACTGAATGTGTGGTATACAAGAACTCTCTGTACTATTTTTCCAATAACTCTGTAAATATAAAGCTGTTTTGAAATTTTATTTTTTTGAGGGAGATTAGCCCTGAGCTGACTACTGCCAGTCCTCCTCTTTTTGCTGAGGAAGACTGGCCCTGAGCTAACATCCATGCTCATCTTCCTCTACTTTATGTGGGACGCCTACCACAGCATGGCTTGCCAAGCGGTGCCATGTCCGCACCCGGCATCAGAACTGGCGAACCCCGGGCTGCCAGAAGTGGAACGTGCAAACTTAACCGCTGCGCCACCGGGCTGGCCCCCTGTTTTGAAATTAAGACGTTTGTTTTAAAAATAGGGATTAGCAGAATGGATTTAAAAAATGATCCAACTATATTCTTTCTACAAGAAAATAATTTTAATCATAATGCCATAGATAGATTGAAAATTAAAAGATGGAAAATACACATCATGCTAACAAAAATAAAAATAAACACCAGGAGTGTCTATGTGAGTATCAGATACGACTTCAGAGTAAAGAATCTATTGGAACAAAGAAAGATATTTGAAAGTCCAAAGTGCTAGCCATTACACCATGGGGCCAGCCCTGGAGGGAAATTGCATAATGATAAAAGGAACCCTCCAAGAAGAAGACATAGAGACGTGTCTAAACATGTTTGCACCAAACAACAGATTCAAAATACATGAAACAAAAACTGCTAGAGTTGAGGAAAGAGATAGTTAAATCTACAAGTTACAGTTGAGGACTTCAACCCCACGCTCTCTGCAATTGATAGAACTATAGGACAGAAAATCAGCAAGATAGAGAGAAACTGAAGAACACTATCAAATAGGATCTAATTGATATGTCTAGAGGACTTCACCCAATCAAATTCAAACACACATTATTTTCAAATGCCCAAGGAACCTTCACCAAAGATGCATGTTCTTTCACTGTATCCTAGGTCCTAAAATAAACCTTAACAAGTTTAAAGTATGTAAATAATACAGAATATCTTTTCTGACTATACCAGAAGCAAACTAAAGATCAATAATAGTAAGACAGCAGGAAAATCTTCAAACATTTGGAAACTAAACAATAGATTTCTCAATTATGCCTGGGCTCAAGAAGTCTAAAAATGTTTACAATCTTCAGAACTGAATGAAAATGAAAGTACAATATATAAAAATAAAAATTAAAATCCAACATCAGCACTAAAGCAATGATGGCAGAGAAACACAATCTGATTGTAGTAAAGAGGACAGTACTCACATTGATAATCTAAGTTCCTACCTCAAGAAACAAGAAAAAAAATTGCAAAGAAAAATCTAAAACAAGAAGAAAGAACGAAATGATAATATAAGAAGAGAAATGAATAAAACTGAAAGCAGGAAATCAATAGAGAAAATAGATGAAACCAAAGCTGCTTTTTGGCCCATAAAATAGAGACCAGGAGACTTGACGGAAAAAGGCCCATAAATGGAAACGTAAATATCTTTTTCAGATTCAAAATGTAGACAGTGTGTAATCAATGTCTTATGTGCGTGTGTCATTGTGTGTGTACGTCTGTATGTAAAACCCAGAAAAAAGGATTTGGTCAACTTCTAGAAAAATGGTAGCTCTGAATTGGGAAAGTATTAATTGGAAGACAATCTGTAAATTATTAACTGCTTTCTTTGCATTTACCATATATGTACATTCAGATATGATTTTATGATTGATTAACATCTGTAATTCCCACCAGAGGCAACCATTGTTACTTTTTGCTTGCCATTATATTATGTCCATTCCCAGGACAGTGCCCGATACAATGGTGGCACCTAATAAATACTTGTTAAATAAATAAAAATATTGAAGTAATTTACCAAAATAAAAATAACAGCAATAGCTAGTGTAGAGTGGTTTCTGCTTCGTAGGTGTCATGATTTCTACACATCGATTGATGAAATTTTTATGACAGCCAGGTAGGTGTGGTGCCACAGTCTAGTTCAGAGTGGATTCTGATCAGAAGTGGGAGTCAGGGCTCAAAGCCGTAAATGATGGAGGAAAATGTATGCCAACAACAGGAATCCTCAGAGACTGAGGGGAATAATGCCACCTACTGGATGCCTTCTTTAGAATCTCAAATGAGATGGTACTTTTGCTGATACTTCGATTATTTCAATTTTGTTTATGTGAGTGTTGAACTTCAGAAGAATTTTAACTTTCATGCATGTAAACCAGTAAATCTTTTCTTCTGCAGCCTCTGGTGTAGAATATACTCTGGAAGTCCTTCCCCATACCAGAGCAGATGGTTCACTAATATATTTTTCTATTATTTTTTACAAATTTAAAATATAACCTTTACTCTATAGTCAATTTATTGTTTTATTGTATAAGCATGTAGAGGTTTAACTTTTGCCTGTAAACTGTTAAACAAGAATGTCAATCTCATTTATTTACTAAGTAATTGGCCCTCTCACACCCCTATCGATTTGAAAGAATATTTTTATCTTGAATTACTGTTGATACATGGTATCTATTTTGGTTTTTTTATCTTGTTCGATTGCTCTTGATCTTTCTAATCCAAAAATATATTAGTTATTTTGCTTGTAATATTTGATGTGTACATATTAAAATTCTCTTCATTTTTCATTTAAATAATGTTATTTTGGAAATTTTTCATCAAGTTCTAAAATATCATTTGAATTGCTTTACATTTGTAAGTTAATTTTGAGGAGAATTGATAACTTTAATAAAGAGAGATGTATATTATAGGGTTCAGATTGACTTTTAATATCTATATTTAATAAATAATGTAAAATAATGCAATTAATAGAAGGCATTAAATTCACTCTTCATTTTTATATTCATCTAAAACATCCACATCTAGAATAGTATATTTTTACCAGAATTAATGAGCTGTTGGGATGTCAGAAAACTAAGATGGAACAAATATAAAATGTTAATGTCCTGTCAATGACTGGTTAAAGGGCCAGATGCCATGGGTAATTTAATTGTGCTTATCACCCAGCAGCAATCTCGTGAATGTCATGACATGTGAAAGCACCTGCCTAGGCCAATAAATCAAGTGATAACACTTAACTTGAGATGCTAGAATTAAATGTTACCTTGAATGATCATCCACACCACTCAATGTAAATTAGGGTAATTCTGAATAAGGACTATCTTCTGCTTGTTCTTCCATTAAGAAACTAATACTGCTATCGCTAATAGTGATACCAGCCAGCATTTCTGTAGAGCTTAAAATATGCTAAGAACTTCAGTTACCTCAACTCAATCATTGAAATTACTCCAGGAGGCAAATATTATCATTATGCCCGTTTTACAGTTAGAAAACTCAACCACCGACAGGTTAACTAACTTGCCCAAATCACACAGCTGGTAAACACAGCTGGTTGCATGAGATTTAAGCTCATGTAGTCTGGCTCCAGAATCCATGTTCTTCATTCTGAAGATTTTCTGGTACCCAAGACACTTTGAACTGATGCTAAACTCCTAGCAGTAGTTGTGTTTCTGAGATGCTCCTCATAGGATTAGCTGAGTCCTCAATTGCAGGGCATCACCGGTAAGCTTCTAGCCCTTGTGGTCCTGTCTTCCTGCTTTCCTCATTTTCTGACATTTGTGCCTCTCAAAAGCACTCCCCTATATACTTTCGGCACCCAGCTAGCCATCGCTATTTCCAGGAAACCCAAATTAAGACATTAAATATACTTGCATCCTCTAGACACACTCTACTTGTTCCCTTTCCTCCATTTATTTCTAATTTACGTCACAAAGCCTATCTTTGATACTACTCTGCCACTCTGAGCTCAAACTTTTAAAGTGACTCTTCATAGCAAATATTGTCCAAAATGTTGGGACTTACATTGTAAAGGATACACTATGGACCCAACTAGCTTTCCAAGTTTAAACCTGGTTCTTCCATATGCAAACTTCTTTTCCTGACAAAGTAAATCATTGATTGCTACGTTAATACATCCAGAAATATATTTACTAGGCGATGGAAATACCAAGGACAGAACAGAACCAATGGTAATACTGCACTAAGTTTTAGTATTCTCCTTGTTGGCAGATAAGATAGCACTAGGGACTACAGTGAGTGTAAAGCTGGTGGCAGATGCAGAAGAAATACCTCTAGCTTTGAGGGCTGGGGGGATGCAGGGGGAGTGAGTCAGAAAAGTATTTAAACATTCTAATTGTGCCTTCCATGGCTTTGCACCAAACTCACAGTCACTACTTAGTATACATTATGTAGTTTTTTCCTTCTTGAATTATATCCATATGTGAAAGCCCAATTATGCTAAAATGTTTCTTTGTTTTGATTACTTTGATTGTCTGCTACAGAGAATAAAAGAAAAACATAAATTCAGATCTATTGATGTTCTGACATAAAAAAGCTTTTATTTTTACCATAAAAATTACAAAATGACCAGGGGGAAAAAGACATGATAAAAGAGATAATGTAAGGAGGCCAGGAACCCCATTTAAGATCATAATGATTAGTAAATTATTTCTGATGTCACATAATATTCTTCCTTTGGGACACTTATCAGATTCTCTTTCAAAAGTATTTATTCTTGTTACTTGTACTATGACCCTACTAATATTTTTCTCAATCCATTAAATACTTTGCACGTAAAGAAAATTCTTTGGTGTATTTTGGAAAGGCACACTTAGTGTTCATCATTTTCTATTCTCAACCAGTGACCTCATGAACTTCTTTTTGACACTAAGTCAGCTTTGTAGCATCTCTTCCATTTATATTCTAAACGCATTGCCCTTCGAAACTCCTTACTCCTAAGAACCACAAACTATTCAGTGGAATATGTTTGATTTCCAGTAATATTGAATCGTTTCCATTCATATTGTTCCCTTTGTTATCAATGTGATTTCAACAAATGAATACTATAGATAATTTCTATTTTCATCGAGCTTTAAGGAGGTTATTCAAAAGCAGAGGTGACCTGTTTAGGGCTGCACTCAAAAAAATTATGGGCTATTCTAAATGATCAGTTGATTATAAGTGAGACAACAGAAATCAGGAGCTGATTTTTGAAGGGAAGCTGATTAGTTTCATTAAATTAAAAAAGAAAAAATCCCTACAAATTGGAATGCCAGTATTGAAAAGAAAATTTTCTGTCACTACCTTTAAAACTAAAAGTGGAGGCAGATATAGATTATTTGTGATCTTCTTGAATGTATCCAGTGCTAAATTTATGTTGCGTTTGAGATCAGCATCGTCGTTGGTTAGACATAGCAAAAAAATAATTGTTGGTTTCTTGTCTTGATGAAAAAGAGAGGGAAAGTAGCAGGAGAGAATTTGGGAGTTATCCACATACTTTTGATATGTTAAAGAAGCATATCAAGCAACTTCAGCTTAGTCAGCTAAAGGATACGGATAACATAGAAACAGATGGTGCTGGCTTTAGTGATGGTGATGCCAGCTGTATATTATTTGCAAATAATTTTATGGATCTTCAGACTGAAAATGAAATGAGACTAATTAAAACTCACTTTCAATCAATAAGGAGAGCTCAGTTATTTCAACAAATTTAATAAGGATTGTGGGAGCAAATGACCATTTATTACACGTTTTCTGATACCTGAGACAGGAATGTTAGCTATGTCCCAGAGACTTTCTCAAAAGTTTCCTAAAGTAATTTAACAGGATCTGTGTGATCTTGTTGACTTTATAGAAAACAGGCAAACTTCCCCAGAGTGGCTGTTATCATTTTGCCTTCCCAGCAGCAGCGGTGCATGAGAGTTCCAGTAGCCCTACATCCATTATGGCACTTGGCATTGTCAGTATCTTTTATTTTAGTAATTGTGATTATTATAGTTTGTGATTTCTCAGAGCTGTTAATGTGAAAATATGTATGATTAGTATCTTACTGTATAATATGGAAGGCTGTATTCCCCAGATATAATTAGCCACAATTCTCCAATGTGTTTTAGGTTGCTGATAAATTTACTGATTCAGTTAAAAGTAGTTCACAAATTGGATGAGGAATGAACCTGCAGGTGAGGAGAACGAGATCTAATCATCTCCTCATCAATCATGAGGACTCAAGAAGACAGAGGTATGGGGAAAAAGAGCTTTTTCTTTTAGAACTATACCCCTCTTCCCCCCCGCCAAAAAAAAAACCCTGTATGACTGGTCTGTGAATTATTTTCAGTAATCTTTGTAGCATGATAAAGAATGACAAGAGCAATGTAAGATTAGAAAGGAGAGATTTTGGGGCTGGCCGCTCCGCTGCAGGCGGCCCAGTGTTTGTTAGTTCGAGTCCTGGGCGCGGACATGGCACTGCTCGTCAGACCACGCTGAGGCAGCGTCCCACATGCCACAACTAGAAGAACCCACAACGAAGAATACACAACTATGTACCGGGGGGCTTTGGGGAGAAAAATGAAAAAATAAAATCTTTAAAAAAAAAAAAAAGAAAGGAGAGATTTTTTCCTGAATATGGTGACATGAGAGAAGATGGGTTCAAAAAATTATGAGTTATTAACATGCTTTAATTCCTTGGGGAGGGGATAAAGGAGGATGGAATATTAAATATACATTGGACGGATGTTTTTGTGAGCATTTAGGAAACAAAAGAGCAGACGTGAGCTCAGAATGGAAGACCAAACTGAATCAGTACACGAGGGGAACGGATAGGATTAGATATGCCTGTTTTCAGACAAATGTCTGACAATATATCTAAAGATAACGTGGAGAAAAGGTTGCAAGTGAATTCAGAGTTGATTAAATACTTTAACGAAGGAATGTAGATGAAGGGATTGATAGCATCTTAAATGTAGTCTTAAGAGATTTTGGAAATACTGTTTCCTCAAAATGAGAAGTATATTGTCAGGGGTCCAATAAATACTTGGAAACGAGAATTGTTCTGGTTTAGTTTTCCCTCTTTCTATACTCAATTTTCTATTCCCACCATGCTTTACTTTTTTGAGGTACACGTTATCTGACTTGGAATTTCTTCAAAACTACACATAAGAATAGACGCATAATCCAAAGGGAAACTTAAGAGAAAAAAGTTAATGTAGTTAACACACCTAGATCATCATTAGGTAATGGCCTCCCTTATCATCCCCCTCTATTCCATGACCAGGCAATTAGTATTGTTCTTTAGGAGTCTGGGATTGATGGCGACCTCATCTAGGGCCCCTAATATCGAGGTAAACGATCTTCTGTGTACCCATGGACTCCTAAATTTTATTTAGCTTCCTACCACCAGATGTTTTTGGATAATTAGTCCCATAACCTTACATTTGTGAACAGTATGCCCCATTAACCAAATCTCCAAAGACAAGTTTCTTATTAAGGCCAACACAAAATTGCATGTTCAATAAGTCAATTATATATGAAACTCAAATACACCTGCAATTCTGAGGTCCCACAAATGGAGCCTCATTAAAAACAAAGCTCGGTTCAGTGTATACTATCAATAATGTCAGATAAGTTTTATAGCTATAATGCTAATTAAATATTTAAAACATGAAGTCAGAAATCACTCTTTTGCTATTTTGTTTACTTTTTCTACTTTATCCTTAAATGAGCTGTTTAATATATCATTTTTGTTTCATTGCAATCTTCTTAATATTAAAATTGAAATACTGAGCTATAGTCATAGCATATTTTGAATAACTTTTTGTAATTATAGAATTAATAACATGGTTATTCATCTCTTTAGTGCTTTCCTCAGTATTGCAAGGTTAAAAATACTTGTTTTTGCATTGTTTATTGAAAAAATCTATATTATCTTCTTGTATCATCAATTAAAGTGAAGGACTGGCCTAGGTAGTGCTAAGATGGAGCAGTAAGCCATTTTTACAATATATCTTGGTAGAATCACCATTTCTCTGTCTATCCTATCATCCTCATTCCTGAATACTCAAGACAAGATTTATTTCTTTATCAGTTAAAAGACATTATTACCAAAGACCATGTTTGGAAATCTATTTTGCCTGGAAGGGGAGAAAGTTGAAAGACGTTTTCCTATCAGTCAAAGTATTAGTATCTACTGACAATTTTAGCAGATTAGCTACCCATGGTCTCGAGAAGTAGAGGCCTACACTTTGTAGTGATGGTCTTTAGGACCACAACACAGAGCACTGTTAAGTGGAGCCAGCCTTGTACAACTGGAATGATTGATCTTAAACTAGGGGATGGAGCATCTAGGAAGAGAAGGAGGACAGAGGCCAGCAAAAGTTAGAAACGACTAGCCAATCTATCTATTTCAGAATTTGGTCTAGATCCTCCAGGAAGAAAAATGCTTAGTATTCCTTGATTCTGCTCTCCTAACTCTACAAATACTGGAGAATTTAATTAAATATTTGAGACAATGCATTTTTCTGTTTTTAAGGTAATAACAAACAGCAACTTATGCCAAAAAGGTAGGGCAACGATTCGGGATGTTAAAACAATGATATAAACTACTCCCATGATATAACTTTTCAAAACATACACATTATTGTCTTTCCTTCACACATTATAGTTCTTGTTACATC
This sequence comes from Equus asinus, assembly GCF_041296235.1. Taxonomy (NCBI): domain Eukaryota; kingdom Metazoa; phylum Chordata; class Mammalia; order Perissodactyla; family Equidae; genus Equus; species Equus asinus. Next base: position 16,661,243 of record NC_091816.1, read on the forward strand.
TGAGTTACACCAATTTAGGGTCCTAATTTTTAAGAATGCCATTCTTCTCCTAATATCACAGGCATCTGCTTCAATGTACTATTTTCCCAAACTCATTAGTTAATATTAGACTAAGTGATATTTTTGAATTAATATTAATTAATTAATATTAACAACGAACTCTTAAAAATCAACAGTGCATTTAATTATCTAAAATGTATGTGTAATGTTAAACCTAACTATTTTTTTGATCTATTTTCCATAATTTCCACAGCCTATTTTACATAAAATATTCATTCTTATTAAGTTGTCTCAGACTATTGCAGCATTCTCTAAGTTAAAAAAGTAAGTCAATGACAAAAAACATAAATTTGGTACGTGAGAATAATCTGTAACCTTCTACTTTTTATATGTCCTACACCATCTGCAGTCAATTAAGCGATTCCCAGGTGTTCACAGTAATTGCTTTAACGGAAGATTACATGTCACTTTAGGGGTCTTTAAATATTTATTATAAAACCCTCATCTACATTTTTCTCTATTCATTCAGGGACAAAACATGCTGATGTTTAGTGTTGACAAAAATAAGCTGATTGGACTTGAATTATTTTGTAGATTAAATTTCAATAAAAAACTTTTTATAAGCCAAAATTTGATGAAAGAATAAAAATGATGCTGATTTAGTTGTGCTTATTTACATTCTTCATTTTAGATGAAAAAGATATACTTATAATATGTGGTTAGATGTCAGAAAATCAAATTAGAGTCATTTTTTCAGGACTACTGAATATGGGGAATTTAATGGACCAGAGGATTCATCAACTAATTTCCTCCTTTGAAGGTGGAAAATAGTTTTTTACTTGTAGACTTCGAACAGGAAAGGACCATGGAGACAATCTAGAATAATACTCATTTCACAGATAAGGAAAGTAAAACCCAGAGGCCTGGTCAATTGTATAGTATTATGTGCACGTAGAGCTAATAAAAATTACAACTACTAACGTATGCATATATATATATATGTAAAATGCATACTATGCTCCAGAAAGTGTTCCAAACACATCACGATATTCACTTCTCTAATTCTCACATCTTCTGTATGAGATGAATACTCATATTGTCCCCACAGAAGCCTGGAGGGGATGCCCAGAGTAACTTGCATAAGATCACAGAGCTGGGAAGTGATAGATCCGGGATTTAGCTGGCTCCAGAATCAGTGCTAATCACTATTAAAATATAATTCCCTCCTAAAACTAGTTTCTTTGGAAATTATGATTTCTAGATGAACATACTCTTCTATAACATTTTGGTATATTATATAAATCGTATTATCATCCTCATAATGTTATTAGTAAAAATCCATATATTCCTCTATTTTTAAAATCATTTTCATTAAATATATGCCCTGATTTTTTTCTATAACATCTTTTAAATTGCACTTCTTTTTATTTTTTTAATTTTTTATTACTTATTTATTTGGTGAGGAAATTCTCCCTGAGCTAACATCCACTGCCAATCCCCCTTGGTTTTTTTTGCTTGAGGAAGATTAGCCTTGAGCTAACATCGGCACCCGTCTTCCTCTATTTTGTATGTGGGATGCCTCCACAGCAAGGTTGATGAGTAATGTAGGTCCACACCCAGATCAGAACCCACAAACCCAGGCCACAGAAGTGGAGTGGGTGGAACTAACCGCTCAGACACAGGGCCAGCCCCTATAACGTCTTTAAATAATTAGTTATAATCAAAGTGCCTTTCCAGCAAGCATGTTTTGTGTATGATACTGTGAAATCTTTGGATACATGGATCAACTGAAATTTGTGGAACATTAAAAAAAATACTCAGTGTTTTAAACAATAAGGATTATTGTATATTAAATTCTTAATAGTTACAGAGTTTCCCTTAAAATTATATAATTTCACTCTCTGCTTGCATTACTGAGGTTTTATTTTGCCATGGTAGGTGACTAGTAAAGATTTTTGGAAAAGTTTCCAGACTCAAATTATCTTGTAGCATATCACATGAAATAAAACACTGACGTCTCACTCGATCCTCCTGGTGCAATAGTAGACTCAGAAATGCTTCTTTGAGGTTGTACTGGCTTTCCTTCCCAGTACTTTCCTTCTACCAAGTCTGTGGGGAAGCCTGTGTGTATGTACGTGGGCGTCTGTCTGTCTGTCTGTCTTGAATGTTGAAGGATGCACTGAAATGGGCAGAAGAGCTTCAACAGAGTTTAGAGTCTTAAGGTCTTCAGTTTTCACTAAAGGATGTCAGTTTTATCATCAGTTCACTTTATTCCGGAAATGAAAAGATCCAGCAACAATCACTAACTTTTGGGGTTCTCACTTCATCTGACCAATGACAAACCCAACTGAAAGTATTATCATTTAAGGAATACTTAAAAGACACACATAGCATTTCTTGCAGATAAATCTAGATTTTTATCCCTGAATTAAGTTGAACCAGTAAATGTGTTATATTTCTTGCCCTCTACAATTATTTTATCGAACTGCATTTTGCTGTCGCGCTCTCAGCATTTTTTACAGCTCTATGCTATAGTATTAGCACTCCCAAGTCTCCCTTTTTTTTTTCTTTTTGAGAAAGATAAGCCCTGAGCTAACAGCTGTCAATCCTTCTCTTTTTGTTGAGGAAGACTAGCCCTGAGCTAACATCCTTGCCCATCTTCTCCTACTTTATATGTGGGACGCCTGCCACAGCATGGCTTGGTGAGGGGTGCCATGTCCACACCCGGGACCCGAACTGGCGAACCCCAGGCTGCCAAAGCAGAAAGTGCAAATTTAACCACTGCGCCACTGTGCCGACCCCCCATTTCTCCTTTTGATTTAGAGTTGCTAACAGTAGTATACATTAGATCATCCAGTTTCCTTTCTGTTATACGATGTGTGCATTTGTTCAACATATATTAGAGAAGCACTTTGGTTTTCCATAAGAAGCTCATGTTTTCTCCTTAATTATAGTGGGATTGTCGTTAGTCACACTTCCTTTTGCACCTTTACTACCAGGAAGGTCAATGTAGTTTAACTAATCATTCTATAGGATACAAATAGCTTTCTTATGGATAAACAGTGTACTAATTCTAATGTAACTTTGTAGGTTTGTATATTTTTATCTATATCCTTATAAACATGCTGTATTTTAAAAATGATTGTTTCAGCCTATGAACTTTATTATTTGTGTATATTGACTCAAAATGATAAGAAAAGATATCAAAGAAAAATATTTTCCTTCCAGAATCCTAATGTGTTAGTTTTCTTGTTAAGCGCATCTTCTCTAGTCACAAATAAAACAAATTTGATTTTTAAGTATGTAGCTGATTGACAGCCCCTGGAAAAGTCAAAGAACCAGTACTGACACTTCTCTTCTGGCACATCTGCTGCTCGTCACTTCCACTCCCTGCCTGGCGTCCTCATAATCCCCCTGGGGAATGAAGGCAAGCACCCAGACCTCAAAAGAAACCGGAGAGTCAGCTCTGCTGCAGAAGATGTCTATAACTGTTTTCATTTTTGTGGTGTTTAAGCCTCAAAACATGAAATAGGAAAAGAAAACTAGCACTAAATGTGAATATCACTTTGTTTGATTTCTTGCAAATGACATTCTTTCTTATTACCACATAGTCAGACTTAAAGCAGCTGTGACTTTAAGTATTGAAGAATTACCGAAGAAAGACAGAAAAAGGAGGAATTATAGATTGTAATTAAGGTTTTCATATAGTTTGGTTATGGCACTGATTTTTGATAAATGGAAATGAGAATATCAAAGATGAGTAAATGATTCTGACAATAATAGCTAGCAGTTCCTAGGAGTTAATTCATTCTCCTAAGTTTATTGAGCATTAAATAAAGAAAATTATGATAAAATATGAGATCCGATTTGAAGCATAAGATCGTAGTTTTAAGCACATTTTAAAATTAAACTTTCAGAACAATGACGTTCCAATCATTTAATACTCAGTCTTAATGTTTTACTGGGATAGTGATACAGACATAGCATTGTGGCACTTACGTTTCCAGAACAGGACCACACAGCAGTCATTCTGGGTGTCTCAAAAGTCACTGTTTGTGACTGAAATTTACATAAGAGAGGCTACTGAAAAAAAAAAACTAAAAACAAAACTAGCTCTACTCATTAATATCATTCCCTGTTCAATTTTTCGGTTTATTCTCCTTTTACTTTTATTCTCCAGCTGTAGACTGATGACAAAAGGCATATGAGAGGGGAAAAAAATCTTATCAAATTTTAGTACTGCTTTATCACTGATAAACAGTACTTTCTAATGTAATGTAAGAAAAAGCAACATATAATTTAATACCTTAATCAAGTTGGCTAAGAGTTATTGAAGAGAAATCATTTTGCTAATATCAACATTTATATTTTTTAAACTGCTTATAAAAGTAGTTTAAATTTTTCCCATTATAGACCAATGCAATGTTCTTGGTAAATAAAAGATAACTAATCATCCCCATGATATTGTAGGAAAGGTCTTTACATTTTTAGCAAATCCAATTACAACCACATTAATTATTACTATTATCAGTATTATGAACAAAGTTTATATCAAAACATGACAATATTTCATCTGCACTGCCCTAAAGAAATGATTTTTATTCTATATATCACATTTTAGCAGTTTCCTAAGTGAATACAATAAGCTTCACAAAAAATGGTGCATAATTCATAGCTTTTATCTATATTATTTGATGGAAATGTCTTGAAAAATATAAAGTATCGTGCTATCAACACATAAAAACATATAACACCTAAAATTGCACACTATTTTGTCACATATAAAAAAGAAATATCTTGCTAACATAGTAATTACAGATGGAAAAAGAGAAATTTTGAACTAGAGAGTGATTTTGAGACTTGTTTAAGAAGGTTCTTGCTGTTTGCTCAAGGAGCCTAAAGGCTCGGGATGCTGTAGTTTAACCCCTTCCCAAAAACAATCTGGTTCCTCTCTTTCAGCTTTATTCTAAGAAGAGAAATTTGTAGGAAGATATCTTGAGTTCATTAATGTCCTTTTACATATTGAAGGTCATGAAAAATTACAGTCAGGGTTCATGGGAGGTACCTAGAACTTTATAAACACACAAAAAATATTTGTCAAGTTGATTATTTTTACCCAAAGTCTAAAAATGTTTAGATTTAGTTTTGATTATGTGTGAGCTGGCATATGTATAAAGTATTTTATTTGCACTTCTAGGGTTCAAAATAATCTGGTTTCATCTTCTTAGAGGGAGTCTAGATTAAAGTGAACACACCAGGTCTGCCCAGGCCTTGGACTACATACAGCCCTGGTAACAGAATCAGTAAGAATCTAAGCTTGTAAACAAAAGTAGACGGGCAGGGTACAAGGGAAATGAATATTTGCTTTGCTGAACTATGTTATATATAATTTTGGAAAAAATGGTACAGGTAGCTACTTATAAGAGAGATTTTCTTTTGCCATATATAATGGGAATAAAATGTGGGAAAATATTCAGTCTGTCACATTGGTAGAATTGACTATACTTTTCGAATAGTAATGGATAGATTTAGGATAGAAATTACAATTGTTTTACTTATAAAATGAAGAATAAGTGAGCTTTTCATAAATATTATTACCTTTTTGTGCTAGTATATTTTTAAATACTGCAAAATAGTATCATGCTATATTACAATCAAGACCACACCCCTAGCGCTGGCCCCATGGCCGAGTGGTTAAGTTTGTAAGCTCTGCTTCGTGGCCTGGGGTTCACTGGTTCAGATCCTGGGCACAGACCTACACACTGCTCATCCAGCCATGCTGTGGCAGCATCCCACATAGAAGAACCAGAATGACTGACAACTAGGGCATACAACTATGTATGGGGGCTTTGGGGAGAAAAACAAAAAAGGAAGATTGGTAACAGATGTTAACACAGGGCCAACCTTCGCTTCCAAAAAAAAAAAAAAAGACCACACCCCCTAAACAAAAACTGAAAAAAAGAAAAAGAAGAAACAGGAAAACAGGGTTAGAACAGTTACTTTACGTCAATACATTAAAATTAAAATCCTTAAAAATGAATGCTGATTGAATAGATTGCTTGAATTCACCTTATCTCTTAGAATTCTACCTAAAGATAATTTTATCCTGACCTGATTCAAAAATTTTCCACACATCAGATACACTTTTTGTGATGTTTTTTGTAGTATATCTCTGCAATAGTATCGTAATCCAACATACATTTCTCAACTACTGTCACAACGGATGGAAAATCATCATGAGATCTCTCACATAACAGCAATGTATTTGTAACTTAAGTGGTATCAAAAATTACAATCACCATCATCAAAATAATAACAGATTCAAAATATAATTACCTACCCTTTGCAGACACTGATGCTGCCCCAATTCTTATAATTCATACTAAGTGTCCTTACCTCTAATTTAGATATGAGAAATTGAGACTCCAAGAGAGAAATTATTTTTCAGAGTCCCATATGATTTGACTCCAAATTTGAATACATTATTCCCTCCCCACTCCCCTTCATCTATTTCTTCCTTTGTTCTCTGTATGTTTATGGAAAAATACAAAGCAATGAAAAGATGGAGGTCACCCACAGTCACCCAGAGGACCAGGAAGCCTCACTAGAATGAGTGTACTTCCATCCACAGAAATACGCTGCTGTATCATTAACTTATTGATTTGTTTCATTTAAAACTAAGCTTAACCTTTTTCCCCTATCCCTTACCCTTTCTCTTTCTCTTTCTTCTCTCTTGTTAAGAAAACCACATGCCCAAAATGGTGTCACTCACGCCAACACCTATGATACCAAACCTAGATTTAACACCTGGTCTAATTGCAATTTCAACCTCTTCCAGAAATGAAATCTTAATTGACTAGTTGGGGATTTTCTGGTCAAGCATCAGTAAGGTAATGTGTCACACCTGGGCCCTCTCCATCCCTCAGAAGATAAAGATCCCAGCCATTCCCTTCTTCCCCAAGAGGAGGTGGCCTGGCCTAAAAATAGTCCTGTCTTTTTTCTGCTAATAACCCCCCTGCCCCACCTTCCTGCCTATAAAACCTCTCATTTTGTACAGTTCCTTGGAGCACAGATATTCTACTTACTAGATGGGATGTTGTCTGATTCATGGATTCATGAATCACTAAATAAAGCCAATTAGATTTACAAATTTACTAGGTTGAAATTTTCTTTAACACTCTCTTTTTTCTCAATTGGCAAATATTAACACTACATTAAAATCAGTTTGGAACAGTGGGTGAAAACACAGGTACAATACTATTGTTCTTTATATTTCCTACAGGAAACTGTGCAGCAAAACGGAAATGGTATTTGACTACACACCATATAATCAAACAGCTGCTTTGCTTTACAGGCAGTAGTTAGCAGCTATTGTATTTGACAGTGGACATTGATATACAGTTTTTGTGTGTTTAATTTACATTTTAGCATTTCCACTAAGAACCTCTTTTTTTTCTTTTAATCAAGAACAGAATGCAAAGGAAAGTTCTATCTAGCTAAAGAGTTCTCAACATTAAAAAAATTATGATATGGAAAATCTGCCCAGTTTAGGCCTTTTTCTGCAGTTCCAACATAACAGTAGTGAATTAGTGTGATCATTTAAATTGAGTGCCTGAAACTAGTAAACAGTTAGCCATTGATGATTAAATAGCTAGTAACTAAAGTTTTCTTTTCCTTTCTGCAATTACTGATTATAGCTTTTGATTATTTACCCACCCATTGTTAACTGCGCTGCTTAGGCAATATGCTATCTGACTCCCACTAGGGTCCTATAGATAACAGTTCCCTGGATCCTTAGTCACCGTGGTAATAGGTGTTTGAGCTGTTTTTCAGGAATTAGAACCCCTTGTCCACTTCAGTCCAGATGAGACCAACAACTCATCAACTGGGCCCATGCAGATTTCTGATAAGTGACCCTTTGACGTCAAGATTCTAAAAACTCCACCCTCAGATCATGCTAATGCCCCCAATTTGTGAACATGGGTCCTATGAAGAGACATGGAGTCTGACTACCCTTGTGCACATCATCAATTATCTCACCTCTTCTCACCTCCAATCATCTCTCTCCACATTTCAGACCACCTTGGCCCCATCCCATAAATATCCCTGAGTCCCTATTTTCAGGGAGGAGGATTTGAGACTCATTCTCCCCTTTCCTCACTTGGCAGCTTTGTGATTAAACTTTCTCTCTGCTGCAATCTTGTCATCTTGGTGTTTGGCTTTCTGGGCAATGGGCAAAAATGAACCTTGTTTGGTAACAATCTAAGTTTCACTTTTGGCATCTGTAGGGGGGCAGAATTTGCTATTCCAAAATGTGTTTCCTTGGCTTGATTATTTTTAAGAACCAAAGACTCAGGAAGAAACCTGACCTTCTCCCTAACTGCCTAAAAGAAGTTTAGATAGAAGGTCTGTTCCAGGAAGCAGTTATCACCATGGATAACTCTAGTATAATATGAACTGGGTGTGGCAAACAGAGAGGAACCTAGCAAGGCCCATTTGATCAAAGTCCTCTCCATGTCCCATTCTCTTAGCAAGGTGTGGAAAACATTTGTTTACCAAACATTAGTTTTTTCATCTCAATGTGAATTGCCTTCCTCCTCTTTGAAGTACCAAACCATTCCCCACCAATATCCTCTTTTGTCTTTAGCTGAAGATGGTATTTAAGGTGGTGGCTTCTGCCATTTTGGCAAGTTGCTCAGCTTTCCTGGGTATCTTCCATGTCTACATGTTATTAAACTTGTTTGATTTTTCTCCTATTATTCTGTCTTATGTTAAGTTAATTCTTAGACAAACCAGAAGAAGCATAGAAGGGTATAGGAATATTTCTTCCTCCCTTACACGTCATTAAAGTGAAGAGTATATCAAAAAGTGTTTTGTATACTTACAAAGGAAGTGGAGAGAATCAAGTTCATGTTTATAAATCTCACATTTCAAATGTCATTTTCTTGTGTAATTTAATTAGAAATACTGAAAACATGCATTTGCATTAAAATAATGATTAATTGCTCATTAAGATAAGGGTAACTCAGTCTTCAAAATTGTATATGCTTTCATATACATATATAAAATACACACATGCACACACACACAGATTATCAGTAAGTATTAGGTAATTTTCACACAGAAAAATACAGCAGTCTAAAAAGTTTTAGCAATTCCAGACAAATCAAATATTTGTATTATTTTACATAATTACAACTGACTTTTAATTTGCCTTTCTTCTTATAAAAATTGAGTCAAATAATAACACTATGCCATATGAGTCTCTAAATTAAAATCTTCTGACAAGATGAGAAAACATTAATATATTTTATCATTAATTTCTATTTATAACTTCAAACTAGGAACTTTAAAATATAGATAATTTGAACATCAAATTTATACATAATTGATAAATGTTAAGATTTAGTGTATTCAACTATGTCATTTCTAACTTATATAGCAGATAATAATATTTATTGGAAAAATAGCTGCCTAAAACAAAAAATACATAGACCACATGATGTTATATCTCACGTTTTTTTAAGCCTGTTTACTATAATTTAACACATACAAGAGAGATATTTGTTAGGAAAATGGTACATTTTATTAATTAAGAGTACTAATGACAAAATACATGTAATTCAGTCTCATAGCACACTGACAAGAGTAATAAGTACCAAATAGAGGAAACCATAAGTAGCCTTACAACAAATCAAATGATGTGCAAGATAATTGGGCCATAATGGGATGTCTAGTTACATATTAGATAAATAACATACTTTGCTTTTCCCAATTTTCAACAACCACAGAGTTTTAAATGGAGTAAGATAGTAGCAGCAATCTTTACCCCAAAGCACTCACCTACTGTCAGCTGTCCAGTTAACTGCCCCATGTGATTTCTTGCATTCACTGTTACATTCCTGTCAGATTGTAAGACCAGTGGACTATCCTGGGAAACATGTATAAGATAAAGAAATCAAATAAAAAATAGAAATATAGTCAAAACAATATATAAAATTATACTGCATTTGTTTGGGTATTATCAAAATTCTATTTATTTATTTTAGATGAGGCAGGTATTTTAACATCCTAAACACTGGTTGAACAACATAAAAACATATGGGTGCCTCATAATAAATACTTGACAGAATAGGAAAGTTTCCAGTTTGGTAAAGGGGCATTTACTATAGGATGCAAGCATTTCCAAGTCTACTGATTCTTGTACATCACAGGTATAGTATCCTCTCTCACCTTCCCTCAAAATGGCATATATGTCTGCCTTTAGAGATAGTTTAGGTCCTAACCAAATAAGGAAGTCCTTTCTAAGCTAAACTTAACCTTCAGATCTCGGCTTACATGTTATCTCCTCAAAATTGTTTTCCCTGGTCACTGTAACTACAGACTCATTCAGTCCCCAAACTCCAATCTCCATTTATTTTGCGTAAAGCACTTATCACAAGACAGATTTATTTCACTCATGTATGTGTTTGTTTTTTTATTTGTTTCTTCACAAGAGGAAATACCCGTGGGACAGGGACCATGGCAGCCATGTGTACATAATTATATCCTCACTACTTAGCATACTGCTGAAGGAAAGCACTTGCTAAGTGTTTACTGAATGGATAAATAAACCTTCAAAATAAAATTGATGATTACCGTGTTCATCTACCTCATGTAGAAGTGATTTGTAAATCATGAAATGATTTAAATAGGGAGGTATAGAGAGTATAAGAATATAAGATGTTTGCCTGGAAATTCTGTTTTAGAATAAATTACCTTGGTTGAACGTTTACTCCTCTCAGTGGTTTAACATTTAACAGTAAAAAAAATCTATTGAAAGACAGTATTACTGCCTTAGGAACCAACATATTCGGCTTTGCCACCACCTGCCAAAGACAAGTAACTTACAGCTGGCTACATTCTCATTTTTATAGTCTAAAACTTATTAGAAGGGTGATCATTTACAAATTGTCCATTCATTCATTCAACAAACATTTACTGAGAGCTCACTATGTACAACATAGTGTTCCAGAGGCTTAGGACATTGCAGTGATCAAAACATAGAACAACACCTACCCTCATGGAGTTTGTCATCTAGATATTGAAATTCTATGAGAATCTTTCCCAATACTATCCTCACCATCTAGGTGGTATGTTACTTCTACGTCAATGTAAATGTACAAGTGCTTTCATATATAAGCCATGTAAAAACATTTTCAAGGCTAGGATTTGGAATTTGTGATGTGGATATACACATAAAGCCTTAATAGGCTTTTTCCAAAAGCTGGGTGTGCCCTTTCTGACTAGATGCAAAGCACTGAGCATAGATACACAGACAAACTCACACGCACACACACACACACACACACACACACACATTTCCTTTTAGAAGTGGGTTTTGCTATGTGTACACTAATACTTTATTTTTAAAAATAATTTTCCATATTTTGAAGAGTACATTTATTCTATAAAGTGAGACCTAGTTGTACAAAAACCACTGTCATTCATTTCATTCTCTGCCTTGTCTCTTATCACAACTCATTTCTTTGTACCCCAAATCAAGTGCTATTTCTGACATTTAAAAAAATAAATCTAGTCCTTTTCCATAGATATTTCTATACTGCAGACATTAATTTTTGAAATTATCTGAAGTATTTTAAATTAATTCCATCATTCCTTTCGAGTGATATGTTTAAATTCTGTTTACAATATAGATCGTGGACCAAGGAGTGTTTGTACACAGTTATATCCAGTAAGGATATTGCACACAGAGGATGGCTCATAAAATCACAAAAAAAAGATTCTATTTTATGTAGGCAAAAATGCATGGAACCCATGTATTTAAAAAAGGAGCTTTGAATTAAATAAAAATAATTTGAATGTAAGAAACAACAGAAGCCTATAAAGCAGCCAGCAGTTGAAAACACTGTAAAAATACATTAGTTGAGGGCTGGCCCCGTGACCGAGTGGTTAAGTTCGCGCGCTCCGATGCAGGCAGCCCAGTGTTTCATTGGTTCGAATCCTGGGCGCGGACATGGCTCTGCTCATCGGACCACGCTGAGGCGGCGTCCTACATGCCACAACTGGAAAGACCCACTACGAAGAATATACAACTATGTACCCGGGGGGCTTTGGGGAAAAAAAGGAAAAAAATAAAATCTTAAAAAAAAAATACATTAGTTGAATATTCATTCATGTTCTTTCAAGATTTTTATGGTATAACATATCTGATTGTTTATAATTTTAAGAAGTGACAACGCTATATGCTATCATTTGTATCACTAAACCTAAATTTCTGTAGCATAAGAAAAGCATAACCATTAGTGTATATAATTTAAGGACCATGTATGTATATTAAAAGAGTTACTGCTTTATTAAATATTTTAAGATGAGAGCAAAGTCAATTTAAAAAGACAATAAGAATTTCATCTGATTTAATAGAGAAATAGACTCAGGTTAGAATTGAAAGTTTAATTATGATGTCTTTGTTTACAACGTATCAATCCACTTTTCTCTTACTCTCACCATAGAAAACTCGTTGACGTTCTATCCCTGACATTCTTCCTTTTTCTTCACATGATTCCACTGTTTCCCCTCAGAATTAAATTTTATATTTATTTAGATTAAAATTTTGCTATAATAAAACAGCAGTCTTTTTACTGACTAAAACTTTAAACACATGCCTATCAGAGAAAATGAACAGTTGTCTACCTTGTATTCATGTGGACATCAATACATTATTATCCTATACTGATTTGTTATATATGTAATAAAATAATAGCAACTCTTTCAATCATCTAAAGAGTGTGCAATCCTAAGCAATTTACAAATATGATATCAAACACATTTTTAGGTGAAAATCAGTACCAAGAAAGAAATTGACATTTGAGAAGCTTTTATATCTTCTTTCTTGTGTCCATTTCTCCAAAAGTCTCCATGTAAGAAAATAACTTCCACTATTAAATCATTGCTTTCCACTCTCTTCTTTATATACCCTCTTCATGTTCCTTTATATTATATTCCTGTGTTCCAAAACCTTGAAAGCTAGTTTCTAATTTCAGATATTAAAATAGACATCGCAAGACTGTCTTATAGCTTATTCTTGCTAAGAACATAAAGGGAAGAAAATTTCTTGGTAGGATTATCTCACAGAGTAGGAATAAGATATATAAATTCTGCAAGGGTAAGTAAGTAGGTGGCATATTATTCTGCACAATGTTGTTACGTGGTGTGAAGTAGGCTCCTTCTCCTGGCAACCCTACGAATGAGTGATGTCCACAATGTCTTGTTCTCAACAGCCCTACTCAGCTCCTGTAGACTTATGCCTGTGGCTTACTTTAAGGAGTCAATCCATCTCATGTTTGGTCTTCCTCTTTTTCTGCTGCCTTCCACTTTTCCCAGCATTATTATCTTTTCCAAAGAATCTTGCCTTCCCATGATGGGCCCAAAGTAGGACAGCCTCAGTTTTATCATTTTGCCTCCAGCAATAGTTCGGGCTTAATTTGCTCTAGGACCCATTTGTTTGTCTTTCTTGCAGCCCGGGCTATCTGTAGAGCTCTCTTCCAGTACCGTATTTCAAATGAATCAATTTTCTTCCTGTCGGCCTTCTTTACTGTCCACCTTTGGCACCCATTCCTAATATTTGGGACTACGAGGTGTGGACAATCTTGGCCTCAGTCTCTAATGACACTTCCTTACACTCAGTGATGTTTTCTAGTTTTCACTGTTGCCCTTCCAAGTCTCAGTCTTCTCTGAACAATAAACTAATATAAATTTCTTTTGGAAGAAAGAAAAACTTCATCTTTGGATTCAAATATTTTCCCTCCAAAACCAAGACATCTCTCATAGAAGGCCTTTCACAGGTTTCTGGAGCTGATGGTCATCTTGGCTGTAACTCTAGGAAATAGATTTGCCTTCTTATGCAACTCCTGAGACAAAGTGGGTAGGAGATCCAGGGAGGAAAGGCAATAGTATCTATAAGTGGGCCTGAGAATGCCTGTGTATGATTCTTTCATGCACACAGTCTTTACACCCAGAGCCTAGTTGTAACCTTGTAATGGTTACAGAAAAATAATGCAATATGTTCTCATTTCCATGTTTTTGTGATAGGCTCTGCAAGTGACAAAGGGAAAAAGTGTTTTGTTCCCTTCTTATTTCTATTATGTTCACCCTTCCTTATTATAAATATTTACTGAGTACCTATGATGTGTTCTGCTCTTTGCTAGTCACTGGGTGTAAAATAGAAAGAAGGGAAACAAGCTTTCTGCTTTTATGGAGTTCATAATCTAGTAAGCTAGACAGACAATAAACCAGATAAAAACAAAACAAAACAAAACAAACAGAATATGACCAGTAACAAGCTGCTGTGATAGAGACTTCTCTAACACAGTGAGAGTTATACTGATGAGAAGACGCTGTGTGTGTTTGTATATAAGGTGTTGTATTTATCTAAGGCACTTCAGCTTCAGCTATTCATTCTCTCACACTTCACTATTGAGTTGTAGTAGAAAAAAGAGAAGGAGCGGCAGACAGCATTTACTGGCACTTAATCAATACCAGACACTGTTTTAAATACTTCACACGTATGCGCTCTGCTACTTACAAACTTAAAATAAAATCACCCATAAAAGAATCAAAGAAGTAAAATGGTTGTAAGACAGACAGTGGACTCATTGTTTGAGTTCAAATAGTGAGTCTGCCAAACTCTGGCTTCTGGACTTGGCAAGTCACTCAAGAACTCTGTACCATGATTTCTTCATCTGTAAATAAGGTAATAATAAAAAATCTATGGGCTGTTTGTAAGGAATTAATGAGACAATATCTGCAGAATGCTTAGATCAGTGCTTAGCCTTTGCCAGAGCACTATTAATGTTTGCTTTTTATTATTCATTCTTCACTGTAATTACAGTACTCTGATAACCATAGTACTGGCTATTACCATTCTTGTTTTACAGATGAAGAAACTTGGCAAAGAGAATGTAAGTCACTTGCTCTAATTTGCACAGCTAATGAATGACAGAGGGAGTATTTGAACCTGGCAATTTGGGTCTAGAATCTTCCCTGTTAACCACTGTGAGATACTGTCTCTCTGGTGGGTGTTTAAATTCTAGACTTTCTAGAATGTCAAATCAAAATCTGAAAATAAATTTAAAAATTAAATGAACAAAATATAATTTAAAATTCCTTTAAATATTCCAGTCTCTAAAAGAAATATCTGGTGCAAACACTGTCTTTGAATGTAAGATACGACCTCCACGTTGCTATCATCCAAGTATCAATAACATAGTCTGGTTAATTTTGTTTCATTCTATTTTCTCAAGTTCGGGAGAAAAAATGGATGCTCCTGAACTGCCCTCTCCACACATATTTTAGAATATGTCACCTGTGAGAGTCTCCCTACTTGCTATCTTGAAAGAGAACACAATTAATAACCCATACCATTCAGTGTAGGTGGTAAGAATTTGATCTGTCATTTCTTGAATTTGTACAGCTTTACCAGGTTAAGTTTTCTTTCCCACACTGATAGAAATTATGTATTTTTGCAATAAACCTGTATCATCCCCAAATCCTCTCTCTTCCTCTTTCTCAATATCCAATCAGCTATGTCAGAAATATTTCTTAAATATACCTTTTCCTGTCTTTCCTGTGACCACTCCTGTAATAGACTCATAACTCACATCACGATAACCACTTCCTCCCCACATTGATTCTTCATATCCAGTGTTATTTTTCCAAAATATTAAAAAAATATTGGCATTATGAATTAAAATTAATCTAAATAGACTGTTTAATGATTCCTCATTCCCAGTCTGGAAAAAATTCACATTCTTATGTGAACATAAGTGTACATATGTAAAACATATAAAGTGCTTTATAATATGATCCAATGCTACTTCCTTTTTTTTTTTTGATGAAGATTAGCCCTGAGTTAACATTTACCACCAGTCCTCCTCTTTGTGCCGAGGAAGATTGACCCTGAGCTAACATCTGTGTCCATTTTCCTCTACTTTATATGTAGGATGCCGCCACAGCATGGCTTGATAAGCAGCGCATAGGTCTGTACCTGGGATCTGAAACTGTGAACCCCAGGCCACTGAAGCAGAGCATGCGAGCTTAACCATTATGCCACTGGGCCAGCCCCAGATCCAATTCTACTTTTGTAGCTCAATTTCACACCACTTCACCATGCAAGAACTGCCCAAATTTCCCATCTTTCTCAAAATATGCCACTTCTGGGCATTTTCATCTTTTGTTCTCTTTGCCTGCAATTCTTATCCACTTCTCCTTAACTGGCAAAATTATAGATATTTGTCAAGTCCCAGCTCAAAGTTATGTCTTTTGTGAAGCTTTCCTGTTCCTCTGGCGTTAAAATTCAGCTCCCGCCCTCCAGTTCCTCAGTCACTGTTGATGTCTGGTACTTGTCACAGGCTTCTTGCTTTGCCTTGTTTTGATCATTCCTCCGTTTATATCCTCCATTAGATTGGACTGTCCTGAAAGCATAGCGTGTTGTCATTTTCTTTTACTTATACAGGCTTTTGAAAGTATAGTTTGTGTCATGCTTGGCATCAAGTTCCTGTTTGATAAATGTCTGTTGAGTGAATGTACTGAACTGAGCACATTTACAGCGTAATGCACTCAGCCTACATGTGTTTACCTGGATTTTTGTTCAGGTCACACAGAACTTACCAGACTCTTGCTACATTTTTTTTGGGGGGGGGGGGGCGGCCCAGAACATGATTTCTAAAAAGCCTTTTAAGTGGAGAAGTCATATCACATTATGATTTGATTTATATTCATCATCTCTCTGCCCAAGGCAGCCACTGCATTCTTTTCTTTAAGCGTTTGACCCACTTAAGCAGCTGCAAAACAGGTAATTTCTTTTTTATTCTTTGGTTAATAAAACCATTACTTGAAATTACTTTCCTTCAGAATGTAAGTCATTTAATTGTGGATATCTGTACTTTAAAGGCAGAAGTATTGATCCCCAAAAGGAATATATCTAGATCTGTTAAACTGACTTTCTCAGACTCTCAGTGTTCACATTTTAACTTGAATGTGTAGTGCAGGGGAGATAGCATCTATCATCAATTAACTTTTCTGAGTTTCTACTCCAACACTTAATGAGAATTTCCCACTTTGGTTCATTTTCTGTTATAAATTACCTAGTCGGGGAGGTCACAACAAGGATTACCTTCTGAGAACGTTCTATGACTTTTAATTGCTCTTCTGGCTCCTCCCTGCCTCTTGAAAGCTGTGTAGTAAACATAGAAGTCTAGATATACTTTTCCTGAGGCCTCCTTATCCCAATTACTAATCGATGAATGTGTCTCCAGAATAATGCCGCAGGAGGCAGTTTTACACATAGCATCCCATTTACAGGGAATCTGGTAATCTGCCACTTCCTGTAACATTCAAATACTCTGACTCAACCTTGAGCCATGGGAAGGCTTAGGAAATAAACGCTTCTTGAATCAGTATCCTAAAAGGGAAAAGTACTATCTCTACCTAAAGTAGTAAAGATCCAGATCAATAAAAAGCTATGGTTGTTTTAATCAGATGATATAAAATACCCAGAGATGGCTCTCTTCCTCCGAGGCAACATTTGCAGCACCATGGAAATAGCCCCCCTGTTGGTTTGTCACTATTCCCCTCCTCTGCTGCCCTTCAGTCTTTTCTTCAGGCTGATCTTGCCCTAAGACTGGTTCCAGGTTACCAGCCTTGTTCACTGTCTGCCCAACTAGGATGCTTATTATGGGAGCCTGACTGAGGTGTGCCCCAACTGATGGGATAAAGGAAACCAGGTGTTGCCAGGCAGAATACATAAATTATATCTTACTTTGGTGGGCAGAAAGAAACATCAGAGCGTATGTAAATATCTTCTGTTTAGCCAGCTCACTCGCCCTAAAAAACCCAAATTTTAAAGGAATTAGTTCCTTTAAATCATTTATTTATATGGAGCAAAGAGCTAATAAAATCTTCTAGAAATGCAGCTATCCAATGGTGAATCTGTAGATATTTCAGACCAAACACTGTAAAGCCTTTTCTACTTCTTTTATAATAAAATGCTAGAGATATGCTAAGTGTGTATTTGTGTATGAAATAGACATCATGTTATATGAGTGCAAGGGAGGAGGCAGAACAGAAAGTTAAGCAGGGACCTAAGCCTCAATGTAATTATTTTTCTTTTACTTTGCTTGAAATTGGTGCTGGAGAAAGGATAAGAAGTCTCTAGATTCTAAAATTTAAAATGCAACACATTCAACAAAATATTTACCTTTCCCAAGTGAAATATATATTTTCCAAGAAATATCTATGTTGAGGTAGGGAAAAAGGACAGAGAGCTTAAAGGAAAAATCACTTACTGGATTATTTTCTACAGAAATATTTTAATTAATATTAATTAACTTTCTCCTAGTTGAAAAAAAATCTCCTTTTCCTTTCTCTTAAAATCTGGTTAGCTAATGAAGTATTTCAAATATCTGATAATATTATGACCACGTTTTTAGTTGACTTTTTGTGTGTGTCTGCATGTGTGCATGTATGCTGTTATTTCATTTCCATAGAAATAGATAAGGAAAGTCAGAAATATAATAATAAATCAGAAATATAATAATTATTCCAAACATTTTTCCATAATGACAAAAGATAATGGAATAAGAAAGTAGGTAATAAGTAAAACAATTGGTTATAAAATCAAATAGTACAACAGGGATATAGTACCTATGATAGTTAATTTTATGTGTTAATTTAACTGGGCCATGGGATGCCCAGATATTTGATTAAACGTTATTTTGGGTATGTTTGTGATGGTGTTCCTGAACGAGATTAAAATTTAAATCGGTAGACTGAGTAAGTAAATTTGCTCTCCCTAATCTGGATTGGCCTCATCCAATCCATTGAAGACCTAAATAGAAACAAAAGGCTGAGTAAGAGAGAACTTGTTCTCTCTGCTTGACTGTCTTTGAGCTGGAACATCAGCCTTCTTCTGCCTTCCTACTCAGACTCAGGCTAGAATTTACACCATCAGTTTTCCTGGTTCTCGGGACTTGGACTAGAGGTATACCATTGGTTCTTCTGGGTCTCCAGCTTTCGGACGGCAGATCCTAGGACTTCTCAACATCCATAACTGTGTGGGCCAATTCCTGATAATAAATCAGTCTCTCTTTCTACATATTTCTCTGGAGAACCCAGACTAGTACAGTACTCATATTAATTACTACAGGAACATGGTAAAAATATAGATGTGAACACTAAGCAACAAAAAGACCCTGCACATAATATTTACTCTGTTTGTAAGTGACACTACTATTTTCTATGCTTTGAAGCATTATACTAACTTTGATTATACCTTTGCTATATCTAATAAGACAATTGTGAAAGAAAAATAGGAATAACTCCTTCTCCGACTTTCATAATCATTACTTTGAAATCTGTAGCAATTTTCACCCCTTTCTTCCTCAGCTAAATAAAAGGGTAGAAATTATCCTTGGGATTACTTTTTCAAATCACTAAAACAATTTCAAATTTCTGACATTTTTTTTTTTCACACCAATGTAAGATAATACAAGGAATAATCCCTGGTCCCTTTAAAAGAAAATCTAATGATGACAGGTTTTTGAACCAAAGTAATATAAAATTAGTTATATATTTAGCTGCATAAAAATGGCAACTATAGCATCTGTGGTCGGTGAATGTTTAGGAACTGGCAGACCAAATAGCACATGACATGGCTAGAGAGATTAACTCAGTGCTTAGAAATGTGTGATGCACATGCAGATCCTCTGGGGATCTTTCTGGGGTGAAGCCTGAGATTCTGTGTCTGATAAGCTCTCAAGAGATCACCATGGTACTGGTCAGCAGATGACTCTGAATAGTATGACTCTAACCATCTGGCGGAGGTAGAGGAATAGAGAGAGATTTGCAAGGAGCTCCTTGCCAGGAACTTCTACATCTGGAGTGTGGCCTAAACCCATAGATTGAGCAGAAAATTGTAGCTGCCTCAAAAAATTAATTTGGAACTATTCTCCATAGCATGATAAGCCTATGTCAAACCTACAAATTTATAAATCAGGATGTGTTTTACCCCCACCTCTAAACCTGCACGGAGAAGACTGTTCACCAATCCATGTCTGCTTTTTCCCGTGCATACAGCCATTAGGCTATATTTCTGGTCTTCCTTAAAGGTAAGCGTGATCATACAACCAAGTTATACTCCCAGGAATATAGGCAGAAGGGATATGGGACATGTGTAGGCCTGGACTATAAAGCCTGCAATGTGCTATCTTCTCTGTCATAGGCCCCAGGGTGTCATGGAACCACACATGGAAAGAACCTGGGTCTCCAAATGTCTACATGGATCCAAGCCACCATCCCTATCAATGTCACTGGATTGTGAAGTAAGTGATAAATAATTTCTATATTTGAGTTAAGCCATGAGATACCAGAGTTGTTTCATATAGAAGTTTGCCTGTTCTGATAGAATACCCTTCGTTCTCCTCCATAGGTATGGAATGACCCCTTGTTTCTGACCACCCCAGGCCTCCTCACTGTATGCCCTGTGTGAGTTGTCCTCTCTGTCTTAAGTTTTTTCCATACTTCTCTTTAATAATCATGTTAACCTTTCTCATAACACTGATGTACTTTCAGATCATTATCAAGCTAGAGATGGATCTGTTAAATGCTATACTTAAAGGTGATGATATTTAATAATGTATTTTTCTCTCAGGAGTAATTAATCAAATTGGCTTCATCTAGAGGAGAGGTCAGCAAATGTTTTCTTAAAGGGATAGGTAGCAAATATTTTAGACTTTATAAGCCATTCAGTGTCTGTGCCAACTAGGCAACTCTGCTTTTGTAACTCAAAAGTAATCACAAGAAAGACATGAACGGACATGGCTGTATTATAACAAAAGTTTATTAAAAAAGAAACAGGAAGCCAGTTGCAAGCACAGTTTGCTGAATTCTGATCTAGAGAACAAACCTCTGACGAATTTTAGACTTTAAAGTTAGAGCAACTATATACCCAACATTTTTCAAAGTAAGGCTAATATTGCATGATGATTTTATTTTTTAATACTTTTTATTGAAGTAACGTTGGCTTATAATATTATTTAAATTTCACATATACCTCATTATGTCTTGACTTCTGTATAGATTATCTGGTGTTCACCACCAAAATTCTAGTTTTGACCCATCACCATACCAATGTCCCTCTTTACCCTTTTTGCCCTAGCCCCACCCAACTTCCTCTCTGGTAACTACCAATCCATTCTCTGTATCTATGTGTTTGTTATTGTTGTTTTTCTTTTATCTTCCACATATGAGTGAAATCATTCAGTATTTGTCTTTCTCCATCTGACTTATTTTGCTTATTATGATACCTTCAAAGTCCATCCATGTTGTCACAATATCACTCATTATTAGAGAAATGAAATCAAAATCACAATGAGATATCACCTCACACATGTCAGAATGGATATTATTAAAAAGACAAGAAATAAGAAGTGTTGGAGAGGATGTGGAGAAAGGGAACCCTCATACACGGCTGGTGGGAATGTAAATTGGTGCTGCCACTATGGAAAACAGTATGGAGATTCCTCAAACAGTTAAAAATAGAACTACCATATGATCCAGGTATTCCACTACTGGGTATTTACCCAAAGAACACAAAAACACTAATTCAAAAAGATATATGCACACCAAGTTCATTGCGGCATTATTTGCAATAGCCGAGACTTGAAAACAACCTAACTGCCTATGGACAGATGAACGGATAAAGAAGATGTGGTATATGCAGACAATGAAATACTACTCAGCAACAAAAAAAAGATGAAATCTTACCATTTGTGACTTGAATGATTTTTAAATAAATAATGTATAGCATTAACTTTATATGCCTTTTTTAATAAAAGAATTCATATAAAAGAAAGAATTTCATTATGATAAACTTAGGTATAAATTTCACTTTGTAAAATTCTGCTTATGATACTTTGTAATTCCAGAATCTGATGACTTTTTTATCAAGTTTGGAAAATAGCCATCAATTAGCTTTCCAACACTATCACTACTTTGTTCTTCACATTCTCCCGATATGGAATTCACATTAGATGTGTCATATATCTTCTTTCATTCTATCTTTATGTTTTCTTAACTCACTCATATTTTCCATCTCCCTGTGTCTCTGTGCTACATCCTAGCTTAGGGCTACAGCTCTTGTATGCATAATTCTCTCTTCAGCTGTGTTAGTCATTTGTTAAGGTCTCCATTGAGTTATCAATTCATGCATATAACTTTCATTAAGAAATTTTTCTTGGTTATTTTTTCACATGTGACTGGTCGAGTCTATTAGTTTTATTGTTATTGTTTATTTATTTGCTCTCTCATCATTCCACTGTTTACTTTTCAACATTATTATTATAGTATTTTAATATTCTTTGTCTGAAAGTTCCAATTGCTGAAGTAATTGAAAGATCTAAATTAGCAAATCATTGTTTCTGGTGAAATTTCGCTGTTGGCCCATTTCCTTGTTGTTGTTTCTTTTTGTGTTTTTTTTATTTAGCTCATGGTTAATATGTGAGAATTCTCAGAATTCCAGGTTAAGGAAGCATTCATCCCAGGAAAATTTATATTTGCTCCTTGTAAGCATTAGAGTGCAAATCTGGGAAGATAATACAAATTCAAGAAATCAGGCCGAAGTTTACAAATTCTCAGAGGATACAGTATTTGCACCTGTAATGGCCTGATGTTCCTTATGCTGTTCAGCTGGCTATTAATCTCCACGGCTTCAGGTTGTAAGTATCGTTAGTTGTCACTAAGGGAAACTGAGTTCAGCTTTCACATGCTACTACTTTTGCAACTCTGTTTTTTGTTTATTTTGAACTTATGATTTCTCCATTATCTTTTGCAAATTTAAAAATTCAATTAAATACATCTTTGTTGTAGTTTATGGTACATCTAGATTGTCAGTGACAAGTTATTTCCGAATACAGAATCTGCAAATTTACTAGAAGCCAAAGTCCTCGTTGTATACCATTTTTACAGAAAAAAAATGAACTTATTAGTTTTCAAAAATATATTTTAAAAAAGGTTAAAGTATAGATATAAGGGTTAAGAAGAAATAAATATAAAATAAACTATGCTCATTTTAAGGATAGAAGAGTAAGTAACTTGAAGTTAGAGAACAAGTTACTACCTGGAAACATATATTATCAGATCCTTCTAAAAAAGTAACTCTGCGCATGTGTGTGTGTGTGAGTGAGTGAAGGAAGGATGTTGGCAAATTCAGTTTTTGTTTATAAGTTGCCAGATCACTGATGAGGTCATAAATAGTTATGATACACTGATATATGATAATATTATAGCACTTACTTGTTCTATTTGCTTACTAGTTAGTCTCATCCTTAAAACTATATTTCAATTATATTTCCTAGAACTAGTGGATTTCATATATGAAGAAAGTAATCTTTATTTACGTTTCAAAGTTGATCCAATACTCAAAAAATATTTCAAGTCACAGAGAAAGAAAAAGTTATTTTACAAAATAATCTATATTAAAATAGTAGAAACTGCTAGGAAATTCAAAATATAATAAATTAACCAATTCAACATAGTAAATACTGTAATTAAAGGGATTTTTCTATTAAAGTACAGAATTAGTAATATATAAGGAATTAGAATTTCCTAGTTGAGACAATATTATAGGAGTTTTTGAAGTCTTTTTTACACATTAAAAGTATTACAGTTTTCCTCGGTTATTGTTTCCCACAAAAACAAAAAGACAGATGCCGTTTGAAGAGCAAACACACAAAGGAAGAAAACATAAAATATTTATGCTTTTATTAAAACAATACTTCTTCCAAAAAGATTTTAAGTATGTTATAAACTGAAACGCAATGTTAAATTGGGCATGACAATCTGTAGAATGGAAGGCCTTTTAAACCATGAGAAACAAACGTGTCCAGACACATATCTTGTTGCTTGTTATAACAAGCTTGTTGCTAGGGTTGAACCCTGAATTTGACTTTGACTTTCCTTATAGTAAAGGCAAAATAAAAATGTTATGTTATAAAATTTTCATTGCCTGATCAAAGCAAGCGAAGAAATTTATAGGGAGGAATATTTTCCCCTAATACTGGCATTTAGTCTTCTCTCTTTGAGAAGTTTAAATATGCTCATTTAAGGCATTTGCTTCCAAATTCAGGCAAATGAAATGATGCACTGCGCCGTCTGCCCTGAGGCCTGCCTGACCTTGTGCAATTGGAAGCCAGATGATGAATGCTAAAAAAGGAGGCAGAATTTCTACTGATGTCAAAAAATAAGTAAAGCAGTAAAAATAAATGAATGAATAAACAATATTAAAAAAACAGATTTTAAACATTGAATTGAGCTGTTACATTTTGTTTCCTCTCTATTTGTAAGTAAAGATAATATATTAATTTGGTACCCATTAATGCTTTACATTACTAACACATAAGATAAAAACCTTTTCTATTTCATCCTTCCTGCTGAGCATATTTAGAATTAGAATGAATGTGTATACTTACCATTTTAGAAAATGAAAGATATAATTTAATCTTTTTATCTGTAGGAGGAATTTGTAATGCCTGAAATTCATTATTCTAAGTGTGAGTGATTGATTTAATAAAGCTGTAGAGAGTGTAGCTGACTAATCTGTATTCATATAGCTTCACATTCTGCACTGTAAAATTCTTCACAATTAAGTCACTATGAATTTGCAAAAAGTTAAAAATAACTTCATCTATGAAGTAAAGTATTGAACTAGATTCAGAACAATCATACACTAAGTTTCTATTATCTTTCCAACCATAGCTGGTTTTGCTCCCTCTTCCAGCGGGTATGGAGATGGGGGAGGTGTCCTCAATGGCTCCACATAATTCTCCCCTCCTCTTCGCCCCTCCTTGATCTTTGAATCTCAAACATGACACTACATAATCCACTACTCTTCATTGCCCTCATTCCAGGAAGACTTCCTCTCTTTGCTCACCCATTGTCATTCTCTCCAGCATCATTACAGTCATAATTCTTAGTGATTTTAGTTACCACATAGATGATCTTCAGATACTCTGAACTGCAGGATTCTTGCTTTATCCTTCCATGATCTTGTCATAACCCCTTCATCAGCCTCTCTTGTGGTCATACTAAGACTTTGTCATTGCCAATAACTGCAACTCTTCCATTAGCTCCACTTCAAGAATACCACACCTGTCTTTTCAGCTAACTTTTTCTAGCACCTGACAGCAGATTTTTAAAAAAATTCTTCTGGATTGAAGTAAATTAAAATTAGTATTCAATTGATAGAAAAGACAATTACATTGGAAATTTGCTTTGTTATCATCAAAAAGAGAAAAGTATAAATTTATCAGAAATGCTTACCACCATTGAAAATTTTGAAAAGATACTACAAAACCAAGAAAAGTATATTGGAAAAGCTTCTCTTAATGGTCTAGATAGTTTTTATAACCAATTAGTTCACATCTCTGTGGATGAATGTAACTTATTGCTGGAATGAAAAAGGGTTCAGTAGGAGATATTTTCTACCTTCCCTGTGTAATGCATGGATTGAGAAATTTATTCACATAAATAAGTATGTAGAAATAAAGAGATTCGGTATATAAATGTTGCTTATTTTTTGAAAACTTTTTGAAATATGTCTGAAAAAGTCACATCACACTGATTTATCATCGACATTATAATTGATAATAACTGAATTAGGTACACCTTCAATTTTGCAATAAGGAACTAATCAGAAACCAATTAACTTGCAAAATATTCTGTTACCCAGTTATTTGAACTATTACATTTCTCACTTTTAAGGAAGCATACCTAAAAGGCTTTACTAAAACTAATGAAATGGTTATTTATTTTATCTCTCATTCTCTCTCCAAGAGGTATTTGTTTAACTATATATTCTTTGGAACACGTTGGGGAAGTTGATAGATGGTTGAAGCCTGTGCTATATAAGATGCTTTTATTTTATCACACCTTCACTTATATTTTTACATACCCTTGGAGCTGAAGATTTGCTTTATTCTATTTATTAAAATGTCTATTATATAACATAATTGTAAGAAAGACATGGGAGATACATAGAGGAGATGCAGATTTTGCCATGCAATCATTGGCTACATTAAATAAGGTGCCATAAATGTCTCTTATTGCAACTCTCTTTGCTTTTCTATTACAGGACTCTCCTTTAAAAAGATGCATTCAATAACAGTAGTCAGGGGTGGAAAACATGAGATCTCCAAATGGAACTTGTTAACGCTACTGCTGTGCCATTTTACAAGATAACTGAACTCAGAATATCTCCGCTCTCAGAATAACTTGCTTCATGCTTAATATAACATCCCTCATATATTTAGAAGTCCTATCAGGAGTTTTTTTTTTTTATAAAGATTGGTACCTGAGCTAACATTTGTTGCCAACCTTCTTTTTCTTCTTCTTCTTCTTCTTCTTCTTCTCCCCAAAGCCCCCCAGTACATAGGTGTATATTCTAGTTGCGGTCCTTTTAGTTGTGCTATGGGGGACGCCACCTCAGCATGGCCTGATGAGCGCTGCCATGTCCACGCCCAGGATCGGAACCAGCGAAACCCTGGGACACTGAAGTGTAGCACGCAAACCGAACTGCTTGGCCACAGGGCTGGCCCCCCATCAGGAGTCTTTGATACCCAGTTTGTGAATCTCTCTCTTTCCCTCTCTCTCTCTTTTCTTTTCTGATTGCCTGAAGACTTTTTAATCCTGTTTTGTACCTTAAATATAAAATTCATGTTTTTCTAAGAGGAAGATCCAGCTTTGCTTTCACCAACTCGAAAACTCTTTTTCAGATGATAATCTGTGAGTTTTCACTTACCAAATTAACCTTACAATCTGCTGCTTTGATTTCTCAATCGTATGAATCCACCCACAGCAAGCAAATCTTAATTATCATCTTTCTAGGCTACATCAGAAGCAATGCCATCAAGCTGTCTGATATTTACTTCTATTACAATCTCAGCTGACAGAAATATTTATAGAAGATTGAAAGATATGTTTTTCTGGCTACTGTATATGTGTTGATTAAATTAGAAATGTATAGAAGATTAATCCTTTGTCAATTCTTCTCAACAATCAGTTTTAACTCCTCTTTAAAATAGTTCTCGTAATTTTTATGGATGATGCAATATAAAACCATATTAAATATGTTTCTATTTATAATTTAAAGCTATTTTCACAACATTATCTACTATTTTATTCCATTATGTCCTTATGAAATTCTACATAACAAATTTCTTTGGCAATATATGCCAAGAAGAGCTTTGTTTCTTTTAATTCACTGGTTGTTTTCCTTTACTTTAGGAACTAAAATTATGTAACTATGTTTCTTTTCCCTTTTATTCTTGAAGTCAAAATTGAAGCTGAAGGATAAAACCTGTACAAGGATAGGTTTCATTTTTTTCTGATCTTGTTCTACTTTTATTCTGTTTTTCCAGTCCTGCCTTTCTTGGTTTTCTTGTTTATATTTTGCTACATTTTTGTGCATTTTTATTAATTTCATTATAGTTTCTGAATTGAGTAAGATATACATACAAAAATAAAGTAATGCATGATAGTATAAAGTATGTTAATATGCATATGCATATATTTAACATGGAATAATACGTGCTGTGACAAATTGATACTGGCAACGCTGAATGTCTAGATATAAGTACAGATAGATATAGAAAAAGATATATCTACCTAATAATTCAAGATCAATAAAAGGATAAGTTACTTCAGTGTCTTTGAAACAATGAAATGGCAGAGGAATTTGGTGGTTGGTTGAGAATAAGAGCCTTGCAGACATTTTGGTTGAAGCTAGGCTTTTAACTAAAAAACAACCAAAGTAGTGAGGTTGTGTTATTCAAAAAAAGTACCATTAATTTGTAGATTGCTTTGTATTTTTAGGAGGATTACCTTACAACCTAGCTGAGAATATGGATATTAATCATTTGCATATCTTGGGATAAATTAAGCAAAATATTATTTTTTCAACGTTTGAAGATTACAACAGAAATAATTAAAAAGTAAGCATGTCCTTGTGAGGAAGAGAAGGACATTTTTTTCTTTCAGTTAGAGTTTCCCTGGATACCAGAGTTGCACCTTTAATCACTAGACTGAAATATTTCATTAAAAATATAGAACATTAGTCCTCTATACATTGAAAACTTCTATACATGCCCTATACATTACTGATCTTCTGTGAAACCTCTGATTATGCATCAGAAAAAAAGTCAAAATCGCACTAAAATGATAGTTCAGAACCTTAGGCTAGCTTTAGAAATCCATTTGACGTTCTGAATGAGCCGAGCTGTTAGGTTACAAGTTAACGGTAGATTCACAGGCTGAGACGGCAGGAGGTCAATGGACAGAGTGGAAAGAAATATAACAGAAGATTTACTACTTCTCCAAAAAAATAACTTCTGAGATTATATCAACTACTAAAAAACAGCATTCAAAATGCATCTAAATGCTGTGATGGTGAGCTCTTAGAGAGTGCATTCAATATAAAATAATGTACGAATTTCACTGGTTCAGTGTAATATTTTTCTGATTACTTTACCTGCAAGTGGGACAAACAGGCATTAATCTACAGCTTCTACATCTTAAGGTATTTTAGACAGACTTTTATGACCTTCACGTATGAGAATTATGTGCAGGATAATGGAAATGAATGGGAAATAGTTCCGTTGATAGAAACTATTGCAGCAACACGTCCTTGCCTTCTTCGTGCTGGCCACCTAACTTCTAAAAACCATCAGACATTCTAAATCATGTAGGCTAATGCAAAGGCAGAGAGCAGGTTTTTAACCTTACAAAATGTTCAATAAGCAGATTAACCATCATCATGACATATCCTTGGCTGCATCTTCGTGTTTGATTCCAGAGTGTGCTAAAACTCCACCTTCTGTACTTTAGTCATTTATGCTATGAAAAGGCATTTAGCCTTATGCAACCTCCAGTATATGGATTTGAAATACTACATTTCACAATGCAAATGCAATTTTCAATTTGTCATAGGATGTTCTAATGATACTATATATAAATTGTATTCTGGGTTATTAAAAAGGAAACATGGATAGAAGTAACCCCACAGAAATGTTTAAGAAAAAGGAAAATTATATTCCTTACAAAGCAAAAACACGTTTATGCAATATGAAATTTCACTAAATTCTTAAGCCATCGGATATTATGCCCAAGCAGAATTATATTCCCTTGCCTTTCTCCAATACATAGACAACTGAGCTGGTACTTGAAACTAATAGAATGATACTTAGTGCAATATTTAAAGAAAAAGACTCCTCTCTAAATGACCAGATTCAATGTATTTTTTAAGGCAAATGGATACTTTGATAGTTTATGCTCTTGTTTTTAAAGGGTTACTTTACTATAAATATTTATTTTTAAGTTGAGGTCATATAGATTACATATGCGTGTATCTATATCTATATCTATCTATATCTATACATTATTGAAGGTCCACAATGAGTTACTACCTTAAGAAGTTTTACAGAACATAATATTTTATCAGCCTCAGAATAACAATGCAAAGCCAATCTTTTCATTTGGATCAATGTCAAGTGTGAGCTAACTATTTAAACTAACTAGATGTTTTGTATTTATTCTTAAATTTACTTATGAATATATTGACCAAAGTTTAATGCTGAGACTACCAATCTAGCAACTTAAAGCTGAAAAAAAAATGATCAAAGCATTCCCAAGTTGAATATTCACTTTAGAATAGAGTAAAGGTCTCCACAAATTGTCCAATAAATTATTCTGTTTCATGGGGGTACAGACTCTCTCTCTTTAGGATATACAAAGAATATTTTAAGACTATCAGAGGATCTAAATCCCAGAAGGAAAGCAAAAGTAGGGTTAACAATTCATTGAAATTTCAAGGTGAAAATATTCCTAAATGATTTGGCATTGTCAAACACATTGAAAGATAAAGGAGTAAGTTAATTGTGACCCACTCCTCCCTAATCAATTTAAGCGTGATGAAAGAGGCACAGATAGAAATGATAGGATATAGTTTTTGACAGAATTCAATCTGTGACTGTGTTGCTTCTTGGATGATCACATGGTTGTCAATAGTAAAAGCCTGCACTAAATACCATTAAATTGACCTTGTATTAATTGAACCTCAATTCTCCAGATAAAATCACTAGTGATAAAAAAAAAATAGAGTAATAGGCTGAAAAATGAGAATCTTATTGATAAGCTGAAGTGTTATGAAGAGGACATATGGTTTCATAGGTAAACTGTTTTTTGCTTCACAATTATTTTAGTTGCCTTGCAACATCTAATCAGCAATAAAAACTTCTGTTGTAATGAGAATGGTTTGTAACATCCAGTTTAGTATCTATCAGCCACAGGGAACTATTTAGCACTTAAAATGAGGAATTACTTTTAAATTTTATTTAACGTTAATTAATTTAAAATCTAATATCCACATTTGGCTGCTAGCTATAGTATTGGAAAGCATAGGGATTATTAAATAGAACTATCCAGTCCCATCAAACTATCCTCTTTAAAGAATTCATTTCCTCTAACTTCTATATTCAATTTCAAAAAAAGATATATATATTATCTTTTTACATTGCTTAAAATAATTTCTTATATTTGCTCTTTTGCCTTTTTATGGTGTTCAAATTTTAAATCATCAAGATCCTTGAATAAATAATACATATATCACTTAACATCAATATCATTTAATACCACTTAACATTATCTTTTAATAATAAAACCTAGAATTTAAAAAATGCTGCAAAATCTAATCAAAAGAAGTTTCAAATGATAATTCAGACAACACTCACACACACAGCTTTCTAAATCAAAAAATGTAAAATGTCTGAAGCCCAGTCTTACACCCTTATGTACTCACTGTGTCAAAAGAGATAAATAAATGAAATCACAGTTGAGAAATTCTTTATCAATTCCTCACCCTAACACTTAACGACGTTTGTGTTTTTACATGAATTTTTTTTCTTAGATTTTAAATTGAAGTATTTTCTGAAGAATAAGAAGATAGATTCCTCTTGGAATCTCTTCACTTTAAAACATAAATATTTTTTGTTTTAGTTTTGTTTTCATGGTTTTGTGTTTAATGGAAGTAGGGGAATCTCTAAACACTACAGAGTGAAAAATAACATTTTGAAACTTTCCTTAAGCCAGTTGTAGAAAGTAAATAAAAGCATAGAGTTCATGAGAGAAGAATACAGATGGATATGGTACGATATTTTAAATCTGTGAAAAGATTTTAAAATTATTAAGATTAACATTGTGAAGATTTGTATTTTGAAAATTCTATGTCCTATCTCTGACAATGTCTCCAAGACAAGAAAAGGATTTTTTTTATGTCAACTTTGATGCACTAAGAATTTATGATAAGCCCAATCATTTCTTTCTTATGCAAAATCATCAAAACTGTCATTTTTTTTTGTATTTAACCTGTATTAAAGAGTCTGATTCTAGGTTGCACCTTTAAGACTTCTGTCAGTATAACTGGGAAGGGATCCACAGGCCAGCAAGAGTCTACTGGAGTTAAGCTGGACCCCTGTATGTCTATCTAAACCCTGGTCTCATGGTGTGGTACCTAATCTGACTCTTTTTGGATACCAACCTTGAATACCTAGCACAACCATGAAAGCCAAGGTCACTTCACTGGCATTTCTGACATCTTCAATTCTGACACTTTGAAAGTCATTTTGGATTTATACTATATTTATAGAACTCATAACGGTCAACATTTAGTTGATAGAATTCAAGTACCTACCACATTTACTTTCCTAAAGAGGATTAAATTATTAATTCTTTTTTAGAAGTGGCTGAAATCCAAATACTAAACAGTCCTATGTATTTTCTAACGAATGCTAGTAATATCTACTTCTTCTTGGTCCTACAATTCTTCTTGAGAAATGCTAAGGAAAATACCAAAGTCTGGCATACTACTAGTTCATGTAAATTGAACCAAAATGTAATGATCTATTACTATGAGGCAAAGACTATAGCAGTACAAAAATAATGGGCATGGTTGCTGTCTGTTAGGGTCTTATATTTTTGTGGGTAAGACATTAATGCAATAGAGTGGAAAAATATGGTGATATATGTTTTACAGAAGCACTGAAGTGACTCATCTAATACACACAGATGTAGTTAGGGAAAGTTTTCTTCAAGACATGATGTTTGCACTGAATGTTGAATAATGTGTAAGAATTAGCCAGGAGAAGGAAGGGACCCAAGAAAAATGAAGGACTTTTCCGGTAGTAGGAAGACATGAAGCAAAGACAGAAGGAAAAGAACAAAATGAGGAACTGGAATAAATTTGGCTCCATACAATGTATTGTAGAGAAGATTGTGACATGAAAGTGTAGTAAAGAGTGTGGAAATCATGGGAGGTCTGATGAGTCATTCTAAGGAGCTTGGATCTTTTCCTAGCAAGATAATGTGTCACTGAAAAGCTTCCAGTTGTCTATGGTCAAAGTATCAGAGAACAAAACCCATGATGTCTGAGTAGAGGAGATAAAAATGAAATGAATTATGAAGAAGCCTCAGAAACAGTTGTGGCATAGATCAGTCATCATGAGGAGAGCACTGAGATCTATGTTACATTGCCATACAAAGTGCAATAGGGGAGCTGTTGCTTGACAATTAGAATAGGAAGACCTAAACTGAGCTTCTTTCACTATCTAAATGAGTTGTGTGAAGGGGCCTAGAAAAAAAAAGGAATTTAAGTGAATTCTCAAAGTTTAAGGGCTAATGGAGTATTTTATGTTTAACTGTGTTCTGCTTTGTCTTATAATAGTTTTGTCTTCTTACTTGATTTGGAATTTAACAAGTGTGTTAGATATTGCCCCCTTTACTTTTTCCAAGTTTCCAGGTAAATTTGATATTTTTTACTACATTATGGATTTAAGGAATATCCTTGACAATATGCATAGTTGAGTGCATGTGTTCATTAAGTGACAATCCCAGTGCTGAGCATGTATTACATGTCAAAAGATGATAGAAGACCTCAAAATGAATATAAGATCAATGAGCAATAACCCCATGGGAAAAGAGCATTGAAGCATGAGCGGTATTATTTAAATTTTATTCACCCAATCTGTCTAATAGTGCTACTATGGTGTATTGTTGGAGCAAATTTGTTGTGAGATTTTAATAGGAGAGGTAAATGCTGAACCGGAAATAGATGATGTGATGGGAGAGTTTAAGCTATATAAGCCATTTTCACTGTTTATTGCTTAGAGCTCATCTGTTATCGGTATCATCTAGTCTCATGATGGCGTTATGCATAATACAGTTAATTTCTTCAATATTCTTGCCTATGACAAACTTTTTGTTGTCACTGTTTACTCCTGCTGCTTCAAGTAGCCTGTGATGATTGATGAGGAGCAGTGGGATTATAAAGAGGGCACATTTATCAAAACCTTTCTTCCTCACTTTACCTCTCTGTAGAGAGAGGAAGTTGGGTTCACTGATCTAAAATGTTTCCATTTTAATTGTGGCACACAGTTAAGAGTCTCTCATAGCTTTTATTTACATATTCATTTCGTATTTACATCATCTTCTCTGCTCAAAAGTATAGTTTTTTTCTTCCTCCTCTTTTTTCTTACACCTGTCAGTAGGAAAATCAAATTTAGTCTATTCAAAAATTGGTCAACTTTAGCGTTTAAAAAAATTAACATGCAACAATATAGTTACATAAAAAAGTCATAGCTTAGGTTCTTTTACTTGAAAGTTTTTGAAAATTATATTTATTGCTCATATTTGGCAGATTTACTAAAGTTCCAATGGTAATATCTACAATGATATTTTGAAATTTTTTAGCTATAAAATACAATGACAAAAATGGAAAACATAAAAGTACAATGCTGGGATTGCTGTAGACAATACATATGGATATTACATACATATATTTCTGTACTGTCTTAACTTTGATATATATCATTTTTGTATGTGACTTTCCAGATTTCAAGTAAGATATGGCTAGCTTTCAAATAGTTAATACTTGTCATATTTGCTGTAATTCAGTAGAATGCTGTGCATTCACTAAAAACTTGTAGATGATCTTTCATGAAGCATTTTTGGCCTAAGAATCAAAGTTAGGGATAGTATTTTAACAAGTGTTGGTTATCCCATATTTTTAAAACCTGTAAATTGTATCATTGGCTTGAACAAAAATAAACACATTTTTCTTTATGGTGGTATATATATGTTTTTGGAATATGAGGAAGTTGTAAGAATAAAGATTATTAAATTAATACTGCATACACACTTGCATTTGTTACTTTTGAATTTCTCATTCATTAAACAGTAGTTATGTAATTAAATAGTCTTGAATATTAAACATCCTCATATGAATGCTTGAAGTATATTAAATAATCTATTAAAATGCAATATTTGATTATAACCTAATGGGCACAATGTGCATAATTAACTTAACCATATCTATTTATTTCAAATTATTAAGTATATATCTTAAGTATAATTACAGGTTTGCATAACTTATTCACGGTAAATAGAAAATATAAAAAGAAAAGGGTAAAATAGAAAAGGGTGTTAAAAATAATGATTACATAATCCAACACTATACCATTAAACACAATCCTGAGAATTTCATGAATATACTGTCACAGATTTTGTGATTTCATAAAGATAGCACTGATCTCCATTAGAAATCAATTTAAGGTTTACCATAGCATTATATTGTAAGCACTTTTATACTTCAGTTATTATTTGAGAATATGATTTTAATAGGTCAACTATATTTTATCAGTCTGCTAATTTTATTCAATAATTCTACTGTTGTTGATATTAAAGGGTTTCTACTTTTCGCTATTAGAAGTAACTCTGGTACAAATATTCTTATACTATAATCATTGTGCACATCTCCATTTCTTTAGCATAAATTTCCAGAAACAGAATTGTATTGGGTTACTTGTCTTCATATTATTTTTGATTATTTCTAAACTAGTCAGCCCATTAGAAATACATGCAGGCCTCATAAAACAGTTATGAGCTACTGCATATTTCCGTAGTTCACAAGGTGATTCCATTTTCAACTTTCAGATTATCTCCATGACCTGAATTGCCTTTGGCTCATTGATCTCTTTGACACAGAAACTTCTGATGACTATAGACAGTACTTTAAGTCAAAAATCCCGGAGGGCTATCATGTGATGCTGCGAACTTTGTCATCCCCAGTGAGTGTACAGACGAGGTCAAAGAAATAGGAGGTCATCTGACTGGGGTCATTACCCTGGAGTCAGCAGAGGTTTGAGCAGGTCAGCAATCTTCAAACATTTTTACTTGGCTATATTGTTAAATAATTTTGAGAAAGAATGTACTCTCTCATATACATTTAATTGACATTTCAACATTTAATTATATTTTAATGTCTTCGTTAATAGGAAAAGAAATATAGTGAACATTTTATAATGTAAAATAAAATGAGGACTGGATACAGATGAATAAATATTTGATGACATTTCATAAGTCTAATTTTCTATTGAAATAAAAACTAAATCTAAAAGATATCATGCAAAATTTTTACGTGTGGATTTTTCCAATGTATTTTGAGAAATATGATAGTCCTGAGAAATATTCCGGTTATATTGTAAAGCTAACCTCTATTGCTTCCATTTTTCTGAATCTGAAACATCCCAACAGGCACCAAGCTTCAGGCTAAACAGAAATAAGAGTAACGAAAGAAAAGACAGGAAGCCAAATGGGTTTAAGGTGTCTTGATTAGCTAAATAAAAATGTACTCCTAAAGCAGTATGTCAAATTATCCTTTTGCTTACTGTTTGAGGGGTTTTAACACTCCTGGGCATTGTGTCTGTTATGACTGGTTGTGTGAGGACCGTGCCTTACTTTGGTAAAGTGGAAAAAAGGCTACTGTGAATGTAAGCTTTATAAGGTAGTTTCATGAGAAATCATATATGAGTGGACTATCTAATAATTGAAAAATCTTAAAATAATTTGTGAATCAGCCCCTTTAGAAATTCTTCGCATATCCCAGGGATTATCTGTACTCCAGTTTGAAAACTTTTAAATGAGATTAATTTCATTTGTTATAGATTGGTTGATATGAAGTGGTCAAATTGAACTTTAATATATGGTAATAAAGTTCTCTCCATGAAGACAAGGAGATAATTTCATATCCAGTAAGGCCAGAAAAAATAGTCTCTGAACAAGATGCTTCATTTCACCAACACAGAATATTTCGAAATGCTACTGCACAGAGATGGAGCCTGGAATCACAGTTTTGACTTAAGTATTGGAGCACAATTGAGACTCATGTCCTTTTTACATCACAACTTTTCCTCTAACTTCCTATGTATGTGTCTAGTCTATAGACTGTGAATCCGCTCAGTTTTCTGCTGAGGATGAAACAGACAGATCAGCCTGCTTATCTGGGTTTAGATAGCCTGGCTTGCTCTTTCAAGCACCCCAACTCCTTTTTCACTCCTTTTTCCCTTCTAGAACCTAAGTTGTCCAAGTGATGATCCTGATTCATATATGCTTTAAAGCATTTTTACCATCTAGAAACAAATGAACAATCGCTGCTACAAGCGCCCATCTCATTTTGGCCTCTCTTCTTTGTAAATTTGACATTGCGAAACCAAAGTTAAATTTTTGCATTTTCATTTTTCTTAAGTATAATGTTGACGTAATTCCCATGGGCCACTGGAGAACTGTTCATGTTTTGCCTGTTTCAAATCACTCACCAATGCCTTAAATGAAGTTTTGACAGCTGAGTTATATAAATTCCATTTCAAGTAGGGTGACCATATGCTAATTTGCCTGAGACAGTCCCAGTTTGCACAATTGTCCTGCATAATCATCTGTGTTCTGGTAAAGGTTTAAAAACCGGGTTTCCAGGAATGAAAGCCTCGATTTGCAGCAGTTAGTGATTTCTGTGTTGTAAATATTCCTACCTTGGCTGTTTTCCAGCTACCAAAATGACACCATTGAGATTGGAGTTGGAGTGACTGCTCACAATCATCTCTTTTTTTCCCAGCTTTATTAAAGTATAATTGACAAATAAAACAACATATTGAAAGTGTACAACATGATGATTTGATATATGTACACACTGTGAAAGGATTCTCACAGTAAGGTAAATTAGCACATCCTTCGCCTCACATAGTTGCATTTTCTTGGTTGTTGAGAATGCATAACGTCTATTCTCTTAGCAAATTTCAATTATACAACAGAGGATTTCAGCTATAGTCACCATTCTATATATTAGATCCTCAGAACTTACTCATCTTATAACTGGAAGTTCATACCTGTTTATCATCCTCTCCTCATTTGCCACACCCTCCTCCAGCCCCTGGCAATCCCCAGGATACTCTCTGTAGCTGAATACTATTTTTTTTCTTTTCTTTTTCATTCTTTTTTAAAGATTTTACTTTTTTCCTTTTTCTCCCCAAAGCCCCCCGGTACATAGTTGTATATTTTTCATTGTGGGTCCTTCTAGTTGTGGCATGAGGGAAGCCGCCTCAGGGTGGCTTGACGAGCAGTGCCATGTCCACACCCAGGATTTGAACCAACGAAACACTGGGCCGCCTGCAGCAGAGCACGTGAACTTAACCACTCGGCCACGGGGCCAGCCTCCTATTTTTTTTCTTTTATAAAGTTGAATACTATTCCATTATATGTGTATGTGTGTATATATATATATATATATATATATATATATATATATATATATACACACATATATACCATATCTTTTTTATTCATTCATCTGTTAATGGACACAAGTTGTTTCCATATTTTGGCTGTTGTGAATAATGATGCAATAAAAATGCAGGTGCAAATCTCTCTTTGAGCTAGTGATTTCATTTTCTTTGCATATATACCCAGAAGTAGGATTGCTTGATCATATGGTAGTTCTATTTATAATTTCTTGAGGAACATTCATACTGTTTTCATTGTGGCTTCACCAATTTACATTCCCACATGTACCACCAACAGTGTACAAGGATTCTCTTTTCTCTACATCTTCACCAACACTTGTGTTTTTGATCATGGCCACTCTAACAGATATAAGGTGATCTATCATTGTGGTTTTGATTTGCATTTTCCCTGATGATTAATGATGTGCATCTTTTCATGTACTTGTTGGAGATTTGTATGTCTTTTCTGGAAAAATTCCTTTTCAGGTCCTTTGCTCATTTTTTAACTGGGTCATTTGTTATTTTCTATTAAGTTCTATTATTAAGTTCTATTAAGTTGCCTCATATATTTTGGCTATTAATTCCTTATTGGATATGTGATTTGCAAATATTTTCTCCTATTCGATAGTTTGACTTCTCAATTTGTGGAGAGTTTCCTTTGCTGTGCAGACACTCTTTAGTTTGGTGCAGTCCCACTTGTTTATTTTTGCTTTTGTTGCCATTGCTTTTGATGTCAAATCCAAAAAATCTTTGCCAAGATCCATATTAAGGAACTTATCCCGTATGTTTTCTTCTAGCAGTTTTAGAGTTTTAGGTCCTATTTTCAAGTCTCTAATACTTTTTGAGTTGACTTTTGTGTATTGTGTAGAGAGGGGTCCAATTTCATTCGTTTACATGTAGATATCCAATTTTTTTTAATGTAATTAGTCTGTCTTCATTTTTTTCTTTTACTGTGGTTACATTGGTTTATAACATTATATAAATTGTGGGTGTACATCATTATATTTTGATTTCTGTGTAGACTATATCATGTTCACCACCCAAAGACAAATTACAATCCATCACCATGCATATGTGCCTAATCACCCCTTTCACCCTTCTCCCTCCCCCTTGCCCCTCTAGTAAGCACCCATCCAATCTCTGTCTCTATGAGTTTGTTTGTGGTTAATTTTATCTTCTTTTTATGAATGAGATCATATGGTATTTGACTTTCCCCCTCTGACTTATTTTGCTTAGCACAATATCCTCAGGTCCATCCATGTTGTCACAAATGGACAGATTTACTCCCTTTTTATGGCTGAGTAGTATACCATTTTGTATATATACCACATCTTTTTTATCCATTCATCCCTTGATGGGCACCTAGTTTGCCTGCAAGTCTTGGCTATTGTGAATAATGCTGCAATGAACGTAGGGGTGCATATATCTTTACACATTCATGCTTTCATCTTCTCTGGATAAACACCCAGCAGTGGAATAGCTGGATCATAAAGTAGTTCTATTCCTAATTTTTTGAGGAATCTCCACACTGTTTTCCATAGTGGCTGTACCAGTTTACATTCCCACCAGCACTGTATTAGAGTGCCCTTCTCTCCACATCCTCTTCAACACTTCTTATTTCCTGTCTTGTTAATTATACCCATTCTAACAGGTGTGATGTGATATCTCATTGTAGTTTTGATTTGAATTTCCGTGGCAATTAGTGATGTTTAACATCCTTTCATGTGCCTGTTGGCCGTCTGTATATCTTCTTTGGAGAAATGCCTGTTCAGATCTTTTGCCCGTTTTTTAACTTGGTTGTTAGTTTTTATTGGTATTGAGATGTATGAGTTCTTTATATATTTTGGATGTTAACCTCTTATCAGATATATGGTTTCACAATATCTTCTCCCAATTGTTAGGTTGAATTTTCATTTTTTTGATGTTTTCCTTTGCTGTGCAGAAGTTTTTTAGTTTGATGTGGTCCCATTTGTTTATTTTTTCTGTTGTTTCCCTTACCTGGTCAGACATGGTACTTGAAAATATGCCGCTGAGACCAGTGTTGAAGATTATACTGCCTATGTTTTCTTCTAGAACTTTCTGGGTTTCGGGTCTTACATTCAAGTCTTTAATACATTTTGAGTTAGTTTTGTGTATGGGGTAAGATAATAGTCTACTTTCATTCTTTTGCATGTGGCTGTCCAGTTTTCCCAGCACCATTTATTGAAAGACTTTCCTTTCTCCATTGTATGTTCTTGGCTCCCTTGCCAAAAATTAGCTGTCCACAGATGTGTAGGTTTATTTCTGGGCTCTCGATTCTGTTCCATTGGTCTGTGTGTCTTTTTTAGTGCCAGTACCATGCTATTTTGGTTACTATAGCTTTGTAGCATATTGTGAGTCAGGGGTTGTGATAGCACCACGTTTGTTCTTTTTTCTCAGGATTCCTTTGTCTATTGAGGGTCTTTTTGTTGTTTCATACAAATTTTAGGATTCTGTGTTCTATTTCTGTGAAAAATGTCATTGGAACCTTGATAAGGATTGCATTGAATCTGTATATTTCTTTAGGGAGTATGGACGTTGTAACTATGTTATTCTTCCAATCAAAGAGCACAGAATGTCCTTCCATTTTTGTGTCTTCAATTTCTTTCAGTAATGTTTTGTAGTTTTCAGTGTACAGGTCTTTCAGCTCTTTGGTTAAGTTTATTCCTAGATATTTTATTCTTTTTATTGCAAATGTAATTGGGATTGTATTCTTAATTTCTCTTCCTGCTAATTGTTGTAACTGTATAGAAACACAACTGATTTTTGGATGTTGATTTTGTATCCTGCAACTTTAGTATATTCAGTTATTATTTCTATAAGTGTTTTGGCAGGTTGTTTAGGGTTTTCTATATATAAAATCACGGCATCTGCAAATAGTGGCTGTTTCACTTCTTCCTTTCCAGGTTAGATCCTGTTTATTTCTGTTTCTTGCCAGATTGCTCTGGCTAGGACTTCCAATCCTATGTTACATAGGAGTGGTGAAAGTGGGCATCCTTGTCTGGTTTCTGGTCTTAGAGGGATAGCTTTCAATCTTTCTCACTGAGAATGATATTAGCTGTGAGTTTGTCACATATGGACTTTATAATATTGAGGTTCATTCCTTCTATACCTATTTTATTCAGGGTTCTTATAAATGGATGCCACATCTTTTCAAGTGCTTTCTCTGTATCTATTGAGAACATCATGTGATTTTTATTCATTTTATTACTGAAGTGTGCCTTGATTGATTTGCAGATATTGAACCATCCCTGTATCCCTGGAATAAATCCCACTTGATCACGTTGTACAATATTTTTAATGTAACGTTGTGTTCGATTTGCTAGCATTTTGGTGAGGATTTTTGCACCGATGTTTATCACTGACATTGGCTTGTAATTTTCTTTGTGTTGTCCTTGTCTGGTTTTGGTATCAGGATAATGTTGGCTTCATAGAATGAGTTAGGAAGCTTCCTCACCTCTTCAGTTTTTTGAAGGGGTTTGAAAAGGATAGGTATAAAGTCTTCTTTGAATGTTTGGTAGAATTCACCAGGGAAGCCATCTGGTCCCAGACTTTTACTTTTTGGGGAGGTTTTTGATTACTGTTTGGATATCTTTACTGGTGATTGCTCTATTCAAATTCTTTATTTCTTCTCGATTCAGTTTTGAAAGGTGGTATAATTCTAAGAATGTATCCATTTCTTCTAGATTATCCAAATTGCTGACTTACAGCTTTTTGTAGTATTCTCTTATGATCTTTTGTGTTTCTGAGATGTCCATTGTAATTTCTCCTCTTTCATTTCTGATTGTATTTATTTGAGACTTCTTTCTTTTCTTTCTGTGTAAGTCTAGCTAAAGGCTTGTCAATTTTTTTTCTGTTCAAAGAACCAGCTCTTATTTTCATTGATTTTTTCTGTTGTTTTTTTAAGTCTCTATTTCAGTTATTTCTGCTCTGATTTTTATTATTTCCTTCCGTCTGCTGATTTTTGGCTTTGTTTGTTCTTTTTTATCCAGTTCCAGGAGGTGTAGTGGTAGATTGTTTATTCGGGATTTTTCTTGTTTGTTGAAGTAGACCTATGTTGCTATAAACTTCCCTCTTAGAACAGCTTTTGCTGTATCCCATGGATTTTGGCATATCGTATTTTCATTTTTATTTGTCTCCAGGTATATTTTGATTTCTCCTTTGATTTCTTCATTGACCCAGTCATTGTTCAGTAGCATTTTGTTTAATTTCCACATATTTGCGGCTTTTCAAATTTTTTTTTCCTATAGTTTATTTCTAGTTTCATACCACTGTGGTCAGAAAAGATGCTTGGTATTATTTCAGTCTTCTTAAATTTATTGAGACTTGTTTTGTGGCCTAATATGTGATCAATCCTGGATGACTTTCTATGTGCTTTTGAAAAGAATGTGTATTCTGCAGTTTTTGGATGGAATGTTCTGTATGTATCTACTAAGTCCAAGTGGCCTAATGTGTCATTTAAGGCCAATGTTTCCTTATTGATCTTCTATTTGTATGGTCTATCCATTGGTGTAAGTGGAGTATTAAAGTCTCTTACTATTATTGTATTACTGTCTATTACTCCTTTTATGTCTGTTCATGAATGTTTTATATATTTAGGTGCTCCTATTGGGTGCATAGATATTTACAAGTGTTATAACCTCTTGTTGGATTGTTCCCTTTATCATTGTGTAGTGCTCTTCTTTGTCTCTTTTTACAGTTTTTGTTTCAAAGCCTACTTTGTCTGATATAAGTATTGCTAGCTCAGCTTTCTTTTCATCGCCATTTTCATGGAGTATCTTTTTCCATTCCTTTACTTTAAATTCATGAACGTATTTAGTTCTGAAGAGAGTCTCTTGTATGCAACATATATATGGGTCTTGTTTTATTATCCAATCGGCACCCTATACGTTTTGATTGGAGCATTTAGTCCATTGACATTTAAAGTAGCTATTGATAAGAATGTACTTATTTCTATTCTGTCACTTTTTTTCTGGGTGTTTTAGTAGTTCTTCTCTGTACCTTTCTCCTTCTTTTGCTCTCTTCCTTGGTGGTTTGATAGCTTTCTTTACTATTATGTTTGGGTTCCTTTTCCTTAATTTTTTGTGTATTTATTATAGGTGTCTGGTTTGTGATTACCATGAGATTCATATATAATAACCTATGTATATAGCAATCTATATTAAGTTGATGGTTTCCTTAGTTTGACATCTTGATAAAAGCTCTACATTTTTACTCCCCTCCCCCTGAATTTTATGTTTTGAAATCATATCTAACCTCTTTTCTTATGCATGTGTATCCATCACGCTCTTATCATGGAAATAGGTAATTTTAGTACTTTTGTCATTTGACCTTCATATTAGATTCATAGGTGGTTGATCTGCTACTTTTATTGTATATTTGTATTTACCAGTGATTTTATTGCTTTTTTAAATATTCTTTTCTTATTCCTATTTGTAGTCTTTTCTTTTCCACTTAAATAAGTCCCTTTAGCATTTCATATAGAACTGGTTTCTTCATGATAAACTCGTTTACTTTTTGCTTGTCTGGAAAACTCTTTATCTCTCCTTACATTCTGAATGATAACCTTGTCAAGTAGAGTATTCTTGGCTGTAGATTTTTTCCTTTAAAAACTTTAAATACATTGTGCTACTCCCTTCTAGCCTGTAAGTTTTTGCTGAGAAGTCAGCTGACAGCCTTATGGGGTTTCCTTTGTATGTAACTTGTTGGCTTTCTCTTGTGGCTTTTAGGATTCTCTCTTTATCTTTGGTGGTTAACATTTTAACTATAATGTGTCTTGGTGTGGGCCTCTTCAGGTTTATCTTATTTGGTGCTCTCTTTGCTTCCTATAACTGAATGTCTGTTTCCTTCCTTAGGTTAAGAAAGTTTTCATCTATTATTTCTTCAAATAGATTATCTACCCCTTTCTCTCTCTCTTCTCCTTCTGGGACACCTATAACATGAATTTTAGTGTGCTTGATGTTTTCCCAGAGGTTCTGTGGATTTCCTTCTTCTTTTTAATTCTTTTTTCTTTTATCTGTTCAGCTTGGTGATTTCCTCTAGTTTCATCCAGGTTGCTGATCCATTCTTTTTTATCATCTATTCTGCTGTTGAGTCCCTCTAGTGAATTTTTCATTTCCAGGATTGTATTCTTCATATCTGATTGTTTTTTTATTTATATTTTCCAACTTTTTGTTGACATTCTCCTTAAGTTCATCCATTCTTTTCCCATGATCAGTGAGCATCCTTTGACTATTTGTTTGAACTCTTTGTCAGGTAGATTGCTTATTTCTGTTTCGTTTAGTTCTTTTCCTGGTGTTTTGTCCTGTTCCCTTACTTAGAACATATTCCTGTGTGTCTTCATTTT
Source organism: Equus asinus (assembly GCF_041296235.1). NCBI lineage: Eukaryota > Metazoa > Chordata > Mammalia > Perissodactyla > Equidae > Equus > Equus asinus. Next base: position 16,705,316 of record NC_091816.1, read on the forward strand.
GCCTCTTTCTCTGTGCTTATGTCTATGTATTAGGTAGGTCAGCTACATATCCCGATCTTGGAGAGGTGGCCTTATGTAAAAGATGCCTTATGAGGCCCAGCAGTATGCTTCCTTCTTGTCACCAGTTCCAAATGTTTCAAGAGTGTCCCCTGTGTGGGCTACATTTGTCCTTCTGTTGTGGCAGAGTTGCTCTTGCTTCAAGTATCTGGGGAGCCTACCCTGACCTTGTGGCTGGCTGGTTGTAATTCCCAGCTGTGTGTGGCTGCTAGGACCCTTCAATCACTTTTTTGGGCATGGGCAGCCCCAGTACAGTTGGATGCAAGGTCTAATAGCACATTCCTGTGGCAGTTTTTTTGTTAAGTAAGTAGACTCCCAGTGTGGCTGGTTGCTAGGCTCAGGGGCTTACAACTGCTGTAGGCCTCTGGCCTGCAAGGCTATTGTCAGCTCTCTCAGCATTGCAACTGACTGAGGCCTTCCCCAGGCATGGAAGTACCCAATTGTTTCTGGCTTTGGAAGGTGAGACCAATCCACTCTGTGGCTGTTTGAGAAGCACAAGTCTGCTGCAGCTGTCAGGCCCCACTGCCTGCAGGGACACACACTCCATCAATACAGTCCTGCCCCTGCACATGCTCTGATGTACTGAAATGGACCCTGTTACCCTACTGCAGAGGCCACACACTCCATCAATGCAGGCCCACTCCTTGTGCATGCCCTGCACTTGCAGAAGCAGACCCACTTGCCCAGCTGCAGAGGTTTCATGCACCTATGTGGGCTCACAATTTTCCTAAGGGCTTGCTCCTGGGTAGGGCCAGTCCCTAGGGTAGGCTGCCGTTCCTAGTTGAGCTGGATTAAATTGGTGCTCTAGTGGGTGGGGCAGAACCCTGGACTAACCGGCCAGGGAAAGAACTCCAAGCATCTGTGTCAGCATGCCTGCGCTAGGTCACCATAATGGCTGCCACAAAAGTCTCAGTCCCTGGAAAGGTCTCAGCTCTCACTGAGATGCACCCAGAGCCTATTGAATGAATCTCTTTTCACCAAAGGACTGTGTACCTGTCTTTCTGGTGATTTTAGATTCCTTTCCAAATTGGGACAGTTTGTGCATAGGCCCCTTAAGAACAGGCTTTTTTTCCATTATAGCATTTTGGGGGATATTCCTGATTATAGTTAACAGACAGCAAAGCCAGGTATTATGACACTTGTCTTGGTCGTGCTGAGTCCAAAATCTTCTTATTGTGGTAACACTCTCCTGCACAGATTCTCCACTCCTCTAGGGAAGGCTTCATACCTTAAGGTTGCTCCTGGCCAGCTATGAAGTGTTGAGTCTCAAAGGTGGCTTTTCTTCTCTCCAGAAAGGAATTTCTGCTTGTTCCACCTCAGTCAGCACTGTCCCTTGTTGTAGTGGTACTTTCTATCCAGTTTTCAGTTCTCTCTTACAGGTAATTGTTCCAAGAGTAGCTGTAAATTCATTGTGTCCATGGGAGGAGGTCAGTTCAGAGTTCACGTATGCTACCATCTTGACACTATCTCCCTCCAGTTTTCTCTATACCATTTATTGAAGATACGATCATTTCTCTATTGTATATTATTGGCTCCCGTGTCAAATATTAGTTGACTGTATATGCATGGGTTTATTTCTGGGCTGTCTATTATGTTCCATTGATCTATGTGTCTATTTTCATTCCAATACTATACTGTTTTGATTACTATAGCTTTGTGATATAGTTTGAAATCAGGAATTGTGAATGCCTCCAGCTTTGTTTTTCTTGCTTGAGATTGCTTTAGTTATTCAGGGTCTTTTGTAGTTCTCTGTGAATTTTAGGATTGCCTTTTCTATTGCTGTGAACAAGTCCCTAGGAGTGGTCTCTTGCACACCACTGTAGTAATGGGAAAACTTTCAAACTTTAACATGCCCTGGTTTTGAGAATAAATTATATTCATCTTAATTTTAAGCTACTGGCTTTTTCTGAGGTACTAGGGAAGAACTCTAAATTTATTTCAAAATATTAATATTACATCCATAATATTGGTGAAAAGCTTTCTATAACCTCGGCTTTGACCTGTGTCAGATAGAAGAAACTGTGGTAGAAATCAAATTTTACATTTGAATAGTTATATCTTGATTTGTAACCTAAGGTCTTATGTGGGAATTTTTGTTTCAGAAATCACTTGGATTAACTCTCAGATGAAGAAGATGATGACAATCTGTTTTTCCCTCTCTATAGCAATTCAAATATATCAATATGTATATCAAATTAAAAATAAATTGTTTACATTTTTGTAAAATAAGACTGCTATAAAATCTTCTAATTTTATTTTTGGAAAGTTTTCATCATCTAAGTCTCATAATGAAGAGCTTTTTCTTAATGACAATAATCTGTACAAGCCTCTGTTTTAAATAGGTAAACATATTTATAAAGAAATTAATAATAATTAAAAATAATAGAAAATGGTTCCTTTTCTTTGTTATTCTTCTTAGTTGCTTATTTCTAGGATTAGTGCTTATATTTTCATTACAGAAAATTTTATTCCACGGTGAAAATGACTCAACATTTCTTTCCTTTATATTCCAGGAAAATGTCTCTGGTTTTGAACTGAAGAAATCGTCTCTCTTCCTCTTCTTAAAGTGATGCTCATATGTCACACATTTTTCCCACACAAGAACCTCTGAAGTGGGCATCCAATTCAAGTCCTTGCACTCTCCCAGGGCTTTCCAACAAATTAGTGCTCATCAAATCTCCTGGTGAACTTTCCTAACCCAAATACAGTGACATTTGAATGTGGATTTTTAGCATTATCAATCAAAATGTCTAACTGTGTTACTACACTACTCCCAATCCTTATGTTTAAAGATTTAGAATATTTAGATATTCTATCTAGAATCTTCAACCAAGAAAATCCAAAGATATGGGATAGCATACATTATAACTTACTATATCATGTGTGTTGGGTAAACTATTTCAGTACTTGTCCTTAACAAAGAAAAGAAACACAGGCAATATCAAATGCAACTTGAATATTAAGTATAAAAACTAATGAGCACTGTAATAACCCTCAGGGATGTAAAACAAAATGTTTTCTTCAATATTTTATCTCAGGGGGAAAATGTAGTGACTTCACCACCCTGTATCTTAGGAATTTGAAAGTTATTAAATTTTTTTTGTTGTTTTACAAGAAATAAGGGATTATTTTTAGCAAACATACCTGCAAATTTATAACAAGCAGACCCTCAGAAAATGGCCTTCCTATCTCCTGACGCTCTTTTGTGGAAACAGGCTTCAGGGGAAAATTATTCAGCATATCTTTCTTTTATTAAATCTCCTCCTAAATATATTCTAATATTTTTATATTTATTTGTTTTCTTGAGATTTTGTTTGCATATGTTGATAATGGAATTTTAAGCACACAGTTTCTTAAACTACTGTTGTTTTTTATTTTTTTATTTTTTGAGGAAGATTAGCCCCGAGCTAACATCTGCCACCAATTCCCCTCCTTTCGCTGAGGAAGACTGGCCCTGAGCTAACATCCATGGCCATCTTCCTTTACTTTATATGTGGGATGCCTACCACAGCATGGCTTGATGAGGTTGCCAGGTCCGCACCCGGGATCTGAACCAGCAAACCCTGGACCACCGAAGCAGGACATGCACACTTAACTACTGCGCCACCAGGCCGGTGCTACTGTTGCTTTTTAAATTTGATAGTAAAGTAAATCTTATTCCAAAGATTTGACAGTAAAAAATTAAATTTGAAAAATAATAGAAGGAGTTGTTCACTAGAAATTTCAAGTGAATTCAACACTTGACTACTTTTCAGCACTCTTAAAGTTTATATTAATTCTGCACAAAAAACCAGTTGGTTTATATAAATATTTCATCTTACTAAGTTATGCACAAGCCATTTGTTTCAACTTCTGATAGACATTAACTACAAACATTTGATGAGACCAAATAGAACTTGATTTTAGTGCACAAGTTTAAGTTATGAAATATTAAAATCTCTGTACACTACTATTCTGTTATTTGTTTTTTTCTAGTGTTATCAAGATTTAATATAGGCTTTACTTAGTTTCCAAACATGTTATTATATATGACAATTACCTTAAAAATGTATTCCAAATACAGTTTTACTTTAAGTGATGTTCATTTGGAGACTTCCTAAACATTTATTTTAACAACCTTGAATAGGTCCTTTCTTTATATTTCCTTTTTTGGTCACAAAAAGTCACTGTCTATACTTTTATATTCATCATTCTCAGGGATTCAAATAAGACAAACATTATTATGTAAACTGCTATCAGCTACAATAATAATAATAGTCTAAGTATTGTGTAAAATAAAAAATGTGGCCCCAAATTCATTTGCTCCCTAGACTATTAGCAGACTAATATCTTTACTTCAGATTTGCCCATTCATTAGCATCTTCTAAACAAGCAAAATATAATCAGAGCAGTATGATTCATCTGGACACAGTATCTTAGAATTGAATATGAGACATCACAGAGATCAGCTAGTTTGGCTCCTTAATGTACGTATGAGAACACAGATAACATGGAGTGGTGTGACCACACGCCCACAATTACAGGGGTGAGAGCTAACACCTAGATCCCCTGACTCGTAGTCAAATTTCAGTTAACTACTCAAGGTCAAATATTCAAAATTGTTAAACTGCCAGCTTTCTAATCATTATGGAAACCAAATATAAACCCATAGATTAAGATTAGATCTCAACTTGGTTTTCCTCCATTGCCTCTTCTAAGCCATTCAGTAGGATGACCTCTTCCCCATCCCTTTGTATGAAATCTAGTCAAAGCCCAGTGAATTTTCTGGGTACTCTCAAAAAATTAAAAGTCCTCTTTGTTATCCATTCGTCCCTTGATGGGCATGTAGGTTGCTTCCAAGTCTTGGCTATTGTGTATAATGCTGCAACGAACATAGGGGTACAAGTATCTTTTTATGCCTTTGCATTTTCAAGTTCTTTGGATATTTAGTGGGATAGCTGGATCATATGGTAGACATATTCTTAATTTTCTGAGGATGCTCCATACTGCTTCCATAGTGGCATACTACTCAGCCATAAGAAATGATGAAATCCAACCATTTGTGACAACGTGGATAGTCCTTGAGGGTATTAGGCTGGGTGAAATTAGTCAGAGGGAGAAAGTTAAATACCATTTGACCTCACTCATAAGTAGAAGATAAAAACAGCAACAAACAAACACATAGCAATGGAGATTGGATTGGTGGTTACCATAGGGGAAAGTGGGGTAGGGCAAAAAGGGTAATTAGGCTCACATGTGAGAGGATGGACTATAATTAGTTTTTGAGTGGTGAACATGATGTAATCTAAAGTTAATTTGAAATATATTATGATGTACATCTGAAAGCTATATAATGTTATAATCCAATGTTGCTGCAATTAAAAAAATTTAAAAAGTCCTCTTTGTAATAATTAATGTATTTAATCTGATGCATTATTCAAAAGCTTCAACCCCCGCCCCCTTCTCCCTCAGCTGGGGCTGCTGACACTAGTGCTTTCACATTTAAAGGGAGGTATATTTCCTGCCTATTTCTGACCACTCAGCATTTCTGATCTTTCTTTTCCTTCTCCTCAGTATCAGAACATGGAAGAGGTGGGGGAAGAATGAAAGGGGAAGAGAATGTTCTTGACTAGTACTGCTCTGGGCTGCAGTTAGTACTTTATGACCATGACGGTGTTTAGAGGCAACTCTCTCATCTTTTTGGAACTTGTTTTATTGATTCATTGGAGACACTCCTCAACTCCTGGAGATCCCTCCTCGTCTGGATCCTTTATAAAATGGAATGCTTCCCCTCCAGCCAGTAGTTTAAGAATGTTTCATTACAGCTGGGAATCCTGGAACCCACCTCTGAACAGGTCACTCTGTCCTTACTAACGGTCCACTTAGACATAAGACAGCCCTAAGCCAGCTCTTCTTCACATAGAACCAACATCTGGTTCGGAGGAAGCACTCAACATTCTTAGTCTGCCCAACTCCAGGAGTGAAAGCCATCCTAATGTCCCAATCTCTCACCTTTTAAACCTCTCAGGGCCGAGTCAAACACTAGTCCATTGTGTCTCCCAGGTCCTAGGGAACATATATCACATCCTCCAATTGGAGCCACTCCCTGTGCTGGAGGTAGACACGTGTCTCCCTTGGAGGACAGCAGAGCACCCATACATAAAAAACTCTGTAAAATTGTATTCTATTACATAAAATTCTCTAACTGTGCATCCTTAGTTTCATGGGCATTAGGAGTAGTATAAATTATTTTCCTATGCCTCTTGCAAGTCCTGCATGGTAGTCGCACACCTCACTTTGGAATGTAGTGTGTATTTTCTTGGGGTCTCAACTGAAACTGTAATTAAAGCAATTCCATTAAATCATCTTGTCATAGATTCTTAGGGAAAATGCAGCATTCATTTTTGCATTCCCAGGGCTTATCATAGTGACTGAAACATAGCAGGTACTCAATAACTGCTTTTTTTGAATGATTGAATTGATTGTTAATTTAGAAACTGCACCATGTGTTCTCAGAAAGAAACATGTGAGTGATTCTGATTTATTTCTCTCCCGAGTTCAACTACAAATTTTTCCCCAAGTCTTAATAACTTTCCATCTTTTCTATCACTGGACTCTTTGCTCCACTCCACACCTTTTCTATATCCACTGACTTAGGTGCTCATCCTTCACTCGGACTGTTTTAAAACACTCTTATTTCCCTACAGTACTTTCTTTTCCTTCTAATCAGTATTTTATACTAATTTATTATTATTTATTATTCTAAAGATTCAAATTTGATCATTTTATTTTATCCCACCACTCTGCCCTCCATTTAACCCATTTCTGGTTTCCTCTCACATATTGAATAGAGCCCAAATTCCCCAGAATAATACAACCAACTTTGTCAATGTGACATCCATCTAACTCTCCATTACTGACTTGCATCATCCCCCATTTTTATTCTCTTGAAGTTCAAAAATACCCAGCTACAAAGAGATTGCAGATTGGGCCATGTTCTTTTGTAATTTCCAACTTTTGCAGACCTATTTCCTTTACTTGGAAAACCTTCCTCTCTTGTTTATCTGGTGAACTTCAAATGGCAGTGCAAATGATATTTTACAACTCTATTCAGAAATAGTCACTTCCTCATTTCTGCTAACTCCAGACCATATGCTCTTTAGATATCACTCTATATTACTTATTTTCATATCTATCTTTTCCACTTGACTGAAGAGTAGTCTCCTTATTGTAATCAATGAATGAATGAATGGTTGTAAAAATCAATGAATTAAAAGTTCTTAAATTGCTAGTATGTTGGTGGGAGGAAAAAGGCTTCATGGGGCTGGCCTGGTGGCATAGCAATTAAGTTTGCAAACTCCACTTCAGAGGCCCCGGGTTTGCCAATGTGGATCCCGGATGTGGACCCACGCATGGCTTATCAAGCCCTACTGTGGCAGGTGTCACACATACAAAGTAGAGGAAGATGGGCAAGGATGTTTTCTTGGGTCCAATCTTCCTCAGCAAAAAGAAGAGGATTGGTGGCAGATGTTAGCTTAGGGCTAATCTTCCTCAAAAAATAAAAATAAAAAAGGGCATCACAAGCCTAGAGTCTCGAACACAGACAGGTACAATGCAATGGAAGGATTAACTTTGTAAATTACACAATCTATATAGCATTTATTTCAAATGGTTTAATAGTCACTAGGGTATTAGAACATCTAAGTAGTCTGACCTCCAGATATTTTAGTTAAACTAAGACTACAGTGAGCAAAGTGACCTCAGTGGTAAAAGGATGCATAGACATGGTATTGTGAGATAGTGAGTGCATGAAGATCCTCTTGATCAACTTCATAGTTATTGGGCCACTTATATCAAGTTGAAAAGGTCTTAAAAGAGGATGAAAGGTTATGAATAAGTAACAACCGATTCTCAGAGGTTTCTACATTCTGTAGCATTGCTATTTTCCAAGCAATTTGTATTCTGCCAATAAGCTAGTCATCAACTGATGTAGTCTTCCCTGTGTAAAGCTGAATCTCCTTTGAAATACACGGCCAGATCTTTGGGTTACTAACAGTAGCAGCACCTCATGAAGATATCGAAGTGAGGAGGCTGGTTTTTTGCTAAGATCTACCTCTATATGAGACTGCATTTGTGATGTCCTTGAACTATGCACAAAGCCCCTGAGAAGCATCCTAAGTAATCCATGAGGTAGTTTTAAATCCCCAGCTCACAAAAATAGGTCAATTGTGCTCAGAAACTCCTAGAATGCTTCATCTCACTCTTGATAAATAGATGCTTTAAGGAAATGGCCCTCATGCTCAATCTAGGCATTTAATAAGGAAATGTCTCTTTAAAGTGAAAAAATAGGAAAACATTGCTCCACTTTTGTATTTACTATATAGTTTAATCTTAATTACTTATCTTTGGTTGAATTCCCTAGAAATTAGTGCCTGAAGTAAAAGCTTATATGCTAACATTTTATTAAGGAGTGTAATCAATCACTGGAGATGAAGAGAGAGAGAAGGGGGAAAAAACCAAACAAACAGTGAGTCAAGGAAGAAGGAAGAACATATATAATGTGAAGAGTTACCCAGATAGCCATTGATAAACATCTATTGTCAGAAAGGCCCTATGAGCAATGACATCTAAGGAAAATCATCCATTTGGGGCAATAATCATCTGGTTCCCTATCCCCTACTGATCAAAGGCTGTGTCACAAGGTTGTAAATCCCTCACATTCCTGGGTTGTGATACTAGGTGTCTTTAGGCAAGTGTTAAGAAAGCCAGAGCTCCCATGGAACCTGGTCAGTCAAGCTCACAGTGATATTTTGTCAATGTCAAGTACGGGGTTTCATGATCTCCTGTAGGAATAGTTGCAGCAGCAGCAGTAGAGACTTGACTTTATAGCTGGAGACCAACACAAGCAATTGCTAGGGTCTGTCTAGCCAGCAAGCACGGCAAATGAATAGAGCCAAGGTGAAGTATAAACAGAACCTATTACTCTACCCATATTTCATGCCTTTTCGTGACATCAATATTTTAAAGCCAGTGTTGATTTAAATCAATCTCATTACCTTAGATGACTAGTTTAGCTACTATTTTTTTGTTTGTTTGCATCAGAGGAAGCAATGGTACATGATCTTGAGTTGATCAATCAAGAGTAAACAGGTGACCAGCTTCAAATTTTATAAAAAACTCTCTAACTTCTTCAACCAAACAAACAAGCAAAATTAGTCACTGGAGGTGGACATCATATGCAAGACAGTCATCTCACCATCAGAACATTGACCTTGAGTTTCCTTTCTGACTCTAGTCAGGCAGAGTTGCAGACTACCAACAACTGGGTGGGAGTCATGGCAAAAAGCGGGTGGTCCAAAGCAGACTATGCCAATCGGATAGCTACTTCAAAAAGGGGACCATGTATCCTAATATTTATGATATTCATGTGCTACAAGTATCTTTTTAGTCAAAATAATAAACTTTCCTTTTTAAACGACGAACAGTTGTGTTTAGTAATCATTTGTTTCTGGGAATAGAATCAGTGCTGGTATTTGTATCGAATCACATACCATCCTGGGGATGTTTGGTGAGGAAGGTGGTGATGTTGAAGAGATCCCTTCAGGAGTCACTAGTGAAACTGAATCTCTCATACAGAAATTTGTATTATTCTCAGATTTTCATCTGAAGAGGTGCTTGTCTAGCCCATTAACTAAACAGTAGGCCAACATGTTCTTTTACTTTCGGATCATCAAACTGCAGCCACTCAATTCATTTTTGAAAATGCAAATTCAAGGACCTGATTGAGAGTTCACAGAATATACCTTTAGAGGTAAAAGAAAGAAAATAGATGTGGGTGTGTTTTCTCCTTTTAAAATGCATTAAAGATAAGTACTCTATTACCCAAACAATTTCTGACTGTGGTTAATTTTGAGATAGATTAGTCGAAACTTTATGTTCCACATCTCTCTTAAACTCTGCCATAAAAATCGATGATTAATTGATGTACATTAGGAAAAAATGGATATTAAATAATTGAGATCAGCTTTTATTTCCAAGATTTAAAATGTTTTATTTTCCTGATAATAAAAATACAATGTGCTCATTATAGAAATTTTAGAAAAACAGAGAACAAAATATGAATAAATAAAAAGCAAACTAAATTCCACCCCCTGGAAATAATAAGTGTGAATTTTGGATATATATTTAAATAGATAGTTAGGTAGCCAAATCACATAATTTTTTACTCCATATCTCAACTTCTTCTAACTCTTCTTTCTTCTTCAATCATTCCTGATGACTTTTGAAAGACTTCCAAGACCTGGTCTTTTTCCTTTTGGCTTAGGGATCAACCAATTACAGCTGGCTTGACACATCCTGCCCGTGGCTTGTTTTTCTACAGCCCACAAGTCAAGAATAGTGTTGACATTTTTAAATAGTTAAAAAAATCAAGTGAACATTGTTTTATGACACATGAAGATTACGTGAAATTCAAATTTAAGCGTCCACAGGTGAAGCTTTACAGGACCACAGTCACACTCATTTGATAACTGTGTTATCACAATTTTTCTGTTAGGTTACAAGATTCATAAACCTGTCTTATTTCTGGAACCTCTCTGAGACTGAGTTTTGAGGGTGAGAATAAGAAGCCTGTATTAGTTTACCATGTAATTCAGAATTGTATATAAATTTTTAACTTTAAAAAATCATGGGTAATTATCGGTCCCAAAAAATTTCTTGTTTTTGTTTAATTTTCATTATAAAAGTTTTTAAATCTATATAAAACTCAAAACCATAACATTGACATTGATGCTTATTGTTGAAATATCTTTGGAGTAAAGGATAAAATAGTATGCCCATACAAGGGATTTATAATATTTTAATTGTATAGATATTATACAATTTCTTCTGACCATTTCAAAAGGAATTGAGGGACAACGTGGCTTATTTATTAACCAATCTCGTACAGTTTATAAGGGGCAAGATCAATTTATTTTCTTCTTTCTACATATCACTAGAAAATTTTTCCTTAAATTTCAACAAACTTCAGCTTCATTTCCTGACTTCAGCCTCTGTGAGTGCTGTATGCTTGTTCCGAAAAGAACAGTGACTACTTGTATGGCCAGTGCAATGAAACATCCAGGGCATGTTCAGTACAGATGTAGACAAATGATTCAAAAGCTGCCATGTGTAACGTGCTATTTTTCATGGAAATGCACAAAAACTAGTTATGGGAGTTAATCTTTGGTTTTCTTTGAGAATTTAGATAAAAATCACTCCTAAAACAACATTTATAAACTTTACAAAACATTAAATAATTTAGGAATCATCTGTATATTGCCTTTTTTTTTTTACCACAAGTGTAGTTAGCCAAGTACACAAAAGCTGCAGGTTGCCACAACAGTGTGCAACAATGTGCACACAAATTGTGGATTCTGCAGAGAGAACGACCTTTTTTTCCTAGATTGAACTTTCTTTTTAACACATTCCAAAATAAAGAGAACAAGCACATTGTGGCAGGAGACTGGGTTAGATGACTCCATAAACATCTTTAATTTTTTCACAAAAATAAATTTTAAATCTATTTTAGTAACAAAAAACAGAAATACATTAATAATCCCTAACTATAGCATACATTATCATTTCACAATTTTAAATATAGCTACCTTTACTGTACAACTTTTGGCAGGTAAACCACATATACTGTCCCACATAGATCATAGATAAAGGTCAATCTTATAGCACCTGCAAAAGAAATTCACAGCTTCACTAATATTCACTGTGATGCTTAGGGACTCTAACAGTTCAGAAAATTCTCTGTTATTTCTAATCTAAATCTTCACGTGTCATACGCTATTTTTTCCGATTTAGTCCTTAGAGAAAATAAATATCTACCGGCCCCCTGTGAAAACTCAGTTTTTAACTTGATCTGTTAAATAATATCTTGATCTGTGAGTAAGTGAAGTAAGTCTAAATATAGAAGTTAATCAGCTTTGGGGCTTTGCTTAACTCCTTCTCGTTTTGTCAATGTCTTTTTAAATCGTGGAAGTCAAATACAGACAACTTCCTGGGCCATGTGATTTGGGATTTTGTTTAAACGGGAGTAAATTTGAATTAAAAACAAGTTAATCTAATCTACTTTTACACGTATAGTCAGAAGACTACATACGCATCTTCCATCATTGTCAATTATTATAACATAATGCTATGGATGATAACTAGGAGTGTTCTATTTAGAATCCCTATAAATGAATGGGCTGTTGTTCTGATATCAGAAGACATGGAAAACATTGTATTAACAATCGCATTTTCAAAAATACATAGGAATATAAATCTGGTGAATGTCGTACATATTATTGCAGAGTAGGAGAGAATTAGGATGATTAAATGTTTCTTTAACACTACTAAAGTCTTCCCTTTAAAAGGAAGGAATATTGATATCACCACATTTGCTAAGGGACTAGACTAAATGCAATTCATCATTAATATTCTATCTATAAAAATATGACTTTAAGAAGAATATTGCTTTGACTTCTTTTAGTACAATTGTTCTTGAGCCCTTAAATCTCAAATCTCTGATGGAGTCTTAATGGCAGTTAGACTTTATATATTGTCTTCCTAAATATTAGGAAATAACACCACTAATGATTATTACTATTGATTCCTCTCTGGTTGGAAGGAAAATTTGTGATAAATTGACTTTGAACATCTTTCCAAGAAGATTACGTTTTTAGGGTTTGTTGGTATTATATTGATCCTTTCTTCAGTGCTCTTAATCCGTATGTTTCACTTTTTTTACTGAGCTTATGTCAAAGATGAATCTCTCTGCTAGCTATCATATATACGGAGGCAGGATCGTGCAGATGAGAGAGGGAAAATGTCTATAAGAAAAGAGAATGATATCGATTAACATGGAGAATAAAAGTGGTTCTTATAATTTGATGATTAGCAGACATTTGGTCCCGTCTAAAATGTCCATAAGACATTTGATCCATAAGCATTTGGCCTTTGTCAAAAGGTCCCTGACATGTGGTCCTGTCCAAAACATCCATGAGCATAGTTTGTTGTTACATGCCATCAAGTTGGTTCTGACTCCTAGTGACCTTAAAAATGAGTGGTGTTCACGATTTCCTGTCCTCAACAGCCCTACTTAGCTCCTATAGACTCATGCCCATAGCTTCCTTTATGGAATCAATCCATCTCATATTTATCTTCTTCTTTTCTTGCTGCCTTCCACTTTCCCCAAAATTATTGTGTTTTCAAAAGAATCCTGCCTTCTCATGATGTCCCCAAAGTAGAACAGCCTCAGTTTTATCATTTCTGGCTCCAGTGATATCAGGCTTTGTATTTTCTAGGACCCACTTGTTTGTCTTTCTAGCAGGTCAAGGTAACCATAGAGCTCTCCTCCAACACTATATTTTAAATAAATCAAAATTTTACAGTTATCCTTCTTCACTGTCTGGCTTTCACATCTGTACATAGTAATTGGGAGTATGAGAGTGTGGAGCATATTTTGTCCATGCCACATGGTTTTGGGCAGGATCAAATATCAAGTACCTTTTGGCATGGACTAAATGTCTTATGGATGTTTTGGACAGGACCAAATGTCCTGCAAGGATTTTGTAATTGTATCCTTTCTTAAATGAAGTCAACATTATTCCAGATTAGACAAAGTTTTCCTCTGCTATTGAGTATATTTCACCACAACTATATATTTTGAGACCTTATGCAATTTTCATTACTGTAATGGGACAAAAGATTTTATAGTCTCGTTCTTGGAAGGAGTCCTAGTTTTCTCATTTTATAAAATGGATACTCTCAAGATAGTAAATTAAAGTAGAGAAGCCATGAGACTTAGTTTTTTGCTTGGTATAATTGGCATAAACATACATACCTCATTAGTTATTATAATTAAATAAGATAGTAAGTTTATGTAATATTAATAAGAATTTATTTCATGAGTTCTTATGTGCCAGGCAATATGTCAAAGTGCTTTGTGAGTATTATTTAAAATATCTAATGTGCAATATACCACTATTAGTTCCATTCTTTCCCAGTATCTTGAGTTTTCTATGTTATTTTTAATTTTATACAATATTTTTATCCAATAATGTAGATTCTTAACTTTTTCATATCACAAATCTTTAAGAATTGAATGAAAAGTATTGCTTTACTATCCAAAAAATCAAATTGAATTATAAAAAGTGGAGACTCAGATCTATAGACAGCCTAGAGATCCAGAAAATGTAAATGCTGGGTAAATAGAAACAAGTCATCATGGTCAACTCTCTCTGCATAAAAATATGCATCAAAAAACACACTTTTGAACTAAAAATATATTATCCGATAGAATAACAATGAATCTTGGGGTCAATCCAGAACACATAGAGGGGATTGTAATATGACACCTTATTGTGGTAAAAATAAATATGCTTTCATATACATATGTGTATGTATATCTAGGAGTCTTGAGACATAAAAGAATATTGTCCCTGAACCATAAAATTAATTTTGCATCTCAAATTCAATGTGCCCCCAAACATACTTATTTTCCTTGCACTCTGCTCTGTATTTCTGAATGTCACCAGTCTCCTCCTACAAATATTGATATTACGAGCTGTATCCAGCTTTGTCTATATCAAACCATTCTTTAAGCCATATTGGCTCTAGTAAAAGGGAGTAAACTTAGTCTTCTTTTTATTCCTTCTATACTATCAAATCAAGGAATTCAGTAAATGTTGATTGCACATCAACTATGCAAAGGATCAAAGAAAACTCTCATATATCGTGAACATTATTCAGAATATCTTTCTCACTGTTTACTTCAATAGAATTCTGATTATACTTTAAGGATACTGACCCTCCTGCATCCCTCTCTAAAAGCTATCTAAAATTCTCAGATGCCATTGTAGCTCAGAATTAGAAGGTATGTTATATATTTTTGATCTATAATCACACTACCATTTCTTTCTCCTAAAAATCCACATACTTTTGAGAATCCTATCATTAATTTTTCCCATCCCCTTCCTTTCTTCATTTATGTCATTAACCATCTCTTGGTTATTCCCTCTGTGACTCCTACACGCACATACACTCATATTCATGCATATTTTATATATCCGCTCCCTCTCTTCCTCTGTGTTCACATGATCATTCCTGGTGTTTTGAACACCTAGTATCTCATTTATTTTACCTTCTCACTTAAAGTTACTTTTCCTCAACTCTTTCCTTGACCATCAACCTCTATGGTTGCATACTGAAACCAGAAAATAGACCTCTTCCAAAATCATACAGGAAGCCTCCCATACTCTGCTCACAGCCACCTGTCTTTTCATCTCACCTGCTCCAGTGCCCCTACTGCATATTTAGTTTCACTTTATCAAGACCTCCAATCCTTTGAATGATCCTTTTCTCCCTGTCCATCATTCCTTTCTGACTGTGCTTCCTTTCTTTTCAAGCCTCATTTGCCTAGTTCTTCATTATAGTCACTCTCCTTCAAATACTTTCAACATGATTGCTTTGTCTCCTTTTGTTGATATAGACTGAGAAATGTCAACCTTGAATGAATGTCTAGGTCATACTTCTCTACGCCTTTTTCCACATACCTGAGAATTACTGGAGATAATCATACAAACAAGAAGGCTGAAACTCTTATGGGTTCACAGTCACCAAACTCAAGTAGAACCATAATAGTACCCAGTAATACTACTAAGTATCCTCAAAAAGCCCTCTTTCCCATTCCGCTCAATAGTTTTTAATCTTTTTTACTCTTCAGAAGCCCTGCATCCCCTTTCCTCTGTCTTAACTCTTTCAGTATATTACTACAAGTTCTGCGTAAGAGAATTCAAGAGATGAGAATAACTAGCATTTTTTTGTTGAGCAGATAGTTTGCCTACTTAGAAAAATGCCACATCATCTACATGTGCTCTGAACACCTACTCTCTAATCTTCTCAATAACTTTTCCATATGTAAATAAAAATTGCTTTTCCTGAACCATTTGAAAGTCCCTTGAGTACCTCATGTTCTTTATTCTAAATAGTTGAGTGCATATTGAAAAACACGGGAACAACATTCTCTTACATAACCATGGCACAATTCTCAAATTCAGGATTTTTAACATTGCTGAGATACAATTATCTAACGCAAGAATTGGCAAACTTTTTTTGCAGAGGGCCAGAGAGTAAACATTTTAGGATTTGCGGGACATATGGTCTCTGTCACAACTACTCAACTCTACTGTAGTATTGTAGTATTGCAATTCTACTGTAGCATTATGTATAGGCAATACATAAAACAATGAGTGTGGCTGTGTTCCACTGCTACTTTATTTACAAAAGCCAGTCGCAGGCTTTAAAATTTATAGTTTATAACCAAAAATTGTCAAATAAAAATTGTAATACAATTTTTTCATGCTTAGAACCTATTTTGTTGCTTGTTTGATTTTCCCTTTTATTTCTTTCAACTTTAGCTTGATATATTTTGAAGTGTCTTAGACATATGTAAATTAAGGATTATTATATCTTCCTCTTGAATCAAGCATTTTATCATTAAGACATGTCCCTCCTTATATCAAGCAATGCTATTCTTATGCTAAAGTAGACTTTGTCTGATTTTAATTTATCTATACTGATCTGCTTTTAGTTATTGTGTGCATGGTATATCCTTTTCCTCTTTTTGTTTTCAAGTTATCCATGTCTTTAGATTTAAAGTGTTTCTTCGGGGATATCTCATCAAGATGGAGGCATAGGCAGACTCTGAACTCATCTCTTACCACGAACACAACCAGGTTACAACTATTTTTGGAAAAATTATCCTGCATAGAAAAGTGAATAAAAAGAACCCCCACAACAAGAGAAAGTCCTGACTAAGGCAGAAGAGGCAGAAATTCCTTCTGGAGAGGAAAAAATCCACCTTCAGGAGCAGCGGAGTTGCTCAGCTGGCCAGGCAGGAGACACCCTAAGTTACACAGCCCTCCCTGGGGGAGCGAGGTCCGGAGCCGGGGTGATACTGCTGTAAGCATCCTTCAGACTCAGCACAACTGAGATGAGGGTCTTACTATCTGGGTTTTCTGGCTGTTAACTGCAGTGAGGATACCCCTAGAAAAGTTATCAGATGACAGCTGAAAAGACCCGCCTGTTAAAGGGCCGATAGACAAACTCACCCATCTCTGCAACCTAAAATCACCAGAGAGAAGGCTGTCAGTCCTTTGGTGAAAAGAGACTCACCTGGTAGGCTCTGGGTGCATCTCAGTGAAAGGAGAGACCCCTCCGGAGACTGAGACACTGGTGGTGGCCATTGTTGTGACCTAGTCCAGGCATGTTGACACAGACCCTGGCAGATGACATTGAAGTTCTTCCCATGGCCTGTTAGCCCAGGGGTCTGCCACACTCATTAGAGCGCAGATTTAATCTAGTTCAGCCAGGGCAGGCAGCCCACCCTAGGGACTGGCCCCGCCCAATAGCAAGCCCTCAGGTAAGATATTTGCAAACCATACATCAGATAAGGGCTTAGTATCCAAAATATACCAAGAACTCATACATCTCAACAACAAAAAAAACCCAACAACCCAATTTAAAAATGGGCAAAAGATCTGAACAGAGATTTCTCCAAAGAAAATACATGGATGGCCAACAGGCATATGAACAGATGTTCAACATCATTAGCTATCAGGGAAATGCAAATCAAAACTACAATGAGATATCACCCCACTCCAGTCAGAATGGCTATAATTATCAAGACAGGAAACAACAAGTGTTGGAGAAGATGTGGAGAGAAGGGAACCCTCGTACATTGCTGGTGGGAGTGCAAACTGGTGCAGCCACTATGGGAAGCAGTATGGAGTATCCTCAGAAAATTAAAAATAGATCTGCCATATGATCCAGGTATCCCACTGCTGGGTATTTATCCAAAGAACTTGAAAACAGAAATGCATAAAAATATATGCACCCCTATGTTCACTGCAGCATTGTTCACAATAGCCAAGACAGAAGCAACCTAAGTGGACGAATGGATAAAGATGTGGTATATATACACGATGGAATACTACTCAGCTGTAAGAAATGATGAAATCCGGCCATTTGTGACAACATGGATGGAACTTGAGGGTATTACGCTAAGTGAAATAAGTCAGAGGGTGAAAGTCAAATATCGTATGATCTCACTCATAAGTAGAAGTTAAAAACAATGACAAATAAGCACATAGCAACAGAGATTGGATTGGTGGTTACCATAGAGGGAGTGGGGAGAGGAAAAGGGGTGATTAGGCTCACATATGTGGTGATGGATTATAATTAGTTTCCGGGTGGTGAACATGACGTAATCTACACAGAATTCAAAATACGTTATGATGTACATCTGGAAAAAATAAAAGCAAAGAAATAAGAGGAGCCATTTTCAATCAGAAAAATAAAAAAAAGTAAAGTGTTTCTTCTATAAATAGTTGGGTTTCTCTTTATTCATTATGAGAATCTTTGTCTTCCATTTGGAGTTTATTCCATTTAAATTTAATGTTAGTAATGATACGGTTGAATTTAATCCTATCTTCTTCTTATTTGATTTCAATTTATCTCATCTGTAGAATGATCCTGCCAATTTTTGCATCAATCTTACTATTCAAATAAAACAATGCTTTTTCATAATTTTGAATATTAACATTTTTTATTCTAAAATGAGTATTTGATACCAATTTTCTGTTGAGAGTTTTATATGCTTCTTTTCTGCTATTTTTCATTTATATGACATTCATAATTATGTTAATGACTTTTATGCTTACTTCAATGCTGAGATCATCTGTATCTTATCCTGCTGTCTCTTTTTCTCCTGATTTTTGGTTATTCCTGCCTCTTTGCATGTCCAATCATATTTAATTCTATGCTGGACATTCTATATAAGGTGTATGAAATGTTCTTCTGGATAATATTTTCTACCAGAAAAGACTTTCCCTTTTTTATGTTAAAAGTAGAGGATGAGAAACTTATTATATTAATCCCTTCAGAGGTTGATTTGGGTCAAGGCTGGGCTTCAGGCTTATTAAATCTCAACCTTTGGGGATGGTCCCATTACCAAGTGGTTAATTTAGCCCACTCTGCTTTGGTGGCCCAGGGTTTCACCAGTTCGGATCCTGGGTGTGGACCTAGCACTGCTCATCAAGCTATGCTGAGGCAGCGTCCCACATCGCAGACCTAGAACAACCTACAGCTAGAATATACAACTACATACTGGGGGGGGCTTTGGAGAGAAGAAGAAAAAAGAAAAAAAGATTGGTAACCGATGTTAGCTCAGGGCCAGTCTTCAAAAAAAAGAAAAGATCTCAACTTTCCCTGGTTTATGTCAGTTCCTTGTTCATGGTCCTCTTAGTCTTTTTATTGAAAGCCTGACAAATATCTTGCTCTTCCATATAAAATATACATGACATTCCGTTGTTCCCTTTAGAAGCTTCTGGACTTTACTTTTAGTGTTACATTCTTTGAGATGGAAAATTTACCAAATGTTTTAAGGAAGAAATAAGCTGTAAACTTGAGACTGGCTTCCTCCTTCCACTGGAATTTTGTATTCTAAGAACCCAGAAATTATTGGAGAACTTACCCTGTCTTTTAGACGCATTCACCCTGACATCTGAGCCTTCCCAACCTAGCTTTCCAGCTCCAGAAATCTGCTGATGTCTGGTGGCAAGACACAGTCTTACTTTGGAAGCAATATATTTCTATCCAATCATGTCAGAGCTGTGAGACTAACAAAACCTCTATGGCTTCTTGATCTCTAGGTAAAGTCCATCTGTGTGGGATAAGCCAAATCCTTAGTTAACACTCAGAATTTTTAATATCTCCAAGAAAGAAAAAGGCCTGGGACCATCAGTCTACCTCATAAAGGCTTCCCCTACTGTCTGCTTTCAATTTGCTTACTTCCTGGTGCATACATAAAGCTCTCCCACGTCTCTAAAACATTTTTGCTGTTGTCTAATTTATCCACCTTGTTATATTTGTAGCAGTGAGAGCTTTAGATGGATGAGATCTTCTATGTCCTCTTTAAAATCGGGTATTGACGCTCACAACTTCTTTGCTTGTTTGTGTCTAACATTGTGTAAATTTAGGTGTACATTATTATTTATCAGTTTCTGAATAGACTTCATCATGTTCACCATCAGTAGTCTAATTTTTGTCCATCACCATACATACGTGCCCCTTTATCCCTTTTGCCAACCCCCAATCTCCTTCCCCTCTGGTAACCACTGATCTGTTCTTTATGCATATATTTGTTTATCTTCCACATATGAGTGAAATCATGCAGTGTTTGCCTTTCTCTGTCTGGCTTATTTCCCTTAACATCATACCCTCAAGGACTATCCATGTTGTTGAAAATGGGATGATTTTGTCTGTTTTTAGGCTGAGTAGTATTCCATTGTATACAATACCACATCTTCCTTATCCATTCATTGGAAGAACAGCACTTGGGTTGCTTCCATGTCTTGGCTATTGTGAATAATGCTGCAATGAACATAGGGGTGCATAAATCTCTTTGGATCATTGATTTCAAGTTCTTTCAATAAATACCCAGTAGTGTTATAGCTGGATCATATGGTATTTCTATTTTTAATTTTTTGAGAAATCACCATTACTGTTTTCCATAGTGGCTGCTCTAGTTTGCCTTCACACCAGCAGTGCATGAGGGTTCCTTTTCCCCACATTTTCTCCAACATTTGCTGTTTTTCGTCTTGGTAATTATAGCCATTCTGACAGGTGTAAGGTGATATCTCATTGTAGTTTTCATTTGCATTTCCCTAATAATTAGTGATGTTGAATATCCTTTCATGTGCCTCCTGGCCATCCGTATATCTTCTTTGGAAAAATGTCTGTTCATGTCATCTGCCCATTTTTTGATCGGGTTGTTTATATTTTGTTGTTGAGTTGTATGAGTTCTTCACATATTTTTTAAATTAACCCCTTGTCAGATATATGATTTGTAAATATTTCCTCTCAGTTGGTGGGTTGTCTTTTCACTTTGTTAACGGTTTCCTTTGCTTTGCAGAAAATTTTTAGTCTGATGTAGTCCCATGTGTTAACTTTTTGTTTCCCTTGCCCGAGTAGACATGATATTTGAAAAGATGCTGTTAAGACCAATGTCAAGTAATGTACTGCCTATATTTTCTTCTAGGAATTGTATGGTTTCAATTTTACATTTAAGACTTTAATCCATTTTGATTTAATTTTTGTGGATGGTGCAAGGTAATGGTCTACTTTCATTCTTTTGCATGTAGCTATCCAGCTTCCCCAACACAGTTTATTGATGAGACTTTCTCCATTGTATGTTCTTGGCTCTTTTATTGAATATTAACTGTCCATAGATGTGTGGTTTTATTTCTGGGCTTTCAATTTTGTTCCATGGATCTGTGTGTCTGTTTTTGTGTCAGTACCACGCTGTTTTGATTACTATAGTTTTGAGGCATATTTTGAGGTCAGGTACTGTAATACCTCCAACTTTGTTCTTTTTTCTCAGGATTGGCTGGCTATTTGAGGTCTTTTGTTGTTCCATATAAATTTTAAGATTCTTTGTTCTATTTCTGTGAAGAATGTCATTGGGATTCTGATTGGGATTGCATTGAATCTGTAGATTGCTTTAGCTAGTATGGACATTTTAACTATGTTTATTCTTCCAAGCCATGAGCATGGAATATTTTTCCATTTCTCTACGTCTTCTTAAGTTTCTTTCAATAATTTCTTACAGTTCTCAGTGTATATGTCTTTTGCCATTTAGGTTAAGTTTATTCCTAGATATTTTATTCTTTTTGTTGCAACTGTAAATGAGATTGTATTCTTGAGTTCTCTTTCTGCTAGTCTGTTGTGATATATATGTGTTATATGTGCTATATATATGTTGTATAGGAATGCAACTGATTTTTGTAAGTTGATTTTGTACCCTGCAACTTTTCTGTATTTGTTGATTATTTCTAATAGTTTTCTGATGGATTCTTTAGGGTATTCTATATATAGAAGCAAGTCATCTGAAAACAGTGAGACTTTCACTTCTACCTTTCCAGTTTGGATTCCATTATTTCTTTTTCTTGCCTAATTGCTCTAGCTAACACATCCAGTACTATGTTGAATAGGAGCAGCAAGAGCGGGCATACTTGTCATGTTCCTGTTCTCAAAGGGGTGGCTTTCAGTTTTTCACCATTGACTATGATGTCGGCTGTAGGTTTGTTACATGTGGCCTTTATTATTTTGAGGTGCTTTCCTTCTATACCCATTTTATTGAGAGTTTTTATCATAAATGAATGTTGGATCTTGTCAAATGCTTTGTCTACATCTATTGAGATGATCGTGTGATTCTTATTCCTCATTTTGTTAACATGGCGCATCACACTGATTGATTTGCAGATGTTGAACCATCTCTGCAACCCTGGGGTAAATGCCATTTGTTCATGGTGTATGATCTTTTTAATGTATTGCTGTATTAGGTTTGCCAATATTTTATTGAGGATTTTTGCATATGCGTTCATCAGTGATATTGGCCTGTAATCTTCCTTCTTTGCATTGTCCTTGTCTGGTTTTGGTATCAGGGTAATGTTGGCCTCATAGAATGAGTTAGGAAGCATTCAGTCTTCTTCAATTTTTTAGAATGGTTTGCAAAGCATAGGCATTAAATCTTTGAATGTTTGGTAGACTTCTCCAGAGGAGCCATCTGGTCCTGGACTCTTGTTTTTTGGGAGGTTTTTGATTACTGTTTCCTCTTTCCTTGTGATTGGTATGTTCAGGTTCTCTCTTTCTTCTTGATTCACTTTTGGGAGGTTGTATGAGTCCAAAAGTTTATCAATTTCTTCTAGATTATCCAATTTTTTGGCATATAGTTTTTCATAGTATCTTCTTATAATCCTTTGCATTTCTGTGGTATCCATTGTAATTTCTCCTCTTTCATTTCTAATTTTATTTATTTAAGCCTTCTCTCTTCTTTCTTGCTGAGTCTGGGTAAGGGTTTCTCAATTTTTTTTTATCTTCTGAAAGAACCAGTTCTTTGTTTCATTGATCCTTTCTACAGATTTTTTAAATTTCAAATTCATTTATTTCTGCTCTAATTTTTATCATTTCCCTCCTTCTGCTGAGTTTGGGCTTGATTTGTTCTTCTGTTTCTAATTTTGTTAGATGTAGTGTAAGATTGCTTACTTGAGATTTTTCTTATTTGTAAAGTTGAGCCTGTTGTGCTATGAATTCCTCTTAGGACCACTTTTGCTGCATCCCATATGAGTTGATAAGGTGTATTTTCATTTTCATTTGTCACCAGATATCTTTTGATTTCTTCTTTAATTTCTTCAATGGTTCATTGGTTGTTCAGTAGCATGTTGTTTAGCCTCCACATATTTATTATTTTCCCGTTTTTTTTCCTTGTAGTTGAATTCTACCTTCATAGTGTTGTGGTCAGAAAAGATGCTTATGATTATTTCAATCTTCTCAAATTTATTGAGGCTTGCCATGTTTCCCAACATACAATCTATCTTTGAGAATGATTTGTGTGCACTTGAGAAGAATGTGAATTCTGCTGTTTTGGGATGGAATGCTCTCAATATATCTATTAAGGCCATTTGATCAAGTGTTTTGTTTAAATCCACTATTTCCTTGTTGACTTTCTGCCTAGATGATCTATCCATTGATGGAAGTTGGATGTTGAGTTCCCCTATTACTATTGTGTTGTTAATTTCTCCCTTTAGGTCTATTAATAGTTGCTTTATGTAGTGCTTCTGTGTTTGGTGCATATATATTCATAAGTGTTATGCCCTCTTGGTGGAATGTCCCTTTTATCATTATGTACTGCCTCTCTTCTTTCTCATTGTCTTTTTAACTTGAAGTCTGCTTTGTCTGATATACGTATGGCAACACGCTTTTTTTTGTTTGCCATTAGCTTAGGGTATTGTCTTCCATCCCTTCACTCTGAACCTATGTTTGTCTTTAGAGCTGAGATGTGTTTCCTGGAGGCAGCATATTGTTAGGCCTTTCTTTTTAATCCATCTAGCCACTCTGTGTCTTTTGATTGGGGAATTCATTCCATTTATATTTAGAGTGATTATTGACATGTGAGGGCTTACTATTGTCATTTTATCTCTTGTTTTCTGCTTGTCTATGTCTCCATTGTTTTTCTTCCTTTGTATTTCTGACTCCCATTTCATTTTGGTGGTTTTCTGTGGAAGTTTTCTCAGTTTTCTCTTTTTTAATGAGTTGTGGCTCTTCTCTGATTTTTTATTTAGTGGTTACTGTTAGGATTATATAAAAGATCTCATAGATGAAACAGTCCACATTCTCATAGCCTCTTATCTACATTAGCCTAAGCAAGTTCCATCCCTTTCCCCTTCCCCTTCTGAGTTATTGTTGTGACAAATTATTCTGTTTGGTGCTGTGAGTTTGTGACTAAGTTGAAGGTTTATAGCTACTTTTGATGTTTTCCTTCCCCTTATCTCTTAAGTTGTAATTGAGGAATTGCTTCCCTTTTCTGATAGAGAGCTGTGGTTTTCTGACTTTGTCTGTGTATTTATCTCCTTGCTCAAAGCTTTCTAGACCTTTGCCTTTTTGTTTCCAGGATGTGGGTGTCTTTAATCATTTCTCATAGGGGAGGTCTAGTGGTGATGAACTCCCTTAGCTTTTGTTTATCTTGGAAAACTTTTATTTCTCCATCACAAGTGAAGAAAAGCTTCACTGGATATAGTATGCTTGGCTGAAAGTTTCTGTCTTTCAGTATTTTGAATATATCATTCCATTCTTTTTAGCCTATAGGCTTTCTGCTGACAAAACTGCTGAACGCATGATAAGGGTTACTTTGTAGGTTATTTTCCATTGTTTCTCTTCCTTTGTATTTATTTCTGACTCCCATTTCATTTTGCCAGGTTTACTATTACATGACTTGGAGAAAAAGTCTTTTAGTATTGATGTAATTAGACATTCTATTAGCTT
This sequence comes from Equus asinus, assembly GCF_041296235.1. NCBI lineage: Eukaryota > Metazoa > Chordata > Mammalia > Perissodactyla > Equidae > Equus > Equus asinus. Next base: position 16,730,264 of record NC_091816.1, read on the forward strand.
CATGTATTTGTAAATACAGTTCTTTCCTCAGTTTGTGGAAGTTCTCAGCTATTATTCGTTTGAACAAGCTCTCTCCTCCTTTCTCCCTCCTTTCTCTCTCTCTGGAATACCTATAATCCTTATGCTGCTTTTCCTAATTGAGTCAGATATTTCTCGAAGAATTCTTTCATTCTTTTAAAATCTTAGTTCTTTCTCCTCCTCTACCTGTAGCATTTCCATATTTCTATCCTCTAACTCACTAATTCTTCCTTCCATAACATCAGCTCTACTTTTTAAGGATTCATGATTATTTTTTATTTCATTAATTGTGATCTTCATATTCCAAATCTCTGCTTGGTTTATTTTGTTTTTACAGTTTCAATCTCTTTGGTGAAGTATTCCTTCTTCTCATTAATTTTATTCCAGAGCTCATTGAACTGCCTTTATTAGTTTTCTTTTAACTCATTTAGTTTCTTTATGATAGTTATTTTGAATGTCTGTCATTTAGAGTGTAAGTTTCTGTGCCTTCAGTGTTGGTTTCTAGAGAATTGTCATTTTCCTTCTGGTCTGAGGTGTTTCTGTAGTTTCTTATGATGTTTGATGAACTAATCTTTCCTTGGGCATTTGTGATAGTGTTAGGCTGAAGATTCCATGTGACATCACTGAAGGGGAGGCAGGAGCTGAGTTTATGATCTCATACTATCTGCTGGAAGTTGTGGGGACACTATGGGTGCTTGCACCATCCTGGAGAGCATTCAGGACCATGCATTGACTGTGCTTCATGGGCAGGGCTTCCTCCCGAAGTCTGAGACTGGGCTACTCCTCAGGGCCACAGCAACATGGTAAGCTCTTCCACTATTGGGAAAGCAATCATGTGCAGGCTAAGGGCTGCTGCCACCTCATCCTACAGTCACCCCTTCGCTCATTCCCACTTTGAGGGCAAAGCAGTTCTATGGATGCTTATGTGGGCGGGGAATGCACTCACCCTGGTGCCAAGATCTACTGCTGCCTCTTGTTGTGGTACCACTGTCACTGTGCTTGGTGGGTGGGGCTTCTTTGCATGGACTGAGCCAGGGCCACACATTGGAGCTACAGGGACATGCTCACCACTTTTTTATTGTTCAATTACTAGAACAAAGAAATGCTATAAATACATGCTAGTATTTGGCAGACTTTTAACTGAGTAACATGACAATCTTTGTATGAGATAGTAAGATACGAGCACATAATAAAGTGTGTTCACCATATTTTAAATAACCATATTCAACACTCATAGAGTAAAATTAATGGTAACTTTAAGGGAGGTTTCTCAAGGCATGAAAGAGGTATTATATTCAGTTTATCCTGTTCAAATTTAAAATATATTAGATAAAGCCCAATAAAATATATTTATCAAATTCTGTTCACATTACAGAATGTAATATATAAAATACTGCATGACAAAGTGTGGCATTTATAAAACTATGTAAAAATATAATTATATATATAGGGAGATACAACCCAGGGACAAAAATATATATATATAGCAAATGGGCAGGATCTAGCTTATCAGTTCATTTGAAAAGACCTATGTGTGTAATTGTCTGCAAGGAAATATGAAGCAAGTTGTTATGGCTGTCAAAAATTAAAATCATCATAACCACATTAGTAGAAACATATTGTTCAGAATAAGAGACCATTGTTCTACCTGTGGCTGTATCAATACTGCAAAATCCGAATTATTGAATTTAGCTAGAGATTCACTTAGATTTCTCCCATAGATTCAAGTTACCTCAGAGGAGAGCAAGTCCAGATATGTTAAAAACAGACAAATAAACCAATAAAGTTGTGAAATGGAGAATAATTGACTAAACTGGTTAAATTTGGTCTAAAATCATTACAGTCACAATGTTGATGTGGAATATAAATTTGATCTATTCTGTGCAACTGTTGAGAGAAAAACTCAGTCAAATGTGTTAGATGAGGCAGCTGAAATAAAGGCAGAATTTCCCTTTAGAGCCATAGAAAGGGCTGCCTTGCAGGAAAGGCTGCTCCATGATAGCAGAAGCTTCTTAGTGCCCCATCACCTGTCAGGACCTTGGACAGAAGATTAAACATTGAGTTAGTGAGGTCTTCGTACATATACTCACAATATTTATTGAAAACATAAGATCCCACTTACAGTGCTGGATATTGTTGTGTCAAGGAAAAGATGCAATTCTTGCCATTGAGGAACACAAAATTAGAGAAATTGATATTTACAAAAGAAGAAGAAGAAGAAGGCTAACCCTCCCACGACATGGGAACATGGTTTCTATGTCTCTACACTTAAGGATTCTAGATTGGTGACTTGTTAGTATAGGAGGAACAAAGAATACACAGGTTCTCTATCAATACAGACGTTATGGGTAAAGATTGGAGAGAGGTTCATGTTCCAACCTTCAGTGGCTTATATTAAGTAGAGAAAAGTACTCCTACCATAGTTGACAATTTTAGGTAAAAAAGGAGACTGTCTTCTCAAAACTAGATTAAAACATTCACCGCAGAAAACACATGATTTTTTTTTTTTTTGCCAAGATAATTTCTTACTACTTTATCTAAAAGGAAGATTATCAGGATCAATTATTAGTAATAGAAACTATTTATTTATTTAGCATTTGAAGCTCTTCCTCACTCTAATGCAGTCAGGATATTTTTCTTTCTCTCTAAAGAGTCCTCAAATTGGCTTCCTGTGTTAATGTTCATATGTTAAGCCTTTAATTTTCTATAATGAGTCCTACACTTCCTTGCATGGTATTCTTTCTACAGGATGCCAAGTTTCCTGCTAACTCCTAAAAGTTGCCTTATCCCCAGCTATTGTTCTCATCTCATCATATTTCTATCTATTACCATTTTACCTGTCTGCCCAAGACCTAATGTTTAAAAAGCTGATTTCAGGAAGCCTGATCCAACCAGCTTAGTTACAAAGGAATTCATCACTCTGACCTCCAGTTGCCCTTAGAATTAGCAAACCTGTGCAGAGTATGTTTAAAATGAGATGGATAACTCAATTGTGCAAAGTGGCTTCCATCTCACAAAGCTCCAACTGTTGGACTGTCCTTATCTAAAGTGTATGGAGAGGTATTCTGAGGTTGGCCTGAGTTTAGCTCTGACTGGTATGGCCTATCTAACATCATGCCAGGCATCATGTTTTTTCATGATTAGGGTCCCATACTATTAAAAATTATTTGACCACTTCATTTTTAATGAAAGCATTAAAACTACACTATATTTACCTCACTGTAATCTATTTTCAAAATTTTGCTTTCGGAATTAATAGTGTAAGTATTCACTTTATTCTTAGGATATATTTCCATAAACAAATCCGTTACATAGCAGTCTTCGAACATTTTTAAAGCTGTTAAGACATAAATAAAATTACTCGTAGAAAGACTGAAGACATATTCCCATTATCACTTTTGAACTATTTGAATTGAACATTCAAAGTGAACGTTTGAATTATAACAATGACAAAGCTATCATTTAGAAATTTCATTTGACAAGTAATGTGTGTCACTATAATTTTTATATGTATTTTCTTGATTACTAGTGAGTTTAGTTTTATCCTTGTGTGTGTTAGTCACGTTTTTGTGAATTACCTGTGATTTCTTCATAAACTTTTCAATTTCTCTAACAGTATTTTATGCTTTCTTATAAATACATAAGTAATCATTGTATAAGTATATGAACTTTTTTAGATAAAAAGCATATAAAGTTTTAGAAAGTACATAAGATCTTTCAGTTGTTGCAAATTATTTCCTGTTTGCTAATTGTCTATTTTTAATATCATTTAACTTATTTCAAAATGTTTATATAGTCACATAATGTTAAAAAATATTTAAACTAGGACATACGGCAAAAATGTAGGTGGCAGGTCTTTTCACTGCCACATTAGAGTGTTATGTGACGGGCTTAACCCAACATTATTTAATTATCTAGGAGAATGTACCTCTGTTTGACTTCGCTATTTACTAGCAATTAAGGGCTTAGACTTTGTGAAGATACATATTAAATCATAGATCTCTGCCCAGTAGAATAAAATAGCCCAAAAGGTTACAGTTTTATAGCTCTGTAAGATATTAATGAGTTTAATCTCTAAGCACATTTATTTCAAAATATCTCCCTTAGTGCACTATTAAAAATTCGGTTGTACAAAATGTTCTTTGAACTAGCGTTGCCATCTAAATGGTCATAGTAATAATGAGATAATAAATCTTTGACAGATTTATTTTTATATTTGCATAAGAGTCATGTTGAAAATATTTTTTATATTATATTTTGAAAAGTTTTGTAGGTTATACAAATATTCCCAATTAGACTTAGCTGTCAGAGCCCATTAAGCTCCATTGACTGACAGGTGTACCTCACAGGCAATTTAAATTCAAACAGGTCTTCTCTTGGTTTCTGAGGTGATTCCTTTTAGCACCAAAGCTTTATTTTTGCTGCCTCCTTATTTGCAGTGATTGGGAATCTGGTTTTATGGTCTGAGTATTTGGCAATATCTTTTAAAGGGATGATGGGATTTCTTCTGTCTTTGGCAAGTGATAACAGAAAATATGATTTGTTAGCTTTTGTTTGTTTTTTCCACCTATTTGTGAGAAGGTAATTTACATGTCCCTTGGAAAGCAGAACAGCTCTTTGAGATAAGTACTTTGAGTTTCTGTATCTGTTTAGTTTGATCCATGAATGAGGTTGTCAAATTAAGCTGCAGGATCTCTGTGTGTATATATGTGTGAAAATCCTTTTCCTCTCATTATGTAAGTATGGAATGCTTCCTTACTTCTGAAGTGTATTATTTGTTTTTTGGAAGATTTTTTTTTTTAAATTTGCACCTGAGCTAACATCTGCTACCAATCTGGTTTTTTTTTTTTTTTTCTCCTCCTCCCCAAAGCCATCCAGTACATAGTTGAACATTCCAATTGCACGTCCTTCTAGTTGTGCTATGTGAGATGCCACCTCAGCATGGCTTGATGAGCAGTGCCATGTCCGTGGCCAGGATCAGAACTGGAGAAGCCCTGGGCCGCTGAAGCAGAGCGCACAAACTTAACCACCCGGCCACCAGGCTGGCCCCTGAAGCATATTATAAATTTTATTATAAATCTCAAATTAAAGTAGCTCTATACTAGTTGCTTTATTTTTTATTGTGATAAAATACACAGAACATAAAATTTGCCATTTTAAAGTCTATATTTACATGCCATTTAGTACATCAACAATGTTGTGCAGACATAAACACTATCTAGTCACAGAACTTTTTCATCACCTCAATAGGAAATCCTGCACCCTTTAATCAGTCACTCCCCATTTCTTCATACCTTCAGCCCCCGGTAACTTCTAATCTGCTTTTAGTCTCTATGGATTTGCCTATTCTGGATATGTCATATAAATTGAAACATTTAATATATGACACTTTGTGTCTAGTTTCTTTCACTTAGAATAATGTTTGCAAATTTTATCCATGTTGTGGTATGTATAACTATTTCATTCCTTGCTATAGCTGAGTAATAGACCATTGTATGGATTTACCATATTTTACCCATTCATCCATTGATGAACATTCTGGTTGTTTCCACCTTTTGGTAATTGTCAATGATGCTAGTATGATCATTCATGTACCAGTTTTTGTTTGAATACCTATTTTTGATTCTTTGGGTATATACCTAGGACTGGAATTACTGGGTCATATTCTAATTTTTTTTTAGCTTTTTGAGGAACTGCCACACTGTTTCCCACAGTGGTTGTATCATGTTATATTCCTATCAGTAATGTATAAAAGTTCCAATTTTTCCACATTTTTACCAACATTTGCTATTAACTGCCTTTTTGATTACAGCCATCCTATGGGATGTGAAATGGTATCTCACTATGATTTTGTTTTGCATTTCTCTGATGATTAATGATGCTGAGCATCTTTTTATGTGCTTGTTATTAATTTGTATAACTTCTATGGAGAAATGTCCATTTAAGTCCTTTGCTCATTTTTTATTGGTTTAATTTTTGTTGTTAAATTGTAGAAATTTTTTATATATTCTGGATACAAGAGGCTTATCAAATAGACAATTTGCAAATATTTTGTGCTATTGTGTGGATTGTTTTTTACTTTCTTGGTAGTGTCCTTTGATGCACAAATTTTTAAAATATTGATGAATCTAATTTATCTATTTTTTTCTTTTGTTGCTTGTGTTTTTGATGTCATTATCTAAGAAACCATTGCCAAATCCAAGGTCATGAAGATTTACTCCTATGTTTTCTTCTAATAATTTTATAGTTTTAGCTCTTATATTTAGGTTTCTGATTCTTTATAAGTTAATTTTTGTACATGACGTAGTGGAGGGTCCCACTTCATTTGTCTGCATGTGGATATCCAGTTACCCCAGCACATTTTCATGAAAAGACTATTCTTTTGTCATTGAATGGTCTTGGCACTCATGTCAAAAATCAATTGATCATAGATTTATGGATTTAATTCTGGACTTTCAACTCTGTTGCAATAATCTATATCTGTCTAATTTTATGCCAGTACCATACTCTTTGTTACTGTAGTTTTGTAGTAACTTTCGTAATTGTAAACATGAGTCATCTAACCTTGGTCTTCTTTATCAAGAGAGTTTTCACAATTTGGGGTATTAGTTGCTTCATTAATAAAGTAGATTAAAATACATTTGAAATTTTAAGACATGCAAAAAATAAACAAAAAACAGTTCTTATCTTGATTTCAGAGAAATAGTTTTCTATATTCAACATCTCTAACTCATATACTTTAACTTTGCAATATCTCTCTTTTTGTGGAATTACAAGATGACTCAATGTGTAAGTTTTCCCAATTCTCTCTCTCAGATTCAAAGAGAACTTGTCTGCATGAGAATTATTTATCATTGGCAGTTTCTTAAGAAAAAAAATAGAGTCAGCCCTATTTTTTCTGGGCTTTTCCCACATACTAAGAATAGGAAGTTTTTCATGTAATCTAGGCCCTCATTTTCTACCTAAACGTTCCAACTACTTTCATAAAACAATCAGGCAGAAGAAAGGAGATAATACAAAGCTTTTCCAATATTCTGTTCATTATCTTAAGAGAGAATGTATTGTTTTTCTGGGCAATTCAATAGGTAGAAGAAGGTTTTTAAGCTTCAGGGCTCGAGACCTAGTGACAGATTTCCCAATTTCATGTTTTATTTTATGAAATGTCATTAACTTATTTACTAATTTTACAAAAAATTTATCAAGTATAAAAGATAAAAAAGAGAGATTATGTATTTTTTCTAGTTTGCTACTTAGGTTATGGGAAAATGAACAAACAATTATGGTACATACACAAGAGTCATAGAAATTTGCATAAACTAATATGGGGCAAGACATGATGGCACCACTCAATTATGGATTGGGAAAGAAGCTAAGGCAGATCTGCTGAAGGATATAGCTTCTGAGCTAGTTAATAACATGACAAATAATGATGGGTCAGGTGAAATTTAAGAAAGCCTTAAGGGAAGAAGAAGCAACACATGCAAGAACATTGATTCAAGAGACCACAGTAAACCACAGATCAACAAGGAATTCAGCATAACTTGAAGATAAGAAAGAAAACAGCAAGTGAGAAGATATGCTGTTGTTGAAGGAAAATTTGCTTTGTGTGTGTAAGCTCCTAAAACATTTTACATTTATATGTTATACCAATGTCAATGTGGCTTGATAATTTAGAGTGTCACTGAAGAGCATTAGACCACTCTCTACATGGGTCAAATCCTGGCTCTACGGTATACGATGGTAAATGACTTTAGACAAGTTACTTAACAGTTTCAAGCCTCAATTTACAATTATATGAGACAGTATAAAAACACACAATATATTACATTACGCACAGCAATTATTCAATAAATACTAGGAGTCACTATTGGGATGCTATCGTTGCTCTTATTTTCCACCATTAGTACACAAAGTCCACAGTTTCTAGAGTGAATTAATGTATAAGATCTAAGCAACTTTAAAAGCCTTTTCATGATTCTTTAGGTTTCAGGAGGAAAGTAAACATAATGATTTACCAAAGATATATTGAACTATTGAATTTTTCACAAATAATCTAAAAAATACAGCCAAAAATGTCCTCTTAAGCTTAAATCTAAAAAATGACATTTTTAAGAAAATGAAAATCAAAAGAATATAGGACAAACCATAATTTAGCTACACATATCTAATGCAAATGAAGGAAAATCCCAGTGGACAATGAATGTGATATATGTAAGAATGAATGTATTCAAATCTTACCCAGACTTTATGCCTACCACACATAAGTGACAAAAAATTATTTATTTATTTATTTTCTTTTCATCTTCATAGACAAATTGAATAAGTTTCTAGAAAAGCAGAGATATCCCAATTTTTACAAAGACATATCTTTGGAAATAATGAAATGCTTGGGGTCAAATTAAATATCTTATGCCTACTTGTAGACAACCAATAATTTTACCTTAAGACTTCATATTACATAGAATCTTCATCGGTAACTTGTACTTTCAATCCCAAAAGAAATGTGTCAGTTTTAATATGTTTGCCAATGATTTCTAAGTAGTCTAAAATATGGCTCAATTTTATAAATGTAAAATAATGTTTTTCAATAATTCTCCAATCTATATAAAATCTTCGAACTAGTTAATGAAAGCTGAATAAGGTTAATTCAGTACTGAAGTTCACGGACCTCTGAAAGTATGTTGAAATTATCGGTAATTTATTGATCTGACATGTAGAAAACTTTTCTAAGAACATTATAAATAAGCATTTTCTTACTTTCTAGGTAACTCTGTCCCTTTGAGAGGATTTGAAATACATATTCAACTCTAAATTAAGCCAGATCATTAGTTAACAGGTTGTCCTGCCTCGTCACTGGCTTACACTGGCAGCAGAACAATACAACAAACAAAATCTAGCCTAGAGCTCCCTTGGATTTAGGTTACAATGTCCATAATTCTCTCAAGATTCTGGTACATTGGTTTAAAATTCATGGTAAGACATGAAAATCATTTTTATCAAGTTTAACAAAAACAAAAATAACCTAAAATATGTCAATTTGATATACACTGTGAATGCTCCTTACAATGTTCTACTATGTTCTTTCTAATATAAACTTCCTGGTATTCACATTAAAATCACTGGAGAAAACAGTTTAAACATGCTCTCTCTTCCTCCTCCTGCCCTGTGGTTCTTACAGCTCCTTACAAAGACTGAACCAGATCTTCTACTCCTGTCACAGCAGGGAAGACTGAGTTAAGTGCAAAACCCAGCAGCCCTAAACATGAGACACTAAAGTAGCTACTGTTCTTGAATGCCTCTTTATTCCTCTTCTAAGACTCTGACACTAATTACTGTAGAGTTATATATGGTGGGTGCTTGACTTCTCTGGAAAAAAAAAGACTTGAAAATCATGTTTGGTGGAACAGACTGCCAAGTTCTAAGCAAGAGAGTTCTTTCAGGAAGACAAAGAGGAGTGGGGAGGTCACAGGTTCTGAGCCATGGTAAATGTAGAAGAAAAAGACCAGAAAAACAGAGATAAGAATGCAAAACTATCTAATTTGTGTGATCTAATGGTCTGTCTCTGGTTACGTGATCTGATAGTCTATCTCTGGAAATGTTCATAGTATTTTTATTCATAAACAAATGTTGATATATTCTTACAATATAATGCTACTCAGCAATTAAAAGGAATGAACTATTAAGTAATGAAACAACATGGATAATCTCAAAAATATTAGGCTGGGAGATAGATGGAAGAGTACACAAGATGATTCCATTTATATAAAGATCAAGACTAGTGAAAACTGATTGATGGTTTTATATAGATTAGAAGAGTGTTAGAACAATGATTGCTCTGGGTGGCAGGGTGAGGCTTGACTGGAAATGGGCATTAGGAAACTTTTTGGAGAAATAGAAATGTCTCTATCTTGATGGTTGTATGGGTCACGAGAGTATATACATTTGAACTAAATTTCAGAGCTATGCATTTCAACTTACATACATTATATTTTAATTTTAAAAGGCAAAGTTTTACAACCAACTACAAGAAGGAAGGAAGGAAGGTGTGAAGAGAATGAGGGAGGGAGGGAGCACCCTTGGCTCTGAGGGTAATATGGTACAAGTCATACTCCCATGTTTGCTACATAATGTATGACCCTGGCAATGTTACTAAATCTATCTAATTTTTATTTTGTTAACTAAGTAAAGGAGCTTTCCCTAGGATTTGCAGGGTGTTCTAAAGATTAAGTAACATGACATATATATGAGAATTCTTTTAACACTAGACTGCCTCACAGTTAATACCTGCTGGATGGCAGTCATAAAGGTGATGGATAATGAGAGTACTGTGTGGAAATTATCTGGGGAATATGGCTGAATTGCAACACCTAATGAGAAAAACTTGAGAAAATACAAACATCTTCTCAAGATAGAGGTGAGACAACAAGTACTGTTAAGAAAGTTCTAAGAAGGAAATCCATTAGAAGGATATAAATGTGTAATAGTCACTGAAATATTTAGTTCCCCAGTACTGTTGCTGAGGCAAAAAGCCTCCAAAGGGAAAAGAGTGAGTTGGAAAAAACTGAGAGATCCTTGTGGCTACTATGCATTCTAACTACAGAGTGGACTGAGAGGTGGGAGTGTTGGACCTCACAGAAGCAGGATCTGCAGCAAACAGCGAGAGTTCCACTACATAAATCTTCAAGGTAGCCAAAGCGACATGGATCTGAAAGGGCATGATCAGGAGTCAGAGGCAGAGTGAGGATACAGCCAGTACCAGACCAGGAAAGAGACAACCAGCAAGTTCTTATGTAGCTGAGATTCTGCTGCCCTACTGCCAATGTGTGAATTGACTTAGACATACAAGCACGCCATAATCATCATCATCCATTTATTGAACACTTACTCTGTGCACAGGTACAGTATCTAGTTACCTAGTTTTACCACTTACAACTACCTAGTTGGGATCCATGTATAAAACTTCCCAATGTATATATTGCTTAAACTTTTTAAGAGTCTGTACCTATTTTACTCAAAGTTTCTCCGCTCCTGCTTGGAGCTGATTCATGCTTTCTGATGGAAGAAAGGAAAGGCCTGTAGGAGTTTGTAACACAACTTCGACCTAGATAGGGATTCAAATCTCAAAAAGACAACTTTTGAAAAGTCTACTGACTCCTTTTCTGGAGTTCACTATAAAATGTTACCTGTTTTCACTCACATTCACCTTGTCTTCTATTTATTTTGATATTTTATAGAACCCACTACACCAAATCTCATAGGAGCCTTTTTCCGAAAGAATAAAATTTAGACCCTCCAAATAGGTTTAATATGGAATCTAGAGAGGGAGAGTTTATTTCACAGTATTTCAACTTTAGTTCCTTCAAAGTGAGAATAATATTACTTGACATCAGTTTGTTTTATGGGAAACCTGTAACCATTCAATGTAATATCTCTGCCCCCAAACCCATTTGACTAAATGCTAGAGAAGTGAAGATACATCAAGGTGAATATCTTGAAAGTTTGGGGAAAACTTTTGAAACTGATTTTAATATTTATTTATTTATCACATTGTACTTCACACCTAGTTTTTAAGTCATAACTTTATTTTATTTTGTTGTTCTTCTTTCTCCTTTAGAAAACAGATTTTATACTCAAAACACCAAGCAAGGATTTTCAGATGAAAATGATAATTTTGTAGCTGTTTGAACATTTTCAAAATCCTCTTTTCAAAGCCTGCCTTTCATTTAGAACTCATTGAAGTTTTTCCCCAATTGTTTAGAAGTGTCTGTCAAGTTCTTTATAAGCACTAATTAAAAGAAGTCACTGATTTACAAAGGGTTATTTTTCAGACACGTGTATACACACACACGAAGCATCAGGGAGTACAGAAAGTAAAGGTATGGCTCTAAAATATCTTCACTTTCTCTAAGATTATAACTTAAGGCCACATACATCATTGTAATTGGACTGAGATGTGAGACAGGAGGGAATCTATTACATTATCTTAATAACTTTTTAAAATTTTTAGTGAAATCCAGTTCTAAAAATTAGAAAGCATTTTTACATAATTTCTCCCCAAAGGAAAACAGAATAACTTATCTTCTGACAGGAAATTTAAACACTTCCATGAAAACAGTGGTTTGGATATTTAGAATTTTCTCTTGAATTAATTGAGTATGTGATCTTGATGCATCCAGGTTACACTTATAAGAGATTAGCTTTTCTATTTATCAAACCAGGTGTATTTTACTTGCCCAGTTTTTTTCAGAGGAGCCTCTCCTATAGACTGATAAATTATATATTTGTTTGTTTGTTTCAGACTTTAATTTTCCTACTTCTCTCACCACTCTGTTCCATAGAGACTTCTTTCTCCTCCCACAAAAACAGCATTCCCAAAGTTCTGACCTGTACCCTGGGTTTTTGTCTTTCTCCAATTTCACTCAAATGTCATTCATTTAAAGAGCTCTGACATCTCACCATGTGCTGACTCCCTCATCTGTCCTTCCAGCTTCATGTTTTACTGAGCGACTGTTTTCCAAAGGCTTGCCAAATATTTCTATCAAAATAGCTCTCTGGGAACTCAACTTTCACCTGTCCCAAACTAATGTGATGTTTTGTAAGGAATGCACTGAAACACTGACTCTATTTTCCCCCTGCCTCAAATTCATTCTGTATGTAATTACCAGAATCCTATTATATGTCACATAAGTGCTCAGAAAGTATTTAATGGTGCTCTACTTTTCAATGAGTAATGCTAAATTGGCTCCGTGGACAAATAGTTGAGTTCACGCGCTTTGCTTTGGCGGCCAGGGTTTTGCATGTTCGAATCCTGGGTGCGGACTTGGCGCTGCTTATCAGGCTATGCTGAGGCGGCGTCCCACATAGCACAACCAGAGACACTCACAACTAGAATATACAACTATGTACTGAGGGGCTTTGGGAGGAGAAGAATAAAAAAAAGAAGGTCGACAACAGTTGTTAGCTGAGGTGCCAATCTTTAAAAAAAAAAAAAAAAAGATATAGACTTATTTAAAAACCAATATTACACACAAATACACACACAGACAGACACAGAAGCTGGATGTTCATAGGCTAGGAGACCTCTGATACTAAACTCTAAATACTCTTACAGAAAACCAAATATTGCTTCCATGAATAATATGTCAGTAGATTCACAGAAGTGCTGAACTAAAATTATGTGCTCCAAATATATATTTTTGTTACAATTGAATAACTCTAAAAAACTTCCAGTGAAGCATAACACATCAACTATGACATCCTGCAACATCAGAGTCTTTTTGATGGTCAGTGGAAATAATGGATAACAAATTACATTGAGTAGCAATATATCAATCAATACAATATTTTTATTCTAAAAATAAAATAGTGCTTTATATTCATTATTGAGTCTTTTTTTGTAATTATAGTAATGTTAGAGACTTTTATTTTTTATCACTAGAATAATAGACGGATTTGCATTGTATCTACATAGGTTAGATAGAAATTATTCCTTTAGTAAGCCAAATAGTTACAGGTTTTTCCTAAAATAAATAACAGATTCTTCTAAGGAAGCAAAAACATCATTTCCACTCCAAATATTTATCCTTTTCCCAATTTATTTTTAGTGTTTCCCTGAAAGACTATAATGAAAATGATGATTCATATAGTCTGCTATAGTTTTAATACGGTTTTGCATTTGGGAAAGAAGGAATAATAAAATCATAAGGTCACCTATAAATGATATTGCAATATCATTTTCTTTCTTTTTTTGTTGAGGAAGATTCGCCCTGAGCTAACATCTGTTACCAATCTTCCTGTTTTTGCATGTGAGCCACCATCACAGCATGGCCACTGATGAGTGGAGTAGGTCCATGCCTGGGAATGGAACCTGGACTGCCAAAGTGGAGTGCACCGAACTTAACCACTAGACCACTGGGGCTGGCCCTGCAATATCATTTTCAAATGAAAATAATGAAGTTATTTTTATACCAGAAAAAACTAAACTGTACATATCTCACATGGCTCTATATCCTGTTGCTATGGTAAAGCATCTTCCTTCTTGGGATTTATTTCACCTTCTGGAAAAGTAGTCAAGTATTTAATAAATGTTCTCTGTGGCTACAGTTTTACACTTTAAGCCTATGTTAACTGTGCAAAATGAAAATTGTAGTTGTTCAGTTATAATTCTGGAAATAGCACACCTATTTTCACATTAATTATGGATATAATTTGTTTATATTATAGCAGTAAAACATTGCCTGATATAGAAAATAAAAGAGAATCAAGTTTCAGTGATTTGTAGCCTTAATGAAATCATCAATTAATGACAATTTAAGGAAGACAGACTATGGTGATTACATCAAAATCTATAATATTCATTAAATCAAGTATTGAGACAAGCAGTACATACAAGGCATTATAATAATCTATCCTAGCTTAGGGCACTCTATTGTGTAAAGATCCTAGATAAACTAGATTGGACACATATCTTATTTGCTGGTGTTTATTTTAATATAACATAAAGCCAGGCTATGAATCTCCATAGGGCAATCAATGTCAGCAAGTAATCTACCAATATTACTATCATAAGAACAACATAATTATATAAATTCAAAGAGATGAGTAATGAGTTGTACGATAGAAGCCCTATAAATCATAGTAATTCCACACAAATTACATTTGTTGATTTGATCACAGCATCCAACATTTTTAATATTTCTATTGCTTATTTAAAAATTTCAGCAAAGATTCCATGTCCCAAAACCAAGACTTTCAAAACAACCAGGTTTTCCATATCTTCACGTCACTTAAATTTCTGCCATAAACACAGACTAGCAAAAATCTAGGGATTTTATGTGATTCTAAGTGAAAAATATTCATCTTATTAAGTTTAATGAAAAATGTTCACTTTTTAAACAAATGCATAAGTACACAATTCAATCTTTCACAGAAAGTGTTACTGGTAAATTACAAAATAAAAAAGTGCTACAAAATTAAGACAAGAAATAACAGCCTTTGCAATAGCTTTCAGAGTGGCCACAAATTCCTCCCATTGCTGTACGCCTCTTCGTGAAGCGTCATAATAAGTGATCTACTGTCAGGAGATCAAATCAATTTCTCCATCCCTTGAATCTGGGCTCAGCCTTGTGATTTGATTGGTTAACGGAGCATTAAAAAACTTGCCACGAGCAGCGGCTTGAGAAACATTTGCACATTGGGGCTGCTTTCTCTTGTTGCAGGGTACCATTTTGTCACCATGCGATCAAGATGGGGACTAACCTCCTACAGGATGAGACCACATAGAGTGCCATCTCAGCCATCATAGACAGCCGAGATATGCCTACGAGGACATCCCAGATCACCCAGCTCCAAGTCAGTTCGTACAAACGAGAAAACCTTCCTGGCCAATGCATGGAGGGGAGAGGAATAATAAATGCTTACAGTTTTAAGCTGTAAGTTTTGGGCAAAAGCTTTTTTTTGTAGCAAAAGCTAGCTGAATCTATGTTCACATATTGCTTTTAAACAAACTCTTTTTCACAACTATCATAACAACAAAAAATAGTCTACAAAACAGCATGACTAAACAGAAATAATAAATTAAATATTATAACGTTATAGTATAACATGAAATTTTTAATTAATCAAAAATAACAGTTTATACACTTCCCCATAGAAACTATGTTCTTGACCATTAATCGCATGGAATTTGAGATAACATACAAGGTTAGATGTCTGATTGATTATTCAGCTGATCAAACATTATTCCAAATAAATTGTAAAGCACTGGGAAATATTAATTTCTCTGCAAAAACCTTTTAGTATATTGGATGATCTCCCAAGCTCTCTCTTTGATAAGCTTTGTTATCTGGTATGGTCAGGAGTATTTTGATTCTATCTTCCTGATTCAGTTTTTGATGAACAAAAGAAGAAGCCAAGATGGCGAAGGTGTAGTAAGTTGATTGAAATGCAATGTGAGATGCTGATTGCAAATCGTAGATAGATAAAGAGCGCAAGAATGACATGGTGTTACATAGGTACGGATTAAAAACAAAGCAATAAGTGCAGGGCTTTACCTAAATTATGTTAAATTTCTCTTTTCCTACTTCAGGACAAAATAAAGAATATAGTAATGTACAGTACCAGATCGAAATGAAGATTATGAAAAGAATGGAGGAGAAAAAAAGGGAAAAACGGGCATTAATAGATTGCTTTTTTATCCTCCGCAAGTGCTAGACAGAAAGACAGAAAATGCTGCCTTAGAGCAACTTGTTTGAATAATTGACTTCCCAAACACTTGCTAAAAAGAAATGAAACGGCAAATAGTTAAGAATTAACCTAAAATATATTGAAGGGGAATATCACACTAACTTACATTTCCGGAAATAAGAAAAAGATAAAGAGAGAAAATGAATTAAACTTAAATATTTTATCGGGAAAGAAAGAATACTGTTAAAATAACTTTTATTTTACATAACAACTAGAGCATAGGTAGGAACGAAGTATGAAATATAGGTCACAAAAAATATGACACTCAATTAACAATTCCCGTTACTGTCTCCTTCCTTATTTCCCAGTCACGCAAATTTTAAAATTAATACTTTTGTAATCTGGTTAAAGACTAGAACCATGTAATTCAGCTTCACAGTAGTGTCAGTTCAGCAGCACAAAGTAAATTCTAACAGTTCAGAACCTTTATTTGCATATCTTAAAATCCATGAAAAGAATCTGAGCACATAATTCATTTTCTGTCCCTATCCACTTTCATAAAATCTGACAAACATCTCCAGTCCTTCCCAGACTTTTTCTCTCTTTGCTCTTTTTCTCCTTTCCTGAATTACGTAGGTTGACCTAACCTTTTTTAGCAAAAAAGACTCTTTTCTTTTCAGGTTTATAACTAAGGAGTAATGAGAGGGAGTTACAAGATTTTCTTTGGCTCTGAGGGATAAAGTGTTAAAACTGGGGCCCTGAACTGAGCTAAAATTTTTGTCTTGTGATGTATGCTTGTAAGGATTTAAAAACACAGAAGTGTCTGAATTAAATTTGTCTTCTGTCCTCATGTTTGATTCCTTTATGTGATGAAAATTGTATTAACAAGATGATGGGCTTTTTTCCATCATATTTTCCTTTCTTGTAGAAAAATACACAAATGTATATTCTCATAGATGGAAGAATATTTGGTGGTTGTTCTTTAAAGGCAGAGAAAGAGAAAAAGGGGATAGACAGGAGAGCAAGAATGACTCAGCAACATGGTGAAATAATTTAAAATAATAGGATGTCTAATATCTCATTTAAAATTGTTTGCATATCACAACATAAACACTCCATCTCTTTAAAACTTTAGTAAGGTCTTTACAGAATAAAACATCAGATTGAGTGTATGTGTGCATTTTAGGGGGTTAAGAAAGTGAAGAAATCCAGGAAGTAACAGAGACCCATATTTGAGTAGATGTCATGACAGAGGAAAGAACTTTCATACAATGTAGGGGGAAAAAATCAAGAGTGACAGAAACTTGGGGCCAGAGGAGCTAAGTCCCCTGGAAATCCACAGAAATCTTACGGATACAATTGGGTCATCCATAAGACATGGAACAAGGGTTGAAGCTGTTAGAAAAGAAACAACAGGCCCCAAATGGAGTCACTTGTGCTGAGCCCCACATCAGCAAAACAACACTTAATACCTAATTGCAGTTTCAATCTCTCCCAGGAAGGTGACCTTCAACTGGTCAGTCTGGAATGTCCTTCTCGGCACTAGTGAGGTACATGCCTGATAGACCCCTGCCTTCCCACAAAGTAAGGTGAGCTGGCCTGAAACAATCCTGTCTTTGGTTATGACTTCCTTGTCCCACCCCCTTTCTGCTTTTGAAAACTTTCCATTTTGCACAGCTCCTCAGATCTCTTTTCTATTTGCTAGATAGGGTGCTGCCCTATACATAAACTGTTGAATAAACCAATTGTGTCTTCATTTAGTTGAATTTTGTTTTTTAATGAAGTTATATATAGAAAATCCCAAAGACTCAGTCAAAACACTGTAGGAACTAATCAATAAATTCAATAAAGTTGCAGGATATACATTTGTTAAGTTTCTAAAACGTACAGTGATCTAAGGCAACGTACGGGTTCATTGTAATAAAAATGTTGCACTTAGCATCAATAAAATCAATAAAACTAAAATTATATAGATTGTAATTTTTCTTTCTTGTTGTAATTCCTGGGAATTTCAGGATCTAGATATGCCTTAGTAAATTTGTGATAAAGATTATTTATTTTGTCATAGATGTGCTTATTTAAAGCAAGTTCTGAATTATAGGAGGCTGCTTGGTTACTTCAAAAGAGATTTCAGTGGCTATGGAGATAGAAAATTAATAAGAGAATATACCCTAAATCTTTTGATTATTTTAATACAAATCAAAGGAAAATCAGAGAAGTGTCGTGGAAATATGTGAAAAGGCAAAATCACAACTATAATAATAACAAAAATAATAAATTATTAGTCTTTACAGTGATGAGGAAGCTTATTATGATAAAATATGGATAGAAAAGTAATTATAATATTGGTGATTGGGTTTTATTTTGATATCTCTACTGAGTGGACAATGAGAAAGTTGTAGGACACTAAAGACATATGGGTTAAACCCAGTGTTTTTTAAGCTTTAATGCCAGATGTTCCATAGATTCCTGTCACGGATAAGGCAGATCCCATGTCTGTTTACCTTATATTGCTTTTTGTTTTTTGGTAAGATTTAATTTAAAACAAAAGATTTTAATTTAAAAAAAAGATTTAATCTCACATCTAAACATCATTTATAAAGCATTAATCCAGCTAATAAAATATTTTAATTTGTAATATTTAAGACTAATGGATTTTAGTATTAAGATACTGAATATTTCTATTTTTAAAAATCATGTCTTTATCTGTGGCTCAGTATAGTTCCTTTTAATAAAATTTGTAAAACTCTATGTCTTAGAAATATTAAAAGGAATGATTGTCTAACACATTAAAATGCTGTAACCCAAAACAATGGGAAAAAAAAATGATCTTTTTCCGTTAATAAAAGGTCTGTTTATTTTTAAAGAAATGCATTTTATTAATTTGAAATTTAGTAGATTAAGCAAACATAAGATAATATAGGCACGTTAGAGTTTCAATGCCTTGAGGATAAATTCCAAATTCCTTAGTATTCAGACCTCACATGTGTGAAGCCCTCAGATGCATTCCAAATTACTGTTTCTCTGCTCCTCTATGTCCTTGCTCTTCAAATAGTGTTTTGCTCATTCATCTCCTGAAATATTTTTTTAAAACTATGTCCCCTCCAATATTTTTAAGCTGATACCTGAAATATTTTTGGTATCAAAGTTTAATGTTTGCAAGGGATAAAACATCTTACACAATATATTGTATATCTAGTTTAAATGTCTTTTGTGGAAGGCTCCAATTTTATGGAGCTCTACACTGAGTTTACCCAGGTGACAGAACATGTCAGCCATACAGCCTAAATCATCAGCAAAACCAACCTTACTTTCTATCAGAAAAATGTTTGAATGTTTCATTTCAGATTAATGTATTAATCTTGTTCTGTGATAACTAACTTATTTTTGATTTATAATTCTAAAAAAGAGAGAGAGAAAGAGAGAGAGATTTGCCACGAGTTTATGGCCTGGATGAACGTCTGTGCTGTCTCTTCAATAGTTCTTACCCGGCCACTGGTACTTTCCTGTCTCTACCTTTTTTATACTTATCTATCTATCTATCTATCTATCTATTTATTTAACTTTTACTTTTACTTCAGGTGCAGTGTATCCTCAAACTTCCTTTTTGTTTAGTAACCCATCTCCCCCATTCTAAGCTTCTTATGTTGTGAGCAATATGTTTAAAAATGTTAAAGAAATAAAGACTGATGACAGTTACTCCTTAATTTTGCAAAATAAGGGAAGAGGGGTAGTGGTAAAGAAGTCGGAAGATCAGAAGTAGCAGCAAGGTCATTCTTATGCAAATCAAATTGAGGAAAGAGTGCATCTGAAACTTCAGAGTCTTGGAACAGACATCCATGCCTCAGTATCCAGGAAAGTCTTGGAACATCCTTCGGGGTATGCTTGCTGGGTTTGAGACCATTGCATTACAGGATTCCTCAATCAAACCAAACTGTTCTACTCACTACTTCCTGAACAAACTCTGTCTTTTATAAACTATTTTCTTGCCATTAATTTACCTAATTTGGAATTCAAATCCGGATCATTCTTCAAGGCCCAGCTCAAAAGTTGTCATATGGAAGCATACAAGCTTGATGGATGGAGAGTTATTTAGTGTGGAGGACCCAATTTAAAGTCAAAATATTGTCACTAAGCTTGTTCCCATAATCAGTTCCCAGATCTGACTTCTAGGGACAAAGAATTAAAAGATAAAAATATATAAATTAATAAAAGTAACTTCATCAAGCAGCACCATAGTCATAAGAAACACAAGGCAGATCATTTTGTAGTTCAAGTACCACTTTGCTATGCCCTTCTTGTATTATTTTTGATGCATGACTGACACAGGGATGTAGGTGGTGCCATTTATACAGGCAGAATCATCGTAAATCTCTAAAGCTCTGAAAATTCAAAGTTAGGGCTTCTGTTCAAATCTTTTTAGAGAATTCAGGTGAGAACTAGTCTGTCTCTTTATAGGTATGAAATAAATACCACTGTTTCTTACACCATATAAGGCAATTCTAGGATCTAATTTACCAAATGTGTTTATATTGGCAAAATTTTGTGAAACAGATATAAAAGACCAGGAGTAATAGGGTTCCCTATCATTTGTTTAATATAACAGAGAAACATCTTTTTGTATGGTTTTAATTTGTATTTTCTGAACACACTAACCATTCATTCTCTCAATAAAGTCAACATTCACTGGGATGAATAAACACATAAAACAGCTGCTCTCATGGAATTTACATCTTTTGCACTTTGATCTTTGAAATTCAAATAAAGTGTTTCACATTCCCCACTGCAGAATCCATTATATCTGTGACCCCTGAGGAAAAGAGAAAATATATTGCCACAAATTTATTGAACATATTATTTGAGTAGCTAACAGTCAGGGCTGCGTTTTTCAAACTGTTGATCAAACACATTACAGATATAGATATATATAAATAATTAGGACGGCTTTACTGGAATATATTAGATTTAAAAAAATCAAATGTATCACATACTACAATGTAAAATGTGCTTCTTACTGTGGTTCACGTTCAGAACTTTGAAAAACACTGAGCTAATGTATGTGTTACTAATATATCCTCTGTGTCTGCTCTGAGAGCTTCGGACTTTTCAGTAAATCCTCCTCTTCATCAAAAACAAGATGACCCTGTATAGCAAGAGTCAGCCCACACAGTCATGTGGATATGTGAGGTTGAGGCAGTGAAGAACGCCACTAGTTGGAGAACAATTTCCTTTAGGTCCATTATAAGAAATGACACTGATGTCTCATTAAAATCCTGTTCCGGGAGAATGGCATTCAACATAATGCGGGTCCATTTTTTATTCCATGCAAGAAAAATTCTTAAAGGGCTTAAGCACTTCTTTAAAAACAAACTCCATTACGTGGATTTCAGAAAAGTATTTTAGAGAAAGTACAGAATGTTTCATAGAACATGAATAATAATCGAATTCTGAAGAAATCTCCTTCCCTTCTTCCTGACAAGGCTTTACTTACTCTACTCACTGACGTGGAGATTTCACAGTGTTTCGGGGCATGGGTATCTGCACCTGACAGATCTCAATTTGTTCCTTGCCCCGTAGCTTTTGTGCTATGATACTCAGTTATATAACATCTTTGAGCCATGTGCTTTTTCTCATCTGCAAAATGAATATTTCATAGGGATTGCTGTAAGAATTAGATGAGCATGCATATCAGGCCCTTCACATAGCAGTAAATGTATGGAAAGTACTTAATAATTGGTAGCCGGAGCTATTCAAGATGAAGTAACAGGTATTTGAAACTTAATTATTTGTGCTCCCGAGGGCAGATAATTCTAACACTGAATTATATTATTATATCAGATTATTGTAAGGCATTAAAAGATGCATAATATTTACTAGCATCTCAATTTCATCTATGTTTAACGTATCCCTGTTCCAGGTTATCTGCAATAGATTGTAAAAACGCAAAAGTCTGATAGTGTACGGAACAGCAATCTGAGCTGATGTGTGCCTTCCCTTTTATTCTAAATTTGCTGTCTTATTATCCCACATCTTTTCTGTGGAAAGAACTAAGTGTAGGGCTTTGTGTGTGTTTGTGTGTGTATGTGTGTGCATGTGTGCTTAGAGAAAGTACATTACACGTAATTTTTTTATGTGTTTGTTTGTAAGAGCAACTGAATTTGAGGTAATGAGGGAATCTTCCTGTCTTTTAAGGGTTCAGTGGTGTCTGAGAGACACCACCAGTGAGAGGACAATAACATAATCTCAGGAAAAAATATACAGTAAGTAGGACTCCTTTTAGAATCTCTCTACATTTTTTTTTAAAGATTTTATTTTTTCCTTTTTCTCCCGAAAGCCTCCCAGTACATAATTGTATCTTCTTCTTTGTGGGTCCTTCTAGTTGTGGCATGTGGGACGCTGCCTCAGCGTGGTTTGATGAGCAGTGCCATGTCCGCACCCAGGATTCGAACCCAGGAAACCCTGGGCCGCCTGCAGCAGAGCGCGCAAACTTAACCACTCTGCCACGGGGCCAGCCCCTCTACATTTTTTTAAATAAGTCCATGGATTATTGCACCTCCACAACCAAGTTCACCTGGGTTTATATATTTAGTAACTTCAAACTCTCTCCTAGTTGAAAGAGGATTTCCTGCCATGGCATTTTTTTCTCTCATTCCTAAACAAGGTCCACTGTGCTCAAACTGGCCCCATATGTTCTTCCATGGGTCCAGTCCAATGCTCCATACACATAAATAGAAATAAAGATTTTCTGGAGAATAGGTCAAATTAGTCTGGAGAGTGAGGTGACTTGTTTTGTTTTTTAATTTGGTAATGAAAGATAAATTTTTATTTAGTTTGGAAAAGTAATAGGACACATTTTAGTTGGTCATTAATGTATATTCTAATAGTTCAAAATTTTCATTTTCTTTTTAAATGAAATTTTTCAGTGGTCAAGTCAGACCTAGTATCTATAGAATTATCTGAAAAACATTCTTCCTTTATACCCAGAATAATAATTACTTTATGAATTGTTAAAAAGCAGTGAATTGGCAGAGGAAATCTAGGTTGGAGTCATTGTACTAAGACTCGCTTGCATGATTTCAAACAGCTGAATTGTCATATGTAAAGGAAAACAATATCTCCTCGCCTATAGCAGTTTGGATTAAGTAAGGTAGTACGTACAAAAATGCTTTGTAAAGTGCACAGTTTAATGTTCAGGACTGTTAAATTATAATGAGTAGTTACATGGGTGGGTTCAGTGTTTTCATCAGTGGACACATGGATTGGTTCGTGGGCATCTGTGAATTACCTAAAAATCGTATATAAATATTTACTTATGTTTGTATTTAAATATTTTCCTCAGCTTTTAGTGGATCCTACCAAAGATGTCTGAGTTTACAAATATTAAAAAGCACTTTGTTGTACAGATGAGTGCTATCTTTTCTGTGTTTGCTGCTAATAGCCCTTAACCAGCATGTCCATGTAGCCTCTGTAAAGAAGCCTAGGTGAAGTATTTGTAGATGTTTGGTGAATACAACAGAGGAGGCCTAAGTTCGCCAAAACTTAAACTAGAAGGACCCACAACTAACATATGCAACTATGTACTGGGGGGATTTGGGGAGAAAAAGCAGAAAAAAAAAAAAAGATTGGCAACAGTTGTTAGCTCACGTGGCAATCTTTAAAAAAAAACCTGCAAAACTTAAAGTCCTCTTATTTATGATGCTGTCAGAAAGAATGTAAATATTTACTGTGAATGAATTAGACCCGCAGGTCTACAATGTATAGAGAGACAATTGCAGAAGACACTTTCACAAAGACAAGAGGGATGGAGGAAGAAGCAGTGGCATGAGCTGTGAATTCCGGCTCACCTTCCAGTCCTAAACCTTTGGACACAACACTTAAATTTCCTAAGTCTTGAGGTAACTCCTCTGCCAAATGGGAATAGTTATCTATACTGCTCACCTCACAGGGTTCTTATAAAAGTCAAATTAAGTCCTTTCAGATTAAAGCCTAATCAATTACATTATGTAGAAATGATTAAAAACAACAAATAGCAGTTTTTGATTGCCTGTTAGGGGTTATCTGCTGGGTAATATTTTAGTGACCAAAATAGGCATGGCCCCTGGACTCATGGAACTTACGGTCATTTCTGTAGTTCAGCTACTGTGGCCAAATGACAAAATAATATTGTTAAAAACTATGGAGGGTGTCATGAAGTTAATGAAGAGCATATGTATCGATACAAGGTAAGAAGGATCAAAAGAAGTCAAAGACAAATTAATCTATACAAAATTTAAATATTAAACTCTTTTTTGGGGAAAATTTTGCATAAGAAAAAAATCAAAATAAAACTTTGAAACTAGTTATAACCTAAAAACTTCCAGACTATGTTATCAGACACGTGAAGTATGGCCCAAACAGTTGATACAAATTTTACTGCTTTAAATGAATTTATTAAAAGCAAAAAATATTGAAAAGAAATTAATCAAATGTTCAATTAAATCAACCAGGAACATAATGATGATTAAATATGTTTTGAAAAAGTAGAGAAAGGAAATTTAAGGATAAAATAAAAATTAATAAAAGATTTAATTGGTTAAAACCAAAACTTGTTCTAAGCAAGAAACAGTAAGAAGACAAGTCACTATTCAGAATATCTAAATAAAAAGAAGGAAAAACACAGAGAAACAACATTAAGGATTAAAAGATATGTCTGCATAAAATGAATAGTTCTATAGGAAAAAATAAAAATTAATGTGAGTGAGGTTGAGGTAGAATGATAGAGACCAACTTTTATTAAAAAAATTAGAAAATTAGTCAAAGATTTTGCATCAGAAAAGTCACGATAATTATGCAATTTCATGGTGGAATTGAACTGTACATTCAAGAACAAGCGATCCTATGTTATTAAAACTGATATCTCGCATAGAAAAAAATTAGAGCTTATCAATGAATTCTGTGTGGCTGGTAAAATATTAAAGCAAAACTGACCAAAGTAAACAAAATACAATATATGCAGGAAAAAACAGTAAAATTGCACATATGCAAATACAAAAAATAAAATAATAAGCTTCATTCACCAGTTTATTAAAAGATTGCTACAACACGAACAAGGAAAGTTTGTCCTAGTAATAAAAGTAAGCTTTGACATTTCTATATCTTTTGAAAGAATTCACTCAATATATTAAATAAGAAAAGTGATAAAAATCATCTTGATAGATATCTAAAAATGTGAAAAAAACCAGTATTTATTTCTGACTAAATTATAATCAAGCTAATAATAGAAGGATGAATTTTCAGGCTTCATGTTACTTGGCTTATCAGAAACAGTTCTTCACGCTCTCAAACTGGAAATATTTTATTTTCTCTGCTTCTAGGATAAGATATTCTTTTGGCTTTCCTGCTGCATCACTCACCTTTCCTCTTAGCCTGTCGTGAGTTCCTACACTTCTTTCCAAAATCTTCAATATTGGAGTGCCCAAGGATTCATTCAGTAGATTTCCTTATCTTTTCTATCTACACTCACTTACTTGATATCCTTGCCTAATCTCATATATTTAAATTCATAGATAGATATTATAGATAAGGTCTCTCATATACATGTTTAGCTTGTAACTCCAACATTAAAATTCAGACCCAGCCACCTGCCTAACTTGAAATTCCTCCTCGTCTAATAGACAAAATTCACAGCTCTAAAAATGTGCTCATAATCTTCTCCCACTCTCCACTTTCCCCTACTTTGGTTAATAGCAACTACTCGGACCCAAAATCCTTGATATCATGTTAGATTCTCACTTATTCTCACATCCCATTTACAATGTGTCAGCAAATCCTTAAACTCTCCTTTCAAAATATACTCTTTGATAATCATACCTATCAAATAGTGAGGATTAAAAGAGCTAAGATATGCAAAGCATTTAGTATAATGTTGGGATTCATTAAAAATAATAATCAATTTGTTTCTTGGGTTGAACACCATAGTACAGGTTTTACTTCTTTTATGTCATCTAATAATAACCATAAAACCATAGTCCTTAAAAACATTAAGGGCTACTATGAACTTCATTTTTTAGATGATAAATGTAAGGCACAGAGAGGTTAAATAAGGTAATCAGTCAAAAATACTGATTGACAGAGCTAGGATTTGAAACCAGGAATCAGACTCCAGAGCTTTACGGTAGGCTGAATGTTAGCTATTGTAATTAAAAATCACGATCTGAACAGCCACAAAAATGAAGTAAAATACAATAGAAATAATGAAATTTCAAGAAAATGGCCAGATTATATTCACAACAACAAAAAGAATAGCTTTTCTACACAAGTTCAAAGACCAATGAGAAAAATGAATGGAAAAGCCTTTCCCATATGCAGTAGAACTGTAAAATGGTCGACAAGAAATTTGTAATGCTGACGTGAAGAAGAATGTTAAGAAAAGTTGCTGAGCAATACAAAGTAAGTTCTCAAAAAAAAAAAAAATGACAAATAAATAAAGTGAGAAGTCATGTTCCTAGACAGGAAAACCCAAAACTATAAAGATGTCAATTCTCCACAAATTAAATGTAACCATAATTAAGTACCCAACAGGAATTTTTATGAAACTTGACAGCTGATTATTAAGTTCATTTGGAAGAGAACATGCACAATAGGCAAAAGCTTTTGAAAAAAGCAATAAAAAAGAACTTGCTCTATCAGTTATACAATATATTCCTTAAAGTTAAACTTTGGTTTTAGTCCAAGTGTATCAATAGAACAGAAAAGAGAGACCAGAAATAAATCTACGTACATTTAAAAATGCAGTGTATGAAAAAAGTCATATTTCAGATCAGTGATGGGAAAAATGGACTATTCAAATTACGGCATTGGGGACTTTTGGCCATGAAAGAAAGGAAGGAGGGAGGGAAGGAAGAAGGGAAAGAAGGAAAAAAAAGGAAGGAGAAAAGGATCCTACTTAATACTATACGTCAAAATAGAAAAGTTTTCAAAAACTTCTCTGCCTCACTACTTAATGAATTAAACTACAATTATTTCTTTTAAAAATTAAGTTCTTCTTGGAACAGCCAACAATTTCTTGATACAAGCTTATGCTATAAGCTTGAAAAAGTAGAAGCAAGGAAAAGAAAGAGATTACTTCATAGCAACAGATAGTGTGCATTCCTACACTGCTTTCACCCATATCCCCAGGAGAAAAAAAGGAGTGTTTCTGTATTTCAGAGCAATAACCTAAACAAACTAAACTGGATAGAGGAAAAGAGGATGGTAAAGTAGATGGTCCTGGAAAAATGTACCAAGAACTGGGGACTAGGTGTACCACTGGAAGAATTCTACAGAGCCAGCAAGGGCCACTAAGACCCATGGAATTAAAATAATCCATATCTGGTTGGCACAATTCTTTTTAGTTACACTTCAGATGAGAGACAATGGTCACAGTCTATCTTCCCCTTCCCATTAACAATCTCTCTAGTGAAACAGAACTGTTAGACAGTAATTTCCCTACCCCAAATTGTGACTCATCAGTGATAATTTAAACTAGGTAAAGCAATGCTTTAAATTTTAGAAGTTTAAAAAGTTAGTTTTAATAAAACCATAGCTAAAAGACAGTAAAATAACCTAGTAAGATTGAAAAGGAGACTGTGGACCTAAGGAAAATGCAGAGAACCAAAACAACACCCTTATACGTAAAATACACGAATTAGAGAGAGCTAAGGAAAATTCATATGGAGAAAAATAAACTAATAGCATAGAAGAAAGACTCCAGATAATGACACTTACTTCTATTCAGAGGAAAAATATAGAGTTAAAATAATTTGAGAAATTATGACAGCTGTGAAGGATAAAGATGATCCAACATACGAATTATTGCTTTCTCTGAAGTAAAGACCTCAACAAACAAAACTGAAAGATAATGAGTGATATAATAGAGAAAAGTTCCCTCAAGTTAAAGAAGGTAGATGGCAAAAATACATCAGGTGTCTAGGCAGAACATTCATGTCATCAACATGAGAAAAATACCAGGCTTCTGTCAGACTTTTCCTGGCAATATTCAGTGCTAGAATTTAATGGAGCAAAGGGAAAGGAAGGAGGGATGAACCACTAATTATATTCCCAGAAAAGAATAAAGGCAACTGTCAGAAACCTTTAGCATGAAATATTTCAAGATTAACAAACAAACAAAAGTAATTAACAATGAAATACCAGTAAAGGAGGAATTTGAATAATGAATCTAGTCATGGAGAACCCATAATGCAAGGAAGACTGGTGGTGAGTCCTGTAGCCATCTATAGGTGGAACGAAGAGGGAAGTGCCAAGGCAATTAAAGCTGCAGAAGAGAATGTAAATATTATGAACTCTGACAAACTTAAAATATTATAATTATCAAAAATAACCAAACCCTGAAACTGAAGAAGGGTGAGGACAAATTGGAGAGGAGCTAATCATCTCAAATTGCACCACAGGGAGTTAATGAACACTATCTGAAATTAAAACATAGAGCTAATGCATTCAGCTTCTTAATGGTATTCATAATCTTTTATTCTTAACCACGAAAGATAAGCTTTTTTTTTAAAAAAAATTCCTGTGGTGAAGAAATATTTATGTTAAGCAATTCTTTCCAATTTTTTTCAGATTATTTTCTTCAAGAAAATTACATATAACATACTAATTATAAATAGCACATATGTCTTTCTACATACTTATCTTTTTATTTGTGCAGACATATAATTATGTAACCAGGATGATGTTCATCATATGTCAACAGTTTTTTTTCTGAGTGTCAAGATTTTAGGATGATTTGTGTGGTTTTTCTTAACTTGAATAAAGACATTGGAGCAAAATAATAAATTTCACCTGTTAAACATCTAAATGTAATATGATAATGATAATAATAAGATGATTATAGAAACCCTAGATATCTATTGGTATGAGTGGGCTTGTATGGGAGAAAGAAATCTGCATAGAGATTTGCCAAGGTACCCAAAAGAGACAGGGTCAAGAGATTAGCATGTTGTGTAACCAGGAAAAGAGGTTGCTGAGCTTGCCTGGCCCCATGACTTTGTGTCTGAGCTCTATAATGAAGAATTGAACACACAAAGTTAAAAACTCATTATAACTAAGAACTGAGTCAGCATCAGAGCTCGGAAGCCAAGTGAAATGTCTTGGCATGAAGAAGAAAGCAGAGCCTTACTCACAGCTCTGCTAACACAGGAATCTTAAAGAAAACGAACTTCTTTGCTTTGCTGTGGAGTTATTGGAATTAGAATTATCTGGTAGCAGTTCCCCTGGCTCAACTATCTGCCATGGTGGATGCCAGGATCGGGGTCAGTGGTGAGGTACCACCTTAACTAAGCATCCTTGAACAGGAAAAAATAAGACAGCTTGTTGAGCTAATAGTAGATGAAGTTGAGTAATACTTGAAGTTCTAGAAAACTGCATCATGCAAATTTTTCTTGAAAGAATCAGTGAAATGTAGGTAATTTAACCATCTTAGTACTCTGGACTCATGAAACTTTGGTAAAAAATATTCTAACTACATTTCTTTAAAAAAGCCTTGTGATTACATGTCCTAATTTCCTGACATTTCAAAGATGTTGACCTAATGTTAGACCATGAGCATTGAAAATTGATTCAGAACATCAAGGTTATCATCCATGTAAGGTAGACCCAAATTCCATATCCTTCGTATTTTTCCTATCTGAAGAAAATTATATATTTAACTTCAAAAATGTTAAGTGAGTACTTACTCCCTGAAAATAATATTGTTAATTTTGAAAGATGCATTGAATTCTAAGACGTTTAAAATATAGAATATAGTATTTTTTTCTGTACAGCACTGATATGATGGCTCACTTAGAAAAAGTTGGTTTCTTTAAAAGCATGCAATGAATAACAATAGAACTTCAAATATCTATAGAAATTTGATGGTGGGGCAAGGCGTCAGTTAACTCGTAGAATAGAAACAGCCCATGGTTTATTAGGTTAGGAGAGAAGATGTGTATGTCTGTGGGGAACTTATTTTCTGATCAACAGAAATTTCTCTATTACTGTTCTATGGGTAGGATTAATACCTACCTAACCCGAAAGTAACTTTAAGTAAGAAAATTCTTTATTTCAGAGCAGATGCTGCTAAATATGGAGAAGGTAACTCATTGGCATTAACGCAGGAAAACACACACACACACAAATCAAAATATCAGAATAAATCTGCACAAATCAGAATTGTACACAGCAGTATTTTTCTCAGTTTAATTGAATCTTTGTAAGTACCTTTTAAATTTAATAGATTTCCTTATCTTAGACCTATAGGAATTTTGACATTTTAACTTAAAAATTATTTGAATACATGACAATGTATGGAAAGATTGAAATGGCTAACAGATTTTTTAATTTAAAATCTCATTTCTACTAGTATTACTTAAATTTTCGTATTCTTTCTTAACAGAAGAATTAAGAATTTTGATAAGTTTCTACCAAACTCACTTTATTAATGAGCAAACTAAGTCTCAGGGAAACTGTGGCTGGCTTTTTAAAACCATGAATAGGCTTTATGGCAGACAATGAAGAGCTGCATGCATTCATGGACAAGAGAATCCTAATGGGGGAACTGCTTATAAAAGATATATTTTTCTCTTTACTTTAAATATTTATTTTTGTAGTGTATATGTAGAGAAATTTTCAAAGAGTAAATAAGTCTCCTTCTTTTTCTGTTCTCAAACCAGACTTTCTGTCTCACTGCTGATGGAACTTGCTCCCATCTGCCTGCACGATGCCACGTTCTCTAGTTATGGAGTGGCAAAGGATAATGAGAGGAAATGCGCGAAGGACAAACAACAGGTCTGAGATGTGAAAAGGAGCATATGGATTTCAATCAATATAGTGGGTTTTCAAAATGCTTTCAAACTTGACGTTGTGAAATTTCCCAGGGATAAAGGTTAGGGAGCACAACTACCACCACCTCACACTTCAATGCTGCAATATCAGTGGACTCTTTCTTTTTTGGTCCATAGATGGAGGGAACATACATAGTTTCCCAGGAGGATCCTAGTTTACACCTGTTGTTATACTCTTAAAAACGAAGGTAAAGGGGCCAGCCCTAGGGCTGAGTGGTTGGAGCTCCATGCTCACTTGGGCGGCCTGGGTTCTCAGGTTTGGATCCTGGGCATGGATCTACTCTACTCATCAGCCTTCTGTGGAGGCATCCCACACACAACATAGAGGAAGTCTGGCACAGATGTTAGCTCAGGGCTAATTTTCCTCAAGCCAAAAAAATTAAAAAAAGAGGAAGATTAGCAATGGTTTTTAGCACAGGGCAAATCATCCTCACCAAAATAAATAAATAAATAAAATAATGAACACAATACTTTATATATAAATTCTATGACCCACCTGCTGGCAGAGAGCTTCGTAATCCTTCTCTAAATTGTATTCCCTGGCAGCCACTCTAAATTCTTCTAAAGTGGCTTTGAAGATAAATCTTTATTTGGTGTCCCTGGACTTATCAATAGGATGCATTTTCAAAGAAGTTTCTGCCTATGATTACTCCCATCTTCTTCCTATGTTAAGTAATTTCTTGATTTTCATATATAACTTTTCCTTTCTTCAAATATTAAACTGTTTAGTAGTGCCAAACACAAAAAGAAAACAGTGGTGGTGACTTCCAATCGGAGGGAAGATGCTAACTAGTAGTTTTCATAGAAGTGAAATAAAACAGAAATCAAACAAATTTTATATTTTAAATTTCATCACCTTTTATAATTTAATCGTGTAAGGTCCGGTATTCATACATACGTCTACTGTGTTATTCCTCTGACCAAAATCCAGAAAGTAAATTAATCTCAATATAAAATTTCGAGTACCCATGGTAGAAGTCAATATAATATATTAGCGAAGCTTTGCAGGTTCACACAGAGAAAAATAAAATTTAAAGTTACTATGCTTTTCTTAATTAGAAGTTTTATGAAAAAGAATCTTCTGTTTTCACTTTGATATATAAGGGAAAATATAACTTTGAAGCAAATTATCAAATTATATCTTAGTACACAACTCATTTGCTAATATATTGGTAATATTAAAACATTATTCTAGCCTAAAATAGACTTTCATATTTACAAATTAAGGTTAAGAATCTTTCCACATTTTATATAATATGCTTTCTATTTTTTCTGTCTTAATAAATTTATTTCCACACATACACACATATCCCAGGGGAATTCCTAATGGCATCGAAAGCTTCTAGTCAGATTTTGGTGTACCCAAGAATACTACTTTCTGAAAAGTAACACACCTAAGTCAAAATGAGCAACGCCTAAGCTACAATCTTTGGATTTTTAGCATGCTGCTAATTGATAAGACACACATACCACACACACACACACACACACACACATTTGAAAAGATAAATATTCTCACTTGTTTTAAATAATGTACACCCAGAAATAAATTTAATTTCTATACTAAAACTTTTTGTCATACCTTTTAGAAAATGCATGTCCATTAAAGCTGAAAAGATTTATAATATATTGAATTAAAATAATTTATTCAAGTCAATGCTTCTTGCAAAAATTACTCAAGATGTATGAAATGCCCCTTTTGGAATTACTATAACTGTGGATATTTAAACTGTTGCCCATTGAAACTAAAGGGGCAAATTTTATAAACTAACAAAAGCGACACGGCAGTTTCATTCAAAATGGTTCTCTAATTTGTCAGTTTGAAACTAAACTTCTCCACTGAGTTTTCAATTGTTTCACTGTTTTGATCTCTTTAAATAAGTCTTTAGCTTAAGGAAACTAAATAGATACTAAAGAGAAAAGGGGATTCTGTCCTCCTATTTCAAGCTTAAACATAACCTCTAAATTATCTTTTACAGTAAGCCAAAGCCAGTATCACATACCTTTCTGGAATGAATTTCTTTCACATACAATGGAAGTAGAAACTCAGATATACCTTCAAGTCGGATTCCCTTCTTGGTGACTCTCAGATTTCCCATACCATCCTACAAGCAATGAAATATAGTTCACTTTTAGGTTAATTAGAGAATGAATAACTGGCCATAATTTTCTTAGGCCTAAGTTGAGAAAACAGTAAGCTCAAATCAGTGATGATTTAAGGAAAATGAGAGATTGAATCTACTTAATGAATGATTGCAGCAGTTTGCATGCATATAGAGGGCTCTGTTTAAAATGAACAAGAAAAGAGAGTATAAAGGATTTTGTATCTTCTCCCAGCTCTGTCAGAGACTAGGATCTATCTATGAGTAAATCCTGTACTTTCTTCATGCATCAGCCAGTGCAACTGTTTATTAAGTATAATGATACTTGCCACCTGACTACTGGAAACAACTTTGCAGAGAGATCTTATGATGTTTTTACATTACAGTTATACACATATTTCTACAATATTCCAATAGTCATATTTGTATAATAATTTCAATAAGTAATTAATTAATGATTTTCTAGTATAAGTAAGCACAGTGTTCCAGTATTGAAATCGTGAGTAAAACATGTGTCCTCTCCTTTAGAAAACAACATTTGATGAGGAGGCTAAAGTAAGTACACAAATAACGTTTATGAAACAGAGTAAAATCAATTAAAAAAACATAAGAGCAAAGTGCTAATGGGAATTAAAGAAGATTTCAAATCTGGTAAGAGAGTAAACCACTTCAGAGTCAGAGACTCACTGTGATAAAGGCCTTAAGAATATGGAGTTTCAACATGACGTGTCCGTAGAGGGAGGAACAACATGAACATTCTGGTAGCATTTAAGAAACA
Organism: Equus asinus; assembly: GCF_041296235.1. Classification (NCBI taxonomy): domain Eukaryota; kingdom Metazoa; phylum Chordata; class Mammalia; order Perissodactyla; family Equidae; genus Equus; species Equus asinus. Next base: position 16,764,205 of record NC_091816.1, read on the forward strand.
GTATGTCATCCAGTCTAGCTAATATATGGAATACTGTGAGAGAAAACAACTGGAAGTATGTTTTAAGCCAGAGAAAGGAAAGCCACAAATGCAAAGTTAAGGCATCTGTACTCATGTCAGCCTCCAAGAAAGAAACATAGCAAGTTTCTTGAATAGCTCAAAGGCTTGAAATGATCAGAGTTAAGCTTTAAGATCAATCAGGTAGAAGTACCATGTGGGGCTAACTGACAGAGTATCAGTAATTACGCACAACTTTGTAAAAAGTGTGAAGAGTATGATGGGAGAACAACTTAGAAGACCTGATGACTAATTTTATCTGGAGATACTAAAAAGAGAAGCATTTACTATTAATCCAAGGTTTCACAACTATGAGTAAATGAGGAAATGCAGTGACATTTTAAAACTGGAATAGTGAAATTTGTAGGTTCAATAGCAAAAATAAGTTCAGCTTTGGACTTTCTAACTTTGAGATATCATTGAAAAATTCTTATATTTATCCATCTGTAGAAAGTGGGTTGGGGAGTGATGAGTACTTAAGGTATGCTTGAATCTATCATGGCGGATGAGCAAGTCCCACGTGGAAAGCTATATATAAAACCAAGTCTTAGATAATGACTAGGTCTGTGGGTTGGAAAGAAGTATTTTATACATTCCAGGAGGCTATGATGAGTATAAGAGGACAACCAGGAGATCATGATGGCCCCAGCCTCTACCCACTTCCCACCCAACCAAGAGATTATGATGGCCCCATCCTATACCCCCTCTCCCTCTGAAAAAAAGAAAGTCAATGAAGTAGAATTTTGAGTAAGAATTGAAGGACATTTTTTTTTAAGTCAGACAAGGAAAATGACTACTAAGACATTTTGAGGTGGTGAAGTCTCAATCTTCTCAGGGAAGGAGAAAGTTATGGGTTCTGGTTGAACTAAACTTGGGATAGGATGAAGGAATTCATTTTTTTTTTTTTTTTTTTGAGAAAGATTAGCCCTGAGCTAACTGCTGCCAGTCCTCCTCTTTTTTGCTGAGGATGACTGGCCCTGAGCTAACATCCGTGCCCATCTTCCTCTACTTTATATGTGGGACGCCTACCACAGCATGGTGTGCCAAGCGGTGCCATGTCTGCACCCGGGATCCAAAGTGACGAACCCCAGGCCACCGAAGTGGAACGTGCGCACTTAACCGCTGCGCCACCGGGCTGGCCCCAAGGAATTCGTTTGTTGAGGCTCAAATTTAAAGCTGACATCGAAAGTGCCTAACAGGGAATCAATTAAAAATAAAAAAATAAATATGAGAACTTCAAGCGTCACTGAAGACTTATTCTGATGAGAAAATAAGCTTACTTTTGTTAGGATGACAGTACATCTCAGTTTCTCTGAGACAGCTGGCTTATACTAGTTTTATAATATCCTCTTTCACTTTCAAAAGTGAAAAGTGTCTCTGATTGAGAGATTAATTACATGGTCACAGGTTCACTCGTCCTAATTAGTGTGGTTTTGCAGCATTATACTTATCTATGAACAGACATACGCAGAATTAACAATGAGAGAGACTCAAAACTGAGGATTTGCTAGTGAGAAATGGCAGAAAGTCATAAGGATGTGGTATTCTAAAGTAGTAAAAAATGATGCTCCTCAAATTGCTGACCATTATTTTTCTCCTTGGGTGGAGACAAGCAAAGCATGAACAGTAATGTTGGGTTGCAAAAATAGTACAGGGTCAAAGAATGACAGTTGATGATAAATTAATGATCAAGTTCAATAGGAGTTAAGAAATATGAAAAATGTTAAAAACAAGGTTATCCTTGGAAAATGGAACTTCAGATTTTGAGATCTTGAAGGTGAGAAAATTTCCAGACATCATGAGTCCTAAAGAACACCCAAGCAGTGGTGGCAGAAGTAGAGTGGAGACAGAATGGTCTATAATTCAGAAAGCCAAGACTATTAAAACATATAAAGTGACACTTGACTTTAAAATATGATTTTGTCTCAGAGGGATTTTCTTGACTAGATCTTACACAGTGACTGTCCATATATATTCTCAAATGCCTGCCAGAAGGAAATGCTCTGAAATGTTCCCCACGGAGTTGCTATGGAAACATCTAATGCAACTGTTAGACTAGCTCAGGCAGTAGAAACAAACTCTACCATAAAGACAATTCCAGGTTCAATATTACTCTTAAAAAATGTTTTCATATGATGGTTAGAAATAAAAGAACTAGACATCTAAAGTTAAGTGTGATATTGCTTACGCTATATGCACATTTAATTTTGGAAAATTCTGAATCTTAAGCTCACAGTTTTCTTATATTTTCTATATAATATATAATTTGGGGCATATAAATAACTATATTTCACTTAAATTAGGTGAAATAGAATTCCCCTGTATAACGTAAGAGTATTATTATAGTATTGTGTCGTGAATCTAATCTCACTCCACCAGTCCATTTGTCCCTCCTTTTATTTCTCCTGTTTTGTATTAAAAAATAATTTTTCAGGTTTTTCCATATTACCTCTATGCAGTTATAAAACGCATAAAGCTGCATAATATAGTTCCGTGTATAATCAACCTGATCCTCACATTCATGCACCAAGTCTGCTAATAATTTACGAGATGATGAAATAATCTGGTTTCCCTTCTGTAGGAGCATTAGAAAGTGAATTTATTCCTACTGTCACTATACCTTCTTGATTCACTACAGTCTTGGTGCCTTCAACATCTAAAAGGGAGAAAATAATTTCTGGATTTGATGTTAAGATGACATTGCCAAAACACCAGAAAGTAACAGAATCCTATGCGTCTATGGCCCAGGCCTCAAACTTGGCTCTACCGACTCCTTACTGTGTAAGCTTGAACCACTTAGCTAATCTATTTGCTCCTTAATTTTGTCATCTGTAAAAGAATAATAAAAGAATTTATATGTTTTTATTGTAAGGATTACATGGGGATGTAAAGAGCTTAAAATAATGTGTCACATGTAGAAGTGGTCAATGGTTTTAAGCACTATTAATATTTAATTAAAAATAATTTAGGGGGCCAGCCCGATGGCCCAGTGGTTAAGTTCACTAGCTCCACTTCCGTGGCCCAGGGTTTCGCCGGTTCGGATCCTGGGCATGGACATGGCACTGCTTATTAGGCCACGTTGAGGTGGTGTCCCACATACCATAACTAGAAGGACCCACAACTAAAGTATTCAACTATGTACTGGGGGGCTTTGGGGAGAAACAACAGAAAAAAAAAAAAGATTGGCAACAGTTGTTAGCTCAGGTGCCAATCTTTAAAAAAAATAACAATAATTTAAATTTTTGGCTCATATGATTATTATAAAAATTCATATTGTTTATTACAGCAGTATTATTCTTGAACTTCAGTAGACTTTACATCAAGTTTCATCATCATTACAATTATGATGCTTTTATTCATCATCTCGTAATCTCACAAATCATTTACCTACTTTTGATGGACAGTTAGTGTCATTTTAGAAGGAAATGTGGAGCCAGACAGCTTGGATTGAAAGGACTATTATTTACAAACTGTTTACTTTGGTATGTTGTTTAATCTATCTAAATCTAAAATCATTTTCTATAAACATCAGAAAATAATAGCATTCCTCACAGAGATGTTGTAATAATTTATCGAGATAATATGTGAATTGCCTATTAATGGATCTCGCATATTTTTGATGATTATTTTCCCTTTCTTGTAGTTTACTTAAAATTAATACTTTACTACAAAATAGAATTAATCTCTTATCAAAACATGCTTTTCAGTCAACTTTTCCCATTTTCATCTCTTCCTTTCCATTCCCTATGGCAGTGTTGAAGTTCAAGTCCACTTCATCTCCCACCTGGCAAATGCCTCTGTTAAAAAGAAAACCACACACCCAAAATGGCACCGCTCCGGCTAAAGCCTATGGCACCAAACGTCGACTTAAGACTTCGCTTTTTCAGCCCCTCCCAGAAACAATCTTAACAGGCCAGTGTGAAATTTTCTGGTCAGCAGCAATGTGGTAATCTGTCAACATGGGCCCTCTCCATTCCTGAGAGGAAAAAGAGGCAATATGTATGATAAAAACCTTGCCTTTCCCATCCCCTAAGAGGAGATGGCCTAGCCTAGAAATAATCCTTGCTTTTCTTTTGCCAATAGCTCCCCTGCCCCACCTTGCTGACTATAACACTTTCCAGTTTGTACAACCCCGGGGACCACCCTTCTACTTGCCAGAAGAGATGCTACCTGGTTCACGAATTATTTAACAGAGCTAATTAGATCTTCAAATTTACTTGGTTGAATTTTGTTTTTTAACATCAAACTTACACTATTTGGAGTGTAAGGTTACATTATTTACACTGTTACTTTATTGAATAACTGCTTATTCAAAAACCCACAACATCATCACAGCCCTTGGGTTATAGATTTGTGTCCTTCATTTTGAATATTTAGTGTGCTTTGTAAATAATCCATTATGAACAGTATCATGTTCCTGTTAAGGGGAAATATCACAAAGCAATCTCTTCCACTGTAGCCCCACCTTCTTCTTTAGAATAATTTTCACGACCCTGTAGGTGTCTCACATAATCCTTTATTTTTCAGAAGTTTTTGCTCTTTCTCATCATCAAGCACCCTTTCTCTCCACTAAACTGTACTGCCAGCATTTCTCAGAAAAGCTCTGTTTTGCTATTTAAAATTCTTGATTCATATATTAAACAAAAAATTAAATTGATATCCTAGTTAAAATCATGCTATTATCAAAATTCATAGAAATTGCCTTTTGGAACTGCAAGCAATCTTTATTATATTTTTCATATGCTTGATGTTTTTGGACAATGTGCAGGATACCTTGTTGAGAAATATTCTTTTCAGAATTTATTATGAGAGACTGACTTTAGTATAAATTATAGATGTGAATGTAAACAAAAAGAGTATTGACAGCCATGTCATTTTAAATTTAAAATCCAGGCTCATAACTTTGCAATGATCTGACCGTAGTTCACTCCGTTCTCACTTACACAAGGTTCTTTATCTTCTTAGTTATCTGGTATTAGAAAGTTACTTAGTTGACTCCTATCCTAAGGATTTGAACTACTCCTTAACAAGCAAATGCAATCGTCAAAGTAATAAGTATGTTGACATGGAATTGAGAAAAATTTTTTAAATTGATGTGATCATTAAGTAATATAGAAATTCTGGTGTATGATTAATTATTTAAAAAAACTTTTCAGAGAAAGTGGAAGGAATCCAGTAACCAAGAGATAATTAAATATAGATTTTAGACATTTTTTTCTGGTTAAGTTAAAACCAAGAATAAGTTTCTCCTAAATTACTAGCATCATATATTTAGGAAGAAATTGATTAGAAAGAAAGTTAATACTTTTTTTATGACTGATAATTTAATGGTATTCATTCTATACTTGGATTTGCATGAGGAAATGATCTTAAAGAGGCTATTTAGAGACAAATTAGAGCCTAGTATGGTAATTATTTGTGTGACCTTAGGAATTAAATATTTTTTAATAAAGTAAAGAAACGTGAGGAAATGGAAGTATCTGATTGTTTAAATGTAATTACAAACCACTTTTAAGTGATTTTTTTCTTAATTATTCTTTACTATATGCTAAATGAATTTAAAAAGTCCATTTAATTTCCAACTCCTAATAAAAGAAGAGGAAATTTTCTTGAAAATATCTAAGCATTTTCTTTTTCTTACCTGTTTTATTCCAATGTTATCTATAATTTATAATGAGCTGTTTTTCCCCAAGCATAAGAGAAAGAACAAACAAAACATAAGTTGACAGCCTGCTTTATATGTGTGTTTTTACTATCTTGTTTGCTGTAAGACTATATTTTATTTTCATTTTAAGTGGCCTTCCATATTCCTGTCTCTTATTAGAAAATAAACTTTACAGTGATAAAAATTGATAGACCTAGGAATTTGACCTCCGATTCAGCTTGTATAAAAACGTCTTTAGAGATTTGTTAATAACAAATTTTATCATCTAGAGAAGGATTTATTATCTTTATTCTTAGAATAGTTGTTCAAAGCTCATTATTTGTATATCACCTATTGTCAGAGCTGTAAAAAGGTGTTAAATATATTCATATATTAAATAAGACAATAAATATTGCACTTTGTATTTCTTATTTGTATTGGTGTTCTTTTAGCTATGTGAATGATTTTTAAAAAACATAATAAAATTAAATTCCATTTGTTTTCCAAATTTTGCTCTACTTATAATACAATTCCTTGACAAATCCTTCCTTCCTTTTCTGACAATCCCCATATCACTAGTCTCATAGAATGTATGTAATTGCTTAATAACAAAATCATCAGAATAAAAACATGCTGAAACAAAATAAAACCAAAACCAAAAATATGTTAATTGGACATGGCAGCTATGATCACAATTATCCAGTAAATGGAAAAAAGATGGATGTATTCAATAAATCCAATGAGACTACATTTAAGGGACCAGCAAACATAAAAGCTTCATAGCAATGAGATTATATATAAGAAACCAGCAATAAGTATTTTTAACATGTACATAAACATCTACTTAAAATAATGGAGAATAGAGCATAGCTATATTTATATGGAAAATAGATCACAGTGGGAACATTTGGAATATATAAGCATTTTATGCTCAATATTCTTAAAAAAAAATGTTTTCCTACAGAACATCTCTTGGAATCACTATCAAGAAAAAATTATTGGTATGGCTCAGTCTAATAATCTATCTAATACTCTTTGTATAATACAACTTTAAATGAGCATAGAAAAGCCAGCAATGTGTTGCCTTAACTTGAAATTAAGGTTATGCTCTAAGAACATGATAAACAACTGTGACAGGAGACAGAGACAGAGATTTGCCGTTAAAAGCAAATCATACTTCTCCATGGTAAATGGAGACAACTGCAAGGAAGCTCAGGCATTTGACTCGAGGAAAATAATAAATAATGAATTAATAATAATGCTATGTACCCTAAAGATAGTCATCTATAAATGGGGGACTGAGGAACGTGCATATTTTAATCTTTCTAACAAGAGTACAAAGCCTAAGGGCTTGCTGTGAGCATATCTAGCTTTCCCAAATATACTTCACAGAATACCAGAATTATAATAAACCTGGTGAAAAAGAGTTGTTTTGAAATAAATTTAGGAAACCATTGCATGATACATTCCCACTCAGAGATTAATAATGCATATTAGCATACTAAACACTCTGAGAAATCTGGAGTAAAGAAACACATTTACTTTATTGAATACATTGTTTTAATAAAAACAGTGAAATGTTGAACATTTCATCCAATGGGCCCCCCCACTCACTCTCCCACATTTTGGAATAAGTGGAATAACTGCCCTTTGCACACATTGTGGAAATACCAGTCTAATCACTTACATTTTATAAACTCTGAAGGAAAACCTATTAGAAATGAGATGCAGTATTTAGCACAGAGCCTCAAAAAGAGGTGAGTAAAGAGTTAAAAGGTACCCTGTTTTTACAAATATTTACTGAGAGCCTCGATATAGTACCAGCAAATTCTGTTGATAATTTGGCTTCCCAGTTATCTTTAAATACTAGAGAGAATATGCTGAACCCTGCTAGGAATCTAGTCTGCTTCATAGGTCTAAGTTCTTATTGTCAACAAGAAGTGAGAAAGAGAGGTAAAGCTGAGCATATCTCTGGTTTTTGCATTTGATGTTTGTCGGTTATTATAAGCATAATTTAGTTCCTCAGAGGAAGGTCCCTTCTTGCCTGGAACAAAATTACATTTTTGGACCTGTAAATTAAGGATAAGACCTTAAGATAAGGCAACTCTACACCACCATGGTAGGCCTTATCTAAGACCTCATGGTAGGTCTTATCTAAGAATTTCTTCCAAACTTCCAAGACGACATCTTTGATTTCCACTCTCCCTACAAAACTAACCATAGTAAGTTAGTTTAGAGGGCACCTTAGTAGATACCAAGCCAATGGCACATCACAACAACCCTGTAAAATAGACACATTATTGGGATGGGCCGAGTGGCATAGCGGTTAAGTTTGCATGCTCCACTTCAATGGCCCAGGGTTCACGGGTTTGGATTCCAGGCGCGGACCTACACACCACTCATCAAGCCATGCTGTGGCAGCGTCTCACAAACAAAATAGAGGAAAACTGCTACAGATGTTAGCTCAGTGCCAATCTTCCTGAAGCAAAAAGAGGAATATTGGCACAGGTGTTAGCTCAAGGCCAATCTTCCTCACTAAAAATAATAAAATATTATTTTCCTGATGTTATTTAAAACACAAGAATAGTAAGGTTAATTGGGTTTCATGCAGCTACTAAGTTACTCAGCCAGAAATCCAGTCCTTTCACTTTTAGTCAATTTAGTCTACTATAAGGATAGGAAATGTAGGTAAATCTATTTTATTATATAACTCTAGTATTTTATTATATAACTCAGTGGGGTCTTTCTAATATTTTTGAGTTAATTTGTGTCTCTTCTTCTTTCCTAAATTGTCTTCCCTTTTTAAAAAATGTTTCCTTCTCTAACTGACTTCATTTGCTGGCACATATTCATCTTTTGACTCAGACGTGCATCATGGTATTCTGAAAAAAGAATTCTGGTAAGACAAAACTCTAGTTCCAAATGATTATAAAGGTCATCCTGGAAATGAAGCCCTCAGAACAAATTATTGATATCTGTACAGTCATAGATCATTTTAAAGGAACCTCAAAACAATATTTCCTGTAAATAAAAAAATCACCATTTCACATTCTTCCCCTGAAATGCTTTGTCATTACCCTCATCATAGAAAACCAAGTTGCCTCTGTGTGTGCATTTAGAAGAGGTGAGTTGGGCAGGAGGGGTAGGTAAAATTAAGTCACTGAACATAAAATTGTAGATATCTTCATGACCTAAAAGTGAGGGAATAATGTGTAAACATCGTTAGAGACAGGACAGAAGCTCCATGAAGACACAGGTGAGCCAGCTGATCTCTCTGTGGGACTAGGCAGGGAGACTGTTGATAAGAGTTTTCTGACTTTAAGTTGCTTAATGGTTCACAAATCTTCTAATCCCCAGGCAGTTTGGCATGGGCTATATTGAGTTTATAAGCTATAACATTTGTCCTCTTAAACTAAAGATGTTTTCTAGGTTTTTAATATCTGAAAATTCTTCTCACCATCAAGGAGAACTTTTCATGCAGAAACTAAATGGGTCATTTTTCAACCAAATCTTAAAAGACCCTATAAGCTTCCTTGAAGGATACTATAAATGTCCATCTATTTCAGCCTTGGATTTTGAGGATGGATTATTTTTTCTAAAACATATAGTCTAGCATCACTTCTTTAATACAAGTTCCATTGCAGATACTAGTAACAACCATCCACTTGGAAAATATTTAGCAGAAGGATTTTTTACGTTTTGTCTATTACACCTTATTATGGTTCCAAATGGCATGCTTTCCAAGTTTGGCTTGTTTGTTGGTTTGTCACATCACAGACAGACATAGGCCTGTAACGGAATCCTTCCTGTGGGAACTGCCTCCTTTCCCCTTCGCCAACCCCTTCTCAACAAACGTTGTTGCCACAGAAACTATTTCCTTACCTGGGTCTGCCATGTTTACCACAGATGATTCAAGCAAGAGTCCATAACTAAACCCAAGCTGGGTCTGTCAGATGCTTTTACTGGTATACACTGAACTCTAAATTAAGAACAACAAGCAATTAAACCATCTCTCTTTGAATGCAAACCTGGGAGTTAACTGTGACCATACTTTAAGTTATTAACCAGAATAAGCCTTGGTTCAGAGAGCGCAGAGAGGATAAATGAGGTTAACTCCACTTGACGAACATATCCGTGGTTCTGGTCATTCCTGAGGCGCAGAGGCATAACTATCCTTCCTAGATGCTGTTGTTTTTTCCAACACTTCCTTCAGTATCATGATTCCACAAATTCTCTTTCTCTTCCTCTCTCCCTAAACTACTTCCCAGGTTAGTGTGAGAACAATTGAAACCATTCCAACAGATTGCCTGATCTATATATTCACACACCTTGGTGACTGTATCCACTTCCATGTCTAAAATTAGTTTTTAGTTAAATCAAGCCCCTGCCACCAGACTTTTCTATATCCTTTTCCCTCTCTCCACCCCTCTTCTTTCTTCATATAGTTATCTCTGTCTCATCTTTCATACGGCAATTCAGCTCAGAACTCTCCTCTTTATGAGTCACAGTACCATATACATTTCCTTCAAGAATCTTGTCAGTTTGTGCCAGTTTGTTCTCTTTTTGTGTTAACATTTGCCTATACCCACCATCACATTGTAAGCTCATTTGTAGGCAGGAACCACATAATTCCAAATCAATGTGCTCATCATTGATTCCAAAATTTATTTTTACAATCCATATTTGTTTTTTGAATTCTAGACAAAGGTATTCAACTACTTTCCTGGAATATCACAGGCATTACAAACCAAGCTTGTCATAAACAAAAGTGATAATCTCGTAATGTGAATCATTTCTTATGGTGTGTTCCTTATCTCAAAGAATTATCATCCCTATTTAATAGAAATCTGTAGCTCATCCAAGACTCATAACGAACCAGTCATTAAGTCCTATCCACTTGCCTTCATTCTAGCACTCCTCTGGCACAGTGTTATGTGCTGTGCAGATAGCCCTTAAATGAAGGACTTTTTGCCCCAGCTACTGGAAGGGCTGTGAGTGGGTAATCTTCAGCTATAAGCCCCTTCAGGGTTTGTCCTAGTTACCTGAAACCTCTGAGCCTCTTGAAGTAGGCCATGCTTCCCAATTTAGGGCTGGAACTCTCCATTTGATCGAGTGAAGACATACAGAGGCCTTTCACACAGAAGCACACGTATGTCCCTCTCAGGATTTTCCCTCATCTACTCTCCTGGCCATTGTCTGTATAACTAGCGTTTAACTCCAACATAAACCAGATGGGATAAGGAGAAAAGGAGTGGCAAGATCTAGCCAGCATGTACCAACAGGAGAAGGGCACTCGATTTCTGAGGATGCTTGATCCAGTAGTCAGAACATAAAGTTGGATTTGGCATATAGAGTTTTACATCTGGAAAGGCCCCCTGAAGATTGTGCAGTCTCATTACTAAGATGGCTCCTAGAAGCATGGGAAAAGTAATGACCCATGTTAAGTAGCCTATCTCCCAGATTTTCATGGCAGATGGTAGAAGAAGGGACTAAACATCGCAGGGAAGTGAAGATGCTAAAGTGGATGAACCATATAAGGTCAGAAAATGCGTCAAATAATTATGATCTATGTAAGGCCCAGAGGACACACATTTGCCAATGCTATAGGAAATCATCGGTGAGAGGGACACAAGATTCACCAAGAAGTTCAGTGGTAGCTTTCCTCTGTAGATCAGGGCTTATGGAAGAAGAGACCATTATACAACTAGGCTCACTCACAGCAATGGAGATGACAGGACCCTGAATCAATAAAGGTCAAAAAGTAGGAAACCAGGTGAACACAATTATGGTAATGAAGGGTCAGGTAATAGGGCAACTAGGGACACACCCCACACACTGTTATGGAGATGGTTAATAAAACTTGATGGGTACAGAGGCAAAAATGATGATTAACTAACAGGGGTACCATTCAATTTGTAGCATTAAAAATCAAGGGATGGATAAACAGCAGCCTAAAGGCAGTTCCCCAATAAACAAGTCATGATTCTTTACCTAATTTTGGCCATGAGTAAATTTTTTGATACAGAATCCATTGATCTCTCTTGCCCAATTTTGACAGTAAATAGACAAGTGCAGTTGCTTTAGCCTGAGACCCCTCAGAAATGAGGATTTTGACCAGGCCACCAGGTAAGCCACCAAGTCCAACGGAATTCAGGTCCCACTTCAGTGAAGGATTTGCCCCACCTCTGGGACCACCAGTGGTAGAAAACCTTCACCTGTCACACTTGTCAGGAAATGTCTTAGCTGCAAAGAGCCATCTCGTCCAAAATCATATCCTGACTACCTGGGATAGCTTACATGACCTACTGACCATTGCTAGGACATCAAGGCCTAGCTATCATATTCCCATTCTGCACAATTCTCAGGATTATTCTAGCTTCAGGGCACCCCGTGGGGTCAGTCAAGGCTGCCATTCCTCTGTATCCCAATTTGACCTCTCTTGTCTCGCTGTTCAATCCCGCTCCCCTGACATAATATTATTATCTAGATTATTGAGAAATCTTTTTATCAAGATGCAATAAACTCTGTGATATTTTTCAAAGTAAAATTAAATTAAAAGTTAAATTAAAACTCAGTACAAGGGTAAGACTGATGCTAAAAATGAAAGTGAGCTATAATCTATATTAGAGAAATCAGTACATTAATATTTCTACCAGGTGGGAAGAAAAGTAGGATAAGATGATATTCATATACACAACTTAAACGCATGACGATTTTTTTCCTCCAGAGAGTGCTCTGTTAAGATACCATGATTAGCAGGAAAGCTCTTTCTCTTTAATGCCTGTACTGCAAGCTTTCCTCCATGATAATTCAATTATCATGGACTTTCTTAAAATATTTGATTGCAAACAACGGTAGTTTTATATAGTTACTCAGGGCCAGACAAATAATGTTGATCTAGGTTAGTTTCTGTCTACCTGGAAGCCAGAGAAGGTTGTATCTCTTCTCTGTGTGAATGTTAAATCAAAATTTTGAAAAAGGTTGCTTAGAATTTTTGTTTTCAAATTTTTAAACACATGTACACTTAGAAAACTTTTAATGGATAAAATATGTTTGGTGATATTGATTGAGAAGTTGTTGTAGGTAATGGCTTCACTATCCAACCTCTTTCTAGCTTTTAGTACAAAACTCATTGTCACGGACAACGTTTTCTTTTTCTTCCACACAATGAATCAATTGCACGTCCTATGAATGTGTTGGAGGATAGGCTTATGTAATGTCATTGTGGGTGTGTGTTTCTGTGTGTGTGTATGGGGGAATGCTGGTCCTTGGATGAAATCTAAGCACCCATCCCTGTAAAAGCAGGTGAGTAAAATATAGCGCATGCACACCGTGGTATGTCATGTAGCCATGTGCAGCAAATGAGTAGATGCACACCTAGCAACAGTCCTCAGAAAATAAAAACAAAGTAAGAAATCGAATAATATTTATATAAATTAAAAATGTGTGCATAACACAGATGAAATATATTTGTCAGAACACACAGGAAGAAAACGATCACTAAAAAGAATAGAATAATTGACTACAAAGAGAGAGCAAGTGCTGATAAGAAAAATGGGAATGGAAATATAAATAAAAGGAAAGGAAGAATAAATGAATGAATAAACAATAAATAGTAAACAGCAAGTGAGAAAATTTGCAGCGACCAAAGATGTAATGATGAAAATGCTCCATAAATTGATGGGCATAATTATCACAATCTTCTGCACCTGAATTTACAAAGTGAAACCTGCTACAGAATAGTCAATTCTATCTTTCCCCTTTGTCTATCCTTACTGCTATTAAGGCAGTTTTCTTTTTTTTTTCACTTTTTGCTTATGCTATCAAATTGGTTTCCTAAATGTTCTCATTATCATTAACGTATCCAATTAAAATCCTTTTTCATATTGTTGATGCTCTTACCCTCTTATAAAGCAAATCTTATTTTATTAGAGTCGGAGGGTAAACTTCACCAGAAAATACCTTTCATATTCTAAACCATATTCTGGTAAGTTATGATCCAATAAGGATAACAGTTTTATTGTTTCACAAATATTCTCATAATGTATCCTATTCTTTTTCCTTAGTTTCCATAACAACTACTCTTTTTTAATTCAAGTATTGATTGCAATACACTACAATTCAATGTTAACTGAAAATTCTCTCTCTCTGTGGTCTGACTTTACTGAAAGAAGGTATTGTGTCTTCTGAGTTGGAAAAAAACACTCCTGTGTTTTTCCTTTGCTCCTATATTCACAATACTTTGGCCACTAGATGTGTGTGTTTTCCACACATCAAGCAATTCTCTGAGACTTGAGCTGGGGGTCCTACAGGTTAACTCAATTGTAACAGTATTTACTTGGACATAGATTCAACATGTACAGGTTCAGTGACATGAGACCGTCCCCTCCTCATTTCAGATGCCAATTGAAAGTCCAGGTTGTTGCCTGTACTTTTGATCAACTAGCTAGAAACTGAAGGTTCCCCCGATCCCCTCCTCATTAATGCCATTAAAATTTAAAATTTTATGCACTGTTGAGAGAGTAAGAAGACAGACTGGGAGAAAATATTTGCAGAAGAAAATATTTACAAAATATCTGATAAAAGACTATTATCCAAAATATACATAGAACTCTTAAAACACAACAATAAAAACACAAACAATCCAATTAAAACAGAAGCCAAAGACCCTAACAGACACTTCACCAAAGAAGATAGTCAGATGGCAAATAAGCATATGAAAAGGCACTCCACATCCTATGTCATGGGAGAAACGCAAATAGAAACAATACTGAGATACCATTCCATGCCTATAGAACGGCCAAATTCCAGAAGACTCACACCACCAAACGCTGATGAAGATGTGGAGCGATAGGAAATCTCATTCATTGTTGCCAGGAATGCAAAATATTACAGTCACGTTGAAAGATAGTTTAGCAGTGTTTTACAAAACTGAATCTAATCCTGCCATGATATCCAGCAATCTTGTTCCTTGGCATTTACCCAAAGGAGACGAAAATTGATTTCCGCACTGAAAGATAGTTTAGCAGTGTTTTACAAAACTGAATCTAATCCTGCCATGATATCCAGCAATCTTGTTCCTTGGCATTTACCCAAAGGAGACGAAAATTGATTTCCGCACCAAAACCTGAACACGGATGTTTATAGCAGCTTTATTCATAATTGCCAAAACTTGAAAGTAACCAGGATGTCCTTTAGTAGGTGAATGCATAAAAAAAACTGTGATACATCCAAACAATGGCATATTATTTGGCAATAAAAAGAAATGAGCTATCAAGCCGTCAAAAGATATGGAAGAAATTTAAATCCATATTACTAAGTGAAAGAGGCCAATCTGAAAATGCTACATAGTGTACGATTCCAACCATATGACATTCTAGAAAAGGCAAAACTGTGAGGATAGTAAAAAGATGCATGTTTAGCAGATGCTGGGGAAGTGGGGGAGGGATGAATAGGTGAACACAGTGGATTTTTAGAGCAGTGAAAATACACTGTATGATACCATAATAATAGGTACAAGTCATTATACATTTGTCCAAATCCACAGAAAGTACAAAACCAAGAGCGAACCGTAATATAAACTATGGACTTTGGGTGATTATGAAACGTCAATGTAGGTTCATCAATTGTAACAAATGTATCACTTTGGTGGAGGACGTTGATAGTGGGGGAGGCTATGCAAGTGTGAGGACAGAGGGTATATGAGAAAGCTCTATACTTTTTTCTCAATTTTGCTGTGACCCTTAAACTTCTCTAAAAGAATAAAGTCTATTTAAACAATAGAAATATACAAAAATGAAAAATGAACTTATGATACTAAGGAGACTGGTCAGGTGAATACATTGACTATTTTAAGCCATAGAGTTATATCATTTATTTTGCACGATATATTTTAAAAATAAGAATATGTCAAATGCATTAAGTAATCTATCATTTATTTCAGTACAAAGCATTATATCCATAGGAAGCTATAGGAATAAAATAAAATGAATAAGATCTTTTAGATCACAAGGTAAGATTAATTAGAGTTCACAAAAAAGATAAGAAACGGTGCACAGTTATTATATTTAGTAATTTTTGTGGGTAATGGTCTAGAGAAAAAATAATCTTTTATCCTTCTCTGTGATACACACATATGTGTGTGTGCATGTGTGTAATTTTTTTCACTAAGAATAAAGTTTAGATTGTATCCTTCATTTTTCTTCCATTCTGTAAATATTCCCATTAAAAGATATCATTCAAGACAGAAGCTCTTGATATATTTGTAAATGAGTCTTCCATTAGGTTTATTTCTTTAATTTTTATGAAACACTGCTGATCCTAACACCTGTTCAAAAAAATCAATGCATCTGTCTTTAATCAAGAATAGAGCATATTAGCCCTAGTTACTTGCCAGAGGCTATAATTTCTTGTAAAAATTCCAGCTGAAAGAGATTATATTATTGGAAAGAATATAGTATAAAATAAAAACTACTCATTTTTCTTCAAGTCTACCTTCTAGCATTCGATAGAAGCTGGCAGCTGAAAGAGTTCATATTGAGATAATATGAATGTAGCCACTGGCAGAATTCCTGCACCGAAGTGAAGTCCATTGCAATGTCTTGAATTTTTATTGAGGATTCCTAAAATAACCAGCCACAGGAATTCCACTTCTTAAATTGCCGTAAAACTTTTATTGAGAGTATTTTCCATTACCTCATTCGTGGTTCTTCATGTGTAAGAAATTTCTTTAGGAATTTAGCAATAGGAAAAAGAAATGTATTCCTTAGGAAATGATATGCTTCTCCTTTTCTAGTATTTATCACATTTTCCTCATCTTTTAGTTTACCACATTTAGGCTTTATGTTTATTCATAAAAATTATCATGGTTTTCATATTTAATTTTTTCTTCTACACGCTTTTCTTTTTATTTTACTAATCCAACTACAGATGCTTTATAAAATGTCATTAAAAATTCTTTCATAAAAGAGAAAAAGAATACATACGTATATATGTGAATTTCAGGAATGAAATCATTTTCATCAAACTGGTAGGGTATATTTCTAGATTTCTAGAATTAAAGTAAATTCTATATGTCATATATGAAATTCACTTTGGGGAGCCATGCGAAAGAATGTCAGTGAGCTCTGCCATTATTCTCTAGAGTAGCTGACCCTTGGGACAAACTTTCACCAAATTTGTTTGGAAAATAATTTATTCTGGAGTAGATTGTGGAGGGTAAACCAAAAATAAAACTAAATCTAGACTTATAGAAATATACAGACAATATTTAAAGTTTCTTTAACTTTAAAATTCTGTGGTCTTAGGTCAAAAATACCGTCATCTTAAATCAGTATCAGTGAATTTTTAAAATTCTGAATCACAATAGTGAACTTTAGGATAGATACTTCATTATAAAATGATTGAGGGGGCCGGCCTGGTGGCACAGTGGTTAAGGGCGCATGTTCTGCTTCGTCAGCCCGGGGTTCGCCGGTTTGGATACCAGGTGAGGACATGGCACCGCTTGGCAAAAGCCATGCTGTGGCAGGCGTCCCACATATAAAGTAGAGGAAGATGGGCATGGATAAATAAATTCTGCCCCTTTTTGTTTATAGCACCAAACATTATGTTTTCATTGAGAATTAAAGGTTAAAGAGTTACCATTTTGGAGGCAACTTTTTCAACTCTGGTTTTCACATACAATAGAAACGATGCAAAGTGTTTCTGTTTGAGAAAGACGGGTGGAGTTTTCAAAGGGCAAAATAAAAACTAACCTAAATCAGTTGAAAGAAGATATTTTCTTTTACTTAGTCAAATTACCCTCATTGCATTTTAATTTTATTTTATAAACACACACTATAAAATTGATAAAAAAAAAAAGCACAGCTTAATGATTTATTATAATGGGGAGTATCTGTGTAATCTATCCAGGTGTGGACGGATCATTGCCAGCACTCCAGGAGTCCTTCGTAGATCCCTTCAACTTCGAAACCTCGCCATCTGCAGTACAGATTCCCACAAACACGACTCTTAGGAGGGCCATTCCTTGGTTTCACGTTTTGATTTTACCAGCTGAAATTGCTTCTTAAAACATAACATTCACACATTTCTGAATGTTATGTAAATGGAATCATATAGTAGGAATTCTTCTGTGTCTGTGTTCTTTTACTCAATATTATACTTTTAATTCAATCACATGAAATTTTATTCCAATGTATAAGAAGCCCATAATTTATTTAGCCATTCAACTCCTGATGAATGAGCTATTTCCAGATATGGGCCATTAAGAATAATATTTCTATGTGACAGAATTAGTCCAGAAATTTCCACTGATACAAAAGTAAATGCATTTCAGTAAGTATATAATGATATAATTAGAAATGGGTAGGGTCCGGCCCCTGGCCGAGCGGTTAAGTTCGCACACTCCACTTTGGCGGCCCAGGGTTTCTCTGGTTCGGATTCTGGGCATGGACATGGCACCTCTCATCAGGCCATGTTGAGGCAGAGTCCTACATAGCACAACCCGAGGCACTCACAACTAGAATATACAACTATATACCAGGGGGCTTTGGGGAGAAGAAGAAAAAAAGAAAGAAGATTGGCAACAGATGTTAGCTCAGGTGCCAATATTTAAAAAAAAAAAAAAGAAAGAAAGAAATGGGTAGTTCCTTGGAATAAAATTCACATCAATCAACTAGCATTTGTAGTTGGTTGCCAGGCATCTATCACCTTTCTCCCCACTCTCTTCTCAGCCAGGTCAGGAAACAGAACACTGCCAGCTCCCCAGATACCATCTGCTGGTCCTTTTGCAATCGCCCTTCTCCTTCTCTCCCCTGACTAAGGATACCACAATCCTTATTTTTATGGTAATTTGTGATCTTCATAACCCTCTTTATCCAGCTGACCACTTCATTCAATAGATTGCACCTTCTATATCTGTGACAACAATCCATTTATGTACATTCACATTGACACAGTCGTAGTCAAAAACCTGTGTCATGTTTTACAGTAAATTTCTACCATGTCTTTCTGACCTGAGTCAGGCTTCTCTCTTATTCATCTTCCACACTGCATCCAGAGCTTATTTTTCAGCCCTAAATGGAAATTTTCTCATGGTACTCTAAGCTTTAAATCACTCAGTGACTGTTTATGAGACAGGGATAAAAGTCAAGATCCTTAACGAAGGTCTTAATACCGTGTTGTAGGTTCGGAAAGAGATTCTTGATATGCTGTCTTTCAGGGAATGATCTTGCCATTCCTCCTGATCCAGTTTTTCATCTCTGCTCACCTTTGCCACCACTCTGGATGAGTGAGATGCCTTCCTTGAAAGTTTGCAAACAACCGACCTGTCACCATAACTGTTCTCTTTACACGGGTGTGTGTTTCTTTTAAATCTAAATACAACAATAATAATATTCATTCATAAAAGAGCATAAAATACATGTACCAAGACAAATTCATTTCCAGAAGATAGACATGCATAACTACACTATTGCACTGTATTTTAGTCATATATTTTAATTTCTATCTTCTTCAATAAACTGAAATGTTTTCAAGGTAGAGACCATATCTTTTCTATCATTCAATACCCAATGTCAGCACAATACTTGGCACATAACTCAAGATAAGCAAATATTTGCTGAATGAATGGTCAACAAAAATAAGGCATGGCATATTCTCTCAAGGACCTCACAATATAGTTATGGAGATAAATCTAAGACAAATGAAAATTCAAAAACGAATTTGATATGAGAGTGTAAGTTTTTATATTCTCAAGAGACAGATGGCTAAGACTATATCTCTCACCCTCTATGAAAGGTTAAAGTATTGTTTTTTCTTACCCAGGTACATGAAACACAAACATCATTTTCTAAATTTTTTATAGACTCTTTTTTTAAAGAGTTTCTCTTTTTTCTTTTCTTTTTTTTTTATGAAGAAGACTGCCCCTGAGCTAACATTTGTTGGCAATCTTACTCTTTTTTTTCTCCCCAAAGTCCCAGTACATAGTTGTATATCCTAGTTGTAAGTCATTCAACTTACAACTAAATGTGGGATGCTGCCACAGCATGGCTTGATGAGCCGTGTGTAGGTCCATGCCCAGGACCCAAACCCGGAAACCCCAGGTCACCATAGTGGAGAGCGAGAACTTAACCATTTGGCTGCAGGCCAGCCCTTGTAGCCTGTTAATTGGATCATTTTTTAAAAATATTTTAACTAAAGAGCTTTCAGGAATCTATGCAGCTATAGAATGTAATACGTTCATAACATTTTACTAGATTTATTTAATGGGCTCAATTTTAACATGTTAGGGAAATCAAAACTTAGTAGAGTCATGTTCCAAACTAATAATAATCAGCAAAAGTTCTTTTTAATTTTACAAAGAATGTGACGTACATTTTGCTATAGAAACAACATTGTAAATTGTGGTTAAATTCCAGACTAACTCACTAATCTATTTTAACATTTAACTTATTAATATGTTGGAAATAATAGGAAAAATACCCTAGCCAAAATGCACAGCTGTGTTCTACTGGGAAAATGCATTCACATTACCAAAATGGGTTGTCTGGAACTATCTTTACCAAATTTACCAGAAGGAGAAGGCATTCCTCTCCTTAATTCCTTTCTTCTCCCTCTTTCTCTCCTATAGACTATATGGCGGGATAAGAAACTCGTTTAACTCAGTGCAGAAGAAATAGGTATTTCCCCACCAATACATAGTGATCTCCTTTCATCAAGTATGGTGTGGCTTGGAAACAGTTACCCAGATGGGGACTAGATTCTCCTCACACGTTCCCTTGCATCAAAGTGTGATTTGTGGACCAGCTCCCACCAAGGAATGTGAGTAGAGATGGCATGTGTCAAACTCAGGATTTCTGAGAAGCAGACATGCTTTTGTTATGCTGGAAGTAAGGACTCTGAGATCCTAACATATCCTTTACTCTGAGAGTAAAAATGTGGAAAGAGCCTGTGGCCCTGATTGACCATATGGAGGAAAGTCACCCATCAAACAACAGCACATCCATAGGACTCCTAAATGACTGAAAAATAAACTTTGCTGTGTTAAACCTCTAAAATTGTAGGGCTTGAGGTTTAGAGCAGATAGTATGACTCTAACATACTTAGCTTATCTCCAAGTGTATCTTCTGGAATAACAGTCCAATTAGATATGCCATAAAAAGTTCTAGGACCAAATATATTGGAAATTATATATCCCTTTTAGAGATGCATAATAGATACACGATTACAATTAAAAGCTCAGCAAAGTTGTATTGTTTTAAAAAAATGTTTATATGTTTAATCTAGCAATTTCCAAACTTACTGGTAAATTTAATCCTTTACGGCATAAGTAATATTGTTGTCCTATATAAATACTGTTAGTCAGAAAACACGTTAGAACTTCTATCCTTAAATGAATCATTGATAATGTGTCCCATGAGTTGGGAAAGAATTTTAACTAGAGCACTGAAAGGTGATTGTTGAAGTAACAGGAAGCGTCAGGGTCATGAATCGATTTACTAAGGAACTAGGGTTTATGATAGGGGTGGGGGTGGGTAGATAATTATTTGTGAGAAACTGGTCTGAAGAGGCAAGGAAGTCTCAAAGCGGAGAGAAGACTGACAAGGCATCAGATGCACAGGTGCGAGGACAGAAGCAGTCTGACCAACATAAAGTTACACAAGCAAATAGAGTTAAAAGGCCAAATGAGACATTTCATGTCCTCCCATTCATCCAAGCTAGATACTCACTTTGCCTTGGATAATATGTGATTGTTTTTGCTGGGTCCACTTAGTCATCTTAAAGAACGTTCTCTTGTCACAGTCCTAGAAGGGGCATTTCTGCATAGGGCGTGACAAAATCTCCTCCTCTCTGTCATCACCATGGCAGATTGAGCAGGAATATACTCCAGTGCGTGAGGCCAGCCCAGCCATAGTCTGACCAGACACTCCTGACATTTGAAATGCAAAGTAAGATAAAAAGAGAGGAACTGGGTAGTGGAGGGAGGAGCACAGAAGTGCTGGAGAGGGGCAGCCGTGGGATGGTGTGGGCGTGGTGGGGGCAGTCATTCGGGGCCATGTTTAAGATGAGGAAGTCAAGAGAGACAGACAGATGAGAGATGAGAGAGATCAGGTAGGCCCTGGGTGTAGCTCAGTTTCTGGCACCTAAGAAGTCCTGAATCAGGCCCTACTTCATGAATCAGTGAATCAGTATTTCGGCTAGGAGTAAAGGTTGGAAAAAACCACTTTCCAGCAGTATACTGAAAATAGAAATTTCCTTCTTAAAACATTCAAAGAGAATACATTTTCATTGGATTTAGAAGTATTTAAATTATTGTGTGGGCTACTATTGTTACAAAAAGTAGTCATGGTGAGATTTTACCAGTGCATATTTACTAAGAGATTGTTTATTTTCAATAATGTGCTAGCATTGAGCCCTAAAAGCTCTTACACGGAGATCAGACATCAGTCCCTTGTCCCAAAGGGTATCCACCTAATCGGGGCCCTTTTGTTTTATCATCAGGAGGTACCCACCAATATTAAAAACAAATAGATAAGGCACTGGCCAATACCTAAGGAGCTAGCAATCTGAGCACAATTATAAAAGCAGCATATTTGAAGTATTTAGCAAATCACCTTATAGTTTATACAGGAATTGCTGGAGTAGAGAAGGATGAAGCTAAACAAATTATTCTCTCATTGCTATAAGAGACTAAATACACATAAATATGTTTTTCAACTCTTTTAAAGTATATTTTATAAATTTACTTTCTGGGGTTTTGATTTATCTGTGAATCTTTAGGAAAATCTTTAAAAAATTGTAGCCATCCTAAGATTACCTAGAATTTGTTTAATAAACTTATTTTTCCCATTAAACCTTACAAGATCAATTTAAAGATAATCATCTTGTCCCTAGTATGACCAGGATTATAAGCAACAGATAAGGATGGGATAAGTGGACTCTTTTTGGCTAAATTTCTCACATTCCTCAACCGAAGTGAAAAAAGGAAACTGGGGATAAAAACAGTAAATAAATACTGTTATGCTCTAAAAGAGTTGAATTAAATAATGAAAGCAAAGAGTTTTCCATACACAAATGCATATTTTTAAAATCTAAAATTTTTGGATCTGCCATTGTTTAAAATTCAGTTCACGTCAAAGGAAGGACAAACATGTATTTGCAACCTAGCTAGGGAGCACTATTACCATCACATTTCAAAAATACCTCAGAAGGACTAGAATTCATGAGAAGATTCATTACATTTAAGAGAGATAATTTCTGTCTAACTTTTCATAACTTTGAGCTAGATGCATCAATGGAGAAACTGCAGAAGCAACAAAGACAAAATGAAAAGAAAAAGTCTCTTGCAGGTTTACGGAAGAGAAAACCACTAGGGATACTGCAGTTTCAACTGAGCACTGATAGGCACAGTTAACTGGAAACAAAACAGGGAGAACTCCTGGAGGGTAGAAAAGAAACTAGATGCTGGGAACAGTCTGGGGAGAAATCCTTTTGAAAGGTCTGTTTATTCTATGGCCTTTTGCTAAGGTTAACTCTCTGTCATTCGTACATAAAGAAGCTAGCAGGGATACTGATTTCCCAAAGGAAGAAGCATCAGAAAATCACAAGATTTCATCTGTAGCATTTGAATAGAATCAGTAGACTGTCTTAGGATACTGACCACATAGTGGGCAGAGCTACATCTAACCCCCACCACCACAGACAATAAGCACATAGACTTGCAGGGTAATAATAGAAGGGCAAAATTAATACATTGCTTACCCAGAGGGAGGAGCAAATAAATGTATGTGTTCAAAATAGAGGGATGCTAAGGCAGAGTAGTTCCGCTGAATTGGCCTTGGGAGGATGAGGGGATGAATAGTAGATGCAATTATAGTCCCTACAGCTGATGACTACAGTGAAATTGCAGCCCCTGCACAAGAGAAGTGGCTCTGAATGGGTGTGGGCAGGGAGATGGAACTGAGCATCCTACATAAAGCTGAAATCCTGGAAGTCATCATTGTCTGCGAAAGCAAGACAAACAGATGAAATCACAACTGACCTCGGAGAAGCTACATGGAAATGTGTCTCTGCCTGTGTCTCCTGGCTGTGTTTACATGCACGTGTGTGGGTGTGCCCGCGCGCATGCTTTTTAATGGAAACAATCCCAGTTATGTGCCTGGGTTTCATGTTACTAGCTTATCCTTTTCTTTATGCAGGCAGAAGTGCAGCAAACTTTCTTGTCATCTGCTTGAACTAGTTGTTAGATTTCTTTTTCCTAGTTTTTTTCTCATAGAGATGCAGCCCTCCAACGACTTGTTTTGTTGCGGTGATGTCAGCTCCAACCACCTATTTCCTGGAGACCGCCAGCCTCTTCTCCAGTTATCCCATGAGTGTCAAACTGTCACTGAGGCAGCTCAAGGGTTTTCTGCTCCAGTTTACAGTTTCCTCTTTATTTTTCTTTGTTGAGGATTTTCTTTCTTCGCTTTATGGCTTAATGATACATTTAATGCCTTTTTTTTTTTTTTTTACATATTATCCAACATTTTCAGATGTTAGAAACAGAATAATTTTTTCTTTTCTTTTCTTTTTTTTTTTTTAAGGATTGGCACCCGGGCTAACAACTGTTGCCAATCTTTTTTTTTTTTTTTTCTGCTTTATCTCCCCAAACAACCCCCTGTACACAGTTGTATATTTTAGTTGCATGTCCTTCTAGTTGTGGGATGTGGGACGCCGTCTCCACGTGGCCTGACGAGTGGTGCCATGTCCATGCCCAGGATCCGAACCCTGGGCCACCGCAGCGGAGTGAGCGAACTTAACCATTTGGCCACGGAGCTGGCCCCAATTTTTTCTCCTTATCTTATTTTTATCTTATTATTCTGCTGGAACTGAAATTCAAACTAATAGTTTCTTTTATATCATTTTATTGATGAAACTATTTTGGTTGACAGGAATCTGTATTCCTTCTCCCTGCCCATGACAGAGATTGAAAACAACATTACCATTTTATTGTATGAATATAATAATGTAATGGCCGAAACCATGGATAGCCTTTACAAGATTGCCATCTCACAGTGAATGCTATGAATGCTAATCAAAAGAAGAAATGCAGAGGATTATTTTGAAACAAAACCCGTCACGTTTGTAAACTCTTCTAAATGTCTAACCAGCGTATATGCGATAATCTCAAGTAGCCATTTTTTCCCCAAACATGTTTTTCAGCTATTTTAGTTTTGAGTTGTAGTGAATCTTGTAGACCACTATCCTGATCACGCCTTTAGGACTGAAGCACCCATTTTCCCCACTGTTAAGAGCATTGGTGGCAGGTGACTGTCAGAGGAGACCTTCTCCAGGAATTGCCCCAAGCTGAGGATGTGATATAGCATCCTTTGGAGAGTATGCATTCAAGGACTGGTACATGCCCTCAGGGAGGGTCCAGTCTGAATGAGTCATCCAGCTCCCGGGCTGCTTGGGGAAGAACTAAGGCCTTTGTGACAAGTGCATGGCAATTCAACTCTTCCCTCTTTCCAATGCTCCTTCTGCCTCTCTGTCAGAGCTATTGATGTTGAGTGCACTCTCCAATAATCCTCCTGTTCGAAAGATCCATCTCAGAGTCTACTTCCCAGGAATCATGACTTAAGGTAAGAATATACCAGGAATTTGCATTTTTATTTGTCACATAGTTGAAAGGTCTTTTGCTGAAATTACTTAATGACTAAGTAAGGTCATTTGGTTACCAGTGCTTTAGAAATATTCCCTGCTAATATTTTAGGGAGATTCTTTTCTGTATTGGATGAAACCTGAGGTTTCCATTGCTCATCTCTACGTGCATGCAGGGTCAGTCTTCTCAATCACCTTTTGCTGTGGCTCTTGACTCTGCTTATTGACAATGTCACAATACTTCTGTAGTGGCCTTTTATTTCGGTTTGTATCACTTTCCTCTTCATAACTTTCATGAACGGCTGTTACTCTGAAACCCAGCAAGTCTAGCTGTCAAAGTTAAATTCTTGCTTTTAACCAACTCTATAAAATAGCTGCATTCTTACTACAGGTATTGGAAATTAGACCTTGCTGTTACTTCATACTTACTTATTCTGAGCAATTAGTTGATTCTACCTCAAGACACTCTGGTACAAGTAAATGCTCATATTTCCTTCTTCGGGTTGGCTGTCAGAAATCTAATGACAATCTTTTTGGCCCAGTCTAGCATGCATAGGAAATTTCTACTTACAGTTTGGCTATAAAGCTCAGTCATGCCTTCCTCTTCTCTTATCTACCCTCATTTTCCTTCTGTAATAATTGCTTCAATTTTAAATGTCTGTTTTGTCTTGCTGTATCATTTTACATAGCATTTGAAGAAAGGTGGAAAGTTGGAAAAAGGTGGTTTATAAATGCATGTACATTTATGCAGGAAATGATAACAGACAGTATAATATTTTATTTTAGTAACCACCAGGCAAGTACAAAAATAGCAAGATGATAATAACACAAAAGATTTTAGATTAACATAGAGAAATTCAGAAACCACATGGACTAATTCAGAGATTACTTTCTCTATATTGTTCTTTTAAATTCAATTAACTGGCTTGTTCAAATATCTTTCTGATTGTGGGCCAGATAGGTCTTCTTTCAGTTCTTGTTTTATCTTGAGAATATGTTTAAAAGCTAAGGACTTGGTCTTTTGAGTAGATAGAGTTGGAATGAAATCCCAAACCCAATCATTACTTTTTATATAAACAGGAGCAAGTTGCTTAGCTTAATTTTCCTCATATATAGAATCTGGATAAAGCTTGAATGCAGGTTTCTTGTTCCAATTTTTTGAATACCATGTGTAAAGTGCATTGCATGGTGCCTGATTTCTGGTAAGAAAGATATAAACAGTAATGTTATTTGCATTGCATATTCTTTAATGAAAGTTAGTATTTTTTAGTGAAAATTCATTCAATCCATATTAAGAATAAATTCCATTTTTCAGGTCTACTTTTGTAGGTGGTAGTGACAATTTCTTTAAGTGTCTGGAATATATTCTACTAGAGAATGAACTGAAATCTTGCAGCTCCATTTGTGTTAACAAGCAAAAAACCTTTCTGGGAGAACCCAATGGCTCCCATGACATTCCCATGCCATGGAAGAACATGATGATTTTTAGGAGAATACTAGTTTTTACTAGCATTTAAAAATATCAGCAATAAATTGCTTTTTATTTCTAATAAAATATTTATATGGCTACACTTCTTGGAAAATCAGTAACGATATAAGATGAGACTTTCCTCATCTACATATTCATAATAAGGAACTCTAATAAAGAATCTATTACTTGAAAAAAGTTTCTGGGAGGAAATTTATCTAATTCATGCTATTTTGCAAAATGCTTCAATTAATCTCCCTCTCTATCCATTACTTATCTATCTATACATATATTCTTATGTACATACATTTAGAATTCTGCAGGTTTCTCACTGCTAATAGGCAGCTCAGTTTGTTTGCAGTTCTGAAGAGTGCCTTTGGGGAAGTGGGTAAATAATGGTTCTCCAGTATATAAGGTTTGACATGCAAACTTAAATTCTGCCTTGAATTAGAGATGAATGTCAGTTTAACTACATTCAACTTCTCATCCTGTTGTTTCCTGGAATAAAATATTTTCAATCAATTTATTGACACTGAAACTTACTTACAAATTTGTTCCCGTTTTTAATCAACTGTCACGTAGCATCACAGAAATGATATCCAAATACTAATTTAAAATATACTGATTTCTGAAAATACACTTAGAAATGATCTCAAACTGAATTCATTAATTCTATCTCAAATTTATTGTGGCTTAAAGATAGTCACTTTGAGTTGTAACGTTTATAACTTTTTGTGAAACTCCATTTAAAAAGCCATATATGCATATTTAATTAAACCTGCAGAATTTTAACGCTCTGTGGGGACCTGGGGGGAGAGGAGGGAAAGAGGCAAAGACCATTTCAGAACTTACTTGTAGAATTTATTTCTGGTAAGCATGTTTAGTCAATAAATAAATTTCTATTAAATTGTCCCTTTAAAGCTCTCACTTTTTAAATCAATATTAAGCAAATAATTCTGAAGCTTCCTAGTGAAATTTTTCAACCCACTAAGAAATTCTTTCATGACATATTGTGTACATATGGAATGAATAAGAAAAATGGCCCTTGAAATACATTTGAATTATTATTATAAAAGAACTGGGTCCTGCAGTTCGTCTGTTGAAGAGATTATGATGTAAACCAATAGTAATACCCTTGAGTCTACTTTGCTCGCCCTATTATTTTATAAATAATTTTAAAATTATCCTAAAATATTGACTCTGTAGGGTTCCCTGATTTTGCCATACGTTTGTACTCTTCTTACTGACTCTCTGGACTTGAGCTACAAACATAAAGAATAAAACAAAGTACTCTGAAATGTGAAATGGACATCATTCAAAGGGTGGTATTTCCCTCTCTATTACAGTAGGTTGTGCAAATCAGGGACAGAGGTGGAGCTGAGTAAAAATAATAATCATAAAACAAAATAAGAAGAACAAGAATGGGTAATTCAAAGAAGCAGAAATATAAATGGCCAGTAAACTTAAAGACAGGCATCCCCTTATCATTGAGGACATAAACATTGTTAAAGTAATGAATCTAAGAATTTTTTATCTACCAGACTAGTGAAGAATTTAAAGTTGTTTAAATTCTCTCATAAACTGCTGATAAAGGTGAATTTGGAACAGTCTGGGAAACAAGTTGATGGCATCAATCAACAGTGAAAATGATCCTACCCTATTCTAGAGAAATTCTGAAAATGTCTACAGAAGCAATCACACCGTTGCACAAGTAGATATGCTCAAGAATGGACTTGAAAGAGGGTTTATAATTGGGAAAAACTGCAAAAAACCCAATATACGGCAGCAAGGGACTAGATAAATGAAAGGTGGCATATTTGATAATGGAATTTTAAGCTACCATTAAAATTCATAAACTTGATCTTCTTAACATAGTTAAAAGATATTAGTAAAGGAATAAATCAGGTTGTAAAAAAGTAAACAAAAGATATAATTTCTATAAAAACACACATACCTAAAATTCTACTCTATGTTTAATGTCTTTTTCTTTTTTTTTTTTTTTTTTTTAGGAAGACTAGCCCTGAGCTAACTACTGCCAGTCCTCCTCTTTTTGCTGAGGAAGCCTGGCCCTCAGCTAACATCCGTGGCCATCTTCCTCTACTTTATATGTGGGACGCCACCACAGCATGGTGTGCCAAGTGGTGCCATGTATGCACCTGGGATCCGAACCGGCGAACCCCGGGCCGCTGAGAAGTAGAAGGTAAGAACTTAACCTCTGTGCCACCGGGCTGGCCCCTAATGTCTTTTTCAAAAAGAGTGTTGAAGGATGCCCATCATCAAAGAATTCCTTTTGATTAGAAAAAGCAGTAAGAAGTATAGGCTCACCAAGACCAGGTCATAAGCTGCTAAAATAATTTAGGGATGAATGGATGAGAAACTAGATTTGAGTTAATGTAGCAGAGACGGAGAAAAGACAGTCTTGAGATCAGCACATGTTGCTACTGATCTTAAATGACTAAAGAATGGAGAAGGGAAGTCGTACAAAATGCAAGGCATACACTAGGTACTGCAATATTGAAGGGATGACAAGGGAGGTATGGTGGCTACCTTCTCAGAGTTTGCATTTAGTGGGAAGAAGACAGAATGAGGCATAGAAGAGAGGAGTACAAATGAAAATAAATTCATGAACCTGAAGTTTAATGTAGGGATGCAAATTTAATGTAAATTTGAAATAAAACAGTCAAGAGAACTCAGGTACGAAAACTTAATTAAAATACAATTTTAGAAATTTCCAGCCTGGAGCTAATTTTTTGATTTAGGAGTCAATATCAGCTGGTGGGTGAGGAGAGTGCAGTGTAAGAGGAGAGAAATGATGAATAAAGAAAGTAGAACATAGGATGATAACTGAATCTGAGGGAAAATCTTATATTGGGAGGCAAGGAGAAGAGGAGACAAGAAAGGAAACAGTAAAAAAAATTATAAAGGAAGGAAGAAACCAAGTTTGTGTGGTGACATCAAAGTCAAGAAAATTTGAAATAAGCAGAGATAGCAAGGAGAGGGACCCAGGGTTCAAGGGTTCTGTCCCAGCTGACATCGGATCAAATATTACCAGGTGCAAGACATACTGGGGTTCTCTGGTGCATCGATACCAATGACATCCATAAGCAAGAGGAGAGGTAATAGGCTTAAGCGTCTTTTGGCCTAGGCGACAAATGGACCAAGCTTTAAAAGTCAAGAGAATTTACCTATCTCAATTAGAGCTAATTCCAAAAAATTTGCCTGACAACTCTCTCCTTGTCCACGTAGGAACATCTCCAATATTTGTCCATAACTTCTTCCCAATCACTCTTTAGTCTATCTGGCTTACTTTAAACTGTACACCCTGTCAGTTTTAATTTTAATCCACTGGGTAACTTTGCTCCTTAACCCAATTGATCTCTGCCATTTAATTTAACATTTGGTCTATAACACCTTTTGAAACACTTAGCTTCCGTGCCAAAACATTCTCTTGGTTTTCGCATGAATTTTCTCGACTACCTTCTGGGCATTCTTATCTCAATGGACCCTCCAAAGGTAGTAGAAAATAGTGTCTAAGAGCACGGGTTCTGAAGCCATATTGCCTGTGTTTGAAATCTTGTTCTTTCATGTGTTATTTCTGTGACCTAGGGCAAGTGACTCAACTTCTCTATGACTATTTTTTAATGTGCAAAACGCTAGTAAGAATATTTTTCTCCTTATGGGGTTAGTGAGAGAATTGTGTTATTATGAGTAAATAATTTAGAAAATTTGCTGGCAGATAGAAACCAATACATAAATATTAACCATTATTATTCTTATTTTATGCCCGTCCTTAAAAGATGGACTTCCTTGTGATTCTATCCTTGGCCTTCTCTTTGAATTTCATATACCTACTAAGTGATTTAATCTTGGTCAAGGATTTTTTATTGAAAAATTGTACCTTTTCTGCCTAGATCTCTTTTAGAACTCAGGCCTCTATGCTCAGCTGTCCAGGAGACAGCTTCACTCTGATGTCCCACAGGTATAACCAATTCATTGTGTCTAAAACATGTCATATCTTCCTCATTCTAAGCCTACTCCAAACATCTGGTAACTAAGAGAATATGTTCACCAGGCAATTAACTTCCCAAGTCACAATTTTGGGTCGTATCCTTGACATCTTCCTTTTACCACGCTGTTCCTTTCATGTTCTTAATATCTCTGTAAGCTTTTTCTGCCTCAGCTTACAGATAAATCTTCCCACACCTGGTGCTTTTAATAGCCTCCTAACTGGTCTTCCCATGTCCGGTCTTCTGAAATGTATTCTGCAACACTCAGCCAGAATTTTGTGTCTGTGTGTGTGTGAGGACGATTAGCCCTGGGCTAACATCTGTTGCCAATCTTCCTATTTTTGCTTGAGGAAGATTAGCTCTAAGTTAACATCTGTGCCAATCATCCTCTATTTTGTATGTGGGATGCTGCTACAGCATGGTTTGTGGGCAGTGCTTAGGTCCATGTCCGAGATCCGAACCCGTGAACCCCAGGCCGTTTTGGGAGCAAGTGAGCTTAACCACCACATCACTGGGCTGGCCCCCAGAAATTTTTTTAAATGAAAGTCTATTAATTTTACTACGTGTTTAAAATCTTGAAATGTTCTCCAGTGACCTAAGGATGATAAATAAAATTTTTAAGATGAAAAAATAGTCAACTCACTTCGATTTGTTTTTATTCTAGCTTTACCTATTTTTGGAAATTTCCCATAACTACCTCCATTCTATGGGTTAACGTGCTAGAGTAGTGAACATTACTTGAAGAAGTCGGGCCTTTTCCTGAATCAAGTTCTCATAGATATGCCCTGAACCTGGAAGGGAACTCTCTTAACAATTTTGTTGACTCTTTTCTATTCATTTTCAGTTGTCAACTTAGATATCACTACCTCTACTAAGCCAGCATCTTTGGTTTTAAGCAGAGTAGCATTCTATATCTGCTTAGAAAAGTGCATCTTTCTCACTGCATTTTAATTACCTTTTATTTACCTGTTCCCCAATAACAATTAAGTCAACGTTCTAATCTTAGCGTCTAACACAGTCCCTAAAAAAAGGAAACAATAAATGTTTGTTGAATGACTATGTAGCGTTGCTTTTAAGAAAATAATCTGCACTTAATGTTATTAGAAAATCATCTTTTATTTTTAATTACAAAAGTAATGTTTTCTTGCACAAAACATGGAAAACGTAGGAAAACACTGAAAAGAAAATAATTCCCATAGTGCCACCATTCACAGGTGAACAGAATGAGAGTTTTTCTATGGGAAGTTGGGTAAAAAAATAAAAATTAGTGAATCTTGCAAATTAAGAGTAACAAGATCTTACTTTCAGCAAAGAAATAATATTGTGACACACTAATAATCTAATATTTATAGTATGCTAATATTATAACACACTAAGAAGACATAAACGTACCACAGGAGTCAATCAGGGAGGACAAAATGTAAACTAAATAAGCAAAATATGACATTACAATATGATACTACATAGACACTACAGTAGTATCAAATTCGTAAGCATATAAACGTCATTATTAAATAAACAAATGTGTATATATATATGTCAAAACATGTATATATATGTATAAAATATTATATTGACAGATTGCTTTTTAAAATTTCTAAGAAATAACTTCTGAAGCTAAAGAACATTACTTTTAATTCTCATGTAACTTGTATTTATCGCTCAATTCTTAGCACTCATATGTTCAAATATTTTGTTAGTGAAGCAACATAAATGTTATACAAAGTTATATCCAAATGGGAAATCTTCATTCTCTCAAAAGTTGACATAATTGAACTGTAAGCATCTGGATTTATCCCCAAGCAATTTTCTACTACATTGATGACAAACATGCTTGTTAAATATTTTCAAAAATTAGGTATATTGCAATTTCAGTTTGGCAAGCTAACATTCCTTTCCTTCAAATAAGGCATTTGTCCTAACACTGTCCTAGAATACAAATGTTATTATATCTAACTTATGCTGTCAGTCTCTTCTGTCTTTATTTCACATTTTATTCATTCCCAATGTATTTGTGTGCTTTGTTGGTTTATACGCTACAAGCAGATGTTTTGCTATAATCATGTCAGGAATGCAAGATAATTTATACATTCGACTGTCAGTCAAACAGGAACAAATCTTTAATTTGGGCTAAAAATCTCAAAAATCTATATTCTGTATTTTTTATTCCAAATAAATTCATAAGTTAATTGTTAATCACACCAAGAGTAGTAGCTAGACTGATTTCTTTTATTTGTGAAGGTAAAGTTCACAAACGTAACAAGGCAGAGAATTTCATTTATTCTTCAATAAAATTTGACATATTTGTTTAACTTAGATACAGATTGTCTGAATCTCCTTAAGCCTCATTTCAAGATCTTAGTAAAGTCATTTAATCTGAGATTTAACTTATTAATATATAAAATTCAATAATCGTGTATGCCTATTTTACTTGACAGATTTGATAAAAAGATAAAACTGAGAAAAAATAAAATTGAGAAAAAGATAAAATCAAAGATCTTTGTAAACTATTCAAGACCATAAATATTCTCTGGAAGTTCTGGGCCAATCAGCCAACGCATTATAAATTCAGTGGAACTAGTTGAGGGAGTGTCCAGAGAAAGATACATTATATCCAAGAGTGAAACACAGTAAATTGCCTGACTCCAGTGTCAGATCTTCTCTATTTTGACACTTTAGAAAGTCAAAGTGGTGTCTCGTTAATTGTGTACATCACTTACCCCAATCCTTTACAAGCTACTGTCTTGTCAATAGAGTAATATATCTAGAAATGTGAATGAGCTGAAAGTTCCTAGATACTAAGGGAAGACTAACGGCCTAAAGAGAAAGATCAAAAGATGAACAAATGGAAATATTGTATATTAAGTAAAAAGAAATAATGTAAGGAAGACATCATAATATTAAAAGGCTAACTGCAATGTCTTTAAGAAGAAGTAGATTTTATGTAACAAAATGTATAATATAAAAAATCTGAATGTTCCTGATAATGAGATATAATCAAATTCCTTTTTTACTCACAGGAATAAATAAAGATAATGTGGGGAAAAATGAAAAATCTGTACACAGATGAAGCAAATTAACTCAAGACATGATTTTGAGCATTTTATAGTGTTTGTAAAAATAAAACCTCTTTGACTATAATGTTTCGAATATTGTCTTCTCAATACACAATATTAATACAATAGCACTGTAAATACCACTACAGGCCGAATAACTATGTGGTTTTAAATAAAAATTAGCTACATAAATATAATACTATAGTTTCCTCTATGTTGTAATTTAGTTTTTAGATTTGATCTATAGAAAATTTTAACCAAGAAAAATGTAAATATTATAAACCCTAACAATATAGAAATAATGCAACACTCAGCAGAAGTTAGCAGATGGAGGATAAGTAGAAAAGTAAGTAAAAGTGAAATTTGAGTGATTTCTTCATAGTGCATGGGAGGGAATAAAAAGGTATTATCAAGAGTTGGTGAATCAAGAAATAAGTACACAATTTAAGGTTATGAAGATAAATACTAGAATATTAAATATAATTGTCTAAAAAGGTAGAAACAAGAAAGTGTAGGGAGATAGAAAGTAGTGCAGGTGAATTAAACTCTTCGTCTTTCAGTCAATGTATTCAATACATGTTTGACAACACAGGAAACATATAACTATTTTTAAAAATTATGATGTCAACTGTTTTAAAAAGTAACAACTAAAGCAATTGAAACTGGTTACCTCTGGTGGGACTGGGACATTGGTGGAAATAAGAAAAGGGCCATTTTTCCCTCTGATACCCTAGTTGGAATCCAGGAGCTCCAGGACTTTGATGGGATCCTTTATGATGTTAGCTTTAGTTGGGGTCCCTGGCAGGCCCACCCCAAAATATCCCACAATCGCATATTGATTATTTTGATTTAAAGTTACTTGAGAAGCTTTCTGACCCTCCTGTATCTGTTGCCCCCGAAAGCAGGAAGTAAATCTCCCATTTGAAAGATGCTCTGCCGGCATCCTCAACACCAGAGCTAGGGGATGCATGGCCAAGAAGCCTGCAGAAACAAACCTTGCTAATTTACTACGCAAGCCTAAACTCTGCTTAAATTCCTCACTATTTATGTTTCTCAAACCTAAGTTTCTTTGTCCTGTCAATTCTGAACAAATTTATTGTTTCTTCTGTAAAAGATATGTATACTGCCTGCTTGGTTCACTCTCCGAGCATCATAATCTCCAATACATACATATCAAATTGGTTTTTCTCCTGTTATTCTGGTCTTGTGTCAATTTTATTATTAGTCCAGCCATAAGAAAACACAAGAAGGAAAGAGAGGGGATTTTCCCCTGCTCCATCCAACAGCTTCAATTTCCAACATAAATTAAATTTCAAGATGGTCTTAAGAGTCACCTCTATATTTCAAATGACAGAAATCTTTTGAACATTTTCACAAAAAATTATGCTTATTTCTTAACTTTATTAAGAAATAATATACAATTTGGAGGAAACCATTATTTTTCTATTTACCACACATAAAAATGATTTCAAAATGCTCTGTCTTCACTAGTTTGTTTTAAATCCCAAGCACAAATCCTGTGTAGGTAACCATTTTTTAATTTAAATAATTACATTTGTTACTAGTGACACAGTAGAGTAAGGAGAAAATAAAAGAGTTAATGGTACATCTACTGATTTTTAACATCAGTTTGAACATACAACCCT
This sequence comes from Equus asinus, assembly GCF_041296235.1. Taxonomy (NCBI): domain Eukaryota; kingdom Metazoa; phylum Chordata; class Mammalia; order Perissodactyla; family Equidae; genus Equus; species Equus asinus. Next base: position 16,799,721 of record NC_091816.1, read on the forward strand.
GAAGATATTTTACGTAAATAACTCATCTGTTTTGTAGTTTCCTGACGTGAGGAATATAACATTCATGTTAGTAATATTTCCCTTTAAAAATCACATAATTACAATCTGAATATATTACAAATGTGACATATACTTTATTGAACCTATGGTCTTCTTACTAGTGTTTCACTAAGCAATATAGTAAAGGATCTGAGAGAAATTGCCCAACCAGGGCAATACTCCACGTTTATATTTATTATTTTCAGACTAAAGGTCTCAGCAGAGCCTCAGAATGATGATTCTAGACTGCAACCCAATCCCTGTCTTAGCTCCAACAATGATAGATCACGGCTTTTGTTCCTGTACAGATATATATGTTTTCAATTCCTCTGTTCATGTATTCAATGAGATTATTTCACTCAAGGAAGAAGATATCAATTAAACTTGATTAATATTTAACACTCCTAAAATCACATAGAGGTTTGCGATATCAGAACTAAAGCAGAAAACACATGTTACTTAAAGTGAAACAATTACTTCCCTCAGAATGTGATTTGCTCTTACAAGACAACAAAAGTCAGTTAAGGTTTACAAAGCCATTGAGTATATTTTAGTGTCATAACTGAGATAACATAACTGACCTAGTTTTCTCAAATCACTGAGCATTTTGCATTTCTCCCACTAGTATGGATTCTTTTTGAAGTAGTTATATTTAAAATTTAAAAAGTTTGGTAAGTGACTTTTGTTGCAGGTGTTATAACAATAGCGTAGGTTCCTACACAACCTGGATTTCTTTGAAATTAATCTCAGTAAGTTTATCCAATGGTTTAATTGAGCATCTATTAATTTCAAAAATAAAGATATTCCCAATTAAAATTAACATAACTATAATAGCATAACTCTTGATGTCAGACATATAGACAGTAGCTTGATCACCACTTTCTACGAGGGATTCTAACAGAAAGTGATAATAGTAATAATAAATGCTTAATTCAATTCATATGAACCTAGGCCCTGTGATAAGCTGTATCCATATGCACTATATCATTTAGTAGTTGAAAGAATCCTGAAAGTTAAATTAAAGCTCAGAATATGTAAATGATGTCACCTAAATAAGAAAGCTAAAAATTGCTGGAGATAATATTTGAATCCAATTATGGTCTGAATCCAAAGCCTGTGCTATTAATTATTATGCTATATTTCATGAAGCAAAATAATAATAACAAAGATTAAATTCATAAGAAAAGAAATTATTCTTAATTTGAATTTTAATCAAGATATCATTATTTCTTAAATATTTTGGGTTAGATTGTCCATATTAGGCCTTTGAAAACCAAAAGAACATTCTACACACACAGGCACACACATAAACACACACACATAAATCTATATTATTATTTATTGAAAGTCAAAGCTATCATGAATAAGAAAGAGTTGGAAGATAGATAATGGCTTTTGTGCCTGTACTGGACATAATGCTCTGAGAAAACTTCAGATCAATAGGCCCCATTCTGAACAAAGCCGTCTTTACAAATGGTTACCATGACAAGTATCGTGTTATCTTGTTATACTAGTTTGGCCAGAATAAACCAGGGGTCTTTTATAGACTCAATGACAGACATGTATGGTTTTCCAGAGTTTTGCAGGTTAGACTGCCTTAAGAATTCTGCTCACTAGAAGTAATTCATCCTTAATCATGATTTTTTAATGCAATAAAATAATTTCTAAAGGAAAGTTTAAATGCATTATGCATAAAGAGAATTAAAAGAGGGTAAGATTGTATAAAATGGAAAAATATGGAGACAGATGACAGGAAGCAGTGCTTTTAAGAAATGGAAGCAATGAGCCAGCAGAAATGATAAAGCAAGAAATCAGAGGAAATAAAGATAGCCGTAATTGAAAAGGAGTGAGAGAGACAGAGACTAGCCAGATCACCACACTGGTAGAGCACTGAAGTAATAACAACAGAATCATACCCCTGAGAAGATGACAAGTTAGTTGAGCTACTAGAGCAATGTTGAATTCTGAGGGATATTTTTATACCCTGTGAGGTCTGACTGGGAAACCACTGAAACCATGCTTCTAAGACTGAACCTCGCAATCAGAAAGGGCCTCTTACAGAGTTAAAAAACCCTTGTTTAAATCCTTACCACCACTGCTTATTAAATAGGAAAAATAGAACTTGATGGAATAATCACTTAACCAGTTCAAGTTCCATGCAAAAATAAAACAAAATTCACAAGTTAGAAGTTTATAGAGTGTGTTGAAAAAGAAAGCATTATAAGCCCAAATAAATAGAAAACAAGAAATAATAAAGACAGAAATAGATCATGGATAATGAGATTCAGAAACATTAAAGAGAAAATAAAAATTAAGAAAAAATCTTATTGGAAAAGAGACTAAGCAGGGGCTTATTCTGGCCATAATGAAAGGATGGCCACAAACAACTATAAAACTGGAGGAAAGTTGTGAACATACAAGACAATGGACAACAGGGACCATCCTAGAATCAGCATAGGCATCCTCTTGAGTTTTTAACAGAATACTAACTTGCACATTTGCAGGGCAAACTTCCTTGAGGCCAAAGTACAAATTCCAGACAAAGGAACACTATCACGGAGCTATGTATTACAAAATACAGGTCTCATGAAGATCCCATAGTATCACTTCACTGTGAAGTGTATTTATAGGACTATAGCATTTTGTTAATTCTTTAAAGCAACATATAATGAAATGAAAATATCAAAATGGATTCCAGAGCATGTACATATAGAGCTCCAAAATGGTATCGTACATATTATAACTATTTTTTTCTGGGATAAAGCACGTGCTAATTGAGTAATGAATACTTTGGGCTTAATCTTCTATTAATGGGGAAATTGTGTGCTTTCTAGAATTACACAAGTACTTTGTCTCCTGAGGTATTAATATGCCTTATAGAAAATAGCTTGCCTTTTCGTCCTTTTAACAGGGTGAAGGTTTTCAGGGTTTTTATTGTGTTCATAATAGTTTACATCAATGGGACATTTCAGTTGTACGCTATTCCTTGACTGTCACCACATAAGTGCTTCCCTTCACCCCCTGTGCCTACCCCCTACCCCTTTCCCCTGGTAACCAGGGAACTGTTTTCTTTGTCCATGTGCTTGTTTATATTCCACATATGGGTGAAATCATCTGATGTTTGTCTTTCTTAGTCTGGCTTATTTCACTAAGCATAATTACCTCCAGGTTTTTCCATGTTGTTGCAAATGGGATGAATTTGTCTTTTTTAATGGCTGAGTAGTGTTCCATTGTATATCTATACCACGTCCTCTTTATCCAACCATTGGTCAGTGGGCACTTGGATTGTTTCCATGTCTTGGCTATTGTGAATAGTGCTGCAATGAACATAGGGGTGCATATGCTACTTTGGATTGTTGATTTCAAATTGTTTGTGTAGATACCCAGTAGTGGGATAGCTGGGTCATATGGTAGTTCTATTTTCAGTTTTTTGGGGAATCTCCACACTGTTTTCCATAGCAGCTGCACCAGTTTGCATTCCCACCAGCAGTGTATGAGGGTTCCCTTTTCTCCACACCCTCTCCGATATTTGCTATTTTTAGTCTTAGTGATTATAGCCATTTTAACAGGCATAAGATGGCATCTTAGTGTAGTTTTGATTTGCATTTCCCTGATGATTAGTGATGTTGAATATCTTTTCCTGTGTTTATTGGCCATCTGTATGTCTTCTTTGGAAAAATGTCTGTTTGTATCCTCTGCCTGTCTTTTGATCAGGCTGTTTGTTTTTTTTATTGTTCCATTATGTAAGTTCCTTATATGTTATGGAGATTAACCCCTTATCAGGTATACGATTTGCAAATATTTTCTCCAAATTGGTGGGTTGTCTCTTTGTTTTGATTCTAGTTTCTTTTGCCTTGCAGAAGCTCTTTAGTCTGATGAAATCACACTTGTTCATTTTTTCTTTTGTTTCCCTTGTCTGAGAAGACATGGTATTTGAAAAGATCCTTTTTAGTTTGATGTCAAAGCAGTGTACTACCTATATTATCTTCCAGGAGTTTTATGGTTTCAGGAATTATCTTCAAGTCTTTGATCCATTTTGAGTTTATTTTTGTGTATGGCATGAGATGATGGTGTACCTTTATTCTTTTGCATGTGGCTGTCCAGTTTTCCCAACACCATTTATTGAAGAGACTGTCTTTTCTCCACTGTATGTTCTTGGCACCTTTGTTGAAGATTAGCTGTCCATAGATGTGTGGTTTTATTTTTGTACTTTTAATTCTATTCCATTGATCTGTGTGCCTGTTTTTGTACCAGTACCGTGCCATTTTGATCACTATGGCTTTGCAGTACATTTTGAAGTCAGGGATTGTGATACCTCCAGCTTCGTTCTTTTTTCTCAGGATTGCCTTAGCAATTCAGGGTCTTTGGTTGCCCTATATGAATTTTAGGATTTTTGTGTTCTTTTGCCCTGAAGAATGTCATTAGGATTCTGATTGGGATTGCATTGAACCTGTAGATTGCTTTGGTTAGCATGGGCATTTTAACTATGTTTATTCTTCCAATCCATGTGCATGGAACCTCATTTCATCTCTTTATGTCATTATCAATTTCATTCAGTAAGGTCTTATAGTTTTCATTGTATAAGTCCTTCACCTCATCGATTAAATTTATTCCTCCATACTTTATTCTTTCAGTTGCAATTGTAAATGGAATTGTATTCTTGAGTTCTTTTTCTGCAAGTTCATTATTAGAGAATAGAAAAGCAACCAATTTTTGTAAGTTGATTTTGCACCCTGCAACTTTACAGTAGTTTTTAATTATTTCTATCAGTTTTCCAATGGATTCTTTGGGATTTTCTATATATAAGATCATGTCATCTGCATACAGTGAGAGTTTCACTTCTTCAGGCCTTCTTTGGATTTCTTTTGTTCCTTTCTCTTGCTTAATTGCTCTGGCCACATCCTCCAGTACTACATTGAATAAGAGTGGTGATGGTGCCATCCTTGTCTTGTTCCTATTCTCAGGGGGATGGCGTTCAGTTTTTGCCCATTGAGTATGATGTTGGCTGTGGGTTTGTCATATATGGCCTTTATTATGTTGAGGTAATTTCCTTCTATCCCAATTTTGGTAAGAGCTTTTATCATAAATGGCTGTTGGATCTCGTCAAATTCTTTCTCTGCATCCACTGAGATGATCATGTAGTTTTTATTCCTCAATTTGTTGATGTGGTGTATCACGTACATTGATTCATGAGTGTTGACCCATCCCTGTGTCCCTGGTATAAACTTCTCTTGATCATGATGTATGATCCTTTTGATATATTGCTGAATTCAGGTGGCTAAAATTTTGTTGAGGATTTTTGCATCTATGTTCATCAGTGATATTGGCCTGTAGTTTTCCCTTTTTGTATTGTCCTTATCAGGCTTTGGTATCAGAGTGATGTTGGCCTCATAGGAAGTGTTCCAACTTCCCTAATTTTTTGGAATAGCTTGAGAAGGACAGGTATTAAATCCTCTCTGAAAGTTTGGTAGAATTCCCCAGGAAAGCAATCTGGTCCTGGGGTTTTATTCTTTGGGACACTTTTGATTACTGTTTCAATCTCTTTCCTTGTGATTGGTCTATTCAGATTATCTGTTTCTTATTCATTCAGCTTTGGGAGGTTGTAAGAGTATAAGAATTTATCCATTTCCTCTAGATTATCCATTTTGTTGGCATATAGTTTTTCACAGTATTCTCTTATAATCCATTGTATTTCTGTGGTGTCTGTTGTTATTTCTCTTCTTTCATTTCTAACTTTGTTTATCTGAGCTTTCTCTCATTTTTTCTTTGTAAATCTGGCTAGAGGTTTGTCAATTTTATTTATCTTTTCAAAGGACCAGCTCTTTGTTCCATTGATCCTTTCTACTGCCTTTTTTGTTTCAATAGCATTTATTTCTGCTCTGATTTTTATTATTTCTCTCTTTCTGCTGACTTTGGGCTTTGCTTGTTCTTCTTTTTCTAATTCAGTTAGGGGTAATTTGAGATTGCTTATTCGGGATTTTTCTTGTTTGTTAAGGTGTGCCTGTACTGTGATAAATTTCCCTCTTAATATGGTTTTTGCTTCATCCCATATGAGTTGGTATGGTATGTTGTCAATTTCATTTTTCAGATTTTTTTTTTATTTCACCTTCAATTTCTTCAATGATCCATTGCTTGTTCAATAGCATGTTGTTTAGTCTCCACGTCTTTGTCCCTTTCTCAGCATTTTTCTTGTAATTAATTTCTAGCTTTATAGCATTGTGATCAGAAAAGATGCTTGTTATCATTTCAATTTTCTTAAATTTATTGAGGCATACCTTCTTTGCCAACATATGGTATATCCTTCAGAACGTTCCATGCACAATTGAGAAGAATGTGTATTCTGCTGTTTTGGGGTGAGTGTTCTATGTATGTCTATTAAGTCCAACTGGTTTAGCTTTTCATTTAATTCCACTGTTTCCTTGTTGATTTTCTGTCTGGATGATCTATCCATTGATGTGAGTGCAGTGTTGAGGTCCCCCACTATTATTGTTTTATTATTAATAACTTATTTTAGGTTTGTTAATAGTTGCTTTATGAACTTTGGTGCTTCTGTGTTGGGTGCATATTTACGTGTTATTTCTTCTTGGTGGAGTGTCCCTTTGACCATTATATACTGTCCCTCTTTGTCTCTCTTTACCTGTCTTATCTTGAAGTCTACTTTGTCTGATAGAAGTATTGCAACACCTACTTTCTTTTGTTTGCCATTAGTTTGGAGTATCATCTTCCATCCCTTCACTCTGAGCCTGTTTTTATCCTTGGAGCTGAGATGTGTTTCCTGCAGGCAGTATATTGTTGGGTCTTGTTCTTTAACCTATCCCGTGATTCTGTGTTTTTTTATTGGAGAGCTCAATCCATTTATGTTTAGGGTGATCATTGATGTATGAGGGCTTAATGCTGTCATTTTATCCCTTGCTTTCCAGTTTTCCTGCATTTTCTTTATTTCTCATCCTGTGTGTTTTGGTCTACCCATTGAATTATGCAGTTTTTTATGATGTCTTTCTTGGTTTTCTGCTTATTTATTATTTGTATCTCTGTTCTGCTTTTTTGTTTCGTGGTTACCCTGAGGTTTGTATTCAGAATCTCTTGCATAAGATAGTGCATTTTCTGATGGCCCCTTATTTCTTTAGTCTAAATCTATTCAGTCCCTTTTCTCCTCCCCACATAAGTTGTTTTGCTCACATCTTATTCTATCTTGTGTTGTGAGTTGGTGGCTAAAATGACAGGATTATCTTTGTTTTTGGTGTTTTCCTTCCCTTCAGCTTAATGGTATACCTGAGTATTTGCTATCCTATTCTGATTCTGTTTACCTATTAATCTCTCTACTCTGTGTTTTATGACCATTTTCTCCATTTTTTTTCAGGTATGAGGGCCTTCTTGAGGATTTCTTGTTGTGGGTAGTGTCTCGTGGCTATGAACTCCCTTAGCTTTTATTTGTCTGGGAAAGTTTTTATTTCTCCCTCATATCTGAAGGCTATTTTTGCTTGATAGAGTATTCTTGGCTGAAATTTTTGTCTTTTAAAGATTCGAATATGCCATTACATTCTCTCCTAGCTTCTAAGGTTTCTGCAGAGAAATTCCCTGAAAGTCTTATAAGGGTTCCTTTGTAGGTTATTTTCTTCTGCCTTGCTGCCCTGAGTATTCTTTCTTTGTCATTCACTTTTCCCAGTTTTACTACTAATGTCTTGCAGTAGGTCTTTTTACACTGACATATCTAGGAGATCTGGAAGCCTCTTCCACACAGATTTCCCTCTGTTTCCCTAGGTTTGGGAAGTTCTCTGCTATTATTACTTTGAACATGCTTTCTGCTCCATTCTCCTTCTCTTCTCTTTCTTGAATACCTATAATTCTTATGTTGCATTGACTAATTGAGTTGAATATTTCAGAGAGTTTATTCATTTCCTTTTAGTCTTAGCTGCATGGGCCCTCAGGAGTCCTTATGTTCCCACAAATGAACATCCCCTCCCCCGTTTCTTCCCTCATGGAGTCTCCCGCAGTTGCAAATCACAGTCTTTAGGGGAGGAGCAAAGTTCTCTCTTATTGGTTCCAGCTCCTCGGAGGGGCTTCCAGACTCTCCGCCCTCCATTGTATGGCTGTGTGTCTCTCTGACGTTTTTGTGTTGTGTTAGGATGTCCTCTGCTGGAATATGGATGCCCCTTTTCATTGTATGTTGGAGGGGAGAGAGTCCTGGGCAAGTTCACTTTGCCATGATGTCGACCAAAAGTTTTCAGTTTTGATAAAGTCCAATTTAGCATTATTTTTTCATTTTTGGATCTTGTTTTTGATATCAAGTCTTGCCCCATATCTTAAAGGTATTCTGTTTTTCTTTTTCTAAAGGTTTTATAGTTGGACATTTCACAATCTGTTTTTATCTAATTTGTATATGGTGTGAGACTCAGGCCTGGGGCTGTTTTTATGCCTGTGGATGTCTGATTGCTCTGGCACGATTTTTGAATAGGCTATCCTTCCTCCATTGATCTGTTTTTGTGGTTTTGTTGAAAATCAATTGAGCACATTTGCACGGTTCTACGTAGGGTTCGCTCTTCTTTTCTATTGTTCTCTGTTTCTCGTTTGACTACCGTAGCTATAAATATCGAGTAAAGTGACTTCTCCCATTGTATTCTTTAACATTCTTAGCTATTCTAGGGCCTGTGCCTCTCCATAAAAATTTTAGAATAAGCTTGTCTATATTTTCAAGGAATCTTGCTAGAGTTTTTATAGGAATTGCATTAAACCTACAGATCAATATGACTTGCTTATGAGAGACTTGAAAACTCAATACTTTTGTACTGGATAAAAAGCCTTTGTTTCTATGTTTAGTCTGATACCTTAGCTAAAATCTTTATGTGGGCAACATTCTGATGTTCTAGGGGACACCCAGGGAGCATCTTCCTTCTCATAGGGTCTGCAAGAGAGCCCTTGCATTCTGCTGCTTCTCAGAGCTGGTTCAGGGGCCAAATCAAATATCTCCCATATACCTCCTCTAATTACTATTACTAAAGAAACACCATATGGGCACTGACTTTATTTCACGAAATCATTCTCTCTCAGTGAGAATTAACTCAACTCCTCAGTGTACTGAGTTTATGTCCAAGCTCTATTATTTTGAATATACCTGCTCTGAATCTGCCCCTGGCTTAGCTGAATAGTTCTTTTTTATATTTTAAAACTTGGACTGAGCTAATATCTGTTACCAATCTATGTTTTTTTTCTTCTTCTCCCCAAACCCCCCAAGTATATAGTTGTATATTCTAGTTGTAGGTCTTTCTAGTTCCACTATTTGGGATGCCACTTCAGCATGGCTTGATAAGTGGTGATAGGTCCATGCCCAGGATCCAAACCAGTGAAACCGTGGGCTGCTGAAGCAGAGAACATGAACTTAACCACCCAGCCATGGGGCCAGCCCCTGAATAGTTCTTTATTTTGCCAATTTTTTGCTTTATTCCTGTAGTTTATGTCCCTTTGTAGCAAAACTTTTAGAAATGAAACCACTTCTCCCATTGACTATTTACATTTTCTTATTTAAAAAAAAAACAAAGAGATATACAATTCCTTAAACATGTAAAATTTTATCCATATATGTATACAAATGTAGTGATTTTAAGGAAACATTTTGATATAACTCATTATAAATAGTATGACATGGTAAAATATGAGCTATTAAAATAATTGCACATGTTCTTTGAAAATACTTCTTACATAGCTCACTACGTGGATGCCAATTTTGCACAGTACCTTCAAGGCTACTGACAAGGTGACAATCTGGAGAAAGGAGAGAATGTGATAAAGTGTTCTTAATCTGGAGTCTAAATGTGAAAGTGTTCTTTATTACCTTTCTATCTCCATAGGACTAAAGACATCTGAAAACTGCAATGAGACTGACAGTTGACATATTGTACCTTTGATGTAGACAGTTTCTATAATGACAATATGAAATATATGAGACCTTTTATACCACACTATTTTTCTCTCATTTTTTATTCACTGGCAGTCACATACACAGTGAATGTCTAGACCCAGGTAATAAGGGAAAAATATTGACTTTCAGGCTGAGACCAAACTCCTATAGTTATAATCTCGAGACGACATCTTTAACATCCAGAAGCTACAGTACAGCACTATTTAATTTTGGATGAGTTACAAGCAGCACGTTGGCATTCTGGTTTATACCCTTAGGTAATAAGTACAAGACAAGCGGTTAGAACAGAAGGGTATTTGTGGCCAGATGGCATCATTCTTTTTCTTTTTTTTTTTTTTCCCAAGCAAGAGTTCACTTTTAATAATAAAGAAGATCTGATACTTTGGTGATCTTACCAAATTTCACCTTTCCAACCGGATAAGAAAAAGTAGGAAGCATTCAATCATTTATTCATTTTTAGTCAGCTAACAGTTATTGCACAACTGTTTTGTGGCAGCTGCTGGAGCAGACACTGAGGCTGCACAAGCCTCGTTTGCAAATGGCCCCACTGGCACTGCTTATTTTCCTTTTCGCAGCATTTCTGTGGGAAGACATTTAGGTTTATCTGGTATTCTAATTTCATGAACTACATTTCTCCAATATCATTTGTATCTGATAGACTTATTTCCTCCTTAATAATTGTTTATTTAGAAAATGCTTTTCCAGTTTACATGTCACTATTTCATTGTTTGCCTTTTTATTTTCCTTTTTTGGAATTCAGTGCAGAATTGAGATAATCTTACTATCCTCAGCAATCATTATTTCCCCCTTTAACTATAATTTCCAATTCTTTTCCTCTCTATCCCATAGATAATAGAATTTTTTTTCTACATGTCCTTTCAAAATAGATAGCACAGGTTTTTGTGTAAATGTTTTATATTTATACACATCCTATTTTTTAAGTCTTGTTTTTGAGATCATTCCGTATTGTCTCGTGCACAAATAATCTAGTGTTTTTTATGTTATAGAGATACTATGAAATATACCTAGCTCATTTTATTTACATATTCCCCTATTGATGGACTCTTAGGTTGTTTCTCACTGCTTGCTAACACAAACAATGCTTAACATTTTGGGACATCCCCTTCTGTAATTTTTTTCTGGTCTGTATACGCAAATGTGTTATTGATGGGTCATGGGAAGTATATACATATCCTTCGTCTCACTCAGTACTGCCTAATTGTTCTAAAGGACATCCCTGCTGGTGTTGATTCCCAGCATCAATGCATGGGGAGTTTTCTACTTTACCATTCTTCAATGACATCTGATATAATTTTCTTTTTCTCAGCCTTACAAACTGAGAGATATAAATTGTCATCTCATTTTTATTTAGCATTTTTTGACACTTGAGAAGTTGTATATCTCATCATGTTTTTACTAAACATTTAGATTTTTATCTAAATTTCTTTTTCATTTCATTTGCTTATTATTCAACCAGATTTCCTGTCATTTTCTTAGTGATTTGTAGGAGTTCTTTGCATATTTCAGATTCTTATCCCTTGTCTGTTTTGATATGACATTTTTCCCACCTGTCAACCATCTGTTAACTTTGTCCATGGTGTTTGTCATTAAGATTCATATCATCAAACCTAATATATAAAATATATGGTTCTTTGGAATCTTGTTTAATAAGTTCTTCTCCACTCTGACGTCACAAAAATATTCTCTTGCATTTTCCTCCATTAGCCTTCAAGTTTCATCTTTCAAATTTATTCTTACATCTATTTGATCTTCATCATTTTATGTGATAAAAAGTAGAGCTATAACATTAAATTTTTATGTAGTAAGCCATTTTCCTGTCCCTATCCTTTAAATAACATATTTGTCCTTTCCATTTTTATTTATCATATATGTTACTATAGTGTTGTATATACTCTAAATAATAGATAGGATAAATACTCTCGATTTTTTATTCCAACTCGTCTTACTCACACAAAGATATTATGCTTTAATATACATTTTAAAATTGCATTCAGTTTCTCAGAAACACACATTCTTTAAGATCTTTCTGTTCCATTTTTGGCTGTTTCACTAACAAATAATTATTTTTGTCAAATAATCTTTGAAACATATACACAAAATGTTCTGCACTTTGCTTTATCCATTGAACAATGCCTTCAATCCCTCTAAACCGTCTAAATCAATTAACAAAGTTTTGACATATCATCACTTTTATATATTGACTGACAATTTGCCAGTATATCATGTAGAATTTTTTGCCTTTAGGTCTATGATGCAACTTAGTCTATAATTTCATTTATTACAATGTCTGTCACATATTTAGCAGTAAGGTCATACTGGCCTCACAAAATAAACCAGGAATTGCTTCTACAATTGCTAATCTCTGGAAGAGTGTTATTTCTCACTTAAATATTTGGAGAACTTCATCAGGAAATCTATCTGAGAAGGCTAGAAATAAAAGATACGTTTTAAAAATAGGTAGTACGTTTTTTAATTTTAATAGCATTTAACTTAGATTTTTCTACTTCTTTTATCATTTTTAGTAAATGTTGTCTTTCAAGGAATTTATTCATTTCATCTAAACTGTCAAATTTATTGGCATAAGATACTTAATAATATCATCATATTATCATCTTTTCTCTGAATGATCATATCAGTTTCCTCATTTTGATATCTGACACTGCAATTTTGTATATTTCTCTATTTCTTGACTAATATTGAAAATGTGTTGTCAATTTTATTAATCTTTCCACTGAACCAACTTCTGGCTTTGTTGATTTTCTCCACTATCGACGTCTTTTTTTTCCTACTTATATGCTTCTCTCTCACTCCTTACACACACAGACACACAGACACACACATACACACACACACAGTATGTGTTCATGTACGTACAAACATCTATTTCCCAGTTCTGTCCACTCCTTGGGCTAGTTGTAATAAGGCACCAAGTACCCAGATATTGTCTTAATACTATTTTCAACTGAAGGGAACCAGAAAAAATAGCTGTTTTCACAGCTGGGGCAGGCAAAATACAAGATGAGTATGAAATATCTCTTTATGCCAAAAAGCAGGCATATATTCACAGAATGATTGAGACTTGTCAAAGAGACACAGAATCTAGCTACAAGGGCCTAATCTGGGGTAGTTTGAACATAATAAATACATAATAATATACGCATTATAACCTATTAAATAAAGTAAGAATTTATGAGTCTGCACTCCATAAATAAACACATGCAGGAGAAGGAAACAGTCTTTCATACAGTAGAATGCCAACTAACGAATACAGAGGAATAATGGAATTAAGTTCACAATTTGGCAATTAAGCAAGAATGATCAATGGGTGTAAAAACTCACTAGTAAAAGTTTGAGAAGCAACAGGATACTTATATAGTCTCAAAATATCTCCCTGCAGGGTACTTATTAATTACAATGAGTGAAATAATAACATAACAGCTCTAAAGTGGCAAAACCTAACAATGGCAAAAGCTAATGGTCAAGGTTTGTGTTCCCAGCAAAGGGCCTAATAGACTCAGGTACATCCTGTTAAGATTCACAGAGAGTAAGTCCACCTCACTTTTGTAGTATTCCTGCCAAAAGTATAAAACCTGACTCTAATCATGAGAGAAGGCAGACAAACCAAACTGAGGGACAGATCACAAAATAACTTGTCTATACTCTTCAGAAATATCAGTGTCATAAAATATAAAGAGAGTCTCAAACTATTCTCAATGAAAGGATATTAGAGATAAATGGCAACTGATTACAACTGATTTTTTTAAATTTGGGGAGGAAGGGGGGCTATGAAGGACAATGTTAGGATAAATGGTAAAATGTCAATGAAAGTCTGTAGATTGGATAATACCTTAGTATTTAGGCTGATTTACTGATTCAGCACTTTTATGTAAAGTACTCTCTTGCTTTTTAGAAATCATGCTGAGCTATTCAGGTGTACAGGAGTATTGTGTTTTCAATTCACTATTAAATGGCTTAGGAAAAATAGATGCATGTATGTATACACGTATATGTGCATACGCATCTACTGCATACATGGAGAGAGAGAGAGAGAGAGAAAGCAAATGCGGAACCTGCACGCAGGATTCCTGGGTATTCTTTGTACTATTCTTACAACTTTTCTAAAAGTTTGAAATTATGTGAAATTACTTCAAAAATTTAAATGTTGGATTACAAATTGAATGGTTTAGTTAACATATAAATGAAAGCCTAATTATTTAGGTTTTTTCTATAAATACCATGAAACAGTTGCTAAAGCTAAATGTCAAGATTTCGTGGCTTACCTCAATGTTCCCCAAGTGTGTGTGTTCCTTGCCGGAGGAGAGAAGGACTTGTTCACAGTAAATCTTAGAAATAGAAGTAGTAGAGGACAGTTTCACTCTTGTCATTGGTAATTTGATACAACTAAAGATCCAACACTACTGAATAATTTGTGTTAATTGGGTGTGAAACGTGAGAAAGAGCTTGTAGTAGATAATAAAGATTTCTGATGTTCTTAGCATTGATTTATTTTGTCAAGTAATGTCTTTCTTTCTTGCCTTCCTTAGATTTCCATGATGATATGTAAAGTGAATAATTACTAAAGCTGTGAAATATAAAATGAATAATTATCAAAGGCAGAAATCTAACATTTCTTTCCCTTCTAAAATGAAAACCTTAAGTGATAATTCCTTTTTAATCAGCTAAGAGAAAAACAGTAGTGCTCAATCAAGGATAGTTTAATGCACCAACAAACTTTATTTTTATAATGTGTCACTAGATTCTTTGAAATCTCGGATTTCAAAGAATGAGTCTTGGCCCCTGCTGTCAGGATACTTATTGTACAGTAGGAAAGAGCAGCACACAGCAATGCTTGCCCACCAAAGCAAGTCTGATTGCCAACTACAGTGATTAGAGTGATAGATTTCTGGAGCCAACCTCACTTTCAAACATAATACATGGCAGACATAGTACTGGGAGCTGTACATATATTTAAATTTATTCATAGCAGAAGAAGGTAAAACTATGTAATTTTAAAGGTGTTTAAGTTAAGTTTCAGGAAAAATTAAGTAATTTTCCCAAGGCAATATTTTTTAAAGTGCTTGAACTGTTTTGGATATGGATCTACCTATTACCAAATCATTCTTTTCACTTAATTGTTCAATATTTTTATTGGTTGTAGTTGTTTTTTTCAAGAATACGTGAGTAGATTTCAATAAAATAGCTTTTAATTACATATTTATAATTCAAATGTTCTAACAGCATTTCACTAATCCCACATGAACAAACATACAGGATGAAAATCGGTGGGCATCATTCAGCTGTCTTCTTAGTAAAGAAGATATTTAGAAGGGATTCACACAGGTAGTTAGAGAAAAAAATACAGCCAGATATTTGGGAAAGTGGCTGTGCATTACCTACAGGTAGAGAAAGGAGTTCTCTGGCATGGGCAACTGGATGGAATGAGTAGATAAATTCATTAGTGAATTTTGAATTAATCAGCTCTGAAACCTTAATCCTGAACAAAGACTTCCATCTGACTATATTAGACTTCTTTAGAAGACTCTTTGAGGGGCATTGTACGTAAGAAGCCAGGGAAAGAGGACAATTCTCATTTTGCCAAATGGGGTTTAGCACTGTGAGGCAGGCTGTTTTTTCGGAAGGCCTTCCACTTGAGACAATACGGTGTGAGAAGAAAGAGAGCACTCCAGTGAACCAGTGAATAATGAGAGAGAACACATTCCTTATGATGACAAACAAGTATTTCCTGGGTCTCAGTAGTTGGGGTACCAAGGCTCCTTGGAGCTCCTGGTTTGTTTGCATCTTTTGGATACCGTGATGGGTGCTAGAAAGTGCAGCGCGATATTTCTTCTAAGTGCAAAAGCCAACCGCCCAATGATCACCAGGGACACACTCGTGGTCAAAAATTTTAGGTCTATTAACTTGCTGCAGCAAGGAAAATCAAACACTGTGGGGAACTGAAAGTCAATGCAAGAGTCAATTAGAATGGGCTTGTCACTGTCTGGGATTGCGCTGTCATTTTGGGTAGGGGTTAAGGAAACAGGCATCTGTCGTGGATTGAATGTTGTCAGCAAACAGAGGCAGTTTGATAAGTAGGTACCTTAGTAAGTTTTATCTAGGCATCTGTAGGAACAAGTGAGGTTTGAGCTGTCATCAATTAATAGTTAGGTTAACTGCAATACAAGAGATTGCTTTATGTTCTTGTTTCTGTCTAGAGTCAGTCATGATTACAGCAGTCTTGCTCTTGTCTTGATCTATCCAGGTCATGGAGTGCCTTCATCTGATTAGTGTTGACACTCTCTGAAAGGCTTTATATCTTGCAAGGAACACTGCAGAATGACGGTTGGTTGCCAGCAGCGAGCTCTCAACTCTTAGGGTCAGCTTGCCCTTTCTCAGAAGTAACATGGTATACAGTTGTACAAACCTTAAAATGCTTTTTTGATTTTTCCTTTTCATTTTTCTTTTTCCAACTTTAGAGCTGTTTCTGATATCTTAACAGGACACCTTTCATAACATATTTCTTTTAGAGTTCATGACTGAGGTGGTCTTTCTTTCTCTCTCTCTCAATAATAAGCCACATGTAACTTATCCCATTGAACTCTTTATCAGGGATGACTAGAAACATTACAGTTAGTTTTTATATTCAACTGCATCAACTTTATTAATCTTTCTGGAATAGCAGTTTTTAAATTTTTATTCTGGAAGCTGTTTAAAAGAATATATCTATGTATCTTGCAAGTCATCTAATTATTTTTGGAAAGAAAGTAGAAAATGTAAAATCAGACTGTAATATCTAAATAGATTTTAATTTATCATTCTAGTCAAGATATGACTGCAAACTGTAAATTAATCTTTGTATATAAAGTGGATCTATGTTAAACATATCTATGTTTCATGTCTATGTATATATGTAAGTACACATATATAAAAAATGAAATAAAAATATTTTTATCTGAAAAATTTGGGCCTTGCTGAAATGAAATGTGAGAATTGGAAATTTACCCCGCTTCCCTTATTCCCCACCTCCTCTCCAAGTTTTTTTCCTCACTTGCATAAATTTAAGTTAATAAACTGAGACAGTGCCTCAGCATCTCCTTTCCCTTAAAATGACTATAGATTCGGAGTCTTCTACTAGTAAGCTTACCCAGATGTTTTGCAAGAAGCCTTTAGTAGGAAAATATTTGACAGCTTATATAGAATTCATTAGTTATGTTTTTTTATTTTTATTCTCATGGAAGGAATAGAAAGCAGAATTTTATTTGATGTAATTCAATGTGTTTATTTGGGACACTACTATAAGAACATCTGTTTGTTCATTTGTCCACTTAATGTATGTTTATTGAACACCTATTACGCATGAGGCACTGTGTTAGGCCCAGAAGACACAGGTGCAAGCATGGATTTATTCCTGTCTTTATAGTGCATGCATTCCAGTGAAGAACAAAGAGAAAGTAATTTGTTTTCATTAATCCTACAAAAAACCTAAATTATTTCCTGTTTGTCTGTTACACACAGTCCAAGACCTAATCTTTGATACAGAAAATCACTGCCTTGTGAATCTCTGAGTTAAACCATTTGAAACCTAATGATCTTCCTTTTAAAATCTATAATCAAGTAGCAATATTTAATGTCTTCTCAATTTTGTTGATATGCATGGAATTTGTAAACAATAGGGCAAAGTAAGTGGTCTTTTGATTTGAAACAACCAAACCTCAAACACTATTTTGGATGTTAACTCAAGTAGTAAATAATACAATGGCAATGTCTTTATAAACAGATATTTCTTTGAAAGCTACGGAATCATTAGTATCATTATAAATAGTAAACCTTTTGTTAAGTGAAGCTAAAATTACATTCAAGATCTTTTGGAATTTACTGATCACTAATTGAGTTTCTTCTTATCACTAAGGCCAAAGCAATTCCTCTTAAAATAAGTTCTGGGATATGCCTCTTTTTTTTCACTCTCATAGCACATTGTTCATATTTCCGTGTACTTAATATTTCTATTTTCCCTGGCTTTTATCATAATAACTTATTTGCTTAATTTATTCCCACACTAAATTGATTATTCAATTATATTGTGGAGAAAGGAACAATATTCTAATTCTCATCATATTTCCCAAGTATTGAATCAATGTTGATTGAGTTTAATTAAGTAATTAGTTAATATCTGAGTAATTAAGTAATATCTGAGTCTTTACTTGATCTGAAAGATTGTTGAACTATTATATGTCTATTGACAAATAACTATTACTTTTTTGGGGTAAAGTTTTATTTGGAAATATTTTCAGGCTCAAAGAAGAGTTGCAAGAACATTAAGAGCTTCTTTATAACCCTCCATACAGATTTCTCAGTTGTTAACATTTTGGCACATTTGCTTTATCATGTGTTCTCTATATTCATACATGCTGTAAGTTTTTTTTCTGAACTGTTAACCATAAGCTGCAGACTACCCCTAAATACTTTGGTGTCTGTTTTCTAAGAATAGCAGGAATTTCTTACTAAGTGCAGCACAACTGTGAAAATTAGGAAGGTAACACTTACATAGAGTCATTGTATAATCTACAAATCTTATGCATATTTCATCAGTTGTCTTAATAATGTCCTTTATAACTAAAGGAACAACAAAAGTGAGTCCAGGATCCAATCCAATCCACTCTAGGATCAACATATGGCATTTAATTGCTATGCCTCTCTTTAAACTCTCAATCTGGAAAAGTTTCCCCCTTTGTTTCGCTTTCACGACCTCAACATCTTTGAAGAGTAAAAATGAGTTATTTTGTACAATGTTCTTCAATTTGAGTTTCTATCACGTTTTCTCATGACTACATAGAAGTTCTATGTTTTTGTCAGGCATACCATGAATTCACCTGTTGTCTTCCAAATGCATTACAGTGGGAGGCAAATGATTGTGATTTATCCCATTATTGCTGTTATTAACTTTTGTCACTTGGGTAAGGTGGCTTCTGCCAGTTTCTCTACTATAAAGTTACTATCTTATTCAGTGTAAGTTATGAGTATTTTATAGACAAGTATTTGAGAATATGTAAATATCCTGTTTCTCAACAAACATTTACCACTGTTATTAACATATTTTGATAATTCTTCCCTTAATCCAGTATTACTATGATATTTGATAAATAAAGATTTTTCTAACACCATCATTCCTTCTGCATTTATTAGTCGGTGTTCTATATATATATATATACCATAAACACAATCTTATTGTTCTCTTTTATTGCTTGATTAATTGGAAATTTAATTTTTAAGTAATTAAGTGATTTCTTAGAATATAAAGGGCTTAGAATATAATTAGGCAATCAAGTTAGTGAAAGAATAAATCAGGTAAACAGATTATCATTAATTATTTAAATAATTTATGTTTATATGGGCTAATCGATTCCTATTTTATTAAATGAGCTAAAATCCATTACTATTATTATTTATTTTGATGATGCAA
Organism: Equus asinus; assembly: GCF_041296235.1. Classification (NCBI taxonomy): domain Eukaryota; kingdom Metazoa; phylum Chordata; class Mammalia; order Perissodactyla; family Equidae; genus Equus; species Equus asinus. Next base: position 16,819,154 of record NC_091816.1, read on the forward strand.
TTGTCCCACATCTAGTGCCTGTGTGTTTTTAACACATAGCTGTTCACTCTGAAGACATACTTACTTTCTGACAGTTATTATGCTGGAACCCTGATGATGTGGTGGTAGGGGGAGGGGAAGGGGAGGGGATGCATACTTTAATACTCTGATTGAATCTCAGTCCGTAGTCGACCTAGACTACAGCCCTAGGCTGAGACATTCATAAGTGTTTCAAGAAGGTTATAGGGGGCCAGAGTTGGATAATTGCCCTTCTTTCAAGCAGATAAGAATTTTGTAAAGTCTTTATCCCTGGAGAATAGGTCTTTGTTATGGAGAACACTCTGGGTTTATTTCAAAATGGTTACTTTGCTTTCCTGCCAGAAACAGTAGGGAATTTTTCTTGGATCTTCACAGTGAGAATCCTAGTGGTGTCGCTGGAGGAAAACCAACGAAAGCGTGAAGGTTACCCTAAAACTGGGCCCCTGAGGGTTCTCACCTTTGGGCTAGTCTATATTTAACCTCCACCTAATCTTTTTTTTCACTCTCATAGCACATTGTTCATATTTCCGTGTACTTAATATTTCTATTTTCCCTGGCTTTTATCATAATAACTTGTTTGCCTAATTTATTCCCACACTAAATTGATTATTCAATTACATGGTGAAATTGAAATTACCATTTAAGTGTTGCTACCAGATTACTGTCCAGGTCCTTCAGCTCCAGGTAAACCCATCTTGGCTGTGTGTCTGTAATTTACCTGTCTCTCCAGATTTCAGAGTGGTGGTTTGCCCTGTGACCTCAATTCTTTGGGGAGTTCAAAGAAACCTTGTTAATTTTCAGCTTGTTCAGTCTTTTTTCTTTTTGTAAGAACGGAAGTTATGACTTCCAAACTCTTTACACATCAGAGCTGAAACCAGGAATACTTTCCCCTTAGTTTTAAACAGTTTCTAAAAATATTTTAAAATATTTTTTAAATATATATATATATATAAGAATTATTGGCCCTTTGTGAAATTCATTGCATATATTTTTCTCTAGTTTATCATTTTTCTAGTGGGAGTTTTGTCACCCGTACATATTCCTGATGTACCGACATGTATTCCTAACAGAGAAACATAGCCTTCCCCCACACCTAACATCTTTCTTTGAGATGTTTTTCAGCCCAGCTGGGCCTCCACCTCAGAGAAATTGCAACTGTAAACGCCTATAAACCAGCTTTAATGGACCACGGGACCACTAGAGCAGCGCCTGTGGAAGGACTTGGAGGTGACCTGAAGTTGCCCCTGCTTCATTACCATACAATAACCACCCCCACACATACCTTGCTGGGCACATTTGGTGCTGTGGGCAAAGGAGCTGAAGGACGACACGTGCACCAACTGTTCCTGGATGACTCTGCCCCTTTCCCAGAACCCTGACGACGCCACAACCCCTGGCCCTTTAAAAGATCCCCATTTCCCTGTCCTCAGGGAGAAGGTGTTTTAGAGCACAAGCTGTCCCTCCTCCATTCCTTGATCAATGGATACTTTCTGCTCTGCTATTTCGAACCTGGGCTCATTCCGGGCAATGAGTCACTCCGGGCAAAAGGACCCTGTTGCAGGGTCACTGGTCCCTTAGGGCTCGGTAACAGTTTGGCCATATAGTTTTTTAAGTCTATCAAATTTATCAGTCTTTCCTTTTATTCCATCTGAATTTTGTGTCATAGTAAGAAAGTCTTTCTCTATACTAAATTTATACAAAAATTCATCCATCTTTTCTTGTACCTATATGTCTCATTTTTACAATTGGATCTTTTTTCCCCTATCCATTTGAACTTTATTCTTATGAAATGTTTGAGTTATGAATCTAAGTTTACCATTTTGAAAATGTCTATTCCTTTAATACCAGCACTATTTATTATAAAGGCCTAACGTTCCTCAGAGATTTATTGGATATGTCACTTTCATGATATACTAAATTTTCATATATCTTATTGTCTATTTCTCAACTTTTTATGTTATTCCACTTGTGTGTCTGTCTATTCATAAATCATTACCACACTTTTAAATATATATATATTACATATATATATATATCATTTTTTAATATCTAGTAGGGCAATTCTCCCTATAGACTTAGTTTTTCAATAGCTTCTGAGCTTTTCTTGCATGGTTATTTTAACCAACTAAGTTTAGTAACAGTTTGTTCAGCTCTATAAAAATGTGTTGGAATTTTTGTTGAGATGTCGTTAAATTTATAAATTAAGGCAGGGAAGTCGTGTTCTCCTATTCAAGAACAAATGCTGTCTTCTCATTAGTTCAAGTCTACTTTTTTGTTTTTAAGGAGCATTGAAAGTCTTCCTCATGTAAATATTGCATATTTTTCATTTATTCTTGAATATTGTATCTTCTTTGTTATTATTATAAATGACATCTGTACTCCTGTTAGTTCCTCTACCTGCTTAGGACAGATTTTATTTTCTAAAGATGGCCACACAATATATCCCAGCATACATACTCTTCTTACAATATGATGTCAATACGCTTGCACTGAGAGTTGGGGTTTTGGAGGTCTGTTTCCTCCCCCCTTGACTTCAGATGTACTTACAACAAGTCAGAAGTGATCCTATATGTCTTCAAACACACAGCTTCTGCCTGAGACTCTCTCAGAACAGACAGTTTTAGAGATCTGCACTGTCATATCAGAAGTCCACTGTTTCTGATTTCGCCATGTTAGAGAAATCTTATGAAAGGGTCACTGAGAAACAGAGAGATAGGAGTCCTGGCTGCTTCACTCCCTGCTCTTTGTATCTACTATTGGTGGAAATGCTTCTATTATTTCCCTACTGAATAATACGCTGGCTTCAGGGATAAGGTATGCAGGTAAAGATAGACATAGAGTTTGAAATAGAGTTAGAGAAAGATATAGATATAGTCATGTTAACAACTATCCATTAATACCTATTTTGAGGACCTTTTTTTCTTTCTGAAATAGATGTTTAATATTGCCAAATCTTGTTCAGATCTTTCCTTCCTATCTCCTTACATATATTAATGTGGTATATTAACAACTTTCTTAATATTACAGAATCCACTTAATCTTAACAACATCCACTGCCAATCTTCCTCTTTTTTGCTGAGGAATACTGGCCCTGAGCTCACATCCATGCCCATCTTTCTCTACTTTTTTTTATATGTAGGACGCCTACCACAGCATGGCTTGCCAAGTCGTGCCATGTCCGCACCCAGGATCCAAACCGGCAAACTCCGTGCCGCCAAAGTGGAACGTGTGAAAACTGCTGCGCCACTGGGCCGACCCCATCTGCACTTTTAAAAACTATTTTGCTGCTCTTAAAACCATATTAATTGCAAACTATTATAAGGAATCTAGCATGGTTTGATTGCTTGTAAATATTAAAATACATCATATTAAATACAGAGTACATGGTTCAGGATTACAAAAAATGTATTATATATTAATTTTTGGTTGACTACAAAGCAGTGTTATTCACCTCTTTAAATCTTTTTTTTCTGAACCAAGCTTCTGTCTTTAGTTTTCTGTGAGATCTAAGTAAAAATAAACAATAAAAGCTAAAGTGACTGTCTATAATTTAACACTCAAACTATAGATTATAAATTTGATCACCCACTCAAATTACTTAAATTGGGAAGGATACTTGAGTCTAGACAGCTATAGTGGCTTTATTTTAATTAAACCTAAGCATTTGCTTACTTTTTAAATGGCATCAGAGGCTAGTGGTTAAAAATATATATTTTGAAGTCATGTAATACTTGATTTGCATTGTAGTTCTATTGTTAACCTGAGATGTAACTTCAAACAATTTAACTAACATATCTAAACTCTTTAATCCTATACGTGGTAGGGCTATTTTAGAATTACATCAGATCGTATACAGAAAGTACCTCACAGTGTCATACATATGGTAAACACACGGAATACTCTAGCCATAGAAGATAAAAACCAAAGTGATAATTTTCAAAATTTACTAGATCCATTGAATTAATTTGTGTGTTATTTAAAATGTAGACCTGTATGAGTTTAGGTGGCTTTTATAATATGATTAGTAATTGAACTAAATATGTTTAAATATTTTATAGCTTCTATATTATCTATAAAAAGTAAGTTTACTCTGAGACCCATAGGGGCTGCAATATATAATGACTTAGAATCAGTGCTGATCTGTTCAAAATATGTTATGATATTAGAATTTTTTTGTAAAAAGACAAGTAAAGACAAAAAGAAGTAAAGACAAGTTTAGGAAATATTTCTTAGATATAGGTTAGGTTTCAAATCTAAATTGCTGACATGTCTTTGTCTCTGTGACCACACAAGGTTCATTTTTGCCAGCTGCCCAGAAAGCCAAACACCAAGACCATGAGACTGTAGCAGAGGCAGGATTTTAATCACAAGGCATCCATGTGAGGAAGCAAGAGCATGAGTCTCAAATCTGCTTCCTAGAAAATGGAGACTCAGGGATATTTATGGAATGGGGGGGCAAGGTGGTCTGAAATGTGGAGATAGGTGATTGGAAGTGAGGAGAGGTGAGGTAATTGATGATCTGCACAAGTGTAGTCAGACTCCATGGCTCTTCACAGGATGCATGTTCATCAAATGGTGGCATTAGCATGATCTGAAGATGGAGTTTTTAGCCTCTTGAAATCAAGAGGTCACATCGGACATCTGCGTGGGCTCAGTTGATGGGTTGGGGGTCTCAACCAGCCTGAAGTGGACAAGGGGTTCTAATTCCTGAAAAAGCACTCACACACTCATTACCATGGTGACCCAGGCTCCAGGGAGATGCTACCTATAGGAACCTAGTGGGAGTCAGATAGCATATTGCCTAAACAGCAAACAATGGATGGGTTAAATAGCTAAAAGCTATAATGACTAATTGCAAAAGGGGGAAAAAAAACCCTTTAGTTGCTACCTACTTAGTCATCAATGGCTAACTGTTGGCTAGTTTCAATCCCTCTTATTCTTTGGTATTCCGCATTCTTGAGGGATTTGGGGCAATGACTGATCTAGCTACTTCCTGCTGCATTGGGCCGGAGATCTGGGTTAGAGAAATGAAACTGTTTGGCATTCATTTGGAAATATTCTATGGTTCCCAGCTTCATGTTGAGATTTTGTGTTTGTATTTTGCTCAACAGTTTTGGGGCAACACCTAAAGGCACATTTTATAATCAAGTTTCTGACCAGAAGGATAAGAAGTATAGACAACCCAAATTTTAACAATCCCTAGAAAGTAGACATAATCCCAGTGGGGCCTCCATCTGATCTCCAGTTGGGGGCAGACATCTAGTCTCAGTTCCTGACAGTCTTCTGTTTTACTGGATATTCAGCAGAGACTGGAGCAATGCCCTATACCCTGATCTTTCAGTTGTCATTGATGATGGCTATCAGCACAGACTCTGCATGGGGGTCATCACATTCCTAAGGAACTCAAAAGAACAAAGTTATCAACTTATAGCAGCTGGGGGAGGGGGGGGCATGAAATCTACAGAGCATGTCTGGCTTAGTTAATTGGAGGTCATTCAAATTTACAACATAGTTTCTTTTCTATAATATGACTTCCCTTATGTCAACCTTGTGTTGAGCTGGTATAATCTCCATACACAACTAAGGAACATTACAGAGCAATTCAGAGGGAGTTCAGCTTCCACAGTTGTGGCCAACAAATTCACTCCAGAGCTCTGTTGGGGGATTAAAAAGGCCTTTTGTTTGATGAGGTGCCAAGTTTGACACAAGAGATAGCACAAAGGAGGAGAAGAAAGGAGACTTTTAGTGGCAAAGAGTAAATCAGCATAGAAATACCAAATTCTCAGTTCTCTGTAAGTCAAAAGAATTCTAGAGCATAGTAGACAAAGACACTTTTTATCAAGAGGCTGTTAAATGCAATAAATTGTCAGTTGCATCAGTTATCTGATATTCCTTAGTAAAATAGGGTATAATATTGTTTTAATTGGCTTTATTAAATTTTTCATAAATATAACGATTACCAAAAATCAGAAATTCTGCCAAGCACAACACAATAATTCATTTAGCTATTAACATTTCTGAAACAAATAAATTATATATAATTGACAAAATTCTAAATATGAAAAATAGAAATTTCTGAGAATTTCTATAATTCAATTAAGATAACACAGCTAGCAAGCAGATTTGAATAAATCTGAATATTTTTACTCAAGTTTTCTTGTCCCCACTAATCTAAAATATCTTCTATTTGTATTCATGTTAAAAAATGACAATTTACTTGTTAATACTTTTACAATTAATTAATAAAGAGCATCTTGGAAACTCTATTAGGCATTCTAGTTATGCAGGTAGGCTTGTTTTTTCTGGTTATTAAGTAACAAAGACCTACCTCAAAGATTAGCATATAGTATCCAATGAATAAGCATACATAAAATAACTACATTAATTAATAAAACTCATATATTGGTAAGATTTTAAAATTGTAAATTAGCTAATACAAATACAGCTCCAATTGTGGTACCAGGCAAATAATACAAACATAATATGGAAGCTCTACAGAATGAGAAACTTTGGACTGTATGCCTAAGCATTTTTGCTACTCACAATCATGAATATATCATTCCATAGATGTTATAAATGAAACACACAGGCGGATAACTTAACATTGAAATGGAGATGTATCACTTTCACACTATGAAAGCCAATAAAATTATTCTCCTCGCTCTTTTGTTTCATATGACAATGTTTGAATATTCAAAGAAATAGTAAGATTCCTCCCAGACGGCAGGCACCTTCAGGAAATCTCTGGCATTATTCAAATTTGGAATTTAAAGTAAAGTCTGCCTTCAAAGAATCCAGATGTCCACAAAAGAGTATAATTTGTTGTAACATACTCATGGGACAATTAGTGACTAAGTCTCCTGAATAAGAGATCAGAAAGAAGTATCATTAGAATCATTAAAAAGTTTTTTTGTAAGTTAGTCGGTTCAGTTAAGCGACAATATTTTCTGGTTTTAGGAAGAAATCTCTGGTACAAAAACCATTTAAAGTCTGTGTTTTATGAATATATTCGTTAAAATCAGACACTCTAAATTTCCACATTGATTTATTCTGAAATTTTATATATATGTAATATTTTTTAAAATATGTATAAATGCACACATACGTATTTTAAAATATTTCTAAATTTTAAAGCATTCTAGGATCATTCTCTGGTAATTAACCTTTAAGCCTTTCTTTTCCAAGTGTGAACAAATAATTCCTCTTGCAGTCGCACGTTCTGCCTTTGGTCCTATCAATCAGTCAGTCAGTAGAAGCTAGTCAAGAAATCAGTAACCTGCAGCTATGCATTGCCAACTATAGACTCATCATAATGATAAGGTGATATGTACAAATTAGGAAATAATGTTTTACCCTTATATTATTTACTGTGCATCTGTGTAAATTAGTCTTACCTATAAAGAAGAAAACAAAAGCTAAATTTATAAGATAATCTGTATATGCCATAAGAGTTCAAAGGGAATAGAGATCAATATGGGTTAGGGAAATATGGAGAAAATTAATGCAGGAGAAATTCAAAGATCTTGAAGGGATTTTAGGATACATAACCAGAAAGGAAATGAGACCCAAATGCCAGGTTATAGATTCCAAAGACGGTATTTGTGGGATCCGAAGGTAAATAGTTCCAGGGAAAATATTGAGAATTATACGAAGACTGAGAGTATAAATGGGAAATCTGTTCATTGTAATCTGTGCCTTAGTTTGAAGATTTGCTGATGAATATGTATATCCTATCAATGGGTATTTATTTTAAAGAAATATCGGAAAAATAATTCCAGTATTCATTCTTTGGTTGAACAAATATTTACTGTTTATTCTGTGCCAGATAATCTTTTATGTCCTAGGAATAGAGGAGTGAACAAGAGAGATAGCCTATAGTTTCATAGAGCATACATTTTGGTAAAGTGAGACAGAAAACTCATAAAACAAATAAGTAAGTTACATATTACATTAGATGGTGAAAAGTGCGATCAAGTAACATAAAGAATGGAAAGAGCATAGGAAGTATACATGGGTCGGTGGGTGCAATTTTAAGCAGGTTGACGGGAATAACCTCACTGAATGGGGAGCATTTTGAGTACATACCTGAAGGAGATGAGGGTGTGAATCCTGTAGAATTTTGTAGATAACTGGAGGTCAAAAACATTAAGGCAGAAGAACAGGAAGTGCAATGCCTAGATACACAGGAAGTGCAATGCCCGATACAGGGATCTGTTCAGAGTATCAGAGGAAGAGAAAAGAGGCCTGTGGGGATTGAGCCAAAAGAGTGAGGGAAAATGAGGCCAGCGAGGTAATGAGGTGGGTTGTAGAGGAAGTTCAGGAGGGACCTAGTAGTTAATTGTAAAGGTTGTTACTTTCATTCTAATAAGGCAGAGAGCCAGGATAAGACTTTCAGTAGAGGAGTGACATGACATCACCTGATTTATAATGGAGGGTGCCACTGACTGCAGTGCTGAGAATAGGCATAGGATGGCAAAGAATGAGAGTAGAGATATCAGTCAAGAAGCTATTGCAATAATCTAGGGGAGAGAAAGCGATGGTTTGTAAAAGGATGGTAGCAGTGGATTTGATAAGAAATCACATTTATAGTTTAGTACTTGCTCACCTATTGCATGAGTGAAGCAAGAAAGAGAGGAAAGACTCTCAGATTCTCAGTCTAAGCAACTGGAAAGACAGAGTTCTACTGAAATGGTAAGTATTTTGTGAAACATGGAAGGAAGATTATGAATTCCATTTTGAACATGTTAAATTTGAGATTTGTATATGACTACTAAGTGGCTATTTTGAGTCCAAGTTGGATGTACAATTCCAGAATTCAACAGAGTAGTCTGAGTTAGAGATATTAATTTGTGAGTACTCAGCATATAGATGGCATTTCAAGCAATGAAACTCAAAATATTCCGAGATGATAGTAAATAAATGAAACCTCAGGACTCTGCCCAGGGGATCACAACATTATGAGGTAGAATCAGCTATCGGAATATTAGACATAGAAATAAGGCAAAGAAGTGGGGTATTTTGGAAATCAAAGTAAAAAAAAAATACTTTTCAAGGAAGGAAGGAGTACTTGAGAACTAAATTCTGACTGCTAGATTTTGCATAATCCCTAAATGATTTTTGAAAAGACCAATTTTAGTGGAATAATGGGGCAGAAGATGGAATGAAAGGCATCAAGAAAAAATGAGATGACAGGAGTTGTAAAAAGTGGATTTAGACAAATCTTTCAAGGAATTTTCATATAAATGATAGCAGATAAATGTAATAGAAGATGGAGGGGGTGTTTTTAGATGGGAAAATTGGTGATGCATAAGAGAAGGTAGAGAATTGCTAGGTTGAAGTTCTCAAGTAAGATGAGGAAGATGGGTTTCGTGCATAAGTAGATCTTCTTCAGCAATAAGAGGGAAGGCACATATGCACATAATGTTCATCAATCTGGTAGAAAGAATTTGATGAAATTCTTACCTAATTGAAATTATTTTTTTAAGTTAAATCATAATTGGCATCTGCTGTGAGTGAGAATCAGAGTAGGTATTAGATAGATGAGTAAAGAAGGAAAAATATAAAGCAATCATTTAGTTGAAAAGAAAATAACATCATTGGACTATTGGACACTAAATCCTAAATTTAGGATTAATGGCCATGAATGTTATGGAGAAATCAGAACACATACTGCTATGTTTTTCTCCAGACAAATTCATCTGTTTGGGGGTAGAGATGCAGTAGCCAGAAATTTAGAGTTTTCCCAAAGGAGGACAAGGAAGCAAAAGAAAGATAAGGTAGTTGAGGGTTTATGAATGGATCATGGAATTTAAGCTGGGAAAGGATTGTGGAAAAACAGTATGCGGTCATGGAAGCTGAAGAGATGGTATCATAACTGGACTGTAAATTCTGGTGAAGTCAAAATATTGTTCAAGTTTTGGAACAAGAGAAAATGATCTGCAACAGTAGGAGTTGAAATCAAAAGGGGGTTGTTTGGAGTGGAGATTATGGAAGGTTTCAGCAATGACAAATTCTAGTGACCATCATGAGAGTGAGTTTGGGTTAAAGAGAAAAATCACTGAGGAAGAGAAAAATCAAGGAATTGAGAAGCCAAGAAGAGAGGACAATCATCTACATGGATACTTGGCAGATTCTGATAGGAGGTGTGATGAAATTGAAGGATGAGATTTAGTGCTAAAAGCTACAAATCACATTGTAGATATAACAGTTGCACACTGAATAACAGGTTTGTAAAGCAAGAGACTACTGGAAGTACAAAGAGAGAAAGGTAGAAACACACTAACAATTAGACATTTAACAGACCACTCAGCATAAAAAGGTCAAGTGGCCAAAAATATAAATGACAATAAAGAAGACAAGCTTCATAATTAATAATGTAATCATTAAGGAGATTGGCTATCTATCTATTATCTATCATCTATCTTTCAAGAGATCTTTATTATTATATCACCAGAAAGCATGAGTAAGTGCCATAAAGTAGAATTATTAAAATAAAACTCTCTGATCACAATGTAAAAAAATTGATAACAGAAATTTAGATAATAGAAGGTCTTCAACATGGAAATAAAATAATCTGGCTATTAAATAACACTTGGGTTTCTGGATGAAAGAGATTATATAAACAAAATTAGACAGTTGCGGAAAATAATAACAATAAAAATGCTTCATACCCAAACATAAGGGAAATATTTAAAACAGTGATCAGAGGATGTGCAGAGCCTTAAACATAGTTAGTAATTAAAAAAGAAGGAATGAAATGAATAAATTAACTGAAATTAGAGCTAACTGAAAATCAGAAACATAAAAATAAATAAGCCAAAGGAAATCAATAGAAAGGAAATAATAAAGATAAAAGAAGGAATGAATGAGCTGGAGAATAGAAAAATGAGAGCTTCAATTATCTTTTCAAAATGCTGATCCTTGGAAAAGCTAATAGCATCTAAAAACCACTACCTAATGTAATCACATAAGGAAACAAAAAGCATAAACAATCACAAAGATACAAAATAGGAAATGACAAGGGAAAGACAACTATTGAAACAATAACAAATTTATTAAAAGGTGCTTGTTTTGAAGACTTTTATGTAAATAAACTTGAAGAGTAAGATGAATTGTATAATTTCCTAGGAAAACAAAGTTTGTGAAAATTCACTGCATTGGAGAAAGAACACTTATACCAATTTCCACAGAAGAAATAGAAAAAGATGAAATGCATCAGACCTAGATTCTTTTACAAGGGCATCTATTCAGCTTTCAAAAACAGTCCCCACTGCTACATATATTGTTTCAGAGCATGGGAACTGAAAAAAGGTTTCAAATATAACAGGAACATCTAACTCAGATAAAGATGCCGCAAAAAAAAAAGAAAATTGCAAATCAATGTTACCTATGACTATCAAGGTAAATATCCTAAATAAAATTTTAATATGGAGAATTTGGCATCACATTAAGAAAGTAGTAATGCATAACCAGGTAGGATATATTTAAGGAATGCAGTTAAATATTGGAAATCCAGTTAAATATTGGAAAGCTCATTGGTATAATAAACCATATTAATAGATCTAAGAAAGATATGGTTGTTTATATAGACTTTAAAAGTCTTTGACAAACCCATTTGTTTCTTTAAAAAAACACAAAATTAAGAATTGATAGATACTTTCTTAGATGATATAGTATATTTACTTTGATCCTTAACCCAGCAACTTAGTTAATGGAGAATAACTAAAGACTTTCTACTAATAAAAGAAAAAGGCAAATATGCACACTATTTCCACTATCATTTATAATTCTGAAAGTATCAGCAAATGCAAGCAGCAAAAAATCAATTAGACTCTTAAGAACTGGAAAAGAAATACTAAACCTATTTGCCAAAGATATGATTATATACCTAGAAAAACTTGGAGAATCAATGAAAAAAAAAAAAAACCTTACCATTTTAAATTAACAATAAAAGCCTTCAGCAAGGTAGCAAAAGATAAAATCAACTTATAGAAATCCATAGTCTTCACAGATTACACAAACAATAACTAGATAGAGGCTGCAATAGCAGAGAAAAACCCATTCGCGATAGCAACACACAAGATCAAATACTTAGGAAAAATCTTAAAAATGTTGCAAAACTTATATGAGGAAAACTTTAAACTACTTCTCTAAGTCATAAGCCTAACCTTGAGCAAATAGAAAGGCATCTGCTCTCAGATAGAATAACTGAATAGCATGAAGATGTCTCATTGTTTTATTATAATTTTATAAAACCCCAATAACAATATTAATACACTGTTTTTGGACCTAATTAATTTGATGCTAAGTTTATATGAACCAATAAGCATGGAATAATAGCTAGGCAAACACTGTAAGAGAAAACTTACAAGAGGAGAGATGTCTTGCCCTACCAGATATTAAAATATTTGAATTAGAATGTTGTCTTAATCTTCACTTTTAATAATGTTGAATAGTTCTAATCTTATCAGCCATTTGCATTGTGTCTTCTGAAGTCTGACATGTTCTTTATTGAGGGCATGAGAATTTTCCCGTATTTAAATATACAAGCTTTATATATTACATTAACATTTTACATGTCAATTTACTGTAAATATTTTTGCCAGTCTGTAGTTTGCAGTTACAATGTCACTGACATTGTCAAATACATTGACCTTTACTTTCTTCTATTGCTTTGATGTTTTGTTAAAGGTTTTCTTCAATCAATATTCAGTCATCACCTATATTTTTCTATGACATTTAGTTGTAATAGCATTTGCTTTAACTCTAACCTATCTAGAATTTAATTTGCAATATAATATGATGAACTGTTATCAAAATATATTTTTCAGATAGCTAGAATTTATCAATTCTTTATTTATTTTGTTGGTACTTTAATTGAAGAAATATAGCCATAAAATTCATACAACAAAGATTTGTACAATATAAAATGTAAAACTATCCTTCACGCTGTAAATTCCAATCCCCAGAGGTAACTATTTTAAACATTTTAGTGTGCATTCCCAATGCTTCTTGACACATACTTTACTACACATAAATTTCTTTCTTCTCATAACTAGAATCAGTTTCTGATGCACATTATTTTTTCATCTGAACTGGTGATGGGCAAACATGGTAAAAAATATACCTTGTGATATTTGGTGAAAATCTGAACCAGCCTGGAGATTCATAGGATTTAGATATATAGATGACTGTGTTAATTATTAGTGGTCTAGTCTGAACTCAAACATTTTTAGCCAGAGGCCATTACCAAAGCTTCTTGGACAAAGATATATGTAATTCGATCCTTAGAAAAAGTCGTAAAGGTTCAGAGAGAGCAGAGTTAGAAAGATATTCTGAGCATAAAAACGCGTAACTTTCTGCAATCAGAAATTGTTCAGGTCTAGACACCCCAGTAGCATTGATGGGGCACATTATGAATAATAATCCATATTTTACCACGTCTTGCTCCATTGTTCTCACATGACTCCCTGTCCACTAAGAGTGCTCCCTAAATATCTTTGAGCTCCTGAGTTTATCCCCACAAATGTTATGATTTCACTAGTCAGCCATTCCCTGAAAGACGCTTCTATCTTCTTAGCATTCCAGTTTCTGCTGACACCTCACTAGCATTCGAAGCCCCTGGGGAGAATTGTGCCTTCTTGTTCACACCTACTCACTGTATAGCTTTACATTTCTTGAGCCTTACTATGCTAATTTCCGGAGGATTGTATCATAAAGAGTATTGAGTAAAAGTGATAGGAGGAATGAACACTGCCTCCAGCCTCTCCTACTACACTCTGATGAAAGGGACTACAGGGATGTCTTCTTTGGGTGACAGATTCTTCCTGCTAAACCAGAGCTAAGCTTCTGCTAAACCGACAATGGAATTAAGTGTCACTACCCCCTTAAGGTCTTCTATGTAGGGAGAGCGGAAGACTATCCCAACTCAAGAATATTTATAGGACTTCTTTCCATCCCAGAGGTTTCTGTCTGTACCAATATCGATTATTTTGCGTGAGAACCAAGACCACTGGAAAAGAACTTAGACTCAAGACACAGGGCTCGGAAATACATACACCTGTTGGACGGTCACCAGCTAAAGAGAAATATCGTGATATCACAGCACATAGACTATTGCCCGGCATAGAGCAGGTACAAGCTGAATACGAGATGATTATATTTGTCAGCTACTCCTTCCCCTGGGACTCCTAACACACGTCAGCTCACAGAGGACCCATAAAGGGCTGAGAAATATGTGCTGTGAACAGTTATTATCAGGGATGTTCAAGAATATCTGAGGAGGAAGTTCCAAGAAAAAATATCAAGCAAACATTTTGATAGCGAAAGGATAAGTACTCAGAGCACCAAGATTTAGAAATGTGACATATTAGTACTCACCAGGGGGAAAGTATTGAATACTTAAGTGAGTCTCATGAACCAGTTTTGTAATGTTTACATATGGCGTTCTCCTTCCTTGGAACATACAAGTGTCCAGTGATCTTTCCAGAAACCAAATCCAAATGAAATAGCTAGAATCTTGTACTAAGATGTGTTACTGTTCTCCAGTGATTAAAGTTTTGATAATGGGTTATAACTTATCATGCCTGGCTCCTCCTTCTCTTAGGATCACATCTTCCCCAGAAAGCTGCCCTGTCCCTTGAGAGGAACATTATGCGGAATCATGCCTCCATTTCATAGACCCACATACAGCCTAGGAGGGATACAGCTCATGTTTAATTCCTAATCTTATGAAGAATGATATCTGTTGGGTCTGGCCCAATCATCCTCCAAATATAAACTCTGCAGTAGATATCAGAAAGCTATAAATCAAGCCAAAATCTCTCTTATGTATGAGTCATTTCAAAATTAGTTTTACAAAACCAATTAATGTAAAGAATTAATTACAGGGTTAAAAGTAAAAAGTTCTAATTTTGAAGAAAATTGGTGTAATTAGCAGGCTTTTTACTAAATCATCATTCAATACATATGTATTGAATCTCTACCCTCTGATTTCACCACTACTTAAAGAAGTTTATGATTACAAGGAAGAGGCCTAAAGATAGACTGACTGTACGCCCCAATTTCCCCTGTATACTCCCAGGTTATACGAGATGTTCTAGGCTAATTAGTCAGAGCACTCCCTTTCACCCTCAAAAGTCTCCCACTCTGGATAATAAATTGACGGTCTTTCCAGGTAAAGGACATGTACACTAACAATACTGTCAATGGCAGATGTTAAATACCAAAAAGAAAATGAAGATCATCTGTTAAGGGAGTTCCTGGAGAGAAAGATCACGTCATGTTAACATTATCACTGAAACTAAACACTGAAACTAAATGTTAAGTATAATGCATTGCAGGCAGAGAGACGGGTAAGAGCAAGCTCTTGGTTGAGAAGGAGAAGAGCATATTCAGGGAAAAATGGATCCTCTAGTTTTAGGAATAATTTAGGGAGGTAGTAGGAACATGCCCAGTACAGTCAAATTTAGGCCTGATCGCTGAGGACCTTCACAACCAGACTAAGGTGTTTGAGCATTATTTAGTAGGAAGAGCAGAGAACCTAAAGAATTTAGAGGCATTAAGTGATGTGCTTTGAATTTGTACTGAGAAATGTAACTAGGGAGAAAGTTTTAGAATAAATTGGAAGATAACTGGATGTTATGGGGAAACATCACATTTTTAAAATAATCTTTCTGACATATTCGATTATTTGTATCATTTTAATTTGGAATTTCTATTTGTAAGTCCTAATTGAGCAAAATTACTTTAACTAGTCACACCCTAGAATATCTTATGTTCCAGAACCTGTGCTAGTGAAAATATAATAAAGACTCATGAGTCTTGCCAGGGGAATAGAGACAGCAAGAACAAAGACCTCACATAGTTTTCAAGATGAAGAACTTTACAGAGTTAAAGTTAGCAGTGTGCTCATAAGTGATTAACAATTGTCTGTGAGGGTGGAGTAAAGCTGGTTGTATCATTTCTCAATTTCCATGTACATACTCCCACCATAGAAAATTTCAAACTATCTGTATGAATTTACTGAATATGAATTTGGGGGAGATTTTCACAACTGGGCTCAAGAGCCATTATGAACAACCTCCAGCACATCGTTGGAGGAAGTCCTCTTAAGTATATCAAGGATGCTCTGTGGGGCAATTTCTAGTTGCAAGTTAACTAATAAGTCCCTTCCAAGGAATATACAGGGTGCATGTAGATAAAATTAAATGCTCTAGGACAACTAATTAAAACCATTCATTTTCAGGTAGTAGTGGGAGAAGTATGTGACACTGATGCCCGAGCTGAGCACTTGGCATGCCAGCTGTTGGTGCCATGGTCCAGGCCAGAGCCTTCAAAATGCAGAAGGCTGCCAGGTCATCCACAGAGGGAAGCTGGAAAACTTAAATACATGAGGGAAATCAAGGCTGAGTAGTCCTGGCCTTGAGTATATAGGAAAGTCTGCAGTTCTGGCTACAGCGGTTTTGTCACTTTACCACAGAGTATATCACAACTGTTATTTATTTTCTCATTTCGTAAAGCTTTTGTCCTTTTGCAATAAGCCCTTTGGAAGCAATATACTTGGAAAAGAAACAAAGAGGAGGAAGGAAGTCTAAAATACATGTTTAATGACAATTTAAGTACCACATCTCCATCTCTCAACAAAGTTGATGGTGAACTTGGAATCAAAGCAACACTTACTGAAAGTTAAACAGATGATCGCAAAGGCTGCTATAAATTTAGATTTGAAATATGAAAGTTTTTGACTGCATCGTGATTATAAAAACCAATATTCTTGCCAATTGTAAAATCTGTGAAAGAAAACTGCACATAGAATTGGTTTGGTACACACAAAAATAATATTTGCATCTAAAAACCTCTGAAATTTTAGTAAGTGAAATAGAAGGTGTAGTCAAAATCTACAAATTATTTTTTTTTATTAAAAATTGGCACCTGGGCTAACAACTGTTGCCAATCTTTTTTTTTTTTTTTCTGCTTTATCTCCCCAAACGCGCCATTCCCCCCCCCGCCCCCCCCACGGAGCCGGCCCAGATAATTTTTATATTTGTACAAATCTGATACTGAACGTACACAAAATAAATACTTGCTATGTCAGTCCATACATTATATCTTTGCTTGTCGTCAAACAGCTTTTAGAAACGTTTCAGTCATTGTAGAACTAGTTTGTAGTTCAAACTATGTGTCCTCCAGTGTTAATGACTTTTTAAAAATGTTTCCTCTAAATTTTGCTTCATTTTTTTTTCAAAAGCAGTTATGAAGTTTTAATCACTATATAAATGGACTGCCAAAAGTTCATGTTCAAAGCTTTTAGCTTATTACAAATATTGAAAAACTGAGCTTGGAAACAGAAGGATATTGAAATGTATGCGTACAAATGCAAGGGAGAATTAGATAAATTACGATTTGATGATGATTGCAGGTAATTTAAAAAATATGTGCCAAGAATATTCTGCTTTAATAATTGCTTAATGTTCAGACAATAAGTAATAAAACCAAGGAATTTCCATTTTGTTTTATATATGAACATTTGCTATTTTTATTTCGTTGGTACTCTATTTTGAAAAACAGTTTCTGATTAAAATAGCCTTTTATGTTCAGGAATACAATAAAACAGATTTGTCAATCAGTTAATAAATATATTTAAATATATAATTTTATTATATTTAACTATTATTTACTCTCATAAATACTCTGTTTGGTCACCCTATCTAGATTACTACAAGTCACAGACTTCATCTAGCCTTTGCATTTTTAGATATTTAACAGAAGGATCATTCTGGAAGACAATTATTGAGGTTATCACAACCCTAAGAGCAGAGATACTGAGGATAGAAGAAAGAGAAGCAGAAGGAAAAAAATGAGAAGATACAAGACGCATAATGAGTGTAGAACCAACAGAACTTGGTGACCAATCATATTCCACAGAATATGGTAAGAAAAAGATACAAGATGACTGTGAAGTGTTGTCTTTAGCAGGAATAGGAAATTCAGAAAAAGGAACAATTTGGTTTCTTTTCCAAAAGGAAAGAGTGAATTTGAAGTAAAAGAATCATTTAGCAACTGAAAGTTGGGGCCTGAAAAAAAAGAATAAAACATAATGATAATATTTTAAAAAATATATTGCCAAATTAAAAAAAAGTAAATAAATCACTAAATTTCAAAGACTAAAAACAGAGATCAAAGCCAGAATTTCAGGCATAAAATACCACAGTCGCAGCCATAGTGTTTCATATGCAGATATAAGTGTGAAGGCATGAGAACCCAGTCTAGGATGCACCCAAGAAAAGCAGAATTGGCCTAGGGCCAACAAGCCTTGAGTCTCAAAGAACTTCTCTATTAGAATAATGAGAATCAGCAAAAAATTATTTTCTATTGGCCTGGAAAATGATGAGAAATCTTTCTATCCATCTGGTAGCTTTAATTTAAAAATAAATACTTACACATACACACGTACAGTGAGATACAGAACCCACTAGTCTTAACCATGAATGAGTAAAAGATCTGACTTTTTATAGAATGAGGATTTCAAATTAAAAAAAATGAACATCACAACTAGTCCAGGAGCGGGGCTGGCCCGGTGACACAGCAGTTAAGTTCTCACATTCTGCTTCGGCAGCCTGGGCGTTGCTGGTTCAGATCCCGGGTGTTGCTGGTTCAGATCCCGGGTGGAGACCTATGCATCAATTGTCAAGTCATGCTGTGGCAGGTGTCTCACATATAAAGTAGAGAAAGATGGGTACGGATGTTAGCTCAGGGCCAGTCTTCCTCAAAAAAAAACCCAAAAACCAGTCCAGGAGCATAAAGGCCCTAGAGTTCAGACAGAATAAACTCCAACTTAAGCCTTCCAAATTTGGGGTTGAGGAGTGGGCCATAGCAAATCTTTAGTGAAAATGAACTAATAATTAAGAAGTTACAGACTACACTAGAAAATGAAGCACAATGGAAGAGAGTGAAGTGATGTGACAAATAGAAGAATTACCATTCAAAGTATCTCAAATAATAGAATGCTTTTTACACTATCTGAAAGACATTATATAATAAATACGTTTTTTTTCATCTATTTCAGAGATAGGACTCACACCAGCATAATGAAAATAAAAGACATTGTAAAATATAAAGTCTCTGAAATATATGAAACACCATGCAATACAGCAAGAGGAATTAATAAGCACCAATTTAAAATTTTAGATATGAAAAACATACATATTGATATTAAAAATTCATTGGAGCAGATATATGGCAGATTAAACACAGCTGAAGAGAGCATTAGAAAATGAGACCAGGGGCCAGCCCAGTGGCCGAGTGGTTAAGTTCGTGTGCTCCGCTGCGGCAGCCCAGGGTTTGGATCCTGGGCAGAGACATTTCACCACTCGTCAGGCCACGTTGGGGCGGCATCCCATATGCCACAACTAGAAGGACCTGCAACTAAGATATACAACTATGTACCAGGGGGGATTTGGGGAGATAAAGCAGAAGAAAAAAAATAAAAAGATTGGCCACAGTTGTTAGCTCAGGTGCCAATCTTTAAAAAAAAAAAAAAAGAAAGAAAGAAAATGAGACCAATAGATTTGAGGAATTATCCCAGGATGTAGTACAGAGATACAAAAACATATAAATATGAATGACTAAATTAATGGATAATATAATAGAAAGGATCCTGATAAGGAGAAAATAAAGTGGAAGAAAAGCAATACTTAAAAAATAACGTTAGAATTTTTAGAATTAAAGAAAAATATAAGTGCTAAGATTCAAATAGCAAATCATGTTCAAAGCAAGAATAATAGAAGCAAATTCAAAGTAGACATCATGATGAAACTGCTGAACATCAAAGAGAGAAAATCATAAATCTAACCTAACAGGAGAAAAATGGATCAACAAATGTGATGGTAATTACACAGAAAAAAGACTTTTGTGATGGCTGAAACACAATGGAACAGAAATTCCAAAGAGCTGATACAATATAACTATCAACTTAGCATTCTGAATCCAGCAAACCTGAAACTCTATAATGAGAGTAGAAAAGAAAGAAATTTTTAGAAAAAGGTTTAGAGAATTTGTCTCTACAAATCCTTCTAGAAACACAAGGATATGCTTAAGTAAGAAGGAAAATATGCTCAGGAAGAAGGGTTAAGATGTAAGAGGGCCTTCCCTCTTACAATCAAAGAAAATGGTAAAGATCTGGCTAAAACTGAATAAGTATTGAATGTAAAAATAAGTATGACTAATGTTTGACAATGTTTTTAATTGTTATTGTTGTCTAGTGTCTTAGTTTTCCAAAAATTGATCTTCCCAGATATACTAAAGGAATCTTGGAGCACTGTCAAGGGCAAGATGCCAAGAAAGCTTCAAGCGAATGACAAGTTGAGATGATTTTAGTATTGACAAGCTGGAAGAGTAATGGTTTTTACAGTTGAGATGGTTTCAATTCTTTTTCTTCTATAAATTTAAAGGAAGGAAAAATTGAGATGTCAGTCTATAGAACATTAAAAATGACTTTGAATGTCATGATTATTAAATAAAAACTTGATTCCCATGTATTTATTTAGGATTTAGGGAGCAGTTTTAGCCATAAAAATAAATAACAGAATAAAATTGAAATCTATTTTATCCTATCCTAATACTCATCCTTGGATACATGACACATTGGAGGGGCAATAATATAATCTCACTAAAATTAGTTTCTAATGAAATGCTTTGTTTAATTAAAAATATATATGTACTATATTTATATAGCTTTAATCAATTATTTTAATTATAATTGCAATGATAAACCAATCAAAGAGGAAATGTTTAGAAACTTATGGTGACACAATATGGAAAATTTAAAAATTAAATTTGTATATTTTTACAGAGACATATGAGATTTTTAAGCATAATTATGTTAGGATAAATTTCTATGAGAGAGAGTAAATTAAAATACAAGTTCGTAGAGAATATAAAACATTGAAAAACTTCTCACTTAAAAATCTTTATTTTTTAAATAGATGATGGTAAGCATTGAATCAGCATGGTATGTAGATTTCATTATATACATTTAAAATAAGTTTGTGGTCCTTTTATATTTACATAAAGTTCATGTTTTGAAACTATTTAAAATTATGTGGAAATATTTAGATGCTGACGATATGCTCGAAATACAACTTTTGCACTTCTCTTGGCAGTATTTTAGCAAAAGAATTGTTGAAAACTATTCTAGAGTCTCTAGTTTTCTATAAGTTATTCTAGAGTCTCTAGTTTTCTATAAGTTATTCTAGAGTCTCTATTTTTCTATAAGTTAGAGATATTCATTAACTTTAAAATTGTTAAGAATACCTATAAAAATAATAATACAGAATCTAGCTTCCAAACTACTAGCTAGAAATCAGAAGAACAAAGTTGGCACATTCAATCCAGAAGGAAGAAAAGGTGGGGGAAGTATGCATTGAAAAATCATGGCAAATAAAATAAACTTCTGAGCTACTTTTAGATACATAGAACTAAACAAAACCTAAGTGTCCCCTATCTCCAACACTGCCCAATAGCAAGTCTCTAGGGCTAACGAAACCCAAGAACATATGCCCTTAATTGAGGCTCTAGGGATGATCTGGAAATGGATTGGTATAATGCTCGGTTGGAGATTGGCAAAACTCAGACTGACCAAGAAAAATGATTTCTGTCATCATCTTTGGAAACATTTCTTCCCTAATATGGTCTGTCTTCTGATAGAGGATTTTCAAGTGTTTTTCTTTTTTTTTTAATTTAAACATTTCTTTCTTTTTATAAAAAGCAGCATACCATTATAGTAGATATAAATAATCAACAAAAACAAAGAAAAATTAATGCATAACCCTACAATGTAGAAATAGTCATTGTTAAGACTTTGGTCTATGTCCTACACATATGTATCAAAAAAGATTAATACTGAATGCCAAATTTGTATGACAGCCCACAGGGAGCTACTGACAAGCAAGGCAAGTCCGGCTCAGTGAAAGTACTGGGAGAGATGGATAGGAAAGAAACCAATCTACTGGAAGAGGACCACTTAGGGGACCATTCCAGTATTGCAGAGAGATGGGTATGAATTGGTGCAACAAGACGCAGAGAGAACAATAGTTTGTGATTCATTGTATTTAGGGCTGTAGTGAAGAGTAAGTGAGAGAAAGAAATTTTAAATGATACCAGGGTGCTGGCTTTATTTAATCTCCTAAATTTAATATTTTGGATAATTCACAAAAAGGCAATTATCAGTTACTTTAAGGCAATAACAGCTATGCTTCAATGCATCTATTACTCTTTAAACTCATACTTCATTCTCTATTCTCATACTATGGCCAATTTTCTACCAAAAGCTTACTTTAGAATCATTTTCTCTTATTCTAGCTAAATTAAAATAGCTAGCCTTCTGGCTTTCAGATGGTATGAAGAATTGATCCTCACATCCAGGAAGACTCTCTAGATAGCAGAACAAGTTCGCATCATAACTGAACTGAGGGAGCAGAGAATAATCAAAATGATGAGGATGAGTTTAAGACCTGTAATTGCCAGAACAGGATAAGAGTAGCAATAAGATGTTTGCTGATTTGGAAAACCGGAATGCCCAGAGTTCCCAAAGCAAATTATCCTGTATTTATTTCAGATCTAAGAGTTCGTGAGTCACTGAACTTTAGATTGATCCTGGTTTGCACATTGATATCAGATCTATTTTTATTAGTTTAATAACATAAGTAGATAGAATATGATTACTTAAATCACATAAAGAAATAAGTACTGTGAGTGTACATGCAAGCAAGTACAATTATTCTGAATTTAGGAAATTAGAATAAAATTATATGTATCTTAATATCATGCATATTAATCATGAATTTTTCTTTGAATAATGCCTACACATCTAATGCTTTCAGTCTTAAAAGACCACACTCTACCATAAAAAGTGTTTCAGATTTACACATGGGCTCTACCTTTGTAAAGTATTTTCATGCTTTAATTTAAAAAAGATAAAAAGAGTTACAGTTAGTATTTGTGCCCTTTAAATTAAAAAAATTCTGTTATATTAATTTACTTTTTATTATACTTTACACACTGGTTTCTACTAGGAGATATATTTTCAAGAACAAAACTCAAACTCTATAATATTCTCAAAATTGTGCTGGGTAGTGATTTCTGTGGGAGCCTAGCGGAGGGGAGGGATAGATAAATGCCTCTGCATTGTCTTGACTTGGTTGCCTTTCTAAATTTTAATATCTTTGTTTTCTGCTGTCCAATATAATTGTCTCCCGTGTCCAAGGGATAAAGTAGTCCATATCCTGTATTTATAAACAAGATGGGCAAATAGCTCTTCTGCTTTTAGATGCTCCCAGAAATTACTGAAAACATAATAAATGTACTGATTTATAGATCCTAATGAAAACACAATAAATGTACTGATTTATAGATCCTAATGAACTCGCAGCATTCTGCAAAACGTAAAATTTTAGGAGAGAATTTCCTATTGCCACCTGTGTATAAATTAACTTTCAAATCTGGCCATCTTTTTATATTCATTAATTTCCTGGCCTTGTGCCTTAATTAATGTGTGGGCTTTAACTTGAAGTACCTTCTCTTTAACGCAAATACTAATGTATCTATAATTACTGAGTTTTATTTTAAAAATATTTTACTTGCTTAGTGTGCAAACAGAAGTAAAACATAGATGCACACTGTTATATCCTGAACAACTTTGTGCATATTCCTATCTCCAATATCCTCACAACATATATTGATATTTTAAAAACTTTTTAAGATGACACATATACTACTTGAGTCAATCTCAAATACTTGAGGTCATGCCTGGCTTATGTGCCTAGTCTAAGATACTCATCCATTCATTCATCTGGATTTCTGAGCCTCTCAGAGATAGTAATCTGTGGGTCAAATCACAAAGGCCCAAACTAGCACTGTGGCAGTACAGATACAGTGGAGATATTTCGAGGTAACGAAGGGGTCAGGATTTTAGCTTGGTGACTGGGTTGAGATATCAATTTAAATAGAGAACAAAGAAGATAGAGAAGTGGGGCCAGCCTGGTGGCGTAGTGGTTAAGTTCACACCATCTTCTTTGGTGGCCCAGGGCTGGCAGGTTCAGATGCTGGTTGTGGACCTACACACCACCTCAGCAAGCCAGGCTGTGGTGGTGTCCCACACACAAAATAGAGGAAGATTGGCACAGATGTTAGCTCAGGGCCAATCTTCCACATCACCCCCCACCCTAAAAAAAAGAAGATAGAGAAATTAAATAATAACATATTGAGTCTAAGGCACTTGTTAGATCTGCTGGAGCTGTTCATGTTTCCAGGTGTTCTATCAATGTATAGACATTATTGTGCAAGTATCAAGCACAACATTGTCAGGCTACTTGGGTTTTTACCCTGGTTCCACTATTTACTAGGCGGTGACACAGACAGGTTGTTTAACCACTTGTGACCTTCATTTTCTAAGCTGTAAAATTAGCATTATAATAATACTTACCTCAGAGAATTCTGAGCTTTAAATATTATTAAATAGGAAGAGTACTTAGAAAATGTCGGGGACATAGAATGTGCTCAGTAAATGCTAGCTATAATTATTCTGCCCTTAGACTTTCTGTCATAATCTGTTTAAAATCTCTCTTGGTCATTTTATCTATTGCAATAATTTCCAACATCGTCTGATGACTCAAAAATCTCTGTATCAAACACAGACCCTGCCCTTGAGGTTCAGACTTATGCATTCAACTAGAAGGTACCATCAAGTCACTAGCAGAGAAAGAGAAGAGTAGGATTTGAAGGAGAAAAGGACGCAGTGTTTATCGGCCAGGTTAGCAGAAGGAAATAGATGACACGCTCAGATTAGGATGTTTGAGGAAAATTTAAAACAGTGAGTATTGCCAAGGGAGGACATTTTACAAAGGGCTGTTCCCATGTCACAAGGAATAGTGTGATACACTAGTGCTAATAATGGTGGAGCTCGCAGATCCCCATGGACACGTGGAGGGTGGTTATCCTAATCTGGAAAGAGAGCCCTGACTAGAAAGGCCTATATTGAGAGGATCATTAATCTTCGGTACGGGACACAGCCAGCCAGAGGTGACTCCACAAGGAGGATGCCATGGTAATAAATACTCCAAAATATGCTGACCACATTTCCCTCACCTCCTCTTCTGTCCCCATAGGGCTACCCATTGAGTGTGTCGGGACCACCAAAAATCAGAGAGCAAGCAGCCCAAAGCAAATGTGAGGGACAAAGGTGGAGAGAAGATTTACAGGGGCCAGATGGATGATATTAGCACATGATGTCTAAATGAGGGGCTATCGAAACAGGTAGAAAAGTCAAATAAGATGAATGCAAAAAAAAAAAATGGTAGCGTCTCAATCAATTCTAATGGCTTTGTATTGGACGACACTTCCAGGTTCAAAAGAATCAAGACAAGAATCAGAGTAGAACTATGATTCACATTCACATTATGAATATTTAAGACAATGGAGAGGGTAAGAACAAAAGAAAAACTCTTTTTTTTTTTTAAAGTAAGATCAGGATATAGGTGCTAATTGCTTCTTTTTGCTGGGAATTCTCATCCTCCCCCTTGTAGTTGCCTATGTCTTGCCAATATTCTCTCCATTACTCTTGAGGTCCAGCTGGAAAGATTACCTCAGTCATCCATGAATAGCTTTACTCTCTGCTTCTTCTTTTTGTTCCTGGGCAATATGCTTTCAATTTAATGTGAGGCAAGGACTTCAAATGGACATATTTTCTGAACAAGAAAAACGGATATTCTCGTAATGTTTCCCTTTATTGCTCTGACTTCTTATTGCTGTTTCTAAACTTTGACAACCCCTGAGGAAATGGGAGTGATAACTGGGCAATTGGTTCAATAAAATCCCTTCTGATAGGAAATCTTCACGGACAATATTGAGAATTAGATCAGTTAGATTTGGGTGACTTGGAAATAATACCTATTCTACTCCCTCTGTCTCCTAACATAGTCACCTTTATTCATTCATTCGATATTCAGTACATACCTATTGAGAACTTCCTCTTTACTATAAGGCTGTTTTCTTGGAGCTAGGTATATTGAAGTGGACAAGATAGACAAGACCACATTCCCACTAGGTATGGCATTGAGAGTAGCTGACAGCTAATATACTGACTGACAGATACATCCTCCATTTAAATTCCTCAGGGTTCTTCTAAAAGCAATTTTTATGGTCAGTCTACTTAGAGGCTTATTTTTGAGCTCCAGTGAGTGGAGTTACATGATGGTGAGATTTAGGTTGACTCTGGTCATCCTGTCTCTTCCCTCATGCTCACGATAAATCAACCCCTTATGGAACATCTGGAAGGGATTAAACAGCAGTATTGTGCTATTTAAGGAAGGCAGTGGAACAGCCTGGTGTGTTGCAAAGAGCTCATGCTTCAACCAAGGGAAATCTGCAGTTCCCTCATTTGTAACAGGGTCACACATCCTCTCTTATAAGGCTTTTGAGAATTAATGACCACATATGGAATGGCCTTAATACTAGTTGCTGGTAAATATTACCAAAATTATTTGAGCTTTCTAAGACTCAATTTTCCCATCTTTAAAATGAGAATAATATTACCTATCCCTATACAGATTAAATCTCTGGGTATTGGTGTTTTCTACTAATGAGAGGTAATAAATTTGACTGACTTTTCATTTCTCCTTATTCCTCACTCTCTGTTGAGATTAGTTATAAAAATGGGAGGCTATTTATATTTTCTTGAATTTGATGACAGAAGCTAGTAATATTAGAATGTAATAACATTTCTGGTCCAGCAGAAAACACGACAACTAAAATTAGACATTTACAATCAAGTCAAACTGCAAAAAAATGCTTTCCTTTTTTTGTGTGTTTTTATTCCCAATGAAAATAACTATTACTGCTTCTAATAGGCAGTCAACACTGTAAATGGTGGAAGTAGTTGCTTCCCAGGAATAATTTTTTTTCTTTTTTCTTTTCTTTTGCATTAACATACAATACTTCTAATCAAGCTGGGATAGTACCTATGTTCAATTTTATTTAAAGAATGGAAATAAATTCTGTTTCATGATATTTAAAAGCCTGCAACATCATTGTACATAAGAAATACTGTAGCAATCATCTTTTTCTTTTTTCTTTTCTTTTTGTTTTTCCGAGCAAGATTAGCCCTGAGCTAACATCTGCCAATCCTCCTCTGTTTTTTGAGGAAGACTGGCCCTGTGCTGACATCCGTGCCCATTTTCCTCCACTTTGTATGTGGGACACCTACCACAGCATGGCTTGCCACGCGGTGCCACATCCGTACCCGGGATCCAAACCGGAGAACCCCAGGCCGCCAAAATGGAACGGGTGCACTTAACCACTGTGCCACCGGGCCAGCCCCAATTTTTTTTTATTCTATCATATAAAGCATAACATTAATCTCTCCATTTGAGGCAGTCAAAGATGAGCATAATCTCATCTTTACTAAAAATGTTCACAATTTCTCCCGGTGATTAAATATTAAGGACACACAAAATTATTTGGTCTCCAAAGAAATCCTTCAAACATCACAGAAACTTACCAATGATCCCCTTCACCATCTGTCACCAGCATCTTCAACTGAAGTGCTGGAGGGTCAAAGGTTTTTCACAGGGGTGCTTAATTTAAGGTTGTCAGCCCTGAGCAGACCTGGGACACGTGTATCTCTCCTTCTCTTCATCAACACAGCCTCACCTTGCATTTCATTCCCCTGAGCCCTGCTCTCTGACTACTGGCAGATAACCTGATAAATTTCCTTGATCTAAGAAATTGTCTTCCTCTAAGAATGTCTATTTAAGCTAAGGGTTCAGACCATCACCTCAAATGAGAACTATCTGTGACTCTCAATTGACATCAGGGAGTCCGGGTTTTCCCTGCCTGAAAAAACCCATGAAGTAAAGTGAAAGGAAAAGAGCGTTGTAGTCAGACAGCCCTGCTTCTCTCAGCTGTGTGAAGGTGTGCCAGTTATTTGAATGACTTAAGACTCAAATTTCTCATCTTTAAAATGAGAATAACATTATTTATCCTTTAGAATTGTTTTGTGTATTAAAGTTACATCTTTAAAGGGTCCTAATTATTGATAGTTTTCGGTAATCTACATATCTTTTCCCCCATGTGAACTCTGTTCTGTTCCTTTTACTTTTACCACCAAAGATCTCATTTAGGACCATTTGGTACATGGTAGCCTTTGACAATCAATTATGGAACTTCATTTCAATAAGTGTAAATGCTTATTGAAATAAATTACAGATTTAAATAATAAATTTGAATATTTATTTCTATAAAACTGAAGTGTTCACTTGCAATTATTAACTACTTCTTCTAAAAGGAACATTATTTTTT
Organism: Equus asinus; assembly: GCF_041296235.1. Lineage (NCBI taxonomy): Eukaryota > Metazoa > Chordata > Mammalia > Perissodactyla > Equidae > Equus > Equus asinus. The sequence goes on from NC_091816.1 coordinate 16,847,525, forward strand.
AAAATTCTCTGTGATTATAATTCCTTAGATGATTCCTTCTTACCAGTCTTTTACTCTACCAGTAGAATCCCAGGTGTGGGCATCCACCTGCGTTTTAATAGTCCCTACAATGCATTTGTCCAGTGATGTTCAGTTAAACTTGACAGGATTTTTTTTAACCCCTTTCTCATGAGTTGGTTCATATATGCTCTGGCTGTATAGGTTCTTTCCCACTTAACAGATGATTTATTAATAATAATCTTTTTTGGTGTTTTTAGTTTTTCTAGCTGGAAGTTAGAACACCTTTTGGAGAGAGATTTTGCAACTCGTTTCAGTACTTTGTGAATTCAAAATTATAGATCCTTACTTCAATTCTGTAATGAGCTACTTGAATACAAGAGCATATCTTATCAGCTACTTTTAACCTCTTCAGAACCTATCACCATGCTTTGAGCTTAATCGATATTTTTCAAGTAATTGATGACATTTTTCACATTTCTTAATCAGGTTCTTTCAAGTACTAACAACCTAATAGCTCATAGTATTCATCTACAATCTAATTTTAACAGCTTTATTGATCTATAATTCATATGCTATAAAATTCACCTCTTTAATGTATGCAGTTCAACATTTTTGGTATACTTACAGACTTGTGCAACTTTCAACATAATCTAATTTTGGAACATGTCCATCACCCCGTACAGAAACTCTGTGTCTGTAGCTATTAGTTCCCATTTCCTCTCTCTGCTTCCCTGGTTCCCTCTCCACCACCCAGCCCTAGACAATAATTAATTAATTAACTTTATGTCTCTATATTTTCACCTATTCTGGATATTTCCTATAAATGGTCTCATATAATACGTGGTCTTTTGTGACTAGCTTCTTTCACTTAGCATAATGTTTTAGAGATATTACATCCATGTAATGGTAGATATCTGTGCTTCATTCCTTTTTTTTGTAAAATAATATTCCATTGTATGGATATACCACATTTTGTTTATCCATTCGTCAGTTGATGAACATTTCATTTGTTCTTATTTTCAGCTATCATGAGTATTGCTGCTATGAGCATACATATTTATATACAAGTTTTTGTATGGATATATTTTTGCATTTATTTTTGGTAGATACCTACAAGTGGAATTGCTAGACTACACTAGGTCTTCCATTCCAAGCAAAAATTATATATTATGTGTTAGGAAGATTATTTGAATGATCATATTCACTTGTTTTATACCCTATTATATTATGTGACCAGACCACATACTGGATACACGAATGTTGCGTGTCTTAATCAAAAATGTCATACTTGTGCTATCTTGTCTAATTTTTTATGGGCGTCTCTTCTCATGTCTGTATTTTTAAAAGTGCAAAGCTACAACTTCCTAATCAATAACTCATTTATAGAAAAGTAAAATACTTGCACAGAGATGAAAAAAGACTGCACTCATGGAGTCCTCAACCATAAGCTTGTCTGGCAAGACAAGTTAATTGTCTGTTGATCTTCAAAGAGTTCAAATTAATTTATGTAATTGAATATGTGTGGTGATTATATTTGTTTTGTTATGTTAAATATGTTTCTAACAATAAAGATCTAGCCACAGACTTGCATAATATCTGAAGTCCCGGCAGTCGATGGAACAGGATTTGAAAACCAATGATTATCCACAAACAGGCCAGTCCCACCCTATGCACTGATTTCTTACTATTGTTAATGGCCCCAGAATAGTCTTCCTTCTACTCTGCCAATCCAAGTCATTCAAGACACAACTCATTTCACATCTATAACAAGTAACTTTTGCAGATTAATTTTTCCCATAATAATGCAACAACATGTACTTTTTCTTAAGTTTCTGTGTACTATCCATCAAATTAGTAGAACCCCCAGCTCATAGTAGATAATAACTTTTAGAAAAACCAATTTATTTCTTCTTCTCAAATTGTTGTCTTATTCTTTTCAACATATTGGAAAGAACATAGATTAAAATAAAAGCAGATTTTCTGAGAAATATTCTTGTTCTTAAGTACAGAGTATACTCTTATAGTGAGGAGGGAGGGAGAAAGAGTAGTATTTACCAGCTGCAGTAACTTTTTTTTTTTATTTTTCCTTTTTCTCCCCAAAGCCCCCCAGTACATAGTTGCATATTCTTCGTTGTGGGTCCTTCTAGTTGTGGCATGTGGGACACTGCCTCAGCATGGTTTGATGAGCAGTGCCATGTCCGCACCCAGGATTCGAACCAATGAAACACTGGGCCGCCTGCAGTGGAGCGCGCGAACTTAACCACTCAGCCACAGGGCCAGCCCCGTAACTTGTTTTTTTGAGGTCTGAGAATTTCTACAAAACCTTTTTTTTAATCCTGCTAGATTGTCAATGAATATCCTAAGAAAGACTCATACATTACCAGTTATAAAATAAAACTTTTTGCAGTGGTAAATCATAATCGTGATTCATTTTTCTAACTTTCTCTCAAAAAACTTAGTTTCATAAATCAATATTTCACAAACTGGTATGCTTCTTTCCCCAAAAGAGGTCTGTGCATACTCAAGTTTAAGAAAAAGTATCCACACGATATTCATATAAACTATATGTTTGAAGACGGTTTTAACTGGACCTGTAAAAACTATTAATTATACACTTTTTAATCCTCAGAGCTTTAAAAATCATCAGGTGTATCAGGAAAGTCTAGGTTTCTGTTGGAAGAAGTATTTTGATAGAAATCTGAAGTAAGAGAAATGAGTATTCCAACAACTAGATATGTGCCATGCATAAAGTTTCAAGCGGAAGACATAGAAGCAGACAGAGAAGATGGATGGGGAGACTAATAAATGTTGTACTTGAGCATCATGAAGGAGAGAGGAGAGACAATATGAGCTTACAGGAGGGATGATTCCCGAGACGGAGATGCATCGCCTGCAGCTCAATTTTAAATTGCAACGTCATGTTATAACACTCACACATTTAGACCTAGTTGTAAACACCCCATCTATCTACATTTACCTAGCGCAATTTTCTTTGTTTCAATCACATAAAACTTCCTCAGTGCTCAGTGTGTGTAAAAATGTGCTAGAAAAACTTTAAAATTATACTATAATAAATAAATTACCTAGTAAATGCTAAGAAAACATCATTTATTTTTATGAATTACAAGCATGAATGTAATAGCAACACATCCGCTCAAAAGGAGACTGTATTTTAAAGCCTATGGGCATTTATTGGCATTGGAAGTGGTATGGGAGAAAGTTAGAAGGAGATTAAAATAATCTTCTAAGTTCTTTTCATACTCAGAAATAATGATAAATGATTAAAATGACATTTAGATTTTCAGATTAGGTGAGGAAATTCAGACCTCAGGTTGTCGTTTCAAATTATATGTTGTACTATTTTTCCTTAATTGTTAGAAAAGATCCTTCTGATTTGGCATCACAAAGAATTCATGAAGCTATTTGACCTCGATTATGAAAGGAAGTACGGATTTTCTGGCTAGCTCTTTCTCTAATGCTGCGTCAAAGTCATTATAACTGATAGACGTGCCAGTCATTTTCCTGTTTGCTCTCAGATCCATGCCTTGTTTATTACATCACTCTGCTCATACCTCAAGGAGCTGAAACCTGAAGATAACATTGTCTAGGTTTCTTTGCTCACAGTACGTCAAGTTAGTTTTGGCCAATGGGAGGCATTAATGTGAGACTGGAGGGCAAGAGGAAAGGCAAATGCATTTGCTCCCTCTTCCACGGTGCCATTTGGCAATTCTGGACATGGCTTTAAATCCTCAGGACTCAACACTGGCCAGGTAGCCTCTTCTCCATGATTTAAGCTCCAGCCTGGTGGGCCCAGCTGCCTAAACCCTCAAGTGTCTCCTTCTCCCTTCTCCTTCTGGATGATGCCAGCTCCTGAACTCTAGCACTATCATCTCCTTTCTTCTCCCCAGCCCTAGCTTTGACAAGGGCTGCCTGCAAGTGTCAACTCTGAGCTGCCTCATCTTTCTCTTACTCCTCTGCGATTAGCTCCTCAGTTTGAATTCCATCTGTTGGAATACACGACGTGGGTTTTGTTTATCTTACTGGAGGCTGACAGATAACATGTAGTTTGGCTGAATTTGTAAGCTTTATATTATTACACTATTTGAAGACTATGATGTGAGTTATTGTTGCTTTACATATCCTCCCCATGAAATGATTGCTTTTCTCACACATATCTTACTAAGATTTAAACTAGAATCTGCATGCAAAATTCCATCAGAATACCACCAGATAAAAAAAAAAAATTAACTTGTGAACTGTTTTTATCTACCTCAGTGTGACCGTCATTGATTATTTAACTAATAGGCCCTCTTCCACAGATTGTCAAATGCAGTAGGCAGACCAGTTTGCTTTTAATATACCCTTAATGTTGAGAATCATGCTTGCCCACATTATGGCTGTTTGTACATTTAACAAACAGATGAATTATAGAACTAAATGTGATGGAAATGTTGAGATAATTCTGTTTTGAGATTCTGCATATGTGACCATATCAAAGCCTTAAAATTACTGATTTTCAAGTCTGTGATTTCCAACCACAGGGTACTGCACAGCTGTGACATATGTCAAGTAATATGCTACTTATAATGGTTAAGTATTAAAGTCGGCAAATGATTTTAATACATTAGAACATTTTAGTATTATTTTTACAACAATATCTCAATCACAAGCATTTCAATAATATTTTTCCTCTCAATAGGAGCTAAGCAGGTACTTTTGAATGGGGGCACAAACAAGTTTGCTTAATCAGTAACCCAGTTAATTCACCTTTGTGATATTTACATGCATGTGAATAGCTCTTTGTCCGTTAGGTCACGGCAAATAACCCATCATGCTTTTGTGTTATCTTTCAAAACCTTACCCCTTGCTATATAAACTACAGCTGCCCGTCTTCCTGCTCCTTGAACATAGCAAGCTTGTGTCTCCTGCAGAAAAAAACTTTGCCTCCCGTCTCTGCGCTTTCTCCTGCCTGTGTGTCTTTGCAAGGCTGGTTCCTTCTTCCAAAGTAGGGTTCAGCTCTCTGTCTCACAGACTTCCCTTGATCACCCAATCTGGATGGGATCCTCACACACTCCACGCTGGTCACCCTCTTACCAGATTTTTATTTTTTTTCCTCCATAGGACACATTGCCAAAATTACTTTCCAGAAATTATCTTGTTAATTATTTTCTGACTCTAGTATATAAATTCCATGAGAAAAAGGACTTTGTCTTGTTCACTGTTGTAAGGCAAACTCCTTAAATAGAACATGGCATATAGAAGGTACAGAAAAAAATTATTGAGTGAACGTGATCTATGATTTAGCATCATATAACCATAGATAGGATCAATTCTCTGTGTTGTGACAGGTTTCTTAATCATTTGACATAGCTAATTTAAAAACTAAACTTTTAGCATATTGCTGAACAGTCATATTTTATAGACAAGAACATTGAGATTCAGATAATTTAATATGGTTGGAAAACATCACCCAACTATGTAGTAGAGACTTCAGAATTAGAACAAAGATCTCCATACAACTAATTCCAAGTTTCCACCGATTACATAACATCTCCTTAAAGTACTATAAAATGCTAATTAACATTAGATTATAAATAAAAATCAAAGAGGCATTAAAGCATCACAACATAGGCAGATGACACATAAAAATAGAATTCACATCTATTATATGCTATTTCTTCTAAATATTTAGTTAAACATAATGTTGTTTCAATGTTAAGAAATGAAAAAGCCTCTCTTCAAGAATGGAAAGATGCTCATTTGTCACTGAAAGATCATTCCAAAATGTTTCAGGTGGTGCATTTTTTCCTTCACATATATTTCCCCGTATCAAGCAGACTTTCAAAGTGACAACTTTATCCATACTTTCCAAAACAGCTCCCCAAGCACTTAAATATGCTTGTAGGCAGTCTTTGAATTCTGATTGTTGGGCCTCTTGAATCTCATGTTCCCGCTCTTCTCTTTGTTTTGTCTTGAGTGAAGTTATCAAAGTAGACACGAGGTGGAGGGATAGTTCTTTAAGGGCAGAATGGTGATGTGTGTAAATGAGGGAGAAAGAAACAGACATTGCATTTCAGAGATTGATTTTAATTATTGGAAATTCACTTCCTTTTCACATTCTCCAATTACTTTTTCTACTTCAAAAACCCTTGTGGAACATAGATACAACATACAAAAAATTAAATTAAGTAGAAATCGAGGAAAACAATTCAGAGGCTAGTCAGACATCATGGAGTTGGGGGAACTGTGAAAGTAAATTGTCATGACATAAGGGCCCAGAGAGAATCACTGAATTTGCTCTTTTGGTACCTGGAGCATCAGCCCTACAGACTATTTGTGTAATAAATTTTATGACCACAGGATCTATTCAAACAAAAGCAGCTGCTTACAGATATGCCCTAACGTCAGAAGTAGCACCTTTCAGACCCCTGGGAGTTGTTTTTTACATGTCTTTCCTCCATTCTTCCTAATGTCCAATCAGTCACTGAATAGATCTTCAGTCCTTTTAATTCTCTCCATCCTCCCTCTTACCACCTTTGATCAGGCTGCTACCATCTCTCCTCTGAACTTCTGGACACATCTTCTGGTTCCTATACTTCCAAATTTACTTCTCCCCAATTCTCTTTAATTCTTTTTTTTTTTCACCAGGGTGGCTTTTTCGATATAAATCAGTTTATAACACTCCTCCATCTAAAACCCTTCAGTAACATCCCATTGCATTTAGATGGTCACAAAACCCTAGGTTCTCAGATCTACCACTCTATCCTTATCTGGTCCTACACAGCACCTTGCTTACCAGGCTCTAATATTCTTTCATTTTCTTGAATTTTCCATGTTTTTGTCTGCTTAGGGTCTTTGTTCTTCCTCACAGTCTTCAGCTGGCTAAGAATTTTCAGATTTTAGACTAAATATTATCTTATGATTGAAACTTTCCCTGATCTTTACCCTATTCAAATTTATTCTTCCTATGATTATCTTTCATAATCATATTTTTTATATTCATTCAGAAAATGTAACACAACTTTTAACTGTGTATGCATTTATTTGGTCAATATCTGCCTGATTAACTCAGTTTTCAGCTCCTGGATCATTCTGTCTTTTATACACAACATAGATCACAGTGTTTATCATATAATGAGTTCTCAATAGTGTACAATGATTTAAGTTTTTTAATTGACTATTATAGAGATATTGTGGTAAAAAACAATGTCACTCATTCAAACAACCAACATGTATTTATTCAGCATTTATCTTTGCCAGAACCTTTGTAATGCAAAGCCTTAAAATAGTGACTCTCAAATTATAGTTTTTCCTTGGCGAATCTGATATGTGACCTTATAAGGAAACCTCTTAATATGAAAATTTTTTTTTAAATGAGATTAAAAGAACCTATAATATGTGGTTTGCAAATCAGCATTAATCATATCATCCAGTAAGTGAATATTTCCATATCCTCTATTTTTATCAGTTGAGACATCCAGCCTTTGGTAATTAAGGAAGTCTGGCTTAGAACTTGAGATAATCAAGAGAGAATTAGCTTTCATAAAAATGTCCTACAAGCTGCCTCATTGAACTTATCAGAATCAGAGACAAGAAACATTGTCTAACTTAGCTCTGTACAGGGATATCAGATCCAAAAATTTGGATTAATTATATTAATAACATATTTGTTATTGAAGACACTCCCGCTATTATATACAAGAACAAATAGGTAAAGCTAACTAACACATTACTGAATGTACTAATGATCATTTGTTGAGAAGAACTTTGATTTCATCACTCTTTTAGTCTTACATAAATGAAATATATTGATGTGCATATATTGCAAAACATGTAGATAGCATGAAAGATGACGTGAATGGAGCCATATTAAAATAGAGCCAGAGCAGCCAATTCAGAGGAATTGCCTTGCATGTCTTGTTTTGTAAATATTTCAAACTGAACCAAACTGCCAACATTCCAAGAAGTCAGTAAGGACAGGAATATACTGTTTGTAAGGACTAATGAAATTGGATTTTGCTGATGACTGAATCCCTAACCAATAAACAAAGTATGAGTCTAGCCTTTTGCCTGATGACTGAATCTCAAGCCAATCTATGAAGTACAAACCTAGCCTTAGCTCATCCAGCACCAATGAACTCTTCTTCAATACAAATTACCCCATCTTCCTCCTTCTTTCCCATAAAAACTCTGAGCCCCTCTCCTGTAATCCAGACACTATTTAGGTTTCTACCTGAATCTGTGCTCCCTGAATCGCAATTTTTTCATCCCAAATAAACGCTTTGCTCTTTACTGGTTTCTGTTTTTGTAGGTTGACAATACACACTGATTGGCAAAATAGATTACCAGTATGAAAATATTGCTATGCTGATTCCAAATATGAATAATTATTTATAAGCATAACAAATCTGACTCAATATATAGGAGGAAAAAACGTCACTCCCTTTGAAAGTGAGCTTACATTTCTCACTAGAGACAAATAAATCAATGAATTAACTAGAAGTTGTTTGCTTAGACATCTAGGCTTTGAATATAGTGGTTTGCTGACTCTGACAGGAAAATTAACTTCTATTTGTGCAACAATATAAGGAAAGATAAGAAAGGGTTGATTTTTAATGATCCAAATGTATCTCCATGTAGAATTGTTCTATACCAAAATTTGTAAAAGTACAAAATTCTATTTGGGGACTGTAACGTGGATATTCTGTGCAATTCTAAGTTAATATATAAAAAATAAACAGGAGTTTTAAGAGTTTCAGTTAAGCTTTCATTTCCAGGACACTTCTTTTCAAACTGAACACTGCTACTCTCTAAGGGAAAAGTTAAAACAAACAGAAATCTTTAGGTTGTCAGTTTAAATCAAGTGACTGTGCCAAATTTTTCTTCAGTGGTTTTCCTCCTTCTTTTATCATTCAAAAGCAATTTTAAAAACAAAAAGAGTCAGAAAATTCCTATGTTCTTCAAAACAATTATTCCAGATGAAATGTTTTAAAAAGCTACAGAACATTTAGATTGTAAACCATTGTATTGTGCAATTAAACTAATGTGATTACTGAGTCAATCAATAGGTTTTGTTTTTTGCTCTTCTTCTGATTTATTCTTCAAATTAGAAATATTTTACTTAATAATATTTATTATAAGAACATAAACATTTTTGCCTTAGAAACAAGTCTGCAATTCCTAAATAGTATGCAGGCTTCTTCCTTAAACCACTCTACTCGTACTCATAAAAATCCAAAAACTTAAAAATTTTTGTATAGGCATTGTCATAGAAACCATTGTTTTTAGACATAAGACACATACATTACATTAGCCTCCTGTTACTTAGGGAAATTCTTAAGTTCATATCTACTTCAGATTAGAAAATTTTGGTTGCTGAAACCAAGATCAAGTCTCTAATGACAAAACCAAGGGAAGAGGAAGCATGTAATAGTTAACTTTGCTGCTTAAAGTATATAAAGTCTAAGCTAATGTAATATATTTCTTAAATTACTTCCCCCAAACTCTAAATTTTCTGAAGGTATGGGCCATATCTATTACTATAGACCATTGTATACCCACCATCTAATAAAATGTCTAGCATATAGTTCATCTTCACTTAACACATCTCATGAATAAATACTATTTTAACAGTAGCATTCTAGAATTACATGATTATATATAAAGATGTTCAATATTAGTCATCAGTGAAACACAATCATCCAACGAAGTTTTAAAAATGTGGTCTTTTTTCCAGGACAGATGCTCCCAACCATTCTCATGTGATCTGAGAGAACAAGAACCAGCAAGTATTTCAATCATACAGTGGAAGGAAAGCTGAAAGAGGCTGACAGGAGGGAGGTGCACTCATGAGAAGAGAATGATGAGTAAGAATACTTCACTCCCTGAAGTTAACATTCAAAAACTGATTTGCAAAAAAGGATGATATGTGTTGTATGATATTATTAAACCCTAATTGACACTGAGGGGCAGTAATAGAAAGAATACCATAGGCTCTAGTCCCACAGACCTGGACTCAAATCTTGACTCTTAATGTTGAGAAAATGAGCTTCAGTTTCCTCTTCTGTAAAATCCGAGCAACAGCTCAGATCCATAGGCATTTTTTTAAGATTAAAGAGGATGCATGTAAAGCATCTAGTAGAGAATCTGGCAGCTAGTTTGTATCCAATAAACAGCAACTATTATAATTATATGTGTTTCCCTTTGGATCACTGGGTATGTGTACACACGAATGTCTAATTCATATGCATGCAAAAATGTGGTGAATTATTCAAATGAATTGCATTTCCAATTTAAATAGATAATCTCAGCATAAATGCCACAAGGTCTTGCCTTTTGCAGCTGTTCTGTTCAAATAATTCACCTAGTCATCAGGTAAAAACACATACTCTGCATTAACTTTAAAGACATGCACAACAGTGGGCATCTGAATGAGTAACCTACCATTTTACTCAGCCTTATTTTCTTGAACTATTCATTTTAACCAAATATCATAGCTATCCATGGTGGAAATCTCTCACAGGGGCTAATGTATTCAATCCACACTTATGCAGCATATTAAAAAGCTCAGTAAGGATGCGCACAAGATGAAATATCAAAATACTCAACCACGACTGTAAGAATGACATAATTTTAATTAAAATAGTTGAAGTTGAGTAGTATTCGACATTCAGAAATTAGGTGGATGTGAATCACAAATAAGAAAAATTTTTATAATGTGAATTATTATTTAAGTGAGTAGCATATAATCAGGTTTGCACTATATGAGAAAGATAAAACTGTAACAAGTAAATAGCATTTACAACTTATATCTTAAGCCCTGACTATAAACTCAAAAGTCAAACTTTACTTCAGAATTTTAAGGTAATTTTAGAACTGTTATGCTTTGCATGAAATCAATACATTAAAAAATTGACCAAATTCTTACTGTTAATAGTAAATTCTTACTGTTAATTATAATATACTATTTTAACTCTAGCATTCTTATCAACACCTTTCCTCAACTTGATAAAGTAGCATGAGATAGTATCATTCACCAGAGCAACATAATAATATGAAAATATGCTTCTACAACTTTGCTTTGACAATCTCTTAGGTATTATTAATTTAGGCCAATCCACAAAAGGTGTGGATAATTCTAAGGATGTCCAGAACACATTTTGTGTAGGCAAGATTAGCTCACTTCTCATATTTCAAAGTTACCCTTACTTCTTAAGATTAATGATATAGATTTAGTTCTCTATTTACTAAGTTCAAAAATTTCGTTGCTTTATTCTCTTTTTGTTATCTTTATAAAAAAAAGTTTTCCTGTTTTCTTTGAAGAGTCCCATCATAAGTGAATTGTCCTAATGGATCCTGTTGAACACAATAATCTTTTTCTAGCTAAATGGATGTTTCATGGGTACATAGTAAAATGTGTTAGATCTCTGGATGTCATTATATTATGATGTTAGGTTAAGTATTTTTCTAATTTGTGCTGGTGATATTGCTTCCTTAGATTTCATTCAGTTTTAAATTGCTAAATGTTCTGAAGATAACCTCACATTACACCTTTCTCTGCCCATCTCTGTTTTTCTAGAGCACTAAAATCACATTTCCTCTGTATCCGCTTGCTTGTCTTCTGCAACCCTATCAGAACACACCTGCATACGAAAACAGAATCTGTCTTATAAATCCATTCATATATATGTCATTTAGATAAATCATAAGCCCTAGGGAAGAGAGTCTTTTCTTTGGTCTATTTTGTTCTCTGATATATCTAGACTCCTAGAACTTTGTAGGTTTACAATAAAAGTGTGTTAAATAAGTGAACATATCATCCTCTCTTCTCTAGTCAGACTGGTACTTACACCTATTGTTCTTTAGATATCTAATCTAGCCTTTTTCTCAATTCATAACCCATGAAAATAAAGTAACATGATTTGAATTTATATGTTTCACACCAGTTGGGTCCTTAAGATTGTTTTTATTTAATATCAGATAAATGTCTCCAATCTTAGATATTTGGCGAGAATTGCACATAAATTTTAAGAGGTTAAAATGAAAGGAAAAAATAGTCAAGTAATTTATGAAAAAGGAGTCAAGAATATGCAATGGAAAAAGGACAGTCTCCTCAATGAATGGTGTTGGGAAAACTGTACAGCTACATACAAAAGAATGAGGTTGGACCATTGTCTTCATCATACACAAAAATTAACTTAAAATGGATTAAAAACCTGAATGTAAGACCTGAAACCATAAAACTCCTAGAAGAAAACATCGGAGGTAACCTCCTTGACATCTGTCTTGGTGATGATTTTTTGAACCTGACACCAAAAGCAAAATCAACAAAACCAAAAATAAACAAGTGGGACTACATCAAACTAAAATGCTTCTGCAGAGCAAAGAAAACTATCAACAAAGTGAAAAGACAACCTACTGAATGAGAGAAAACATTTGCACTTCATATATCTGATAAGGGGTTAATATCCAAAGCATATAAAGAACTTATACAACTCAATACCAAAAAAAAAAAAAAAAATCTGATTTAAAAAATGGGCAGAAGATTTGAATAGAAATTTTTCCAAAGAAGACATACAGATGGCCAACAGGTACCTGAAAAGATGCTCAACATTACTAATCATTAGGAAAATGCCAATGAAAATCACAGTGAAATATCATCTCACACCTATTATAATGGTTATTACCAAAAAGAGAAGAAATTTCATGTTGACAAGGATGTGGAGAAAAGGGAATCCTTGTGCACTGTTGGCGGGAATGCAAATTGGTGCAACTTCTATGGAAAACAGTATGGAAGTTCCTCAAGAATAAAAAATAAAGCTACCATATGATACAGCAATTCCACTTCTGGGTATTTATCCAAAGAAAATGAAAAGACTAACCTGAAAAGACATATACACCTCCACATTATTTGCAGCATTTTACCATTTTTACAATTATTTACAATAGCAAAGATATGGAAACAACCTCAGTGTCCATCGATGGATGAATGGATAAAGAAAATGTAGTATACACATATAATAGAATATTATTCAGCCACAAAAAACAATGAAATCTTTCCACTTAAAAGAACATGGATGGAGCTTGAGGACATTATGCTAAGTGAAACAAATCAGACAGAGAAATATAAATACCATATGATCTCACTTAGATGTGGAACCTAACATAACAGAAAAAAAGGCAAGAAAACAAAACAAAACAAGTTCATAGATATAAGGAACAAATTGGTAGTTGCCAGAGGAAAGGAGTGGAAGAAAAGGGTAAAGGAAGTCAAAAGGTACAAACTTCCAGTTATGAAATAAATAAGTCATGGAGATGTAATGTACAATATGATGACTATAGTTAAAAATACAGTATTGTATATGTGAAAGTTGCTAAGAGTCTTACAAGTTCTCATCACAGGAAAAAAACATTTTTCTGTAACTATGTAAGGTGACAGATGTTAACTAGACTTAATTTGGTGATCATTTCCTGATGTATACAAATATCGAATCATTATGTTGTACACCTGAAATTAATTTAATGTTATATGTTAATTATACTCTAAAAAGAAGTAATTAATCACAGATTTATTATGAAGATTAAATAAGATAACGTATATGTAAAACATCCAGACTATTCTGGTACATAGTAAATACTCAATACACATTTGCTAATATTATTCTTGTTTAAAAAAATAAGAGTAAAAATGGGGTCAGCCTGGTGGCGCAGCGGTCAAGTTGGCATGTTCTTCTTTGGCGGTCCAGGGTTCCCCGGTTCAGATCCCAGGTGCAGACCTATGCATCGCTTATCAAGCCATGCTGTAGCAGGCATCCCACATATAAAATAGAGGAAGATGGGCACTGATGTTAGCTCAGGGCCAGTCTTCCTCAGCAAAAAGAGGAAGATTGGTGGCAGAAGTGAGCTCAGGGCTAATCTTCCTCAAAAAAAAAAAAAAGAAAAAAAACCCAAAACAACATAACACTCAGAAAAAAACAAGCACACACACAAAAATCTTTTAACTAAAAATTGCTTTTATGTTCCTAACCTACTATCGGTGTCTTATCTTGCTGTTATTTTATATTTGTGACACTGGGGTCCTCATGTCCTTAAGTTGGTGCTTCTCACATTTGACTGTGCATAAGAACTCCATAGAGAGCTCAATTTCCATTCCTGGGTTTTGTCTTCAGAGATTCTGATGGTGTAAGTCTAGGGAGGGGCGTAAGCGTTTTTAGCTGTTATGCTTTGAAACCTCCCTGAGATCAATTTAGGAGAATAAAAAGACCATCATTGCTTCACCTATTATATGATAAACTTATGAACCACTTCAACAATATTAATGTCATTGAACTCAAAAAGGACTTAATTTAAGAACAGCAGAAAAAGTTATGTGATTTGCCACCTGAAAGCAATGTTGTCGGCACAAGCATGAATCATCATTAATCTACTATAACAGCATAACAACAAGCTTGACCAGCCATGCTCACGTGTGTTGAACCATAGGTGCTCTTTCAGAAATGGAGGGAGTGCCTTCCAGTCAGTATGTGAAGAAGTAGGTCAATAAATATATATGTTAGTATTTGAAACATTTCATAACAATTGTTACAATAAAATACTTAGGAAACTGCGATCATAAAATTGAGATGGGAAGATTTAATATAATTTACAACCTGCTTTGAAATGATTGTTTCTGGAAATGCTGATTGAAGTAGACTCTTACAATTGGGAAAGCTCTACAAGAAAATCACTGTTATTCATTTCTGAGCTCATTTAATAACATTTTGGAAGATTGTATTTAATAGGGCACTTGAAGATTTTACAAAATTATCCTACTACTCGTATCGTTCTTTTATTAATAGGAGTGTTCCTACAATGCCCTAAAGTAAGAATTTTCTATAATTTCAAAGAAATAACACTTGATTCATTGGATCCTTTGATATTAATGAAAAGGAGAACATTAAATAATATTTCACAAGTGTTCGTGATTCACTTATGTATAAACACAAGTTTCCAACCTTATGAGGACCAAAATTATATTATAATGGATGTCTACTTTAATTGTAAAAAATTCAGTTTATTAAAACAGAATATGAGTGTTTTCAGAAATATCATGAGTACCTTACACTTTTCTGACTATAAAAAATATCCAGGAAAATTACTAAGAAATAGGAGCAAGACAACGAGGTAGCTATTTCAACATGGAATATTTTTAAAAGAATATTTGAATACAAAATTAATCTTCACAGTTTCTGAAAATAGCAAAGATGAAATAAAGTGTTATTGAGTCAAGAAATTGTGCATGTCATCATAGAAATCATATCACTCTGGTTAACGAGAAAATTAGTGTAAATAAATTAATTGACATTTTCCGTGAAATTTTATTTCATTTGATTCAGATCCAGGCTCAGCGCTTTTGAGCAGCTCCTTAAGAAGAAAGTAAATTTATTAAAGATACGTTTTGTTTGTTTAGATTTTTTCCTTGGGGGAGTGGCGGAGAGCTTATGTTGCAGTTTAAAGAAAGGCTCTGATGAACTGCTTTCAATCTTCGACAGAAATGAAAGCGTGCATGAATTTGCTCGCACTGCATTGCACAGAGATTCAGGGAATTGAGTGAATATCAACTGGCCAGTGTGGTTCACACGACTTGAACTGCCCTGATTGCCAACATCTATATCCTTTCCTAACTTGCTTCAATATAAGAAAACCTAATAATTATAATCACTTCTTTGCAATAATGGAAACATGCTTGTTTATTTTACAGTTTGCAAAGAATTTTCCAATATGCTATTTAATTTTATCACCAGAAAAGCTTGCCCATTAAGAAAGCCAATTTCTGTTAATATTCTAATATGACTTGGGGGGATTACAAAGCATGTCCATAGAGTAGGATAGGAGCTGGCTTTAGCCGAGATCTTCTAATTAAAATACACACACACACACACACGTACACAACACTTTTATACCAAGTTGAGGAAACACATTATTACCAGAAGGCCTCTTTTAAGATGGATATTTCCTGTGGGAAATAGCACATCCAGTAACTGAATTAGAGATAAATGTATTTATAGGACTGAGCAACTGTTGTCCTGTGTGGAAAAACTATACTTAGCTTATATTTAGTGTTTAATTTCAACATAGAATTTCCATATTCTGAGTAAATAATCTCATTATATTAAGACAATAAACAAGAAGATAGTAGAAAATGGAGAATAGAGAATGGGAGAGCATTTGAAATGATCCAGACCCCTCAGGGGTCACCATGGAGAGTTGCCTTTGTAGGGAGTCTGAGTAGCCACGAAGTAGCATGAGGGCTCCAGATGACTGGGACAGAGAAAGCTTGAGAAAAGAAGTACGATTTTTACTTGTTTATAATTTTGCCCATTGGTATTGGTCAAAAATGGCATGAATTTCAAGGGACATTAATGAGCCCCTTACTTGGATTCAAAAATCAAATTTTCTGATTTTATGTATCAAAATTATGCCTAATAACTTTCTGTTATATTCTTATAAATAGGCATTTTTTGATCATTATTGATGAATTATTGTCATTTGGCTGACACCGTTTTCATGTCATCAACGAGGTACAAAATAGGTGAGGGTTCTAGAAGGAGTGTGGGTTAAGTTGTGATTTGTTTGTTTTTTAATTTCTTCTCAGGATCATGCTGGCTGCTTAAATTTCCTCAAAAAAATAGTGAAGCTGAGGAGGACATAGGGAGAGATCTTGCTCCGTGCTTAACCTATTTCTGAGCTGATATTATGAGATCCTGTCTTTGAGATTTCTGAGAGATGAAAACAAGGATAGCCGGAAAAGTAATTCTGCAGTGTAAGATGTTTGAATATTGACCTAAGGAATCTTCGACTCAATTCTTAGTGCAATTGACAAGTATGGCCCAAAATGGAACATAAAAGCAATTTATTCCTTCAGTAATTCTAGGCAGTGAGGCTTATATTTCTTTCTTTATAGACATTTTAAATGGTTCATGTTTGAATTCCTTTGGTGGTTATGATAATAGACTTATAACTCAGTCTTTTTATTCATCAATTCCAAATATATCACTCTCATCACTACTCTTTCTTTCCTCAATTATGTCTGCAGTGTTCATTATTTTTGTTGATCTATTGTTTATTTTTTCAACTTTGAAAAGAAATGCATATATATCTGGCTTTTTTTCCATCAACTCTAATCATTACTTTTTTTTTTCCCTCCCTCAACTTCACTTCTTCATTCTGCCAGGGGCATTTTACTGCATTGTTATAATCATCAACATTTAAATTGTTTCTACAACCATAATAAAGCTGTGTGCTCTTTGTCCACACATTGGAAGAAAAAGTTGAAAAACGATGATAAATTACATTATTAAAAAAACATATAAAATTTGCTTAATCTTAAGGCTGGTATGCTGATACAAATTCTTCTTTATTATTTCAATGTCAATTTTCCTGGTCCACTTAAAGGAAAATGTTTTTAGCAACAGAGGTCAATAACTTTTTCTTTTTACATAGTCAAATAAATATTTAAAATTATGTCCCATTTTTGATTGTTCAGACCTCCACTACAAGTTTTAGGTGTTCTTTGAATTTTGAACTGCCATTTTCATTTTATTTTATTTTTACATTTTTATCATTGATTCAAATTCTTCCATCATACATTTAATATTATTTGTTGAAGAAACGAATTTTCCCTCTCAATCCTGTCAGTGTCCTCCCTGAGCCCAGTCCTTTGGTACCAGTTGCTCTATAGGCTATGTCTGCCATGTGCTAGGCACTTTGCTAGCTGGTGTAGATTCAAGGGTGAGTAGAACAGACACATGTCCTGCCTTCGTCAGGCTTTTATTCCACGAAGGAAGGAATTTAACTTATTGAGAAAAGCAGTTTAAGGGGATGTATATTAGTAAAACCATAACACTAAAAGTATTCAATCATGATTTGGGCTACAAGGAGTTCTTCCTAAGGGTTGGAGAACTGAGAGTTAGTGTTTAATGACTGTGAAGAATAGAAAATTGGCTGGATCTAAGGAGATGCTTGTGGAAGTATTAGTCCTAAGACACCAAAGTTATTTAAGAAGAAGGACTCCTGGGGCCAGCCTGGTGGCATAGTGGTTAAGTTCACACACTCCACTTTGGTCGCCCAGGGTGCCCTGGTTTGAATCCCAGGTGCAGACCTACACACTGCTCATTAAGCCATACTGTGGCGGTGACCCACTTAGAAAATAGAGGAAGATTGGCACAGGTGTTAGCTCAGCAACAATCTTCCTCAAGTGAAAAAAGGAAGATTGGCAACAGATGTTAGCCCAAGGCTGATCGTCCTCACCAAAAAATAAATAAATAAATAAATACATAAAAGAAAAGGGCATGGCCGCCGCCAAGTTGTGTAGCTCTGCACCTGGGAACCAAACCCAGGCTGCCGAAGTGGAGCACGCCAAACTTAACCACTAGGCCCTGGGGCTGTCCCCTCAAGTGCACACTTTTTAACTGCAGGTTTGGAATAAAGTCACCCATACCTTTATCTTAACTTTCTATTTGTGCTTTTGATTCAACTGCATGGCAATGTCATCTCTATGTTAGTTTGAAATATCTGCTGACATGTTTGATTTCTACCAGCTAGCATCCTGGGAAACCCAGAAACAAACCAAGAACAATACTTTAAAGTTTGAGAAAAGTATAATAAAAATATCTAATATATTTCAAACTCAGAGAATAAAAGAGATGACCTAAAATTGACCTAAATTAATTCAGAAGCTAATAGGTAATGGAAAGTTGGAAGGTTTAGTGAGTGAGCTAAAGTGGCAACATGCATCTGAGTTCTTAGACACAGAAAACTACCCTACTAGCTGGATAATGTGAGCTACATAACTCATTTTATTCTGCTCATTGATTTGGCTGCTAGGAAAGAACATTTAGTAAGTCCTTCCTCATTTACAGCTGTTGCTATAATTTCCTCTCCACTTACTTATCAATGTTTTAAAAATTTTTATCCCATATGAGATGTCTTTTGTCATAAGTCTAAGCTAATTCATCTCCTTTATGAACCTAGTCGGCAAAAAAAACACATTTTCAATTATTTATTGCCTTCTTTGCTTAAGTGATACAGAAACTGCATATTTTTAATCATTTCCTAATACAATGGCAGAAATAGTGCTTGATGAAAACAAATTCTCAACCGCTCATTTCTATGTTATCTCAGTTCACAGCAAATAAGGTAAACTTGATTTTGAGTAATGTGTGCTTGATTTCCATTGCTGTTAAACTTCCAATTTACACTTAATTAGTATGTGTTACTATAAATTTATTAGAATTAAAAATACTGAATATTGAATTTATTGAATTCAAAATCCAATCATTATGCTGAAATGACTAGCATTTGTTTCCATAGCAATAGAAATCCTGCACCTTTCTCAGCCTCAGTGTGATTACAGAACAATGGTTTACTTTCTGCTTCACAATTCATAGGACTGAGCCCCAAATGTGATTTGTTGGAAGTATATTTTCTTCATTTGCTATTAACAATCCTTTCCAGTATTGCTGCTGTACAGATTACGGTAATCTTACCGTATTTATTGCATTCACATTCTGTATCATAATCCAGCCTCTTAAACTGTGCTGAATGGCTTATGATTTTGAACCTCTAATAATTCTACCAGTTTTTTACCCTGTATTATCCACTAATTTGACTCTCTATTTTTCTGTCTCATTTTTTCTTGGCTTTCAAAGATCTCTCAAAGATGGCTGAAATAATACAAAAGAAAAGAAAAATAATCCTTTACAGTCACATATATTATACTTTAGCACAAAAAAGACTAATAACCATTACTAATTATTGCTGTTCACAATTACCCCATTGCTATTTATAATTAAATCTTTGTTTACATCTAAACTCTTGTTATCTCAGCTTTGTGTGTTGGTGTTTATTTAATTTTTTCTTTATTTTGGCTTTAGTGTATTTCAGTTTTGTATTCACTATGCCTCAGGAATTCTAACATTTTCTTCAACCCTTTTCTTACCTTCCTGATGTATTCCTTCTTCCTCTTTCAGTTGCCTGACAGATATCACAATGATTGACAGCCCGGAGTTCTGACCTCAGAAACCTGTTTGCCCAACACAGAGAGGTCAGGCCCCACTTAGCAGAAGAACCACAGAAAACACATGTAATTGGTACACCAAATAATAACAGGTGCAGACATCCTCTCAAGGCCCTGGTTGGAAGATGTTTGTGCAAGGCCATTCAAATATCATTCCTTCTCCAGCGAATATCTTTCTTTATTCTTCTTTTCCTTGTTAAAATATTTCGAGTATTTTATTGTAACTCTACTGGAAGAAAGGACTAGTTGCTTTATATATGTTTGCAGTTCTTTCCAGACTTAACAAAATGGCTTGTAGATGCTCTAATAATGTTTTCCCATTTTATAATATATCTTTTAGAGATTGATCACACCATTTCAAATGATAGTTGTATAGCACTTTGAAGTCTTTAGAATAAAAGTGCATTAAAATTAATAAGATGACTTTATTGTAAATTATTCTAAATTATGGTTTTCTTTTCCATTCTTCCCTCATTAACTTAATAAAAAATATATCTTAAAAAAAAGTGAGAGAATTTTGTCAGAACTCTTTCATGTGAATAGTCTAACATTCTTGCGTTTGAAATTGTACCCTATACACCAAAAGGCTGTGAAATATTGATCTAATTCTTCCTTTCCTTCTGTCGCAATACTTCAGGTCAGCATTACTTCACATTGTCTTCGTAAATGGCATTACTCTTCATTCTGTTTTCCTCCCCTTCATCCTGCAGAACAATACCAGGCAATCTGTAACATTATCTAAAATTTTAATATAATTCCCCACATCAGGAGAGTGAGTTTTTTCTAAAAAGCATGATACTTTCACTGGATTAAACCAAGCATACATACTTGGTCTTGGGATCTCAGCACAACCATGTAACTTCAGTGCCGTCTCTAAGACATTTTTATTCCAATGTCCAGATTTGAAATTCCTGGACTTGTCATATCCACATAAGTCATCTAAATGACGTCAGATAAGGACATAGTGAACCTATGGTGGAATGCTCAGAGAAATATAAAGTTTGGTAAGACAGGATCACAGATGTATTCTACTCTTTTCAAACTTCAAAATAAAGACCCTTAGAGGGGTTCCAGTCCAAGATGGCAACATAGGAGGCTCCTGAACTCACTCCATCCCACAGACAGACTGAATCTAAAGCTATATATGGAACAATTAATTCCTTCTGAAAGAAATCCAGAAACTACCTGAGCAACTCCTAGACATGACACTGAAATGGGTAAGAAAAGCTAAGACGCTCTCTTGCCATAAACCTCATTCCTGGCACAGAAACATACAATTGGGAGGGAATTCACAACTCCTAATTTCTCCCTGAGGAGAGAAGGCTTTGGACTCAACATCTAGTATTGAAACTTTTAAGACTTCCATTTGAGGGCAGGGTCCACCAAACACTTAGCTTTGAAAGCCAACAAGACTTGCATCCTTGAGACCCATAAGACTTAGCAAATAAAGAAATAGTTTTCAACGGGCTCATGAGGACCAGGTCTGGCTATTCCTCCAGGGTTCAGCACAGAGGGAAGAGATGGAAATGCACATCTCCCAGTCTTTCCTTGAAAGAAGCTTATTTGCGTACTCCAAAAGCTGCTGTTTGAGGGTTAGGCTTCTAATTTGGTACACTTTGGGGCTGATTGTGATCCTCCCTGGGGAATGGGGAGGCAGGTGGACACTACCCCCACCTTCTCCCTCTTGCCTGCTCAGGGTTGCCAGTACCTCCCTGGAAGAAGTTTATGCACATATCTAGAGCCCTGGATTTTGCCGCTGCCACTCAAGGGATGCCCTCCTTGATCATCTGGCTCTGGTGGCCAGTTGGGTTTGAATTTATGATTCATGGATCCCACAGGACTTAGAAAATAAAGAAACAGTTCTTAATTGGCTGTTGCCCCAGGGTTCAGCACAGATGGAACAGACAGAAACACCTATCACTCAGTCTTCCTTGAAAGAGGTCTATTTGTATACTTTAAAAATTGCTGTTTGAGGGTCCAGCTTCCAATCAGCCTGGGTGTTGACTGAGATCTTCCCCTGCCAGGACACTGACAGGTCTTGGCACACTATCAACCACTGAGAGCCACTAAGAACATAGAAGGCAGCTTGGACAATCACAAAGGATTTGAAAGACAACTAAGAGCTTGGGTCAGGCTGAAGAATGCTTCATCTCCTACAGGAGACCACTCCGTCAAGACGGGGAGAGGTGGCTGTTTTATCTAAAGTGCAGAAACCAACAGAAAGTCAAAGAAAATGAAGAAACAAAGAAATACGTACCAAACAAAAGAAGAAGATAAAACTCCAGAAACAGACTATGATAAAATGGACATAAGTGATTTACTTAATATGTGGATATTAAACAACATGTTACCGAACAACCAATGGGTCAAATAAGAAATCAAAAGATAAATAATAAAATATCTTGAGATAGGGGCCAACCCAGTGGCATAGTGGTTAATTTTGCATTCTCCACTTTGGGGGCCCCGGGTTCACGGCTTCAGATCCTGGGAACAGACCTACACGCTGTTCATCAAACCATGCTGTAGTGGTGTCCCACACACATAAAAAAGAGGATGATTGGCACAGATGTTAGTTCAGGGACAATCTTTCTCCCCCTCCAAAAAAACTCTTGAAACAAATGAAAATGGGAAGACAACATGCCAAAATTTGGGGGATGCAGCAAAAGTAGTTCTAAGATGGAATTTCGTAGTGATAAATGCCTATTAAGAAAGGAAAAAGATCTCAAATAAACAAATTATTGTTACATCTAAAGGAAATAGAAAAAAAACAACAAACTAAGCCCAAGTTTAGTAGAAGGAAGGAAATCAATGGTCAGAGTGGAAATAAATGAAATAAGGATTAAAAAGGCAATAGAAAAGATCAATAAAACTAAGAGTTGTTCTTTTGGAAAAATTAGACCAACTTTTAACTAGGCCTACCAGAAAAATGAGAAAGTGTTCACATAAATGAAATTAGAAATGAAAGAGGAGAGATTACAAATGATACCACATAAATACAAAGGATTATGAGACTTCTATGAATAATTATAGGCCAACGAGTTGTATAACCTAGTAGAAATGGATAAATTTCTGAAAACATACTACCAACTGAGACTGAATCATGGAGGCAAAAAAAATCTTAACAGACCAAAAACTAGTAAGGAGATTGAATCGGTAACCAAAAACCTCCCAACAAAGAAAAGCCTAGGAAAAGATGGCTTCATTAGTGAATTCTACCCACCCTTTAAAGAAGAATTAATACCAATCCTTCTTGAACGCTTCCAGAAAATAGAAGAGGAAGGAATACTTTCAATCTCATTGTACAATACCAGCATTACCATGATAGCAAAACCAGACTAAGATGCTACAAGAAAAGAAAATTACAGGCCAATATCCCTGATAAACATAGATGCAAATATCCTTAATAAAATATTAGCAAATCAAAGTCAAAAGTGATAAATAAATGGCAAACAATAGGATATATTCTAGTATATGAGGAAGCCATTTTGTGTAAAACTAGTTTGGCCTGACCTTTTTCTTCCAAAAGGTCATGATATGGCCTTTGAGCATGCATTGCATATCTGCTTTAAGCATTTGCTATGTCCTGAAGACAAGAACAAATGCCATTAAGATAAAGATGCAACTTTCCCCACATTGGTATTTCCTTAATGATAAGCATCTCTCCTTAGGCTAGGAACTGACTGCTGCACGCACCCTGTGACCACCTAGCTCAAGTCAACAGATCTGCTACCTCCTGTGTCCATTGAGACAGCAGACCTGCTACCTGCTGTGTGAATTGCTGTGCCAGGGAGGCAACCGCATGACTGTTGTAAAAGGGACATTCCAATCATACGTGATACATGCTCTTTGATGGTATATAACCACTCTTTACACCTCATTTCTTTGGTGCCCTTTCCTCGTTGCATATATAGTCAATTAATTTACAATAAAGGAGTTAAGACAATGGGGAAAATACAGTTTCTTCAATAAAAGGTATTGGTAAAACTGGACAGCCACATGAAAAGGAATGAAATTGGACCATTATCTGACACCATACACGAGAATTAGCTCAAATGGATTAAATACTTGAATGTAAGACCTGAAACCATAAAACTCCTAGCAGAAAACATAGGTGGTGAGCCCTTTGATGTTGGTCTTGGTGATGGTTTTTTGGATTTGACACCAAAAGCAAAGGATACAAAAGCAAAAAATAAATAAGTGTGCCTTCTGCACAGCAATGGAAACCATTAACAAAATGAAAAGACAATCTGTAGAATGGGAGAAATTTTTGCATGACATAGTTGATAAGGGGTTAATATCCAAAATATATCAAGAATTCATATAATTCAATATTAAAAAACAAAAAATCCAATTAAAAATGGGAAGAATATCTAAATAGATATTTTTCCAAAGAAACATACAAATGGTCAACAGATACATGAAAAAGTGTTCAACATCACTAATCATCAGGGAAATGCTAATCGAAACCAAAATGAGATATCACCTCACACCTATTAGAATATCTATCGTCAAAAAGACAAGGGGTAATTGTTGGCAAGGAGGTGAAGAAAATGGAAACCTTGTGCAGTATTGGTGGGAGTGCAAACTGGTGCATTCACTCTGGAAAACAGTATGGAACTTAGTCAAGAAACTTAAAAATCTACCATATGATCCAGCAATCCTACTTCTGGGTATATATCCAAAGGAAATGAAAACAGGATATCAAAAAGATATCTGTGACCCCATGTTTATTAGAGCATTGTTTATAATAGCGAAGATATGGAAACAACCTCAGTGTTCATTGTCAGATGAATGGATAAGATGTGGTAAATATATATGCATACACACACACACAGTGAAATATTATGCATCCATGAGAAAGAAGGGACTCCTTCCATTTCCAACAACGTAGATGGACCTTGAGGGCATTATGCTAAGTGAAATAAGTCAGACAGAGAAAGAAATACTGCATGGTGTCACACATGTGTGAAAACTAAACAAATTAAAACAAAAGTCAAACTCATAGAAGCAGAGTAAAAAAGTGATTGCCAGGGGCTGTGGGGTCGGGGAATAGGGAGAGGTTGGTAAAAGGTACAAACTTTCAGCTGTAAGATGAATAAGGTCTGAAGACCTAATGTAAAAGATGGTGACCACAGTTGATAACACTGTTTTGTATAATAGAAATTTGTTAAGAGAGTAGAACTTACATGTTCTCACAAAAAACAAAACCAAGATAAATATGTGAGGACATAGATGTGTTAATTAGCTTGTTGGGAAGAATGCTTTCACAATGTGTATGCATATCAAATCACCATGATGTACACTTTAAATATCCTAGAACTTTATACGTCAATTACACAACAATAAAGTGTTAATTTAAAAAATTAAAAAAATTTTTTTTAGAAATTAGAAATTTAGAATTTAGAAATTAGAAATCTAGAAATTAGAGTGTAAGAATAAATCTTGAAGATAGGGATTATTGTCTATCTTGTGCCCTCATATATCAAGAGCCCAGAATAGAGCTTGATACATGGTAAGCAGTCAATAAAGTATCTCTTAAATTTAAAAATCTAAAGGAAAAATAGGTTACATGAAGAAAAGTTGATTTAGAATTCATATTTCTACAATGAAACATTTGAAGACTTTTGAAGGGATATATATGGAGCAAGATTTGTTTAACCAAGAAGATTTTAGTCTTGTTCTAACAGAGTAAAACAAGATTTTGATATTGGCAGTCTCCAAATTATGCAACCCGTACACATGTTTTTTAATTACTCAAACTGCCTTCACATAGATACAACTGCAAAGGCTTAAAACCTACATTGTTTTAATAAGTTAATTCAAAAATTTAGAAATGGGAAATCATAAATCTATCTGAAATCTCTCATTAGGAAATAATCCAAAATATGCGAAAGTCCCACAAGATTTATCTTATATCCAGAAATACTAGATTAAATAAAACAAGTGTTCATGCAATAAATATTTAAATTACAGGAATAAGATTAGTTTCATTTTTTATATGATAAGTGGAATCTGTTAGACTATTGTCAGGTTGATTATGTATGCTAAATTAAAAATATATGGCATATATACATTTTTTGCTGTTGTTGATTTAATAAGCAAGATTTGACTGGGCTGTGTTACTTCCTTTGATAGAAATTGTCTTGCAGGCAATTTCAGAATGCTTAATTTAGACACTGAAAATCTCATATTGAATTTCAGCTTCAAGTGTGTCACAAATGCCTCAGGCACTCATTGGTGCAAAGCAAAGCGAAATACTGTAATTGCAAACTATAAAGAAAACTCACACTTACGTTATTTTTCTGCATAACGTAAAAGATCCCATGTATAAAAAAGAACAGTATAAGAAGAGGAGCACGGACTTACTGGATTTGCAGAATAAGGAACGCCTGTGGGAGATGAAGATGAGCTAGTATCATTTTCAAGACTCTTCTAGACAAGCTCGGAAGACATAAGGATTGCTTTTGTTACCCCAATCTTTCCTAGAGGTTAACACTGCTAACTTTCACCATTTGATTTGGAAACCATCAGTGCCCATACTAAACCTCTCCTTCTTGGCAGTATCATGTGTTCCAGAATTTTTCTGACTACAAACTCTTTCCTCCTAAATTTTCAAAGGACTCTGTTAATTTAAAAATAATATTTCAATAAATACACTGCTGCAATTAATATTCCATTTTGCTTCTCTTGCCGTTCTTTCCATCTTTCCTTCCCGCCCTCCTTTCTTCCCTCCTTCCTTCCCTGCTTCTCTCCTTCTCTTCCTCCTTCCCTGCCTCCTTACTCTCTTCTCCTCCCTCTCTCCCTGTTAAATACCAGATATATTCACACTTTAGCAATTCATGAATCATTAAAGTTCAATAAAGGCAAAATAAGAGTACCTTCTTATATAAGGATAAGGCAGTTAATGTATGATTTACTAGTAGTTTAGAAAAGTAATGGAAAACTTCAAGAAGACAGAGATAACAAACAATGCAATTTATTACAAATTCCACGGAAAACTCAGCATTCTGGTGTGTAAGGAAAAAGGAGGATGACAATTAGAAGAGTGGAAGACACTATTATCAGATATGAACAGGCTTCTGTACAATGTTAGGTGTTAAAGCTTGTTTTTCCACTATAAAGAAGGACATACTCGTAAAACATTCAAAATTATAGATTAAGGGAGATAATATATGCAAAGCTTTTAAAGAGGTGATTGATACTCAGTAACACTCAGTAAACATTGGGTACTCTAGCTGCATGCTAATGAGAAAATAAAATTTCTATCTAAATAACTCCATCCTCCCAACCCCATTATAAAAACAGTTTGATCTATATTTCTGTATGAATATATTGAAATACAGAATATTTCTGTATTTCAGAATACAGATGTCATATCCCACATAGCATCACAGTATCCATTCTATCTATATAGAACTATTATTCTACAATTAATTTTCATACCTAACATAATATGTTGACATGTTACATGTTCGTGTATATTTACATGCATGTCAAGATTTTCATATATCATTTAATGAATCATTTATTGATGAATATCTGAAACATTTCCAAATTTTTACTATTTTAATCAATGCCACAACTGAATTTTCTAATACTGTAAAGACAATAACCTTATTAAAAAGTTTCTAGTGCCTTATACATTTATCTTTGTACATTAAGTTGATGTACAAACTATTTTCCTGGCATTCAAATGACTGGTACAAAGAAATGAGCAATTCTAATGATAACATATATTATCAATTTAACCACTTATACTGAGTAATATCGACATATTTTCAAAAGATTTCTCATTGTTTTTTTTTTCCATTTTCTATTGTTTTTCCTAATTACTTGTTGTTGCTGTTAGTGCCATTGAGTTAATTCCCACTCCTGCTAACCCTGGGTACAGCAGAGCAGAATCCCTGCCCAGTGTTTCGCATCATCTTCTCACTTCAGGCACTGTATCTGACAATGCTTTGCTGCTATTCATAGGGTTTTCACGGACCATCTTTTTCATAAGTGGCTGGCCAAGTCCTTCTCCCTCTTCTGTCTACTCTGGAAGCTCTGCTGAAACCTGTCCACCGTGGGTGAGCCAGTTGGTATTTGAAATAGCCATGGCATAGCTTTCAGCACCACACCGACAGGCAACCACCACAGTATGACAACCAACAGACCGATGGTGTGGTTCCCTGACCAGGAAAGGAACCCACGCCACAGTGGTGAGAGCACCGAATCTTAACCAATAGTTCACCAGGGCTGGTTAATTATTATTTATTGGTATTTATATATTTATTTATTTCTAATAAAATTGTAAACACTTTTCATACAGCAAGAATCCTACCCAGAGCTTTCTAACTAGTGAACTGAAGCATCCCAGCGTTGCACTTTTGGCACAGGATGCCAAGAAATCCACTCCCTTAGCCTCGTGGTGGCTGGTTAAAGACTGCATCAGCTGCAGTGCGGGTCTGGTCACTTCTGGTGGAGACTGGGATCCTCTGTTTATCTCAGTTTGACACACAAATATTATCATTGTTGTGTGTACCGTGATGTGAAAAAGATTGAGAACTACACTTTGCAACTGTATTGTAAATAGGACTTTTATTTTCTAATTTTTCATTTATTTAATCAGATTTTTCCTAGTTTCTGTAGTTACATTTGTAATCCTTTCCTTTATAATTTAAAAAGTAGTAAAAGTGAGAGAGAGAGTCTATAGGCCTAAGCCAAGAAGATATCAGTGGGAAATAAATGAAGAGTAAGGAATAATAATAAAATAAAGAAGATATTGCTAGTAGTTACCATTTATTAAAGAAAGATCAGCAAAGTAGAAGAACAAAGAGAGAATAAAGCTAAGGAAATCAAAAGAAGAACATGGATTCAGACATTTTAAAGCAAATGTTACCAAATACTATTAATTCTAATTGCAGTTTAATATATAAAGGAATTCATTCATTTTTTTCGAAGGAAGAAGGGCCACGATTTATCATTTGTTCATTCAATAATATTTATTGAATGTCTACCATGTCCCAGGTACTGTTCTGCGTGCAAGAGATTAGTGATGAACAGAAAAGAAGAAAGTCTCTCTCCCATGAAGTTACAATTCTAAAAAATGGAGGCATTGTATAAAAAGACCAGAAATAAAATTGTGGCACATCAGATGGTGATGTGTTATACAGAAGAATAAAAGAAGGAGGAGGAAATAGGGACAATTGTCAGAGGGTGGGAAGCAAGTGGGAATAACACTTTTAAATAGGGTAATGAGGGGACATTTGTGCCCACCCATTTGGTTAATATAAGGTAGTTAGTGACCTTTGTAAAAGAAATGTATTATGGTGTCGATAGTGCAAGCCAAATGGCGGTGGGTTGGATAAGTTCACAGTTGTAGGAACAGCAAGGAGACAACTCACTTACAAGAGTTTAGTTGTGAAAAGGAGAGAGATGGCGAGAGAGGAAAGAGATCTTAAGGTTGAGAGAGAGGTTTCGTTTTGGTATTTCTGCTTTAGTTTAATTTAGGAAAACTTCTGCATGTTTCTGAGCTGAGGAAAAAAGCTAGAGAATGAATAATTAATGCAAACTGGACTTTGGATGAAATGTGAGAAGACGTGATAAAGAGCATTATCCTGTAACAGGAGGAAACTGGAGATAATGGAACGTGTCTATATAGAAATGTGTACAAGGTGATTTGTTAAAATAAATAACTTAAGGAGAGTCATTTGGCAAAGATTGAAAATACATCTTGATGACAATGAATGGATGAGGAGGAGAATGGAAAAATTGTCCAAGATAAAATAAAGGAAAATTCCAGTTTTCTCTAACACTGCATTTCAGGATTACTATAATTTTGCTTACTAAAGCAGATACTTGATTATTTATTTTGGGAATCCTGACTTAGCACTGCATGTTAGCAGTCCAGTAATGCTAAAATGAATGAATGAATGACAGCGTAATTTGCTCATTGAAGTAGAAGCCATGTGTACACTAAATTCTCTTTGCCAATGGCACTTTCCTGATGTAGGAACGATCAGGCTTCACATCAAGAGGCGTGAAGACACTTTGGACCCAGTAAGATATTTAACTACTTCAAATTACACCATAGGGATTTTTCTTTTTCTCCCAGAATATGTTAGGGAGTTTCCTGCTCCCTACCCCTTATGTTTCCATGAGGAACCTCTCCTCCTCTCCCCAGGAGATGAGAATATTGGTATGATGATTCCTACTCTCCTTGTCCCCTCTCCATCTCTTAAGGTCTCTCTGTCTCTATCATCACTAGGCCTTACAGGTGGTGAGGCAGTAATTTCTTCTTGCAGCTAGCCAGATAGCCATCTGCTTTAAAATCTCTCCTTTAGAAGGAAGATATCACAAGGACTAAACTAAAGGGTAAATTCAAAGAAGGCTGAATCTGGTCACAGGACAAACGACGTTGTGCATGTCACTTTTAACAGTAATTAAAGTAATATTTTATATAAAATTAACTATGTAATAGATAATGTATATTAGATATGCCATATATAATATATAAGGTCAACATATCAATTTAATAAAAAGGTATAAATTTTATCTATATCTATAGATATATGCAATTTTCTAACTCCAGTGCATATTTTTGCATTAGTTCTTAACTCAGAGGGGATGTGAGGGTTTGATTGATCTATAGTGTTACTTTTCTCATCACATTTTTTCCCTCTTCAGTCACATAAAAAAGCCAAAATTTGCCTTATTTGTATCTTTACACGTCACTGTGGCAGTAGGTTATTTTTACGTGTAGAAGGAATTAACCACACAATACATTTTTGTGTATTCTATGAGCATTTAACGCGTTTTATGTATGAACATAATTTTACTAAGAATTGGTTAAAACCATTATATCATTGGAGATTTTGTTTAAAATTTTTTCCTAATGTCTGAAAGTTGACTTTGAACATTAGAAAAAAAGATTCCAAGTGAAATTGTGTTCATTTTTGAAATTCAGCAAAAGTAGAATAAGCTACCTGCCTCAGACTGATTTACAGAGGCTCATGGATGTGTGTGCTTTACCTGGCTCTGGTAATTCACACATAGAGGAAATAATATTAAGAAGTGACAAGCAATGCTTTCACCTGTTGATTTCCTACACTGGGACATCGATTCACACCAAAACTAAAAGATTCTACATGTTGATTTAAAATAATTTTTACAAGTTTGCAACAACATGCCTTCACAGTTTCAATAAATTATCTATAAATTAGCATAGAAAACCAACATTTGTTTTAGTTTTGGTTGGGAAATCAAATTAGGGAAGAGATATTTTATTTCTGAAATAAAGAGCCATGTTTATTTCATTTCTAGCAATGAAAAAAATTTGCCTAAAACTGCTATCTTATAATAAACTAATTATTAGACTATTATTGAATACTTAACTATATGTAAGACACTAATTATCCAAGGTGCTATGAAAGACCTAGTACATTATACAAACTTTTGTTTGAAGAAATTTGCATCTTTGGGGTACCTCAGTGAATACTACAGACAAAGATCTCTGTCCCTTCGCAACCTACATTCTAGGAGGCTGATGCACACAGTAAAAATAATATAGCAAATAATTTTTAGTATTTTACGAGACAACAAATGTTATGGAAAATAAAAATATAGAGTAGGTCTTGCAAAGAGGAATTGGGAATGGTGGAGGTAAGGATGGGGATTGAGGAGGTTTATAATTTGAAAAATGTTTGACAGAGTAGGAAGTGAGGTTTGAGCAAAGACTTGAAGGAAGCGAGGGAGTGAGGCAGATGGCTATCAGGGGAATATTCCAGCAGAGACAATAGCCAGAGTAAAGTCCCTAAGGCAAGCATTACATGGTAATTTGCAGAAACAGAATGGAGGCCAGCAGGCTGGGGAAAAATGAGAAAGAGGGAGATGGGAGGGGATGAGATAAAATAGGCCAGGTCACCCAGGGCCTTCTCGGCGATGTACTATAGTAAGTTGAATAGTGGCCCCCAAAAGACTTGCCCACCCATAACTGTGAATGTTACGTTATTTGTAAATATGGTTTTTGCAGTTGTAATTATGTTAAGAATTTTGAGATGAGATCACACTAGATTTAGCATGGGCTCTAAATCCAGTGACTAGTGTTTTTTTTTAGGAAAAGAAGACTCAGTTATACCATATGATAACTGTATGACCTTGGCCAATTTACTTAACTGTCATACACCTAGTTTTCCTCAAGTACACAAAAATTAATTCCACAAAATATATAATAGATGTGAATATAAAGTGCAGTTCTCTGATTATAATGAGCATGCTAGAAATTATAGCTATTAATATTTTATCTGAAACGTTGCTTGGAATTGAACATCTACAAAAATATGCAGCTCTCTCCACTTTGCCTGGAATCTAAACCAGAACAGCATTTAACCAATTGAGTTATTTTATCATTTATCCCTTTACCAGATGTAGTGATTGTCTACTCTGTGCTAGTCTTTATTGATATAGACACAAATAAGGGACTCTGCCTTCCCTCAGGGATCACTGCAGTAAACCAAGTATTGCATTGGTGATGGTAAGTGCTAAAACTAGGTAATGGTGACACGAAGGATGAAACCATCAATTTTACCGTGTTGAGATATTGCGAAAACTCAACGTTAAGGACAAATAGAAATATGACACCAAAATAAGTCAGAGCCCTAGTCAAGATTTCCATTATGATCTTACATCATGGTATCTAATATCTTGACAAATCATTCACTAAAGTTAAATATCTCATGTATTTTCAGCAGATCAATTATGGTGTTCCTTTTACGTAGAATGCCCAGATCCTCCTTAATCCCCTTTGTTCACCTATTAAAAATCTGATCAACCTTCAGGGTCCAGTTCAATGATCTTGTACTTCTGGCAGAAGTGATTGCACCTGCTTTTGCTCTCCCAAAGAATTGATGTAACGGAAGCAATTATCACATCATATTAGTTTGAATTGCTTATACACTTGGCTCCACTCTGCTGAATTTTTTTTCTTGTTTATACTCCTGTTTACTCTTGCATAACTTTTACTCAATCATGTAAAAACAATACACTTCTGTTGAAGTGAGAACACTAGACATTTCTTTTAATAGAACAACTTCTAAGCCATGACGGTAAATCAGCACAAACATAACATTGTCTATATCTACAATACTATAAAATAATTCCTCAGTTGTATTTCTCATGATATTGAATATTTGTAAGACTGACTTCAGATCCGGGCATATGATGAAGTGCTTTACAAAGCCTGAAATGAAAATTTAAATGTGATTAGTGAAATTTAGTAATGATATGCACATTGCTAGATTGCAAATATTTGAAAATGTTAACTCATTGGTTTGGATGCAATGCACATATTACTACTCAGTTAATCATCATATTTATTTCACTGAGGTACTGGATTCTCTAGCTAATCTAAAATTTTTTATTGTTATTAAAAATATGTTTCTCGTAGGAAATACCTAGTACACTCCAAAGGGTAGTTGAAGAGGGACTAACAAAGAAGCAATTATCAAAAGTGTTTTCAGGTTGCTAGAACCAGCAAGACATGGTGAAACATCAAGGAAGTAGTGAAAGTAAGAAGGCATTATTTCTCTTCATCCTGAGTTATAGCCATGAAGGGATTTGTGGCCTTGGGTAGAGAAATGCGGTGATGCCTGACAGGAAGGAAGTGGGAGTGTAAATACTCTGATAATTTTATCTTCTGCACTCTGATTTCTTGCCAATGCTTCTCTTGGCCAAACCCACTGGAAGCCAAGGAGCGCAGGAAATCAGGATGTACAGTCCATGGAAATCAGCCTCTTGAGGCCCAGAGCAGAGAGGAGAAAGGAGAGAATGGATCTGTAAGGGCAAAGAAAAATATCCAGCAAATATTTAAACTACAAATCTAATGAAGTATTTAAAATCTAATGTGTGTGTTCTCTCTTATTCCCATTCATTTGTTTTGAATTAGCAATGTTCTATAAATGACCACACATTTAGGATAATCTACTCAGTGTAATCAAAGCATGGTCCATGGACTCCTGGGATCTAACACACATTCAGGGGATCTGTGAGGTCAAAACTGTTTCTATAATGATCATAAGACCTTATTTGCCTTTTGATTGTGTTGATTTTGCACCAACGGTGCAAAAGCAATGGTGGTAATACCTTCACATGAATCAAGGCAGAGGCATCACTCTGTACTGGCAGCCGTCATGTTCTTCATTGTTATGACCTTGCAGGGTGGGGAGGGTTCTCTTTAGCATGTGCTTCATGAAGCAGAAAAAGTTATTAATTTCATTAAATCTCGACCTTTGATTACATGTTTTTTAACGACAAAATAGGAAGTATGCACGCAGCACTTCTGCTGTATATGAAAACGCATTGGCTGTCTGGGGGAAAACCTTTTTTGTTTGGGCTGAACTAGCCCTCTTTTGATGGAACACATTTTTTACTT
Source organism: Equus asinus (assembly GCF_041296235.1). Classification (NCBI taxonomy): domain Eukaryota; kingdom Metazoa; phylum Chordata; class Mammalia; order Perissodactyla; family Equidae; genus Equus; species Equus asinus. The sequence continues at coordinate 16,881,991 of NC_091816.1, forward strand.
TAAAGAAAAACTGACAGATAAAGTAAGGTTACTGAGACTTAAGAATTTGCCAGATATTTTCTCAAGAAATGAATGAAGTCAGCTGGTTCTTTCAAGGAAAAAAAATTGACAGCATTTATTGATGAGTATAAAAATCCAGTTTTTAAGCAAAAATGAGAATTTTGATAACATTTATCCACTACCAGGAGCTTAATAACCTCCTTGTATTTAAAGACTTTTCAAATGGGGTTTTGGAGGTGATATTAGCATGTGATTTTTTGATATCGTGTAATGAAATCTGTCAACATTTAGAAGTTCTATATAACTTGGTAAACTGATATTTTTGAAATGAACATTGCATGAAGTTACATAATCATGTGTGTGCAAAAGATCTGACTGAAGAGCAAAACAGACCAATGGATTTTAATGAAACCGACTGTCAATTTTAATATGATTTCTTACACCACACTGAAAGCAACTTTTAATAGATTACCAGTTGTCAAGTTTTTCTGTAATCTCAGACATCCACAATTATCTGAAAACTACTCTTTCAGACTTTCTCCATATACTTCAACCAAAGTAACATATTGCAACAGAAGCAGATGTATCATCTATTAAACCAAACATCGAGAGATTTGCAAATTGAAAAGCAATGACACTCTTCTCAGTAAATATTTTTGAAAAATATACTTATTTTGTTGCTATAACCTAGTTTTCTCATGGTTATTTTTAAACACACTAATAAATAAGTAAACTTTGCTCAGTTTGAATTTCTAATATAGTAGCAAGATCCGTAACCTCCCATAAACAAAAGGTCTTCAGTGTTATCAGTAACACTTGAGATTATGAAAGGGGCCTGAGACCACAATGTTTAGAATTGCTAAGCAAATGTTAAGGGTTTATGTAACATTGTATTAAAACTTTTACTGTCATTGCCTAAAAACAGCTGTCATTATACTTCTACACACTGTATATTTTACTAAAAGAAAAACACAACTCCAATATAAGGATTTGTGCCCTTTGAACAACAGTATATGAATTAATATCTCAAAAATCACTAATCTTTTTCACAGAAGTAAAGCTATATGAAATAACTGACATGTGTGCTGTAAATAGTTTGGCATATAAAATCTAGAATTTATTCAAATAAATATCATACTATAAAGTTTATTAGCATCATAATTAAGAAGTCATTAAACCATAAAATCTTTCTCAAATAGTTACACAGGATAAATAAACACTTTCTAGTATGTACGTATTACTATTTTAAGAGCCAACAATATAATTTTCCCAAAGTTTCTGAAGGAAAACAATTGCTATGAATTTCCAGATATAGCAAGTTTCTCTGGTAAGATGTATCAGAAGTTCATATGATATACTTAATTTCTGAAAAACCAATTCTAGATGATTAAATTTTAGAAGGAATCATAGGATTCTGTTATTTTATATGTTCATCATTTTAGAGAATAAATTTACAAATTTATTTATTTATTTAGCACAAATTATTTATTTTATCAAATGGTCTTTAGACAACTTGGTCTTAGATTTCAAAAGTCTGCCTTTGTTTTCACAAGCAAGTTACGTTACTCATCAATAATTTCCTAGGGAGAAAAAATTAATATTATACCTTACATAATATAGGAACAGCTTAAGTGAGTGTGGCTTTCTCATTCAATTCTATTCTAGATCATATATTCCTAGAAAGCCTATGAAATCATATCCCAAGAAAACCATAAAATGTGCTCTAGAGGGACTTGGAAGGAAGTGTAGATATGTAATCCAAGTTAGTACTGAAAAGTTCATGTTAGTTTTGTATTATACTACAAGAAAGAGTTCTTCAAGCTCAAATAAAAGATGTTAATTAATAACATGAAATCATATGAATGCATAAAACTCACCAGTAAAATATACAGTCAAAATTAATTCTTTGAGGGGCTGGCCCCATGGCCGAGTGGTTAAGTTCGCGCTCTCTGCTGCAGGCGGCCCAGTGTTTCGTCAGTTCAAATCCTGGGCGCGGACATGGCACTGCTCATCAAACCACGCTGAGGCAGTGTCCCACATGCCACAACTAGAAGGACCCACAACTAAGAATATGCAACTATGTACCTGGGGCTTTGGGGAGAAAAAGGAAAAAAATAAAATCTTTAAAAAAAAAAAATTAATTCTTTGATATTGTAATGGTTGTGCATAAATCACTTTCAATTCTGGCAGAAAAGTTAAAAACAATGTATTAAAAATAATTATAAGAACAATAATTTGTTATTGGGTACACAATATAAAAAATCTGTAAAGCATAACATCAATAAGCTAAAATGTGAGGGGGCAGGGTGAAATAAAACCGTAAAGTTTTCATATGCTATTTAAGGTAAATTGTTATCAGTTAATTGGATGCTATTATAAGATATTTTAAGTAAGCCTCATGGTACTCCAAAGAAAAAACCTATCGGAAATACACAAAAGACTAAGAGAAAAGAATCAAAGAATGCCACTATAAAAAGTCATCAAATCACAAAGGAGGAGAGCAAGAGAAGAAGAAAGGAACAAAGGAACTATAAAACAGTCAGAAAATATTTAGCATAACATAAATTTCTATCCTACCAATGATTATTTTAAATGAAAATGGATTAAATTCTCAAATCAAAGGACCTAGAGTGGCTGAATAGATAACAAAAAAGATGAAACGATATACTGCCTACAAGAGAATCACTTTAGCTTTAAGACACACAGGCTAAAAGTGAAGCAATAGAAAAAGATATTCCAAGCAAATGGTAACCACAAAGAGCAGAGATGGCTTTATATCAGACAAAATAACTGTATATCAAAAATAGTCACAAAAATACAAGAAGATCATTATATAATTATAAAGCAGTCAATTTATCAAGAAGATATAACAATTGTAATATTTATCCTCCTAACATAGAAACACATAAATATGTAAAGCAAATACTAACAGAACTTAAAAGAGAAATAAAAGCAGCAATATGAAAATAGCAGGAGGCTTTAACGCATCACTCTCAACAGTGGATAGATCATCCAGACAGAAAATCAATGAGGAAACAGCAGATACGCACAACACAGTAGACCAAATGGACCTAACAGACGTATACAGAACAAACCATTCAACCACAGCAGAATATACATTTTCTCAAGTGCTCCCAGAACGTTCTCCAAGATAGATCATATATTATGCCACAAAACAAGTCTTAACAAATTTACGAAGATTGAAATCATATCAAGTATCTTTTCCAAACACAATAGTATGAAACTAGAGATCAAAAACAGGAGGAAAATTGGAAAATTCATGAATATGTGGAAAATAAACAGCACGCTCTCAAATACTTAATAGGTCAAAAGAGAAATCAAAAAATATCTTGAGACAAATGAAAACAGAAAGACAATATACCAAAACTTCTGGGATGCAATAAAAGCAATTCTAAGAGGGAAGTTGACAGCTATAAACATCTATATAAAGAAAAAACAAAGATCTCAAATAAACAACCTAAGTTTACACCTCAAGAGACTAGAAAAACAAGAAAAAACTAAGCCCAAAGTTAGCAGAAGGAAGGAAATAATAAAGATTAGAGCACAAATAAATGAAAAAAGAATAGAAAAAAATAGAAAAGAGCAATGAAACTATGAGTTGGTTTTTGGAAAAGATAAACAAAATTGACAAACTTTTACTTAGATTCTCCAACAAAAACAGAGAGGACTCAAAATTATAATTGAAAGAGGAGACATTACAATTGATACAATAGAAATATAAAGAATCATAAGAGACTATTATGAACAAGTATATGTCAACAAATTGGACAACCTAGAAGAAATGGGTAAATTCCTAGAATCACACAACCTCCTAAGACCAAATCATGAGGAAATAGAAAATCTGAACAGACCAATAATGGGTAAACACCCCCCACCCCGACAAAATAAAGCCCAGGACCAGATGGCTTCACTCGCGAAGTCTACCAAACATTTAAAGAACTAATGCCAATGCTTCTCAAGCTCTTTCAAAAAACTGAAAAGGAAAGAACACTCCCAAACTCATTTTATGAGGCCAGCATTACACTGATACCAAAGCCAGATAAGGACGCTACATGAACAGAAAGTTATCCCTGAAAAATGTAGATGCAAATATTCTCAGCAAAATCCTAGCAAACCAAATTCAATAGCACATTAAAAGAATCATACCCCATGATCAAGTGGGATCCATTCCTGGGATGTAAGGATGACACAACATAGAAAAATCAACAAATGTGATACATCATATTAAAAGAATGGAAGATAAAAATAAGATGATCATCTGAACAGATGCAGAAAAAGAGTTTGACAAAATTCAAGATTTTTTCATGATAAAATCTCAACAAATCAAGTATAGAAGGAATGTACCCCAACATAACCAAGGACGTATATGACAAGCCCACAACTAACATCATACTCAATGATGAAAAGATGCAAGCTTTTCCTCTATGATTGGGTCCAAGACAAGTGTGCCCATTCCCACCACTTTTATTCAACAGTATTGGAAGACTTAGCCAGAGTAATTAAGCATGAAATAGAAGTAAAGCCATCCAAATTGGAAAGGAAGAAGTAAAATTGTCTCTATTTGCAGATGAAATGATATTATATATAGAAAACCCTAAAGACTCCACCAAAAAACTATTAGAACTAAAAAGGAAATTCAGTAATGTTGCAGGAAACAGGAGAGACAAACAAGGATCAGTCTTGTTTCTATATAATAAGGATGAACTGTTTCAAAAAGAAAAAAGAGAAAATATTCTATTCATGGTATCACTCAAAACAATAAATTATATAGGAATAAATTAACAATTTAAATAACATTTTTTATTCATCACTTAAATAATAATTTTAAATAAATTTAACGAATCTTGATAAATTTGACCAAGAAAGGAAAAGATCTGTACACTTTTTAGTATAGTTATCACTATAAGATGTTGATGACAGAAATAAGACACAAATAAATGGACAAGTTTTCTATGTTTGTGGATCAAAAGGATAAATATTGTGAAAAATGTCTATACTACTCAAAGTCATTCATAGATTCAATACAATACATATCAAAATTCTAATGGCATTTACCATAGAAATAGAAAAAAAATCCTAAAATTCATATGAAATCACAAAAGACCCTGAATAGCCAAAGCAATCTTGAGAAAGAAGAACAAAGCTGGAGGCCTCAAATTACCTGATTTCAAATTACATTACAAAGCTCTAGTAATATAAACAGTTTGGACCTGGAATGAAAACAGACACATAGACCAATGGAACAGAATTTAGGCCCAGAAAGAGACTCACACATATATAGTTAACTAATATTTGACAGAGGAGCCAAGAATACTCAATGGGAGATAAGTTCTTCAATAAATGGTGCCCACAAAACTGGACATCCACATGCACAAGAATGAAGTTGGACCTCTATCTTACACCACTCACAAAAATTAACTCAAAAAAGATTAAAGACTTACATGAAAGATCTGAAACTGTAAAACTCCTAGAAGAAAATATAGGAAAAAGATCCTTTATATCGATCCCGGCAGTAATTTTTTAGATATAATACAAAAAGCACAAGCAACAAAAGCAAAAATAAATAAGCGGGGCAACTTCAAACCAAAAACCTTCTGAACGTCAAAGGAAACAATCAAAATAAAAACCAATCTACAGAATGGCACAAAATATTTGCAAACTATGTATCTGACAAATGCTTATATCCAAAATATATAAGGAACTCATATAACTCAATAGGAAAAAACTAATCTCATTAAAATATGGGCAAAATGACCTGAATAGACGTTTTTTCACAAAAGACATACAAATGGCTAAAAGGTAGAAGAAAAGGTACTCAACATTACTAATCATCAGAAACACGCAAATCAAAACCACAATGAGGAAATCTTGTCAAGATGGCAGTGTGAGCAGATGTTGAACTCGTCTCCTCCCACGAACACAACCAGGTTACAACAATTTTTGGAAGAATTACCCTGGATTGAAAACTGAAAACTGGATAAGAAGAACCCCCATGATAAGGGACAGTCCTGACGAAGGCAGAAGAGGCAGTAATTCCTGCTGGAGAGGAAAAAATCCACCTTTGGGAGCAGCCGAGCTTCTCAGCTGGCGAGGAGGGAGCAGCCCTAAGGTATGCAGCCCTCCCTGGAGGAGTGAGGTCCGGAGCAGGGACAATACTGCTATAACCATCCTTCAGACTCAGCCCAACTGAGACGGGGGTCTTACTGTCTGGCTCTGCTGGCTATTGACTGCAGCGGGGACAACCCCAGAAAAGCTGTGGGCCAAAAGCCGAAAAGACCCAGGTCTTAAAGGGCCCATGCACAAACTCACTCATTGCAGCAACCTAAAATCACCAGAGAGAAGGCTGACAGTCCTTTGGTGACTGGTGGGCTCTGGGGGCATCTTGGTGAGAGGAGGGACCTCTCTGGAGACTGAGAAATTGGTGGGGGCCATTGTTCTGACCTGGTCCAGGCGCGCTGATATGGACACAGGTGGGGGCCATCAAGGTTCATCCCTTGGGCTGTTAGCCCAGGGGTCTGCCATGCCCACTAGAGCACAGATTTAATCCAGTTCAGCCAGGGCAGGCATCCTGCCCTAGGGACTGGCCCCACCTAAAAGCAAGCCCTCAGACTACTTTTCAACCTGCATTGACTGGGTGCCTTAATTCTCTACAGGCAGGCAAGGGTGTCTGCCTCTGTGGGGCAGGGCCTGTATGAGGACTAGGTGAACTGGGAAGGGGGGGCCTTGGGGGAGAGGTGAGGGCCTCTGCAGTGTGGCATCAGGGTACACTCCAGGGGGTTGAGAAGGGTGCATGGACCAGGACTGTGTTGACAGTGTATGTGGTCCTGTGGGGGGGTGACGCTTATCAGCAGCAAAAGACCTGTGCTTCACAAATAGCCATAAAAAGGATCAGCCCCACCTTCCAAAGCCTCAAACAATTGAGTGCCCCCATGCCAAGGGCTAGCCCCACTCAGCTGCATTCCTAAGAGAACTGACAACAGCCTTGTTGGCCTGAGCACAACTGCATGCCGCTGAGCCTAGCAACCAGCTACACTGGGTGCCAATCCAATTAAGAGGAAAACTGCAATAAGACAGTGTTGATAGACTTTGTAGCCAACAGTGCTGAGGCTTCCCAAACCGGATTTACAAACAGCTGGCCAGAGAAGGAAAGATTAGACTCCCTGAGAGCAACCCTGCCACAGCAGAAGGACACAAGTAGCCCACAAAGGGGTCACTCCTACTTCTTATGGCTTGGTGACGAAAGGGAAGCACACTGCTGGGTCTCATAAGGCATCTCACACATAAGGCCACTTCTCCAAGATCAGGAGACATAGCCGACTCACCTAATACAAAGAAAATAGCACAGAGAAAGAGGCGTAATGAGGAGGCAAAGGAATACTTTCCAAGCAAGGGAACAGGACAAAACCCCAGAAAAATAAATAAGTGAAACAGAAACTAGCGATCTCCTTGACAAAGAGTTCAAACAAAATATCATGAAGATGCTCCCAGATATGCGGAGAAGAATGGATGAACACAGTGAGCACATCAGCAAAGAACTGGAAGATATCAAAAAAAAAAAAAAACAGGAATGAAGAATACAATACTCGAAATGAGAAATTCACTAGAGCAACTCAATAGCAGAGTAGAGGAAGCAGAAGAACGGATCAGTGAGCTAGATGAAAGACTAGAGGAAATCACCCAAGAAGAATAGAGAAGAGAAAAAAGAATTAGACAGAATGAGAACAGTGTAAGGGAACTCTGGGACAATATCAAGCAGGCTAACATTCGGATTATAGGGTCCCAGAAGGAGAAGAGAGAGACAAAGGGGAAGAAAATTTATTTGTCAAAATAATAGAGGAAAATTTTCCTAACCTGAGGAAGGAAACAGACATCCAAGTTCAGGAAGCACAGAGAGCCCCAAACAAGAGAAGCCCAAAGAGGCCCACATCAAGACATATTATAATCAAAATGTCCAAAATTAAAGACAAAGAGAGAATCCTAAAAGCAGCAAGAGAAAGGCCACAAGTGACATATAGGGGAAGCCCATCAGGCTATCAGCAGACTTCTCAGTCGAGACCCTATAGGCGAGAAGAGAATGGCACGACATATTTAAAGTGCTAAAAGGAAAAAACCTATAGCAAAGAATACTCTATCCATCAAGGTTGTCATTCAGAATGGAAGGAGAGATAAAGAGCTTCCCAGACAAGCAAAAATTAAAGGAGTTTATCACCAAGAAACCAGTTCTGCAAGAAACGCCGAAGGGACTTAAGTGGGAAAGCAATGACCACAAATAGAGATAAAAAAAATTATCAAATAAAACAAAACAACAAAAACAAAAAAAAAACAGGCCATAAAATCACTTGTAAGGTAAAAGTATAGTAAAGGCAGCAGATCAACTACCTGTGAAGATAATATGAAGGTTAAAAGACAAATGTACTAAAATCACCTATTTCAATGATAAGAGAGTAATGAACAGACACACACTAAACAAGAGACTATATATGATGTGAAAAACATATAATGTGGGAGAAGGGGAGTGTAAAAGTAGAGCTTTTAGAAAGAGGTCAAGCTAAATAGTCTATCTACTCAATATAGACTGTTATATGCATAATATCTTAAATAGGATCCTCATGGTAACCACAAATCAGAAACCTATAACAAGCAGGAAAAAAAGTAAGACAAAAGAAATCAAACATATTACTAAAGATAGCCATCAAACCACAAGGTAAGAGAGCAAGAGAAAAAGAAAGGAACAGAGAAGAACTACTAAAACACCCAGAAAAAAAAAAGTGACAAAATGGCAATAAACACATATTTATCAATAGCTACTTTAAATGTCAATGGACTAAATGCTCCAATTAAATGCCATAGGGTGACAAGAAGATGTGGTATTTATACGTGATGGACTACTACTCAGCCATAAGAAATGATGAAATCTGGCCATTTGTGACAACATGGATGGACCTTGAGGGTATTACGCTGAATGAAATAAGTCAGAGGGAGAAAGTCAAATACCGTACGATCTCAATCATAAGTAGTAGATAAAAACAACGACAAAAAAACACATAGCATTGGAGATTGGATTGGTGGTTACCAGAGGGGAAGGAGAAAGGGGGAGGGCAAAAGGGGTGATTAGGCTCACATGTGAGGGGATGGACTGTAATTAGTTTTCGGGTGGTGAACATGATGTAATCTACACAGAATTTGAAATTTGAGGTACATCCTAAAATAATAAAAAAAGCTATAGTTTTTTTAAAATAATAATGGAGAACAATTAAAAAAAAAAAAACACAACGAGATATCAACCCATGCCTGTTAGAATGACTAGTATCAAAAGGACAAGTGATAAAAGGTGTTGGTGAGGCTGTGGAGAAAGAGAACCATTACGCACTGTTGGTGGGAATGTAAATAAGTACAGCAGTTATGGAATACAATATGAAAGATCCTGAGAAACGTTAAAAACAAGACTACCATATGATCCAGCAGTCCTACTTCTGGGCGTATATCCGAAGGAACTGAAATCATCTCAAAGAGATATCTGCACCCCTATGGTCATTGAAGCATTATTTACAATGGCCAAGACATGGAAACACCTTAAGTGCCTGTTGACAGATGAATGGATGAAGAAAGTGTGATATACACATAGTGGAATTTTATATAAAATGTGACATATATATATATATAATGGAATATGTAAGACTGTAATGGAATGTTATTCACCTATAAAAATGAAAGAAATTCTACCATGTGCAACAATATGGATGAAATTTATGGGCATTAGACTAAGTGAAATAAGTCAGAGGAAGAGAAATACTACATAATCTCATTTATAGGGGTACCTAAAAATGTCTAATTTAATAACAGAGTAGATTGGTAGTTGCCAGGGGTTAAGGAGTTGGGGGAAAGGGGAGATGTTGGTAAAAATATACAAACTTTCAGCTATAAGATGAATAAGTTCTGGGATCCAATGTATAACATAGTGACTATGACACAGTTAACACCAATGCATTATATAACTGAAAGTTACCGAGAAAGTTGATCTTAAATGTTCTCACCACACATACACACACCACACACACAGTAACTATGTGAGATGATGGATGTGTTAATTAACTTTATTATGATATCACAGTATCATAGTATATAAGTGCTATGTATATTTCACAGTATATAAGTACATCAAATCATCATGTTGCACACCTTAAATTTATACAATTGTTTTTGTCAATTATACCTCAATAAAGCTGGAAAAACTACAAACCATTATCCTATCAGATATTTCAAAAGACTGAAACAAGATTTTTCAGCCATACTTAATTTTTAAAAATTAAACGAGTTTATCAGAGGAATATCCTAAGATATCACTGCAATCCTAAATTAATTAATAATTAAGAAACCATGATAACTATAAATATACCTTAACTTCATATTCTCCATAACAAAACTCTTAGCATACCATTTGTTAGGAAATAAATGTTTTTATGACAGAGATGGTATTATAATGAACTTGCAAAAGAAAAATTCTCCTTTCCTTTTTATAATACCTTTATACTCCGAAAAGAATTTTTATAAATCTCAGAAGACAAGAAATAATTAAGACAGAGGTCCCTTCACAAAGCATCCTCTGCAGAGGTTTATAGATGCCAAGAATTAACCCTGCCTTCTGGCATGACGAGCCTCTTGGTGACATCAAGGATGAAGAGATTTGAAACCCCCATGTGGGCTCTGCCTCTGGTCCTTACACATTTCTTAAAGAGAACAACTCTTCTTAGTGAGAAAATGTGTTTGAAAAATACTGATTTAAGATTTTTTGTAAGTTTTTTGGAGTTTTCAGTCTGTTGTGATTGCCACTAATTCCTTGATTTAGAAATATATATATATACACACACACACACGCACACATACTTATATACATTTTTATATATTTGTGTATACTATTTTGTCTTATATTATAACAGCAGAAAAATTGATTTGTGCTGTTTATTAGGTTTACAAATACTCTCTTTCACTGGTGTGTTGATAACTGCAACACAAATCAAGAGGTATCTCTAATTTAAAAATATAAAAAGGAAAACCCCTCTAAAAATGGATTATTGAGTAGGTGCTAAAAAACAATCATGGAACACATGCAGGAAATGTCTGAGACTACTTGATACTATTCAGAATTATTTAAGGCAAAATTGTTAGAGCCACCTTGCAGGAGAAATTGCTGAGAATTACAAATGCTACCTGAAATCCTGTAATGACATTTTTGAAAAGCATGACTCAAGGAGATGAAACCGACCTTTAACACTGTAGGTTGAGCATTCCACTCTCATTGTCCTTGCCATTTGAAAGCTCTTCATTTTAAAATCCAAGACATTTCTTTAATATAAAATGTAATACTTTCAAATGTCACTGGTACAAACGCTATCTTACCTCAAATATTCCTTTATTTTCTACATATTTCCAGTTCTTTAAAGAAAATATTTCAATATTACTTGACATTTCATATCTAAATGATTTGTATATTAAAAAACCTGCAGACAAAAAATGTTCCCACAAGAGCTTCATCTCTCTACTCAAAGGACCAGAAAAGGGGCAGGCTAGAAAGAGAGAAAACTTCAAGCAATAATCTCTCTACTCCAGTCAACATCACACATAAAAAACAAGCACTGTGGCCTCCCTCTCACACAAGGCAGCAAAGGCCAAGTGGAGAACACAGACTTCCACCCACACCTGATTGTAATGAGACAAATACCACCTCATCCCCTCCCTGATGGGTGGTGTCAGAGAAGGCCAAGTAGAGAACCAGAGCTTATCAAAAGCAGCACCAGATCTCTCCCTTCCCATTCCCTCCCCACCCTCAGAATCTGGAGAGACTTTGGAGAGCCTAGATTCCATCCCCATCTGACAGTAATGAGTACTCTCTGCCCTTCCCCAATGAAGCTGTTTCAGAGGAGGCTTAGGGGGAGTCAGGACTTAATAACACCACTCAGTGGTAATAAAATCACCCCTCAGGTGTTACAAAAATTGGGTGAGGAACCAGTATATTTATTTCCACCTGGCAGTAATGAGGTGGTCTCCCACTCTTTCCCTGACAGGCTAGTGTCGAAGGAAGCCAGCCAAAAGAGGAAGTTTAAATAAGATCCACAGTTTCATGATGTAATACCCAAAATATCCAGGACTCAATAGAAAATTCTTATTACACCAAGAACTAATAAGATGTCAAATTGAGTGAAAAACAACCATGCCCACACTGAGATAGTAGAGATGACAGAATTATCTCAGACAGATTTTAAAGCAACAATCATAAACATGCTCAAATGAGCACATATGAATATACTTGAAACAAATCAATACAAGTGGTCTTTCAAGAGAAATAGAAGATAAAGAATCAGATGGAGATTTTAGAACTGAAAAATACAGTAACTGAAATAAAGACTCAATGCAAGGGCTTAGCAGCATGATGAGGGGGTCAAATATAAGAATCTGTGGACTCAAAGATCGAACAATAGACGTTACTAAATGTAAACACAGAGAGAAAATATAATGAAAAAAATAAACAGAGCCCAGGGACTTGAGGAATTATAACAAAATACGAACAAATCATGTCATTGAAGTCCTTGAAGGAGAGGAGAAAGAAACTATGGTCTAAAAAGTGGAGAGCAATGAAGCCTAAAAATTTCTCAAATTTTGCAAAAATTAAACCTACTGATTCAAGAAACTGATTCCCCAAACTGGAAAATCTAACGAAATCCATACCAAGACACATCTTACCCAAACTTCTGAAAACTAAAAACAAAGAAAAAAAATTGAAGCAGTAACGGAGACATCCCATCTTACTATAGGACAAAATCAACTCAAGTGACACCAGATTTCTCATGAGAGACTACAGAGGGCAGAAGGAACTGACACAAAGATGTTAACATGCTGAGAGAAAAAAAGAACCTTATCAATCCAGAAACCTACATCTAGTGAAACTATCCTTCAATAAATGGGGGGAAAGATGAAGGAAAAATGAGGGAATTTCTCATCAACAGAACTACTCTAAAAGAATGGCTAAAGGAAGTTCTCTAAAAAGACATGAAATAATGAATGAAGAGTCATCTTAGCAGGAGAGAAAACTTTAGGCAATAACCTCAGGAACATCAGGTAACAAGAAGAAAAATAACAAGCAAAAATATGGGTAAAGATAATAGACTTTCCCTCTCTTGTTCAGGTTTCCAAATCATGTTTGATTGTTGAAGCAAAAATTATAATGTCATTGAATATGGTTAAAATGTACATAGAGAAAATACTTAAGACAGTTACAGTGTAAATGGGGGAAGCTAAAGGAAGTAAAGACAGATAAAGTTTCAATACTTCACTCTAAGTAATAAAACGACAACGCAATTAAACTGTGAATCCTTATGCTTATATAATGTATTACCAAGTGCAATCACTAAAACATACTAAAAAAAAAGATAGTCAGACATTATAGATAAATAAAAATGGAATTTAAAAAAATATTCAGGTAGCCCACAGAATGCCAGAAGAAGAAAATAGAGGACGAAAAAATACAGAGAACAAACAAAAACTAAACCAAAAAATGTAATCCCTAGCATATTAATAATTACCTTAAATGTAAATTGTCTAAATGCACCTATTACAAGGCAGAGAGAAGCAGAGTGGAAATATGTAAAACTAAAATTGATAAAATTGAAAAGAGAAATAGACAGATCCACAATTACGTTTGGAGATTTCAATATCTTTCTCTCAACAATTGATGGAATAACTAGAGCGAAAATTAGCCAATATATAGAAGAACTCAACAACATCATCGACCAAAGGGATCTGTTTGACATTTATGATACACTACTGGACAACAAAACAGGGGCCGGCCCTTGGCCAAGTGGTTAAGTTTGCACACTCCACTTCTACGGCCCAGGGTTTTGCTGGTTCAGATCTCGGGCATGGACATGGCATCGCTCATCAGGCCATGCTGAGGTGACGTCCCACATAGCACAACCAGAGGCACTCACAACTAGAATATACGACTATGTACTGGGGGCCTGGGGGCATAAGAAGAAGAAGAAGAAGAAGAAAAAGAAAAGAAGAAGCTTGGCCACAGACCTAAGCTCAGGTGCCAATCTTTAAAAAAATCCAAACATATGTTCTTTTCAAGTTCCCACAGAACAGATACTCAATAAGCTATATCCTGGCTCATAAAACAAACTTCAAAAAATTTAAAGGAATTGCAATCTTACAGATAATGTATTTTCTATGAACAAGAGAAGTTAATAGAAATCAACAGGAGAAGATTGCAGGAAAATCTTCAAAGAGTTGGAGGTGAAATAGCACAATTTAAATAATCCATGGGTCAGAGGAATTCCCACGGGAAATCTAAAGCTACATTAAGCTGACTGAAAATGAAAATACAATATATAAAAATTTGTGAGAAACAGTTAAAATAGTGTTGAAAGGGAAATTTATAGCACAAAATGCATCTATCAGTAAAGAGAAAAATTATCAAATCAATTATCTAATTTCCCAACTCAAGAACCTAGAAAAGGAAGAAGAAGATAAATCTCACAAAGTGGAATAAAAATAATAAAGATAAGAGTAGAAATGAATAAAATCAAAAATAGAAAGAAATAAAGAAAATCAATTGAAAAAAAGAGCTGATTCTTTGAAAATATCAATAAAATTGACAAACATCCAGAAAAATCCATAAAGAAAAAGGAGAAAGAAGATACAGATTATCAATATCAAGAATGAAGGTGAATATGTCAGTACTGTCCCTAAAGACATCAACAGGATGAAAAGAATAGTAGGAATAACTTATATCATAATACGATGTGACACCACACATAAATATGAAAGCTTAGTTAAAATGGATACCCACTGCATGCCTAATATAATGTAGACAATTTAAACAGTGTTATAATTATTAAGGAAATTGAATTTATAATTTTAAAACTTTCAAAAAAGAAATATCCAGGCCCAGCATTTTCACAGGTAAATTTTACTAAACATATGAAAAAGAATTAACATAAATTTTACACAATTTCTGTCAGAAAATAGATGAGAAAAGACTTCTCAATTTATTTTATGACTGTAATATTACCCTGATGCCAAAATCAAAGACAATATAAAAAACATCAGTTCAATATTCCTCATATATATACACCCAACATTCCTTAACGAAATATTAGGAAGGAGAATTAGCAATGTATAAAACTTTAAGTACACCATGGCCAAGTGAGTTTTATTCCAGGGCTGCAAGGCTTGTTCCATACTTGAAAATCAATCAATGTGATCTATAACATTAACTACAGAAAAAAATTACATGATCATATAAACTGATTTAGAAAAAAAGCATTTGATAAAAGTCAACATACGTTTATGGTTATAACTCTCATAAAAATAGGAATATATGGGGAGCTACCTTAAGCTGCTAAAAAGTATCTACGAAAAACTTGCACTTATACTTAATGGTAAAAGATGACTTTCTTCCTGAGATATGGAATGTGGTATGGATGTCCGCTGTCACACTCTTACTCAAGATAGTGTTGGGCACTCTAACCAGTGCAATGAAAAGACAAGTAAATAAAATGCTAGAGATGGGAAAAGAAGAAATAAAACTGTCCCTACATGCAGATGACCTGATCGTTTATATAGAAAATTTCAAGGAATTTTTGAAAAAAATCATAGCACTGATATATTGTATTCTGCAATCTTCAGCAAATTTTCAGGATATAAGATAAACATTTAAACAATCACAATTCTGTATATTTGAAATGAATTCATGGACATCCAAATTAAAAATACAATATAATTTACAATCACTAAACAAAAATTCAAATACTTGGTTGTAAATCTAACAAAACAAGCACTGGATTTGTATGCAGACAAATACGAAACCACTGATGTAGGAAAGCAAGACAGATCTGTGTAAATGGGAAGCTATGCGATGATTATGAATTGGAAGCCCTAACACAGGAAAGATATAAATTCTCCTCAAATTAATATAGAAGCTTAGCACAATTCCTATGAAAATCCCAGAATAGGCAATGATATTCTAAAAGATCTATATAATACAAGACATTAGAATAGCTAAGACAATTTTGACATAGAAGAATAAACTGGGAGGAATTCTACCTATCTGATTTCAAGACCTATTATATAGCTACAGTAACCAAGCCTGTGTGGTACTGGTGGAGGGATGGACAAATAGATCTATGGAACACGATAGAGAACCCAGAAATAGACGTACTCAAATACGCACAACTGATTTTTTACTAAAGCAAAAGGCAATTCGATGGAAAAAAGATACCCTTTGCAACAAATGCTTCTGGAGCAATTGGATATCCATAGGCTAAATACATTAATTAATTAATTTTTAAAAACCTTGACCAAAGTCTCAGGCCTATACAAAAATTAACACAAAATGGATCAAAGACTTAAATGTAAAATATAAAACAATAAAATTTTAGATAAAAACAGGAATCCTCACAATGTGAGACTAGGCAAAGAGTTCTTAAATTTGACAACAAAATCACGATCCATAAACGATAATTGATAATAGACCTTACCAAAATTTAAAACTTTTGTTCTTTGAAAGATTCTGTTAAGAGGATGCAAAGAGAGCCAGACACTGTTTACACTCGTAAACTACATAGCTGACAAAAGACTAAGCATATAGCACACATAAAGAACTCTTAAATTCACCAGTATAGAAAGAAACAATTGAATTAGAAAATGTGCAAAACACATAAATAGACATTTCACTGAAGAGGATATACAGTTAGCAAATGAACGCATGAAAGGTAATTAACATCATTAACCACGATGCAAATTAAAACCACAGTGAGATATCACCTTACACCAATATAGAAAAGCTACATACAAAAGAGTGAAAGCCAAATGCTGGCGAGAATGGTGAAGAAATAGATGGCTCACACATTACAGGTGGGAATGTAAATTGGTAAAGCCACTCTGGGGAAAGTTTGGTGTTTTTACATAAAACTCAATGTGCAATATCATACAACCTAGCAATTGTATTCTTGGGTATTGAGCCCAGAGAAATAAAAATTTACTTTCATGCACAAATCTGTACATTAATGTTTATAACAGCTTTATTCATAAGACAAAAACTGGAAACAGCCCAGATCTTCAACGGGTGACTGGTTAAACAAACTGGGATACATCCATACCACTTAATACTACACATCAATAAAAATAACACTCTTGATACGCACAACTTGGATGAATCGCCAGAGAATTACGCTGAATAAAAAAATGCCAATCCCAAAGACTACTTACTATATTATTACATTTATATGACTTTCTTGAAGGGATAAAATTATCAAAATACAGAAAAGATCAAAGGTGAATAAGGGGGTGTGGGTGAATCTACAAGTATCTCAAAATAAAAAGTTTAGTTTTAAAAAGTCCTTACCAAAATTTTAGTACTTATTTCATTTTGTTGAGTTTAAATTATTCCAGATTTGCAATATATTTACCTCAAGAAAACTGCTAATTTGATTTACGATTTGTCAGAGAATCTTCAATTTAAAAAAAATTTGAAGTTTATTTATATAATATAAAGTACACATTTTAATTTCACATATCGCTGAATTTTTACAAATATGTATACTCATGTAACTACCATGGTAATCCAGATATCTCGGTCACCCCCAAATTTTCTCTATTTATGTCTTTTAATATATATATAAAACAAAATATTTATTTTCATTTTTTGGTATACCTTAGATTTAACGCACTTAACTCCTGGATCTAGATATGACTAAGGCCGATCTTAAATGTCAAATAAGTCCTATGATGGATGCATACAAATTTGAAAGCCTAAGTAACCTGGCAAGTGAAAGATTGTCTAGAACCAACCTCTAAATTTATCTTAATCTCTTTCTTATTTTCCAGCATGTCTACTAATTCCATTAATGTTTGAATTCAGATTTATTTTTCTAATGCAATTTTACATTAAAAAATTACATGTTTATCATTTTCAGAAGGTTTCTATGCAGTCAATACAGAAGGGAATGTTTACTGGCTTTTTACGTGTTTACTCACTAATGTAAGTTCTTCTGAGATGTAAACTTTGATATCAATGTGAATATATAAATAATAATGTTACATTTCAGAAATTATTAGTTGTGTATATTCCTATATGGCAAACAGAAACATTTATTCTTCTGCATGTGGTAAATAGATACTCTCTCCAGTTACAATAATCAAGAGTTGCCTAGTCAAAGTATAAACTCTACTTATATTACTCTACCCTAATATGAGGCACAGTTCAAATAAATTAGGTGAAACTAACATAATATATCGTTTTGAAATATTCCCATCTCAACTTGATAATAATAAATTGTGGTAGGTATTACTCTAGCATTATATCTCACACAAAAACACCTTTTGATATCCAAATGTGTATTATCCCTAAGAATAGTTTCTGAACCAATGATGACAAATAATACAGTTCTACATACATTTCTTTATAAAGTATATGCACATCCTAAATTGTTAGCTGTGATAAACTCTGACAAAATATTCACAAAGTGTGCTTCCATAACAATGCTAAGTCAATTGAGAAGTGTTTTTCACTGTGCTATAAAATGCTTAATTTTTCTTCTCTGCCCACTCTATATATGAGTCTGTTATTAATTTACAAGATTTTAACTAATCTTTTACTTTATATAAGAATTATATTAGATATAAGGTTGCGAGGAAAATGAAAGCTCTATTTTTTACATTTGCATTGTGTTAACTCAGGCAGCATTTGAGTCAGCCTGCACACTGGTATAAATTAAGGGCTCAGATAAATTTATTGTGAAAACCAATACAAATATGGACCATTATACTACTATTTTCCCAAAAGAAAAGAGAACAATATTCTAAAATATAACAAGAAGATTAAAACAAATCAACCTTCATATTTATTACCCCAAGTGATGTATGGTTTAGTGTTAGTTTCAAAGTGGTTTGTGTCCAAAAGATTAAGCAATTTTCATGCAACAGCTTTAGGTGGTTGAAAGTAATGGAATTAAAGATAAAAATAGGAAAGCTATGTAATTAATTGCAACAGTTTTCCAAGAAATATTTCACATTTTCCAGGAAATATATGCTTATAGGAAGTGAACTCTTTTAGGATATTAGAATATTAAGCTTGCACGATAGGCCAAACACCCTGAAAGGCCCTAGACTTACGCTCACTCAACCAGCCTCAGGAAGCAAAACCTGATGCTAAGATATTTAAGTGACTTATTTTAGTTCAACAGCTATCAGTTGAGGAAGCCATCAGTCAAACCAAGATTCTCCATTACTAAAACTATTCAGCTTTTCACGACGCTTAGTGCATATTTGTTTTGAGTTTATACCATCAAAACTACAAATCTTGTCATTTTAGTATGTCGCCTGAGTAAAAATTAATATTTCAAAGATCTAATGGAATCCCTGATATAAAATTTATTAAAATATAAATTAAATATTTAAAAGAAAATTAAATCACTAGTAATGAAATACATTGATTTTTCTAATTGCAACATGTAAAAGTAATCAATATTACAGCTCTTACGATGTGCTTTTAAACTCCCCATAACCTGAGCACATACATTCATTCATTTATTCACTCACACGACCCACAATGAAAGAAAAACTAGAACAACCAGAGGGATTACTTAAGGAAAGACTTTCCTTGGTAATGTAGCAACAACACAAAAAGTAGCTGGTGGAGTTGAAAACTCCATCAGGCTTTATCCTGGCAATATTTTGAAACACATGTAATAAAAGATTTTGTACTGTTTGACCTTCTTAATTATTGACAGCCAACTCACTGGGGAGCATAACAGACAAGGTTCATCATACAAGCTCATATTAAGAAAGGTAAATTACCTCACATAACACATACAGAAAAATTTACATATTTGCACCATCTCAAGTTCCAAAACATATACAGGCTCACAGAGGTGAATTTCCTCTTTGATGTTAGAATAGTTGCAAATTAGGTGAAAAAATGAAAAAGAAGGGAGTAGCCTACAAATAACAATAACATATATTCTAAATGAAACAAGCTGTATGAAACTGATAGCAATTACAACGGCAAGCAAGAGCTGGAGTATACATGCTAAGAAGATGTCAATAAGGAAAGAACAAGACTCCAGATGCTCTTGCTGCTAAAAATCAGATTGAGAGTTCACCATCTGTAGTACTCAGTTGCCAAGTACACCTTGTATATGGCCACTGTCACTGGCTAAAATGAAGACCTATATTAAGAAAGCATTAAAAAGGACTACATGACAGACACTTTTCTGATAACAGGAGACAAGTTTAACTATAATGATCTACAAGTTGCCAGTTTCCTCTGGAGTAAAACACTCGGTCTCACGGATAAGTTAGTGAATTCAAGCCATTCTTTAATTAATGCAAAATCTATCTAAAAGGACTGGACCATGAGTCTTGGTTTTCCAGAACTGAGAGCAGAAACGTATAAATAGGATAGAGACATTTCCTTTGTCTATGGGAACTGCTGAGTCTAATAACTAAAAAAGACTAACTAATATTTGAGGAAATTTAACTCCACGATTACACCCAGGTACATAGGCTGTTCTTATGAATGAAGTAATAACAACAACAGCAATTCAACTTTCCTCAGCTCATAGGTGTTCGTAGAATTTTGTCTTGGTGTCTTTGAATGTGAGAGACATAGCGTCCATATGCTTATCATGTTTCTTATGAGCTTTCTGGATGCTGCCTTTCTCACCCACTGCCACCACTGAACCATTGCTTCTCCACCAGGTTTTGCATTGGCTTGTTAAGGATTGACTTGGATATGCCTCCATTATCCTGGTTGATGCAGTGACACATACCACAGTCTCCTCTCTTGTTCTGTCACCACCCTATCAGTCTGTTTGGCCTCCAACTCTTCTCTATATTATCATAGATGCACTTAAGATCCAAACTGACAAAGCTGAGCCCTGTACTTCTTGGTGAGAATATCTCTTCCTCCTTAGACTAGGCTGGAACAAAAACGTTAATCTGAGTGCAAAGATTAATGACACTGACCACTTGGTTCTTATTCAAGGTTGATTTTATTTGCCATGCAAGCAAACACACATATCCCCAACTAATGGATACAAGTGAGTGGACATATTCCCTGATGCCTCTTTAGCTCTTCACAGGGTGCAAAATCAGTCCTGTCAGCAGGTCTCTGTTACCCAAGCAGAGCAAGGAGACTGCTAGAAAGGAAGATGGCTGCGCAAGGACATTACTGACTTTTTTACATTCAGCAGCACTCAAGGGTCTGCTTACTTCCACTGAAGCAAATTCTGTGTTAGGCCCTAGTAATGAACTTCTTTGTTCTATTTCTAAACAAAGCATTGGGTCCACATGCAGCCCCGGACACGATTTTCCACTGTAGTACTATTTACTTATCCAATGTATTCTCAGAGAATACGATCTCAATGGTATTGTGCAATACAGTGGCCCTGGCACATCCTTTTTCTAGATTCAAAGGGTTTGTGTCCCAATATTTATAGATTTTTTTCTTTTGGTGAAACCAATCTTTCAATTCTAATTTCTAGTACTCCCCCCACTACACACTCAGTGACATATTCATTTGACCACCTTGTCCTCAGAATCACTATTCCGAGCTGGGATGTGAAGGCTTTGCATCTACGTCAACTCTTGTGCCTGTGTCGCGCCTCCACTTCCACCCTCCACCATAGGAATCTTCCTTATAAGAAGGCTTGTCAATAACCCCACAAATAGACGCAACTTGAGTTTTCACACAGGAAGCTACTCCTCACTCATGAAAGTAAATCTGTTCTGCCTCTTTTGACAATTCACCAGATGCTAACTGTGTGCATAGCTTAGGCCTAAACTGAGATCATCTCTATACTTTCAGGTTTGGAAAGAAGGTGGATAATACAGTGTAAGGTCCAAAAAATGTGAAATCAGAAAGATTTTAAGTTAAATTCTGGCTCTGCCTCTTACTAAGGGTGTTAAATTGGACAAGTTTCTTAACATTTCTGAGTCTTGTTTTTCAAATCTGAAAAATGGGGACCATAGCTATATCATAGATTTCTTTTAAAAAAATGATTTAATAGTAATCTAGATAAAATAGCCAGCACACTAACTGGCCTCTACTACATACTCAATAATTCTTTGTTGCTGTCATATTCACCTTGACTGCTATTTTTACTGCTACTTCTACATCAGATATTCTGACTAATACTTCTATTACCTGACTGAAGAAAATATTTCATATCATTCCTTTGACGTCACTTCTAGATAAGGGTAAAATAATTTAGAGACCCTTATCCAGATATCAGCTTCTAGAGGGGGGAGAAAAAAATCAGTCTCATAATAATTCACAGGGTTATTGATTTAGGACGATTTTCACACTCAGATTACAGACTTTTTTCTAAGAGTTGAATTGTATCCTCCAAAAAAGATGCTGAAGTCCTATCCGCTAGTGCCTGTGAATGTGACCTTATTTGGAAATAGGGTCTTGTCATGATCAAGTCAAGATGAGGTCATTACAGTTGCCCCTAATCCAATATCACTGATGTCCTTATAAAAAGGGAAATTTGGGTGTAAAGACAGATACATCTAGAGAGAAGATGGTGTGAAGACACAGACAGAACACTATCTGCAAGGAACTCTAGAAGCTAGGAGAAAGGCATGGAAGGGACTCTAGCTCATAGCCCTCAGAAGGAACCAATCCTGCTGACATCTCAATTTCAGCCTTCTAACATCCAACACTGTGAGACAATGAATTTATCTTGTTTAATCCTTCTTGTATGTGGTGCTTTGTTACAACGGCTGTAGAAAACTAATACGCTCTTCACGTGACACACTTTCTTCTCCACATATCCACCCAGGAGAACTCTTCTCTGGAAGTATTCATTCCAAGTAGCTTTTGTTAAATATGTCTTTATTAAAATGCTTTAAGGGAGTTTGCAACATCATAATGATTAACATATATAATATAATATAATTTGATTTAATATCCTTTTTTCCCTAAAAATTGGCACCTGAACTAACATCTGTTGCCAATCTTTTGTTTTGTTTAGTTTTTCTTCTTCTTCTTCTCCCAAAAGACCCCCAGTACATAGTTGTATGTTCCAGTTGTGAGTGTCTCTGGTTGTGCCATGTGGGACGCTGCCTCAGCATGGCCTGATGAGCGATGCCGTGTCAGTGCCCAGGATCCAAACAAGCAAAACCCTGGACCGCCAACGTGGAGCGAGTGAACTTAACTATTCGGCCATGGGGCCGGCCCCTGATTTAATATCTTAATAATACCACAATTATTATCATAACGTAGTGTTATAATGACAGAATGTTCTGCTATTTATAAAGTTTGTAGAAAAGAAAATTATGCCAAATTTTCTCCAGTCTTGTCCTCAAGAGTGGGGATTTCATTAAAGATGATGTTTTGTGAATATATTATTTATACAGATATATTCCCAGAACGGATATAAACCATTAAGTAGCTAACATTTAAGGTTCCCTTTGCTCTATTTTAGAGCATCAATAGCCTTTTTATAAGTTGCTCTCTCATTGATAGGAGCAAAAGTGCATAAAAATATCATGTGCCATGTAGAAAAAAATGATTTCAAGCATAATATATTTTATGCTAGAGAGATTGTCAAATATTAAACCAAGAAACTGATATTACTCTCAGCGTATCAGACTCTTTTGAGTTTGGGCAGTTAGGGAAATTCCTCAGGACTCAGTTCCTCCTGCAGAGACTCAGGAAATAACTTTGATGGCATTTAATAATGAGGATCAGACTCTGGACCTGAGATGGAATACTGCTGAATTCACTCTGAAATCCTCTCGCTCACTATTTTAAATAGGGAAAATCTTATAGTATTATGTACAAAAGTGAACAATATAATGTGGACAGTGTAATGTGAGTAACATCATACATTATCTAATGGCATACATACAACATATATAATGTAGTAATATAATGTAATCCAGGACTCGTTTAATTAATTTATTTTTTTTGAGAAAGATTAGCCCAGAGCTAACATCTGCCACCAATCCTCCTCCTTTTTCTGAGGAATACTGGCCCTGAGCTAACATCCATGCCCATCTTCCTCTACTTTATATGTGGGCCGCCTGCCACAGCATGGCTTGACAAGTGGTGCATGCGTTTGGACCCAGGGTCCAAATGGGCGAACCGCAGGCCACTGAAGAAAAGTGTATGAACTTAACCCCTGTGCCACTGGCTGGCCCCTTCCAGACTGCTTTAGAGCAAAAAAAGAAAACTGAAAATGTAAAAACTGAAACTACCTATTCAACATACACAACAATGAAGCAGAAAGGAAACAAGGATCAAGCAATCTTTATGGATAGAGGTGCCATCATGAATGCACAGTAAGGCCGTGGTCACATGATGAAGCTGGGACACACAGAATCTGAATCCCCTACAAAGATCTTTTCCGACAACCTAATACTCTGTCAAGGAGAGCAGCTCAGGGAACAAGCAATCATCATGATCCTCTCTACAAATGATCTCTCAAAGATTCCTTAGCATGCAAGCATATGGGCTATGCTTGTTTGATTTCAATTTCGACAGGACAATGAGAAAAATGAAATGCAGAAATAGGCTTTATAGTCAGCATAGCCTAACATAAAGGGTCAGGAGGGTAATGAGCAGTATTGAATTAACTTGAAAGCAAGGGAGAAAATGTCTGGGTTGAAATATAATCATCTCCCTTATCTAGAGTGTCCCAGTATCTTTGGTGGTAATTTGAAAGCAGCTATAATTTTAGTTAAATGTGTCATCAGGAAATCACAGCCTCCAGTGACCACTGCTACTTTACAGAATCAGTCCAGTTCTTTTCACATGTGAGGAATTGTGCCAGTCAGTAGAAATGTACCACAGTGACCACTTGGATTTTAATTTAACCTATTTTAAGATTCTCAGAAAGTTGAAACCTCTCATCTCTGTCATTATGGATTTCAGTGCCATTGCTATAGGGCAAAATCATCTGGAAGAGAGCTCTGAAGTGCACACTAAGGACAGAATTACCTGGGCTCCAGCTCTCTTTTTCCTGATGTGTGTATTCTTTTCAAGGATACTACAAAAATGATATTTCAAATCCCTCTAGCAGCATCCACCAGAATCATTGTGGGGCAAGCAGACTATGGTAGCTTTATGAATATTCATAGCAGCACATGGCTCATTATGATTCCGTGTGCTGTGCAAAATACAGCTGCCTTGCTCCAAGCCCACCAGGAGAGCAGAGGGTACTTGTTTTAAGTGGTCCCCAAGGTCAAAAACTAGTTAGCAATTTCATAGTTAGAAAATTATCCATCTCGCTATACATGTGAAAAGCAGCCTCTTTTAAAGCATTCAGGGATTTATAAAGCGGCTTCTCTTTCTGCTACTAAAAGTGAACTATTTGAAGACTGATGAAAACAAAAATAGACTCCATAGGAAATTTAGCTCCCTTCATGTCTTCATTTTTTCCATTCTTATTTACTTTTGATGAATATTTATACAATGACAGGTTCAGCGATTTTAGACTAGAAAAGATGCAATCTGTTAGGAATCTATTGTTAACAGTGAAATCCAATTATGTGTCAGGATACAGTGTGACCTCGTGGAAACACCATCAAACTAAGAGATGTTTCTCTTATGGTTTACATTTTTCTTACATTTGAAAAAGCTTCTTTTTCACTTTTTATATGAGATAAAAAAATAATTAACCATAGCCAACTTTTAAAATGAAACAAGATCGAAAGAAGGAGAAGACAAGCTATGGGCTGGGAGAAAAATATTTGTAAAAGACACATTTGACAAAGAACTGTTATCCAAAATACGCAAGTAACCCTTTAAACTCAGCAATAAGTAAATGAACAACGTGATTAAAAAATAGGGAAAAGATCTGGACAGATAGCTCACCAAAGAAGATATACAGATGACAAGGATGCATACAAAAATATATTCAACATCATATGTCATTAGGAAATTGCAGATTAAAACAACAATGAGATACCACTACATACCTATTAGAATGCCCCAAATCCAAAACACTGACAACATGAAATGCTGGGGAGGATACGGAGCAGCAGGAACTCTCATTCCTTGCTGGAAGACACTTTGGCAGTGTATTGCAAGACTAAACAAACTCTTACCATACACTCCAGCAAATACACTCCTTGCTATTTACCCTAATGAACTGAAAACTTATGTCCACACAAAAACCTGTAGATGGTTGTTTATAGCAGCTTTATTCATAATTTCCAAAACTTGGAAGCAAGCAGAATGTCCTGAAGCAGGTGAATGAATAAATAAACTGTGGTACATCCAATGGAATATATTTGGCATTAAAAAGAAACAGGCTATAGAGCCATTAAAAGATATGGAGGAAACTTTTGTGTGTGTGAGGCAGATTGGCCTTGAGCTAACATCGTTAGCTAACATCTGTGCCAATCTTCCTCTCCTTTGTATGTGGGACACCACCACAGTGTGTCTTGATGAGCGGTGTATAGGTCTGCTCCTGGGATCATAAGCCATGAACCCTGGGCCGCTGAAGCGGAGCACGTGAACTCAAGCACTATGCCACCAGGCCAGGCCCTGGAGGAAACTTTTATTAACTGAAAAAAAAGCCAATCTAAAAAAGGCTAAATACTCTTAATTCCAACTATATGACATTCTGGAAAAGGCAAAACTATGGAGACAGTAAATAAAATAGTGGTTGCCAGGGGTTGAGGGTAGGGACGTTGAATAGGTGGTGCACAAAGGATTTTTAGAGCAGTGGAACTATTCTGTATGAGACTACAATGGTAGATATGTGTCATACATTTGTCAAAACCCATAGAACATACAACGTGAAGAGTAAACCCTAATGTAAACTATGGACTCTGGGTGATAATGATGAGTTGATATAGGTTCATCTATTGTAACTATTGTACAACTGAGGTGCGGGATGTCGATGGTGGGGGAAGGTGACCATGTGTGGGAACAGAGGATAGATGGGAAGTCTGTGTACTTTCTGCTCAATTTTGCTGTGAATCTAAAATTACTCTACAAAAATAAAGTGTATTAAAAAAGAAAAAGAAATAGGAAGCATGAAACATACTCTATAAACAGAGTATTAATTTCAAGGTTTAATATAAACCTGAATATGGATAAATTTTTCATAAGTGGTTTTCCCTTTAAAAGGTGTTTGTAGAAATGAAAGTACTAGAAGAAAAGATGAGTGGATTCTTCCTTGAATTTGATGTAGAAAAAGTCTTTCTGAGGATGACTCCAATTCAGACACAATAAAAGAAAAAATTGATATATTTGACTACAGAATTTTTAAAAAATTCATGCCAAAAAATATCACAAGCAAAATCAAAAGACAACTGGAAAACATGGAGAAAACATGTGTAACAGATACCATGGTCAAAAGTCTAAAATCCCCATTGCATACAGAATTCCAAGGACAGAGTAAAAAAATCCAGATAGAAAAAATGGACAAAATGTATTGACAGACAACCCACGAATAAATATTTTAAAGTCACCCTCAATCAGGCAAAAAGTTCTAACACAGTTGTAACTAGAGAAATATAATTTAAAACAATAATAAGATTCTATTTCTTACCTATCAGATGGGCAAAAATGAAAAGTTTGGTGTTGGTCACTCTAGGGAAACAGGCTGTCTTATATATTGCTGGTGAAAATGATCACCAGACTAAAAGTTTTGCAAGGAAATTTGTCAATATCTACTGAAATACACACACACACACACACACACTCACTCACTCACTCTTGCTTTCTGACCAAGAATCCTATTTCTAAGAATCTACTCTGAGGACATAACTCTCATAACATGAAAATAATACATAGAGAAGATTATTTGTGTATTGTGTGTAATGGTGTGTGCAAAATTTTGGAAACAACCTAAATGTGCATACTTAGGAATGTGATCAGTCTGGAGCTGGGGTAGGGAAAATGCAAGATGAGCCTGGAATGTGTGGTGTCAGAAATTAAGGAAGTATTCAGAAAAAAGGTGAGGGAAGGTCAAAAGGATATAAGAGCTAACCTGTCTGCAAATGGAGAGACCAAAGAGACACAACCAAATGTGACTTGGGATGCTGATTTATATCCTGGAACAAAGAAAGATCTTAGTGGAAAACACGGCAAAATTCAAGTAGTAATATTTGGTAGGTTTAGTTTATAGTATACAAATATTAATTTATTAATTTCTTAATTTTGATATATATATAGTGCTCATGTAAATTGTTGACATTGGGAGAACCTGGGTGAAGGGTAGACATGAACTCTTTTTATTAGCTTTGCAACTTTTCTGTAAGTCTGAAATTGCCTGAAAATTATACGTTAAAATAATATGAGATTTTTTTATCCACATTTAAGATTTGGCAATTGTGCAAGAAAAGATAATGCAAATTTCCTAAAGCCAAACAGTTTTACAGGCTCAATTCAAAAGCTAGAAGCCTGAATTGTGAAGCTATGTTCTAAAACATTCATAGAATGTCTAGAACATCATAGGTTCTCAATCAATATAAGAAAATCCATGAATTAAAAAACCCTGAACTACATAGACGTTTGGTATTAACTACAGAACGGTTTTCAGTGGGCGTCAGTTCTTACTCAGAATGTGTGCAAATCGGGGTAGGGGGCAGCATTTGTTGGTGAGCTGTCCCAAATTGCTCAGTTCATTGACATTTAGTTGGAGGACCAGGAATACCAATAGGTCTACTGACTGTAGGAAAGTTTTGCGCAATAAGAACTCTCATTTTCAAAGACCAATAGTATACTCAGTGCAAAACACTGAGAGGAATAGAGAAAGGCCTCCTAAGTCTGAAGGAGTAGATTTCGTCTCTACTTGGCCCTGTTTATTAGACTAGGAAAGATAAAGTTGTATCGTGTTTCAAAACATAACAGCAAAGTGCTGACATTTTTCCTCACCCTGGAGACTGCTCAGATGCTAAAGTTGGGAGTGCAAGACTCATTCAATTCAGATAAATGTTTCAAAACAGCACTGTCAATTATTTTAATTATTATTTAATATGTTAGTCAAATGATAAGTGACACTTTTATTTGGTCCATATCCTTTTGTTAAAATCGGAAGCTTCTCTGAGCCAGACATCCACCCTAAATTTGTATTAATCTCGATATCATTTCCAATAAGAAACTGTTACTCTCTCATTATTCAGCATATTGAAAAAATGAACACACTACCCTAATAACAGATGTGAAAAGGGACTGATAGTGGGTTGGTAGATTGGAATGTTATCTTCATACAATATAGGTCCCCTTTGGAGGCATGCTGGCTGTGCGATTCATTGTCAACTCCCATCAACAGTAGTTCCAGTATTCCTTGCAGATGATTCTCTCAATGGTGATAACTTGTCTTGGTAGCAGTACTATCTACAGTTAGTCCCACAGGATATACTTCACCAATTCTAATGGCTTCCATTCAGAGCAACTCTGAATTTTAGTATTCTGTCCTTTCTAGAAGGAACATAGCTTTCGCCAGCTATCACTCATGGCAGCATCTGTATACCCTGTAACTCTCACCAACTTACATGTGTCTAATTCCTCTCATAGCTAGCTCTTGCTACTCACAGTATGGTCTGTAGAGCCTGTTAGAAATGCACAGTGTCAGGCTCTACCCACACCTACAGAGTCAGAAACTGCATTTTAACAGGATCCCCAGGAGATTCACTCACCATTAAAGTTTAAGATGCCTTGACCTAGATGAGTCAATGTGGCAGTGTCAGTACCACGTTTAAAGGCCAGCTCACACCAGGGGCCCTGGGAAATTTTCCAGTGAGAACTTGCTTCAGAACTTTTCCGCAAATTATACATAAAGGTTTTTTTTTAAATTATTTTTATTTTTGAGAAGATAGCCCCTTTCTACATGGTCGCGTCTCTGGGGAAAGGAAACACCAACCTGTTAAAGCCATTAATATTCTCCTACAGGAGAGCTATTCCTCAAAACTGCTTACCTTCCTTTAAAAATGTAAATTGATTTCTAACTCTTCAGAATTTAGTGGCCTCAGCCTCCAGCACAGGACTCTTCCACATGAAGAGGTTCCCAGTCTCTTGTCCAGTTCCTCTCTTTACCAAAATTATCCCTGTTCTCAGTATTGCTCCCCTGAGAACTTTCCTCTTCAAGGAACTTCGTGTAAAACTTGAGTTATATGATATTCAATGTAAAGTTCTAATAAACATAGTGTACATGCGTTTTTAAAATTTACCTTTTAATGCTATTTTTAAAATACCTGTGATGTACTTCTTGTGAAAAATTTCAGAAAGATGTCATAACAAAACATACCCTCTTCCTCTAGATAATAATCAGCTCTTTTGGGGTCAATACATAGGATTTATTAAGATAAATAACACTGCATATCCCTTTGCAAACATCCTCAAAGATCTCCCTATATATGTCTTCTCCTTCTTGGAAATATTTTGACACTGAAAGAGCATTTGTAAAACATTTTTCTAACGGGTATCTCATTCAATTAGCAATTATTTCATTTACACAACAAATTTATTTCAGGTTAGCCATAATTTTATTCTCTTTAAAAACATCTGTCTATGTTATCCAGAGTAATTCACTCCCTTGTCAATGATATATTTTAAATCTTTAACATTGTGGCATTCATTTGAATTCTATCCAATTAGAATAATACTTAGAGTTTGACCTCAAGGAATTTACACATCTGTGAAGAAGACAAATGTAAATAAGTAAATATACTAACTGGAAAAATACATGGAGGTGCAAGCAACATGGATTATACAGGCACCTGTTCATTTATAAAATTTCCATGTGCTTTTCATATGTAATAACTCCTGGAGCAAGTTATATAATATCGTAAAAATATTTAAACAGACTTTCAATAAAATGACATCCCTTTAAGTCAGATCCTGCTGATGCAAAGTTATTCTCTGAGGGAACCTGAGCACATACTAAAGGAATATAATTCTCTTTTCTGAAAAATGGAAAACTTACTTAACCATTAGTTTGAATCACATAAAATATTAGTCAAAATAGTCTAATGTGGGCCATTTTATCTGGACCAAATAAATAGATCAATGTTAATTTAAAATCTATGGCAAAAAAATTGAACTTATTTACATGTAATTCACAACAAATATCTACTTTACAGTTTTTCAAGGGAGTGGCACAGAACACAAGAGTTTTGGTTTCAGACTTGTATAATTATTCTGGCTTTGTTGCTTTCTAACCACGTTACATTGCATAAGTTTAATATCTCTTTGCTTCAGTTTATCTTTACAGTAAAGATATATTATATATCTTAGAAGATTGTAAAAATGAAATGAAACATTTTATGTAAAGTTCTTAGCCATAGCAGATGCTAAATAAACTGCAGTAGAAGCTGCTCTTATGCTATTGTTGCTGGTGGTCCATCCTGGGTTATAGGCATCTGTAGGAATTTGTGTCATTCATCAGATTCTTCAAATAAATCAAAATAAAAACCATGCTAAAATCACCATCCTTGTCTTTAAAACATAAAGCATAAAGGAGTCAACTTTTGTGATGCATTTAATTTTAGTTTAATTTATAATGTTTTGCTCCAATAATAAGTCGATGTTATTTTTCAGGATTTTTTTTGTGGACTCAAAAGTTTTATTGAATGTCACTTTCTAAAATGGATTCTATTTACTTCCATACAAGTCTAATCTCATCTTCTAGTGTACTCGTTCTTCTGGACAAAGGTGGTGCCTCATCTAACTGTGCAATGGTGAGTGTACAACAAATCTCTGATTTAATATCATTTAAATTTGAGCTAAGTGAGGCTTTAAATAATCATCTATTTCACCTTTTTTTTTAAACATTGGCACCTGGGCTAACAACCGTTGCCAATCTTTTTTTTTTTTTTTCTGCTTTATCTTCCCCAACCCCCGCTGTACATAGTTGTATATCTTAGTTGCAGGTCCTTCTAGTTGTGGGATGTGGGACGCTGCCTCAACGTGGCCTGACGTGCGGTGCCATGTCCGCGCCCAGGATCTGAACCCTGGGCCGCCTCAGAGGAACACGCAAACTTAACCACTCGGCCACGGAGCTGGCCCCATATTTCACCTTTTTCATTCCACCAGGAAGTAAACTCTAGGCCATGAGAGCTTAAGTGATTTATTCAAGTTCATGCAGATTGTTAGAGAAAAATGTAGAAATAGTATCTTTCTACATTTTTACTAACTTTTCATAAAACATTTCTGATGACTTTCAAAATAAAGTGGTGTTCAACAAGCATATCAGCTAAATCACTTCCATAAAATCAAGCTTTCCGTCATTGGGCAATGTATGAAGATCACATAATAATTATCATATTTAACATGTGTTTAGGCCATGTGCATACACTGGCCTTATATGCGCTCCACTAACACCCTAATCAAATCTACCGTTATCCTGTGTTCATTCCACTGCATTTACCCACTCACTGGTCTTGCATCCCTACAGCTCACCTTCTCCCACTCAGCTTTCCACCCCACAACCAGAGATCATTTCAATAATGGAAATCCGATCAAGTCACCACCACCACTTTCTGTACTTCTCCATCTTTTCCTTAAAACCTTTCAAAGAATCTCTATCATTCCCAGGGAAAGACAAAGCTTGTGGTGGCTTATGAAGTCTATATCTTTTTCACTACCTATAGCAGACTTTCTCAAATTCAGCTCTAGTCACACATTGGACTGAATAATTCTTTGTTGTGGGGGTTGTCCTGACTTTGTAGGATGTTTAGCAACATCCCTGGCACCTTATCACTAGATACCAGTAACACTCCTGCATCTGTGACAACCAAAAATGTTTCTAGACATTGTGCAATGTCCCAAAGCAGGTAAAATGCCCCTGGCTGAGAACCACTCACATAGGTGATAATGTAGAGGAATTACCCGCGGGAGTCTTGTAGCTCAAATATCAAGATTCAACTTTTCACTCCCTCCCCCAACCATTGTTTTTCTTACTCGACCATATAGTTCTTGCATTTCCATCTGGCTGATGTGTCCTGTCTTCTTGCATTTCCCTATTTAACTTTTACCTATTCTTCCCATCTGAGCTTAAGCATCCTTTACTCAGGGGATCTCTATCTGACCTACTGTTCTCGAGAATCCCTCTCATAAGGGCATGGAAAATAGCAGGGTTTCCCTTAATAGTATTTGTTATTACTACAAATCTACATTTTTTAACGTGATTATTTGATGAATGATTGTCTTCCTAATGGTTAGCTCTTTGTTTTGTTTTCCTCTTACTATTTTATAATCTCCAGTGTCTAGCAAAGTCACTGGCACAGACTAGGTGCTCAATAAATATATGTTGGAGGAATTAAGGAATATAAGTTAATTTTCTCTTTGATGCAGATACTATTATTAATTTCATTTTAAAGATGAAGGAACAGACTCGTATATAAATTCTGAAACCTTGTCAAAAGTCACATCTGAAAAGTGCCGGAGCAAGATTTAAAGTCATTTAATTCCAACTCTAATACTCTTAGCTCCCAGGTTCTTGGAAAATCACATTTAGAAAACTACTGCGGATAAATTTATCCTCTTTATTTTTCAGTCCGAATGTATTTCTGAACATCTAGGGAGGACTAAAGATGTGATGACTGGGGATAATCAGTAATTAAACTGAGAACCATTCTGATAGAGAAGAGAGATGAGGACATAAAGGGGTGAGGCCACAAGTGCCAGGGAGAAAATCATCCTATTTGAAAGACCTCAAAAGAAAGTCATTTGGAGCAGAGCACTGTGAAAAGATGGGTTTACCACAGCCCTCCATTTTTCTGTGGTTTTTGAAGATCTGCAATATCCGGTTTGTGTAAACTGATGGTGAAGAAGTAATCAATGAGTCTTTATGAAAAATAAATACTATTTATATTTCAAGGGTTTTACTAATTCTGAATGAAATCTAAGAGAAATGCTCAGTTAAAATAAATAACTAGCTGAGTCACTGACTGTTAAAGAAGTAACAGAGTGAATTGAAATCCATAGTAAAATTCACACCTGCTCCCAAACATATTAAAATATCCTACATTGGTTTATGAAGTACTCCCTTTATGTCTTATTACAGAAATAAAGTTCTATTTCACTAAGACAATAGCTTAAAATTATAACCATTATTAAGTTACATTCTTATGTATAAGATAATTAATAATGAAAAAGCTTTCTCCTACATCTGCTATTGCCCTCATGCTAAACCAAAGTTCTTTAATTTTATCATCACATTGTACATATGAGATAACCTCATTAAAAACATCCTAATTTCTTACCCTCAATTCTGGAATAAACATTAGGCAAGGAAGTATACACAACATGAATATAATGAATTCATTACATGAACAAATATTTCCACCAAAAATAATATTATTCTTACACCTGTATTTTCAACCACATAGGTGGTAGTGAAAACATGAGATGAAAATTCATAAAGGAATACAATTGCCTGTTCCTACTATATTTCAACAGAAGTAAAAATACCTTCTATGAAAAATAATATTTTTAAGTAATTTCCCCATCTGTACTAGTATTCATTGTCAAATTGTGAGTAACGTCATTGTGTAGGGGAACACTTTACAGATAAAATAAGAAATCCCTTCTTGAGAGGAATGGAAACCTTTCCATCGATGGAGGGCTTGTGCTACTGGGAAGAGTGATTTGCAACGGCATAATTTAACTTTCTCTAAAAACTCTTTTGCACTCAAAACTGAAGTATTAAAGATACTTTGTAAGATACATGAATTAGATAATCAAATGCTTTTCAATTTTGATTACTATAATACCTAAAATCTACTTCCTGCACATGCGAATATCCAAACATCTGAATTATTTCTCAAGGCTTACAAATTTGGTGTAAATGATTAAGATGCTTGTTTTGTCTATGTACTCCTAAATGTATAGGCACGCACACATTCATGAATACACATATGAATTCATGTATTCACATAGAAAGAATTACCAGAAATTAGTCCTTAAGCCCATTTGATTAACATCAAAAGTACATCTGCAGTAATAGTCATCATAATTCTCCTTCAAAGTTTAGACATATTTTTACTTTATAGAGAACTCTATGAATTAATTTCAAGAATGGAAAAGATAAATTATTGTAGGTAGCCCTTCATGCAAAACTAAAATTTATCTGTCCATTAGAAATAAAAATATATTTTTCTAAAAAATATATTGCAGACATTCTCCTCCAAAGAATTTTGAAACTATATTCAGAGGCTAAAATACTCAAATTTACAGTTAGATTTTGATTCACACTGAAAAATCAATTACTTGCCCTTGACAAAACCTTTTATTAGGTCCAAATGATTTTAGCCACTGAAGAGATATTGGAATTTTTTAAAAGTCACAGACAGCTTTAATCTCGCAAGTGCATCATTCCAAAATGTGTGAGATAAATTTGAGAAGGTCAAATCTCCTATAATTAAAGCCATTCTTTGGACCTCTTCACAGTTGAAGCCACCGACAATCTATGCTGAATGCCAGAAGAGTTACCTATTCAGATATATATTCTTTCCTCACCAATCTGACATCATCATGTGGACTTTTTCAATGAATTATTATGTTGCTATTTTAAAAAACGGAATATTTCAAATCGTACAAGGACACTGTGGTAGAACTCTACATCTTATATTACAGACTGAATGGATTAATGCTTAATTTTGTGTTATTAAAGAACAAAAGAATCATATTTTAATTTAATGCTAATGAAAATATATAGTTTTATTTTCTTTTTTATTCTATGTATATATCAATGTCTAAGTAATATTCCTTTATATAAATGGTATGTTTTCCCATTAATAATAAAAGAATCATGAGATTAGTGCCAGAGTACGACTAAAGTAACTAATTGAAAAACCAATAAAACTAAAATATAAAGTAAAAACAGTAGCAACAATTATTAAATTAAAAATTTTTTAGATAGTAATTCCTTTTGTTGTCATTTAAACAACTGACATCTCTATGAATGATTCCTTTCAATAACTGTGATTGTTATTAAAACAGAAGAAAATATATCTGATTGAAAATGTATTACAATTAAATTTTCACTGATGGCTTACAATAAAGCTAATATTTTAATTTATTTCACATCTTTATTGGTTGGTTTCTATTTATAAGGAAACTTTCTGCTAAAAATTGTAGGAACTACCATAAAGCCAAAATCCCTGTCTCCGTCTTCCAGGATCTCATTATCAGTGTCCTACAGCCAGAGGATAAAATAATCAGAAATAATTCCAACGTAAGGAAGTATATGACAAGCTTCATATGTGTGATACACACACAACAAATATATTAGTTTTAAATGGTACAATATTTGATATCCATTATATGTATGTGTGCATATAATTTACTGAAATAGTAAAAAATAGAAGAATAACCTATTCTCTTAAATGAACTAATAATTAAAACAAAGCCCACACGATATTAAATCTCTTTCTAACTCTTGAGAGAACTTCCACTTAACTATGGCTAATGGTCAATCAGAGTTTAATAAGAATAATATGCTTCCATTTAGTCAGTATTTTCTACATTCCAAACCTTGCACAAGTCCCATTACCAATGCAGCTACACTGATTCTAAGAACAACTTGGTGAAGTGGTTATTAACATACTCACTTTCAGATGACATAGTGGAGCTGGAATAAGTTATGTTACTTGCCAGAGTCTTGTACAGTTAAATGGCCAAGCCAGAACTAAAATCCAGTCCTGTTTCACTCCCATGTTCATATTTTTTGCCTCACTTGGAGAATCAGTCTCCAAACTCCTCTATACACTTCCTAAAAGAGGCAGAAACTCATCTATTCCTTAACAAACTATTATATTACCCTAATTTTGCTTTTAAAAATATACAAAACAGACCATGACCCTACATAAGACACACAGAACATAAATCTCTGAAGAATTGCTGCTGGTGGCAAATGTTCTTCCTCTAATTTATGGCTTAAGTATATTCAATTTATTCTACTTTCTATAATATTTCCTTCTTTTTCACCTTTTGTTTCTTTCCACTTCTGTAAATAATTTACAGTAATAAATTATAAACGTATTACTAATATTTAACTCCATAAAATATCTCTCTATAAAATTATTTTATGAATTTCTACTGGCATGCTACTTTTGCATTTCATTAATAAGAAAAAGCCCAAACCTGATGGTGAAAACCTGTAAAACAAACTTTGAGATACTGAAGTACTTTGGTTTTAAGCATTTGATTTTATGAGCTCATTAATGAATGTTAATATTCTTCATTGAAATTTACTACCTATATTTTTATGCTTCTTACCACTGTGAGCTGTTTTACATACTAGTGATTTTTATTACACTATTAATATTCTAAATTTAATTTGGGTAGTAGAAATGACACAATTATCTTATTTTTATTAGATATCTCCTCATAGTAGTTTTACACTATTTTATTCTCCTTCAGTAGTTTATCATCTATTAAACCTGTCTAAAGCAATATGTACAACAGGCTAATAAATGGTTCTATTTAGCTAGATCTACTCTAGCTTAATAACCATGAAAACGTTGGGTCTGAATTTCCTAAGTTTTTAAACCTCATCAGCAATTTTTTGAAGTGCTCTGATTTTCATTTCAACACAAAAAATTCCAGACTATCTTATATTTAAAAATGTAAAAGAGAAGGAAATGTAGAAATATATAATGAAATACCGTACTTCTTCAGCTATTGGAATACATGTAGCTAGTAAGGTTTCATAGCATCACAAATTTAGTATCATTGCTTTACTCTGAAATCTTTAGCTCTTAACCTATGGTTAACACTTTTTTCTTTTTTGTCTTTTTTTCTTGGAGGTTTTTAGATTTCAGGAACTCACTCAAGGTTGTTCATACAAGAAGGTCAGGGAATGGATTGAAGACATTCATTTTAAGAATGCCTGCAGAAAAATAACTGAGATGGAACCTGATTAAAATGTCAGTCAGGCAACACCAAATGTTGGCCAGGAGGTGGAACAGCGGAAACTCTCATTCATTGCTTGTGGGAATGCAAAATGTCACAACCACTTTGGAAGACAGTTTGGCAGTTTCTTACAAAACTAAACATACTCTTAGCATATGATCCTAGCAGTCACACTCCTTGGTATTTACCCAAAGGTACTGAAAACTTATGTTCACACAAAACCTGCAAATTGATGTTTATAGCACCCTTATTCACAATTGCCAAAACTTGGAATCAACCAAGACATCCATCAGTAGGTGAATGGATAAATAAACTGTGGTACATCCAGACAATGGAATATATTCAGCACTAAAAAGAAATGTGCATCAAGCCATGAAAAGTCATAGAGGAACCTTAAATGCATATTATCAAGTAAAAGAAGCCAATCTGAAAAGACTACGTACTGTGTGATTCCAACTATATGACACCTAGAAAAGGCAAAACTATGGAAACAGTAAAAATATTGGTACTTGCCAGTAGTTAGGGATGAGGAAAGGATGAATAGGCAGTGCACAAAGGATTGTTAGGTCAGTGAAACTTGTTTGTATGACACTAGAGTGGTGGATACATATTATTGTACATTTATCCAAAATCATAGAATGTACAACACCAAGAGTGAATCATATTTTAGGCTATTTACTTTGCATGATAATGATGGGTCAATGTAGGTTCATTGATTCTAACAAATGTACACACTAGTGTGAGATATTGATAGCGCAAAGGCTGGGCATCTGTGGAGGTAGGAGATATATGGGAACTTTATATTTCCACTCAATTTTGCTGAAACTAAAACTGTTCTAAAATATAAAATCTATTAGAAAAATGAAGGGACAAGAACCTAGTATTATATTTCCAGGTCTCTCAGATTGGAAATGGAAGTTTTTTCTGAATCCAATAAAGAAGGAAAAAGTTTTTGGTGGTTCCTTCTAGAAGCCCAGTTAGAAATATATTCAGCTAGTCTCTTGGTGTCTGCTTTCTTAGACCTCTTGCTTCTTTTGCTACTACAACCCAACATCTTCATTTTGTTGTCCATTCTATATTTTTTCTAATTGTGAGCTTCTGCTTAAATAAGACCTTGGCTTAATTAATAATTCAGATTATTCATATTCCTTCAGAAATCCATAAATTTCTACATGTAACTGCTCTGGCCTCTTTTTATCTCATTACTTTTCAGTTTTTGCCTTCATTGATAAGTGCTCACATTTTTTGTAATTTCCAAATAAAATTCTGGAGAATAGGAATATGATTATCCAGCTGATTGGACTGTCCATTTGACTAGAACTTTTCTTTTTTTTTGGTCATGCCACCTCGAGTGATATTGCCACAGATTTAAGATTCCTATCTTCAGGGTCAAAATATGTGTGAATTGTAGAAGAAAATATAATGTACAAAAGAGTAAGAGGAAGGAGAAGAAGGAAAAAAAGAAAATGTGCCTTCATGCGCAAGACTTCTCCAATGTAGCAAAAACAGCCAAATTCGCAAATCCTTTAGAGGTGGGAATTATCAGATACAAATGAATTAACTATGTTCAGATTTTTTAAATAAATAAAACTGAGATTTAAAATAGAAGAACTAAGAGGGAATCAGGCTTATCTGTTTCACCTTAAATTTATGATCACAAAACCCAAGAGTCCTTATATTTTCCAGAAAAACTATTTATTCACTCGCACACTTTCCCAAAGTAAGATTTCGTAAAATCTTTTCTCTCCTCCCCATTTTCACTCTTAGTTGATAAACTTATTTCCTATTTCACTTATAAAATACAAGCAATCAGACAAAACTTCTAAAATTTCCTGTCACTACATCTATTCATCTCCATAGATCTCGACCCACATTTGCTGTTATCCCATCTTTTAATATGGATATATTATCTTTGCTTATAACTAAGGTCAACTCCTCTACTTGTGACCAGGCCCTGCCTTCTCTCATCTAATTAAGGCCATTAATCTGCAAAATTTTTGCTTCATTTCTGCATCAGCAATGTTTTTTCCTCTACTAGTTTATATTCATAAACAAAAAAAATGGCATTACTTCATTTAATGTGAACAAATTAATTGTTTCTCCCACTTGGTCTTCTCCTACTGCTCTATTTCTCTTCTGTTCTTCACAGAAAATCTTCTTGGTATGTTTATCTCTTCTCATCTGTCTCCAGTTTCTCTCTTCCCATTCTCTCTTGAGCCTACTTCACTCAGGTTTATTTTCTTCCACTTCTTCACCAAAACAGCTGTTTTCAAGGTGATTAACAACTCTATTTATACATCTACTGGCCAAATCTCCTGTCTCATTATACTTCACTTATCAATAGAATTTGACATATAACTGCTCCTTAAAATATTTTTTCTCTTCAGGACACCATACTCTCTTAGTTTTTCTCCTGCCTCCCTGAATAATCCTTCTTATCCTTCCTTGGTGGATCTTCCTTATCTTTCTCCCAAATTTACTTCAAATGTCTTTATTATGTGGATCTTTACCCTTTGCTATATATGATGTATCCAGACTCCTTAAATTGGTATCACGGCTTTAGCAACGTTCATGACCAACACATTATTTTTTATCTCCCATTTGGATACTCTTTCTCATTCTTTATGTTGAATTCTTTTCATCATGCAGATTTCTTAAGTAATAGAGTTAGGTTCTTGAAATTCTTGACTTTAAAAAAATCTATACTTATTTTACCCCATACACAGAAATAAAAATTCCTTTAAGATTAAAGACATATAGAAGAATATCTCTGTGTAAGAACATTTTTATTAAAAAAATAACTCAAAAAGGTCAATGATAAAGAAATCTTGAAAATTTGACTGGTTTAAGATTAAACAGTTTCTTTTTTATCAAGAGATGCTCTCAGAAAAATAAAAAGACTACCCTGAACTAGAAGAAATTATAAAATATAACCTCCATATAAATAGCAAAGGGTTAACATCCAGAATATATGGAGACTAATAAAATAAGGCAACAGAATAAAGGAAAAAGGTATAAATAGTACTCAATATGAAAACATAAATAAAAAGTGAATATATGAGTTTTAATCTCAGTAATCAGGGAAATGCTATTTAAACATAGGACAAGATGCCATTTTACCCTAATCAGGTGGACAAAATTCAAAGTGCCAATCACAAATGTCTGCGAGGCTATGGAACAAGGGGACTCAAACATGGCTTGTAAGTAATGACATGAGGATAAGAGTCTAGAAGTCATTGCCTCATGATCAATAGGCACTTACTCAATTCATTGTTTGCTCAGTATGCACAATATAAGTTTCACAATCATTAACTTTCTGCTTTTTGTGACAGTACTGTCTAAGAAAAAATGTTATTTTTTTTATCAATCTCACAGTAAATGTGACCCAACATTTTATGTTACTGAATTTCTTAGACTCTACAATCCAATTATGGTTGAGTTTATTGGATTTTATTTTGAAAATGAATGTAATACCTCTACAAGAATACACAAGGATCTTGTAATACTGGTTGCCTTTGGGAGTGAAAGTGGGAGGAATTTTTTAAATTACATATTATTTAACTTTTTAATTTTATACTGAGGGAATTTGTTACTATTCAGAGATAAAATTAAAATATCGAATTAAAAAATATAAAAATCAGTAAATAAGAGGTCCCACTTCTGATCACTTGATAATAACCAATTTTGGACTTGCTCTACCACCATAAACAACTAAAACACTAGACAAAATATATGAAACAATCATTTTTAAACATTGGCCAATAGGCAGCTAAGAATTGTTTTTCTCTAAGTGAGACAGGAAACAAATAACGTGAGGCCACAATAGTCCCTGATTTCTGCCTGGAGACACTTACCAAACCACACCACAGGAAAGATCATCAAACAGTCTTACTCTGAAATGGCAATCTCTTGCTCACATTATATAAATATTTTGTTTGTTTTTGGTGAGGAAGATTGGCCCTAGGCTAACATCTGTTGCAAAAATTCATCTTTTTGCTTGAGGAAGATTGTTGCTGACCTAACATCTGTGCCAATCTTCCTCTATTTTGTATGTAGGACACTGCCACAGCATGGCTTGATGACCGTTGTGTAGGTCTGTGCCCAGGATCTGAACCTGTGAACACTGGTCGCCAAAGTGGAGTGCTCAAACTTAACCACTACACCACTGGGCTGGCCCCTAAATGTTTTGTTTTATTTATCATTTTAAAGAGCTGGAAATCACTAGTTAAAGCAAGAAATCAGAAAAGCCACGTAAGCCACTAAGACAGAGGCTAGTAATTTATGCAGGAGTTATTATCGTCTTCTTGCTCTTTTTTGAGATTTACACTTTTTAATTCATGGAGATAGTGGCATCTTCTAAAGGACAAATTTTCACCAACTAGTCATTTACATATTTTTAATGTAAAGGTAAAGTACCACAAACTAATGGAACTGAGTAGAAAGTAATTCAATTTTACAGAACACATCATTTCTTTCAGGCTGTTAATTTTATTAAATATGAAAGAGCAATTTAAATTCTTGTAGATTCTCATTTACTTAAAAATTCATTATCAGCAAATTAGATTAGCGAGGCGGTTTTATAAGAGGTGATGGCTGCATTCAAAAAATTAGAATGGAAACAGACTTGTAAAACCTCAACATTTTCAATATTACTTATGATCTTCACTGTGCCTGTGAGTGGAAAGATCTGTTTCAGTGGCCACAATATTGTGAAATAGATACAAAATTGTCTTTTCAAAAATTAAGCAAGGGGCCAGCCCAGTGTCTTAGTAGTTAAGTTCACACAGACTGCTTCGTGGGTTCAGATCCCAGGTACAGGCCTACACACTGCTCATCAGGCCATGCTGTGGTGGCATCCTACATACAAAGTACAGGAAGACTGGCAGAGTTGTTAACCCAGCGACAATCTTCCTCAAGCAAAAAGAGGAAGATTGCCTGCGGATGTTAACTCAGGGTCAGTTTTTCTCATAAAGTAAAAAAAAAATTAAGTGAGATCTTTCTTGTCAAATGAATTACAAATATAATTCAAACTGGCATGACACTTTTACTAATATAAATTAACTGTTTGCCCCCAAAACCACATTTGTCCGTGTGAATTAATTTTGGTCTGAGTGTGTGTGTGTAAATGGTTGTGAGAGGTGAGAATGGAAGGTAGAAAGAAGGAGAGTGGGTTAACTTAGCTGCATTTTCCTTGCATACAAAATATATGTACTAAGAAACAATCATGTGGTGAAAACTTATTACAGACTAGAGAAAATACTTGAAATTGGCATTTTATAAGACTTGAGGTTGTAACAAATACATGTGCTTAGATCTCATAGTCACACTCAGCTTAATCACTGACCTTTTTCTCACATCATGTTACATAACTTTATCTACATTTCACATAAACGGAACAGTTTGTAAGTTTATATGTCTTCTATGCATCATAATGTTACTCATTGTAGTATGGAAATATGAAATATCTTTGACCTTCCATATTCTGCCTTGGAAATACCAAAATTTCTTGAGTATGATGCTAAGTTCTTCAAAGCATAGGTTTTATTTCACTCAGAAATGGAACTCAATGACAGAGTAGGAAATACACTGCAAAATGAAGCCTGCTGATTCTCATCCTCTTAGTCTCAACCTCTTTTCTCCCTTCCCCTCCTCCCTCCCTTCTCCTTCTTTTCACCCCCCCCCCATCTCCACTCCCACCTCTCTCTGATGGGATATAACAGCTCAGTAGTTTTCATGTGCAATTAAAATTCACAGAATCAAGGTGTTGATTCGATCATCCAACAACCATTTATGGAGTGACTACTACAAGCCAGGCTGTGTTCTATATAACAGCTCAGTAAATCAATGGATTTTTTTTTTATATCCATGTACATGACAGAAATACACACATACCATTTAAAAAAAAAATCAGACCTCTTATTTCAATGTTCCAGATTCTCATATAAACTCTTTAAGGTCTTTTGAGGCCAGCACCAAAACTACAAAAACATTCCTTTTAACAAGTCATTCCTGAGACAGAAGAATGCAATTTGAAGATTGTGTACACCTCTTCCATTAGCCCAAATCTTTAAGTGTTCATTCTAACCAATTCACTAGCTCATCATTCCTAGGTTTCTATACACACATTCATCAGATATTAAAAACTTTGAAAAATCTTCCTGATTCATTTTATTCCTCAATTTTTAAATCTCTCATTTCTTTGATTACTTTTCTTCATTTGACTTGACCTTGAAGATCTCTTCTGAATAAGAGCATTAAAATTAATTAAAGCCTGTTTTGCTTACTGGGTTTACTTAACTACTTTTGACCACTTTGGGTACACTTCTTACAGTGGGTATGTAGAAAGTTCATTATCCTCTCTCCTCTGAATTCCTAATGGCCACTCCCTAACAGACACATACCCCAATGCAAGCACACACACACACACACAGGCACACACACAAACCCTCCACTGGATCAAAAGATAAAGTATTTTTAAGGAAAAAGACACCATACATCAGGGGTCTCTTAGAGATCGACATGATCCTATAAATTAGCAGAAGTATTCAATTGAGGTGAGTATATAGAGATTGTTAAGGTTGTTTGAACGCTAAGCTTTCTCACTAGTGGCAGGCCACTATTTTAGTAATACACTAAATAATGCTCTAGGGTCTTTCCAGAATTTATGTGCTTTCCAATGAAAAAAGTGTGATAAAATCCTGAAAAACACAAATTTATTGTATCCTTTAATA
Organism: Equus asinus; assembly: GCF_041296235.1. Classification (NCBI taxonomy): domain Eukaryota; kingdom Metazoa; phylum Chordata; class Mammalia; order Perissodactyla; family Equidae; genus Equus; species Equus asinus. Next base: position 16,926,622 of record NC_091816.1, read on the forward strand.
TACAAAGCAAAGCTGATATCAACACGAACGTATTTTATTTTTATATTTATTTTTGTTCATTTTCCTTTACTTAAAATATACATTTTTTAGGTTACTGGCAGTAAGAAACATCTTAGGGAGAAGAAGTCAAGAAATAAATTACTAATCTTTACTCTGTGCTTCGGTCCAGTAACTCAGTGCTGCACATACAGATTACAAATTGGTGTCTTGGGGAACCTCTTTGGTATTTCATTTTAATAGCTCATCTTGGAGAATATATTTGAGTGGACTGTGTATCATTGACATTTAAATTTTGGCCCATATAGAAATGAATTTCCAAAAATATGTCAGAAGCCTGGATACTGTAAATGTTTTATCATCACAGAATAATAAAACTCTAGCCGTTTGTTACTTAAGAACTGTTCAATAAATCTAAGACAATTTGGACATAAATTGTCCTGGGTAAGTATGGCTCATCATTAATGTTTGTAAAAATTAGTACAATCATTTCTGGTTGAGAGTAAAAGACTAGACGTGAACTCACTTTGATAGAGATAGATACATTTTTTCATAAAGCGAGTGAACGATAAGAAATGTGTAAAAATGTTTGTTCGATAGATAAGATTTTATGATTAAATTGTGCTGAACAACATGAATTAAGTGTGTGTTTTGTATACTACACCAGGAACTGCATCATTCTAGCTTTTCAAACATTTCATTAATTTCAAAATGTAACATCACTGAAATGATCTGATTTAACGAATGGGGTAATGGATAAGGATTGGTATAAGCTGAAAGCAACATTACATTAAAAAATTATACTTCTTCTTGTACTCATACAAATATCAGAAAAGAAGGTCCATAAAATAATTACTGTGCGATGACTATCATATTACTGAAACCTGAAAGGGATTCAAACTTTTAGTGAATAAAATTGAATGGTGTAATTTAGGTGTATTGCTTTCATTTTATACTATTTCCTTTTCATTTTAGGACTTACCCAAGTTTGCAGTTGAGAATAAGGCCCAAGCATTTAATCCTTCAAGTAGAATAAGGCTCCAGGAAGGAATAGGAAGGCTCTTTCTCTTCAAATGTTCCATTCTATGTCTGCTCTAAATCAAACTAACCTTCCCAGAGACTGGAACAGTTTCGATGTCACGTTGCCACCATCTCATTTCTTCTGCCTCAAGGCTCAACTCTCCTAATTTTCCTGAGTGAATTTGGACAAACTCCCATATGTTTGATATTTTAACCAAACCAGATGACTGTCTCTCACTAAAGCTGGCATTCTTTCCATGTTCCTTATTTTTTTTCAGGAAATGATACCAACTTCTACCTACACCAGATACAGAGAAGTTGTTATTAACATTTCTTTCTCCCTCACATTCCAATTTCCAGTCATCAGAGTCTTGTCAGATTTTACCTTCCCTGTGTCCTTGAACCTATTTTTCTCTTTCCGTCTTCATCACCATCATTGGATTCAAGTCCATCATCATCTCTCACCTGCGCTACTGTGATAACTTCTAACATGCTCTCTCTGCATTTATGCTGCTCTTTCTCCAAATCAGTCTTCGTGCTATATCCAGAGTGATGTACTTGAATGGTAAATAAAACTCTGTTTTTGTACTACAGTTGCAGAGAATGGAATTAGTCATACTCCTTAGTTCAGGAGACATTTATCGTCATTGCTTCTTGCAAATGTCCTTCTGGATTTACTTATTTATTTCCTTTTATTCTCTATCTCCTGCTGTAGTTAGGTGCTCTAAATTTGTTGGTATCTGTCCTTGACTCTATAGGAATTCTTACAAAATATAAAAAGTTGTTTACTGAGAATGTATGTGTACAGACAAGAGTGTAAACATTGTTTTGGTAAACGGTATTGTGTTAAAAACCTAATTCAATTTCTTTTTTTTTCCACACAGCATAGTGCTCTTAATATATTACCACATTACTATAAGTTCTTTTATTTTTATTTTTCCTCTCCCTCTAACTGCTGCAAAGTTTCAAATGAAATGAATCCATCATATTTTACTTATCCAATCCCACAATAGAATTGACACTAATACCCTGCTACTAAAAAATCCACTTACATAAACAGCATCCTTATAAATACACCTTTCTGATCAAGTGTCTTAATTTGGGATATATACTGAGAAGGAGATACCTACATTGTAGGATATCTATACTTATATTTAAATAAGTCCTACTAGATTATTCTCCAAAATGTCTATGACCATTTAATGTCCCATCCACTGCCCATAAGTGTTGGTTTTCCTCATATCCTTATCCAACTATATCATCCGGGAGTCTGATATTTTCTGAGCACATGGTATAAATATATAACCTCATTTTATTTGTGGGCATTGGCCTTTGTCAGATTGTTAATGACAATTTGGGATTTTTTGGCCCATTTTTCTAATGAGTTTACTTTTTTTGTTGCTGTTGATTTGAGTGTCATTGATATTCATTTTGCCTATCTCAGCAACGTAAACATCTTTTTTTAATTTGTCATGTGTCTGATAATGTTGTATATGACGTCCTTTGTTGAAATGAATTCTTGTGTTTTTGTACTCCTAGAGTTTAGTTTGCAATTTTAGTTATTTTTTTTAATTTAGTAATCATCTTATTAAGTATAACATACATACCAAAATCTATGTTTGGGGATATACATTCAGATTTAGAATTCTTACATATTTTTGGTGGATAGACCCCTGTAACATAACAAAGCATGACTATTTTTGCTAGTGCTTAATGCCTTGAGGTCTACTGTGCTTGATCTTATTGTAGATGTGTCAATTTTCTTTGGTTGGTGTTTGTGTCGTACACTTTTTTCCATCCTTTTACTTTCAATCTTCTTAGAAGTTTCTTCTTCTACTCTAACAATCTTTGTCTTTTATGACCAAAGATATAGTCTATGTTGTTGACTGATCCATGTATGCTTTAAAAGAACGTGTAGCCTGCTGTTGTTTGTTGGAATTCTCTATAAATACTGATTAGATCTCATTGGTTGATGATGTCTTTCAGTTTTTCTATATCCTTGCTGATATTCTTACTATTCTATCGATACCGAGAGAGATGTTTAAGTGTTCAGCTATAATTGTGGATTTGTCAATTTTTATTTCCAGTTCTGTCAACTGTGATGCTCTATTATTTGATGGATTCAGAGTTAGGATTTTTATGTCTTCTTGATGAGTTGAACGTATTTTATATTATCCCTCTCTGTTCCTGACGATTTTCTTTGCTCTGATGTCTGCTGTGTCTCCAGCTATTTCTTATTTAGTGTTTGCATGGTATACCTTTATTACATCCTTTTACCCTTAACATCTCTATGTCATATTTTCAGTGGGTTTCTGATACACACTATATAATAGTGTCATTATGTTTAGATGAGTTAAATTTCATATAATTATTAATACTTAGGATTTAAGTCTATCTTATTATTTGTTTTGTGTATGGTCCCTATATTTTTTCATTTATGTTTCCAAATTTCTAAATTTCTGTGGATTACTTAAACACTTTTTAGTAATTTAGTAAATTTATAGTGTTTTTGGATATATTTATTTGTATTATTTTTTATTGGTTGATCTAGAGATTAAAACATACATACTTAACTTATAGTCTATTAGTGTAAACATTTTACCACACTGTGTGTCACCAAATTGCTCTCTTTGCCGTCTCCCCATTAAAAATCCTTGGCTTAAATATCACCTCTACATACATTGAAAACCAAATCAGAAAATGTTATAATTTTTGCTCTTCATCATCAAAAATATGTGTAAAAACTCAAGAGAAAGATAACCTATAATATTTACTCAGATATTTACCTTTCTGTACTCTACATTCTTTTGTCATTTTTTTTATTTCTCAGAGTTTGGAATACAAGCAATATATTTATGCTGTTATGAACAATAATAATTTTAAAGTTTACTACTAGTAACGGTAATAATAAATCAATTTAGAATAATTTATAAGAATTATTATTACTGGAAATTTAAGAATATAGTATTTACATTTGTAAATATGTACATAGTATGCACATTTACATATTTGTTTGGAGACATTTATAACAAATAATAATTTAACAGTTTTCAAATTCAGTCTATTAGGAAAAAAATCATGTGATGAAAATGTAAGTTCAATGTGGGAAAAGAGTGTAAAATTCTCATTGGATTTTACACCCTATAAGTCCTTTAATTGAACATTTTATCTTTCCTTCATTTCTCTAATTTTATCCTTATTTCTTCAGATAGTTCTTCTCCTTATTGGTTTCTTGATTGATTTGTTTTTTAGCATTTTTTGTGGGCTACTATTAACTGCCAATGGCAAGTTGATGTGTCTTCTTTTTATTCCCCCTTTCTGTTTATTTATTTTTATTATCTAATTTTATCTTTACCTTTATATTTAACAGTTAATATATATTTTAATAATTAATATATAATTATTTATTATAATTACTTATTTATTTAAGCCCCAAATGCCAAACACCTTTATCTGTTTATCTTTTCATAGACGTATTCCAGGAGTTTGGTGTGGTATAAGTCTTCAATAAATATTTGTTAAATGCATGAATATATCTCCCACTTCTTTATGATACTTCCACTGCCTTCTAGATGAAGTCCTAGCATTTTTTCCCCAGCTGAAATCATTTTGCTATTTATGTCGTTCACTGCTGTTTTCATTTTTACCATTATATTTTGAAATCAATATTTCTTTGGCTTCCTTCTTTATACATTTTGATTCTTAATTCTTTATCATTTACCCTTAATATTTAAAGACAATTTATTATGCCTATTTTTAACTTCTGATCCGTATGTTCCATTGCATTTTTTAGTTTGTTGTCCTGTTTTTTTTTTAAGTAAGATTTTTTTTTTCCTTTTTCTTCCCAAAGCCCCCCGGTACATAGTTGTATATTCTTAGTTGTGGGTCCTTCTGGTTGTGGCATGTGGGATGCCACCTCAGCATGGCTTGATGAGTGGTGCCATGTTCACACCCAGGATTCGAACTGGTGAAACCCTGGACCACCAAAGCAGAGCACTGGAACTTAACCACTCGGCCACGGGGCCGGCCCCTGTTGTCCCTCTTTTATACTCCTATGTATCTACATAATTTTTTGCCTCCAAGTTTTCAAGAATTATTACATATTCTGCAACTGATTTATTGAGGTTATCAAGTAGTCATTTAAATATGTCTGTGTGTGTATATATATAGATAGATAGATAGAGAGATAGATAGATAGATAGATATATTGCTTGTGTTCCTTCTTGTAAGGTTAAAATGTGAGGAGAAAAGATACTCCACAGTAGACAGCCCTAGGTACTAGGGTATTCCCCATTTTCTTTGACTGCACTGCTCTGAAGTTACTCGAAAAAATTCAAGTTGTAAGAACATCCATTGTTTGTTTTCTGTGTCATGGAGATATGTGGTGGTAGTTAAGGATCCTCCTTGGGACATGGTGAGGTAAAAAAAGACCAAAACATATATCTACCATCATATCTAAGCCAAAATGCAAATCAGATCATTTCTGCTTTTTACCTTTCTAAGTTTTCTTAAAAGTTTTATGTTAATGTTTCATACCTGTGTTTTTCTTTCTCTTCAATTATTCTCCAGGAGAGAACTTAGGAGATAAACCAGCAGGTCCTGCTAGCCAACCGTTTTGTCAGGAAACCACAATTACTGGTCTCCCCAACCTCAACTGGACCCTTAATACTCTCAGGTAATCATACTGCATTTCCTGGTGCAATGGCTCTCAAAGAGTGGGCCCTAATCCAGCAGCAGCAGCATCACTGGTGAACTGGTTAGAAATGCAAATTCATAGGCCCTGGCCCATACCTACTGAATCAGAAACGCGGGGCTCAGCGATCTGTGTTTGAACTGGCCCACCGCGTGATTCTAATGCAAGTTAACTATGAGAACTTCTGTCTTAAGGCCTTTATGCTCTCATGTGCTTATGTAACCATATGCTCTTCTCAAACTTCCAAACTTGCTTCCTTATTTTTTGCTTTCTCTTCCAATGAGAAGTGATCAGAAAAGATCTTCTACCACCAATCTACAACGTATATGCACATCCTCTACCTTCTCTATTATTAATAGCCCCTGTCCAAGGGCAGCTTCTCCATTTGTGCATTGGATCCCAGCCCCTACTCAAGGGCATAGTCCCAGGTAATCTCCCTATCTCTTCTACATCATCATTTTCCCCTCTACCGTATTAAACAAACAAACGAAACAACGTATTATCTCTTTTATCTTAAAAAGCAAGTCAGTCACCTGATTCTACATCTCTTTCCAGATATATCTGTACACCTATTTCTCTCTTTCCCTTTACCGACAAAATCCTTGACAGAACTGTCTTTCACTCTGTCTCTTTTCTTATTCTCTCTTGAATCTACTCTAGTCAGGCTTTTGTCTGCCCTGCTCTATTTTCTGCTTTTATCAAGGCCACCCAGGACTGCTTTGTTGCCACATTTCAAGGTCAATTCCAGGTTTTCTGCTTATTTAAACCAATAGCTACAGTTGACATATGTGCATCTCTCTTCCTTTGAAAAACTGCTCATTCGACTTCAAGCAGACTGAATACTCTTAATTTTCTTATTTAGCCCAGCCACATCTCAGTGTCTCTGCAGGCTGCTCCTTCTCATCCTGCCTTTTAAACTTGGTATTCACTCGGGCTCAGTTCTTAGATTATTGCTGTCCAGCAACATCCTCTCCTCTGGACATCTTTTCCAGCCTCAAAGTTTTAAATACCATGTATTTGCTAAGGATTCCAAAATTTGAACCTCTAGCATGGGGGTCAGATCTGAGTTTTTGACAGCTCCCACTTGAATGTCAAAAGAGCCCCTCAAAATATAGTTGCCAAAAATGAGTCTTCCCTATGCCCCCAATTGGCTTTCCAGTTGCTCCAGACCAAAGCTATGTATTCATCCTTGAATTCATCTCTTCTCTCACACATACCACATCCAATCAGCAAATCAAGTCAACTCTGCATTCAAAGTATATGTAGCAGGGAGTCACTTCTCACCAGCTCCACTGCTGCCAACTTGGTAAAAGCCACCATCTCTCTTATGTCACTCTAGCTTTTTCCATCTCCAGCATTCTGTCAAATATCTATTTAAGAAGTATAGCATTGAGGAAACTATCTTTATAATTAAGACCTACTAATTTTTCTCCTCACTTTCTCCTTTGTCCATTAGAGTCTACTTTTAAACCAACAGCTACAGTGACTCTATGAAAATATGTTGCTCATCTTCAAAAAATTCTCCAATGTCATCCCAACTCAGTCAAAATAAAAATTAACTTCCTTTCAAAGACCAACATGATCTGGCCCTTATTTATTCTCTGACCCAATGTAGTAATCCTCATCATTCCTTCACCTTTTCAGCAATGCTTGTGTCTCTGTACCTAGAAATTTGCCGAGATATTCTCATCTCAGGTCCTTTACTAATGCTCTTCCTGCATGGAATGTTATTCCTCAAGTTTTCCATATGGCTCACTCTCTCAGCCCATTTTGGTCTTAATTCGTATCCAGTCATGTGTCGCTTAACAATGGAGATATGTTCTGAGAAATGTGTCATTAGGTGATTTCATCATTGTGCGAACATCATAGAGTGTACTTACGCAAACTTAGATGGTATAGCCTATTGCACATTTAGGCTATATAGTATTAATCTTATGGGCCCACCCTCATATGTGTGGTCTGTGATTGACCAAAACATCGTTATGCAGTGCACGATTGTGTTACCTTCTTGGTGATACCTGCCCTTCAAACTGAAACCAATTCTCCTCTTCATTTTCCTAAGAATTTATCACTTTCTAGCATTACATATAATTTACATATTTCTCTTATTATCTTTCTCCTTCACTAGAATGTAAATTCCTTGAGACCAAGGATATTTGATTCTTTTGCTCCCTGCTCTATCTCCAACATATAGAATAGTATCTGACACATACTAGGACTCCAGAAGGTATTTGTTGAATGAGTGAATGAGTGGAATAAAAAGACTCTTAATAAGAACTTAAAAAAAATGATGAGTGACTAAAGATATTTGATCACCATCTTTCCAATAGAAATAATTTTAATGTCAGGAAGGAACATCCATTCACCACAGCTAAGTCCCAAGTGATAGAGCGCATGGAGCCTCAGCATGCTCATCTTATTTTTCATTCTACCATTTGAACCATGCATATTCATTCTTATAAGAGCTAGGAATTAAGTTCTCCAAGTCACTTGATAAAATTAAAATTCCAGGGATGTGTGGAAGTGAGCCTATGGCTTTTCCCCTCAGTGGCATTCTATCAAATATCTGTTTCAGAAGCATGACACTGAGCAAAGTGCCTTTCTAGTTAAAATAGGTTACATTGGAATGCCAGCCAAGTTGGTTGTCAGGTTTGAGACTAAATTGGTTTTAACAGATTTCACTCTATCACAGTATTTATCTGAAGAATATTCTTCAATTACTAGAATTTAAGAATAAAATGAAAATGGGTTCACTCTACTATTTGAGTGAATACATTTTTGTATGCTTAAAAAGAATTAGGATTAACAAGACAAACATAGACAAAATTAGATATTTTAATTTGCATTATTACTTCATGAACTTCAAATAAAAATGTATAGTACTTATTGAAAACATAGAACACATTTAAATCTAAATATAAAGATTTTTATAGAATGTTCAAAACTTTCATACACCCTCCTAGATGCTGAGATTAAGATCATTGACAAAGACATGAGGATTATTTTAGTAAACAAATTTAAAGAGTAATATGATATCATTAACTGTTACTTTAGGTTTTTCTGAGTCTGCTGTCTTAAAGCTTCTAAATTTAATTCAATGATATGGAATTTATTATTTCCAATGGTTTTGATTGAGCAATCTTTGTGATTTTAAGCACAATCGCTGTCTGCAATTTCATTTTTGCTTCTCTATTTAGTTAATGCAAAAAAAAATTATGATAGGATCAAGTTTCTCTCTGATCCAGTTTGAAACTTAAAAGCAAAAGTAGTTAAAATGACAGAAAATAGTATGAATCATTTTGAAATCTTGGCGTAGTTACTTTGGATGTGGCTCTTACTTTTGCTTCCAAAAGAATATGATGTGGCCAACTTTATATGAACTGATTTACCTGCTGCTGAATCATTAATTCCCACTTTCATACACAATCATCATCTATTAGAGGTAAGCTGATAAACTCGAAAGTTTTAAGTGAAAGCAATTTCTCATAAGAAAAACAACAGCCTTCTCCAAAGTGAGATAGCTCCAAAGTCTTTTGAGTCTCTCAGCGACTAATTTAGTGACTAAATTAGTTTCAACACATTATGAAAGATACATTAATAGATTAAACAACTTGATAGAATAAACATTAAATGCAGAACGTAGGAATTATAGATATACATCTTAATAAATTTAAAATATCAATATGTAAAATAATATAAAGAAATACCACTTTTCTTTCTGCTGACAATCAAAATTAAATATGGAGAAAGATGAGCCCTAGAGTGATAGCCATTTAGGTTTCAAAGTTATAGCAAGAGTATTTGAATGGTCTACTGGTAGGTGAATTCAATTTTTTTTTTAAGTAGATGAAATTTTGCTGCATTCAGAAGATGATGAATGGGGGAAATTTTAATCCAGTAGAGAGATATTACAAAAATGGAGTAAGCAGGATTAGAATTATATATATATATCATATTATGAGTGTAAAATGCAATAGCTGTAGAGAGCTTAAAGTAATGACAATGCCAAAAAACGCTACAACTGTTCAAAGGGGGCAATGTGTCAATGTTATCTAATTCCCCAAATTGATGCTTTTCATATTTTATCAAAATTTAGATAATGCAAAAGAAATCAGATAAACAACTACAGAAAGAAAACTATTGGATAAACATGGCTAAAATATTCAAATTTAAAACTTGCTATTTCCTTGTTTGGAAGATGCAGGGCACATATTTTACTAGGAATAATTTGCACTTCTGCCTACTAGTATTGCAATATTGCAAATTTTCTTAAACAATTAGATAAACTTTGTAACTTTTCAAGTAGTAACTTTTCAAGGTAGCATTTTAACAGTTGTTACTAATTTATTATTTCTACTTTATTTACCCAATAAAATAATTGCCAATGAAGTTAAGAATATAGGTCAAAGACTTTCAGACAGAGGCATTCCCTTTGAATTATTTAGAAAATATAATTTTATATTTAGAAGTGCCTAATAGGTTTTGGTCTTACCATTATAAATAGCCTCCTTTACATAAAACTATACTTTCATTAAAGTAAAATAAGAGGCAGATGGTGTAATGGGAAGTGAACTGATAATTAAAAGACTCAAGTTTTAGGTCAAGTTCTGTTATTAACTAGATGTGTTAATTTAACTCACACCGGGAAACTGAAGGCTATTGACTTTGGTGATCTGTAAACAGTTTTCAATTTCAAAACCTATTATTATAAAACCTATCTTTGTACTCTGGAAAATACGCTAAATTTTTTTTTATGCTTTGTGACAGCCTATGCTATTGCTATTGGTAACCGTGATAATCGACTGGTAATCTATTAACAGGAAAAAAAATGGAATTTAGACTATAACTGTCTCTAGCTAGCTTTGCCTCCTACGGTTAAGCCATAATTCAACTTTTGGTTAGTAAATACATTGATAGACCATTTTGAGAGGTGAGGACTATAGGAGCAACTACAAGTCAACAATAAGAAAAATAAATAATTAATTCTTCCAGGTTCAAAAAGGGAAAGTAATTCTCCCTTCTCTTTTCTTAAGAGGATTTACTTTAGAAAACTTGTGGTCATGAATTCCTTTCTGCTCCTTTGAGATGTATGCAAATCTTTTTACAAGCTAAATAAGGCTTTTGCCAGCTTTACAACCCAGGAATGTCTTTTTTAAGGATCTAGGAGCCATCTCTTTGAACTGTAAACATCAAGGGAAAAGTGCCATGTGCCCCACTTTCTGTGGGAAGACAGGAGCCTAACTTCAGCTGGTCCCTGGCTCCAAGTTGCCAACTTACCTCCTGTTATAAATATATGAGAAATTTATTTTTCTTTTGGATAAGGCAATTAGCAAATACAGATGGCTGTCCAAATTACCAGTTGAATTTAGGGTGAACTCTATGTGACAAATGATGCCGTCAAGTTTGCTTACTTGAAGACTAGTTATTGTTTATCTTGAGAAAATGGATGTAAGGGGTTATATCTGCTTGGCTTCATAAGAGGGTGCGATTTCTTTGTCTTTGCAATCCTTTAGTGGATTGCCTGTGATGCACGTTACATTCTAGTGTAAAGCTTATTCAATAACAAAGCTGTTTACTTTCTCCTCTACTTTGTAGAGAGGTTCTTTTGAGTTGGGAGGATATTTTGTTTTTAATTATACTTCCCCAATAGGCTCAAAGGTCACACTGTAAAGAGACTGTACGACAAACAGATATAGCCTCAGTTCTGCATAAGAGCCCAAGAAAAACTTAGAGCAAGTTTTAAGAGAAGAATAAGTACAAGAGAACCAGCAAATATGAAAGAATGTCAGAATCTGCTTAGAAATGTTGGTCACTGAGAAATTTCTAGGGGAGGACAGTCTAAAGCAAAACAAGAGGATTCTAAATTAATTTTAAGTTCTTCACGATTTTGTCCTACATCTTTGAAATCATCAGATTTTGTCCTAAATCTTGTGTTCTTGGAATAAAAGCAGTCCTGCATGGGTTTTATTTTAGGAATGAAGAAATCGAATTAAAATACAACATGAAAGAATTTGGGGAAAGGAGGACATTGAAAATACTATGGTGAACTTAATTCAAGTTCTTAAGCAAAATGTTCGAGCAAAAGATATGATAATTCCCCATAAATAGTGGCATTTCAGGAAAGATGCTAGAATAGATCCATTTATTTTGACTCAAAGGAGAGAGCATCCCCTGATTAAAACTGGGTCACATGAGCATAGTCTATAGATTGTTAATTACAATTTTAAAACTTGAAATGTTTATAAATTTTCTATAATAAAAGTTGAAAACAATAGCTAACTCTTGGAGACAAACAAAAGAAGCTGTGAAACAGGAGTTCTAGTCATAGGGTGACACTCCTGACATGGGAAATTTTAAAGATGATCATGTATCCATGAACATAATAGTAAGTCAGGCCAGGACGACTAAAACTGAGCCATTAGTGGATTTTTCAAGATTTCTAGGTATTTTGTACCCTGTTTAGAAATAGGACTGACTTCTAATTATCTGAGTAAGATGATGCTTGAGAAGTGGGAAGTGGGCCTTGAAAGGAGGATACTAGGGTGCCAATTAATATAAACAGGTAGAAGCTGAACAATTAATTGTGAAAATATAAGAAGATATATTTATATATCAAGCAGGTCACAATAGTCACATATGTGAAGATCTTCAACTAAGTCACAAATCCCTTGTTGCCTGCCAATAGACCTTATTTTGTTTTCTGTTGGTGAGTTTCCTGCTCACTCATAGTTCCCCATATAATATGTATATCACTGCTAATGCTCAACATTTAATATTTAGAATTGTAGAATTTAAGAACTTTAAGAAACTTTAGAAATTGTCTACTCTGCTGCTTCTCAAATTTCATTGAAGACTCATCTAGGTGCTTGTTAAACATGGATCTTCCCAATCTCTCCCCTGAAAAGTACAATTCTGTAAGTGAGGAATGAAGTCTGAGAATTCACATTGTTAGTATCGCTGCTAATCCGTATCATCAGGGATATATAAGGAAAAGCTGATCAAGCGAAAATTCCTCTTTGTACACAGTGCATTGCCCAAGGGTACCTAGGGAGTGTCAGAGTAAAGAGCAACCCAGGTCTCCTGATTTCAGATTTAGTGACTTTCCTACTTCCTCACACTCTAAATTGTCTCACTGATACACAAAGTTGCATGTGCAACCAAAATGCGGGAGTAAGTAGTAATATTAATCTTAGAATAACATGAGTACTATTTTTAATTTCAACATGAACAATTATTTTGTTTTTAACAGAGTGTTGTGTTAGACAAAAATTGTTTCCAAAGGCTAAAATGAAAGAAAGGCTCGTTGAGTCCCTAAGGCTTGTTTATAAATTATTATACTCTCAATTTATTTTAGATTCACTGATTCATAAATACTACAATCTCTAAAATAATTTATAGTGTACATTATAAAACAACTCCATAAATCTGAAGGTAGTCTATAGCTTTTTTCCTCTCTATTCAATTATCCAGGAACAGAATCTAGTCCCCCAGGTGCACACTGAATGCGTGCTCTTTAAAGATCTGTCAGATTAAGATCATGTCAGTGATTTAATAGGAAAAGAATAATAGAAAATGAATAAAACCCCATCAATAATGCTTCAGAAAAATCTCCTTCGGAAATAGGTAGCTACTTCTTGTTCATCAGCACACTTTAATTAAAATATGCACCACCCTCACTATATTGCAACTAATTTGAATCTTCCTCTGAGAAAAGGTCAATGGCCTAAAAGAGTTTTGTATCCTCTCAGAGTATTTTTAGGAGGATGTGAACTAGATATTCATTATTCTCTTAGTGGTCTCTCAAGAATCAGAACTGTTAGTTGCAAAGCTGTTGACCAGGAACCAACTGGGAGACATTTGCAAGATTTCAGGAGTTCATAGCTCAAGTGTTTTGGACTTTGATGGGCAATGATAAAAATGGTGCTGATGATAGCAGCCCATGAATTCTTCTGAGAGGGCTTTTTAGCTAGAAAACCCAGATGGACAAGAGTAATGTTTTACTTAATAACAATGATAGGCCAATCTTAAAATAGTGTAATGGCACCTATTTAGGTGTAGAATATTAATTCATTACCACTAGAAACTATTATGTTAGGCAATCACTTGATGCATATGGTACCAGAGATGTCATCAAATGAAGATGCAAACTGGCACAGTGGAAGAGACTTTAGACGTAAAGAGATCTATTTTGGAAGGCTGTTTTGGCTACTTACTATTAGATACAAATTGCTTATTTTCTGTGTCTTTTAGTTCCTCATCTGTAGGATAGGAATAATAACATCTAACTTAGAGAATTGTTGTAAAGCTCAAATGAGACGAATATGTATATGTTCAAGAAATATGGTAAGAATTTGATAACTAGTACCCGAGATAAAACCAATATTCTGCTTTAATTTTATCATCAGTGTATGAATTTGCCAATGCTGATAAGCAGTATTTTAAATATATAACATATATTTATATATATTGATTTAGATAAATTGATATATTTACAAATTTAAAGTATATTTATGTATATGAGTATATTTATGTGTGTACATATATACACATATATATGTATAGTAGGTATGTGTTGATCTGCCACTTATTAAAACTGGTACCTTTTCTATATATATGTGCTCACAGAAATTAAAATATTACTTCCATTCCATTTCTTTTCTCTATTATTTTATACGGTAGGGAAATGACTAGTGTAATACTTCAAATAAACAGCATGCAACACAGGTATTGCAATTTCCTTGCTTTCTGAGAAAAAAAATTAGAGTACAATAAATATGTTTTAATGTGTCATGCAAGCATGAACATGGCAAATCTGAAAGGTCAGTTTTTCTCTAGGGTAGATAGTCCTGCCCTCAATCATTGCTTCCAGCTCTATGCTGAGGTCCCTATTCCAACTGCCTGCGCTGTGTTGAGCCACTCCATTAATACTGCTTTAGGTGTCACCTCTCTTCCATTCAACCCGAACTTCTAGATGTACCCAGGCAACTGATGGTTTCAGCACTCACTGATGTCCTTAAGTCTGTGCTTCTGCTGTATTCTTGCCTCAGAGGTTTGCAAATACTTTCTTGTGAGTTGCAATATTTATAGAAAAGCTATTTTTAAATGTTTATCACTATTAGGAAGTTTCAATAGCAGAAAAATATCAAGTGCATGATGCTTCCAGAATAAGACACCACGCACCTTGTTTTGTATCTTAGTTTTTAATGTACAATTTGTCATGAACAAATATTCAATAAATCTGTAAATATGTGCTTCATTTCTTTATGAATATTCCTTTTTAGGGTTCATCAAAAGAGATGCATATTTAGTTTATTTCTAAAATATTTGTATTATACAACCTTTACTTAATAAACATTATTACAAAATTTCTTTGTGCCTATTTGTGAGTTGATGTGTGAGAAACAAAATTTCTGGATCTTTGTGGTGTGCATTTTGTTTTAAAATATTGATAGGTATTGTCCATTGAAATTCAAGGTGGACACTTTAATTTATACGTCCAGCAATGGTATGTAAGTGAGCAAATTCTCCAGCTCCTTAGCCGACATCGCTTATAAAAAATGTTGGTTTCTTTCAATGAAATAGGTGGTTTGCTAAGATTTGCTTTGAAGGTGAATGATTTTGAGGATAGTTTAATGTTATTACATCATTTGTTGGTTTTTCATTTATTTTTATGATCCAATAACTCAATAAGGAATAGTTCTTTTTACTTAAGAATAATATGTCTAATTCTCCATCTCATGGATTATTGCCTAAAATAGTGTGAAGTAATTTTAAAATGGCATCCGCTGGATGCTCATGACAGAATGTCTATTCTTTTCTGATTCAGCTTTCTGTGAAGGCAAAGAAAGGAGTGAAAAATCAGAGTAAAATTTAAAACTTGCATTAATAATTTAATGAAAGAATCAGAAAGGAATTTTTCCAAACTAAAAGGGCAATAAAAATGGATTTTAACAAATTTATATTGGTTTTTCTAGGTTTTTCCTATCTATATGACCCATTTCTTTCCACTGACACGTAGAGGACTGCTGCAGAGATTTTAGGGAAGTTTTAGCATCAGTAGCTATCAGAGAAATAAGTTTGGTCCTGGAACTAAAAGAAAGACCTTAAAGCAGATCTACTATAGCTGTTTTCTATGTAAATTAACTTTTTGCTTACCAACAACTTACTTTCTCCATCATTATTTAACATGGCGACTGTGCCAAAATATATGTATAAATTGACCAGTGGACAACATCCAGGGAGCTTTTGAATGGCTGACTGAGAATACCTTTTGAAACTGTTAAATCTATGTCCCCCATGTCTAATAATTTTGAGAAAATTTTGTCCACTGTTAAGCCCTTGTAAATTGAAAGAAGCTTTTGTTGGATATTGATAACTATTTGATATAGGAACTGAAACATGAGGTCCAAGATATGTAGATACTTCTGGCTTTGAAATAGCTGGAGGGATTGTTGGTTGCTATTAAAGTTCCAAAAAAAGAGAAGATAAGTAGAGGGAGGGAAGAGCTAGGAACCAGATCATAGTGCACTGCACACCCCTCTTCCCATAGCCACTAAATTTTCAGTAAATCATGATGCATTACAAAATGCTTGATGGAAGTAGATTTCTCATACAAACCAACAAAGCGACTAACTTCTACCTCCAGAGTATCACATGAGAAATAAAGAATAAAGGTGACGTGAGAGGATGCTGGCATTTGATAGCTAAACAAACAAACAAACAAACCTGAGGAAGTCAGTCACAGGAATTTCTCATTAAGACGACTTCGACTGGCATAGACATAAAAGCGAGTTTGTACAGGATCTTTAAGGCCCTCAGATGACGTCAGGATTGTATAGTTGGTTTTATTTGAGTGCAGGAAACATATCACCTATCAAGTCAGATTTGGACATCTTTGTTTTTAAATATAGTTTTAGAGACAGTAACTCAGATCTACATGAACAATCTTTGTAAACCTACAATAATCCTCATTTGGTAATAATGTATAATCATTTTAATAAAGTGCTGAAATAGGTCTTTAATAGTATTATTGAACCTACATTTGTGAGAACGTGCTTTAGTTTTTTTCTATGTGTCAGAATGAATTAAGAAAATTTATATTTTCTGCAGACTCCAGAAAATATTTCAAAGCATGGCAATTAACTGCTCTTTGAAAATTTTGGTAAAATTTTGAAAAGCTTGTAAAATTTTTCTCCATACACCATTTTTAGAAAGCATTGTTTGACTATATTTCCATTTTGATCATAAATAATCCTGTAATTATTTTTTACTCTTAATGATATAATTTATGATATCTGTGTTTTTCTGTGAAAATGCTTTCCACTTAGATTGTGAAATTAATTGGCCAAATTATATGTAATATTCTTAAAATTTTTAATCTCTTTTTTCTCACAATTACATGCCTTATTTTTCATGACAGTGTTTATTTGTTGCTTCTTTTTAATTAGTATTTTCTAAAGTTTATTTACTGTTTTAACTTTATTGTTGAAGTCTACTGGCTGTGTATGTTTCCTTTGAATACATTTTCTATGTTGTGTACTAAGGATTTACAGACCCAAGAAAATAGCCAGGGAGATTTTCAGACACTGGAATTAATTTTAACAAAAATGCACTGTTTACAGAGTGTAATTATAGTTGCTAATAGAATTTTTCCATCCCTCCATCTCTAAACATGTATTTTACCCCAGAAAGTTTTAAATTTTATAATAAATACTTCACAAATGCAAACAGATTTCTAAGACGACAATCATCTTTTAATATAAAGTTTGCTGTTGGTGTTTCCCAAACATTACTGTTGAGTTCAAAAATAAGAACTGCAAGTATGCTAATCTACAAGGAAAACCACATATGTATGTATTTATATGTTCCTTCTGGTCTTAGTTTATGTGTGTGCGTGTGTGTGCCCAGATGTATACACTACTACACATGAATAAAGATTGGCTCATAGGGAAAAATGCTTATTAAATAACATTTTATTTCAATACAGCAAATATTAAAATATGATATAGTAGCAGATTTCATAATTTGGAAAATTCAGTTAATATCTTTTAAAAGATATTGTGGAATAAAACAGAACTATTTCTAAAATTTCTCAATGTGTTGAAACTGAGACTCCCCCGCTGAAGTCCACAAAATATATATTTTTTACATTGACTTACCTTTGGAAGCTTTACCTCAGTCATGTAGCCCATGTGAAAAAACAAAATTGTAGGGGCCAGCCCAGTGGCCTAGCAGTTAAGTTTGCACACTCTGCTTTGGCAGCCTGAGGTACCCAGGTGCGGACCTACACACTGCTCATGAAGCCATGCTGTGGCAGCGTCCCACATACAAAATAGAGGAAGATCAACACAGATGTTAGCTCAGGGACAATCTTCCTCAAACAAAAAGAGGAAGATCGGCAACAGATGTTAGCTCAGGTCTATCTTCCCCACAAAGGAAAAAAAAATAGAATTGTAAGATTAACAACAATTTAGGTGCAGTCCAGCAAAAGAAATATTAGCTCACTGTCTTAAAACCTGGTTACTGGTTCACCACTAAGCAAGATTATATAGTATTGTGTCTGGCTTTCTCATGATTTTAGTTCTTATAAATTAACCAGATCAGTTAGGCCCCAAAGAGAAAATTTCTAAAACATCAGTGTAGGTATTCATAGAACGCTGTTTGATTCTTGCTGTTGAGGAAGCTTCTTTTTTTTTTTTAAACCTGATGAACCTTACCTACGACTAGCTGGAGTGATGCTACAGTAACAAAATGGATGGTTTCTTAGATCCATTTTCTGCACAGCAGAAGGTATAAAATAGATGGCATATGAGAAACCAAAATAAAACTGCATAATGAGAAAACATGGAAAGCTTTTCTTCATGTGAAAAAATCAAATAATAAAATGTGTTATTAATATATTTCTAATCTACTCATAAGCTAAGCTATTATACAATATGTAATATTATATGTTATTAAATATATATATATTAAGAAAGTCAAAAATGTGTGTATTTCAATTCTCATGTTAGGAAGCATTTTAGGTCATGTTTTTAAATATATTCAATTTCTGTTAAAAATCATCTATGGTATTAGAGGATGTTAGTGATGATCACTATGCTAAGAATTGATGGAATACTGAAAACCCCTTATGGCTTCCTCCACTTTTCTTCATGAATTTTCTTTTCTTGAAAACTCAGTCTTTGCTGTCACCATATGTGCAATAATCTTTCCCTTGTGGTCCCCTCCTCCTGTTTCAAGTCTTGCCTTAGAAGATATTGGTTTTATGGTTGACCTCCATGAGCATATTCAGTTATTTCATTAACTGTGGTTACAAATGTTTTACAATAACTATGGCATATCATTGATCATAAGATTTTTTGTTTATATGTAATATATAAGCATGTATATGAATATGGATTTATGTTATGTGTCTCACACCCTTCAACATTAACTTCTTGTACAGTGGTCATCTCTCACTTGATATTACTAACATATGTCACAGGGTTTAAAATATTGCATTCACTCAAGAAGTGCTGGTTGTGGGGCCTGCTCTGTGGCTCACTGGTTAAGTTCTCATGTTCTGCTTCAGCAGCCCGGAGTTCACCGGTTCGGATCCGAGGTGCGGACCTATGCACTGCTCAGCAAGCCATGCTGTGGCAGGCGTCCCACGTATAAAGTAGAGGAAGATTGGCACAAATCTTAGCTCAGGGCCAGTCTTCCTCAGCAAAAGGAGGAGGATTGGTGGCAGATATTAGCTCAGGGCTAATCTTCCTCAAAAAAAAAAAAAAAAGAAATACTGGTTGTGATGACATTGAATTAGTTCTCCATTAAGAAACTTTAAAACAAAAGAGTGATGACAAATTTATCATGAGAAAGAATTTGTCATAACAAATATTTAAATAACAATCATTCCGCAGTGACAAGTTATACCCAAAGTGGTTTATAGTACAACTTGTAAAATCCTTTAAGGGACATTAGTAAGTTGTAACTTAGTTCACATTATTTAACAATGCATTGGAACGATGAAAGCACTGTATGATTTTGTCTTGATGACTACAGAACAGTGGGGAATTGACATACTGAAGTGCTCTCTGGTTTCTAATGACAGTCCCTCATGGGGATCTTCCTTCATGAAAGTAGCTATTACTATTCACAGTTATTGTAGCTCATGCCAGCCCAGTGAAAGTTGAGAATGCTGTAATCAATGGCAATTGAAACTGTTAACAACATTAAAATTTCATTTGGACAAAGGTGTCAGACATCAGTGCTTTAGATACATCTCTTGGCACATTGCTGGCACAAACTGAACATCCAAGGATGTTAATAAATGAATGTATAATCAGGTAAGTAACAATTCAGCAAGAAAAATAATATGAAACACATCAATTCCCTCCCTAGATACAATAGGAGTGAAACGAAAATTGTCATGTAACAGTCACTCAGAATTAATGAAGCAGGGATGAGGGCATAATATGCTTCTATATGGGAATGAAATAGACAAGTGATAAAAAATTGAGAGCATGAAAAATATATATTAGAACGAATTATTTTCATTTTGGCATTCAAAAGGAATCTTATGCTAATTTTAACCTTCTTTGGGCCTTATCATTTATTGTATTTGAAAGTGTTATTTTGGTACATTCTCATTTTCTGGCTCTCATTTCTCTCTGTTGCTATCTCTCTCCTTGTGAGAATAGCATACATTTTTGGGTTCTACTTTTCTAAAATCAATATTATATAATAAGCGTGCTTGCATTTGTTGTAAAGGTAATAACTAACTTTAGCAATAGGCAAATATAAAATGAAAAAGATATTTCTCTAGTATATATTTAATTAAAATTTTATTTTGAAGTAATTGTGTATCCACACCCAGTTTTTAGGAAATAACACAGAGAGTTCCTGTGTGCACTATACTCTGCTTCCCCCTGTGATAACATCTTATAAAACCATAATACAATGTCACAACTAGGATATTGACATTGAACAGTAAAGACACAGAACATTTCCACCACCAGAATTATCCCTCATGTTGCCCTTTCTAGCCATATCTGTTTCCCTCCTGACATGTCTCCCCTATAATCCCTAGTAACTGCTAATTTCTTTTCGATTTCTAGAATTTTGTCATTCCAGCAATGTTACGTAAATGGAATCATAAAGAATTCAACTTTGAGAGGGTGACTTTTTTTCACTCAGCATAATTTTCTGAAACTTCGTCCAGGTTTTTGTGTATATCAATAATTTATTCCTTTTTATTGTTAAGTAGTATTCCACAGTACGGCTGTACCCTGGTTTGTTTAACCATCAACCTATTGAAGCACATTTGGGCTGTTTCCAAATTTTGGCCATTACAAACCAAAGCTACTATAAAACTTTATGTACAGGTTTTGTGTGGATGCAAGTCTTTATTATTCTAGGATACAAGCCCAGAAGTGCAATTATTGGGTTATTTGGTAATTAAATCTTAATTTTATACACATATATAAATTCATTTATACCTTCTGCCAAATGAATTTCCAGAATGGCTGTACCATTTCACAATCCTACTAACAATGTCTGAGTGATTCAGTTTCTTTATATTCTTGCCAGCAGTTGGTAGTGACACTATTTTTTTATATTAGCCATTCTGGTAGGTATATAGTAAAATCTAATCGTGGCTTTAACTTGCATTTCCCTGGTAACTAATAATATTTAACATCTTTTCATGTGCTTATTTTCCCTCCATATGTTACCTTCACTGAAATATTTGTTTACGTCTTTTGCCCATTTTTTCTAATTTGGGTGTGTGTGCACGCATGTGCTTAGTGAGTTTTGACAAGACTGTATATATTTCAGACAGTGCTCCATTCTCAAGTATGCGTTACGGAAATTCTTTCCTCCAGTCAGTAGCTTCTCTTTGGGTTCATGCAACAGAGTCTTTTGCTGAGTAAAAGTTTTTAATTTTGATGAAGTTCAACTTATGAATTTTTCCTTTAAATATCATGCTTTTGGTAACAAATCTAAAAACTGTTTGCCTAACCCTAAGTCCCGAACATTCTGTATTGTTCTTCTCCTAAAGGTTTTATAGTTTTACATCTTATATTTAAGATTATGACCTGTGTGAGTTCCTATTTATAAGGTTTGAGACTTAAGTCAAGATTGTGGATTTTTTTGTCTATGAATGTCCAATTACTCCAACTCTATTGGTTGAAAAGGATATCTATATTGACTTGCCTTTGCATTCTTGTCAAAAATCCTTTGAGAATATTTTTATAGATCTATTTCTGAGTTCTCTCTCATCTCACTGATCAATCTATCTATCTATCTATCCACCTGTCTCTATCTCTATGCAAATACCACACAGCCCTGATTACTGTAGCTATATAAGTCTTGAAATTGAGTAGACGGATTCCTCTCAGCTTATTATTTGTTGACAAAATTACTGTAGCCATTATATCTCAGCTTTTCTATATAAATTTTAGAAAAATCTCAACTGTATCTCCAAAAATGGTGAGATTTGACTGGAACTTTGTTAAAAATATATGTCATTTTGGGGAGTATTGACATACTTACCATGTTGACCATTCCAATCCATGAACAAGGTATGTCGCCTTTATTAGGTATCCTTTAATATCTTTCATCAGGATTGTGTTTTTCAGCATAAAATGCTGTACATTTTTTAAAAATTTATACCTAAGTATTTCATTTTTGAGCCATTAATAATTGGTATTTTATTTTATATTTTGGTGTAAACAGGTCTATTGCTGGCATAGAAATACTATTGATTTTGTATTGCTTATCTTATATCCTACAACCTTACTGGACTCACGTATCAGTTATAGGAGTTTTTCTGAGATTTCTTATGATTTTCTTCATAGACATTCATGTCATCTGGAAACAGACAGTTTTATTTCTTCCTTGTAATCTGGAGGTCTTTTATTTCCCCTTTTTGCCTTACTGTCCTGGCTAGACCTTCCAGCATTATGCTAAATGAGTGGTGAGAGTGAACACTATTGCCTAGTTCCTGATCTCAGGGAGAAAGCATTAAGTCTTTCACCATAATATTATCTATAGGTTTGTTATAGATGCTCTTTATCAAGTTGAGGAAGCTCCTCTCTATTCTTTTTCTGAGAGATTTAATCATGAGTATGGAATTTTGTCAAATGCTCTTTTTCTTGCATTGATAGATAGTACCATGTTATACTTTATCTTTAGTCTGTTAATCTGGTGGATTACACTGAATAATTTTCAAATACAGTCATGCGTGGCTTACTGATAGGGATACTTCCGAGGAATGTGTCCTTAGGCGATTTTTTCATGGTGCAAACATCATAGAGTGTACTTACACAAACACAGATGGTATAGCCTACCACACACCTAGGCTGTGTGCTGCTAATCCTATGGGACCACTGTCGTATATCTGATTCTTTGTTGATCAAAATATTGCTATGTGGTACATGACTGCATTGAAAGAGTTTTGAGTCCTTGGTATAAAGCCTACTTGGTCAGGGTGTATAATTCTTTTTAAATATTGCTGAATCCTATTTGCTAATAATTAGTTGAGGATTTTGAAGATTACATTCATGAAGAATATCAGTCTGTAGGTTTATTTTTGGCACTGTCTTTGTCTGGTTTTGATATCGGGTAAAAAATTGAGTTATACAATAAATTTAGGTGTGTTCTCTCTTTTTCCCAGAAGTGATTATGTAAAATTAATGTTATCTTTTAAATCTTCAGTAGAATTCTCCAGTGAAATCATCTTGGACAAGAGATATTATTGTGGGTGTTTTCAAGTTAAAAACTCAGTTTTCTTAGTAGTTCTAGAGTTGTTCAAATATGCTATTCCAATTTGGGTGAATCGGGGTTTCAGTTTTTTGAATAATTGGTGTACATCAGCTAAGATGTGTGGAGAGTTGTCTATATTATTTCCCTTTATATAATTTTTGTATCTGCAGAGTCTGGGATGCTATCTGTTGTTTCATTCTTTATATTGGTAAGTTGTGTCTTTTCTCTCTTTTTCTTTGTTAGTATTGTTAGAAGCTTATCAATTTTATCGGTATTCTCAAGGAGAAAGCTCTTTTTTCATTTATTTTTCTACTATTTTTATGTTTTCAATTTTACTATTTCCTCCTGTCTGTATCAGTTCCTCCTTCTTGTTTCTTTGGGTTTATTTCACTCCTTTACTTCTAGATTGTTGAGGTGGGAGCCGAGAATACTGATGTGACATTTCTTCTTTTCTAACATCGTCACTTACTGCTGTAAATTTTCATCTCAATAGCATTTTACATGAGTTCCAGAAAATGTGATATATAGCATTCTCACTTTTGTAATTCTATTTTGATTTACCTATATTGATTCTGAGTGTGTCTCTTGTCTAGTGTTTTTAGTCATTGCTCTAGGTATTGCATCATACACATAACATCACATTCTAATTTAGTAATTTTTGCTTCACCCATTAAACATAATTTTAAAAGTAAAGAGGAGAGGGTAAGTTTATTACGTTTATCTATAGTACTGCTTATCATGTTCCTTCTTCCTTCTTGATATTCCAAGTTCCCTTATTTTATTATTTTCTTCTTTAGAGAATTTCCTTTAGCCATTCTTTTAGGATAGATCTTCTAGAGAAAAATTCCCTTTGTTTTCCTCCATCTGAGAATGTCTTGATTTTCCCATCATTCTTGAATGATATTTTCCCTCAAAATAGGATTCTGAGTTGACAGTTTTTTGTTCTTTTCCCCTCAGAACTTTAAAAATATTGTACCACTTCCCTTTGGCCTCCATGGTCTCTGGTGAGAAATCTTCTGTCATTCAGATCGTTCTTTTTTCATACAGTTAACCTGTCATTTCTTTCTCACTGCTTTCACGATTTTTTTTTTTGTCTGCAGTTTTCAGGAGTTTGCCTATAAATCTGTCTAGATTTGAGCTTCTTTGTATATTTCCAGTTTTGGATTCACTCAGCTTTTTGAATCAGTAAGTTTATGTTTTGTTTTGTTTAATTTCACTTTACGAAATTTAAGAAATTTCCAGACATTATTCCTTCAAGTAATTTTTCAGCCCCACTCACTTTTTTGTCACTTACCAGAACTAGTGATGACACAAAAGGTAGATCTACTGTTTTATTCAAACAAATTCCTAAGCTGCTGTTTTTTCAATTCAGTCTCTTTTCTCTCTTTTGCTCCTTTGGGGTAATTTCTATTCTATCTTTGAGTTTATTGATTCTTTCTCCTCTATTCTTCTATCTTTAATTTTATTGATTCTTTCTTAGGTTATGACTATTCTTCTATTGAGCCTATTCATTGATTTTCTCTTATTGTATTTCTAAATTCTAAAATTTCCATTTGATTTTTCTTTATGTCTTCTATCTCATTGCTGAGACTTTTTAGTTTTTTGTTGAGGTTTTCCATTTTCCATTTGTTTTGTATTCATATTTGCTCATATTATCATTTTTATTATATCTATTTTTAAGTTTTCATCAGATAATTCTAACATATATGTAATCTCAAAGTTGTTATCTATCCATTGCCATTTTACATTCAATTTGAGATCTTCCTGATAATTGGTATGATGAGTGATCTTTGATTGAAACTTGATCATTTGGGGTATTATATTATGAGACTCTCGACTCTATTTAAACCTGCTTTAGTTGGCTTCCTCTGACACCACACCAGAAAGAGATGGGGTATGTGATGCCTCATTAAATTCAGCAGGCATGGAAGTTCAGATTCTCCTCCATTGAACCCCAAGGCAAGGGCTTCATTACTCCTGGGCAGGTATCGGACTTCTGTCTCCCCATTAGGTCTCCACTGATACCTCCCCTGGCTGGGAGAGTTTGAAGTTTCTTGTTACTGCTCATCATACACCTTCACTGACACTACAGCAGAGGTCTCTTTCCCACCTTGCTGGAGTCAAAGTCTCAACACCCCACTGAATCTTCTATAACATCGCTCTGAGAGCGGTTTTTAATTGTACTTGGGGGAATAGGAAAAAGTGCATCTACATCATCTTCCTAGAAGTGAAGTCTATATAATCAATTTTAATAATCATTATATACCTACTCTTTGTTTTGTAAAACACGTAACATACTTTGTCTGAAAGCTTTTCTTCTGCTAAAAATTGTGGGTCCATTGTCAAGCTTTCTCGTCAGACAATTTAAGAAAGCGATTATTGGGAGCCGGCCCCTGGCCAAGTGGTTAGGTTCGTGTGCTCTGCTTCAGCAGCCTACGGTTTTGCCAGTTTGGATCCTGGGCACAGACCTAGCACCACTCATCAAGCCATGCTGAGGTGGCGTTCCACATAGCAGAAATAGAAGGACCCACAACTAGAATATACAACTATGCGCTGGGGGGCTTTTGGAGAAGAAGAAGAAAAAAAGAAAGCAATTATTAATATGTGTATCTTTGACTCACCATCCTTCTGCCTGAAGTTTGTGTTCTTTTTTCTTATTAGATAGATAGATTGATTGTGCTAACTCTCCATTACTTGTCCTGCTCCCTGCTTCTTGAGATAAATATTTCTGTCCTTTTGTGTTCCTGAAATACATGGACTAAATTAATGTCTTATTCTGGAAAAGCATGTAGTCTTCCTCTGTCTTATTAGAAACTGGTTGCAAGATTTCTTAAGCAATTAAGAAGATTTTCTTTAAAAAAAGCATATTTCCTATTTTGTACTTTGTTTCCATCTTTCTGTCACACTCCTAATATGTAACTATTAATTGAGCAGAACGAAATTAATACCATTTACAAGTAAAAATATTTACCATAAGGTCTTATGAGGAAGATTATATAGTTATTTAAATTGCTCAAATTCATTCTCTATAATTTTATTTGTACATACCTCCATTCATATATGTTTATTTATATGGTTCCTTGTCAAAACATAAAGAAAAATATTAACCAACACATTAAAAAGCTAACTTAACCCAAATTAGTGAATCTTCACAAGGAAGAAATAGTGTCCCCTTGCCAATTACAGATGTTAAATAGTTCAATCATTGGTGAATAACAATCAATTCTAAGAGAGGTAGTAAACTGTGCCTACAAGTCACACAGGCATGAGATGTAAAACAACGTAAGGTACTCCAACAATCCTGGACATGTCGTCCTGGAACATATTTTGCACAGAAGGAAAATAGAGTGCAAGGTATTTTAGTAGTCTCTAACTATTAATCTTCTGACTAGAAATGTGCCAAAATTAGAGAATGCCAAGGTAAAATCTTCAGTCAACGAAACATCACAAAGCATCATTATCAGGTTTTTGTAATGCTTAATCAAAATTTTTTTGTAAAATATATTTTCTGACCCTATTTAAAAATAGTATTTTGATACTTGAGAAAGAATACTTGAGAGAAACTTTCATGAGAGTGTACAAGGGAATAACATTTCTTATGTCCTCAAATTACATGCAATAGTTGTTTTTGTCACCTGTAAAATTGACCAACCTTAACTTCTCATACCTGAAACTAGTATCACATAAATGTATAATAGCAGTTATTTCATCAGAAATTTTAATTTTTTCACATAAAAATATGTTCTGCCTCTTCTCTATTTCTAGATTTGTTAGTATATGGCAAAATTTCAGAAGTTGAGGGAACAATAGCCAGAATTTTTTTTGTCTTTGAGGAAAGTGTCTCAAAATTCAGTACTGTAGATTAGAGAAACTAATAAATCTACTTCTGCACAAAGACCTCAAATACATGGAAAAATTATAAACGTAAATTTAAAAATATAATTTATACTAGTTACCTTTAAATTTCAATATTCCTTATTATATTAAATTGCAATATTACCTTAAATTGCAAATTAAATAATTGCAATATTTAAATTTCGGACTTCAAACACACATTATATCCTCTTTCTCTGATCATATTTATTTCCAAACAATAGATAAGAAATTATTTTCCCTTGAGCAAAAGAAGCATATCTATTTTTCAAACTAGTTTAGTGCATTTCTCGATTTCTTGTAACGGTTTTGTTACCCAGGGAATACTTTGGTAAAGCTGTTGACTGTTTCTAGTAGTTTCATTGCTTTGATGGTATGAAGTACATACCACACCAGTTCCTAGTGTGTGAACGCTTTCTTCTCAAGAGGTTTATGCCCTCTCTCCTTACACTAAAACAGGCAAATTTTTCTGTGACAAATTCATACCACATACACAAAATGAGCATCTAGCAGCTTCTGCTATGTGATCCTCTTTAACTTGAAAGATGCTTTGTGGTTGCAGGGACTTTTACAAAGAAGATTGTTAACCAATTATTTATTGAGTACAACCACAGTCAATTGCCCACTTGCACTCATAAGTATTTTTTAACTTTGTCCCCTTTTTCAATATTCTAAAGCATTTCCTTATTGCTTTCCTAATATAAAATAATCCTTATACTAACTAGCATATGCATAAATTCACATGAGACATGAAGTTATAAAAACCCTTGGCATATTCTTCCAAGGTAGTCAATCATTTTCACAGAATATGCAACTTTGGATGATAAAAGAAATTGTTAATATGAAACAGGGTTTGCTAAATACACAATTGTTGATAGATACTCTGGGCTTCTATTTTCCATGATGTTGTGAATGTTTAAACTACTCATTTTCTTTAATTTCAATAGCCCTTAATACTGATATGTCATTATCTAAATTATGTTAGTGGAAATAGTAGCCATAAGTTATGCATGGTTATTTAAGCTAAATTTTAATTAAGTTAAATTTTAAAAAATTTAGTCCCTCCATCATGGTTGCCATTTTTCAAGTTCTCAATAGCAAACATGTGCTAATGAACTCTGCATTGCACAGCACAAAATAGATCACTTCTTTCATTTGAGACAGTGCTGTTGGATAGCACATAATGCATAGCATTTTTAGGCTATTAAAATACTGCATTTATACTTCCAAAGTGATTATTGTTGAGATTCTTACAAATACTCTATAAATTAGTAAAATTGTAAAGAAAGGAAAAAAAGAGATACTATTCAGAATTACACTGTAAGTAGCAACACTTGCAAGGCTAGTGACCACATATGTGAACTTACATAGTTCAAACCTAACTAAAAGCGCAGATGAGAAATGACTCCTCACTCATTTCATAAATTTATCTAATTTCTTAGTCTCACAAAATAGCTTCAAACGTAGACCTTGTTTTGGTAGGCATGATGCTTCCGTGCAGAGTTCTCTCTCTTGTATATTTTCATGTAGACAAGAAACACAGGAAAGAGATGGATATCAAATTGTTAAATATGTACAAAAGAAGCCACTGTGAACCCAGAACCTTCTCAAGTTTGAGAAAGAAGGCAGTATCAATTTTTGACAATGAGTTTGTAAATGAGTTATACCATCTACATTTTTTGCCTTTATTCTCAGAAGTTACTCTCTTAAAGTAGGAGAAAAGCAGATAGTGGATGAAAAGACAGAACAGGACTTTAGTAACAAGCTTATGTTAAGATTATAGCTAATATTTGTGTGCCTGTTAACTTCTTTCCAAACCACTTGTTTCTCTTAGTTCAGGATCTCAAAAAGATTAAAAGAAGCAGTGTGTTACAGAACAACACATACCAAATTAATGTCATATGAACTCTGAATTTGTGATCACCTAACTTTGTGACAGTCATTCAGGCCCTTAGTTTCCTCTTATTTAAAGGAAACTATCTCAGTGGTTAGCAGTTTTATCTTCCCGACTCCCTGCTCCAACACACGCAAACTACAGAATAGACTTCTATAAATAACGAGTAGGAGAAAACTGATACCTGTAGTGGAAAGAGGCGGAGGATGCCCTCCTTCTCCGGCCCAAATTCTTTTTCTGTGCTGCCTCCTTCCTCCAATTTGATAACCACTGGATTAATGACGGCTTTGTCTTATGTAACAAAACAATCACCAAAAAAAGAAACAAACTAGTAAAAACAACAAGCCAAAAAAGTACTCTAAAATATTGAGCTTTATAAAACAGGAAGCGGTTGTCATATTTGGAGGGGATCTTAAATATCACCCAGCCCAATATCCTAGTTTTACAGATGAATAAAATGAGACCTAGAAAACCAGAACCATCTGACTCAAAAATGGCTTATAATCTGGAGGCTGGTCCAAGATGGCGCCGTGAGTAGTCCTCTTTGTCTCTCGCCCTTCGAGTCTACAATTATTTGGACACTTATCGCTTGACAAAGGATATCCAGACAACATCTCAGGACGTCTGAGACACCCACGCGACTATACATCGGAAGGCGAATGGACTTTCCTCCGGGAGGATGGGGAAATAGGTGAAAACTCTCCGACCCCGACGGGCAGCCTAGTACCCGCAAGCGGCTTTCTTCCAACGGACGCCCCCAGAGGATCCACACACATCTAGGCCAGGAGCGAGAACACAACAGAGGAGCGACGGTGGAAACAGGTGACCAGAACCCTACCTAAACCCCCCGCAATTACTCCTAAACGCAGAGGGAAACTTTGGAGTTGCACACCTGAGCCCGCGGGGAGAGTCTCTCCCCGCCATTGGCGGGGAGATCCAGCCTGGTGCTCGGGGCGCCCGGAGGGTCCCAGAGAGAGACACGGAGGGCACGGAGGTCTCCCAGCTGCCGTTGCCCGCCCCGTGGGACTAGGGATTGCCGGAGATCTCGGAGAGGACCGGGGCGGGGGGAAGTTTCAAAGGCCGGTTCTGCGACCCGGAGGGGAAGCGCCGGAGCTCCGCCCGGGCAGCTGACAAAACTCTCTGTCTGCCGTTAGCAGAGGGGCCACGCTGAACATTCACGGCTCCGGGAGAGGCCCGGAGAGAATCCCAGAGAGCGGGGCGACCCCCAGCTGCCATTGCCCGCCCCGTGGGGCTAGGGATTGCCGGAGATCTCGGAGAGGACCGGGGCGGGGGGAAGTTTCAAAGGCCGGTTCTGCGACCCGGAGGGGAAGCGCCGGAGCTCCGCCCAGGCAGCAGACAAAACTCTCTGTCTGCCGCTAGCAGAGGGGCCACGCTGAACATTCACGGCTCCGGGAGAGGCCCGGAGAGAATCCCAGAGAGCGGGGCGACGCCCAGCTGCCGTTGCCCGCCCCGTGGGACTAGGGATTGCCGGAGATCTCGGAGAGGACCGGGGCGGGGGGAAGTTTCAAAGGCCGGTTCTGCGACCCGGAGGGGAAGCGCCGGAGCTCCGCCCGGGCAGCAGACAAAACTCTCTGTCTGCCGTTAGCAGAGGGGCCACGCTGAACATTCACGGCTCCGGGAGAGGCCCGGAGAGAATCCCAGAGAGCGGGGCGACCCCCAGCTGCCGTTGCCCGCCCCGTGGGGCTAGGGATTGCCGGAGATCTCGGAGAGGACCGGGGCGGGGGGAAGTTTCAAAGGCCGGTTCTGCGACCCGGAGGGGAAGCGCCGGAGCTCCGCCCGGGCAGCAGACAAAACTCTCTGTCTGCCGTTAGCAGAGGGGCCACGCTGAACATTCACGGCTCCGGGAGAGGCCCGGAGAGAATCCCAGAGAGCGGGGCGACCCCCAGCTGCCGTTGCCCGCCCCGTGGGGCTAGGGATTGCCGGAGATCTCGGAGAGGACCGGGGCGGGGGGAAGTTTCAAAGGCCGGTTCTGCGACCCGGAGGGGAAGCGCCGGAGCTCCGCCCGGGCAGCTGACAAAACTCTCTGTCTGCCGTTAGCAGAGGGGCCACGCTGAGCAGTCACGGCTCCGGGAGAGGCCCGGAGAGAATCCCAGAGAGCGGGGCAACCCCCAGCTGCCGTTGCCCGCCCCGTGGGGCTAGGGATTGCCGGAGATCTCGGAGAGGACCGGGGCAGGGGGAAGTTTCAAAGGCCGGTCCTGCGACCCGGAGGGGAAGCGCCGGAGCTCCGCCAGGCAGCAGACAAAACTCTCTGTCTGCCATTAGCAGAGGGGCCACGCCCAGCATTCAGGGCTTCCGGCAGAGGCCGGGAGAGAAGCCCTGAGGGCGGGGCGACCCCCAGCTGCCGTTGCCCGCCCCGTGAGGCTAGGGATTGCCGGAGATCTCAGAGAGGACTGGGGCTGGAGAGAGTTCCAGAGACCCAGCTTAGTAGCCTAGTGGGAAACCCTACAGGCTCACAGCAGCCTTAGGGAAAGCCTCTGCACAGCACCAGTAGAAGGCACCCAGCCGCCAGCGACAAGGCTGGAAGACCCCAGGGCAAAAGCAGCATAGCTAGGTGTACTAACCACAGACTGTAGAAGATGCCAATAGCTCTCCTGCGACCCATAGAGGACAAGTGAGTTTTGGTGGGTGCAGAGAGCAACGGAGCAACAAATATAAGTGATCCCACCCCTGGCCGCTGGAAAAGCCCATAACACCGTTGCAGACCCCAAGGAGAGAGCACATCTAGGTAGGCTGCAACAGTAGGCACCTGCAGCCTGAAGCCCCCCTGTGACGGCCCCCACGGCAGAGGAGGGAATACAAAGGGCCACTGTGGCTACGAAGAGGGGCCCAGGCCCAGTTAGCAACTACAGACAGGGTTCCTGGTAGGTGAAGTATAAACAGCGGCTCCCCCCACCACAGCAGCTGAAACAAGTGAAAGGAGCAACTAAACTCTATCTCCATGCGGAGGCACAAATCAACAACATCAAGCAATATGAAAAAATACATTAAATCTCCAGAACAGAAAGAAGGTAACAAATACACAGAAAACAATCCCAAAGAAAATGAGATATATAACCTAAATGATGACGACTTCAAAACAGCCATCATTAAGATTCTCAATGAGTTAAGAGAGAACTCTGACCGACAACTCAACGAGTTCAGGAGCTATGTCACAAAAGAGTTTGATACGATAAAGAAGAACCAAACAGAAATATTGGAAATGAAGAACACAATAGAGGAGATTAAGAAAAATCTAGATGCTCTGAACAGTAGGGCCGATAATATGGAGGAAAGAATTAGCAATTTGGAAGATGGCAATATAGAATTGTTGCAGGCAGAGGAGGAGAGAGAAGCAAGACTTAAAAGAAATGAAGAAACTCTCCGAGAATTATCAGACACAATTAGGAGATGCAACGTAAGGATTATAGGTATACCAGAGGGAGAAGAGAAGGAGAAAGGGGCAGAAAACCTATTCAAAGAAATAATGGCTGAGAACTTCCCAAATCTGGTGAGGGAGATGGATCTGCAGGTGACAGAAGCCAATAGATCTCCAAACTTTATCAATGCAAGAAGACCAACTCCACGACATATAGTAGTGAAGCTAGCAAAAGTCAACGACAAGGAGAAAATATTAAGGACAGCCAGGCAAAAGAAACTAACCTACAAAGGAACCCCCATCAGGCTATCAGCAGATTTCTCGGCAGAAACCTTACAGGCTAGAAGAGAGTGGAATGATATATTCAAAAATCTGAAGGACAAAAATCTACAGCCGAGAATTCTCTACCCAGCGAAAATATCCTTCAAATACGATGGAGAAATAAAAACTTTTCCAGATAAACAAAAATTAAGGGAGTTTATTGCCACAAAACCTCCTCTTCAGGAAATCCTCAGGAAAACCCTCACTCCTGAAAAATCCAAAAAAGGAAAGGGGCTACAAAACCAAGAGCAGAGGAGATAAGTAGAAGGACAACAACAGAGAGTAGCAGCTCTACATCTGAACAGATTAAACCATGGGACGAGAAACAAAGGAAACTGAAGAAAACCGGAAAACAAGACAC
Organism: Equus asinus; assembly: GCF_041296235.1. Taxonomy (NCBI): domain Eukaryota; kingdom Metazoa; phylum Chordata; class Mammalia; order Perissodactyla; family Equidae; genus Equus; species Equus asinus. Next base: position 16,959,899 of record NC_091816.1, read on the forward strand.
AAAATGGGAGTGGAAGGCCCCCACGTCTCAATAATCACTCTAAATGTAAATGGATTGAACTCCCCAATCAAAAGACACAGAGTGGCAGGATGGATCAAAGAACAAGATCCAACAATATGCTGCCTCCAGGAAACACACCTCAGCCCCAAAGACAAACACAGACTCAGAGTGAAGGGATGGAGAACAATACTCCAAGCTAATAATGAACAAAAGAAAGCAGGTGTCGCTATACTAATATCAGACAAGGTAGATTTCAAAGCAAAACAGATAAAGAAAGATAAAGAGGGACAGTATATAATGATAAAAGGGACTCTCCACCAAGAAGACATAACACTTATAAATATATACGCACCCAACACAGGAGCACCAAAATTTGTAAAGCAACTCTTAATAGAACTAAAAGAAGACATCAACAACAATACAATAATAGTAGGGGACCTCAACACACCATTAACACCAATGGACAGAACATCCAGACAGAAAATCAACAGGGAAATAATAGAATTAAATGAAAAATTAGACCAGATGGACTTAATAGATATATATAGAACACTTCATCCAAAAACAGCAGGTTACACATTCTTCTCAAGTGCACATGGAACATTCTCAAGGATTGACCATATTTTGGGAACCAAAGCAAACATCAATAAATACAAGAGAGTTGAAATAATATCAAGCATCTTTTCTGATCATAATGCTATTAAACTAGAAATCAACTACAAGAAAAAAGCAGAGAAAGGTGCAAAAATGTGGAGACTAAACAACACGCTTCTCAACAAACAATGGATCATTGAAGAAATTAAAGAAGAAATCAAATTTTATCTGGAGACTAATGAAAATGAGAACACGACATACCAAATCATTTGGGATGCAGCAAAAGCAGTCCTAAGAGGGAAATTCATCACAATACAGGCTCACCTCACTAAACAAGAAAAAGCTCACATAAGCAACCTCAAACGACACCTAACAGAACTAGAAAAAGAAGAACAAACAAAGCCCAGAGTCAGTAGAAGGAGGGAAATAATAAAAATAAGAGCAGAAATAAACGATATTGAAACAAAAAAGACAATAGAAAGGATCAATGAAACAAAGAGTTGGTTCTTCGAAAGAATTAACAAAATCGACAAACCCCTAGCCAGACTCACCAAGAAAAAAAGAGAGAAATCGCAAATTAATAAAATCAGGAATGACAGAGGAGAAATCACAACAGATACCAATGAAATACAAGAGATCATAAGAGAATACTATGAAAAACTATATGCCAACAAATTGAACAACCTGGAAGAAATGGACAAATTCCTAGACTCCTACAATCTCCCCAAACTGAATCAGGAAGAAATGGAGAATCTGAATAGACCTATCACAAGTAAGGAAATAGAAACGGTAATCAAAAACCTCCCCAAAAACAAGAGTCCAGGACCAGACGGCTTCTCTGGAGAATTCTACCAAACATTCAAAGAAGACTTAATACCCATTCTCCTCAAACTGTTCCAGAAAATTGAGAAAGATGGAGAACTCCCTAACACATTCTATGAAGCCAACATCACTCTGATCCCCAAACCTGACAAGGACAACACAAAGAAGGAGAACTACAGGCCGATATCACTGATGAACATAGATGCAAAAATCCTCAACAAAATTTTGGCAAACCGATTACAGCAATACATCAAAAAGATTATACACCATGATCAAGTGGGATTTATACCAGGGACACAGGGATGGTTCAACATCCGCAAGTCAATCAATGTGATACACTACATCAACAAAATGAAAAACAAAAACCACATGATCATCTCAATAGATGCAGAGAAAGCATTCGACAATATCCAACACCCATTTATGATAAAGACCCTCAGTAAAATGGGTATAGAAGGAAAGTACCTCAACATAATAAAGGCCATATATGATAGACCCACAGCAAACATCATACTCAACGGACAAAAGCTGAAAGCCATCCCTCTGAGGATAGGAACAAGACAAGGGTGCCCACTTTCACCACTCCTATTCAACATAGTACTGGAGGTGCTGGCCAGAGCAATTCGGCAGGAAAAAGAAATAAAAGGAATCCAAATAGGTAACGAAGAAGTAAAACTCTCGTTGTTTGCAGACGACATGATCTTATACATAGAAAACCCCAAAGAATCCACAGAAAAACTATTAGAAATAATCAACAACTACAGCAAAGTAGCAGGGTATAAAATTAACGTGCATAAATCAGTAGCATTTCTATACACTAGCAATAAACTAACAGAAAAAGAACTCAAGAACTCTATCCCATTCACAATCGAAACGAAAAGAATAAAATACCTTGGGATAAACTTAACCAAGGAAGTGAAGGATCTATACAATGAAAACTACAAGACTTTCTTGAAAGAAATTGACGATGACATAAAGAGATGGAAAGACATTCCTTGCACATGGATTGGAAGAATAAACATAGTTAAAATGTCCATACTACCTAAAGCAATATACAGATTCAATGCTATCCCAATCAGAATCCCAAGAACATTCTTCACAGAAATTGAACAAACAATCCTAAAATTCATATGGGGCAACAAAAGACCGCGAATTGCTAAAGCAATCCTGAGCAAGAAAAACAAAGCCGGCGGAATCACAATCCCCGATTTCAAAACATACTACAAAGCTACAGTGATCAAAACAGCATGGTACTGGTACAAAAACAGGTCCACAGATCAATGGAACAGAATTGAAAGCCCAGAGATAAAACCACACATCTATGGACAGCTAATCTTCGACAAAGGAGCAGAGGGCCTACAATGGAGAAAAGAAAGTCTCTTCAACAAATGGTGCTGGGAAAACTGGTCAGCCACATGCAAAAGATTGAAAATCGACCATTCTTTTTCACCACACACCAAAATAAACTCAAAATGGATCAAAGACCTAAAGATTAGGCCTGAGACAATAAGTCTTTTGGAAGAGAATATAGGCAGTACACTCTTTGACATCAGTTTCAAAAGAATCTTTTCGGACACTGTAACTCCTCAGTTGAGGGAAACAATAGAAAGAATAAACAAATGGGACTTCATCAGACTAAAGAGCTTCTTCAAGGCAAGGGAAAACAGAATTGAAACAAAAAAACAGCTCACTAATTGGGAAAAAATATTTACAAGCCACTTATCCGACAAAGGGTTAATCTCCATAATATACAAAGAACTCACACGGCTTAACAACAAAAAAACAAACAACCCGATCAAAAAATGGGCAGAGGACATGAACAGACATTTCTCAAAAGAAGATATGAATATGGCCAATAGACACATGAAAAGATGTTCATCATCGCTAATCATCAGGGAAATGCAAATCAAAACTACACTAAGATATCACCTTACCCCCGTTAGATTGGCAAAAACATCCAAAACCAAGAACGACAAATGTTGGAGAGGTTGTGGAGAAAGAGGAACCCTCATACACTGTTGGTGGGAATGCAAACTGGTACAACCACTATGGAAAACAGTATGGAGATTTCTCAAAAAGTTAAAAATAGAAATACCCTATGACCCAGCCATCCCATTACTGGGTATCTATCCTAAGAACCTGATATCAGATATCTCAAGAGTCCGTTGCACCCCTATGTTCATCGCAGCATTATTTACAATAGCCAAGACGTGGAACCAGCCTACATGCCCAGAAACTGATGATTGGATAAAGAAGATGTGGTATATATACACAATGGAATACTACTCAGCCATAAAAAAAGACGAAATTGGCCCATTCACAACAACGTGGATGGACCTCGAGGGCATTATGTTAAGCGAAATAAGTCAGTCAGAGAAAGACGAACTCTATATGACTCCACTCATAGGTGGAAATTAGTATATTGAGAAGGAGATCTGATCGGTGGTTACCAGGGAAAAGGGGGGGTGGGGGGAGGGTACGGAGGGGGAAGTGGTGTACCCACAATATGACTAACAAAAATGTACAACTGAAATCTCAAAAGGTTGTAATCTATCATAACATTAATAAAAAAATAAATAAATAAATTAAAAAAAAAAAATGGCTTATAATCTTAATTGAATTCTTTACCATCAACACGTTTTCCTATTTTACATTGATGTATTTTTATGAATAATCATAAAAATTTAGATTTTTGAAGAAACCTTAAAATTAATTTCAGTGTATGTTTAGTGCAACATATATGTATACTTCATATTCAACATGGCTAAAGTCCTAACCAGTTGCATTATTTGGATTGAATTATTTGAGCATCCGCTTTTTCCCTTATGATCCTACAGCCATATGCTGAAGGACAAGTAAGACACACCTGGGGAAAACCCACATCTAACTCATGTCAACACACCTGCCTGGTTCCTTCCACTTACATACCCTGTACTCCTGCTGACTGCAATTTTACTAATCCTGTGACCTCATAAAGACTGTCAGGGGCTGGCACGCGTGAGCAGCATGAAATCAAATGTGCCATATTGTTTAGCATCTGTTTCTAACTCCCCATGAAGTTTTCTTTGCAAACAGCACAGGACTGTCAGCTTCAATCAGCTCGAGAGAGAACTCCATAAAGATGCATCAGCCTTCATCTAGGATCACTCCTTACATGATCAGACTTCCACATGAGGCACGGAGGTATACAATGGAGAGTTTATGCATATTGCCCATATTACCAAAGGAGAAATTCCCTAGCTTTTGCCCTAATATCTCTATGTGTTTCATGAAACCTGAATGTGAAATATATCTCCTGGGACAAACGGCACAATTTTAGCAACTATTGTATACCTCTCCTTCCTCTTGAAATGTTTCACTGAAGTCTTCCATAAACTCTTTTGACTTGAACTCCTCAAGCATACCCTTAATCTCATCTTCACTGCAGATGATAACAAAATTTAAATATATTAGTGCCCCTTTGTAGAAACACACTTTTAAAGTTTGTAATGCAGTTTGAAACTGGATCTATTTGGGTTTCCTATCAGGAATGGTAATTAAAGAAAAATTATTTTATAAATTAGGAATGCACAAGGGCTGCAAAATAGACAATGTCTGATTTTAGGCTTTCTACACACAAACATGTTTAATCTGAAAATACTAAATAAATATCTCCACATTTCCCAGTATACAAAAACACTCATTTGTATGTTATGCTGTTGGAGATAGTCATTTTATCTCTCATAAAAGTTACATGCCTCTTCTTAAGATATCTAAGGAAAAAATAATTGTGAAGATAAAAGAAAATATATTTTATTAACCTAAAACACAGTAATGCCTTTTCCTCTAATCACTCCCAAAATATCAGTAATCTAATATGTACTACTTGTTTATAATCTTTGATCTGCTCACAGATTATTTAACAAATGAATGATAATACTATCATTCCTAATTTAAAGTTTCATTTATCCTCTTTTTTGTCAAGAAGATTCATCTGACTCTGTCTGACTGTGTTTTTATTTATTAACAGTTTAAGTTGAATTGATCAAATATTTTCGGAGCATTTCGGCCTTCGCATTCACTTTTCAGAGCACTCTTAAACGTCTGGCATTGAGCAGATGTCATTTAATGTCTCAAATAAGAAGTGCTCCACTGACTTCTTTGAAGGGACAAAGAGGTTGACATAAAACCGTAATACTAAATGGTTCACTACTGAATAGTAATGAAAGTGAGTCATCAAAAAGTAAACTACTTTGAGATTCTATAGGTTAAAATACTTTTATCAAAAATGATTTTTAATAGTACTTGAGTGGTAAAATTACAAGAAAATTCACTTATGTGAAAAAATCCATTCCTTGACCATAAAGCACAAGTGAAGTTCTAATACATGTGTGTAGATCAGACCTGAGATTTCACAGCGCTGGCAGTCTAGAGGCTCCTAAGAATATAAGAATCCTGAAATCACCTTAAAAGTTATGAACAGGGTGCAAAGAATTGGCACAAAGACAATGAAAAGTAAGCTAACATATGTCAATTAATAAATTCTCCTCTTTTTCTTCTACTTTTCAATCCCAAATATTGTCTCCTTGCCCACTAGTTTATTTCCTTGCCTAGTAACATTCTAATCTTATCCAAAACTTCCAAGCACCATAATTTATAGCTACTAGATTGTAATTTCATTAATGCAAGTAACATTATCATATGCGAAGAAGCTAAAGGTTAAATAATTTTAAAAGATATTTGGATTCCTAAGAAAGAACTTACTAGAACTTATGAAACCAGCCTCAATTGAATAAATATTGCAATTAAAATTCCAATTATAAAACTTAATTTAAAACACAGCTAATTTTATCACACGAATAAACAAATACAATTAATTACTTGAATGGTTTCAATAGAAAATGTGTTTCCTTTAGCAAGCAACATATGTTACAAATTTTGCCAGGTAACTGTTTTAGTTAAAACTTACAGAATATTTTGAAACTACTGGGGAAAAATCTGAAAGGCATTATATAAGGATGCTGAAGACCCAAGTATGCCTGTATGTTCAAGATACAGCACTAAAAGTCACAGAGGGGCCAGATCATAGAGGAGAAAATTATTTGTTCCCCAGCATCTGAAAAAAGTAGAATTTCTGTTGCAGGAGTATATTTACTTTAAAGCAGCAGAAAGTTGTTGGAGTAAACCTTTAAGTAAAGCTAACTGGAGTATTAGCTGTCTTCAGTAGATGGCTAAGTGGAGAATGGACTCCGGAGCCACCAACAGATTTGCTACCTGTCACCTCAGTGATAACTAGGCAGATTTGCTGGGTGAATGAGACAGACCTTGAATTGGCTCAGGATTTTAAAAATATCGCATTTTAGAAGAAGAATCTCAGATAAGACATGGACATTACCATTTTTAATCTTTGTCAGAGCAGGTGGAAGAGTATCCCCTTCATAGGAAATGGTTATGTAGAAAAATACAAGAGGAAATCAGACATGAGCTAACTTACAGTGCAACTTTGGTGTGTGTGTGTGTGTATGTAGGGGAGTGTTTACATAACAGTGTAAGCAAAGAGGAAGACCAAACCATTCCACTTAAACTGACTGTAAAGGCATAGAGCAAGTTCTGATTCACTAGAAATAATTTGAACAACATAATTCTATCCTTCTTTAGCTCTTAGCTTACCTGAAATGTCAGATGATGTCATTTCACAAATAGCTCAATCGACCATTTTCAGGGTTTACCAGTTCCCATAGCAAGCAGCTCAAATCAATTTTTCTCCATACCATACAATAAAATGGCATTACTTTCTCTTCAAAATGGTATTTGTGTATGTCGAACGCATCCTTGTAAAATTTGAAAGCCAAATGATTAACACTACATTTTTATATTAACCACACTCAAAAATATATTATGCTTATTCTGGATTAATTAAAATATTTAAAGTCCAAGTGAGAATTGTGTTTAATTTTTAAAGATTTTATTGAATAATACACAAGTTTGATGTTTATTATTGATTCAGGTTGATCAATGAAGTTTTTCTTTTTAATTTCTATGCTACTAGATAATGTGGGGAAGAAATATAGTTATAGTTAAAATATCCTCTGATAACAAATAGTTAATTTAGAAATATGGAATAAATTTAGTTATTGCTTAAAAAAAACTAAATCACTGTATCACTAAATGCAAAAATTAAAAGAATATAGTGTGAGAGGATTCCAATCTAGGGATCAGCCAGACTCATTTCAGGTATCTAAGTGCACTGATTCTTTTTGTTTTTGTTTTTGTTTTTTTGTGGGTTTTTTTGGCCAAAGAAGACTGGCCCTGAGCTAGCATCTGTTGTCAGTCTTCCTCCTTTTTTGCATGAGGAAGACTCACCCTGAGCTAACATCTGTGCCAGTCTTCTTCCACTTTATATGTAGGTTGCCACCACAGCATGGCTGATGAGTGGTGTAGATCTGCACCCAGGATCGGAATCCATGAACCGGGACAGTCAAAGCAAACCATGCCAAAATTAACCACTCTGCCATGGGGCCAGCCCCTCTAAGTGCACTGTTTTATTGATCAATATTGTTTTTCTCCTTTTACATCATGGTTTTTATAATCCATAGCAGATGATTAGTTTTCCTCACATTAGTCAAAAGTACATCTCCTCTGTGAATAAGAATAATTACTGAATGAATTTGAATACCTTTCAGAAAAGTTCTAGAAGAATTTCTGTGTAAGATATGGCTACATAGTCCCTGATTTTCATGTTCTCATGGCTACTGAATGCCATCCAAAGGATAGCATGTTAGCAGAGTTCATGGAAACAAACACGAGAACAAGTACCAAGGAGAAAAAGCACCTGAGAAGTAAGAGGACCTGGGTCATAGAAGCAAGGCCAGTGAGACCCTGCTCATGCTGTTGAGGATGCCTGTTCACCACAGACAGTGAATCCATGAGCTCTGCTGAAGCAAACTGAATAATGTAGTAAGGCAAATGAGAGCTGGGCTAAACAGATCCAAATACAAGCTGAAGGAATCTGGCCATTCAGTGTTGGAAACTCTAGCTGAAGTTTTGAGACCAGAGAAGTCTTGAAGTGCCAGAAGAAAGTTGAAGTCATAAGGTAGCAGAAACCGTAAGGAAGCAGAGAAAGCTTGTTGGTAGAGAGAGGAGAGTGAAGCAGGTGCGTGGAGAGAAGCAGGGATAATTAGAGACCATTGAAAAAGATGAGAGAGAAGCTGTTTCCTGGAGTTATTTCATTCTTAACTGCTATGGTCTCTTGAATTTTCAAGATTTGAGATGAGATGAGTGATTTTTTTCCTTGTACTTGAAAGCTCCTCAGGAGAACAGACATGCATTCAGCTTTTAGAATTGTCATCTTTCATTATCTGCCTTCCTTCTTTCATTCTTCCTTCACCCAATCAATAACTAAATATTGATTGATCATCTACGAGGCTCACTTTGAGGTAATGAGGAAATAAATGGGAAGGAGTTTAACTTGTGAGGCACTCAAAATTGAGATTATTAAGCAAAGAGCTAATGACCACACATGAGGGAGTAGAAACCTTAATCTCAAATTGACCCTCTGCTTTGGTGGAAGGGCGATAAGGGTCAATGTATGTAATTCTGCCATCTTCAAATAGAGTACAAGCTCATTGAAAGAGAGTACTTTTATGTCTTTTCCAATATCCATTCCATATCACAGAACGTTGAATGTTTTAGGCTGATATTACTGACATCCATTGCAATTTTGCAATGTTTTCTCCAGCCATCTAACACAATACCCTCTTATGAATAAATACAGAGAAGAAACTTAGGGTCCAAGGTCAACATAACTATTCCTAGTTATTTTACACTTAAAGTTGAATCAATAAAGTGAGAATAGTGTATCATATATCTTTGGTGGGAAAAGTCTTTGTGACCTTGTAGGTTTGCACAGCACTATTCTGTGATTTGTATTACTGTTTGGCGTCTAAACTTTATTCAATAATTTGTACCTCATCTTAGGCATCTGCCTATGCACTAATTGTGCTGTGGTGACTATAAACTGAAAGAATTGATCCACCTAAAGTAGTATAAAAGTTTGTTTAAGGCCCAAGTGATGCCATTAAAAGAATAAATTATTTAAATTTGATTACTTAAATTTTATTATGATACACTTCAAGTGTTTTTGCCTGAACAAAAGGGAAAGTAAATGTATTTTTAAATTTTTAATTTTAAGCAATCTATGCTGGTTGAAAAACAGTTTAATGTATTTCAATGAATAAGAAAAATCTGTTTCCCTTCTCCTCAAAAAAATCTATGTAATTAAGTTAGCATGCATCTAATAATAATTTTACCAAAATCAATATGTGGGTCATAATAGGAAAAATAATACATCTGCCAGAAAAATGGATCATAGTTGTCATTTGATTAGCACTGACATTCTCTACTGTTTCCCTCTCCACGTGAGCTGTAATTACAATTATTCTATCTACCAAAAAATGGTACTTAAATATGAAGAAACTCTACTATAACCAAGCTTGTTTTCCAGTATTAACTAATAATCATTTTTCTGAGAAGGAAATACAATCTACTAGAATTATATAACTCACTTATTATTTCTTCATTTATAATTGTCATCAGATCATTCAATGCTTTCAGAATTGCTCCAAATTTCTTTAAGATGAGTCTACAATGACAATGAAATTTCAAGATACTTCTGGGGACATTTTAGGGGATGGCCTAGGGATGAAAAGAAACTTAATGTGATGAATTACATAACCTTACAATCATCTAGGAGAGAGAATAATTTATGACCTGAGATTAAGCAGTAAAATTGTTCTGAAAATATTATCACTGGGAAAGCTGTGTGAAGGGTACATGAAGATGCTGTATTACCTTTATAAATCCTTGTGTCTTAAACTATTTCAAAATAAAAATTTATAATAAATAAAATGACCAAACAGTAGAGTAGGTAATAATTTTTATATATATATATAAGTTGAAAATTAACAAAACTGGTACAATATAGATAAACCTCAGTACTGATTCTCATTATCATAAAAATAAACTGTGTCAAACATCCAACTAGTTCTGTAATTCATCCATAGTATATTTCTGAAAAGGACTGTATATATAAGTAGATCATAGTTTTCGTTTCAAAATTATACTGTGATTGAAAGGTACATTTCTATTCGAGGACCTAGTATCAAATAAATCATAGATAAGAGCATCAATTCATCACATATGTCAATAAGAAAATATGCCTATGCACTAAATATAAAAATTATTAAATTATCCTCAAAATTGCTATAAAGAGAAAAAGTGACCTAAAAATATTAATTTCATGAAATCCTTCTGTATCATAATGTAAATATATAAAATATATAAAGATCAAATACTGTCTAAATTTGACCTGAAATAAGGATCTGTTATTTGAAGATAAGATCTACATCCAATTCTTCATGGTCCCCAATGAACCAACTCACTCTCTGGCATATAGCAGTCATTAAATAAAGATTTTGAAACAAAAAGAAAATTAATGAAATTTTGAAAAAATTATTTCTATGATGCAAACCAACTGAAAATCTCTAAAAGATTTGAAGGGATGATTTTTTTCTTTGGATAAAATATTATTATGGGAAATAGTAGCATTTAATCATCATTCCTTTGACCCTAATATATGCTCAAAGCATAGGGGATGTGTATGTGTGTATATAGGGGTCTGTGGGTGTGTGTGTGTAGAAGACTATGATGAGCATTGTAACAAATCAAGGAATTTCAATATTTTTCCCATTTAGCCTTAATTTCACCATGAACTAATGTAAAGCCACAAGTGCCACAAGAAAATAGACCGTTTTTATTATTCCTCAGTCTTCACTGCCGAGCAAAGAAGTGACTCACAAAGCATTTCAGTTATTGGGAAGTTATAAAAATTATTATGGAGATCATAAACCAAAATCCTATAAAAGAAGATTCAAAATATCCATTTAGAACTGTGATGGTTGGCAGTGTCCTTCCTAAACAATAGGAGTATTGACTGGGCAATGGTTTAAATTATAATTCATGCCTCTTCGTTAGGTATCAATAACCAAAGCTTAATAAAACTTACTAGGCATCTGCTATTTGCCAAGCACTGGGAGAAACTCATTCAAGCAATATTTCATTTAGTGTTTATTTAATATTCACAACAATTCTATTAGGGAGTTACTATCACTTAGAGTTATCAAAAGAGACAAGCGGGACTCATGGTGGCTAACGAACCTACTTACTGTTACCTTTGTAATTTGTTGTAAAACAGAATTTGAACTCAGGCCCAAACTCTAAAGCAGCTACCTGACAAAGCCGTTGGAAGTAGAGAACGCCTTAAATAACATATCCTAGCCCAACTACTACATCAGAGAAAGCTAAAGTGCTCATTTTTATCATCGAAACATCATGAGAATTTATTTGGTGGCTAGGTTGGGCAATTTCAGTTCATAGGTTGTAGGGAAGACTGTCTCTCAATCATCACTTTAAGGATCTTCCTTCTTTGACCTTTGGTCACTGGTTTTCTTTTTTAACCTCCAATTTTGTGACAAAACTCCGCACCCTGAGACTTTGCTCATTGCTTATCTGCTTGCTGAAAACTGGAAAAGACACACATTTAGAGAAAGGGAAGAAGTGAAGGGAGAAACTAAGAGAGTATGATCAAGAGACTTCATTCATTCATTCACTCAAGACACATCTATTCAAGCTTCTAGTATGATCGGTCTAAATTAAATCATTTTAGGCAATTTATGCTTATATGCCTGATCAAGAATAGAATATTAATTTATATCAAAAAAAAGAGAGTGAAACCATGTAATCATACAGGAAAAAGATGTACAAACACCCACAAAATGGACAATACCATCTTTATTATAAATTTATGTGTTTACATACAAAATATATTTTGAAATGATCTGCATGTAACACAGAAGTTAAAAACTTCTAGTCATTTGCTACTTGTTGTAAATTAGTTTATTGATAATAATATTCTGTATCGTTTTGCAAATGGTTTTAATAGACTTTTAAGGTGATGTTTATCACAGTAGTGTTGATAACTCTTTGTTATCAAAATTGGCTCTTCCTGGGCTGCCCTTTGGAAGCCCAATTGAGTTATAAGTTAAAGAGTATAAGAAACAATTGGAAACACAAGCATTTAAACTTTATTAATATTCTTGATTACAAAGATACCAATTAATGATTATAGTATGATAGTTTAAAACTTATCATAGTATAGTTTTTATTTAATTTGTGTGTTGTTAAGCATCTGATTTAATCACTAGTCATTCTAAAGCCAGAATGCATTGATGGTATTAAACTAAAAAGATAATAAATGTAAATTGACTATAGATTTCCTTAGGAGTCTAAACTGAACGACGTTATACCAGTAAAAATTATTTTACTGTATTGCTATTTTCTGAAAGTACAAACAAGCCAATTATAAGGACAGAATGAATTCTAATAAACAGTTGGGAAAATCACTTTTAGGGCAGTTATTGGCAACCAGGCCAGTATGGCTAAGAATAAAGAGTCAATTAATATACGTAATGATGAAAACAGCTTTAATCCCAAATGCACAGTGAAACTGGAGTCCTCAAAGAAACCAAGCCCTGGTATAATTCTATAGTAAATCATAAGACACAGGGGATGGCCCATTACACATTTGCCCAATGCCAGACTCCTAGGAAGTGTTTCAATGACCAGGAAGTAGTCAAATTTCAAAAGCCCCTCACAATCTAGTAGAGAAAAAATAGCACACAAGTTTTATAAAGAATATTGAGGAGTTTACCAATGTCCCAGAACATACTCAGACCACGTGGGAGCAGTACCTAAAAACAACAACAAAAACCTGAAGTATCTGACAGCACTGACAAAGATGAATTAAGTGTTTGGCCAAGTAACATATTTCAAGAGTGCCAGTTTCAAGACTCTTTGGAATAAAACTTACATAAAAATTGGAAAATATTAACACAGTGCTAAGCCAGGGTTTGTTAAATCTGCGCCCATATCCTGCATTAACAATGTCCTCTTTTAATTGACCCATTACTCTCTGTGAGGCATTGCATTATGCTGTATTGTGTCTTGTAGAGTGCAATTGACAGAGAGGCAAGCAGGAAGAAACATTCAAACAGAAACCAGATTTAGGTACAGTCAATACCAGAGAAATTAGGGAAGAAGATAGCAAATATCACAAAAATCCTCCACACTCTGGGATGACTTCAGTTTTTGGTCTTACCATTGTCCTGACATTATTTCTGATCATGGGACCAGCTCTCATAATCTCCTGAAGGGTGGGAACCAGTCTTACTCATTTTAGTATTCCTTTGACCTAACCCTGTATATAACATATAGTAGACTTGCAATATATATTTATGAAAAAGAGAACAATTTTATAACAGAACATTTGAGATATAGTCACATTTCTCATTGGAGAATTAGATATATTTCAAAAGTTATTGCTATTGCTCCTGTAGCCCAGATTTGATTCTTTTCAATTAAATCTATCAATGGGTTTTTTTGAGATGGGTGCATGTGTGGTGCATTTATCACAGTTTAATGTGCAAAAGCAATAATTCAAAATTCTAGGCAAGGACATTTAATGGAAAAATTAGTTCACTTCAAATGTAAAAAGCTCTAAAGTTTTATGTATTTTTAAAATATGAACCAAATATTTTATTACATATCAATACTTTATTGGCCTTTATGCATGATCTTCCCTGCAAGGATGTATATGGGCAATGTCACATTCATAAATTCTGCGATTTGGGAAAAAAGTGACTTTTCCAATTACATTTTGTAATTATTGAGAAATTGGATAGTGGGTAGGAATGTTTACTGATGTAAACGTTAAAATATCCCTAGCTCTTTGGAATCATGAAAATCTTAATCCAAAATAGAGCAATATTTCAAAATTATAAATAAATATATTGATCTTCCATATAATATATAATAGTATCCAGGCATTCATTATATACATAAATGTACATACATTAATGTTTATGTCCATTGTTGGGAAGTGTAAAAACGATCCTCAGAAAATTCTTTGCCACTTCGTTTCTGGGTAAGGAGGCAGTGATACAATCTACATCAATAAGAAAAATAGCAGAAGTGCATGAAGCTTAAATAACTAGCTCTTCAGTAAGACAATTTATTTTCCATACCCTCCATGAAGAAAGATCAATAATGTATTTACCATATATGCACAGCCACTCACATGGATTGTTTAAAGGCAAAATATTTAGAGTTTACCATCAGAGAGATCTATATTCTAAATGTGTTCTGTTGCTAAAATATAGATAGATAGATAGACAGTTAGAGAGACAGATAGATGATTGACAAATAGACAGGTAATAAGTGACTTTAGAAAGAAGTAACAGTATTTCAGAAAAGGTTAATTAACAAACAATGTAAGAACAAAGACTAATTTTTCTTGCAGTTCTTTTTTAGAATCATGGAATATTAGAGGCACTTTCCTTTATTTGAGTGAAGGAGTGGAGAGCAATTTACTGACCCCAAATTCTTTCATTACAGAGAAGTCCTTTGATAAATGAATCCTGATTCCTGCTCCCTTATGCATTTGCCTCTAGTCACTTAATACTGCTGGCAATATTATCATCCCAATTTACATGAAAGGAAACTAAGATTCAGAAAGGTTTAGTATCGTGTCAAATATCTTAGAAAAGCAAGGCCATTTAACGAACTTAGGGCTTCGGACTCCAAAGCCGGTATTTTTAATCAGTTGGAAGTACTGACCATAGAAATTTCTAAGCCTCACAGATTTACAAATTACAAGACTGAGCATATTGACTTATCTAAAAGAAAGCTGATCAGTGACAAACTACCGCGCCCTGCTGCGAAAATGCAGAGAAAAGAAAGTCTAGACGTAAACTTTGGCAGTACGGGTCCACCCAGGGAGCATTAGATTTGGTCACTGAATGTTTCAGGTAGTTTCACCCTGATGACCTTAAACAGTGAATTCATTTCACTCTCTGACTCCTGCTCCTATGGCCATTATATAACTTTTTAAGTATGATTTGTATATTTGCCTACTGGGAGAAATAGCAGTACATGTTAAGTCTTCTGGTACCCAAAACAGTTATATTTCTCATCGTTCATCAGTTTGCATTCTGAGTTTAAGCATCAGGGTCAGAAGACAGTGAATGTGACTTTAATACTGAGTAATGGATTCCTCTTAGGTGTGATAATAAAATCAGTTTCTGAGCTTGCAAGGCTGAAGGCTATAAGGTAAATTCATGAAATAACAAATACTATTTTGAGAGATCACTAGGGAGGCATCCAACCATTTTTTACCCTAGGCAGGTGCAACACACACACCTACATACATACATGCATACACACACACTACAACACCAATCTGACAAAAGATGAAAGGAGATTTGGCGTTTCTTTCTGTATAAATTTTCTATTGTAGCAATCCACAAAGTGTAGTGTCCTATCTCCTGGGTTTATAGTCAATGCCAATAATCAAATATATGTTTGCAGGCAATGTCTAAGTAACAGAAGACATATTCTGTTGCTACTAATATTTAAATGGTTTTCGAAGCCTCTAAACTCATGACCTTAACATCAAAATATAGAATAATTTAACACTTTTAGCTGGAAAAATCAGATTTCTGGGTTAAAAAGTGATTTAAAGGTAATGTTATTGTGTTTGATAAGTGTATAGAATTTACCAACAAAGCATGCATGAAAGTAATTGTAATAATTTCTTATTGCTGTTATCAGTAAGCAGCTGACAGTATTTCTCATTATTGCTCTTGGTTCATTCTTGGGGCAGAAGTTATTAATCACTCTGCATTATATTTAGAACCAAGAGAGTTGCTTTTCTTACCAAAATAAGACAAAAGAGGGCTCTGAATTCAAGTTGAACAGGACCCATTTAAATTACCTTTCAGAGTAGAAACATTTAGCAAAGTTGCCTTCAAAACTTTAGGGCATTTTTTGTAAATCTTTCTATTTATAATTCTGTTCGATCCTAGGCAATGAAGCATTCAAGTGTGTTATGATCAGAAAAGTTATGCATATAGATTGTCCATCCAGTTAAATATAATCATTACTAATTATCTCCCAACTCTGCTACTCTGTTTGTTTGGTGTTTTTTTTTGTTCTTGTTGGACCTTTAGCTCATGCCCTCAACATTGAAAGATTTTGATTATGTGGCACCTCATGAATTATATGGGTTGTGCATCAATTTTGGACCACTTGCATATTTGAAGTTTCTTTGATTTATTTTTTCTGAAAAAACTCTGTGGCTTACCATATCTGTAAAACCCACTAACTTAATAAAGTAACTTTAAGTACAGAGAAGATGCTGAAATTTCATTTTATGAAAGAGAATATGTCTAAAGAACAATTCTAGAATCAGCAAAGTTAAACAATGAAAAAATCTTCCAATTACCTGATTTGAAACTTTGTGTTTTCTACCAACAATGTGAAAGAAATATCTTTTCCTCCTACCTAAAAGTAGCTGTAGACATTGAATGGCTCTGAGTGAACAGTGGCTAAGCAGAACTATTCCACAGCTACCGACATTTTCTATAGAAACATAAATGTATGTAAATATAAAAATATAAAAAGTATAAATGATATTCTGCTTATGCATCCAAAGAACTTTTGTTTTTTAAATAATGAATCAGAAAAATGTGATTGGACATCTTTTTCTCACAGCAATGTAATCACACATCACTCAAATTAATAAACTTTTCCACCTCATTTGACCCATTAAGCAGTCAGAAGCTCACATGCCAGTTTATAAACTAATACCTTACTGGTTCATTAAATATAACTTATGTCATTGCTGCTTTATGTGAAGAACTATCACAAAATTCTAGACTTTCTTTACTTTTTGTTTTTTGAGTTTGGCTTATGAATTTCAGAGACCGCCATTTCTCCAACTTGCATGCTACACAAAGTAGGTGTTGTGGACATTATTCCATGAAAATTAGAAAAAATGAAAAAGAACACAGCAGCATATGGAGAATGGCCCATCCTTTTGTTTTCTAAAAATACTCCCTTACAACAAATAGCTTTGTGAAGCTGTAGACATGGGCTAGCTCATATAAACACATTTTTGAAAATGCAAATTTAAAATATGTATTTAAATATGCATTAAGATGATTGAAAGGAATAAAAACAATGGATAAATGGTAAATGGTCTACATGTCGTGTGTGTGTGTGTGTGAAACAGAGAGAGAATTTGAAAGGAAGGAAATGCTTTGTGACAGAGTGGAATATTATAGATAAAAATAGCAGACTATTATAGAATAAATGAAGCGAAAGAATGTGGAAGTTGGTATCATATACCCTTGTCTTGGGTTGAGTTGTTCATATATTCTGGATATGGAATAAGAAAACAGAACAAACACTCTGATTTTTAAATTTGACTTGGCTTCATCTCGTTCTAAAAATTCTTGTAAAAGTGTAACAGAATAAAAGATGTAGACATTAAAATATAGAAATCAAAAATATATATGTTTTTGTACTTGATTTAAACTTGATTTAAACTCTTCATGAACCTCAGTTTCTACCACGATGTTGAGATGGAAGAGTGAAGAAGGGTGAATAACCTGTACTTTTTAATTAAAATTATTTCAGTTTTACAGTTTAAACAATCTCATATGAGATCATGACAATATTCAGCCTACTCATAGTTCAACTTTATATCAGAGTCATTTCTTGTGATGTGAGTTTAAGGGGAACTTAAGTGTCCATATAGAGTTTGAGATAGGGGGCCTATCATGCACATGTCGATCTTCTTCTTATCCTTCAGATCCTTTCTGGCCCACCATGATTATGGCCATTGTCTTGGCTTGTTTCTGGAAGTACTATTGGCATCAGATACCATGCTTCACTGTTGGTGAATTGCGTGAGTTGTGACTTTGGCGCAAGCAAGGCAGTATAATAGTTCCTGCCACTGACACAACCCCATCATGGCTTCACAAATCTTGTGAGTCTCCAGTAATATTCGTGATCTGTCTCCTGGCTAAGGATGTCTACTCTGCAAGCTCTGCAGTAGGGTTACCTTGTCCAGGGCATCAGAAGTCCATTAGAAGCATATAAACTCTCCTTATACTAGTTTCCATTCTCCTGGGAGCCAACAAGAACTGCAGGATTTCTTCAATATCACACTGTTGCTGAGTAGGGTTTAAGACAGTATCCTTATTTATCCCTGCCTGAACAAGCTAAACACATCCCCACTCTGTTTTGGCAACCCATATCAAGGTAGGGGCTCTCTGTAAGGCACTTTGCTCCTAAAGATCCAAAGAAGAGGAAGGAAAAACATCATTAGTTTTCAGTTATTTCCTCAGTCCAGATGAGATTTCAATGTTCTGCCTTCCTTCCTCCTCCACTGTTTTGGCCCCAAGATGAGGATCAGTAAAGAAAACTCTTTTTGTAAGTTTAAGTTCTAAACCTTGTTTACGTATCACTTACAAAGGATAGCTTAAGTGTAAGCAAAAGAAAATGCTTGGAGTTTTGCTTGGGCTAGTAAGACTTGGTGCAAATAGTCAAGTGTGTTTGCATCAGAAGGTGAGACCACTAAAGAGGAAGTCATTAAATAATATGAATCTGTGGACGTTTCAGTAATGAACTCAAGCCATCTGTTTTTTGGGGTTTTTTCCCCAACGGATTAAAAAAATAGCTGCTTGAGGAAAACCAAGAGTTTTAATCCATTAATTTCCAAGTTGCTATAGATGAAAATTAAGATACTCACTAGACTACATTAGAAACTTTCTTGTTATTCTGTATTTGCACAGACTTTAAGACAGTAATTTCTTGGTGGTTCCTAAGATGTGTGAGGTTTCTGACTTCTTAAGCGATGCAGATGAAATCACTTGTCAATGCAAAACATGTTATAACTTGATGAATAAGTCTGTGAGTTTGAAAAACAAAGGTATATTCAAAAAAACAAGAAAACTATTTAAGAACCCCAGCATCTGGCTTCCTCTTACCAACTCTTTTTTCATTTCTTGAATCCTCCTCCCAGAACTGGTAAAATTCCTTTTACCTTCTTCTTCCTCTCACTCAGAGACTTGTTAACCTTCTCTCTTTTACTTGTAGTCTCCCCAAGGCCCAGGATATATTTGTATATCCTAGTTGTAGGTCATTGTAGTTCTTCTATGTGGGATGCTGCCACAGCATGGCCTGATGAGTGGTGTGTAGGTCTGTGCCTAGGATTCAAACCAGAAAACCCCAGGACACCAGAGCCCGGTGTGCAAACTTAACCACTCAGCCACAGGGCCGGCCCACACTTCTCTCTCTTACCATAACTTATCACTGAAAGAACCAGTTAAAAGGGAACAATGTTTGGCAGTTACTTCAAAATATGAGAAAGCAAATATGTTAATACTAATTTGAACATGTTCAGTTGTGTCACTGAATATGCCCGCTCCTATAGGGTTTGCACAGAGAGATTAGTAACACAAAGAAAAGTGTTTGTGAACTCTAAAAGCTGTTATAGTTTCTGTGGAGGAGAGTAACATGGGAGGCCAAGCCATGTTTCTTTGTCAGGAGGAAGAGGAGTGTAAAAATGAGCAAATAAAAATATAGACTTCTATTTACAAGTGCAATGTTTTATTTTTTCCATCATAGACATGATGAGGTGAGTCATAAATCTGACTTCTGTACTCCTCTCCATTATAAATGGCTCAAGAGTAATACCTCTAAAAGTGGTTAGGCCAACTAGATGTCTTTCACTATGAGAGAATGTAATTTAAAAAAACATGCTTTGGGGCCAGCCCGGTGGCTCAGCGGTTAAGTTCGCATGTTCTGCTTCTTGGCAGCCCGGGGTTCGCTGGTTGGGATCCCAGGTGGAGACATGGCACTGCTTGAGAAAAGCCATGCTGTGGTAGGCATCCCATGAATAAAGTGGAGGAAGATGGGCATGGATGTTAGCTCAGGGCCAGTCTTCCTCAGCAGAAAGAGAAAGAGTGGCAGTAGCTAGCTCAAGGCTAATCTTCCTCAAAAAAAAAAAAAGATGCCTAGATGTTCCATCTTGTACATATTTTCAAATACGCATTTTCTTTTGCTACAATAGTTATAATTATTGAGACATATCAGTTTGTCCCCCATCCTATATTTGTGTTTGCTATTTTTACTTATTTATAGACGTGTTTCTATCCGATTTCAATGTCTAGTTGAGGTAATTTTTTTAAAAAGGATCTATTGTGCACAATTTTATGTAAAGCTATGTTTAAATTACTGAGAATATAAATAAAAAACAAGCTTTGCCTTCAGAAATTCCACAGTGTAGTGGGAAAGTTAAAACATAAACAGGCACACTCTGCATGATGATGTAAATGGAGCAATAGTGGAAGCCTGTAGACTCAATGGGAGCACCAAGAAAGGAATTGAACCCAACCTGTGGAACTAAAGATTGTAGCCCAAGGCGTTGGTGTCAGAACAGCAGGTAGAAGGATGATTAAGATTTTCCCCTTAGATATAAGCCAGAAAGGTCTTCCAGGAGGAAAGAATAATAAAAGTAAAATAATCTGCCAACAGCTGTCCATTATTGGAGCACAAGATTTTGGATATTCAGGGGTGTGAGTAAGGCAGGGAAGATAGACAGGAATCAGTCTTATAAAAGACTGTATGCCATGCTAAGGAGCCACTTGGACTTTATCTATTAGGCAATGAGGAGTCTTTGAAATATTTTATGACCTACCAAGTATGCATTTTAGATAATTCTCCCTAATTACGGCAGGAAGGATGGACTTGAAGTGGGTCAATCAGGAAGTTATTTACAGTACGTGATGATTAATTTCATGTGTCAAATTGGCTAGGTCACATTCCCCAGATGTTCAGTCAAACACTTGTCTGGATGTTGCTGTGAAGATATTTTTAGATGAGATTACTATTTAAGCGAGTAGACTGTGAGTAAAGCAGATTACTCTCCATAATGTAGGTGGACCTCATCTAATCATTTAAAGGCCTTAAGAGAAAAATAGTCTGATCTCTCCAGAGGAAGAGGAAATTCTGCCAGCAGACTGCCTTTGGACCTGAGTTGCAACACCAACTCTTCCCTAGGTCTGTAGCCTGCTGGCCTACCCTGAAGATTTTGTACCTTCCAGGCTTCACAATTGAGTGAGTCAATTGTTTAAACCAAATCTCTCTCTCTCTCTCTCTCTCTCTCTCTCTCTCTGTAAATCCTATTGGTTCTGTTTCTCTAGAGACCTTGGCTAATACAAAGTAATATAAGAGAGACCATTATAAAGTCCTTCGTGAAATTAGGGAACTCTGAGATTGAGAAGATTCTGGAGGCAGATCAGTGGGCCTACCCAGCAGCCATCATTTTATACCAATCTGGAACTCAGAGTTGTTAGGTAGAGGTCTTTTGTTGTTTGATTTCAGAACAGAGATGAACTCATTGATGAGATCACTCAGGAAGAACATGCAGGATGAAAAGGGAAAAGGGTGAACATGAAACCCTGAGACAAAATTTAAGAAGCCCAACAGGTAGGGAGCCTGTAAAATAAACCATGAAGAATCTAGAATACAATGAAAAAGTTAGGAGGAAATAATTAAGAGAAACTATGGTATACCATCAGAGAAGTTCCTTCAAGTGTGTACAATATGTCTCAGTAGAAAGCACAATACTTTTCATTCAAAACCTGGTAATCACTCCTGTGAATTACTTTCATAGAAGAAAATTTTATGTGACAAGTTTTTTATTCCTAGTAAAATAACTGCTTTTTTTTCTCTGCTTAAATTCTCACAATTTTCCATCTTCTTTAAATTTTAAATTGTTTTCAGACTGTGCCTTGATGTTGATCTCTTTTCATTAGAAGCATTACTATCTGCCTGGAAGATTTTTCATGGCTGAAAACTACCTTTCTATTATAAACTTTCATCTGCCTTTGATCTCTTTAGTTTGTTTCCTATTTGGAAAAAAGCACCATTTGTAGAGTAGATACCTGTTACAGGATGTCTATAACAATTTCCTCTTTATAATCTTTCTATCTTCCTTCTATTATTTTCCAGATTTTGGGGGTTATTTGCGTGGATTGTTCTCTGTCTTGTTGATTTGATTTTTCCACAAATATATCTATATTTTTTGACTAAATTTCCAGTTTCTATTTAGTTATTTTGTTTAATTTCATAATATTCTTATCTTGGTAATCATTCTTCTTATTTATGAGAAAATTCCTTTTGAATCTTTGTTGAGAATAATAAGTTTGTAAGATATTCTTCAGTTTCATAAGATAATTATATTATCTCATGGACAGAATTTTGATCCCAATAGGTAGGAAAATGCTTTTCTCTTGTAAAATGAAGTTTTGACCTGCCACATGTTGAGCTTTTGGGTTTTTCTCATCCATGAACAAAGAGAAAACTGGATAGATGGGTAGGTCGATAAATAGATAGATACACAGATAGATAAATAGGTATAGATAGATGGATGGATAGATAGATGGATAGATGGATAGATATAGATAGATAGATGATAGATAGATAGATGTGTGTGTGTGAGTGAGAGAGACAGACAGTGAGATCTGTATAGGCTGCTCTTGGCTGCCTTTTGTGATTGTTTCAGCGCGGTTAACTCCATCTGTCCACAGTGATATAAAAACATCAAGTAATGCCAATGTCCTCTGGTAGATATGGATGAGAGGCTTTCCATCTTTCTAGTACCATAGCCCCCATTACTCTAGGTAATACAGAGACCATAGTTGTGTCTTTCCTTTGGTCCTCACTAGGGGAAAAGGGAAAAATTCAAGTAGTCTATAATAAGGAAAAAGATGAAAACCCTCTTATTCATTAATACCGTTTTAGGGTATTTTGCCACAGAAATAAATGAAAATTTTATAAAGAAACTTTAATCAAAATTTCCTATCCTGCACTAATATTTGGCCTTAAAATTATAAAGGAGAAATATCTACCCTGTTCCTGAGAGCACTGTGGCTCTTTATACACAGGTTCTCTTTCATGTTTCGGAGTTAGGGCAATCTAGGAAGTAGACCGAGGATTCTATTAAACCAAGTTGCTATTTCTGGCATAAAATTGTAAAAGCTATTTCATCATCTCTCTCCATTAATTAGTATAATTATAAAAACTTTTGCAGTATTTTGGTTTCTATGTTTTTATTTGCATTATTTTAGGTTGTTATTAAGGATTCTTTATTTGGTGTTCTTCATGAGTAATTTTCTGAAAAATCTGGACAGCATCGACAGAACTCTCTGCTACAGCTGTTTTTCTCATTCAATCATCAAAACATCCAATGAGTTAGCTACCAATATCTTCATTTTACAAATGAAGAAAATGAGATGGATATATAAAGGGTAAATAACTTGTTCAAATCCATTCAACTGGAAAAGGGAGGAATTAGTGATGAAACACACAAGTCCAAAAACTGAGCTCTTACACAGTATGTTATTTTGACTGGTTTTACTTTAACATGTCTATTCTTCTTGTAAATTTTATCTTTTTTTTTCCTAAAGAAGATTTGCCCTGAGCTAATGGTCCACCCCCAATCTTCCTCTTTTTGTGTGTGAGCCACTGCCACAGCATGGCCACTGACAGACAAGTTGTGTAGGTCAGCACCCAGGAACTAAACCTAGGCCACTGAAGTGGAGCATGCCAAACTTAACCACTAGGAAACCAGGCCTGGCCTTGTAGATTTTATCTTAAAACATTTTCTATCTCCCTCTCTATATATAGAGAGAGACAGAGAGATCACAATTATTCTAGATATGATTAAAAAATTAAATTGCATTAGTATTTCAAAAAGCTTTGAGTTCTTGTTCCCAATTCTATACTAACTTTGATTAGACACTTTATTTCAGACTTGTTATATTCCAACTCCTACAAACTTGTTCAAATATTCTTTCTAATATTTTATTTGATATCAAAATTATGGTACATAATAATTGCAGTTTGGACAGTTTTAGTATCCTCTGTGTCTCTGCTGAGTTTTAAAGCATACTTTACCCTTCAATAAAGTAATTACTTAATGGCAGAGTTAAAAATAGAGTGTAGATCATTATCCTGGGAACATAATTAAAAATAGACATTTTAGATACAAGTTACAGTAGCATGAAAAGTATTATGTAATGAGACCAAATCTACATCTCTACTTGTCCTTGATGCTATGGCCACTTAAACATAAGTTTCTCAAGGACATCTCTAGGTTTCATCATGGTAGATACGCACTGTGAAAAAATGAGGAATCACAGAACATGCGTAGCCTTGTTAGCTAAGAACACACTTACCTAAGAAGCAAATTACATAATTATTCAGAATAATTATGCAATATGGTAAACATTTCTCTAATTAGTTATTTCTGCAATTTATACAAGAAATCAATGCTCAAAAATACGTATTAGTCTCTGATTCTTTCTTGTGGCTATTTTTTATTTATATTCTTTCATGTTTCTACAAATTCTGTGTTCCTTGCTATTTACCAACATATCTTTGGGAGCAATCTATTACATAACCCTTTCCAAAATCTCTGGCCACAAAGTCTGCCTTGTCACCCTGTCATTTTATATTTCTCATTCCCTCCTTTTCAGCCCAGGTCTGTCATTACAGCATATGCTGCTCCTTGTCGTGCACATTTTGCACCATACTATCTATATCTGGAACTGTGGCAAAACACAGGACTGTCAAAGCAAGGGCTGTACATTTAAACTTAGATTGATATAGACTAAGCATCGAGCAAGAAACCCTTTTGTGCTGAAAGGCAGGAACATACCACAGTAATCAAGTTCAACCTACAAACTTTCAGGCTTGATCTGACTTCAGAGAGGTATGGCTTTGGGACATATTACAAACACTTTGTGGCCTTCAGTCTCAGGAAAGATGGGATTTCCAGATATGACCAACTGTATGGACCTTGGATTCCTTCAAATTACAAGTTTTTTAAAAAACTCAACTGAGATGGATTTTACATTTAAAATTGAATTCAAAGAGTTAAAAAGGTGTTGGGAAAATTATGGAAAGTGTAGAGGAAAGAGAAAATCGAAATCATTGTGAACACTGTGTCAAAATAAAAGATGACCACCCCAATGAGAAAAAAAGGATGCCATTTATTGAGTTTGCAACAGTGAAGGAATTTGTCACCATCCCATGAGTTTGGTGGAGGCTCAAAGTCAGACAGCGAAGTGGGAAATCTTAATGGTGTAAAAAGAAAGATTTCCATATGCTTTCATTGCAGGTTGTTGACTTGAGGAAGCTGGAGGTGGACTAACTGGAAGTGGGACATTTTATGTGATTGGTTTGAGCCTTTTGCTGTTTGGTCTTGATCGGAAGTTGGGGCAAAAAACAGAGAAGCTGGCGGTCATAGACCAAGTCCTGACCACTCTGGGTTAATTGCTACAGAGGTAGTGGGTTAGAGTTCTACTGTCATAGATGGTCTGTCCATTTGTACATTCAGTCTTTTAAGCTGTTAATTCTAACTAGTTTCAAATGTCAGTTGAGAGCCTATGAACCTTTCTCAATTTCGGACCCTATACAATCTTAATCCAGATATATTCTGAAATTCAGTTTATTTAAATAAGAAAAAAATGTTTTCTCCTTCAAGAACATTGAGCCAGTACTGAACTGGAGACTTAGGGCTGATGAGGCAGCCTTTTTAAAGTTATCACCCATCTACAAAATAAAAATAAGTAAATAATCTTGGACACATCCAGTAAATAATAAACAAGAACCATATAGCGTAACATCAGAGGTTTCAGTTAAAATTGTGGCTCCACCACTTACTAGCCACATGTTTTGGACAAGTTAACCTCTGAGTGGTGACAAGTGTTTTACTGTGGTGTTAGGCAAAATGATTTAACATGAATAATATTCTTTAGTTATTATGATTTGTAATTGTCACAATTACCTATTTTATTATTCAATATTGTTTCCTCAATAACTACAATGAGATAATTCTCTCCTTATAGTTATCCACCCAATAAAAGACAGTACTAGGTACTTCTTGAGTAAAAAGACACAATCCCAACCATCTTCCATATGATATGATCCTGACTATCAATGATGTTACATAGTTAAATATAAACAATAACTAAAGCTACCATTACGAAAGTCAAAATTTATCCTTACGAAACCTAAAATCATTCAACTATTAATATTCATTGCTTTTAAAAAATAGATATATTTATACTAAAGGCATTTTCTCAGCCTGTGCTTAGTTGGCAAATAGGATTTCTGTTTATCTCTAATGACAATTGTCCATTTGTATTCAGTCTTCAAATATTATATTAGCCAGAAATAGGTAAATACATTTGAATCAGATCTGAGGAAATATTTTTACACTATTTTCCATAGCATATAGCATAATGATAATTTTCATATATTCATTACTGATCTTGTTAAGGAAAGTCAAACGAGACACATTCTCTATTGTTTCTGAGGAATTATATTGTTTGGCAATTAGCATTTTACAAGTCTGAATCTTTATATTTATAAGTAGTGTATGTTGCACTCTTGTAAGTAAGGTTAAAAAATCATTCAACCACAGAATCTTAAGGAAGATATTACTATAAGTGGAAGTAAATCCTTAGCTTAATCACTGAGAAAGAATTAATAAATTCTAAATCAGGTACTCAGACAATTCCCCAGAATATTTCTGTAGGAAATGTGATTGGTCTTACATCAAAAATAATGTGAAGTGTCAATTAATAAATGAAGTTATAAATTCATTACACAAAGAAAAAGGGTATCATCTTATATTTGATTTTCGAGATACCTTATATTTTCAAATTTAATCTAATGATCTCTAGGAAATATGTCAGTGTCATTATCAAAAATACATTTTTTCCATTAATTTTGCAGCTTTATTTTAGAAAAATCAGCTCAGAAGTAATTTTAATGTTGTTTTACCAAAGAAAAATTTTCCGTTATTAATGAATGACTGTTTTAAATTCATGAAGTCTCAGACTATGATAGTTGATTATTAATGCTTAGTATCAAACAATTATCTTCATATGGTGCTGCTTCAATTATTTCAGGTGAATTGCCCATACTATTCTTCAATGTCTTCATTTTTGTTATCCTCTAAATATTAATTGAAGTAATGAATCTATGGATAGGAATATAGTAAAATGAAGTTGAATTTTAAAGATACAATTTGAATTATATGAATCAAGAAGCCACAGAAAGTAAACACATTTTAAACGTTAGTCATAAGTTCAAAATAACCATAGATACTTCCCATTCCCAATTCTGTTAATTTAACAGAGATATTTTACATTCGAAACTTATCTGACCTAATTTTATTAACACTCAGCTTTATCTGAGGGCTAATTCCTATTCAGATTCCAATTTACATAGATAAGAAAAAGCCATGAAATTCAAGAAAGATTTAAGGTGCCTGAAGTTTGGAGTTGCATGTTATATACTGTTCCTTCCGTTCCTTCTTCTCAGGCACAAACACTGGCCAATTAGTTCCTGTGTTTTATTTGAGACACCAAATAAGAGCAAAAGGTCAGGAGAGGTCCTGAACACTGACTTAAATTCTGCTTGGAGTTTCAGAATTTAGACTCGGCTTACTATTTCTAACAGAACAGCATTGCTTGAAATATTTAATTTTGCAACAAACTAAACTAAAGGATTTTTCCCTGTTGTTTATATGTTTGTTTACGTCCATGAGTGTGACTGCAAACACACACTGCCTATCAAGAGACTGTCAGAATTGTGCTGGAATTCAAGGATGGGTGATTTGCAATTACAGTTTTGCCATCCAAACCATCAGCACTCAGAGGAGCATTCTGAAAACTGTTTAACATACCATCACCAATATCCTTAAGAAGAGATGCAAAGAGTCATGGATGTAAATTTTAGATTTATAATTTCTATATTTGTTTATAAATAATCTTTTATAAAACAAAAGTTTATAAAACAAATTATTAAGGCAAAGTGACTTGTGAAACTTACTGTTGGACATCCAACTGAATTATATGACTTCTTTGAGAATCCAGAGCCTTATAAATGATCAGAATCCTCACAGCCTTGTACAGATAAGGTAACACAGTTCACTGGAAATAAGAGTGTTAGTTGCTTTTGGTAGAAAGTTGCTATGATAGCAAGTTATATTTTTTCCTAGGAAAGGAGGAGTAAAATGTGAGTGCCTGAATATTGGCTACAGGAAAAAAATGAGAACTAATATGAATCATAAATTAATTTCTTTCAATAGCCATACAATTTGCAAAATTAGGGCTGTATGATTATAGCTTATCACATCTCAATGTAAGTCAACATCTACATGCATAGACATATATCACAAGGTATTGAATTAAAGAAGTAGAGGAGAATTTTGGGGACAACATTCGATATGGAGAATGACAACAATTATATGTCTGATTTTTTCGTAATCATTTGTTTAATTTGTTTAAAATTTAACCAATACCTAAACCTTCAACAGGCCACTAGAAAATATTCAGAATACATTTTTTTATCTAAGGAATAGAGAAATCAGCCAATTACACTCTACGTAGTCTCCAAGAAATAATACAAATAGTTGTATTGAATTGACTTGAACACTATTGATTGCCCCTGGACTAACTGGACTCATAATTTAGTGAAGAAATAAAGGGAACATACTTATCCTTTACTTAGATGTGACTGAACCACATATTCCGTTTTGGATGTTCTCAAAAGAGGCCAGAGTTCTCTTAAGCATTAGGCAATTAGGAAGTCAGTTTGGGTTGATTTTTTAAATGCATATATATTTATATGTATATATGCATATATACATATATATATCTAATGTTAATGGACTTTGTTATTTTTCATTTATATATATGTTAATAGACTTTAGTTTTCTGGACATTTTAGGTTCACAGTAAAATTTAATGGAAGGTACAGAGATTTCCCTACACCCCCTGCACCGACACACGCATAGCCTCCCTCATTATCAGCATCCCAAGCAGAGTGATA
The DNA here is from genome assembly GCF_041296235.1 of Equus asinus. NCBI lineage: Eukaryota > Metazoa > Chordata > Mammalia > Perissodactyla > Equidae > Equus > Equus asinus. The sequence continues at coordinate 16,989,167 of NC_091816.1, forward strand.
CATTTGTTACAAGTGATAAATCTATATTAACACATCATTATCACCTAAAGTTCATAGCTGGGTGATTTTTTTGCTTGGTGAAACTTTTTAAGGCACCAGCAGTTTTTGTCTCCCTCCAATCTCAGTATTTCTCCACTTGGGGGACCCTTAAAAAGATTAGGCCAAATGAATATGGGATGACTACTCGAGTACTGGGAGGATTAACAATAGGAAATTTTATAGACTTTGAGATCAATGATCCCCAGGAAGAATTCTTATCCACAATTTTAATGAAATAGACCACAGCTACTTATTTTTGAAAAAGAGAAAATCCAAATAAAAATGTTTAGTTAATAAATAAATTTTTCTTTCATTAATTTTACTTAAGATGACAATTGCAAAATTATTTCAGTGTAATAACACATTGCCCTTGTTACTTTAAACATGATCTTTTGGAAAAATGCAATGTATGTTGTTTACTGACTTCATGAGGACAGCTCTTCATGCAAAACATAGATTGAATTCTAAATAGAAATCTTTTTTTTTTTTTTTGAGGAAGATTAGCTCTGAGCTAACTACTGCCAATCCTCCTCTTTTTGCTGAGGAAGACTGGCCCTGAGCTAACAGCCATGCCCATCTTCCTCTACTTTATACATGGGACGCCTACCACAGCATGGCTTTTGCCAAGTGGTGCGATGTCCACACCCGGGATCCAAACCTGCAAAGCCCGGGCTGCTGAGAAGTGGAGCGTACGCACTTAATCACTGTGCAACCCGGCCGGCCCCTAAATAGAAATCTTGATTGGGTACAATACATCAGAAAAGTAAATGGAGGTAGTCAATATAGTGCTTGTGGTGGAACAACAATAGTTTTGCTATTTTATGTGATTTATGTTTATTTTACATTTAAGCAAAAGTAAAGGATATTCGCAACAAAATTATCACATCAAGTTAATTGAATAAAGCTACCAATTGAGAAAGAAATGCCCTGTTTTTAAATATTCATATATATCACAGTAGGTGCAGGAATCAGACCTGGTTAGTCAGAAGGAGAGTCAAGTACTTTCATCATTAAGAAAAGATGACCATGGCAGTCAAGTTTGGTTCTTCCACCCAATGGAAAAAGAAAGGTCAGAAATCTCTAGTTACTCAGCTTAGCCTATTTCCTATGGACTAAATTTACTTTAATATAAAAATCATTGATGAGGAAAATTAAAGTATTTCTTGATCTAATATTCAATGGCTCATGACTAAAGATTAGATTACCATTTAGGTTTTTCCAGGTCAGTAAGATTTTTCTGATGCACTTGATATTATTTTTAGCAGACAGACATCAGAACAAGAATGTGTTGCTGATCTGGGATCCAGTGTGTTTTGTAAAATGTGGATTGATCTCTTTCGGCATGTTTGAAAGCTCATTTTATTCTAAAGAAAATAGTTTGTTGCCTTTGAAAACTGAATACTTATTTCTGCATTTTCTTAAGTAAAACAGAACAATGGACATATTACTATTTTTAAATACTCATTAAGTGTTATACACGGTCTTTAAAGCATTTAAATTTTCATCGATAACCCATATTTTTGGATTTAATTCCAAAAAAGAACACAAAGTCATTTTATATTAAGCACAGTGAATTTACTATGATTCACATAGATTTCCACTGATTATAAAATGCATGCTCAGTGAATAAAGATTATTAAAAAAGCACAAGAAGAAAATTGAAAAAAATTACTTACAAGAGCATCACTGAAAGATAACCGCTATTCAATATTTTGCTTTTTACTTAATATCTTTCTCTGTGCACTTCTTTTGAGAGACAACATAGTATTGCATAAATTATTTTAAACACGTCTTTTTCACTTGATGTGGTACCATAAACACTTACTCAAAATCATTAATATTTGGAAAATTTATTTATTTATTTATTCTTTTTTTTTTTTTTTGAGGAAGATTAGCTCTGAGCTAACATCCGCTGCCAATCTTCCTCTTTTTGCTGAGGAAAGCAGGCCCTGAGCTAACATCCATGCCCATCTTCCTCTACTTTATATGTGGGACGCCCACCATAGCATGGCCCGCCAAGCAGTGCCACGTCCGCACCTGGGATCCAAACCGGCAAACCCTGGGCTGCCAAAGCAGAACATGTGCACTTAACCGCTGCGCCACTGGCCGGCCCCTTTAGAAAATTTATTTTAAATATTAATTTGGAAAATTTTTCCAAATTAATATTACACACAAATTTATTGTTATAGCTTTAACTTCTCTTGTTTAGACCTTTAGTTTGCTTCATAGCAACAGAAGATGTACTTCTTTGGATGTAAACTTTTCTCCACATTTTTTATTACTTTTTTAGGGTATATACTTGATGTTAAACTACTATGAAGACCCGGAATTCTAAAGAATGGTACAAATTTAAAATTATTCTTTAGAAAAGAATGGAAAAATCCTTTTGTACTGTCAAGTATGGCTACACAATCATTTTATGTTGTCATGAGTTTTATTAAAACTTTAGAGTAATTACCTTTAGTTAGTAGGATATCAGGTGATTATACAAGTATGTTGTATATTTGTTTCTAAATATAAATACACACATACTCATGCACATCTGTACACATATATATTTCAGATAGATATATTGAAGTATGTATTATTTATGTAATTAAAACTAATATTAAAGGGCAAAGGAGAAAATATTTGCTAATTTCATGTTTGAAAATGGTATTTACAACACTGTTAACACCAACACTTTTGAAAATGTGAAGCAACAAGAACTCTCATTCATTGTTGATGGGAATGCAAAATGGTGCAGCCATTCTAGAAAACCATTTGGCAGTTTCTCACAAAACTAAATACACTCTTATCATGTGATCCTTGGTATTTACCCAACGGAATTGAAAACTTATGTCCACATAAACACCTGCACATGGATGTTTATAGCAGCTTTATTCATGATTGCCAAAACGGAAGCAATCAAAATGCCCTTCAGTAGGTGATTGGTAAATGAATTGTGGTACCTCCAGACAATTATTTAGACTAAAAAGAAATGAGCTGTCAAGTCATGAAAAGCATGGGGGAAACTTAAATGCATATTACTAAGTGGAAGAAGCCAATCTGAAAAGGGTATATAGCGTATAATTCCAACCATATGACATTCTAGAAAAGACAAAATTATGATGCCAGTAAAAGGACCAGGGATTAGGGAAGAGGGGGAATGCGTAGATGGAGCACAAAGGGCTAACAGGGTGAAACTGTTCTGTACGAAACTGTAAAGACGGATACATCTCATTATACATTTGCCCAAACCCACAGAATGTACTACACCAAGAGTGAGCCCTAATGTAAACTATGGACTTTGGGTGATAATGATGTGTCATTGCAGGTTGATCAATTGTAACAAATGCACCACTCTAGTGGAGGATGTTGATGGTCAGGGAGGCTATGCATGTGTGTGGGCAGAGGGTATATGGGAGCTCTGTATTTGCTGTGAACCTAAAACTGCTGTAAAAATAAAACCAATCTAAAATCCTAAAAAAAAAAAAATTAACACAGGATTTAATCGTTGTTTTAATTGCATTTCTTAGGATAGTATTGAAATGGAGGCTATCCATTCTATGAATATTGACTGCAGCTGTGACTTATTTTGGCTAATAGAATGCTCAGATTTGAGCAAAGATGGTTAACCAGTCTTGAGTTTAGGTCTTTAGAGATCTTGCTTATATCTCGCTCTTGGTTGGAATTGCTTAAGAATGGCTAGTGTAATGGCTGTGAGGTCACCCACCTGGGCGAGTGATTTTTATCATTCTGGACTTTACCTTCTGTATGTAAAATGAGGGCACTGATCTAACGTCCTTTCCACCTCTATATGTTATACAATCTGTTAAACATATGAACTAACAAGTCTGTATTTTCTATAACATTTTATCCAATGGCTAATTTTTTCAACCCCTCCTTTTCTCCTACAAAATATCCGAACTACAAATGAACTTCATTTTGCACATGCTATGTATAGTTTATGATTTATTTTGTGCCACAGTTTTTGTCGTTTATTTCAGTAAAATGAACTACCACTTGGTGCTTGTTTGAACTTGGATAAAATGACTAAATTTTTCTTTATGAAGTCAAGGAAAGAAAATGTACTGCTGGGCTAAGACTAAGCATGAAAGATTTCATCTGAGAGGGACAATTTGTCAGAAAATTATAAGGAGGTACAAACAGAGGGTTATAATGGAAGCAGTCTTGCAACATTAACTATATCATTCACTCTCAAAAATTCTGTAATAAATCCACACACACCATACTGAGGGGTGGTGCAGGCTGGATGGTTCTCCAGCAGGCAGGCTCCCCTTGCTGGCATTCCCCTGCAGAGTGGTGGTTGTGCCACAGAAGGCAATGCTCCACCTTGGCTTGCGGTGGGTGCCATGATTCATGGACTAAGGAATTAATCAGGAAAATAGAGATGGCAGCCCAGGAAGGTGGACAAAAGCTGTGATCTGAGATCACTTTCAGAGTGGTTTCTTATCATGGCCAATTAGTCAGTCCTCAGCAAAATATAGTTTAAGCAAGGCAAAAAGTAGACTGGAATCACAGGGATAAAATAGTCTTTATGAAAATCAGTATTCCTTTTATAAACTTGCCCTTAATAAGCATCATTGGTCTATCCCAAATTAAACCTAATGCCCACTTTGCCAAAATAAAAAGTGTGGCCATGTTTGCAACTTACAGAGGAGTTTTCACTGGTCTAGTTACTCACTGACTATGAGACATTTGGTACATTCCTCCATTAAATTAATCACAGTTGAGAATATTGAGGTACCTTTTGTCCAACAAATTCAAAATGTAATTAAAAAGCAGTGATGTCATAGTTATATGTTTAATGGTGTTGTGTGAATGCACTGAAGCATACAGGGAAATAAATCATTTAATGAAGAATATTGAACCAATTTAATTTTAATTAAATTTTGATAACATTAATGCAATGAAATATGGCAGAAAGAGTATGAACTTTAAAATTGTACAACCCATGCTTCTAACCTTGCTCATCAGCGTCACCTTGGGAAGTTTATTTAATTTCCCTAAGCCTCTGTGTCTTCAACTGCCAAAGGGGATATAATATTTACTTTGCAGTGTTGTTGTGAAATTCAATAAGAGCTGGTCTATAAAGCACATGATCTTGCCTAATACAAACTACAGGCTAAATAAATATGAACTCTGGGCATCTTAAACTTTATTCTCATATCTAAAGGTTATAGCCTAAGGGTTATAATTCAGGATGTTAAAAAAATAATTCAAAATACAATATCTCAATCATATAATAATTTTAAAATTCTGAGTATTGGAGAAACTCGGAACATTTAGGATCAAGAAGAGAAACCGCGCTCTGTCATCTAGTCAATTTTTTTAAGTATTATATTTTTCAAAATGGATCAAAAAGGAGACAGCTCTCTCTGGCAAATGAGCTCCCTCATTCAGACACGCCAGTCTGGTCACTTTCAGCTAATGCAGGTTTTCAAAATAAACAGCCTAGGGTCATCAAAATAACGATGATTTTGATAGCTGAACTGCTCCTCTTAGAAATTTTAGGTAAACCTTATATCTCAACATTTAATTAGACTTTCAAAAAAACTTTATTATCCATCATCCCAAGGAAATAAGACACTTCCTCTGATAAAATTTATCATATAAAATAACTAATTATTAAAAGCTGGTAATGCTTAGAAGTAGGTTTTGTCAGCATATGTAGCCGGCACCAATGGAGTGCTTACCCTGGGACTCTATTTTAAGCACTTTTATAAGAGTTCCCTCACTTAATACTTCCAACATCCCCATGGTCAACACCATGGACCATTCTACAGATGAAGAAACTGGAGTTGGAGAGGTTAAGTAACTAGCACAAGGTCATTCCACTAAGCAGTACTCATGGAGCCAGAATATGAATCAGGCTAGCTGGCTCCAAAGCTTATGCTGTTAACCTTTATGCATATCATTAGGATGAACAAGATTAAAAGCTCTCATTTATTTACTTTTTTACTATCTTTATAAAATAATTTCTCTTATATGTGCAAAACAAACACATAGATGTGGAGACCAGATTGGTGGTTACCAGAGGGGGATGGGGCAAGGGGAGGGTGAAAGGGGTAAAAGGGCACATGTGTACAGTGACAGGTGGCAGCTAGACTTCTGGTGGTGAACATGATGCAGTCTATACAGGAGGTGAAATATAATGATGCACATCTGAAATTTATAAAATGTTATAAACCAATGTGACCTGAACATTTACTATTTATCTATTAACACATACGCATTAAGATCCTTTATGTGTCTAGGACTGTTTTATGCTCAACTTTAATAGAAATGATCAAGTTAATTCACTGTGAAGGTGGAACAGCAGAACGTAAGTAAGAGTAACAATAGCGAACTCTTAGATAGCTATTAGTTTATGCCAGATACTTGCAAAGAATTTACATGATTTTAATTCTTTTGATTTCTACAACAATCTAATGAAATAAACAATAGTACTGCACTCATTTTACAGAGTAGGAAACTGAGCCACAGTTTAAATAACTTGCCCTAGGTGGTAAGTAGTAAAACCAGGCTTTGGACCCAAGAGTCTGGTGTCAGAGTCCACACTTTTTACCACTGCTTGATGCATGATGAGAGGTGGTTTTGGCAGTACCAGCAATCCAGGTAAACCTTGGTGTTGACACTAATTTTCTTTGGGAAAATAGCTCACCGGCAGGTAGTAGAAACTCAAGCATTTTCCCTGGTTATATGAATTCATATTATGTTCTTAAATTGTTGCATATACAAAGTAACGCCTGATATGTTGGTGGGGTTTTGATAAGAATGAATGCTTGCTGGAAAGAGCGTGAAGTTCAGAATTTTTTAAAAGTCTGATTTTCAGTCCACGTTTTAAAACAACTCAGTGAGAAATGCAAATATTAAAACCCATACTCCTTCTTTTGCTTTTGTGTGCTACTTGAATAAAATGCCTCCCCTTTTCTAACTTCTGTTAGTGATCCCTTCCATCTTTCTTTCAGTAACTGGAGATTAGATTATAATTATTGGGGGCTTTTTTGTTTGTCATGTGTATCTATTTTTTTTAATCAAATTCAGAAAATCACAAATATTCTAAACATGAGACCAAGTCGAGTCAACAAATTTCTCTAGAAAATCTTAAGATTCCATTGATTTCAATTGTTAAATGGAGAGGTATTTGGAAAGTTGTGTGTGATTGTGGTGGAAAGGCTGAAGATCCATGCAGAGGATGCCCTTCTAAGAGAGGCTCGAAGTCAGGAAATACAATTATTTTCTTTCTGGCTTGAAAGTCAGGTTACTTTTTCTAGAGGGATTATCAACAAGTGATAGCACAGAGGATCTGGGGTTTAATTTACAAGCAATTGCCAGCCTATGATACCTCTTAATTACTAATAGATCTTGTCTCAAAGAAAATGAAGCAGGATAGTGTAAACAAAGAGCATTTTTACATAATATCCAAGATATTTTTCTTTCTTTTTCATGGAAAAGAAAAGACTGGGATTTTCCATAGTTATTACTGAGGGAGTCAGTCAGAGCTAGTAACTAGAGCTTCAAAGAACTGTACTTTCACTGAAAAACTATCTTACCTAAAAGCTTTGAGATTCTGGGAGAAAGTGTGCTATGCTTGTCTTCCTGTCAGGGGAAGCTGGTCACCCTGGCTGAAAGATGTGAAAGGACTTGAGGAAGGCCATTCTGTTAATGGGAGAGAGTAAGCTTCAACTAAAACAAAAGCCCATGACATAAAAACGGAAACCAATGGGAATCCAAAGCAGTTTTACAGAGAGAACAAGTGGAAAAATTAAGACGTCAAATTTGAGGCTCCCTCTACTGAAAGTGAATGTAGACCTTTTAAAATTATAAATAGTCAACCAAAAATAGTGTATCATGTACTATGTGCCTGGCCAAGATATCAAGATAAATAAGATAGTTTCTGCTCCTTGAGGAATTTCCACACTATTGAGATGGAGGGAAAATTGGTGGAGAAGAGTATATATTTAGACGAACCATAATTATATACCTAATACAGCATAGTATGTCCTATCACAAAGATAAGACGTGAATAAAAATAGATATAGAAATAAATCTGTTAGAAAAGGCACCCAAACAAAGAAGCAAACAAACAAACCAATAAATAAGGAAGATCATGAGATAGTTGCCACTCAGATTTGTGGCTTCAGAGGTAGGAAGACAGTTTAGCTGGCAACTCTCTGTTAAGACTTAAGGACAACAGGGGCCGGCCCAGTGGCGCAGCTGTTAAGTTCACATGTTCCGCTTCTCTGCGGCCTGAGGTTCACTGGTTTGGATTCCAGGTGTGGACATGGCACCGCTTGGCAAGCCATGCTATGGTAGGCGTCCCACATATAAAGTAGAGGAAGATGGGCACAGATGTTAGCTCTGGGCCAATCTTCCTCAGCAAAAAGAGAAGGATTTGCAGTAGTTAGCTCAGGGCTAATCTTCCTCAAAAAAAAAAAAGAGTTAAGGACAACAAAAGAAACCCTTATAGGTTGCTGGTAGTGAGACAAATTGATTCAATCACTTTGGGAAAAAAATTGATATTAAAAGCCAATATTCCTAGACATACACTCTAGATTCTAGAACCTAGAGAAACACTTGTACACGTGCAACTACAATTATTAATATACAAGAATGTTCATAAGATCATTATTTGTGAGAGCAAATTAAACAACAACAACAAAAATACATTGGAAACAACTCAGAAGGAGAATTGATAAATAAATCAGGTATGTTCATTCAATGAAATTTTCAGCAGTAAATAAATAAATTGCCGCTACACACATTTAACAGGGGTAAATCTCAAAAACATATTGTTGAACTGAAAACAATATACTGTTTGAGTTTTATACACACATACACACACATGAAACTAAAAGCAAGAAAAACATTCAGGACTGTGATTCTTGCTAAATAGAGTTAGGAGATACCGGTAAAATTTATTTTTCCAGCTGGGTGATGGTGACACAAGTGTTCATTTTATTATTTATTCATATTCTTATTATTTATGCCTTAAATATATATTATATGCATATTCTTTTGGAGGATACAATATTTCATGATAAATAAGTGAAAGTGTTAATAATGGCAACTGTCTGTGCTACTGCTATGGGTAACAAAGACTGCCCCTGCCTCTCTGGAATGTGTTAGGTCTTAAATGTAGGGACTGCTTAGAATTATTAAACTTGGTGTTCAGAAAACAAAACTAATTATTCAATGTAAAAGTTAATAAATACCCCCGCATATACCAGAGAACTATCTCACATGCTTATGAGGTCTTAAAGAGCAATAGAGGGATATGAAATAACCAGTACTCTTTGTATCAATTCTTCTCAGCTCAAGGCAAGCCTTTGGAAGAACACGAATCATAGTGAAGTGAAGAGTTAGCTGGCTTTCAATGTAGGTAATGTAAAAAATGGATATTTATTCCACAAATGCTTATTAAGGGCTAATTATCTGACAGGTACTGTCCTCTGCCTTGAGAATACAGTAGTGAAAAAAGTGTCAAAATCCCTGGGTTTCCTGGAGCTTAGTTCTATCTGTGGGGAGGGCAGACAGACAATAAAAGAATCATATAAAGAGAAAGTGTTTTCAATGAACATACTAACGAGAGGAAAAAGAAACAAGTAAAAATCAACAAAACGTAGTTATTTCATATTTAAGCTTCACAGATATTGGAACATATCCTTAGATTCTGGGTAAGAAATAAAATGCATTTGTGATGAGAACACAGCTTTGATAAGTATAAGAACTGGCTGGATACATGTAGATGGAAAAGTTCATTCAAAGTCATGATTCTATTAGAAAGTGAAATGAAGAAAACTGTGGGAGTAACAAGTTTTTGGATAGACACGCTAACAAATGATAACATATTGCAAATGTACGTTAGTGATTTTAGTTAGATTGATAATGTCTATGAATAATATGTAACTGGGTTAATGCTGAAGGTAAAAAATAGTCACAAGAGTGAGATGGAAATATATGATACTTCACTTACCAAGGTATTAGAATGAGCCTAAGACTTAAGACTCTGCAAATGTATATTATTTCCCATTCTCCAGAAAATTAACTTAAAAATATTTTAACTTTGAGAAAGTTAGAAAGCAGAAAACTGAATATAGTAATATATGTACTCTCAACTTTAGAAAGCTGCACTAAAAGAAAAGAAAATATGATGAAATATATCAAGGAGTCTATGGCCTATAGCTACACACAGAAAGATTTCCTAAAGGGGTTGGTAGTCTTGTAAACTTATAATTGTAATTATGTAATATAGATAATATTTAAAACGAAGAAAAGCAAGTGGCAACTAAAGAAATCAAAGTGATTGCATAAGAATCTCTCTTACATATTCCGATTTTAGACATTAAAAGAAAATATGATCAAGGGTATATATATCCTTGATGTGTATATGTGTATAACTGTATATGTACATATAATGTGTATATGCGTGTGTATATATAAAAGAACATATTGTGGTCTTGACAAATTAATTAATAAATTCATGTCCGATTGAAATAATGGAACTAGGATCCCATGATTGAAGCTATATAGTGGGAAATTGCACAAACATGAATATACTAAATAACAATAGAACTATCCAGTGATTTAATGGGATAGTCTGCTTATCAACCAAATGGAGATTTAAGCAGATGCTGAGGGACCAAATGAAGAGAATATTGCAGACTGACCAATAGCAATATGTGGATCATTGAACTAAATATTTCCCAGTTCCTTTTCAATCCTAAAAGACTATTTTATTCAGTCCTACTTCTTGTAGGATTTCCTTTCAAGCAACATTCATCCCACTGATCATACGAATCTCTAAGACTTTTTTTCCCCCAATTTGTTCAATTAATTGATTGTTTCAATTATTACCCACCTCTGGGTATTCTTGACTTCTCAGCCACAACATTCATGACTTTCCTCTCCCTCTTTGCTTAATAATTGGCACTTACATTTCCATTCTTTCTTTTGCTGGCTAGTTAACATACCTAATAGAACTAAGTTGCCATTGGATGCCACCCACATTTACTTGGTACTTTGGTGATTAAAATAAATACTTAATTACTGTATTAATTTTCAATTTTCAAATGTAGACCTAGTTTATCTAGAACCAAGAAAAGAATATTGTCTCAGCAGAGTGCCTGGATTTGATAGATCTACTAGACGAATCCTTCTATATTGAACCACGAAGATATTTTACGAACCAACCAACAAGAAGAAGTAATTGGGTTGCACTGATCTTGGAAGAATGAAGTTCCAAAATTTCTCTCTTCAACTCATTCCTAGATTTATCAACTCACATCGCCAGGAAATTATCGTTTATATCTATCCTAAGTCTTTCACTCTGCAGTATAAACTCATTTCCTTTTTCTTGATTCTCTGCAACCAGGTATCTCAATAGCAAAGTAATTTTATTTTCCACAAAATGAGAAACAGAATAAGGTCGTATCAACCATACAGATCATGTAATATTGGTCAGAATGATAGACTCCAAGAAGCATCATAAAATAGGTTGGCAGCTACACTTGTGCTGAAAACACATTATTTTGATAATAATGTGCCCAGTTTGCTCAAATAAAAGATGTTAACAACCACATATTTCCATGTATTTGATGGCAACAGTTATAATGAAAGTGAAATACATTTTGTACAGATCAATAATACCCCGCTAACAATTTACACATCATTTGCTACTTCTTACTACAGTATGGCAAGTGATTTGGGTATTCGCTGCAGAAGACTGATACAATCATAATGTACTAGTGAAAACATGAAATTGATTTTTTTTACTGCTCTAAAATAAGAGGATTCCAAATTATTTCACAATTTTCAAGTACATACAACTTAATCTGATGTGTAGTATTCAGGACTGCTAAAGTCTGCAACCAGTTAAGTAATTCAGAAGTTCTCTAACAAGTATGAACTAAGACAGAGTATGTTACCTTACAAAGGTTATCTTGATACAATAATTGCAACTTCATCTTTCCATTTCAACTACAGACAACTACAACTAAATTTCAACTACATACAAATAGCTTACATGGCTGAACAAAGGAGAACCTTCTATTTTAATTATAAAAAAGTAAAATTGTGGTTAAAATAAAAAAGATATGGTAAAAATAAAAACAAATAAATACCAAGACTCCTATGGACTCTTTTTCATTATCCCCAAGAATATGTTGACATTTACATGTTGACCAGCTGAGGTTCAAATTAAATAGCTCCATAGGTGACAGAAACCCTGAGGGCTGTGTGGATCTTGAGGATAAAGGTGATTGTTTCAGTTATTTCCCTTGAATGCCTTATCCAGACTTGGCCTCGGCATGGGGCAAGGTATTGGGAGCCTGATGCATGCAGGCACGTAATTATGCATTTGCCTATTTTCTTAATTAATTTAAATATGCTTGAGAAGCTTACATTGCTTGAATTGAAAATTCCCGTGGCCTGGTCACTGGATAGAATCAAGGCTCCCTAAAGTGAGACAGTTGATCACATCTTTCATGAATGTTGAAACATGCCTTTTGGTAAAAGAAACTGAAGTCTCAAAATTTTAAAAGTTGGAGAAAATTCTACTCTTTATCTCTTTTTTAAAATGTTTTCTTTTTTTAGTTAAGAAAAATGAGGTTGAAAAAGTTGCTGGCAGCAGCTGCTAGTTTGGCTGAAAGGACGACATAAAAGAATCTGTAGGGTATATACATTACCCTACTACATGCTCAATGAATCATTAATAGAGCCCAGATATTAATCTAGGAAGGGAGGAGCAGAGCTCAGAAGGACAGAAAGACTAGGGTGCAATTAGTGACATTCAGGCCAAAATATTCCCAAGTGTTTGTGGGGTTGGGGGGCTGGGGGAACTGAGCCAACTCTTGGGACAAAGCAATGGTTCAGGTGTATTACCAGTCTCATCAAGCAATAATTTGCTTGCTGGCCCCCAACTCCCCCTCTGGCCATCCACATACTCACAGGCGTTGATCAGGGACCCTGAGCATGTATCCCTCTCTAGGCTGCACTATTTTCTCTAACCCTGGAGTATACTGAGCTCTGCCCATCTTTTCTTCATCTTTCATTTCTCTTTTGATAAATACCCTTAAAAATTTGCACTGTATAGGAAAAACATGGAACCCTTGCTCAGCTCATTTTTCTCCACGAGCATATGCTGTTTTATCCTCATTTGCACGGTTATGGCTTTTCCTCTCTGGAAGGTTAAGCCACCTGCCCTCCCTGCCTCCTTCTGCACGCAACTGTGGTACCCTACACTATGGACAGATGCTGGGCTTATTTTCCCTTTTGAGATTCTATTTCGAGTTAGAATTAGATGCTAGTGAATCAGAAAAAAACTACTCTTGCTAAATCAATACACAGCAGAGTTGTTTCTTGTTTTTTTGGTTTTTTTTTAAAGCAGCCTACTATAGGAAGATCAGTGCCATTAAATACCCAGCTTTACACTCGCCCCGGAGGATGCCAAGTTCTAAAGAATAACAGCTGTCTGGTGAGCAAGTGAAAGATACCTGTGTAAATGTGAAGCTATCTGAGGTCTCTAAGCAAAGGCAGAATGTTTTAAAGGCAGAGTAGACAAGTTTAAGAATTTAGCCAGAAATATAAAATGAGTTGAACTAGACCTTGCTGAAGCAGCGAATTTTTCCCAGGTAAGTCATACTCAGAAGTTTATTGTACACATTCAATAAACAGAAGGAAAATTTATCCGTGAATTATACAATTATTTTGCTACTAATTTTTATAAAATTAAAAATTTTATAAAATTTTTATAAAAGAGTGATTTAATTTCTGGTTTATCTTGTATTTACCATGTTCGTGCTCCAAAAGAATAAGATCACCATCTGATAGCAATTATAGGCATTAGTCCATGCTGCCCAGGAGAAAGTTCAGGATTTAGATTCGATCATGCAGTATGTTACATAGGAAGCAGATATAGAGAAATATAAATGTGAATACTCTATACAAAGTATTTCAAAGGTATTTCTGATTTATAATATTAATTTTAATGTGAAATGCCATCTCTATAAACTGACTCATTTCTTAGAATCCCAGGGCTGGCAAGCAATAATTCGTGCTTGGTGGTTTAACGTCTTCTAACATTCTAATAAATCAATGTGGTATGCTGTCTCATGCTCTAAATTTCCCACACTTAATTGGTAGTAATATCATATGTGTATCATGGATAAACATATTGAATAGAATCTTAAAATAATATATGACAGTCTTTGGAATTTAAAGACACCTTCTTAAGATTGAGATTAATAACTTTCAATTAACAAAATAAAAATAACAGAGCTGTCTCATCTTTGAACCGAAAGCAATGGATGTAAAATCATGGCAGTACTTACCACAGTGAAATTCATAACTTTCAATATCCATATTGTCATGGCTAAGTTAACTATCATGGTAACCAACAGCAGAAGGACAAAGAAGTATAAGCACCTCTTTCGCCATCCATAAATGCCCACCGGGTACAGTTGTGCATTCTCAGCCCTCGGCAGGTTATTCTGTTGTGTTGCTAGTATGTATTGTTCTCTTGTCATCTGGGGAAAAAAAAAAAAAAGAAGAAGTATTTAAAAATAAAACTAATCTTTTTTTAGTCGAAAGACACAACATACCTAAGACTAATGGGTAGTGAGTGCTCAAATAATTGTTGCTGTGCAATTAAAATTAATTATTAGTTAATTTGTTTAAAAGGTTACAAAACTTCTCTAATCATGGTCATCAATGTTACTTTTTTGAGCTATTTAACTGATTGTTGTATCTATAAGATGCAGATTTTTTCCGGTCAGATTTGCCCCATCCCAACAGTTTCTCTCAGGGGTCTCTTGAAGACTATCAGCTCTACTTCCGGATACCTGTAACCCAATGGCTGTGCACACATCCAAGCCACTCTTGGAACAGGCTTTACCTGGCCTTGTGGGTAGACAGAGACCAACTGTATCACAAGATTTTTCTGTGCCTTTATCTAAAAAGGCAGGATGTAAGTTGCTGAGCATATATGTTTTTGTAAAATTTCATTGCATTTGCAGGAACTTATGAAACGAAAATACGCTTTTATTTAGAATTATATAGATGTAGATATTTAATTAAAGCATTAATTTAGAAGTTTGTTGGTTATTTTAGTTGTATTTCAATGGGTTATCAGAAAAAAATTGGTTTTTAAATAAGCACAACAATAGACTATACTATCTTATAATATAATGATATAAGCATAAATCTGTCAGCAGAACAGAAATAATGTTGAATAAATACCAAAATAAAAACAACATTAATAAAGAATTAAAATTACCTAAGTAATATAAAATATAGGTAATATGAAATATGCAATATAAAATTATTAAGTTATGGTGTTCATTGACCTAATCCTACTCTAAAAAATATGTTGAACTATACATTGAGAAATGCAAAAAAAAAGTTCTTATTTGGCTTTTTCCCACTTTTTAAATTTTAGAGCTAGAACTTTAAATTGTATTAATGCACTTTTAAATATTATGTTTTCAATTTTTTATGATTAAAACATATTATGCTTTATATAATAAAAATAGTTTAAGTTGTCATAATTTTAAATAAATTAAAAGTGCTAATAATAATAGATGATATGAGCAAATTCTTTCACAATATAAAGTTTTACCTCTTTATTTATTATCATTATTACTACATAAGTTAGTATTTAACATTATCTTGGAACTCTCCATAATGCTTTAATCCTTAATTAGATAGCAATTTGGAAGAGAGATGTGTAACCTATTAACTGCTATGTGACATAAGTATTATAACAGGTGCCACGGGAATTTACTTTGCCTAAGGATTTTGGTGGAGATTTTATGGTTCTGACGGTGGTTATGATAACAAAGTAGAAAATATATGTAAGAAGAGGATGAAAGGAGTTTTAGGGATCATCACAATTGAAGGCAAGAACATGGAAGAGCCTGAGAGGAGGAAGAACATGGATGCGGAGGGAGCGCAGGGAGTGCAGAAGCCTGAATATGCTAACAGGTGAGTAGGACACGGTCCCTTGTAGAGCTGGTCTCTGAAAGTCACCAGTCAAATCCTCTGACTACTCCCAGCGTGCTTTGCCTTTAATCTCATATTAAAGCAAACAGTTTCCCTAGAATATTCTATTTCTGCTAATTCTATTTAAACATGGAGGGGAGATCAATGTGCCTTAGAAAAGAAATGAGAATAAGTCTCTGAAACAAAACAAATACAAATTACAAAGCACAATACAAATGATCTTTCAGCAAGAACATTTAATTTTTTTCTTTCTGGAAAATCAAAATAATCAGTAAATAATCAAATGTCTCTAACAATTTTGAAGAACAAATCAGATAACAAAAGACCAAGAAAAAAGGTTGTCAAGAAAATATGAAAAAAAATTATTTAATTAAAGCTATGTTTATCAGCTTAAGAAATTCAAGTGTTTTCTTAAATAAAAATGAGTTTAACATTATTACTATATACTTTCTTCATCACAAGATGCTTTAGAATATCCAACCTTCAAAAAGACAACAAGGTTAGAATTTTCTTTAAAACGTTCCTATTTTCTTAAAACTCACAGATCTGAGTGTTTTTCAAGATCTTTTCACAGGTGTTACAGGACATAGTAGCACCAGCAGAGAAGAACAACATACAACTCTAAGGGATTAAGCAAATGGATCATAAATTTGAAACTTCTACAACTTTTGCCTAAAATGCTAAATGTTGATCTGTTTCCATGTATTAAAAATGTTTGGAAATATCTGGGTTCTCCTGGCATTATGAGAATTTTATAAATAAAATAGAAAACTGTTTCACTAAGCACTTATTGTCATTCTGAAGGAATCTATCAAATAAATGTACGCTTGGAGAGAGATTTATTTTCTCAGAACACCTAAGGAGATTTCCTGAAAGAGAGAGAAATGATCAGGATTTCCTGAGAGAAAACGTCAGTGTACTGGGATGTCTCTCTCACTTAGTCCTCTCTACCTTCCTCCACAATATAAATTCAACATCATCAAAATCATTTCTTTGCAATTCTTTTGTTTTTCAAGCTTGTGTACACTCGTGCTGTCTCCTTAAAGTAATTAGGACCTTCTTCATTTTAGTTTTGCAATTCTGTCATACCATATTTCATGTCTACAAACCATTCATTAGAAAGAAATAAGGTCTAAAACCCAGCTTTTCTTAGTTAATATCAACGAAATCTTCAGCCTTCTTAGATCAAGATGGTTTTCAGCATTCGCATTAAGGTAAATGCATTTATTTGCATGCCTCTGTAATTCAGGGAAAGACTGGTTTAAATTTGGACTTTATACTTCTTTTACGAAGAAACATACTTTTGAAATAATGTGAATAAAATTTCCAGCAAGATGTAATAAGGTTAAAAAAAAGATGCATGGACAAGTAGAATTAGAAATTGTGAAGTTTTCAACATTTTTCTCCAAAAGGATGGAAAATCTGGTTTTCAGAAAGAGTTATTCTGTTCAGTAAATTTAATAACCCAGCGTATCAAGACTGGAAGAGAATGAATTAATCTGGAATGACCTAAACACGGTTCATCACTCATAATCTAGCTCTGGTGAATACTGCTGAAGTCTACTGAGCTAGAGAGAATGGGAGAGAAATTAACTAGAGTATCAGAGACCATCTGTTATTACTCCCTTGCCTCACAGAAGGGGACAATGGTACAAAATAATAAGGCCAAGGGAAAGTACCAACTATTCCAATCTAGGTAGCATCCATTATTTACATGTTTTCATATAAATAGTCAGAGTGGGGCATAGTTACTGAGACTCTAGGCAGAAGTGAATCTTTATTTGATAAAATATGTATTTAGTGAAAAATAAAGTGCAGGTAGAGCTCAAGATTGCTGCAGCCATGAATTTCACATATTTGGGGAAAACACAATTAAGAAATAGAAAAATGTATCAAATAGTAACATACTCTGAACATGATAAATACAATAACATGATAGACACATTGTATAAGCAATATAATATTAAATAGTGACAGACACTATGAAGATACTAGGCATTGCAATATAATGGGGGGTCACTTTAAAAGTGGCAGAAAGAGGATGCCTTGCAAAGGAAGTGACACCTGAGATGAAACTTAAACGATGAGAATCTTCTATAGAGTTAAAAGAGATGTTTGAGCATTTGACACTCTAATTAAAGTGGGCTAAATAGAAAATGAGAAATGAGGAAATGGAGAAAGTGAGTACAGACAATTTATTGTGAGGTCAAGAAGAGCAGAGAAATGGAATTCAGACGAGAGTATGGATCTAATGTTGGAGTATTGAATCAGGGGTGAGTGCAAGTCTATATGAAAGACGTAAGATGGAGAATGAAAGAAATGAGGACACTTAACATGGGGTCAATAGTTGAGGTGACAAAGCTGGGATCCAGAGATGAGTTACACATTCTCAGTGAGGTGGTGATCAAGGAGCTAGCCACAATGACACAAGATCAACCAGGCAGCTGGGCCCCACAAAGTGGGGACAACACATTCTAATTATCACAATCCAATGAGAATAGTTCTTGGTTTTATGCACTGGTATTGTGACTCACATTAGCATATGCAAAACCGAAAGTAGCTGCACTTTGGTTAAAGTTTGGAGCTGCCAGGCTTGGGGACATGTAGCACCAAGACTCGCCTCCTCCAGCACGCTTCTTCAGAGGCTCCATTACCACAAACCTACTTTATTTGGATTTCAATGTGTGAGACCTAGAACACTAGCATGTATAAGTGCCATCTTGTCTTTTCTGACCCTGATAATCTTTTCCCTCCTTCAATGAGGTCTTATTATTTATTTTCTAAAATTGAGAATGGAGAAAAGAGAGCACATGTCAATATAGTTAGATGCGGCATCTTTCTGGATAGACAGGAAAGGCTAAAGAAAATGCAGCTCTGCTAATATTTGTGAGAATAGAGGAAGGAAAGAAGAGGTTTAGGGAGATTACAATGCATAAGATAATTGTTTTAAATTGTTGCTGACTAAATTAAAGGTAAAAATAAAAGCTATTAATGAATGACCTGTATGATGTTTTGCAAGGTAGAAATACTACCTGAAAAGATGACCAATTGTTGCCAAGTGTTTCTATTCTCATGGCTCTAAGAGGGAGGGGGTTTGAACCATTGAAAAATGGCAGTAAGACCTAGAAAGTTTGGAAGTGAGTTGCGGAACGTAGTTTTTGAAATCTGAGTTTTACCAAGAATAGAAAAAGGACTCTAGAACTTTGTACAAAGCTTGAGGACATTAGAAAGTTAGTTCAAGTGCAAGTTTTAGAACCTATTACCTCTAGTCCAGATTTTACCACAAAATTGCAAATATGACAACAAAGCTGTAAAGAGAATCCAATGTTGTATTGGAAGTGATATAAATGGTATAATTGTTTTTTAAATATCACATTTAACAATTTTATGATACTACTCACATAAACACAGGATATAATGCAGAGATGTAAGCACAAGGACTGGAAGGAAGTAGCAAATTATTTGTTTATCTCGCTCACTAATTTGATTCCTTAAAATTAAAATATAAATCAAGCATTTAATTTCTGCTCAGACCTGTTCCCTGTGTTCCGTGTTATGGGAAATACGAATATGAAAGAGAAGACTGTGTCTCCTGGAGAGTAAGATAGATAATTTGGGAAACTGCTTTTAATTTCTGATTATGGAGCTAGGACTTGGCACATACATGCAAGTAGCAAAAGGCAACACCCTTGTGACCATAAAATACTGAATCTCTATTCCCAAAACCCTTAACCTCCTCAGTGGGAATAGCTCTATTCTAGAAGAAGTGGTAAATCAATTGCGTCGCTGTTCGTTAAGTGTTGATCATGTTAGATTTAACGCTACAATCGTCTGTTGTTTGTTCAGACAAGGAATGGACCGGAATAGACTAAATGCTGTCTCAGATTTGTGTGCCAAGCAGCAATCCCAGCCTGGCCATTCTATTCCTCTCATCCTAGGACACGTCACTTAGCCTTTCTCTGCCCCAGTTTCCTCAGCCCTCAAATGAATATTACATTGACTTCTGTAAGAACAATATGGGAGTAGAAAAGCAGGATGCTGAAGTGACCTTTTCATTTTAAATGGCTAAAATACTCATTTTAAAAATTTATCTTCCACTTCTTAGCTAGTGATCCCCAACGTAAGTGCTGTTGGAATTAATTTTAAAAACACAATTGAAATATCATTTTGAAAACAAAATGCTTGAAGTGTCCAAGTTGTATGGTGTGAACCTTACACCACAGAAAGGCATTTTGTTTTCTGCTCCTAGAAAATGAGTCTCTAAACAGCTACTAATGTTGAGAGAGACTGAAAATGATACAGTAAAGTCCACTTACCATGGCAATTTAAACCTCTCCCTATCTATGATACTTCATTCTCAAAGGCACATTCCAAAATGATGGCAGTTAAAATTTGCTATTTAAGAAAAATGTCCATTTGGAATGGATTTTTTTTCCAACTGGTTTATGGAAAATGCTGTAGTCAGGTTTTACAGCCCGGAAAAGAAGCAGCCTAGCAAGTGAACTTAAAGAATGACGAAAGATCTGAGTCAAAAGAGCTGCCTCTTGAGGTAGGAAATAGAGGATTCTAGACAAGTCCAAAGGAAAAACAACCACCACCAAAAAATACTGAATTGGCATTAAAAGGGAAACACATTTCCAGATGAATAAAAGTTTTATTAAAACGTGGACATTTCAAAAGCGATTTTTCAGTGACCCCATAGTCATTCTTCGCTTATTTTACATATTTCATGCACTCTAAAATTAAGCACTTTTATATAGGAAAGACTTCTTCAGTATTTAATTCAATGAAAACTCAACCAAGGTTTGGGTTTTTGTTTAGGCACGGACTTAGCTTTAGGTTCCCAACATTGAAGTAACTCATTTCTTAGATTCTCTCATGTGATGTTAATAGAAAAACTTAACGATTAAAGCACTTTTGAAGGAGGCTAAGAAGTGCTTTGCCCACTCAGAGGTTTATAACATCAAGAGATAAACCAACACAGACAGTCCTGAGCACCATTTACATGAAGATTTCAGCATGAAAAGCCCGTTAGCAGGCACTGCTACGCATGCCCAACAGAAGAAAAAGGAGAAAACTTTAAGGTAAAACAAATTTGCCAGAAACACAGCTGGAGAGCTTACCTGGGCGAGTGGAAAGCCCACAGTTATTAAAGCAATACAGTTCAACAGGAAAATATGTTTAAGAACAATAGTAAGGAGACTCAGAGAAAGAGTAAAGATTATTGGCTCCTATTCTACCAGCAAGTAGAAAAACTTAATGCAAACAAGGATGATAGAGCGTGGCTTCTACAGCCTTGACGATTAAGTGGAAAGCACCACAGGTTACGAAAATCCTGCAAATAAAGTTCTAAATACTCTATTGAAAGTCGTGTTTTCCCACTGCACAACCTTAGTTACATTTTACCAGCTTAATTTAAACTATTTATGGTCTAATCAAATTTGTTTTTTTTAATTAAGATTTTATTTTTTTCCTTTTTCTCCCCAAAGCCCCCCAGTACATAGTTGTATATTCTTTGTTGTGGGTCCTTCTAGTTGTGGCATGTGGGACGCTGCCTCAGCGTGGTCTGATGAGCAGCGCCATGTCCGCGCCCAGGATTCGAACCAACGAAACACTGAGCCGCCTGCAGCGGAGCGCGCGAACTTAACCACTCGGCCACTGGGCCAGCCCCTAATCAAATTTGTTTTGATGTAAAATTTTCTAATGTGTAATGAACTCTTAAGAAATGTGTTCTGTTTTGGCTTATCTCATTTTTGGAGATGAGGAAAAGAGGAGATTTATAAAGAATATGTTTTAATTTAGAATGTTCTGCTTTAAATGAATCAAACAAAGATGACCTTGTAAAGTCCTTATTCCTAGCATAACTAAATGTTGACTACCTGGTTTGCAGACAAAGCAAGTGGGTCCATAATTAGACTTCAACTCTCTTGAATTGTTTAGGTTTTTAAAAGGGAGGAAAGAAAGATAAGACCCATTTTGATGTAACAAGTTAGAGGCAGACACAAAATGCACACCAGTTCAGCATCCAATGGCATGAAGGAGGGACATAAAAAGAGGTCTGAATAGTTGTCATGAAGTGGGGCCAGTGTGGGAATATATCTCCATCAGTGCTGAGAGATGACTCACTGAGGCCTGGCCCGGATCCTTTGACTCTCCTGTTGTTGGATTTTACTGGGGACCAAACAGGAAATCATGGGCCAGGAGAAGAGATGAATGCTTCATCCATCATTACTCATACTAACCTTGGTCAGGCACAACTCAATCATGAGTATAGCCCGCCTTTTGAAAAGAGAAGAGGACTGTTGACACTTTCTCTGTCTGTTTTACATGCTACAAATCAGCCTCTTTTCAGAGCTGGTGTTAAGAAACTAAATAAGATTAACTGGGTGTTCTTGTTAACTGAAGAGCCTTTTACAGGATGTATATGTTGTACTCTTTTTTCTTTTCTTTTCACTTGTTTGATGGTTGTTTCTTGTCTTAGCTTATGAAGAGTAGCAGAACATGCCACTTGAAAACATGCCAGTTTGCACACTGATTATTTTGAGCTGTAGGCACTTGAAAAACAGCAAATGCGGGGAGAGGTTTTCTCTAAGTTTCCTTGATCTGCCTAAAGACAGATCTTCCCAAACGAACTCAATCATCACAGATCGTCTCCTTGGAAATTTCATCAACCAAGGAGGACTGATTCTTGTCCAAGGAGAGAGACTAGAAATTGGCACCACACCCAGACAAACTCTGTCACAAACTGTCATACATCTCATCTATTCTTCTAAGGGCCCATTCATCTTTCCTAAAAATAATTTACTCTCCCCTAAGAGACCTACCCCTCCCTTCCCCTTTCCTTATTAAGATGGTATTTAAGCCTGAATTCTAAGCCACCTCTTTGGGTTACTCATCTTCCCTGGTTATCTCCCTTGAATATGTGAAGTATACATGTTAATAAACTACTTTTTGTTTTTCTCTTGTTAACCTGTCTTTTGTTATAGGATTCTCGGCCAAGAACTCAGAAGCATAGAGGGAAAATTATTTTTCTTCCTTTACAATCATGATAATATTATAAACTCATTTGCTTAGAATTCTTTTCTAGTTACCTTAGCACAAAACACAGGGGTTGGTATGCCATAAACGATAAATAGAGATTAATACCCAGTTTTATTGAATGGATCTTCCACGCTAGGTATTTTGCTGGTGGATTTATTTTGTTGATTCAGCTGAAATTGAATTGAATTTTATTGTAACTCAAAAAAGAGGGCACCGTGGGAATTGTAGCGTGCCATTTAGTACATTACCATTACATTCATAGGCTTCATCAAATAATTCAACAACTGTTTGTTGACTGTACAAATGGATAAATATACGTAGAAAGTATATAATTCAAGCAATTGGAAATGTGTTTAGAGAGTATGGTGAGAGTGAATGGAATCATATTTGATTCAAAAGAATATCACACAATCGTAGACATTATATTTTTCATTTGTGAATTATAAAAGCTGTAGCTGTTTCATGTCCTTTATTGGAGCAGATGATATCTCAGGACTGGTAGTAGGGCTTTTTGAAATAATGATCTTCAAAAACATATCTCTAATTCTAACTTCAAACGTAAGCCCCTGTTCCCAATCTGTAGCGCTCTAAATTAGGAAACTTCTGAATTGCAGTAGATATAATATATAAAATTGAAGTATTTCACTGAAGTATTTAGACATGTCCCTGATTCTATTGCTAGCGGCACAATATTTTAAGTCCTTGTAGCTAAAAATCTAAGAATATTATTGACGCTTAAGTCCTATGTCTCTTTTTGGGGGACACAAAGCTCCATCTTTATTTCTCATATTTTTCACATATATCTGTTCGTATGATTCCTCATTGCCAGCATTCTCTTTCAGGATTTATCAGAGCAAGATTATTTTAAAGGTTTCCAACTTCTGCCTTATTTCTTGCTTCTATTACTTAGTCTCACGAAACGTAGTCCCAAAGCATAAATATCATCATGTTTATTCATATAGTAAACAAAAGTTAGTTTAGCACTTTCTATTTACAAGGCGTCTTTCTAGAAGCTAGAAATGCAGCAGTGAAGACAATATACGGAATTTCCAGCCTTCACAGAGTTTATGCTGTCATTTTGGACTCAGACAATGAAGAAGAAAAATGAATAAAATATGTAGTAATTGGGACAGTAATAAGGAGCTATGTAATGCAAGGACAGAGGACGATGAAAACCTGTGTTGCCATTTAGACAGGGTAGCCTTTTAAAGCCTCACTGGGAAACCAAGAGTCAAGTGATGCCCCCGAGGACATGATGGGGGACCTATGCATCCCTAGGGGGAAGAGCATTTCAGGCAGAGGGGAAAGAACTTGACTGTCATTTCTGGGTCTAGCAGGGCAGGACCAGAGAGATTGAATGTTGAAGTGAGGTCAGAGAAGTGAGTCAGGGTTCCACAGGGCGCTGGAAAGACTATTTTCTACTCAAATATCATTTTTTGCAGGCAAACATTCCACAACTGTATAGCACACCTCTATCCCTCATTATTTCTCTCTCCCTTATTCATTTTTCTTCATAGAACTTACCTCTGCCTAACGTTAAATTAAATATTCTTCTGTTTATTTTCTGTCACTTCCACTACAATAGAAGCCATATGAGGACAGGGCCTTTGGTTGTTTACGGCTGTAACTCTCTCAAGTTGAAGAGGTAGGTGCTCAGAACACTTAATGAATAAACAAATATTTTGTAGTCTCTATTTTTCCAATGATATTGTAACGCATTCAGGAGGTGTTCACTAAGATCTGATTGAATAAATTTGTCATTCCTTTTTCATTTCTGAGGTGCATGTCTTTCAACAAGGTCAGAGGATGGGATTCACAAAGTTTTAAATTTCAATATTGTTCCTACTACATCCGTTATGTCACCCTAAGCATTTATTTATTACTTCTGAGTCATTTCCTTCTCTGAAAATTGAGAGTAAGTTCACCTAACTTAGAAATTTATGTAAAGATTAAATGAGATAATGTATAACAAATTATGTAAAATATCTTAGAGCTTTTACTCCACCATATATCAGTTAATATATTTTCTATAAAAAATTATATAATATTTAGAATTTCTGAAGAAAATTGAAATTTTGCTTCTCTGATTTTTTAAAAAATTAAATCAGGGAATAAAGTGCTAAAAAATACATACCTACAGAATTTGGAAATCTCACTAAACATCAAGTTGTTTGTAGATAACAAATGAAATAAAACATAATGTGAATAACATAAGAGGCTATCTTATAGAACACACTTTGAACCCCTATCTGCCTCTTCGCTGTTTTCATGAATTGTTACAGAGTTGTGTTTTATTTTTATTTAGTAATTTGAAATTGAAAAACTCTTTCAGTTGGTTAACGTAGTTGAAATCAATAGAAATGAAAAGAAGTGATGGAAAAATGTTTCCTTCTATGGAAACAAAACAATTTTACAAAGATTAAGGAAAAGAAGCTTATTTAAATACTCCCTTCACACAGTGAGATTGAACATTATGTTCACAAGTATAAAAGAAAGTAGTTTAAAAGATTATTTAATGTACTGATTTTGCTGTAACCAAGCAATAAATCACTGTTTCTGCTGAAGGGTAGTGGGCTATGCCACCCCAAAATATGCCACTTCAGCATATTGGTTAGTTGGAGCTGGAAGCATTTGGAAACCAGCAAATGCAGAGAGAAGCTTTCTTTGACCTCTCCTTATCTGCCTACAGGCAGATCCTCCACAAGGAACTCAGTTGTCATAGATCCCCTCCCCAGGAGTGTCATCAACCAGGGAGGACTCTTGTCACAGGAGAGGAGGGAGACCAGGAGTCACATCATAGCCAGACAAACTCTGTCACAAACTATCATACATCTCACCTATTCTCCTAAGAGCCCATTCATCTTTCCTAAAAAGCATTTACTCTCCCCTAAGAGGCCTGCATCTCCCCTCCCCTTTCCCTATTAAGATGGTCATTAAGCCTGAATTCTAAGCTACCTCTTACTCATTTTTCCTTGGTTATCTCCCTTGAATGTATAAGGTATACATCTTAATAAACTTCTGTTTGTTTTTCTCTTATTAATCTGTCCTTTATTACAGGAGCCTCAGCCAAGAACTCAGAGCGTAGGTAAAAAATTATTTTTCCTCCCCTACACTCTGGACACCCATCCATGGGACAGAAAACCAGCTGGCTGCACAGAGCTCACTGTCGTGCCCCCATATGACCATCCCTGTGCCTCCTCTGTGTGGTGACCAAAGCACTTTCTCGAATGCTTGCATAAAGACTCGATTCCAGATTCTCCCAAAGTATAAGTTGTTTTCTGATTGCATTTCACAAAATTATTATTATTATTTTTTGGTGAGGGAGATTGGCCCTGAGCTAACATCTGTTGCCAATCTTCCTATTTTTGCTTGAAGACAATTGTCAGTGAGCTAACATCTGTGCCAATCTTCTTCTATTTTGTATGTGGGACACCGCCACAGTGTGGTTGACTAGCAGTGTGTAAGTTCCCACCCAGGATCCGAACCCTGGAACTCCAGGCCATCAAAGTGAAGTGCATGAACATGACCACTATGCCACCAGGCTGGCCCCCAGAAATTATTTTTAAAACAGCATTTTCTCCAGAGATCTGGAGAGCTGTATTCCAGGCCACAATACTGAGCTTAGGCTTCTACATGATGATCTGAAAAGGTCTTGCCCATATTATAAATTGGTGACCTTTGTAAATTGCATTTAACTTGTTTAAAAATACCTATCTTACAATCAAGAAACAGCACAGATAGGGAGTTTGACTAGATGAATATAAAACAAGTGTTTAAGAGCATGTCAGTTGCTCACACTAAGAATACCTGAAAATATTAATAGCCAATGTGATCCTTCATTGATTGATGGATTGATTGATTTAATTACTTACTTATTATACATAGTACTTTAGAAAAGGTAAGTTGAAATGAATAGGTAAAGAAACAATAATAAAAATCGCCTAATTGTTTAAAAAACTTTTAAGCATCTTATTTGAATGAGTGAAAATCCACATATTAAAATTTACTTGAAACATGCATATTTAATGATGAATTATAAAGTGCTTATTCATTAGATTATTTCCATGATACAGAATTAAGGTGACATTACATCAATGCATGTTCTAGTGCCATCCGCAGAATTTTGTTTTAACCCTTTAGTCCTCTCTACTAGATATGTTTATGCTCAGCTCATGTTTGGTTATGTGCCTAAACTAAAAGGCTAAATGTTTCTATTTAATCTGAAAATGAAGCAAAATGAAGTAATTTATTTTTATTCATACCCACGCAAATTACTTTCTATAACAAAATAAAAACGAATTCCTTTCAGTTAAAAAAAAAATGCACATTTTAGTGCTGAATGGTCCTTCATTCAAGAGGAAGAAAGGGAATTAATAATAATAACAACAGCAAACAATTGCATGGAGATTATCATGCACCAGATACAAATGCCCAACAAGTGTCACCTCGTTTAATCCTAACCACAACCCAGAGGGAAGCTATCATCCTTTTTATAAGATAAGGAAAATGGGGCTCAGGGAGGTTATTTTCTCCAAGAGCTAGTAGGGGCAAGAACTAGCAGGGGCAAGAGCTGTAAGAGGGACCGGCTCACCCCTGAACTCACTTTTTCAGTCAGACCCTACACTGCCCATGGGCCAAGCACTGAGCTCACCCTTCACATAGGTTATTTCCTTTATTCCTCAGCGCCGCTGTATAAAAGTTGAGTATCACAAGTCCCATTTTTGTGATTAACAATCTGCTACTGCAAAAAATTAACATACTCGAAGTCCCAGAAATGAGTAGAAAATTGGTTTTTGAATTCAAGTCTTAGATTGATATGGGAGTTCTGTTGATGTTTTTGTTTCCTTACCTATGTCACACTATTTCCCCAAGAAATATTTACTAAACACCTAGCACATGCAAAGCACTTTAAATATATTTAAATCTACACTACGCTATCTCTAGTATCCACGCACACAGAGTCGAATGAATGTGATCTGTGCTTCTACTAGTGTGAGATTTGTACCACTGGTCATGGAAAGATTGTTTTAAGTGGTACATGTAATCATTTCAAATAGTGGACAAACATGATATTAAACATCTTTGATTCACATAAAGCGAAATCTAATCTCTTTCATATTCGCTTCCAAGCTTTCTTAGCATGTCGTGTAGAAAGTCTTTTTAATGCTGGTAAGCACATTACTAATTTTTAGCCACTCCTCAAAAAAAAGAGCTACTAGAAAGCTTTTCAGGCAAACAGCATGTCTCTAATTGAGATGTAATAACTTTGTTTTGTTTTCGTTGTGTTTATCTTGCTGTTACCTTACAGCAGCAGGTGAAACCGGCCATATCTTTCCTGCTGTCTTTTTGCAGGGGAGACTGCCTTCCAACTTACTGTATCAGTCTAAAATTTCCTTTAAAAACAGTTTTAGTTAAGTAGAGGTAGTGAGTCAATGTGAAGACTAGTGTTCAACACATAGCATATGTGGTACATGAATATGCAGACAAATTATGAAGCTTGTAGAAAGTGACCAATGTTTGGAAAATACCATAAATAAGAAAAGGAAGAGTTTTCTCACTGGGCTTTCTGTAAATTAGATGGATCAACTCTGCAAATGTGAGTTCCCTTGAACTGTAGGAATTGAGTAGGCACTGGATGCCTATAAGGAAATGTACGCAGAGGATCCATGCTTACACTATAGGGAGGACTAGAGAGGTGCTTACTTCTTGAAGCTCCAGGGAGCTGCAGGTCCTACAGCATCAGTCCAAGAGAACAGCAATGCAAAGTTGTAAAGCGTATTTGAAGAAACATGAGCAGCATTGAAAAATATGAAAATAACTTCTTGGGAAGCAACATAACAAAAACATGAAAATAGATAAGATTATCTAAAAATAAGACTGGATGCTTTGCAGTTATATGTATAGAAAATAACTTTGTTTTCTCAGCATGTGATTGTATCCTAATCGGTGAACTGAATTATTTTTCTTTTTTTTGGTGAGGAAGGTTGTCCCTCAACTAACATCTGTGCCAATCTTCCTCTATTTTCTGTGGGATGCTTCCACACCATGGCTTGACGAGCGGTGCCAGGTCCACGCCTGAGATCTGAACCCATGAACCTAGGGCCGCTGAAGCAGAGCACACAAGCTTAACCCCTATGCAACAGGGCAGGCCTCTTTTTTTCTAATTTTGAACTACAGTGAATTTATTTTCTGCTACAAAATGGAAATAAATTCATCTTGATGAGTGAAGGGTAAAGAATAAAAATATTTCAGAGTAAGAACACCATTTATTTTATTAGATATAAAGATTTATTATAAAGCTATATTCAGTCATGATGGGGATGATTCAGGGGTAGGAAAATAGACCACTGGAATATCGCAGAAATTCCAGAACTAGACACACATGTATGGTTAATTTAAAGTTATCAAGAAAACCAAGTTTTGGGAAAAATATGGTGAGAGAGGAATTCGCAAAAACTGCTAGTGGGAGTATGAATTGGCAAATCACTTTGGAAAACAATTAAAAAAATATCTTTTAAGCTGAAAATGTGCATGCCCTATATCCCAGAATTTCCCTATATTCACTACAGAAATCCCAGAACGTATAAAGAATTAAACATGTTCAAAGGATGTTTTGTAATACTAAAATTTTGAAAAAAATCATAAATTTCCAATAATAGAGAAATGTAAATATATAATTTGTATATTTACAGAGTAGAATAACACAGAGCAATGAAAATGAATTGAACTAAATCTACATGTATTAAAATTCATAGATCACAAAAATGCAATATTAAATGACAAAAACCAACAGTACTCTTTCAGCATTTACATATAATGTATACATACACACACAGAAGTTATGCTCACGTGCAAAATCAGTAAAAATATAAAAGCCTGTGAAAGAAGCATATAAACCTATCTCAGGACAGTTATTAGCTTCCTCCTCTGTGTGTGAACTTGGACTTCAAATTTGTGCTTTAGGCACCTTTCTTGTAAAACAAGAGTAATGAAAATCTGCCTACGATTTGTTTTAAACCACGTATAACCGTAAATTGAAAATATATAGACAAATATACAGTGAAAAACAGGATGAGAGAAAAAACAGTGAAAGGTCAAATTTGTTTATCATTGCTCCATGAAGAAAGGATATCCTGAGCTGAGCCTTTTAAAAGGAAGAGAAAACTGAAATTTGTAATAAAGGCTAGAAGAATAGGGAGAACCAGGCACTACACACCAAGGGAGCTGTGTCATTTAGTGAGGAAACGTGTAGTAGAGGTAAGAGTTAAGGATAAGGCAGCTAAGGTAATTTTTAGGAATAGAACATTTAATACTCATCTACACATGAGAAAAATGGCAAAATTAAACTTGAATTAAATTCTCCTAAGAACTTATTTTATGTCGCTGGGATGGATTCCAGCAGGCAGTCTCCTGGAAACAATGACCTGAAGACATTGGCTCAAAGCCATAGGTACGCTTTCTCGCACCTGTTCTTCACAATCTTTTTTATTTAACAGATTAGGGAGCAATAGAGACAGATCAGTGCAATTTCTTTGGATAGAACCCAACTTCAGTGGAAGAAGTCTTGTGTTCTAAATATGAGCAGAGCACACACCAAGAATGTGGTGGCTGCTCAACACATAATTCATTGTTCCCTAAATTTGAGTTTAGTGATACAAGTAAGAGTGTTGCAATTCCCTGCGATGTAAGAAGAGATGAGGGAGATGAAAAATGATGAATCATTCATGCTCGTTAGATTGCCCATGAGAATGTTCACTTAAAGAGTCATCACCAAAAAAGCACTCCATGAAATTAAGTAATAAGAATTAACATACTCTAGATTTACTGAACTGAAAATCTTAAGTACTGCTTAAAAATATAAAGTTTCAAATCTAAATAGTACATTTATTTTTTGATTAAGATTTCCAATTGCCGAAAGAGGTATTTAAATGAGGGCTAGATTACTAAATTAGTACTAAAGCCTGTTAAGGGCATTTGAGAAATAGTCTGTAATTGAACAAATAAGCCTATTACACTATATGGACTTGGTAGCCCCTCAATAAAAAAAGATAAATTTACTAAAAATAGCTTACCACTATTTTTCTGCTCTCATATAAAAATATCATGTATATTTCAATTTTTACCTGAACTTACTTATCTTCAACACTATCAAGCCAATGCCACAGCTAATTATTTATGTACATTACATTAAGAAAGAAGTAAAAGAAACATACCATTCTCAATAATAAATTGGAAGGATATTCAACATTTAACCTTCCTATCTCCTCACATTAAAGTAATACATACATAATTTCATCTCAGTTTTAAGAATTGGGTAAAATTCTAACTGCCCTTTGTGGTCAGACAGGCATTGTTTTACTGATTAATGATATTTCATTCATTTATTCAATTCCAGGGCTGAACTACACCTGACTCATGTAAGTATTTATTAAATATTCACTGAATAAATGAGGAAGTAAATGAAAGAGCATGATTTTTTTAAAAATTTCAGCTTTATTGAGGTATAGTTGACAGAAAATTGTAGGATATTTAGTGTGCTGATTGTGGTGATTTGATATACATATACATTGTGAAAGGATTTTCCCCATCTATTTCATTAACACATCCATCATCTCACATATATATCATTTTGAGGGGAAGTAGGGGGTGAGAACATTTAAGTTTTACTCTCCTAGAAAATTTCACTTATATGAAACAGTGTTATGAACTATAGTCACCATGTTTGACATTAGATTCTCAGATCTTATTCATCTTACAGTGGAAAGTTTGGATCCTTTTACCAACCTCTCCTTATTTCCCCCACCTTCAACCCTTGACAACCAATTTTCTACTTTGTTTCTATGAGTCAATAATTTTTTCTTTTTTGTGTCTATTTTCAGCAGAATGACCTCGATACACCCTACAATAAAGCAAACCATGAAGTCCATAAGGGGACCGGGAAATTATGACAGACTTTCACAATGCTTGTATACTTTTCCTTACCCATACTCCATCTTGAACACTGTAATCTATTTTGTTCAATTTAATGGGATTGGGCAGGGAGCAATATACATTTTGGAAATATACATGCAGATTTGGTGATGGAAAGAGAGACAGCAAAGGACTGCTGATAAATAAAACTCATTTTATGGTTACCAGATGACTCAACCAGGTGTCAAGGGCAGCCTAGCCACCACCTGTGAGTACCCTTTCCCCAGTGTACACCTGGACCTCTGCTGCCCACCCCAGGAAGGTTCAGGGGCATTCCAGTGCCCACCAGGTATCAGCAGACCAGCCAGCTCCAGGGCACAGACTCTCCTCTGCCACACCCCTTTGCCAGTGACCCCCCAGGTTTGGATCTTTGTTACCATGGAGCATCACATTTTCTCTAACCATGTGACTAAATGGTAAAACAGAATTATTCTAGAACATCAATGCAACAGAGATTATATATTATTCTTCCACTCAAAAGTAGTTGAGGACACTTAGAAAAAGTGAATACAATTTCATTAGAGTTAATATGGATAAGTGTTAAAATGGTTGATGAATTCTAGGAGACACAATGAGGTCCATTTTAGTAAATGCAGCAATGAATGAAAAAGTAGATGACTTCTAATTTCAGTGAATTTCCTCAAAAAGATTCATGAATAAAGGTGAATAAAATTTGGATTCATCAGCCCATAAAAGAAAAATTTTGCTTTATAAGGGCCTAGAAATTTCATTAAGACTTTGTCTCTCTAAATACAAGTCAGATATGTAAAATATAATCCTTACTAAATAATAACCCATTTGTGAATTTATCACTAATTACTTTTTATTGTTGAAAATCTACACTTCTTTTTTTTTTTTTTGCATAGATGATTTTTTTTTCTTACTCTACCATTTACTTTAGGATCTAGGAAGGATACACTCTCCATGTTTTGAAAAAGTTCTCCAGATTTCATATTCACAATTACATGATCTCTGCCTTTATCCCTACCTCCAGCAATATCATTATTTACACATAGCAAGCTCACAGAAAAATGTTTAAATGTTAATTTTAGTTTGCTCCCCAGCAACAGGAAGAGCAAGGAAAGTATTTAGAACTTAAGCCAACTCGTCATTTTTTATTTAAATGCTATTAGCTAAGATATCAACAACCAATGTTACCAAAATCATCTTGAGTGTGGAGTGCTTTACTAAATGAGCCCTCCACCAAAATGGAAAGAAGTAAATGTGGGTAAATATGTTTAAGTATTGAGAAAATAAAAACTAAAACATGTGTGTAAATTAACAGCTGTATAAAACAGAGCCCCTTATCAGAAGCACATGTTATCTTTCTTCCTTTCCTGCTCCATGCTGAGCCAATGTTGCACACCCTACGCCCTTAACACTCTCTCTATCACACATGGTAACTTGAATTTGTTTTAAATTAAATGATGTAGTATCAAGCTCTGGCATTAGGTATATGCTGAACTAATTTATTGCTTCTTTACTTATTAAAGTTAGTGAAAATTTTGGGAAATCATATCAAATACGGCGCTATGAGAATACGCAGTTTTCCAAGAAGAACAGATTTCTAGCAATTACTCATTTACTACTTTCATGTCCTATATATTCAGTGTTGTTAAATTGCCCCAATATACTTTTTTTCTGAGGCAGTTTCATTAATGAGGTTCCTGGGCAAAGGAAATTCAGTAAGACTTAGGGAGTGGCTAGGGTGTCGCCTATGATAATGTAATAAATGCACCAATTTTATATGTACAGGCACAATAATTTTTTCTTTTGGTTTCCTTTTGCATATCTACTGTGGGTACAGTTCTGCATCTAGATAGACAGACTGAAAAATCCTTATAGTTCTCCTGAGTCTAGGCAGATGTTATATATGCCTGAGAGTGATGTGCTTTAAGATGAGTCTGGTTGTTCTGTTGAGTATTGTGGTTGCCTACTGAAGTGATTTAAGATGCAGTTAACTATGAGTAGTTTGGAAGCACTGCAGGTCTGTTTGGTTGAAGATTTGCTCATGCATATCTTGTTTTACTGCTACCCAACGCAGACACAGTATGAAGAACAGGTCCTGGAGAAGGATAGACTAATACAAAATCACAAACACAGAAGGCTCAGTAAGCTGGGGAAGGAAAAGGCTAGAGCACCCACACAGTAAAGTGGGTAATCACTAGAACAAGAGTGTACAGGACAACAATTTTCAAAAGTAGAAATATTATCTCATACATCAAAATACTTTTGAATAGCAATACTAAAATAGGTCACAGAAGTAAGGGTTAATTTCATTTATGATTTTGTATTTATCTGCACAAGTTTAAAGAAAACGATTTTGGAAGTTTAAAAAAGTTGATAACACTTTGAATGGAAGGGTTCTCATAATAGAAATCTTTAAAAGCACTAAAAGTTAATCTAGAAATAAAAGATTGTAAGCCTACTCAGTGTATTAAAATCATTCTTAGAATACTTGAAGAACAACTTTAACAGAAAAATGTAGAGGATAACGGTATTATAAGTAAGTAAATAAATAAACTGACAGATAAATAAACAAAAATAAGTGGCAGAAGAAATAAACCATATTTACACAGGGAAAAAATTAAGTAGTACATCTTGATTTCTTAGAAATCAGTTACATTAATCGGTATGTGAATTAGAATAAAATCATGAGAAGTTTTTAAAACTTTGGAAAAATTTCTTGGTAAATAATTATCTTTATGGTTAATAAAAAATGCTTTAAGCAAGCAGTAGGAGATGTGTTACACAGGGATGGCAAATTGGTTCCATCACAGGTGTCCATTCTCATCAATCTGTAGTAGCTGACTAGAGATTGATGGAGAGGGCTTCTCCCAGGCTCTAGGGGAAGGAATTCAATGATTGATTATGTTACAGGAGGCTGACTCATTCAAGCACAATTTGCTCATATTTACCGTCCTTTCTCTCTTTCAAAGAAGTAAATTGAACATTAACACTGTAATTTAGAAAAGAAATGCCTTTCTTAAGAGTCAAATCGGTTGTATCACTCCAACACATAATTTGTGAGATATTCTCCTCTAAAATAGTACAAGTCCAAGGCTAGGGAATGAATTGTCTCATACGTTGGTTACTAATTTTTTTTCACAGTGGTCCCTGTACATTATTTACCAAATATATTAGAATCTGAGTCCATAATAAAGTTTAAAGCCCATAGCATGAGGAGATAGACTCATGAGAAAAGCATAGAGTGAACTACACTAGTTTTTCCAGAGACAGAACTGTATCCCTCATGTTCTACATAATGTTGCTCCAGCGTCTGAGTAGCTTCACTGAGAGTTACCATTCTTCATTAAAGACCAAAAGCAAAGCACTTCCTACAACTCTCCAAACTGTCAGTTATGCCAGGACACTCTGAAAAAGTTTGAGGATATAAAGATAAAGGAAAGAAATAAACGAGAATTAAGGAAAAAAAGGCAAAACTAGAGCATACTTCTTCCAAAAAACCTTCAATTAGTGTGATTGCTTTTTATATACATTATTACAAGAGAAGGGTGCATATACAGATATGGACACATAGACATATATAATCCTATATTTTGGGGTCTATCATTCAGATAAAACTCCCCTGAAAGTCAGCGCACTCTTCAATAATTCCAGAAGAGATGAAAAATCTTCCATGATTAATGTGTCTTCAATATTTTTGGGGAGGAAAAATCTCCACTATTCATCAGTAGGCATGCATATCATCTATAGTCAACCATCATCTCCAAATTTCTCAGCTTTCTTCCCAAAATAATTTATATCCAAAATAATTATATAATTTATATTTCAAAACAATTATAAATTATAATTCACATCAATTAATAAATAACTTAGCTCTTAATTTATCTAGGCCTTTTCTTTCTTTTCTTTTGAAACCTTATTTTCCCATTTTGAGGTATGCATCCATGTAAGATTTTCTAAATTACTTCTGTAACAGAGCATGGTATTAAATATAACAATGCATTTATTTTTTCCTCAGTATGACTATGTTAAGGCTGCAAGACTATAAGGTCTTGTCCTTTTTCTCAAGAAGTTCACAACCTATTTGAATATTTAAATTTCATATAAGGTAGAGGTTTAGATATGCAGTGAGGGCTACAGCCCAAATATATTTAAGTGGCAGAAGTGGGAATGACAATTAGGTGTTGGATTTGGAGAAGATGGGTTAGAAATGGTCACTGAAAGACAAGAAGAATCTAAATAGATTGTCAGGAGGAGAGAAGAGATCTTTTACAGGAGGGCAAAACCCCAGAAAACATGAGAAAGTCGTGGGAGCTGGAATATGCAAATGACCATTGTTTGGGAAGTGGGTTAAAAATTAGTATAAATTCATTTTTATGATGTAGATTTGGGTTAGATCTTGGAAGGCTTATATTTTAGGCAAATCTTTTTAAATTTTATGATAAAAATAAATAACATGTATTGAAGGAGAATTGGAGGAACTTGAGTTAGTGACTAGATAGATGCAATTAATGTATTGTAAACATTAATAGAAGGAAAAATAAGAGAAGTCAGGTGAGAAATGGTGATATATACAAAAAAATAACTATGAAAGATTAGGTTATGCTATAAATTGATTCTGAGCAAAGATAGTAAAAATGAAAACAAAAGAGTTGAGTTCTTTAGGGCCAAAACCATGCTAAATTTATTTTTTTCACAGTCCCGAGAATAATGTCTAGAAAATAGTAGAATTCCATAATATATAAAAAAGGAAGGGAGACAGGCAGATAGAAAAACAGATATTAAACACATCTCTGTTTAGGCTATGGGCTAGGTAATTAAACATAAAATGTTCATTGTACGATCATAATAACCTACAAGATAAGTACTATTATGCCTATTTTTGCATGAAGAAACAGACGAAATGAAGTTAGGAACTTTACTCAAAATCATTAACAAGTGAATTATAAGATTTAAATTCATAACTAAGTTCATATAAATCTTGAGCTCAGGTATTTTCCACTGCATTGGGCTACAGGAAATAGTAAGAAAATTCCACTTACTTGACTTATAAGGCAAGGATGCTTAAAGGTCACAGAATCAACATGAAAGTGTTCTGAAAAGGTGAATATTTAAGTGATTCCCTGAATTTAGATAATCTCTACCAATAAACATTAGTTTTTAGTTATGATGATAAGAAAACTGTTAGCAAAATTTAACTTCAGCATTTAATGTACCTTTCCAAGAAAACCACATATTCTTCTGTTTATATAGTTATTTTTCCACTTAAATATAAAACCCTCAAAGAGTGTTTGTGCTTTGATTTGCATTATTCATCTTGAAACCTCAACTGTAGCTCCATAAATATTTAACAAAATTTTGAGTGAATAAAACTGTATAATATCTATTTTTCCACCCTTGTAGTTCTGAAAATGATGAATTATTATTCCCACTGTTTGCTATTTTTTCATGTTTTCTTTGTGGGTCTACTCAAATATTTTAATACACTATGACTCCCATATTCTGCAGATTGTACTCCCCCAAAGATTGCAATATTCCTAACTGTTAAGATAGTTGACATGCAACCAAGGCAAAAACAAACCTTTCGGAATATTTTAGTAACCTGTAAAGTTTTGCTCTCACCCTACAATGGTTATTCTTTTTTTTTTTTTTAAAGATTGCCATCTGAGCTAAGATCTGTGGCCAATTGTTTTCTGTCTTGTTCTCGCCAAAGCCCCCCAGTACACAGTTGCATATTCCAGTTGCAGATCCTTCCGGTTGTGCTATGTGGGACACTGCCTCAGCATGGCTAGATGAGCGATACTAGGCCTGCGCCCAGGATCCCAACTGGCAAAACCCGGGCCGCTGAAGTGGAGCGTGTGAACTTAGCTACTTGGCCACAGGGTGGGAGCCAAAGTTTATTCTTTTATGAAAAATATTTAAAGTGCATTCTCTAAACTTGAAAATACAACTACCGTTGAAATTAATGATACAAGATTAGTTCAATCGTTAACAAAGAAATTCACATATATTCTTGATATATTTGATACTCCAAGATTACTTAAATGTTTACTTCCAGAAAACAGATAAGAGAATTCAATGAAACAAAGCAAAAGATTCATATGCTTGTCAGTTCTATACACTAGTAAACCATGAGTATCCTGAGAAGAGAACTGAAATTACCCTTGACCAACCGTGCAATAGAGAAGCTGACCACATGGTTGCTTTTATTTCAGTTTGCTTAGACAAAGAACAAAATCCAAATAAGCCCTCATCAATGCAAAGTGATGTGTTGTTAAGCAAAGCAAAGTTATTCAATGAAGCACCTCAGAAAGTCTAATTATTGTGATCAATATGGTTTATCCAGGAGGATGACTACAGTTGTGTTAGAAAAATACTCTTTATCATTGTAATTTCTTTTTAAACTATCAATATTTTAAATATTATATGTTATATTATAACTCCATGATGCATAATTTGTTTTTTTCGAGCTTTCTTGGAGATCCAATTCCCTCAAATGCTATATAGATAGGAGATAATGAAAAAGAGAAAATGTTGACAGGACAAATACAGGATGGCAATCTCTTGCTAAAATTATGAATTATCCAAGGTCATGTCTTTATACTATGTAAAACTAATTCATTAAACCACACAATTTAGAACACCAAATTCTCTGCAAATTATCCTTATCCAATTCTTAAGTGGATAAAACAAACTGATTTTTATTATTCAATTTACTTTAAAATTGAGAAAGCAATTCTTAAAGTTAGGCATAAACATTAAAGATTTAATATATGTAATCTGTCATAAATATTTCATTGATATGTCACATACAATTTCCTCATTTCATAATGAGATTTACAAGATTGTCAAATGATAAATGAGTTCAAATCAAGCTTTAACAGAAGGCATAGCAAGATTTCCTTTAAAATGTCATGGCCTTTAAAAAACAAAATTTCAGAATAAAAAACAGAACAGAAAACATTATAGAATACATGCAATGGATATGATAAAATGAAGTTGATGAGGATCAAGGCTGCCCAGGGAGAGAAGTCCAAGGCGTCCTGCCCTACATACCGATCTGCATCATCCTCCAGGAAGCATAGGACATCCTGATCTGATCCCACCTGATTCCTATCCAAAGCTATAGGACCACCCAATAACCAGACCCCACCAGCACTGATACCATTTTAACAATTTTTTTCACGATCTTTCCTCTCTCTCGTAAAGAAATAACTCATATACCCATGCCTTATAAATTTAGCCCTGCCCTCAACCCATTGCAGCTCTTTACTGCCCATGGGTCCTGTCCCCATGCTACTCCATGAATAAAAGAGCACTACTGCCAGAACTTGAGAGTCCAAGAGATCTTTCTTTCGACTCCTCAACTCACCGAGCCTGCATCAAAATCACCTATATCTGCATTTGGAGTTAAAAAAACAAAAACAAGCAACAACAACCAGTAAGGAGGGAAGCAAAGACAATCTGTGCTCAGTTTATAAATCCAGTATTGTCAAACAGGCAATTCATCAGTCACACTTCAACCATCACCACAAGAGTATGCCTTTCAGTTACTTAGCATTGAGTACAACTTCATTTTAAGATATGCCTCCTACTTGTTTGTATTGTTTTATTAAATTTTTAACTGCTCATGCTATCTTAATTAGCAACAGAATGACAATCTTGTAACAATGTATCTTAGATCTTGCAGCCATCGATAGAATGGATGTACCCAATCTAATAGGAAGCGGGCCTTGTAGTTTATCTCTACTTATCAATTTGGTAATGTCTACGTCACTGATTTTTAAATGATGTTGAATCCTAGCCATAGTCCATAAATCAATAAAATTGAACTGACAAAAGAAGGTCTTCTTTTTTACCTTCCCCAAACAACAAATATTAAAATAATCCAGCAACTAGTTTGGGGCTACTTGGGTTTGCAAAGGTATTGTGTTATCAATAGATTCCCTGGACAAGTTCCTAAGAGACTCAAAATGGTATCCACTATCCCTTTGTCAATTTGGTAGAACACTTCATGGGTCACATCTTTCTAGTGCCTCCTGATTTTACACAAAGATGTTTAGAAACTTGTGTGATCATACTGTGAATTTATATACAGGATTAATATATATATTTATACAATTAGATAATAAATAATGTCAGAAGATAAAAACATATAATAGCATTGCAATCAGACAAAACTGTGTTTCAGACGAAAGTGGCTTGCAGTCTCTCATAGCGAAATCTTGAGCAAGTCACTTGATCTCTTTAAACTTCAGATTTCTTATTTGTAAAGTTGAAGAAGTATAATTAATCTCAAAATCTCAGTAAATATTATTACACATAATACCATTATTTGCTTTTAATTTGAAAGGGCACAGGTAGAAGTTATTCCAATAAAGTATAGCTGTAAATATTAAGAAAAAGAGATTAGAAGAAAAGAAAAAATATACATTACAGTCCCTTCTAGTAGGAAG
The DNA here is from genome assembly GCF_041296235.1 of Equus asinus. Classification (NCBI taxonomy): domain Eukaryota; kingdom Metazoa; phylum Chordata; class Mammalia; order Perissodactyla; family Equidae; genus Equus; species Equus asinus. Next base: position 17,029,645 of record NC_091816.1, read on the forward strand.
ATGTATGATGGATAAAATTTGAAATAAATTATCCCACCCCCTCATTTTACATCCGTGGAAATTGAGACCATGAAGAAATCTTCCCCAATATGCCCAACTGGATTTGGCCCTGATAGAATTTGAAAACAACATTCTAGTCCAGCATTCTTTCTTGACATGTAATTTCTTTCACCCACATGTAAGAGCAATCTGCTGGTTACAGTGGCCTCTTGCTGATCGTTCCAGTTAATTCAACTGATTTGTCTGGCTAATTGTCCTTCCTCCTTCACTACTTCATGTGTGTGCTGTAGAAGAACTGCCTTCCCAAATACATGAGGAATGTTCTTTAGTAGAAATGCTCTATCGCTCAACAAGAATCGAGTAGTCACATATTTTTAATTTATTCAAGGAGTACCTCGTGTTATGCATTCCTTGAATCCAAGAAGCATCAGTAATAAATTGCTTAATATCTAGTAGGATGAAGACAGTGAACAAATAAGCAAGTATAATATACAGCGGGAAGTAATAATTTCCATAACATATAAACACGAGATCAAGAAAAAATGATAAAGGAATTCAAGAGAGGGAACAATTGCTATTTTAGAAAATGAGAAAGGGTTTTCTAAGAGATGTGAGGAATAAATTCTAATTGGTCAAGAAATACTGTTTTCTGTCTTCCATTGTACGCACAACACTATAACGTGTATTATGAAAAATTATTAAAATCAAGAAATTATTTTACTCAGATACGTCATTACATTCATCCTTCAAAACTATATTTTTTATTCTTTCTCTTACTCTTTATTCTTTATTTTTTTTTACTATTTTCATAATTCAGTTAGTGGACCTGAGTTTGTCCTAAAGTTTATATTATGAAAATGGAACACATGGTAAAATCATTATAATCTCTCATTAAGTTGTGCGTTCTCTTTCTAGAGATAATTCCATAAACACGCGTACATATTGTTTTATATAATACAATTTTGCTTTTCACAAATGTTGTGACATCATTATTTTGAGACTAAGTGAGATTCCAAGAGATTTGTTCAAAGTTGTGCCATAGTAAATGAGAAACAGGCACCATGGGCCAAACTCAACCAATAAATCTCATGCACTATTCAATGCTTTATATTTTCTCTCTTCGGAAATAATGACTAAATAATTGAAAGGAGTACAATTACTTTAACAATATTAAATAAATTCCCTATGAAATTGAAGCTCTATATTCCTTTTTTGCCTTAATCTAACTCTTTTGGGATTGCAAACCAGGTCTGTTAACAAACTAAATGTTATGTTTTACTGACGTTCCTAACTTTAATAATTCAGGCCCCCTTTAACTAAACTACTTAATATATTAGTCTTTTTATACTATTTCATATGATAATGCTGATTTCAAGAACTTTTACAAATTCCAGACTAGGTATTAATTGAGGTTTATAAGCTTAATTTAAAAGGTGTACAAAATAGAAATACAGAGAATATATATATTCAGAATACAGAAAAGATTTACTATCCCCAAAAGGAAAATAATACACAAAATAGAATCGGAATCTGTGATGCAAGCATTTCAATAATTATTTTCTATCATTGAATTCATATTTCATGGATCCTGTAAGATGTTAGCATAAGTGGATATTGATGCCTATTAATGTTTTTCTAAGTCATTTCACTATGGAAGTATGGCAGTAAGAAATAAAAGTCAAAGTTTTAACTCAAAACATTGTTTCCTGCATAATTTTAATGTTTGAAAGCTGAGTGATTGAGAGAAAGCAAACTTGAGCTATTAAAAACAAACCCAGTACTTTTGACATTTGTGTTGACGGGGCTTAAGTCAGTGTGTCACTTGTGAGAGTGCAATTTCCTTGGCTTTATATTGTCAATTATAATTCTACTTTCTTGCTAAGTCGATACAATTAGATTACTACAGGGACTTCATTACAGCCACAGGGCAGACGGCAGCTGAGGTGTACAATTTTCTTCCTATGATGCCAGCACTACTAAACAGTTATTGGAACAATGGTCTGCAAAGGGGCAATAAAAGCTGCTGTCTTAAATATTGTTATGCCATTATATCATCTGCAAAAGATAGCCAGAACTCAGAAAGTGTTGACGCAATGGAAATTTTGCTTTTCCCATTAGTCTGATTTAGGAAGGTTGCTACAAATTGGTTGTTTCTCATTTATTCCTTTAAACATGATTCAGATTACATATTATCTCCAGGCCTTAGATTCCTAGTGTGAAATTTGAGGGTGTTAGAATTGATGAATATCTGATAGGCCTCCAAATAAATGTACAACAATGAAGAATCATGAAATATTCTTCCTGAGTAGATTGCTGTTTGCTCATAAAAATAACAATTTCACGGGCCAGCCCAGTGGTGTAGTGGTTAAGTATGCATGCTCCACTTTGGCCACCCAGGGTTCACAGGTTTGGATCCCAGCACGGACCTATGCACTGCTCATCAAGCCATGCTGTGGTGGTGTCTCACATACAAAATAGAGGAAGATTGGCATGTGTTAGCTCAGGGCCAATCTTTCTCAAGCAAAAAGAGGAAGATTGGCAACAGATGTTAGCTCAGGGCCAATCTTCCTCACCAAAAAACAAAATAAAACAAAAATGAATTTCAGAACAGAAGCTTACATCTTATGTTGATACAGTCCAGTATTCTTTCTTATCCCCATAGCTTTAAACTATCTGTGTTAGGATTCATGTTCAAAATTCTACTTTCAATTGGCATACTAATTGATTCCTTTCTTAATTATACAAGGTTTATGTCTTCGGAGTTTTATGCTCTATTTTCCACCATCTGCCTTGGTATAATATATCTCATGCACTTTATTGAGTCTTTAAAACTTGGCATATTTCACCACTTTCCTTATTCTCAAAAGCAACAAAGTGTGTAAAAAAAAAATGTTCAAAAAAAATCAAAGATTAATAGTCATGAAATTTCTCTTACCAAAAATTTCAAGACTCTTTTACTGGAAAAGTTTCATTTTATGTAACAATCATATTCAATTAATTTTCGCAGAGGGCTTACTATATGTCAGGCACTGAGATGGGCTCAGAGATTGCAAAATTATTAAAGGAAATGTGATTGTCCCTTAAAGGTGTTCAAAGTTCAGCAAGACAGAAAAACTAGTAGAGAAATAACGGCAGTACAGTGCAGTAAGTATCCTTCTGTGCTTCCTAGCCTAATAATGTGAATTCATTTATCATTAGGTATTTCAATATCATTAGATAATTCAATTAGGTGTTTCAACTTGTATGAGGTCAATAATATGTGAATCTACTGCATTTTTCATTGTTTCTGTTGCCTCTGGCATAGTGCCTTCAGATAAGTACTGAATGATCTGTCAAATAAATAATATCTACTAAATCTGCCCTGGTGTGGTAGGCTGAATAAGGCCTTCTCTCCCCAAAATATCCATGTTCCAACTCCTAGAGCCTATGAATATATTACTTTACATGGTAAAAAGACTTTGCAGAAGGGATTAAATCAAGGATTTTGAGATGTGGATATTATTCCGCATTATCACAAAGCTCCTTATAAAAGGGAAGCAGAGGGATCAGAGTTAGCAGTAGGAGATATGAGATATGACGACAGAAACAAGTGATTGGAGTGAGCTGAGGAAAAGGCCACCACCCAAGGAATATAGGCAGATTTTAGAAGCTAAAAAAGACAAGGAAATCGAACTCCCCTCTCACCCCTCCAGCAGCAACACAGAATTGCCTGTGTTTTGATTTTAGATGTTGATCTCCCCGGATGGTAAGAGAGTGAATCTGAGTTGTTTAAGCCACTAAGGTTGTGGTAATTTGTTAGAGGAGCAATAGGAAACTAATACACCTGTTTTCCAAGAAACTGCCAAATTAAAGTGTTTTCTTTTGTCCTCACACTATATGTGTTGATTTTTAATTTGGAAAGTCTGGTTATTAGCGGTGAAAATATGTGTCTCCAAAATATTGAAAGCCTTTCACATGAACTTTCATAAGAAAAGCTACAGAAGACAAATTAGGAAGAATAAAGGTCACATTGTTTCTGAGAAATGATCCCATATTGGAACTTATTACATACTGGAGCGTCTTACACAGGGTAGGATTTCAGCCCCAGAGTCACAGCCCGCTCCTTCAAAGGAATAGGCTGAATTTGGATACAGGGTTAATTATTGGATAAGACAACAGTTTCAGACTTGAGTGTATCCTCATCAGCTGGAGAGCTTTTTAAAATACAGATGGCTGGATCCCACCTCAGAGTTTGGGGTGAGAGTCCAAGAATTTGCATTGCTATCAAGTTTTTGCCTGCTATTGACTCTGCTGGCCAAGAGACTGGACCTTAAGAAACCCTAATGTAGTGGAAAAAAACATGAAACACAGAAGATTTAGGTTCATATCTTGGTCACTTTCTAGCTAGGCAATTCCTTAATTCTGGTGACTTTCAGCTTCCTTTCTGTCCCATCTCATAGGTCTATTGGGATGATAAACAATACAAGATTTATAAAAATTCAAATAGACTGTAAAGTCATATAAAAACACAGTGACTATAATGAATAAAAGCCAGCAGTTTATGCCTACGGTAATGTTATTTAGTGCTTTGGATAGTTTTCTGTGAATGGATACAGTAAGTACTTACTTATCATTGTCCAAGCTCTCTTCATGTAGATTGGTTACTTTTCAAATTAAAAAGAAAATATGCATGAATGTTTGTGTGTGTGTGTGTGTGTGTGTGCAAGCATGTACGTGTGTGCGTGTGGATGTGTTTGTGTGTGTAGATACTATAATGATTATGTGGTCTCTAATAATTCGATGTTTCCTGATTTGAGAACCAATCACTTAATGTTCTGATTTAAGCATTTTAAAAAAAGTTGTGTTTGTTACTATTATAGTGACATTGTTATATCTCTATTGTTACAGCTCATTGTTGAAAACTCAATAGATAATCAACATGGAGAAAAGGAGATATTTGTTTATCCTAATTAGTAAGACATTTGTTTTCTTATTTTAGACTTTTTCCTATAATAAATTATTGTATAATATCTCCCCTAATTTTAACTTTTTGTATCATCAAAATAACTTTATTTGTGTGTACTTTGCTTCCTAATTTACTATCACTTGAAAATTTTATTAACATCAATAATGATTGTGAATGGAACTGGGATTAGTTCCACTCTTTCATGTGTCCCACCAGGCTATTTTCTCCCTGAGAACTACTGTCATTCATTACCTTTTATCTAAAGCCCTTCAGGCAAGATTAAATACAAGTCATTTCAAAATAGCAGTGATTTTTTTTTTAGAAAATATACTAAATATTTCCTCAAAGTCAAGATATCAAAATAAGTACATATTTACTTGTGTCTATATGTGTGTGTGTGGGTGTGTGTGTTCACACATACAGAAATATGTAACACACACACCCACACACACCGTGTACTGATAGGCAGCTGTAAAGTGAAAAGGAATTGATCCGTAGGCAGAACTATAATGACACAGCATGTGTGACTGGCAGAACTGTAGATTGAAAGTCCAGTGGCTGCTCTCGGATCCCACAGAGCTCCATCAATGAGTAGCTGGCTGGCCTTGAGCAATTCTCATCTGTTTTTGCAGCTTCATCTCTCTTCTATGACATGAGGGTACCCAAATGTTCAACTTCAAAAACACCTTCCACCTTGAATATTCTGTGATCTGGCCTTGGCAGAATGCCTTCAGGAGAAAATTATTAGGACGGGAAATTCTTTCTATAATAGCTTTACGGAGAAAACAAGAGTGGAGTCTCAATGAGCAGAAAATTCAATTGTTCTGATAATTTTCACATTTTCAAAAATGTAAGTCTGCCATGTTAACATAACAGGTGTCCTGAATTCTATTTCAATTTGACCAAAGAATTTTAGTTTACCTAGTACACAGGAAAAATAACAGACCTACTCAAAATGAATGTAAAATGCATGTTCAAGAAAACGCCTCAGAAATGGGCAGCTCTTGGCCCTGCCCCATCAGTCTACAGTGCTAAATAATGAGAGGAATAAAACCTGCCACCTTCAGACAGATGGACCTTGAGTCCTCGATAGACAGGTTGTGGTCTTTATCTCATTTAGTATCTGTCATAATGATGGGTGAAAATATACCCTGTAGTATTTGTAAGCCTTTCATTTTAAAGGATTGATGGCCCCCAATGCGGCCCTTTATGACTGGCTTCCAGCAAATATCTTACAGACCCTCTGCAATTAGACCATGAACTCGCAGCAGAAGTGGAAAGCTTTGCATTACCCTCCTTCTACCCAGCACATGGAATAGCACCACCATAAGAAGTGTTCCAGAACAAATATGAAGGATGAGATGAATTCGTTTGTATCTAAGCATATCTGGTGAGAGATAATTTTATCATTCAGTAATAAAAAATAATTTACACTCCTAACTAGGATGATTAGCATGTTGATGTACCAAATATACATTTTATTTTAATTTTTCATATGTAGGTATTTCCATATGGTTTAAATGATAATGAAAGTTTATTGAAATGTTTTGTTAATAAAATATCTATTGTTTATTTTTTTTCTTCTTTGCAAATTGAACCAGTTTCCTTGGACTGCGGCAACTACAGCAACTTCAGAAACATTAAGTGATGAGTGGAGAATACACTAGATGTACTTCACTTAAAAAGAAATAGTGTGAGCAGCCACTATGGAAAACAGCATGGAGATTTCTCAAAAAATTAAAAATAGGAATACCATATGACACAGCTACTGTGCTACCGGGTATTAATATAAAGAATTTGACATCAACAATTCAAAGAGACTCATGCACCCCTATGTTCAATGCAGCATTATTCACAATAGCCAAGGCATGGAAGCAACCCAAGTGCCCATCAAATGATGAATGCATAAAGGAGATGTAACATATATATACAATGGAATATTACTCAGCCATAAAAAAGACAAAATCGTCTCATTTGCAACAACATGGATGGACCCTGAGGGTATTATGTTAAGTGAAATAAGCCAGATGGAGAAAGACAAACACCATATGATTTCACTCATATGTGGAAAATAAACAAACACATGGACAAAGAGAACAGATTAGTGGTACCAGAGGGGAATGCATCTAAGGGGTGGACAAAGGGGTAAAGTGGCACACACATATGGTGACAGATAAAAAAACTAGACTATTGGTGGTAAGTATGATGCAGTCTATACAGAAACCGATAAATAATAATGCACATCTGAAATTGCACAGTTATAAACCATTATGACCTCAATAAAATAATTGAAAAAAATTAAAAACAAATAAATAGCCTGAAAAAACTGTCATCAACCTTTTGGAAACTCTGAAACCTAAGTGACAGTAAAAGATGACAGCATTCAAAACAACTCACAGCTGCCTCTAAATGCCTGAGGTAGAGCAGCATTTTCCAATATTAGAGCATTTTCAAAGTTAAACTATAAGCAGCCATGAAGTACTTGTACACATTCCTAATTTCAACCATTTTTAGAATATGTTAAAAGATTTCAAATTGAACAAGCTACAAATTCGCTCTCCTAACAAAACCTAGCTTTATGAGTGTGCTGCTAGTTCATTTCTTCAACCAAGGCCTTCAGGAAGGATTTCTTGAGGAATCTTTGGTGCGTGGCACTAGACTAGGCCCTACATGGAAGACGTAAAAGAAGTTCAAGGATTTTAAAGTCAGAGTGAAAGAGTAGAAGCACAAAGGTAGAATTCAGTGCTTTCCATAGAAATAGCAGATACAAATAATTCAATCAACAGATTATACAGATGCAAGTCTCTGCCTAAAAAAAGAGACTGGGAAAATGTCATTTATGTGTTTTAAAGCTCTTTTAATTTTTCCTCCCCAAAGCCCCAGTACATAGTTGTGTATCCTGGTTGTAAGGCATTCTGGTTCCTCTCTGTGGGATGCCACCATAGCATGGCTTAAGCGGTGCTAGATCCTGGCCGAGGATCTGAACCCGCAAACCCCAGGCCACGGAAGCAGAGTGCGCAAATTTAACCACTGGGCTACAGGCCGGCCCCAGCTTCTCTCTATTTCACTTTCTCCATGGTTGACTCAACAAAGAGTCCCACACTACATAACAGTACAACTGTACCCAGTCATGGTTTGTTTTCTCTTCCTTTAGTGTCCTGAAGAGGAAATACACAAAACAAGGATTCCCTCTATCACAACCTCCGAGCATTTGTATTATTTCCAATTATTCTTCATGGCAAGTAATCTTTTGAAGAATACGTATGAACATAAAACTTTGTCTGAACCACTGATATTTTTAGCAGATATTATTAGAGAAAGGACAAAAGTCATGAAACTACTTAAGGTTCTTGCCATATATTACTAAATTGGTTCTCAAAAATGCTATACAATGGTCAGCCTCAGATAGTAGTGTGCATTTCATTGGAATTAGAAAAGTGTCGAGAATCATCATTTTAAGTGTTTAGTTAATTTTATAGGTAATAATGTTTATTTTATCTGATTTCAAGTGAGGCATTTTTCTCATATTTAATATTTATATTGCGTCTTTGAATTATTTGTTTAAATCTGTTCGTTTTATTAATTGTATTTAATGGTTCCTCACCCATTTGTACATGCCCTGTATATACAAAGTTTATCAAAATTTTGTCATATTTGTTACAAATACTTTCCTAATTATTAGTGCCATCTAATTTTGTATCATTTTATGTATGTTTCTTTTCTTTTCTTTTTTCTTTTTATTTTTTGAGGAAGATTAGCTCTGAGCTAATATCCACCACCACTCCTCCTCTTTTTGCTGAGGAAGACTGGCCCTGCGCTAACATCTGTGACCATTTTCCTCTGTTTTATATGTGGGATGTCTGCCACAGGATGGGTTAATAAGCAGTGCATAGGTCCTCACTTGGGATCCAAACTGGGAACCCCAGCCAGTGAAGAACGTGTGAACTTAACCACTGTGCCACCAGCCGACCCCTTATTTATGTTTCTTGAAAGAGATTTTTTAAGACCGTATATTGTGATCCCTCTAGTTGCAATAATCTAGGGAACGCCAGGCCACCCCCATCCCTGGCCCAATGACTTAAAGATTTTAGCATTAGGCTCACTTTCTCTCTGCCTCTCTCCAACACTACTCTATATTAATTCTTGATGAGTTCAACATCCACATAGATGATCTTGATAATACCCTGGCATCTCCTAGACCTCATCTCCTCCAATGATTTTGTGCTCTACCCTAACAGATCCATTCAATATGAGGATCATATGCAAAACCCTGTCATGGAGAAAATCCACATCCTCTCCATAATTCAGTTTCAAACATCCTTCCCTTTGACCATTTCCTCTTATCTTTTAAACCAACTACTTCTCAATGATTCTTCTGTTTGGGGCTCCAATCCAAGGACTGAACCATCACCCGACTATTTCCTCATCTCTGTCTTCACCTGCTTTAGATGCAACGTCTATCATTGTAATCACTCCCTCGCATGTCTTCTCAAGTCCCTTGTTCCACTCTCATTTTTTGTACTCATCTGTCAAAACCACTTGTATATTTAAATTCAATTCTCTGTCTACTTAGCACATGCATTCCCACAGGCAAATGTGGTGGTAGAAAGACACACAATCTTTCAGACTTGTCTCACTCACATTAATTTCACGATTGCAAATTTCATGGTGGCTTTTCATGACCCGTTGCCTTTCTCTTGTCAATTTACTTTTTTGCTCAGCCAAATGAGCTTTTCGAATCAGTTTCCTCTCTCCTCTAATCTCTGTCTCCTTGTCTTTACAATCATGAGAGAAAATTGTATTAGGCGGAAGATAGTTTCTCAGTTCTCCCTCCACTGAATCTGGAGTCATACTTTCATTTACACCCATAAACTGTCCTTCTTCCTTTAATGTATGAACCATTTGTGCCCCTCTCTAAGACAGTCTGCCCTTTCTCCTTACTAATGCTCTGACAACATTCCTCTCTCCTGAATCATCAGTAGTTCCATCTGAAGAATCTCTCCTATAATTTCATAAACCTGCTGTATTTTTCCATCTTATAAAACGGAGACCCTGGACTCCACACTCTTCACATTCTCCTCCAGCTATTGCCTTGTTTCTCGGCTTCACTTCATAAGGAGAAAAAATAAAAACAAACATACAAAAAATTAAACCAACAAGCCTCCTCAAGGGGATTGTTTGTTTTTGTAGTCTTCACATTTTCTTCTAACCCTCATTCCTGTCAGGCATTTATCCTTACCAATGAAACAAAACTATTCCAAAGCCACCAGTGATCAATTACAAGGTCTCTTTTTAATTCCTTATAGCAGCAGCATTTCACCCAGCTGATGATTTATTCCTTCTTCAACAGTTTCTTTACTTGGCCTTCTGGGCACCATTCTCTCTTGGTTCTCATTCTGCTTCACTGCCTCCTCCTCTTAGCATTCCTATTGGATTCTCTTCTTTCACCCAGCCTCCAGTCCCTTGAGTGCCCCTAGAGTTCAATCTTCTTTGTTTCTCCATCTATTTGCTTTATTCACATCTATATACTGGTGACTCACAAATGTAAATCTCCATATATTCCCCTGGAATCTGGGGTCTATCATCTTTACTTGGATGAATTTCCTACCCAACATCCTCACTAGGACTTACCTCCACAGAGACTGTTCCACTCAGAAATGAGAACGTTAGAACTTCATACTCTATGAGAACAGTCAGTCATTAGCGAAGGGCTTTCCCAATGTGGATGACTCAAATTTTGCAGGCGTTTTCTGATAAGCAAGGTTCTCCTCAGCCAAGTGTGAGTCTCCAGAGGAGGGTACAGGGATAATACATTAGTAATCAACATCTACGACACCCAGGGGATGAACGAACCAGCTGGGAAAGAGCATCAGGGCAAGGCAACAACAGCACATTCTGCACTCTGCTATAATCGTGATGGCTATGTTATGAATTTAACTAAAACAAAGTATGCATCTTTTTACATTCAACGTGGCCTTGTACTATATTATTTTTAAGCATGAAGTTTAAAAAAAGAATTAAATTATTGTATTTTAATGTAAATTAGATCAAGCATATACAAAATCAGAGAACAGTACAACCCACCTCTTTGCTTAGAAAATAAAACTTTAAAATAGAGTTCGAGCCTTCTAATGACTTTTTCTAGTCATTTTAACTTCAAGCTAATTACAATTATGAATTGACTATAAGCTTTTCCATGAATTTCTTTTACTACATATGTCTATATGATCACTAAAATATATGCTTTTATACTTAAATAAAATGGATCATCCTGTATATATCCCTCTACAACTTAATTATTTTTCTGCTAACATTATTTGTGAGATTCATCCATATTTTATGGAAAGCTACAATTTATTCATTTTACTACTAATCTCATTATGATTATGACACACTTTATAAATTCAATATTCTTTTGATGGACATGGAGATTGTTTTCATTTCTTGCTTATTATTAAAAAATTATTGATTAAACATTCCAGTCTATATTTCTTGTGGACACTTGCAAGTCTTCCTCTAAGGTTTATACCTGGAGAGTGCAATTAAACATAAAAGAGTAGGTTAAAATGTTATTAAAACAAAATAAGTGAAACTATACACTTAGTTTATTGCATTTGGTTGCTTTTTGTCAAGAATAGTGAAAATAAATACTCAGAAATTGCCTGTAAAGTTGGCTTTTTGGACAATTGACATGTGTTTCATGTGTGGAGGCAAGAGCAATTACTCTTCCCTCAATACATTCCAATATGTGGAGCACAGTGGATGGCGTCTGTTATTTGATTATTTGGAAAAGCTGTTCCTGATCCTCACTGGGATTATCTTTCTTATTGGTAGAAGCATTTTTTTTCTCAATGTGATACATCTGAGAAAATCTCTGAGGATACACCGCAGTACTGCACTACAGAGGAATGTGGATAAAATGGCATTTCTTTTATGATCTAGGTCCCATGCTAGAAGATTTATGTAACCCCCTGAATTAATCCTTAAAATCCTATAATGTTTTGCAACATACACAAATATTGAATCGTTACATTGTACACCTAAAACTAATATAATGTTATGTCAATTATATCTCAATAAAAAAATAAAATAAAATGAATCAACTAGGAAAAATGTATTAAATTGTATACTTTAAATATGTGCAGTTTATTGTGCAGTTGCACATTAATAAATTTGTTTTCAAAAGTAAAAAAAATCCTGTAATGTTAATATATAGCAATTTTTCTGCTTTGGAGAAATAATCATCCCAAGTCACATAGCTAATAAGTGAAAAAAAAAAAAAGCTGGATTATAATTCAAATTTATCTTACAATTATGATATAAAGTTGAGTTGTATGGATAATACTTAGGTAAATCTTTTTAAATTAATAATGCATATAGCAATGCATAGTCTAAATAATTAATATAGGGCTTATATGTTAAAATCCCAACTACATTTCAAGAGTCCAAACAAATTCCAATTCCTCTTAGAAGCCAGTCTCAATATGTACACTGAGATTCCCCTTTCTCTATGCTTGTTTGGCATCATTTTGTACCCTACTGTACTATGCTGTAGTTGCCTGTTAAAACTGTGAACCTAATATCGCTCACCAGAATTTAAGCTTCTTGAAAGTCATTCCCTGAAATGTGTGTATCTATGGTATCTCCCAATCACCACTTCTCAGCTAAGGGTCCAGCACCTAAGAGGTGGACCTAGGAAATCACAGTGTAAAGGGAAATATGACCATTACCTAAGAAAAGGACGAGTGGATGAGTGAGGTTTGGTTGTTACAGGGTATGGGGAAAGCATATACTAAGCACACAGAAATAGAATCAGTAGGGAAAGGAAACAGTGCATAAGCCAGGAAAAAATCTGGCATGACTTCGGAGACTCAAGGAGGGTTTTAGGAGGGGCCTAATGTATCTTGGAGGAAACACAGGGGCCAAGTTTCTTTTGGAGCATCAGGTCAAGGTTGCACAAGTTGCCTCAGAGTACACTCTCAGGCCATAAGATATTACCACCTTGGGTCAACCCAAACTTTAATTCTTAAAGATGATCAGTTTGGGAGATAAACAGTGGGCTTTTTGGTCTAGAAAAATGCCCAAAAAATAATAGACACTCAGCAAAGACACCACAAAAATTAAAAATAATACAAGGCAAACCCTTCGCTTTCCAGTCAGGAACACTCAGAACCTGATAAGTTATATCACTTGAGCTTGGTCATACAGCACATTAAAATGCCAGGAAATGGTTGTCATCAATATAAACATTTTAGTTATATTCATTCAAAAACAACTTTTAACTTTATTAAAAATACTACTAAAGAAGGTTTATATACACAAAGATATTAAAGGAATGGCATCTGCCTTCAAGTAGCTTTCAACTAACAGTATTTTAAATCTTTTTAGAAAAATTTAAATCTTCGTTTAAGTTTATATTGTGAGAAGGAAAGATCCACAAAAGGAATTTAGATGTGATTGATTAATTTTTCTTGCTACTAACAAGAACTTGAGTTTCCTTAACTGTCACGTACAATTTACCTTCCTTCCCTAAAAGCAGGTATTATTTGTCACAGACTTTTGAATAAAATGAAGTCGCTGCTTTCTCTTGAGAAATTCAACTCTATTTGGTGACTAAGCTCCTCGAAGTCAGGACCCCAGTTCCACCTTTGTTTTGTGCTTCTCAGAACACAATGCAATTTTTGACTACATTGTAAGCATTCAAAAACTGTACGCTGAAATGATTTCCTTATACCTGACCTCCTGTATTGTTGTTCAAGTGAGACCACATAGCAAAGCACCTCACGTTGTCACGATAGTAAAAAATATATATGTATCCTAAAACTCGTTCAATATTCTTAACAATGTGGCACAACTAAAGCTCAGGAATGGCACTGCTTATTCCCTGAGAAATTGTCTATTATTACTGTTTACTTAAAATATGCTACTCTTATATGTTACTCTTTTTTTCCACCTATGAAACATATGTCAAAAATGTTAAAGTAATGTTAGGGTGTCATTTCCTATATTAAGCAAGGTTTAAATTGGCTCCTCTAGAAGAGGAATGACAAATCACCTTCATTCCATTGCCAACCTCAATCGATTGTCAGTGAGTGCCTGGAGTGTTCTTTTTGGAGAGGAATTGTGAGACCTAGCGTAGGCTCAGCAGGAGAGCATGCCAAGATCAATTATTGATGTCCGCCATGGGCATACAGGAGAGTGGGTGACAATAGATAAGCTGCGAGTTTTCTTATCTGTGCACTAGAGCTTGAAATATGTAGTCATTTTAATTATTAAGAGATAGGCGTATTCTTGCCCGATGAGCGTCATGACAGGTACAATTAACTCTAAGAAGGTACAGTGACTTTTAGGAGACTTGTTTACTACGTGTTCCAATGAAGTGATAATAGACCTCTAAAAGGACTGTCATTCCTCTAGAATACTATTGTCAAAGTAATAGAATGTCACAGTTCATACTATTGTATCTGGTATTAAACCACTCTAAGGGTAGATTGTTACAGCAGTCTTCCAGAAAATTAAAAAAAAAAAGCCAAGAAAGAATTATTTGTTTACTTTACTTAAATGCATTTGGATATGTCTCTTCATGTCAAAAAAGAAATCTTCATTTTATAAAGGAGAGAATGGAAATTCAGAGAGATCACTGTTTGACTCAACAGGCTTCTACTGCTCCCTTATTTCAGAATAAGAATATCCGGCTTTGATCTCTAAACAGGTCACTCAGTAGTAACTATGGGGACCAAATTAACAATAATAAATGTCAAAGGGCTTTGTACCAAAAGAATATTAATTAATGCTAGTATGACTTTTTACTCTCTGATGTTATTCCCAATCTTGCTCTCTCATTTTGGACCTAATCTTTAGCAATTCGAGTCCAATTCCTGGCTCTAACTTTGCTTGATGCCTTTTTTTCAGTCTCTTGATTTTGAACTATACTCTGGCTCCAGTTAACTTGCCAAAATATCTGAGCAGAATACTAATCCCCTTACCCAGAAAAATGCTTCCATGAAATGTAACAATACGTAAGTAACAAGCATAAGTAACTATCTCCATTGGAAACAAAAATATTTGATAAATTTTAGAATTACACTCATTCATCTTTGGTATCAAAAAAAAAAAACAGTCAGGGGCTGGCCCCGTGGCCGAGTGGTTAAGTTCCCGTGCTCCGCGGCAGGCGGCCCAGTGTTCCGTTGGTTCGAATCCTGGGCATGGACATGGCACTGCTCGTCGGACCACGCTGAGGCAGCGTCTCACGTGCCGCAACTAGAAGGGCCCACAACAACGAAGAATATACAACTATGTACCGGGGGGCTTTGGGGAGAAAAAGGAAAAAATAAAATCTTTAAAAAAAAAAAAACAATCATAGAGATAATTGACAATTTCTTATTTGCAAATGTAGGCACTATTCCCTTATGAATTGTGTAATGTGGTTGTTTTGAGGACTACAAGTCAGGACTAATATCCTCAGATTAGAACATACTGGAATTTTATGTAGCAATTAAAAAAGAATGAATAAATGAAATGGATCTTTGTGCTGACATCGAAAAATAAAGTAAATGTTGCCTTATAATTCTATGTTATTTTACTTACCTTATACATAATTAAACAATTACCATTTCTGTAAACATTCTTGTAATACGACAGAAAACTGAGAATCATTCTTTATACCTCTCTCTACATCAGCACCACACTTAATTTATCAACAAGCCTTTCCAACTGCACCTTTAAAACATATCATTGCTATGTCTATTTTTCTCCAACTTTTCTACTACCACCTACACATAAGATAGGAACAAGCCTTACTATCGTTAAAATAATCCCTTTATTTTCACCTCTTTTACACATTGTCCCATCACCTCCAATCCATTCGCTATCTAGAAGATACTCTGATTTGCTTTTAACATGTATCTTATTATTCTATTTTCCTGTCTCACATTCATCAATGGTTTCTTACTGTGCTCCTTATTTGGCTTATAAACCCCTCAACTCATACTACCTCCTATAAGTTCTAGCTACAACGGTCTTGTAGGTCCTCAACACCACAAAGAGATTTGTCTGCTTGAAGATTTAGTCCATGCTGTTCTCACTACACTTAAGGCTAATGCACAAATGTAGATGTTTCCAAGGCTCTTTGCTTGGCCCTGCTCGATTTTCATTTCTCCAACTTTGACCTCTTCTTATTCTTTATTTGTTTTTTACTCTTTATTTGTTCATTGCTCTGATATTTGTTTACTCATCTCCGTCTATTTGTTCTGCTACGTTCTTGCTCCGACTTCTTGGCATTCTTGGCATTGCTTATTTGTGGCAAGTTTTTACAATTGAGACTATTAAGTATTGGGTAAATTACCCAGTAAGTGGAAAAGCCAGGATATAATACAGTGTCTGATGCCAATATGGTTGTTTCTAACAGTACATGATACTGTTTTTATATTCATCATATAGTCAAGGAGCATCCTGAAATGGGAAAACCATTGGTCTATAGTCCAACAGCCCTGGATTGAAACTCTGGCTCTTCTATTCATTGACTGTGCCTGGTCGTCACTTTTCTTATCTGTAAACTGGGCCTAATAACTTCTGCCTAATGGACCTCTTTTGGATATTGACCAAAGTTATAAATATACACATACATATAAAACAACAGGCATTTATCAAGAACTAAAAGAAATTAGGTTTGTCTCTTCTCATTCCCAATGATCATCAGCATACATTGGTCTCCTTTGGTTGCCAAACTGTTAATTGTCATTCAGATTGCAAATTTCCAGCACTATTTTTTTTTTTTTTTACCTCTGCACCAAGATAATCATTGCCTAAATACAACTTTCATGAAACCTCTTTATCTTTTAAGATCTACAATGTACTTCATCTCCTATACTATTAATTCATTCAATTTGATAATTCAATAATAGTTTATGTACTGATTTAAAATAATTCATTTTCAAACAGACATCACTTCCCTCACAATAAGGTACATTGATTCTTCATAACAGTTATGCAGGAAAATTTGGCAGGAATTATAAACCACATGCACTCTTGAATGCCACCCAAATTGACAACAATTTCAATTAAGTATCCAAACTGTGAGCCCCAGCAAAATGCACACGGTAGAGAAATAAAGTGACAATTATCGAAGAGCTACAAATGACTATTGATCTCAACTTGTGGGATCCACATGATCAAGAAAAGAGAAATGGAAAATGAGAAATTTCCAAAAGAACAAGCTTTTCTGGCTTATCTCGATCATTATGTTAACACTGACAGATGTAAGCATGTATACGCACTATACTCATGTGCCTTGTCTAATCTCATAAATATACTTTCACAATATTAGCAAAAATATTTCAGAGTCTTAATCTAAAACATATTTTATAATTGTAATTAAAAATCTGATTGGAACCCTTGTAAAAGAAAATTGCTCCTGATGGAAGGGGTCAAAACCAGTTTTCTGAAAGTTTCCAATGAATAAGAAAGTTTATATGATCCTAAGAATGAGGGCTAAGAGTGCAGTGTCATCAGATATTGTCAGCAGGAAAAGAACATACTTAGTCCTTTGTCACTTGATGACTGTGAGTACAGCAAAAAGATAATTAAAGTAGAAAGACTCTTAAGGACTGCTTTTTAAAAATGAAGTGTCAAAACTCTCTGCACTTATAATGAAAATAACCTATAAATACACCTTTCTGCAAATTCATTTAAACTTATAGTGCCTTATTTGAGGTTTTTTTAAAAAAAGTATGACAAAAAGAAGAAGATCCAACCTTCCCCAAGATCATTAATACTCCAAAATAATAATAGAATTATTCGGACATTTTAGATGACATTAGAGTCAGGCGACTGAATAGTATGAAAACACTCAGAACAAATAATTCCAACATTGAAATTCATTAAGGACAATGGAAGGCTTCTTTACTGGTACTGTTGTTTTGTATAGTGAAGCAACCAAATGTTTGTTTCTATTGTGAACTATTTTAAAACCTTTTAACTAATTATGTATCATTTTATTTTTAGGAAAGACAATTCGAAGATCTCAGTGCTTGCCTTTAGATAAATATAGATTCCATTTGAGATTACAATAGTATAGAAATGAGCTCATTAATATTTAAAAGTAAACAGAATTTTTGCCTGGAGCAAGATTTATGTCATTTTTTTACTTATTTCACTATTTTAACGTTATATAATGTCAGTGCTTGGATTATAATAAAATGAATTAGTTTCTTGGTTGAAAATTACCTTGGAACAGTATCTAATTATGTGAACAGAAGTTTTCAAGTGACAATATATGCTACCAGATGTCTGTAAGTCACTTTGAGATCCCTGGAAGAAAATCTTAGGTAAATAATATTACAGTTTTTCGTAGAGGTCTTACGTAGGCCTCCTAATCAGGTCTCCTTCATAACAGAAGTACTGCACTAAAAAGTAAAATTTAATTGAAGATATTGAGGTAAATTTCATCCATTGATCAAGAGTGTATGAGATTTAGAGATATGATGAGAATGGTGCCATGCTATTCGGCACTTTAAAAATCAGCATTTCTGATACATCATTCTCAAACCTGGTACCCAGAACTCATGCCAGAGCTAAATTTGTTTCCTAAGGGGTGATAAAGGATGCTTTCTCAAAGAGCAGTGCTTCATATATAGTTTTCATGAAATATGACAGCAGGCATATGGTGAAGGAGAGTTATCAGTTACCTGCTTATTCCTTTATACGTGAGCATGACAGCTTTGAGCACCCTGATCTGTTTAATGTCGGTGAATGAACTCATCAAAGAAAAAAATATTAAATTGGAGGCTTATATGTGTTTATAAGTCTGCCCATAGTGGGGGTTTTAACTGCCACAACTTTACTTAATTCAGTTGATATTTATTGAAGATCTGCTCGGTGTAAGGCACTTACCCAGGTCCTGCTGGAAAATCCACAATGAGTAAGACAAGTTTCTGGCTGCTAGGTAGGAGCCAGTCTTTTAAGTGGAGCTAGAGAGTGCATAAAGATGACCAAGATATAAGGCAGAAAATGTGTTTCCTTAAAAAAATACGATACATCTGTTCTAAGACATGATAATACATAGACGTGGCCTCAAGACAGGGAAGATTCAAATGTGAAGGAATTAATATGAGAGCTAAGTAAGTGCTCACAGGTGCAAACACATGAACACACAGACCGTGTCTTCAGAAATTGAACTGTGAAATTGAGGAATAGAATTCAACATAGTCATAATAGAATATTCAGATGATATTAATAGAATTGCAAGCCAATAGTTTTTGCCACATATATCTAAACCTCAAATTTGTTCTTTCTTTCAAAAATTAAATTCGCTGATTTGTTTTATACTCTCAGCTACAAAAACTTAAATGTATTTTTAATAATTTAAAAAACAAGCACAAATCAAGGGAAGAATCTTTTGTTTCAAAATAATCAAATAATCACCAGCTTGATAGAGATCCAGAAATTAGAATTACGTATAATACCTATATTCTTTACTTTATTTTAATAATTTATTTCTCGTTTAAAAAGTCTCAGACACAAAAATGATACTCACGGTGGAATATCTAAGAACTGATTCTTACCCCATTAACTGGTTTATCATATTTTTCTTTGGGAAACAACATTTGCTACCTCAAGTATATAGGTTAAGGGTGTGTGTGTGGATCTGTGTGTATATGCAGGCACGAGATGGACTGGGGGATTCCAAAAAAAAATGCCACTTTTCGGGTTGCTGCTTTTTAAAAAATTGTTTCTGGGAAGAAGGATTTTTCAGAGTTGTTTTAAATTTTATTTTTATTGGTCTCTATGCTAAGGTTTATATAAATTAAGAATGAGTCAAATTAATGAAATAAACATGGACTAATGAAGAGTAATACATTGATTCAGGATGATTTATTTTGTCCTTTGCTGCAAAATATTTTCAGCGTAAATCTCCTTCATATGCTAATGAGAAAATTCTCTTCTTGGTAGAACCTATAGCCAGAAAAAATTGTGGTGCAATTCTTTGGTGCAAGATCTTTCATAAAGCAATATTTCAATATGAAGCTAAAGTTCTAATATTACCTATGCTACCAAAAGTTCGGAAGCAATCCAGATCAATGTTAGAATTGTTTAATAAAATACGGTACATCAGGGGCAGCCCGGTGGCTCAGCTCTTAAGTGTGCACATTCTGCTTTGGTGACCAGGGGTTTTTCCGTTCACATCCCAGGTGCAGACATGACACTGCTTGGCAAGCCATGCTGTGGCAGTCATCCCACATATAAAGTAGAGGAAGATGGGCACGGATGTTAGCTCAGGGCCAGTCTTCCTCAGAAAAAAGAGGAGAAGTGGCAGCAGATGTTAGCTGAGGGATAATCTTCCTCAAAAAAAAAAAAAAAGGAAAATGGTACATCAATACAATAGATTACTAATTAGCCATTAAATAACCAGAAAAAATGGTTTTGACACAAAGGTATGGCACTCATAAGCCAAAAAAGTAAATATAGGTAGCATGCGCACTATGCAAGACATATGTCAATACGGTATGTAAATATGTATAATTCAAAGTCATTTGTCATTCTTTTTTTTAATTCTGGGTAATTCTTGCTGCTCTATGCCAAAGGATCTGTTTCTTCAAGGGAGGAATGGAATAAGCCATCAAAAACAACAACAACAACAAACTAAACAATATTTGGCTTTTGGCTTCCAAATTAAAACTTCATGAAACATTAGCTAGGAAAATGTGTCTTTTTATACGCAAGAGCAAGGCTCTTGGTTTTTTTCCTAGGATAAGAAAAGAGGATTTAGGATTTATAGCCACAAAGCTTGGAATAGTCGGAAACTAGAGATTTTTTCAAAGGCCGTAGAATTGGAAGAGTTCAGATTTTTATGAAGACAGTGTCAGCATGACAAGGAGAAGATTAAAAAAAAAAGCCTTGCTGATCTGGGAAAGGAGTCCATTCATAGGGTCAAGTACTCACAAGCAGAGAGAGCCTGCCCCTGTGCCTGCCGAACAGATGCCTTCAAGAGGACCCCGCAGGATCTTATTGAGAGGTCCCAGTGGGGTTTTTATAATGTTCTAGCTGGCGCCTAACTTTAGAATTCAATATACATTGTTAGCCTCCTCTCAAGATTTTTTTCATAGCAATATAATGTGCCATTTCTATTTTATTGAATGGAATGAAAGTAGTAAGTTTACAAGTTTGTGACTGGAACTACACTTAGGAGGGTCATTAATAGAAGAAATGGTGAAATATTATGTCATAATAGAGTCTCTGGATAAAGTTTATAAAGCCTGCTCCTTTGGGACCATGAAATTCAGGGAGCTTGAACTGAAATGTATTGAATAGCAATTTTAAGATGATATACTCTTACAAATCATATTTTGTTTGTCACTTGTGTAACAGGAGTTGATGAGTTATTTCTTACTACCCCCAATCATTAAAAAACAAATCCTCCTAAATCACAGTACATATAGAATTTGCAATGCTATACTCCACTAGGTTGCATAAATGATGTGCAAACCGCACTTCAAATAATTATGTTCCAAGGCAAAGATAAAGTCTGAATGTGTAAGAGTAATTAACAAAAAAAGAACGTAATAGCTTTAATAAACTTTTAAATTATCCATTTAAAACCTAATTTTAATTATAAAACTTGGCTTAGGGAAAAACAAAAGTAGCCATTACCCCTGAACATAAAGGCATAACAGAGCTAATATTAAACCAGCTAGGAAATATATACAATCAGCCAGCATTCTACAAAAAGGCCAAGCACAGAGAGAGATTAGGGAGATGAAAGTAGTCATTTACTGTGCAATTGGCTGTAGAAATAAATAGCTATCAGATATCAATAAAATCTGAACAGAGTCTGCTTGAATCACTTGGCAATTTACAAAGAGTTGGAGGCACATATTTTGGAAAGAGTTTGGGTAAGATATGAGGGTTGAGCAGGAGTCTAATGTACTTGGTGATCCATAGCTAGGAAGAAAAATCTAAATTGAAATGGCAGCAAATTCACATTTTTTTCACGGGTATGAACTGATGCTATCAAAAGAAGTGGGAAGTAAAAAATACTAGAATCATGCACATGTTCTTTTGCCACCAAACACTGACTGATGGACTTGTTACTGACATTGAAAGATTGATATTTTCAAACTAAAATCACTGACATTTTAAACTATGTCAGTTCAGCTGCTGCCTTCAATGAGCACAGCTCCTTCACTGAACCTCATTTGAAAATAAACAATGAGTTCCATGACTAGTAATAGATTTGATCCTACAGACTAAATTACACTAAATATGTCATCCACTATAACGTTCCTGACATCTGCATCTAGATTAAATGTGCTGTCAAGAAATTGATAAGGTAACCTATTTCTTCCAGGTTAAGGAAGTTATTCCATTCACAGAGGAATGCCCCAAGAAGATGCTCAGTGATGGAATCAGGCAGGAAATATGGACGATCTAGGAAAAGATCCTGTTCCACTTAGTGAACAAAAGTTTTTGGAACACTGAATATGTGCCTCACGTTATGTCAGGACTGGGCCATGGAGACTGAGTCGCTGCTCTTAAGGAGGGTGTAGTAATAAGAAGAGGCAGACAGGGAGATGAATGATTAACAACAAACAAACGCTCAATAGTAGAGGAGGCATGTAGAAAGAACAGCTGGGGGAGCACTTGACCCTGTACCTTCACTTGGGAGAAGACTTCACAAGTGGGGTTACATGTGAGTCTTGAAGGAGGTCAAAAGGACAAAAAGAACACCAGACTGAAGCAATTGCATAAAAGTGTGAAAGAGTGTGATGCACTTGGAGATAAAGTTTGGTATGTCTTGGAGAATAGAGCGTTCCTATGGTGGAATTTGGTTCTCTGTCTTTAGTGAAGTTTCTTAACAGGCTCTAGCAAACTCGGACCCAATCATGCTATTAACCGATGAAGTCCTTGAGGTATACCAAATATTTCATGACTAAATGTCTACTAAACTAACTAAAAACAGAGCAAAATGTCAAAAATACAACAAAAGGTGGACTGCTCAGTAAAATACTCAGGGTCTTTAAAAGGAGATTCATTATCTATCCTTCATTTTCATAAAGTTTTTTTTTTCAGTTTAGTTATTAAATATTTTAAATAATTAGATTACAAGCATTTTGATGGCATAAGAAATGTACTATTTATCTTTGGACATTCCCCTTTCTTCCACTATTCCCCTCATCCCTGCCAAATGTTCATAAAAGATTTTGCATAGACTTGGTGTGTAGTGAATATGTGTTAAATTAAAGAACGAATAGGTGATGAATGAATTTATAGTTACAGACTCTGCTTATTTTCCAGGACAAAACAATTGAATATAGACAGACAAGAATTTAAGGAAAATGCCTCAATCATTTAACAAAGATTTAAGTGAAAGGCAAAATAGTGTACACAATTATAATTACCTTTTGAACTGAAAA
The DNA here is from genome assembly GCF_041296235.1 of Equus asinus. Classification (NCBI taxonomy): domain Eukaryota; kingdom Metazoa; phylum Chordata; class Mammalia; order Perissodactyla; family Equidae; genus Equus; species Equus asinus. The sequence goes on from NC_091816.1 coordinate 17,053,000, forward strand.
TGAATTCAATCTCCCAAAACAACCTTGGAAAACTAATGCATTTTTAAAACAATATAGCAAAATATGAAAAATAGTAAGTGAAGCACACATTTGTCTGTATAATTAGAATACTGAATATAATATACTCCTTGCACCCACCTAATGTAAATTTATAATTCTTACTCCACCTCCACCCAAAACACAAGAAAAAGTGTGTGAGCTAAAATTTCTTACATGAACATAGGTCTGTACAAAACTTGAGATAGGAAACATGGCTATATTTTTCTATTCATATATATACATCAATTTGCTCAGAAACTTGTTTGTGGCTTTTTATCTTCCAATAGGTATTACCGGGGCTGGCGTGATGGTATAGGGGCTAAGTTCATGTGCTGCACTTCAGCAGCCCTGGGTTCACAGGTTCAGATCCCGGGTGCAGACCTAGCACCACTCATCAAGCCATGCTGTGGTGGCATCCCACATAAAATAGAGGAAGATTGGCACAGATGTTAGCTCGGTCGCAATCTTCCTTACATACACACAAAATATATATATTTTTGAAATACTTTATTTTTTTGCGAGTGGCAGTTTGACTCAACAAAATTCAGCTTTCAAACTTTCTTCAAGCATCTTTGATTTTATTTCATTTTTGAGTTGGTAACAAGTCGTTTGTTGTTAGAGTTAGAAAATACTGGAAGAAGAGAAAGGAAGACTTTGTTGTAGAAAGTGTGTAGTTATAAAACAAATGCTAGTAAGTATGTGATAAGAGAAGAGAATTAAAAAAATAGGGGGTGAGGATACATTTGAAACCTACAGCATCTAATAAATTAACAAAAAATAAACAGTAAAATATGTGAAGATATAAGAACCATATTAATTTTATCTACTGTTTTTAAACTTTACAATGTTAAATGACCTAATCACTAAACTTTTTATTACTTCTTATGTATAGGAAAAGCTCATTATAAAAATTTTAATATAATGATTTTCAACATAACAAAACTTATATAAACGTAATTCAAAAAGTCATTTAAAATAAATATCAACATGACAATAAAAGAGAAGAATTATGCTCATATTCACATTTCGGCGCTTTCTCCCAGTAACAGCATCAAATGTATGCTAAGGAAAATACACTGAAAATCTCCTTTTTTTCTTTCATTAGTGATGGATTCTAACATGATTTCAGACATCACCTCTGAAGAAAACAGTAAAAGCTGTGTTACGTGGGTCTTTTTCAAACAGAAAACGTTAAGCATCAGCTTTTGGGAAAATTTCTTAAATAAAACAACAATTATTCCAACCAAGACTAAAGTTTCAATTTTTTTCATAACTTGAAGTAAGAAATGAATTTTACGTTATTACTCAGCAAAATTTACATATATATGTATGCGTTCAAAACTACTACATGCGCCTATGTCTATTCTATTCCATTCCATTTTGTTCCATTCAGTCTCATTCTGCCCCATTCTATGCTGATCTATCTTCTCCTATCCTATTCTACTTCATTCTTTCCCATTTGGAGTAATTCTGGTTACAACCTATCAAAATGACTACATGATCCACTAATGGGTCAGGATTGTAATGTAAAAGGCACTGTGCTAGATTGATGCAAATTGATCCCAATAACAATACAGATAAAAAGTAATGGGATGATATTTTCTCTGCTCTAGTACTCTAAAAATTAATCATACCATATGCATGTATAATCAGTCTATTTTTACATTTTTACAAGTAAATTTAGACAATAAATATTCCTTTTGAGATCTGAAAAACCGTATAAAATTAGTGTTATCCAAGATATAGAAGTCATCAAATGTAAAACTTATATGATCCCTGCACATTCTCTAAAACGTCCCTGCCAAACTGTTGTCCAGCCTCTCTTTTTAAATAACTTCAGTGAGGGGAACTGACTCCTAAGTAAGGCAATTCATTGTTTTGCAGGACGTCATTAATTTACGCCAGATATAGCCATATTCTAATTTAGAACCTTGGACACAACCAGTAAATGGCGAGGTAAAACTCAAAATATAGTAGAATTAAAACTGCATTGTTTAAAGTTTAAAAAATGCTTAAACTTTACCTTTATAAAATTTAGCATGTCTCTAGGTAGGATAACTTTTAATAAGAAGAGAGATGTTTTATTAACTGCCACATCCCTCCCTCCACTCTATAACCATCTTTATTTCCACACTGTCCTTCACAGATGTTTATTAAAATATTTAACCTTTTCCCTTCAGGGTGAACACTGGGCTCCTGGAATATCACGGGTCTTTGAAGAGTGACACACTGAGCCCCACCTTTCGTCTGCAGTGAATGAGAACCCAACAGATCCTGGTATTCTAGATACGACCAAAAGGAGAGTCGCTCTGCTTCAGAGACGAGAATTATAAGCCCCTTCCATAGTTATTTGGTGAGGGTTGAGGAGCACGGTTTTACTCACTGTCTTTATTATTCCATACCCATTTGTTTCATTCTCTCAGCTTGGTAACCCTTGTTCCCACCATCTCACTGCACACATCTTATCCTTGTCCCCACTCCCACCACCCACAGGACCCTTGTCTCTTTCCACTCAAAGTGTCACATAGACATGAGTCTTAACTGGAGCCAACCCACAACAATAGCATCCCTATGGTGGTTTCTGGCTCTCAAGGCTTTGACCATTAATATTGAATAGATATTTAAATTTTCCATATACTATATGAATATTGGGAAATTGCAATCCAATGCATTATTTTTTTAAAGATTTTATTTTTCTCCTTTTTCTCCGCAAGGCCCCCCAGTACATAGTTGCACGTTCTTCATTGTGGGTCCTTCTAGTTGTGGCATGTGAGATGCTGTCTGAGCGTGGTTTGATGAACAGTGCCACGTCTGCGCCCAAGATTCGAACTGAGGAAACACTGGGCCGCCTGCAGGGGAGCGTGCGAACTTGACCACTCGGTCACGGGGCCAGGCCCTCCAATGCATTATTTTAAATATTCTGTCTCTTATTGTTAAGTAATGAGCATCAGAAGGCTTGACTGCTATATCAATAATGAAAAGTAATCATATAGTCATCCAATAAACAATAAGGAAGTAGAATTACTATATGCCTCATTCTATACAAAGCATGGGGCACTGGAGGAAATATTAATTAAATAAGAGACATGACCTCAGCTCTGTCCTCAAGGAACTTGAAAATTTACTTGGAGACACACAGCACAATTATATTTAGTTTACTCTTTCTTATCTCCCAACTATTTAAAACAGTCATCTGTCTCCCTTTTTCCCCACTTTTCACATTCCTTTATTACAATTTTGTGTACTTTCATGCCTTTTAGTAACAAGAAAAGGGCCATCCAGATACTTATAAAAAGGAAGGATTCCAACATGCAGCACAGATCTAAGACAGCAATTTTGACCAATAAAGAACTGAAGTAAAGAAGGTATCAGTTTTAACTTCCCCTCGACAGCCTTTTTTTACTCCCCAAACCCTTTCTGAATACTAAGAAAGTAAAAAAGAAGTATTAGTTATATGCTTAACAGATGTGTTCATACTTACAATATCTATTTTATATCAAATTTATGATACTAGAAAGTTGTACGTATATGTGTTATGTGTATCTATAAAGACCATTAGACACTTTGGGAAAATCAATATGTACACTATTTTATACCATTTTATAATATTTGGAGCATCATTTTACTCTTCTAAATTATCATGTCTCCCCTATGTGGGTTTTTATGATGTCTCATTAGTCATAGTTATGATTTATTTAAGCTATGTCCTTGGTCAAAAAATTCTATCTCTAGCATTTTAAGCTTTAAAATGATGAGCACAGTTTCCAGAAATATATTAGTCAAAAAGTCAGGGGTGCTTATTTCTAAGCTTTGCAGTCCTGACTATAAATGCACTTGAAGTTCAGAGAACACAAAATAAATGTGAAGTGGATTTTTCAGGAATGACTTCCAGTTAGGGAAATGGCTTTAGATGAGCCATCAAGAAAAAGTAGTATTTAGCAAGATTGAAAAGCAAAGGATCACGGGGCAGGAAAGAAGATACAGAGGTAGAATAGAAGGGAAAAAGAAGGACTATAAACTCTTTCCTGATTGGAAAAGAGAGTTCCTGTGAAGAACGTGGGACAGTAAGTTTGTGTAATTCTTTTTGTGTGTGTAGGACTTTAAAATGTAAAATTACTTCCATAAATATGGACTTATTTCACCATCACAAAATTTTAGGAAAGAAATAAAACAGATATCATTTCCCTTTTATAAATAAAAAACATGCAGATCAGAGACCTCCTTAAGCCTCCATTTTTCTCAGTAAAGTGGGAATTATCGAGTAAATAATTGATTAAAAACTAACTTCATGGCCTTTCATATACCCCGCAAATATTTACGAAGCAGCTACTATGTGCCCGGCTACTATGTGGATAATTGGAATAATGTAGAAATAAAACAGATAAAAATATCTACCCTTGCAGAGCTTATATTTTATAATGGAAGACAGATAATAAACATAATAAAAAGTAAATTATGTGGTGTGTTAGACAAGTTCTTCAGAGGAAAGAAACAGAGCAGAAATAGGGACATCAATTTGAGAGACAGGCTGAATAGGGCGCATCACTCTTTTAAATAGGTTCGTCAGGGTAAGCCTTATTGAGAGGAGTCCACACAGACACCTGAAGGAAGATAATTTCAGCAGAGAGAAGGGCCAGTGAAGAGACCTGAAATGACAAAGTCTGCTGGAATGTTCGGAGGACAACAGGAAGACCAAGGTGGCTGTGGTGGAAGCAGGCATGGGGAATGTTAGGGGAAGACAGAAGGGTAACAAGATTGAGGCAATCAGCTCATATAGTGATTTATAGTCATTAAAACTATAAAGATAGTCTATCTTTTACTCAGGAAAAAGTAGAAACATTGGACAATTTTGACGCTAGCAGTAATATGATCTGACTTAGGGAAACTCATTAAGAGGCTGATGGGATAATTCAGGCAAGAGATGAAGAAGGTTGATCTGGGGTAATACCACAGAGGTCATGAGCAGTGGACAGATTATGATATGCCATATTTTTAAGATATACCCAAAGGACTACTTAATCAATTAGATGGGAGTATGAGAAAAAGAGAAGAGTCAAGGATAATGCCAACATTTGGCCTGAGTAAATGGAATAATGGATTAAGGATAAACTGAGATGGAGAAAATTGGAATAGAATGTCTTTTGTGGAAAATAATAGAAATCCAATTTTGTCTTTTAGATGTCCACGTGGATGTATGAATATGGAGTTCAACAGAGTAATATGTTCTGTAGATATAAATTTTGAGCTATAAATCAACATATGGATGATGTTGAGATCTAAGAGTAAATGAGGTCATCAAAGGAGTTTGTATAGAAAGAGAAGAAGAGGTCCGAGGACTCAGCCTTGCAGCCCTCCAACGAGAAGAGACTTGTGAAAAAAGAAAGGAGTGAAGGTAATTGAAATGGATTAACTGGTGAATTTGGAGGAAAACAGAGTATATGTTATCCTGACAACAAAATAAAGAAAATATATCAAGGAATGGCAGTGAGCAGCGATCAAATGCAGATGACGCCTACTGAGAACTGACCACTGGATTAACCAACATGAGACTCTTCTGTGAGTTTCTTGAGGGCAGGACCATATTGTTCCTTATTTCTTTGTTTTATAGTTCAGCACAAAGTTTAGAAAGTCCAAGCGCAGTGTGTTTCCATCACAAAACCTGACTCTCTAGGTAAAGTTCTATCAGAATACGGAGAGGTTCAATGAGTTAAATCATGCACATTGTAAACAATAAGAAACCATAAATAGGTGTTGCTTGCAGGTGTGGTGGAGTTTACATGGTTCTTCTTTTTCTTTCTTGTTTTCTTTTTAAAGATAATATTTAGCCATTCAAGATAGATTAGAAGCCAGTGAACAAAGCGATGGTAAAACAACTGAAGTGACTATTCAAAGTAGGCAAGTGCCTGGGTGCCACTTTAAGGAAGAAATAATGATGTTATGTAAGAATAGTGTAAAAGATGCACATTAGGAAACCGGAAGACTGATGTAACGATAATAAATTGGAATCACTTATACTAATGCTATTAATGACTTCAAGTTATTTTTAAAATCCTAAATAGTTAAATAAAAGAAGACATTTCATTTTTTTACGTTAATTAGCTAAGTGGAGGACTGAAATAGGAGCAGGTCATGCTCCAGCCTTCTCCGGTGTTCAGGCAAAGCTCCACATATTTCCTGGTTCTCCTCAGGATGCACTAAGGCAGTCCTGGCCTCTCTGATACCACAGAGGAAAAAGTCTCTCCCTGAACGCCCCAAAACAAGAACCGTCCTCACCGCCTTATGGGAACTCTGAATATTCAGTTGCTGTAAACTTAGCAATGTCTTTTCATAAAGTATTATTAAAAATCAGAAGAGTACAGACACAAGAAAGCAAAATAACAATATCCAGCGGCAAAGACTATAACATTAATGCAAAGAAAAATTAGAAATTCAAATCAACGTGAGAAACAAATTAAGTAGTTGAAAAGCAACATTCATATCATGTTAGTTTGCACCAAAACGTTAATTAATAAAGAGAAAGTACATAAATAGTACTTGAATATTCCTGTAATTAAAAGGAACATCTTTTTTTGTGTGGATGTGAAGTTTGGCCCTGAGCTAACGTCTGTTGCCAATCTTCCCCTTTTTGCTTGAGAAAGATTGTCACTGATCTAACACCTGTGCCAATCTTCCTCCATCCTATGTGGGATGCCGCCACAGCATGACTTGATGAGTGGGTGTTAGGCCCACACATGGGATCCGAACCTGCAAACCCTGGGTCCCCAAAGCAGAGCATGTGAATCCAAGTACTATGCCACTGGGCGGCCCCAAAAGGAATATCTCTTTGCATGAGGTAAAACATCCCAAGAAGGATATAACCATCCTGCTGCTGAGCACGTAACAAGCAAAGAACAGAGTCCTCTGGCCTCCATCTCTACTAGGACAATAGGAATAATATACCTTATGAGAATGGTGGAAGGGAAAAAAAATCACATTACGTGTCTTTACACAGGGACTTCAAAATTTTACCCAATGTATATGCTTCTCTCTTGTCTCTTAATATAATCTCAGTTAGAGATTACACTTGCTGGGCTTCTTTGCACCTTCATGTGGCCAATGGATTACAAATGGAAGTGACGTTTACAATTTTTAATCCTTTTCCATGAAGAAGCTGATTGGCTGTCACTCTTTTTCTCCTCCTCTGGGGTTGGGACATGGTCTTGTTGCTGAGAGCCAGCGTTCACATGCAGAATGTGACAATAATTTAAAAGACGGCAGTGCAACTGGACAAGAACCTGAGTGCCTAACAGTCTTGGGGAACAGAACTGCTTCTCCACCCTGGATGGCACATAACACTCACTTCTGCACTTTTCTATGAGGGAGAAATAAACTGGTGTATTTGGCCAATGCGTTTTTGAGTTTCTTTCTTACTGTAGCTTAGCATATACCCTAACCAATCTATATATAATGTCCTAGCACAGTTTTAGCACATAAAGTATACTCCTCTTTTCCATTTTATTCAATATATATTCAATAAATATTTACTATGTGCTAGAATACTATATGCCTTCATCAGTCCTTAAATTTTTGAACAATTTTTATATATGCATATTTAATTTCTGAAAGGACCAATGAAGACACACAAATAACAATATTTTATTAACTGGCTTAATGCCAAGAAAGTGACTGTTTTTGGAGCTCTAATGTCTAATGTGCCAAGTGAGTTGCAAACGAATCAAATTATTTGGCAGCGGGGAAAATAAATTTACTTGATTTACAAATAACGTTAATAATAGAGGCGTTGACTAAAGGTAAACAGTAGTGTTCACTGCAAACACATATCGATGAGACCAGTAGTTTTTCCTATGCAGATCCATGATAAAAGAAAAGGACACATTAAGATGGTCATCATAATCAAATTCCTGACATCAATTCTTCTAAAAATGAGTTTCCCCTGAAAGGCACATATCCTCCTGTACATCTAAAATTCTGCATTAGGTATTTTCATTCATTGCACATGTGTCTTCTACCTATTAGTCAACTTATTATTTGTTTATTTATTTATTTATTTATTTTTTGCTGAAGAGGATTTGCCCTGAACTAACATCTGTACCAATCTTCCTCTCGTTTGTATGTGGATCACCACCACCACATGGCTGCCGACAAGTGGTGTAGGTCGGTGCCTGGGAACTGAACCTGGGCTGCTAAAGCAGAAGGTGCCAAACTTAACCACCAGGCTACGAGGTTGGCCCCTTAGTCAACTGTTTAAATGTTTAAAACTATTTGTTTTAGACTCTCGTTTAATGAACATACAAATTGTCCCTTTTGCCACCTTATCAGACAGTTAAACTGATAATACTGTTGTTGCAATAGAATACATTGTTATTTCAATCCCTTCGCTTTGTAAAGTGCTCCATAATTCAAGGATAAGTTATTGTTCTTTTAGTAGAATTGAAATGTTTTTTAATGTACTACAATGTGTCTTGATTAAACTGCATATTTTGGAACGTTTTTGATTGATTACTATTTTCTTTTCATGGATCATCCAGTGACATTTTACAGGAGCAGCTTGTCCTGATGCTTGGCCACTTGCAGCAGAGGACAGGCTTTTCAGAAGGATAACAGACAATCTCCGCTCCACTGCAATTTATAATCAATCCTGCAGAATATATACAGTATGATGCTATCATCCTGTGAGCATGATAGGAGCAGACTACACCTGGGGGCAAATCTGGCTGGAGCTTCACACCCAGAGGACCCTTTAACTATCAATAATTGACCATTACCCAAAGGTAAACAGTCTTAGACTAGTTCCGCAAGTTTCAGTTCTGGGGTTTATCATGTATAGCCTCTGCATTAATGACAGGTGAATTGCAGGTTGGTTCGCTAAATTTGAAGATGAGTCAAAGGCAGCAGAATTTTCATCCCCTTCAAGGGTCAAACTACAATTCACAGCATTCTAAACTGCTTAGAAAAATACAGAGAGGTCCTACAGAAATGAATTCAGGCAGCAAAATTTCATCCACAGCCAAGTCCACTTACAAAGAAAAAGAGGCAGCAGCATACCATTGCTATAAGCGACTTTTGAGAAGTAGGGCTTCATTCTAAAAGGCTAGATGTAAGTCCACAACACATCAAGTGGTTAACATAACTTAGGAATAAGACTTCTTTGCTATCTCCCTCTCTTTCCTACAGACCCTAAAAATCTCAAAGGACCTATACTATACTCGCCTTTTCCTCCTAGCTTTTGCTAACAGGGGACTTAGATTTAATTTCTGTTCCTGGCTGTTATGGGTTGAAATGCACCACAACGCCCCTTCTGCCCCCCCACCCATTCATCTGTTGGAAGTCCTAAGCCCCGGTACCTTAGCATGTCAACTTATTTGAAAACAGGGTCATCAAATATGTAATTAGTTAAGTTGGGATGAGGTCATACTGGCATAGAATGCATCCCTAATCCAATATGATCATTATTCTTATTAAAAAGGGGAAATTTGGCCATAGAAATAGAGACCCAGGGATAACGCCTTGTGAAGACTGGAGTTTATGCTACTACAAGCCAAGAAACCACCAAAACTGGTGGCAAATGACTAGGAGAGAGGCATGGAACAGACTCTGACCCGCACCTCTCAGAAGGAATCAACCCTGCCAATACCTTGATTTTGGACTTCAAGCATCCAGAACTGTGAGACAGTAAAATTCTATTGTTTCATCCTCCCAAAGTGAAAACTGCATTTCCTTTCAGAATCTAATGGTCCATCTCTATATTTATTTAAAAGTCAGAATAAATGAGTCATTGTAAAGGATAAAGGAAAGAAAATTTATTCAGCACTCTAAACAAAGGAAATAGAAATATGAGAAATAAATAAAGGTAAATAAAATACAACAAAGTTCTTTAAACTATGCAAAAATGTTTAATATGTAAGCTAACAGTAATTCAATAGGAAACAAATATGAAAACTGTTTTTGCGTTTGTTTTAAATTGTTATTAACTGCATTATATATATTATTTAAAAAGAAATTTAAGGATTTAGTTCAAAAAAAGGGTGAAAAGTAGACAGCATGGATCCTCTCTGGATACCTGTCTTGTAACTGTCATACAATGTTTGCAAAATGTTTGCAACACAATGAATGTTTGCTGAATTGAATTGCATGAATATTTCATGAATGAATGGACCCATTAACATGTATAATCTGCATTATTCATCTGGCATTATTCTATTTGTCTTGCTCTCCTTTTTTTCCATGTGGAAAGAGCATTGTTTACGGGATAAGAAATTAATATCGGGAATGAGACATACTGAGGTTTGAATTCCAGGGCTCTTGATATTCACTCTGTGACCTTGGGAAACTTACGTGCTATCCTTCCAGGCTTTACAGTTTTCTCTCATCTAAAATAGACCTAAACAACTCATAAGATGTTGTTTTGATTAGAGTAAATATTGCTTAACACATAACAAGCAGGAAGTAAAAGTTATTACAACAAAATAAATACATTCTTAAGTGAAAGCATTTATTATTATTATTTTTATTTTCTTAACTAGGACCAAGTGTTGTCAAATGTGGAGGAACTATGTCATATCCAGCTGTGTGAGTATAGGAAAATGCATTGTCCATGATTTGCAGCTGTTTTTATCTGCTTAGGCAGTCTCTCCAAATCTTAGGGCTTACTCATATACCTCTAATTTTTGGTTAACTCTATTTTATTTTGATCTTTGGATTCAGTAAAAGTTTAGCCCCAAGGGAGGTAGAGCTTGCAACACACAACATAATATATATATATATATATATATATATATATATATATTTTAAAGTCCTGACGCTGAAAGTTAAATCTGAAAGCTGAATTTACCAGTCCAGTTTTATTAGCACTCACTTAACCTCACAGAAAACATGATTTCCTTTCTGCCTCTTTCACCATTAAATAAGAAAAGTTTTTAGTTTTTAATTACAAGGGCCAATCTCGGCAGTCCTGAAGTGATTACTAACAGTCCGTTGCTTTTCGTTGAGGTCCAAGACTATCAGCATAAATAATTCTAATATATTTTCCAGAAATTTTTACGAAAAGGATACAAAGTAAGTCAAGATGATATGCAGTTTAACATTTTCTATACTTTTTCAGTAAATAAAAACAGCTATTCTACTGAGACATTCCATTTCAGAAAATTTTTTGAAAGCCTTGAGTAAATTTTTATTCCTCATCTCTGATTTCCATCAAGTTGACATAGCAATATTTTTATGAGTTATATTGAATATATTTGTATCTACAGTATCAAATTAAGTTAGAGTTGAAGGAGAAGTAGTGTTCTTTCTTTAAGAAAACAAAAAATGATAGTCAATTTTAAAGGGACATTGGTTTAATTTTCCTGTTTGTTTTGTGTTTTTTAAACCACCAGGACTAAATGCCACACATTTATGTTAGGCCATTTACAAATAAAATTAAAAATTTCCTAAATCCATATTATAGCAAACATTGCAGAAAAATATCAAGAAAAAATTCTTCTTTTATGAAATTAGTGGAAGCCTTTTAAACAAATCAGATTGAGTCCTACTTAGTTGAGCAGGACTAGGTAACTCATATAAGAAATGACTGTGAAAGAAAGACGCCTAGAATGAGTAAAACCATTGAGGTCTTCAATTGCACTAGAACACCCCTTGGATATTAAGAAGAAACTGACAGGAAGGAATGGCGCTCAGATACCTGTGGGAAAAAAAACCAGTCCCCAAAACATTTCCTGGCATCACTAAGAACAAGAAATTAATACCCTTGACCAAATCAAGAAAGAATTGCCACGCCTGATAATTCAGAAACAAATTAGATGCTGATAAATAACAGCATCAATAAGCATTGTATTTCTTTTTGTCTGTGAACAGAGATTACCTAAGTATGATAAAATTCATTTAATTAAAAATTTACATAAAGAAATACCGATAAAATTGTTTACAGATTTAATTAAAGCATCATGATATTTAAATGACTCATTGGAGGCAAAATTAACACTTATACCTTGGTTTTTACTAATATTATTATATTGAATTAATTAAAATATTATTATTATAATGAAAATGTAGGTAGAAATTTTACGCTTAAGACTCAAGCTTTGCATTTATTTTCACATCAAACTTTTCACGTATTAAGCTATCCTATCACAGCTCTCAGGAAATCTTAGTAAAATAGGTATTCATCATAAACCAACTCAAATCATTCTGTTTCAAATCCAGAAACTGAAATATTATATCTCAATTTCCTTTTACCTGTTCACTCTTTTCTTCTTTCTTATTTAAAGGGCCACTTTTCCAATCATTAGAAATACTTCCAACTATGCTTGGGATTAAAGCTACTCTCATTTTACCCAAGATCTTGCTTAATCTATTATTCTTCATTACTCATATGCCTCTCATATCATAACAATTATAATTATTTTATATCATTACTATTTATTTCATATAATTACTCATATAATAAAAAATATCTCTGTCATTTATTTAATATATTTATAAAATATGTATAGAGCAAGTATTATTTGCCATCTACTGTAATGAACTCTGGGGATAAAATGGAGGAAAAACAGACACAATTCCTACCTTATAGAAATTAAATTTTACATGGGACTATATACAGGAAAACAGGGAATTATAATGCTGGTGAGGTGTCATAAGAGTTGATATAATGGATGCTATGGTGGTTCCCTTAGGTGGCTCCCGACAAAGACTTGGTTAACCAAAGAATGCTTGCGGAAGAAAAAATGCCCCAAATAGGCCTGAAGATTGAGAAGGAATTAATCAAGTGTAAAGACTAGAATATTAAGTAACTGAAACCGCATATATGAAGATCTAGATGCGTAAAAGGTTGAGATGCCTGGGGACCTAAAAGAAGTTCAGTGTGGTTGGATAGTAGAAGGTGAGAGGAAACACACTGACAGATAACGCTCAAGATATAGCAGAATCTGATTACAGAGAACCCTGCAGTGATCTTAAGAAGAATTAATTATTTCACAAAAACAATCAGGAGATAATGAGAAGTTTTATGCAGGGAGTTAATATGATCCCATTTTCACTTTAGAAAGATTACTTTAACTACAATATATTAAACGGAATCAAATAGATTCAAAACAGGAAAAAGGAGAACCAGTTAGTGTTTTACTGAATTATAAGAGCAAGAGATGTTGGTGTGCTGACTAGACAACGCCTGTGAGGATGAAAAGAAGTGAACAAATTCAAAACAGTGTTACAAAACGGATGTGAATGAAAGAGGGATAGAAAAATCTAACTAATGCCAGATGTCTTGTTTGCACAAATAGGCTGTCAGTAGGAAGAGCTTGTGTGTAGGGATGGTGGATGACAGGTCAATTTAAGGCATTTTGACTGCAGGTGCCACTGAGACACCCAAGTAGGAAGGTTTACTTGACAGCTGGTACCTGTATCAGAAGCTCAGAACAGAAAGCATATCTGAAAATGAATCTGGGTATCACCAGTATATTGAAAGCAACAGAAACCTTGAGATTGAAGGAAATTTAGAGAATGGATGACTATAAATGCTAAGGATAATTCCAGATGAGATGGTCTAAATAGTTTTACCTATCAGAGGACACAAATTACAACCTAAAATAAGAAACAAAAAAAGTGTCATTATAGAAACTCAGAAGATTGAAAGACCTATGGAAATGATATATTACTAAATCCACTGGACACTTTTAAATCCTTATATTTATCAGCTATGGTAGCATTTAACACTTTAACTGGTTCTATTTTTAAGGCTTCTAAAACAACATTCTCATTTTACTTTTCTTTCTACTTCTTAGCTTCATCGCAGTCTCCTTTTTACTTGTCTACATATCCTCAGGGTTTCGTCTTTGACATTCTCTACCTATCATTTTATGTTCTCTTTCTTGAAGCTCTGAATTTACCTACCATCTATAAGTGGACAACTCCAAATTGTACATCTCTGCTCCAAATCTCTCTATTGAGTTAGATCTGTTCACTCTAACTGCCTTCTGAACCTCTCAATTAACTATTAGTATTTCAGTTCATTATGCCGTCCATACCTGTCCTCTCCTTTTCTATTTTCTATTTCATTAGTATGATCTCTACTTACTTAGTCAAGTTAAAAAAGCCATAATCCTGAGGAATACCCTAAGCTCCTCACTTTTTCCCTTCTCTCTTATCCAGTTGGCCAAGAAATCCTATTGATGCTGCTACATCACATTTCTTGAAGTCTACTGCATTGCTTCATCTATTTATCACATCCAGAGCAGATATTCAATAAACGTTTTTTGAATGAATGAATAAATTCCTTTTCCCTCTGCCCCTACTTAAGTTTGTATTCCTCACTACTCTTTGCTTACGTACTGGAATGCATTCTCAATAAGTCACCCAGTATAAATCATTTTCCTTCCTCCAACACGACCTTTAAATGGAAGCCAAAGAAATTTTTATAAGTTTAAATTGAATTGGTTCAATCACTTTCTTAAAGTTATTCAATATCTCCCTACCTCCTCAACACTAATTTCGACACTTTAGCGTGTTCTTAGCTTTACCTACGTGGACAACCTCATTTACTGCTACCCCAATACAGCCTCTTAACCTCTTCCTAGAATGAGAATCTCATCTTCACTCCTCTTTCTCCTCAGACTCAGCTCAGTTGTCACCTCCCTTAAAAGACTTCCCAGCTATTCTGCTCAACCTACAAAGGTAAGCAGTCTCTCTTTTGTGACTCTAGACATTTTAATGGCTAGTTAACCTGTGAGTCTGTCTCAGTTATATTGTGAATTTTATGTGAATATTTTAAATTTATTTTCTTATCTTTCACATTTAGAACAATTGCAAAGTCATGTTAGGCACTCAATGTACATTGATATAGTGAAAGAATAAATACATTACATGTAAAAATCTCATAATTCACTTGCACCAAGAATAATATATCAAAAGTAAGACAATGATACTAGAATACAGAGAAAGCATCTTTAGGAACCTACTTCAAAAAGTAGGACCAACGTTAATGAACGCCTGGAAAAGAACTAATAAAAAGAACTCTGTTGGAAGTTAGAATAGCAATCTACTTGTGCTACTGTTTACTACTAATATATTCTTCCTAAGAGCCATCGGAGAACTGACATTAAGAATGACTTTTCTTCCTCAAGCTCCCTCCATTAGTAATGAGCTCATAAAGGCAAAAAGCAAAAGCTTTTAATGGCCATATTCTTTAACAATGGAATAGATTACTTCGTAAAGATACGAGGAATTACCCCCTCTTACTGCACTTTTTTTTTTTTTTTCAGGAAAATCAGCAGATTTCAATATGACACAGAAAGCTAATGACTCAGTAGTATTAGTAGTTAATATAGTGTTAGATAACTTTGAAGCCCTACTTATCATGAACATATTCACCTATGCATTATTTTTATGTTGTGAAATTACTCACTGTCCATTATTTAATTCAAAAGTGTGAAAACAATCCTGAATACTATTTTTTAATATAAATGTCCAGTAATGTATTGTATTAAAGCCAATAAAGATTTTATGTTGAGATAGAAAATTATCTTCATGTAAAAGGCTATTTTCTTTCCTGATGTAGGGGAAATTCCAAGGAAAGTGAGTTCATGTGGTTCACGTGATTCCAGTGGGTCCGAGTAGGTGGAGCTATTATCCTTAGAGATCCTGCACCAGAAATTCAGATACTGTCAAAGATGACAATGGATGCTTCGAGCAGAAAAATAAATGCCCTAGGTTTACTCAAGTCTTTATTCACGCTGAGAATAAGCCATATATATTCATGTGTTACACTGAAATTTTTCTTAATAAAAGCTCTCTATTAAAATAGTAATATAACTTTTAAGCACTTAACGCCTGTATTTACTACCCAACTTTAAAGGAAGCTTAGATTTAAGTCAAGATATTAAGAAACAGGAAATTGGGCAGAATAGTAAAAGCAACTAAATTTGCTCCACACTTGAGTTTTAACTTTTACTTAGAAATTTCCTAAATTTCAAAGTCAGTTTGCATCTTCCAATCTGCGAAGCCCTCACACAGCTCATCCTCTGTCCAGGGAGGTAAGACACATCTCATTTCTACTGATACCTAGATCCCCTGCAACTTTTGCGTCCTTTGGGTGTGGTGGACTGAAGAGTTCCACCCAAATGCAACACGTCTTACCTAGGATAATACCTGGAGACATGAGGCTAGGAGTCATTATAATATGTTCTTCATCACGAGAGGCCATAGGGGTAATATTAGTGTGAAACCTTGCTCTATGTACTGCAGGTGATATAAATTTAAGAAATCCCTTAGGAAATTATAAACAGGCAAGTGTGCTCTGTTCCTGTCTTATCCCGTAGTTCAAAGTGAACTAAAACTTCCAAAAAGATAGGAGGTAGAAACCCAAGGATACCTCCAAGTCTCTTTCCTCAATCAGTATCTAATTTGCTTTGGTGGCTATGGGAACCAGGCTGTCAATTATCTTAAAACACAAGGAAAATGAAATGAAATCTTGTCATTTGCAACAACATGGATGGACCTTAAGGGTATTATCCTAAGCGAAATAAGGAGAAAGTCAAATATTGCATGATTTCAGTCATATGCGGAAGATAAAAAAACAACAACAAAAAGACACATGGACACAGAGAATAGATTGGTGGTTAGCAGAGGAGAAGATAGAGCAGGGAGAGTGAAAGGGGTAAAAGGGCACACGTGTACAGTGAGGGATGGCAATTAGACTTCAGGTGGTGAACATGATGTAATCTACAGAGAAAATCGAAATGTGATGTATACCTGGAATTGCTATAATGTCATAAACCTATGTCACCTCAAAACAAATTCATTATAAAACCACAATACACATATACACATGCGTACATAATCATGAACACACACGCACATACGTATGTGCATATGTATACACACATATTTAATATCTTAATAAGACTTCAAAATAGCTCCATCATTCAAGCCTCTTTTCATACAGATTATATTTTTAAAGTATTTTAACGTTCTTCTTGTGAAGAAAGTCATAACGTTTGAAATAGCAGAATATAACAAATAGCTTGAAAAAAATCACAGTAATTTCTTCAGAATCAATAATAGGACTTTACTCATTTCCTAAATGCCAATCCCATGTTTAAACCAGTATGAGAGTTTCCAAGTCAGCAACGTTTCATTCTACTTTGTCCGTTTCTCAGAGACACAGAGAGAAATGATGTATTGTATCTGAGGTCATATTCAAACATTACTCAGGAATCATTTAATCACAGTCTTCAAAATATAATATATCTCATTTAAAAATACATCATTTTCCATTCTTCCCTGAAGGATATAGGAATTATTGCTATGATAACCCGTTATGTGAAATTCAGGTAATGTAAACTTCAAGAAATTGTAAACCTGCTTTATAGACTATGAACTAGTGAAAAACTGGAGTTCTGTTCCAATTCCTATAATACTTACCACAATGGGAATAAAAAAAATAAGAGAGTCAGTTTTAGTGTAATTCTACTGTTTGCAATTGTTGGTAATGAAAATAAGCAAAATAATATAGGCTGAGATGATAGTGACACACAGAGTTAATCTGAAACAAAAACTATGATAACTACCTATTTCCTGAAGGTGTATCTCTTCACAGAGAAAGGGCCTTGGAAAATGACCTAGATAATCTCCTATTGTACTGCTACACAATAAACCCATTTATCAGTCGTTCATTACTGCTTGTGAAATGAAAAAAAGAATAGTCGTAGTTTGTATAATTCACCTGGTAGCACTTAATAGTTAAATATCTAAGTTACAGAGAATGAGAAAGCTCAAATGAGAAAAAAATCCCATGGATAAAACCATTTAAAAAGTGTATAAAATAATTGGAACATCATCTTTGTTTTTATTAGTTTTGTTTATATAATTGGTATGAAATTATAGAGAAGGCATACCATGTACTTGATAAATTAGAATAAATCATTACTTCCTCATCTCTATTCAAGAAATGTGAATTCTAAAATAAAGTCATATCCATTTTGACTGTCTATAGACATAGCCTTTTCCTTTTTGATAATTAGGAAGATTCTGTTCCAAAGAAAGTATCATAATTAGTTATGTCACAGATGTGCTGCTTCTAACACCTTGGTTTAACTCTCAGCCAGAGGTATTTGGTATTTATAAGTCGCCATCGCGAATGTTTTTCTTCCAATTGTTATGCTAATTTTCATAAATAGCTTCCTTTCTTATTTTCAATGTTATTCCCGTTTAAAATCAATGTAGACATCAGGGAACTGGTCTATTTTTTTTAATATGGTTAATTTCTTGGCCAGATTTAGAAATCTATCAGTTTTAAGGAAATAAGAAACTTAGCATGTCTGAGAAAACACAGCATGATTTTCCAACAAAACAAAGGAGGATTTATATTGTCTTGTAAACTGTAGCTCAATATGTTACTTGGACTTATATTATTTCCTATATATTAGAATGTAAGCCTAAAAGAGTAGAGATTTCTATTTTGTTCACTGAGGTATTTCAAGCTGCTGAAAAAAATGACCAGCACATAGGAGGTGCTCAATAATATTTGTTAAACGAATATATTTTGACTTTGGTGTTCTTCTCTATAAAACAAAGAAGCTGTACTAAGGCTTTCAATGAAATCTTTCTTCTCCTTTCCCCCTATGTACTTCTTCCAAAAGGATAAATTAAGAAAACAAAAAAAGAGGAGCAAAATACACTGAGGGAACTAGCACTGGAAAGTAAGACAGCTGTTCCCTATTAGCATAACTGAACATAGAGAGTCAAGTCCGCCATTGGGTTGTTTTGCCCCAGGGGTGGCAATTCTTGCTCAACTTTAATGCAGGATATATTATTTTTTTCACTTTGCCTTGTCACTCTACCTGAAATGTTGTCTAATAGAGGTTGACTTGGATTCCTGAATGTCTTTGTTGTAAATGTAAAAGCTCAGAAGGTTCAAGAGTAATTAACAAAGTACCTTAATTAGATTACTTAGCACCCAAAATTTACTTGCAATCACTTTAATCGAGTAGATAAAACATTTTCTTCCAAGAGACGTGTAGGTGATTTTGGAACATCCTAGTTAGGAAGCCAGTCCGTGAAACCCAAGGCAATCTGTGTACAGTTGGATACTGAGATTGTGGGAAATGCTCCAAGAAATAGAACAGAGCTTCAAAGGGAGAGATGGAATCATTTCAAAATTCCCTTTCACCAGCCCTATAGCAAAAAATTGTGGCAGCTGGAGGGGGTACTTTTCTTTGTGCTTTTTCTCTGGAGCACAGCTGGCTTTCGGCTTTCAGAGGAACACAAATAGTTGCAGAGCCTTCTCAGAACCAAGATATCTGAAATGTGCATGACTTGAGGAGGTGCTGGTGGCTTAACCTCATCATTATTTGAAAAAGTGTCTATTTGTGATGGAAAGATCCTTTAACAATATATTTGTGCTGGATAATTTCCAAAAAAAAAAAAAAGAAACCATAGGAGAGAGAGCAGTGACTTCCTAAGTCACATAACTGGTTAGCGAAGTCATCTCTCTTCACTTCTAGTTCCCTGTCCAAAATGAGTTTCCATGACATCATATGGTTCTCACCATTTCTACAGAACAATGCTTTCTCATTTCCTCAGTAAATTACAGTGTTACTTTGGGAACATCAGAATTTAAGATGCCAGATATCAGTATTGAAAGAGGAGCCAAATGCAATGTAAAACAAAGATTGTAAGTATTTTGCAATACAAATGTTAGATGGAGCATATCTCAAGTAATCAAAGTGCAGTAAATAATTTCAGATTTCAGATTGAGTAGAATGGATTTCTTGACAAAGACAATTAGAATGAGTAGAGCTTTATAAACATAAATCATATGCAATGAGCAGATGGGAAGAAGGAAAGGGCAGAGAGATAGATGAAAATATTATTCAAAAAAAGAGAAGCTTAATCCATCGCAAAACAAGAGTTGTGATAATGACACTGCCTCCAACATTTTTTTCCCATAAAGAATACTGATAGATAAATTGTATTTAACAGGAAAATTACTAGTACATGTGGATGACATAATCATTCCAGAGCACTGAGAATCATTCCAAAGACACTCAAAGCATGGAAACAACTGCAAGACAAACCAGAGCTGTCTTGCATAATATAATGTGCTTTCCTTTGCTCCTCCTTCAAACAAGTCACATCCTGAAACTTAAGGATGCCTCTATCATGAGCCACAGAAACCTGCTGTTAACAGCACAACCTGAGGAACAAATTAAGATAGAGCTATAAGTTACCAATGGTTAATAAATAAAAATGCAATTTACAAATTAAAAGAAAAAATGGAAGTCAGTGTGAATGAAGAAAGATCAACACTTTTACGGTCCTTAAAAATAGATTTGATATCTGGTAGTATTCCTACATGTAAAGTTTAGCAAAGGTAACTTGAAATAAAAATTAAAATCCCTTTTAGGAGTTATTACTTATCAACATTGTCTTAGTTATCGTGATGGTTAACGTCATGTGTCAATTTGACTAGGTTATGCTGCCCAGTTGTTTGGTCAAAAGCTAGTCTAGATGTTGCTGTGAAGGTTATTTTTTTAGATAAGATTTAACATTTAAATCAGTTGACTTTGAGTAAAGCGATTACCCTTCATAATGTGCCTGAGCTTCATCCAATCAGCTGAAGGCCTTGAGTAAAGAGTGCAGTGCCCCAAGGAAGAAGGAATTTCACATCAAGACTGCCATGCAAAAACCCTGCTGCCCTGCAGAATTCAGACTCAAGACGGCATCAACTCTCACTTGAGTTTCCAATCAGTCAGGCTGCCCCACAGATTTCACACATGCCAGCTCCCACAATGTGAGCCAATTTTTAAAAATCTCTCTCTGTCTCGTTCTCTCTGTCTCTCTCTCTCTATATATTCATCTTATTATTATATCTTATATTAATATATTATACATTTTATTATATATTATATATAATATATTATATACTCTATATTCATATTATACATTATAATATATTAAATATGGACATATTTAAATATATATTTGTCCTATTATCTTATTAGGATATATATCTACAGTCATGCATGGCTTACTGATGGGGATGTGTTCTGAAAAATGCATCATTAGGCAATTTCATCATTGTGCAAGCATCACAGAGTGTACTTACACAAACCTAGATGGTATAGCCTACCACACACCTAGGCTACATGATACTATTCCTATGGGACCACTCTCATATATGCAGTCCATCATTGATCGAAATGTTATCATGCAAAGCATTACTGTAGTAAGATATATAATATATAATAAGATATATGTAGAATATGTAACAGGTTATATAATAAAGTCCTGTATAATAGGATATTCATGTATATGTATAAATATACTATTATTGGTTCTGCATCTCTGGAGAACTCTAACACAGTTATAAAATCAAGGAGTATGGAGTCAGGGAGCCTGGGGCTCTTGAACTCTTTTATTTTAGGTGATGTTCTCCTTTCGGTCACTGGCTCTGTTCCTACATGCTTCATAAATCCTAGCAGACTAGCTGCAAATCAAGGCAAATCTGCCAATAATATCAGGATAAACTAGAGATTCAAAATTTGCTTCTTAGGTAGGTAATAAAACTAGTTCTACTTGTTGAGCGAACTTGCCAGTTCTTTCAAATAATTGCTTGATTCATGTAAGGGAGAAGTTAGTCAAATAAGTTGATAATCAAGACCAGTCATGTCTTTCATACTGATTGAGATGCCACAACCTTAACATACATATAAATATAGAGCCATTGTACGCTTACATAAGGAAAGACCAGCAGTCCAGACATATTATCCATATCAGAATCCCCTAAAGTTTCTATTAAAAGGAAAGTCCTTTGTTCCATCTGAGCCTTACTAAATCAAATCTTTTGGAAGTGACTTAGGAATTTATCTATTTGACAAGCATCCCAGGGCATTCTTATGCCCCCTAAAGTATGAAAAACACTCATCTTTAAATGTAGTTGAAATTGAAATTTAAACTACTAAATGAGAAAAATATATCTACATGATTTTTATATTTACTATACAAAATTCTTGGCTGTGAATAATATTTTTAGAGTAAATGCAAGGTGTCTAAATTTTCAATGTAATAATTTATCTTTCTAATTGTGAATTGTACCTTACAGTGTAGAAAATATCATGCAAACGTTTTTGGTAATTACAATAAAATTGGAGACAAAATTTTCATTTATCTTTATAACATGCTGGCAATCTTCAAAACGTTTTAGATGAAATTTTGATTAAAAATATTTGCATACTTCTGTAAGACCACTTACAAAATATTGTTGATTAGATATCTATGCAATCTATTATGAGTAAACAGAGAAAAATAAATTCCTGAGAACTCCTAAGCTTTGCTAAATAGTATCAGCTCAAAAATGATCTCTGCCTGCCTTGAAATTCTATAGCACCTTTGATCTTTCCAGGTGTTCTAACTACCTTTCTTATATTAGACCTACACACACACAGGCACACAATCTCCTTTAATTTCAATATTGTGAACTTCTATGAAGTAGGTCCACAAATAATATGCGTTGATTAACTGGTATACTGATTGAAAATGCAGGACAATTTAGACATTTAGTACAAATTTCATTTTCTCTGCATTAAGGAAGCATTGTCTTAATCAATTAAACAAAATTGAGATCTTCCATAAAGTACTTCATGTAATTATCTTGCTTTCTTCAAAGTGTTGTCTTAGTACACATAACTCTATTCCATAAAAATGAGCAAAACCAGAAGTTCAGAATCTCAGAATCTTGAATAAATTAAGATAAAATGTCACATATAGATAGTTTACTATTTTGTCTAAAAGTTAGTCTTTTGAAAACAGTAGTATAAATATTGAAAAAATAATATTATTTATTAAAATATTATTTTTATTCATTCTTGTAGTCAATACGCATTTATCCACCCATTCATTCATTCGAACATATATTTGGGGCACCAACTATATACCAGGAACAGGGAATGCTTAAAGTGAGTAAGACATAGCTCCTGTGCTAAAGGACTTTTCATTTGTAATGAGAATAATATTGGTGAATAAATAAGCATACTGAGTCCTCTATGACTGTCGTTCCAGTTGTCTCCAAGCTCACATTTCAGAAATCAAGCCAAAAGAATTCAGATCATAGAGCTCCCTTGAAGTATACTACTTTTAGGCTGTGTGGGTGTAATACAGAACAGCCCATTTTATGTTATGACTTCTACTCCCACATACTCCAATCTTTCCAATATCTCTTTTGGGCAGAAGTATTTAGACAATGTTTTCACAGTTAATGTGTTTACAGAGATATGATTAATGGCAAATGATATAGCTTTTGGACTACTACCAAAACAGCATAAATGGGATGAAAAGATGAAGTTTATTGCATTTATTTATTTAGAGACCTAGATTAATTTTATCCATATTTCCAGCTGCGTATCAATCTTTATGTATATACAAAATATAGTTATATAAATGTATATATGTTATATGTAGTCTCTCTCTCTCACTATATATATATATATCCAGATCAAACAAATACAGGCACAATTCAGATAATTTTATCAGATATAAAGTTAGGAAGTATTTTCTCCCAATCTGTAGGTTGACCTTCATTTTGTTGATTGTTTCCTTTTCTGTGCAGAAAGTTTTTAGTTTGATGTAGTCTCACTTGTTTATTTTTGCTTTTCCAGCCTGTGCTGTTGGTGTCATATCCAAAAAATCATTGTCAAGACCAATGTCAGGGAGCTTTTTATTATGTTGTTTTCTGGTTATTTTATGATTTCAGGTCTGACATTTAAGTGTTTCATCTATTTTGAGTTGATTTTTGTGTATGGTGTAAGATAAGGGTCTAGTTTCTCTTATGCATGAGGATATCTAGTTTTCCCAATACTATTTATCGAAGAGACTATCCTTTCTCCATTGTGTGTTCTTGGCCCCCTTGTCAAACATTAATTGACCATATACGCTTGGGTTTATTTCTGGGCTCTTTATTCTGTTCTATTGGTTTATGTATCTGATTTTGTGACCGTACCATACTGTTTTTACTCCTATATCTTTGCAATATAATTTGAAATCAGGAAATGTGATGCTTCAACTTTGTTCTTCTTTCTCCAAATTGCTTTGTTATTTATAGTCTTTTGTGGTTCCATACAAATTTTAGAGTTGTTTTTCTATTTCTCTGAAAATGCCATTAGAATTTTCATAGCAATTGTGTTGGATCTCTATATCACTTTGGGTATTATGGACATTTTAATAATATTAATTCTTCCAATCAAATAACATGGGATATATTCATTTATCGTGTCTTCTTCAATTTCTTTCATCAGTGTCCTACAGCTTTCTGTGTACAGGTTTTTGACCTACTTCGTTAAATTTATTCCCAAGTGTTGTTTTATTCCTTATGATGCTATTATAAATGAGATTGTTTTCTTGATTTCCTTTTCAGATAGATCATTAATGATGTGTAGAAATGCTACTAACTTTTGTATGCCAATTTTATATCTTGCAACATTACTAAATTAATTTATTAGTTCTAACAGAACACATACAACTCAATAGCAAAAAAAAAAAAACATTAACCCAATTAAAAAATGGGCAAAGGACATGAATAGACATTTCTCCAAAGAAGACATACAAATGACCAACAGGTGTATGTAGAGGTGCTCAGCATCACTAGGCATTAGAGAATGTAAATCAAAACCATAATGAGATATTGCTTCACATCTGTTAGGATGGCTATTATCAAAAAACAAAAAAATAACAATTGTTGGTAAGGATGTGGAAAAAAGGAATCCATTCTACACTGTTGGTGTGTTTGTAAATTGGTTCAGCCATTGAAGAAAACAGTATGGAGGTTCCTTAAAAAATTAAAAATAGAACTACTATATGATCTAGCAGTCTTTCTTCTGAGTTTATATATCCAAAGAAAATGAAATCAGTACCTTGAAGAGATAGCTGCACTCCCATATTCATTGCAGCATTATTCGCAATAGCCAAGGTACACAAACAGCCTAAGTTTCCGCCAACAGGTGAATGGATAGAGAAATTGTGGCACCTATACACATGGATATATGGAATATAATTAAACATTATTCAGTCTTTAAAAAGGAGATCCTGCCATTTGTGGCAACATGGGTGAACCTGGAGGCCATTATGATAAGTGAAATAAACCAGACACAGAAAGAAAAATACTGCATGATCTCACTTCTAGGGAGAATGGAAAACAGTTGAATTCACAGAAACAGAAAGTGGAACAGTGGTTACCAGGGCCAGGGAGGTGGGGAAAATGGGGAGATGTTCGTCAAAGAGTACAAAGCTGTAGTTACGTAGGATG
Organism: Equus asinus; assembly: GCF_041296235.1. Taxonomy (NCBI): domain Eukaryota; kingdom Metazoa; phylum Chordata; class Mammalia; order Perissodactyla; family Equidae; genus Equus; species Equus asinus. The sequence continues at coordinate 17,078,333 of NC_091816.1, forward strand.
AATAAATTCTAGTGATCTAATGTACAACATGGTGACTACAATTAATAATATTGTATTGTATACTGGAAATTTGCTAAGATTGTAGATCTCAGGTGCTCTCACCACACAAAGAAAGGTAACTATGTGAAGATAATATATTAATTACCTTTACTGTAGTAATAATTTTACTATGTATATGTATATCAAAAATCGTGCTGTACACCTTAAATACATACAATTTTCTTAAAAATCAAATTTAAAAATAAATTTAATTAAAAAATAAAATAATTTTTAAAAGATAATTTTGTGAGCCTTCTACATGTGTTTTAGGCATGACTAAGGCATGAATATTTTTAAGACCTATAAATTATTAAATTAAATATTAAAACATTATAGTAGATTATTTTATTCTTTCTGAATGTACCATTCAAATATAATGAAAGTGTATCTAGATATTAAGTATAGATAGGTATATTAAATGTGTGTATAGGCCAATATTAAATATATGCTATGTGTATATATATATATATTCGGTGTGGGGTAAGAACTCTTAACCAGGAGGGAGAAGATCTGGACACTTTCTGAATGGGCAGCAATGTGAGGATGATTCTAGACAAACCATTTAACTATTCTTCTCTTCAGTGTTCTCGTCTGTAAGATGGAGTTATTGATAATCTTACAGTGTTGTAAGACTTATGAAGTACTGAGGTATTTGAATCTTGTTTGGATGTTCTTCTTTTATCTGGGGAGGTGGTTCTGTTTAACCAAAGGCCCAAGCACCAGAAGCAAATTTGGAGTAGATTCAAAGAGAAGCCTTCACTTGCTAGAGTAAGGCACTCTGAACCTGACTTTGACGTTCATTTGGCAGGAGGTTATGATAGCCACTGACTAGCAACCCAAGATATCAACTGAGAATATGCGTCTGCTCCAAACTTCCTAAAAACTTAAAACTTTTTTATAGGATGTTGGGGCCAAAATTTTTACATAATATTTAAAAAATCAAATTATTGAAAATAATAAAACACAGTATTACAAAATTAAAAATAAATATCAGTAATAGGACTGATACTATTGGTAAGCAGGGTATCTCTTCTTACTAGGAGATGGATATCATTATTTTCACTTTGGCTGTTTCATCCAGTGGCTGTCTAAAAGAAATGTGCTCTTTTTTTAAAATTAGAAAAATCCTGACCCACAGAGGGAAGGGCAACAAGTGTTTGGTGGCTCTCAGATATTTTCTTTATTTGGCGCAAATATGAGCCAAATATGTGGTAGCCTCTCACTAAATAGTTTTTTTAGTATTTTGTAATATTGTAAGATGAACATATAGTTAAAAGCTCTAAGATAAAGTTTCTATTTCGGGATAGAGCAATAAATCAATTCCTCATCCCATGCTGGAATTCTTTTGTCTTAGGAAGGGTTTTTAAAATTATTTTTCTATTATATTTAGCTTTTTAAAAAAATCCCTAATAATATGTCAATGCTTCATTTTTCCATAACTCAAGGAAATTTTAAGCGGTATGAGAGACTGAAACTAGCCTAATGACCTATTTACATCATACTTCAGGCTTCATTAAAAATGATGTTTGTTCCTTATAGTGGTAATTTCATTGTAGTCAAATTTGTGGCATATGTCCTTGGGACAAGCTATTTGAAACAATAAATTGTGTCCTAATGGGATTATTTTTTCGTATTTATACATTATTTTTTGTATTTTATATTTGTAAAAAATATATATCATCTCTTATTTCAAAATGAGTACATTTTTCCTCAACAGTCATCCTAACTATAGTACATACCAATGGCCATACTACTATGGCATTAAGTCCAAGGATTAGACTACTTTATTACTTCTTTACACACCATAAAGATGGACACACAGGAGTATCAATTTGAATGGATTAAAAAAGTCACTATTTATTTACTGCTGCATCAATATCAAGAATATATTCTTGACTACCAATAATTATCTCTAAAAAACTAATGATGGAACTGATAGTAGAGGCTGTTTTTTTTGTTTGGCGAGGAAGATTGGCCCAGAGTTAACATCCATTGCCAATCTTCCCCCTTTTGCTTGAGGAAGACTGTCTCTGAGCTAACATCTGTGTCAATCTTCCTCTATTTTGTATGTGTGACACCACAACAGCATGGCTTGATGAGCAGTGTGAAGTTCTGCGCCTTGTATCCAAACCCGTGAACCCCAGGCTGCAAAAGGAGAGTGTGCAAACTTAACCACTATGCCACTGGGCTGTCCCCTAGAGGCATTTTTTAAAATTGAAATAGCAATACTTTTCCTTGGTGCAGAAATTTCTGGTGCTCCCAATGACCTTCTCATTGTCCATTCTCCAGTCTTCATCACAATGAAGTAAATAATTTTCAGCTAAATGTAAAACTGTGTCATAAAGATTGGCTTATCAGTAATAAATAGAAGAAAACGTTTTCTAGCGTTTCTTTCTTATTTGTAGTGCTTGTATGCCAAGAACCAATTCATACCCTGAACATATGTAATTTTATCCAAATGTAAAATGATACCAGGTAGCAGGCAAATATAACAGTAATTATTTTAACAAATTGTAGGCCATGGATATCGTGTGACATCTTTGATGGCATTTGAAAAGGAATTTTACCAGTGGATAACTCTGTTTCCTTTTCAATTACAGAATTTGTCTGTTGATAATTCTGGCTTGTTTCACAAGCTTCCAATCCACAGCCTGATGTATATCTATTTTTGTTATTGCTTTTTGCCACTTTTAGAAAGAAGTCATTCATTTTGTTTCATATTAGAAAATGTTATTTTTTATCTTATCTTAGAAAAAGAAGTTCTCATTCCTGAAAAGATGACTATGCACTGTGTGGAAATCACATGAAAGTGTCCATAACTTCATGCCATTCTTTGCTAAAGTTTTATAAAATCCATTGCTCATAGGATTGCTTAGGGGTCAATGAATCACCAATCAAATATGATCCAATTTTTAGTATTTATAAGCACAGTCTCCATTTACAAGTTTAAATTCGACATTCTTATGCAAGGCCATCAGAGAACCACATACATCTGTCCCAGTGTATACATTCTACATGGTCACTGGAATGCTGCTTATTATGAAGCTCTATGAAGTTATTCTGAGTTTAACTATTGATGTTACTGTTTTCTTCATTAATTTTGTGCTTTGCCAAATCATTTTTGATCCTGTTAATTTTATGGTCCTATGATATAAATCAATACGATAGTAACAACAAAATGCAAACGAAACCTGTATGAACAATCCTAATGCAAACAATGAAAATACTTGAGCCGAGATAAGCTGTCCAATGGTACTGATGAGCCAATGCACAAGACAGTGAAAGCCTAGAATGTGATGTGGATTCTGAAGTAAAGATGGCAAATGTCTGACAAATTAAAATCATGGATTATGTAAGTGGATAAAGTCAGTGGTTGCTTCCAATGAAGATGCTAGAAAACTCCTTTCTCAAGGATTGGAAAAGAGAAATGTTATGTCACACAGTGCTACTTACTTATCAAATATCAATTCCTTCTTATTCCTTTCTAATAGACCCCAGGTTTTATTGTGGTAGATATGTGTCCAATGTGTGAAGAATCTTGTGCAGCCAAGGGTATCCAGGTCATGCAGATTTGGCCAATGAGAAGTAAGTTGGATGTTTCCAGAATACTCTTGCTTTCCTGATATTGAGGTCAACCTTTTGGCTTCCAGGTGCCCTAATTCTTCCTGTTTGGAATGCAGGCTTAATGCCTGGAGTTGAAACAGCCATCATGTGATCCTGAAGCCAAAAGGTACATGCTAAAGATGGAAGAACAGGAAAATGGAAGGAATTTATGTCTGAGATATCATTCTAGAGCCACAGAACCAAACTTTGGATTGCCTACTTCCAGCTTTAGTGGATAGGAGAAGTAATCACCTTTAAACTGCATAGGGCTCAGATTTTCTGTTACTGGCAAATGAACACAAACCTAACTGCTAAATATAGGGATTTCCAATGTTAATGATAATCAGTAATATTATATCTACTCCAATAGAAAATTGTATCTGAAGTAATCATTTTATTTGGAACTTCTCCTTGAAAAGGAGAAGAGCCAAGATTTTAATTGCTAAAAGTAGAAAAAGTAAAGATAATATTTTTGTCTTGATTCATTTCAGAATATGCAAAATTAAATATGTAATTAAAACACAGCTATTTTTTACCAGTGTGTCACACACATAAAACTATTTCAAAATCAAGCTTAAAGTGCTGTTTGAAGAACGTCTTCTGGTAGAAATACATACTCTTTTTAGACTCATTCTGAGAGATCCTCTTTGTAAAAGCAACTTGAATTAGATTCACTTTTTGATACCAATGCAGGTTGTTAGAGGAAGTCATTTAAACGAAAGTCTTGGCCAAAAAACAGCAAAAAAAATAGAAGAAAGAATAAAGATCTAGTAAAGAAACCATGGAATATTAATTCTACTTACAGTGAATTTTGCATCAAGAGCACAGGACATCTTAAATGAGCTTTTCTTTATTCTTCTACTACTGGGAAAGGAAAGCAATTAACATCTATAAAAAAATCTGTGAGCAGATAGTTTAGTGACTTTAAATCCTATAACATGGTATAATGTCACACGTGAACTTGACAGTTTTCCCCTTTGACCAAAAGAATTTTGAATTATGACAGTGGAAATTTTGTCCAAAATATAGGAAATATTATTTCTGTGGAATTTTAAAAGTTAAGTCTATAAGGATTAGCATATAAAAAGCATATGGTAGAACAAAGTGAGTGTAATAATTATAAATGACATTTAAGAAAAATAGAAGCTAGATAAAGAGAATTTAAACCTAGATAAATTTAATTTAGTTTTATAAATTTATACCACTGTGGTATAAATTAAGTTTCAGGATGTATTTTTGCAAATTTTGGTTGATCTTTTTACACTGGATATCAAGAAAAATAGTATAATTCTTCTTAAGTTCAATTATATTAATGTACCAAGTTATTGAAATAGGGCATTTCAAATTGTCTCCGTTTTATCTGTGGCCCCCAACTTTGGGGGAAAAAAGGAATTAACTGTCACATTTCATAAAAGGACGTGCTTGTCTGTCCATCAGTGTAGTATTTACTAAGGATTGATGCCCCATGTGCTCCAGCCACACACAGCCCATCACCATCTGTATAGCCCTCAAAACTTTGCAAGAGGAAGCTTTAAAATTGATGAATTGAAATTTGAATGGGAGGGTTTATTTGAAGATAGTTGTCAGAGTTCTACGGTATTTCCTTTCTGCCAGGTGTTTCTTCCTCACCTGTACTTATGTGTAGAGTGGAAAGTAAGCACTGGCACTTCAGTGGAGCCATTCAACACACTTGTCTATAATTTGTAGGATCTGATGCCATGCAGGCTCTGAAAGCTGAGTCTCCCTAACAGAACTCACAATGAGAGGCCAGCTAGTGTTCCTAATGGCAGAGTGAGGAAAGATGACCCACAGCAGGGCAAAGGCACATGTGCAGTGGGATGGATTTGGGCCCACGTGGAGGAGAAGCCAGCCTAGAAACACCCTGACGAGGACTGTGGGTTAACACAACCAGAGAGAGTTTGTACGTTTAGGGCTCTTGGAAGCAGCAGGTTGTGGGAGATTTGTGAATGAATAGTCAGAGAGTGACATTCATGCCAGGAAACTGCAGATAGAAATTCCCGGGTGGGGGGAAATTTCTCCAAGAAACGCCCAAAGGTGCCTCACAGGAAATTTGGCTGGTACCCGAGACACAGAAGCGGTTTAGAACTACCCCAGCCTGTATGACTATGCATTGGTTTGGTTTGGTTTGCTTTTTTCCCCACAAATCCCTCAAAACCACTGGAGTTGATACTGGTGACAAACAATCCAGTTATGACATGGGTCAGGAGGTGGAAAGATGAAGCAAGAAGCCCCAGACTGTCCTCTCTTCATCATTACAGGCGGCCCTCCAGGACAAAGGCAGGCTCGTACTAGGACTGGAGAGTCGTTTTGAATGGGGTGAGATTAGCTTTAATATTAGACAGGACTGGAGTTTTTATTATCTGAATAAAGAGCTTTTGTTATTATCAGAGAGTGATTAGTAAAGCTCTGGGATCTGCCTGAAATATTGCCAGGTAAGAGAGATTTGTTATAACAAGGAAGAAAGACAGCAATGCAAAAGAATGAGGTCTTCTGTGGTTTGTACCCTACGGAGTCTAGCTCATTAACTATTCCAGTTATTATTAGTGTTAAAATAAATGTTTATGCTGTAAAACTTAAGGAGGTCAGTGATATTATATGTATGTAAATGACTAAATCTTACTCTACAATGTATACATGCTGAAGATGAAAAACATTTATAAGGCAGAGAAGTTGGAATAAATGACTAAAAATGGAATGTTTCATATTTTTTCTTGAAATATAAATTAGAAAGCCAAATCTCTTTGATAAATGTAGACTTATAGACAGTATAATCATGTTTACCCTTAGACAATTTCATGAATCTAAATAATTAGCAGCTGTTTATCAGTTCTTTCTAGCCAGCAGTTATCACATATACATTTAAGAATGTTACTCTAATTAATATCATCCTGCTATTGCTTACATTTAAATATAAGCTATATATGAGGTGAATAAAATATCAATAAGAAAAGAAAAAAAGTCACAGGTTTCTGCTGAAAATATAATTATCCTTATCAAGAATAGACTGAATTTATGAAACATTAAGAGGACATTTTCAGGCAATGTGTCTTCTTCTTCTTCTTCTTCTTCTTTTTTTTTTTTTTTTTCTGTAAGGAAGATCAGCTCTGAGCTAACACCTATTGCAAATCTTCCTCTTTTTGGTTGAGGAAGAGTGACCCAGAGCTAACATCTGTGCCCATCTTCTATTTTATATGTGGGTTGCCACCACAACGTGGCTTGCTGAGGGGTGTAAGTCCCTGGCTGGGATCCAAATCTGTGAACACAGGCTGCAAAAGTGGAGTGCGCCAAAGTTAACCACTAAGCCACAGGACTGGACTCTAGGCAGTGTTTTTGGCTTTTTTTTTTCTATTTTATTTTTCATTGAGGTCATGATAGTTTACAACCTTGTGAAATTTCAGTTGTACATTATTGTTTGTCAGTCATGTTGTAGGTGCATCACTTCACCCTTTGTGCCCATCCACCCCCGCCCCCCATTCCCCTGGTAGCCACTAATCTGTTCACTTTGTCCACATGTTTAACTTCCTCATATGAGTGGAGTCATACAGAGATTGTCCTTCTCTAGCTGGCTTATTTCACTTAACCCTCAAGGTCCATCCATTTTGTTGTGAATGGGACAATTTTATCCTTCTTTATGGCTGGGTAGTATTCCATTATATATATATATATATATATATATATATATATATATATATATGTACCATATCTTCTTTATCCAGTCATCAGTCAATGGCACTTAGGTTGCTTCCACATCTTGGCTATTGTGAATAATGCTGCAATGAACATAGGGGTGCATGGGTCTCTTTGAGTTGTTGATTCCAAGTTCTTTGGATAGATACCCAGTAGTGGGAAGGTTGGGTCATATGGGATTTTTATTTTTAATTTTTTGAGAAATCTCCATGCTGTTTTTCATAGTGGCTGCACCAGTTTGCATTCTGACCAGCAGTGTATGAGGGTTCCTTTTTCTCCACAACCTCTGCAACATTTGTTATTTTTTGTTTTGGTTATTTTAGCCATTCTAATAGGTGTAAGGTGATATCTTAGTGTAGTTTTGATTTGCATTTCCCTGATGATCCGTGATCGTGATCATCAGCATCTTTTCATGCGGTAGGCAGTGTTTTTAACATGTTAATTCCTTCTTATTTGGAGGCATTTTCAAATCTTATTTTATTATTGGTGATGTAGGAACTTAATATGAGCACCTCCTAATGATAGCAGATTAAAGGAAATTTTAACTCATGCTGCTCTTAAAATATTTTCTGAGCAATACTTCCCAATCAACAAAGAGGCCTTTTGAGCCTTGATGAGTTGCTTTATCCTCCCTCTTTTTTTTCTCTTTGTTTTTGCTACAGACACCTACACGTATCCAGAATGTAGCTCATCATAAATAAACACAATTATGAAGCCATATATAGACAATTTTTATGTACAGAATTTATATTCACTTTCTTCCTGAATGATTATTCTTCTCTTCTTGAACCCTAAAATTAAGTGAATGTTTCTGGCCTCTCATTTTAGCCATCCTTGCTCTAGAATATTAAAGATTGCATTTCTACTATATATTTGATGCCCATTTTTCTACCCTGTAACAGATGCCCACTCAGTGTTCCTCAAACATCTTTGAATATTTATCTGAAGTAGATTTTCAGAAAATTGAGTCAGTATATTGTTCTAGAAAAAAAAACCCCACCCTTTCTTAAACGTGGAAAGCCTCTATACAAGCCCTTCCTCACCAGCTGCCTCCACTAACCGTGGGGAAGTCACTGAAATTTTCTGTGACTCAGTTTCCCCATCTCTATAATGAAAACAGGGTAAGAAAGATGCACTGATGATCTCACAGATGAGAGAGATAAACGAGCTAATGTATGGTGAGTTACAGTGGCGAGCAAAAGACGAGTTAAAGCATAAGAAAACACTTCGAAATAATGCACGTAAATACATAATAATATTTTTAAACAATACACATGAAGACAATGATGCTCTTTCAAGCTATTAGGTATCCCCTATTCATTATTTTTTTTCTAATAACTAGAACAGTGGGAGGAATGAGGAAAGTATATGTATGTAGAGCCCCAACTTGCGCGATGAATTCTGAAGGAAGAATTTACTCCCATACACATATGAAGACTCTGCTAAAAATACATTTACTACGTAGAAAACAACCCCTCTGTCCTAGTGAAAGTCCAAAATTTGGTGCCATTTTCTGTTTGTCACAAGTTAATTAAGTGTAATAATAGTTAATGCTAAAGTTTAATGGGGAGATCATATAATTTGTTGAGATTTTATGGTATATTTATTATCTCAAAAAAAGTCAACACATTCACAGTCACTAAATGGATAGAGATTTCCTGTTTAGTCTATAGAGGAGATATCTGGGATACAAGCAGACAGATCTGAATTGTTTGTACATCCATTGTATAGCATAATCAATCCTTTATTAAGCTGTGCCTTAATTCCCTCAATAGTCAACCGGAAAATATCTTCATTATCCAACAAAGAAGAAATTTTTTGAATATGGATCATCAACATGAAGACACTTTTACATGACTTCAAATACAATTGTTAATTAGTATTACAAATTACAAAAGAATAATAGTTTACTGACAGCAAAAAGAGAATTAGAAAACATAAAGCTATCTCTTTAATCTTGATCTCTGCTACTTTTTTCAGCCTTCTTTGCAGCTAGTTTGGGATCACGCAATTAGTTCTGGCCAAAGAAAAATGAATGGAAGTGGCACGTGTCAGTTCTGGTTTGAGGCGGTTAAGAGCCAGTCTGTCTCATCACCAATCTGTGTTCCCTCCAGTGACAAACATGGAGGCCATGTGTTCTAGATGGTATAGTTACAACATGAATGAAACAGCCAAGCTGCGTAGACTTTTTATGAGTATAAATTGAAGTTTTATTGCGTTTAGGCGTGATATTTTTGAGTTTCTCTGTTACTGCAACATTGCCTAGCCTATCTTTACAGATACACAAGTTCTTGAAATTATTTGATGGCGCTCTGTAACTACTATTTTTGAAAAAAACAAACCTCATAATCTCTGAGTATCAAACATTCTAACCAATATCTACCTTTCTCTGGCATTATTCTCCCATATAAACTTCCTGAGATTCTTGTGTTTCCATGTACATACACTCTGTCTAGGCTCTGAGCAGCATCACTTGTCTTTTCCTCCCTGGAGTGACAGTTCCCCCATCCCCAGGGACCCAAAGCAAAGCAGCTTTTAAATACAATGCCATTTGCAATGCATGCTGAACATTTCCATTCAAAGTTAACAAAATAAAAATCTCAGTTTATCTGAAAAACCTCTGCTATCTCAAAAAAATGTTATTTTTGTAGAACTTCATTCTTTTTTTTTTTTTTTTTTTGCTGTGGAAGATTCATCCTGAGCTAACATCTGTTGCCAGTTTTCCTCTATTTCGTATGTGGGTCACTGTCACAGCATGGCCATCGATAAGTGGTGTAGGTCCCTGCCTGGGAAATGAACCCGGGCCACAGAATCAGAGCACACCAAACTCAACCATTAGGCCATGGTGCCAGTCCCCCTCATATTATTGTTAAAATTCTATTATCTGTGAAAAGTGAACTAGTATTTCACTCATTCAAGGCTAGATTTTTGTTTTACACAGTACGTATGACCACAGGCATCCATTTCTATGCAAAATTGAATTTTGACAGTGTGGCCTTTTAAGCTAGTGCACAATAAAGCATATTATATTTGCAAAATTTCCAATAACATGAAAGTCATTTGCATTTAATCTTAATAATTTTTGCATATATACAAAATAGCAGGATAAAAATCTACTAAAATCCAAGTAGACTATTTATTCTAAAGTAAATAAATCAACAAACAGTGCTTACTGGGCACCTTGTACTGAATTATATGGAAAAGTAGAAAATGTGTATCCACTCATGGAATGTTCAGGAGTTAGACTACGTGGGTAAGAACCCTGGTTCTACCACTTATTATTGATGTTACCTTGGGCAACCTCATCCAGGCTGCTCTCTGTGCCTCGTTTTACCTATCTATAAAGTGGGGAAGATAATAATGATGATGATAATAATAACAATAATAACATCTATTTATAGAGTTTGCTGTGAGAATTCAGTATGTTAAAATGTTCAAATCTCTTTGAAAAGTGCCAATAAGGGGACTGGCCCCATGGCCTAGTGGTTGAGTTTGGCGTGCTCTGCTTCAGTGACCTGGGTTCAGTTCCCAGGCACGGACCTACACCACTCATCAGTGACCATGCTGTGGCGGTGACCCACATGCAAAACAGAGGAAGATTGGGACAGATGTTGGCTCAGGGTGAATCTTCCTCAAGTAAAAAGAGGAAGATTGGCAACAGAGGTTAGCTCAGCATGAATCTTCCTCAGCAAAAAAAAAAAAAAAAAGTGCCAGTCTGTAGTAAGCATTCAATAAATATTAGTTGTTTCTACTCCTGCTACCACTACTTCTGCTACCCTCACTACTATTACTGTTAAAATCATATTACACATTAGGTTTATATTCCAGGAAATCTCATATAATGCCTACCTTTTTTTCCCCAGACCAACTCTGGGTTCTATCAAAATTTTGGAAATATTATAAAGTATGAGTTAAGAATCTGAGCTAATTTTATAAGCAAATTAATAGTTACTATAGATTACAGAGAATAAAAATGACTTAATGTATATGAAATGTGAATTGTTATTCTTACTGCTTGCCAGTAATTTCTGAGCTTCCTCATTGTCATCCTCACTAATTTTGAGTGATAATCTGTTCGAAGGATTTAACTACATAACCACAAGTAGAAGCTGGCCACATGTCCAATGTAAAATATCCAAATGTTTCATTAAACAGAAAATATAGCTATGGATTTCTGTTCATACAATTACTTCATTGACTCAAAATTCTTGGACTTTCCTGCATAAGCTGAGGAAGAAATAACTGATTGTATTTGTGAGAGTGTCATTTCCAATACAGTTTATTTTCAAAAGGTGTTAGGGTAAATTGGACGTTAGTTAGAAAGTAAATTTTAACTGTGCATACAACGGTTTTGTTCTTTTAATTAAACTTTTATTTTGAGATAATTGGAGATTCTTCTGCAGTCGTAAGAAATAACACAGAGAGAAACTTTTTACCTTTTCCCCAGCATCCCTCTCCAGGAGCATCTTGCAAAACTATAATGCAATATCACAACCAGGATATTGATATTAATGCAGTTATCATAAAGGACATTTCCAACGTAAGAATCTCTCATGTTGCCCTTTTAAACCCACTTTAATTCCCTTCCCACCTTCATCTTAACCCTAGGCAACCAGGAATTTATCTTTTGTTTCATAATTGTGTCATCTCAAGAATGTTGTATAGTTTGAATCATAGAGTATGTAACATTTTGTGATTGTCTTTTTTTGTTACTCAGCATAATTTCATGGTAATTCATCCAAAGAGTTTCATGTAGCAATAGTTTATTCCTTTCTGTTGTTTAGTAGTGTTCTAGGGTATCAATGTAGCACAAGTTTTTCAACCATTCACCTCTTCACAAACAAATGAGTTGTATCCAATTTGGGCTATTACAAATAAAGCTGCTATTAACACATGTGTACAGGTTTTGTGTGAACATCAATTTTCATTTTTCTGGGAAAATGACCAGAGTGCAATTGGTGTGTTATATAGCATTTACATCTTTATTTTTTTGAGAAAATACCAAACCATTTTACAGAGCGGCTGGGCCATTATACACCCTCACAAGCAAAGTATGAGTAATGCAGGGTCCCCAGATGCTCACTAGCATTACAGGTGGCATTTATTTTAGCCATTCTGATAGATGTGTGGTAAGATTTCACTGTGCTTTCAATTTGCATTTCCCTGATGGCTAATCATGTTGAACATCTCTTCATATCTTTATTTTTCAGTTGGATATCCTTTTTGGTGAAATGTCCCCTTGAGTCATTTATCCATTTTTTAATTGAATTGTTTGATTTTTTTATTGTAGAGTTTGAAATTCTTTAACCTCCAAAACATTCTGGATACTCTTCCTTTGTCAGATATGCAGTTTGCAAATATTTTCATTCAGTCTGTAAGTTGTCTTTTTACCCAATTAATAGAGTGTTTCACAGAACAAAAGTTTCTGGTATTGATGAAGCCTAATTTATCAATATTTCCTTTTATGGATAATGCTTTGATGCTGAGTCTCTCAATGCTGCCTATTAATCCATCCCAAAGATTTTTTCACTTTTTACAAAAAAGTTGTATAATTTGTTATATTTCAGCTCATAATACAGTTTGAATTAATTTTTGTGTAAGATGTGGGACTTAAGTTTGAATTTTATATATTTGCCTATGGAGTAATTTCTCCAGCACTATTTGTTGAAGAGGTGTTTCTCCTTTATTGAATTGCTTCTGCAGTTTTGTCAAATATCACTTGTGCATATTTTTGTGAGTCTGTTTCTGGACTCGTTTCTCTATTCTGTTCCACTAATCTGTATGTCTATGCCTCTGCCAATACCTCACAGTCTTGATTACTGTAGCTGTACAATAAGTTTTAAAATTGGATAGATCCTTTTTACATTACATTTCTTTGTTAAAAATTTTTTAAGTATTCTAGTATTTTGCATTTTCCCATACATTTTATGGTAATCTTGCCTATATCTACAAAACATTATTTTTCAAATTTTGATAAGAATTATGTTAAACCTGTCCATAAATTTGAAAAAAACTGTTATCTTTACTGTATGGAGGTTTCCAACCCCTGAACATGGCACATCTCTTCATTTATTTAGATTTCCTTTGATTCTTTCATCAACATTTTGTAGTTTCCATCATAAAATCCCTGTATATATATTGTTAGATTTATACTTAAATATTTATTTTAAGTGATAGTAAATAGGATTGCATTTTTAATTTTTCTCTCTGCATGAGCATTGCTAGTCTATAGAAGTACAACTGATTTTTAAATGTTTATCTTATATCCTGAAACAACGCTGAACTCCCTTGTTAGTTCTAGGAGTGCTTTGTTTTTGTTTTTTAGAATCTTACGATTTTCTACATAGACAATCGTGCCATCTGCCAACAGGGAGAGGTTTATTTTTTGCTTTCCAATCTTCATGGCTGTTATTTCCTTCGCTTCTTTTTTCACTGACTGGAATGTGCACTACTAGCCAGGATGGTGAGAGTGGATATCTTTGTAGTGTTCACAGTCTTAGGAGAAAAATATCATCTTTCATTACTGACTGTAAGATTAACTGTACATTTCTTTGTAGATGCTTTTTATCAAGTTGAGGAAGTTCCCCTCTATTCCTATTTCCTGAGAGTTTTTATGATGAATGTGTGTTGAATAAAGTTTTTCTACACTGATTGACATCATGCACTTTTTCTTGATTAGTTTGTTATACCGGTTGATTTGTGTGTGTGTGTGAGGAAGATTGGCCCTGGGCTAACATCTGTGCCAATCTTCCTCTATTTTCTATGTGGGATGGCGTCACAGCCTGGCTTGACAAGCAGTGTGCAGGTCAGCACAAGGGATCTGAACCCACGAACCTGGGCTGCTGAAGTGGAACACCAGAACTTAACCACTATGCCACCAGGCCAGCCTCTGATTGATTTTAATACAGAACCAGCCTTGCATCTCTTGGATAAACCCCACTTGGTCATGGTATATAATTCTTTCCATATATTGCTGAATTCTGATATTTTGTTAAGGATTCGTGTTCTGGACACATGAGGGGTATCTGTAATTTTCTCTTTTTTTCTACTGACTTGGACTGGCTTTGGTATCACAGTCATACCAGCTTCATAAAATGAATTGGGAAGTGTTACCGCTTCCATTTTCTGTAAGAGATCATGCAGAATTGATATTAATTCTTTAAACATTTGTTAGAATGCTACAGTGAAATAATTTGGGTCTTGAAATTTTTTTCAAAGGTGGAGATTTAATTACACATTTACAGTTCTTAATACTTACAGGACTATTATCGATTTCATATTTGGTGAATTGTGACAGGTTTTTTTCCTGATATTTTTGTACATTTCGAGCGTGTTCATAGATGTTCACTTAAACATTTTTTGATTAATGTTTTAACATTTTTGTCAGATCATTTGAATATGTTTCTTTGTCATCTTAGCAGTGGCATCTATTGATTGTCTTCTTTACCATCCACTTCGAAATCTTTCTTACTCTTGGTATGCTGATTTTTTAATAGAAACTTGTACATTCTGCATATTGTGCTATGAGACTCTGGATCTTTTTAAAGCCTTCTGTTTTATTTGGCTTCCTCTGAAACGAGTCTGACAAGGGAAGAGGAGTACTGCATTGCTACCCCCAGGCCAGGGTTAAATTCCAGCTTCTAAGGTTAAATTCTGCCTCTGGATTTCAACCAAAGGGAGGAGGCTCCTTGTTACCGCCGAGGGGGAGTGAAAGTTTGGGCTCCCCCCAGGCCTCCACAGATAACTCCACAGCTGTGCAGAGTAGGAGTGTCTTCTCATTTCTAAGCATGTGCCCTTCACTGACATCCCAGGGTGGGGAGGTGGCCTCATTGTCACATAGAGCTGCATACATGGCTCTCTACCGACACCATGGTGAGAGTGAGATTCATGGCCACCTGTTGGAGATGAAAGTCTCAGCTCCCTATTCAGCCTTCCGTGAAGCCATTCCAGCTCCAGGGTTGGGTTACCTCATACAGCCTGGCAAGTATGGAAGTCTAGGCTCCCCAGTCAACATTTGCTGGCATGAGTAGAGACAACGTCAATTTTTTTTTTTCCTATAGTACTCATCTAGTACACTGGTATTGTCTAAACACCAATGTTTTCTGTCTTTCTGGGTTGTCCTTTTTGGGGGTCATTTGACTAGACAGATCAGATTTTGTTGGGGCCTTTTTTTTGGTCCGTTGGCATTTCTACATTGCTGGCATTTTCAATTCCAAATCTAGGATATATGAGGAATAGGAAAAACTACATCGACCCCATCTTCCCTGAATGGAAATTCTGCACACTAAACTTAAATTATGCTGAGACCAACCGAGAAAATATGATCCATATGTAAGTAGTGATGAAGTGGCCCTCCGATTAAGTATTAACTATTATGTAAAGAAAAACTTTAAGAAAAATAAAATCCTAGAAAACATGGCAAAAAAAAAAAGCCAATTGAAGAACACACGTGATTTCTAACATATACATGTTACTGATTTCAGATGTTCTGAAATATACACTGTCAAAATATATGGGGCACACTCTTGCTTAGGAGCAACATGTGTCACTCATTTATTTTCAATAATAGTTAAACTAATGAAGTTTGCAAGTGTTTATATATCTCTAAAAATGAGAGGGATTTTGAGACCTTTTTCCTTTGTGCTCACTCTCATTCCTCCACAGTCTAACATTCCTACTTGAGTGAAAAAGAATGGATGGATTTGTCCCCCTATTATTAACGCCATCAAGTAAGATCTCCAGAAGCTAAGGAAAATTGTCAGTCAGATAATGTGTCTTTGCCTGTGTCCCAAAAGACCATTGAATATCTTGATAATTGATAAAAATTTTAAATTTTTACTTATATGAACATTTTGAAGTGATTGACAACTTATTCAGTATTTGTTTTGTTAGTGGAAAGCACTGGATTCATTTCATTACACCAAAATATTTGCTGAAAAACTACTTAAGTAATTACAGGGAAAAAAAACCCATTATAGTAACAAGGTTAACCAGACTCAAAATTGTACTCAGGAAATTCGGAAACCCCTTGAACACTACTTTCTCTCCTTCCCAGTTTTGCTTGTCCTGTTTTCTCCATGTGTTACTGATCATTCCAGTCCCTTGGCTTATCTGAAGCCTTCCTATGCTTCAAGACAATTTAAATCTTGAAGTGACAGACTTTGGATTCAGACAAATCTTAGTTCAAATTTTTGCTCTGCATCTTTGTCTGTGAGTGATTTCCAGAAAGTTAAATTACCTGACTTTGTTTTCTTCTGCGATGTGGCTATTGATACGTTTCTTCTATAGAAGCTAACAGGAAAAAAGGAAATAAAGGGCTGGGCATAATTCTCTGCACTTAGGAGGCACCCCACATATGTTAATCCCTTTCCCACTTTTGTTACTCAGTGAAATCTAACCTATCAAGTTAGAAATAATGTACTGGAAAGAATATGGGCCCCGGAATAAATTAGGGTTTCCACAGAGCTTTCCCACTTATCACATGTTTCCTTCACTAAGTTGCTCAATCTGACTGAATCCCTGTGGCAGGCACAATAATGCCCCCTCTTCCCCAAGAGGTCCATGTACTAACTCCTGGAGCCCGTGAATATGTTACATTACAAGGCAAAAGGAAATTAAGGGTGTTGATGGTTGATACCTTCCTCGCAGTACCATTTTGAGAATTACATTGAATTAGCATCACAAAGAACCTGGTGCATATTCAAAGCCCAATAATAAATGCTCTTTTTCTTTTCATATTTTCTTATTTTTTTTCATTCCACTCTGCATTCCTATAACTGTATAGCACTTGTAGAGATTATATACAACTAATTATGTACAGGCATATATTGTCTGTGGATATTATATGCAATGAGTTATGTACAGGTGACATCTTTTTCCAGTGGTAATTTGTATTATAATTTAAGCTTCACAAGTTATTGGCTATGATTCTTAGGCAAGTTGTCTGGCCTCCCTGTGCATATCTCCTATCTGTAAATGGGGAAGATAACAGTAATAACCTTATCTAGCTATGATGATGATTCAATGGAATGTTGCCTACGTAGCACTTATAACAACACCTGGCACGTTGTATGTGCCCATTAACATGAGCTACTTCTATTTTTTCATAGGCTTATATTCTATTTCACTGACTAGTCAAGTTTCTTGATGTTCTAATATTATCTCACAATGGTTCTTATCCCACTTAAAACCTGGAAAAGTGTTCTGATTAAAGTGTATACCCAAGAACTATTTGACTTAATTTTATTTCCCCCTTTGATCTGGTGATATGCCGTCAGCATCTGGGCCCTTCTGTCCCCATCCCCAGACCTAAAAAAAGTGTAATCAAAGTCCAGTCTCAGTATGTTGGGGTTATCCCAAAAGCTGAATCCTATATTTTCATAATTAAATATAAAGCGGAGAATGAGGACAAAATGGTTTCAACTTATTGCCACAAATTCTGCAAATCTAAATTCATTACTCTTTTTATGCTATAAAAGACAATCTATTATACACTATTTGAACTCGGAATTAGGTATTTCGCCATTTCCTGGAACACACAAAGGCTGCCTCCATGAATGAAGATGGGAGGGCAGAATGGATGCCTGTCTCAGTAAGTCACTTACATGCACTCTGCTAATGCAGGCGGGGTGAGAATCTCTACAATTATGTTAGATTGCTTGAAGATAAAGGATACATTTTACTCATCAATTTTCCTTGTGCTTAGAAGAGTGTCTTAAAAGGAAAGAAATTCCAATATTTGTTTAATTAAATTCCATGGATCTAACCATTGTTTAGCAGAGCAAGTAGGGGTAGAAATAAAAATATGAGGATTCCTCTAGAAAATCAGGATCTAAACAGAGAAACAAATATAGCATTCATATTATCAACATCATTTTAAAAAGGATATTAACTCAATGCTTCTCATTAAAACCAGAGTGAGACCAGGCAGCGGCATTAAATTTTTTAAGTGACTTATCTTGGCACATCCCATTCTTTCATGTATCCCACTTAGCATATAGTTTATCTTTAGTCTCATTCAATTGCTGGTTTTAAAAATCTTATATTGTCTCTTGATATCACTTGCATTAATAATTTGGATTCCACGAACATAAAATACCATGAATGATATGCTCTGTGAAACATGTTCTACGAATAGTAAACAGTATCTGCTGATAAATAGCTTGTGTTGTTCAAAGCTCTACAACATGGATTGTGGTTAAGGGAGTTGACTCTGCAACCAGGTCACCTAGTTTTGGACCCCCACTCTGTCACTATGTGATCTCGGTCAAGTTATATGTAAAACACCATTTACATTTTTAGGAGGGAAATAACAAAAATGTGGCACATAAAGCTCTTAGCACTTTATCTGCCATGCTATAAGTGTTCCATAAACATTAAAGCTATTTGCTTTACTGTTTTTGAAAAAGCAATGTTTTCTTGTAGATTTACTCAAACTACCTTTACTTGGAAATTTCCGTAACCCCTTATCATCTTCATGGTATTTAATATAACCGACCAACGAAAAGAAAAGGTATATGTATATTTCCTTCTTCTGTTGTTTTCAAGTCTATGTACAAATCTTTACCAGCTGCCACTAAAGGATGACAAAAATTCTATGTTAATTCTGTAATTAAATAAAAGGAATTCAAGAATTAATATTGTGTGTAGATTATTTGAATTGAAAAAGTTGTTTTCCACTTTCTTTTCTAGTGAATTTAAGTTCCACAAATGGAAATAATCTTAAAGAAAAGGCTGTGAGAGAAAGACATGGACAGCAGCCCCACCGCCTGGGCAGCATGTGACACTTGCAACATGACTCCTTGGAACATAAGAATGAACAAGAAACTGATCCTGGCAAATGAGCGAACACTTGTTCCCTCTCAGCTTTTAAAAACATTATCCCTGCATGTCTATCATGACCACGTGGCTTCTGCTATTCCTGCCAAGTATTCACCTGCCTTTCAAATGTCCTAACAAATACTTCCATTGCATCCAAACCCCACGAAGCATCCCATTACTAAAATGTTTGTAGGGCATAAAAGAAATACTGGCAGCATGGGAAGTAATAAATGTCCTCTCTGTTGTTGGTAATTTCCACATTGCTATTTTCATCAGTTACTCACGATCAGAGGCTTATGGGATGGCAGAACTCACATGCAAGGTCTTTAAAAAGCTGTCTGGCAAATGAATTAATATCTTTCCTTTTATGAAGGTAATTGGTGACCAGCTGCAGTGAATCAGAAAAATTTCAGTGTCCTTTCAACCTAATAATCTTTTGTCTGCTTAACAAACAGCAGGTTGAAGCCTGTAAAAGCAAATCAGGAATAGTATGTCAATTGTATCCTATCCCCACACAGATAAATGCACAACCATTTTGCTTGGTTTATTTGTAGATACGCCAAAATGTATTTATCAGAGTTTGAAACTGAGGAGAGCAGAAGTTATTTTCTCAATACTGTAATAGAGAGACAAGGACTTATCTTTTGCTTCTAAGATGTGAAAAAACAGAAATGAAGTATAAGTTTCTACGAAAAAAACATAACAACACTAGGGTACATTTAATCATTCTTTCATCTTGTTAAGAGAAATAACACCTGGCATCACTTTGCTTGTATGGTTTTGGGGTTTGGGGTAGTAAGTCTTCAGTCTTATCAAAAACAAAGCTATTTTAATTTCTATCTAAGTAAATACTAAGGTATTCTATAAGAACAAACTCTAAAAAAGATAGATAGATAGATAGATAGATAGATCAATGTTACAGTATTAGCTTTAATACTCAATTTGCCTGAAAGCAGGTATGATATAAATGAAAATTTCACAGGTTTCAAAAATTATTTTGAAACCATTTTTCTGAATGGAAGAAGAGCTGAGAGTAATCCAAAATGTTTGGAGGGTGCACCAGTTCTTAAGCTAACCTGATACGATGCCTCTGGCACATATAATTCATGAATAATCCTATTATAGGAAATTAGAAAAATCATTCTGACACTAAAGATATAGATTGAAAAATTGCATTCATAAGATGTTTTCATAACACACTTTTCAAAACATCATCTCATGACGCACCATGTGGCATGTTAGGAACCGAGTATAAACGATTCGGAGGATCACAGCCATAACAGTACGTCGTCGTATGTTGTCATAAAAGCTCTTTTCACCAAACCACATAAACTTCTGGAGAAATATATTTGAACTGTTATTTTTAAAAAGAGATATTAATAAAAGTCTTATTCTATTTTTTGAAATACCGAACACTAGCAAATTTTTTTAATTCTCCTTTTCTGACACTGCATTGAATACTGTGCATTTATATGCAGTTTAGACCACAAAGATATACAAAATTCTATCATTATTCTAGAACAGTAAAACCATAATATTTTGAGTTATCGTTATTATTGAACATGTGCTAATTTTCATTATACTTGGGGCATTTTGTTGTCATTTCAAAATAAATAAAACATGCCTTTTACAATCAAAAGGCTGACTATTGAGAAGTCATAAAAATGAAAAAAAAGGATGATAGTGGAAAGTAATAAACAGATAAGCGTTAAAATAAATATTTTTCCTACATAAGAAAAGCTCAGCTCTCTTAAGGATACCTATAGAGTTTACATATACTTCTGCAAGGAACATTTGGACTGCGATCTACTAAGCAGCCTGGATTCATTTTCAAATGAATTCAATTCATGCTCATAGGCAGAAATGTTTGTTATGATCATATCTATCACTTGAATATATAACTTTTTTCTGCCTAATCACACCCCTGACTTTAGACTTTACTTGGTTTGAATGCCTAAACAAAAATAAGACCTCAGGTTGTTTCTATCTCTGAAGTTTAAAAAAAAAATAGCATGATAAATTGGGCTGTTGCCTTTCTAGATAAAATTTAACACCTGAAATTCTACCCAGATTTATAATCAGGAATTCTCTCTTCGCTCTGTTTTGAACTTCATAACTTATTTTAAAATCTAAGTTTTGACTACCCTTTCCTCTATATGTCTTATAAAAAATAGCCTTTGTCCCAAAGCAATAAATTCTGATATGACCCTAAGATGAAGTTGTGAGGAAATATGGAGGCACTATTCTAACATGGAACAGCAAAGAGACTAACCTGGAAGGATTTGTATGAGAGGTGTCAGCGAAAATGTCAACATCATGCAGTCCCATTATCATTTCATTCTTTCTTAATCCACATAGAAAGCAAGACAACAAAGAAAAGAAGAACCAGTGATGGAGAAGCATTCTTCCCGTTGTTACTCAGTAAACAACATATGCAAATTTACTGTGACATTTTGGGCATAATAACAAAGTTAATATTTTTGTTAGCTAAAATAGTTTGTCAAATTCATACGTAGGTTCATCAACTCCAGCAGGAATTTAAAAAGTCATTTGCTTTTGGCAGTTTTGTTAAAGTAATTACAATGTGTTCATGTATCTTTAAGAATGGCTCTGGGGCCGGCTCCCTGGCCGAGTGGTTAAGTTCCCGCGCTCCGCTGCGGTGGCACAGGGTTCGGATCCTGGGCGCGGACATGGCACCGCTCATCAGGCCACGTTGAGGCGGCGTCCCACATCCCACAACTAGAAGGACGTGCAACTAAGATATACAACTGTGTACAGGGGGTTTTGGGGAGATAAAGCAGAAAAAAAAAAGAAAAAATAAAGATTGGCAACAGTTGTTAGCACAGGTGCCAATCCTTAAAAAAAAAAGAATGGCTCTAGTCTATATTCCAGGTTTTAGAATTAGGAAAATGAGAGATTACATTTCATTTATACTGAAAATCTGATGTTTTCTATTGTAGCTATAAGGCATCTATTATGTTTGGTGATTTAAATATATTAATTTGTGGAATAAATAATTATTTGCAATTCCTCCCCAAATCAGAAAATAGTCTGCATTTTAATTTATA
This sequence comes from Equus asinus, assembly GCF_041296235.1. Taxonomy (NCBI): domain Eukaryota; kingdom Metazoa; phylum Chordata; class Mammalia; order Perissodactyla; family Equidae; genus Equus; species Equus asinus. Next base: position 17,100,571 of record NC_091816.1, read on the forward strand.
TCTAATACTGTCTTAGTTGTATTGCATATTTCTATCAGTTTATCATTAATCCTTCAAGTTGGCATCTTTCAATGATCCCAGAAAAGTAAATAATTATTAATGATAGAGTTAAAGTATTTTCATGTATCTTTTAGTCTTTTAATGTGCTAAGAACCTCCAATGAAAATAGGAATGGTTAGTTAGATTAATTTGAGACGAACGAATATCAACAGATATAAACTACTAAAAGAGCTTATCCCTGAGGAAAATGATCCAACTAATATATTGGAATTAGGACACACAGCAACAGAAAATTGGTACTCTCAATGTTCCAAGCCCTGTTCTAAGTTCTTTACATATTTTGACTTATTTTCTAAGTAACCCGTGTGTAGGGCTATCTTGTCTGTCAGTTTGAAGAAGAAGAAACTGAGGACCAAGGGATTCAATAACTTGCCCAGGTTTACACAACTGGTAAGTGGCAAACCTGACATTCAACCCCAAGCCACCTGGCTGTGAAGTTGACAATCTTAATCTACTGCACTCAAGTGGTAGCGATGGTGCACAGGTTGGAGCCAAGAGAGAGAATGGCTGTAAAGGAAGAACAGGTTGGCTTGTTTGTGTGTAAAAAAGCCAGGTTTCTAGCCCTCAGGCTTCCTCAGTGCCCGACAGGAGCTAAGAAAAGTAGTAGCTCAGTGGATGTTCCCGTCTCTTCTTCAATTCCTCTCGGTTTATCCAAGGCATAGGTTGTCTGCACTTCAGATTCAGAGATGTGAAGGACTGAGACATCCATCTTTAGAACTAATTTCTTCTGTGGCCTCTCAAAATATTTGAAAATGCGCAGGTGAGGGTGTCTGACGGGGCCCACAATGGTACAATGTGACTGTGGTATCTTGTGTGACCTCTTCAGCCTGTGACTGCTCTGGCATTACATAATTGGGCTTCAATTTCAGGGACCTAATTTACTTAATAAGAATTCCTTATCAGGTATTAAAATAAAATCCATTTTATTAATACATGGGATGACATCATTTGATTTTAATTTTTACCAGGAAAGCAAAAAGCCAAGTTTGAAAGATTTATACATTCAATGCATGCAATCCTTTGGAAAGGCATAATTCTAGGCTAGCACAAACACAATTAAATGTCCTCAAGAAGGACTGGTTTTATAACTTTTTATTACAAACTTCACTTCAGAGTGTCCAGCTGAGATAAGGGCAAGGATTAGAAAGACTATGATTAAGAAAGTAAAAAAAACACAAATTAATCATGGGTAGTTCATATTCTTAATACTCAGACCCTTTATTTTCACTTCTAAACCATATTATTACTGAAAAATATTTGTATGTAAAAGTAGGGATAATATGAAAAATTTCAAAACAAATAAAAAAAACTCCCCAAAATAAATGTTTTAATTCTGTATTAATTATAAATATATATTGGAGGCCTTTTCCTCCTTACAGCATAGTCCTAGAATAGATCTTTTCTCAGTATACATATACTAATAGAATGAATTTTTAATTATCCTGACATCTTTTGCCAGTCTTTTTTCTTAATGGCCTAAGACAGCAATTATAAAACCTGAAGACACAGCCACATTGAAAACAAAGACTATTTTCCAATTTTGGAATGAATATCACAAATCTTACAAATAGACCCAGTAGTTGTTTTGATTTCTTCCCTTTAAGAAATAGGGGAATGGTGCTGAGAATAGAACATGCTGTAGGAATTTAAAAAGGCTCCAGGAGTTTTCCGTGTCTTCTAAATCCCTTAACAGGTATTGCACTAACTATACCATTTATTTGGCAGTTAATTATAAGCTCACTTTTGAAAGCTATTTCATCAAACTATTTAAAATATGAAACTGTTAAACTTTTCAGTAGATAAGTTATTAGCGATGTGTGATTTCGTAAACATTTAATGCTCTATGTCTATAATCTATACTTGATAGGCTTGATGTAACCCTCTGTTGACTGGTAAGATGTGCTATTTAAAGAATATTCTGACAAGAAACTTCATAAAGTATTTGAATTACAGCATGGTGGTTAATTTTTTCATTTATCCATGTATGTACTCAACAATCATCCCTGAAGAGCTATGATATGACATTACTGTGCTAGTAAAGAAGGAGTCTTGGGCCATAAAGCACATCTTAAAAAACTAAAAAGAATAGAAATCATATGGAGAGATATCAGCACAATGGCACATAGGAATTTCTGGCACCTGTGCCCTCCCAGAAACATCAATTTAAACAACTATCCATGCACAAAAGTACCTTTACAAGAGCTAAGGATTCCAGGTGAGGAACTTCAGCACCTCACTGAAGCACAGAAAGAAGAAAAAGATGCATTGAGGAAGATAGGAAAGATAGATTTCCATTACCCACATCACCCCTCCTCAAGCCTAGGCAGCCCAGCATGAAGAGACACCCTTCTCATTGGAGAAGGAGAGGGAAGTAAGCATCTTTCTTTACAGCAGACCCCAGTGCTGGCCTGTCCCAGTGCCAGGCCAACTTCTGCAGTCTGTAATATGGTGTGATATTAATCACAACTCGAGTATGAAGGTTAGAGAACAAAACTATTAAAAATAGCTGTAGCTACAATAATTTATTAATGGATATATAATATAAAAAGAGATCAATTTTGACATCAAAACATAAAATACAACAAGGGTAGAATATTTGTATGTGATCAATGTTAAGTTGTCATCAGCTTAAAAAAGACTGTTGTATCTATAAGATGTTTTATGTAAGCCACATGGTAATCACAGAACAAAAAGTTATGGTAGATTTACAAAAGATAAAGAGAATCAAGGCATATAACTATAGAAAATCATCAATTCATAAAGAAAGCACAAAATGAAAAAAAGAATAAGAGAATTATAAAACAGCAAGAAAACAAGTAATAAGATGGCATTAGTTAGTACTTCCCTATAACTGCTTAGTTCTTTAATAATTATTTTAAACGTAAATGAATTAAATTCTCCAATTAAAAAGCATAGAGTAGATGAATGGATTGGAAACCAAGACCCAATACTAGGCTACCTACAAAAGATTCACTTCAGCTTTAAGGACACACATAGGCCCAAAGTGAAGGGATGGAAAAAAATATTCCATGCAAATGGAAACCAAAAGAGACCAGGGGTAGCTATACTTATATCAGACAAATTTGAATTTAGGTAAAGACTAACAAGAGACAAAAAAGGTCATTATATAATGGTAAAGAGGTCAATTCATCAAAAAGAGATGATAATTATAAATACGTATATGCACCCAACATCAGACTAACTAACTATATTAAGAAAATAATAACGTACCTGAAGGGAGAAATAGACAACAATGAAAAAATACTACGGAACTTCAATAACCTATTTTCAACAATGGGTAGACCATCCAGACAAAACAATCAATAAAAAAATTTGGACTTGAATTATACATTAAACCAAGTCGACATAATAGAGAAATTTATAAATGTTTAGAATTAAATTAAAATTAAAACATAACATATAAAAATGTATAGAATGCAGAGAAAGCAGTACTTCGATGGAAATTTATAACAGTAAATGCATATAGTAAAAAATAGGTAATATCTAAAATCAGTAATCTAAGTTTGCATGCTAGGACAGTAGTAAAAGAAGAGAAAATTAAATACAAGTAAGCAGAAGAAAATAATAAGAACAGAAATGAATGAAACTGAAAACAGGAAATCAGTAGAGAAAATCAACAAAGCTAAAAGCTGATTCTTGGAAAAGATTAATAAAATCAATAAGACTCTAACCAGGCCAATGAAGAACAAAGAGAGAAAATGCAAATTACTAATATAATAAATGAAAGAGGGGACATCACTACAGATCTCATGGAGTTTAAAAAGTAATCAAGGAATACTATGAACAACTTTATGCCCACAAATTTGATAACTAAGATGAAATAGACAAATTCCTTGAAAAGTACAACCTTCCAAAACTCACACAAGAAGAGAAATAGACAATCTGAAGAAGTCGTTATCTTTTAAGAAAATTCAATCAACAATTAATAACTTTCCCAAATAGAAAGCCCCAGGCCCAGGCGGGTTCACTGGTGAGTTCTACCAAACACTTAAAGAAGAAGCCATACTGATCTTCTACAGTATCTTCCAGAATACGGAAGCAGAAGGAACACATCCCAACTCAATTTATGAGGCCATTATCACACTAATACCAAAACCAGACAAGCATATTACAAGAAAACAAAATTACAGACCAATATTTCTCATGAATATAGATACAAAACTCCTCAACAAAATATTAGAAAATAGAATCCAAAAAAGTATAGAAACAATTATATACCACAACCAAGTGGGATTTATACCAGCTGTGCAAGGCTGGTTCAACATTTTTCTTTAGATAGTGTAATCCATTATATCAATGCCTTAAAGAAGATACATACCATGATGACATAGAAAAAGTATTTGACAAAACCCAACATCCATTTATGAGAAAAACTCTCAGTAAACTAAGAATAGAGGGGAACTACCTCAACTCGATAAAAAATATCTACAAAAAATCTATAGTTATCATCACACTTAATGGTGAGAGACTTGAAGTTTTCCCACCAAGATCAGGAACAAGGCAAGGATATCCCCTCTCACCAGAAGTCTTGTTAATGCAATAAGGCAAGAAAAGGAAATAAAAGGTATCCAGCTTGGAAAGAAAGACATAAAACTATCTTTGTTCTCAGATGACATGATCATCTATGTAGAAAAACCAAAAGATTCAACAAAAAAATTCTGGAACTAATAAGTGACTATATCAAGATTTAAGGATATAAGGTTAATATACAAAATATACAAAACACATTTAACAGTATCTTTACTTGATTCTGCTGTCTCTCCTACTACTACCAAGAGCTGTTCACTTTCACTGATAAATTGTGTGGTAAATAGTCTACAAAAGATCAAAAACCTTTTTCTACAAATGACCAGATAGTAAATATTTCACACTTTCAGATCACATGGTGTCTGTTGCAAGTATTCAACTTTGCTGTTATAGATAGAAAGGTGTCAGACAAAGCTGAAACAAGTGAGTGTGGCTGTGTCCCAATAAAACAATTTATTAAAAAAGACAGCAGGAAATATTTGTCTTGCAGGCTGTAGTTTGTCTATCTCTGGTCTAGATTGCCTTCATCAAAGATCCTGGATACCCATTTTACCCCATCTTATTATCCCTCTATACTATGATTTATAACTTTATTTTTGAGGAAGATTAGCCCTGAGCTAACATCTGCTGCCAATCCTCCTCTTTTTGCTGAGGAAGACTGGCCCTGAGCTAACATCCCTGCCCATCTTCCTCTACTTTATATGTGGGACACCTACCACAACATGGCTTGCCAAGCAGTACCATGTCCACACCTGGGATCCGAACCAGTGAACCCCGGGCTACCGAAGCAGAACATGCGCACTTAACCATTGTGCCACCAGGCCGGCCCCATCCCTGTATACTATGGTTACCCACCATACCTCTCACTATACTGTAATGCAAGCATTAACTTAGAATGTGTCCTCCTTACTAGATGGTAAGTATATAGAGGTCATAAATCATATTTATAGACATTTAATATGTTTGAATTATTGAACACATAAATATGCAAAGTGAGCAAATTAAAAATTGAGCAAAATAGGATCAAGCATTATCTGATGCCCAGTGCAGATACCACTTAAATATTCTAGAGCTTAAAATATCTGTAAAAATTACTGTAAAACAAGTAAGTACAATGTTGATCAAAATGTATGTCTATGGTATAAAAATAAATTTATTTTAAATTTAGTTACATTGATAAGAAAACGTTAAAAACAAGAAATTCACTGGCATTAAAATATCTTTGTTCTTGTATGTGTCAACTATTTTTAGATACTTTAAAGAGATCCACAGACATAAATGCAAATCTATAATTTGTAGATGAAGTGCTGTGACTAAATTTAAATTTTACATTTTTTTCAGAAATAAATGTGAATGGTTAACCCCTGATCAAAGGATAACCTGGAATAAAATATAAATAAATAGGTAACTATTTGAATTATATTTTAACACATTTTTAAAAGAAAATTATGAATTGCTTTTTTAAATTGTTTCAAAAACCTGACATTACTGTCATTTTTATCTGAAATGCAAATGTGAAACTTTCGTTTAAGTTGGTTTAAAGAATTTTTTCTTTTTTTAGTTAAAAAATGGAAAAGAAAAAGAATTAGTAAAATTACTAACCTCTAAATTAATCAAAACAGTTCATCTTTAAGACTAAATTCACAGGAAAAACATGAAAGACTAATTATCCAGAAATAGCTTTCCACAGCTAAACGAGGTAAGTTATGTTGAACTGATGCATTCCTGGGTATAATTCAGTTTCTAATACTACAAGTATGAATATGTAAAATTGTTTTGGAAAAAAATGTTTATTTTGCAGCAAACCTCGATTGGTTATCTTCTCCATTCTACAATTTTTATTATTCAATAAGTAATGTATTGTACTAGACCTAGCATGTCTCTGTTCAGATTGTACAACATACGTGTATTTCCTCAGAAAGGTCCACCATGGAGGTAGATGACTCACAGACGAAATAAAGAGAAGATATTCTGTAATACAAACCCCAGACAGTAAGATCACATTTAAGATTGTTTATTTACTTCTGTTTGTTTGTTGCCTTAAATTCCATCATTGTATATACAACTTCCCCCATTCACATGAGCACACATTATTCAAGGATTCAATAAATGTATACTGAGCCCCTATTGTATGCCAACCAGTTGGTCAGACACTGGGAAGAATATAATGAGCAAAACCAGAAATATTCTGTCTAGTGGTGGGGGGTAGAGAAGGAGAGGACAAAGATGACGAAGACGACACAGACAGTGAAAAAGACAAAGATCACAACAACGATGACTCAAGATGAAGGAGAAGAAGAGCAGAAACAATAAGAAGGAAGGATAGAGAGAAAAGAATATAAGGAGAAAAGGGGAAAACATAAACCAGACTGGCCACCATACCTTAAACAACTGGCACTCCCAACAAAATATGTAAAATATTAGCTTTTTGGGAGTTGGAAAAAAGGTAACAGAGAACGGTAATACCTGAGATAAGCAAAACAATTATGGTGAGCTCTCTGAGTACTCCAGCTCACTACCTGGAGGGAATTTCCAGGCTGCTACCCAGAGTAAGGATGCCCCAACAGAGCTCATTTTTCTTGCTGAATTGAGGGGACATGTTTGAGTTCAGGGAGGCCAAGGTGGCTAGAATTTGGGGACAGGGGAGCAGCAAGGTGAAAGTTAGTTCCAGATATCTGCAGAGTTGGTCCCCTTAAATCTTTGACTGTACTGATCTGTGCTTGAGTTGAGGAAACTACTGAGACCAGGGGAGAAAAGTAGCATCAGAAAGAAGTAGGTAGAATAACCTCAGGTCTCAAGCCAAACCAGGAATATTTTGTGTTCCCACCAGAGAAAATAAAGATCTCCTAACATGTGGGACCAAAGTAGACCCAGACTAAAAGGCTTTTGTGACCCTACACTAAAAAAATTAAAAGTAAGGCTCAAAATTTGTCACAATAATTCAATTGTCTCACAACAGTCTAAAATTATTTAAAGAAATACCAAAAAAGTCTATTATCCAAAAATGTACATCAGGATATCTTGCATTAAATTAAAAGTTACAAGATGTGCAAACAAGTAGGAAATCATGACCCTTAATCGGGATAAAAATCAACTAATAGAAACAGAGTCAGAAATCTCACAGATCTAATTAGTGGAAAAGAACATTTAAAAGTTATTAAAAATGTTCGCCATGTATTCAAAAGTAGAAGAAGACATGAGTGTGGTGAAGAAAACATAGAAGGTATGACAGAAGACCTAAATTAAACTTTTAAAGATGAAAATGCACTATCCGAAATGAAACGCTCACCGGATAATATTAGCAGTCTATTAAACCCTGAGAAGAAAAGATGAGTAGAATTGAAGACATGGCAAAGACTGGAACAAAGCCCCAGAGCATCAGTGAACTCTGAGACAATATCAGGAAACCTAAGATGCATGTAATTGAAGTTCAGAAAAAGGGCCATGAGATAGGCAAGAAACATTTGAAGAAAAATGACAAAAAAACCACCGCCTATAGAGCCAAAGATCCAAGAAATTCAAGAAAACCAAACCAAAGAAACATGAAGAAAAACACATAAAGATATATTATAAGTTTCTGAAAAGCAGTAATTAAGAAGCTTGAAGTCATCCTAAGGGAAGAAAAGGACATATTACATACAGGGGAGCAAAATTAAGAATTATTGTAAACTTCCAGTTAGAATAATGCAAACCAGAAGATAATGGAGTAGCGTCATTCATGGAGAAAGAGAGAAGGGAGGGAAGACTGTCAGCCTAGAATTCCATACCCAACAAAAATTATTTTACAAAAAAGTAAAGAGAAATAAAAGTGTTTTTCACATAAAAATTAGTATAAACCATCACATTTTCAATTACACTTTTGTTTTCCCTGTGGTTTTAGGTCTTTCAAGGACTATAATATTTTAGGTGGCACATAAAATTCTGTCATTGACTGACTAAAAGTTATTATTAGCAAACATTAGCCTGGCCTGGCCTACAAACTTTTTTCCCCTTGGAAATAATGATAATATGCCAAGGTTCTGTCTAACTATTTACTCCATTTTTGCCTTACTGTCCCCAATCTCTGCATGCCTCTCCCCGCAAGACTAAAAGGTCACAGTGATTGCTCAGGATGAGGAATGCCCAATTTTAAATGAAGTCACTCAGCCTCAGAATAATAAAACTTATGAGTTAGGGTTTAAATAAATTATTGTGTAAGATTAGATAAATCAAATTTAACTAACAAAAATAACCATCTCCAATTTAATTCTTCACTCATTTATATACATATTTATTCATTTATGTTTATATATTTTCACACACACACATTATTCCAATTCCCACTTCCTATAAATGAAACACTATGCAACCACTAGGACAATCAGTTCATTGACTATGTACTTTTGATAGCCAGTATGTAATTACCTTAAAAAATACAAAGTGTAGCACAACCAAAAGGACCTACAACTACAATATACAACTATCTACTGGGGGGCTTTGGGAAGAAGAAGAAGAAAAAGAAGATTGACAACAGATGTTAGCTCAGGTGCCAATCTCTAGGAAAAAGAAAAAAAAAAAACAATCAGGATTGAAGAAGCTTATGTCTGGACATGATCCCAGTTCAGGTCACTCTGAAAGTATTAAGAACCATAGTCCAGGGACTAAAATTAAGATGGTCCAGGGCCTAAAATGAAGATGGCCTTTGGATGATACAAAAGATTTCAATAGACATTTCAGGGGGAAATAGTTTGAGCAATAAATAGAGAGATTGATAGTTCCTACTTATTAAGGATATAAATACCTCAGGTACTTTAACAGTAATAATAATATTAATGGCTGTGATGTACATAATAACAGAGAAGGAATCTGAGGCAAAGAGAAAATAAGAAATCTGCCCAGAGATAGCCAAGTGTTAAATCCAACATCTGACCGCAGGCAGTCTGATTTCAGGGCTCATGCGCACAGCCATTATGCTGTGATGCTTCCAATGTGGATGGGAAATATAGAAAAGGCTCAGAAAATAGCCAATCCTCTTGTTTGACTAAGAAATATTGGAATATACAGGAAAAATATAAAAGGAGTATAAAAGATGCTAGGGTTATACTATTGAAAACTTTGAATTTTAGACTATAAGATTGTACTTAATTTGTTTGGATATCAAAAGTCACTAAAAGTTAGTGCCAACTCCAAGGTAGTGATAAAAATAGTGATAATTAGAGGTTACAAGCTTTGTATATATAACTGCACTAAATACACACTCACATAAACACAACTACTACATGCACCCTATCATTGAAAATTTTTTAAAAATCACAAATCACGGCACATCCTTTAAAAGAGAAAGATATATATTTTAGCACATAATACTTTATCTTACAAACTCAGTTTTTAAAATATGGATAAACCACTCCTGGGTCTTGAATTTCAGTGATTAAATTCTCATTGATTGATTCAAAAGTAAAAAGGCCAGGTTCAGTATTGCTTAACATTTTATCCGTAACTGCATAGATGACATTAGCTAGCAGATGGTGAAGGTCAACACCTCTGATTCTGTGATTGGAATTCATAATCATTGCGGCACAATAGAAGAAGATAGGAAAATAATGACAATTTAATTCAATAGAACGAGGAGCCAAATAATTCTACAAGGAGGAAAATAAGCACATTGTACAAATCCATGATGATAAATGACTATTAAGTTGGGATTATGACAAGAACAGATCAAGGGTCTCTCAAAATCAGAAAGCTGAATGACTCAACAAGGTACTGGAGTATAAAGTATGCTTATATTACATAGAGAAATCTTCAGATAACAGTCTAATTTATAATAATAATAACTGCTTATGATTACAATCTACTTAATACCTAACATATGCCAAGAGTTGTATTAATACTAAGAAACAATCGGCATTAGCATATTTTAGGTGGCATCAACATTTTAAATAGCACTTAGATGACTTTAAGGATTTCAGAAGAATTTCAAAAAGATTCAGAAGGGAGATATATAATAAGAATTTAAGAATTGGAAAAATAAATAACTAAATAACTGGTAATAACTAAATAATAAGTAAAATCAATAAAAAGTAAATGAAATTCTTTATTCTAAAATGACAAATATTTATCTTGAGAAATATAAGAAAAATGGATATGGATTCTGTTTTACCATTAACTTGAAATAGAAAATATAAATGACTTCTTTCCAAATTCACAAAGTAAATAATTTTAAACATTAGAAGATGAGTTTAGGCTAGCTGTAATCAGGATTTTTTCATTTCCAACTGACAATAGGAGTTTTAATTTCCTCTACTTTGAGAATTTTAACTCAGATAAATACACTATAACATAATAATATACTGTAAGAGTACAACACTTTGCATTTTTGTAAACTTCCATTATTTCATTATGCCCTCAGACACGTTGATAAAGAGGAAAGTATTATCATTCTTGTACAGAACCATGCAAAAGATATCAGAACAATTAAGTGGTTGTCTAATTTGGAGATTAGTTAGCTTATTTGAAGTAGAGCTCACATCTTCCAATGTATACTTCAGTCTGACATCAACTATAGCGTATCCTTAAATAGAAGATGAACAGTTTTTCACATTTTAACATCTCTAAAATCAGAATATGTCTCATCTCACTATCAATGGTATGCTATAATTTTATCAGTAGTGATTTTCCTTTGTAGTGGTATATACAAAAATATTTATAGTGATATACATAAAATCATGATATGTACAAAAATAAGGTACAATCTTAAAGATGATAAAATACTACATGTCATTATAAATGGATGATTTAAGTGCTTTTCTATTGGTGAGAATATCTATTACTTTGCTTCAGTATTTTAAAATGTCTTCATTTCTAACTAAATGAAAGTCTAAATGGACTCATTCTTTTCATAATATAATTTTTATTTAGAGTCTGATGGCTTCTTAAATGATGTCTTGCCCCAGTCTGCTAAGTAATTTTCTCAAAGCTACAGTTTGTTTGTTTAGTGTTATAACATCATCATATTCTCTAGAGAAAATGAAACCAAGTTGAGCAGTGAAGAGTCAGAGTAATGAACAACTCCAGAATAACATTTTTCTCCAGCTCACATGGAACATTCACTAAGATAGACCACATGATGAGCTATAAAAAACATCTTAACAAATTTAAAAGAAGAGAAATCACACAATGTCTGTGCTCAGACTACAATCAAATTAAACCAGATAAACAACAAAAAGGTAACTAAAAGATCCTCAAATATGTACAGTTGTACCCCACAACCCAGTGGGATTTATACCAGATGGGCAAGGCTGGTTCAACATTTTTTAAAAAAATAATGTAATCCACCATATCAACAGCTTAAAAACGAAATATCACATGATGATATCAATAAATGCAGACAAAATCCAACATCCATTTATGAGAAAAAGACTCAGTAAACTAGGGGTAGAGGGAAATTCCCTCAACTTGGTAAAGAATATCTACAAAATCCTATGGCTACCAACACACTTAATCATGAGAAACTTGAAGTTTTCCCACTAAGATCAGGGACAAGGCGAGGATGCCCCCTCACTTCAGTCCTTTTCAACCTTGTACTGGAAGTCCTTGCTAATGCAATAAGGCAGGAAAAGGAAATAAAAGTATCCAGATTGGGAAGAAAGACATAAAACTGTCTTTGTTCTCAAATGACATGATTGTTTATGTAGAAAATACAAAAGATTCAACAAAAAAACTTCTGGAACTAATCAGTGATTATAGCAAGCTTGCTATACCAAGTTAATATACAAAAGTCAATAGCTTCCCTGTATACCAACAATGAACAAGTGGAATTTGAAATTAAAAACATAATACTATTTACATTTGCATCCACAAAAATAAAATACTTAGGTGAAAATCTAACAAAATATTTACAAGATCTAATGAGGAAAACTCCAATATTCTGAGAAATGAAATTAAAGAAAAACTAAACAAATGGAGAGATATTCCATGTTCATGGATAGCAAGACAATAATGCCAAGATACCAGTTCTTCTCAACTTGATTTATAGATTCAAGAATTCCAATCAAAATCCCAGCAAGTTATTTTATGGATATTGAGAAACTAAGTCTAAAGATTACATGGAGAGGCAAAAGTCCCAAAATAGCCAACACAATATTGAAGGAGAAGAATAAAGTTCAAGGACTGATGTTACCTAAATTCAAGACTTATTTTAAAGCTATTGTAATCAAGACAGTGTGGTACTGGCTAAGGAATATTTTAAATGGTCAATGTAATAGAACAGAGAGCCCAGAAATAGGCCTTCATGAATATAGTCAACTGGTATTTGAAAAAGGAGCAAAGGCAAAACAATGCAGAGAAGATAGTCTCTTTAACAAATGATGCTGAAACAATTGTACATCCACATGGAACAAAATGAATCTAGAACAGACATTACACTCTTCACAAAAAGTAACTCAAAATGGATGATAGACCTAAATGTAAAGTGCAAAACTATAAAACTCCTAGGAGATAACTTAGGAGATGTTCCAGACGACCTTGGGTACAGTGATGCCTTTTAGATACGACACCAAAGATATGATCCATGAAAGAAATAATTGATAGGCTGAACTTCATTAAAATAGAAAACTCTGCTTTGCAAAATACAATATTGAAAGAATTAGAAGACAAGGCACTGGGAGTAAATATTTGCAAAGACACATCTGATAAAGGACTGTTATCCAAAATGTACAAAGAACTAAAACTTGACAATAAGAAAACAAACAACCTGATTAACAAATAAGCCAAAGACCTTAACAGACACCTCGCCAAAGAAGATATACAGATGGCAAATAAAAAGACGCTCCATATCATATGTCATCAAGGATATGCAGATTAAAACAACAAGGAGTTAATCCTACGCGTCTATAAGAATGGACAAAATTCGGAACAGTGACAACACAGTGGCAATGAAGTGGAGCTCTCATATACTGCTGTTAGGAATGCAAAGTGGTGCAGCCATTTTGGAAGATAGTTTGGCAGTTTCTTAGAAAATTAAACCCACTATTTCCATATGATCCAGCAATTGTGGTCTCTGGTATTTATGCAAAGAAGTTGAAAATTTATGCCCACACAAAAACTTTCACACTGATGTTTATGGTAACTTTATTAACAATTGCCAAAACCTAGAAGCAAACAAGATGTTCTTCAATAGGTAATTGGATAAATAAACTCTGGTACATCCAGACAATGGAATATTATTCATGACTAATAAGAAATGAGTTATTGAGGCTGGCCTGGTGGCACAGAGGTTAAGTGCACATGTTCTGCTTCAGCGGCCTGGGATTTGCCGGTTCAGATCCTGGGTGCTGACATGGCACCACGTGGCAAGCCATGCTGTGGTAGGCGCCCCACATATAAAAGTAGAGGGAGATGGGTACAGAGGTTAGCTCAGAGCCAGTCTTCCTCAGGAAAAAAGGAGGATTAGCTCAGGGCTAATCTTCCTCAAAAAAAAAAAAAAAGAAATGAGCATGAAATGAGCATTCATCAAGCATGAAAAGATATAGAGGGATCTGAAAATGTATATTACTAAGTGAAATAATACAAACTGTATTATTCCAACCATATGACATTCTTAAAAAGGCAAAACTACGGAGATAATAAAAATATCAGTGATTGCCTGGAGTAGGAGTGGGGAATAGATGAACAGGCAGAGCACAGAGGATTTCAGGGCAGTGAAAATACTCTTTGTGGTATTATAATGATAGATATATGTTATCATACATTTGTCAAACCCATAGAATGTACAACCCCAAGAGTGAACTGTAAGGTAAATTATTGCCTTTAGGTGATTATGATGTGTAAATGTAGATTCATGCTTGGTAAAGATGTACCATTCTGATGATATTGATAATAGGGGAAGCTATACGTTGGGGAGGCAAGGGGTTTATGGAAAATCTCTATAACACTTCTCAATTTTGTTGGTAAGTTAAAACTACTCTAAAAAATAAAGTCTTAAAAAAAAGACTCAAGGAACTCGTTTATATACAAACTCATTTAGGTTTTTTACATCACATTTCATATAACTTAAAAGAATTTAACAAATATTTTTGGTCTCTCCCTCATTGACCATGGGTAAAAGAGCTTTGGGACCTTACAGATGGCTAGTGCTCTCAGAGCTGCTGGGGTTCTGCTAACTAAGATTCTCAGAATATACATACTGCAAACATGGGGATACTTCTGTTGTAACTGGGTTCAAACTTCCTAGAAAAAAATGAGAGGGTGATTTATTTGTTGCTATTGCATTAATTGTTTGCAAAGGACAGTCTACAAATACTCATGGGATGAGTCAAACTTTTTTTGGTGGCCAATCACAATTCCAAAAATTTCCTCTTTAATAAAATCTAATTTTATGTTATAATGAAGTTTCATGCTTATTATTATACACATGGCATTTACAGCTAAACTTAACCGAGCAACAAAAATACCTTTGATATCATAATTAACCCAATGCCTTCATGGGCTTAATCAGCTGATCCAGAGTGTCCTTGGTAAAAGAAATTATCATATCAGTCCCTTCTTAAAAACCTCCCAATGAACTAATAAATTCATTTTAATAAATTAAAAATGAATGAAATCCAGAGTCCTGGCCATGTCATAGATGTTCTACAAGATGAGTCCTTGGCTAGTTTTCCACCTTCTCAGTTCGTTCTTCCCCTCACCCACTTCTCTGTAGCCACCTGCTGCTGCTGTTTCTTGAACACAGCCAGCACTCTCCACCTCAAAGCCCCATTGATCTGTTCTGGTAATTTTCATCCTCAGATACCCTCATGACTATCCTCCTCACATACTTCACTCTTAAGTTTTACCAAATGGCACTACATCTATAAGGCATTCCCTATCCATCCTATTTAAAATAGCACCTTCTCTATATTTCTATTTTCTCCCAACCTAGCTTTGTTTTTCTTCATAGCATTAATCATTAATTGGCATTATGTTGCTTGTTTGTTTACTGTCTATCTCTCCTACTAGAAAGTTACTCCATGAGAGTGAGAACTTAGTCCATTTTATTTACTGCCCTCAGTGCCTGGTATTGTGTCCAGTCCATGGAAGGTGTTCAATTCTTACTTATTGAATGGATTGAGTAAATATGGGAATATTATGTGAAAGCCTTGCCTTTCTCTATCACACATTGGGATTGTCTAACTTTAGGGTAGCCATGGTTGAAGATATATGAGTGATTTCCTTCTATTACTAATATCTCAACAAATGGATAGTTGTTTGCTACTAAGAAATATTTTTACTATAGTATTTAGACATTGTTTCAACATTATTTTCTTGAAAAAATGCTTCTAAATCAGCGTTTTTCTCACAAATGATGAAGAAATGTGGTACTAATATTATGTGCTCAAAGTATTATTACTTTCAAATTATATAACATGTCCATTTTTCATATAATTTAAATAGCAACCTGAAAATTCTTAAATGATGCCAAGCAAATTTATCAGTCACATGGAAATTAGGAACATTATATTCTTTATATATATTCATTATATCAGCACACCAATTTCCTTAATGAATACCTTATTAAATAATTTTAAAGTTATTCAAATTTGCATTTGCACTTTTTATTTTCATGACTCAGTAGTTGATTTGTTGAATGATATTTCTTATTTCTAAGACAATTTATTTTTCAGGTGGATTAAAAAAATACCTACAAGGGAGTGATGTTAGCAACATGGCAGAGTAAGCTATTTCCTTTATCTTTCTGCCCTCACACTACAACTAAATGGACATTCATTGATCAATGGAGGATACTCTCACAGAACAACAGGATGCCTGAGAGACCCATGCAGCTATACATCTGAAGGTGGATGGACTACCCCAGGGAGGTGGGGGAGATTGGTAGGAGAGCACACCACTGCTGTGGTCCCAAGGAGTGGCCCAGGCTCAGACCCTTTGAGGAAGCCCCATCCATGATGTACAGTGGCCAGTGCAACCCTGAGGCAGCAGCAGATCTATGAGCCTAAGAGAATGCTTTCCCAGCTGGCACAAGTGCCCATATTACCCCACAACTTCAAGCATATGGGGTGGGATCAGAAACACAGCTCCTGCTTCCCTCCAGCAGTTTCAGGTGGAATATGTGACTGGATAAAACCACAAATGCCCTGGAAAAGATTAGTTCTTGAAACACCATGAGAAAGTACAGCAACAATTCAGAGTGGAGGGAGAATAACAATTCTCCAGAAACCAACCTTGAAGTCAAAGAAATTTACTATCTAAATGACAGAGAATTAAAAATAGCTGTCGTAAAGAAACTCAATGAGTTACAAGAAAACTGAGACAGAGAGTTTAACAAGTTAAGGAGTAAAATTAATGACAAGAAGAAATACTTTACCAAAGAGATTGAAACTATTAAAAAAAAAGAATAAGCAGAAATTCTGGATATGAGGAACACAATTAGGGAAATAAAAAATAATGTAGACTCCTTAAAACAGAACTGAGTGGGGCCAGACCAGTGCTGTAGTGGTTAAGTTTGCACGCTCCACTTTGGTTGTTGAGGGCTCACAGGTTCAGATCCCAGCTGCAGACCTAGCACCACTCATCAAGCCAAGCTGTGGCACCATCTCACATAAAATAGAGGAAGATTGGCACAGATGTTAGCTCAGTGACAATCTTCCTCAAGCAAAAAGAGGAAGATTGGCAACAGCTATTAGGTCAGGGCCGAGCCTCCTCACACACAAAAAGAGAAAAAACAGAGCTGATGTAATGGAGGAAAGAATTGGTGATTTAGAGTATATAAATATAGAATTGCTACAAGTGGATGAGGAGAGAGAACTAAGATTTTTAAAAGATGAAAGAATTATTCAAGAAATATCCAATTCATTAGGAAAAGCGACACAAGAATCATTGATGTTCCAGAGGGAGAAGAGAAGGAGAAAGCTCACTGCAGAGTTTGTTCAAAGAAATAATAGCTGAGAATTTCCCAAACCTGGGGAAGGATTGGACTTACAAATACATGAAGTCAATAGAACTCCTAATTTAATCAATGCTAAAAGACTTTCTCCAAGGCATATAATAATAAAACTGGCAAATTCAATGACAAAGAAAAAATATGAAAAGTGGCAAGGTAGAAGAAAATAACCCACAAAAGAACCCTTATCAGCAGATTTCTCAGTAGAAACCTTACAGGCTAGGATAGAATGAAATGATATATTCAAAATTCTGAAAACAATTTTCAGCCAAAAATACTCTATCCAATGAAATTATCCTTGGAATACAAGGGAGAAATAAAAGCTTTCCCAGATAAACAAAATTTTAAGGAGTTCATCACCACTAGACCTCCCCAACAGGAAATGAGCAATGATACCCTCATACCTGATACAAAAAGGTAAAGTTCTACAAAGCTGTGAGCAAGGAGAAAAATAGACAAAATCAGAAAACTGCTTCTCTCTTTCAGAACAGGAAAGCAAAAAATTATAAAATAAAAGACAAAGGTAAGGAAAGCATCAAAAGTAACTATAAGTACTTCAACTTAGTCACAAACTCACACATAAAACAGAATAATTTGTAACAACAATAACTCAGAAGGGGAAAAGGAAAAGGATGGAACCCATTTAGGCTAATGGAGATAAGAGGCTACAAGAAAATGGACTATCTCAAGGTGACATCAGTGTCATGGAGGAGTGAGCTCTCCCTGTAAACTCTCCCCTCAAGGATACAATGAAAGGACATTAATATTCCAACAGAGGACATCCACACAACAAAAAGACATCTGAGAGACCCACACAGCCATATGTCGAAAGGTGGAGGTGCTGGAGTGACCCCACAATGAGGAAGTGGAATGACATAAGAGAATGCTTCTTTTCCTCCTTGAAAGACAGCAACCAGGGAGTGTGCACAACCTCAGGGAGGAAAGCAAAGAAGGAGCAGTGGCCCACCCCACGAACACCATAGATCTCTGAGGTCCCTCACAGCCTGGGGGAAAGCCCCCCACAGAAGGTACTAGCTATCACAGGGGTTTTGTCATCAAACCAACACTCTAGGAGAGTATCTAGCTAGGGCAGGGCCAGAAGCCCTTGAGATCACGAGGAACAGAAAGTGTCCTATCCACCACTGAGCACTTCAGTCTAGCACCTTGGAGCTGTCTCTGTCAATCCCAGTGGGCTCCATATATGCAGCTCTTGACCCCCACCCCATGGCAAAAGGTAGAAGTGGTAATCAGATAGTACCACAATGCAGAAGCAGAAATCAATGCTGTCTAACAGAATGAAAAAATGTATTAAATCTCCAGACCAGAAGGAAAATGAAAAATACCCAGAAAACAATCCTAAAGACATATAAAATGGACTATCTCATCTCTGAGATATTTTACACAAACCTCAAGGTAAAAACTAAACAAAAAATCAGAGCAGAACCACAATTCCTAAAAAAGAAAACTGAGAAAAATCACCACAGAAAACCTCCCAAGTGAAATGGCAGTCAGAAATCCAAAGGAAGAGAAACAATGGAAACATAGAATAGCCAGAAAAGAGGAGGAAACTGGTAGTAATAAGCCTTCACCTACCAATAATCACTTTAAATGTAAAGGACTGAATTCTCCAATGATAAGATGCAAAGTAAATGAATGGATTAAACAAACAAGACCCAACAATATGCTGCCTCCAGGAAACACATCTCAGCTCTAAAGACAAACATAGGCTAAGAGTGAAGGGATGGAAGATGATATTCCAAGCTAATGGCAAACAAGAAAAAGCAGGTGTTCCTACACTCATATCAGACAAAGCAGACTTCAAGATAAAAAAGACAATGAGAGTCAAAGAGGGGCATTATATAATGATAAAAGGGACTTTCCACCAAGAGCACGTAACACTTATGAAAATACATGTGCCTAACACAGAAACACCAAAGTACATAAAACAACCATTAACAGACCTAAAGGGAGAAATTCACTCCAACATAATAATAGTAGGGGACCTCAACATCCCACTTCCATTATCTAGACAGAAAGTCAACAAGGAAATAGTGGATTTAAATGACACACTTTATCAGATGGACTTAATAGATATATAGAAATCATTCCATCCAAAAACAACAGAATACACATTCTTCTCAAGTGCACAAGGAATGTTCTCAAAGATATACGACATGCTGGGAAACAAGGCAAGCCTCAATAAATTTAAGAAGAATGAAATCATACTTAACATCTTTTCTGACCACAATGCTGTGAAACTAGAATAAACTATAAGAAAAAAAGCTAGGAAAGTCATATATGTGGAGACTAAACAACATGCTACTGAAAAACTGTTGGATCAATATAGAAATCAAACAAGAAATTAACAAATACATGGAGACAAATGAAAATGGAAATATACCAACTCTCATGGGATGCAGCAAAAGCAGTTATAAGAGGGAAATTCATAGCAATACAGGCCCACCTCAACAAACCAGAAAAATCTCAAATAAGTAGTCTTAAACTACACCTAACAGAATTAGAAAAGAAGAAGAAACAAAGCAGAAGGTTAGCAGAAGGAGGGAAATAAAAATTAGAGCAGAATTAAATGAAATAGAGACCAAAAAAAAAAAAGTAGAAAGGATCAATGAAGTTAAGAACTGGTTCTTGGAGAAGGTAAACAAAATGGACAAACTGTTAGCCAGACTCACTAAGAAAATAAGAAAGAAGGCTCAAATAAATAAAATAAGAATGAAAAGAGGAGAAATTAGAATGGATACCACAGAAATACAAAGGATTATGAGGGAATACCATGGAAAACTATATGCCCATAAATTGGATAACCTAGAAGAAATGGATAAAATCTTAGACTCATACAACTTACCAAAAGTGAATCAAGTAGAAATAGAGAATCTGAATAGACCAATCATAAGTAAAGAGATCAAAATAGCAATCAAATCCTCCCCTTTAAACTTCTGGACAAGATGGCTTCTCTGGAGAACTCTCCCAAACACTCAAAGATTTAATACCTATCCTTCTCAATCTATTCCAAAAATTTCAAGCGGATGGAATGCTTCCTAATTCATTCTATAAGGCCAACATTACCCTGATACCAAAAGCAGACAAGGACAACACAAAAAAGGAAAATTATAGGCCAATACCACTGATGAACATAGATGCCAATATCCTCAACAAAATACTGGCAAACTGAAAACAGCAATACATTAACAGGATCATACAACATGATCAAATGGGATTTATTCCAGGGATGCAGGAATGGTTCAACACCTGCAAATCAATCAATGTGATAAACCACATTAACAGAATGAGGAATAAAAATCACATGATCATCTCAATAGATAAAGAGAAAGAATTTGACAACATCCAACATCCATGAATGATAAAAACTCTCAATAAAATGGGTATAGAAAGAAAATACCTTGACATAATAAAGGCCATATATGACAAACCCACAGACAACATTATACTTAACATTGAAAAACTAAATCTATCCGTCTGAGACAGCAACAAGACAAGGGTGCCCACTCTTGCCACTCCTATTCAGCATAAGACTGGAGGTTTTGGCCAAAGCAATTAAGTAAGAAGAATAAATAAAAGGAATACAAATTGGAAAGGAAGAAATGAAACTCTCACTGTTTGCAGATGACATGATTCTGTACATAGAGAAGCCTAAAGAATCCATCAGAAAACTATTAAAATAATCAACAACTACAGCAAAGTTGCAAGGTACAAAATCACGTTACAAAAATCAGTTGCATTTCTATACACTAAAAGCAAAAACTGGCACAGAGTTCAAGGATACAACCACGTTTACAATCACAACAAAAAGAAGAAAATATTAAGAATAAATTTAACCAAAGAGGTGAAAGACCTATATACTGAAAACTATAAGAAATTATTTAAAGAAATTGAGGAAGATATAAAGAAATGGAAAGATATTTCATGCTCATAGATTGGAAGAATAAACATAATTAAAATCTCAATACTATCTAAAGCAATCTACAGATTCAATGTAATCTCAATGACATTCTTCACAGAAATAGAACAAATCATTCTAAAATTTATATGGAACAACAAAAGACCTTGAATAGACAAAGCAATCCTGATAAAGAAGAACAAAGCTGGAGGCATCACAATACTTGACTTCAAAATATACTACAAAGCTAGAGTAATCAAAACAGCATGGTACTGGCATAAAAACTGACACATAGATCGATGGAACAGCATTAAAATCCTAGAAATAAAATCACACATCTGTGGACAGTTAATCTTCAACAAAGGAGTCAAGACCATAAAATGAAGCAAGGAAAGTCTCTTCAGTAAATGGTGTTGGGAAAACTGGACAGCCACATGCAAAAGAAGGAAAATAGACCATTGTCTTGCACCATACACAAAAATTAACTCAAAATGGATTAAAGACTTGAATGTAAGACTTGAAAACATGAAACTCCTAGAAGAAAATACAGGCCGTACACTCTTCGACATCATGTTGTAGCCCAATGTTGTAGCAGCATATTTTCAAATACCATGTCTACTCAGGCATGGGAAACAACAGAAAAAAATTAACAAATGGGACTACATCAGACTAAAAACCTTCTGCAAGGCAAAGGAAACCATGAACAGAATGAGAAGACAACTTATGAACTGGGAGAAAATATTTGCAAATCACATAACTGACAAGGGGTTAATCTCTAAAATATTTAAAGAACTCATAGAACTCAGTGGCAAAAAAACAAACAACCTGATCAAGAAATGGGCAGAAGATATGAACAGATATTTTTTCAAAGAAGATATACATATGGCCAATAGGCACATGAAATAATGTTCAACACCACTAATTATTAGGGAAATACAAATCAAAACAACAATGAGACCACCTTATACTGGTCAGAATGGGTATAATTACCAAGACAAAAAATAACCAATGTAGAGAAAAGAGAACCCTCATACACCACTAGTGGGAATGCAAAGTGGAGCAGCCACCATGGAAAACAGTATGGAGATTTCTCAACAAATCAAAAATAGAAATACCATATGATCCAGCTGTCTCACTACTGGGTATGTATCCAAACACCTTGAAATCAACAATCCAAAGAGATTTATGCTCCCCTATGTTCACTGCAGCCTTACTCACAAAAGCAAAGACATGGAAGCAACCCAAGTGACCAAATACTGATGAATGGATAAAGAAGATGTGGTGTATATATATATATATATATATACATACATATATACAATGGAATACTTCTCTGCCATAAAAAAAGACAAAATTGTCCCATTTATTACAGCATGGATGGACCTTGAGGGTATAATGTTCAGCAAAATAAGCCAAAGACAAATACCACATGATCTCACTCATACGTGGAAGATAAACAAACAGATGGACAAAGAGAACAGATGAGTGGTTACCAGGGGGTGGGCAAAAGGGGTAAAGGGGCAGATATATATGAGAATGGATAAAATTAGACTCTTGATGGTAAGCATGATGCAGTACATACAGAAACTGATAAATAATAGTGTGCACCTGAAATTTCACAATCTTATAAACCATTATGACCTCAATAATTTTTTTTAAAAATCTACAAAATAAGGTCCAGCCAGGTGGCACAGTGGTTAAGTTCACACATTCCGCTTCAGCGGCCTGGGGTTCACCAGTTTGGATCCTGGGTGTGGACCTACCCACTACTTGTCAAGCCATGTTGTGGCAGGCATCCCACATATAAAGTAGAGGAAGATGGGCATGGATGTTAGCTCAGAGCCAATCTTCCTCAACAAAAACGATGAGGATTGCTGGCAGATGTTAGTTCAGGTCTAATCTTCCTAAAAATATTTACAAAATATTCCAACAAATAAAGGGATAAGAAATAAAAGATTTCACTTAAACAATGTAACTAATTGTGAGGTTGAAATTTCTTCATACAACTTTTCTTTTTTTTAGAAAACAGTTTAACAGAAACCCCATCATGTATGAAGTTATTGCGAAGTATTTCCTTTAAAAAGAAAAAAAAAATCTATAATGCTTCATACCCTGTTGGCAGCTTGTCCTCGCCATTTCAACAGACAGCACAGCCTTCAGTGAAACACATGTGTGGAGGAGGGTGTTCTGTTATCTGTGTAGGCCATAATGCCTGGTCATCTGTTTAAGTATGCAGTGGCATTTCCAATGTAATTAAATTTCTAATTGTACATCCAAACTTTGTCTAAGTATTGGCATGTATAATGAATTATGATTTATAATTGTTAAAAGCCATTAATTTGAAGTCTGTGGGGTTAGTCTTCAACATCTTGATTGTACCATGAGACTCATTTCTTTTAGAAATTATTTGAACCATAAATTGAGCTTAAGTTTAAATATTATGAAATTGATTGTGTTGGAGAAGGAAAATGGAATCTTCAAATTACATTTATGCTGAGTTATTTTTATATTCTCTGAGAAAACAGTTATTTGTACCAAGAACAATTCAAACACTGAATGCATATGAATAAAACGAAAGTTTCAAATTGTTATGCTGTGTTTTGTGAAGACATTTGCAATTTTATATTAAGAAGGATAAAAAATATTTCTTAATTACTATTGAGAATTAGACAAAGTTGGAAGTTTAGCTTGAGCTATTAAGATACGTTTAAAGTACATCTCAAAATGAAAAGACAGTTAGTTTTTCTAAATTAACAACTTCTAACCTTTTTAATACCATAAATTTTGTATCGGCAGAATCCTACTATACGAATATCTGAACTTATGATGCATTTTGGCCACCCCGTAGTTATAATGAATAGCATTGCTATTCACTATGTTCCAGCAAGGTCACATCCTTTTATTTATTTACTTATTTTGGTGAGGAAGATTCTCCCTCTGCTAACATCTGTGACAATCTTCCTCTATTTTGCATGTGGGATGTTGCCACAGCATGGCTGACAAGTGGTGCAGGGCCAAACCTGGGATCTGAACCCACAAACCCTGGGCCACAGAAGTGGAGTGCAAACTTAACCACTACACCACTGAGTTGGTCCCAAGACCATATCCATTTTTAAGGACTGAGACTGTTGGGCTGTGGCATTACTTTAATTAATCATTTCCTATATCATATGAGTTGTTAAATATTTGTATATCGTGGACTGGCCGAGTGGTTAAGCTTGCACACTCCGCTGCAGGCGGCCCAGTGTTTCGTTGGTTCAAATCCTGGGCGCAGACATGGCACCACTCATCAAACCACACTGAGGCAGCATCCCACATGCCACAACTAGAAGGACTCACAACGAAGAATATACAACTATGTACTGGGGGGCTTTGGGAAGAAAAAGGAAAAAAATAAAATCTTAAAAAAAATATATTTGGATATCACTCCTCTCTATATCTATATTTATGTCAATGTGGATGCCTACTACATGTGAGGATTGATTACACAAATTAAAATAAGTTATTTAATTTACAGAAAATTCTACTTAAATATTACAGCTTATCAGACTGATGTTTTAACAAAACAGTAATGAATATGCATTAAATAATTAGTAGCACATTCATTAAAGTCAAAAAAATGTTCACCTAGTGTACCACCCAAAACCAAGCTACTAGAATTCACAACAATAAGCCTTGGTTTTAGCTGTTACATTAATTAACCTTGTATATATGCAGCCACAAAATGGTGATCTAAAAGGGAAATTATAGAAGCCCATTTTTCTATTGATAACTAAGTAACTAATTCTTATAAACTGGATGTTTCTTCTCAATCAAGATGTTAATACCAATGCTCTACTTCAATCCCTTCCTCCCTCCAACGTAGCTACTCCACATAAACATCGTCTGGACAATTGATATAGAGAATGCTTCCTGATCTCCAAACACTTTATTGACAATCATTTTACATTATAGATTTAGAAATTATTAAGTAGGCTTAGATACACCTCTAATTTCAGGCTATCTGAAGGATATCCAAATAAATAATTACTGTAGTATGTTATAAGTAGTATGATAGAAGTTTATGTAATGAATGATATATGAACAAATAAAAGAAAAACCAACTCTGGAGCATTAAAGAAAATGTTTATAAGGAACAGACAGAAGTCATGGGACTCTAAAAACAAGAAAGAATGATTGGGAAATTATTTCAACAATTCAGGTGAGAGAATGAAATTGGAAACTAAACCAGGAGCGATAGAGCAAAAGAGAAGATATCTGATAGGAAAGGTGTTTATTAAAGTAGAATTCATAAAATTTGGTCACTATTGGACGTATTCTGTAAACCATTTTATGGAAGGAAGGTGATAAAGGGAAACAGAATGACATCAGATTTTCAGGATCCGGAGATCCAGGACTATTAACTAGGAGAAAGGATCCCTGGAAGAAGAAGCAGGAATGGGCTCCTATAGAAAGTTCAGGTTTAGATATGTTGTGGTGTCTGAGATTGTGTGTGTAGTGCTGTAGACTAGATCAGCAAAGTAGTTT
This sequence comes from Equus asinus, assembly GCF_041296235.1. Taxonomy (NCBI): domain Eukaryota; kingdom Metazoa; phylum Chordata; class Mammalia; order Perissodactyla; family Equidae; genus Equus; species Equus asinus. Next base: position 17,126,541 of record NC_091816.1, read on the forward strand.
GGAATAGCAACCTATATTCAATGCTTCGATTTGAATACAATAAAGATGTAGAGAGGACAAAGAGATGATCAAGGTCTGATGCCGAACAAGAAGGAAGAACCAGTATAAGACGGTGAGATGATACTCCCTTGTAGCTGAACCATCAACAAGAGGGAGACAGTAACACACTATTATCAGTATCTTCAAACCGGGCCCATGAACTGTAGTTGAATCTTCGGAACCCACCATGCAAGAGTTTCAGTATCTGTTCTGGATACAAGACTACTTCAACAGTCACACTTATAAACTAAACAAAACCCCCTCCAAATTCTCTACTTTTACGAAAACTGGTCTATTTCAAAAATTTCACTTCATTTTGAAATAGCTACGAATGTAATTTTAAAATCTTAACAAAAATTCGATTATAAGACTAAGACTTGAAATATTTAGCATTATTTCTTAAGGCTTTTTTTTCTACTTTAAAGAAAAATCTACTCTATAAAATATTTTTTAAAAGATCAAGCAGAGTTACTTTTCTTGTTTCAATTGTTAAAACTATTACAATAGTTCGTTTTAATGCTAACATAAAATAATATTTGAGTACTATAGGGGAGACAGTTGATATAAATTTTCTCAAGACCAATTTTGAAATGGATAATAAAAAAGAAAAATTGGGCATATGATTTATCCACTAATTCTACTATTAGCTTTATTTATTAAAAATATCTACAAAGATGTTTCTGGAAGAATGAAAAAACTTTTTAAAACTTAAATTTACAGCAGTAGTAATATGGCTGCAAGATACAAACAGGACAAACGGAGAGAGAAAAGAAAAATTAAACCTTCTATAGTTTCAGCCTTAATAAGACGTGACTCTGCATAGTTAATAACCACATCCAATAATTTAAAGTAAAAAGATTTTTGCTTAATCAAAAATTTATTTTCAAACTATAATCAGATTATAAATTTGGAGTGTGATTTCTTTAAACTTTAACATATTCTATACCCAACAGATATTGAAAGATCTTCAATGCAACATTTCTCAAAAATCTCCAAATGCTTTACTTCATTTAGAAGCTTTAGCATGTATAATTAAAAATATAAATCACATGCTATGATGAAAATAATTACTTTTATTTCTCATTTCATTAACTCTAACCAATGCACATGACCCCCAGAAGTAAGACTTTAAGAGATAATTTATAATTTTACTCCATAAGGGACGTCTCTAATAACAATTCATTTGTTTTCCGGTAGTTATTTTGATAGACGGGACAATATATTTGGATCTTTTTTAGCACACTAAGGGCTTTGTTATTGCTAGCATAATTAAATTCTAGATTTATTGAATTATATTATATACAAAAGTACACCTCCTTACCAGTGGGAGTAATTTGCCTTACAGAAATCTGTTATAATATTTAAATGAAATTGTTAATCAGGGACTATTTACAGCTGCACCTGCTCTTATTTGTAGCGTGAAACTGTGTAATCACTGTCAGTTCCTCCAGATCCAGGCAGAAGATAACCATTAATACAACAGAAGCGTAATTAAAGAGAATCCCCATCTGCTGTATTATCCTGGCTTTGTTACAGTGAGCAACATGGAGGCAGAAGCCACCAAGGAGAATGATGGGAGGAGACTGGGTGTTTATGACAACGCCACCTATTTCTTACAAAGGAAACTGAAAGAATTACCCAAGAAAGTTCATTGATAACCTGAAAAAGAATAAAGTTAGAAGAAAAGTTTAATAAACCAAACTGTGGTGAATCATCTTATTTTTAAAGGAAGATTTTATCATCGAAAAGCAGTTTGAGGATGTAACAAAAGTCCCACAAACATTTCTAAGTCAATCGTTTTATCCTTAAAAATAAGTCTGTGGGTGCTTACAAAGGTTATTTTTGAGCACTTAATGTGCATATAAGATACTGCAGTAAGTGCATTGAATGCTTTCAGAAGAAAGGTTATATTATGGTTTGAAAAGTATGCATCTATCTTATCAAGAAGTAAGTAACTTCTCCTCCTTTTGTGAATTGCTCAACAGTTTTAAAAAGTCATTCCAACTGGTGATTATATCAGTGGAATATGGATTTGTGCATTCATGGTCAAGTACACGTGATATTCAAGATACTGCTTTAGTGTTGCAAGGTTTAAAGTTATGCATGTTATGTAAGCACTCTACTCAAAGTATTTCAGATTCTGAAGGAATTACAAACAATACGCCCTGGCAAACATAGGCTTAGAATTCAACCTACATTCTATGAGAATAATTTGTGAAAGAATCAAGAAGTTAACATGAGTTTTATTCTATATATCACTTTTAATATACAGTAGTCTCCTCCATCCAGAGTTTTACTTTCCGTGCTTTCAGTTACCTACGGTCAACTTTGGTTTGAAAATATTAAATGGAAAATAGCAGAAATAAGCAATTCATACATTTTAAATTGAGCACTGTTCTGAGTAGCATGATGAAATCTCACACATGCCTACCTGCTCTGTCTGGGACATGACTCATCACTTTGTCCAGCGGATCCACACTGTATATCACCCATTAGTCACTTAGTAGCCATCTGGATTATCAGATCAACTGTCATGGTATTGCAGCACTTGTGTTCAAGTAACCCTTATTTTACTGAATATTGGCCCCAAAGCACAAGAGTAGTGATGCTGACAATTCGGATATGCCAAAGAGAAGCTGGAAAGTGCTTCCTTTCAGTGAAAAGGTGAAAGTTCTCTACTTAATAAGGAAAGAAAAAAGTCATGCTGGGGTTGCCATGATCTATGGCAATAACGAATCTTCTATCCATGAAATTGTGAAGAAGAAAGAAAAAGCTCCTACTTGTTTTACTGTCATACCTCAATTATCTATGTATGGAGAAAAATATTATATACACATGATTCTGTACTATCTGTGGTTTCGGGCATCCACTGAGGGTCTTGGGATGTGTTCCCCACAGATAAGGGGGGACTACTGTACTATAAATTAACATATTTATTATTTTTATTGTCTGTCTCTGCACTAAAACAAAATAAGATGTCTTTTTCTTCAGTGATGGATGAACCCCATCTGAATGGATACACAATATTTGACTGGGACACTCAATATCTGTTGAATGAATGAATGATCTTGATATGAAAAATACAAAAGAAACAAATAGGTAGCTGTTTGCATTTCAAATATCTTGTTGGAATATTTATCTTAGTTACAAAAAGCTAAAAATCTTCATAAATAAATTTAGGTGGCAGAGAGTCTGTAAAAAATATGTCTACTAATACATGACCAAATGAGTTGTGAAAGGAAAAAAAATAAAACACAAAGGAAACACAAAAGGGAGATCCAGTTTGGACAACTGGAAGGGTTGCTTCATGCCTATGTTTAGCAATCCAATTTACATGATTGCAAAAGATGGGCAATTCCAAATAGAGCCAAAATATCTATACATTTATAAGCACAAGTGCCTCTTGGAAAGACTGAGCTAATACTAAACATCACTGGTATATTGTTTCAAAGAAAAGGTAAATTTGGGGGCCAGGCTAGTGGCGCAGTGGTTAAGTTCACATGTTCTACTTTGACGCCAGGGGTTCACCGATTCAGATCCCAGGTGTGGACATGGCAGCACTTGGCAAGACATGCTATGGTAGGCGTCCCACATATAAAGTGGAGGAAGATGGGCATGGATGTTAGCTCAGGGCCAGTCTTCCTCAGCAAAAAGAGGAGGATTGGCAGCAGATGTTAGCTCAGGGCTAATCTTCCTCAAAAAAAAAAAAGGTAAATTTGACTCCTATAGTGAAAAGAGTTCTATAAATAAAAGCATACGATTTATGTTGGTCAAATTTAAACATCATTCTTAAAAATTATGTCCATATAGGGGCCAGCCCTGTGGCCAAGTGTGGTTAAATTTCCATGCTTTCCACTTCAGTGGCCCGGGTTCACAGGTTGAGATCCCAGGTACAGACCTACTCCACTCATCAGCCATGCTGTGGAGGCTTCCACATACAAGGTAAAGGAAGACGGTCACAGATGTTAGCTTGGGCCTAGTCTTCCTCAAGCAAAGAGAAAATAACAGCAGAGGATTGGCAACAGATATTAGATCAGAGAGAATCTTCCTCACACACGCAAAAAAAGAAATCATGTCCATATATAGAAGGATAAAATAGCAATAGTGGACAAGTCAAAATGTGGCTGTGAATAGTTTTTATTGTAATATTATTAGGAGGTAATATTAGAAGTCCAAGTTAATATAAGAAAACAAAACAAAAATGTTATACTAAGATATGCCTTTAAAATAGTTTTGTGAAAAAAGAAACCACTAATTTAGTTTCTCTATGTATGTTCTTGTGTTTTGTCAAAGGAATATTTTGTTTACTAAATTTCCATGATTTCTGTATAAAATGTTAGTAAAATATTTTACCTATAACTTTATCCATTTGTTGAATTTTTAATTTGTAATCTTAATTTAGAATCTTTTAAGAATATCAACTAAGTATCCTATTATTCTTACTTAGGAATTTCTTGTGACAGAGTATAATTAAGAACAAGGAAATCCTGACTGCATCTGTGCACTAATTTTTTTAATACTTAACTTATATACTTAAATTGATGTTATAGCACAATGATTAATTTTTATGAATTTCAAAAACTTAAATCATTAAGATTAATGATACACCTCCGAATAAAACCATGGACGGGAAATGATCAAATGAGCTAGGAGGGAAGCATAATTATAGAGGCTGCTTAGGCAGCATCCACGAAAAAGGTGATTTACAATTAAAGCATCTGCTAAGATGGCCCTATTGATAAGACTGGGACTATTGTCAGATAAATTTATTTCATACACTCTCTCACATACACATCAATAGTAGCTATATCGGAACATTAATTTATGCTTCTTAATATTAAAAAATTCTTGTCATAAGCACTCAGAATATTTTCAGACATATTTTCTTCTGAGCCTTACCAAGTGTTTTTATAGAATATATGAATATGCTTTGGGGAAAAATATACTTTGCTATATAATACAGAGAATTTGAACTTTTGTTTATTGCCATTTGGGACAAACTGAACATAGCTCGTTGTAAAACTATGCCTAAATTATGAAAATTTTTGTATATCTATCTTGAAAAAAATCACCTAATTTTTTTCTTTCAAAGTTTTGAGTCAGTAAGTTATGGCAAGTGTTTCATTTCCTAACGGAAAATCATTTGGGAGAGGAGGTCTTCAATTTTTCGATCTCACTGGATGTGATGTCTCAGATACAGAAACAAATAATCCCCCTCAACCCTGATTAAAAGGACATTTGCTTGGATTGGTTTTCACCCAGAAGTGACCATGCATTATTCAAAATATTCCCAGAGCTGCCCGTACAACTTTAAAGGAGGGCAGTTAAGTTGCAATTATGGCTCCAGAATTGATTTGCTCTGTTTATAAAATTCAGACACGGTGAAATGGTTTATAAGCAATTAAGCAGATTCAGGTATTGCGGTACAAGTTCCTCAGACTGAATAAATTGTTAGTTCCACCTTACGTGTGTAAATAAATATTCTCTTTCGAATGCTAACTTGAGCAATAGTTGAAATATCCATTGATTGAATATTCTAATCTGTTAAAATGCCTGATACTTTCGTTCCTTGATAACTGCACGCTCATTGCAAGAAAAAATATTAATGGAACATCTTAATATTTTGGAGGATGTATACTGTCAGTATATAGGAATCTACTGTGGGCTGTTCTCTAAATACTTGTAAAAGGTAGGGAGTGATTTTCATCTGACATGATGAGCAGCAAGTACTAAACACCACCCTAAATAGTAACTTGAAAAACATAGGCTTAAGGAAGCTCTCCATAATACTAGTTAGGGTTTAGCTATAGGTCAGCAGTTCTTAACTTTGAGATAATGAAAGCTCTGACCCACCCATCTCCTCCTAGGACATATGCACATATATGCAAAGTTTCATTTCCATTTCCAGAGGTTCAAGAAATCCTTCCTTATAGTCTCAGTTCAAACACCTAGTCTCGGCAAAGCCAGGCTGCACAGCATAAACTGTGAGGTTCTTCGTCTAATCTTAGCCAGTGTTGATTGTAACACATGGCATTATTCTATGCTTCAGTAAGGAAGCGAAAATGCAGCCAATGCATCACAGACACAATGCTTTCTTATAGCTTTGAATCTTTATTTTACACTTGTTGAAAGCACTCTTTAAGGAAAATTTAGCCATGGATTTTTATCCTCTCATGCAGCTCTATTTCTTCGCTTTTCTATGTACACAATATTTTTGTTTGTTTTAATGTCAAATCACAGTGTTAATCTTTTTGAGGATATTTTAAATAGCAATTAATTTCCATTGGCATAGTACCATTGACATATCTCATGCAATTGGACAGTTATGACCAAATTTTCACATTTCCAGGCAAGGACAACTACATTGTGACTGCTGCTTGACTGATCTCAATTATAAGATGCCATTGATTACAAAACAGAACAAATCTACAGATATTAATATTTGGAGAAAGTGTGTCATAAAATTGATGAAATAGGATACTTAGAAAAAGACAAGTGGAGGATAAATATAACACAGTGCACATTAAGCACAGTGAGGGCAAAAGAGGAACTTGTCCAATATCAATGACCTTGCTTCCATGGGCAAGGCTCTCTCCATGGATCTATTCTAACTGGAAAATTTATTATAAAATGGCATAAATTGCTTTATTTTATTCTATTCTTACAAAAGTGCTCTTGAAATGTTGTGTCCTTTAATACAGGAAGAGATCTATTCATCTGGGATATTTGCATATTCAGATTTTTGTTGCAAGTAATTCCAGTAGCAAATTAACTAATTAGCATTCTACAGTTTACTTCAGTCTTTGTCCATTTTAATTGTCATGAATCAGTACCTCAGGGCTTGATTATCCTTTAATCCTAATAAGTACAGGTATTTGGGTCCTCAGAGTGGAGAATCTGACTCTAGAACTCAACAAACTAGCTGAAGATTTGCTACCTCCAGTCTGCCCTGATAGATTTGAATTTCCACGGGGACAGGAGATATGATTTCCTTGTTCACACTGAACACCCCAGCATTTAGCAGTGTCAGGCTCAATAAATTTTAGTTGAATAAACCTTATTTCTGTTTCAATATAGATTTTTTTACAGAGTCAATGTTACTTAAATGAAAGATCTCAAACTGATTCCTATAAATTATTCCTTTTGCATCTAAAAGTCTCATTTAAGGAAGTTAGCAATATATTTGTTCAATATTTTCCAGAAAAAAAATTCTTTAGTTTCTCTCTCCAAAATTCATCCCAAATTTAGATTCAAAATGCAATATTTAATGTAAAGAGAAAAGAAAAAAAATTATATAAAAAAGTTACCTTGCATAAAAGCTTTATTATACGCATCACCTTGAACTAGGACAAGGAGTAAAAGAGAAGGGAGGTTTAGTGCTTTAGAAAACAAATTACTTGCCTTACCTGAAAAAACAAAGCAGCAAATATCCAAGGAAAATTGATTATCCACAGATGGTTCAGGAATAGGAATGGTGAATCAGAGTTTGTTTGGGCATTAAAATAGGTAATAGCAAAAAACTAGCGATGTCTTTTGTTTTGATAGTGATGAAATTAATGATAGTTTGCCATTAGAGAGTTTGTATAGCTCTCTTATGAAGAGCTTTTTTCACAGAGCAAGAACCAAGAACGATAAAGAAAGTTCAAAAATACACTGTTAAAGGAATACATAATTTATGTATCCAAACTATGTAAAACAATAGAAGAAATAATAGTAAATATATATGAAATAAGTAGCACTAGCAATATTCCAAAGAATTTATCTCACGTCCAAAAGTAGCATGTAAGATGATACATATCATGATATTTGCTGTGGCAGCATGGGGTAGGATGTAACCTGGGTGTCATCACCAGGAGATTAAATAAGTAGAATGTGGTGCATCAGTGAATGGCATCTTATAAGGAGATCAGCTTTAATGATCTTAACTTACATATAGCAACATGGGTAGATATTTCCATTATACTTAAAAGATAAAAGTAAGAAACTGAAACACAAATAACACGATATCTTTTACACAAATGAGACACATATATACACAAATGAATGCTATATAGTTTTCAAAGATGCATGCAAACCGAAGGACATAAATTCATTGGCACAGTTACCTACAAAGGTGATGGGAATGGGAGGAGGCCCTAGAAATTATGACAACATACAGTAAAACAAGACAAAGGTATTACCAGATCAATAAACAAAATAATGAACTGAGGTGCACAAGTACTTCAAATCTTTGCAGCCAACGTAAAAAACAAATATTAAAGATGAGTGAAATCTGCATCATGGCAGAGTGAGCTCTTCCCTTAATCACTCCCTGCTAAGATACAATGAAAAGAACATTCATAAACCAACACAGGACATTCACACAACACAATAGATGTCTGAGAGATCCACAAAGCCATACGTCTGAAGGTGAGAGTGCTGGACCCTCTAGGAGACAGTGGAAGAAGGTAAGGAGATGTCCTCTCCTTACTCAAGCAGTAGTGATCTTGGGTGTGCGATTTTGCCACAGGCCGGCGTGCAACATTGAGAGGAGATGGGGAAAAAGACAGCCTTCTGTAGAAATGCTCATCCTCCTGGAGCTGCCTCCCAGCCTGTGGGAACACTCCACACCAAGGTAGCTAAGCAATCACAGGGTGCCCCCACCAAGCCAAGCAGCCCAAACAGGCAGATAGTGAGTGCAGAGAAGAGGGGCATGGGATCATACATGCATAAGAAAGCACTGCCCACCAACCTGACATACCAGCTCAGCTGATTGCCCAGAACAGAGGATCCCCACCAGAGCACCTGCGCATACATGTGTAAAGCAGCTGTGACCAGTGGGCAAACACAGACAGGCCCTGTTGGTAGAGTTTCCAACATACAGTCATATCTGCCAGGGTTTGCAGAGGGTTCAGAAGATACAGCTCCTCCACATCCCCACTGAGGGGGGCAGGTGGGTTCTGTGACCAGATACTATCCCTATGAGATGGCACAAGTCCACCCCATCGAATAGCATGAAGAAGTGTATTAACACTCCAGAGCAGAAGGCAAATGATAAGTACCCACAAATCATCCCTGAAGTCATAGAAATTTACAATCTAAATGACAGAGATTTCAAATAGCTATCATAAAGACCTCAATGAGTTACAAGAAAACTCAGAAAGACAGTTTAATGATCTCAGAAATTAAATTAATGAACAGAGGGAATTCTTCACAAAAGAGATAGAAACAATAAAATAATCAGAAATGTTGGAAATGAAAAACACAATGAATGAGATAAAGGAAAATCTGGAGTTCTTAAAAAGGTAGAGCTGATATTATGGATGACAGAATCAGTAATTTAGAGGACAAAAATATAGAAATGCTGCAGATGGAGGAAGAGAGAGAAGTAAGACTAAAAAGAAATGAAAAAATTCTCCAAGAAATATCTGATTCAATTAGGAAATGCAACATAAGGATTAAAGGTATTCAAGAGGGAGAAGAGAGGAGTAGTGAACTTGTCCAAATAAACAATAGTTGAGAACTTCCCAAACCTGGAGAAGGAGCTGGAATTACATGTAAACAAAGCTAATATAATTCCTAATTACATCAATGTATAAAGACCTTCTCCAAGGCATATATTAGTAACACAGGTAAAAGTCAATCAAAAAGAAATATATTAAGGTCAGCAAGGAAGAAGAAAATACCCTACAAAGGAATCCCTATCAGGCTTTCAGTGGATTTCTCAGCAGAAACCTTACATGCTTGGAGAGAGTGGAATGATATATTCGAAATTCTGAAAGACAAAACCTTTCAGGTAAGAATACTTTATCCAGTGAAACTATCCCTCAGATATAATGGAAAAATAAAAACTTTCCCAGAAAAACAAAAGTTGAGGGAGGTCATTGTCACAAGAACCCCTGTCCCTACAAGAAATGATCAAGAAACTCCTCCTACCTGAAAAAAAAGAGTTTACAAAGTCTTGAGCAAGGAGAAAACTAGGCAGACAAAAATCAGATAATCACAGCTCTCTATCGTAAAATGTTAGCAAACAATTAATAATAACATTAAAGATAAAGGGAAGGAAAGCATTTAAAATAACCACAATCACTTCATTTTAATCACAAACTCACAACACAAAACAGAATAACTTGTGACAAAACAAACTTAGATGGTGAAGAGGAATGGGATAGGACCTGCTTAGAATAAGGAAATAAGAGACTGTCAGAAAATGGGCTATCTCATCTGAGATCTTTTATACAAACCTCATGGTAACCACTAAACAAAAAAATAAGAACAAAGACACAAATGATAAATAAAGAGAAAACTGAGAAAACCATCACAGAGAAACACCAAACTGAACTGACAGTCAGAAATACAAGGAGGAGAAACAAGGGAAATAGAGAACAACTAGAAAACAAGTGATAAAATGGCAGTAATAAGCCCTCACATATCAATAAGCACTCTAAATATAAATGGATTGAATTCTCCAAAGGACACAGAGTTGCTGAATGGATTAAAAAACAAGACCCAACAATATGCTGCCTCCTGGAAACACATATCAGCTCTAAAGAGGTAATGGCAAACAAAGGAAATCATGTGTTCCCATACTCAGACAAAGCAGCTTCAAGATGAAAAAGGCAATGAGAGACAAAGAGGGGCTGTATCTAATGATAATGGGATACTCCACCAAGAGGACATAACACTTATATATGCACCTAACACATTAGTACTAAAGTACATAGAGCAACAATTAACAGAGCTAAAAGGAGAAACTAACAGCAACATAATAAGACTAGGAGACCTCATCAACCACTTACATCAATGGAGAGATCATCCAAACAGAATGTCAAGAAGGAAATAGTGGAACTAAATGAAAAACTAGATCAGATGGACTTAATAGATATAGATAGAATGCTCCATCCTAAATCAGAATTCTTCTCAAGTGCACAGGAAACATTCTCAAAGACCATATGTTGGTAAACAAGGCAAGCCTCAATAAATTTAAGAACACTGAAATCATATCAAGCATGTTTTCTCACCATAATGTTATGACCTTAGAAATCAACCACAAGAAAAAGTTTGGAAAGTGACAAATATGTGGAGACTAAACACGCTACTGAACAACCAACAGGTCAATGATGAAATTAAGGAAGAAACCAGGAAAAATCTGGAGACAAACAAAAATGAAAATACACCATTCCAACTCATATGGGATGCAGCAAAAGTCATCCTGTGAGGGAAATTCATAGCAATACATGCCCACCTTAATACATACGAAAAATCTCAAATGAGTAATCTTAAACTACACCTAGCAGAAATAGAAAAAGAAGAACAAGCAAAGCCTAAAGTCAGCAGAATGAGGGAAACAATAATAATTAGAGCAGATATAAATGAAATAGAAACCAAAAAAAGACGGTAGAAAGGACAAACAAAACTAAGAGCTTGCTCTTGGAGAAGATGAGTAAAACTGACACTGAGCCAGACTTACTAAGAAAAAAAGTAAGAAGCCTCAAGTAAATAAAATTAGAATGAAAAGAGGAGAAATTACAACTGATACCACAGAATTACAAAGGATTATAAGAGAATACTATGAAAAACTAAATGTCAAAAAATTGGACAATCTAGAAGAAACGGACAAATTCTTAGACTCATACAACCTCCCAAAACTGAATCAAAAAGAAACAGACAATCTGAATAGACCAATCACAAGTAAAGAGATTGAAAGAAGAGATGGCTTCTCTGGATAATTTTACCAAACATTCAAAGAAGATTTAAATACCTATCCTTCTCAAACTTTTCCAAAAAAATTGAAGAAGACAAAACACTTCCTAACTCATTCTACAAGGCCAACATCACCCTGACCCCAAAGCTAGACAAGGACAACACAAAGAAGGAAAATTACAGGCCAATAGCACTGATGAACATAGATGCAAATATCGTCAACAAAATATTGGCAAACTGAATACAGCAATATATTAAGAGGATCATATACCATGATCAAGTGGGATTTATACCAGGGACACAGGGATGGTTCAACATCTGCAAATCAATCAATGTGATACATCACATTAGCAGAATGAGGAATAAAAGCCACATGATCATCTCGATAGATGCAGAGAGCATTTCACAGGATCCACATCCATTTATGAGAAAAACTCTCAATAAAATGAATATAGAAGGAAAGTACCTCAACATAATAAAGGCCATATATGACAAATCTACAGTCAATGTCATACTCAATGGGGAAAAACTGAAAGCCATCCATCTGAGAACAGGGATAAGATGAAGGTGCCCACTCTCACCACTCTTATTCAACATAGTACTGGAGGTTTTGGCCAAAGCAATTAGGCAAGGAAAAGAAATATAAGGTATCCAAATTGGAAAGAAAGAAGTGAAACTTGCTATATGCAGGTGACATGATTTTCCACATAGAAAACCCTAAAGAATCCAGCAGAAAACTATTAAAATAATCAATAACTATAGCAAAGTTGCATGGTAGAAAATCAACTTACAGAAATCAGTTGCATTTCTGTACTCTACTAATGACCTAACAGAAAGGGAACTCAAAAATACAATCCCATTTACAATCACAACAAAAAGAATAAAATATCTAGGATAAATTTAACCAATCTGGTGAAAGACCTATACAATGAAAACATAAGATGTTATTAAAAGAAATCAATGATGACATAAAGAAATGGAAAGATATTCCATGTACATGCATTGGAAGAATAAACATAGTTAAAATGTCCATCCTACCTAAAGTAATCTACAGATTCAATGCAATCTCAATCAGAATCCCAATGACATTCCTCAGGGAAATAGAACAAAGAATCCTAAAATTCAAATGGGGCAACATAAGACCCTGAATAGCTAAAGCAATCCTGAGAAAAAAGAACAAAGCTGGAGGCATCACAAACCCTGACTTCAAAGTGTACTACAAAACTGTAGTAATCAAAACAGTATGGTACTGGTAGAGAAACAGGCACACAGATCAATGGAACAGAATTGAAATTCCAGAAATAAAACCACACATCTACGGACAGCTAATCTTCAACCAAGGAGCCAAGAATATATAATGGGGAAAGAAAATTCTCGTCAATATATGGTGGTGGGAAAACTGGACAGCCACATGCAAAAGAATGAAAGTAGACCATTATCTTTCACCATACAGAAAAATTAACTGTAAATGGGTTAAAGACTTGAAGGTAATAAGGAAAACCTTAAAACTACTAGAAGAAAATACGGGCAGTACACTCTTTGACATTGGCCTTAGAAACATCTTTTCAAATACCACATCTATCCTGGCAAGGAAAACAAAAGAAAAAATAAACAAATAGGAATTCATCAGACTAAAGAGCTTCTGCAAGGCAAAGGAAACCAGGAACAAAATGAAAAGACAACTCACTGAAAGAAAATATTTGCAAATCATGTATCTGACAAGGGATTAATCTCCAAAATATATGAAGAATGCACACAACAAGAAAAAAACAAAGAGCCAGGTCAAATAATGGGTAGAGGGTATGAACAGACATTTTTCCAAAGAGGATATAAAGATGGCCAATAGGCACAAGAAAAGATGTTCAACATTACTCATCATTAGAGAAATGTAAATCAAAACTACAATGAGGTATCACCTTACACCTGTTAGAAGGGCTTTACTTACCAAGACAAAAAATAACAAATGTTGGCGAGTATGTGACAAAAAGGGGATCCTTATGCACTGCTGGTGGGAATGCAAACTGAAGCAGCCACTATGGAAAACTCTATGGAGATTTCTCAAAAAGTAAAAATAGAAATACCATACGACCCAGCTATCCCACTACTGAGTATGTATTCAAAGAACTTGAAATCAACAATTTAAAGAGACTTATGCACCTCTATGTTCATTGCCACATTATTCACAATAGCCAAGATATGGAAGCAGCCCAAATGCCCATCGACTGATGAATGGATAAAGATGTGGTATAAATATACAAAGGAATCTTAGCCATAAAACAAAACAAAATTATCCCATTTGCAACAATGTGGATGAAGCTTCAGGGTATTATGTTAAATGAAATAAGGCAGAAAGAGAAAAACAAACTGCATGATTTCACTTATACGTGGAAGATAACAAACACATGGACAAAGAGAATAGATGAGTGGATACCAGAGGGGAAGGGGGTTGGGGGCTGGGCATAAGGGGTAAAGGGGCATATTTACGTGGTGATTGACTAATAATAATGTACAACTGAAATTTCACAGTATTATAAACTATTATGACCTCAACGAAATTTTTAAAAATCCCTGGTTGCCCAGGGCAGAAATGACTAGTTGGAGCACAGGGCAAGGGCATTTTTATGGTGGTGAAACGATCCTTCATAATACTGTCATGGCAGATGCCTATGACATTATGTGCCTGTCAAAATCCATATAACTGTACAACAGACAGAACAAATCCTAATGTAAACTATGTTCATTATTAATAATGTATCAATATTGGCTCATGAATTATAAAAATGTACCTCACTGATACAAAATATTAAAAATATAGGAAATATGCTGGAGGAGGGAGGCATATGGAAACTCTTTATCCTTTCCATGTATTGTTTTCTATAAATTAAAACTTCTCTAAAAAATAAAATCTATTAAAATCAACTAAACAAATATTAAAATAAAAATTAAAACCTTCCAATTTGCCTCCCACAGCATACCATGTCAGTGAAATTTTATAAGCTATCCGTTTCCTTATTTGTTTCACCTAAATTCTGCAGAGAGTTGAGAGGAAAATTTACAGTGGTTTTATAGAAAGAGTTGATTCACACAGCTGTATTTGGGTTGCTTTTTCAGGTTATAGGAAATTGCATTTTTCTAAAACGGAACTTCCGTTAATGCCTTCATTGTATATGAGTTGACATTGTATCACATTTGTAGAAGTGAATCAGATGTTTAATATTCCTTTAATCTAAAACCCCTCTAAGCTATGTGATTTAATTAACAGATAATTAAATACCAAATATGAGAACTTTAGGGACTAACACATTGAGGCTGTATCAGGATGAAAGATGTTTACACTTAACACAAAGATTCTCCCCTGACTGAATGAGGCTGGGAATTGCAAGCAAGGCAGAGTGAGAGCCAGCTGATAACAAGCTGTTCATGAAACATTAGCCTCCCTGAGCTTAAAGAATGTCAGAGCCTCTTCCCATATCCAAGGAAAAATACCTACAGAGCAAAAAGAATGTTGCTTTGCATTTTTAATAAGAGGCAAGAATTAGATTCAAAATTATTTCTAAAAATACTCATATCTAACAGTTTCTTTTCTGATGGTATTTTATTTTCAAGATTTATCATTATGACCCTCTCTTTATTCAGCCTGTTTTCCACTCTTCTGCCTTTCCTCCTCTGCATCATGAATTTGCTTTTCTGAATTGTCATCTTGGCCCATTTTATCTTGAATGTTATATATTGCCTCAAAACCAAATAACACATGGAATTCATAGGTGTATGTTTGCCAAAAAGAGGACGTAATGAAATAATAGAACACAATGTTAAAGTCCAGAAGACAAAAAAGACATGTTTTTCCCAAGTAGTTAAAGTAGAAAATAATTTGGAAATTTAATATTGGTGAAGTAAAAAAGAAAAAATCTTAGAACATCAGCTGAAAATGAGCTTAGCGTAGTCTTACATTAGATATGAGGAAACTAAGACCAACAGGGTTTAGGAGAAATGTACAGTGTTCTATAAACAGCACTAGAGATTAAAATCCAGAAAAACACCCCTGCCCCTTTTCTGTGCTATAATAAAGCATTATACATTGAGGATTAATTAATAGATGTGGACTCATTCCACTCAGTTTTTAGAGTGGCCAGGACACTGTGATTAGGAGAAATGGGTCTGGAGTCAGAAGGCTTGGATTCAAATTCTGGCTTTACTACTCACTAGAATTGACTTTTGGCAATTCTCTCTAAGCCTCTGCTTCCCTATCTACAAGATGGCAAAATAATCATGCCTACCCCATAGGGTTATTGAGAGGATTAAAGGAGACTATTCATGTAAAGCAATCAGCACAGTGCCAGGCACATAATAATACTTTTCAAGGTGTTACTTATCTCAAAAATATATTAATTCCTCCATTCACAACATATTTGAATATCAATCCCTATGCTAAACACTGACATACATATAAGATGCAGTTCCTGCTGTTAAGAAGTGTATAGCATGGTTCTGCTGGTTATATGATTCTTCTGTGAATTTAAAAATTAACTCATATCTCTCTTTCAATCTCGTCCCATGTATATTACTTACGAAATTCAATAAATCCACAAGTAAATGTTTCTAAAATGTGCCCGAGACTCTCTTTACCTTCTTACTGCTAATTGCCTCCGTCTTCCCAAAAGACATCCACGGAAAATTCAATATTCTGGATTTTATAATATTTTAAATAGCTTTATCTTCAACACCTCAACTCTAAAATCTTAGTTTATATTCAAAACAACCATCTCTTCAGCCATCTTATTCCCCTGCTCCTCAAAATTTGCTCTTTTTCCACCACTGACTTTGGAATCCTTGATTGCTTTCTGTTTTCCTCTGTTGCCAGTCCCCTCTCTCTGTATGTTCGAATCCACAGTTAGAAATTTCACGTTTGAAACACATGTTTGAACCACTCTGGCATTTGTTGAACTTTCAGACGGCTTCTGAGTATTATCTTCATTGTAAAAGGCCACATTTCAGATTTATCCGTTTAAACATTTTTTTATTTTTATTTTTTTATTTTAGATTGTTAAAATTTTTTTTTTCCTTTTTTTTCTCCCCAAAGCCCCTTGGTACATAGTTGTATATTCTTAGTTGTGGGTCCTTCTAGTTGTGGCGTGTGGGATGCTGCTTCAGCGTGGCTCAACGAGCAGTGCCATGTCTGCGCCCAGGATTCCAACCGCCGAAACACTGGGCCACCTGCAGCGGAGCGCGCGAACTTAACCACTCGGCCATGGGGCCAGCCCCTATCCATTTAACCTTTTGAGGACTAAAAGTTTCCCTTCCTATTCAATAACTACTCATCATTTATATAATCACTATTCTAGAGGTAAAAAAAATATGGAGATGCATTCCTCTTTCTAGAAGAATGAAATGTTACACTAGCACCAATAACCTAATGACATGTGCTTTTATGCAAAATTATTAGTGAAGAACTTCAAAAAGTACATCCTAGTTTCTAAGATACTGATACCACTAACCTCTCGTATTGGGAAAGTGACATACATATTGCAATTGCTGGACAAAGATTTCTCTGCTACCTAAAGTTGCTATAATTTAACTTCAAATTAAACTTTTGAATTCAACTCATCATAAGGTTATATTGAGAGTCAAGGAGTAATGAAAACACACACATTACGAATTTTATTAAAGGTCATTTCATTTCATTAAAACTGCAAAATACACAAGCATAATTTCTAAATATAACCCAAATCCTATAATTATAGAAATTTGGCACTAGACATAATATTTTCCAGAAAAGTGGCTAATTACTGAGCTAACTTGTTATTAACAAATTGCATGTTTTCTGCATTCAGCATACAGTATATATATATATATATATATATACGTAAATCATATATATGTATACTTTTTTTATACATTTGTATACATAATGGTTTACTACATGACATTTTGTACCCTAATCTCTAAATAAAGCCAGATACTCCCCAGCTTCAGAAACCCACTGCTCTCAGTGAAGGTGAGAGTGCTGTGCACTAAGGCTGAGCCAGTGGACTCACTAAGTCACCAGCAAGCTGTGGCTGCCATCCTGTATTTGAAGAGAATGAGATACGGCGAGGGATAAATTGAGTTACACTTCTAGGACAGAGAGTAAGTAGCAGGATCTAAAACGGAACTTCCGTTAATGACATGTGTCCTACACATTATGGGATAGAAAGGTAAATCAGGAGCAGTTCAGACACCAGGGTAATCCTGAAAACCTTTAAGAAGTGGATTCTCAACCCGAACAGTCTGCTGCCATAAGTGTATAAAAGGAGATTAAGCAGAATATGTTAATAATATATGACAAAATGTTAGGAAATTAAGGGAAAACACCAAGGTTATGAGACACACTCAAGCACTTGGAGCTTTAATTTATACAAATATAAACAGAGGTGGGAAGATCGCTCCCAGCTTTGAATTATCTGACACTGACAGAGTATTGAAGAACATCAATGTAAATGTAAGCAGTATCTATATTTTTCCATTATTCTGACCATTTCCTTTACTAGAAAATAGCATTGTTGAATATTTAGAAATTTCTCATCTATATTTTACATTTTCTCACATTAAATATAAACATCATGCTCACATTCTTGCATAATCATCTATCATAGAACACTGGCACAAACTAGTGTGCTGTAAATGAAGTACGTTGATGGTTTAGAAACCAGCCCTTGCAATATACTCTCTGGGAGCCCACAAACTAGTTATTTAATTTCTATTAGCCTCAGTGTTTTCTTCTGCAAACAGAAGCAACGCCATTCATAGTAGTTTTATTGTGAGGGTTAAGTTACAAATATATATATATATATATATATATATATAATGCCTTATAGATAGTAGATGATCAATAAGTAGAAATTGTTACTGTATTTGACAATGTCATTCCATAAATGAAACACCACTCTTTAATAAGAAGCCTGGTGATAATTATCAACGTCTTAGTTTTATTACATGTTTATAAGATTAGGAAAATATGTAATGTTTAGGAAATCTCTTCTTCAAGCAACCACAAAATACTTAACACATGTTGAATGTTAACAGTTTTACGAAAAAAGTTAATTCTTAAGCAACTATTACTTCTTTGTAATAAAAGGCTAATTCCCATCAGAAAAGGGAAGTGGGGGTAAAAAAAGGCTTATCAGGGAGTAAGTAACAGGAGGGGGATGGAAAAACTTTTTAAGTTATTAGCAAGAAGAAGGAATGCGGACAGGGTGGGGGAAAGGATGACATGTGAAGAGGCTCACACAAGCTTGAAGTTAACTCCTTTATTTAAATATTTTAATTTCATTGGGTTATAAAATTTTAGTGGAAGAGAAGAACTGAAAATATGTAAACAGACAAGACAGAGGCGTATGATATCCAGAGCAAAATTCCCTTATGGGTTCTGTTGCAAAAGAAAAGAACACTGAGAATCTGAATCTAAATTAAATGTTAGAACAAATATAGATTTCTAAAGGTAATTGCAACAACAAATTGTTCAAATATTCGTCTTTTGCAGGACCCTATTAAACTTTTAACTCTCTTTTTTATCATATCAGCTATTTGGGAAGAAACTGTCCAGCAATTGTAAAAATGAATAATAGTTTTATTGACAAAAGTACTTCTCTTTCCTTTAAGTGGTGAAAATATTATGATCACTAAATGCAATATACTTCCCTCACAACTTTTTTTTCTTTATGTACTCATCTAAAATAAAGCCTCAATCCTGTTTCAACCCAATTCTTTTCTCCTCGGCACCTGTGCCCAAGCATATGAGTGCGGATGGAGGAAAACAACCATTGAGGCTTCCTGGTTACATCACTTTAAATTGAGTACCACAAATTCTATGAATCCCCAATGCTGCCTGACAATGCTACTACATTTCCTTTGTCAATGAACTCTCCCACCTAGACTCTAAGACAACTGATTGATACATTCTCCTCCTTCTCCTTGTTCTTCTAATTTCCTCTTCCTTTCTCATGGTTGGTTAACTATGTTGCTTCTTATTCCACTGAGAAAGTGAACACACTCTTAAGAGGAGTTCTTTCTCTCACTACCACTAGATCTCATCCTACTATTAAATACCCTGTCCCATTACTGTTAACAGCATGACTTTCGGCTGCCGCTACCTAGGGGTGCACTGGATCCCATCCTTCTCATCTACTCATCTGCTTATCTCCTCAATAAACTGCTGCTCCTTTTCATTATTACCTGCTTTTCTCTTTACTTGGTCATTCTCATCAACTTAAAATATGTGGAAATCTCTCTCATCTTTAAAAGGAGCAAACAAATTTCTCTTGATCTACATTTACCTCTCGCTCTGTCCTGATTGTGTCTTCCTCTTAACGGCTAAACTCCATAAAAGTTCTTATTCAGTGAGTCTCTACCTTCTCTATTCCCATTCCCTCTTGAGATTCTCCCATCAGGCTCTTGCCCTCTCCACTCAACCAAACTGTTCTCGACAAGTCCACCAATCACCTTCACTTTGTCCAATCCAGTGATAAATTCTCAGTCCCCTGATCACTCAATCTCCTGGAAGCAGTGACACGGCTGATCATTTCATCTGTGTTGAGTTACTCTCTTGCCTTGGTTTCCATGCTTCCATGTGGAAATCTCTTTCTCTCCTGATTTCTCTCCCACATTCATGTCTGCTTCTTCTCTTTGTGCCTTGCCTTTGCTGCTTTTTCTTTGTCTGCCTGACATATGGTGTTAGAACACTCAAGGGCTCACCTTTTTATCTACTCACCCTTCTTAGGCAATTCAATCTAGTCCTTCTAAGTGTCCTCCATGTGTAATGTACAGATGCATTACACTGCTGACTACGAAACATACCCCTCCAGTCCCAGCTCTGCACCACTCTTGGTCTCCAAACAGCTTTATCCAGATTCCTACATGACATTTCCACATGAATAACGAAGAGACAACGCAGATGTACGTCCAAAACACAAAATTATCAATCCAGACCCACAGCCAATCTCCCTTCAGTGAAGCACACCTCTATTTACCTAGTTGCCCAAATCAAACACCTTGCCGTCACTTATGACTTTCTCTCAAACACCACTTCATATATATCAGTAAATTTGCTGGCTCCAGAATTTATGTATTTCCTTAATCTGACCAATCCTCACCTTCTCCATTGCTACCATTCTGGAGCAAGCTTCCATCATTTCCCACTGGACTGATGCAATAGCCTTATAACTTGTCTCTAATAGTATATTTTAAGAACATCCAATGTATTCGTTTAACATTACATCTGATCAAGTTACCACTGTAATTTGAACATTCTATGGCTTCCCATCACAATCAGAACTCAATTCAAGGTACTTACTGCTTTGCTCTCTGAGATACTACTTGAACCTGACTCTTGTCTCCTGTTTTTTAGTTCATCTCCTACCAGTCATCCTTTTGTTCCTCTCCTGGGCTCCACTGGCCTCCAACTGGTCCTTGGAAACAGCAAGTACACTCTTGTCCTAGGGCCTTTGCCTTTGTTCCTCTCTTTGCCTGATGGTCGTATTCCAGGATTTCAGCTCAAGTATTACGTCATCTGAGAAGCTTCCCTGTTTATATAATCTGATGTATCATCCTCAACACTCTGCATCTCCTTATGCTGCTTTATTTTTTCCCACAATATCTAATTCTACCTTATATTATTTTGTTTAAGTTCCATGAGGGGCAGAAACTCTCTTCTGGCCTCATATACAGAAGACACTCAATATATGTTAAAATAAGCAAATAAATCATATGGCATTCCTTGCAACCATAATTTCATATATAGTTTCAAAAGATTTGTGGACAGAAGCTGGGAAACAATGTTTCCTGAAATATTGCCTTCATTTGATTGTATAAAATGGCTTTAGTGTCTGTGGTCTCTTAATAACACTAAGCTTGATTGAAGAGCCATGTCAAGCAATTTGGGCTTTTAGTTATTAATCTGAAAACTGAGAATGAAAGAGAAGTTGATGAATCATACCAGTTATAGAAAATTGCTAATTTAATAAGCAACTCATTAGGATTTGCTATGGCAGCTCTGAAGTTTAATGAGCAGAAATTTTCCCTCTAATTTTTCTGAAGCAGTGAGACGCCAGTGAACTGAATTGATGCTTTAATAATTGTGATTTCTCTTCTACTTTCTTCTTCATGAGAAATTAACTCACATATCCGCTAATTCATACTTACATATACCAGTTGTACCAGTGTGAGAAATCAGAAATCATATAATTTATAGCGTTAAAATACATTACACAGCACGTACTTCAATATCCTGGATTTAGCCTTGAGGTTACTAGGTTCATGGTTATACGGTAAGGCATATTCATAGATTTTTCTAATATGTTTGCCTAAGACAGTAAGCTAATAATAATAACAGTAACTATTGCCAAGCTTCTTAATAAGTACTCTAAATACTTTAATTTTCTTTAACATGGCTCCTTTTATTATTATCTAGAGGGGAAGATCAAATCCATTTAACTATGTTTTATTTTATAATTAATTCACACATATATGCTCACTTAATAATACTCTTGTAAAATCATACTGCTTTTAGACCCAAAATTAAATCTTGATAGTCTTTTTTAAAGGCCCAAACTCTTCTATCCTCCATATATAGTGAAATATCGTAGACCCTTTAAGGAATCACCTTTGTGATGATTATGGCAGAGAAAAGTACATCTCTCAAAATCATGCACTTTGAAGTCAGATAGAACTAAATTTAATACCAGATCAGTCATTTAGTAACTATGACCTTGGGCAGTTAGCTTAATCTCTCAAAGGCTCAATTTCTCCATCTTTAACATAAGGGTAAGTCTGTCATAGAGAATTGCGGTGTGACAACTGCATACTTTATAAAATGCTGACTCATAGTAGGCATTTTAAAAAATGTTCTTTCCTACTTCGCTACCCTTCTTGAAACACTGACCCATTCATTCTGCCTTTCTGTTAAAAAATTTCTCTTAGGCATAAACAAAATGCCAGACATTGCAAATAAAATGATGTTCAGCCAAACTCCCTTAATTCAAAGACACTGCGTGAACTAAGGTAGCTCAATCAATTTTTTGTTCATTGCTACTAGCATACACACAAAAAGTCTCCAAAAACCTCATTACCTTAATATATCTGAAATTCACATTTAGTAGAAAATATTGCTATGTACTAATGACGACCAAACCAATGATTTTTATGGTCATATTTAATTTAAAGGATGATCTTTCTTTCAGTTCTAAAATTTAAAACTGGGTAAATGGACATCACTGGTACCTAAATAAGCATTTCAAGGATAAAGTCAATGTTCATTCATTCAGAAGCATTTTTTAGACCTTCTGGTCTTCATGATAAGTACACAAGCAAATTCTAATAGTTAGGTTGAATAATATTGCTTATCAAAAATGTAACTTTCATGGGGAGTATGGAATGCATGGTTTTTAGGTCAATTACTACAGGCTTAAATGTTTTGTTTATTTGTTAATAACATCATGAAGAACACACTTTGAAATCTGACAGTCAAGATTTCTGATACTGTCTATGATTGTGGCCTATCTATGTGACGTTAACCAATTACTCTCTGAACTTCCGTGCCTTCATCTGTAAAGTGTGTCTTGAGTGTTAGAAGTAATAAAAAGCAGAATGCCTGCCATACAATTAAAACAGAGTATTGTTTCCCAAACTTTGTCTCAAATTACTTTCTTAATTTATTTTGTTATAGTTTTTAACTACCAAAATGGATGGAAATGTTTCTGTTTTCCTAGAATATTACTATGCATTTGTTTTCCAAATGAATGCAGTGTTTAAGAGCCCAGGCTGCTTATGAGTGCATCCAAGACAATTTATATCTTCAGATTACACGGAATTCTGGGAATCAAAGCTTCTCAATAGAAGATAGTAAAAGTAGCTTGGGAAAAAAATACGTCTAAGTGATTAATTTGGCATCAGGCCAATCTCTTACTCTTTCTTCTTCAGTCTATAGAACTTTGAACAAATTTCATATCTAGTGTGGCTTTCCGAATACTGCATTACTTTTATTTTAAAGTCTGTCTTCCTCAGCAGAAAGAGTTCTTTAAGGACATGTGTTCACTTATAACGCTTGGCATCCCATAATTATTGGTTCAATGAATAGCTTGGAATCAGAATAAAAAGAAATAATACTTTGGGAATATAAGATAATAAAGGAAATACATTTTCCTTTTAAAAAGCACCATGATTCCTTATTCAAGAACTCTTTCCTCTAGAATTGAGATATTTTTTCACGGTCTAATGTCTTTCTAATCTTTATTAAATCTGAGCTGTAAATTAAGAACATTATCATTTGTCCTAAATGAATTTCTGAATTAAAAATTAGATGAACCCATGTTACACTGACATTTTTAAAACCAGGATAAAGTCTTGCTCACTCTCTTTAGAGTAATCAAAATCCTAACTCACTATAAGGATACTTTTTGACAAGTATATCTTATGTGAAGTCTCTGGGAGGTTTGTAAAAGCCAACATTTTACTAAATGTTATATTCAATTTCACTTAAGGATGCTCTTAACTCTGTAGGAATAAAATTATATTCAGAGATTCTATTCTTTTGCCTTCGTGGCTATAAAAATATGTAAGTATTTTCCAAATATCCCAGGAATTGGTCAATTTCATATTCCTAATAACCAAAGTTAAATAAGATCTTAGAATTTATCATCTAGCAATTCCAAAATGCAATTTGAAGCTCTAACTCTAATTATATTCCATAGCCTGAGCCAACTTGTGAGGCTAGCAATAGCAAAAGCAAATCTACTGATCAGTCAGGATGAATTATTTTTACAATACTAATGCAAATATGTTAAGAATTTTTAAGTTATTTAAAATGTTTTAAATTATAGCATTATTAATATCACAGTTATACTTTTACCAGCATGTAATATTCACGTACTTATGTTAGAGCCAGATGACACTGAGTGTGATTCAAATCTTTTCCTAAGTTTACGAAAATGGTTTCATTACAAATGTAAAATATTACCAGAAATCCTTATCATCTAGAGAAAAGTTTTCAAGATTATTTACGAAACTTTATTTTGTCATTTGGTCAAAGTTTTATTTTGTTTTTTTAATATGGGTTTTGATTTGTTCATATATATTTTCAGTGATTAGAAGAGCAGATTAGCAAGATTAATAAAGGCAAGTGTTTCAGAAATAGTTGTAGAATATAAAACAAAATTAACATTTTCCAGAAGAAGGAGAAAGGCCAACAAAACTAGTCTCCAAATACGTAGTTTCAGCTCCAATTGCTGATCAGCAGTCTATCAGGAAAAAAAAACCCTAGAGAACCTCAAACCTGCTCCTACAAAAGACTGAAAAGTTAGAAAATTCACAAGTATCTTTCTCTGTGATTTTTTAATCCTAGGAATAAAGACAAAAAAGGTTGCTTCTTAGTCTGTTATAATTTCGTCTTTCAAATCATAGCAACATTTCTAAACCTCTAACCATTAGCACAGCATTTACTTGTTAACAAACTAAAATGAACAATTATTAGAAGAGATCCTAAAGGAACCAAGCAGTCCATCTGACTAGCCTTGCACCATAAAGAAAATGCCCACAAGTCTCTTTCCTGTTGCCATGTGCCTGAGGCAAAATAAATCACAGTTAATCTTTGTCTTAAGTAGACTTAACTTCCGCTTTTATTAACTTTAATTTAAAATATATTAACAGTAATATTAACATGTGAATGGAAAATGGTTATGATGTAGTTTTAACTAAATAACAACATAAATATATGCAATGGTTACCAACAATGTAGGAAAAAAGAGAGGTAAGAAGAGAACTAGAAGGAAATGCAACAAAATAATATTTGTTGCATATGTGGGATTATGAGAATTTTAAAAAATCCCACAGTCCAAATTTTCTACAATGTTTTTCTACAATAATTTAAATTTAAGTTTTCACTAATAATTTTAAATTAAATTCAAATTAAAGTATTTTAATTGTTATATTGAATTTTAATTTAATTTTGTCTACAGTAATTTTTTGTGTGTGTATAAGGAAGATTGTCCCTGAGCTAACATCTGTGCCAATCTTCCCCTATTTTGCAAGTGAGATGCTGCCACAGCATGGCTTGATGAGCGGTGTATAGGTCTGTGTCTGGGATCCAAACCTCTGAACCCTGGGCCACCAAACAGGAGCATGTGAACCTAACCACTATGCAACCAGGCCAGCCACTACAATAATTTGTAAATTATAAAATGGAATTGTATTATCAAACCACAAGGCAGACTATTTCAGCAGAATGTCAACACATTCAACTTCTTTAAAATAGTTATGCAATTGTGAATATTTCATAGAATATTAACTTATACAACAGAAATCTCTTGAAGCAATAAATAGCTATCAGTTTGATCAGTATAAATATTTACATATGTTAAGAGGTTTAACCATTTAAAGCAACCTCAGTGAAGATATTTTCAAAACAAGCTATCATTCCTATATTTTCTATCAGTTTTGTATTATTTGGACATTTGTGTACTAGATTTTAACTCACAGTAATAAACATTTAAATAGTAGCTATTTGCTACTTATTGATTATTCTGTGTACAGAATATGTGAGGTTTCTGATGTTCCTGGGCCTGTGCCCCATCAACTTCTTGAAAATTGATCGCTCAGGAACCAAATGAAAACTTGGCATTTTCTCAACGAGACCCTTAAAATTCACGCAGACATCACATACATCTAAAACCAGGTATTTATATACTTCTTACTTCTTAAAAATACATTATCTTTCTACAATAATAGAAGAGTATTGGCTTAATTGGTTTTGAAGAATGGAACAAGGTCCTATAGCTCCTATAAGGTAAATTGGACATGACGTCTTCTACTTACTTGGTTTTTTTCATCAGCTTTACAACCCTACAACAATGTTTTCTCACATCTAAGACTTTCAAATTCTTCCCATTCGGGGTCTAGTAACTGCTAAACCATAACCTGTTGGACAAGTTTCTAAGAAAAGAAATTTTATACCCAGAATTTTATGAATATTGACCTGATTTATAAGTCCTTAATTGTGGCTACACTCTCTAATTCAACAGATGCAAAGGCCAAATATTTAAACCAAATTGTAGTTAACTGAATAGAAGAAAAAAATATGAATTCTAGGAGAAGAAAAAAGTTTCCCATTTTTTTAACGTTCTCATCAGATAATAAATAGTTTGTCATGATCTAAAACATCTTATCGAAAAGCATATTGATCTATTACCAATCACCTACGGAGATTATCTCTACACCAACTTGAACTGATCTTGCTTCTATCAAACTCTCAATATGAAATTTGATCCTCAAGAAATGCTGAGTGTCAAAGAATACATGACTAGAACCTCTGATCAAGTGAAAACTATATGCCACATCTTGTTACTTTAGCTTCAGTAATTAACTATAAACGAATGCGTATTCTTTCTGTATAATATCACAACAAACGTAACTTAATCATGGACTGAATACTCATTTATTTTTAGGGGATGGATTGAGGGGGAAGAAATGGAGGGACATCACTTACTAAAACCAGGTCTGTGTGGAAATGTTGCCCTTTTCAATTGCATAGACTTCAATAAATAGTTTTGCTAATTCATGATCTTACTACATAAGCAGGAATGCAGAGTTAAAGCATGGCTACAATAAATCTTTCACAGTGATTTTAAAAATCAGATTCACAATGATCTAAAAAACAATTTCCTTAATTGTGATCCAGGTTTGCAAAAAGAAAAAAAAGAGACAAACTATTTGGAGCGAACTCTTCATGAAGGAAAAATGGCAATGCTAGAGTAATCTCTGCAGTAGATTGGAAATTACTACATTGGGCCATCTTCAAATGCCACTAAAATTTATTGATGACCTACTATGTGAAAGGAACTTTCCCATGGGTGTCTGATATAATCCACACCAGACTTTTATGAAGGAAATATTGTCCCAATTTTATGCATCAACAAGTGATATTCTTTATACTAACTGCTTGGTGAAATCTGTATAACAAAATAATAAACAAATTTTTAATTTTTATCTAATCTATAAAAACTAAGCTAGGACTCAACCACATAACATGCTTAGTATTTACTCCAGAATGCTGTTCTGCTGTTCTGCTCTCATTTGTCATAACCAGTCAGAAATTCCTAAACCTAAAAAAGCTCGTTAAAAATAAATTAATGGGTCCCGTCTTTGGAGTATATCTTAGAAGTCACTGGGACAATTAGGATTTATATTTCAAGATAATCTCCTGGTGATTCTGATGCAACCAATCCTTGGTCCATGGTCAAGAATTTAGAAAAATACTATCTTTACAAAGCTTTTCACGGCTTTAATGATTTGATAAAATTATTTTCAGTTAGCATATTAACTATTTGCTTTGCCTTATTTATTACTTAATGAAAAATCTCTTAAAATAAAAAAATACAAATAAAACATCTTAGGGTTATTTACTTTACATCAAGAAGAAGATACACTATTTTTAAAATATTTTTAAAATTACCTAACATAATCTATTTCCACACAACTAAAATAAGAACACTAATTATAAACAATTCTTATTTACTTTTAAATGTGAAAGGTGCATGTACCAGCAATAGATATTTTAAAAACTTTCACTTTTCTACTTTTAAAAATAGTCATTCAGAATTTTCATTAATTGAGAGATGATTTTTAAAACATACTCAAGACGAAGTCCCCACATATATTTAAAATGGGTTAATAAATAAAGCAATAGTTTCGACAAGCAATTATCGACCTAATAAATACTAAAACAGTGCAAATTATGTACAAATGTAACATGATTGTGGAAATTAATTTTTCTTAAATTCAACATTTTAATCTTAATTCATTCCAACATTTAACCTGTTATCATCATTAAATTAGTAGAAAAAAATGGGAATACATATAATGAGTAATATTTACCCTGTAGCATCACTGTTAGCTAGCCTTTGCCAGATTGATTTCATTTACTAATTCAGTATACTCTACACAGTAGCACTAGTCTATCTCATTGGGTGTGTTATCACAGGAGAGGGACAGGAAACTAGACATTTAGTGAAGACATTTGTATTAATATTCTTTCACTTAAATCTCACAGTGACCGTTTTTCATCCAGGCATCATTAAAGCCATTTCCTTTATCTCCAAGCTGTGGTAAAGGTGCAAGTATGCACCTTGTAAGATTATGCAGGGCTGCTGCTAGCTAGAGAGAGCCTATGTATTAATTTTTTAAAATGTTTTGTTGGGCAAAAATACTAGAAAAATACGCTCCTTCTGGGGAGACAAAATGGCACCCCTGAAACAGAAGCAAGCCCACAACTTGGCAAGGGAAGCATCTCCTGGATTCCAGCCCCCGCTCATCCCCTAAACTGGGTACCTTTGAGCAGTGCACACACTGCACAACTGCATGAGGTAGCCCTGAGAACATTTTACTTTATCTGATTATTTATTTCATTACTTAGTTCATGTATTTTTTGTTTTTGCATTTGATAAATATTCTAAACTTGGACTCAACATTCCTTCCTACAATCTCTAGAAACCATGTTTAAACATGACTTTACTTTTATTTTTGTAATGGGAATGAGTCATTGGGCACTCTGTTGTGCTGCCAATATTGCATATAGAAGAATTGTGGTTCCAAATTATGACCTGGTTCTTTAAAAATAAGCCAATTAGGAGATTGACCAGCACTGCCATGACATAAAACACTTTCTCCTCAAGACTAGACCTTCTGGATGACAAATGTATTCATTTGCTAAACTACTTTGTGAACCCCAAGTTGCTCATTTTTACTAAAAAGTAATTAAATAATCATCAATATAATAGTTCCAAGACTATTAGGAAAGTTTCTTGGGAATTTAAATAAATTAACTATGATTAGAGCTAATGAAATCTCTAGGAGTACCAGATTTAATTGCAAAAGTTGTCCACATAAGTTGACTAATAATTTGTACAAGAAATCTGGAGGAAGTTAAATACTGTCCAAGTGCATCAAAGTCAGGCTTAAATTAAAATTCTAAAAACACCAACATTGCAAATTCACTTACATTTTCAAATATTTTGATCCACTGTTTAAAACAAAATGTTACAGTGCTACACAATATCACTACCGCTGTAATTTGCAAAGAGCTCACAGACAAAAGTAGATGAGAGATAAGCATGAAATCAGAAGGAGAGAACAAGAAATTATTGATCCAGAACAACTCAAAATGTGAAAATACTGAGATAACGTTTCACTGAGGGACACACTTTAAGTACACGTGGTGTCTAAAGGCAAATGAAAGTTAAACTAATCTGCCAGGATAAGATTTTTTTTATTGTTGTGATTACAAAGAATTGTAGCCATTTATGATCAATGACATACTTTGGGGAAGAGAATTGAGTGGGGTCAGGGGGGAAGAACAAGAGAAGAAAAATTTAAAACTTGAAAACAGTAATAGGCTTTTGAAAAAAAGCCTAAAGAAGGAGAGTAAAATATATTCAGAAATCTCTATTTCTTTCATTCAATGTAATGATGTAATTCATGTTAATCTGTTATAGTCACTAACTTTTTACGGGTAATTTTGGGGGTCCTTTGGGGGGAAAATACTCTTTTAATTCGTGCATCTAGTTTATTTTGAATGCACCTTTCCATAGTATAAGTAAAACCACTGAATTTTTTTTTTTTTTTACCATTTGCTGAGGTTTAATGAAAAATGCTTTTAAAAGTTTGTGAAAGTTAAAAAAGGAAACACTGCCATAGTACATCTGAAGTACAGTATTCATTTCAAGCTCATAATTACTTTGAGTCAAAGATTCAATAACATGATTTATTCTCATATAACATAGATAGTAAAACCTAAATGTATCTCTAAAAAAGCAATATAGTTTGTATGTTTGCAGTAAATAAAATATCTTCTATCCGGAAAGTTTTTCTAAACCATTTTCCTATTAAGCCCCTCCATGTGTCTTGGCCAATAATAACTTCATTTTCTCAGGGTACACATATTTTTTGTTTCATTTTATAGAGTGCCTCAATCTGCATAAGATTAGAAAAGGTTTAAAATAGAAATACCTAGAATAAAATTATGATTGAAAAAATCAATAGAGCATTAAGAGCAGGAAAAGGAATCCAGAAATAAAAATGAAACACTAGGAAAAAGATAAAAAAGAAATAAGCAAGTCATAGGACCTATATATTTCAGAACAGTTGAATTGGAATTGGAATTGAGCTTCCTATTAGGCAAAATAACTTCACCATATCACCGTCAGAGACTGGAAAACTCACCAGGGAATGCAGAGGATTTTCTTAGTGCTACATTATAAAATTAAATCAATGTGAGGTTATATATTAAAGTGAGAGGCAGGGACAAGTGGCAAATGTCCTTAGTCATATGAGTATATCAAATGTAGTGGTTTAAATGAGGCTAAACCTTGTAGCTTCCTGCCATAAAGCCAAGGATATAAACAAGGATTTATTTTCCAAGGGGCTATGTAATGTGCTCCTAGCCTGTAGCCTTCTAATCTTCTGGTGTGGCCTAAGGATAACATTTGAGAACATGGATTTATTTTTTAAAATGCATGTGCTTCAGGCAGTTTTCTAAAAAAAAAAGGAAAAAAGAGAACACTTCTCTGTGTTGTATATTCAAGAAATCTGGAAAGTAAATAATTTCAGAGCTTAAAAGCTCAAAAATATTTTGAACTTTGGTTGAGGGTAAATACATGAGAATAGAAATCAAATCAACATATAAAGTTTGATCCTTCTCAAAATGCTCAGAAAAACTTTCTCCCAGCAGGGTATGCCAAAAACTTTCAGAACACACACACACATGTTAAATCACCTTTTAATGTGTAAATCAACTGAAGACAAAGTAAGGTAATTCCTCAGAGGCCAGAAAAAACAAGAAAACTCGACCTAAGTGAGGACTTCTGTCTGTAAATTCACGAGGGTACTTGCTTATCCATCTACGTTCCAGACTGCATATAAGACAGTGTAACAAAAACTAGGGCTTTTAGCATGGGGAAGGTTAGAAAGATATCTGCTACCCCGACAAAACCCAGGACTCTGAACAGGAACGTGATCAATAATGGGTTTGGGGGGAAAAAGGAAAAATTATTTGCTGATCATTCCTAAAGATAAACTTATTATTCCTATTACTTAGAAAAGCCCTAAGCGGCTGGTGGGCAGGGCAATTGGGGAGATAGTGTTTAAGCTACAAACTTGTAACTGGTAGATAAATAAGTTCTAGAGAGCTAATGCCCAATATAGTGATTACAGTCAATAATACCTTATTCTAAACATCAAAGTTTGTAAGACATCAGATCTTACCTCTTCTCAATACAAAAATGAAATAAGTATGCAACGTGATACAGGTGTTAGCTAACGTGACTGTAATATTCATATTGAAATGTACAAATCGATAAACCAAATGTTGTACAATCTCAAGCTTACCCAATGTTACACGTCAATTATACTTCAATCAAAAAAAAGCCCGAAGCAGCAAATTAGGCTAACGTCATCTTGTCTTGGTAGCGCCCATAGGTATTTAGCATAAGCAAATATAAATCCATTCTATAAATTTATACTTTAAAAATGGCCTCAAAGGGGCTGGCCCCATGGCCAGTGGTTAAGTTCGCGCGCTCTGCTGCAGGCGGCCCAGTGTTTCATTGGTTCGAATCCTGGGCGCGGACATGGCACTGCTCATCAAACCACGCTGAGGCAGCATCCCATATACCACAACTAGGAGGACCGACAATGAAGAATATACAACTATGTAATGGGGAGTTTTGGGGAGAAAAAGGAAAAAAATAAAATCTTTGGGAAAAAAAGGCTGATTTAAAAAAAAATGACATTTAAAAATGGCCTCAAAGAATTCTTATAGGAAAAGTCTAATCAAGAGGAGTTCATAATTTAAAAAACAAATCCCAAAACACATCAGGAAATATATCATATCACTGAAAGTTGGCATGAACACAAAATTTAGTAAAGACAAAGATGTCGCTATATGCTGTTAAGATATCCAACTCACCAGAAAGGACAATTCTAAAGTTGATGGTATCCAATGATACAGCTTCAAAAGCCAAATTGATGAGGCTGTAAGAGAAAGTCACTAATCTCTCATCATAGTAGTATATTTTAACCATTTCTCTTAGTGGTTTATACCTCAAACACATAAATAATATCAAGATGGATACATGAGATTTAAATAACATATTTTAAAAGGAATATAATAGATATAGAGAAAGAATACTACATACACATGAAACATTTACAAAAATGACAACATAGGCTATAAAGTAAGTCTCAACAAATTTCTTAAAAATCATTATGATGGGGGCCAACCTCATGGCTGAGTGGTTAAGTTCAGTTGCCCTGGGGTTCACCGGTTCAGATCCTGGGCCCAGATCTATATACCGCTCATCAGGCCATGCTGTGGCCGCATGCCACATAGAAGAACTAGAATGACCTACAACTAGGATATACAACTAGGTACTGGGGCTTTGGGGAGGAAAACAAAACCACTATGATGGAGATAACGTGTTTCATATATAACACAAATCAGAAAGCAGTATCAAAGAATAATGGAAAAATGATGCAAACACATTTCTCAATCCTTCACAAATGCTAAGGAAAATATCACATAGCAAAATGTGAGAGGCAGATAGAGTGGTACATAGAGAGAAATTTACAGCCTTCTTATGCTAGAAAAGTAGAAAGAATGAAATAATTGAGCCAAATATCCAAATTTAGAACTTAGGAAAAATATGATAGAATGATCATGCAAGTTAAAAGAAGAAAAGACACAGTTAAGAATAGAAATTAATTGGGGCTGGCCCCATGGCCGAGTGGTTAAGTTCGCGTGCTCCGCTGCAGGTGACCCAGTGTTTCGTTGGTTCGAATCCTGGGCGTGTTGGTTCGAATCCTGGGCGCGGACACTGCTCATGAAACCACGCTGAGGCAGCGTCCCACATGCCACAACTAGAAGGACCCACAACGAAGAATATACAACTATGTACTGGGGGGCTTTGGGGAGAAAAAAAAGAAAAAAGAAAATCTAAAAAGGAAAAAAAAGAATAGAAATTAATGAAATCGAAAACAAAGTTAGACTAGAAAAATAAGCGCCCAGATTTGTTTTTCTTGGACAGTCTGAGAGAAAAATCATGAATTAAAAAAAAAACTTCCTTGCACTTTTCTGTATATATTTTAAAAACTGTTAAATATTATGTTTAAATTGATAGTACATAGTAAACTGACCATTGATCCCATAAGGACGTACAACTTCCAAAATTTAATACACATAGTTATTTTGAGGGATCCTCAAAAGTGAGTTTGGTTTATAAGATACTGCAATCATAATTTAAGATAAAATTATATCATTCACATATGCCATAGGAAATTAAAAAATTATTTTCTTTTGAGTTGTTTTTATAATCTATACCCAAAATGTCCTCTGTTTGTGACTGGAAAAATTAAAACCAAACCACTTTATATTTCTCTCTTCACACATTTGTGTAGCTCATCATTACAAATGGGAAAAATAGCTAAAACATTATTAACTCATTACAAGTCTCTAAATGCACAGATCCTTAACGAAAATTTAGTTTTATATCTTTGATTTTTTATCTTTCATTCCATTTACTTTCTGGCCCTTGAGATGGCAGGAGGAGCAGATTTTATGATCAACTCTGTATGGCTCCTTTATTTATATTTAACGTTTTTAAACTTTTTATAAGGCCTAATCTCTCTAACAACATATTAGTTTCAAAATGTCCATTTTATATAAGCACAGTTGTAGTCCACCTTATCAATAATGCACGAGATTCCATCAATCACGGGGTGATAAAGACAAAAAGTGGTGAATGGCATGGAGGGAAATCCACCTAGAAACTACATCTTTGGAGAATCATCAAGGAATTCCTTTTCAATGAATTTCAAGTTTTATAAATATACCATTGAAACTCAATTAGCATAAAGAATTACAACAATTAGATTACTCAATTTTATATTTTATCACTGAGGAGAAAGTGTATAGTCAACCTAAGAAAGTTTAATATGAAATATTCACATTCCATTAATAATTTTTTATATTTGTTAATAATTAAATAATTATAGATAGCAAACAACTTACAGTGAATATCTCTTTTTTCTCCAATATTAAGGAACAATAGCTAAAATCTATCACAAAATGTGTTTTCTTTACTTTCTGGGACTTGTGATAAATCATTTACAGAAAGATGCAGGTTTGCTTAAATTGACATTAAAATGTAGACAGTTTATACTCTCCAAAGAAAGGCAGCATTACAAAATATTTTTGCATCTCGAAGAACTGAAAACAGAGTAGCCAGAAGGAGACATTTTCTGGGGTAAAAAATGACTTGGGAGCCTGTCCTGATGGCCTAGTGTTAAAGTTCAGCATGCTCTGCTTTGGCGGCCCAGGTTCATTTCCCAGTCGTGCAACTACACCACCTGTCTGTCAGTTGCCATGCTGTGGTGGTGGCTTACATAGAAGAACTAGAAGGACTTGCAGCTAAGATATACAATCATGCACGGGGGCTCTGAAGAGGGGGAAAAAAAAGAGGAGGATTGGCAACAGATGTTAGCTCAGGGTGAATCTTTCCCAGCAAAAAAACCCAAAGGACTTGGGGAGAGGGCAATTTTTTCAGAGGTCTCTAGAGATGAAAAGCTGATCTCAGGGTGAGTTTCATGGGCGGAAATGTATGCAGAGCACAAGGCTACTTGCTCAGAAGACTCTACGCTTCATTTAGTGTTTTGCTGTGGCAATCATGAAATTCTTAATAACTTTTTAAAAGGGCCTCATATTTTCATTTTGTACCGAGCCCCACAAATTATACAGCCAGTCTTGGCTGGACTTGAAGTCTGATCATAATTCTACAGCTCTGTGTGAAAAGGAGGTAAGTTACTCACACTCTGGGTCCTCAGTGCACTCATTTAGACATGACTTAAATCCATTCTAGTAACTTGCTAAAGGCCCTTGTCACTGTGATTCTCCAAGGTGATTTTATGGACCTAAAATTTGCAACAATTTTGTTTCATTCCTCTGTTAATAATGTGGATATTTTATCTACCTGACAGCAGAATTTGGATAAATACATAGAAATGCCAAAGAATGTTATATGTGGTTCTTTTTGGAGCTTTTTTTTTTTGTTTTTGGTGAGGAAGATTGGTCTTGAGCTAACATCTATTGCCAATCTTCCTCTTTTTGCTTGAGGAAGATTGGCCCTGAGCTAACATCTGTGCCAATCTTCCTCTATTTTGTATATGGGATGCCACCACAGTATGGCTTCATGAGCAGTGTGCAGGTCCACGCTAGGGATCCAAACCCAGGAACCCCAGGCCACCGAAGTAGAGTGTGCAAACAACCTCTGCGCCACAAGTCCAGTCCCCCCCAAAATTTTTTTAAAAGCTGTGAGATGACAAATAATTGTTTTCATACTTTACCTAATCTTTTTTCTATACATCTTTTTATACAATCCTTTTTCCATACACATACACACAACTGAGGTGCCTTGAAAACATATTTGTTCCATTTGAAAGTGAAGTTTCTAAGTGTCAATCTTTTGTTAAGGATTGTTTTACTGCATTGTGTGGACAGTGGCTTACTGGGACTTCTTAGAAACTGAGTTATAGCCTGAAATAAACAAAAATTATCTGGGGCTTAGTGATGGTGAGTAGAAAGCAGACAGATAACAAAAACTCACTAAGAAAAAGAGTGACTAGCATATATTACCTAGATTTGATTAAGCATGTGGTGCCCTTTAAATTATCCCAGAAAGAAAGGAATGTCAACTGGGTAAATGCCCTATGTCAGTGATAATTGCAGAGGAAACTTAAAATTAATTATTTAAAACCTAAAATAATGACTGTGGATAGAAGCCCAGAAAATTTCAGCACATTATATACACAGGCAGGCAATTTCATACGGGTTTACAATTTTCTTAGGAAATTCATAGCAATTTGCTCTAACGAGAATTGTCCTACCAGAGTTGTACTCAAATGAGAACGCTGAAGATCTTTGCAGGGTTATCAAATGCAGCTGTATGAAGCCACCTCAACTGCGCTGCCCTAAGCCTCTTTACTGATGAAGCAATGACTGGGGTGATAAAGAAATTATCAATTTACAAGCCTTCTCCTTACTTCCAATCTTTCTCCTTTTCCTTTCTCTTCCTGACTTTTTTTTTCTCTCCAACATGCCTGATCTTGGCCACAAATACATATCCTAACTTTTCAAATATTCCTAATTTCTCAATAAACAACTCACAAGTGCTTAAATGCTTAAAAGAATAGTTACTATGAGAATATAGGAAAAATGCACAATACTCACTGAGAAATTCATAATTTGTTTCTCCTTTTGTGCTTGATAAAATTCGTAGGTAAATTCTCAAGTGGGTAGCACGGATTATAATTGAATTTTAAAACAACAATAGTAATAATGAGAATAAAAGGGAATAACCTTTATAAACATATTTTTCTAGATAAAATAGTTGAAGCAAATATAGTAAATATTGCTAATATTGCCATTATCAAGCACAACACTTTAGAAAACCTGTTAAAGATCATTACTCAATTTTACCGAACTAAGGTCCCATTAGCTTTCTTCAGCTCCCTTACTCTGCACCACTGTACATCTGAGCTGTACTTTTCTTCAAGCAGGCATTTGCAAGCTAGGGCTCACAAGCCATATCTGGCTTTCTGCCCATATTTGTAAATCAGTTTTATTTACAACACAGTCACATTCACTTGTTTATGTACTGTCTATCTCTGCTTCCACGGAGATGAGTGGCTGCCTTGAGTAGCTGCAATATAGACCCATAGACCATATGGCCCCCAAACACTAAAATATTTACTATCTGGCCTTTTCCAGAAAGGAAACTTGCCATCCCTTGCTTTATAGCAAAACTTTTATCTTGAAAAAGTGTCTATAATTGCTGTACCAATATTTCCTCTCCTCCTTTTCTTTTTTTCTTCTTTACTCCAGAGTTTTACCCCTAACACTTCATTGAAATTGTTTTTTTCAAGATCATCGAAGATCCCAAATAGCTGAAGGCAGAGGCCGATATTAGTCCTTAACTTACTGATTTATATTAGCAACATTAACACAGCTGAGCATTCTCTCCTTGAAACAATTTTTCACTTGGCTTCCAAGATGCCACACCTGCTTGGATTTCTGATACCTCTGAGGCTATTCCTCCTTAGTTTCACTTTCCGGTTGCTTCTATTTCCTTAATTTCAAACTGTTTGAATACTACAAAGTTCACTCCTTGGACCTCTTCTTTTTTGCTACCAACACTCATTCCTTTGGTCATTTCATTTAGTGACATGCTTTATCTATTATAAATAATATACATGTATATTATCTCTAAATTAAAGAATCAGGAATTTTGTATCTCCATCTTGGACTTTGCCGAGGAACTCCAGATTCATTTCTCCAGTGGCCTAGTGGAATCTTTACTTGAATGTTTAATTTAATAAAAGTTCAAACCTTCAATGTCCAGAAGAGAATTCTTGATGTCTGCTCTTACCTACAAACCCACTCCTTCCATAGTCTTCCAACACCTCAGTAAAAGCAATCTCATTCTTGCAGTTGCCGAGGCCAATATTCATAGCATCAGCCTTGACTGCGCTCCTCATCTCTCAGATCTGGTCCATCTTGTTGGCCTGACAACGTGCACAGAATCTGTCCACTTCTTACCACATGGGAATGCCTGGTCGACGTCACCACTAGGTCTCAACCGGATTGCTTTTGTGGCCTTGTAACCAGTCTCCCTATATCTGTTCTTGTCCTGCTTCAGCCAGTTTTCAAGAGTGGTTGTAGTAATATTGTTTAAACCAGTATCCAATAATGTTACTCTTCTGCTTAGAACTTTGCATCTCACTAAAAGTAAGAGCCAAATTTCTTACTACAACCAAAACAAACAAAACCCTATAAGATCTGGCCACACATTAACTATCTGATCTTATGTCCTACTCTCCCTGTACTCACTTAGCTGTAGCCACACTGCCCTCTACTTCCTGTTCCTTGGAAAAGTCAGGTATCGCCGCATCTCAGGGTCCCTCTGCCTAGAATGTTCTCCCTCAGACCTTTCCATGATTCTCTCCCTGATTTCCTTCTGATCTTTTCTCAAATGTCATCTTCTCACTAATCTTCCCTGGTCAATCTACCTAAAATTTCCTCTCTCTCTTGCTTTTTCTTATTCCTCTTTCCTTCTAGACTTCTTCTGCTTAGCACTTATAAATATTTAACATGTCAGGTATTTCACCTACGTATTCTTTTTTTTATCTTTCTCCATCACTAGAATTAAATTCTATGAGGGCAGATATTTATCATTATTTTGTTAATCACTGTTAAATGCAGTACATAGAAAATGGTTTGATAGATAACAGAGACACAATAAATGTTTCTTGAAGATATGAAAGTATTGTCTTCATTTGGAATATGAAGAAATTATTTTCAAAGATATTTATTTCTCTAATAATTGGTATTTTATTCATATTTTCCAAGAAATGTAACACAATAAAAATAGATGTGTAAGTTTAAAATTCATTAAGACTTTATAAGCATACTAAAATAATAATAAATTACATAGAATTTTCTCAATACATTAAAATACTTTATACAACTATGTTATACATTTATGCACCCTGTATATGTATTTATGTGTGTATATTATGTATGCATTACTTCTCTCATTGAAATGGGAGAGCTATATATTTATTGATATGCATTTTGTACATATTTATATGTCTGTATGCATGTATGTACGTGTTAAAGTAGGAACTAAAATTTATTGTATTTTTACAATGCTAAACACAGAATCAACTATGATTTAATCTCCGAGTAATCTAAACAGCAATAGAAAACAGGACCAAAATTCAACTCAAGACGTTCAGACTCCAAATTTCAGGCTCCACACCTTTATTCTATTGTTTTTTTCCTTTCTTTGTCTATTTTTTTGAGGGGGAGGAATCCTCCACCTTCTTTTATTTATTTATTTAATTAATTTATTTTTTATTTAGGTAGCATTGGTTTATAAAATTATGTAAATTTCAGGTGTCTATCATTATATTTCAGCTTCTATATGGACTATATCGTGTTTACCGCTACATGTCCGGTGGTTGTACAAACATGCTCCTTTAGCCATTTCACTCTCCTTCTACCCTCCTTCCCCTCTGGTAACCACCGATCTATTCTACGTGTTTCTTTGTTGTTGTTGTTGTTGTTGTGTTATCTTCCACATATGAGTGAAATCTGTAAGTCTATTTTGCATGCTGGATTTTGAAGAAATACATACATGTTAATTCAAAAATACTATCTAATCCCCAGAATGAGGCACTTTTGCTTGCTGATGTATGTTTACATTATCATTTTGTTTAAACAATTTAATTCCAATCTAATATAATAAAGTGAAAAGTGTTATTCACGTTTTCTCATGTGTTCATTCTGTATACAAGAGTTGTGAAAAAGGAAGAAGAAATAGTAGAGGCAAAGATAGAGAGAGATTCCCTAATTTTCTCTTCCTCCTCATTCTAAAACTGCTTCTGCACAGAGTGTCACATTCTCAAACATCTACTTGAATGAAGACAAAGCTAATGATGTGATGATAGTTGATGAGACAGTTGGTAGCACGGAGGTGTGCTAGTGTAATGGTGATGACGGTGGTCCTTGGCCGAAAAATGACAGCATATGGACCAGCTGATGCAGGTTTAACAAAATAACAGGTGATCTGACTTCTAATGGAAAGTGTTTTCAAAAAAGCTTGACTGCAGTGGTGAAAACACGTGGCAAAAACTATTAATTAATCTTCTGAGTTAACAAAGATGCATTCTTAATCTCAATTAAAACAAGATATAGAACTAGAAATTTAAAACCAGCCATTCATTTCATTCAAATATGTTAAATGATTTAGAACAGGAAACAAGTTCAGATCATATACAATTTTTTATATATATATGTAAAATTTATATTTACATATACACACATATAGAAAAACAATGTGTCTATCTCAGTGTGCACACACATATATGTATATTATATATGTAAATAAATGTGTGTATGTTACATGCATATTATACATACAAATGTATATATGTCATATTTAATTTTGTAAATGCAACAAAAATCATTCAGATAATGGCTCTCCAAAACATATTAATAAAATTTTAGTGGTTCCTTCTCTCATTTTAAAAAGGTTTTCATTGCCTTTATTGCAACACATTGGTCATTGAAGCATAATATGACAGGGATGAGTTCTGACTGTAATAACGGACTAATGCTTAAGAAAAATGAATAGCCTAGTGCAATGAATATTTTATTCACACTCTTGATGCTAAAGAACAATTGCTTAAAGTCAATGAAATTTCAAAATAACTATATATCAACTAAATTATGATATAAAATGAGAGACTGAGAAAAATACACCTCATCTTTAATCATTCTAAGTCTAAATGTGTGGATGGCAAATCTTTCCAGTGTCAGACTCTGAATATTTTCTCCTGCTCTATACTACTTAGATATAAGGAATTGAAAAGCACTGAAGAGACGGTAGGGTGAAAACATAGCATATATTTAACTCTATTTTCCTTTTCCATTATAAAATCTTTCAAATATAAAAATTCAAAGAGATATATAACAAAAACACGTAGATATTATAAAAACTTAATAAAAGCTAACAATTTACAATATTTACTTAAAATACTTTTAATAAAATAATGGATAAGCTAGAGCTGAAATTCGTATTTTGCTCCTCAAAAAATCACATTTCCCTTGTTATTTCTGAAATGTAACTATTATTCTGAAATTAGTTTGTATATTTTGCATTAATGGTCATACATTATTATGTAAATTCAGAGTGAGGATGAAATAAAGACTAAGAGTTTCTTTCCCACCTACATACCATTAGGGAAAGAATTGCAACTAAATGATATAACTTAACAAAAAGAAAAGTGAATCCACAGGAAATAGCAGGTAGAGGCATGGGGCACAGGAACTGGTAAAAATGTGAATGCAACTCAATGAACATTTTTCTAAGATCAATATTAATGACATCTATTTCTGTATTAAATTAAAAAGCGGACTAAAATTCTAGACAATGATTCCGAGGGAAATAGAGAGGGGGTGTTCTATGTGCAATGTGAGTATTAACTACCCATCAAATGAATGCCCCTTGTCTTCTTTAGAAGGAAGATTGAGATAGTCAAAGATTGAGACATTAAAATAATTCACTGTTAAGAAATCAAAGATGTAAAGGCAACTACTGAAAAATGAGAAATGTCATATACAGTTTTGAAACCAGCAAATAAAAAATACAGAAATTAAGAAATATCAGATCATATTCTAAAATTTCGGATACATAGGAGATATATACTATTAAAAAGTTATA
Source organism: Equus asinus (assembly GCF_041296235.1). NCBI lineage: Eukaryota > Metazoa > Chordata > Mammalia > Perissodactyla > Equidae > Equus > Equus asinus. The sequence continues at coordinate 17,168,615 of NC_091816.1, forward strand.
TAAGAATATTGAAAATAAAGTAGACAGACATGTACCTTGTACAATTTACTTAACAAAAAGTTGTTAATTGATATTCATGTCAAAAAGGAATAAATTTGAGACTGAAAATACTATCATGATAGAGAGGCATTGAAATGATTGACCAAGAAAATGCACTAATTATGTACCTGGTTCCTCGTAGCCACAAACCTAGACATTTAAAAAAGAAAAATTTATATATTCATAATGCTAGTGAGAAATTTTCATACATATCTATTAGAAATTGAGAAGTTAGGCACACAAAAGATTAATAAGGTAAAGAAGCTTTGAACAATAATATAGTTAGCAAACTTGATTTAATATATATGCCTGTACTAATATAATTTTTTTGCATAAAATAAAGTAATTCAGATATCAACAATAAAAATATAGTAGAAAAAGCAAATATGTTTTCTATAAACTGAAAAATATACTCTTACCTGATGAGGAGGAAAAATTGGTGAATAGTATAAATATTAAAATATAACAAAATATTAGATTTTAAAACTTATGAGATTCACTAATCATAAAGAAAGAATCTGATAAATTATATATATATCATCAAAATTATAAAAATCATCAAGATTAAAATTTGTTCTTTATCAAAATACACCTTTAAGACATTAAGTACTCAAGCCATACCCTGAGAAGAAATATTTGCAATAAACATAGCTGACAAGTGACTTTTAACCAGAAAATATAAATAACTCCTACAAATTAATAAAAGATAAGTGACTCAAATAATAAATTAGCAAAATATCTGAACAGACACTTTACCAAAGAAGATATAGAAATGGTCAATAAGCATATCAAAAAAATGTTCAATATCTTTACTCATGAGGGTTATAAAAATTAAAGTCACAATTAGATTCCATTTAAATACTCATTAGAAGAGCAAAAATTAAGACCGTTTCACAATACCAAATGTTGGAGGAGATATATTAAAAGCGAAACTATTATTTATTGCTGCCAGAAAGTCAAATGGCACTTTGGAAAATTGTTCAGCAGTATCTTATAAAATCAAACATAAATCTACCAAAAGAGACAATAAGCTCTACAAAATTAAATGCTCACCTAGTGACACAATACACAAAAGAAGTTGAATTATAGTAGTAAGTAGCATTCCTCAGAACAGCACATGTATAGCAAATTCTGAAGCAAAAGACCATACTTCAAATTTGAGCCATGATAGTTTTTAGAACAAATGTTGTAGACAGTATTTGAGTGTTACCTATTGTGCAAATCTGCTTGACATATTCATTCATGCTAAGACTATTCTCCTGAGTAACCTAGTTTGTACATTAGACTACGTAATTTGGTCACTAGGCAAATCAAGGTTTCAAGGAAGAAACTCAATATTCAAAATTCTTATTATTATCTGATATATTAATCTTCCATAAGAAGTCCACTCTATCAAATGGTTTCTTTGAAATATAAACCAAGATGAGATGTCTAGCTGCTGGTGCACCATTACCACCAAATCAAAACCCCTCTTCCAAAGTTTCAGTTTAATCCCGTATCCCCAATGCATGAAGCAGCCCACACCAAGTCAGAACAATGCCTAATGATGCCCAGCAAAGCTGTGGCTGACACACACGTACGAATCAGGTGAACAAACCTTTCAGTATTTACTCTACTCTTCTGTTTGTATGACAGTGTTATAGACTGAATTATATAACCTCAAAATTCATAAATTGATGCCCTAATCCCCAGTGGGACTGTATTTGGAGACAGTGCCTTTAAAGGTAACTAAGGTTAAATGAGGTCATAGGAGTGGGGTCATAATGCAATAGGACTTGTGTCCTTTTAAGAAGAGGAAGAGACACCAGGGATGAATACACAGAGGAAAGGCCATGAGAGGACGCGGGAAGAAGGTGACCATCTGCAAGCCACGAAGAGATGCCTCCAAAGAAATCAAGCCTGGAGGCACCTTGATCTTGGACTTCTAGCCTCCAGAAGTGTGAGAAAATAAATTTTTTTTGTTTAAGCTGCGTAGCCTGTGGCATCATGTTATGGCAACTTTAGCAAACAAAACATTGCTGTAAAACCGGCCATTCTTTTGGAAATGAATGGTGCCTCCTCAGCTTTTCAGACAAGATTACATCTTTGATCAGCATCACATGAAGAAGGTCTTATTTGACATCATCGTTGGAGGAGGGATCTGTAGTGCCACAAGAAGCTTTATGCTCCGCTGGTATATTCTTTTACTTGCTTAATACATTAATGTGTACTCATTTGAGAAAAAATACAGATATAGAGATAAACATATACGAAAAATGTAGAGTAAAGCTAGATCAATGAGATAATCTAGGTCCAGATGACAGAAACAAAACTCTTCAGAGAAAAAGTGGCATGCATATGTTTGTGTGTACACTGAGGTGGAGTGAGGGCACAGGATAGGGAAGAAAAAAAGCAAAAATTAGTAAAATCAATTAGAATACTAAAATGCAATTTCTCCTTGCATGTTTTGACATATTTCTTCCTTTTTTCATACTGAAATTTATGTTTGACGATACCTCAACCCCCTGCTAATTATTTTCCAATACATACCAGTGGATTCAGAGTGAGGGAATCAAAAACAACATTCAGCCCTGAAACAATCCTATGTATTTAATCCACTGACATCAAAACATTCAGATCATCATCATAATACCAGGAACTGTGGCCACCATGTTTACCACTGCATCTCTAGTACCTAGGATTTGTGCCTATTTCAAGGAAGAAGGTCATCAAATACTTGTTGAATTGGACCTGAATAGATGTTAAACACAATTAGCAATAATATTTCCCAATTAACAAAATGAATAGATATGTTATTCCTGTTCCATTCAACAACACTTCCAGAAATGGAATTTCACTAATCATTTTTGACCACAACCTCTCTGCTCTCTTTGCTCCATTTGGATGACTTCTTCTATCTTTACTTCTCCAGCATTCCACTTTATTGCACACGTGACATATTCTGTATATATTACATATTTCCATTTTATTTCACTTCTGGATGAATTTGTTGTTAAATCCTACTTCCCACAAAATCTCCAATATCAATAAAAAATTGAAAAACTAAAATGCTTAGCTGACCTGAGTACTGTTCTTTCTACAATGTACTCTTCCACCAGATAGTCTCCTGGACCTTTCTCCTCAATAAATCTAGAAGATCTCTGACTCATCATGTTAATAACTTTACATATCATCTCAAATTTCACGACTGTTCCACTCTTAATGCCATCGATGTGAAATATGACACTAAAGCACAGTAAGTGTGCTTAAGGAAACCAAAACTCCAAATGAATCTCAAGCATAACTGTGTTTCAAGTAGAACTTGAACTTTTTCTTTGGAAGTAATACTGCTTCTGATATTGGCCTTATTGTCAGCAGAACCACAGCACACTCTGGTAATTTAAGAAATAACAGAATCTAGGTCCTTTCTGCCCTGCTCTCTCACTCTCCATAACTCCCACCTCACAGCCCATCCTTGCCCACAGCCCTCACCCTAATCAAGGAAAGCTGGGATACCGCCCACTCTGCTGAGAACAGTATTATGGGAGTGTAGAGACCCTGTTCCCAGACCCCTCCTCAGCATTGATTTCATTACCTTCACTCATTCTTACCTCAGTACAGCAGCTAAGAAAAAAATTAATCAAAATGGATGAGTGATGCTATATGAAAGTGATAAAATAATTGTGGGGAAAAAACGATGCAAAATGGTCTCAACTTCTCTCAGCTCTCTGCATGATCAGGTAAAAGTCAATCATACTTGTAGTTTCAAAAACCTCTGTGCTAAGCCCCTCACACTCCACTGGAGGAGCAGTCAGCAGAGCAGAAGACAATGAGATTTAGAAGTAGATGATTTGGTTCCTATTACCATTTACTGATAGAGTGATTCTGCCAAGTTACATAACTTCTTCAACTATGTCTCTTCCTCTCTATGATGGGGAAAAACCATACATGCAAGATTGTGGGAAATACAAACAAAATGTAAAAGTCTTTATAAACTATAACTCACTCTAAACTGTAATTGTCTTTTTTTATGGTTCAGGCCCAAGAAACTAAGCACCATATTGTCCTTTATACTGGCAGTATAATTAATGGTCTAGCAATAATGTCTAGGATAACATGCTTTAAAACAGACTTTTCAAATCTTACCTACACATAAGATTTCCATCAATTGCACATGGGTTTACAATTTATGAAATGTCTTAACCATGTGTTTCTGATGCTTTGACATCTGAGGCCTTGCTCACCCTGGAAAGACCGCCCCTCCCAAGGCTAGCCAATTCCTAGAGATCATAAACAACTCATCTGGGAGCATGCCTTTGATATATAAACCAATCAATCCAGACCCCACACCCTCAACACATCCTTTGTCTAGCTCTCACAGATGTCATACTCTGGGCCACTATCTACCTGCCCAAGACATCCCAGGGACAGATAGCCAACTAGAGACAGCCTCTACAGCCCAGAGCCTACCAAAATTATTCAAACTGTCTAATGCTAAACCTGCTTTGCTGCTTACGTTGCCTCATCCATTCCTTCCCACAGTAACCGCAATAAATAAGGGCTCCTGCCATGTGTTCCCTCATCCCCTGCCTCTTGACTGACCTGGTGCTTCCCCGTGTGGCCCTGCATGCCATGCCCCACCTCCTGTTTCTAGAAATATGTGAATATAAAATCTTTCTCTTTCATGACAGTTAGTTCCAGTTCTGCAGGTTTTACTTGTTTTCAAGCAAATCCTGGATACCTGTAAAATAAGGAAATAATCTGCTAATATTAACTTTAAACAAATAATTATCCTCTTTGAACATTTTCTGTCAAATATTTTCTTGTCTTATAGGATTTTAATTCTTAAAATAGGCAATATTGATGGCTCCTTTTATAATTAGAACTTGTTTACCAAAACATTTTAAATGCATTTATGTAAATGCAGGTAGGTTAACATGAGGGAAAGTAGGAGAATTTAAATAATAATAATACTTTTTAAATGTTTCTGTAAGAAGCCAAAGACCACGGGGTTAATTTTGACTCAGTTGTCAAAACTTGCTATAAAATAGAATAAATTAAAAGCAATTTGAAGGCTTTGGAATCACATTTGTTAATCATTTAACAGTGAATTTCTTATTTTTCTCCTCCTTTGACTAAACACTTGTCTGGATAGTGACTCAAAACAGAGAATAAACCCACATTGAAAAGATTTTTTATCCTCTCCTATCTTCAGTCCATAAATCAGTTAATGGAGAAGCTGAACCAGTTTTCTAAACCATTGTGTTTAGCATTTATGTACCTTGAAAGGGCTTTGACACAATAACAGAAGCAGCAATCATGGAAGCTGTTACAGATCAAGAAGTCAGAAGAGAGTATCGCAGGGCCCTGACAGAAATTTATAGAATAAAACAGCAAATGTCAAAACGCATTGTGACTGTGGTTGCTGGCTAGAAAAAGGTTATGACAAGGGTATGTTGTGTTATCAAGATTGATTCCTAAGAATGTGAGTTGAGGCAGAAAATGAGAGGAACAGAAGCCAAGGTATCTTTAAAAATATGATAAAATAATAGGAATCAAGTTTTCAGTAATAAGTGGTAAGAAAACTCCAGCAACAAGAAGTCAGAGTGTTTGACTCTAAATTTAAAGAGTATTAAGAGATGCTGTAAGAAGAGAATATACACACATTTGCCCTGAAACTTTTACACTAAATTGTATCTTTTTATATCTTCCAAGAAGCATAATAAGGTCCTGACAGCCCAGGAAATTTAGTATTTTTGCCACATTCCATAAGTATTTACCCAACGTTCTTGTTCTAGATGCCTTGTGTGTAGATAGAGTATTGAAGGGACAGTAATCACATCCGCTTGCACTAATATGTGATGCAAAGAGACAAATCAAATGTATTGTGTATACATCACCACCTTCTCTTAATATCCTCGTCCCTAGCATAAGCTGTTCTGGAATATTCTGTATTTAATAAGAAAACTGTCTATTCTTCTATTTAATGGTAATAAATGGTTCCACTCAAAGTACAGTATTTTTGCATCATTGTTATATCAAAAATTTATGTGTATTTTACCACGATTAAAAAATTTAAAAACTAAATAATCACATAGAATATTGATAGAGTTACTTTTATCTTGTTCAACTTGGTATGAGAATGGGAGTTCTGGTTCATAAATATTTAATGATACCTTCTTATATAGGGTAAATAGAATACCAACTTCAGAAGAGTAAGACTACAATAAATAAACTCAGTTTATCCAAATAAGCACTAGGCATAGGAGATATAAAGACAAATTTCCCACCCTGAAGGAGCTCACTAAAAGATTGAGAAGAAATGAAAGTAAAACATTGATTTTGATGCTTTCCAAGGAGTATAACTTGTGCCTAGCACAGTGCCTGACCCAAAGTAGAGGATCCAAAATTTTCCCGAATTGTTGAATGATGTTAATATTAATATATCAGTAAAACATGTCATGGAAAAACCAATGCTGGAAAATTTTACTTTGTGCTGTTAAAGAGGCCTGATGAGTTGATGACAACTGACTGGAACAGTTTTTTTTTTTTTAAAGATTTTATTTTTTTCCTTTTTCTCCCCAAAGCCCCCCAGTACATAGTTGTATATTCTTCGTTGTGGGTCCTTCTAGTTGTGGCATGTGGGACGCTGCCTCAGCATGGTTTGATGAGCAGTGTCATGCCCGCGCCCAGGATCTGAACCAACGAAACACTGGGCCGCCTGCAGTGAAGCAGGCTAACTTAACCACTCAGCCACGGGGCCAGCCCCTGGAACAGGAGTTTATCAGGGGTAGAGGCAACAAGAATGAGTAAAGCCATTCCTGACTGAGTGAGTATCATGAGCAAAGGCACTAGGGCTGCATGAAAGGCCATTATGTCCTCTGGAACTTCTGATAAATATAGATGAATACGGAGATGGAAAGCAGACTGAGATTTGAAGAACATCCCATCTCAGGATATGATTTCTAGTCTGCATTTAAGCCTCTATCTAACTACCTCCTGATCATGGACCATAACTGTAGATAATATAATATGTTCAGATAATATGTTTTCAAACCATGGTCCCCTGCTTGAATCCGCCTCATGCCACAAATGTGAAAATATGGGCCACGGTTTTGTGGAAGTTCAAGTAAACCACTGCTTATTCTACTGGCTTCAAAATCTCATAAATCTCTGGGTCAAAATAGTGGAAATACATGTGTGTGAATCATCATTAACACTAAGAGACAAATTCTCTTCAAATAGTCTTTGTTACATTTTTCTTTGTCCTTAGTTGTTGTATTTTACACTAAATTAAACAAAATAACTTGCCTCAAAACACTCCAAAAGGAAAGTGCCTATAAAAGCAAAATGAGTGAATGGTATTTTTCTTTGATGGTAGAAGGTTTCCCAGAGTGCTGTATTCTTGTTAGTTAGAGGTACAAAGTAATGTTAGTTCGTACAAAGTTACTTTTAGAAGTTCTAACAAAACCTAAAATTTCAGATTGGAAGCAAGCTAATGTGAACTCTTTTGAAAGAAAGCTAGTTTGGGTGTACACATTTTCTATTGTCACTGAGAATCCAAGTTCCTAACTCGAGACAGTCCTCCTCCAACAGCGAACATCCATTTTGCGCTTACTGATTCACGCACTGTACTAATTTGCTAGGGCTGCTTAATGAATTTCCACACACTGGGTGGCTTAAACAACATAAATTTATTTTTTCATCATTCTGGACACTGGAAGTTCAAGATTGAGGCATTGGCAAAGTTGGTTTCTTCAGAGGCCTCTCTCCTCGGCTACTAAATGACCATCTTCCCCCTGTGTCTTTACCTGGTCTTCCCTCTGAACCCATCTGTGTTCATTTCCTCTTCTTGTAAGGACATCAGTCATGCTGGATTAGGGCCTTCCCTAATGACCTCATTTTAATTTAAATACCTCTTTATAGACTCTATCTCCAGATACAGCCACATTCTGAGGTACTGTGGGTTAGGACTCTAACATGTGGACTTTGAGGGGACACAATTCAGTCCATGACGGATACTATTCTGACTACTTTAAATATGTGATTTTATTTGATCTTAAAAACCAATCTGTGAGATACTATTTTTATATACATTTTACAGATGAGGAAATTAAGCAAAAGAATGATGAATAACCAACGCAAGTTCACACAAGTACTAAGTGAGGCAGCTTTCACATGTAAATCCTGTCATACTCACGGCAGTATCCATGCTGTTAACAATCACCCAATATTGCTCTCGAGATTAGCTCACGGCTCCAGATGACAGCTCTCTAATACGCATTTCTTCAGGATCCCTCGTTTACATCTCAAAAATCTCTCTGGATGCTCACCATTATTTTCAATCATCCGTCATCTTTCTAAAGTGGAAGGATCTTACCTTACTGGCAAGATTTTAACTTTGGGGTACAATTTCCCCTTTTATACAGCTTCCATATTTTCCTTTTCATGGACCAGATTTTCACGGTCTCCTTTTTCCCTCATAGTATATGATCTAAACTACTCTCAAAGATTCTCTTTCCCATTCCATTTACTATCAAATTCCTTTTAAAAAATAAGTGATGTCAGCTACTCAGCTACGCCCAATTGAAATAACGTTTTCTTTGCGTTCACCAGGGAAACTCAGATCATTTAACTAATAGCCCTTTCCTCAGTCAGTCCTCATTAGGAGCAGTGTACCTAATTCATAAAATTTCCTCTGCGCTTACTACTCTGATACACCACTCTTTATTTTCCTCTGACACCTCTGATGGTTCACAGAGAGTTTACATGACTCTCTAAAGGCCATTTGGGTTTAATAGACTGAGGATATTCCATTCACTAAGATTCCCTCCTTTACTGGAGGGCCAAAATGGAGAGGAGGAAAAGTATCCCAAGGACATACAGTGATAACAAAAGTTGTTTTTCAAACTGCTTTCTAAAGAAGATGGCCTATTAACTAAAACAAAACAAAATAAAACAAAACACCTTGTCTATTTGCCAAAGTTAGTCTGAAAATGAAAGCAGGTGTGGGCAACATGTAGAAGTCAGTCTGTGCTGGGCTGAATTGCTTGGGCTAATGTACAGAAGATTCTCCACCAGTTGGCTGTCTCTGGGAGGAAGAACCTAGAGATGTAAATATCAACTACTACAACCACAAATATTTATGGCTGAAGGGTTGACAATGGACCTTGGAGAATAAACAGGTATTGTGAGGGCTTTTATATTTGTCAGCTGTGGATTACAGAATATATTTCATCTTTATCTGTTTCCCTGAAAAATTGTCAATAGCTATATGGTGCTCACTACTGTTCTCTGTGCAAGTAGATTCTTTAGGGAAATTCAGATGTTCTAATTTCTAAGGTGAGAAACAGGATTTAAGAGTCATGGTGATAAGGAGTCAGCTAATGTCTAATTAGTACAGAATCTTCAAAGAAAGTTAGAAAGTGAAAAAGAAATGAACACACAAAAACAAATGATTTCTAGATATTATCCAATGATAATTAATTAAATTATTAATTGCACTTATTCACATTCAGTAAATCTGTCTACATAGGGAAACAAAATTGTAGTTTATTAATTAACCCTTGATTTTATATGATTTGAAAGCACCTTTAAATTACACACACACACTAACAGGTTGACTATTGATTATCCAGATTACCATTAAAAAAAATAGAGGATACAAACTTGTGTTTCTCTTTGTTAGTGAACTCAAAACTTATCCAACAGTTAGATACTATATACCACAGAACTCTAATACTAAAGTATGTGTTCTCTAAAACTGAACAGTAATATCCATTTTTAATATAAATGTTCCTTTTCCTTGTATGAGTTTTCCTTTGAGAAAACTGTAGGATTTCTGTACAGCCATGCGTACAATGAGTAACAAATTCCTCAAAGGTGGTAGTGATAATATTACTTACAATTAGTTTCCTTACTAACAAAAAGTCTCAGCATAAAAAGCAGATCACTCTCTCGATGTCATCTCTAGGCACATTCCAGAGGGAATACTTGTCGCACTAGGTCATTAAAGACTTCCATTTTCATCCAGTAAAAGTGCTACTGCAATTTCACATTTAACTTTACTACAACGTAGCATTTCTGTCCCATGGAAAAAGAGGAGGCATACGTAAATTCACACATAATAAGGCGCATCTGCATATGGAAATCATCCCAATGGCTCCTTTTACAAACACAATCTTCTGCTCCATTACAAAGTAAATCCTTGCTATATTCTTTGTTCAAGGGGCTAAAATTGGCAGTTATAAAAAATTGGAGAGCATAGAAGAAGAAGGGTAAGAGATTACAGCTATTAAGCATGACACAACTTCTAGAGGTCAGTTTCCCCCACCTCCTCCTTGATTCCAGAGTTATTGATTTTAAGATATCTCCTGGAAGACATTATAAAGTCATTCCAAGTCAAAGATGTGGGTCTATTAAAAGGCTTACCTTTTAACCAAGATAGTTGGAATTCTTCAAATTGCTAATTCCAGAGAAGGCTCCTTAAGTGACTTAACGTTGGCTTGGCACTAAACCATGTCAGGTTTACTAAGAAACACAAATCTATCAATGGGTAGGTGTTTATGGTTTTTCCCTCCTCTTCCCTTTATAACCTCAACCTGCGCCCCAAATTTTACTTCACAGACTACCAAAGGAGCTAACAAATTTCTTTCTTTTTTAGTGGGACCCTGTGGTGGCTCATCGACAGACTTTTGGTAGCTTGGCAAAATATTGTACTCTGAATGCCCACTAATGATGTCCCATTGTTTTCAAATCTCCTTCTCAGTGTGGAGCTGCACTAACTGAGAGCTGACATAGGCACAACTCGGGTTCCTGAGGTGCTGCACAGTGAATGTTAGACACTCTGCTTTCTCAGTGGTTCTGGCGTTACTGGAGTGCTTACACTGTACTTTGAAGCACATGGGGAATAAAATTATATATTTCATTTGAGCATTATTATCTCTCCTTTTTCCCTGAGTTGATCTGAAGTTGATTTCAACAGAATTTTTTTTAGAAATCATCTTGGCAAAAGTAACCGGTAGATGCAAGGGCAGGTACTGAGTCAGGGATCCATTCACTTCCTGAACATATATAGTTTCTTTTGCCAGTAATCTTCAGATGACGCAGATAAATCAGGATAAAGCCTGAAAACTATTAATACAACAACATATGCCACCCATCAGTAAAATCTGTCATAAAAAATAATTGGCACCTTTAATTATGAACTTATTATTGTGCCTTAAAATACGTGATCTCAAAAACAGATGAGGGAACAAAAGTCTTTTTGGTAACTTGTGGTCACTAGTAAAACGTAAATTAAAACTGAGTTCTGTACATGTCTAAAGCTTGTGTGTTTAACTGTTGAATGGCATTGGCTCACAATGTTCTTCCTTTCCAGGAAGAAATGAGGATGTATTTATATATTTATGAGGATATACTAATACTATATCCCAGCTTTCCTTTGACATAGGCTGTAATTTGAGAAATACCAGTGTTACATTACTGACATCTACTAAAATTAAGCCCATTCTTTGGACCACATTAAGCAAAAAATAAGCAACTGATTTAACTGTAAGTTTTTGCATTTAAAATAGATCCTTACAAGGGAAGCTTTTAAATCCTCTTGCATACATTGTTCCATTCTATTCTCTCTCTCTTCTAAATATATGATGCTGTAATCATTTCATATTTAGTAATGAATAAGCATTAAAATTTTCCAAATATTTTAAAGCATTTTAGCTTCTCCATAATATAACATTTTATGGGTCATAACTAATAAATATTTACATTAAAAACATTAGCATGCTGTTATTTCAGAGAACTGTCAAATGTATCATCTGAGAAAGTGATATTAACTTAAATAAATGCTTTTTTATAATATTGTCAGAATTGGTTGGCAATAAACCATTCTAGAACCATTTGTGCAAAGATATAAAATACAGATATTTTCCTAAATTGCTTTTCCAAAAGCATGTCTGAAAGGAAAATTAAATGTGGTTTTTGAATAACATGAATCATTAAATGGATTCAAAACATGGCAAAAGATATAGAAAGATTTAATCACATTGGTAAAGCTTAATTAAATGATCTTAGAAGTAGAATAATATCAATATCAATTTCTCTTTTAACAGCTCAATTTTTCAAAAAATTATTTTTCTGAATCTCTTCCAGCTCCTATACACATTTATTTCAAAATTTAAACTAGTTCAGTATTCCCATCTGCTTAGTCTTACATATACAGAATACACAAAGCATAACTATTTATTGATCTCTGATTGCAACAGTATTAAAATTATAACTGGATTACTGCATTTAGAGGGAAGAACTAGATTTAACTTTATAAATATTCATATACTCTAGAGAAGAAACATTGGCCTAAAGTTTACACAGCACATGAACAATCTAAACATGCAATTCAAATAAACCATCTGTAGTCATCCTGATGATCCATCTGTGGGGATATTTAAACACTGACAGCCCAGGTGAACAGTCACAATAAATCTCTTGAATTAAAATACACAAGCACATGAACACAAACATACACACCAGCAACTGACATTAGTTTTGCAAAATTATCCAGCATTAAAAGTCAACAATGACTTTTAGTCTAATTGTGCATATTGCCTTTTCTTAGACTCACCTATGTGGATTAAGAGGGAAATTTAAGCAGCTATGACATCCAATTAGTGAATAAGAACAACCTGGACAAATCAAGTCACACCCCCTGTTTACAATATAGGAAATGCAAAGGAATGAAGTACAGGCAAGCTAAATTATCTATTCACTTTACTTGAATCTCCATTTTAATAATATTTTGCCATACACATGCATACCCTGGATACTTTGATTCACCTTTAGCAAAAATTATAGTCTATAAATTTCAAGTTTGTTAGTGAGAGTGAAGACGTTTACTGACACAGACACCCCGAGAATGCAAAGCACTGGCAAGCCATTATCTTTAGTTTAGATAGATAAGGAAGGTTAAAAAGCAGTTACATTTCAGTTACCAAATAATGTAAATAAATGTATATTTACTCTTTACCCTTTCATCGCAAGGTTGAGTTTCTGCCTAACTCTGCTTTTTAATCAGGACAGATATTTAAAGATTATTTGCAAAGAGATTATGTATGCTTTTAATAGGAAACTGCATTTGTTAAAATGTTGCTGCCATGAGAACTTGAATTTGCTCACGAATCTGCTATGACCTCACTGATCTGCTTAATTAGCTCAAATATTATAAAGACTGTGTGGATTTTCTTAAAGTTAGAAAAAGTATAGGGTATTGGCATTTTCTTTCAAGAAGAAGTTTTTCTAGAAAAATAGATTAATGATTACTAATATGCTCATTTTAATGCAAATCCCAAAATCTCTATATAAAAGGCTCTGGAGAAGAATCTCTAGATTACAGAGAGTATCATATGTTGGAATAGTCCCATTAAACGTGATTCCCCTTTAATTAACTACTGAACTAAACATAAAAGATACAACTATTTCAGGTTATTTACAAATATTCATATTCCTTAAGAGTTCTCGTAAGTTTATATTTTGAATGCTTTTAAATCTTAAATCTTTAATGAAATATTATTTTGATATGAAATAACATTTCATATATTGTCCCCAGTACAAAAAATTTGTAAAAAGACTCAAATTTATTTTCTCTGTTCATGATTTGATAATATACAGCAAGCTTTTTCTCTTTATTTTGTGAAGCTAATTGTAGAGTATGAGAAAGAATAAAATATACAACTTCACTTCAGAATAGAATAGAATAGAGGTATGCAGAGTCTGATGCAATAAAATTGACAATGTTTTATTGTCAGAGGAGAAGAGGGAACATTCTCTTTAATTTATGCAGTTGTCTCCCCATACCCACCAAGTTTGTTCAGCCATACCTTGGGCAAATCTTATTATTCTTTTTCCTTCTTGCAAAAAACAAAAGCTAAAGATTAAGTGTCCTTGAGAAGTGAAAAAGAGAATCCGAAGTTATCTTGCTCTGATTTAAAAGTGAAAACTATGAGGATAGGAAATAATTATACAATGAAACTGAGTGACGGGTTAAATCCAGCAGAGAATTCCTTATGTACTGTGGACTGGGGATCAGGAAGCACAGCTTTCTGTTGCCTGTTGCTTCATAATCTTTCCTCCAGCAAATTTTGCCTCTTGAATTCTCTCCTACAGGTTTTACATGCCTAGAGAAGAGGCTGAGCCCACAGTCACAGGCTGTTGAATAGCCACAGGCCTAGGTATTGGCAAGGGTTTCATCTTTTTTAGTCTCCTCAAAAAGAAAATAAAAACAATTCACAAAACTCACCACAGGGATAATAAGAAGATGGAAAGCAGCGCAGATAAAGGAGAGAGGAACTGCTCTCCTGCAGACTAAGCCTGCAGAGCTGCGTGCACTACAAAATCTTTCTTGCACTGCTCTTTGTTGAAAATGCCGAATGTGCATATATTACTCTCAAGAGCATGACTGGTCTGACCGTTTGGGCCAATAGGTCTGTAGACCCAAACATATTGCAAAGCTTCTCCTCTGAGGCTATGTGAACAGACCCAGAGGACATCCACTCTTGGTGGGACCTGGTCTGCCATCATGACTGTCACGCAGCGGAATTCATTTATGCCAAATTTTATTCCAGATCCCTCTTCAACTGCCTGTTCTGGAAGGGTAACTGGATTTGTTTGGGAATAGAGCCAGTATCCTTAGTGGAAGGTATATTGGATAGAGAAAACAGGTAGGATACTGAAATCTGTATAGATGTGTGGTCTATTTGTTTCCACTGGACAAGAAAAAGACTTTAATTTGGAGCTATTGATTGGTTCAGTGAATGACCAATGGCAATGCTTGAAGAGTGACTAAATAAAGGGAAACTGATTTTCCTTCCCCAGTTCAAGTGAGAGATTGTTGCTGAAGAAACAATTTCTCTGTATTCATTTATTTATGCAACATACCAATTATGTACCAGCCTATCACGCATTAGCAGGGTAGACGAAAAAGCTACAACAGAAATGACATCTTCGGAAACTGCTACCTCTGTCTGAATGTTCCTTTTTTGTTATTTGGGGGGTCTTTTTGAGGAAGATTCGCACTGAGCTAACATCTCCCACCCATCCTTCGCTTTTTGCTGAGGAAGACTGGCCCTGAGCTAACATCCTTGCCCGTCTTCCTCTATTTTATACGTGGGATGCCTGCCACAGCACGGATTGGTAAGCAGTGCATAGATCTTCTCCCAGAAGCCCAACCAGCAACCCCAGTTCCCAAAGTGTAGCACGTGAACTCAACCGCTACACCACTGGGCCAACCCCTGACTTTTCCTTTTATTATAGCATTTATCACACTATTAAAAAATTGTGTTCATATCTGTCATTCCCATTAGACTGACATCTCCTTGAAGACAGTGTTCTTCTTTGTTATTGTTGTGACCTAACACTTAGTTCTAAAATTATGATTTTCAAGACCGGATGCTTACTGTGTGAATGGATGATTTTGTCAACAATTTTTCACTCTGTCTTTCCATATTTCTCTAGCCATAGCATAGGCTTCAGTTTCACTGCACTGTTACCATTTCTCTTTCCTTTGCACATCACTACATTTCACTTTGATGATTTTGACACTATGTGAGTGTGCGTGTGTTTAATCAGGAAACACATATATTAGTCACCCATCCTTCCCCACACACTGTGAGATGTGTCCAAGATGCAAAATGCATGGCCGTTACTTATTAGGACTCAGTGAGTTGATTTAGATGTCTTGGGAAGTTAGATACATAGCGTAGATATTGAGTCTGTTGGCAGGTGCCTTGTGGGGTTTCATAAAGATGTTATGACATAAAAATCTTTTCCTTTGTGTGACCTAAGCCAAAGAATGGACAGGAAGTCAAACTTCAGCCCTCAAGTGGTGTCAAAATCTGACCACAAAAGTACTAATAATAGCCCAGATGATTAGTGATGTTGAGCATCTTATCATGTACCTGTTGGCTATTTGTATGTCTTCTTTGAGAAAATGTCTATTCATTTCCTCTGCCCATTTTTTTAATTGGATTGATTTGTTGTTGTTGTTGTTATTGAATGGTATGAGTTCTTTATATATTTTGGATATGAACCCCTTATCAGATAGATGGCTTGTAATTATTTTCTCCCATTATATAGGTTGCTTTTTCATTTTGTTGATGGTTCTATTACCAGGCAGATTCAAAACTACAATGAGATACGACCTCAGAACTGTTAGAAATAGAGAGTAAAATGGGAGTTACGAGGGACTGAGGGGTGAGGAAAATGGAGAGATATTGGTCAAAAGGTACAAATTTCCAGTTACAAGTTCTGGAAATCTAATGTACACGTAGTGATTATAATTAATAATATTGTGTTATATACTTGAAAGTTGCTAAGGGAGTACATCTTAAATGTTCTTACCACAAAAATGAAGTGATAATTATGTGATGTGATACTGGTGTTAGGGAGCTATGGTTGTAATCATTTCACAATATAGAAGTGTATCAAATCAACACTTTGTACACTTTAAACTTATACAATGTTATATGTCAATTATATCTCAGTTAAGCTGGAAAAACAGAAATAATGGCCCAGGAGAGGGAACTGGAAGAAGAACTATCTGTTTCCATTACAGTTTTCCTAGGCATTGATAATCTCAAGTAGGGAATTTACTTTTTTTTACGTATATATAAAAAGCATTAGTTTTCCAAACAGAAATCTGAAAACTTCTTCAGGAAATATTACAACTAGATTTTTAAAAAATGACTTTCTCTTTAAAATTTTTATTTCATCATTTTTAATTACTTCCTACAGTCGTAATTCATATAGAAACCTAATACCAATTACTACCTTGTTTTCCGATATGTAAACAATAGAAGAAATTATACAGTAAAACCTTATCACATATTCAGAAGTTACTTAGGTTGCAATTTGTAAAAAGTTTTCCATATGTATCTTTTCTCTAAGTTTATTTGTACATTTTCAACCCCAAAATGTCATCAGCGTAATAGAGATTAAATGCAATGAGGCACTGAAATACAGAAATTTTAAAAGTAATGGAAATTCAGTTTCAGGGGAATTTTAAACATCTCCTTTCTATTTTCATCTTTGATCCTTCAGAAATTTTATACACAAAAATTTAGTTTTTTCCTCGGTCAAAGATTTATTGTAATAGTATATATGCAGATGGAAAAATTCTATATTCTGATAGGCATTTGGAAATATCTATCAAAACCAATGATTTTATTTTTATGAAGTGAATATTGAAGCATTCTTTTCATGGCCATGGGCATATGACGAGAACAAGCTGTTTCATTAAGCTTAGTATTGGAAGTCCCTTAACACCCACCCTCCCCATACCCTTAAACCTACATTTCAAGTATATTTTATAGATACACATTTTTAAAGTTTCACAAAGCGTAAGTAGATTTCTCACTTTTCCTTAAAAATGTATTTTACTTATGCCAAACTTTTATGATATGAATATAATAAAACATAGCTGAATAAGCTTAACTAATAATAATAAAGTATAGTATTGTGTTAGTAGCAAATGACAATACAGCATTCAGTACTAAAGTTCTTTAGTATCTAAGTTAAATATCCAGACAAAATCAACATATTCATATTCTCTCATTCAGTCACTTCCCTCCTTCTATCTTATCCATATTCTTCATATGTAAATATAAATAGGGTAAATAAGCATACCTTTCAAGACAAAACAGGAAATATAGAAACTCTTCCAGCATAAAGGACAGACATTCAATTTATTACATAGTAAAGAAAATGGATATTACATGTACCAAACAAACCCAGTCTCAACGATCACAAAATTCATCACCATTATATGGTAACTCCTAACCTCCCAACACAAACCATTTAAACTTAAAATAGTACATAGCATTTTTGTATATATCAAACAAATGTTTTTTAAAGATAAGCAGCCTCTTTTGAAATGAAGATAGATGTATCCAGACATAACTTTTTCAACATAAGCTTCTTTCACCTGGACAGCCTACATTATTGATTCAAATATTCAGCTGTGATTTCATTACAGAAATCTTCACGGAATGAGTTCAAAGATTTGAGGGATCTATTCCTAATACAGTTAATTCTTACGGGGCCAAGCAGTTCTCCTGGAAACAAGTTATGCGCTGAATTCAACTGATGCTCATTTTTACTTTTGATATGTTTCTTTTATGATGCTCTTTCAGTAAGGGCAAAACCACTTACGTGGTTTCTTTTTATCGTTTAGAGTACTTTCTCTTCAGCTGGAGATACTGCACCTGGGAACTACTCTCTCCACCAACCTGGTCACTGAGCCATAATGTTAGGACCTGTGCACCTGACTACAGCCAGAGCAGCTTAGTGTCATGAACACCTGTCCCCTGTCACCAGGATGTCTGAATCTGGGACCCAGAGAGAATATCTGCCAGCCTCAGTCCTGCAGCTAATATTTTAAGCTTTGAAACTCTGAAGCTATTGGCAGCCTTGACCATATTTTCTGCTATGACGGCCTACAATAATACAGGTAACAAAAGCCAGTACAGGTGACAAAACCAGAGAGAGGCAAAACACACACATATACACACACACCCACAGGATTCTAACAACGTACTCATGTTCCTGCACATATCATTATTATTTTTACAATGTATGTAGATGTTTTTTAATTAACAAGAAAAATCCAATTTTGAATTATTTTTGGATTAATGCATTTGTTATAAATTTTCTCAATTAAAAAGAAAAAAACCTGAATCCCCTGAAGTTTTGTTCATGATAGGGGGAGAGGGTACCTGGCACCTTTTGATGTTCAAGTATTATAATCAAGTTTGAAAAGACAGAAACCAATAACAAACCCGCCTCCAGGACTCTGGTTTCCAAACAGTACATGGCGTGGAAGAATTCCGTGAATTTCTCAAGTGCTTCTATTATGTCCAAGCTTTATGAATGGAGAGTCATATATATTAAGTTCTGATATATCACCGTGCTAAGGTCTTTACATATGTCACTTCATTTAGTCTCTACAACAGCTTTCTGAGATAGTAATAATTATCTTCATCTTCCAGTTGAGGAATTTGAATTTCAAAGTGAAAGAGTCAGAGGCAAAATTCACTTAGGTTTGACTGAAGTCAATCCCTAAGTTTTTAACAATTATTTTATACGATCTCAACATTCTTTCTCCTGTGAGGCAATATGGTGGTTTGGATTGGCAAGCAAACAGATAGGGAGTTTCATCCTGACTCCTACCCTTTAGGTTGTGATAAATTGGCTAAAAAGCTGTAATATCAGAGCGAAAATTTCATCTCAGATATAAGCTGAGAATATACCCCAGGATTATTCACTGTGATACCACAAGGACTCCTTAAGAAAATATGACTCAGCTTTTCCAATACACCCCCAGAAATGCATTCAAATGTTTATGGATGTTTCTCTATCTGGAAACAGGTAAAAGAGACTTCCTAAAGAGACCTTTAGCAAAGCAAAAAGAGGGCAAGAGATGCTTGTTTAGGGGAAGAAATCACCTGTGAATAAGGAAGGGGAGGGGTGGGGTGGGGGGGTAGGGCAAAAAGGGCGATTAGGCTCACATATGAAGGGGATGGACTATAATTAGTTTTTGAGTGGTGAACATGATGTAATCTACACAGAATTCGAAATGTATTATGATGCACATCTGAAAGCTATTTAATGTTATAATACAATGCTACTGCAATTAAAAAAATTAAATTAAAAAAACAAAATAACAAGAAATCTAAACAAAATTAAGTGACTATAGTTTAAAATGGTTCATGTTTAACCCCAGGAATGAAACAGTTAATAATATCTATTATTTATTCTATTATTTATGGAGTATTTATGATGTATACGGTACTGTGTTACGATCCTGACATGCTTTATTTTACATAATCTTCACAGAAGTTTATAACATAGGGAATGTTGTTTTCCTCATTTCACAAATGATTTAATAGAAGCTGGAATAGGTTAAATAATTTTCCTGAGATCCAGGAAATAAAATAAATATGTATTACATTTTATATACTAAAGGAAAAAATTTTTGTAGGATTCAATACACAATAATTAGGTTGACAATTTCATCCAATGTATTATAATATTTTAGCTCATTAAATAAATCTTGTATTGCTAATATTAAACTATATTCAAATCACCAGTTAAAACTACACTCTATAAAACCTAGATTATATTTATAATTTTGAAACAAGCAAACTAAACCTGCCTGATTTATTATTATGTGAGTTACCTTATCATCCAACTGGTGATGTTAAACCAAAATGAACTATGCTGAATCAGGTAAAACGGTCACAATGTTCTCTGCCCAGTTTCCTTGGTAGTGAATCTTCAATATGATAAAAATCTTCCAAAGATCCTATACATTCCCCACCCTAATTTTGCTCTCAATGAGAGCAGAAAGTTTCATCAAGTAAAGAAAACGTTTTTGTTTTTTTTTAAAGATTGGCACCTGAACTAATATCTGTTGCCAATCTTCTACTTTTTTTTTCTCTTCTTCTTCTCCCCAAAAGCCCCAGTACATAGTTGTATATTTTGGTTGTAGGTCCTTCTGGTTCTGCTATGTGGGACGCTGCCTCAGTATGGCCTGGTGAGTGGTGCTAGGTCCACACCCAGGATCCAAAGTGGCGAAACCCTGGGCCACCGAAGCAGAGTGCAAGAACTTAACCACTCAGCCATGAGGCCAGTCCCCAGAAAACAAACGTTTTATTCAGATGTTATTAAAAAAAACATAACAGTATGATGTTACTTATGCCACTATAATTTCCCATATACTGTTAAATGGCAAGAGAAATCACTTTTTAAATTGCAAATGGAAATACTCCCAAATTCACCACTACAGGTTCTAGTTTGAACACTCCACTGATGTGTGTATGTGCTGGGCGTGGGGGACTTTAGGTCAAAGTACATCAGTAGTATAATAAATGTAGGGTTCCTACCAGCAGAGAACTGTCATGCTGGAAGATTTTCATTTGGAAAGCTCAGTTGTGTTTCTGAAGTACCAAAAATTTTTTGGATTTTTTGGATGATGATGGTTTTTGTAGGGCAGAAGTTAAAAGCTATTTGTCCAGGTTCAAAGAATTTACTGGGCAAATATATCACCCACGCTTAGTACTATTGTTACCATAGCAAAGAAATGCACAGAAAAAATAACTCAAAGAAACCAAGTGTATTTTATAAAATCAGAGCCAAGATTTAGTATTTAAAAAACTAAAATTTCTAGTATCTTTGCCCAAAGTCTGTGATTCTGCCTCCACTGGAAGAAAAAATTCTCTAAATATAACCTACATGCATTTTTCTAGTTGAAACCTCAACATAAGTAACACTGTTTAAATCCAGAATGTCAAAATGAATGAAGAACACGGTGTACAAAAATCCAAAGATACACAATGCACTGTTGAATCAACACATTTGTGAAATTTCAGTATGATAAACAGTACTATTAAAGTATAGCATTCAAACTATCTGTTAGAAAGGAGGACAAAATAACAAATCAGGAGAATTACCATACGAAGACAGGAATTTAAGATTGTTTCTTAGTCTTAGTAGTTGAAATTATTAATCCAAGTAAATTAAACTGAATATGATAAGTTGAGTACAGCAGCACCCCCTTATCTGTGGAGGGTGAAAGACTTCTGCAGTTTCAGTTACCTGAGGTCAATTGCAATCCAAAAATATTAAATGAAAAATTCCAGAAATAAAAAATTTGTGTTTTAAATTGTGCACTGTTCTGAACAGCGTAATGAAGTCTTGCGCCATCGTGCTCTATCCCACCTGGGATGTGAATCGTCCCTTTGTCCTGCACATCCACACTGTATATGCTCTCTGTCCATTAGTCACTTAGTAGCTACATGGGTTATCACATTGACTGTCTCAGTGTTGCAGTGCTTTTGTTCAAGTAACCCTTATTTTACTTCATAATGGCCCCAAAGTGCAAGAGTAGTGACGCTGGCAATCGGATATGGCTAGAGAGGCCAGAAAGTGCTTCCTTTAAGTAAAAACATGAAAGTTTTCAATTTAAAGAAAGAAGAACAATCATATGCTGAGGTTGCTAATATCTACACTAAGAATAAATCTTCTATGCATGGAATTATGAAGAAAGAAAAAGAAACATGCTAGTTTGGCTCTCACACCTCAAACTGCAAAGGTTATAGCTACAGTGAGTGATGAGTGCTTAATTAAGACAGAAAAGGTATTAAATTTGTGCAATAAGATATTTTTTGAGAGAGAGACCACATTCACCTTTTATCACAATAAATTGTTATAATTGTTCTATTTTATTATTAGTTCTTGTTATTCATTTCTTACTGTGCTCAACCTATAAATTAAACTTTATCATAGGTATGTATGTATAGGAAAAAAGCATATATAGGGTTTGATGCTCTCCAGAGTTTCAGGAAACCACTGTGGGTCTTAGGACGCATCCCCTGCAGAGAAGGGAGGACTACTTTAACTGAAAAAAGTACATCGATATGTATAACCTCCTTTGAGGTATGACTGAAGGAGGACATTTGATATATGGTAGGAAGAAGGGCAAGTAGAGGTAAGATATTAAGATGAGATAATCAAATAAGATAAGCTAAAAAGATCGCTTTCCTGTTTCCTATCCTGAGACTCAGGACCCAAACATTGCTGCTTCTAGACCCAGGTGAAGAAGTGATTTTTAATATTATGATGTCATCTAAAAGTTTTTGCATATTAAAAATCTACAGAAACATTTTATTTAATGGACAGAGAATACAAAGAAATACCACTTCAAATCTAGGGAGTGGGAGAACTGAGTAAGTTTTACTTTGCCAGAGTGACACTATTCCTCCCATTTCTACCTCAATAGGTAAGAAATCTTAAGAGCGTTCTCTCTAAGGAACGAAGGAGACAGCTGTCTTTATTTCTGACTCTGATTATCATGAAAGGTCTCAGACATTCATTTTCTTACCATCACAGAATGCTACTACACATGTAGCTTTTAAGAATCTGATGTTTTTTTTAAAAAAGCCTTTAAAACACATTAAACATGAAAGAAGACAGGCAATTCAGTGATGCTAAGACGCAAAGTGAATAAAAGCTTCTCTGATTATAAACTAGCATATTTAAAGCACTGTGAAAGATGTTATCTGCAGACACACACCTTTAATCAAGTTAGCTACATTTCTTTAAGTCTAAAAAAATTACTTTCATACAAAGCAAGATAGCTTTGCCAAATGCGCATTACTCTAATTGCCTATTCGAGTTCATGATTTGGTAACTGCATTCTCCTTTGCTCTTTCCCTCCCTTCCACTTTATATGAATAGAACAGATTATGTCTAGTTGAAAACGGCAGTCAGAAAGCAATCATGCTGACACGGTTAATAACAGGCGTTTCTATTGAAGCATCACCATGAACTACATTAATATTACATTTCTTTGCTAAATATGAAATGTGCTGTTATCAAACGATAATTCTCCTTTTAAAACTGAATGTAAAAGTAAGAAAATCACAGATTTTAAGAGATCTTTCTTGTTGTGAGCCTAGCTTTAAGTAAATATATTTTCAATTTATTGTTCTTATTATCTTTTTATAACTTGTTTTAAATCATGAACATAAAGTTTATGCAGATCAGTGACAAAGAGGGACACTTTTTCCCTCTCTAGTGAATTAGCAAATGATGTGTATTTTATAGAAGAAAAGTTGAGAGTCAGTTACTTTCTAAAGTAGCCACTTTGCACTTAAAAGAATGGAATCAGTAGTAGGATTCATTAGAAAAAACTTTTAGTGAGTCCATTGACCAAAGGGATCTAGAGTATTTTTCTTGTGCAACATATACATTCTCTTAAAACAGTAGAGCCAATTATTTAGTGTGTATTAAACATAATGGTAATAACATCATAAAGACCACAATAAACATTGTAATCTAATGGATATAAAAATTCCACATAACATTTACAACCACATATATTAGAATTTAGAGTACTCTGTTTCCCCTAGTTACATAGATTTCCTTCCCACCTTTTCCCATTTAACAGCAACTGTACGGTTTGGGAAGGTTTGGTTGACCTGGGGCATCCAGGGTGTGGTGTTGCCTGACAAGAGGGACTGGTTCTGACTTGTGTCAAACATTTAAAATTTTAGGGGATTTTAGGACACAAGGGAACTATTGCTAAAATTTTGCTACAATGAGAGCAGCCAAAGTGAAGAAAAAATTCAAACAGAAAAGAGGGCAAAGATGAAAAGACTATTTAGCAACAGAACCAAAATTCTGAATGACAATAAAAAACTAAGATACGCTTCTCTGGACTTTTCAGCTACAAGCACTATTGAATCTCCTTTATGTAAACTGATTTTAATTGGATTTTCTCCTATTTTCAGCTGAAGGTTTCTTATGCTGGTCATTAAACTGCATTTATTGAGTGTTACTCCCAGCAGCTATTTAGTTTATTTGCAGATGCAACTGGAAACGTCTGTTAAGCTGCTTGATCAAATATCTTGCGAAGTCAGTCCTACTTCTAACTTTTTAATTTACACAATTCAAAAATACCCTTTATTTTTCCTTAGGCCAACTGGAACTGAATTTACTCTATTCCATTATTCTTTGTATCTTTAAATCACTTATCACCATCTGAATTCACTGTAATAATCAATTTATTAATTGTCTAGCCCAGTAGGCTATAAGCCCCATGAGAGCAGAGAATCTGGTACATTACTATATTGCCAGCAATTAAAATATTGCCTGGCATATAGAATGCACTCGATAAATATTTGTGGAATGAATGAATTAGTAAAATAAATCAAAGTTTTAAAAAATATGCCAGAATGCAAAATGAATTCTAGAAATTGTAAAAGAATTTGGAAAGAAAGCAAAAGAAAGATGTTATTGAGGGGTGATAGTTTAGCTAAGCCTCAGAATGAGTTCAATTTCACTAGAGAGAAGAGGGTTTAGGGTTAGAGTATTCCATACCAACAAGTAAAACACAATATCATTAAAATCTATTTTATGATTAAGAAAAATGATAGTCTGGAGTGACCTACGTATGAGGTAAGTCTGAAATAGCAGACATGTATTATGATTTCTTATAATAGATGCACCTGTCAGCAGTTGGCCTGTTTTCATCTTGTGGAAACTCTCAGTTGTGTATTGGAAAGTTTCGCTTCCCACGCCAGCTACCATCAATATTGGAAGGAAATTCGTGGGTTACCCTAGTGTGCGTTTACCTGGTCATGGATTATATTCTCAATCTTGTACTTGGCCTATTTTCTCTGTTGTCCTTCTTTACTCTATTTATCATCTTATTTTAAGGAGGCTGAACTAGTTCCTCTTTTCTTAAAATTTTGGGTTCATGAATTTCTCCATTATCAAGAAATGTACTTCAAGAGATCCATGATCATCATCCCTGTCCCACAAGCCCAAACTTATATATAAAGCAATACATTTATGCAAGGATGCACATATTTTTATGGAAATATCTCTTATCTTTGGTCAGTTTTTATTAAGAACAGAATAAAAGCAAGATGAGATTTACTGTATATTGTCTATAAGAGACATGTTACAATAGCATTTGAGGAGAAATATTTTCAAATATGCATAAACTACATACATTGTTAATATTTCCTTACTTTTGAGGAGACTTAAGTGTCTTCTTCGTTCCCATCCTCTTTTAAAATAAGACAGATTCCTAGATATGCTGCTGTACTCCCTTAGTCCACTCCCTTGTCTGGACTGATAACATTACAGAATATCACACTGACTCACAGTCCCAATTGGAGGAGCACTGGAATGGGCTGTACTGTTTTCATCACTTTCTTCTTCTCAGGATCCAACACGGCAAAGTAGAGAGGACTCACCCTCTAAATCCTCTCTTTTTCTCTTTCTTGTTGCTACGTGACAACTAAGCCTAAAACTATTCTGGATGGACAGCCCAACGTGGACAACTTCTACCCACTGCAATGGGGCAATCACTTGCCCCAGTATTCATGTTTCTCTGACACAGGAAGGCATACATAAGACTGCACCGCCCTCACATATAAACGGGCAGCTCTAAGTCTCTGGTTTAATCTTCAAAACAGAAATAGATGAAACATACTTTATCTACTGTTTCCAGTCAGGATGACTTAACATGGGAGAAAAGCTTTTCTGAGATCAGTCTATGTCAATAGAGTTCAGTGTTGAATATTGGAGCCAAAGTTCTAGCTCATATAGCTGACATTTTGACCTTAATTATATCTCGAGGATCTCAATGAGAGAAAGAGGTAGTTGAGGCCAGTGGTTAAATCTGATTTTTCTTATATCCCTTTGAAAAATATACTATTTTAAGATCACCCTCATGTACTTCTAACATTTGAAACGATCGTTCCCAGCGAGGCCTACAGTGATGACCCCACTCAGAATTGCCTTCTTCTCCTTCTCACCACTGTCATTCTTGATCCCTTTAATGTACTCTACATTTTTCTTTTTTTCCATAACAGACACTACATTCTAACATTACATTCTAACATTATCTGTATCATATATCATACACATTAACTATACATATGTAATATTTATTACTTATTTTCTGTTCATCTCTCCTCCTATTAAATCTAAGCTTCACAAGGAGAAGTTTCTTTGTTTCATTTACAGATGTATTCCAGGAATCTAGAATAATATCTTGAACATTATAAGTATTCAATAAACATTTGTAGAAAGAATTATGAAACAGTTTTTGAGCTACATTTCTACAATTGCAGAATACATAAAGGTTGCATTTAAGAAATTAGCATTTAGAAACCTTGATATTATGTTGGCTCTCACAATGAATTTTAATGTTTCAGTGCTTTATTTATATTGTTTATTCAAAATATATTTGTGAATATATTTATTTCCTGTGAATTTTTTATCTTGTCTCACTTGTACTAACTATTGACTCACCTTTTTTTTAAAATCTTTCTTTGGATGGATTCAGTATAATAGAATTCAAACTGTTGTTGGAACTGACAAAAAAAAAAACAAACCAGTGCTTGTTTGCTGCTCCTTTGTGGCTGTGGTTTTGTTGATCTCTACTGAGTATTGATTTTCGCATTAAACTGCACTTTCTATTTGTTGTTATTGAAAACATTAGCAAATAAACTGACTTAGAGGGACATAAATCCAACTGAACAATTAAGTAGCTCTCCTAATTGGCTTTTTTAAGTGTCAGCTGCTGTTTTCATAAAAGCTTAGGGAAAGCTCACTTGTCTCATACGCAGGAAGTGCAGAAGAACAGTATTTTATAAGTGCCTATGATAGTCTTCTTTCCATAAGCTCTTAACAACAATTTTTAAGCCCCCAATTTGTGAGTAATGACTCTTGATAAGCCTTTACTCATGAGTCAGTGATATGACCACGCAGGAAAATATATACAAAGAGATAATATGGTATAGAATGAGATTCACTTAAACTTCTATATCTGGTCCATGATCTCTGCTGGTAAGTTGCACTTCCACTAAAAGCTCGGCCAAGAGCTCTGACTACTCATAACTGGGACAAACGCTTGACAAACAACATTGCAGCTGCAGCCTGTGTCCTCCACAGACATGTGAGACAGGGACCCCCGAACGTCTAAGATATAGATAAGAGAGAAACAAGGAAATGAAAAGTACATTTGGGGCAAATTCAGGAGGACTCCACTTTAATGCGTAAAGACCAGGCTCAAGAAAAATGCTTGTGAGTGTAGTTTAAAGGAAATTATCACGTACATTTTAAGATATTTTACTAAGAAGAGTCAAAAAATAACTTTGACCTAGCTAGTCAGGAGGGACTTTGCCACAGTCAGATTTCAGTAACTATTTGTCAGTGGAGGACAGCAGCACTATAACAGACATACAGCTTAGACTAGGTTGTGACAGGCATGTAGGACTCTATTAGAAATTATTTCAGTGGAAGAACCAATTTTAGAGGCCCTCCACCCACTGCTTCCTCCGTTCTCATCTGATAATACTCTATATACGCCTCTACTCGAGTATTTTTCAAACTCTATCATCATTATCTGTTTACATTTCTACCTCCTGAACTAGAATATAAGATCCTCAAAAGTAAAGGTCATGTATCTAATTCATTTTCTTTATTCTCAGAGCCTAGTACTTTGTCTGCGTACACTAGGTGTTCAGTGAATGGTGATGGAAAGAAATAACTTTGTCTTAGAAAGTAATAAACCTATTGACTCAAATGGGTGAAGACATAACTAGTGCACTTTGTCAAACATCCAGGAGGTGTATCTGGAATCATTGTGATGTTAATACTATTTCAGGAAATCTCACAAGTTGTGAAAAACCAAGAATTAAGAGTATCACACTGATAACTATAACACTCCAACAAAATGGCGGTACTACAAACTTGTAAAAATTGCAGATTATTTACTTTATTTTTGAGGTAATTTTGGAATTACTCCTATAAATATCCATAAGTCCCAAGCACCTCTGAGTCTTTCTGCCCTGCTGCACTTACCTCACCATCCAATCTATTATGTCATTTGTCTTTTCACCTATAGGTCTTTCTAGCCAGGTGCCACCATCTTTATGGGCCACTGCCAGGGCTGCCTGCCTTTCTGAAGCAGAGGTAGGAATGGAACCAGTACAGACATCCCTTCTTCCTCTCCACTTATACCTGAGGGTTTGTAGAAGATAAGCCTCAGAGCAGTCTGGACTCTTGCGTTATAAATCTTTCTTTAAAACCAATCATTGTCTGATACATAAAAAGGTGGCAGAAATAACTTGCCAAACCAACCTCAGTTTTGAGTATAGATAATACGATAGAATGAATAACTCTTTCTGTTCCATAGCAATACTAACCAGCATCATTACAAAGAATTGTCCATCAAAATGTAATCAAAACCTAAAAATAAATGTCATCTTTGTTAATAAACTTAAAGATTCCTAACAAGTGGTTACAGATTTGATTTTATTATTTTATGAAATTATGTGCTGATATTTTTATGAACTATCAACTGAGTGGTAACTACAAGACAGAAATATGCTTTAAATGTGTTGAAAATGCTTTAAATGTGTCAATTCTCTTGTAACTCTAGGAAAGATGTAAAGAATGCTCTCTTTCTATATACATTGTGTATGTGTATATATATACACATTATATATATAATGTATATACTTATATTTATAATGTATATATTTATATATATTTTATATGTATTTATATTTATATACATATACATATATAGTGTATATATATGTATACACACATTATGCCCATTTCCAGTAGCCTTTTTGTTGTTGTTTTCACACATTTTCATATATTGTTTCAAATTCTTTATTTTCTTATAGTACACGTGTTCTGAATTGAATTGTTTTTAAACATACTGATGGCCCAGCTTATTTTTTACATTAGGAGGAATAAGAAACTACTAGGATTCTTGGTTACTAACAAGAGTCTAAATACAATGATAACAGAATTTCATGAATAAATTATATGCTCCAGCTGAAGATTTTGAAAATTTAAGATCCAGTAGCTTTAAAAATTTTTTTAGCATGATTGTTTACTGTAGTTATATTTTTGCTTACAAAGCTGATAAAGTGCAATGTTTATTTCTCTCCCTATGCACATGTTCAGGCATGCTTGCTGTCCAGAAACATAGACAGTCATTCACTGGGCTTACAAAAGCTTGTGTGTAGAGTACAAGTCAAGATCTCGTAACGTCGTCTTCCTTGATGGTGCTTACGAAGGCAATATCCATGGTGCTTAATCTCTAGAATCTTTTGACTATGCTCAAGGCCTCACTCCCTCACTCATTTGTGAGTATTAAACTTCTTTTTTTTAGCTAAGTCAGCTTCCTGTCTAATCAATTTATAATTTTGTCATTATCCTCTCTCTTCCAATGATTTCCTAACATAGAACAATTTCTCCTAAGGACAGAAGCCACAGACAAACATTCTCAACTGGTGTCCAATTAGAAGTTAAACCATTCCTGAGAACTCTAGGAGAGCAATCAAAGCATTAAATTTCATATTAAAATCTCAGTGCCTTGGATATTGTGCAATGCTACAGGTGTTAAGCTCTGCCTTACACATTAAAATACGTGATAGGTGCAGAGTCAAATGATAACTTTGAAACTAAATAATTTTTTATTTCCTTATTTTCTTAGAAAATTTTTTATAATTATAGTGCAGTTAATTTTTAAGCAAAGTAAAGTGCATCTCTATAGGGAATACTATGGAGCTGTTAGAATTCAGTGTATTTATATATACTAACAACCAAAATGCTGCTGAAGAAAAATATACTATAATCACATTCATATAAAAAATACATAAATCTATTTACACGTGTGTGGGTATATAAACTCTACTTATAAATAAATAGTAGATGTTCTGGAAGTATTTCATACCAGAGAAACCAGATTATCTCTGGGAAGAAAATTAGAGACAGATGAAAAGTAAACTTTCAGTTTTCACTTGATTTTTTTTTCTGATTGTTTGAAGCTTTACAAAAAATGATTTAGAAAAAATTCTATTTTGTTTTGTAGCGTGAGGTTTTTTCTCAAGCTTAGGTTCTTAAGGTACAAAGGTTCATTTTCTTTTGTAATTAGTCTTAAAACAACCACAACATATTTGATATTTTAATAGAGTTTTGTAAAAGAAGTTTATCCCACAAAATATCAAATGATCTTTAACTATAAGTCCAGATTACGCTCTTCCACATGACATCGAGTAAACAGCCTCTAATGATTTCTTGCTTAGGTGAGCTATTAACATTCACAGGGAGTCTATTACTGCACTTGATTACCTTGTGTATCAAAGTGACAGATCTACAGCCACTGTGACAGTATTTCAGCTCACAAGCACCCATGGCCAATTAATCCCTTATGAATCGAACCAGAGTTAGCCAGTTATGACAGCTCTGGAAGTGTGTCAGCTCTCCTTGATAAAGGACACCACAGCATTTAAAGCCATGTCAGCGAGGATCTGCAAAGGTGCCTGAACACAATTGCTTCAGGGCTATTTGAAAAGGAGAAGAGGTTACAACTCCACATTGTGGCCCGGGTCCCAGGATCAAAGAGCAAAGCAGTTATTACGACTTGACTCTGGGACAAATCCTCTTTTTATTTAAAAACTTGTAATTATCAACATTTTTCTAAGAAAATGATTAGCCCTCAAGTGGTGTCTTCAAGTCACAACAGAGTCTTAAGCATATGCTGATTGCTCAATGCATTTAAGTTAAGCTCTCTCTTTCTCTGTGACGAGTACGAATGCTCTCAAAACGAGGAGGGATGGCACAGTTTTGTATTTCAAGATTTCAGACCCCGTTACGCAAATGAATGATTCTTATGCCCAGAAGTAATGATATTATTTGTGGCATTTTACTTTCACCAAATAACCAAAACACAGGCAATCCCTGCATATTCTATTCATTTATACCTAGTAAGTAAATAAAGGAGGAAATCATTACACAACACTATCTGGTAAATAATTCATGGACATTGTCAGTTAGCAATATGACAGAAGAACTGCTGGTTGATGAAGCCTTCTGGGAACTTAAATTGTTGTTAATCAATGAAAATATCTGTCTTCCTTTTAAAACTAGATTTGGGGGGATATACATTCTCAAATTCATTTACCTCCCTTAATAACAGATACACTAGATTATAAACATCACTTAAAAAATTTTTATGTATGCATTTGATAACCAAAGAATGGCATGTAACCCTCATTTACACTTCATAGTGTGCAATTAGCAATTTATTTTTACAATTCAGAGTTAAACATTAAAAATTTGCCTCTGTAGCTAATTCACATTTCAATAAAATCCTTAGAACGCTTTCTGTATTCGATGGGAATGATGAATAGAATACTGGTTCTATTTTAGAATATCCTCTAAAAACACAAACAGTTACCGAGTGCATTGCCTTACAGGAATCATCTTTAATGTTGCAATATTTGAGACTTACTTATACTAAAAAATTTATTCACTGTTCATCTGACATTCAGATTTAACTGAGGGCCCTGTATTCTTATTTGCTAAATTTGGCAGCTCAAATCATCTTAGTTAATTCAGAAAAGCATGGAAACTTAAGGTATATATGGAGGAATTTGAGTTCAAATTTTTTCTTAAACTTTTAGATGTCAAATGTAGGTCAGAAGAGGTGGAGGGGGATGGTGAAGATAAGTTGCAAATAGATCCAATCATTAATATAAAGCTATTATTTTCACAGAGTAATGCCCTAATCATCAATTTTGATCCACTTATGTAATTAGTATAATTAAAGATAATTATTCTGTCACAGTGCTTTCATGGTCTTCATTAATTCAAATATATAATTGCATGAATTTTGGTCAGCTGGAAAAGGGGGATTTAAGAATTCACACACAAAAAAATCACTGTAACAAAGCAAATTTCTGAAAAGTATGTTTGTGAGAGCCTTAAATATTATACTGAAATGCTCCCTGTTGACACATTATACTGGTATTTAAAATAATGCTGACCTGCTCACTAAAGACGTTTAAATATTTACTAAACTCTAGAAAACAAACTTTATTTTGTTGAAAAAATGCAGTTCTTCCACAACACCTATAAGATGCGATTATGTCCTGCTTTGATCTACCTGCAGACTCAAACCCACAAATGAATTGCAGGTGTTTCTAATCTAGACACATTTGGAACTCACTAGGGTTGGGATGTCCATCAGCAGGCTGCCCTGAAGAGACCAGCTTTCCAGCTGCCTAAGCCAACACTGTACCAGTTTCTCTAAGAATCTGTGAGGGGAGTTTCATGCCAGCGCATTTTTCAGTAGACTGAACTCCATAATGGAAAGTTTTTCTCAGGTGAAAGCTGATGATATGGGTGAATGCCAAAGAGATGTGGATGTCACATTGACATGAAATTCTGAAAGCTGTTGTTTTCAGCATGCAAAAGTTCTATCTATTTATGCTAGAGATTGCATAGATATATTTACATACTGAATATTGGATTCTTTTGATTATTGAAAACATCTGGGATTAAATCCTAGCACTGAAATTTATAAATTATGGAATATTGAGTCACAAATATATCTCCATGCATCTCACTTTCCTCATGTATAAATTAGACACATTATGACAAATCCCATCATATATGTGATCTAAATATGTCATTCTCCCCATATGCAATATACACAAGCAATTATTTTTTAGTGATAGTTCATTTTCAAGCCATGAAAAATGGGTAGTATAGAATGGGAGATATTGGAAGACAGTTCTCTATGGATCTCTCACATTTCTGCTCATTTTGTGAGCAGAGACACTGATGTCCTCTGTTGAATATTAAGTAGTCAAAGACATCCGTATAGCCATCAGCCTTGGAAGATAGAGATAGTGTCTCCCTCCAGGATGGGATTTTTCTTTGCTGTCTAGTGTAGTAAAGAAAATATTTCCCTCTGGGGCAAAGGTGGGTTGCACTCTCTTATGAAAGACTGCATTTCCTAAGCTCAGGATTCGTCAGCTGTGATGCAAATCTGCAGTGTAGGCAGCAACCTTGAGGGCCCGCTTCCACATCACCCCGTGGGACTCGGGGGCACCAGGAACAGATGGCAACTTGAAGGTCTTGCTGCCTGCTGTACGTGAGTAACAATGCACCTTGTCTCCGACCCAGGAGTCTTGATCTTTTGCCAGCGTGTATGAAACTGTGGCAGGCTATCATTGCAGCTTGCAAGAAGGTAAAAATCTCAGACTTTTCACCATTTTTGGCAGAGTACAAATCATGACACCCTGAATATAGTGATAGGAAATACTGTCAGAGCTTATCAATATATTCCAAGGGGCGTTAGAATCTTACAAAAATAGCATTTTTTTCTAATTAGTGTAAATAACTTAAAACAAATAGGATCTTCTTTAAAGGTCAGTTGTGTAATTTCTTTTTTGGGTCAATACTATATAACTAAAAAGCTCCACCTCCACACCCATCTAAAGTCTAAATCATATCTATTGACTCGCCAAGTTTCTTGTTTATAGATAAGTGTTAGACCACATTCCAGATGTTAGGTCCATGAGAGAAGATGTTTTATCTGCTTTCTTCCTTCCTCTATGCCCAGGGCCTAGAGCAGGGCCAGGCACAGAGCAGACACATGAGGGATATTTCTCGATAGAATAGAGTGCTCCGAGTCAGTACAGTAATAAATCACAAACCAACTTCTCTGATATAAACTATTGTCCAGGAACAAAATGAACTTTTTTGCCTCTTTTATCTTTCCAAATAATGTATCACAATAATATTTTGATTCAGATCACACCTAAGAGTACCTATTTGAAAATAAGTAATTTGAACTAATTATCAAATTATAAAATGCACCTTCACATTTCTACAAGAACAGTAATTTTTTAAAATTGTACTCACCAGGAAACAGTAAAATCTCACAGAGGAGGGTAGTGCAAAATGAGATGTAGAAAGCACACAGTCAGATGCCTACACTTCTACTTGATAACAATGTGCTTTTGGCAAGTTATATACCTTCACTGAGCTTCAGTTTCCTCTAATGTAAAATGGGGACAATAATTCCCATTTTATTAGTTTTCTGTGAGATCAATGAATTAATTTATGCAAAGTAATTAGCACAGTGCCTAGTACATAATAAGTGCTGAATGAATAAGGAGGTACATTACACAAAATCTCTGAAAGCTATCTTCTTTTAATATAACTCAAATGAGGTTCCATAGCTAGTGGTTAGTATCACAATAAATTCAAGGCAAATCGAAACTACGAAAAAAATATGCAGAGATTTCCTACCCTATGACTTGCTGAACTCTGTTCTCTCTGTCTTCTAAAGTTCATTAGTCTTATTTGCTGGATAAGTAGATATTCAGTTTACCTTGGTCCTTTTAAAAATAAGAAACTATATGAATCTGCTATCATTGAGTATGTAACATGGGTGAGATCTGCACAGAGATATCTCTGTCTTCAAAAGAACACTTGGTGCGCTATGGTGGAGAGGTCATGGGGTTTGGAGTTAGATCATTTTGATTTTAAATTTCCTCTTTGCCATTATTATCTGCGTGACCTTACAAAATTTGCTAAACTTCCCTGATCATCAGTGTCCATATTTATAAATCAGGATTAATAACATCTAATTTGCAGTTTAGTATGCAGATTAAATAAGATCATATATCTCCAGCATAGTAAGTTTTAAAAATAACAACCACCATCACTAGTTTTAAAAAGTTAAGCTAGTTACTGATATTTCCTGAGTTCTTCAAAATGTGATTTATTTGTTTGGTTTCCCTCTACAGTCAGATACTAGTTAACGTAGTCTGTTAGACGGCTCTGCCTGCCAAGTTATTAGAAAAATGCTGGGTTTCAGCCTTCTAGAAGCAACTTTTGCTATTGTAAGCCTGTACAATACTGTTCACTAACAGCCAAACTTTGAACCCAAAAGCAGCTCAGCGTCTTTCCAATATCAATCTAATAGCCTTGACAAGGACCCTTCTCCAGGATTGCTGAAGCCGGCAATGGAGCCCCAAATCCCTTACATCTGCTCACTTACAGGCTTAATTGGACCCATTGTCGCTTTCTTTCCAGGTCTGCATAGCCTTCAGCTCTGCACTCTACAGTGCTTTTATCTCAGAGTCTTTCTTTCACCCAGATAGTAAGCAGTAAGCACCTGATGCAGAGAAGACGGTGTTGTAGACCAAGGAACTTTGAAGAATAATCTCCAGCTCCAGTCAATATTTGCTCACCAAATATATAAATGGGGAAAACACTGGTGAGTATCTGCAGATATGCTAATATCACAGAGCAGGTACAAAAAGAACCCAGTGATGGCTTAATACCTAGCCACAGGAAGAGTTAAATAACGAAAAGAGAGAATTATTTGTTAGTTCATATAACCTTAGTCCTATGCAGCCTCTGCAAAGAAGTCTTTATACTGAAACTACTTTGCATATTATAAATGCATAAACACACAGATAGTTAGGAACTACAGGTTTCACTATGGGAGAAAAAATACATATATATAGCATCGAAAATGTGAGGAAGAACCCCATGATGCTGGGTTTGAATTGCAGTAATCAGGGTGATACACAGTCCTTTCTGGACAGCTCAAGAGTTCTTTGAAGTTAGTTTTACTCTCAGAATATATCCATTCTAGAGCCATCCATTAAAGGGCCTTGAAGAAATGACACCCAAGTTGCAATGAGTATATCTAGTACCCAGATACTAGTTTCTAAATACTGTTCCCTATCAAATCTCCTTTGGAGAAGGGGCTACTTCCAGGTCTGTGTAGGAAAATATAAGAAGAACATGTTATTTTGTCAGAAAGCAAGTAAATGCTTATAGACTAATGGGAACATATCAAAAACGCACAGCGGAGCCATGTTGAAGGGTTCCCCCTGGTGAAACTTGAGATTTGGGGGGAAAAATCACTTCTTCACAGAAAAATGTCAGATACTGAATGGAGATACAATACTAAAATTCAGACAAATGCCAATAGATCATTGGGAAATAAGACTGATACACAATGTCAAAGAATTGCCCAAGAGATAACTTCTTAATTGCAGATGGAAATGCATATCCTTAAAATGAAGAAATCTAATGGTTAGCACATTAACCAAATGATCACACATAATTTCCTCAATAATGGAATAAACAGACATAATTTCTCCTGCTGTGATGCAAAAATATGTGTAAACCAGCACCAGTGTAGTATCCTTGCCAAAATGATTCTATACATAAAGAAATCATAAGCTACATCCAAATATGAGATATTTTACAAAGCAACTGGCTTGGACTCATTAAAACTGTCAAGAAAGACAAGCATGATGGGAGTAGGGCCACTGCCCCGGATTAAAGGAGAACAAAGACACATAAACCAGTGGAATGCTTGCTCCTTTATTAGATCCTGGGCCAAACCAAGACAAATTGAAAACGATTACAAAAATGTGAATATGGACAAAAATTAGATAATATAGAGATGATGCTACATATTGGGGAATGATAATCATGTTGCTGATACATAGAAGAATATCCTTTTTCTTAAGAAATACATATTAAAATATTGAGAGATGAAGAATCATAATGTATGTAGTTTAGTTTTAAATGGTTCAACAATAGAAAACGTGGCAGAATGTTGACAATTCGTGAAGAGTGGCTATTGTACTATTCTTTTAACTTTCCTAGAACTTGAAATTATTTTCAAAACATAAAAGAAACGTAAAGTAAATAATAAGATAGTACGTAAAATAAGAATAAAGTAAAAATGTAAAATATAATCATAAAATAAATATACCATGTAAAATAAATAAACATAAAAATAAGAAATAAAAATAATACATAAAATGCCTAGCAAAGTCCTGGATACATACCACGCACCCCAGAGTTCACCTTTGATATGATGCCCCAGGACTCAGAGGTTCTGACCAGTTCCTCCGGATCAGCTTTGCCGGTAACCCCGTTAATGACGCCCCTAATTTATTTTCGAGACCTTGAGTTGATTCCCCTATATGCTCCCAGAGTCATCAAAAAAGAACGCTGAAATATATTTAATAAGCTTTTTTATGATAGGAATATAAAATAAGTAGAATAAATTTTTCCATCAAAATGATTATATTTTGAAATTTTTTGAAAGGCAATCTTCTGTTATATAAAATATTAATATATATAAAACATTTTCCTTTCTCATATGCTATAGAGATGAGGCCTTACAGACTCATAACTGGAGGCCTGAACTATAATTTAATCCTGCTGCTATGAAACTAAATAAATTCCACCCTTTATCCATTCATAGACAAGTGCACACTGTCTTCTGGCAGAAACTCCCACAGAATGGAAAGGCAGATAAGTAGACAGGGTGAATATATTACCCCTCCATATATCCTACAGGGAAGAATGTTGTGCAACAATAAAGTGTCAGTTACACATAAAACTATTAAGCAGGAGACATAAAATTACAATTATCTAAAAGCCTCAGTAAACAAGTGCATTTTATGGCATGACAAAAGCCAACAGAAATGACAAAAGAAAGTATGGAGAGAAAGCCATGGTAAAGATAAGTCACCAAATTCCTTTGCTCAGAAATAGTAGAAATTCTGCCCATGATTTAGCCTGTAAAAAGTAAAATCAAAGTAAAAAATAAAGACAAATATTTAAAGGAGGTATTTAATCTTGGTGGAGACAGGGTGCCAGGTACATTATCATCATCATTATCATATTCACCCATTATTTATTGACCAAGTCTCGTGTACAATATTCATATTTTTTAAAAATCCCATTAAATATGGAAAAATAAAAATTATTATAAGGTTTGCTTGTGATGTAGTTTAACAGCACTGTATATGTTTCTGGAGAAATGTTGTAATTCAAAAAAATATATTTATGCGAACAGCCCCATGGCTGAGTGGTTAAGTCCACGTGCTCCACTTCGGCAGCCCAGGGTTTGGATCCTGGGAGCGGACACGGCACTGCTCCTTAGGCCATGTTGAGGCGGCATTCCACATGCCACAACTAGAAGGACCCACAACTGAAATACACAACTATGTACTGGGGGGATTTGGGGAGAAAAAAGCAGAAAAGAAAAAAAAGAAGATTGGCAATAGTTGTTAGCTCAGGTGCCAATCCTTAAAAACAAAACAAAAAATATATTTATCTATTCATGTTTTGAACCTTTTTAACCTCTTAATCTTGGAATTGTATCTCCAAAACTTTAGCCCAGCATATTAGAAAATTCCCAGCTAACAAACTCAATAAATGTTTGTTCAATCAGGAAAATAATAATAGTGTATCCATTTTTGGTGTGTGCGTGTGAGGAAGATTGGCCCTGAGCTAACATCTGTTGCCAATCTCCTTCTTTTTTGCTTGAGGAAGATTGTCACTGAGCTAAGATCTGTGACAATCCTTTTCTATTTTTTTATATAGGATGCTGCCACAGTGTGGCTTGATGAGAAGTGCTAGGTCCACGCCTGGGATCCAAACCTGTGAACCCTGGGCTGCTGACCCACAGCACACAAACTTAGCCATTATGCCACTCGTCCGGCCCCCTATATCCATTTTTAATAAGAGGATTTTCATTAAGCTCAAATTGGTTAACATCAAAGAGAAGCACATTAGAAAAGATATATTTTGAGAAGAATATAAGTTCTTTCAGAGGCTAATTTTGAAAAACCCTTGTACTTAATAATAGACGAGCCCAGAATATAAAGTCTATCATCTGGTGTTTTATTTTTAAATCTTCTCTTAATGTGTCTTCGTAATACTTTGAGGCTCCCTCTGTTAACATGTTGAAACTATTTCTCTACTCTTGAATCTGGGCTAGACTTTGACTTCTCTGTCCAGTGGGATAAGAGATATGGCAAAAGAGACATAGTTCAACTTCTAGAACTTAGACCTCCAATGCCTTGCACTATCCTCTTTTTCCCTCTTGGAATTCCCCTGCAGCCAGATAAGGAAGCCCAGCCTAGGCTACTGAATCACAGGATGTGTGTTTTTGTTTATCCACAGTCTGCCTAGTTTTAGACCAAAGTAAGTTTAGCTAATAAGGAAGCTATTAATCATCAATCCAGAAGGTGGTTTTAATGGACCCAGTAAAACTGAAAACATCATTACTGGAGGATTAACATCACATTTTCTCAATTTTTAAATCATCCATCATTAATTTTACTCTAGCCTTTTGGAGGAAGAAATTGAACCATTGAGCTAGTAAGACAGAGGAATGTGACTAAGAACACAGGTTGTAATGAGCTCCCCAGTTGCTCTGGGATGAAAGTAAATATCCAATCTGCCTCTCCACTTTCTAGCAGAAATCTCTTAGCACCGTTGTCCTTATTTCAAACGAAATGCTACTCAGAATCTTAATATCTAAGTTATGCATAAATGGGGTTTCTACAGTCACAGTAGAGGAAAAGGGTGTCAATATGTTGTCCTGCACACCTTACAGCCACAGGCTGGTTCTGAGACGCCTCTGTATTCCTTCTGAACCCTGTGCAGGGCACCGTGAAAATCACTAAAGATTCTTCAAGATCAGAGACTCTGTCTAATTAGTATTTAGAATCTTCCTCACTACCAGAATAGTGCTTAGTATGACACAGACCTTTGGTTGATATTTGATAAGTGAATGAACAAATAGGAAAAATCTAGAGAACAGCATAACAGTAACTACCAAAGCCCAAATCCTGGAATCTCAATTCTACGCACTATATGCAGAGCAGATTTTTGTTTCTTTTTTTTTTTTTCCATTTTGTGCATGTTTCCAGAAAACAAGATTTTAGTCCAATGGACAGGGTACTTCATTAACCACTAAAACCTATATACTAAGGAAAGAACAGGCAGAGAGAGAGTATATGATTTTTAACTATGCCTACCAACGCATTATAAGGACATGTGACATTTCTGATTTTATAAAATCCTTTAACATGTGATCTTCTAATGTTCTCTAAAGGAACATTCAATGAACAAGAGGCTGTGTTCTTCCGATGACTGAGTTATTCAACAGAATTTATCTAGAGACTTTACGAAGTGCAATAATTGTTTCTACTGACTGAGCTTCTATGTCATGTCCTATAGTGATAATGAACTGAAATAGTTTTTCCTCTTCCTTGCTTATGTTAACACCAAGGACTGATTTAAGCATTGTGGGGAAGAGAAAGAACAAAAGAACATTTTATCTATTTAAAAATACTTCTCCAAATCTAAAACTTTATTTTGATTATTTAAGGAAACATTTGTATAAGAATAGTAATCATCACTTCCAGTTAAAATCATGTAGTTTCTTGGCTGTGACTTCATATCACCCAGCATCTCCTGCCCTTCAGGATCCAGAACCAAGCTGCTGGCAGTCACCATTTCCCATGGAACACACACCCTCCTAACATCAAGAGATTGCTGAGTATGACTTACTGTTCTTGTAACATGGCATCACAGAACACTCGGGAGGGAGGTAGGGAACAGAACTGCGGTGATCATCCACGGAACTCTCATTTGAAATGAGTCTCTGCTTGTCCTGTCTGGGAAGTTGTTCATGGTACCAGTGAGTCAATTACTGACAAATGTTCATTTAACAGATAGAACAAAGCCAAAATATTCCTCACAAATCAGATGAATATCCAGAAACTTAAGTGGCAGCCTGCTGGACCATAAGTTCTGTCTATTGTTTTATACACAGATGTAAATAACAGCTGAATTTTTTTAACACGGTTAGACCCTCTCTGATATATACATGCATGCGTGCACCACCCCCCCCCCCACACACACACCCACAAACACACCAATCACCTGGTAGGTGGAAATAAGGCAGTAAGAAAACAATGAAGATCAATTTACTGAGTAAAACAAATTCCTAATAAAGAATGAACCATAGCAGA
Source organism: Equus asinus (assembly GCF_041296235.1). Taxonomy (NCBI): domain Eukaryota; kingdom Metazoa; phylum Chordata; class Mammalia; order Perissodactyla; family Equidae; genus Equus; species Equus asinus. The sequence continues at coordinate 17,209,885 of NC_091816.1, forward strand.
AAAACCTTAGGGAGCAAGAGGAAAACAGATGGAGAAAGACGAAGGATGATGGTAATAATAACGACAATGATGTGAATAAAACAGTAATAAGAATAATAATGAACATTCCTTTGTAGGATATATCTCACCTAAGGAACTCACAAGAGGCTTATCATATGAAAAACAGTGCAGATAAACAAGTCCTCATGTAAGAAAATTTTGTGAACAAGGCTAAGGAGCACAGCTTTTAGGAGGTAAAGATGAAAAGGAAGAACTCCTTTTACAAAGGGAGAAAACTAACATACGTTGTTAAATTTCAAAGCAAAATCCTCTTTTATTTGTCAGTGCTTAGAAAAGGAAGGATTAGCCCATTAAAACAGTTCAATAACTTCCACTTTCTGCTGAAAAAAAAAATCAAATTTCCTTCCATAAGCCACACCTCAGTTGGCAGGTACACATTATCCATACTCAACTACTGTGGTTTCCTAAACACAACATGCTCCTTCATGTCTCCATGGTTTTGTATTTGTCCAAGCTCTTCTTCCCAAAGTTCGTTTGGTGAATACCCTCTCTAGACTAGGATAGACAACACTTTTCCAGAAAGGACCAGATAGTTAATATTTTAGGCCTTACAGGCCATGTCATCTCTGTTGCAACCACTCAACCCTGTTGCAGCAGGAAGGCAGCTGTCAACAACACATAAACAAATGAGCGTAGCTGTGTTCCGATAAAACTTTATTTATGGACACTCAAGTTTCAATTTCATATAGTTTCATATCAAAAATATGATTTTAGTTTTGTTTTTCTAGTAAATATTTTAAAAATTTAAAAAAATATTCTGAGAAGGTAGGGAGTACAAAAACAGATTGTCATCCATATCTGGCCCATGGGCCATAGTGTGCTGGTCCTTGATCTAAACAATTGCTTTTTGAAATTGTCCCTGATACATTCCATGACCAGGCACTTCTTCGTCTTCTTTCATAGTACTTTGTTTGTAATATGTCATTGTTTATATTACTGGTCTCCAAATCCACCATTTCTTCCAAACTGTGAACTCCTTGAAAACAAATACTGCCAATAGGTAGTGGTTAAGAAAGTAGATTCCGCAGCCAGACTTACCAGGTTTGAATCCAAGTTCCAACACTGGCTGTATTATGACCTTTGAAAGCATTTAAGCTCTCTGTGCATTAGTTTTTTTCATTTGTTAAAAGCAAAATGAGAATAATAACTGCCCATATGTCACAGAATTGTTTTGAAGCATGCTTAAAAAACAGTTTATATAGTTCATGATGCTAACCTAGATTTGAGAGAGTTCTAACAAATTGGAAGTGGCAAGTGAGAACATTTTAAAAGTTATAGTAGGCAAATTTTTATCTTCAGTTTGTCTACTATAGAACCTGATATATAATTGGTGCTCAATGAGTATTGTTTGTTGAATGAATGCTTTTTAAATTTAACTATTTTCTATTCTTTCCCCCAGTGGTCAGTATATTTGGAGCAGAGAGGAGTGGAGGAGAGAGAAACCCATATATAATTTATATAGTAAAAGTTAAATATTATAAAGTTTTTTATGTATTTGTATGGTATTTTTATGCTCTCATAATTTGTTTGAGTAGGCACAGATGTTTATTGTGAGCACAGATGTACATTATTTATTCACTCTTTCAGAAACTTCCATTGAACCTGTGTTCTATGCCAGGATGTGTTGTTAGAATGAAGAGTAAAACATGGTACCTACCACCAAAAAGTTCATAGTTCTGTGGTTGAGCTAGACTTATGAAATAATGGTATCAATTAAATCCAAGAAGTGTCATATTAAAGGCAGAAGGAAATGAGCCTGTGCATGATATACCCAGGGAACCAAGGACACTCATCAAAAAAAGATTTTTTAAAATAAGTAAGTCAATAATTGAATGAAGTATTGAAGATAAATAAAATTTGCTAGACTGCACATGAGTTTTCCAGGCACAGGAACCGTTTTTATGGGAACCCAAGTGCATTCAGTGGCTTGGCTTTTTCAAACAGAAAAACAGAAAACAGAGTGTGGCGGAGAGGTCAAGAAGTCAAGAAAGGTGGAGGTTCCGATTACGGGTGTATGATATGGCATGATAAGGATTTTGAGCTTTATTCCATTGGCAAATAGAAATCATAAGGGTTTTCAGAAGGGCAACAGACCTAAGAACTCAAGGAGGACTCAGTACAAAAGGGGAGGTGGCAGTATGTCTAAATCACAAATAGATGGTGAGCCTGGAAAGAAAGAGGAACACCTCCTCCCCCAGGGCTACTGAAAGGCAAGGGGAGGACGGGATAAGAAAATTTGGTGAACAGGAAGGAGAAAGTTATCCAACAAAACTGTATTAAATTTAAATGACCTTATGACATCCCCCAACATATACACCCAGTGAATCATTTTAGACATAACATAGCTTACACATATGACAGCCCAGATACAATCTGCCCTTTATTTCATTTGGATTTAATAATTACTTCTAAATTAATGAATCACAAATGAATTGTAGTGTAAATAAAAAAGGAGCACACACTTTGGAACCAGTAAGACCAGGCTTTACTGCTGTTTGACTTGGACAAGGTATAACCTTCACTGGGGCTGTTTCTTACGAAGTAGGCATTATCTTTAATTCCCTCATAAAATCTTCCTGCTTTATAGGACCTTGATAAATTAAGTGAGATCGTGTCGATAAAATGCCTGGTACAGGGTCTTTCATAGAATAAATTCCCAATTCCTGTCATTCTCTTTGCCCATCTCTGTACTGTGAGAGTCACAAGGATAAAGACAAGGTATGGCGCACAGCTACAAAGAGTCCATAATCATGTTGGGATGAAAAATATTGTAATATCAAACTGAATAATTCAAGACAGTACCTACACAATATGAAAATTCATGGAGTAGACTAAGCAAAGACATGGAAAATGATCACTAGGGGCTGGCCCCTTGGCCGAGTGGTTAAGTTCGCATGTTCCACTTCAGGGACCTGGGGTTCACTGGTTCAGATCCTGGGCACGGATCTATGAACCACTCATCAAGCCATGCTGTGGAGGCATCCCATATAGAAGAACTAAACTAGGATATACAACTATGTACCGGGGTTTAGGAGAGGAAAAATCAAAAAGAGGAAGATTGACAACAGATGTTAGCTCAGGGCCAATCTTCTTCTTGAGAAAAAAAAAGGAGGAATAAGCTCTATTAAATAAAAAGGAAAATGATCAGCAAAGGACAATATAGTTTTAAGTGAAAAGTTATAGATACAAAAGTCTATGCAGTTTATATATATTTTTATATTAAGAGACTGAGAAGAAATACAGTAAATATTAACAGTTGTTGTAGCTCTTTCAAGGGATTACAGAGTATTTTAATTTCCCTCTTCACACAGTTTCTGCATTTTTCTAACGTTTCTGCAATAAAATTATAGTAATTTTACTATAAAAAATGCTGTTAAAATATTAACTGCACTGCTTTTTCTCAGCAAAAAGAGAAAAGAGAATAAAAAACCTTAAATGGAACTATCTACTGATAGTCATCACCAATATTTTATATATGCATAGTTACATACAAATATATATTTATATTTATATAACTATAACATTCAATAGTATATAATATTATATAATGCATATAATATATTAAACATCAAACTATATATTACAAATATTATCTATAATTATATATTATTAAAAATGAAATATAGAAATATTATATGCTATATATTATATGATATATGTAATACTATAATATATAATTTATAAGATAATATATAATAAATAAATATAATTGTATATATATGTAAAGGGGGAGGATTGAGATGCTTCTTTTAAAACTTAGAGTAATGGGTATAATACCAAATAGTTGGGAAATTTGAAAATAAAGCCGGGTAAGTTTATGTTCATCGAGTGAAATGAACTTCATAGGGCTGAAAACACATCTTCTACCTGCACATCCAATTAAACATGGCAAAAGTCTAACTTTTGCTTTTCTAGAATTATCATATTAACGTTTCAATTTTCCATGTCACATTGAATGTGTCAACTCAATCTCAGTATCTGAGTTAAATCTAATTTTTTACTTCTGTAGAACATATTTGAAAATTGATTCATTATTGGTATACATATTTCAAATTTAAATTTTCTTTTATGGAGTTGTCTAAACATTCTTGCATTCAAATGCATCTATGAAGCAGTGACATGTTCTGTTCTTTTCACAAAGGTAGACTCAAGAAAAACATAAGCTTCATGTTCCATCACTTAGGGAGGAAAAGACTCCTATCGTCTCAAACCAAAGACATATTAATGATGAATTACTTGTATTATAACACTACATAGTGAAAAGGTTTTTTTTATAGGGATATTTTCTTGCAGGTGGTTTCAACTTCCATCATCATATTATTGTTGTAATTGGGAATATTTGACCATTTTAGATATATCATTGTTTGACTTCATATGTAGTATAAATATGCTTTTAAAAGTTTTATGGAACACAAATATTTTAATAAATGTTTTTAGCCATTCTTACTAAAAAAAAAGAAATGACACATATGACTCAATATTTCAAAGTACATGATGGACTTCTTGATGTGCTCTAATTTTTTTCTAGACCCCAATTTCTTGCACATTTCCCCTTGCAAGTTTTTAAATGTAATACTGGCTCACGTTTATCCTCTATGCTCAACCATGAAAACAAAATGAACAAAGAAACACAACGAAATCCCTTTGTTCTTGCTCTTGGGTTTTTCTATCAAGATTGATGATACCATTACATATCCAGATGGAAGAAGCTAAGCCACATGATCAACATTCTAAATTCTTCTGGCTGCCTACTTCCTCCAGAACAGAGTGCACATTCCTTTTAGAAAGGGTCATCCCCTTCCACTGTAACACAAGCATTTTTTAGAACAGACACAATGATAAAATTCAAATTACTTCTACTCTTCCTCTATATTGCTAACACTACAGTGCATCCTTTCAGCCCCTGAGCAAATGGAGAAAAGTAACACGCACCATACAAAGTTGAGAGACTGACATGGCCAGTGAGTGTCCATGAGACTAGATCAGCAGAGCCACTTAAACAAGGAAGGAAGGGAACACTGCACACCAAATTGTCTAAATTTCTCCAAAAAGTGTAAAAAGGCAAGAAGAGAAGTGGGAGTTACGTTTGGAGAAAGGTGGGATTTACTGTTAATTTTAAATAACTGACAATATTAATTGAAGTGAGTAGCTGAAGGCTGATATCACTCTCTCCTAGACTGCAGCCTCTCTAATTGTAGCCAAGCTCAATTAGCATGGCCCTAGTGAACATATAATCTTAACAGTAGTCCACAGAGATGAGAATAGTTCCACCAATTCGTCTGCAGAAACAACTACATTTTACAGTTTAACAGAAAGAGCTGGCTCAACATTGTTACTCAGCTGAAGGAGGGTTTTGTTCTTGTAGTTGCTGTTTATGTTGATTTAGTGTTAATTTCTATGTATTTTGCACAAATTGAAAAAAAAGAACTGTTTGAAAACCACTTCTAATTTTCAATCAGGGATACAGGATCCTGGCATCGAATTTCCTTATACTTTGCCACGACATCTTCACATCCCATCAAAGTTGAAGATTTGTCTACCCCTATCTCCTTCATACATCCTTGCTATCTTCCATCTTCCCTACTTATTGTTCTCGTTCTGATCCTCACTTTATTTTACCTTGACTATTGTGATTGTACCCTAGCTTGTCAGTTTCCCTCCCTTTTCTCATCCACTTCAACCTCTACCCCTCAAAATGCGGATGCACTGACCACTCCCCTTCCCAGAAACCTCACTACAGTCCATTCTCTTTAGCACAATTTTCACAGGCCCTTGTAATCAGGCTGCAAACGTGGATCTAGGTTTATTATTTCTTTTTATTATTGCATTTCACTCCAAACATTCTGCTCTGGATAACTCACAACCTCACATCCCATAAATGCTTCCTTGACTCTGTGATTTCATTAGATTTAGTTAACATATCTCAACACAGAGTGCTTCCATCCTTGTTTTCTAACCTTCTCATTATTAAAAACTGAATTGGAATGCCACAGTTTTCACGAAGTGATCAAAATTCTGTCAGAGGAGAGAACATCTTCATCATGTCCACTCCATGTGGAGATAATGTTAGATCTTACATTTCAACTCAGCTGGGCCATGGTGATCAGATATACAGTCAAACATTATTCTGGATGTTTCTGCGAGGGTATTTTTGAATGAGATTAACATTTAAATCAGTCAACTCTGAGTAAGCAGATTGCCCTCTATAATGTAGGTGGGCCTCACCTAATCAATTGAAAGTCTGAATAGAACAAAAGATTGATCCCCCTCAAGCAAGAGAGAATTTTACAGCCTGACGAAGTTCAGACGTGATTCTCGATTCAGCGCTTCTCTGGGTCTCCAGCCTGCTGGGCCAATCTGCAGATTTTGGATTTGTCAGCCACCATAATTTTATGAGCCAATTCCCTAAAATAAATTTCATACATATGAGCTTTATGAGTATATATACACGCACATCCTATTAGTTCTCTTTCTCTGGAGAATCCTGACTAATACACCCCACAACATGCTATCACCATCTGGAACTAATGTTACACTTCCTTCAATTAAGGTTAAGGGCTGTCCATATCTCCCTCCCCAACAGATGACAAATTCAGTGGGATAGGAACCACATTTACTGCCTTTATGGCTACCCTCACAAAATTGTCTGGCACATGATCGAAACGCAGTGTTTAATTAAGTGAATCAGTCCCTGTGGTCTCTGAACTCAACTTTAAAAGGATACCTGCATTAAAATGAATAATATATGATTATTTTCCCTTGCCTTGGATATCCCCATCAGCTCCATGTGTTTTGGGTCACCCTGGCTATGACTTTGCGCAAAGTGTTTAAAAATCACTAGATTGAAATGTCAATTAATTGAACCAATGATCCTCATTTGTACAAAGGCAATATATATAAGCCAACATGAAGAAGTATCACTATCTTTACAAAAGGCTCCCCAATCTCTTATTATCCTTGCTGTTTTGCTCGCTAATTACTTATTTAATCAACTGATGATCTATTAAGTATTCATTTAATTACCTTACATGTAGGTTCTGGTTATACCAAGGGACTTTGAAGGTTTTATTCTGACAGTCTAAGAAAATTATCATTGTAGTGACTTTGGCTCAACTATCAAATGAAGGAAAAAATAATACTTAATAAGGAAAATGTTCAAATATGTAAACAACTATTCACAATTATAATGTACTAAAGTGTGAAGATGAATGCGCTACACAGATGTGCAAAAAGGCTAACGGAGCTTAGCTTGTTAGAATTTCAGTAAGGTCCAGTGCTTCTCAAACATGACTGTGTATATTTGAATCACCTGGAGATCTTGTCAAAATGCAGATTCTGACTGAGTTGGCCTACAGAGTTGTCTGAGATTCAGCCTTTCTAAGAAGCTCCCTGGTGACGCCTTGCACTGTTCCCACACCACACTTTGAACAGCAAGGGTTGAGACTGTAGACCTGGAACAAAGATCATTCTGTTTAAGTTAGCTTCTCCTTCTAAGCAGTAACAGGGAGCAATTGGAGATTTCTGGTTCCACACATTTTTGTTCATAAGAAAAATCTCCTACTCTCTACCACACAGAATTATTTACTTATCCAATTATTTTCCCATACCCCTCCTCTGTAGATGACAGTGTGCCTGGTAGTGGGTCTGAGTGTATGGGGTGTGTGTGTGTGTGTGTGTATAGCAGAGGGGAGAATAAAGACCATGAGGGAGAGTATACAAAAGATACTGGCTTTGCCTTCATATTGATTATAAACAATCAACTAAAAGTTTTCTCAAAAAAATTTACCATATAATGAAGTAAATTGAGAATACAAGTATCTAGAGTTGTGTTAAGTAGACAAGTATGTGTGCAGTGGGTTTAATTATATGCAAAACTTCAGGTGAAGTCAATTTTAAGTCATTTTTGAAAGAAATGAAAGAAGACAGATTGTTAAATGGCCAAAAAATTTGCAATCAGAAGTTGTTATTGAGATTTAGTAACACTGGCATATGTAAAAATTGAAAAATGCAGGTGAGCACAGATTATCTTCATTGTGATGTAGAAGGAAAAGGGGCAAACATAATTTCAACGTGTAAAGCATTTCGATGAGGCGAGGGGTGGGAAAAAGAGGAAGATGGACTCTCTTTCACATGGGCTTTCCCCCGTTAAATAAGTCTATCGTGGAAAAATAGAAACGTTATCATATGTATATAACAATCTCATTAAGGATGCAGATGGAAAAAAATGGAAGCCTTTAAAAGTTGATAGATGGTGGGACTGGAGAAGATAGAAAGTGAACTCCGACTTCTTATTTTATAGAATTTTTAATGTGAGATTAGGGTCTATTTTAGAAGTTTAGCATGTCTTGGTCTGTGAAGAGGGAGCTATGAGCTATGAGTCCCAAGTGTGGTGAATCTCTACAGTGGACATAAACCATATCAGTTTATCTCATTGTGACTTAAATTTAGCAAATGCTTAAGGCTGCAGCATTTGAAATATGTGGAAGTTTTCTAAAATTAATCCATTCTAAGAGAATCTAGGGCATTTCACTAAAACTTTCATCATTAAGACATGAATTAGAACAGTAAAACAAGAAATATGACCTAAATTATTTCAGAAGTCATAATATATAGCAAAGTTATAATTACAGATATAAGCCGATAATATTAGTGATTCTAATTTTTAAAAGAGACACTAGGATAATAAAGAATGTGTCAGTATTTTCTACACAGTTAAAGGAGAAAAAAGTACTTTAATTTTAAATGTCTAATGCAAATAATTTAACAAATGACCACAGCTTAATTTAAGAATATTAAAATTCCTTTCCTTAGTATCTTTAATAGAATTTGTTTTCTTCTAGTTGAAGATCCAGTCAAAGATTGCATACCTCATTTAGTCTTCATATAACCTTAATCTTATATATTCTGAAATGCCTCATTAGCGTTTTTTCTTTTTCTCCCCTAAGCCCCAGTGCATGGTTGTATATCATAGTTGTAAGTCCTTCTAGTTCTTCTATGTGAGCTACTGTCACAGCATGACAACTCATGGTGTGGTTCCATGACCAGGAACTGAACCAGGGCCACCAAAGCAGTGAGAGCCGTGAAATGTAACCACTAGACCATCAGGGCTGGCTCTCATTAGCTTTTTAATAATTGCAATGTGGTACTTAACACACATGCACATCCATGCTCATAGGAAATATACACTAAACTATTTGCAAGGCATGATGTCTACTACTTACTCTCAAACAGTTCAGGAAAAAAGTGTGTGTGTGTGAGAGAGAGAGACAGAAAGATAAGACAGAGACAGAGAGACAAAGAAGTGTTCAAGTTTGCTTGTATCACCTAAATTGTCTTCTTTAAACCTTTTTTTTGAAGTTTTTGGTGACGAGGAATGGGATCTGAAGCTGACTGCTAACGGCCTTCAGGACAAGGAAGTGCACAGGTAAGGAGCTCACTGATCCCTTTGAGTTCACTGTTCCTCTCATCTTAATGAAGAGCCATGGATAAGTCATTCTCAGATTTGAGCTCCTCTCCCTTGTGTGCAGCTCTCTGATCTAAACAAACATTCTAAAAATAAAAGATCCAAGAAAGGTCCTGGGGTCCCAGAAAAGATCTGGGGATTGCTGAAGTTCCCAGAAAGGTTCTGAAGTCCCAGACAGATTCTGGGGTAGTTATATTGGGAGTCCACAATGAGTGGCAGCCATTAGGGGACTCACAAAGCCTTGAGGGAAGTCCAGAACATAATCCACTGGGGGACCTGGGAACACCTTCAGGGCATCTGTCACTATAAAGAAACCTCCTGAAAGGAATAATAGATCTCTGGCTAACGGGAATCTCAGGAGCCAAAGCCACAAAATCTGTGGGCATTTATCAAGCACTTAAAAGCTGTTAGAGAGCTTGCCACCTACTCTAAGACTCTCATGCTAGTATAAATTGGTCATGGAATGGATTAGATTAACACTAGGTCACTGTCAACCTCAAGAAAATCTCCATGCAACAAAGTACTCTGTAAAACATCATAAAATCCCCAACCCACATCCCCCTTAGGTATTCATTTGGCTCTGAGAGATTTAAGACTCAGCTAAAGAAATGGAATCCTAAAGATTTGTGTGTGTCACCTTCTGGCACACCTACTTATTTTATGTCTAAGAACTGTGGTCCAGGCAGCTGTAGATATCTACAAACACGGCAAAACCATACTAAGACAACCCAACCCAGAATTACAATGTCCATTATGTGGAACACCCCAATTGGACAAGTTCATTCATTTAAGTACACTTGAAAGAAAGGTTTCTCAAATCAAACAAAATGGGGGACCTACTTTAACTGGAATGCAGAAGCCTCCAAAAGGTTCAAGATTCCAAAATAGCTTCATTGAAAGAATCATTGCAAAGGCTAATGAAAAGTAAAGACATGAGGTACCTGAAAAGACTATAAACTCATATAGCTCCCCTCTATCCTCCTTTACATGAGTCCTCAGTCTACTAGCTCTCTTTCTGAAGTGCCTTTCTGCTAAGACTATAAGATGGTAAACCAAAGTCAAATCCTTCCACATCAACTTGAACACCCCACGTCTATCCTCAAAGGAAGGCCCCCTTGTGGGCCCCTATCAGGGTTGAGGGGATTACAAGTAATTCTCTAGTAAACTGTTACCAGTTATTGCCTTAAAGAGCCAAGGGGAAACTAAAATTAAAATTAATGGAAAACCTTGCCAGAGTCTGGTAGACACCAGATTTACACTATCCACTTTAAACCTACTCACTCCAGAGCCTGCAGATGGGATCCTGGGAAAACTGGCAGAAACCAGCCAAGGGTAAGAATTCTTACCAGAGTCAGCTCTCCTGGATCTCTGTAGTCCATGGTCAAGAAAACAAGGTAAAATTTCACACTGTGCCTTTCTTTCCACATTCAGACTCTTGTGAATTTGTTTTGGGGATACCCATTTGTTGTTGATCATTTGTCTCCTAAGGACAGCTATTGCCTTCTTGTTTGTCTCATTATGTGTCCTTAGAACTTAGCTTAGCTCTCTGCCTGCCTGGGGCATGCAGGTTGTCAGTCCTTATGTATGTAGGTAGCTCAACTGTCAGGTTAGGGGCCCAAAAATATGGCCAGACAGAAATGTGGGTTTTATTCCATTTGTGACTAGGGGCCTATCAACTGTTGTCAGGTTTCAGGGGAATTGTTTAAGCTTTTCTTTCTTGTGTCTATCTTCAGGAGTGGCTCTGGATCTTGGGAGGGTAGAATCTTTTAAGGTTGTTTGATACTGCCAGGAATATTTACTATTTGTCCTGGCTGAAACTTGACGCGATATTTGAATGCATTTTTTGTTGTTGTTTTTCAAGTAGCAGAAGTTGGCCAAATTGAGAGCTGATACTTAGAGCCTGAGAGGAACTTTTTCTCAGGTCTTCTCTCATAAGCTAAATGAAACTATGTATCCAAAGAAAGAGAAGAATATTTCAAAGACAAAAGACTCTAAATCTAGAATATAGGAATCCTTTGATTTTTGTCTTAAAGATCCTCTTCCTGCTATAAAGAAGCAAAATGAAGATAATATAGTTGGATGGGTGGGCCAGCCCCTTGATTTTCATTCAGGTTGCAATCCAATGATTTGAAGAATTAAAAACAACTTTCCTACAAAATGAGGACAATTTGTACAACTTGTATTACTAACTGAATCTTTACAGGAATGGAAAAAGCCCACCTTACCCTTCTTACCAATCCCGTGAACCTCCCCTATTCATCTCAAAAGGCTTGTAGATATTGTCAAAGATCTGGATTTAGGGAATAAAAGTCCTTTTTGGTGGAATTGTCATTCTTTCCCTGTGCCTTTTGAGATGTAAATATTCTAAGGTCTTTTCTAGGAACTGAGGGCCCTCTTTGAAATGCCAATCTCAAGGAGGTAATTCTTATCAGAAGGAAAAAAGGAAACATCTATTTGGAAACTAGGTAAATAAATATCTGCAAAATCTTCACCACAAATATTAGTGAAAAGTTTAAGCCATTGGAGCAAGGAACTTTAACTTCTTCCATCTGTCAGAAACAAATTGGTTTCAACTTTCTTTTTTTTTTTTTTTTAATTTGTTTGGTTTTAAGGTATACTTTTTGTTGAGGAAGATTTGCCCTGAGCTAACATCTGTTGCCAATTTTCCTCTTTTTTTTCCTCCCCAAAGCCCAAGCACATAGTTGTATATCCTAGTTGTAAGTCATTCTAGTTGTTCTATGTAGGATGCCCCCTCAGGGTGGCTGGATGACCTGTGTGTAGGTCTGTGCCCAGGATCTGAACCAGCAAACCCTGGGCTGCTGAAGCAGAGCATGTGAACTTAACTGCTCAGCCATGAGCAATTAAGCCGGCCCCCAATTTTTCTTTTATAGACTAGTGAGTTTTACATTATTGTACTTGCCTCATGGCTAAAATTTTAAAATGAGAGCTGTAAGATCTCTCTTTGCATCTGTCCATATGTTTATTCATGTTATAGATGTATATATGTTATAGATGTATGAGATTTTTCTACCTCTGGATGCTATTGCCAAGATTAATTTGTAAAGAGCTCTACTTAATTGACTTAAATACAGACAAACATTTATATAGATCAAGTATATTCTCACAAATATAGAAACTAACCCAAATGTTTTTCATCTAGGATAATCTTTGGCCAATAAAAGCTAATTTAAGTTTGTCAGCTGAATTAAAACAAGGGTGTTTTTAGAGTTATCAGCATTAAATATAACACTTTTATCTACCTAGGTTACTAAAAGTCAAGTAAGCTCATTTTATCTCTGTTACAGAATTTGTCAGCAAGACAGATAACTTAAGATGATGGTTAGTTATTTAATGTCTCATGAAATTTTCATGAGTAATCTAAACATAATGGTTAAGAACAAGTAAATTAAATGGATGTAAGATAAAAGTTTATAAAAGGACTTTTCAACAATAGTGATACTTTACAGTATGACTACTTAAAAGTAGTTTCTGTGGCTGGCCCCATAGCATAGTGGTTAAGTACAGAGCGCTCCGCTTTGGCAGCCCATGTTCATGGGTTCGGATCTCCGGCATGGACCTACACCATGTCAGCCATGCTGTGGCAGTGACCCACATATGAAATAGATGAAGACTGGCACAGGTGTTAGCTCAAGGCTAATCTCCCTCAAGCAAAAAAAAGGAAGATTGGCAATAGATGTCAGCTCAAGGCTAATGTTCCTCAGCAAAAAAAAACACAAAAACAATAGTTTCCACTATTTGGTAATTTGAAGCCTTAAAGTTATACTGAGATAAGTTAAATGATGAATATGCATTGACTATCTAGATCATTTCCAAATAAAATAAAATATTGAAGCATTAATTACCAAACATGGGTTTACCCACTTTTGGCTTCCTTTTACAGAGGAACTAAAGAACATGTTTCATGCCACATTCAAAAACTTACTATAAATAAGAAAATACTTCTAGAAATTATGAAATGTAGTCATAAATTTTCCAGTTCACAGAACACAAGTGTAACAGATAGTCCACAACTGTTTACTTAGCTTTCACTGGGAATTAAAGATTCCAAGGGTTAAGAATTGTAATCAATTAAAACTACTTAGATATAATAAGGTTGAAATAAAATAATTGTATATGAAAAGTAGGTAAGGAAACTAGAATGGGGTTTTTAGATAAGGAAAGATACAGAGGACATTTTCTTTTTAAGGGAGAAAGAAAAGTAATTTTGTCCTAAAGTAATATAATTGATTGTTCCAGAATGAGAAAGAAAAAAAAATGGGATAAAACCTGAATGGATATAAAAAAAGTTGTAGAAGGTTTGTGGAGACAGTATCTTGGGAAAAGAACTATATGTGTGGTCAAGTGGGCTAAGATTGGAGTGGATTTATTTAACTTTAAAAAAAAAGAGTTTGAATATCAAAAGCACATTGGTACATAATTAGATTTTGGTTTTCTCTCTGTAAAAAGACAAAGTTTTCTTAGTTTATTGTTCTGCTCTTAATAAGAAATTGTAAACAACGTTTTTTCTTTATTTTTTAGTAATCTGCCTGTATATCAAAGATTCTGTGTAACACCAAATAATTTACTATGCTTCATGTTGTCTTTATCAGGTGTTTGATTACTTAAGAAAATCCAGTCTTCTCATATTAGATGAGCTAAGGATTTTTTTACAACTGTGCAACCTGTTGCATTTGCCTTGAAAGTCTTTAATTGTCACTCTTATTAAATGGATATTTTTTGGCAAACTTCACAAAAATCAAATTCTAAATAAAGTCTTTTTGACTTTGAACTAACTTTGAGGTTTTTCACAAGGCCCCAGGAAAAATCTCAAAAAAATTTGTTCTCTTTCCTTACAAAAAGAGACATGTTAAACTAGTTAGGCTTATTTGATATGTTAAATTACATAAGAAGCATTGTTAAATAAGAAATGACACTGACACTGCTGCCAAATTACAAGGTGTTGAACCTTGGGTGTATATTTCACGACTGAAGAAAGATCCACCTGTCATCTGGTCCTGGGTAAATGCAGGAGACCTCAAAACCAAATTGACTGCGAAGAGAAGCAATCAACATCAGAGTAGACTGGGTCCTTGTAAGATGTTGGATCAAGAGAGTTTCTTTCCATTCCTCCCCTCTCTGACCATCCTTTTCATAATTCTCACAGCATGAAGGTTTCCATGGTCCTTTTGTCTATCTTTTGCCTTGTCTTGGTCTGAAAATATATTGCCACTGTTCGTATATCCAAGGCCGTTGAAAATCCTGTTGAATTTGCTACCATGCTGGTGATGCCTGTGGTTCTGCCCATTACAAACTTCTCCCTGCTTTCCAGTGCCTCAATTTCTCTGAAATAAGCTTGCTGGGCAAACACTTCTTGGGATGTGGCGACATAGTTACACGGCCAACTGGCTTAAAGAAGTATTCCCCCTCTTCAGGATCATCTCTTGACTTTTTTGATTCTAGCTGGTTTGGGTCATGGGGATCCTGGCTTAGGAGCACTTGCCAAGCCACAAGCATTGTATTACTGCTATAATTAGTATTGTTTCCCTGATACACTGCATTCTCTCAAAAGTTTTAAATGTACATGGACAGCCATTGACCAGTACACAGATTGCTTCTCTCCAACTTGAACAACAAAAGAGAACAAGAATAACCTTCTTCAAGAATAGGAAGCTGGCATTGTCTCTTGTGAACACTACACTGAGACTCAAAGAGCCAATGATAAAAAAGGGTCATGCTAAAACCAATGTTTTTTTAAAGAATATGCTTTTTTTTTTTTTTTGAGGAAGATTGGCCCCAAATTAACATCTGTGCCCATCTCCCTCTACTTTATATGTGGGACACCTGCCACAGCATGGCTTGATAAGGAGTGCATAGGTCCACGCCTGGGATCCAAACTGACGACCACCAGGCTGCTGAAGCAAAGTACACGAACCCAACTGCTATATCACCAGCCCAGCTCCCTAAAACCGATATTTTTGATCAAACTGCTTGAATGGTCAAGAGGATGATCAAGATGGACTTTTGAAATAATTTTCTAGGCCCAAGATGGAGCTGTTCCTGCCCAAGGTGCCATGTCAGCAAACCAAAACTTAGATCACTTTCATGTCCCTACAAATGCTCCACTCAGAAATATTCTTTATCCTGTAAAAGCTTCTTGCCCTCCACCTCATTTTGCAGTTCTCTGAAAGGAGACTATCTGCTTCATGAAGGGTTAAAGTTTGTTCACCTGAATTGTCTACACTAAACATTTTTTAACAACCTTTGGAAACAGGCCTAATAAACGGTAAAAATTCCCAGGATCAACCTGTAAGAAAGGAGTCAGTCACAGAAACTCAAGTAAAAAATTTGAACTTTTTTGAAAAGATCTGAATATACTTGGATTGATTCTTTCTTCATATGCATAACTTCAACTTCGCTGTTCTTCATATTTTCATCCTCCTACTGTTTTCTTATTGAAGTTAGCAGCATCTTTTTGGTAAATTACATTGACTGGATTGAATTTTTCTTTTTAGACTAAAGAATTGTATGACATAATTGGAAGGTGAAATACTGAGGAAAAAGAGCAAATTCTCAAAGTTAAAGAAATAAATAAGCAGATTTTCTGTAGTCAAAGAGACAGAGAATAATGGAAAAAAAGGCATTACCTTGAAACTAAGACTTGAAGCAATAAGCTTAAACCAGCAGAATTTCTTAAATATTCTGTAGATATTTAGTATGGAACTAAATTAGCACATATGCCTGAAGGATGAAACCAGCCCTTTGACATTGTTACCATCATACTATATGATTAGAAAGACAACTGACTAAGTCAATGCCCCCCTTCTAAGAAGTTATACTTCAAAGAAGCCTAAAACACAAATAGGAGTTTCTTCTCCTTTAAAATATTTTATTTTTAGTTTGTTAATCTTCTTTTCTGATGACTATTAATAATAATTGTTTGGGTTATTCTTATTCATTCATTTTTAATAATATAATATATATGGTGACTAGTTGATGTATACTTGACTAGTGCTGAGAAACTTAGGTAACAAGCTTCAAAGAAGTCAACTGGCATCGATGTCTTTAGCAAATGACTTCACTCATCTGGGCCCAATTCCTTTATTGATAAAAATAAAGAAGTTGGCTTAAATAATTGCTGATGATCCTGTCAGAACAAAATTTTGTGATCTATGATCTATGCTAATAATTATTGAGCACTTCCTTTGTATAAAGTAATATTCTGAAATTATTGAAGTAACAAATCTGCCATTTTAATGAAGAAAATCAGATTTTATGAAGATGGGCTTTGTATGTGGTATGTGTGTGGAAACTGCAAATTCCTGTCCCTTACGCCTCACCATGAATGTGCTAATCATAACGTGAGTCTCTGGAATCTTCTTTTTGTTTGTTTGTTTGTGTGTTTGTTTTTGATCTAGTATCCCTCTAAGGTCTAATGTCTCTTTCCTCCACATTTCAGAACTCAAACTCCAAAAAAACAAATCTCACAGAATTGTCACAACATTTTGTAGAAATAAAGGAATTAACCATCTGGAACCACCTAAACAAGACTCATTCCAGCATTGACAATCTGCTATAAACATGAAGAAAGAATCCAATTGTGACCCAGATGGAGAAAAGATAAGGGTTTTTGAATGAATTACTCAGATGATTATAAAAAGAAATTATTATCACATGCGATAACAATGAACAGAAAGTAACAAGAAATCTTTCACTCCAAAGAGACTACCCATAAATCCTATCCTATATTTTCTAGTCTTTATTATATACAATATGACGATTTCTTGGACACAGGCATATTGCAGGTCTGAGAGCCTATGCCTTTGATCAAATCATTCATATGATTCAATAGTCTAAATGGTATCTCTACTAGTCAGGATTCTCCAGAAAAACAGAACCAATAGGACACATAGATATTTAAGAAGAGATTTATTATGGGAATTGGCTCAAGCAATTATGGAGTCTGAGATATACCATAATATCCTCTCCTCAAGCTGGAAAACTAGGGAAGTTGGTGGGATAATTCAGTCTAAGGGCAAAGGCTCGACAACTGGGATGTGGGGAGGTGCATGTGGTGTAAATTCTGGAGTCAGAAAGCCTGAGAAGGAGTAACTCTAATGTCCAAGGGCAGAAAGAGATGGAAATCCTAGATCAAGAAGAGAGTGAGCGAATTAGCCCTTCCTCTGCCTTTTTGTTCTTTTCTGGCCCTCAACAGACTGAATGATGCCCGAGCACATTGATGAGAGCAGTTCTTTACTCAGTCTGCTGATTCAAATGGTAATCTCTTCCAAAAACACTCTCACAGACACTCACTCAGAAATACTGCTTTACCAGCTACCTGGCTTCCCTTAGCCCGGTCCAGCTGACACATAAAACTAACCATCACCTTATCATATCTAATCTCACAATAAGATGAGTAGAAATTTTTGTGTTTTTTAATACTTGCTATTTAAATGCTTATAATGCAGACAATAGATAAATGTATGTAATAAACAAATATTTCTACAGAATAACTTAATTATCTGCTTAGGATTTAAAAATTTTAAATTCAAATGCCTTACAAATTCATTCTTATCACAGGAAATCTGGGGGCTTGTAGTCACAGATAACTGAAAATAAAATAAATGAGTAAATTTAGAAGTGATAGTGAGAAAGAATAGTACAGAAGAAAAACAAAATCACAAACTAAAAATTCAGCCTTCAAGCATTTCTGAAAATGAAAACGTCTGAAATGGAACATTTAAATATAGCTATAATACAGTGCTATGTTGGTATTTCCCTCGGATACTAACAGCAGTCATTCCTGCTAGTTTTCTTCGTGGGCTAAAAGCTATTTGATATATGCTAGAGCATTTTTCCGCTTAAATGAGTAAATTTCAGTTCTCAGCTTAGATTTTTTCTTTCTAAGAGAGAGTTATTCATTTTTCTTTTTTAATTCCCATTATATTCAATTTCCCAAAGTTTATTCAGAAGTCATTGTTCACCATATACTGATGAAAATGCAGAACACAGGTCAAATGGGAAGTTTTGGAGTTACTTTTTACACCTAGGTTATAATAAATTCGAATATTTGAAAGATCATTCTCATTTTTCAGATTTAGTGGTCAATTTCACATACGAGGATTGTAAAATAACCCTCATAAATTCTGTATGTATGCATTTTATGAATTAATTTAATGTCACGTATGTCAGAAAACAAATCTGTCACCTCTCTCAGGCTTTTTGTCACACTTAAAAAGTAGTTTTCAATTTTGAGTGAAATAGATCTAGAGTCATATATAACCCATACCAGTCACTGAATGATTAACTAGTAGCACTATGACCAAGAATAGTTACCTGGAGATTTGATGTATGAAAATTTTCAGGCAGATGAGGACGATGTGCTGGAGGTAAATATTGCTTTAGAAGCAAAAAACCACCTGACTTAAAATAACTTTTAAAAAACACAGAGAGAATTAATCTAGAGAGCTTTCACGAATCGAACATAATTTAACAGACTAACAAGAAATAGGACTTTTTAACAGTGTATAATGCCAACTGAGAGAAAGGAAATTGGTAATAAAGATATTTAGGGCATTATTTTTGTTTTACTCACAGTGACATCTTCCCTTAAATGTTTTCAAAAAATATTACAATACATATTCTAAATACATATGATAAAATTAATAAGATAAGCATTATAAATAGAATTAAGATTTCAAGTAACAAAACATCTTTTCATTCATTCATCCCTGTGTTAGTATTTATCAGTTTATTGAAATATCTTAATTTGATTGGGATGGGGGATTTTTCTTTACCTAAAGAAAATCAAGATTAAGAATATTCTTTATGAATTTTCATTCTAGCAAAAAATTCAAAATTGCTTCATATTTGATAAATAATGACATTGCTAGCTTACAATAGTCAAGGCTAGGCCTCTCTGAATATATTGCAAGCAAGTCATTAAATGTCGCCAATTATGTTGAATATTTCTTAAGATTTTAAAAACAAATCTAATAGTAATTAGGAGGAAATTAATGGATTATGTTATTATTTGTTTTATGTGATTATGTTAAAATGTATTCTGTTACTGTGTAAACAAAATGATTTTTATGGGCAATAACGCAGATTATGTATACAAAAACTGAAATTAATTATTAGCAAATTACTGTATAATTTGTGCCAAGAATACAAAGATGGTACAGCTGGGAGGATGGGAGAAATATCAACAGCAACAAGGAAAAGGCAACGAGGGGCTTTTAAGAAGCGATGCTCTGGGTTGCAAGTTGAACATTCTGTAACAATCATTGCAAAATTCAAGAGGAATGGATGGATTTACTCTCACATTTCCTTGAGTGTGATATTGTGTTGTGATTATGCTAGGTGAAGCTTTTAGTTATTTTTGGATTAATTATAAGGATATTTTCAAACCAAGAAAAATCAGCTCTCAATTTGAAAAAGAAAACCTATAAAATTTACACAGTGTTCAATAATAATCTTATGATGGATCAATTATTTCTACATATGAAATAAAATGCCAGTATTATGGAAAATATTAAATATGATTTTTTAAATATTTAGATGTAAAACTACCTTTTTATCAGAATACCAAAACTTGGTATCATAAAGGTAAAGGAAGATGTGTCTACATGAACATTTAAAACTTATATACAGCAAAGAAAATGCAGGCCAGCGCCTCCCCCACCATACATATACATACACACAGTCAATAAAAACACAAATGGCAAATTGAGAAACATTTGATATAATAGTTAGGACAAAATAAGTTAATACCTTTACTTTTTAAACGTCTGTCACATATAAGCGAGAAAAAAAAGAATTATCCAAAAAAAGTAGGCAAAGACATAAATAGATAACTTACAAAAGAGGAAACACATGTGATCAATAAAATTTGAAATAATACTCAGCCTTAATGAAAAGTTTTAAAAATGCCAGCTTAAAACACCAAGTTGTGTTTTTTGCGTATCATTTTGGCAGCAATTGAATAAAATGATATCCCAGTGCTTTATGTTGACTTGATTGCTTTCTGGAAATGTATTTGTAAAGTTCACAAGTATTGACTTGTTGGTATGATATTTCTAACACCAGAAATTTATCCAATAAAGATTATTGGAGAAGTATTGGACAAAAAGTTAAGATGTATGTACAAGATGCTCATAGTAATGCTTTTAACAAAGAAAAATTTAGTCATGTTAAACATTGGTTAATTGAGAGTGCTAAATTATCTTTTATGCCAATAATGGGATATGTTAAAGTAATCAGATAAGAGGGCCATTAGACTGAGGCGGCTGTAGTGCCTTGGCAGCCTACGTAAGCAACCCAAAACCTAAGCCAGAGTTAATACACTGGAATCTAAGAAAATGAAACTTAAGAACAGCCAATAACAAACAGCCAACGAAGCTTTCTCAAATAAGGCAATAAATCATAGCCAATCAAATAATTTCCTTGCTTTGCTTCTGTGTCTTCTATATACAAACTTTCCCCTAGCTCCTGATGGTGGAGCACCCCTAACCACCTCCAGTTTGGTGCTGCCCAATTCAAATCAATGTTTTGCTCAAATAAACTCTTGAAAAAAATGTTAATGTGCCTCAGTTTACCTTTTAACAAATATATATTTCTTTAGCAGGATAAAGAAGTGCTTTTCACAGAGTTCTTTTCATTTCTCTCTCTTTTTTAAAATTTAATATAGGAAATAGAAATAACTTCTAATTGTATATTTCTTATTTTTCCATCCTTGATAGATGAAACTCTAAACAGGAAGTGTCAGGACATGGGTAGGAGTAGCTATAACACATGAGGGTAATTTAGCACATTCATACATCAGTGGAGGCTTTTTTTCACTCAAAATTAAAGACAGTCATTGTCTACCAAGAAATCTGATTTCTCACTTTCACATACTTGTGAAATTCAAGTATATTATCATTTAAAATAATTCACTTACATTTTAATGTAATGTACCTCTATTAGAGTTTGGATTAAACAAATATCCGAATACAATGATCAGCATTGTTATAGGTTCCTACTTAAGATTTTTCCAGTAAGCTTTTTAGTGAGGGTAAACAGTATATATGTATATTTTTAAATAATTTAATAATTTTACTAATATATTCAATATTAAATATGTATTTTTAATAATGCATAGAAAGTGGAAATTTTCGCAGTTAGTACAAAGACCAACTGATTAGATAAAACCACATTGCTGTCTTTTCTCAACTGTGAGAGTATGAGAGCTTGATTTGAATACCTAGCTAAAGGATTTGAAATATTAAATATAAAACACAAATGGGAGCCCAATGTTGAAAGGAAACTCTAAAATCTCTATCCTTAAGTGTCTTTTTATTACATACACACATTCAAAAAATAGATATGAAATTTAAATTACATGGTATGAAACTCAAATTAGTCATTATTGAAAATGCCCAATTGTCAGTGGTTGATCTTGAAACTCCCTAACATTTCAGTGAGGTACTTATAAACAGATACTGCTTTGCTGCAGGTAAAATTGTTCCCACCTCCTGACCCCCAGCATCCAGACCTTTAACCAAAAGGCTAATACAATTCTATTTTTGCAGTATCCTGATCTTGGAGGTTTTAGTTTAATTTAATCTATTTATAATAGAGCCCCTTTGATATTTCTTGAGACTTCCACTTACTTACTGCATCCCAAATAAACAGATTTGCACAGAATTGGACTTGTTACTTTTTTGGTACATTTCAGCTCTCTTCTAAAACAAGCCTAGGACTGTGGTACTCATATTCATTTTGACTTTCTGGGAACTTCCTTTCTCCCAAGGCTAATTGCAGAAACTTCTATTCCTGTTGTGCTACTAGCTTTATGCCCTTTTTCTATTCTGACAACCCAATTCCCATTTTAAAAATCACCTCCAAAAGGAGTGACTCACAATTTGCAGTTACTTAATGTGGAAATGAAGGAAAATTTCTGTTTAGAGATACATTCCTGTACTTTGAAGATTTTATTTTCCTAATTTATGAAATTATCAGATAGCAGTATACAAAAATAAAATGAGACTATTCTTTTTAAGTTTCCAAATATTCCTGTTTTTAATATTATCTAACTCTGGGTCCATAGAAATATCAGTTAATTCTTTTTTCAAACTTACATTTGATAGATTTTACCAGACAATGGTCTTTAGTTAGAACGGTTTGTAATATGTTAAATGTTTAGCTAGTATGTTTTGTTAAAGAAGTCCAACAATATATTAAAGAAATATCCATAAGAAATTATGTTTAATATTTAAAGATATGTCATTCGGAACGGGGAACGGAGCTGTTTGGCTGAAAACAAGTGTGTACATCCATGGTATTCCTATCGGTTGACAATAGTTCCCCAGAAAATGAATAATTATTTTGTGTATAAGCTTCCATATAACTTCATAAAATGACCATATTTCATCACAGTTCAGTTTTATGTACTATGGTCCAATGTACATTAAAATGATACTATGCTGTGTGCAGCAGTTTTCAAATACTAACCAATGATTTGGGTGCTATTTTTCCTTTCCATTCAAACAATCAAACTGTCTTAAGCTTTCTTAAGCCATTCACTGCCTCAGGGAAGAAACGTTGTAGCACAATAAATAAATGAATGAGCAAGCAAGCAAACACACACAGAAAATGCTATGAAGTTTTAACACTAGTGTTTTTGGAATTGCGAATATCTAAAGGGATTCAGGGAATACAAATATGTCATAAGTTAGAAGGAGACTTTCCCACCTAGAAAGGAGCTAAAGATGCCATGTTTTAGGAGAGTGGAAGAGTCAGAAAGGAGGTAAGGAATGTATAGATTCAGAAGGTCTTTTATATAAAAAACAACAAACCTTCCCTCATACCGTGTATGGGAGAGAGGTGAGGGGAGAGAAGTTGGGGATGGGAAATAAAACTGCCTGGATATCTGGCACATTTGGGAAATTAGAGCATCTGGGGGTCTGCAAGTTCCCTAGGGAGCATGTCTACATGGTATATCCAAACCATATATATAGCCTAGGCTTCCCAACCAAGGGAGCTTCTTTGCTTCCGCACTGTAGCCCAGTGTGACCCAGGAGCAACAGCATGAACCTGTGCAACTGAGAATGACATAGAAATATATGGAAATACATTGTGGCACCCCACATACTTTTGTTTAGAGCAGTGTGACAAGGAAGCAGCAGAACAATCCCCAGACATCCAAGAGCTTGAAGAAAGCTAGGCCTTACAAGTCTGTGATCTGCAGGGGTGATGTCACAAATCAGAAGGAACCAGGAACTTCTGGGGGATATCAGCATGAGTATATGACACTGAGATTCAGGTGAACCCCCAAAATATAATAACTTGGAGATTTGTAAACCTCTAGAATTTATATGTGATCCTGAAAAGAAAGGTAAACCATAAATGAACTGAGGTTGTTATTTTGTCACTTAGCATAATAGGGGTTCTTAATAGATTTTAAATTGAGAAAATATTTATTAAGCAGCTGAATTTGTGTCCTCAGATTATTTACTATAATTAGTAAATTCAAAAATGTAAATTTTATAATCTAGAAGATAATTATTTCATTGGAATCGCTCTGTTATAAAAAAGAGTAGTAATTGAGTTTTATTCTAATTTAAAGGGTATAATCTTATTATTATAATGAGAAAAGTGTAGCCAAATATCTCAACATCAAAGGTAACTATAATTGAGGCCTGTTCAGA
Organism: Equus asinus; assembly: GCF_041296235.1. Taxonomy (NCBI): domain Eukaryota; kingdom Metazoa; phylum Chordata; class Mammalia; order Perissodactyla; family Equidae; genus Equus; species Equus asinus. Next base: position 17,234,095 of record NC_091816.1, read on the forward strand.
CATTCTTCATGGCCATTTATTAAGAAGATATTAAATATATCAGAGGAACTTACTTTTAGACAATAATTTGTTGTTCCAGTCAAGCTCTTCACCTTTTATTTCGGACATGTTAATAGATTTTGGATAAAGATGTATGATTTTTACCAAAAGGGAAACTATTGTGAGTAGAAGAAAACACTTTGTGGTACTAAATTTTGCCTAAATAATAGATACATTTTAGTCAAAAATTTCTTCATTATTTTTCCTTTCCCTGTGGATAGAAGGCTAAGCATTTCCTCTTTTAAGGTCCTTTTTTAAGGTCTCCAGAATAAAGCACACTATGCAGTAACATGGGTGTGTGTTCCATGTTACTCACATCTTTACTCCATGAAGTGCAGACAGTGTGAAAAGAACACTGCACAAGATGAGCTGTGCTGGCGGCAAGACCTTCGGCAATTAAATTCTCTAAGCTTTGGCTTCCTCCCTGCTCAATTAGAAGGAAGATTATGTCCCTTATCGACCTCAGAGAAGTGTGTAGGAATCAAATGACATAAAGAAAAGGGGAGATATTTTGTTAACAGTGGAATTTTGTTGTTGCAGTTGCTACTGTTGCTGTTACTGCTGTTAACCTTGGGCAGTATCTATCATAGGTTTCTTCATTTAAATCATAGAGTGTAATGATAATAACAATATTACCAACTTCATATGTTGGTGGAAGGGTCAAAGAGTTAATATATGCATAAGCACAATAAATGTTAGCTCTTCTTATTACTTTCAACGAATACAGTCTCTTCCTTTTACCAGCAAGAGTTCTGTCCTATAACTTTGGCATGAACACTGATTTTGTGAATCCTGCATCACTGCTCCTAGGGGAAATAAAGGATTAGGTTTGTGTGAGCCTCCCATCACACTTCATCCACCAGTCCAACTATAACTTTGTTTTATGTGTGTTCCTGTTTAAAGACACCTTATTTAATACATAGTGTTGATTGATTACCATCGATCTCATAGCTAACAACACTATATCTCATGTCTGAACAAAGCTTATCTAACGCACATTTGCTCTGAAAGTCGCGTCACAGCCTTCTTGTGCTTAGGAATATCGGCAGTGCTTGGTACTAAACTTGGGGATCATTTTAAAGCAAGAAACCACCCAAAAAAGCACAAGAAATGCAAATAATGTGGCACTAAATAAATCAGGATGAGGACACTTGATAATACGAAACCAAAACAATGAGATAGGGTGGTTCCACCTCAGCTGGCAATGCGTGTGTGGGCAATTTAAAATCTTCTCTGCTGTATACATACACATGTCTGTGAATGACAGCAAAAGAGCCCCAAGTGTAGATTTTGAAGTTACAAACAACTTTAGTGAATAGGCTAATTCAGAAACACAGAATAAATGAATAGTGAATATCAACTGTATTAATTTTATGATATAATTTTCAAATACACATCTAGTTCAAAATCCATCATCTAAAACTTACAAGACTCTTTGTGATTTAGCCCCTTCATTCTTTTTCCTCACGCCATGCTCCTCTCTCCATTCCTCAGATGTGCCCAGCTCCTACGTGACACAGGATCTTTGCTCATGCAACTTGTATTTCCCAGAACACTCTTATCCTCTTTCTTCAGCAGTTAACTTCTTTCTCCAGCTCTCGTCTTAAGCATCCCTCCTTTTATCTCCCTGACTAGGTTAGTTCACCCAATTATTTTGATACTCTCAATAGACCATAAACCTCTTCTCCATACCACTTATCATAGTTAAATTTACATTCATTTCTATGCGTGTGTATACCATTAATTTTTCTCTTCCTCAATAAAATGCATGGCCATGAAGAAAGAGAATGTTTCTGATTTTTCTCACATTTTGTCAAATATTTGATATTCAATTAGTATACATCAAATAAATTTAAATCAATGTGAATGACATATAAACAATAATAAATACTTCTATATTCTGCAGCTATAATATAAAACCTTGGAAGAGTGCTGATTTATTTATATAATCAAAGCAATTTTATGACCATTGAATGAGAAGATGAATTTATTAAAAATAGGAAGCATGTACTGTAGACTTTCTGAGGGCCAATCCTTTCAATTTTATTTCAAACTTTGCCTTAAATCTTTTTTTTTCCTGCTTTTTCTCCCCAAATCCCCCCAGTGCATAGTTGTATTTTTTAGTTGTGGGCCCTTCTGGTTGTGGCATGTGGGATGCCGTCTCAGCATGGCCTGATGAGCGGTGCCATGTCTGCGCCCAGGATCCGAACCGGCAAAACCCTGTGCCACCGAAGCAGAGCGCGTGAACTTAACCGCTCGGCCACAGGGCCGGCCCCACTTTAGATCTTTTATATGGTATATATGCTTAAGACCAATAAGCAACTGTACTAAAAAGTATTCAACTTACCTGTAATCAAATACAGGCTAAGTAAATTTGAAAAGAATATATCATTTTGTGCTATATAATTAGCAATAATAAAAGCAATAATCCTCATTGCTAGTGAAGTTTTGCTGAAATAGCATTTCCATATACAACTGATGAAAATGTACACTGTACATCACCTTTGGTATATAATTTTGCAATGTGTATCAAAAATATTTAAATCGTTCATTGTCTTGGCCCAGTATTCTAATTTCTAGGGGAAATCTCTTTATCAATGAAGAGTCTTTACAGAATTATTTATTAGAACTAAAAGTGAGAAAACAAATATAATGTCTGATAATATGCAAATGGCTAAGTAATCAAAATTTATTCCATTTGATAAGCTAAAATCATTTAAAGTAATGATAATAGCTATACTAACACTGGAAAATGATTATGTCGTAGTTGAAAAATAAGATAGATATCATATACACTATGATCATCATTATTGTTATAACCAAAACTGTCTCTGAGTAGTAGATATGGATATTTCTTTCATTCTAATATTCTGCACTTCCTATAGATTAATTCGTTAATTGGAACAAATCATGTGGTTATAAAATCTTTTAATTCTAACACCACATTCTGCATTATTTCTTTTAGTTTGGCAGAGACTGCTTCTCTTTGAGTTAAAGAGTTTGAGATCCAATTCCTTCAGACACTGACCATCACACCCACGTCAGGTGTGTGCTGACCAGCACTGGGAGGCCCCATTCGCCTCATCATGACATGAGTGCTGCTCTGAAGTTATCCTGTGAGCTAGGTGGCCAGCTATTAAGTAGTTTTCTTAAAAAAAAACCAAACTAGTTTACAGGTAAAACATTTTTTGACAACCTGAAATTCATATTTCGCTGTAAGTTCTCTATTTAAAACTTTTTACCCAACAAACAATTCTGGAGTTTCCCAAACCATCACCACCCCCAATCCTATCCCCAGTTTTTATTTTTCTATACTGCCAATTATATAGCTCAAGGCAAATGTTCTGTGTTTAAATAATCCTGCACATAAGCAGCAGCCTTTGCAGCTCACAGCAACCCAGGAGAATATTATGTGCATATTACTCTGCGGTTTTGATCCAACCTTCAGTAACCCCCGTGAAGCAATAGTAATAGGTTCCAATGAACAGTCCTGAACCACAGGCAAATTAGACGTCTTCAGGACTTTCTGTTTAAAAAATTAGGCAATAATAAACTCATGGTCTGCTATGCATTACGATAATGTAGAAGGCTTACCTAAATCAATTCTAGCCACTCTGTTAGAATGCAAAGCACAGCTTCAGCTCATTATTTTCCAAAATAGAAGTGAGAAGATAGGATGTAAATAATGATGTAATCCATTTGAAAAAAATAATAAGGCAGTCTAGCAGGTGCTCAGGAGTATAAAGAACAGTTGCCAATAAATAGAAAGGAAACATTGCATTATTCCGGGATTTCATATACTTTGCTTTTTCAGCTATTGTCATAAAAATAGCAACTATGCATAGAAATACATAATCGGCATATTTGATCTATAATTTAACGTTATATTTTCTCTGAAATGTTATAACCATATAGTATATGGTTCCATGGTTATAACATACATGGATATAAACATATTTTCCTAAATATTAAGATGATTTCAGTATCTCTACAGACATACTAAACAATATCTTTTAAAAAATCCATCATTTGATTCCACATGCTGCTTTTGCTGTCAACTCTTTTTCTAGTTCCCTTTTATTGAAAAGAGATGTCTGTATTAAGTGTCTTCTTATAATCACAAATTCTATACTCACACCCTTCCAGTCAAGCTTCTATCCTCTCCACCATACTGATCAAAGGTAACAATCATTTCCAAGTTGTCAAATCCAATACTCACTTTTTGCCCTCACTTTACTTGGCCTGTCAGCATCTTCCAACAGAATCAACATTCCCTACTTTTTTAAGCACTTCCTCCTTGGGCTTCCAAGGTTTTCTCTTTCTCTCACTAACCACTTTTCCATTCTCCTTGCTTTCTTCTCATCTTTGTCCTTACCTTTAAAGCTTGGAGGTCTAAGATCTTGCTCCTAGAACTTTTATTTGCTGGACTCTCTTTGTCAAAGGTGATCTCAAGAAGATTCATGGCTTTAAATACCTTTGATAGGCTGATGGCAATCAAATATATACTTCCAGCTCTGACCTCTCAATCTTGAACTCTTGACTCTAATATTCATTTGACATCATAATTGAATCTCTAACAGGCATCACAATAGAAAATATCCAAAACAGAATTTTTGATCTATATCCTCACCATGTTCTTCTTATATTCTTTCCCATTTTAGAAAAAACAATAATACTCACACAATTGATTAAATTAAAAACCCTGAGAATCTCTTTCACTCCCAATATTTATCAGCAAGTCTGGAGCTATCTCCAAAATGTCTTTGAAACTATTCACTTTATCTTCACAGCTACCACCTTGCTCAAGCCATTATTCTCTCTTGCACTGACTCCTAAAATACCCTATAACTGACGCCCTGCTTCCACTCTTGTCTCCTTGTAATCCAATTTTCACATAGTTACCAATGCTAACTTATTAAAATGTAAATCAGCTATTTCTGTATTAAGATGGTTGACCACTTTTAATTTTGCTCTCTTTTTAAAAACTACATAAACTACATCAAATGAATTCTTTAAAAAAATGCATAAAGCACATATATGAGAGAGCAGCAAAGGAGAAACAGCAACAAAATTCTGGAAACTTGAAAGCAGGTAGATAGCGTGCCTGAGATAGTTGTTTCCTTATCTGGCAGGGGAGAAAGCTGAGGAACAACTCAATGTAGATGGAAGATTCCTCAAAAGGTCTGGGAATTGGCAGCTCCAGGAACCTTAGGAACTTGGTGTAAAGAGGATGCTGGATGAAGAGATGTGGGTGAAAGCTACTTGAGAAGCACTTAGATTACTAAACATCTGCACCTCTCCAAGCTCCCAGCTACTTCTATTTCACGTTGGCAGAATCCTGGAGATTTTCTCTTTGGAGAAGCTAAAATAGAGGGTCTCTGGACTGGGGGACTGAGATATCACATCAAAACATGAGAAATAAGGACACATGCTAAAGGAATGCAATATTCTAAAACCTTCAGCTTGGTTCACCCACTTGGCTTCTAGAATGGTGCCAGCCATATTTCATCCTCCAGGGAAAAGACTGAAATACTGTCCTTTGGGAAATCTGACCATTCCAGGAAAGAAGAACACAAAGTAATAGAGACTATATTTTCCCAATAAATAGCCCACCAAGGTCATCTTCAGAGAAGCTCAAAATCAACATATCCAACTCATGTGATTTTAGATTTATTTCAGATTTTGAGTTTTCCACTCAATCATGACTAGATAACAACAACAAAAAATTATCTAATACCAAGGGAAAGTTAATGTGGAAGATAAAGAACAATGCATACAAACAGAACCAAAGAAAACAACAACACAACCACAACAAAAACCTAGTGGGCAACAAAGAATGTGCAGGAGGAAGAAATTTTTAAAAAGAATTCTATCATGATTATTGAGAGAAAGAGAGAGAGAGAAGGAAGCTACAAAAGAAAAGACAAAAGGAGCTATTGGAAATAAATATGCTACAAAATGAAAACTTAATAGAAACGGAAAATGAACTGAGAAAATTTCTCGGAATTTACAATAAATATCTTCAAAGAAACGCAAAATATAAGAAAAATACGCAAGATTAGAGGACAAGCCCAGGAGGTTCGGCTTCTAGATAAAAGCACAGTCATGCTCCGCATAACAACATTTAAGTCAACGAGGGACCACATACAACAGTGGTCCCATAAGATTAGTAGCACATAGCCTAAATGTAGAGGAGACCGTACCATCCAGGTTTGTGTAAGTACACTCTGTGATATGTGCACAATGATGAAATCGCCTAAGGAAACATTTCTCAGAATATATCCCAGTCATTAAGTGACATGACTGTAGTTCAATAAAGAGAAATTTAGAAAATATAGATCGGACTGTCATCATCAAAATATTTCACGAAGTTTCCCATGACTGAAAGATATGAGATCCAGATTGAGAGGTTCCAAAAATCCCCAGTAAATGGTATGAAAACAAAGTCATAGAAATTCACATCATTGTGAATTTTCAGAACACTGGGAATAAGGAGAATAGCATAAGAATATCATAGGAGAATGGAATTGATCACATCTAAAAGATCAGCAATGAAATGGCTTCAACTTTCTCAATAGTAACACTGGCACCTAGACAATACTAGAGAAATGCCTTAAAAATTCTAAAAGAAAATTATTTTCAATGAAGAATTCTATATCCAGTTAACTATTAACCAAGATAAGGAACAGGATATTCTCATTTTTAGCCAAAGTGTCTTTCAAATGCCCCTGATAGAGAGTTTAAGGGAGAATTTGGTTTACAAAAATGAAGAAATAAACAAAGAAAGAATTATTCAACAGATTTGAGAAATAGGAGATGCAGCACAGAATAAAGGTACATAGAAGTCCCCCAAATCAGGATGCACAATGAATTCTTAAGCAAAGTGTTGATTCGAATGGGATACAAGAGAATGATATAGCTATTCCTTAAACATTTTATTGACAAAGTGTACATATCTACATTTATTCACACTGAAAATTATTTTGATGCATAACTAAGAATATACATTAAATAGGGAAAAATTGATTGGAAGCCCAGGTAGTATTTCTTGCATAAACCACACTCACTTATAATTTTTAGCTTCAATTTCTTCTGAGAGAATTCATTTTTTTTTTTTTGGAGTACCAATTTCTTCTGAAAGAACAACTTAAGTAAAGATTTTTTTCCCAATATTTTATAGTTGTCTCACAATTTGCTTAGATATTTGCCATTATGGAATAATTTCAAAGCATTCGACTTTCGTAAAAAATTTATTTATGTGTACATACAAATATTGTATTGTCTTATGATTTAATGGAAATAACATAAATTGGCAGATCACTTTGTGAATAAATAAAACTCTTAGTAAACCCACAATTTAGTTATGCAGACATAAGAGAAATAAAAGAATTATTAGTCATGAATACGTGTTGTTCCAAGGACATCAGTCAATACATTTTTTTTTAAAGATTTTATTTTTTTCCTTTTTCTCCCCAAAGCCCCCCAGTACATATTTGTATATTCTTAGTTTTTGGTCCTTCTAGTTGTGGTATGTGGGACACCACCTCAGCATGGCTTGATGAGCAGTGCCATGTCCACGCCCAGGATTTGAACTGATTTGGGCCACCTGCAGCGGAGCGCGCGAACTTAACCACTCGGCCATGGGGCCAGCCCCTCAATACATTTTTTATTAGAAGGTAGAGACCATTCAGGCAGTGTGATAATTAGAGGTTAATTAAGAGAACTCACCCTGCTGTGTATCTGTGCAGTGTTAATGAAATTCTGTATAAAATTTTCAGTACAATGTCCAGTACATTTTAAGAAACAAATAAGTGTTATCTCTGCTTTCAAGATTTACCATAATATTCTTGGTTGGTCATTTTACTTTTAGAAAACTCTCTTTATGATGTACAGAAATCTCTTTTAAAACTCCTACTCAGTTGATTTAAAAACTCTTTTTGAGACTATAAAGTATACGAATCCTTTTCTAAGAGGAGACCTCTTTAGGTATTGGAAGACAATAATCCTCTCCTGTAAGTTAACACTTCTCTTATTCTAGGATTAGTATTCTTGTGTTCTAAAACTAGTTATCATAAGTGTGCTTCCCACAGGCTTTAATTTTATAGATGCTCTCCTCTGGAGGTACACTAATTTGTCAATGCTCTCATTACCCAAAAATATAATTTACAGAAGTAACACACACAAATAAAGTGTATGGAGATGCTCATTAACACTGTTATTTCTGTAAGCAAGAGAGTAACAGATTGGAAATAATCTTAATACCAAACACTGTGTAAAGGGTTCAGCATCTATGTTCTATTAACTTGGTAGAGTGCTTCCCACCACTAAAATCACTAAATTATGACATACGTGTGATGACATTAAAAAAAGTGCTTAAATGGGGGCCAGCCCTGTGGCCAAGTGGTTAAGTTCACATGCTCTGCTTCGGTGGCCCAGGGTTTCGCTGGTTCAGATCCTGGGCATGGACCTGGCAACACTCATCAAGCCATGCTGAGGCTGTGACCCACATTGCAGAGCCAGAAGGACCTACAACTAGAATAGACAACTATGTACTGAGGGGTTTTGGGGAGAAGACGAAGAAGGAAAAAAAAAAAGAAGATTGGCAACAGATTTTAGCTCAGGTGCCAATCTTTAAGGAAAAAAAAAGTCCCTAAATATTTTAAGTGAAAAAGAAGAGTATGAGATAAAATCTACGCTATGATTATATTATCTTCATAATGTTTGTTAGATTAGATTACACAAATTCATCATAAGAAAATATGTATATATAATCTGTCTGAAAATTCTGTCCATTACAAAGTAAAAAATTGTTACTTTTTGAACAATGACATTATTAAGATCATCTGAATCTTGCAATTAAAATACAGGAATAAAAATGCTTTTAAATATGTTACCTGTTTACTTTCAAAAAGCCCTTATTAGATATAAGTCTAACATCTATCCACATATTTTAAATCTCGTGTTATATTTAAGATGGTTGTCATAACAAAATAGTGGCTTCTGAAAAATCAAAACAATTACTCCATCTTCTTGATCTCAAAGGTAGCATTAGTAAGCATACCAAATTATCTTTGATGGAAACACTGAATTTTTTAAGAAGCAATCACATTTTTTCATAAATTAAAAATACATTTTATTGATAAAAAGTGTTGATAGTAGAAAGAAAAAACTAGCAATTAAGACATTGATTTCATGAAGATATTAAGAAGTGTGTCAATCTATTTTGCTAAACAGAATATAAACCCAACAAAACAATATATTTATGTTTTAACAAATACTTCCTACTTGACATGCCCCCTAATAATACTTGGCTATTCTTAGGGATCAGACATTGTTTGATGAATGGAAAAATGCAAATCCATTTACTCCTGTATCATGGTATTTTAAAACAGCATTTGGGGGCTTAATGAGATGACACTTTAATAACATTTCTAAACTTTTGATTTTGATAGTTACATACTCTTTAGCAGAAAGTTGGATTCATTTTGTAAAAATAGACCCTCCAAATCAGGATTGGCTTTAACAAAAAGACAAGGCGTGAGAAGTTGCTTTCCAGGAGGTCTCTTGTTTTCCTTTCATACCTGATAGGAATCCATTTGCTACTTGTAACAGAACCGCAGTTACCTCTCATCAAAGACAGATCCAGAATTAACCAGTCCAGCACTAGCATGGAGACGTTGCGGTCATTAGGGACTCAAAATCCTCTATCCTTGTAATCCATAATCCTTAACATTTGGCTTCTATACTCAAGGCCACCTTTGCCCTAAGAAGCAAATAAAAAGAGCAGTCATCACCTCCATTCCAGGTAGGTTGGATAAGGAGAAAGAGACAAAAGCAAAAAAAAAAAAAAATTGTGTAGACTTTCCAGCTAAATCAGCTCCTTTGAAACAACCTTCTCTGAAGTCTCACACACTTCTGCTTACTCCTCATTAGCCTGAAGTTAGCCACATGAGCACACCCAGACCCAAGCTGGCAAACAGTCATTTAGCTGAGCTCATGTTTCTTTTACTAGAGAAGAAGGGAAATGGATGTTGGGCATGCAACGAGCAGCCTCTGACACGTACTCTTTGATTCTCATTATTCTTCTCTTCCCAGAAACTTCGGAGTGATTTCTAATATCCTAGTACAAAGTCCTACTCTGACCTTCCCTCCTCAACAGTGATACAAAGCTTAGACCACCACTTTCTACGATCCACACATCTTTGTCCCCAACCAATAAAAGTTGATTGTCCAGGGTCCATTCCTTTAGGTGAGTGATTTGAATTAGTTGTTACTGGAAAGCTATTTTAGACCAATTAATTTACCTACGATGTTAATAAAGAACACGAAATTACTATCCCTTAGGGGTTTTCATTTCAGAGGAAACTTCAAAAGATGTTGAAATATTGTGCTAACACAATAGAATGAATCTGTAGACATGGAAAGCCAAGTACTGTAGCAATTGGAGATGATACTTGAGGCAAAAGACTATTTCATTGATCTCCAGATCCTCATACTTTTTGATAACACTCCCGGTGGTTCTGCAATGCTAGATCGAGTGGTTAAGTTATATAAACAGACGCATGTGAGGAAAAAGAAAAAAGAAATATTAAAAAAAATTCACGAATCGGGGCTGGCCCCGTGGCCGAGTGGTTGGGTTCACCCGCTCCGCTGCGGGTGGCCCAGTGTTTCGTTGGTTCAAATCCTGGGCGCGGACATGGCGCTGCTCGTCGGACCACGCTGAGGCGGCGTCTCACATGCCACAGCTAGAAGGACCCACAACAGGGAATGTGCAACTATGTACCAGGGGGCTTTGGGGAGAAAAAGGAAAAAGTAAAAAAAATCTTTAAAAAAAAAAAAATTCACGAATCTTCAAAACGAAAAAAGTGGGCTATTTGTGAACTACTGTTTTCTTATAGGCTAGCTATTCCAAAACTGTTACGTGTCTTACGGATAAGAAATGCTCTTCAGGATTGAATCTCATTATTGAGTCAGCGTTTATATTTTTCAAGACATAAATTTTACATTCTCTCTTATTTTCTTCATAGGCACACTATAAACTTTAGATAATGATTTAGAAATACATGATTGTATCATACGTGCTTAGAAACCTCAGGTGCATGAATCTTAAACTTCAAAATGACATTAAAATATCTATTGCTTTAGTGTGTCTAAATTACTTGTGATACTTCATGTGTCCTACTTGATACTGCAAACAGAGCAGAAAAGGAATAGGGTAGGGATTAATTCTAGTCCATACGTTTATGGGTGGCACATATAAAGACAGAAAAGGGAATTTTTCTGTTTTACATCACTATGAGTTTCATTAGTGATTCTGTTCCTTATTTAAAAATTCTAAACACAGAGGTGGAAGGCTGGTCTCGTTCATATACCAAACAAGCAAATAAACACATCAACTAAACAAAAAGATAGCCAGGATGGCCCTATCCTCTGCTCTTCTTAGTATACTAAACACCAATGGACATCAAAAACAAAGGAAACCAGGTCCAAATACTAGATCTGACTTTTTAAAGGTAATTCTAATTCTACTTATGAATGTCTCTGTATGGAATTGAATGACTGATAGGTAAGAAAGTAAGAGAAGAAAAAAGTGATCATTCTCTGCAGCCAATCTTCAAAAGACCTATGAATACTGAATAATGGAGAACTTAGTTGTGTGGGTACAAGTGCATGCATGAACTCAGTATATTAAAACAGAGATGATAAGTAATTATGTGGGCTGGCCATTCCATCATTGAATATATAAATACAGTTGTGACATTTCAATGATTATTTGAATATACAACCTTATTTGTTTCCTAAGGAAACACAATGAATTGTTTTATATGAGGAACAATTTCTGTGAAATGTGGTAAAACGGCATACAGTACTTATTTTAGGACAATGACAAAGCAAATAAATTTGGCAGATTGGTGTTAAGCACTAAATGATGCAACAATAACTTCCCTGTTAAGACTGAAATGCTTAAACTCCAAATGTAAAAGTACAGCTAGATAAAAAATGGTGATTTTCACACCTTTTGTTTCTAGAGAGAAAAAAGATGATGAGAGAAATGGCCAAGATACAAACAGACAGAAGATCAGGGAGACATCATACAGAATAGCAAAAATAAATACCAGGAAAAATTCTTGAACTGTATTTGGAAATAATGAAAATCAGGGAGAGGCTAAAGGGTAGAGAACCATTGATAGCAGAATGAAGATGATGTGGTCAGCAAATTAAGAATTGACTGAAATGGTTCACTGACAAAAAATCAAAATGCTGAGATAGGGGAAGAGAGTGCTGAATTTTTATGTATTCTGATAATACAGAAGAGGAAGCTTATGATGGCAAACTAAAACACGGGGAATCTTGGCAAGTTGTACATCCAAGTGAGGATCTGACAGACTGGAAACCAAATCCCAACCAAAGCACATCAATCGTGGTCCAAATCTGAGAGCAGTGCTGTCCTCTAGCAGTGGACATCAATTCTAGGCAGAGCCAGTTTTGAGAATTTGGAGAAGAAATTATTAAAGTGAATGATGTTGGAACAGGAACAAATCATCCCCCAAGAGAAAAAAGAATTTTGGAAATAATGAGCTGGTTATGCATGTTCTAGTGAGAAGGTTGAAGATTGAGTTAAAGTTAACCTCTGGCATCAGTATTCTGGAAAGACATGAAGAAGACCCTGGATCTTGCTATCCACTGCCCCTCCCCATGCTTCACAAAGAGGAAAAAAAAAGGCAAATGTATAACCTGCTTTGCTGTTAGTGCCATGGAGTCGATTGTGACTCCTAGCAACCCTGTTTACAGCAGAGTGGAACCCTGCCCAGTCTTTTTGCACCATCCTCTCACCTTCTGGTGCCGTATCAGACAACACTCCACTGCTATCCGTAGGGTTTTCATAGCCAAGTCTTTTTGGAAATGGGTGGCCAGGCCTTTCTGCCCAGCCCATCTAGTCTGGAAGCTCCCCTGAAACCTGTCCACTACGGGTGACCCTGCTGATAGTGGAAATCCCAGTGGCATAGCTTTCAGCATCATGGCAACATGTGGCCACCAAAGTATGACAATCGACAGATAGAGGGTGTAGTTCCCTGACCGAGAAACAAACCCAGGCCACAGTGGTGACAGCACTGAATCTTAACCACTAGACCACTAAGGCTAGCTCAATGAGTAAATCACTAAGCTGGAATACCTCAGCTGTGACTATATAGAAACAGGCAGGCTTGACAAAATAAAGAATACCAACAGCTATCTGAATAGGCATAGTGTTGTAGTGACATCACTTTTTAATTTAACAGTTTAAAAAACAATTTTAAACAGGGGGACCTAGTCAATACCCACACCCAGGCTACATTCCCATGGAGGTATCTACATTTTATGAGCCCCCTTAAATAGGCAAAGAAATAAGTAGGCCAAGGATTCAAAACCACCATTTTATTAAAACCATTGAACTGTTTTAGATTTCTAGAATTTTAGATCATTTGCTGGAATCTTTTCTATAAATAAGATAGTCTGTGTTTTATACATATATATTTCCACCATCAATGCTACCCTCCCCAGGAAAGGCACGTACAAACATTGATTCTTGAGACTAGTATATTTTAGTGTGTTTTAGCATTTGTCAATTTCGGGGGCTTCTTGTATAACATATATAATAATGTGAGTTATTTTTAGAAAATCTGAAATAATTACCCTTGAAAGAATAAACTAGTTAGAAAGAATAAATGCATAAAAGAAAAGTTCATAATGAATATAGGATGTGTCAGGCTCAAGATGAAATGAAAAATTATAATACGCTAGCACCAAACGATTCTTTAACCAATGCTGAACATATTGATAGAAGGATACTAAATAGAAGTTTTGTGTCAAAAACACAGTTACCTGAAGACAAATCTAGGAGACCAATAAACAAATAAATAAATTAGAGAGAGAGAGGGAGAGAGAAAGAGAGAGAGAGAATATGTCAAAGAGGCCATTTTCTGTGATAATAAAAATTACCAGTCCTCAGTTTCTTTTTTTAAGCAAAAAAAGTTTAGACAATATGTCCATGGTTGCCGTCAAATTATAACATGATTTTGAGGCAGAGGAGAGCAGAAAATAAATATAAGACCTCAATTCCCCGCAGCTTAAACTGAACAGCTTTACCACTATTAAGAAAATTCATGCACCTAAAATTTAAATCTGAAAATGAAAATTCAGGTTAAAATAAGTGACTGCCTCACACATGAGGAAGGATCTCTCACTACGTTTTCACTAGTTAAAAGGCTAACATTTGAGAAGGTGTTTATAATTGATTTCATGAAGTATTTAGACGTTCATAATCTCTCTATTTTCCTGTGGTTGGTTGATTTGTTAGTTTTAAGGAACTCATGTAGATATAGAAATAGATATAGATATATAGACATAGGTATATGAGTATGTGTTTCATATATCTATGTCTACATATCTATATCTATATATACACATATGAAATAGTTGACATACAAATCAAGACAAGCTTATCTTTTAGATCGGTTTTAACAGACCCTTGTATAATTTTAGAAAAAAATTATAGAATTTTATTGGTGAAAGTATAAAAGTAATGGCAAGAAAATTTCAGAAATAGTCAGTAAAAATGAGTTCATATCATCACGGCATGTTGCATGGGTAAGTACCAGTTAGTGTGAATCAGACATTGGCCTCTTTCAAAATAGTGTAAAATAAAGTAGGAATTTTAGTAAATTTAATAAATGTGAATTTTAAAACAAAATTTTCAGTTATCTATAATCAAAAGAGGAAGAAGTTGTAAATCACCTTTCTTTATTTTTTTGAGGATGATAGGCCCTGAGCTAACATCTGTTGCCAATCTTCCTCTGCTCATTTGAGGAAGATTGTTGCTGAGCTAACATCTGTGCCAATCTTCCTGCATTTTATGTGGGATGCAGCCATAGCATGGCTTGACAAGTGGTGCTAGGTCCCTGCTCGGATCTGAACTTGCAAACCCCGGGTTGCCAAAGCGGAATGTTCGGACTTAACCACTACACCACAGGCCCAGCTCCCAGAATTAACTTTTACTTAAATTTTATGTGCTGTTCTAAAGCAAGGTACTGCTATAAATAATTGAAGTGATGATAAAGACCATATTTCTTTCATATTAATATTTCTTAAAAATGAATGCATCAATGTGCATATTTAGCTGATATTTTAACAAACCAAAATTTTCAATGCACTAAGACCACGTTATCATACTTAAAAATGTAAGGATGTCAAGAAGGAAATTGATGTTTCAAGGTTAGGTACAGCAGGGACAAAAAAAAACAACTTTGCTTTGAAACTTTTATTCAGTATTAAACAGAGAGATCCTAGGTGTCTAAGATTTTTAAAAATATATTCTTGAACAATATTAATTCATCTGTATAAGGAGCCAGCTAGAATCAGCATGGGACAGCCAATAGGGTACAGTTTTCTGGTTCAGTAACTTCCCATTTGTATCTTGAAATCAGCTATACTGAAGGTTTTTACATCACAGAAATTGGCAAACACTACAAATCAGGGCTTTGTTGGTTGGTTGGTTTATTTATTTATTTGGCCTGTTATGAAACATTTACTAACACATCACTGACTTCAGTACAAAATATTTTATGGTTTTTTTGCATAACTTGCAGAATCAAACCTGCTTAAAATCTGTCATTAATTTCCACCACTTGGAGAAATTTGAAGCGAAATGTGGGCAGTTTATAGATATTGTAAACGACTAAACTGTGACATAAAAGTTTCCTAATGCTTCCTTTTTAAATTTCTAGATTAGGTTAATTAGAGAATCCTGAAATAGAAAACCAATCTTAATTTTTTTTTTTTTAAACTGGCGGCACTTTCTGTAAATAGAATAGAGAAAGAAATTGGAATCTAACGTTAATAGAATAATTTGTCTAAGCATAAACTTAGATTTCAATTTTTTGTGTTCATTAAAATGAGTTCAGTGTTCCAATTAGTGTCTTTGTAATACATAAACACAATGAATTGAAACTTATAAGAAAAACTTATTCCAATAAAATTTCACTTATATATCTATTTATATATAACAAATCACATTAAAGTCTTCATTTGAACAAAGGAGTTATCTTGCTTAAATAAGTTTGAAAAGCATTGGTCTAGTCCAATTGCCTTGATTACAGATTAAACATAAAACACACAGAAACAAAACACTGGAGGCCAGAGATACGAAGTGACTTGCCTACAGCAATATACTCACAGATGGCCACTGCATCTTTTTCTTTTCCCTGCACCACACTCAGGCTTCATACTTTGTTCTTCTTAGAGTAGATGGACAGAACAGGACAAACTTTTGCTTGAATAAATCTTTTTTGTCACATAAATTGCATAGAAGAAGTTAGAGTAAAGCAACTGAAGTCACCCATTGTGTGCTCCTTCCCAAGGCATGGCTCCCTGACAGTTAGCAGTATTGCCCATGATCACAATGAAGAAATTACAGATTTGAGAAACCACATGCGAAACTATTCACTTGAGTCCTTTTCAAAGCTGCCATCTTAATTCTCTTTCAGATGAAATAGAACCTTGGAAAAAGGAATGTTTTTAGTAGAACCACAAAGATGGCAGCACTTGTCTTTCACTTAAATATAAGCTTTAGGTTTTAAAGTAATTATAACTCTTTCCTCCTTCCAGTCATGGAATGATTCTAGTAGAAAGCAGGAGGAGAGGCTGTAGTGAGATCCATATTCAAATACGAGGGTGGCTTCCTCTTATTATTTATTTTTATTTTACTTTACTCCAAAAGGACTCGAGGTGGATACTCTTGTCTTTAGGTTGTGCATTCCTGGGTTAATGAGTTAACTTTTCTGAGCTGTAGTCCTCGTCTGTACCAGGATGGTGATGCCATGGCTTCAGGAATAGTTACGAGGATAAGTTGAGACAGTGGTTACAGATGAAAAGGGGCCAGGTTTACAGATGGGATCAGTAAATATTACATTTCTTAGACTCAACTGAAATAGTACAAATTTTGAAAGCAATTTACAACATTTTTGGTGTGAAAAAATTTACTTTGAAAATAATTAGCTTTTTGGCCACACTGATTAACATTGAACTTTTAACCTGTGTCTGGAAAAGATAGGCACTGCCTTGATAAAAGTAATCGGAATATAAACAATTGCTAGCACATTTAAAATTCAAATGTCTGTGCATTGTTACACAAATCCTGCAGTTGCTTCAGACCTTTGAATACATTTATTATTGTGTAGTTGTTTGTCAGCAACGTAAAAGGGCAGCCTGGAATCTGACCCAGTGAAATGATTCAGGAAAGCAACTCATTTGAATGTTTAAGCTGCTCGAAAGCTCAGTTCATTTGAATTCTTCCTATAACTCAAGACTGCATATCTTGTTTTGATAATGTCATAACTTAAATGGCTTCCAAATACCATATAATATATACAGCACAAAACTATACAAGTGAGCTGAAATACCCTCTGATTTATGTGCTTTACAATTAATGAATAAGACGATTCTGGAGACAATTAGATACTTTCAATGACTATTCCACATTCACTTTCCTCTTCTATCTAACTTCTAGGAGATTTAACTTAGCAGTATTTTTATAGTTATCACTGATAGTCTCATTTATTTAACGTATGAGCTTCCACAATTATCAGGCATGCTTATTGAACTTTGAAAAGTGCATTGCATTTTGCAAAACCTCTGACACTACCACTCAGAGAACTCCTTTGAGGATATTCTCTAACATCCTTAAGTAACAGGTCAGACCTACATAGTTATATAACTCAAGAAATGTCTTCCCAGGGCCCCGAGTGCTATGTCTCTCTATATCTGAAGAGAACCTAAAATACATTAGGCTAATTGAAATGATAAATGTTCTTTAAGTCACAAAATGCAAAATATTTGAGGTATTTTGTTGGCTGTGGGAAACGGTGCGTTACAGATTTTCGGCGAGAACCATAACCAGCTGTCTGACGGCTCCAAGAGTTCAAACGTGATGAAGATTTGTTTTTAACACTGAGGACTTACTAGTCACCTGCAAGTTTCTTCTCTAATATACATTGCATTCACTTCATTCAAATTTCATTGGTCTCTTATATAATCTCTATTTTAAGAGTGAGGCACAGAATTCTGAGTCTTAATTCCCCCATTCCCCAGTGAGAGAGAAGAGAGAAAATGCAGGGAAAGTCATATGGAAGGCAGAGTGCGTAGGTTAACCCTTAATGGTCAGGGGTGCACACCCTCAAATTCTTAGGTGCACAATGCTTATTTGCTCATTTGGGGAAAATATATACTTATTTTCTTTAATAATAATGAAGTCAAGTAAGACTGAGTAAAAGGGAAAGCCTAGCATCATAACAAAAGGCTTTGTATTGAGAAAATCCTGCTCTGAAACTCCAGCTCCACATGCACTGAGTTTAGCCAAGTCCCTTCAACTTTTTGCATCACCATTAGCTCATCCATGATCTTAGGATAAGAATACTGAATACCCATAGGTAACGGAAAGGATAACTTGGTAATGCCTGTGGAGCTCCTAGCACAGTGTCCAGTACTTACAGGCTTCTATGAGATACACATTCAATACCTTGAGAGAGTATTAAGAACAGCACACAAAAGAAAGAATTTCACTTTGAGATTGAAATAGAGAGTTAAAAAAGAAACGGCTGGTGTTAACATCTCATATCTTGGAACACAGAAGATATATTTGCTTTATTTTTAAAAGTCTTAGTGGACCAGATGCCTTCCATCTCTGCAAGTGGTGAGCCTGAAGGGAGGGGAGTAGGAGAGGCTCAAACTCTAGAACGAGGGGCCATGACTGAGTTTCTCCTGTGCGTGGGAGCAAGTAGGAGAGGGAAGGGTAGAATCAGAGAGCTACATCACCACTTGCACATAACTGGAGGATGGAGAAACAGACGTGACTCTCCAGCTTGTAGTAAGTGAAACAGACCACCCCAGAGGTCCTCTGGGAGGCCCCCAAAATGCCCCAGAATGGAAGGCATTGGCTAGATCTGTATTGCAGCATCCTGTAATGAAAGAAATAATTGACCTGATACCTATCCTGTTCTCTGGCCCTATTAAGTACAGGATTCTTGTAAGAGTCCAGAAAACAGAGGGCACAAGCTGGGATTGTATTTCTTGTCAGCTCAGAAGATGGGAATTTTATATATATTTGTTTTTGGTTTACTCTGTCGTCCACTAATATTCACAGCCACTGCACACAGGCAGCACAGCGTCCTGAATATTCAGGAGGCAACAGGAAGACATTGTTCTCTGATAATGAAGAATAGAGGCTTCCAAAAGAGAAAAAAGAGAACTCCTGAGAAGAGGTCTGGTAGCTCTTATCAAAACATACCCAACCTCACCACTTTGCCCGGGCTAAGCCTATCATTCAATGCACACCTAAGTCCCTGTGTCCTTGCAGAGGTCAGTTAAACTTTCTTTTCCTTTTTATCTGAGCAAGGCATTGTGATTCTGAAAATATCATTCTTTTACCCAAAGCTATGAATTCTTTATTGCAGCAATTTATAAGTAATAAATTAGGAATAGTTATAATATTATTAGCTAAATATAGTTGCTATTTTATCCTAATTGATATTTATTGTTTTTGTAATTGGTCCCTGCAAAAAACTACTGTTCCTAAGTCGGTTACTTCCTTCTCCTCCCACTTTTCTTGTTTCTGAGTGTCTGATTTTAAAGTGGAAATTCTCCGATGTGTGGTAATTCACTTTATTAATTGGAACAATTTGTCCCAACATGACATCCTGTCAAAGGCAGTTGTGTTTATGCTTCAATTACTCAGTGTACATGCAGAAGAAAGTGCTCAATATCTCGGTAGAGTCCTTGAATTTTTCTGCAGAATCATTCACTTATTATGTAGATTATATCTCAGTTTTCTTTTTCTCAGAATTTTATTTTTTATTTATTTTATTTATTTTATTTTAAGAGAAAAATTAGAAAGCAAAAATCCATTTTATAACCTTGGTCTTAAATCCATTTTGTAACCCTTGTCTTTAGTGGAAAATGGTAAAAATAAAATTTGCCAATTCATTATACATTTGCCAAGTCTTCAAGAAACTTGCATGATATTTTTTGCATGGGGTTCATCACTACCTACTTTAAAACAAAAAGACAGGACTAGACGTATTCAGAAATGAAGGAGTAGGAGTAGGAACAAGACTTTTGTGAGGAAAATATCCCTTCTGGCAGTGTATCTGACAGGAATAAATCACTCTAGATTCTTCAGACATTGTTACAGACATGCCAGCACTTCATGTTTAAATGTCATGGTGAGATTAGACTCCAATAAGGCATTCCTCAGTTATTACTACCTGGGCAACAATTATTGCTAGCACTGCAGCTGGCTAAGTACAGAAATTTGAGTTATCGCTTCCTATTCAGGCTATTGGATCAGTAACAGTGCAGGCAAATGATTCTATTCAGCATGAGGCTTCTGGCCAGATGGAGGAGACAAAAAGGTGAAGGAGTCCTAACAATTGAGGGTGATGTAGGCTATTGTATACTAATACTTGATATTATAGAAGAAAATTGGTATTATGTGTGAAAGTATACAGGATTCTCAAGACTTAATTTGGACTAGTTGTAAACATAAGATATTGCTATCAAAGGAAAGAACACTATCCATTTAACATATTTGGCTCTGGTCCACGCTCTCCAGCAGCACTGTCAAACAAAAATATAGTATGAGCCACACATGTACTTTTAAATTTGCTAGTGGTCACATTAAAAAAATGAAAAGAAGCTGGTGAAATTAATTTTAATAGTAATATTTCATTTAATGCGATATGGAAAACATATTTCAATCGTCTCCATGTGTAATCAGTATTTTAAAAAATATTTATGAGATATTTTATATTCTTTTTTTTCAAAGTCCAGGGTAAATTTTACACTTTCAGCATGTCTCAACTCAGTTTAGCCACATATATTTCAAGTATTCGACATCCACACGTGACTTGTAGCTATTGCATTGGACAATACAGCTGTATAGTGCCTACTCAACACCTTTCTATTTGTTTCTGTGCTCCCAAGACTAAGGAACACATTGTCAGACTGCACTTCCTTAAAAAAACTTAAATATTATGAAAATTAATTAAGAGTGTGTGTTATAGTGCCTAATAAAAGACACCTCATGCTTTACTGATGAAGTTAGAAAGTTCAATGTTACAGTCACCTGTTTCAGTTGTCAGTTTTCTCCCTTTCATGTATAATTAGAAGGTAGAAACTTCTAGTTATAAAATAATTAAGTCATGGGGTTGTAATGTACAGTATGGTGACTATAGTTAATAATACTGTATTGTGTATTCAAAAGTTGCTAAGAAAGTAGAGCTTAAGGAGGCGAAAGATCTGTATATTAAAAACTACAAGACATTAATGAAAAAATGAAGACACAAATAAATGGAAAGATATTTCATGCTCATGGATTGGAAGAATTAATATTGTTAAAATGTCCATTCTACCTCAAGGAATCTACAGATTCCAAGAAATCCCTATCAAAATTCCAATGGCATTTTTCACAGAAATAGAACAAACAATTTTAAATTTGTGGGGAACTATAAAAGACCCGGAATAGCCAGAGCAATCATGAGAAAGAACAATAAATGTGGAGGCATCACGCTCCCTGATTTCAAAGTATATTACAAAGCCATAGCAGTTAAAAGGTCATGCTATTAGAATAAAAACAGGCACATAGATCAATGAAACAAAATAGAGAGCCCAGAAATAAACCCACACATAAATGATCAATTAATTTATAACAAAGGAGTCAAGAATGTACAATGGGGAAAAGAAGTCTCTTCAATAAATAGAACTGAAAAAATTAGACAGCCACGTGCAAAAGAATACAAGGGGACCACTATCTTACACCATACACAAAAATTGACTCAAAATGGATTAACGACTTGAATGTAAGACCTGAAACCATAAAATTCCTAGAAGAAAACATAGGTGGTAAGCTCCTTGACATAGATCTTGGTAATGATTTTTTTTAATCTGACACCAAAAGCAAAAGCAACAAAAGCAAAAATAAATACATTGAACTACATTGAACTAAAAATCTCTGCACAGCAAATAAAACCATCAAAAAATTAAAAGGTAACCTACTGACTAGAAGAAAATATTTGCAAATCATATATCTAATAAGGAATTAATATGCAAAATATATATAGTCAGGCACCACATAACAGCAAAAGACTAATACCAGATAGCCCGGATATATAGTAGTCTATACCATCCAGGTTTCTTTAAGTACACTCTGTGATGTTCTCACAATGACAAAATTGCCTAATGATGCATTTCTCAAAACATATTCCCATCATCAAGCGATGTACTATTATAAAGAAGTTATACAACTCAACATCAAGAAACCAAACAATCCAACTGAAAAATGGGCTTAAGATCTGAATAGACATTTTTCCAAAGAAGACATATAGATGGCCAACAGGTACATGAAAAGATGCTCTGTATCATTAACCATCAGGGAAATGCAAATCAAAACCACAATGAGATATCACCTCACACCTGTTAGAATGGCTATTATCAAAAAGATTAGAAATAACAAGTGTTAGTGAGGATGTCGAGAGAAGGGAACCATTGTGCACTGTTGGTGAGAATGTACATTGGTGCAGCCACTATGGAAAAGGACGCTCCTCAAAAAATTAAAAATAGAATTATCATATGATCCAGCAAGTCCACTTATGGGTATTTATCTGGTGAAAACAAAAACACTAAATTGAAAAGATATATGCACCTACATGTTAATTGCAGCATTATTTACAACAGCCAAGATATGGAAACAACGTAAGTTTCCATCAATGAATAAATGGATAAAAAAATTGAGATATATTTACAATGGAATATTATTCAGCCATAAAAAGAATGAAATCTTGTCATTTGTAATAATGTGGCTCTATCTTGAGAGCATTATGCAAAGTTAAATAAGTCAGAGAGAGAAAGATAAATACTGTAAGATCTCTCTTATATGTGGAATCTAAATATATATATATACATATATATTTTTATATATAACCAAACTCATAGATACAGAGAACAGATTGGTAGTTGCCAGAAGTGGGGAGTGCGGGTGAGAAAAACGTGTGAAGTTTTTTTTAGTTTAAATAAATTAAAATAACTGAATGAGTTGGGGAATAAAATCGATTAAAGTTTGATGCCATAGAGGAAGCTATAAGTGACTCAGAGGGGTGATGGAATTTTGATGATGTAATAATTCTAAGAGGTGGAAATCTTATCGGCCACAATGTTGCCCATCCAGACAGTTCAGCTTCCGGGGTGGACATTGGGTAACACTCAAGGGCCTGCTGGAACCAGGACTCTGGAAGCCGTGGCCCCTTCCAGGACACCTCTGTGTGGAGGTGCAAATGCATAAATGAGGGAAGCAGTTACATTGCCTAGAATTTGAGTAATGGAAAAAGAAAAAGATGTCGCATTACTTGTCAATTCTTGTAAATAGAGGAAACAGGATTTAGCAGGCAATCTGACCTTGTCATGGCCATTCCCAGTCTCTTCCCTACACTGCCTTACAACTTAAGCCTCCTGTCCTCAATTTAGGACCCATTGTTATTTAAGTTAAAAATATATACCTACCCAAATAAAATAAATATTTATAAAAGCAGTTTAAGACTATATGATGTTTAAAATTTCCAAGAAGGTAAGAAATGTTCAGCTGGCTAATATATTGTGAAACTGGATAGATTCCTACAGACCGCAGTAGAGATTCATCCAATAAATACTAGAAAACCCTCAAAGTTTTCATTTTTAAGGGGGAAATAATTAAATAATTGTATTTTTATAAATAGACACTGGGGAAAAACTGCTGCCAACTTTAATAACTTTATGAACCCTCATTAAGAAATGATAATCTAGTATCGGAAAAATTGCACGTATTCCTTCTTTATAAACCAGGTTGCTTTTCACTTGTGCTTCTTTCTTCAAGCTATTTCCTCTCTCTTGAAGGTCTTTCTACTTCACTCCTTCTTTGCCATATTAACTTCATCAGCCTGTTGAAAGAATTTGTTAGGGTACCATTTCCTTCCCATAGCCTTACCCAAACCTCCAGGCTGAGCCTCAATGTCATGTTGCCTCATTTACCACATTTTACTAAAAATACCTGTTTCATTAACTTACTGCATTTCTCCTTACCACATTTTACTGAAATTTCCTCTTTCCTTAGCTGCTCTAGATACAGTTCCTTTAATGTAGGATCGACTGGCGAGTGAGTCGTCTAGTCGCCAACTAGGGCTGTTGGGCCACACATGGCCCAATGCTTACTTTTGTAAACAGAGTTGTATTGTAACACAGTCCCGTATATATAAACAGTCTACGGTCGCTTTCATGATGTAATGGAAGAGTTTCGTTGTCACAACAGACACTGTATGACCTACAAAGTCTAAAATATTTACTCTCTTGAAATTTATGGGAAACATTTGCTGAACTCTGCTCTAATGTAATGACTGGATTTAGTCATCCTTATATCTTTCAACTATATGACATTATATTAATACAGATGTTAATATATACACGTACACATATATAAAAACATGTATAAACAAATATACATACACATAGATGCACACTTATACCTGGCATATTTTTTAACTTGAATTATTTAATATCAATAGACAAGTAAATTTGAGTTAAATAGCAAATATAATCTTTGGATAAAAAGTAATGGTTGCTAATGTCAATGGTAAAAGAATGCATAAATTGAGAAAACTTCCATTTATCCATACAATTTATTTTTTATTAAAGAATATATCTACTGTAATACTTATTTCATTGTTTCTTCCTTCTACTGTCTTTCGTCCTTTCTCAACTTCTTGAGTTAGAGCCTAAGTAATTGTTTTCAGGGTTTTTTTCTAATAGAGTATTTAAGAGTAAAAATTTCCCTATAAATATCCTTGCATGCTATTTTAAAAAATTTTTTAAGTTGGGTTTCAGTAGCAAAAATTAAATTAAAAATATGCCGTGGTACAAACACCAATATTTGTCAAAATTTGCTTTTTGACTCTAAAACGTGCAAATTTTGCAAGTAGTTCATTAGACCTTAAAAAGAATCAGCATCATTCCTTGCTCGTTCTCTCTGTCTCTTTCATTCTCTCTGTTTCAGAGTTTTACATATATTTATTAGAACAATGTTATTAATTTTACTATATAAATCATCTGTAACCGTGCTATTTTTTAATAATTGTGAATAACTTGTGATAGTCAATATAATTCTAGTGTGCTATTTGTTCATAAATGAGGACTATAAATTTCTATTCAAGAGCAGGCAAAACTAAGTTTTTTTTTTCATATATCAGTGATTTCAGGCTGCAAAGGAATACTTCTGATTCAAATGTCATTATATTCCCAGTTGGTCTCATTACAAGTCAGGTTATAACACTTGAAATCAATGTATATTTGGTTACAAAATCTCAGAAAGCATGCAAGATTTTCAATATGCAGTTAAACTACAGATTTTTTTTCTAACTGTAAAAGAGCCTCTAAAAACTGGTATTAGGAGGAAGAAAATGAAGAAATTATCAGGGCCTTTTGGACCAAATAGAAACCTAAATAAATGTTTACATTATTTTAAGTTAGAAGGTGGAATAATAGAAAAAAACTCTTGAGTGAGAAGAGCTATGTAAAAGTCTTATTTGACTCCCAAGTAATTATGTTACTTTGGGAATATCATTTTACCTCTGATAGCCTCACTTTCCTTGCTCATCACATAAGAGAGTTATTTCTTTCATAGCCAGAAGGCCTCTCTTCCAATTAGAAAAATATATGTGTTTATGATTTGGGGTATGAATAATTATAGCTAATTGAAAGATTAGAAAGTAGAGTACATAGCTCAAAAAAGATATTCAAATTATATGACAGCAAAATATCTCTGGTGTTCCATTTGTAGATATTTGAGAATAAGTGGCACACTGTGATATATTATGTAGAAATATATTGCTTCATCACCAAATAAACTAGAAAGGAACTATAACGAGACCTATGCATGCAGGCAATCAAAGCAAGCTGGCCTCTGTGTTCTCTGGGGCTATCATGACTCCACTATCAGCCTTCCCTCGCTGTCTCTGGGATGCTCACATTTCTGGGACACAGTGCTCCAGGGTGCAAGAAATTTTGGCATCAGACAGATGTGGGCTTGAACTTGAGGTCTACTTCTTATTAGCTACATGTTTTGGGGCAAGATATTTAACTTCACTAAGTCTCTCCTGAATAAACTGCTTCATACATATATAATGAAAAATCTTAATCCCCGTTTAAAGATAACTCTTAAAATAGTAGCTAATTGTACTACCTTTTATTGAATTTTATAGATTATTAATAATTGGTAGTTATAATCTAGCAGTAGAAACACCTTAATAACAAAAAAGAAAAATAGAATATAAACAATAATAATCTCGACTGTGTTGAAATAGCAATGTCTTCTTATGACACAATTGAGGTGAATAATGATTTCCCTTTTTAAAATATCATGACATTAATTCTTTTTTCTCGAAGGAGAAATCACTTCGCAACTACTTTCATCTTTATTTTCATGTGGTATTTGAAAACATAGATGGACTTACCATTAAAAGAGCTACTATGTGGTTGACCACAAACTTAACATATATTACTGATAAATGCTCTCAGATGTCCTATGAAATGGATCTAGCCTAAAACATTGAATAATGTTATTCAAGGGCACCTTTGAATTAACACAAAATTCCATAAATGTGCAGATAGTCTCTGACAGGGCAAGATGAGGAAGTTGATTGGTGATAAATGTGGGCATGAACAATTGCATTCCATCACTTTATCTAGGTATTGAGTAGCATTGTTTTTAACAGAGCATTAATACTTTCCTTCTATATAGCTTTACAATTTAATATAGGAAATGCTAAGACATGCTTTATAGGATTCAAGTGAATACAATAATTTTATTTAAAAAATGATAAGAGACAGAAGGAGACACAAAGGGATGTCTGAGATTCTGGTACAGTTCTCTTTCTTTTCTGCGCCTGGAGTATGTGGGTGTGTTGACTTTGGGGAAATGCATGAGCTGTATGATTATGATTTCTGTGCTTTCCTGTGCATATTATGCTTCCATAAAATATTACAAAGAACATTACAGAGATATAAATCATTCATTAATCCAATCCTTGAAGTGCTAAGTTTTTCTAACAAACGTGTTACCTAAAAAGTAGTTCCTTTTCAACTCTCAAATCTCAAAAGGGAAAGGAAAATAATCTTTTGTATAGACATAATTCAAATTCGGTGAATTTTAACACTTTTTCTATATTGTTTTCCTTAAATAGTTTGACTCTCCAGCTTATTGTCATTGTATTCCTATATTGGAATGCTTCATCTTTCTCAGTTGCTCCTTTTTCATACCTGGAACTGAGGCAGAACTTAACACATGAATTATTCTTAAGCAAATATAGCCTATTTATGAAAAGAAAACACATTTTTTTCCATTAGAGAAAATTACATAATGTTAAGGTATTCAAATTTGGGAAAGCAAATTAATAAATCAAAGTAAAATGAACTCACATCAATGATCATCAAATAAGAGTGAAGTAGCACGGGTTCAAGAGGAGATCAGAAATTTAAATGCCTACAGAGAGTCACTTATGAGTGACATAGCTGCAGGAAGGGTGAAATCCAGCAGCGGAGGCTGCAGTCAACTGGAGAGGGAAAAATGCCATCTAAAGCCACTGAAATTTACATTTTATTAAAACCTTGAAAAGGTCAGACCACACAAATCTATCCCTGCATCTCTCCTGTGGTTACCCATTTGTAATGGTTTTAAGTGAATGGTTTAAGTTAAGTTTAAGTGAATGCTTCTGACCAGCTGGCACAGGTTCAAGAAACGTGAGATTGAAATTTCTAAGCCCTTCTGTGAATTGACATCCTTGCCAAGTCTGATCTTAACATTTTAGTACATGATTTGCAAGGGAAACTACCCTCCACATCTTAAATTTCAGTTGATTCTCAGTTAATGAGTAAATTATAGAGGGTGAACATGCTTGTAGATGGAGGAGAAGGAAGGAGTTCACTCAGACAGCTGCATTCCATTCATCTAGAACACAAAGAAGTACCAAAACGGGCTGAAGAAGTGGAATGACCTCCAAAGAGGAAAGGGAAGTAGGAGCCTGGAAGTCTAGGAAGAAAGGAGATAATGGAACCTGGGATTATTCGGGGAAAACTGCACTAAATTAAACCAACTGAAATGAGTGGATTCTCCACTTCAAGAACGCCTAAAAAAATTAAAGGTCAATATTTTGGGGAAAAAAAAGTCACCTAAAAGTATTGTGAAGGCTACTTTGAAAATGGACATAGCCTTATTCAACAATTTTTAAAATAGTAGAGTTATGTCCTATTTGGAAATGAGGCAAATGAAAGGAAGTTTATTATCTGCAGTAGGGCTGAAACTATAAATAAGTTGAGAAAGGCTTCAGATTTTTCATGACTCATGATTCTTAATACATTAATGTAAATAATTACTGGTATTTTCCAGAATAACTATGTCCTTCCTTAAAGAAATTCTTGATGTAAATAAATAAATAATCGTTACCTGGGATAGATTCCATGGATTGAAGTCGTGCTGAAATCTTTATAATTTTTGAGTTATTTTATTTATGTCATTAATGGCTATTTCACTTCTTCCTTTGTAAAAATTATCTTGGTTGCTCATATGGTGTCAGTCAATAACACAATACTAACAATCAACTCCTGAGCACAGCAAAGGTTTATTTTTCATTCATGCTACATGTTCATTACAGATTAAACCAGGTCCCTCCTACAAATAGTTTCTCAGGAATTCAGGCTGTCAGGAATTCCCCACCTAGAAAGATTCTGTTCCTCACAGCAAGAGGAGGAGAGAAACTGGAGACTACTTTATGAGCCTTTCATGGTCTCAGTCTAGAAATGAAGTACATAATTTATCTTCAAATTTCATTGGCCCAACTTTGTCACATGGCCCCAAGTAACTGTGAAGGAGCCAGGAAACACAAGGTAGCAAATATAATATTTTCAGATCATACCTTCCTTGATAAAGTGGAAAAAGCACAGAGCTAGGTGGTCAAGACACCTGGGTTCTGATTTTCTCTCTACCAGTCTCAACACACAGGAGCTGAGGCCAATCATTTTGTCTCCCAGGGCCCGCAATTGGATTACCTGCAAAAAAGGGCCTCTCCCTCTCTCTGCTTTTTAGCAACATCTTCAGAGGATCTACAATAATAAAACAGACAAAAATAAATTCTCCTCCGTAACCATCTCCCCAGTTGCCCTCTGAGACATCTGTGGCATCTCTGCAGATGAATCTGAAACAACTCTCTGCTAAAATAGATATAAAGTTAAAAGGCTCAAAATTTTACTTTTGCCTCCTAACTAGTTGTTTTGCCATATCTAATCAAATAAATAAGTCTGTAAAGAGAATTGCCCAAAAATGGGCTTTTCTTAGAGCATCTCAACATTTTTCCTTGAATGGGTTACAGGTGTGGGAAGATGTTCGTCCCCTCAGTGTTGAGCAGTTACACAGCTTGTGGCAGCTGAAACCTGTCATTTCCTGACTAAGCTGACCCCTCCTTTTACACTGGGGTTCCAAATAAATACTGTTATTTCTTTATGGTTAATGTATTAAGAAGTTGGAAAATATTAATCCAATTTATGACTTGTGCATTTCATTACTTACTTTCCAGTTACATAAATCTAATGAAATATGGCTCGAAGCTACTGCTTTCTCCCAATTCACTAGCAACTAGATTGTATTTGGAATTCAAGGTGTCTGCAGATTATTGCATTTCTCTCTGCTTTTTACGGCAGCTCTCCAAGCTTGACATACTGCTTACCTGCTTTTCCAGACCATTAATGAGAGTGTTAAGTAAGACTGGGCCCAGTACCAACCCTTGAGGCGTCCCGCTAGACACCTGCTCTAATGTGATATCCCACCATTTATCATTACTTATGTTGCTATTCTTCTGCCAATCTGCGCTTGGCCTCACAACAGAATCTCCATCATTCTTGGTAAAGCTGACTGTGTGAAAGTATTTACATTGCCGAGGCTGAAAGCTACGGAATCACAGTCCAATGGGGGATTTCTTCATGCTTCCATGGCTGGGATATGTTTTTGGTAGAAATATTAATCACAAAGTCCTAAAAATAATAATTTGTATAAATAAGAATTGTGGAATAAAAACTGTGAACAGATCCGATGTGTAAATGAATAGTTAAAATCAAATTTCCAATGATTTGTTACACATTAACACAAAGCAAATTGCCCAGCACTTGGACCCAAAGCAAAGCAACTGAAAGCACCTCTCCATCCGTTGGTAAATCTATTCTTCCCCTTAGGCCCTCTGTCTTGATGCATGCCCTCAAGTACCATTCACTCATCACCCCATCCTTTCCACTGCCTCCCCAATACTTCATCTGCAACCCCAGCATCAACTGACACTAATAAACAGGCTCAACTTCAGAAGCTTGGAAGCTTCTATTGCACTATTTGCTGGTATATCCTAAAAACAAAAATTCAATTTGTAGGTACATAAATCTATTTGAGCCAATTATTAACTCTATAAGCTTCAGCAAGTTACTTATCTTCTGAAATTCAGTATCCTCATCTTTAAAATAAAGGGAATAAGGCCTATGTCACAAGGTTATTGTGAGATCATTTTAAGATAGGAACCATTATTAAGTTCTCAGTATTCTGAAAAATTTAGGTATTACTCTACATTTTACTTCTGTTTCCCGTACAATTCCCAGGGTCTCTTTCTTTCCAGTCTCTCCTCTCTCCCTCACTACATTCAAACCAGGCTAAAAGTTTTCTTTTTTAATAATAAATGAAAGTATGTCATTTTCTGCTCAAAAACATTTACTACTTTCATGGAAAATAATATCCACAGTACAGAATGGCATCTTGAACGTATCCACTTGTACAGCCTGAGATTAGAATTTTCTTTCCCACTTCCTAAGACTATATCAACCCTTGCAGATTTGCTCAAAGAATTGATACTTCCTCTCCTGCTTGGCAATAATCATTCTTTTCCTAATTTTCAAAGCTCTAAATTAAACATGATTAGTGCCTAAAATTTGCCAGACACTGTTTTAGGCACTGAAGATACAGCAGGAAATAAAACAAGTCATCTCTGTAATCGTGGAGTTTACTCTCCACTGGGGACAGAAAAAATAAACAGTAAATATGTGCTATGGCACCAGTTAGAGTCTGTGCTATTAAGATACAGTGGGTGATCAGGAAAGCCACTGTGAATAGGTGATGTTTGAACAAAGAAAGGAATGAAGTGAAGAAATGAGCCATGACGACGTCTGAGAAAAGTGTTCCAGGCAAAAGGAATGTCAGATAAAACACCCAGCAAGAGAACATTCTTAGTGTTTTCAAGGAATAGCAGGTAGGTCAATGAGGCATGGAGAAGTCCACTCAAGATTCCAAGAGATGTGTTCCCCCTTCCAGAGTGTAGAGCTGTTTCTGGAAATTGGCTGCCCATTCGTGAACTACATTTCCTGTCCCCCTTTACAGCTACGTGTGTCCATGTGGCTAACTCTTGAAAATAAGATACAAGCAAAACCGATAAGTGATGCATCCTGCAGAAAGTGGTGAAGAAACAGGAGTGCCTTCTCTACTCTCTCAACTCTGATTTGAATGTAGAAGACTCTGCATTCCTGTTTGAACCTATTTTTTATTTGCTGTATATTATGATGCTTTAATATCTCAAAAATCTTTGTGGATGAGGAGAGACTGCCCCATCTGGGGCCAATCCTTAGAGGTAGCAAAGGGCTCAGCAGAAAGCATGCCTTTGATACGCAAACTAACCAATCCAGAACCATCTCTCTTCCATCTTGCCTGTGCACACCTGGAAGCAATATTCCTCTGCCCAAATCACCCCTTGGCCAGGTACCAGGCATCTAGGGACCACCCCTATAGTTTAAAGCTCTCTGAAATTATTCAAACTAGCCAGTACTAAACTGTTTGCCCTACTCTGCCTTGCCTTTCCTGCGGGGACCCCAATAAAGCTTCTAGCCTAAACTTTCCCCTTGCTCCTGCCTTCCACCACCTGATCAAATCCTGGCACTTCCCCTGTGACACTGAATGGCATGCAGTGACCACACTTCTAGGAGCTGCGAATATAATAAACTTTGTTTGCTTGTGTCTCCCCTGTGTATGTACTTGTGGCCACACCTGACTGACCATCCCAAAAAAGAACACAGAACAGCTCCTGAAGACTGATGTTAGAGCATTATACCAATTAATCAAGTCAACACTGCTGAAGCAGAGTGAACCAAGGGATGGAGGCAGGAGAAGACTCCAAAAGGCGGCCAGGAAGCTGGCCGACCAAGTAGGGATACAAGGGCAAGATGAGGCTTTAGGTGATGTTCTTCGTAAGGAAGAAGAACCCTGGGAGGCTTAAGAAAAAGAGTGAAATAATCCGATTTAGTTTTAAAAGACTATAACCTTGGAGAGAATTGACTGCCAAGGGGAGCAGCAGAGACTGAATTCAGGAAGATCCGAGAGACTTACACAGCAATTACCTGACAAGTGGTGGTAGCTCGGATTAGTATGGTAATGATGAAAGAGTGGAGAAGTGATTTTCTACTGATATTTTGAAAGTAGAGATAAAAAATATTTGATGAAGGATTGTGAAAGACAGAGAAATATCAGTGATGACTCCAAGTTTTGTGCGTGAGTAATTGGGTCAACAGAGGCACCATTTACTATGATGGTGAATATTGATAGAGGACCCATTTGTGGGGCCAAGTATAAGCAGATCTGTTGAGAAATACTAGTTTTGAGATGTCTATTAGACGTCCAAGTATAGACATCAAGTAGGCAATTGTATTTATATGTCTAAAGTTCAGAAGAGATGTTAAATAGAGATATAAATTTGAGTCATCAGAGTATCTGTGTATTTACAATCACCGAATGTATGTTTGTTTTATAACATATTTCTCTCATTCATCTGCATTATACAGTGCAGTAAACACTTTTCTTATGCCATGACCCCATGTTACAATGAATGCCTTGTCCTGAAGACAACCCCACTCTAGATATACTCTGGACATCCATCTTAAGAATTGACTTTTTTCTCTTTTTTTTGGCAAGGAAGATTTGTTGTGAACTAAAATCTGTTGCCTTTCTTTGTCTTTCTGCTTGAGGAAGATTAGCCCCTGAGCTAGGATCTGTGCCAATCTCTCTATATTTTGTATATGGGATGCTGGCACAGCATGGCCTGATGAACGGTCTCTAGGTCTGCACCTGAGATCCTAACCCATGAATCCCTGACCACCAAAGCGATGTGTGAACTTAACCACTATGCCACTGAGTTGGCCCCAAGACGTAACTTTTTAACTCTTCCTTTTATATTTTGAGTTATTCTAATAACATTTCAGGAGTTACTCTTTGGCTTAAGCCATCTCAATTTGGTATTCATTCCTTGTAAACCAAAAAACTATCAATAGTATTTAGTTATTCATATATCTATTAATTCCTTTATTCCATCTTATTCACTTACATTCAGCCCCTTGGCAAGGGTTGAAAAGGATGAATGAGTGTGAGGCATCAGTGGCTAGATAGGTCAAGAGAAAGGGATTCTTAGAGTGCATTTTCTATTGATCATTTATAGCTTCAATATTAGCAGTTACCTATGGGCCATAAAGGCTTAGCTACAGCCAAATTCCTAGAATTCATTATTGACTTTAAAGAATGCCTTAAATTTTGGTGGCACAATATACCCATTGAAGTGAATAGCAAGTTACTAGCAATGCTTTATTTTACCAATTCAGCCTCTTCTCATTTCATTCTCTAATGCTGGAGTGAGCTACCAATCTTAACCATCTCTCCTCAAAGCTGATAGTGTGGAAAAGGAACAGCCATTGTTAACCAGTTAACTTCAAGAAACTAATCCATCTCTGTCATAACTTCGTATAAAATATGAAATTAAGAAACACTGATGCATTCAAACAAGTTGATTATATAATACAACAAACTAGAATATTTCTTACTACGTAAACACAGAAAAGTGAACATGGTTCCTACTATTTTACAATGGCTCTTGTAATCATACCAATAGTAACCCTGTGTCACGAAGGATTCATAAATGTTACATATTATCAGTCTCCACTGGAGAACCCCCTTCAGACAAATTAGTGATATTCTCATCCATTTATCACAATTTCACGTTACCTCACCCCCATTTAATAATCATAACATGCCTTCAAAAATGGTGTATATACTATTCCCTATTCCTCTATTTCTCACAGTGTTGCTTGACCACCTCACAAAAAAGGTTTCTCAGTCAAGTTTTCAAATTAACCGTTTTCCACCTTTTCTGACTTTTCCTTATTATCCTTATCTGCCATCTTGTCCTTGATAGCTGCCGGGCCTATCTGCTTTCTCTTCAAACCAATCATATAGCAAACTCAAACCTTATAATAGTTTTGAAAACCTCTTTTCAATCTATAGAGAGTGTCATGAATACTCCCAATACCCATCTGTCTTCTTCCTATCTGAGGGCTCAAGGCTGCATAACAAAGGGAGCCCTGATTGCTTGAGTGAGGAATAGGATAAAGCCCCAGTTAGTGCTAAAGAGAAGCAGCTTCTTCCTCCATTCTGTGCGCTCTCTAACTGAATCACTGCCAAGCGTTCTTCCAGAGGCAAGTGAGAGCTCCCAAAGCTAAGGGCACGGTATGATTCCTTGGATTTTTCATATTGAAAGATTCATGTGCTTTGCACCACAGCAGTAATGCAGAGGAACCAAACAACATGCTTAGACTTACGTTGCTGGCATTTCCTAAAGATCTGAATTAATGAAACTCATCATACAGTCAGGAGAGCCTTAAGTAAAGTAGATGTTCAATAAAAGATTGTTGATATGATTTGAATATAATCATCTGCCTGAAAGTGAAGGAAAGACTATTTATCTCAAAAAATTTTAAACACAAGAGAACTGAGTATTGATCAGAATGATCAGGAAAGTCTTCTTGCCAACTATTGCTTTTTAAGGGATGGGTAGTAGATAGAGCAATATTAAAATTCAAAAAGGAAATATTTATTCATATGAGACATTGAAGACCATATCTGAATTTGAATTAATCATGTTTCAGTGGTAATGAGAAAACAATTTTAAGAAAAATAATACACCAGTGTTGTTACAACCAGTAAAAACCATGATACACAGGACTTTATCAAATTCTAGAAAATATTATTTCTGACGTTGCCCATTATAATTCTTTATCCAGGTAATTGGGGCTAATGGACAAGATAATCAGAATCAATGTTAAAGTAACTCAATCTTATTTCTCTAACATGAGCTTGTCTCCTGCTCTGGGAACTGTCTTCAGGCCACTTAGAAGTAGAGCATGACACATAAATTGAAGAAATTTAAATCATATTGTCTTGTCAGGAACTATCTTTTATAAGCCATTTAAATTTCATGGAACTTAGTTTTATCTATAAAAGGAAGGGAGTTGATTAGAAAACACGTTAAATTTATTTTTATCTTAGTCTTATGAGACTGGAAAAATATAAAATTTGTTGATGTATTGCTTTTGTGCATTTACTTTTGGTATTAAGATATCAATTCCTGTAATTATTCTATTTTGGGCATCTACTATATTTTAATTATTATATCAAGAATGTCACCTTTATCTCCCCATAATTCCTATGAAGTTAGTCTTCCTCCTTCCATCTAATAGATGAAGAAATTTTATCAGAGATTATAAATATTTTGCATGAGGTCCTATAGCAGGAAAATGGAGAACTGAATCCATTCTAAAACAATAAGAATGGAGTGTGAGAAGAACAAAAAGAAAACCAGGTTACCAAATTGGACTCCTTCAGTTTAAATATTGCATACCAAAAATACCAAACCCAAAAGGGATTAAACATACCAAATGCTGTGTTACATCTCAATCATCAAATACATACTAAATAGTCATGCAAATAGATTCTTCTCTTCTGTTGCATTTATAAGCAGAAGCTCAAAAGAATCTTCCATGCTAACCCAATGAAAAAGACACACAATTTTATAAGTCTACTATCTAGAATTTTATTAATTGGATTTTACCTTGCATTCAGGGAAATGCTGTAATGGGAGACTTCATATTCATGGCATTTGAAAAATCAAAATTCTATTCTTTCTAAGAATCTCCACATAATTGCATGGTTGCTGGGTAGGAAGTTTCAGCCACTGGAGCAGGAAATTTAACAGCTTGGGAGAATTTTAAATAGTAAGGTTCCAGAAAAAAGAATAAAAGTTTTACGTCAGGTAATAAGTCATTTCTTTTAGCTTTAAACTAAGAAATTCTTGGAGTTTTAATTTGAAAATGGCTGAGAATTGTGTTGTGGGTGCTATAAAAAGAGACAAGCTCATGTAAAATGGAATTACTGGCAGAAAACACAAATACTCAATTTAAAACTGTCATAAAATCATAGACTATTAATGGATTTCAGAAATCATTTTATCCAAAGTTCTCATCTTACAAGTGAGAAAATTGAGACCTGGAAAAATACTGGGAAAATGTCTCCCTATTCATGTCAAAATGTTAATGGTAAGGGGGAGACCAGAACTGAACTCCTGACACACAGCCAAGGGCTCTTTGCATTGTTCTGATTTCTGTATTAGCACCCACATTCCAGACTAGTCCTTCATTCCAGAGATGGGAAAAAAGGCCATTTCCTAAGGATAAAAGGGTCAATTCATCTGGAGAAATGACAACTCTAAATATATATATGCACCTAATCACAGAGCTTCAAAATACTTGAAGTAAAATTGATGATGCTGCAAGAACAAATAGACAAATCCACAACTATAGTCCAAGGTTTTAATACTGCTCTCTCAATGAATGAATAGGAAGAGAGAAAGTCCGTCAGTAGGTAGCAGACTAGAACAATACTATCGACCCGCTTGCTTATTTTACGTTTTTGGAATGCTTTACCCACTAAATGCCTATGTTAGAAAAGAAGAAAGGTTGAAAATCAATTATCTCAGCTTTCACCTCAAGATACAAGAAAACCAAGAGCTAATTAAGCCCAAAGTACATAGAAATAGAGATATAACAAAGATCAGAGTGAAAGCCAATGATAGAAAATAATCAATATATTTTTTTTTTTTTTAAAAAAAAGCTGGATCTCTGAGGAGATGAATTCATTAATATACCCCAGCCAGACTGATCAGGAGCAAGAAGAATGAAGACATAAATTATCAATATTAGGAATGAGACAGATCACATGAGTACAGATTCTACAGATACTAAAAGGAAGATAAAGAATATTAGGAATAACTTTATACCAATAAATCTGACAACCTAGAAGAAATGGGAAAGTTTCTTTAAAAACACAAACTGTTAAAAATCACTCCAGAAGAAATATAGAAACTGAATAACCCTATATTGACTTCAAAATTGAATTTGTAGCTAAAAATCCTTCCACAGGGAAAAAAAAAATGTGCCCATATGGGTTCACTGGTGAATTCCACCAAACATTTAAAGGAGCAAAAAAAATTATATAGAAACTCTTCTAGAAAACAGAAGAGGACGTACTACTTCCTAATTCATTCTGTAAGGCTAAATGACTCTAATTCCCAACCTTGGTAAAGGCATTCCAATGAAAGAAGACTGCTGGCCAATACAAAAACTCAGTACTTTTAGCAATTCAAATCTGTCTAACGATACATAAAAAGGATAATGCAATATAACCAAGTTGGGTTCATCACAAGAATTCAAGGTTGATATAAAATTCTAAAGTGAATCTATATAATCCAGCATATTAACAAAGTAAAAAAAGGAAAATCATGTGATCACCTTAGTAGATACAGAAAAGTATTTAATAAAACCCAGTATCCATTCCTGATAAAAATTCTCAGCTACTAGGAATATAAAGGAAATTCCTCAACTTGACAAAGGGCATTAAAAAAAAACAAAAACTAGAGCAAATGTCATACTTAATGATTAAAAAACTGACTGTTCTCTCTCTAAAATCAGAATAAGTCAAAGATATCTACTCTCACCCTTTCTTTTGTTTAAATTGAGATATAATGGACATAAAAATAATAGTTTCAGGTATACAACACAATGATTTGATATGTGTATATATTGCAAAATGATCACCCCAAGATGTTGAGGTAACATCCATCACCACACATAGTTACAAATTATTTCTCTTGTGACGAGAACTTTTAAGATCTATTCTCTTAGTAACTTTCAAATATACAATACAGCATTACTAGTTATAGTTACCATGCTCTACATTACACACTCATGACATTTATCTTATAATTGGAAATTTGTACATTTTGACCAACCGCAGCTGTTTCACCCACCTCCCACCCTCCACCTCTGACAACCACCAATCTTTTCTCTGTAAGTTCGGTTTTTTTGCCTATATCATTTCTAAAAATCAACTTTGTACTTGAAGTGCTAGGCAGTGATTTCAGGCTACACAAACAGAAGGCATCTAGATTGGAAAACAAGTAAAAAAGTCTTTGTTAACAGACAACGTGATCATCCATCTAGAATGTT
The DNA here is from genome assembly GCF_041296235.1 of Equus asinus. Classification (NCBI taxonomy): domain Eukaryota; kingdom Metazoa; phylum Chordata; class Mammalia; order Perissodactyla; family Equidae; genus Equus; species Equus asinus. The sequence goes on from NC_091816.1 coordinate 17,272,642, forward strand.
AGATGATATCTATAAAGGGGTTACTAGAACTAATAAGTGAGTTTAGCAAAACTGTAGGATAAGGGGCGGGCACCAGGGCCAAGTGGTTAAGTCCGAGTGCACTCCGCTTCCTCGACCCAGGGTTTCCTGGGTTTGGATCCTGGACGTGGACATGGCACTGCTCATCAGGCCATGCTGAGGCGGCGTCCCACATAGCAGAGCCAGACGGACCTACAACTAGAATATACAACTATGTACTAGGGGGCGTTGGGGAGAAAAAGAAGAAGAAAAAAAAAAGATTAGCAACAGATGTTAGCTCAGGTGCCAATCTTTAAAAAAAATAATTGTAGGATGAAACATCAATATAAAATGATACGTTTCTATAAACTAGCGACAAACACTTGGAAAACAAATTTTTAAAAATTCCATGTACAATAGCCAAAACTTATAAAATTCTTTGGGATAAATATGATGGAAAATCTTAAAGACATTTTAAACTATAAAACACTTCTCAAAGAAATGAAAGAGGACAGAAATAAACGGAGGCATACCCTGTGTTCATGGGAGGAGAACCTCAATATATTGTTAAGATATCAATCTCCCCAAATGGGTCTATAGTTTCAATACAATGTCAATTAACATCTCATCAGGCTTTCCTGTAGAAATTGACAAAACTGTTGAAAATCCCTATTTAAATACAAAAGGCCTAAAATAATCATAACGACATTGAAAAAGAGCAACCAAATTAGAGAATTAACACTATCTGATCAAAGCATACTATAAAGTTATGATAACCAAGATAGTGTTGTGTTGGAGAAAAGATAGACATATTGATGAACAGAACATAAAAGAGAGACTAGAAACAGACCCACACATATATGGACATCCCTTACAAAGATGCAAACCCATTTCTATGGAAGAAGGATAATCTTTTCATCAAATGGTGTTGGAACAGTTGGGTAGCCATATGCAGGAAAATGAGCTTTGAATCTCTCTCTCCCACTATTTACAAAATTATCATGCCTTTCAGACCTGAATCTAAATCCTAAAACTATAAACATTCTAAAAGAAAGCATAGGCTGAAACTTTGTCACTTTGGATTAGGCAAAGATTTCTTAGGTACAATTCCAAAAGTATGATCCTTAGAAGAATAGATGGTGAAATGGACGTCAGCAAAATTACAAAACTTCTCTTTGAAGGATATTGCAGAAGAAAATGCAGACAAGCCACAGAGTGGGAGAAAATTATTATATCACATAAAGGATTTATATCAATATTTAAAGGACTCTTAAAACATCAAAATAGGAAAACCAGCAATTTAATTAAAAATTTGTAAAACATTTGAACAGATACTTCAACAAGGAAGGCATATGGATGGCAAACAAGCACAAAGAAAGATGCTTAACATCATTGGATATTAAAGAACTGCAATTTAAAACCACAATTAGATACCACTACACACAAACCAGAATATCCGTGTTAAAAAAACTGATCATGGGGCCGGCCTGGTGGCACAGCAGTTAAGTTTGCACGTTCTGCTTTGGCAGCCCAGGGTTCGCTGGTTCGGATCCTGGGTGTGGACATGGCACTGCTGGCAAGCCATGCTGCGGTAGGCATCCCACATATAAAGTAGAGGAAGATGGGCATGGATGTTAGCTCAGGGCCAGTCTTCCTTAGCCAAAAGAGGAGGATTGGCAGCAGATGTTAGCTCAGGGCTAATCTGCCTTAAAAAAAAAAAAAAAAGACTGATCATGACCATCAGTGGTGAATACGTACAGGAACTGGACCTCTCCCACACTCCTGAATATAAAAAGCTAAATCTACTTTGAAACAAGTTTGTCAGGCTCTTAAAAAGTTAAATATACACCTACCATGTGATCCAGCCATTCCACTCCTAGGTGCTTATCAAAGAGAAAATAAAAGTACATGTCAATAAAAATACCTTCACACTAATTTTCTTAGCACCTTTATTTGTAATAGCCAAAACCTGGAAACAACAGGTGAATGGATACACAAGCTGTTGTGTATCTACACAATGGAATACTACTCATCAATAACCAGAAATTAGTGAAATGCATTACAACGCAGGTTAATTTCAAAATAATTATGCTATGTGAAAGAAGCCAGACAATAAGTAGTACATACTGTATCATTCCTATTCTATAAAACTCTAGAAAATACAAACTACTCTACCATGATAGGAAACAGATCAGTGATTGCCTAAGATATAGGTGGGAAAGGGGCAAGGCACAAGGAGTCTTTGGGGGTGACAGACAGGGTCACTATTCTGAAAGTGGTGATTAATTTGTTTTGTGCCAATCTCAGTCAATCAATAATCAATGTTGTGGTTGAACCAGCCTTTGCATTTCTTATTATGTTTGCAGATGCTCTTCAGCAATAATCATCAGGAAACTTTGAAAAAATAAGTTTATTGCTTACAAACCTGGAAATTACACAGCACATCTGGGGCCATACAGCGTTTCAGAGGCTCAGTCTGTACTGGTGAATTTAAAACATAAGAGGGGTAATTTAAGTGCAGGAAGAGAAAAAAAACAAGTAGCCCAAATGATCAGTTACTGAAATCAACCAAGATCTCCAAAACAAAGGAACCTCAGTCGGGGAGGCTGCCTGGCTCTTCATCTAGTCCTGTGGCTGGGTACTGTGTTTATTCAAGGGACCCCTCTTTGAAGTGGATGCCTCCTTGAAATGGATGCCTCTGCAGTCAAAACTTGTCAGGCACTTGCGTTACAAAAAATCAAAATCTAACTATCAGGGCTTATACTAAATTATTTAATGCATGTATACGTATGTCAAACATACATTTTTACTTTTTTTTTTTAAAGATTGCCACCTGAGCTACAACCGTTGCCAAGCTGGGTTTTTTTGTTCTCTCTTTTCTCCCGGAATCCCCCCAGCACATAGCTGCATATTTTAGTTGTGGATCCTTCTAATTGTGGCATGTGGGATGCCGCCTCAGCATGTCCTGATGAGCGAGGCCATGTCTGCGCCCAGGACTCGATCAGGCGAAACCCTGGGCTGCTGAAGCCGAGAGCGCAGAACTTAACCACTTGGCAGCGGGGCAGCCCCCATTTTTACATTTTAAAAATGTGCAATTATCCTTCAATAGAGTAGTTAAAAGGGAAAGCAAAGTTGAAACTGGAAATTATGTATCTCCCAGCATTCTCTAGGATAGAAACATTTTTAAATTAGGCATATTAAGCAAATTAAGCAAAATGTCTTTTTGTTCTTTATTATTTTCAAATCACCTTAACACAGAAAGTTAAAGGTTTTTTTTACTTCTTTTCATATAGGCATTGAGAAGAGTATATTCTACAAAACAGTCCTATTTTGGATTTTGCAAACTGATACAGATGGTCTCCAACTTAATGATGGTTTGACTTAGGATTTTTGGACTTTACAATGGTGCAAAAGTGATACTCATTCAGTAGAAACTCTGCTTCAAATTTTGAATTTTGATCTTTTTCAAGGCTAATGTTGTGCCACATGATACACTCTTGTAAAGCTGCGCAGCGGCAGAGAACCACAGCTCCCAGTCAGCCACATGATCACAAGGGCACCCAACAGATAAACTTAAAACCGTTCTGTACCGAGATAACCATTCTTTTTTTCACTTTTACTATGGTATTCAATAGATTACCTGAGATATTCAACACATTATAAAATAGGCTTTGTGTTAAATAATTTTGCCCAACTGTAGGCTAATGTAAGTGTTCTGAGCACATTGAAAGTAGGCTGGGCTAAGCTATGATATTCTGTAAGTTAGGCGTATTGAATGCATTTTCGATTTACGGTATTTTCAATTTACTATGGGCTTATTGGGACAGGACTCCATCGTAAGTTGGGAAGCATCTGTACACCGATTGGCTCTCTTCTGCATCTAGGTGAAAATATATCTCATTTTGTGTTCAGAGGAACAATCTGCAACACCTTTACATGATTAGATATCTATTTGCTTTACTTCAAATAATTTCATATTTACTCCTGCTAAATTTCATTATATAATATTCATGTAAGTTTTTCATTCAAATATTCATTCAATAACCATTTACTGAGCAGTCAAAATATGCAGGCACTGTACAGGGTTCTGAGGCGACAATAACGAAAGTGGGATGGTCCTTGTTCTCAAGGAGTCTGAATCTCTTAAAAGAGAGAGTCATGTAAACAAATAATTAACACACTGTATTACACATATGATAATTGAGAATTATAAAGATAGAACTGTGAGAAGCAACATGAACAGTTAGTTTTGACTGAGGAGTTAGTGGAGTGCTGGCAGTGCAAAAGATATGTTTCAAGTAAGACTTCATGGAACAAAAACCAAATGAGCTGTTTTGAAGGGTAACGGTAAGGCAGACAAATAGGAGGAAAAAGATATATACAAGACATGAAGATGCCTCAGAAAACTGGAACTAAAATAAGGAAGGGAAAGAGATAAGAATTTGATGATAATGTTTGATGTGTAATATGCTATTGCTACAGAGTCTGACCTTTATCCTGAAAGTAGAGTAAAGCTATTAAAAAGTTAATGCAAGAGAGTGATATGATCACATCTATGTGGACAAGAAATTTGTATATTGATATTTAACCTTGCTTCTTACAATATGAGGGCAGCTTTACCAAAAGACTATCAATGGCCTATCCAAATCTTTTAAAGGAATGATTTTTTGATGGCTTTGAAACTCAAATGCTTTTATCATACTATTGTCTTATCAAAGGACATTCCCAACTAAAGAGAGGGCCATCACACTTCACATAAGAAATACATTTTAATATTTTCTCCATCTTTGAGGTAATCAATGTGTAGCATACTGTTTTCCACTTGTGTCTGTCTTCTGTGTCATTACTGTTTTAGCCTATTACTGGACACTTCTGGGTTTTAGAGGGAACGCTTTCTTGGGAATCTAAGTTGATTGAAAAAGGAAATTGTGCTCATCTTCTCTAATTTCATGACTTTTCCTTTCCCCCAAGAATAAAAGCAGGATTATGCACAGGACAACCAGTTTTATTACAGGAAAATAATGATAGCTGTGATCTTTGAAAACACACAGAAGAAAAGTATTTGACATAGGAAAGTTTATTAGACTCTTCTTTGACATTTCTTCTCCCTAGGAAATAAACTTCAGCAATCTATTTGTACTCTCAGGTTAAAGATTCCTTTGTCTTAATTTTTTAGTTAAGAGTATTGTTGATCCCTAAACTTACATGATCAAATTTTTTAAAGAGATCGTTACCTTAAGACTTCTCTGGCCAAGTCATCTTGGGAAATAAAAGCACAAAAAACTCAAGTGCAATATTTCTCAAACTGGTATACGATAGTATCGCTAAATATTTGGAACATGCACAACATAACCTTAAGCTTCAAGTTCTAAGAACATGGAAACATTTCATCAAGGTAAAAAATACTTTAAATAGTTCTTAATATTTTGCAAATAGTTGCTAGAAGATATTCAAAGATATCTCTAGTTGATATATGCCTATGGAGGATTCTGATTTTTCTAAATATTAGGAAAATATTAAAAAGAGAAGCTCTAATTTTTTTGTATATAATTGAGTAAAAATCTACCAAACTAAAAACTTGATTCAATGAGTTACTGTTGGGTACACACAGTCCTGAGAAAACACTGTGCCAACATTTCTAGAATTAGCTATTTTTCATATCAATTTAAAATTTTATTGACTTCTTTTTCTTATCATCAGATGTCTATAATCTTCCCTACAAACATCTTGTCTTTTTCATTTTTGTTCACATTTAGTTTTTGGCAACTGCAGCTTGTATAATTATGTTGGAGCATGACCAAATTTAGGAAAAATTGGAAAGTACAAAAATTTTTCTTTGGCTCACCTCCCACCTCTAGTGTTTCATGAAGCAATGGAATTTCTCTCCATCAACGTCTTTCCTGGATTCCTGGGATATCATTCCCAGATTATCCTTGACTAAACTCTACTAAGGTGTTTGCTCCTAAAAACATATGTTACTATTTATAGGATTTTTGCTTTTCTGATAAGGGGAACCTCTGTGGAGAAAACTAAATACACACTGTTCATGATGGCAGTCATTTGACAAAGAACATCGATGATGTTCATCATCAAAAAGTCATCTTTGATTCTGAGGGTGCATAGAAAGTGTCTTCCAATAATAACTCCATCATTTATGAATTAAACCAGCATTCACGTTTGAAGAAAGTAAAATGAAAGCAAACATATGTAAATTTGTGCCATTTTCAGTTTAAAATTTTTTGCTTTGGATTTCTAACTCTTCCATATAATCTCAAGTTATTTTCTCTTTATAGTACAAAGAATGTTAAAGAATGGGGAAGAGGAAGTAACAATAAAAGTGCTCGTGTGAGTAACAATTAAGTATTTTAGGAGAAAGAGAGGCTTCTAAACACAGGTCAAACATCGTACTTTGCATCTCACCTGAAGCATGCTGGCCACTCCGGTCCACCAAATGCAGTTCCCTTGGGACCTACGCTGGATGGACACGCAAGCTCTCATGAGGTAAAAGGCTAGGACACTTGCTCTTTCTGACCAGGCAGTGCTGTGGCTGATTAATATCCACCCAAAGCCACAATCACCTTCTGATCTGAGGAGCAGGTGACGTGGAGATTCTGAAGTGTCTTGATAAATTATGCAGGCGTATCAACAATACACAGAGCAGGTTAAAAAAATGCAGTCATTAAAGTGGTTTGCTTCGCTCTTTTAAGAACTGAATCTAGATAGCTCATTATCAATTCTTGACAACTCCTACTATGACAACGCTGAGAAATTAGTGTTACATGGGTACCACATAATAGTTAATTTCTTTCCTAATGAAGTGTTTGGGAAAGGAGAGAGGAAGGGAGGAAAATAAACAAGGTTAATTTCATAGACTGAAATTTTACTTCTTCCATTCTTTCCTTAGGTGAACCAATTTATTCACAATATCCAATGCCTTTCTGTTAATACCTCTTATCCTAAGCCTTCCTTCCTCCTTGCCCTTACAAATTATACCCACCTTTCAAGCATCCTTCAAGGCCCATATCAAACGTTATCTGCTCCACAGTCATCCATTTTGTAACCACCCCGATTTCCACGTGATGTCTCTGATAATTATACATATGCTGTTGGAATTTACATTTCTTCTAGCACAGTCACAAAATGTAATTGAAATATATAATTGTTATTTTGCTTTTTTATGTTTACCTCATCTCCTGAACTATTTAGTAATTCTTAAGTATAAAAACTTTTTGCGTTGCATATGTTGGGCTTTTAACAAACAGTGTTTAAAAGATTGGAGGAAAAATGATTCACCATACCATTTCATTCAGAAGTCACAAAACAGAAATTTAATTTGCATTACATAAAATAGGTTAATACATGGGAACTTCAAAAACTATATAACTTATAGTTTGTCAGACCCCCACATTGTTCCATAAAGAATTTAAAGCAGCAAGAAATCATAAAAGCTTATACATTTATTTTAGCAATATACAGTAAGAATAAATTAGCAAGTAAAACTAAGGCACTTCTAAAACCAATATATTAAATTCACTAGTCTTTAATTTTGTCCTTATTATAGTAAACCAGTTGTTTTTACTGGTTTTCGACCATCTTACTAAACATTGTGTTTATGATAAATGTAATATCTTTAAAAAATATGTAGGTTTCTATGTTACCCAGGAGAAAAGGGAAGCGTTCACTGGTCCTTCTGATTTTCTTATACTTTTGTGGATGTTCTCAAGAATATCAGCAAGAATTTTGTTTGCTTTTATCATTTTTTTTTTCATAAGAAAGTAAGGAGAGAGTAGGTCAACTGACATCAGGCTCTCCAGCTTTGCACATATCCCCTTCAGAGTGTGGCTCTCTCCAGTCTCCCCGAGGCCAGCCATCCAAAGCACACTACCACTGTTCACAGATTCATGGCATATTCACAGAGGTCTGAGCAGGCCTACCATGCAGCCTTTCTTGGGAAATGCCTAGCTTCACTTTATTTGGCTAACTCAATCTTCCTCCGGGGTCCAGCTTTGATGTACCTTCCTAGGAGTCTCCATTCTTAATTTCTCCAGTTTGGGCATCAAATGTCTGTATTTTGTGCTCTCATTACATGTGGCCCCATCCTGGTTTATGCTTGGTCTTCCCATGTAAAAACAGTACCCCATTTTACTCTCAACAGTGTGTTGGTTGGATGATAGATTATAGTCATGGGGTTCAACTTAAAACCAGCCTTGACTGGAAGGTGAACTCCTTTTGTCTCATCTCAAGACACCCCTACCGGCTACCAAGTAGCTTTCATCAACACTGACTGAAGCCAATTATGCAAAGTTATCAAAAATACTAAAAGGAAACATATGGTCAGATTGTGGTTGCGTTATTGCAAAGGCCCACAGAGGCACAAGCCTTAGGAAATTTTCCCAGAAATATTCCCTTCTTGGTTTTCATTAGCTTGAAAGCAGAACGTGCCCAGTGACATAATAGTAATGTCAAAGTCCAAAGGCAGCCCTGTGATAGCTTTGCCAGCATGTAATTCACTCAGTAGAATTCTAAGGCTTTCATTTCATGACTCACACTGTTGGTGATTTGAGATTAGGCCATAACAGGAACAGACCCAGCTTTTCACTAAGGGTGTACCTGAATTTCACAAGACATTTTCCAGTGATAACAAACAATTCTATAATATAGTTACTGGCAATTCAATTCTTGTTTAAAGCACATAATTTCTCCAATATTTTTACTTGAGGTGTTTAAATATATGACTAGTACTTTTTGAGTTAATCAAAATAGAACATATTGTTAAATATTTAAATTGAGGGCAGGATTAACAGTGGTGGCTGGGGTCAAGATTTGAATTCAATCTTTAACACATTTCTAGTGTTTAAAATTTAGCTAAGAGATGATATAACACTGCTAAGTTATGATTCAATGGAAACAAATGGAAGGATCGCCATACTGGCACATCTGTAGTATATAGGGCCATGAATCCTATATCTGACAGTGACTCCAGGGGGAGATTGGGTAAGTTCACACTAGTACTGTTTAACATCAACCTCCAAAGGCTCAGGTTTGAGGGGAAGACACCATTTAAAAAAAGAAGTGCCGGTGGATAATGAGTACAAAATATACTCAACCCTATCTAGTACTCAAACAATTGCAAATTAATATACATGGACAACATTTCCCCACTAGCAATTAGGTAAAGTTTTTAAAAAGATAAAAATATCCACTGCTGAGAAGCTGGGCACCCTTGTGCTCTCCTAATGAGCATGTAAATGAAGAGAGCTTTTCTGGAAAGCAATTTGACAATATTAAAGACCTCTCCAAAATAAAGACTACAAAACCTTTAATTCTACAGATTCTGCTGATTGTCCCAATAGAAAATAATTCAAAAATTAAATCAGAATCTCTGGGCATGAGGCCCAGTCAGCAGGATTTCTAACCCTCCCCCCGAGGTAATTCTGAAATAGCCAGGTTTGGGAACCACAGGTTTATACAGATAGTTAATGTCAAGAAAAGATGTTCATTAAATGTTGATAACTGATTAAAAGCAAACCACACTTTGTTATTTTTGAAAACACAGAGAAACACAGACACATACACATATCCAAGACTGAAACTATAGTCAGGTGTTAACAATAGCTATTTCTAGGTAACAAGAATATAGACAAGGAATCTATGTGTGATTTTTGTTATTATTCTTTTGATTAAATTGTACTTTTCCAAATGTTATATAATGGAAATACATTGCTTTTAAATTAATAAAAAATTATTTTTACAAGATGAGCATTAAAACATCTATTATTTCATATAATATTTCACAGGAACTTAAGCTTGGAGAATCACAGAATTACCTAAAGTATGTTTTAAAAACGGTAGATTCCTGAGCCAGTCTTGATGGCATAGTGGTTAAAGTTTGGTGTGCTCTGCTTTGGGGCCTGGGTTCAGTTCCCAGATGCGGAACCACATCACTCATCTATCAGCAGCCATGCTGTGGCAGCAGTTCATATAGAAGAACCAGAGGAACTTACAACTATACACAACTATGTACTGGGGCTTTCGGGGGGATAAAGGAAGAGAAAAGGAGGAAGATTGGTAACAGATGTTAGCTTGGGGCCAATCTTCCCCTGCAAATAAATAAATAAATAAATAAATAAGGCAGGGAGAAAAAAAAGGTAGATTCCTTTGCCCTACCCAACATTAACAGTCCTGAATGTATTAGGATGAGTAAGGCTCCAAAATATGTATTTTGAACAAAGTCCTTATGTGATTCAAATGCAGAAAGTAATCTGAGAACACTGTAGCCTTCAATAGATACTTTAAATTTATTATAATCTGTCTTAAATAGGAGATAAACGTATTAACTGACCTCTATAACATATCCCAGTGGTTCTCAAATCTTTATCTCAGAAACTCTTTACATTCTTAAAATTATTGGAGACCCCAAAGAGCTCTTGTTTATGTCAGTATATCTACTGACATTTACTACATTAGATATTAAACCAAGAAATTGTCTAAGCATTGATTTCCTAATTTGTTAAAATAATAATAAACTCATTAAATGTTAGCAGAAATAACATTTTATGAAAAATATTTTTCCAAATCAAAAAACAATTAGTAAGAATAGTATTGTTTTACATTTTCACAAATCACTTTAAATTCTACTTTGACAGCTGTAATGTCGTATCTGCCTCTGCTTTCAATCTCTCGCGATGTGTTGTCTTTGTGGAAACATGAAGAAAATCTGGACTCATACAGACGGGAGTTGGATGTAGTTGGAATAGGGAAGAATATTTTGGCCTTTTCGGCCAATTTTGGGTATTCTTCTTTGATACTACAACAAAACTCAACAAGTGGTAGTTTCTTAAAGGGTAGTTGCAATGTGGAATCTGAAACCCATCAATAAACTTTTCCCACTCTGTTATATCAAAAACCTTGTTTATCTTGCATTTGGAGTAAATTTCTTATGCACGCCTGATTTTGTAACATAATATATTGGTCATCTGGAAAATATTGGTTCACTTAATTATGCCAAGGGTGACACATTCCATTACACACATACGTCTCTATCTATTGATAAGGATCTCATTCTTTTAGTATTAAATAGTACAATTGATTTCCATATCAAAACATCAGTTTGTTAAATCCTTACCCATACTATCAAAGAAATCGAGCTCATGATGGTAGGTACAAGTTTTCCTAAATTATAATTTTCATAGGAAAGCTCAAAGTTTCTTTGGCAACAAATACTGTCAATTTTCCTTGAAGTGACAGACTTACTTTGTTCATTTTTGAGAAAATAGCCTCATATCCACATCTGAATAACATTTCCTTCTCTGTCCTTTTAAGTAAAATGCATGAAAAAGCAGCAAGCTCAGCTGATAGGCCAAACAATCCTGTAAGTCCTTTACCTAAAGACAGTCATTGTCCTTTGGTATGCAGCGGAAGTGTTGTGTGTTTACTTCCCATTTCATCACACAAATTATTAAAAACCTGTAATGACTATTAGTCATTAAACTCCTTTGTCAAGGATATTTCTCAGTGAGAGAGTGTAGCGGTGAAGAATATAATGACCACTAGTACATTTTGGTGTCATTCCTTTAATTCACATTAAGAAGTCAACAGTTTTACCAACCTTTACTTTTGACCCATGAGTGAAAGTCTCAACATGGTAAAAAAAGGCAAATAATATCTTATTACCATTATTAAAATAATTGTAACCCTGAAGACCAATGAAGGAGCCTCAGGGACACACTGGCATCTGCAGATGACACTTCCCAGCCCCAACCCACCGACAAGGTTAACAGGCAGAAGCTCTACTTTCTTCCATTAAAATAATCCATCTGGTCTCAGTATGATGAACTGTCATCACTAATACACTCTCATGCTTTTGCTCCCAAAGTTCAGTTAGCCAGTGTCCTCTGGGTAAATGCCTAAGCCTTTGTCTGCATGTTGCAAACCTGTTCTCATTATTCTACAAATTGATGCAATATTATATGTCAGTGAAATATGAGTGCAAAAGAAAGAGAATTGATACTGCAATCTAAACTCCACAAATGGCAGGGTTGGTATTTTTTAATTTACTGCTGAATCCTCAGCACCTTGAACATTGCACACAATAGACAATTAGTAAATATTTATTGAATCATTGATTTGTTGTTTCTACGAAAATAAAGTGAATCCTTTGAATGTCTCCACAAATTTCAAGAGCCAAATTATGTGCTGGAAAGACAAGAGTAAAAGATATGGAAAGAGTGGATAGAAATCTCGGAGTCCTTTCTTACTGCTTTATTTTCCTCTCTAAAGAGACAGAAATTAGAAATCCCAGGGGATACTCTAAGGTGGGAACTATGTATCAAAGTTAAGGAGAAATTGCTCCCATTGATTAAAAATTCAAGAACAAATTCTATCAAAGTCTGTATTCTTTCTCGTTTACAGTTTGATGACCCATTTCGTTTAAAAATACTTATCAAATACTGCTAGTATTTCTAAAAGTCTTTAAGTTTGTATACCCAAGGGCAAATTGATGCTGGTAACCTTTCACCTTTTGGATGTATCACACCCATTTAGTGTCAAGAGGTGGTAATTGCAGGCTTTACTCAACAGACCTTCGACCTTGGCTTCATTTAATATGGTTGTTTAAGGAGGGGAGTGCAGGGGAGGACAGGGGAAAGTGGAGGAGAAAGAAAACTTACTTTGGTGAAAAGCAAATGTGAAAAGTGAATGCTTCTGGAACTTCTTTTTACACGGTTTGAGTTTACCTTGATTTGAATTTCAAATTTCATTTTCAAGTTATAGTAGTCCCCCTTATCCACAGGGGCTATGTTCCCAGACCCCCAGTGGATTGCTGAAATTGCGGATAGTACTGAACCCTATAAATGCTATGATCTTTCCTAAGCATACATCCCTACGTTAAAGTTTAATTTATAAATTAGGCACAGGGGTTGGCCCCATGGCCGAGAGGTTAAGTTCACATGCTCCACTTCAGTGGCTCAGGGTTTCACTGATTCAGATCCTGGCCGTGGACATGGCACTGCTCATCAAGCCATGCTGAGGCGGCATCCCACACAGCACAACCAGAAGGACATGCAACTAGAATATACAACTATAGCCTGGGGGGCTTTGGGGAGAAGAAGAAGAAGAAGAAGAAAAGAAGAATATTGACAACAGATGTTAGCTCAGGTGCCAATCTTTAAAAAAGTAAACAAACAAATAAATTAGGCACAGTTAGAGATTAACAATTATAACTTCTCTGGCATATCTAGATTGCCAGCATCACTACTCTTACACTTGGAGCCCATTATTAAGTAAAATAAGGGTTCCTTGAACACAAGCACTGCCATACTGCAACAGTTGATCTGGTAACTGAGATGGCTACTAAGTGACTAACGGGCAGGTAGTGTATACAGGTTGGTATGCTGGACAAAGGGATGATTCATATCCTGGGCAGGACAGAGCAGGATGGCACAAGATTTCATCATGCTACTCAGAAGAGCACGCAATTGAAAACTTATGAATCATTTCTGGAATTTTCCATTTAATATTTTTGGACTGTGGTTGATTGCAGGTAAGTGAAACTGTGAAAAGTGAAACCGTGGATAAAGGGATACTACCATAGGATTTTTTGAAATTTAACACACAAATCTGTGTAGGCTATCCATATTATCATTTTTTAAAATTTTGTCCTATACTTTTTTAGCATATAGCTTTTCAGAGTGAAGGTTCATTTTGTGACCCTTCTCTCTATATTTCTCTACAGTAATAGGAAAACGGAGGTGCATGACAAGGTTGACCCAACTTGTACATCTTAGCTAAAATTGCTGAGTACAAAAGCATAAAGGTAGACAACAGTAACAGTGGTAATTCCACTCCTGTGGGGTCATAAGGGGCACAAATATCAGAGCTATGCATAGTTGTTCTACTGCAGCAAAGTGAATGCAAAGACATCAGTGCACCTGCCAGGCATGGTGCCTTCAGACAGGGGATACATATGGCCATTTGCCTACCTGACTAATAAAGTTTAAAGGAACCCAAACAACACTTTTCCAACTGAAAAAAATCTTCTCCATCAGTCTATTGGAATTGTGCCTCTACAATTGGAACTAAATTTACATCTATAATGGCAACCTCTGCCATAACGTATATTCTTGTAGGGAAGGAAGAAATTTTCCTCTACCCTTCTAGGTTCTTCTGGCTGGTCTAAGAATTAAGTTGACATGAGATGGAATAACAGGAGAAAATCAAAAAAGTTTAATAACACGTCTACATGAAAGAAACCCAGGAAAACTGAGTAACTCACCAAAATGGCCAAAGCCACTGCCTTATACTATCTTCAGTTAATGACAAAGGAGGATGTTGGGGGTAGTGGTTTGGGACTTCAAAGGGGAGGAAGGCAATTCATATGGAGATGGAAAAGCAAATGTTTAGTAAACAAATGTTTGCCATGCCTTGCAAAGACAATGAAACAAGGAGAGGAGCTTGTTCAAAGGGGTCTTTCTAGGGTCCTCCACATCTACCACACCTAGTTCATATTATACTATAGTTATCCATGGTGATAGCTCCTTCCTGGAAGAGGCCTTCCTCTTTTTTTTGAGGAAGATTAGCCCTGAGCTAACTACTGCCAGTCCTCCTCTTTTTGCTGAGGAAGCCTGGCCCTGAACTAACATCTGTGACCATCTTCCTCTACTTTATATGTGGGACGCCTACCACAGCATGGCATGCCAAGCAGTGCCATGTCCACACCCAGGATCCGAACCAGTGACCCACGGACTGCTGAGAAGAGGAACGTGTGAACTTAACTGCTGCCCCACTGGGTCAGCCCCCGGGAACAGGCCTTCTATCTTAAATTCTTTCAGGCAGTTAGGGGCAAGGTCAAAGTTTCTTCCCGAGTCATTTGTTCTTAAAAATAATCAAGCCAAAGAGACACACTTTGGGGTAGCAAATTCTGCTCCCCTACATTTCTAAGGGGGAAACTTCTCAGCTATTTTCAGTTCTTACCAACCTCCTAATACAGTTAGTGAGCTGAGATTTAGTCCAAGACCATGTTCATTCAGATGGTACAGGGAATTGGCCTATTAGGGTGGAGGCAATCTGGACAGCTGGAGGTCAGCAGGCAGATAAGAGGCAGCACAGAGAGCTGAGTAAGAGTGGAGAAAGGAGTGCAGGAGAGGGGAGGATGTGTTTTCTCCCTTCTGAGAAAATCTGATTTTGCAGCCTGGATGTTTCCAAGCAGATTCCGTATTATAACATTATTACGTCCCTTTGAAAACTATGCTAGCCCTAAAGTAGTTAGCTCTATAGGCTTTATATTAAATATAGGATGGTTTAAACTGTTTATTAAGCAGCAGTTTGAATTTAGGCTCAGATGTTATTCTGAAATGCAAGGGTGTGATTAAAGGTTGGTTGGTTCCTTGTGCACGGGCAGCACACCCTATCAATGTCTGGCAGCATTTGATAAGAGCCACGTTTGCCCCAACAAGCCCTGTAATAGTTCAAGCCCCATGGCCCTCTCCCTAAGGAAGCCTGAGCTAAGAGGACAAACATCAGGGGTCGCCACTCTTTGTTTACTAGGGAGAGCTTCATGGGCATGCGAGCAATGTACTTGCACAGGGCTCCGTGTGCAGAAAGGTCCTAAACTTGTTTTAATGCTCTGCTGTTTCCATATTGAAATTCCTAATCATTTCACCTTTGAGCTTGTGTTTTTTAAGTAAAGTCCAATGGGACAACAGACATGCAAATGAGCAGACAAGCTATGCTCAATATGCATATCTCCTGGTTCTTGCCTCCCCATTCAAATATAGTGTGTGCAGTGCCCCGTGACCACAGAATTCCAACGGGCCCATGATGCCCGGGAGTAAGAAACACTCAAAGTGAATACAAGGTATATGGATTACCTCTACGACGGAGTAAGAGACTACCTTTCTGTTAGAACTAAAAATTCAAATAGAGAAAATTTGCTTCTAAGAAACATGAATGACAAAGAAACTCTATCATGTCTATTCTTACATATTTCCCTTGTATTAGTCAAACACTTATGGCATTGCACAACATAAAGATGAACAGTAAAATTCATACTAATAATTTAAAATATTAATTTTTCTTTACATAGAATGACATTAAGTAGCAAACAAAAATACCTTAACAAGTTGAGAGCCCATGGAAGAAAGGAAAATAATTTATATTTTAGAACCTTTAATGGCACATTTTCCTGCTTTTTGAACAAGCAGATTTGCGTTTTCCTTTTGCATTCAGCCCCACAAATTATGTTCTTTACACTTGTTTGTTGGTACTGCTGCTAACCCTCTCAGATCAGTTGAGATATTCCTTGGGGAGAGTCAAGCTATCGAAATATCATCTCTTCTTTGGTGAAGACTATAATCCTTTGTTCCTTTAAGTAGAGTACACCCTTTCTCCCCAAATAGGATAAAAGATGTATTACATAATAAGAAAAATGTTTATTTTTGTTTATTTATACTCAGAGAATCTTTGTTCCCCCTGTAAAGACACATTTAGAGGAAAAGAGACTGCTTTTATTTCTACCTTTGGAAATAGGAATTTAGCTTTTAAATAGAATAAAATAATAACAAAGACCCAATTTTCCTGTACCAAAACAAATTTTCTCTACCGCAGTTGTTAGCACTGTTGATAAGTCATTTCCAATGCCTGAGCTACTCTTTCTTAGGAGATTTGGCAAAGTTTTGAAGGGGTTGATGGCTGTAGGCCACTGGAAGACCATTGAAGCGGTTTCCTATTGTTCAAATTGAAAACCAAGGTTCTGAGAGTCTGAGACTTCCTTGGTGATCACCTCCCTCTCAGTACACCACCCCCTCATTTTCCCCACTTGAGGGACTTCTACTTTGGCCGGCAGTGCAGCACAGACACCTCTCACAATGGACAACAGTGGATCTCTAGGTGTGGCTGTGGTACCAATAGGGAAAATGCAGAACGTCATCTCTGGGTTTAGCCATCACGTGCACAAGTCTTTCAAAACACCAGTTGTCTGAGAATGTTGGCAAAATGGAACAAATTTTAAAAGTATGTCAAGAAATGAGGCCAAGTCTCAGAGTCAATTCGTTTTATGAAACAAAAATATAGTCTATGATGACAGCATACTACATTTTTATAAAAGTAATATGAATACAAATTTAAAAATGTTTCTCAAACATACTTTTCTGTTTGGTCTCAACACAAAATGACCATTGGAGAAGTATTATAATTAGAAGAAATGGTGTAGTGATTATAATCGAGAACAAGGTGAACTTTCTTTCCCTTTGTGCATTGATGAGAACAGGAAATGAATGATCAGAGAGAAACCTGCTTTCCCCTCTAGGCACTATTCTCTGGTCCAGAGGCAGTACAGCCACTGAGGACAACAGTCCATCAACCCCAGAAGCCACTCTGGAGAAATAATACTTTAACCTTCAGAGTGATTACAGCTTCTGCTTTTAAGAAGCAGTTCATTCACTCAGCTACAGAGCAGATATGCTTGAGTTAACTTTTAACTTGTGTCACTCCAAGTCAAAGAGAATTAAACAGCAAAGAAATTAATTGATTTTTAATAATCACATTGATTATTGAGATTATTGAAAAGCTACAAGGTGAATTTATCACAGGGTTCTTTATCTCATACATTCAAAAGATGAGAAACACTGACTTTCCTAAGGTTACACAGCTAGGAATGGAAGAAGCAGGACTTCCAGCCTGGCCTTATTCAAGTCTTTACATTTCCCACTCCTTTATGCAGCTCTCATGTAGACATCTTTGCTGCTCTGCATCAGGGATATGATTCTCATGGGTATGCATTTATATAAGCTACTTGATTCTCAATGTAAGGAAATTATTACTTTGATTCCAAATAAATGACTGAGTTACCTAGAAAAAAAATAAAAGAAGCATTGACTGTCCTATCAATTACTAACATTTTTACTATTTTAGTCAACAATACTGTATTATATACTTCAAAGTTGCTGAGAGACTAGATGTTAAATGTTCTCAACACAAAAAAGAAATAATAATTATGTAATGTGATAGAGGTGTTAGCTAACACTATGGTAGCAATCATATTGCAATATATAAATGTATCAAATCAACATGTTGTACACCTTAAACTTACACAATGTTATATGTCAATTACATCTCAATAAAAATAACAAAAGTCAGATCAGGGAAATCAATATTCTATGAGGAAAGGTTTTTCCTCTATTAAGTGAATTCTAAACCCAGATATTACAATTATTTTCTTGGATTATAAAGGGTTCCTGCTGATAAAAGCATGGGGAACTATTCAAGAATAGAGATACAATCTGCCTCTCTGATATGGCTAAGTAGATTAAATTATCCACATGCTATGGAGACCTGGTTACGACTATTGGAAATACGCTAATGTACTCAGGGGTAAGTAGTGCCTTACACTGAGAGGGGGTGAGGATTTCTCTTTTTTCAAGTGAATATTTACTGCCTCTTGGGTGAAAGAAAGGGTGGCACATTGTTTAGTACAAAATACTTCCAAATATATTCAAGAAATTGCAACTTATTTATAGAAAGGCTTTGACAGGTTTGAGAGATAATTTGACCTTCTTTTTGACCTCACCAATTCCCACATCAATATATTTCCCTATAGAACAAAGGTATTAAATTATTATTTCAAAATGATCTAGAAAATAAGGACAAAATATCTTTGGATCTTCAACAATGTTCACCATGCATTCTAATGTGGTCGAATACATCCTCAACTCCCATTATTACTTCCTAGAACTTATACCTTTACTGTTTTTTTTCCTATTTTACCCTAAGTCCATTTGCATAAAACATTACGCCACACAGCTTCACATATTGTAATGTCTTCAAAAACTTAACACTATAACATAAAATTACCAAATAGGGGTATCAACTTTCTTACTTAAGACTTAGACTTTTATGTCTTTAAAAATATGTCAAAAGTTTAGTCAAATATGATTAAAGATATACTCCCATATCTATTAGAATATAACATACAATCTTCCATCTTAAAAATACTTTCTTTGGGACACATCAGTGGCCTGTTTCACTAGAATCTAGTGTCTCGATGACTTGTGTTAATAAGCAAGTCAGTTAATAAGATTTAGATTGCTTGTTTGCATTTTTTTTCTACATTAGAGTCAGAGAAATAATGAGAACAGGTGACATGTACAAGAAGAGAAATTCTTAAAGAGAATTCTTTTCAAGAAGAGAATTTCTCCATCTGTAAAATCCAATTAAATTAAGAGAACCAGGTGATTGTCTTTTGTAATATAGTATTTATTTCCCAGTGGGAAGAGAAATCTCATATATATAGGCAAGATAATGAGACACAAGTAATCGAAATAGCTTGTAGATAATGCATTGTTTTAGATTTTTAAAAAATAGTCAAAAACATAGTTTTATATTTAAATTTTTTTAAAATCACAATTCTTAGCAAAATATCTCTACCATTCTCTTTAGAATTATCACAATATAAAATAGAAGAGATGGTTTAACAAATGGTCAGAAACACAAATCTTTTTGACAAATACAAAAAAAATTAAATTCCCCTCCTGCTCTGGTCTGTTTCCTGGGCATTGCCAGTCATCTTGCGCTCAGGACTAGAAGACACTCGTGTCTCTTCCCTCTCATCCACAATCCCTATTTAGTTGGACTTCAAATTCTGCAATTCTCCTCTCTATGCAACGTTTCAGTCTGTTCCCTCTCTTCCTTTTTCAATGCTGGCACCAGACTTCAAGTCTTTATTCTCTTTCGGATGGACTTTTATGAAACTTTCTGTCTGGTCTCTCTGGCTTTGCTTCTCCCTGTCCTCAAATTTCTCGTACACTCTGTTGCAGGTTTTGGTCAGAAAAACCACAACATCACAATATTCAGTCATCGAAAATGGTTAATGGTTCCTGCTACCTAAGCAGTAAGATGCAGTCTTCTTAGCATTACAGTCAAGGTCCTTTACCATCGGAACCCCATGCTACACTATCAGTCGTTTGCCTTCTTCATCAGCCCATTGTCCCACTTTTAGGTCTCTTCTGCCACTTCCTGCAGTTAAACTCTGCTCTATCAGAATATACTCCATGATTCATAATGATCCTGACTTTTCTTCAAGCATTTCTTCTTTCTAGAAAGCTCCCTACCTCACCTTTTTATGATGTCTACCATTAAAACCAAAGATTTCTCCTCTATGAGTTCACTGTTCCCTCCTCTGCCAACAGAAAAAGAATACACGTCCTTGTGAATAACTCCATCTCTGCACTGTTCTGGTGACAGAGTTGGTTGAGGCCATCTGAAAGGGGGGGTGCTAGTGTATCTGTTTGTTCTTTGGCTACAGGTGCAGCCATCACCCATCTTTGTGTACTCCCTGATCTAAGCCAGACCTAGTATGAGGTTCAGGGGATCTTTGTGCACTTGAGTAATGTAAGGGATCAGGCCAAGAGATCTGCATAAAGACAATACTTAGTGCAAGAGGTTAAAAACAGAGATAGGATAATCTTCTATAAGGAGCTATGAAGCTCAGAGCCTTAGTTTCTTCCTATTTTACATGCACCCAGGGAGCTGGGTAATTAAAGAAATCCTCTGGTGAATTTCTTGTAAAGGGAAGAATTCTTTGGCAAAGCAAATAATCAACGCTTAATTTATAAAGTACATATGGAGTTAGGTGCTTGCAGTATCACCAAACGGCACTTCAGGGACACTTCATCATTAATTTGCCTCTGTAAGCACCTAACTCTGAAGGAATCTCTAAAATTCTGGAGAAAATTGGGCTGTGGATGATTTAAGCTGTTAATTTTGATCCTCTATAGAAGAATGCTAATGAGGCTATATTTGCTTTCCTACTTAAGCCTTAAAGCACAGAATAGACGAAAGAATCTCCACAGGTAACATTCTCATATTAAATTCCTTTTGTTTCAGCCAAAAAGCAATAAAAACTTTTCTGTGGTTAAAAGAAAGGGCCTATTGCGTTATGAATATATCTTTGATTTGGGAGTAAAATTTTGGTACTTCTTTCTCAGTCTAAGTAATGATAATTTTTAGAAAGTCTACTGTGAAGTCCGTTGTTGTTGTTGTTTTTAAAATGATTTTCCTCCCAGGAGCAGAGGAACTGAATTGTTACTATGGATTAAGGCTTACAGCTCTCTTTTTACTTTGAGTATTTTACCATCAACATTCAAAAGCATTTGAAAACAAGCACAGTTATTATTTTGGTATTATGAACGTAAGAAAGAGAAGGAACACATATACCTATAGCACTTGTTTATTGGGCCGTATTTTTCACAAAATGTCAGCTCCAGAATTTCTCTATATGACAGGTTCTGGGGGTGGCAATCTGCCTGGGGCAGAACGAAACAGAAGCAGCACAGGATATTACCCCAAATTAGAGTCTTTTGGTAAACACACTGGGTTTTTTTGTTCTTTGTTTGGTTTCGTTTTGTTCTACCTAGGATACGTATGTGGGGGGAGGGGTGTTTTGGTGGAAGTAACTGAAATTCTGGAGAAGCGAAAATTTCTACACATCATTTGTTGGTTTCAACCCTGTTTCCTAATTTCTAGGCCAATCTCCATCACGAACGCAATTTATTTTATTTTCTCCCTCCCTACTTCCTCTCCTTCCTCCCTCCTTTCTTCCTCTTTCTTGGAAAAGCAAAGAGATATGTTTCTAAAATTTGTGTATGAATTACATGTTAAAAAAATAAAGTTGAAATGCTGAGGAAGTAACATAAGGTGAAAATCTTTGTAAGAAAATCCTGTATAACATGCAAAACTCCCCATCTTTGACTCCCTGCCTACTTTCTTCGCATTATCTCTGTATTTTAGACATACTTGGCTAATTTTGGTTTCAAGATTCTGTCAAACTGTTTCACACTCCCATGCCTTTGCGTTTGCCATTTTCATTGCCTAGAAATCATACATTCACTGAATATTTTTACTGAAATCTACTCTGTGTGAAGACGGGTGCTAGGCCCTGGGAATACAGCAGTGAAAAAGATATTCACAGTTGCTGCCCACATATGCCTCAGTGTCCTTCCCCCAGGCAAACTGCTTGAAATTTGCATCTTCTGTGTTTCTTTCTATGGGGCATGTTCCCTGAGCATTCCAGTCAAGACTTATGAATCCTTTTTTTGAGCCACTTATTTATCTATTTGAATTTTAATATACCTCTGTTATAGTCCTGATCAAAATGCTTTTAATATGGTTATTTAGCAACCTAATTCCCTTCTGAAACAGTGAACTTGCTGTATTTCTTTCATTTTCATATTATTAGTATAGTGCTTAGCATTGAATGAATAAATTAATTAATAGAATGACTAAATTAAGTAACTGCTTTTTCTGGAGAGAATAAATTGAATTTCAATCTGAATATTTTCACACTTACTAATTTAAGACTTTGCAAAGCACATATTGATATGAAAGAGACAATTAGCACAGAACTTCAAAGTATGAAGACAGAAACTATCATGAAAGTAATCTCTTACATGAATAGGATATCTTCTTATAATAAACCTCAAAATTCCTCAATTTTGCTACTTGAAATACAAGAATTATGATGCTCTTGTTCTCCAAAATGATCACAATTATTACACAGTTCTATCAGTATATGTGGGTATTTTTATTACAAAGGTGGTTACTATTCATATCTAGAGTGGTTGAACTCTTCCGAAGAAATATGCTATTTAATTGGAAATTCACAGAGGTAACAGAATTAGCATCTTTTATGAAAGCTGAAAAGTTGACTTTGGGGTAAGAAGAGTCTAAATTCTTTATGAACAGAATGCAATTTAGAAATTTGTCGGCAGTTCTTTAAACCACGCAATGTCTGTATACATATATGCATTAGATCTCAGTGTAACCCAAAGGCACCACAGATCTTGCCAGGCTTAAGTCAACAGCTAAACTTTCTCGTCCTTCCTGGAAATATATTTTTTTAAATAACAGAGTAGGGATAACTACAGAATACTTTATTGAATTAATTGTAAGTTCCTTGAATATAGCTATACTATTTTATTCAGCTTTTTCTCTGTGCCACTTCCCAGCACACTGATTGACCATGGTAGATTTTCAATATTAGTCAATTTTACTTCAATTTCTTATGTGACTAAACGAAACCTGGATAAATTTCGCTGATTTGACAAGTTAGAAATAAAATGGAGGACAATTGTTTAATATGATAGCATTTTGCAAATATTTGACAGATTTAACTAACGATGTGTGGTTCCAGGGAGCCATGTAGGTCCATGTCACAAGTTAGAAGGAGTCACATTTTGGTTAAATTTAATAGAAACTGTTTTTTTTCAAAAATACTTTTTGTTTTTTTAAAATTTTTATTTATTTATTTGTGAGGAAGATTGGCCCTGAGCTAACATCTGTTGCCAATCTTCCTCTTTATATTTTTCTACCCAAAGCCCCAGTCCATAGTTGCATATCCTGGTTGTAAGTCATTCTAGTTCTTCTATATGGGATGCCACCTCAGCATGGCTTGATGAGCAGTGTGTAGGTCCATGCCCAGATCCTAACCAGCAAACCCTGGGCTGCTGAAGTGGAACGTGTGAACTTAACAGCTGCACCACTGGGCCGGCCCCCAGAAACCAATGTAACAACTGAAGTTGCCTAATAACAGAATGGATTTCATATACGGTAAGATGTTTCCCACTGGTGGACATTGTCAAACAAAATGCCTAGAAGGTAGCAGAGGTCTCTCTTTGGCTTGGAGGCTGAGACAGAAGACCTGAAATCCTATAAGACTATAACTGTTCTTCAAGTGCTGTAAAAGAGAAGTGGCATAGATGAGTACAATCAATGTGTGTGTTGGCTTATTCAATTATCTTAATAGAGTGCTACTATATTTTTTATAGTCTGTAATGCATGTCTCAATGCTACTGAATTGCAGATTGCCTCCGGACAACTTCTGAGACTCGAGTCCTGTAGACTTCAGGACTTCAGCTACCCTAGAAGTAATCATCACTTTTCTCAGAAGGTGAGGTTGCTGGAGTCCTGAAACAAATTTCTCAAGTTGGAATACACAGATGTTCATTACTTAAGATCAAGAGGAGTCATTACAAGGTTATGCATTTTGGAGGTAAAACACTTAGATAAGTTCATGGCCCTAACTAATCAACAGAACAGAATTCCTGCACTCAACCAAGGTTTGAGACTGGTCCCTACAAGGATAAAAATGAGAAGAGGTTAATTTCCATTGGAATTCCATGAGGAACCCCAGCTCCTTCTGCTGATCTTGGTTGACCAATATTCAGATACTGTTTGAAGAACACCATCTTACTTTTATAAACTCTTGGCCAGATGCGTATCTAATTAAAAAAAGCAACCTTTAAAAATGAAAATTAAATTTCAGAAGGGTGTTTTCTGTAACATTATTTGGCTACTATCATTCTCTTAGGCCCCTTCTTGGAAGTGGTATGAATTTATAAGTCATAGAAAAAAAAGTGTGAAATGCAGACATTTGTCCTGCAATTTGATTGTGCAAAAGTCATAAAATTTAGCAGCATTATAGTGCAAAAATAATTATCACAAATGGTGAAAGCGAAGGAAAATTTGATTGACTTTTGGAACGTCTGAAGAAAGAGACTGAAGTGTAGCAAGCGTCAGAAACAGACTTCTCAACTGAAAATGCTCTTCAACAATTCAAGAACGTCTAACTTCACTCTCCTCCTCTGCAATGTGACTTTTTACTGCTACCTGGAAATGATCCATGCATTTCAATATCTTTGAAAAGAAAATGGTCTTCTTCTAGTCAATCTGACTGCCATGCTGTTTCATTTAATTAAACATAATAATTTACCTTGGAATGCTTGAAAGTCAATTGTCCAGAGCTTCTGTGATAAATGTGAGTTGGGTCATAATTGTTACTTGAATTCTTCTACAAGCATATTTTCATAGACCATTTTTAATTACAATTTTATGAAGGAAACTTGTTACTAAATATAAATTCTTGAGGGTGAGGAGCAAAATTTTTATTTACTCATCAAATAGTGTTTAATCAACACAAGCTATTGCTTTAAATTTGACTAAACTTGATTAAATGGGGAAAATAGTTATATTATATTATAATGTGTATAATAATATAATATATGTTTTATTTTACGTTTCACCTTTGTGTTCTTCTTGATATGCAGAGTCTCTCTGTCTATTAATATCAAATCTTTCTTAAACTTAATGACAGCTGGGCATAGTGAATTCCAAGGTGTCTATCAGTTGATGTACTATCTTCAGTGAATTTGTGTGGGCCTAAGCACTGTTCCCTAAAAGCAGAATCAGTCTGTTATAAAAGAAAAAAAGGCATATCTAGTGTGTTTGTTAGAATTTTAAGATGGCTTCCAAGATTTACACTCTCTTGAGTATATCCATTTTCTCTCAGGTATCCAGTCAAACAGTAATCTACATGCTGCTGTGAAGAGATTTTGCAGATGTAATTAAGGTCCCAAATCAACTTATTTCAGAAAAGATTATTATCCTAGGTGAGCCTGACCTAATCAGGTGAGTCCACAGTTAGAAGGAACTTAGTTCTTCCTGGAGAGACTTAAAATATAAGAGAGATTCATTGGGAGGAAGATTCTTCATAGATGACTTTGGGGCAAGGATTGAGAGCAGCCTCAGGAAGCTGAGAGCAGCCTACAGCTAAAAGCCAACAGGAAATCAAGGGCTTTATTCCTACAGTCATAAGGAACTAAATTCTGCCAACAACGTGAATGAGCTTGGGAGAGTACCCTAAGCAACAGATAAGAATACATCCTTTCAACACTTTGAATTTTGGCCATGTGAGATTCCAAGAAGATAACCCAACCATGCCATGCCCCTATTTCTGACTACAGAACTGTGAGATAATAAATGGGCCTTATTTTAAGCTACTAAGTTTGTGGAAATTTGTTACACAGCAATCAAAATCTAATACATCTATAACGTAGCTAACTAGAGCATCACCATTTTAAATAAATGAAATTCATGGGGCTGTACTGAGACCCAGCTCAGAATAAAGAATTGATTTGAAGGTAATAATTGTCCCCTTATGCTCATAACAAACACATTAATTAACTCCCCACTCAGTTGGAGTCAGTAGGCATAAAGTGCAAACAGCATATATTAGAGTGGCTAGCAATCAAATCTTGAGCAAGGCACTTTCCCACTTTGGAGTGCAATTTCTTCCTATAAACTGAGCGGCTAGAACTTGGTTGTCTCTGAGATTGCTTCCAGGTCAAGGCACCTGAGATTTAAGTAACTGGTAATAAAGTGAATGAGCTGTGATATGGTGGAAAGAAGAGAGGGACTAAGGAAAAGGAAAAAAAGACCTGAGTAAATTCTATGTTATAAACAAGCAGCATGATCTTGAATAGACTGTTTCATTTCTGGGCTGTTACTCATTTGGTTGAAAATGGGGATAAAACCACCATGATTTTGTTAAGATTAAAAGAGTTAGTCTGGGGAATCAGCTTCCATGATGGCAGTGAGGAACTTGGTGAACTCACTCACTCTCTGAAACAATAGAAATATGGGCAAAACAACAACCACAAACCATTTCAGAACTCTGATAATTAACAAAAGACCCATAACAAATGAAAAATCATCTATTCAAAAGAAACTACTGAACCTCTGTAAGACAACAGGTCTGTGACTTTTTGTTTTTTTTTTAAATATTGGCCCTGAGCTAACATCTGCTGCCAATCAGTTTTTTTTTTTCCCTTCTTCTCCCCAGAGCCCCCCAGTACATAGATGTGGATTCTAGTTGTAGGTTCTTCTAGTTCTACTATGTGGATGCCACCTTGGCGTGGCTTGATGAGTGGTGCTAGGTCAGCACCCAGGATCTGAACCAGTGAAACACTGGGCCACCAAAAGGGAGCATGTGAACTTAACCACTCAGCCATGGGGCTGGCCTCTTGTGATATTTTAACTTGGGACTATTCCCATCCCCTCGTCAGAGTTCAGTGGTGTGGTAGCCAAAAGTTGGCAGCACTGCAGACAGTAGAGAGTGCTGACCACCTTTGGAACTCTGTTAAAAGCACCATCCCCACAGCACACTTAATACTTTGTCAAAACTTATAGATCACTGTGAAATATACAAATATGTATAAATTAAACAACACACTCCTAAATAACCAATGAGCTGAAGAAGAAATCACAAGGAAAGAGAAAATATTTTGAGGTAAATGAAAACAACACCACAATATTCTAAAACTTACGGGATACAGGTAAAGCTGTGCATACAGGGACATTTATAGCAGTAAATGCCTGCATTAAGAAAAAAGAGATCAACCAATAGCCTCATTTTCCACCTTAATAAACAAGAAAAAGAACAGGAAACCTAACCAAAGCAAGCAGAAGGAAGGAAATAATAAAGATTAGATGAGAAATAAATGAAATCAAAAATGAAAAAACAATGCATAAAATCAACAAAACCAAAGATTGATTTTTTGAGAAAAATCAAAAACTTTCTATATTTTAACAATGAACAATCTAAAAATGAAATTTACAAAACATACTCAACCAAATAAAATATTTAATAATAAATTTTCAAGAGAAGTGTAAGACTTATACACTGAAAACTACAAAACAGGAATTTATAAGCTGATCTAAAATTCATATGAAAATACTAGGGGCAAAAATAACCAAAAGCTTCTTGAAAAAGAATGAAGTTGGAGGGCTCATACCTCCTAATTTCAAAACGCATTACAAAGCTACAGTAATCGAGACATTGTGGTACTAGCCTAAGAATAGACATATATATCAATGGACTAGAATTGAGAGTTGAGAAGTAAACCCTTACATTTAAGGTCAATTATTTTGGACAAGGATACCAGGAAAATTCAAAAGGAAAAGTATAGTCATTCAAGAAATATTGCTAGAACAATTGGATATCCACATGCCAAAGAATGAAATTGAAGCTCTACCTTACACCACACACAAAAATTAACTCAAATAGATTCTAAATATAGTTGTAAGAGCTAAAATTATATAACCCTTAGAAGAAACATAGGAGTAAATTTTCATGACCTGGGGTTAGGCAATGATTTCTAAGTTATGACACAGTAAAAAAGAAGCAATACGAACTTTAAAAACAGATAAATTGACTTTACAAAAAAGAAAAAAACTTTTGTATTTCAAAGGATACCACCTAAAAAGTGAAAAGACAACCCACAGAATAAGATAAAATATTTGCAAATCATATATATGACAGAGAACTTGTATTCAGAATATATAAAGAACTCTTACCACTCAAGAACAAAAAGACAACTAATCCAATTAGAAATTGGACAAAGGATTTGAATAAATATTTCTCCAATGAAGATATACAAACAGTCAATAAATGCATAAAAAGATGCTCAACGTCATTAGTCATTATAAAAATCAAAACATGACATACTACCATGCTTACTAGTATGGCTAAAGTATAAAAGACTAAGTGTTGGTGAGAATGGGAGGAATTGAAAACTTCCTATTGTTTGTGGGAATGTAAAATGGTACAGCCACTTTGGAAAACAGTTTGGGAATTCCTAAAAAATGCTAAACATAAAGTTATGTTATGAGCCAGTAGTTCCACTCCTAGATACATATCCAAGGGAACTGAAAACTTAAGATCAACACAGAAATGTGTGCATGAATTTCATAGTGGCATTATCCATAACAGAGAAGAAGCAGAAACAACCCAAATGTCCATCAACTGATAAGTGGATAAATATGTGGTATATCCAAACAACAGAATATTATTGAGCCATAAAAATAAGTGTAGTTGTGGGGCTGGCCTGGTGGTGTACTGATGAAGTTTGAACATTCTGCTTTGGCAACCTGGGTTCTCAGGTTCAGATCCCAGGAACAGACCTACAGAGTGGCATTCCACGTACAAAATAGAGGAAGACTGGTACAGATGTTAGCTCAGCGACAATCTTCCTCAAGCAAAAAGAGAAAATTGGCAACAGATATTAGCTCAGGGGCAACCTTCTTCACCAAAAAATAAATAAATGTAGCACTAATACATGCTACAGCATTTATGAACTTTAAAACATTATGCTGAGTGAGAGAAGGACACATATTGTAATAATCCATTGGTATGAAATGTCCAGAATAGGCAAATCCATGGAGTCAGAAAGTAAATTAGATTTTAGTGATGGTAGTGATGAGGATTATTTTAGACTGGTTATTTTTAAAAACCTCAGATGGGAAGGAGGCTCTGAGGAGTAGAATTTACTTACCCTTTGTTAAGAGTCATTTACATTGTAAAGGAAGTCTCCACCTGTAAAGGTGTCTTCCTCTCTGTACCAGGAAGAAGGGTACTTAATCAATGCCAAAGGCAAGGCCTTAAATCTGCATCTTGTTTCCTGTACTTGTGTGGTAATCTCACCTGATGGACTCCCCCTCCACCCCCAACATCCTCCTTTGTCTTTAGCTAAAAATAATATTTAAGGTGGTGGCTTCAGCCATTTACTTAATCCGGTTTGATTCTTATCTAAAAGCTATAGGACCACCCAATAACCAGATCCCACCTGCACTGATACCATTTTAACAACTTTTTTTACATATTCTATCCTTTGTCTTGTAAAGAGATAACTCACATACCTATGCCTTAAATTTAGCCCTACCCTCAACCAATGTTTGCAGCAGCTATTCCTGACCATGGGTCCTGTCCCCATGCTTGCAGAAGGTCTTACTGCCCATGGGTCCTGTCCCCATGCCTGCAGCTCTTCACTGCCCATGGGTCCTGTCCCCATGGCAGCAAATCTTTACTGCCCATGGGTCCTGTCCCCATGCTATTCCATACTATTCTCTAAATAAAACAGCACTACTGCCAGACCTTGAGAGTCCAACAAATCTTTCTTTCAACTCCTCAGCTCACCGACCCTGCATCAGTAGCACAACTCTGTGAACAAACTAAAAACCACTGAACCGTACACTTTAAATGGGTGAATCTTATGGTAAGTGAAATGTATCTCCAAAAAAGAGAGAGATCTCAGCAAAGCTGTAAAACAAAATAGTTCTAGGAAATTAAACGTTTTTTAAAAACAGAGTTATACAATGTGACAGTAAAGTTATTGACTCAAATATTGAGCAGCTTTTATTTGCTTTGAACTAGCTAGTTGAAACAGAATTAAGAGAGGCAAAAGGAGACATCAAGATTTAGGAAAGAGAAATTGTATGTATCAAAGGGGAAATAAGAAGAGCTAGCAGATGACATTCATTACCTTCTACATGCCTCAGGCCATCTCCCCAGAGATCCCCTCCCCTGCAATGGAGCTGGGACCAAGCAGAGCGCACTGGAGAGGTTCTGCTGATGTTTCTGAGACCAGAGATGGGCAGCGGACCTCTCATGTCTGAGGGCCTATATTTATGAGTGTGTCTATTTGAGTAGGCTAAAGTCTTGGTTACCCCACGTCTGTCACCATTACAAAAAGAAATAAGATTTTAAATGATATAATAATTATGTTTTAATGTCTATCCTGTATTGTTTAATATGCCAGCATGAGCTAAGCACTTATTAAAAATCAATTTGCTTCTAAGTCCTGATAATTGCTTATACTTTACTTCCAGGTAGGCATTTGATTTGTATTCCATCATACACTGCATGTTTTGAATAAAATTCTAGCATTTATTGTATTTATTATCTATACTAAGACATTTCTTTAAAATCATAGAGTTAAGATTTTAAAGATATAAAAAATCATATTTCTCTATCCTGTTGATCTGTGAGTACTCTCTCTTTTGCTGTCAAACTCAGTTGTATAGATTCTCTTTTACCTAATCCTTATGAGTTTTAGGATAAGGCCAAATTAGTTTCAGAATTGATGCTTCCAAAGCATTCATTTTCTTATAAAACAAATATGATAAATATATTTATTTCCTAAGGAGTAATTGATAAGGTAGAACTGATAATTCTGGTAACTTGCAATGGTTCCAATGACTCTCTACACCTCTTTCTGTTATTCTTACATTTATGCACATTTTCTTTCCAATGGAAATGTGGAAGGACGGATCTGTGGTGAATCAGTGATGTAGAGAAATGGGCTGTACTGAGACTGACGATTCTTTTATCAAAATCTAAGCGAGCAAGGATAAGGATCGTCTGTCTTCCCAAGTGACTGGGATGCTCCATGTCCAAGCTGGAGGAGCTGCAGCTGAGGAACTCGTCCCTCTTCACTGGGAGTAACTGAGAAGCAGAAACTTTAAAGCGCTTAGGAACAGACAGGGGTTTTCACCTGAAAGCCAATGCAGCAAAGTCTTCTATTTTTTCTTTTTCCTTTTTTTAGTGCTAACATCAGAAGACATGCATCCATGCTGTTTAGAATCTTTTCTAAAAGTTTCTTCTTTGAAGAATCTGCCATGTTCTAGACAAATGCCCTCTATAATTTTCACATTTTGCAGATACATTATTCAAGTTAAAATATAATTAAAAACTGTGACAGAAAAAAAGGAGTTATTTGAAAAAAAGAGAAAGTACGTGTGTTTTATTACCTATGGGGAAAAATAAGTAGCATAGCGGTTCTGATATCATTTGCCCTTGGCCTGTATTCTCTGATTTCTGATTGGCTGGGAATGAGTCGTGGTGACTTATATACAGGAGTGAAGTTGAATGTCAATATCTTCCAAATGAAGTGACAGTGTTAAGGATACTGTTGACTAAAGAAATGTATGCATATGGCATGACTTTCAGCACAGCTTATGTCAAGATCTATAAGGGGAACAGAGTAAACACAGTTTATAATGAGAATGATCCCTGGGCATCTAAGCGGCAAGCACTAAACAGAGAATGGCAAAGGCGATGAAACACAGATCATTCAGATCAGGGAGAAAAGAGCAGTAACAAGAAGAGGAGTGCAATGTCTACTTCAGGAAAAGGAAAAGAGTTTCAGGAAATGGCTGGACAGCTCCTATGAAAACATAAGTGAAAGCAGTTCTGTGGAAGGTCAACTGAACTCTTACAGTTATTTTACTTATTTCCATAAAGACAATAGGCTGCATTTTTAATCACTCATACCTGTATTAAGAAGTTAAAGCATTTCAAGGCTAAAAGTGAATGTATTATTTAAAAGCTAATCATAGAATTAAAAAACGATGAATAATTGAGATCACTGTCAAAATATACGCACTGACTAAGCTCTTCGATATTCCAAAAAAGTGGGACACATCATTGGGAAGCCTTTCCTGATACAGCCCATTGCTTTTGTCTAAGAGTGTCTTAAATATCACATACTGATAGGTGCTATGTCAATGCGTGTGTGTATATATATATATTTTATATATATTATTGTGTGTATATATATGTTAGTGCTTAAACCGTTCCTAGTTGTTTCGTTGGTGGTACTCTCACAGAAACTGTCTTTCCACTTTCCTTAGCTGCTCCCAAAGGGCCCAGTGTACTGTGCACATGGGGTACCCCTCCCTGTTGACAACTAGCTCGATTCTGACTTAAGATTGTGGATATATTGATATAGATTCCTAAAACTGCAATGGATTTAGCCATTAAATTGTACTTGTATGGCATTCCTGCCCTACTTTGCAATATGGGACCATCTCACAGATAATTTAGGTAAGAGCACAAAACATGGAGTCAAGTTCTCTTATATACTAACTGTGTGACCTTGGCGTATGACTTAACCTATTTGAACCTCAATTTTCTCATTATATTTAATGGAAATAATAATACCTTCACCTTACATTACATATGGAAACTGAAATGAAAATACAGTTTTCGTGATGATATTTTTATGCACATATTATCATTTCTTTTATGAGCCTTTAATGGATTAATCATCATCATTTAGTGGAATAGTATCAATATCAGTTACTGCATGCAGCCTCTTTTACTTGTACTTACTTTAAACAGACGTTATTTTTTGTTCCCTTTGTTCTATCCCCAACCCCATTCTCTCTCGTTTTTGTACACTCCATCACTGGTTGAATTCTCCAGGAAACAGATTCTGAGACAGAATTTAATGGCTAGGTGTTTATATGGAAAAGTGAAAGGAAGCAGGTTTGAACAGAGGGAGAAGTCCAGCTGTGATGCAGGCCACGTCAGCCTCAGGCATCCTCAAGAGGAGCCCTGGAGTTTGTAATGGGCCCTCAGAGTTGTCCTGCCAACACTCTATACAAGTGCCAAAACTCTATACCTCAGTCCCGATGTGACACTTTGGGCAAGGTGGCTCTCTGTGGCTGAGGCAATTCCTAAAGGGACTGATAGCTGGAGACCCCTGCTCAGAATATTCCCAGAAACTGGATCAGTAAGTCCTTCCTTGAAGGGACATTTGGGCAGTGTATCACAGTGCCTACCACAGGCCCCAAATTTTATGTATTTAAATATATAAAAGATATTGTCTGGCATATTCTATTCTTTTTCTATTTTACCTTCAAAGTGTGTTGTCTATCAGATTTATCCATTCCGACAGCTGTAGATCTGGTTAATAGAAAATTCTTTTCCATACTTCTTTCTATGTAACAGAACGAACATTGTCAGTGCTATATCAGCAGACAAAATTCCAACACATTTGTCATTGCTGGGTAGAAGAGAGACTATTAAAATGAAATAGATTAGTCTGTTGCACACACACTGGTTAGATTCTTGAATCATTAACCAATCACTCAGAACAGCAATTCTGCCACTCCAATTTATTTTGAGTATTGTCCACTCTCTCTATTTCTTCCCCTATGCCCCATTGCTTGATATGAAATGTCATAAACCTTGATAATAGCATTACAGGTTCTCTTTTATATTTAGGGAAGTAAGTATTTGAAGGCAGCTTGGGTTAGGCATGGTGATGGCAGCATTATCTTCTTACTTACTATATATTTAGAATAGTAATAAAGTAATAACAAATTGAATTGTAATGGAGCCAACCATTTGTTTTGTCATCCTTAAATTTCATATGGGGAGTTTAGCATAAACTAATTACTCTTGATGATTATTTGACAGATTGGTTTCAAGACTATGGAAAGAGATAATTTGAAGCATTAGGTTGAATAAACAATCACTATGTTTCTCTGAGTCTGATTAATTCTAAATATAAATGTCTTGTTTAGAATGACGTGCACTGGATAAATGCAATGCACATCTTCTCCTTAATGCCAAAAAGCATTCTCAACCTGTCATGTTTTTGAAGCAGCTTGTTGGGCTGAGTCTATTGCAAGGTTTATAAAGACACTGAGTTAAGGATCAATGTCACATAATCTGTACTAATAAATTCAAAAATAATTATTTCTATATTAGCATAAAGTAAATGGACTATTTCTTTATGTAATAAACTATAAATAAATAGCATGCTTATGTTTGTGCATTTTCCTTCTTGGTGAGTAGATGGTAAAGAACTAACATATATTGGGTATCTATTTTAGACTGGACACTTTGCATATGTTATATTTAAGTTTCCTACTAAGTAAATCTAAATCAAAATTAGAAATAGTATGACATTCATGATTATTAAAGACCCCTCCGGCAGTAAAAACCAATGGGCATCTCCTAAGTGAATGTCATACCAAAAGGATAAACATTTAGAATTCACTTCCATTAAAAAAGATAATCAGATATTTAGTGTGTTGTGTAAGAATTTATCCATTTTTAGTAGATATTTTCACATTACATTTTGTGTTACAAATTGTCAATATCACAATGCATCTAATATTAAAGAAAGCACCAGAATTATCACTCCCTACTTGTCCCTCCTCTTTCAATCCTCCAGTCCTCTTGGTTTCAATCATAATGAAGTCACTGTGGTTCCATATGTACCCAGGGTCACTCCCTGTCTCTCTGTGCCTTGTGCATGATCTTTTTCCAGAAAGTCTACAGCACTCGCCACCCCACCATGACTTCTCTCTTGTCTTAGTAAATTCCCAACTGTCTTTTATTTCTCCATTCAAATATCACCTTCGCTAGAAAGCTTCCTCTGACTCCTTCACTGAAAATCCTATCCCAGGCTGAGTTAAGAGTTGCCCCTATGGGCTTTCACAACCAAAATGTCCCTACATATTCCCCCTTTGTACCAGTTACCACTCTCTATTTAACATGCCCATGTGCCTGTTTGTTTCCAGATCGGTTCGGTTATCCCCTTGAAGAAAGAAACTGAATCTTGCCTGGTGTTGTATCCTTGGCACCCAGCACAGTCCTGATTTATAGTGGGTACTTGGTGTTATGGGATTAATGAATGCTCATACGGTTGTGAATATAGTAGTATATTATCTAATTGTTACACCTAGGCATTAATATCACTTTTAGTTGAAATTTCAGGGTTCTTTAGTGTGATTATTGAGTATGACACATTAAATAGATGCTGTAGTGCAAAATGTGTAATTCCTTGGGTTGGACCCCTCTTTGACTTAAAATTTTCAAAATAAGAGTGATCTCACTCTCAATAGCTCAGTCAGATGGGATCACCTTCTCCCTACCCTCTCTGACACTTGCTTGAACCTCTATCACAGCCTGCATTACAATCCCTTGTAGTTGACGGAATATGTCTTTACTCTCTTAATTTAGGCCTTGAAGGCAGGAGAGGGCATTTTTCGTCTTTATCTTCCCCACAGTTCCTTGCACACAGAATTAATGCAGTAATTGTAAGACTGAATTGGAGCGTGATTAAACAAAGGCCAAGCCAATGTCAGCTTTTTGTTTTAATCAGTCTTTTAAAAATAATCACAGAGAGGCTGGCCCGTTGGCATAGTGGTTAAGTTTGCACACTCTGCTTGGGCAGCAGGGTGGTTCACAAGTTTGGACCCCAGGCACAGACCTACACACTGCTCAACAGCCATGCTGTGGAAGCACCCTACATACAAAATAGAGGAAGATTGGCAGAGATGTTAGCTCTGGGACAATCTTCCTCACAAAAGAAAACTAATAATAATAACTGTAGAATCTTTTGGAGGTTTTGTTCTTGTTACATTTTTCTGGTTAAAAAAGTAATGCAACTCAATGTAGAAAATTTGGAAAGAATAGAAATATACATAAAGAAGCAGAATAAAATTCACCTATAACAAAACAGATCAATCTATGTTAGAACTTCAGCACATTTCATCCAGTTAGTCTTCTTCAACCACAGATGACCCTATATCATATAAACTCTTTTATACTCAGTCTTTTCACTTAACAGCATAATACTTTCTGTCATTGAAAGATTTTGACCACATAATATTTTACCCCACAAATGTCTATACCTTTTTGAGCCAGTTCCTTAGTATTGAATACTGTTTGTTGAAGATTGTTTACAATTTTTCACAACTATCAATAATTTTGCATCTTTTCAATAAATAATTATTGAAGTCTTTCTATGTGTCAGGTATTGTTTTACGTGCTGGGATATAGCAGAGAAGAAACTGGCAAAACTCCCTTTCCTCATAGAACTTGCATACTAGATGAAGAGACAAAAGAGAAACACAACAAAATAATATTTGGTACATTAGATAGAAATGAATGTTGAGGGAAAACAAACCACAGCATGGAAGTGGGAAAAAAAGTGCCAGAAAATGATTGCACATTTAGGTTGGGGTGGCCAGAGGAGGCTTCCCAAGAAGAAATTTGAGCCAAGACCTCAAGGAGGTTGGGGAACAAAACCATCCTGAAGCGGGGTGAAGTGGGGGGAGGAGGGGAAGACCATTCCAGGGGAAACCACGAGCAAGCCCCTGAGGAGGAGCATGTTGGCATGTTTAAGGAGCAGCAGGAGGTCACACTGATTAAGGAAGAGGGAAATAGATGAAATCAGAGCTCTCTCAAGAAGGTCATATTTTTGGCCTTTCAGGCCATTGAAACTATTTGGCTTCTAATCTAAATGAGCAAAGAAGTCGCTGGAAGGTTTTGAGCAGAGGAGCAGCATAATAGATCTGGTGTTTTAACAAGATCATTCTGGCTTTTGGTTTGAAATAGACTGAAAGGGGCAAGTCAGGGGCAGGGATGCTGACAGAAAAGCTACTGCAATAAAAGTGGTGAGCACATAATGACTTGGGCCAGAGGGTTGCAATGGAGGTCGGAATGAGTGATCAAATTCTGAATTTATTATTAGACCAGATGTAGGTATAAGAGAATAAAAGAGGTCAAGGATGAGATCAGGTTTCTAGGCTCGAGAAAGCTGGAAGAAAGGAGATGCCATTCAGCGAGCTGGAGCAGACTGCTAGAGCAACAGGTTGAGGGTCAAGACCATGTCAATCAATTTTCCACAGCCTTAAGTTTGATATCTAAGTGGAGATGTCAAGTAGGCAATCGAATGTACAAATCTGGAACTCAAAGGAGAAGGAGAAGTCCTCTGGAGATACAAATTTGGTGTGAGTATAGACTGTCAGTATATTTGGTATCAGTATAGAGATTATATTTAAAACGGAACATTCTCATGCATGTCTTTATTCAGATTTTTCATCATCTTCTTTTCATAGATTCTTATACATGGGATATTGGAGTTGAAGTTTCCTGATTAATTCATAAAATTGTTTTCCCCAAACACTGTGACAATTTAAACTTTCTGCCTGCATTGTCATGTTGCATCTTTGGATATGCTAATTTAAAAAACAAAACTACATGCACATATATATATTTTTGTACCTTTATTTTGCATCATTTTGATTATTGGTAAAGACATTCTTGGCCTAGAAACTAAAATGGAATCAAGATTCTATCAAAAACAGCAAAATCTACAACTGTATGTATATATGTACACAACCACACAACGTCATTTTGTAATACTCAAAAATAATAATTTAGAGTTTGTCTCAAAGAATGGGCAAAAAAGACTGAAGACTAACAAAGCATTGGCCTCAGTAAATATTTAGTCATATTTAGAAGCAAAAGTAATTAAATTAGTACAATATTGGCCCAGAAACAAACTAATTGCTGGACAGGCCACTGTATTTATTTAAAATAGTATATGTCAAAGGAGGTATCACAAACTGGGAGAAAAAAAGAGATAGTCAAGATATATGAATTAATTATGATTCTATTTGGGAAAAAATATTTGAGCTCTTTGTTTCTTGCTGAATACAACATGAAATACATACATAATAAAGTAATTAATTACGTAAAAATATATAGCTTTTTCTTTTAAAGATTGGCACCTGAGCTAACAACCATTGCCAAACTTTCTTTATTTCTCCTTTTTTTTCTCCCCAAATCCCCCCAGTACATAGTTGCACATTTTAGTTGTGGGTCCCTCTAGTTGTGGCATGTGGGACACCGCCTCAACATGGTCTGACGAGCAGTGCCACGTCCAAGCCCAGGATCTGAACCCGTGAAACCCTGGGCCGCCGAAACAGAGCACATGAACTTAACCACTTGGCCACATGGCTGGCCCCTAACTATAATTTTAAAAACCAGAAGAAATTTAGAGTATTTCCTAGCTTCTAATTAGGCAAATAAGTTTCTAAGCTTAAGTGGAAGAAATTACAGAAGAATAAAAAAAGTTCTATATGTAAGTAAACAAGGTTAAATGGTCAACAACAAATGGAAAAACCATTGTGACAAGTAAAACAGGAAAGAGTAATAATCTTAATAATTAAAGCTCATATAAATTTACTAGAAAAGCATTCATGCCTTTAAAAGAAGTGGAAAAAGAATATAAACTGGGGATCATGATTTTTTAAGAAGTGAGTAGCCAATCATATAGTAGTGACCTTTATCCTTAAATAAGAAAAGACAGTAATCGTAAGACTGCAGGTACTATCTTCTGGGTGGAGTAAATGATGGAGCTGATTAATAGAATTACGTGCCTGAAAGATGCTCTTCTGCCAAGCGTGATTTCATCACAATCTCCAGCTCTCATCTCGTTATGTCCATATCCAAACCCACCTTTACGAACACTTTTTGCAGTTACTCTGTGACTACAATTTTTAAAGAGTTGTCTGATCAAATTAAAAGGGTGAAAGAACATAAGAGAAAGTATGAATATAGAAAGAAAGTGTACATGATCACTTTGTGAGCAAAAAAAATAAAGAAGCAACCAAACAACTATAAAATCCTTATTATCATCCTGAAATATACAGAAAGTATATGAGAAATATCCATATAAATCATGAATCTAAGATCCAAAAAAGAGACTGATTCTTTTCAAAATAATTATTTAGTGTATATTCAATGGCCTCATTGTTCGTATCAAGCAAAAGAATATCAAAATATCAATTCTATTCTATTTTATAAAGCACAATATCTTTGACTTTCTACTATTTCCCATTGTCTATATTCTTACATTTGCTTTTCTCAAAACTACACAAGTTGAATGCAATGCCTCATTTAATAGGTAAGTAAGGATCATTTTTCCTTATAGATCTTTTCAGCATGTTATGATGAATATGGCTTAAAGTATTACATTAAATGATAGGTACATTGCTGCATGACCTTTCCTCTTTAATAAAATTTGGTGCACATTTCAAATAATCAGCCAAAAAGTTTCAAAATACTATCTAGTCTATTTGCCTCTTGTCAAAGTGTACTCAAATTAGCATGACTTTCTGGATTTCCCCAATCCCTCTCCCCCACTTCTAACAATTCTTCTTAAAATATTTATAATAAGCATGATATCCTTAGGATCTATTGTAGATTCTTTGGCTTCAATTTAAACCACGTAATTTCATATCCTCTCTTCCTCAAAATAAAAAAAGGCCAACAGTACAATATACAATCATAATATGAATGTGTGGTACACTGTATTTGTGACAAGAGACTATTTTTGAATTCCACCCCCTCGGTTTCTATCTCCAAGCTCAGCTCCCCTTTATCTAGGAAGAACCGGCCAAAAAAAAAATTTTAATAGATGAAATTCCTATAAAAGTACTTTGCTTCTGCCTGAATTTTTAAAAAATGTGTTAAAATAATATTCTCTTATTTTTAACTTTTTATAGAGAAAAAATTCCTAATAAGGAAATTCTGAAATGAGATGCAGAGTTCACATTATTTCTTTCATATTAATTTATTATGCTGATGTTGCTTCAAAGACATAAATTAATCAGCTAAGGACAGTGGGAGGCTGGTTATGGGGTGGAAGACTGGGCAACCTACTCAACCTGGGCTCAAAATTCTTATGTGTAAAATGATGAGAATAACACCTGCCCTCTGTATTACTTATTCTGGAAGTGTGCATCAACCAAGAACAGTCTGTGAAAATGCTCTCAAGATATATATTAACATATAGCATTGATATACTTATTTCAAAGAAGCATAACATTTCCAATCAGAATTTATTTCAAACTTAGATAAAAATTTTATCTTGTGGCTCCTAGAAAATTTCAAAATTCTCAAACGATTATATCCTTGGCTTCTCAAGTCTGCCTACTTTACTAGGCTAAATTTCCAAACACTCCTTGGGTCTCCAAGTAATGTCACATGTGTCGTCAAGATGCATCACCTGAGTGTGGGATGTATCACACATTTTCCCCTTTGATATTCCTCTCATTCAAATGATGATGCACAAATGGAAATAAAAATGAGCCCACCACATTGAAATAGAAGCTGTCTGTTCCTCTGAATAACTAATTTCTGTGAGATAAGACTGTAAAAAATGACTCTGTACCATTAAAAAGGGTAGTCTAGAAATCCTGGCATCTGTGAAAAATTTATAGCATCACTAAACTTTGGAAAAAGCCAAAGTTCTGTTTTCTTTCCTCATAAAAACAAAGTTAAATGTTCACTTTCTTAGTTGTTTATCATCAAAATATTATTGACACACACACAATTAGGTTTCAGACATTTGTTGAAAAACAATAATTATAGAAGAAAATAATAAGGCTTGTTTCCATATTAAATTGCCTTGGAACTTAGTAAAAAAAATACGATAAAGTTTCAATACTTTAATAGCAAATCAGAAAACCTAGTTATAATCATTAAAGAATTAATGCCCTAAGAACACCAAATGCTGCCAAGGATGTGGAGCAGTAGGAACTCTCATTCATGGCTGGTAGGAACATAAAATGGTGCAGCCACTTTGGAAGACAGTTTGGTGGTTTCTTACAAAACTAAACATATTCTTACCATATAATCCAGAAACTGCGCACCTTGATATTTACCCAAAGGAGCTGAAAACTTATGTCCACACAAAAACCTGCACATGGATGTTTATAGCAGCTTTATTCATAATTGTCAAAACTTAGAAGCAGCCAAGATACACTTCAGTAGGTGCTATAGACTGAAAGTTTGTGTCACTTCGCAATTCATATGTTTGTCTGATCCCTAATGTAATGGTATTAGAAGGTACGGCTTTGAGAAGTGATAATGTTATGAGGGCATAGCTCTCATGAATGAGATTAATGTCCTTATAAAAGAGATTCCAGAAAAGTCTCTTGCCTCTTCCGCTATTTGAGGTCTCAGCAAAAAGATGACCACCTATGAACTAAGAAATGGATCCCCACTAGACACTGAATCTGCCTGTATCTTGGTCCTGAAATTCCCAACTTCCAGAACTACAAGAAATAAATTTCTGTTCTTTATAGGACCCCTAGTCTATGGTATTGTGTTATAGCAGTCTGAACGGACTAAGACAGTAGGTGAATAGATAAACCTTGGTACATCCAGACAACGAATTATTCAGCACTAAAATGAAATGAGCTAGCAAGCCGAGAAAACACATGGAGGAAACACATGCATATCACTAAGTGAAGAAAGCCAATTTGAAAAAGCTACATACTATGTGATTCCAACTATATGACATCCTGGAAAAGGCAAAACTGTGGAGACGGTAAAAAGATCAGGGGCTGTCAGGGGTTGGGGATGAAGAGAGATGAACATGTGGAGCACAGGAGACTTTTAGGGCAATGAAACTATCTGGATGATACTATAATTGTGGATATAGGTCATTACATATTTGTCCAAACCTATAGAATATGCAACACTGAGAGTGAACGCTCATGTAAACTACAGACTTTGGGTGATAATGATGTGTCCACGTAGGTATGTCATTTGTAAGAAATGTTCCATTCTTTTGGGGAATGTGGACAATAGTG
Source organism: Equus asinus (assembly GCF_041296235.1). Taxonomy (NCBI): domain Eukaryota; kingdom Metazoa; phylum Chordata; class Mammalia; order Perissodactyla; family Equidae; genus Equus; species Equus asinus. The sequence continues at coordinate 17,314,492 of NC_091816.1, forward strand.
GAGGCTAAGCTTGTGTTGGGGGCAGGGGATATACAGTAAATTTCTGCACCTTTTGCTTAATTTTGCTGTAACCTAAAACTGCTCTAAAAATAAAGTCTTTAAAAAGGACACAATTAATGCCCATGATTACTTCCTTTCACTGATGAGTTTTACCCATCTCACCCTTAAAATGTAAACTTTGGACTAGGTGATCTCTGTTTCCCTTGCAAGTCTAACATTCTGTGGTTCTAAAACCAGGATATGATTGGCCAGTGATTAGAGACAGACATACCCACACCACAAACAAAAACTGATAAAACAATGGCTGACCATAATGGAGTCATTATTCCACACAGTCCACAGTTGGCAGAATAATGGCAGGGTCCACATCCTAACCCTGTGACTATGTTATCTTACGTGGCGAAGGGAACTTTGCATATGTGCTTAAGTTAAGGACCTTAAAATGGGGAAGTTTTTCCAATTTATCCAAGTGGGACCTGTCTAATCACACGGGTCAATAAAAGTTAAGAAGCTTTCCAATCTATGGTCAGAGAAGGAGACTGACCTCAGGAGTGGGGTCAGAGAGATGCTACATTGTTGGCTTTGAAGATGGAAGGAAGAGGCTAAAAGCCAAGGAATGTGAGTGGCTTCTAGAAGCTGGAAAAGGCAAGGAAATGGATTCTTTCCTGGAGCCTCCAAAAAGGAAAGCCCTGCACCAATATGCATTTAGTCCAGTGAGACATGTGTCAAACTTCTGACATACAAAATAATAAGATAATAAATTTATGTTGCTTTAAATCACGAAGTGTGGCAATTTTTTACAGCAGTAATAGAAATTAATACAGTTCAAAAAGGGGGAAAATGTGTTGTCTCTTCTTAGAAGAAATGGAATTATATTTTAATAGTATTTATGCTAGATTGTGAATAATTACCTACTTGATTTCATCTGATTTCCACAATGTTAGGGATTCTTCATAAAGCTTATAAATATTTCAGTAATTTATCAGGGATAAAATACTGAGTCTCAGGCAAGAGATATTATGAACTATGCTGATAAGTGCCCATGACTTTCTTTAGCTATGATAAATATCATAACTTATCTAAAAATGCCACACAGAATCTTATACAGCGTGTAAATAATTTAATCTCCCCACTCTGCTGATTTGGAGACAACATCACTAAAAATCATCTCTTCAAAAGACTTTGGTATTTTTATAAGATGTCAAAAGTCTAAAGTGACAACTTTCCTGAGTAATTTTGGCTTTCTTTATGTTTTTTTAATCCAGCTTTATTATTCCAGCATATGGCAGTCCCCTCGATTCTTCCATGCAGCTCTCAACACCCTTAAGCGCAGGGCACAACTGATAACTGTATTGAAAGGAGCTGCTGATTGGCTTGCGTTTCCCTTTAAGTATGATCCAAATACTCTCACAGAGAATATGGGAAATAGTTAACTTAAGAAACATAGACGTATAAAGCTTACATTTATGACAGGGGCCAGCCAGTGGTGCAGCGGTTAAGTTCCCACGTTCCACTTCGGTGCCCTGGGGTTCCCTGGTTCGGATCCCGGGTGCAGACATGGCACCGCTTGGCAAGCCATGCTGTGGTAGGCATCCCATATATAAAGTAGAAGAAGATGGGCATGGATGTTAGCTCAGGGCCAGTCTTCCTCAGCAAAAAGAGGAGGATTGGCAGCAGATGTTAGCTCAGGGCTAATCTTCCTCAAAAAAAATAAAATTATGACATGCATCTGAGTTTTAAGATACTTAAAAAAAACTTCAAATACAAAACATTGAGTAAATAAAGGAGATGCAACTGTCCTACATTAATTAGACTTTTTTTTTTTAAATTCAGTATTAGTTTTCAAATAAGGAACTGCTTTGAGAAATTAAGTTAAGCAATTACCATTAATAAAATGAATATCTCTCTCATAACCTCTCTCAGTTGTCTTTTGAAGAGTGCATTTCAAAAGTCTATGCGTTCATTATTAGAAAATCCATTTCCATCTGGCAAAGATAATTGGATGTCAATGTGCAGACTTAAAGGGAAAGATCAACTTTGCTTTGTCATTGCTTTTAAAAGAGCCTATTAGCGTCCCCTTGGCAATGACTCCAGACAAAAACACACAGATTCTTCAAATTTGCACCCCTACGGTCTTTCCTTCAGTTCATCATTCACAGGAGCTTGTCTTCTCTGTTCCTGATGTTTGCTGGGCCTCTTGTATTGGCGACAGAGTTACTACGTTCCCCAAGGGAAACACTATTGATCTCACTGGGCAATCGTTTAAATTCCCAGATGACCCGAAACAAGCATCTCAAATAAAGCAAAAAGAAACAGTTGTGCTGGTTTTTGGAAACTACCTTCAGAGGTTGTTGACAATTCAAAGGCTATAGAATCAAGAAGCATATTAAAAATATGAATAGTTTGTAAAACTGGAAAACCAAAAACCAAGTGGATGCTACATCCAAAGTAATCCTTAGGGGGGCAAGGTGGTACCAAAAAGAGGAGCATATGATGTTATTTACTTACTTTAAGTCAAATGTTGTTGGGAATAACATTAATAATTAATAATGCAGATTTCAATCGAAGTTGCCACAGAGTTTGACTTAATAAAATATTACTATAATCATTAATATTTATTATTAATTATATATACTTAATAATTTAGTAACTTTTAGCTTATTGTTAGCATTTATCCCCAACAAGTTATGTCATTTAACGTGATAATTAAGGGCAGACGCTCCAACACGATACTACCTGGGTTCAAATCCTACCTCCGCCCTATCACCTTGGGTAAACTACTTAACTCTTCTGGTTTTCATTTACTCACCTACAAATCGATTTAAAGGATTTACAAGCGTAAGGATTGAATCAGTTAAACAATTAAAGTAATAGACCAGTTCCTAAAACACAATTAACAATGTATATGTGTGTGTGTGTATGGGGGTTTCATACATGACATTTCCAGTTTCATGGAAAACTTACCAGCTATTTTACTAGTGTGATAAGAAATTCAAAGATGAGATGAAGAGCTTTAGAGTAACATCTTTCTTGAAAAAATAATATATCTCTATATCTATCTATCTATCATCCACCTATCTATCTATCTGTCTATCTATCTGTAAAGGCTGCTGGAAACCCTTATGTTGAATTAGGACGATCAAAGATTTAGGGGGAAGATGTGAGAGGTGTTGCATCTTTATGCCAGAAGGAATACCAAGAGCAGAAGTGTAGCCTAATACTATTAATAATTATTCAACTCTACTGAAAGATTACTATGTGCTTGGCACTTTTCTGTGAGCTTTTCAAACATATGATGATAAATCTCAAATAGTATACTTAAAGTGGCAGATGGCAGTGGGTCTCCATCCATGCTGCTCATGGGAGTCCCCAGGACAGCTTTTTAAAATATCAAAACCTGAGTCTCACCACTGGAGATTCTAATTGATCTATCAGGTGTGAAAACTGGGCATTTGTATTTATTAAAAGCTCCTCTGGTATTTACAAAAAGCTCCTCTGGCATTTACATGCATACAGGGTTGAGAATCACTTTGTTAACATCTTTAAGTTTAAAAAAAAAATTCAGGGTAAAGGCAGACCGGAAAAACAAACCATTCTTCCAATCCAGCATCTACTTAGGATTTTGAACCAATCTGTGCTAACAAGTAAATTAAAATTGCAAGTAAACAAAAATCCACTATTTTTACTCATTCTCTAAAATAGGAATTAAGTGAAGAAACTACTATGGGTGGGTGAGCCGAATTTTGGTTCCTTTGCTTTTATTTTGGTCAGGTTGTAGGTTCTCTTTCTCTTACCCCAGCATGCTCACTTTCAACGAAGAGAATGTACCTCCTTAGTTGCCTCTTGTCACCCTGAATTAAGGATATACAGGGGAAAGAAGAGGGCCTGGTTCCCAAGTTCCTCTGTCCTATCCCCAAATATGCAGAAGTTTTAATGGCTAATGGCACCAGCTCTGATGTCAGGCAGAGTTATTGGGTGCAAATGTTGACTCTACATTTCACTTGACTGATCATGGAAAATCTTAACTTCTCTACACCTTGCTTTCCTCATTTGCAAAAGAAAAAGGGGAGTAGTATTGGTTTGATAGTGTTGAAAGAAATAAGTGAAACAATCATGTAAATATTTCAATTTATATAATGCTCATCACAAAGTAAATGGTCAGCGAATACTACAGATAACAATATATATAATGAACCACTACTGATAAAGTTCATGTCTGGTCCTCTCTAGGAAGTTCTTGTCCAATAATAGGTAAACAGCAGAGGCATAACTTAAGAAATAACACTTAAAGACAGCCTGTTGTATGGAGTCTCCCCTAGGAAAGGTTTGTAACCTCTACCCTCCTTCTTAAACTTTATGCAGGGTTTCCTTAGAGCAATACCCTACGGGTGGAATGATTTGTTTCTTCTAATCTCAAAGGGTTCCTTCCTTCATCAAGAAGTGGGTGGTGAGGCAGGCTCCCAAATTGTGCCCTCAGCCTCATCATCGCACAGGTCAAATTAGAGTTCAGTGCAACTGGTATTTCTAACCATCTGTTAACACAAAGTATAGATCATAATGAAGTCCATGGAGATTACAAGACATAACGCATATATTTCTGCATAGAACACACTGCCATGATACGAAACACTTTACTTTCCTACAATTTTATCTTATCAACTAAAGACCATTGTCATCTCTTCCAAAAGCTTTTGGCATGAGTATATATCACTGGCCTTGAAAGTATCTGATGCACATCTATCAACTTTTGAATCCTCTTCCTGTCATTAGTGCACCTTTTGTCCTCTCCTTACCAATCACTTAAGAAATCTTTGAGTATTCCCATGTGACAGCCACTATCATAGGCATCTCAGAATAGAGAAGTTTTAAAAGAGATGTATTCCTTGTCCTCTTGAAACTTATATTCTATTTTAAAATTAATGTAAGGATAAAATTATTTAATCAGAATTGTGATTAAGTGAAGAGGACAGATGTGCTTAGGGTGTATAGATTGGGTCATCCAGTAAAGTACTCTGAGGAGGTGACTTTCAGGGTAAATTTCAAAGAAGATGATAAATGATCCAGGCAAGAGTGATGGCAAGAAATTGTGAAATGGGAACAGCCTGTACCAAGATGTGGCAATAGGAGGGGACAACAGTTCAGATTGCAGCTGAACCCAAGAAAGCAATAGGAAATGTGCTACAAGCAAGGGCTAGAGAGGTGTGGAGGGTCAGATTTTGCATCTACATGTTGGCTCAGCTAAGGATTTGGCACTTTAGTCTAGAATCAATGATAAGCTATTGAGCAGGGGAGCTGTATGATTAGGTTTGTGTTCTTAAAATATTCTTTCGGTTTCAGGGTGAAGAGCAGATTGAAAAAAGCAGGAATAATGTAAGAGATGATTATGGGACTTGGATGACAACAATAGAAATGAAAAGATTCAAGAATATGTATAAAAAGAATCAGAATGATTTGATAATGGATTATATGTGAGAGTCAAGTTTAAGAATAACTCCCTGGTGTCTGCTTTGAAAGGATGAATAAGGGTGCCAATCTTCAAGACTGAGAACACCTGTTGGGGACTAGATTTGGATATACAAAAGAATAAATCAGTGTGTGACATCATCTGCTGAAGATGTCTGTATGTTAAAGGCGTTCAAGCAAGAATGTTGTGTAGGCAGTTGAATAATTAAGCTTGGAGGTTAGTGAAGAAATTTGTTCTGGGCAAATAAATCTAGGAGATTTTGGTCTATCAGTAAGTAAATCCATGAGAATAAAGAGACTAGAGTAATGAGAGAAGGTGGCCAAGATGGATTGGGTCTATTTGGAGAGTGGACTTTTTACCATATTTAATTTTAGATATTTTAAAGAAGAGAAGGCATTTTAGTTAAAAAGGAATTGTAATTGTGTTTCTGGAGTCAAGGTTAATGACATAATAGCAGCCTTAATCATAGTTTATTAAAAATCCTTACATAATGCCAACTGGTTGCAATGAAGATCTATTTTAGGAGAAATTATGGGTTAAAACATTTTGCAATTCTCATAACCACTACGTCAACTTGCAGTTTAAGCACTTCCTGCCTGTAATCCTTTTTCCCTCCCTCCCTTCCCATCTCCGTCCCCCTCCTCCTTCTTCTATCCATCCATCAAACATTTCTATAACAACTACTACATTCTGAAAATATATAAAATAAATAATTTCCTGCCCTTAAAGATTTTATAATCTAGTTAAAAGATCTGTAAACTTTTGTAATAAAGGAGCAAAGAATACGAATTAGAGAAGGCTCTGCAAAGATGCTGATCTTTGAAAATAAGTAGACATTTCCTCAATAGACAAGGGAGGTGCACTGGACAGGCTGGAGAAAGACTGCCATTCACATACCCCTGCAGAGAAAAGTAGCTATGTGCTCCAAGGTTCCCTGCTGTGAACGGCTATGCTAGGGTCAGTATCTGATCCAGAGGGTGTATGGGGTTAAATGACACCATCAGGGTTTTTCTGCCTGGGAGGTTACACAGGAAAGAGAAAGGTAGGAGGATAAGGAAACAGCTAAACCAGTATATATCTAAGAATGAGGAAGGATGGAAATGGGGGAGGGAGAAAGAGAGAAAGGAAGGGTAGGTGGAAGCAGAGAAGGAAGAAAGGAAGAGAGGGAGGGAAGCAAGAAAAGGGGAGGAAGAAGAAAAAAAGAGGATAAGGAGAAGAAGAGGAAAATGTTGAAACACCACAACAAGAGCAAGGAGATGAAGTGACAAGGTGCCCTATAACTGGTTACAGCACAGTGTGCCTACTGGAGAAAATGTATGACATGGAGTATCTTCCTCATTGTCTGAGAGGAGACCCTTCAATGAACTAGATTTTTCTTTAGGTACTCTCTGGAAGTTGGATGTCCTCCAAGTCATCAGAGTAATTTTTCAAACCTTTTCCATAAAAATTTTATGAGTATAAATATGATCTACTTGATTCTAGTAGTTGTAAAAATAAAGAACATTGACAATTACAAATACTGAGTGCATCTTAGAGGAAAAAGTTGAACAGAAGTAAAATTCAAAAATTATTTACTTTTCTTAAGTAATGATTTAACAAATCTCCAGCGGCTCTAGTTTCAACCATTTCTTCATTCATCTGGTGAATGAGTGATGCTGAAAGGGATACTAGAGTCAATAACATTGGGAGGGAAGCTTCTCCCTAATAGTAATATTCAGTGACCTGTATGGCATGGAAAACAACCAATCAAAATCAACACACCAACATCACAAAGGATTCTGGTTCCTAAACAACCAAGTCTACTACACTCCTGTGTCCTGGCTGATGGAAGCTCTGATTGTACCTTTCAGCACATATATAAGAAAATGAGTTTAATCATCATGCTGAAAAAATTAAAGACTGTCGTTTTAGGCTGAATATCAGGTTTGATTTCAATTCAGACATCAGTGAAACTCATGATGAATTTCATTTTTAGATAACAATAAGAAATCTGGAAGATATTTTATCACTGAAGTCAAATAAAGACAAAATGCAATTGAATTCACTTAATATTCATGAGCATCATTGACTATTGTCTAGATTTACAAAGGTAACATAAGCCAAAATCAAGAATCCCTTAAAAAAATAAACACTTTCCATATTGACACACTGTAGGCATGCTGAAAATAAAATGTTTTTGATTAATTTGTACTCTCTGATTTATGAGATTTATACCCTGAATTGAAAATCTTGTCTATCAAATACAAATCTTTTTTCCTGTGGACTGTTTTACTTTAAATAGCTCAGCCATTGAGACTTGATAATTGAATTTACTAATACCAAGTTTTTTAATAATATGTAATTCATGTTGTGAAAGAACGCTTACTCAAAGGAAGAGTTTCCATTCGTTACTCCTAAACTTGGCGCATTCCCAGCATGAATATTAATCCAATTATACATGCGGACTATAAAATCTTGGACCAAGTTGCAACTTCCTGATTTGGGAGACTCTTCTATTATTCCTAATGAACCCTAAATTAGATAAGAATAATTAAGAAATAACTGGCCAATAAAATCCTCTTATGATGACTCATTGGTGGCAGCAGCTTTATGATGAGCTGAAGGAACACAAAGCAACCTCTCCATTATCCATAGGTGTGCCTCAAAAATATGTCTAATGAGTTACCACCCCCACAAGGCCATTGCTTAATTTTGACTTGAATATTTTCCTGTGATGATAAGAAGACAAAGACATTAGGAGAACAACATTTAGGGGCATAAAAGCTTTCTCTATCACAGTAGAACATTTTTAGCTATTACTAAAAGTTTACCTGGTTTCAGATTGAAAAAATTGCTAAGTCAAAATTTTATTTAAAGGAGGTTGATATATACAATGTGTGAAGGACTGCAGTGAATTGGAAAAAAAATGCATAAAACTGTGCCAAGAAATGTACCAGACATATATACAAACGGGATTTAAACAACAGATTGTACAAATTAGAGATAATACATATTTTTAAAAATTTTTTCATATGCAGGAAATGTCACATTAATGGAAACCAACTTTGAAGAGAAGGAAGTGTTCTATCTAAAATAAGTGAAAATAAGGCATGAAACAAATCATGGGAAAATGATCCTTGTTTACATCCAATAGGAAGAAATGACAACATCAATCGTTTGTCGGGAGGTAAAAATCACTCAATTGATAAAATCTATCAATCATTATGATTAACCATTTTAATATCTAAATCAATATAAATATTGACAGAGGCATCTTATTTATTTTTAAACTATTTCGCTCAGTAAATGCTTAGGGCCACCCTTGTTGGGTGTATGCCGGATTCAGTCCAGCTGTGTTAGGTCAGGGCAAAAGCTCACGAAACCCAGACCTGATTTCTGGAGGATTCATTCTGCACCTTCCATACCCAGCTCCCTTTAGAAGCTCCATCTCTGCCTGTGTTTGTCCACTGTTTTGATCTCCTGGTTTTCTACTTGTTTCTCTTCTGTCTTCTGTTCTTAATCTCTGCTTCCATGGCTTAAATCCTCTCTCCTGACCTGGCATTACTTGGAGTGTTTCCAGGCACTTTGACCCTTGTGACTTGTTGTGGGGCTCCCTTGCATAAGGGAGTTGGGAGAGGGGGAGTTCTGACTCCTCGGTCAACTGTGAAGTTCATATACAAGAATTCCCTGGGCTAGACCTTTGCTTGCCTAGAGGATCAAGTGTCAGACATCAGTTTTTAGGTCCATGACATTAACATAAGCAAACACGCTGCTTACTTCTTATAGCTTCCTTTCTGATATGGACATTGTTATGCTACCCTTCTGACAAAGTTGACCAAAAATGGAAGAAGCATCTCTTTGGTTTTGGAGAATGCCTTTGTATATCACACGCACATGCCTCTTTAGAAAGTTGTCTATTGGAATTTGGCTCCTGATTATTCCTTATATTGAATTTGATCAATATAAACATAAGTACTACAAAATAAACATATTTTCTTTACAATTCTAAGCATAGGCAAATATGTTAATTTACTGAGAAGGTCAGTTACCTTAATCAGGAATGCATACTCCTTGTTAGTTTAGCTAGCGTTTACTCAAAAGTCAAAGCAATAAATTCTTTAATTAACACAATGCATGATGGAAGTTGGTTTTTACCGGCAAAAGTTGGTAATATTCAAAATGTGATTTAGCTAGAAATAAGTTCAAAGTATTCCTTCTCTTGCATAAATGGGATATAAATAGGTCTTGAGCCGCTCATCCTTGCTCTTCAAATGGTGCCAAGTCTTGATTTTAAAAGTGTCCTATATCCAGCTACAGAGGCAGAGGGTTCTGGTTCCCTTACGCCCACAGTAAGTTTAATTAAACATTTTCTCTAGAATGTTATAGCATTTATCTCAACAATCCTTTTATGTAATATATGGTCAAAGCACCTAAAAGGACAGAGATTTCATTAACCAACAGGTTTTAAATGTTCTCATGACTACTGGCAAATAAATAACAGTATAAGTACCAAATTCTAAGACTTGCCATCATGTCTAATAGTGACATAGCAGCAGAGAAAACTTCTGATCCTCACCTGTAACCACTGAAGGATACCAGTAATTATGAAAAAGAACCAAATAATTCTCAATGACATTTTGGCTTAGGTTAGTCTATAACAGAAAATAAATCTTAAAATCCCAATAAAATAAAAAAAAATATGTCAATGGGATGGTTATTAGGGTAACTATTAAGGTGTTTTCTAAGTATTTGAGTCTATTTGTTGAAGAATAGATAGATGATAGACAGAGATAGATAGGTAGATAGATAGATAGATAGAGAGATAGATAGATAGATAGATAGATAGATGGATGGATAGATTAGACAGCTAGCTAGCTAGATGATACATAGACAAGATAAACAGATATTAGTCATTAGGATGGATAAAACTTAGAAAAGTTTCAGTCAGTTCTAAAATATAGGAAAATTTTGCTGAAGGACTCAAACCTCAAGATGTGGAAGGACAGCTGGCATGGGAGCTATGTGTAACCTCTCATAGTGGTGTATAGGGCCATTGAGGTATATTATATAGTAAACCACATATGAATGATTATTCTAACAGACGGTGAAACTACTCAGGAACATTAGAAAGAGAGGAGACACGCTGCTAGACTCGGGCAAAAGTGACAAGAATTTAGATAGGAATAGCAGAAAAGAAAGAAGAGAAAATATAGGAAATATTTACATCAAGCGGGTTAAAACACAACTCTAGTCATGCCCTCCCTTATAATTAGGAATATTTTATATCAGGAAATTCTGGACCACTCATTCAATATTACTAGATGATAGAATGGCCACTTGGAGTCTAGAATAATTGAAAAAGTCAATTAAAGGGAATAATTTATTAACTTTTAAGTAAGCGTAGTCATATTCTCCCTCAATTTCTAATCTTACATTATTATCCACCTTAGAGTGTTTTATAAAATATATTTATCCTAAAATAGATTAAGCTGCACATAAGAAAAAAAAGCACCCACTTGAATTGCTGCCCTCAGCTTTTTCTGGAAATTCTCTCCCCTGATCTTCTTTCTTTGGGAAGATACACTTGATTTCTCTATCCCGTGTGGTCTTCCCTGGAAACAACATTGCTTCCAAGTACAGAAAGTATAGCATAATGTTTTGGTATAAATGTCAATGTTAATTTTAAATATCTTAATACTTTTAAAAAAACATTAGATGTGGTTCAAACTCCATGCAAAACATTATCAAATAACACACACACTTCCCCTTTCTGTGAGTTAGAAGCACAATTTTACCTTTTATTTATATCCTAAACTAATTATAAAATAACTTAGCAGAAAAGTTCTAAAATTTCTCTGTAAAACAGTACATTCATATCAGAATAAAATTCCTAATGAGTTCTTAATTTGGCTAATAGCACAATTTTTTGAAGTTTTTGGTGAAAGAGATTCTCTCTGGAATAAGATTATTTCCTATAAAGCATTGTATTTAATTAGATAATATTCTATATTTATATTTTATGATTAGCTATGATATTCTATGTCATTTTTCTAAGGATTTTTAGAAAACTATTTTACACATTCTATCAACATTTTTTTCTTTTTAAAACTGCCTTAGTATTTCATTTGTAATTCCATTCCTTTAGGATTTTTATGAGTATTGTTTCTTCTTAGACAACCATTCTTTTAGTTTTAACCTTCCTTCTATTTCTTTTGTAAATAAGTTAATTATTATTATTATTATTTTTGAGGAAAATTAGCCCTAAGCTAACATCTACTGCCAATCCTCCTCTTTTTGGTGAGGAAGACTGGCCCTGAGCTAACATCCGTGCCCATCTCCTTCTGCTTTATATGTGGGACGCCTACCACAGCATGGTTTGCCAAGCGGTGCCACGTCCACACCCGGGATCTGAACCGGTGAACCCCAGGCAGCCAAATTGGAACATGCGCCACCAGGCTGGCCCTGAAATAAGTTTATTTTTATCATTATTAATATACTAAATCTTTATTATTGAAAGTCCTGCCTAAATGTAAAAATTAAAATATAAAACTAATAAAATATGAGACCATATTCTTATGACATTCTGAATTGGGACATACTTCTTAACACTTGTCCCACTCCCACTCCTAAGTCACAAATTATAAGGAGGAAAGTTGATATATTTTAATTCTCCAAAAATAAATATTTGTTTTTATCAGGTAATGACATCATAGACAAAGTTAATAGATAAGAATTTACTCTCTAGAATATGCCAGGTACTTCTTTAATCAACAAGAAAAAGACCTGGAATCCCAACAGGAAAACTGTCAAGGTTATAAAAAACTGATGAAGATGGTAATGCTTAATGGTAAAGAGATACTCTACCTCGTTAATAGTCAGACTAATGATAATTAAGAAAAAAATGCAACATGACATGACACTCATTATTGAAAAAACAATCAAGTCACATAATATCAAATCCTATAGAGAAAGGGGACTACGGACTTCCATCAGTGCTGGCTGGAGCTGAAACCGGAGCAGCCAAGCTGGAGCACAGTCTCCAGGGTTTGGTGAAACTGACTACGTGTACAGTCTATCACCTATAAATTTCTTAAAATATACCAAAGAATCCCCACCACCACACACAAATGAAGAAAAGCAATGTTTAATTGAATTAATCACAGAGTTAATCATGGCGTCAAATAGTTGGAACCAATCTAGGAATCCATCTAGGGAAATGCATGTGTAAAAATATATCAGTAAAGAGGTCAAAAGCTACAGACGAGATGGGTAGCAGCACGGACAGATGTTCAATTAAAGACTGAGTGGGGAAAAAGAAGAAAACAAAGGATGAAACTTAAAGCTCAAAACCATTTATATAAGCTAAAGACACAAAAATAATATATATTTATAGACACACATACACATATAAATACATCCACCCATCCTTGTATGTGTATCCATCCATACACATATAAATACATCCTTCCCCCCAAAATCAAGGGGGAAAAAGTTTCATTTATTCAACTAATATTTACCTAGGAAATGTAGAAATGTAAGAAAAGTACATTGGAAGCAAATTTCTAAATACAGTAAAGGGTATACCTATGAGGGACAGAGAGTGTTAGGATTTAGAGAAAATATAAAGGTAAAATAAAAGTTTAAAAGCCCAAAGAAAGGCTTTCCAAAGACTGATGTCAATATTGTGCCATTCACTGAGATCAACAAAATTCTGTGTGCTTGAGACCTAAAAGGAAACATAAATGCAACAAAGAAAAGGCTAATTATATCCTAAGAGTATTAACTCTCTGTTTTATATACTGCAGTAGTTACAATTTCTTATACTAGTTCTAATAGAGTCCCCTATTATTCTACATAAAGGATTGTTTGTAGAAACTATGAGGATTATAATATATGTGCATATTCAAATAACACGACACTGAATATTTTATAAATGTTACTTTTGACTACGTATCAAAACAAAAGACTTTTACATAAATACTCACAAAGCTTATAAAGAAGTGATAATACTAGGCGTCTACTGCACCAACGGCTCTTAAACCGTGCTCTGGAAAAGAATCTCCTAACTACTATGAAGATGGACCAGGGTACCTACAAGCAAAAAGGATTTTATTTCCCTTTCTACCAAACAATGAAAATTTACATTGCCACCACATAAAATTTAACTTAAAGAAAGACTCGCTTCTAAAATGTTTGAAAATCATTCTAGAAAAGAGCTACCCACTCAAGCATGAGTCCTAAATCTCGAGTCAGCTCACGTCCTTCATCAATACTGAAATCAACTAAGGAGGATTTATAAGAATAAACGTTAAACCACAGAACTTTATGTGATGCACACACACTTCTGTGAAACCATCCACAATAAGTTCTGTTTAGTTTTAGGAAACTACCTTTTGTCGAACCTGGGTTCTTATGAGAGAAACCATTTCCTTGTGAGTAGGAGTATATGTCACAGATAGAGTAACTAAGGCCATAAATTAGACTATGCCATCATTATGGAGTCGGAGTATTTTCAAATATATGCACTTTAAAGAAAAAAATGATATTTCTGCCACTGTCAGAGAATTTATAACAATTCAATAACCTTAAATTATGTCTCATAAACAACTCGAACCGTTACCATAAAACTTTCTTTTATTTTTATTCTCCCTGCAAACATGACACTAGTTTTATAAATGTTAGTGGATCTTTGAAATATAAATCATTTGTCTATAAAATGATGGTAATTTTCTTTATCCAGGCACCTCCAAGATATGGGGTCTATTATTTCCCAGAGTGCCTTTTTCGGCTTCCAGTTAATTATTAAAAAGTATGGCTTCACCTATGAATTAGATATCTCTAGTTACTAACTTATGCTTCCTAGTAATTTTGTTCTTAATGAAGAATGAAAACTCCTGGAACTCCTTAGAGATATGCCTTCCATCTCTCTCTCTGCACCTGGGTGCCTGTAAGCTGTGCGGACAGAAAAGAAGCACAATTTATTAACTCTTCTGGAATAAATGGCTAATTATGCCTATTCCAACCCCTATTACCAAAAATACTAAATATTATTTGAAATAATATTCATGATGTATACAACCAGGGACAAATAGTAACAATTTTGGGAGTAACAACAGTTTACTACTAATAAAGCATCATTAATTAATTATTGGAAAGGACGATTTGAACTAGGGAAAATTATATATTAGTTTGAAACATGTAATCAATGTACTTTTTCCTTTCAGGTCAAAACAGACAAATAGAGACCATTAGAAAGGAAATTCACTGGTTTGTTAATTGCTGCTGTACACTGTGTCTGAAGTTAGGCCCAAAGAGACTACTAATAGGATTTTTCATATCTCTTTGATGAGCTGATAGGAACAATTTATAACAATTATATAATATATTTATGTGTCATGGAAACCTTATTTAAATTACTTTTATCTACATTACCTCAAGTGATACTCAGAATGTTCAATGAGTTTAGAAAGATAGGTATGGTCCTTACTTTGAAAATGAGGGGGGAAAAAAGGTTCATTTATTCAACAAATATTTACCTAGTGGCCATTGTATGATAGGTACAGGCTGGGGATGTGGCAAAGTCCCCATGAGGCCACATTCTACTAGGGGACATGATAAAAAGGAAATACATGAATGGGCAAATTACAGATTTTTATTAAGTTTCAGATAACCTAATCCAAATTCTTAGCAAATATAAATATAAGTCAAGTATAGAAAATTTCTGATCTTCTGAATTCCTGGAATTCTTATTGCAATGTATATGAGACCAATAGTTGGTTATTTAATTTCAGACTGCATTGTTTTGTGTTCTCTGATTTTTTTTCTTGCAGGTTAAGCTTATCTCCCTAATTATTCTGCAAGATTCTGATGACAAGGGTCACAATTTAGGTATCATTATCTGTCTCATTGTCTCACCAGGGACAATGCTTGGTATAAAATAGGGACTCTAGTGACATGGATCAACTTCTCCAAAATTATTAAGGAGAGGTTTGAAAATCATTTGTATCAAGTTGATCGAGTATCTCATCTTGTTTACACTACGAATCCATTCAGTTAATCATTTTGCTTTACCTTCCAGTCCACTCCTATGTCAATTACTATGATTTTCAATTAGCAGAGCCCAAAGTAAAGAAGACTCGTTATATATATCCACCTGTCGCCAAATCAAGATTTGTTAGACTTTGAAGCTATCTAAGAATTAATTGAATCCAACCACCTATGCCCCCAAAATAAATCCCTTTTAGATAATTCCTTTTAAAAATGTTTAATATTTTCCTTGATGCACTGTTCACTATCTGATTTAGTAAGCAATTCCACGATTTAAGGATGTATTTCTTTTATTGAATGGAAATATGTCTCATTTAAGTTTTGCTTGCTTTTTCTTTCAAAATCTCAAGAAATTAACTTAACCTCCCCACATCTGCTTCATCCATGCTAAACATTCGTAAATCTTAGTTTCATGTAATATTATTTTTCAGTAAACTTTGAAAATTAATATGATTTCATTGTTAGGCTTTTAATACTTTTCACATAAATACTTAAGTTTGGGAAATTCTTTGTTGAATAACATGTCAAATTTGAGTTGGGAAAATATGATGATTTTAATTATAAGGCATGGTTCTAACCCCTGAGCCAGCCTGACCCGCCTCGTCTAGGCACTTCAGTTTGTCCCTCTAGTCTTGAAAACATCCCTCAGTTCTGTTACCTAGAAATCAACAATTCTCCATGTGTTCTTTGATCAGTGTAGATAAATAGTGAAACCTAATATTTTGGACAGCACATAGCTATCAATATCCAAAAGGTGAATCATACATTTAATAACCATTTAGCTCTATTAGTCATAATAGAGCCTCTACATTGTTAATCCCTATTTAAAATATATGAACTTCTACCAAGTCAGCTATATCTCCCCACTGTGCTTTAATAATCAGCTGTCTTATCTAAATGTAAAATGTTATATTTATTACCATTACATTTCATTGTATTTGTTATCGCAGTCTATTAAATTTATGACCCTATTTAGTCTTTCTAAGCTTGTATCATCTTCAAAACCAATGATATATCTTCCACACACTCACTTAATCAATGATGAAAATTGATAAGGATAACTCTCAATTCGTTAAGGCAGAATCTTTCCAATTTACAATTTCCATCAACACACATTGGTATATCTTTATTAAGCTAGTTAAAATCCATTATGCGTGCCTCCCATCACCATCTTATATGTAAGAATATCAGAAAGCAACTTGCCAAATGACTCATTTGACTCAAGATTTGTAGCATTTCCTCAAAACTTATTTTTAGTAAATTTACAATCTTACTACATTTTGAAGTGCACACAAACCTTTTGTTTAATAACATTCTCAAAATTTTGGCTGAGATTGATAAATATTTTTTCTCAATAGCCAAATCTAGAGTTTTGGTCCGTATTTTGTAAGTCTATTGATATATATTTTATGATAGACATTCACAGAAAGCATTGCTAAAGTACAGGGAGACCGAGCGATTGATTCCTTTACACCACCTGGCCCATAACTTCTTCAAATTTATACTATTTTTGATTATAATATCTATTATTATGAGAAGAGGATAATAACGATATCATGATATGCCTGATAAGTCATTTGAAGAATTAGTTAGCTTGGTTTATTTTGCACTTTAATATTCTTTTTTCTTTTTTTTTTTTTTAAAGATTGGCACTTAGGCTAACAACTGTTGTCAATCTTCCTTTTTTTTTTTTTTTTGGCACCTGGGCTAACAACTGTTGCCAATCTTTTTTTTCTTTTTCTGCTTTATCTCCCCAACCCCACCCCGTACACAGTTGTATATCTTAGTTGCAGGTCCTTCTAGTTGTGGGATGTGGGACGCTGCCTCAACGTGGCCTGACTAGCAGTGCCCTGTCCGCGCCCAGGATCCGAACCCTGGACCGCCACAGCAGAGCGCGCAAACTTAACCTCTCTGCTACGGAGCCGGCCCTCTTTTTTCTTTTTAAAGATTGGTACCTGAGCTAACAACTGTTGCCAATCTTTTTTTTTTTCGTTCTTTTTTTCCCTGATTTTTCTGCCCAAATATCCCCAGTATACGGTTGCATATATTTTTATACTTGTGGGTCCTTCTAGTTGTGGCATGAGGGACGCTGCCTCAACGTGGCCTGATAAGCGGTGCAATGTCTGTGCTCAGGATCGAACCAGCGAAACCTCAGGCCCCCCAAAGCGGAGCACGTCAACTTAACCACTTGGCCTCAGGGCCAGCCCTGTGCACTTTAATATTCTTATTGAAAACAAAATGGTATTTTTCAGAAGTGAAAATGGAAAAATACCTCCTGGAAGATTGATAAGTTTGAACAATAATCTTAAAGTAGATGTAGCAACAAATATATTCAGCTATCTATACTAGAACAATGATCTCAAAAGTTCTAACAATCAGCTCATTAATTTGTTCACAAATGATAAAATATTCTTAATTCCACTGTAATATCATATATTAGATGTTGTGTCTGCAAGTTGCGTGTGTGTGTTTGTGTTTTTTCGAGGAGTGATGGGATAGAAATAATTTTGCTTGTCCTCATTAAACTTGAGGTATTATGAATTCTGACACATTTCAGCTTTATTTTTCCACCTCAAAGAGGTGTCACAATAAGCAAAAAATGGCTGTGGCAGCGAGTGTAATTCAAATTGTCAGAGTGATTACCATAGTGTCCAGATCTAGATTAGTTAGATCCTAATGGCTCACATTCTAATCCACCAAGATCTACTACATTCCAATGAAATCAGTGGATCCTGACTGATTTACTATTCCACATATCTCTTTGGAATATACTGATGCCATTGTCCGTTTTTCCCATGAAAAGATAGCAGTAAATCACATCCTGGACACTAAGATGCCTATTGAATAAAGAGCAGCTCCACAGTAAAGAGAGCATTTGGTAACCAAGAAAAACATAGCGTGTTGTCAGCCATAGACAATCTCTGAGAGCAAAACCTGAACTACCAACCATTTGTTAATTTAAGAGTTAGATATAATAATGTTGACAAAAATAAAACTTCAGAAATAATGAATACTTCCACGGAGAAATTTAATTTCAGTTCCCATAAAACCTGGGTGCAGGAGTGCTTTACCAAATAAAGTAGTTTGTTACACTGAGAATATTTCTTGAAATATACACTTATAGGACCATAAAGTACTAATGTTGGAAGTATTTTACATGCGTATAAATACTATTTTTACCTGTATCTTTCATTTATTTCCTAAAGAACTAATTAGATTCAGAAACTTAGTGTATCTTATATCCTCCACAGAAATTAGAATAAAACCTCAAAAGGACAAATGACAAATATTAACATGAAGTAATGTTTCATCTCAATACTAAAATGACAAAAGGATTCTGCACAGGTCAAAGAATATTGAAATGATGATATTATTCTAATAAACTATCACTTAAGCTATTGCTGTTTCTTCATCTCCATACTGAAGGTGAGGGATAGCTGTATCGACAATACGTAAGCTGTTTGCATCAATTCATTTATATATATATTTTTTTCTGGTTTATAGACCAGAAAAACAATAAAATAGCACCAAAAAAATAATGAAAAGGATAAAATGGTGTTTTAAATAATAAACTAGAGATATAGCAGGAAAACATTCCCTTTGGAAGTCCTTCTCTGAGGATTAAACCCATTAGATCCACCTTGCAATTGCTGGACTCAACGACTTAAAGGGAAAGTTACGGTTTGAGGTATTCTTATGCATGTGAGACATACCAAAAATGACACAAAGCTCCAAAGTGGAAAGTATTCCAGATTGACACAGTTTATAAAATGTCCCATTTGAAGAAAATAAAATCCATCTTACTCCAGTATAGGAATGATTAAATATTACTTAATACTGCATGTTTAGAACTATATATATTTAGAATATATATCATTTCTAATGAGTAATTTAATTTCAATAAAAACATTTTAAGCAATCATACACTTCAAATGAGAACAAAATAATGTGGAATATAGAAATGATGTTTCCAAGTTGTCATGGTTACTTGCTCATTAAATAATGTTTCTAACTCACACACTACATCTGTCGGCAATAGAACCGCACAGCAAACCTCTGAAAGTACCACTCACCTGAGAAGGCCAAAACAAAAGTGTCAAAAATGATGGCATGTATACAGATCTTGGCGCAATTTGAACCACCACTCCTGTGCCAGAACCCAGATGGTTCCAGAATTAATGAAAAATGAAACTTTGAGTTGAATGTGATCTCAACAGGAAATGAAATACATCTTTCGATCTCTTTGGAGGACTACCAACATCTCCTTGCATCAGATCTGCTTCCAATTCTTCATTGGGTTCCAAACAAGAAAAAAAGACTAACGCCCAAGAGTGAGAGAATAAATTGTGTAGCAGCTCACTTAATCATTCTCGTTTGGTTTAGATTGGCAATTTATTTTGTTTGTTCTGCTTAATAAAAATATTATGATAAATTTTAATAATACATCCTATCATAAATAAGTATATCTCATGTGGTAGAATGAATAGAAACAAAAAGAAACTACAAAGATACATATATATATTGACACTGTCTTTATAAATCATCTTCATTTAATTAAAAATAGAGAAACTCTCATCCTAATTGTTTAGTGTACCCTTTAAAAATCAGAATTTTGATATTAACAAAAAGTTCAAATACATATTTGCATAAGTTTAAAAACAAAATGCAATTATTTAACACATGCAGGTAATGTGTAGAAAATACATATTTGTGTACCTTCTTATTATAATTCTAAATATCCAGATCAACATTTCCTAAACTGTGTGCTGAAAACCATGTGGTCTTTGAAAAGTGGGTCTTAAGTCAAATAAATTTGGAAAAACTACATTCGTGAAGATTCACCATTCATCTTCGCATGCCAAAGGCTTTGAAAGGTTTGAGCCAAATGTTACAATACTTGTTTATCTTTTTATTTCACAATATCTTTTTTCATTACAAACTTTCATCATACAGGCCTGAAAAGCTTATTGTTTCCCTGGAAGAGGCACTGAGATGTCTTTGTAACAGGAGTCTGCAACAGGTCTGGCCTTCACATAGAATTTCCTCCCCAACAGTGCCGCACATTTACTTAATTTTGTCATGAAACTTAAGTAAAACCTATTTATGCCACCATTATGGTAAATTTTGTGTGTGACATATTTAATAAATGACAGTACTATGCTCACCAAAAAAATTTGTATTTAATATCATGTCTCAAAAATATATCAATTAGAAATCAGTATGGGAGAAAGGCAGCAGGCAGGAAAGGTAACAAAGATTTCTTTAGTAATAGGGTTTCCAAATGAAGTTGCTTAAAAGAAAAATCAGGGCCAGCCACTGTGGCCTAGTGGTTAAGTTTGGCAGGCTCCACTTGAGCAGCCAGGATTCAGTTCCTGGGTGCAGACCTACACTTCTCATCTGTCAGTGGCCATGCTTTGTAGTGGCAGCTCACATAAAAAAAGAGGAATATTGGCTGCAGATGTTAGCTCAGGGTGAATCTTCCTCAGCAAAAAAAGAGAAAAAAAAATCAATACAGTTCTATGGTCATTAGAATGGTAAAACTAAAGCTACCTGTTTCAGAGCAACACCTAGGACAGCTGATTTTCATAAATGTGAGAAGAGAAAAACAATCAAGTTTGTAGAAGAATAACCAAAATGTTCTAGCTTAGAGCAGACTCATGAAATTTACATTGTTCTCAGATTTACAGAGGTATAACTGATAATTAAAACTTGTCCACATTTAAGGTATACAACTTGATGTTTCGATATAGGTATACGTTGTGAAATAACAGCCACAATAAAATGAATTAACATATCCATCACCTCATACAGTAACCATCTCTTTTTCCACATTTTCAATAGTGAGCATACAAAGTAGAAAAATATATGGATGATCACTGCTACATTTACAAGAATAATTCTTTCTAAAGAGTGTGAGAGGTTATTCAGAACTCAGTTCCAAATAGGTCTAAAGGGTACTTTGTGTTCAGAGAAACTGTGTAACCTACAATCACACATCCATATTTGTAAACATACATATGTAAGATGTACACACACTGTGTGCATACACGTGTAGTGTGAATGCACTGAAGTCATAAACAAAGCAAAATAAGGCCGTATCAGGGGCATGAATATCTTAATTCCCACTTCTGTGTCTGTTATCCTCTGCCTCCCTCAGCTTTACTCATAATTCTTTCTCACACCAGCAACTGTAGCTTCCTCCAGCCATTCTGTATCCACGCTCCTGGTTACATCTGAAAGCTCTTCTGTCAGGGGAGTTTTCTCTGTTCACTAGCATTCCCTGGCCAACAAAGAAATCTATTTGGCAAAAGGCTGTTTGGAAATTGGTAAGATACAGTAAAAAATGCCTACAGTAGAGGTATATCAAAAGAATTCTTGTAGTCAGAGTACCTAAATTCTAAGAATAATACTTACCAGAATAATCCTTTAAAATCTAAGTCAGGAAACATACGAAATAATGAGGGCATTTAAAATAATTTAAAAAATGCTCTTTCAAGTGTTGTTCCAAAAATCTTATCAAATAAGTAGGCAAAGGTACGAGAAAATAGATTCTCTACAAATATTAGTAATTCCTTTATATACTTTTGGAAAACTCATTATTCCCTTTCAGCACAATGGGGAGTTATTTTGGGAAATGCTGTTATACACAGAATTCAAAGGGTCTCATGTTACAGAAGAATTTGCTACTTTGCTGGGAGTCAGTCCAATGGCCCCCAGATCATTTGTATTGGGTTGCTAACACTGCAAAGCCTTTGCAAGCAAAAGGGCGACTGGCAGGTGGCATCATTTGGAATTGAGCATGACACATATTTGCTACATCTCATTTGTGTTTCTTACTGCAGCAAAATATTTCTTTGTAAGTCAGTAAAAGCTCTTTTATATCTATCTTACTGTTTTTTTCACCCCTTTTCCTGAAAAGAGCTCAGAGATTAAAAAAAAAGTATGAATATCTTCCATAGTTTTAAATGTGCATAAAGTTTACAAAGTTTTCATGCACCTAAATAAATGGCACCATACAAAAATTCCTTTAAGTTCAATATCAAGCCATTTGGAAAACAAAAATCTATTTGGATTTGTACATCAGCTATTATAGTAATTAAACTTGAGAAACTGGATTCCCTAGAAATAAATATATCTAGTCTTATATTCCTAACAAATGTTAGCTATTTTCACATGTTTTCCAGT
Source organism: Equus asinus (assembly GCF_041296235.1). Lineage (NCBI taxonomy): Eukaryota > Metazoa > Chordata > Mammalia > Perissodactyla > Equidae > Equus > Equus asinus. The sequence goes on from NC_091816.1 coordinate 17,337,167, forward strand.
AGACTGATAAAGAAATTGTTGTGATCTTTTCTTTAAATCATAACTAGATTTCATATTTAAGGTACAAACTAAACCTACAATATGTTAAAATATTATACATAGAGGTTTGCAGAATAAAAGAATAGTGGTACTACTACATACTATATGGATTAAAAGCCTTTTTGCGTGGTAGAAATTTTAAAAATGAGCTTTTAAAAATACATTCTAGGGGCCGGCCTGGTGGCACAGCGGTTACGTGAGCACGTTCCACTTTGGTGGCCGGGGTTTGCCGATTCAGATGCTGGGTGCAGACATGGCACCGTTTGGCCAGCCACGCTGTGGTAGATGTCCCACAGATAAAGCAAAGGAAGATGGGCACAGATGTTAGCTCAGGGCCAGTCTTCCTCAGAAAAAGAAAAAAGAGGAGGATTGGCAGCAGTTAGCTTGGGGCTAATCTCCCTCAAAAAAAAAAATACATTCTATGAGAAATTGGTAAATAATAAAGTAATATATAAGATTTCTACTAAAGCTCTTTGATTTCTTATATACTGCCTTAAGATTACAAAATGTTTATAACTAGAAATATAGCAATAGTCCTTCTGTTTAGATAATAAAGGTACAGCACAGAGAAACAAATAAGATTGCATACTCAAGAAAGCCCAAAGTCTTGGCATCCCAAATAACAAACAATAACTTACAGTGAATACTTGATGGAAGTCCTACCGGGACACAGACACCGTGGAAGAAAGGAGGGAAATAGTTCAATAAGGCAAAAAAGTAATACAATGTTTTTCTCAACCAAATGTTAGTAGAAATGTAGAACTCTTACTGTGCCAAGGCTATTTTTTCAAGTATGCCCCAAATTTACCAGTAACCTTACCACACTGTGAACCATATCTGTCATAAGGCAGTACTTGGTTGTGGAAGACAATATTTTGTAATCTGTATACAAAATTTAACAAACCTTCCTTTAAAGGCAAACAAGCAACTTGACTTCATATTTTGTGGTTTTATAACTAAGATCACATTCTGTGAGATGGCACCTTAATCGGTCTTACTTTGTCCATCTAGACATGAGCAAAGTTCCTCTTTTTACACAAAAAACTGTTATGGGTGACTAGTACCTAAATACATATGTGGCATTACTCTCTACTCACAAGGATGTAGGTCCGTCAGAAGGTTTGGGAGGGTGCATATAGCAACTGAAGTATAACTACTGCTCAGAAGAACAATGCCTAGCCCCTTGGTTATTTATGAACTTTGTTTCCTATATTAGAATACTGCTAGGTTTGTGCACAATATCCTTTTTCAGTGTCAGAAAAAGCAGTCATACTCAAAGCATAGTATGAGTATGACTTTCCATTAAGCAATATAATTTTGGAAGTAGTCATGTATTTTCAAATGGACAGTTTGACAATACATGAGATGCATTAGATAAAATACATCCTGGTGTACTCTTCAGGTACAGCTATTAGCTAATCAAGATAAACACTGCCAAATAAATCCCTCTCTGCCTGAATTATCAGTCACAATTTATCAGCTTCACTTCAATCTTATCATTATACTAATTTTATATAATGCTTTATTGACAAAAATAATTTTAAATAAATAAAATGCAAAAATTCTATAACAAGGTAGCCCATTTAAGCATGTGATTTGTTTTTTTTTTTTTTGACTTATCTATGATTATCACTTTTTTCCCATTATAACCTTAAGCAAGTAGAAGGAAAGTTTACTGAGGGGATCCTGAGTACCAATTTTATTCCTAAGTCAAAGTTTCTTAGAAAGCTTAATCAATAAAACTACTCAGCAAGAGAGACTGTCCAAGTCATTCCTAGTAATATAATACAAAGATTAGATGCTTTATTTAAATTTTCAATTCTTCCATTGGTTTTAGACATTTCACAGTGAAATGGTGATCCATGGCAAATACCTCTTATTATAAATTGACCAGTCAAATGAAGATTCCATCATTTCTGAACTGTAGGTTAACAAATGACTAACTTTGCATCCTATTTCCACATATATAAGGTTCCAGAACACTCACAATGGTGCTGAACTGAAAGAGAAGTCAAGGAGAGATTATGTGTTTGCGAGTATGTATTTTTCTCCATGTGTGCATTCTGACTGCATTTGAAAAGAACACACTAAATGATTTTTGCTGTCTTTTCCATTTCATACCATCTGTACCTTTCTTATATCAATACAGTAATTAAGAGGTGAATATAAATTATAGAATCAAAGTGCATCATAGTTTGGCTTTTAACATATCAGGGTGCTTTCAGTTCTATCATCTCGGGTCCATTACTACATTTCTGCAAGATATTAGGGCAGTTAGTATTACACTTGTTATTATTATTTCATTTAAACATGAAAAATATATCGTTGAAAACAAATCAAAAAGTTTTGCCCTCTTAGAAGTCACATATACATAGTAGCAAAGCCAAGGCTTCTATTAAAAGTGATTGTCTAATTTTGTACTTCAGATTTAAGATACCGCGCAGTCTTCTAAGAACCAGAGGAGGTGAACATCATCGTATTCCCCACTTGTCTCTAGTCATCCTTGTGAGGAGGAATGTAAGTGATGAGCCTGCTGCATCTGCATTCAGTTTAGCAGCAGGGTCTCTCCATCACCGTGGTCACACCAGTTGACTTCAAACCACCGGTTCTCCGAACTAAGTCCATGGTTTCTGGATGGTGTCCATTAAGAACGCATTTTTATTCATGAAGTATTAAACATACTTCTCTGGGTAATATTCTTGGAGTCTCTCACAATATCATTTTTAAATAAAATTTATCATCTCTCTTTCAAACAAATTTTACCTAACTTTTATAAACTCAAGAATCCTATAATAAGGATATTCCCACTCCTTAGAAATGTGCAATACTCATTTGAAGTCGAGAGGTATTCATGTCTAAACAAAACAAATGACAATAAAGTGACAAAAAAAATTAAATGGAATAATTTTGCTATAACTGAAGTAACTCTGTATTTGACATTCTTACTGAAACTTTCTACAAGATCATTTTCTCAAATTAAACAACCAATAATTTTGGTTCTTACTATAATTGGGGAAGCCTTCATTATTGCCCTAGAGAGAGCATGCAGTTAAAGCCCTTAGATGGGGTTCCTGCTCCACACACTGCTTTGTGTAGAGGCATGCAAATGTCCAGTTATCATCAGAGAATCAGTCTTCCTCATTGTAAGAACCATAATACTGACCAACATACATTGCAGGATTGCAGCCAAGAGCCAGCTAGTGAATTTGATGAAAATAATCTGAAAACTGTAAATTGGTACATAAATCCAATTGATCAATCTGGAGGCAGCATATGTTTTGGTTAGCACCATAGACTTTGAAGGCCGACTGAATGGTTTCAAAACCTCTCCCACTGTGTCTAGCTCTGTGATCTCGCATAAGATTTTAGCCTTTCTATGTATTAGTGGGGATAATAACAATACTTAGCTTTTACATTGTTAGGATGATTCAAAGAAATAATATTTTAAAATTATTTAAAATAGTGTATCTTACATGTTGGTAAATATTTATGTTTGTCAAATACAGAAATTATAAATATCTCAGATGTCAATTTTATACAAATTGTTCTTTGTACTCATCGTAGAGACCGCATAAAATTGAATCAGAAAGGTGATAAAAGTTAAAATACAGATTCTATTTGAACAATTAAGACCAATTAGTATTCATACTATCCCCATGGTAAGTTTTAACAGTAACAATGTCTACAATTTATTAAACTTCTACTAGTATTACTTACTACACTCTTCTCCTTATATATCTTTTTGCTTAGCTTGCCCATAATCCTTTACATAGAGTTTATTTTCTCCTTTTAAAGATCCAGAAACCAATGCCAGGAAATGGTAGAGGTTAAGACTAACTGCCATTTATCTGGGCTGCTTTGAGTAAATTATTTATTGTTTGGAAGCTGAATGAACTAAACAATAAGTTGGAGTGCACTGTAGCTTATGACTTTGTGTAGGGTTGGGATTGCTGTCTATGGGGCTAGGCTGTCAGACACTCCGCAGTAGAGCCTCAGAAGACCATAATAAACCAAACTGAAGTGGTGCTATAATAAGCCTTGAAAGTGGCACTTAATGATTCCTGATCGCATGCTAGCACATCTGTCACTTCAGATATCACTGTCTGCATTACAAAGGAAGCCAGGCTACCTTGTTCAAATGCATTGTTTTTATCAAGAAGTTGTGAACCACTTATGAAGAAGACTTCATTTAAGAGGAGGAAATATTCAGTGGAGGTAAGACAATGAATACATTGGAGTCACCTGATGATACCTCCAACTTTTTTTTAAAATAACTCAGAGAAAAACAATAGAAAGACAGCACTCAGGTCTGGAGGATGGGCCAAAGACACTCATGAGGGAAAAGGAGAAGATAATAGATTAAAAGGATAGTGTGAAGGAGGCTATTTACATTTCTGAATACAGACCAAATAAAGATGGCCAAACGGAGAGGAAGGAACTCAGAAAATGTCACAGACTTTCCCTAGAAATACGCAAGAAAGGTGCAAGCAATCAGAGTTATACAGTTAAAAAATTATGCAATTAGGGGCTGGCCCTGTGGCCAAGTGGTTAAGTTCATGCCTTTCACTTCAGTGGCCCGGGTTTTCACTGCTTCCGATTCCAGGCACAGACACGGCAGCACTCATCAGAGGCGGCATCCCACATAACATAACCAGAGGCACTCACAACTAGAATACACAGCCACGTACTGGGGGTTTTTGGGAGAAGAAAAAAAGAAGGAGATTGGCAACAGTTGTTAGCTCAGGTCCCAATATTTAAAAAAAAAAAAGTTATACAATTAATTTTTATACAGTTAAAAATTATTAGGATACTTAGTTTTGACCTGACTGTATTTGTTTAATGCATTCCAATATAGATAATCGACTGCTTATTCTAGAATGTTTTAAAGATTATTTTTTAAAGCATTACTGTAGTGGCTCTGTGGTGGGCACAGCATCCTGGATTCAGCCGTCAGAGTAGTGGCTTCTGAAGGCTCCATGATGTTGAGCCAAATGGAGCTGCTTCACTAAGGTCATGCCCTCTCTACCAGGCAGCCTACATCCATTCACCACTGAGTGTGGGCTAAGACCTAGCTCCCTCACCTCAATTCAGGGCAATCCCGATAAAGTCATTCCAGCTTTGGAACTTTCCTCTATCTGCTGAGGACCCCGTTGCAATTGCATCAGAGTTTAGCCTCTCCTTCTGCTCAATTTGACTTCCTTAATTCCTTTAAGAAGGTTCCTGAGAGCACTTTCCAATGGTGCAATGGTAGAGATTCAAATCTCCATCTCAGAAACTAGAACAATCCGTGTTGTAGGTGAAGTCCTCAATAGTGTTGTGGTCAGATCCTCAACTCCGAAGTCAGACAAACCTGAGCTCAAATATCAGCTCCTCACTTACAATCTGTGTGATCTCAGGCAACCTGTCCACTATAAAATGAGGTAAACATTAGCCCCTATCTGTAAGGTCATTGTGAAGATTAAATAGCATAACACATGCGTGTACCAACTTAAATGCTGAATAAATATTGAACATTTAATAAATGTTAGCTGGAATTGAAAAGTTAACATTATCTATGCTTCTCTAAATCCATATATCACCAATGAAAAAAGCTACCCAGTGGACATTTGCTCTCCTAGATAAACAACTCCAAGCAGCCACTGGCATGTCAAAGTTTAAACGATAGTGGCTAGAATTTGCTTCCAGAGAAATTGCACCAGTCCCTGACACCATTTTACAGATGAAAACTTAGCAACAATCAACAAATTGAACAACTGCTGTGATGATGACTTTGTGTTCTCCTTTCCATAGATTTTGTTACAATTTAATAAAAGATTACTTTTGTAGGGGTCCAGATATTTTCAACAATGAGAGGCCTTTAGAAATGTCAGGGATACGCTGAACAACGGAAACACTAGATTAGAAAATAAGAGTGAAAATGGCACTAAGCAATTTGCATGGTTTTTACATGACAAGCAACAGTAATCCATAAAAACATAAGTCTGCAGTCTTATAGAGTAAGGAATCATTTCTGATGGTTTAAGAGCATTCGAATCACTTTTCATTATCTGAATACCCTTAATTTTATTATCCTTACCACCAAGATGTTGATGGAACTTGAAGCCATGCCAAATCATGCTCACCCCTGCTTTGGCTGCATTATTTCAAATATTCATTAGTCAGCTTCAAACCTTGAGGAACCAACTGAGTGAGAGATAAAGCAGCAGGAGCTACAGAAATACCACAAGCATGAAAGAACTGCTTACAACGACCCTTTGTAAGGAAATTGCTACTGGGCCATGTAGCCAGTTTTGTACTCATCATACCTTAAAAAACATATTTGATAGCGAAGGACTAAATATAGTCTTTAATCCTTCAATTTTAAAATATCATTCATTCCATCAACTCTGTTTTCAAAACAAAAATTACTTGTGCTAAATTAATACTACTTAAGAAAATAGGTCATCTAAGCCTATTCTATAGTCCTAGATTCCCCAAATAAGGTATTTACAAGTTCATCTTCAGAATAACGAATAGAAAAATATTTATAGATGAAATCATTTGGAGTACTCCCATAGGATCTAGGAACATAACACAATATATGATCCTAATCTTCTAAAGCCATAAAGTATTTTTGCATCTATTTAAGACAAAATAACAATTCAAGGCAACATGTATGTGCTAAATGTATGAAACAAGAAATCAAAGGTACCATAAGAGGAAACAAAGATTTAATTGCCAACATCCAAGGAGATCAAGGAAAGATTCTTGAAGGAAGTTGTCTTCCTACACAGATTTATGTATTTTAAACCCAACCAGAGAGGAAGAGCTGAAATTTCTACCATCACTTCCTAACACTGATTGAATCAATTTTACAATCCCAAATTGAACTTCTACATATCAGGCTATATCTTTGTCTTTCAAATGTATTTGAAGACTAAAATAATACATCTTTTTTTGAACTGGAATTTAAAAACTGGTATGTTTGAAAGGTCATTTTCTGGCAGGCAACTATGAGTCCAGGAAAAATTGCTTTATAACCTCAGAGCAGGGGTTTGGGTAAAGGCTGCTTTCACAGGCAATACAGTGTTGGCTCCTAGAAGACTTTGACTAATCTAGATGTCCTTTAACTCTGCCTTGACTTGATGGGATTGTGGCTACTATCTACTACGATATTTCTAAGAGAAAATTGAAAATTTCTTCATTCAGTATATGTTTACTAAAAATGTGTAAGTTTAGCCTTCTTAATTTTTAGAGAAAAAGAGATGAACCTCTATGGATGCATGCCCAGAACCACAGAGATAACAGACTGGGATATGCAGAGACAGAATATGGAAATGGTAGCAGTTAAGCAAACTCAAATTGCTCCCATAGTGTTCGCTCTTCATATGGAATTTTTCTACAGCTACAAAATGGCAGCTTATAAACTGAGTATAAGAAGTTATTTCTTTTACAATACTGTGCAAAACTCTCAGGAGGCCATAGATTAAATGTGCCCCTATCTGTTCAATTTATTAAAAATCACTTCAAGATTCCTTCTCTACTTCACTGTATATGGGATGGAATTCATAGGCAACGAACAATTTCAAATCCACTGGAAACATAAGTTTCACGGTTAATCGTGTCACAGAAGAACAATTGTTGCTGCTTAACCAGAAGTTCAGTCTCTGCCATATGCTCACAGGCTACTGTAGTATCTTTTAAATCATGTTTTCAAATTTTATTTTATAATAACCAGGCTACCAGGACATCTAAAATGGATTTAGAGACTTCTAGTTTGGGAACTCACTTGGAACCCTAGATTTGGTACCACAATTACGTTAAGCTGAAGACATTTGAGATTCAACAGATACAGAAAGAAGCCTTTCAGAGCTTCCCTTGTTTGACTAAAAGCAGCAACTTCTAGAAAATGAGGCTGCCAGAAATTCCTCCCAGGAGAGAGACCAAGAGTAAACCCACCATAAATAAATCTCTGAGCGAAAAAATGAGTTGCACCTACATAAACAAACATTACCACAAACTTTTATATCTCCTGTTTGTTCTCCTAAAAATCAATTTACCTTTGTTCAAGAAACATATTTGTTCTTCTCATATTAGTCTTTTCTCCCCTTTTGGCTACTAAGTTAGGTATAAAAGCCTTTAACTACAACCATTTAGCAAGCCAGCTACTTTATTAGCTCTCTCACGCATGTGAATACGTCTCTTTTTTTCTCCCATCAATCTGTCTTTTGTCAGTTTAAGTCACAGGCTCACATTCACTAACCTAAGAGGGTAGAGGAAACATTTTTCTCCTAAACAATAACTATCAAAGCACTGATAAAGGCATAAATGCCATTTCAAATATCAGATATGATAGCGAATTGGACTATCAGGACCCACAAATGGACGCCACCCCAAGCCCACATCACAAATCTAAACCTAAGTCAACCTGCATTTAGGAGAAACACCTGTCAAAGAATCCCAACACCCACCAGTTACATCCTCCAGCTCAGCTGTAGCTTGCTTACCTTATCCTAGAAAATAGGACTCCGTTGGCCTTATCAGAAAATCCAGACTTCCTGGCCCATCTGCCCTGTCTCCATGTTGCCTGTTCTATAAAACCCCAAAATCCCTCTGGAATAGTGAGCCACTGCTTATGAATCACTGTACTCCCCCACCCCCATTCCATGGGTTGTCTTCCCTTGAATAAAAGACATCAAACTCAATACTGACTTACTTTAGTTTTGGCACTTGACAGTTTTGGCGACGGGATGGGACCTAAGACAGCTGCTGAAGGTTCCGGGGCGGCTCCTAAACGCAAGGAAAGTACGAGAGACCTTTTGGGGTTTGTGGCCCCTTTCTTGGCTCCCTGGGGTCTCCGCTAAGCTTCTCTCCCAACAAGCTCCACTTCATTTGCGTTCTGAGCTCCTGGAGTTTGTCCTAAACCTTCCGGGTGGAAACGGAGTGGGAGAGACTCCAGGATTTTCCAGGGGAGACTTACTGGGTCACAACATTTGGGTGTGTGGCCGACCTCATCTACAAAGTAGCACCTTTGTGGAGAGGGGGCGGAGAGGAGAGGTCCAGGTCTCACAATGTGCCCAGGCAGCCTGAAACAGTAAGTCTGGTTGAACTCGGGAGGATTAGTGCAACAAAGGAAAAGAATATATACCCCTCCATCTAAAAAAGCAAGATGGCAGCCGTTAGGGAACTCATAAGGCTTCCATGTGAGTCCACAGAATAAACTACTGGGGCACTTGGGGAAATAAAACAAGAGATTTGGACTGTTTTGACCAATAGCTCATCAAATCTAAGTAGGCACAAGTCAGACTATTAAAAGCCATTAGGGCATCTGCCCCTATAAAGAAATCTTGTGAGAGGAATGATAGATCTATTGCTAATGAGAATCTTGAAGCCAATGGGACAAAATTGGTGAGCACCAAGCCCATAAAAACTGTGAGAGGACTAGCCTATTTGTGCTTTGACAAAGGATAGTAGAAAAAATTAACTTAGCTTAATTAAAAGCAAAAGCTTATAATGAGTTTTATGTATTTTGGTATTCTTTAACTAAGGAAGTAATTCAAATAAGCAAGATTAGGTACAAAATAAAGCATGCTTTCCAATTAACATGAAACAAACGCTTTTCCATATAATTCTAGGTTCTTTGAAAAAGAGAAAAATAGTGTTCAGAATGGGGATGTTAGTGACAACATTTATTCAGTATTCTCTACATAAAACTTTAGAAAGATAAAAATCAAATAGAATAAGTTCCTCAAATCTTTTCAACATTGCAAATTGAATTTGAAGCTAAAAATCTCAATATGGTAAAAGCTTAATTTGTTAACATTTTATTGTTATTACTATTATTGTATTTTGTTTATCTCAAGTATATTCTCATATCTTTAGGAATTTAAGACATTTTCTGTACTGCAGCACATAAATTTAAAAGTTGATTTCCTCATTTACTGTATATGTATACAAACGTGCAATATTAATATGTCTCTGATTATCGTTATCAAAGACAAAATTCTCTTTTGAACAGAACATTATTCTAATTCACATACCATTTCTTTTGTTTTAATTCTTAATATCAGTCGCTTACTGCACTCACAGTATGAGAATTCCAGCTTTATAAAAAGAGAAAATTGGGGCCGGCCCTGTGGCCAAGTGGTTAAGTTCGCGCACTCTGCTATGGCGGCCCAGGGTTTCGCTGGTTCGAATCCTGGGCATGGACATGGCACCGCTTGTCAGGCCATGTTGAGGCAGCATCGCACATGCCACATCTAGAAGGACCTGCAACTAAGATATACAACTATGTACCGGGGGATTTGGGGAGATAAAACAGAAAAAAAAAAAAAAAGATTGGCAACAGTTGTTAGCTCAGGTGCCAATCTTTAGAAAAATAAAATAAAAAAAGAGAAAATTGCACGCTAAAAGTTTTGTCCTTTACTTACATGTACCAAAAACCAAAATGTCTTAAGAATTGACGTAGCAGATAGAGCAATTTATAGAAAGATGCTTCTCAAAGGGTAACTTTTCCTTCTCAAGAAAATGCATGCCAGTAAATAGATGGGCAGAAATGGCTGAGCCTGGCAGCATGCCGAGACACAGCTTGCAGAGGTCACTTGAAAAGGCAAGCAACTCCTTAAAGGACCCTGGCTTTCCTGATCCATGTGGCATGATTCCTGGTACAGGCCCTACAGAGCTGCTATTTTTCCAGGGTTTGGTTTGGCTTCACTTTTCCATAGCTGTCTCTGACGGGCAGGAAAACCAGAGACCAATCAGTACCATCATCCTTGTTTTCTGTGAGCAGCAGAGAAGGAACTTGAGGCCCAATAACAGAGGATACTTTAGGATGTTAGCAAAAAGTGCGTAAAGGGAACATATCTATTCTGGACATAGCTTATAGACAGGATAATTACAACAGAGCACAGATGATTTTTTTTACAGTGTTGAACAGCAATATTATGATTTTCAAGTAGATAACTGAAGTACAGATTACCTCTATAAGTCTGAAGTTAGTTATCTGAAAAATGTAGATAAATTCACAAAATGGAAAATATAAATCATGACCAATGTACAGGACAATCACTAAGAAGAATACTGATCAGTAAACTCAAACTTTGATTTCAATGAAAATATTTCATATTTCACCAACATAGATATTAAGTGAAAATTTTTAACAGCATTTACATGCTCTCTTACGAATTTTTCAGTCAAATTTTAGCCAATTTTATAGAAAATAGGCATACAAGATAATAAATGGTTATAAGGAAGGATTTTTTCGTGTTGCACTTATACAAATTATTATACCTCATCCACGTGTTTTAATTAAATTATATTGATAAAGTAAATATATATAGAACCATTAATGTGAAAAACTTTGTTTTTTGGCTTTGCTAAGTTTTATTGCATCTAAGTAAGCATCATTCCTATAAAACAGTTACTGGAGCATGCACACTTAGCTGCTAAGCATCTCAAATACACTGGGTTTCTTAATTCTAAACAAATGTGGAAATGATATTGTATTTTGTTGTCCTGATTTGTTAGGACTGCTAGATGAACTCAGTTGAGACCTCAATTTTGAAAAAGAACTGAGCATCAAAAGAATTTCCTTAAATTTCCAGAATGTCACAGTCCAATGGACATACCATATGGTCTTTCAGTATCAACTGCGTTTTTGATAGAAAATTTAAATTTAAACATATACCATTTTAAAGTATCTGATTCTTAAACTCAAAAGGACTAAAAAAACTTGAAAGATAGATTTTATTTATAGTATATAAGTGTAAGAGAGAGAGCATAAAGGAGGAAGGACAGGAGGAATAACAAGAAGAAAAAAGAGAAAAATTAATATAAAAGAAAGGCAGGAAGGGGAGGGAACAAGGAGGAAGGAGGCAGAGCATTGGAAGGAAAAGATCTGAATATTTATTTGAGGAAATTGAAGTAATTTTACTAGGGTGTTTCTTTGTCTTTGTAATACATCAGCATATTGAGAAAAGGTAAAAAATCTAGTTAAGACTTAAAAAGCAAGCTGAGGTAACTTAGCATGGTCCTGCTTCGTTAGGAGTCAAATTCTACTCTGACTCTATCTTCTTTCTGTCGACAATTAATGCAAATAATACCAAGATTTCCTCACACATAACAGAATAGAGAGAAATAGCTGCCATGGAGTTCAACCATCATCATTAGTCCACATGTGATGACTTCGGAACATCCCAAGAACCTGGACATTATTGACTAACGTCCCATCACAGTCAACTCCTTCTGGCCTACACTGACCGCCACAGACTTGACTACTTGTCCAACATCTGCCAGATGTTTCTGCCTTTTTGTGGTTTAAGATTCTAGTCCTTCCTGACTGGCTTGTCACACTGTCATCCATGCCATGTGAAAATATTTTATGAAAGCCAAGGTGTTTCAGATAAATTTATCTCATGGCAGGATTTTTCTGAGTAATAAGGAAATTAATATCAATGACATCATTCAAGATTGAAAACTGATATCATTCAAGATTGAAGACTGACCACATCAAATATTTAAAACTGAATATTGGCATATGACTTACAGTTATGATGAGCATGTGTCTTGGAATTTCTAATTAATTCTCAAAGTCAAATATTCTGCTGCGTTGTTCCCATAAATATGCCTATGTTCAATGAGAAAAATGTGGTAATCTTCTTACATCCTACAGAGCTCTAAACTAATTTATGATATAAAGGTGAAAAGTAATGTAAAATGAGAAAAACAGAGATAAAAATAAAACAGAATAGACACTATCTGAAGGGAATAGAGGAAATATTTTGCCAGACATAAGGGATTTGCTGGTTATTATTATTTTGTCTCTGAATTTGGCTTTAGGTGTGCTGCTAATTAAGGTAAAAAAAAAACCCTAATTTTTTATGCAGTTTTCATTTTATTAAATTTAGTTTGTGGAAAATCAGATTGTTTCGGTCCTCATTGGCAGAAAAAAAAAATCACCATAGCATTGTTAAGAACAGAATTCTTATTCAAACTGACATTTTCAAATAGAGAATTGTGATAAATGCTAAAGGCATAACAGCATTGAAGATATGTCTACACATAGGATTTGAGACAACTTGGTCTACGTATTTTTCTTTCTGAAGATCTAATTTATTATAGAGACAAAATGTGTTATTTTAATATAGAGAAATGGATGGCTAACATGCCCCCTAGATCAAGTCTCAAATATTAGATTTCTTCAAATATCAAATGCCTTTCTTTGACAGGAGTTTGATTATATTCAATTAGTGATTGCATTCTTCAAAGTGGCCCTAATGTGGAAAGTCTGTGCAGCTGTATCAAGTGAATGGTGTATGCTTCAGACGTGAGAGGGAGACTGAGTGTTACTATGCTATGAAAGTTTAAGTGCCAAGCTTATATTCTCACTCCAACGCATTGTTATGGAAGTGCCTTACACAGTGCCTGCAAATAAATGCTCTATAAATGTTATTAGATTTGAGGCTGAGGGCAGCCCCACAGACTGATCATTGGCCTATGGGTCTCAGGGGGTCTGAGTCAAATAAATCTAAATGAAATAATTTTGTTAACCTATTCTTAGCCTCCCAAAGAATGAAAAAACACCAAACAACCCCATATTGGTCTCTGCATCCACATTTTGGGACCATGTATTGTAAGGTCCTTCGGTCTATCAGAAATAAACCATGGCTAAAAATCCAAGCTGACACTGAGTGTTTGCATTTGGGTTTTCATGGTTAATGTCTTCATTGCCAAGTAACAGACAGTGCTTTAACAATATGAGACTATGGAATGTGGCAGAAGCAGCTCCGATCATTATTTCAACAGAATGACAGGCAAAGGCTAGGACTTATAGTTGATGACTATCATTCACCAAATAATTATGGCCAGGAAGCTAATTATTGAATATTTTAATAAGAGCTTTTTTACTGTTCTGAACTTGGATTCTCAGTATTACTTCCCAGTGTCGGGTAAATCCTAGTATTTCTGCATCTTAAGAGAACATCATTTTAGAGTCCTGGTAGATATTTAGAAAACTCAGAGCTGTTCCTTATTAATTCAAGATTGGTTTATGAATCAGATGAGATTGTGAATTAAATGTGATTTGTTTAGATGAATCCTTTTTCTTACTTTTTGTGAATATTTTACATTCTTTCAGATCCAAAATCTCTCATAGGGTTTTTAGACATCTGTCTCAGATATAATATTGGCTGTGTTACTTCTTTCACGATTTCACATTAATTTTTCACTAATGTCTTTAACGGATTCTTAAATTTATTTATTTTTTAAAGACTTTATTTTTTTACAGCAGTTTTAAGTTCACAGCAAAACTAAAAGGAATGAACAGAGATTTCACATACACTCCCAGCCCCCACATATGCATAGCCTCCCCCATTGTCAACACCACTAATCAGAATGGTACGCTTTTTTTAAACAAGGATGAACCTACATTAACACAACATATCACACAAAGCCCATAGTTTACCTTGGGGTTTACTCCCGGTGTTGTATATTCTGTGGATTTGGAAAAAAGTATGATGACATATATTCACCATTATATCATGCAGAGTATTTTCACCACCCTAAAAATCCTCTGTGCTTTGTCTCTTCATCTGTCCGCACCTTCCACCCATGGTAACCCCTGATCTTTTTATCATCTAGATAGTTATTTGCCTTTTCCAGAATTCCATATGGTTGGAATCATACAGTTGGTAGCCTTTTCAAGTTGACTTAATTTAATAATATACATTTAAGCTACCTCCATGTTTCCTTGTGGCTGGATAGCTCATGTCTTTTTCAGTGCTGAATAATATGCCACAGTCTGGATGTACCACAGTTTATTTAACCATTCACCTACTGAAGGACATCATGATTGCTTCCAAATTTTGGAAATTTTTAATAAAGCTGATATAAACATCCATGTGCAGGTTTTTGTGTGGACAAAAGTTTTCATCTCTTTTGGGTAGATATCAAGGAGTATGATTGCTGGAGCTATGGTAAGAGTATGTTTAGTTTTGTGAGAAACCACCAAACTGTCCTTGAGAATGGGTGCACCATTTTGCACTTCCACCAGCAATGAATGAGGGTTCCTGTTGCTCTACATCCTTGCTAGAATTTTTGTTGTCAGTGTTCCAGATTTTGGCCATTCTAATAGGTGTGTGGTGGTATCTCCTTGTCACTTTGATTTCCATTTCCCTGCTGACATATGGTGAGGAGCATCTTTTCACATGCTTATTTGCCATCTGTACTTCTCATTGTGAGATGTCTGTAAGGTCTTTGCCCCATTTTATAATTGATTTGCTTGTTTTCTTCCTGTTGGTTTTTAAGGGTTCTTTGTGTATATTGGATAATAGTTCTTTATCAGATATGTCTTTTGCAAGTATATTCTCCTACTCTGTGTCTTGTCTTCTAATTCTCTTGACACTGTCTTTAACAGAGCAGAGGTTTACAATTTTAATGAAGTCCAGCTTATCAATTATTTCTTTCATGGATCGTGTCTTTGGTGCTGTATCTATAAAAGCTTCACCACACCCAATATCATCTAGGTTTTCTCCTATGTTACCTGCTAAGAATTTTATAATTTTGCATTTTACTTTAGGTCTCATTCATTTTGAGTTAATTTTTTGTGAAGGGCAGAAGGTCTGTGTGTAGATTCATTTTTTTGCATGTGGATGTCCAGCTGTTCCAGCAATGTTTGTTGAGGCGACTATCTTTGCTGCATTCTGTTGCCTTTGCTACTTTGTCAAAGATCAGTTGACTACATTCATGGGGGTGTATTTCTGGATTCTCTGTTCTGTTCCATTAATTTGTCTATTCTTTTGCCAACATCACGTTGTTTCGCTTACTGTAGCTGTATGGTAAGTCTTCAAGTTGAGAAGAGTCAGTCCTCCAACTTCGTCCTTCTCCTTCAATATTTTGTTGCCTATTCCGTATCTTTTGCCTCTCTGTTTAAACTTTAGAATCAGTTTGGTAATAGCCACAAAATAACATGCTGGGATTTGGGTTGGAATTGCATTGAATCTATAGATCAAGTTGGGAAGAACTGACAGCTTGACAATATTGAGTCTTTCTTTTCATGAACTTGGAGTCTCATTCCATTGATTTAGCTCTTCTTTGATTTCATTCATCAGAGTTTTGTAGTTTTCCTCATGTAGATCTTGTACATATTTTGTTAGATTCACACGTAAGTATTTCATTTTTGAAGGTGCTAATGTAAATGATGTTCTGTTTTTCATTTTAAATTCTACTTGACCATTGTTGATATAAAGGAAAGTAATTTGCTTTTGTATATTAACCTCATATTGAAACCTTGCTATAATCACGTATTAATTCCAGGAGATCCTTTTTTTGTCAGTTCTTTTGGATTTTCTATATAGGTGATCATGTCATCTGCAACAATGACAGTTTTATTTCTTCCTTCTCAGTATGTAAACTTTTATTTCCTTTTTTTGTGTTATTGCATTAGCTTGAACTTCCAGTGTGATGTTGAAAAAGAGTAGTGAGAAGGGACATCCTTGCCTTGTACTTGATTGATGTCCTTGAGCCAGATCTTAGTGGGAAAGCTTTGGTTTTCTCACTATTAAGTATGATATTAGCTGTAGGTTTTTTTGTATATATTCTTTATCAAGTTGTGAATGTTCCCCTCTACTTCTAGTTTAATGAGAGTTTTTATCATGAATGGGTGTTGGACTTTGTCAGATGGTTTTTCTGCATGTATTGATATAAACATGTGATTTTTCTTTTTTGGTCTGTTGATGTAGTGGATTACATTTAATCTATTTCTGGATGCTGAACCAGCCTTGCATACCTGCAATAAATCCCACTTGGTTGTGGTATATAATTCTTTGTACACTTTTTTTGGATCTGATTTGCTAATATTTTATTGAGGATTTTTGCATCTATGTTCTTGAGAGATATTGGTCTGTAGTTTTCTTTTCATGCAATATTTTCATTTGGCTTTGGTATTGGGGTGATGCTGTATGCATAGAATGAGTTAGGAAGTATTCCTTCTGTTTCTATCCTCTGAAAGAGATTTTAGAGAATCAGTATAATTTCTTCCTTACATGTTTCATGGAATTTACCAATGAATCCATTAGCGTCTGGTACTTTCTCTTTTGGAAGATTATTAATTATTGATTCCATTTCTTTAATAGATATAGGCCTTTAAAGATTGTCTGCTTCTAGTGTGAGTTTTGGCAGATTTTGTCTTTCAAGAAAATGTTGCATTTTATCTAGGTTATCAAATTTGTGGGCCTTGATGGATTCTTGATCACATAACGTGCATTTCCTATTTATCTGAATTACATTGCTTAAAAACAAGTCACTTTACTTATAGTTTGTTGCTTTCCTAATGATATAAATTTTGAATTATTTTACAACTTTGTTTCTGGTGAATTTTCAAATATTTCCATCTAATTTAACATTTTCTACTTTATTTATTTCTGTTTTAACAATAAATAATTGATAAAATGCAGTATTCCAGAAAGTTACTCACATTGTATCTTGGGCATATTTACTAACGTTTCTAGAAACCCACCTATACATTCTTACAATTCCCTTATTAGTGCCACCAGAAAAATCAAGAGAAATGATAAAATGACCTATCACATGATTTTAATTATTTTTAGTAACCTGGTCTTTATTTGCAAGAAATCTGATGATGATTCCATCTTTCAAAGTGGGCTGTAAAGTCATTTAGGTAATTTTCAGATTATTACACTGAAAATATTGATTAAGTTTCTATTATATATGTGAATTATAGAAGATAAAATTATTAAGAAAATAAAAATTAATAAAATAGCTGATACATTTTTTCTTCCGACAGTAAGGCTGTTTTAGAAGTCCTAAAAATAGCTTTGTCCATGAGATGAAAATTAAATGGGAATTTTTGTATATCAATCTCAACAACACTACACCACTTTTCTCAGTAAACAGTTTGTTTCCTTGTTTGTGTTTTGTTTTAACCTTGACACTGCTGACTCTTCTCTTTGAAACAGTATCTTGATCAGTCCCTGCTAAGATGTTTTGTAAGTCTGTTCTTCATGGAGAGAGCTTGTATAACATTAAATGTGCAGCCTAATTTCTTATTGCTATGGTTAAGTATACATTTTGTAAATATAAACTATATTAATTATTTCTTCAATATTTATAGTTGAGATTCCATCATTATTATTACCATACTGCTGGAAATGAAATCTGACCTCTATGAATTCTATTTTTTTTAATTTGTTTTATATTTCCTTTAAGAAGGAAAATTAGTACATATTTCCCTTGTGATAATTAAATATTATGGCTGCCCTAATAAAATTAGGCCCAATATGAACAAATTATTAAAGTTGAAATGCTTAGATTTTGAAAGTTTCACAATAACATAAAGCCTCTAGTTATAAAGATTCTCCATGCGTTCCTGAGTGGCTTCTAGCAGCTCTAATAGCAATTTTGTTTATTCATCTCGAAAGATGGACGTTGTTTGCCCTTCTAATATAACTTATGAATTACAAAATGTCTCTTCCATCATGATGCAAGGAATGCAGTAAAACTGAATCTTACTTCATGCTCTATAAAGTAAAATTGGTACATTCATTCTGTATAAAGAATGTGGCCTTCCAAATTGTCACTTACTTAATTTGAAGAGGGAAAGAAGGAAAGGGCAATTACAGATTTAGTATTTCACCTGAACTATTGAAATCATGATGTATTTTACACATAGAACAATGATCCCCACAATGTATATGAGCTAAATTAGGCAAAACAAAAGAAACAAGCATAAAGATCTAATAATGTAGAATTGTATATCCAACAAAGAATACACATTACTTTCAAAAATGTATGTAAGCAAAAAAAAAATTATAACTTAAACACACTTCCAACCCCAAAACAACTAAAATTTCTGGATTTAAAAAAAATCTTTCTAAATGCATTGCAGAGCTTAAAATGATAAATGTTAAAAGCTAAAAAAGTAAACTGAAAAGTGTGCATCTAATCGTGAGAGAGCGTTCAATCTAGTATTCACTTCAAGGGCATCTGCCAAAACCTGGTAACTTTTTTTTATTTGGTGAGGGAAGATTGGCCCTGAGCTAACATCCATTGCCAGTCTTCCTCGTTTTGCTTGAGGAAGACTGTTGATGAACTAACGTCTGTGGAATCTTCCTCCATTTTGTATGTGAGATGCTGCCACTGCATGGCTTGATGAGCAGTATGTAGATCCACACCTGGGATCCAAACCCATGAACCCCAGGCTGCTGAAGCAGAGCACACAAACTTAACCACTATGCCCCTGGGCCAGTCCTCAAAACCTCGTAACTTTAAGCCCCCCTTTTAAAGACTGCATCAAGCACAGAAAGAGGACTCACACCTAGGGCTCATTCTATAATGGGGGGTCTTAGAGAAGACCTCTGTGGGAAAATGGAACCCCAGAGGATTTCACCACTATCATTGTCTTTCTAAAACCTAATAGCCAGTAATTCATGTTAAATATTCCCAAGTTATTAGTAGTTCCAAAAATACATCCTTTCTTGAGAAATGTACTTTCAAATGTTGCCTATTTATAAAGTCATAAAGAACATATATTCATAATCAAGTCACCATATGCAAAATAAGACATGGAACAAGCCCCCACTGCATGAAAGCCACAAAAAACAATAGACAGCAGGATCAAATTTGCACAAATATTAGATATTGGAAATATCAAATATGGAAAATACATATATAATTAATAAATTTAAATTAAAAACATACATGATGTGTCAGGCCTAACCAGGTAAATAAAGAATGAGAGAGTATAAAATGACCAAGAGTATTTAACAAAGAACCAAAGGGAACTTCTAGTAATTAAAAAATAAAGTAATTAAAAGTAATAATTAAATGGACAGTTTAAACAGCAGTTTAGTCACAGATGAATAAAGAATTTGCAAACTGGAAGAGAGAGCTGGAGGATGTACCCAGACTGTATGTCAGAGAGTTTATGAATAGAAAAATATGAAAGAGAAGTTGACACATGAGGATAGATTGAGGACCTTCTTCATTTCTAGCAGAAAAATAAAGACAGAATGAGGCAGAAACACTATGTTAAGGGATAATGTTAAAGGAGAATTCTAAAAAAGTAATGAAGGATAAAAATCTTCAAATTCAAGAAGCGTCAAGAAACTCCATATTCAGACATACCAAATTGAAACTGAAAACACAGAAGACAAGGAAAATGCCCAAATGCATCCCAAGAAGTACTATAGGTTGTCTACAAAGGATCAAGAGCTAGACTGACGGGTGTCTACTAAATAAGACCAGCAAAAGCCTAAAGTCATTGAATAATAACTCCACTGTACTAAAACAAAAGAAAAAAAAGTCAACCTATAATTGTTTATCCAGAAAAAGTAGCTTTTACAGAGGAAGTCAAAAGGAGAAAAAAGAATAATTTTATAAAAGCAAAGTGGTAATAATTGCCAAAAATCATCTTCCAACTAAAGGAAATTATAATGAAAATAATTTAGAAACATGCAAAGTGTAAGAAGAAAGAAATAACAATGTTTAAAATATGCTGATTTTATTTTTAAAAAGTAGTTATTAATGTCTTCTTAAAAATATAGAGGGACTGGCCCCATGGCTGAGTGTTTCAGTTTGCATGCTCTGCTCTGGTGGCCCAGGGTTTCATCAATTCAGATCCTGGGCACAGACATGGCCCTGCTCATCAAGCCATGATGAGGCAGCATCCCACATGGCACAACTAGAAGGACCTGCAACTAGAATATACAGCTATGTACTGGGGGGCTTTGAGGAGGAGAAGAAGAAAAACATAGAGTTAAGGTATTGGCTAGGAATCATTAATATTAAATAGTAAATAAAGTATTGTAAGATCTTTGAATCATTTGGTGTAAAGGCGAAAGTATTGGTTAAATTTGGACACTCCTTAGTTAAATGTACAAGTAAACTTCCAAGGGTAATCGATAGTAAATGGAAAAAATATAATAAGTAAAACAAAATTCTAATCAATCTAAAATGTGTGAAAAATGAATTAGGAGAAATTAACAAAAATATATCAGTAATTACAATAATTGCAAATGAACAACACTTTCTGATTAAGAGACAAAGACCATTAAGACATATAAAAGCTAAAAAGAGAAATGCACATACAAGAAATACTTCTAACACAAAGTATGGAAAGGAAAGGATGAAAACCAGAAAAAAAAGAAAGCTGATTAGCTTTATTAATATCAGACCCCAAAATATTTAAAGTAAAAATGAATTACTAGAATAAAGATAATCACTTCCATGTATTTAAAGAGTCTGTTCACGAGGAAGATATAAAAATCCCAAATTTTAATAAATGTGGACTTAAAACATAATTAGGCAAAATTGCCATAATTATAAGGAAAAATGGACAAATTCCTCCATCATAGTTCAAGACTCTTTACATGTAACTCAGTAATGGCAGACCAGGCAGAAAAATATCCAATATGCCTATTGAATATAAGTATAACATAAGTATACAACATAAGTATAAAGCTTGATTTGATGGAGATATATATAGAACTCTGAACCCACTAACTATAGAATATACATCATTTTCTATTCTTTTTTTCTTTTTTTTTTGAGGAAGATAAGCCCTCAACTAACATCTGCTGCCAATCCTCCTCTTTTTGCTGAGGAAGACTGGCCCTGAGCTAACATCCATGCGCATCTTCCTCTGCTTTATATGTGGGACGCCTACCACAGCATGGTTTGCCAAGCAGTTCCATGTCCACACTCGAGATCTGAACCAGTGAACCCTGGGCCGCCAAAGCAGAACGTGGGAACTTAACCGCTGCACCACCAGGCAGGCCCCGTCATTTTCTATTCTATACAGGTAAAAATATATCACAAACTAAGATCAAGTAAGTCTCCAAAGATTGGGCCATGCAGATTATATTCCTTGTCTTTAAAACAATTAAAACTTAATGACAAAAACTTTTTTTGAAAAATAGGTTTAGGAATTAGAAGAAAATAGTATAAATATTTCTAGATTCAAAAAATAAACCAAGATAAACATAAAATATTCAAAACAAAGTTTTAGTGAAAATATATATCCAAACTTGTGGGATACACTAAAATGGTAGTTACTATAAAATGTCTTACCCTAAATTCTTATGTTAGAAAAAAGAATCCTGAAAACTAAAAATCTAAACTTTCAACTTAAAAAGCTAAAAGAGAACAATAATATTCAGAATGTTTAAAGGAGCCTATAATGACAAGAGCAGAGATTAATGAAATAAAAAATAACATAAAACAAAAAGATTAATGTAAACAAAAGTTGATTATTTAAATATATTAATAAACCTAACAAAAAAACTTTTTCAAGATTATTCAAGAAAAAAGGAGAAACAGCAAATATTAGAAATATTAAGAAAAAAGATAAAAGTATAGATACTACAGATTAAAAAGATAGATTTTTTAAAAAGCATTCTATTAAATTTGACAACTTAAAATGTAAAATTTTATAGAAAATATAACTTACCAACATTGAATAATGAAGTGATGGGAAAACTGAATAATCTTATAAACATTAGCAATATTGACTATTTAGTTAAGTATCTTTCCACTAAGAAAAACACAGGCCCAGATGATTTTTCAGGTCTTCTCTAGCAAACAGTCAAAACAGAAATAATTCCTACTTTACATGAATTCATTCATAAGAAATAAAAATTACAAAACTCTACAAAACTCTGCAACTTGTTTATAAATTTATAACTTTGATACATAAGCCAAAGAAGAATAGTATAAGAGGAAAGGGAAAACCAAATTAACTCATGAATATATACATACATATATGCAGACGTACAGACAAATACATATAATAAAGGTAGAATGTCATTTTTATTCTAAAGATCGTTTTTTACTACAATAGCAGATAACACTGGATTGTATTGTCTTAAAGCCAGAACTTTATTAATTTATTTTATATATCCTTTTCTAAAAAATGACATTTCTCATTAAATATTTTGTCAGTTTTATTTTTAAATGTCATAGAACAAATCCATAAATCATGTCATAAATGAATATAGATCATAGTGAATAAAAATATGTATTGAACAATCAGAAATGTTAGAGAGCATAAAACCAGAGATTTTTTAATTTCATGATGAATGGATTACGAAAATAACACATTTGACTAGTAATCTACAGAAATGTTGGGATTCATGAGCTCAGTACATATTTTCATTCTACAAATCAGATAAAGAAATGTTTGATTTGAAAATAATTAAGGAAACATTGGAAATTAATCTCCATAACTCTTGTACTTTTTGAAAACTATATACTAACACATACATAACAACATATATTTTATTTGTAAAATGTTTCTTTGGTGGTGTTCACTGTTGGACGTTGGCTTATATAAATTCTACATCTTAGAATAAAGTATATTCATCCAATTTTATAGCATAGCTATAATTGGAAACAACTTCAGATAGACTAAGCCAGAAATGCAAATTATCAGAGGATATGAGTCCAAAAATACATATATTTCCAAATCACTATCTATGACTTGAATATGTACGAATACCTAGATATTTGATCAGGATTTTAAAGAATCAACTTATTAAATTACTTAAATATATTTTTAGCATTTATCCTGAATGTTGCTTTACTTCAAAGTTTTGTCAATAATAAACAGATCTTTGAGTATATTCTTTTAAAAATAGTGACACAGGAGAAACTATTTTTCTCTGATTTCAAATGGCCAATTAAAATTTGATTTTATTAATGTTTTTATTATACTAGTGTGATTAAAACCGATATACATTATGAAAATTGAACTAATTTCTGAGAATTAAATCAAGATTTAAAAATATTTTTAGTTGAAAATGTCTATTGCTTCTGAACACATATAACCCTATGAATAAAATTTTATTAATTTCTAAAAACTGAAATATATAACTAATTAAACTTTAAAAACAGAGTTTTTATTTTCATACACTCATTACTTTTATGTTTCTTTCAATTTACCATACATAATTACTATCTCTTTATTGTAAATGTTCTAATTTATCTCATATTTACCATGCTGCAAAATATTTCCTTCTGTTATATTAGCTGTTTTAGAAAAATGAACTGAAACAGGAATGACAAATACCTGGGTATTTCACCACCACTTCTCGCAGCTGTGCCAGAGCAGACATTACTAATAAAGTACTGCATTCTTTCCCACTGATCCTAACACTGCTGCAGTTCCTCTCAGTCTGTGCCTCAGCCCTGGCAGTTAGACCAAAGCAATGGAGCCAATCAGAGTCAGAGCCAGCACCCCACATAGAGAACTCATTAAACGGCTCCAGGGCCTTTCCAGGTACTTCAATCCATTCCAGGATTCCTGATTTCTACGTCAACCTTGGATGCTCCCTGCCAGTCAGGATCCTATTCCAGTGAACTGGAGACATCAAGCCTCTCCCAGACCCAGGACACCTTTGGAAGAATAACCACCAGCTAGAATCCAGCACCTAAAGCTACTCGTCTCAATTTATACTCTTATACTAAAGCGACCTTGAGGCCTGATATGTAGGTAAGTAAAATTTTATAGCTAGCTAGAACAGCTAAATACTTACTTTACAGTCGCTATCTTCTTCAAAACATGGTCAGGATTAATATAGCTCAGAATAAATGCTGTCTGAAACAGTGGTTTGAAAACTTTTGAATTTCACAGGCTAACACACACACACAGCCCAAAACAAATTTAATGAGCGAATAAAGTAGAGCAGACAAGTTCTTGTTATGTGAGGATTGTTAAACAAAATTAAATAAAACTAATCAAGCAAGGAAAAGGGTCACCGTAGCTTCGGAAAAAAAATGATACTCTAACCAAAACAGAAAAAAGGGAATGATGTTATCTCAGAATACTGGACAAGTGGCAGGTCAGTACTGTCCTTATTCATTTTGCTAAAAGCTGGTGAAAATTCATCAGTAGTCCACAGATATATTTAAGGTGAAAACAAGGAACTCCCGGGTAAGAAAAATGCAAATAGTCTTCACTCAGGGAAGCAGCTTTGGGACTTGAAAGTTTCCACATGCTACTCTCCTGATTTGCTCTTCACGCTAGCTCCCATCTGACTTTGTCACCATTAATAGAACTAAAACCACAATGATTTCCACTTAAGTATTCATCACTTTTGCCTCTACCTAGTTTAATGGAATAGTTATGAATGGGTTAATCCTCTCATTGAATCAACTGTTTCAGTGCTCAGGGAATCAGCGCAATATGTAATCAATGGAATTAACTCAATGAGACAACTGTTTACAAGTTATGTTTATGTTGATATAAGCATATGTTCTTAAGGTCCGTTTTTAAGTCACTGGGAAAATCTTCCCTTTGAAGCTATCAATTCCATCATCTGATATTGGTGATAATCAAAAAGCGAAAGTAGCGGGCCTGCCAGGTGGGGCAGCGGTTAAGTTCCCACATTCTGGTTAAGTTCCCACATTCCGCTTCAGTGGGCCAGATCGGATCCCGGGTGTGGACATGGCACCGATTGGCAAGCTATGCTGTGGCAGGCGTCCCACATATAAAAAGTAGAGGAAGATGGGCACGGATGTTAGCTCAGGGCCAGTCTTTCTTAGCAAAAAGAGGAGGATTGGCAGATGTTAGCTCAGGGTTAACCTTCCTTAAAAAAAAATTTAAAATTTAAAAAAATTTTTTCAAAAATTGAAAGTAGCATAGAAACCCAGGCTCTTGGGATTCATACTAGACAACCCGACAAGCCTGGAGACATTCCAAGATTTCATAAAGTGGAAAGCAGCAACATATGAACCTGTTGCAATGGGGACAATAGTATAGACTACCTTCAAAAGATGTTTGTCGTCCAAACTAATGCATTGTGCTTCCTATAAAATATCCACAAAATGTCCTCAAATTTGAAGGTAAATAGTCTGAATAGACTTTATTTCTTGATTAAATGCTATATTTATGCTATCAAAACTATACCGACATGCATCAAAGAATGTACATCTTAATATCATTATGTAATAAGGTTCTGGATTTTCCTAACTAAAATATATGTGCTTGAATAAAACAATCTTAGAATTCTAAGTCAAAGTATATATGAGTTAAATTAGGAATGGGCTAAAGATTTAAACATATAAATAAAAGGATAAAATATTACAAGAAATTTACAAATATATTCTATTAGCTTTTGGGAGTCAGGAGGTCTTTTTAATAAAGCAGAAAACCTGGAGCAGGATGGAAAAGACAAGCATATTTGACTATGTATCAATAAGATGTATCTATTTAGAGATAACCAAAGACACCATAAATGAAGTCAGAATAGAAGCCATGGAATGGGGGCAGGGAGTTTTACAGCACACATGAACCAAAAAGGGACTACATTGTTAATATATAAAGAGTTCCTACAAATTAATAAGAAAAAGACATTCTAATAGAACGAAAAAGCATATGAACAGATAACTTACGGAAAAGAATGCAAATCTCCAATAAACATATCAATAGATGTGCAACCTCTCTAATATTTAGTTAAAATGCTAATTAAGAGGGGAATAAAATACCATTTTTGCCCATCATTTAAGCAAAGTTTACAAACAGAGTTTACATTGAGTATTGATGAGAAAGCTGGGAATTGGACACTTTTATACATTACTTGTGGAAGTGTGAGATACTACTGTTATTTTAGAGAATAATGCAATAACGCCTTCAAAAGTTAAAAAAATGGAAATTTTAGCATAATAACATTATCATTGGTAAACTATCCTACAAATATAAAAATAACAGCATGAAAGCATCTATATTTAAGGACATTTATTACACCTTTATTTATAGTGGCAAAAACAGAAAGCCATCTGGATATCAGGATGGAATCAGACAAATACGTTAAGGGTACAAAGCACACTATGGAATAGTATACAGTTATTTAAAAAGTGCTTTTAAAACTTTTATTTATATAATTAATAGGAAAATAAATACAAGTTGCAAAGTACCATGTATAATACCTTCATATTTTTATACCAACTACTAAAACTCCAACAGAATATGTAGGAAATTATGGGATATGGAATAAAGATTGTGTATATATTAAATATGATAACCATATAAGGCAAATAGTTCAAATAAAAAAATTAAAATATAAAACTTAAAATGCATGAACCCAAGGTGATAATTAAACAATTTTATTATATATAATATATTATCATACTATACTGGAGCTTTGCTAATAGCCTCGAAGAATTGGTTAAAACCCTTACAATGGGTCCAGGGCATCATGAGGATTCCTAAGAGACGTCTTGGAACTAGGCTGTTTCCACAGAAGCCTCTTGGACTGGTGAGCATTGTCTGGGTCTAGGATCTGCTCCTCTACCTTGAGTGTATTTTAACCTCACTCTGTCCTTGTAGAGAAGGACCCTCCTCTCATGGGAGGGCTCATGTTCAACCAAGAAAAATATATAAATCAGAATGATAATGCACTCATTTACAACATAATGTTAGCTAGAATAAAATCAAAACCCTAATGTATTTATGTACCATGAGAAATAACAGAAACATGGATTAGAGAAATAGAAATCCATAGGTTTCCTGTAGGATGACATAAATGAGAAGTCACAGCATAATCAAAAGTTTGCTTGACATCTAAATAACCAGATATTTAAGGTCAGTTAAATTACCAAATATGTAAATAGATCAAGATAAGACTGTCCATTGATAAAAATGCCTTCTGTTTGGCAGCATTTGAATGAGCCAACTTTTCCTTCTGTAATACTCATTTTCTTGTGTTTTCATCGCTGACAAACTCTTATTCACAACTATATTTTTCCCCTTTGGGTATACTAATATTCAATCACTTTATGGCTTCAGTGTTGCGATGGTAAGAACAATTTTGTCTCTTTTAGGTGATTTCATACCTGCACACTGATTCATTAGGTATTTATCTTGCAGTTTAACTCTAAAAAAAAAAAAAAGCCGTCTTCCATCCCTGATTTTCCTGTTCATAGAGGCACTTTATTGCAGTTCCCCAAATACTGACAATAGGCTATATTACCGCTCTTCAGAGAGTATTGCTTAACATATGCACCCATATTTTTAGATGGATTACTGAATCATGCCAGTCTTATTCTGACACATTCAGCTCTTATATCTTCTAACTGTGAAAAATAAAACGTTATTTACAATGAAGAATCGTCGTAATGCAGTAATATTTCACTAGTATTCACAGAATATACAAAAAGTGATTCACAACATTGCATTCAAAATACTTGTACTGTTCCCTTGACTCACTAAATCTACTATTTAAGTGTCAGCAAGGGATCCATTTTCAAAGGTGTAAAACGGTGCCTCTGAAGGAAGATGCAAACATTTTTAAGATGTGGCTATATACTGAGAAGTGAAAAATAATTATTTCATTCTTTCACTTTATTTTTTTATTCTTTTTTTTCATTGGGAAGACCCTTGAATGTGATTTCTTCCTGTTGCCTCTACAATACTAAGTTATTTACGACATGTTTCAGGTGTCGGATACTTAGAATTATTATTATTAAAATAGTTACCATGAACTATTGATGCATACTTGTTTATCTCACTTCTTTTTTTTATTGAAATAGAGTTGACATACAATTTTATATTAGTTTCAGGTGTATTCTTCCCCTTTAAACACGTAACTGGATGTTGAGCGAAACATTTCCATTGCTCCAAAACTCTCAAACAAGGTCCAAAAGACACCAAGTAACTCACACTCTAAATCAAGCCATTAGCATTTGGAAGAAAGAAAATGTTGAGTCTGTGGATGCATATTGCCTCTTTCTATGGGGCTTGCTGGGTCCAAGCAGGAGATAATGAGCCCCCTCTTAAGCTTTGTTCCCTTACTGAGAATGGAAGGGAAAAGCCAGTGCATTTCCTGTTAAGCTGATAATTTGTAACTGGTTCGGCCCTCCTCTCTCCTCTTCACTCTAATCATATAGATTAGGAGGTTAGGGGCCTGCAGGCTGAAGCTAGCTGATTCTTCTACCTCCTGCTAAGTTCTAGGGGATGCTGTCATAATTTTTGACAGCTCTCTTAAGCATAGTTTAGTCCTTAGTTTTAGAACCTAGTTGCCAGTTTGGTGTTAATAAAATAAGCCCTATTCCCAGATAACAAACTAGTTTAGTCTTTAATTCTTCAAAGTCAAAAAAGTATATTATTGCACAAACCAAAGATGCCATGCCACCAGGTAGTCATGAAGAGGGACAGGACACTGCTATCCTTTCCATTCAACACAGGGCTGAATTGGTGATCTGAACAATAACAATATAACACGGTCTACTGGTTGGAGTATGATTTTGACAACAATGGACCGAATATTTGAGTTATGAGTGTACTGGAAAATTTAAAGCTATGTTGTGGATTCATTACCCAGAAAATGGACTTTAGGTAGTTATGTTACATTAAGTTAGTAGAAGAGAATAGGTAAAAGATGCAGATAAAATATCACAGGACCTGGTTTACTAGTAAAACAGTAGATCAAGAGATTCTACCGGTTAGTAAGGATAAGTAATTACCTAAATTATATGAGTAAATATAAACACATCCTTACACTCACACATATACACCTAGACATTTATACATATCCACAGTGCGGGACTGGAATTGGCCACCCCAACATATGTCTCTGGCATCAGGATTATTTGAGGCTCATTGCTTTTGATAAACTGGGACAGGGAAGGAGGAATGGAACTTGCCCTTTGTTAGGACACGTTTACATTTGTAAGGTAAATCTCTATCTGTAAAAGGTGCCTCCCTCTCTGTACCAGGAAGAAGAAAAGTGATGACCTTCTCTCTAGAAAATCTTAATCAATACCAAAGGCAAGGACTTAAATCTGCATTTTATTGTGCTTGTCTGGTAACCTCCTGTAACTGACTTCCCTCCCCCTCCCAACTTTGGCATTTCTTTAAGGATTAAGCATCTTTCCTTAGGCTAGGAACTAATTACTGCGCTCACCTGTGACCGCCCAGCTCCAGACGATAGACTTGCCTCCTGCTACGCCCACCGAGATAGCAGACCACTACCTGCTGTGTCCATCAAGCACTGTGCCGACAGGGCAATCTTGTGACTATTGTGGGAGGGACATTTCAATCACATGTGAAACACCCTGTTTGGGGGTATATAACCACTCTGTGCACCCCACTTCTTCGGTGCCCTTTCTTCCTTCGGTAAGAAAGGCCCCGGGCCATGGTTCCTCATAAAGCTTTGTTTAATTTTCTCTTGCTATTCTGTCTCATGTGAATTTAATTCGTTCTCCAGCCAGAGGAACCCACATTTGGGAAGAGGAAATGTCTTCCTCCCCTACAATAGTATAATATTTTTAGACATAAAAATCAAGTTACCTGAGCTGTACTGCTCAAAGATCCTGTTAGGCAGCCCACAATACATCGTATCAACAATACAAGGCACAACCATCAGTCTTTTGAACCACCTGAGCCTAATCTTCACTATTTACACCCTGTGAAAATTAGTGCTAGAGAGAGGCACCTACTCAAGTAGGATATGAACAGGGAAACCCCATGAGAATGAGGCAATCACAATAGGAGCTGACATTGAAAGGTCACATTGTAGAGAGAAGCCAGAAAAATCATTTTGGTACATTTATAAGCTGAATTTACAGAGAAGCACAAATGATAAATAAGACAAACTATGATGCCAGCAAAAGATGTAAAGATCAAATTTGCATTACGATTTTCCCACTTCCTCCACTACTCTGCCACAAAGTAGTCTTTCCTAATTAATTCTCTCACATCCTGTGCAAGAGTTATAATAGGTATTCAGTGATAACTTAAAAGATTGTGTATTCTGTTACTTACTCTAAGGCCTCTGTACTTGGCAGTCATTCTAAGTAATATCACAAAGAGTTGGTTGAGTTTCAAAGATTGGCAGGAATGATAATTCAGTTTTGGTTCAAGGTTAATTTCATGTTGCTTCACTACTCAATCAAGAGCAAACAAGCCAAAGGATATTGACAGCACTCTCACAGTGAGTATGCACGGATCCTCGAAGTCTCCCTACTTCCTCACAGTGGTCAACATGGCCCAGAAGGAGCATGTGCTCTAACGCTGGAGAAGTGAAGAAACTTCAGGCTCATTGTGTCATATGCTGCTGGCCCAGGGATGGCCACATCCACTCATCACCCAACACGTAAGGAAATATTGCCAGGCACAGTCACGCTTCATGTTCTATTTCTAGCTGCACCACAGCCAGTCTCAGAGGGGTATTTTTCTGTGCACGTTAGTGTGTTCTTGGTGAATGTTCTTCAGGTATTTCCACTTGCGTAATTGCGTTCTCCATCGAAGTCATAAAGTACCATGCAGGGTTCAAATCTTTATCTTTTGCACTCTCCGGAGTGTCTGACACAATGCTTGTATGCATAGCCAGTGTTCAAATATGTTATTGAATAGCAGAATGAAACCCACGTCATACTCGTCAAAGTATTTATTAGAAATCTGAATTTTTGCCTCTTTCTGTATTAAAAGTTCAAAAGCACAAAATGAACTTTGAGAAAATGAAAAAAAACAAAGGCCTCTGTGTCTCCTTATCCTTCCCCTCTCAAAAAAAGTAACCCCTACTATATCAGTAGAGTTGAATCCGGATTTGAGTAGAAACACTCCCATCTATCACGGGAGTGATGGTGCGTGTGAGTGTTTGGGGAAAGATAAGTTGATCCTACCACAAGAAAAAGGAATGCGAGTGGGGACAAAAGCAGACTATGCTGGAAGCAATTCAACTTCCTTAATGGACCATTAGCAAACACTCAGTGAGGGAGAGCTCCAGATTTGGGTGGGTGACACTGTTTTGATCAGTTGCTGAAATCAAATAGCACGATCGATTCAGGCAATTACAGTGCCCCAGAGCAAATCGATTGAATCTGTTTTATTTATTTTTTCATTTATAACTGTTTCTTTGTCCTGATGTAGACAGGCTCTGTAAGATTTTAAAATTCTCAGATCTGCGATCCTTTCAAAAAGATGTTTTTCTACTGGAAAAGTGGCTTGTTGGGGGAATAGGGCAGCAGCGTGAGTCCACATTGCTCTAGAACTGCACTGAATATAAGCTTTTTATGCTTCTGTTAGTAAAGGCATAGTACCTCTTCAATTCACATCATCAGTTTTGCAAGGTGAGCAAGAGCAAATACCATTACGCATTTTATTCACTGTGTTTAATCTATTATAGATGAGACAGAAGAAAAACATTAAATATGATGCCACCTCACAAGGATCCTGTAATTTTAATGTATAAGACATTAGGGCATCTCATTTGGCATAACTGTGGCTGGAAGCACAGCATTAATGTTTGAATAAGCCATTTGATTTGCCTGGTAGGCAGCTACTGAGGAACAAGAATTTCTTTATAAAACTTATCAGGTAGAATTTTAAAATCTGATCATGTGACTTGATCCAATTATTATTTCTACTTCTCTCCACCAAAGCTGTATCAAATGATAGCAAACGCTTTTAGAAAGGTATTTTTGCATTGTGTCAAGAAGGCAACTCTTCTGAGCCTGCTTTTTGTGGGGAAGGGGCTGCCATAGGCCATAGGAGGCTACAGGATCGGAGAGGGACAGCACTGTCATTGTTCTCTTTTCTGCAAACAGAATGGTTATATTTATTCTCTCACTAGGAATAATCCTAGGACTGATCAAGATTTAAATTACTGAGAGAAGATGATGTATGGAAAAATATCACATTTAACATTTCCTAGTTGATTGAGATAGACACTGTAAAAGGATTTGAATTGTGAAAAAAGGAAGGAAATTGATTATTTTTTGCCCCTAACATACTAGCTATGGGAAATTTAAAATTAAAGAGACTATTTAAAAGTCCTAAAATTCACTCATAGCACTAAGACAGAAAGATAGAAGTGGAGAGACTACTAACTCTGTTTTAATGGAAAGATATTTTGGAAAAATTGCCGTCTAGTTCATCTCGCTCATCTTTAAAAAACAAAAAAAGCTATCCCCTGGTTCTAGCTATCAACAGTCTTCTTCCCTTCGCCGTCAAGCCTTTCAAAGGAAAGCTGAACCTAAGCTGGTAGTCTTGACTTTCTCACATGGCATTTGTTCTTAACCTACTCCATGTAGATTTTCATTTCTTCTTAAAGAAACTGCTCCCGCTAAGATCATTATCAACTTCCTGTTTTGCAGTCTATGGATGCATTCCATTCTCATGTTACTTCCGTCATCTGCAACATCTCACAGACTTAACCCTTCTCTCCTACTCAGACTCCCTCTTCTGACTTCCAAATCAAGGCACACTGCTTACTGCTTTTACTTCTATCTGCCTGTGCTTTCATTCTCTGACTCAGTTTCAGTCTTCCCTTTCTCCAACCTACCCTTCCAAGCTGGGATTTCTCAGTTTTTGTCCTCATTTGTGTCTCTCTTGTTCTCTTTTCATCCTCATTTTCCCTGGGTTATCCTTTTTACAGACATATCCACAAAGATTTCCCACACGTACCTCCAACTCACTAGGTCCAACATCCATTCAACATCCCTCCTCTGAAACTTGCACTGTCCCAGAGTTTGATCGCTCAAGTTCCCAACCACAAACCCAAAAACCAAACTGGAAAGACAAATGGAAAATTACGATATGTAGTAAGCATTTCAGGGTTGTTGGGACCCAAGGCAGGCCACCCCAAAATATCCCATAATAGCATATTGATTACTTCGAATTAAAGTTACGTGAGAAGCTAAAAGGGCAATCTGATCTTCCTGTCTCTGTGTCCCCTGAAAGCAGGAAATCTCCCATGTGAAAGATGCTCTCCCTGCATCCTTGTCACCAGAGCTAGGGAATTCAGGGCTGATAAGCCTGCATAAGAAACCTTTCTAATTTACTACCACAAGCCTAAACTCTGCTTAAATTCCTCACTATTTACGTACCCCAAACCTCACTTTCTTTGCCCTAGTCCTTCCTTGCAAATTTATGTTTCTTTGTGTAAAAGATATGTATACTGCCTGCTTTGTTCACTCTCCAAGCATCGTTTCTTTATGATCTCTAACATGTACATATGAAACTGGATTTTTTTACTATTAATCTAGTCTTGTGTCAATTTTACTATTATTCCAGCCATAAGAACACAAGAATGGAAGAAAGAGGATTTTCCCTACCCTGACAGGGTAAAAGCTATGTTTTCTCATTTCTCTTTAAACTGTGGGAGGGATGGTAGTCTATGTGATAAGTAATAACTTTAGATGACGATAACAGCGAGGAGACAATCAGAACTTATATTCTGATCAGATTCTATAGAGAAAAGCAATAACTAGAAATATTGCCTTCCTTTTGACCTTAGAGTATTGTATGCAATTTGAATAAAAAAGAACAGACAATTAGGGCTGAAATAGGCACCTATTCCTTTAAAAAGAAAGCCTTCAATAGCTAGACCAAGAAGTTACTATGTGAAAAGAAGATTGATTTCACTACACATGACTGATTTGTCTAGTGTATGAAGATTTATTATCATAAGAAGTTATTATTTCAGGAAACTGAAGATGAAATCAATACTTTGGAGATCATTAAATCTTGGCATGAATTGAGCACTGAAGGCAGGATATTTTATTGGGGCATTGGGGCATTTATAGTTTGGGAAATCTGGAGGTCATTTTGCTGACATTGTTCATTTCATTTCAGTCTAAACAAAGGAAAACAAATTATGTTTTTGGATTATCTCTGCTGAATGTTTTAACAATGTGTGCTACTCTACATTTGATTACAAAGTTTTGTTTTGCTCTATAACTGTGATCAATAAAACCAAGGCAGATGAGAAATGAAGTAATAAAGGTTTATCGTCGATGTAGTAATTCCAGAACAAAAACATGTCATCTAAAGAAGTATAAACGAGTTTGGCAAAAGAAGGAAAGTTAAGATAATTCATATTTAAAAGAAATGTTTTTAATGTAAGTAAAAGTGAGTTATTTTATCTTTCAGCGTAACAGTAAATGAGAACACCCAATTCTCTCTTTCTTAGATTATATCCTTCTCAAATACCGTACCTGGCTCCCTATTGAAGGCTTTCAAAATAGATTTCAATAAATCAGGATCCAAGTTATTCGAAACCATTTCTGAAACATTGAAACTATCCTCTCTCCAGGAGTAGTCTATTCTCTTTTGCAAGATAAATTCCGTCTTCGGAAGCATTCAATAAATGAATGACCACTCTCAGAATTTTGCAGAGAAGATGAAAAATGGGCTGGAAGATCTTTATGGGAAATGATAAGTGAGATAGACCAAATGAATAAGTTCTATCTTGCCAAGTGTATATGTAACTTCCTTCCTTCCCTCTTTGCTTCCTTCCTTCTTTTTTCCTCTCCTCTTCTCTCCTTTCTTTTCCTTTTTCTGCTCTCCTCTCTCTTCTTTCTTCAGAAGTACCAAGAAGGACAAGAGTTAAATATCTTTAACTTGTAAAAATCACTATTAACATAAGATTTTTATTAAAAGTCATCTTTGATGGAAACAACATATCTAAGTGGATTTGTGTTTTCAACAATAGTAGAAATAACATTTTTAAAGTCAGGCTGTTGGCGATGAAGCTATACTTCATTGAAAATTTCTAGAGACACAGATATCCATGTAGAAGGAATATTATTTGAGAAATGTGGAAATAATGAGCAAAAATAAAGCATAAGCAATCCATGAGAATTGAATACATGAGGATATGCAGTCTGAAACAATTTAAAATTAAATCGGTATTATTAATGATATTATCCATCATGAAATTGGGTTACAAGTCTTCTAATAAAAAATGTAAAAGAAAGGTTAAATAGTTGATAATAGAATAATTAAAACAAATTTAAATGGAAAGAGCAAAAATTAGTGAATACTCTGGGCTAAAGTTAAAAGGTTCAACTGTAGACAAAAATCAGTCAGAATTGGAGAGTAAGAAATTATAGCCCATACGTAAACAAACATTCTTTCTCTTAGCATCAATTTTGTGGAGAAAATCAGATAAAGGACCAACATTATTTTTTTTTTAATCTGGGTGTTTTATTAGAGAGGACATTATTTAAAGAAATAGTCTTAACATGATCTTAAAGAAGTTAGACTAAACAGTTTTGTTTTTATAGTTATACCTCAATCTTATTTGTTGTGCTGAATTAACATGTAAATTATTAATTTTATGTAAAAAACTCATACAAAATTATTTTAAGAAATCAGCTGTAAAAATTTAGCATGATATTAGGAAGAGTTTTTTAAATTTTATTTTCTTGTATTCTTCATATCACATAAACTCAGGATTTCCAGAGAGTAAATTTAAATACTTACAGTGCATGTCAAATTTATTGTCTTTAGAAAGAGAAAGAAAAGAGGAGGATATTTTTTACATGCTGACCATGATCAATTACTCTTAAATATTGCTATGAAATTATATGGTGAGATATTAGATATATTTACCATAAAATAATTCTTAAATGTGGCTATAACATGTCAAGTTTTATCTGCTAAGAGTCAATTTATAGAAGTTTAAATATTGTTAGGTGACATTATAGCAGTTCAACATAAAAAATTACAGTTAGTCACCAGTGTAAATGCTATGACTGAGTGATAAGTTACAATTTAGAATGGTCAAATGATAAAGTCATAGTCACATGCTTTAAAAAATAGCAACACCTCCAAATTCCCAAGTTATTTCAAAAACATGGGATTTCAACTTCTGTATACCTTTGGATAACGAAACTTCTCTATTAGGTTACCTATATGTTGGCAAACCCATAAATTGGTCTTATAGGGCAAATGAAGAAAATCCACCTTCCTTTTTAGATGAACATTTTCAAATCCAGCCTACAAAGATAGCAATTTTTATTGAAACAAGCAACTTTTGCTTGACTAGTGGGCATTCTAAAAGGTCTGATGGACCTGCCTGTCTTAATTCATGCATTCCTTTGATATGATGTTTTTCAACTAACGTGTTTGCATTATTTTTATTTTTCCTTCGTATTCACTCCACATCTTGAGTAAAATATTTTACTAAAATACAAGGAAAGATTGTAAGGCAAATTATATTCTTAAACCCACATAAAGTGCCACACTTGAATATATTTTTCTTAAATCTAAGTACAAGTTATTGCTAAGCATAATCTGAATTATTATTATTTCTTCATTTCACCAAGATTATAGGAATTATAGGCATAGCTTGGCTCATGGCCAGGCTTCTTCACTCGGCTTCATTTATTTTAGAAGCACTTTGAATCTATATCTGTATTTGAATCTCTCAGCATTTTCAATTCTATCCAGGAAATGCTGATTTAGTGGTAACAATGAATTTTTTATGCTAAAGTTATGTTCTGAATCCATCACCAGAAAGGTGAGTATAATTAAGTTGACCTTCATTTTATAGCGTTGGTAAATTTGCTTTAATTTTTTCTTACTTTTTCATCCTCATCCTTTAGCAACTAATAGAATAATTTGGCAATAATGTTTGGCTAGTAGAACTCTGCCCAGCATGAAGAGTATTCTATGGGCACACAGGAGATAATCTCCATGACTTTGGAGACTTTCGTTAAAATGAGGTTCTAAACAAGTACAAACAAGAACAAGAATAGTGATTTGCCTTGAATTTTAAATTTCCAAAGTACTTAATGTTACCCAAGAAACTAAAGATAAAGGTTTTAGTAGTTTGGGATTCTTCTTAGCAATACTCTTTAGAGGAAACATCTTCTCATACAAAGAGTTCAGCACATCTTACTCCATGGTCAGAACACCCCTGGAGAAAGGAGAGGTACCTAGATAATACTATACTTGCAATCAACATTGCAAAATTCTAGACCAGGTCTCGAACAGAAATAAATGTGGCAATTTTATATTTCACACATGGAATGTGTTCTAAGAGGTAGAGAAAAACTTGTATAACACAGTGCAACCCTCTCATATGAAGCTCTATTTCTGATGATGAAGTTACAGACAATTGCCTAATGTAAAAGTCATCATGCAACTAAATACACATTTCATTGATTTTCAGATTTTTGCTGTAAAATCTTTCTAGAATCTATGCTTAGAGTACAATGCCCAGTTTTATTTTTTGCATATTGTTAAATTGCTAAGAGAATAATAGTAAATTTTTACTATGCTTCCACTTTTCAGGAAGGGCAATGAATTTTATTATTTGTCAGTTTTGGTGAATTGCCAGTCCTTTTTAGTTGAGAGTATATTTTTCCTCAAGCAAAGAAAAAATTGGTTCTGTGTGCATACAGACACACAAACATTCACACGTGCACACAGACGTGTATGTGCACTGACATGAAGAAAAAAAACAAACCTGGAACTTTATGTATATAATGCAAAGGCAGACTACGCTAATTTTTATGAGCTTTTATGGT
The DNA here is from genome assembly GCF_041296235.1 of Equus asinus. Classification (NCBI taxonomy): domain Eukaryota; kingdom Metazoa; phylum Chordata; class Mammalia; order Perissodactyla; family Equidae; genus Equus; species Equus asinus. The sequence continues at coordinate 17,375,453 of NC_091816.1, forward strand.
AAAATTAATTTGAAGGACTTGGGGAAAATTACCTCTTATGTGCCAAGAAAAGCTATCTCCCCATAAAGTAGGACTTGATTACAATTATTATCATTAAATAAATTTGTAAATATGTATAATTTTGTTTTATCTTTCTTATGCAAATAACCAGCACGTAAATACAGAAACAGATGGCAGTATTGTTCAGTAGAATGAATATATATTAACATACGCGTCCACATTTATTTGGCAAATGTAAATTTTCATCTTTTTAAATTTAATGGTTAACATAAAACTTTAGTGGTAAAGAAAATATAGTTGGAATACCTGCTGTATGTATGTGGAAAATTTATGTCTATTTACATTATTTAGATATATTTTTCATGGAAGCTATGATAAAATATATTGAGCTTTCTATTTCTAATCAAGTGTTTTTATTGTTGATTTTCAAAAGTAAATTTATTTTGACACTGAAGCATATTTTATATTTAATGTACACGTTTCGTTCCCAAACCTGAATTTTACAAATCATTTGCATAATGTGCAATGACATAAAACTACCTTACTTGCCATGTTTCACTTGAGGTAGACCGTTAATCTTTCTTATATACATGGGGCCCAGATACATTTTTAAAATCTATTTTGGGATCCATCGGGTTCAGAGTAATTATTTGAGTCCCTTATTTTTAATGGTAACTTTATACATTGCAATTTCAATTTCATATATTGTGGATATATATTTATGTATTGTGAATTCAAGTTCTCTTCTCGTGTTGGATGCTGTACTTGGAAACACGTGTAAAACAAAAGTCAACAAATGCTAGCTTTTGCTATCCTGAAATCCTAAGATGTCTTATGTAATGTGCGTTCATTCACTTAGTAATAGATAATAAGACTTTAGAGAAAACTTATGTGAGAATCAGATTCTGAAATAAATTTACAAAAATATTTTAAAGTAGTGAGTGAATCTTACAGTCTTTTAGGGAAATAAACAACAACACATTTAAAAGTCATAAAACTGAGATTAGTTTATCACATATTTGGATTTATTTTAGCATATTACTCATGAAGGAATAATTCCACTTCATAGCATGATGGACAGAATCAGTAGGGGTCCTTTGGACGATTTTATTTGAAGTTTTTGTGTTCTTTCCTGTTTTATATTTTTGCAAATAAAAAGAATAATAATAAATTTTATTTATTCTGATAAGTAAAAAGTGAAAAGGACCCAGAAATTTCACTCCTATGTTTTCACTCAAGAGAAATAAAAATATATAGCCGTAAAAATGTACTTCTACAAGACGGTTAATAACAGATTTATACATGATACTCAAAAACTGGAAACAAATGAAATGTTGGTGAATGGATAAAAAATTAGTGGTATGTTCATACAACAGTAGACTTAGCAGTAAAAGAGAAGATAATATTGATATGAGTTAGCGTGAGTAACTTCCAAAAAACATAGTGCTGAATAAGGAAGATCTGCACAAAAGAGTAAGTTTTGTATGATGTCATTTATATGAAGCTCTAGAACATGCAAAATTAATCCATAGTGAAAAAAAACCAGCAGTTGCCTATGGAGGTAGAACGTGACTGGGAAGGGGCATGAGAGAACATTCTAGGTGGTTAGAGCTATATCTTGATAGGGATTTGAATTACTAGGTTGTGTGTATTTGCATAAAATCAGAAAATTTACACTTGAGATTTGTGCATTTTATTATATGTAAATTTTATCTCAAGAGTATAAAAATTAAACAATATTGGACTCTATGATGTATATGCTGATGTATTTAAGAGGAAGCACACCAATGTCGGCAACTTATTTTGCAATGCATAAAAATTCCAAGGTTGTTCAATGGAGGAATAGAGAGATGGGTAGATGGATACTTCAGTGTTGAGACAATGATAGCAAAATGTTAATTTTAGAATCTAGCTGTTAGATATACAGGTTCACTATAAAATTCCTTTAATCTTTCCATAAGGTGGAAAATTTTCTAACATGTTTGAACAAAATTAAAAGGATATCAAAACCCCTACTACATATGTGGAACAAATATTTTCTTTTTCATTATTATATGCAAACACTAATGCCAACTTTCTGTACAAACGCTACTCTCAGCTATGTATATTAACCAGTAGACCGCAAAGACATCTTCCCCCTCAACAGTACAACCAAAATATAACAGCACAAAGTCATCAGTGTTTCAGAGGTCTGACGGATATCAGAGGTTATTCACTTACAGGCTCACGGAGGTGATCTTTCATTGAGAAGTCATTATATCTATAGTGATGCAATGGAAATACAATTGAATTTGGACTACATATTCATGATTCCTTTATAACTGGTGATAATATTGATTTTTTGTTTGGTTGGTTGGTTGACCAGTATATTGATTTTGGTGCAGTGGGAGTGACACAGAAAGAAAGACTCAAAATTAGCAGACAGTAAATTTTCCAAGTTTGTCATATATGAAGTAACCCCCAAATTAATGGGTAAATCCAATGTTGCCCACAATATATGTGCAATAATCTTTTCATAATAACATAGGATGAATTTGTTTTAAAAAATACAAGAGTAGAGTGAGTGATTTAACAACACCTAATGCAGAATGTCTATTTTTTAAAAACATCTGATATCTGTATGGGCTTTTGGGTTCTTCTACTCAATATCTACCCGCAGCAGCAAAAAGCACAATCAATGAACATTTTAGTTCATTAATGTATAAATATGTTCTAGAGCAAAACATGGGTCCATTCAGAACAAACTGTTCTTACATTTTAAAGATTCTATATGATTATTCACTTTTTAATTCTACTGGTTGGTGTATCATTCTCTTCACCAACTTCCTGATTGTATTTGAAAATAGTCTTTAAGTAAAGGAAAAAGAGTCACTATTCTGCTTTTTAGAAAAGGAGAGTAGAGGCCAAATGCGGGGAGCAGATAATTAGCTTTTCCTGATCCTACAGCATGCCCTGCAGGGAATGCCAGTTTTAAGTGATCACTCTGGAATGAAGCAACCAATCAAAAGTTTTCCCAAAGCTTTCCATTGCAGAGCTGATGCTGTCATTTCAATACCCTTTAGTTTTATTTTGCTGCCAAATCAGTCACGTAACAACCATGAAGCAAAGAGATTGTTCAGATTATAAAGGTGAAGAATGAAATACATGTGTAAAACCAAAATACGGAAAAAATTTTTCCATAAAGTGCTCTTTAGGATTTTGACTTATATATCCATAACTAAGTATTTTTACCAGAGCCTTTTGAGAAAGAACACGGTATTTTTTCCATAAAAGGCACACAATATAGACTTCCTAATTACAGTACCCATGGATCAGGTGCTGTTGCAATAAATTCCATGACGTGTTTGGTTTGATCATGTCATTTTCAGCCACGGATACCACGGAAAACAACTTACTTTCCCTGTTTTTCTTTGATGGAATCGGGATTTGTACCAAGGAGCACTCCTGAGAGCAGGAACTAACATCTAAGATGCAATGATTCAAAGAAAATGTTGGCAGTCAGATTTTCATAGACTAGAAGTTCTGCAAAGTATAAATCTGTTTAACTCCACCACATAATCTTCATTTTATATCTTGAGCAGTTCCATTTTTTCTTGAACAGCTGCAACAGCCACATTTCTGGCTAGGGATTGTTCAGTGCTAGAATGTGAGGAAAACTAATCCATCCCTGTCTTAGAAGCTTGAACATTACTGAGACACCAATGTGAAACAGTCGAGTCATAACTCTGTACATGGTGTGACTGATCAATGGTCATAAATACTGAATCACTTCTGAGCTGTAAAAGAAATAGCCAAAGAAGCAAAGTTACATAGCATCAATTAAAGAAATTAATACTAATAATCAATTACACATTCTGAGGTGGTTTAGTGCTATGAATACAGAACAACATAGCCATTGAGAGTAGAATTGTATCCACTCAGAAGGGAACAAGGAATATCATGTTCCTATTCCAAGGAAATGGTGCGCGCGCACAAATGCTAGTGAAATCGCAAAGCCAACTTTAGATTTGGCTAAAGAGAATGCATTATTGTCTACCTGCAGATGTCCTTTTACTTGCTAACCATTTTAAATGTAAGCTCTTTGGCAGCAGGACCTGAATCAATGTTTCAATGGTGCCCAAAGTCACTAAATCATGCCTTTTAATCGGTGGGTACCTTTTGTTGGCTAATGAGGTTAAGCAATCTACTGACATTTCTGGCTCCACCATTTTCCTTTCATCGATATTTTTATCAGCTGGTAAATCTCTCTCAATTCTAAGTACCAGCCTAGATTCAAATGGGCTACCTACTGACCAGGTGTTGACTGTAGGAATAGTGAACTTCTCTGAAACATTTTGGAAACTATGTTGGCTTCTAGATTCAAATGGGGAAAGTGTGACTTCCTAGGAACAGAACGTGTATTAAAACGATCACAGGACAGGCAAGAGCATAGAGGAAAGAATCTTACAGGCAGTAGAATTGGTTGCGTAGTACAAGATTGTCAGAGACAGAACTCAGAAGCTGGCCCTCAATGTGTAGGGCCTTATTGCGACTGCCTAGACACAGTCACAAGGGAGTAAGCCAATCTATTTCATAATTTATTTGGGTTTCTGAATACTTTTTTACTCCTTCTTGTAGAGCATTTATTATATCATTCTTTAATTATTTGATTTATGTTTCTCTCTCCAATTAGTCCACAAATTTTCAAGACCCGATAACAAGCATTCGATAAATATAGGGCAGAGAGAAGGACAAGGAAAAGGGCAGGTAAGAAAGGTTTATTTCATTGCTTCCTGCAATATCAACTGTGTCATTGAATTCCCTAAATGACGCATGAATTATGATGTCTCTCGGTTTCTGATTTATTTTCCCCAGTCTCTCTTCCCCTGAAGGGATGAAGGTTTCTTACAAAGACAATAGTTTATATATTTTTATCCTTTCATATATTTTGCCATGGAAATTAAGAAAAGACATATTCCCTCAAATGTTAATGACTATTACCCTTCCTAACAAAGAATAATAAAAAGAAAAAAATCAGATCAATGTCATCACATATGTCTGTACAATTTATGATTGATCATGCACACAAGAAAAATGAATTAGTGTTCTAATTTTATGTTTAGATACAATAAGCATCCTAGAAGAAGTTTCTCAAATACTAATTTGAAAAATACAGAGCATTATCCAGCTTGAGCATTTATTGGCTTCTCTATAATTTATTAGTAAAATATGAAAATATTTTCCAATTTGAAAATATAGAAAATTCATCTTAGTATATTTGACATAGTAAATGAATAAGAATAGCAACACAATCACTAGTCATTTAAGTAAATGCTAGATTAATTGGATTTTATGTGAAATGTTGTCACAAAGATAATTGTTTAAGCAATATGTTTAAACAAACAGAGGTACTATAGCACAAATGATGTTTGCACTTGGGCAAGTGTCCCACATCAGGAAATTTTTCAGAGATAAGATATGCAGAACAAGAGAGCTTGAATAATTTCTGCCAAATATTGTGAGAACAGTTTGTTCTTTTCCATTGCAGACGTGAAAAAAAGAAAATCCATATAAAATGTCACTGGCAATATGGGATTAGCCCTGTTCTAGTAAAAAGTAGGTCCCCTCAGGGCTTGCTCTAGGCAAAATTGTGAAATAGGAGGAGGAACAAGTTAACAGAGTGTGAAAATTCTTGGACTGAAGTTTGATTTTTGCATTTTATTCAATTTGCGAACTAAATGGCGACATGTTTGCCCAAGTCTCTTAATTTATCTGTCTTAGCTTGATTATCTGTAAAAATAAATATCTCTGAATTACCTTCTAATTACAAAGAGCTTATAACTATGAGTCTGTCTTCTTTGGATTCCATCACACCCACATAGCCCTTTCTCCTACATGCTGGAAAGAAGACTCCTTTTTCAATTTCCAGTTACCAGCCTCTACGGACTTCTGCTGCCTAATGGCTGCTCAGAATCACTCACTATAATGTCTAATCCATAATTACAAGGATGTCTCTTGCTCTGGCATTGCCTTGGAAAAAAATCTTTCCTTATATTCCTTCACTAAAGTCAATGCCCACAAATTTGCTTAACTAATTTAAATCATAATTCTTACTTCTGGGAAAGTAGAAAATTAAGCAGGTAGGCCTACCACAGTATAAGGCATATACTACATACATATGTATTGAATGAATGAATAAATGTTTGTATATGACAAAATGGAAGTAGACTGGCAAATTAGTAATTCCAAAAAGTGGGGACTACCTAGTAAGGTATAAATTCATTTTCTAATTTCCAAAATAGTATCTTTTTGGAATTCAAGCTAGCTCAAGGAAGTTAATTGCTAATGGTTAAAATTTAAGGGAACATAGGGAAAATATTTACAGGCAGTTCATCCTTTGCAGCCTTTCTCAAAGTCCACTAGTAAGATACTGCTTACTCCTCTATAGCAGAGAGCATTCATCGCAGTCTTAAAGTTTCATACTTTTCTTCAAATTTATTCATCTCTTTCCAGTGCTTTCTAAAGTCAAATTTTTCACCTATCATTCTTTTTATCCCAGAAAACAAATTTTCTCTACATTGTTCAATAAAGTCCCTAAAAAGATTGCACATAGATGCTTAAAAGCTTACAAGAGTAAATAAAACCCTTCTCCTTTAAATCCTATGAAAAATGTATAGGAATAAATAAATTTATCTTGTAAATCATGCATTAAAGAAACAGAATAAGCCATAACATGTCTGTAAATTAAAAGGTTTGGTTTAATTGAACTCCCCCCCACTTCTTCCATTCTGTGATTCTGTCACCGTCATAACTGCTTAGTCACTTAATCAGATCTTTCTTCTCTGATTTAGCCTGATTGTGCAAGATTGCAGCACAAAATACATTAACCCATTACAGTGGACACGGATAAATCACAATGCCATGAGATGTGTAACCAAGATAGTGCCTTGACATATGGCTTTGCTGTTCATTTCTTATTCCCCATTGAGACAACTCAATCTATAGAGAGGAAAACTTCCCCACTGCTAGAAATCAGAAAGATGCCCTGCCTCGACCTTTCAAGCTTCATATTTCTATGCAGATGGTTTTGCTAGTCAAGTTCCCTGAAAAGCAGACTTTGAGATAGAGATTTGCATGTGGAAATTTCATTGGGGCAAACTCAGGATCAACACTTGCGGGAATTACAGAAAGCAGGATTGAGCGGAGGGAGAATTTGAATTCAGCCAGTTCATGGGGAGCTCTGAAGATAGGATGATCCTGAAGGGTTGTCCTGAATTAAAGCCAGGAGGATGGTTCTTTATAACCCTGCTTTGAGTAGTTATTAGATGTGGGCTGCCCCCAAGGAAAGTGGCTCCCTTCAATCCAGAGCAGTTTTCAGAGAACTCAGCTAGGTGTTCTCAGCTTCTAACACTTCCAGACCTAGAGGAATGAGTGTTTCAATCCCAAATAGGGGAGCTGGAGGTGTTCCACAGCACCCACTACTGATAGACATATAAAAGTGAGGTAGAAAGCTGTGCCAGCCCTTCCGTGTCACCACTGTTCAGGGTCCCTCAAACTAGATGAAGCTCATGAACACCAAAGCCACTAGACTCCCTTGTCGTTTCTCAGGGGATGGACCCACTTAGTTCTAACACACCCAATAGGACACTCACCTCCCTTCGCTAATCCCGGAGTAATTCTTTCACATGCTAAAAGTCACAAAATTTGTTTACTGGGGATGGGGAGATAACAGCCTGTCAAGATGATCTGTAAACTCAGGAAGGGATCCATTAAAGACAACTATCGAGGCCATGGTTCCCAGAATTCAAGATAAACCTAGTTAATATCACCAGTTGACTTGATTATGAATCTAACTCATTTGATATCTCCTCCTCAATGGCATCACTCAAACCTGGCCCACCAAAATGGTAGGCAAGATGTTTAACTGTAGACACTCACTTTTTCTAGAGTAAAATTTTCACAGCTAAATGCCATTTTTTATTAGGATTAGAGGAGCATACACCAAAAAGATGACAAGAAATGTTGAAAATAAGGGAGTAGCCCAAAATGACTAAATTTAGAACATGCGAGCCAAAGAAAACACAGATAGTGATACATAATTCTTATCTAAAAATGTTGAATTTCAGACCAGCATGTTAAATAGACACGAGCAGAATATTATGTGATAATCACAAGCCTCTATGCACCCAGCAAATGTACAACAGTATAAAAGGAATGAAAAGCTGCCAGCAATACTGGGAGGAATTTAAAGCACCACTGAATTCATCAGAGATAACGCAACTTTTTTCAATAGATTATGCAGAGAAGAAACGATATGGAGAATCTGAATAATATGACCAACAATTTTGACAATCTTTACTAGTGCCAAGATCTCCATTTTTAATATTTTATTTCTTAAACAGTGAAAGAATATAATTGTCTAATGCTCATAAAATCATTATATCAAAATTCATTGTATACTAGGCCATAATTTAAATCTTGATAAATTCTAAAAGTAGACTCCTTTCAAGATATGGCCTCAAACTATAACACAGAAAATATAATAATAATAACATTGAGAAAAAAGTTGACATTGAAAGGAAAAAAGAAGACACTGCTCCATAATTCGTGGGTCAAAAAAGAAACCAAAACTAAAATGGCAGCCTGTTTAAGTTAAGAAATCTATCCAATGCTGCCCAATGAGCATTCAGAAAATTGTCTTAAGTTGTTTTATTATTATGTAAGTTATTAAAATAATGAATTTATTTATCTCAAGAAGATTGGAAAAAATGAACAAGAAGAGACACCTGAAAAACTATAACGAAAGCTTTCGAATGCAAAATAGGTAAAGAAATTAGGAAACAAAAATACATTGAAAAGCCAAAATATAGACAAACCTAGGGCAAGGATGGCTTCTAAAAGACAAGAGTGAGGAGGGTTGGGAAATGGGTTCATGTTGTCAGAGATAAGAAAAGGGAAATAAGTAATCAGATTAAGAGGAAATAATAGGCTAATAGTTTAAACAAGGAGATTCGTAATAATCTATATTCAACTGTATATTGTTATGTTATTTTGTAACAAAGAAAAATGTTCTAGCCATGTCATCCCACCATATAATCGTATACATTTATTAAAAATTTAAAAGTATACACATGAATTGTTACCAATGATTAACTCTAGGGGAATATAAGATTATAAAGGATTTTGTGTATTGTTCAAATTTTTACAACCTTCAAGCATTAATTACGCAATACCAAAATATCTTTTCCAATTTCAAAGGAAAATTAAAAATATTCAAAAGCTTGGATTTAATACTACCATATTTAATAGTTTCTATTTAGGAATGCAATGCATAATATTATCACTGATTTGCTTCTGTAAAAGAAAAACAGAAATATGATATGTGCAAGCACCTGTGCCAAATAAGCTTAGGATTATCTGTTTGTTTTAAGTAAACAGTATAGAAGAGATGTATTGTCCAACATGGTGAAGTGAAGGGAACTCAGCAGTATTTCAATAGAATATTTGAAGGAAAGGGAATGAATGGCAAAGAGAGATGAGAAAGCTATGAATTTAACTACAGCCAAGGTCAAAGGTGAATGAAGGTGTATTTGAATTTTAGGAGAGGAGTACAGGAAAAAAGTCGTGACAGAAAAAGATTCTCGCATTCACTTTCCATTCTCTCTTAGTTCTGTATTTATTCATTCATCACACAATAATTAAGAATTTAATATATGCCAGGCACTGTGCTAAACTCCAGGAATTCAGAGTTTCAAGTCAGTCTCATTTTTAGTAGCTCATCGGCTGGTAGGGAGTGGAATGGGTAAACTGCAAATTCCTTATTCTGTAATATAGGGTGTTATGAGTAGCACTTCTCAAACTTTAGCGTGCATTCAAATCACCTGGGGATCTTATTAAAACACAGGTCTCCCTTGGTACCCAATTTGGAATTCCAAATCAACATTATCGGTTCACCAACCACAGTTTGAGGTGCAAAGTTATAGCGCCTCTAACCTGTGCTCCCTCTCCACTGTACCTGCCCAAGGTGCAGACACAACTTCTCATTTTCCATCAACTTCTTCCCATTTCCATCTTCATCTTACTCCATTCTTTCTCCTTAGCCGAGCTCGTCCACAGCTGTCCTCAATTATGACTTAAACAAAGACATTTCACAACTGTCTCTAACCTGCCTCTGACTGTCAGACTATCCTATCCAGCTGTCTGTAGGACATCTCCAAAGGCATCTCAAACTTAACGTGTTTAAAGATGAAGCCACTGTGCTCTTCCTCCTCCAACCACTAAGAAAGTATTGGCCATTTTGAGCATTTCATAGCTCAATGAATAAAGCATCACTTATCTAGTTGTACTAGCCCCAAATTTTAGAGACCCCCACCTTACTCAACCCACTTCCAAGTCCACTTGACCTCCTAGATTTATTTCTAATCTATTCATTCTCTCCTCCTCTATTACCACCAGCCTGGTTCAAAATTCAATCATCTCTCATCTAGATGTTAACAGTAGCCTGGAAACTGATTACTACCTTCCACTTCATCCCACCCAATCCACTCTCCCCATTCGTCAGCAACACTCTAGTCAAAGACTTGCCCTGCTTTCACAATAAAGAGAAAGCCTATTTCATTTATTTTTCAGGGGCTTCTTCTATTCCCACCGCTTTCCTCTGTTGCCTCTCCACAGTCTTGGTGGCTTTCCTTGATTGCCCTCACTCACAAGGCTCCCTCCTGACACATCTGTGCAGCTATTGTCTTTTGCCTGGAATGCTCTTCTGTTCTCTTTTCCAGGTAATTTCTGTTCATTCTTCCTGTCTTAGCTTAATCATCACTTCGTAGAGAAGCCTTTTCTGACTTCCCTGTGTAGATCAATGCCTCTAATAGTCTCTCCTAACAGGTTTACCTCTTATTTGTGGCACCTTACAACTGAGTTTCTTCCCCTGGTTTATATGATTATTTGATTGATATCTTTAAGGAAATGAACAGTGCTTGATTTTATTTGCCATTTATTTCCAGGTATTAGACCAGCATTTGAACAAAGTAGAAATCAAGAAATACTTGGAAGAAAATGTTGATTAAAAACGGTCTGTGTTGGGGCCCGGCGGTGTAGCCGTTAAGTTTGCATGCTCCCGTTTGGCAGCCAGGGGTTCACTGGTTCGGATCCTGGGTTCGGACACGTGCACCACTTATCAAGCCATGCTGTGGCAGGCGTCCCACATATAAAATAAAGGAAGATGGGCGTGGATGTTAGCTCAGGGCTAATCTTCCTCAAACAAGAAAAAAGAAAAAAAACTGTGTCTAAACCTGCATGTTCCATATTCACAGCCAGATAACTGAGCAACCCAGAGACATGCTGCAGCCTCACTCCAGAGCCAGTCATTTCTATTATACAGCTCTCCACCGGGAAATTATTTTCAAATACAAAGTGCCCAGTAAGCATTTGTTTGAGTTAAATGAATAGCCAATGCAATGTACCCATCTTGTACAGAATTTAATCCAACTAGAATTTATTGAGCCCAATCTGGGCATGGCTGTATAATAAGCATCAGAATAAAATGTAACAATTTTGGTGTCTCATCAGATTGGTTAAAATGAATGTGTGACTCTAGTTTAGTGATTGAATTACTATCAGAATCCACACTCCATATGGCTCTTTTATTTGATTTATTCAAGCAATTTGTGGTATCTCATCTTGATACTATCAAACATATAGGATACAACATAATTGTAGTTTCTATTATGATTTTTGTGACAGATTGATTAAAATCACTTGAATAGATCAGCTGGGAACATTTAGAACCTCAGCATTTTATGTAAGCTTACCAACTTAGATTTATAGAGCAGACATAGTGGAAAAAGAGTAATCTATTCAGGATTTACTATAAACTAGGGTATACCCCTAAAACAGATCAATTTAGTTAACATTTTATTAAGTTTTTATTATATAGCGGATCCTAGATTAGGATGATGTGAAAATATCATCTTACATTCTCTTAGGATATTAAAAATCTGATGAGCAAGATAGATCAGTCAATGGATAATTAAAATGGAGGGGCTCAGTGCTATAGAAGATGTTTGTACAGATGACTACACAAACAAAAAAAGTAGGACATAATATTGGTATGAGGAAGAGGTTTAAATATGGCTGCCTTGAAAAAATGACTCCTAATATGAGTGTTCAAAGGTAGAAGAAAATATCTTTTTTTTTGAGGAAGATTAGCCCTGAGCTGACTACTGCCAATTCTCCTCTTTTTGCTGAGGTAGACTGGCCCTGAGCTAACATCTGTGCCCATCTTCTTCTACTTTATACATGGGATGCCTACCACAGCATGGCGTGCCAAGCGGTGCCATGTCCACACACGGAATCCAACTGGCTAACCCCGGGCCGCTGAGAAGCAGAATGTGCCAACTTAACCACTGTGCCACTAGGGCAGCCCCAGAAAATATGTTCTTAGTTTTGGTGTTTGGGAAGGCGATCTGGGCAGAGGAATCATTTTGTAATTTCACTTGTGTAAATACAGTTGGTAATAATTGGAGGCTAAGTCTTTCAAATATTATAATGTTCTGAATAAACTCTTTTAATGACCTGAATGACTTTTCACTTGGGCTTTGTTTTTCTCACAAATAATATTTTCCTCTGCAAATAAAAGGTTGAATTATCATGTCCTTTACCCATACAGTCTACGGTAGCCTTTTGAGGACATTTAAGTCATCGTGCTAATGCAACTACATTTTTTTGGCAAGTGTGACTGGTCTGAGAAAGATATAAAGCTATTGAGAAACTATGACCCAATTAATAGAGTACTCTTACATCCTGTAAAAATAGTTTTCTTATCTTTTTTCAAATAAAAACATTGGATTGTATTTGTAGTTTAAAATCCAGTATGTTTCTCCCACAATGTCCAATATATGTTTGTTATTGACATATTATTAGGTTTGAATGTCTATGAGATATTAGATTTCTAGGTCATTGTAGTGATTGCTTCGTGACATCCTACCCTATCTGGCCCCAACAACTGCACACTCTAACATTGAGTCATCATTTTTTAAAACTTTATTGAATTGTAATTGACATAAACAGCACATATTTAAAGTATATAATTTAAGTTTTGACATATGTATACAATATAACACTATCACCGCAATCTAGGTATGAACATATCCGTCACTCCAAAATATGTTCCCAGCCCCCAACACTTGTCTCCAGCAACCTCTGATCTACTTTACAACACTATAAATTAGTTTACTTTCTTTTAGTTTTATGTAAATGGAATCATTAAAAATGTACTTTTTTCTTAATCTGGCTTCTTTCAGTCAGCATAATATTTTGAGATTCATCCAAGTTGTAGCATCTACTACTTGTTCATTGCTTTGTATTGTTGAGTTTATTCCATTGTATAATGTACTAGTTTTTTATCCATTCACTTGTTGATGGACATCTGGGTTATTTCGTTATTAGCTATTATAAATAAATCTGATATGGACATTTATGTATAAGTCTTTGTAGGGACATATGCTTTTCATACATATTGATTAAATAATCAGGACTAAAATGATAGGTACATGTTTCAACTTTAAAAACTGGTCAAACTACTATATTCCAAAGGGTTGTATCCTTGTACATCCTCCATTGTATGAGAGTTCCTGCTCTTCCACACCCTCGCCGACACTAGTAAGATCAGTTATTTTAATTTTAGCCATTCTACTTGGTGTGTAGCGGTATCTCCTTGTAGTTTTAGTTCATATTTCCCTAATAACTAACACTAACGATGTTGAGCATCTTTTCATGAGCTTGCTTCCCATCTTTATACGTTCTTTGAGAAAATGACTGTTTAAACCATTTACTCATTTTTAACTGGGTTGTTTGTTTTGTTATTACTGAATTCTAAGACTACTTCATATATTCTGATACAAGTCCTTTAACTTATATATAATTTGCAAGTATTTTTACATACTCTGGCTTGCTTTTTCATCCTCCTTAACACTGTTCTTGAAAGAGCAGAATTTTTTCAAACTTGATGAAGTCCAATTTATTTCTTCTTTGATGGGCATTACACTTTTGGTATTAAAAAAACAACTTTGCCTAAGGCACAAAAGCCTTGGTTTTATGCCCTATATTTTCTTTTAGGAGTGTTATAGTTTTAGACTTTACAGCCACATTTGAAATTTTTAATTTTCTAGTAGAAAAATTAAAAATGTAAAGAGAAATAGGTAAAATTAATTTTAATATTATATTTTATTTAGCTCAATATATCCAAAACGTTATCATTTTGACATCAGTCAATGAGAAAGAAGTGTTAACAATATATTTTCTTTTCTGCTTTATCTCCCCAAGTCACCCCAGTAAGTACATAGTTGTATATTTTAGTTGTGGGTCCTTCTAGTTGTGGCATGTGGGGTGCTGCCTCAGCATGGCCTGACAAGTGGTGCCATGTGCATGCCCAGGATCCAAACCAGCAAAGCCCTGGGCCGCCGAAGTGGAGCACATGAACTTAACCACTTGGCCATGGGACCTGCCCCATTAACAATATGTTTTGTATTATTTGTTTATACATACCATGACATCAAAATCCAATGCATATTTAGTATTTACAGCACATCTCAATCAGCCATTTTTCAAGGGCTCAGTAGCTACATATGGCTAGCGGCTACCATATTGAATGAGTTGGATCTAGCTAATACTTTTGAGGTAATTTTCAGCAACAGCAGTAAATCAGTGTTAGGATTTGATTTGTTTGATGTGGTAAGAAGGCATATTTTATTCATATACCAACAGTAGTAAAGGCTAGAAATTATCAACAGTATCTTTGGCTATTTTGAAGATGTCTAGCCAGTAGGCTTATAGTTGCTGTGACTGATTCTGGCTCTGCCGCTTGTGAATTTTGAGATTTACTGAGGTTGTGAATATCCTTGTGCCTAAATACTCTAAACGCACTAAATAAGCAAAATGTTTGTTGCTGATAATTCATAATTTGTTGTGAAAATCAAATAAGGAAATGGATATGAATATACAAAGAGGTAAAAACTATAAGATATCTAGAATTAAAATGAGAAAGTTCTTGGATGAAAAACCACTGTTGAAAATGGCTTTAACCTTTGCTTCAGCTTGACTAAACTTTCAATGGGCTCCTTCCTGACTCTAGGCCCCCGACCTGTCTTTTCTTAGAGCATTTACTTTAGAAAACTTATAATTGTCCGCTCTTTCTTTGCCCCTTTAAGACATAAATCTTTTTAAAAGTCTGTTGCCAATTATGCAATCCAGGAATATCTTTCTCACGGACATGGGAGCCATCCCTTTGGAAGAAAATCTTCAAGGAAGAAAGCACTTCTATCTCCCAGTCTCTGTGGGAGGGTAGGAGCTAACTGATAAGCACCTTGCTGAGTTGTGGAACTACCAGAGGAAGTACAATTATCCTTTGGGTAAAGCCAACTAGCAAACAAAGATGGCCCATGTTCTTCTCACCCTGACGCTTATACACCACCCCGCTGTTCCCCCACCACCCCTGCACTCCCACCTTCTGTTTCAGCAGAATTGAGCTCAGACTTAGTTCTGATTTCTCTCCTCTGTTGCAGTTGCCTTGAATAAAGTCCCTCATCCCTGTTAAATTTTGTGGATGCAATTTTTGCTTTGACACGAACTTAATAAATCCACTTTCTTCTCTGATGTGAAGGAATCTAGATTTGAACTTTTAAGCTTTGACAGCCAATGCAGCTCATTTTCCAGGGAGTCAGCATCACATAATCAAAACAGCTCAATGTTTGGAAGATGAGAGGAATCAACTCTTTCTTCTTCTACTAGATCTTCTTACGACCTTGAAAAAGTTGCTGATACTTTGATAAAGGGTTTTCTCCTCTGCAAGATGAGAGGACTGGGTGAGCATAACTCTTAATTTGCCTTTGAATTCATACCTTCTTTGATTCTGTTCTTGCTGGAGCCCTGTTGATTATTTAGCTAACCCAGTGCATCCACGTTTTTAATTAGTTAATTCACATCAACTTATATACATGACATAGAGATTATGCTTTTTTAAGTCCAATGAACATTTTCATGTTTACAACAGGAAATGAATTAAATACGTACATTCCCTGAGGGTGAAAACGAGGTACAATTTTCCTTCACCTATAAAGCAGCTGCTCTCACTGTTTGCTGACTTGCAAATCATTACTGAATGCTTCAGCACATCTTTGACATTGTGCAAACTCAGCTCTTGGACTGCCCATAATCATTGGGCTCATGATTTGCTCTTTTTTATTACAATGGAGAAAAAGATGTGATTAGTAGTGTAAGTTGCACAATACATTCTTATTGGGACTCTAAAAAAGTATATGCTGTGATTTAAGTTCTCACCTTAAACAGAAACAGAAAAATGCTGTTTTTATATGATATCTGCTGTAATATCGAATACCCCTCTGGGAAATTAAAATTAGCATGTGATGCCTATAGCACCAGAGCTTTCATTGAAGCATACCTGGAAATAGGAACAGCGAGCCTGAGGAGAGCTTACTAGGAGCTACGTCAGCGATTCCCCCATTCTTGTGTACTTTAGAATTACTTAGAGATCTTTTAAAACTTCCAAAGTCCAAGCCACACCCCAGACCAGTTAAATCACAGTCTCTGGAGGTGAAACACAGCCTCAATCTTTTTCAAAACTCCCAGGGTGTCCATTCCAAAGTGCAGACAAACATGGGAACCTGTGCGCTGGGCTCTGTGCTAAGCACTTTGCACACGTGATCTCATGGTCCTTCTCACAATCACTCTAAGGTGCACCTCTTGTCATAAGCCACAGTCCGTAATTCTACAGTTGGCAATGTACTTGGAAGGAAAATTACTTTCTGGCAAATTCAATGGGTAAAAAAATAAGATACATGAGGAAGGAATTGAATGACATCACTTCAGCTCTCTAGGTGGCCCAGGGTCTGGACATTTGAAATCCCCAGCCATCTGAAGTGAGGAAAGGACTTCAGGCTATTTCCTGTTGCATCTCCAAGATTTGTCGTGGCAATGTCCAAAGAAAGACAGTGCCAACAGACCCAGCCTCTTCTAAAGGGGAATTGTATAGCAATGATCCATCAAGCATATTGAAGAGAAAATCTGGGCCTGGCTCTTATCAAAAACCTGGATGCAATAAGTAATATTCATAGACAATGATCTGAAGGATATACAGGTTTCCATGCCAGTGAGTCTAGATTTTTCCCCTGATGTGGAGAGCTGGCTCCCTCGTACTAGGTTTATTTGACCCTGTAGGATTGTTTTCACTGGATTGTATTTTGACATGAAACTTGCAGCTTGGGCTGAGAGGTGTTGTAAGAAATATGTGCAGTACCTTTGTTGTCTAACATAAAGCTCAGTAAATGTTTCAGGGTCTATCCACAGGAGCTATTTCTTCCCAGTTCCGGGGTCAGGAAAGGCTGTGCTCTCCCATAGGAAATGGTGTATTTTCACTTTATCGACAATATAAATTTTGTAATTCCACTTTTTCCCTATGTGTCTGGACCAGGAACTTTGGACCCAAATTTGTACCCCTGCTTTATAATCAAAAAATCTAGATGTATAAAATTTTACATATTAATATTGCCTCTGAAATAATATTACTGCCTTTTATTACCTTTACCATCCCTGGTTTCTTATTTTTAACATATAACATTGTGTGTGCTTCACAAGCTACCTTGTATCTTATAAATACATTTATAGATATTTATTCTTATAACCCTTACAGCCTGTCTACCTCTAGCTGAGGTATTCTGACAACAATATAGAAGGTCAAAACACATGTTCACTTAGAGCAAGTTGCTCTCAAGTAGCAGGAGAATACTGCAGCTTTCAATGAAGGGTGTGGAATAGATATACAGTACAAAAATACGACAAAGATGAAAATTTACACTGTCACATACCAGTGTTAATCTTGAGATAAATGTTAATCCTCCTCTCCAACTCATGAATTATAGAATATTTGCAATGCTTCCATTTGTATGAGTCTTTGAGTGCTAAGAATCCAAAAAGTGTAGATAGGCCAAGTTTAGCACCTGACCTACCATATGTTGTGTTTTAAGTTCTGGGAGATAATTTGCTTGAAAATTTGGGTGAAGTATATTGCTGAATTTAAAATTAGATTTACCTAAAATTATGTGTAGTTGTCACTTGTCTGTGAGAGATGCATTTCAAACACCTTACGCTTTATGAGGAATACCTGAGCCAACCAATGTATTTGCCCTCAAGGAAATTTAGTGTTTTGTGGTGTGGTAACCTCTTTTCACAAATATCACTCATTCACCTAAAAGTAGTTTCCCTGACATACTCTGGTACAGACACACATGTGAGAATGTTCCACTGGACAGCTCATTGAGGGCAAGTGTTATGTCTTCTGCACAGCTGAGCCCCCGCCCTGCCCGGCTCCCAGATCCCTTTAAGGATGAGGACACCCCTTGCTAGCTGCACTATCACACAGGACAGCGCCCAGTAGAGAGGAGGCACTCAATGAAGATTTGCTGAATGAATAATGAGGTCATCGCTGCACTCAGCACTGAACGGTTGTTGAATATTTACTTAACACGCTGATGAACATTTACTTTATCACCAGTTCTAAGCAGTAGTGCATTATCACTTTCCACAACTATGACATCATTCTTTTTTCACCCATATCATCATCATAATATGTGCTTACATTTTAACACTGAGAACTTACTATGTGTCAGACACATTGTGAGGCACCTTACATGTCAGCTCATTTCAATCTGATGACAGTATCACTTGCTTTTAAAATACAGGAAAATAAAGACATAGAGATTAAAAACGCAAAAAAACCCTTGCCTGAAGTATACAACCAGCACAAATGGTAGAGCCTAAATTTGAACCAAGGTCAGCCCTATGTCTTAAACATTTTGACAGCAACCACCTGCCCTGAGAAACTCAAAGGGGGTTTCAAAAGCACTTAATTGTTTCTCAAAGGTGTTTCTTAGTTATGTTCAGAGATACAACCACCAAGCACCCTGAACTGGTCTAAACCCCACTGCAAGAGGTAGACCTACACATTCTGGCTGAGAAGCGCCCAAGAGTCACCTTTGCTTCCTTTTAATGTTAAGATCTCTGTCCCAGGATGAGTTTAGGCCTTATTTCCATAAAATACAATGTATGCGGAAGCATGTTTTCAAACTGTGCCTGAACAAGCGAATACCCACCTCTACATGTGATGACAAAACTTCCCTTTTCAATATTAGTTACCCATCTGAAATAAAAGGTCCCTGATTTCCCTTGCTGGTGAGCCATAACTTTAGAAATACTTCCCTGTGGTCTCCTCATTTGCTGCAAATAAATTGTACTTTGTGTGACAACTACTTCTGATGAAGGCTTTGATTTCAACTCACCCAGAAGCAAACCCACTTTGGTTCAGTAACATTTTCTTCTTATATTTGTAAAACCAAAAACTTCTCTAAGGATTAAGAGATACATTTTTCTAGAAATATAAAGCATATCATAAACTAACTCTCAACCTTCAAAATTAGGAAAAAAATATATATTTTTTTCAAAATCTTAAATTTTCTTACCTATCTTTTCTTTACAACTTGGGAATGATTTCACATTACCAGCTTTTCCCCTAAGTGTTGACCTACTTTTTATAGCTCTGAGGCTACCCTTTCTCAGTTATTGTTATGACTTCTACCAGCTTCTCATATGCCCTCTCAACTCTTCTCTATTTCTTTAAAATTTTACTTTGCTTTCTAAAAGTTGTTTGACATAAGTTATGTCTGCTTGCCTTTAATGTTCCTTACTCTAAACTTCTATCAGAGTAGCTTTTGCTTAATTCTACACACCAGCTTTTATTACTATTTAGTCTAGGTTGAGTTTTGCTACCTGCACCTTGACTTCCAGTAGACCTGAAAGATGTCTTTACATCTCAGTTTCCTCTGCACTCTACGCCATTAAATACTTTTCTTTAGTAAAGTAAGGCTTTATGGAACACTTACTATTTTCCTAACACACAGGGAAAACAATGGATTGATTACCCGTTTCCTGCCATCAAAGGGTTTACTATTTCTTATAGAGACAAGCCATAAATACAACACAATGGAAAAATATTCAAAAGGATTAATATACTAAAAAGGTACTAACTTGAATATAAGCAAATGTGTTATCCCAGGTAATCTCAAAACTAAATTTTAATAAGGGCTTATTCTTGTCATAAAAACAGTAAATATATATGATCATAATGTACACACACACACACTTAATTCCAATCCTGAATATTTTGGAATTGCTAAATTTCATTTTCAAAGTTTTTATATTCAATTATCTACATGTATAATTCAAAAACAGGATCCAGAAAATTTGTAGGCATTAAAAATTAAATGATCTACAAAGATGGGAGAGGAATGCAGGATGCTTACCTCATCCCTTTTGGAATTTCAAATGGATATGCCTTTTTATGTCCTTTCTGCTACAATTGTTCAGGGTTGCTTTTTAATGTTAACTGCTACTTCATTATCTCCCCTGAGAAAACTTCACTTAAAGAAGTGAATGAGGCAGACCTTGGGCACGGACTGCATTTTAGAAGATGTTTGCTAAGTGCACTTGAATCAAAGGTACTGTGATCAATGCCAGTCCCTAAAATTCAAAGCCACACCTCATAAATCTGCTAATGTTCTGTACTGCAGAAGTTCTTCATTTGCTTTTTCCTAAACACATTAGACTGATTATTATGATATGAATAGATAGTGATAGTTTTGGGTAGGTGATAACAAAGAATCCTTAAAATGAAAAAAGTGATCGAAGAGGCAGTCTTGCTTTCTCCTAGTTTCCACTAATGTGTTGCTTTATCTTTTTCACGCTATGTGTTAAATACTAGTCATAACGTTTGTGCAACATTTTAAAATTCTAATAATCATCTTTAAAATAATTATCTCAAATATTCCTCCTAACAAACATAGAAAATATGTAAACACTGACTTACCAATAAATGTATCCAGAGTTAGAGAAGTACTGTTGGAGATCATATGAGTGCAAAGACTCCAAGACTTGGATTTCTGTCAGCTGGGCATGGCCACGTGATGGCATTTTAATCTGTGGACTCTGGTAGCCATATTGAAGGACACAGTCTCATTGGCTAAAAAGGAGATTTCTTGGCCTGTTTTGCTTTTTTGCCCATACTAAGGAAAGAAAATTAGCCAGATTTGATCATGCAGACATGGAAAATAACCTACAGCTGGGCAGCGTAAAATGTAGGAAGAAAACTACTCATTGATCAGAGACACTGGGCAGCCAAGAGTATTGACATGAAACCAGACATGTCCTCCTATCTTTTTTATGTCACTGTAATTGAAGGATTTAATTTTTTTGTTAAAATATCCTTATATGTGTCTTAATTAGTATAGAAATATCTATCTGCGGATCATCTGTTATCCATGCATGCATTCTCTATCCAGTCTCATCCTCAGTCTATTTCCCGTCTCAATTCCACCACCTACTCCACACCATACCTCACTGCTTGACATCTGGATGGCTCCAATAGCATTCCCTTTGCTCATAAACTCTCCTTGACACAATTCACTAAAAATAAGACTGCCATACTAAATCTTACTTAAATATGGCTTGTGTAAAATTGTCTCTCTTGCTCAGAAGTCTACTATCGACTCTTGTTTGCTTTGGAATAAAGCACATTCTTTTAGCCCTACACTGAAAGCACTTCTCATCTGATCTCACCATATCCTCTTGCCTGAAATTCCCCCTTAACTGCTCAGTTCAAATCTCATCTCTTCTATCAAGACTTGCCCAACTAAATCAGCCCTGAAATTAATTGGTTTCTTAATCTTCCGTACTTATTATCATCAGGATATATTTTATAACTTTGTTTTTATCTTTGCAACTGTATGAAGATGCTGCCAAAATGAAGGAAGCACAATTTAGATTTCTTTTAGGCCTATTCCTGTGACTCACTGAGGGAGGGAGCACCTAGGAAAAGTTGATGTCTACTACAACAAACTGAGTTAATTCTGCAGGACTCTTATGTGAGAAAGCAAGGAGAAGAGTGCAACACGACTTCATAAGAATAAGCCTGAGCACTGAACTGCCTTAACTATTCAAGCAATGTATTAAAAACTAGATAGAAATAATATCCCTTTATACTTTCTTCTATCCCAACTCAAATCCTGGTGAGTTTTTGTTCATATGGTCCAACAACTTGAAGGATATAATTTACTACAGGCTATGAATGCATATTATTCTATGAACAGCATATGCATAAGTATATATAAGAGAAACAAGCATGACAATGCATAAGCTGTGTTATACGCCCTAGTGAATAAGACCTACCACATATTTCAATCATAATGCATTTTCCACTTAGAAATGTAAGAGCCAGATCAAGTGTATCCTCTATTAAAGAAAACTATTTCAAAAGAGAATGACATTATAAAAAAATACAAATAAGAGTGAAATGGATCATTTTTTTGCTGGACACTAGTGTTATTGTCTCAAGTGACTAAATGTAAAAACTGCCAATATTTAACACAGTGACAAAGGCATGGACTTTGAAGATAGGCCAAGCTGGGTTTAAATACAAGCTTAATAATTTATTGGTTGTGTGATTTTTCACGAACTATTTAATTCCTCTGAACATTAGTCTCATCATATAGGAAAATAAGATAATAACACCCTTCTCAGAAGATTGTAAAGGGAGTGTATGCAATATTATTATTCAAATTTTTAGTATCTTTGGTGTAAATTGACTGCTAGTTTCACATCCCTCCTTGAGAGACTTGGATAATAAAATTATTAACGGGCTTTAGAGTCACCTCTACCACATTTCATGTGTGAAGAGTTTCCATCATTTACAAGCTGTATACCTGGCAAGTAATTTGCCACCTTCTCATTTCACTTTCCTTATCTGTTCAACAGGAACATTATATCCTACCTTATACGGCTGCTGTGACTGTTGTGAGCATAACCTAAATTGATATATGCCAAGTGTTAAGTACAGTGATTGTTAAATTGTAAGGTGTTCAATTTAACACTTTGCTATAGAGAAACTAAGTTATGGAACTTGTTTTAAATATTAACTTTTCAAATTCAAGATATAATTCTGATACAGGGTAAGATGAATGAATGCATATAAACATTCACTTCTTTGATGCCTATCCTACCACTAAAAGCAACATCTATTTCATATCCTCAAAATATTTATTAAGCATCTACTTTATGTCATTTTGCTATATGTCATGTATCTGGTTAAAGATTCTGGAGACAGATGGTGTAGTTTGTACCAAAACTCAGCCACTTGTTTATTCTTGAATGATTCGTTTAATTCCTCTGCCTTTGTTTCCTCATCTATAAAATTTGATAATAAAGATACATATCTCACAGGGCTGTTGTAAGGATTAAATGAGTTAGTATATGATAATAAAATATTTAGAACATAGTAAGTGCTATGTGAGTGCCAGGGCTTATTATACTGTATTAGGTGCTTTCATAAGTTACTAAATGCCCACAATACTCCTTTGAGGTAAATATGCTTATTACCTTTTTTATAGATGAGGAAATTGAGAATCAGAGGGCTCCATGGCCTTACTAACCAGACAAGTGGCAAACGAGGGCATTGGACCCTGGATTTTCTATCTCCTTAGCCCATCTATATTTCACCGTATCAAAACAGAGCCCCAACCATACTCCACGTCTATCACCTTTATATTCTTCTGCTTCTTTATATATTCAACTATATAAAATTATATTTACAATACATGTACCACTTATTATCTCAAGTTCTTTCAACCAATACTCTCTTTTAATTC
The DNA here is from genome assembly GCF_041296235.1 of Equus asinus. Taxonomy (NCBI): domain Eukaryota; kingdom Metazoa; phylum Chordata; class Mammalia; order Perissodactyla; family Equidae; genus Equus; species Equus asinus. The sequence goes on from NC_091816.1 coordinate 17,399,197, forward strand.
TGGCCTATACAAGATCAGTACCTAACATTATAGATATGTGCCAGAGTGGAGTGACCTTTAAATATTTAGCATAATGGCAATGCTACTCTCATAAAAACTACCTTCAAGAACCTCTTATTTTAGAAAACTCCATCGTACACATAAATACAGAGACTAGTATAATAGACCCCATGTGTAATTATTAACTCATGGCCAGTATTGTTTCATCCATGCCTCCAATCCTTGTGAATTCTGTTGAAGCGATTTCCAGACAGCATAGCATTTTGTCTGTAACTATTTCAGTATGAAATAGTGGCACTTTGACAAAATAGAACTGCAATTCCATTATCATCCATAAAACAGTAAAAATTGCATTGTGTAAGCAAACAAACCTGTACCCACATTTCCTTGATTGTCTTATGATTTTTAAAAATATGTGTGTTTTAAGCCAAATGCAAATGAAGTCAACTTTTAGAGATTCTTTTTCATGTCTCTTAATCTATAGATTTTTTTTCCCTCCATTTATTTATTTATTTATTTTTTTAAAGATTTTATTTTTTCCTTTTTCTCCCCAAAGCCCCCCGGGACATAGTTGTGTATTCTTCATTGTGGGTTCCTCTAGTTGTGGCATGTGGGACGCTGCCTCAGCGTGGTCTGACGAGCAGTGCCATGTCCGCGCCCAGGATTCGAACCGACGAAACACTGGGCCGCCTGCAGCGGAGCGCGCGAACTTAACCACTCGGCCACGGGGCCAGCCCCCCTCCATTTATTTTTACCTGGCATTTTTTTGGTAAGAAAACAGCTTCGTTTTTTGCTCTATAGAATGTCTTTTAGTCTGGATTTTGTTGACACAACTCTGTGGTATCATTTAACTTGTTTTTCTGATCATTGTGTATCCTGAAAGCTGGACATTTGATCTAGATGCTTGATCATATTCAGGGTATTTTTTGGCAATAAATATCTTTTTGATATGTAATATTATAAACTGGACAGATCTTGCTTATTTATCTAACGCCCTTTCAAGGCACTTTTGAATCACTGAACGAAATTAAACCACATTTGACAGGGTATATTTTTAGGATTCTGTTTAGTGTAGTTTAGCATTCTAGGTTTAGGGTTGTTTCCAACAGCACATTAACTCAACAGAGAAGTTTTGATATTCTAGATATTTGTGTCACATTCATGATCCACTTATGAAATTTTCTGTGTATAGTATGTACAGATTCCAGTAAGATCACTATTAATCACCTTTTCTTTTCAAAATGTCAGGATCCTTTATCAAACTCACAATTACCCTCCTTTCTCTACTCCCAAACTCTGTTTATTTGAAGGCAAATAAACCCAATGGTCAGGTATGAAAAAATGAGATAAATATTCTTGAAGGATTTGGAATTGGAAATGAATCCATTTGGATTCTTATTTTTGCCTTTCCCTCACTTACTAACCAAACAAGGATAGTAGAATTGAAGAAAACTACATCAAGGTGTCTTTTCTCTCTATTTTCCCTTGGAATGGTGAAAACAAAGCACCAGAAATCATAATGTCTCATTGGAGCTGACTGGAGCCTTAGCATGCTCTCATGTCCTGCTATGTGTGTGAGAAGGCATAGTGTCACGCCTCTCTGAGGGAAAGGAGAAAGGAGAGCATTGCTCCTTTCCTACACCCAAATAACATACATGAAGTCTGCTTATCTCAGGCCATTTTCTGCCATAGGACAGAAGAAACGGGGTTAAAAATTTAGGAGAAAACTAGGGGATAAAACGTCCAGAGATTTAGAGCCTGACCTCAATGCCTTGAATTACAATTCAAAGTGAACAGAAAGCAGTTCAGAATGCAGGATGTGTGTTTAATGTATTCTATTCAGTTCACTGCCAGAAATGAATTGTTGCATTGTGTACAAGTCAAAGCATCCAGGAGTGATTCGAGGCTGGGCTCAAGCAGGGGGCATCACAGTTGTCCACTTAGGGCATCTGAAAACAACATAGGCTATATCTGAAGGGACAGCTAGCTGAAGAACATCCCATGAAGCACCAGTGAAAGCCTAAACTTACTCCCTGAATATTGAGAATTATTTTAGGACTACGATTTTATGGAACCATAAAGCTTTAAGTCAAACAGTGAATGCCTTGTTTTCAAAGAAAATAAATGTTGCAGAAAATAAATGAAAACTTTCAGATGCTTTGGTCTTTGGTGGGGGCCCTAATTACTATTAAATTCTGAAATAACCAGATGTGGGGTTATTGAATTAGAAGCAGCTCTTTTTTTTTTTTGAGGACGATTAGCCCTGAGCTAACATCTGCTGCCAATCCTCCTCTTTTTTCTGAGGAAGACTGGCCCTGAGCTAACATCCGTGCCCATCTTCCTCTATTTTATACGTGGGACGCCTGCCACAGCATGACTTGACAAGTAGTGCCATGTTCACACCCAGGATCCAACCCAGTGAATCCCAGGCTGCCAAAGTGGAACGTGTGAACTTAACTGCTGTGCCACCGGGCTGGCCCCACTGAAACAACTCATGTTAAATATAGACCATATACAAAATTATAGAACATTTATTAATATTCTATGTTACAAATTCTGGTAAATTGATAAGTATTATCATATAGTAAATAGAGAAGTTTAAGTATTATTTTTCTTATAGTAAATTGCAGAAAAGATATTTTACTCTCATATAAACAAAATACCTCTAAATACACAATTATTAAATGGGAGGCCACCGTGTGACCTGCGCTGTACTGTCAACATTGACTGTGGGAGAGTAAATTACATTGAGATATTTTGCTATTACATTCAAATCCTTAGCAGTAATTGAACAAATATGAGTGATTTGCTCTTGGTGAAGTACTCGCTCTTAGGTAAATTGTATTTTCCTGCTGAATATGTAGAAATTTGGAATAGTATTTTACTGACTAATTTTATGTATTTGCCAATTACACATTTAGGCTAAGTGCTATATCATCTAATATTTTTAAATTTTACACAACTTTTTTTTAGGGACTGCTAGCTTGAAATCTAGTTGGAGAAAATGTTTTAGATGTAAGATACTCTATCTAACCTGATGCTTCACCATGTAAGATGGAGCTGCAGAAGCCCAACGAAACATACATGACGTGTCAATTTAATAAAAGTTTTAGTTTATTTGAGTTACTCATAAGTTGGCACATTATTTTTGTTTACAGGATCACAGATTAAAATTCTGTTTTCATTATTCAGTACAAGGTGAAGCATAAAAGCTTTTAAAATATAATTGTGGAAATATCAAAATGAGAATAGAAATGGTCAATTTATAAACTTTAATTGATGATTCATCATGAAATACTTTCACTAAAATGAGTTTAAAAGATTTTTAAATTAAATGTTACAAGTCTTGATGTCTGTAGCTCAAATTTATCGTCTATTCCACCCAGACAATATACTAAAGAAAAACAATTATTGAAAATGACCCTGATTAGAAAGTGTGAATCACAGTGTTTCTATGATTCGGTAAGTTATCCCTCTAGGTACTTAAAGATTACTAGCTAAATAGCAAGAAATTTCCCTTTGTAGATAAGAATGAAGTAAACTTTTTGAAAGAAGAGGTGTTGTGGCATTGGCTCAAAACACTGAGAATTTCAAAACTAAACTTCCCCAGCAAAGGAAATATTCAAAAGAGAAATGGAAGCATGCCGAATATCAAAACACTTCTCTAACAGTCAGGAAAATAATGTGTGTCTTCCTCTACACACCCCATTTATTGTGTGTGACACATTTTATAGAATCATTTTTTCAACATTTCTGCCAATAATTGGCATGACCAGGATAATTTGATAATCTTCCTGCTACTAAATCCTGTATTCACTGTATTAAGCAAATACTCTAATGGTTGTTAATTTTTTTAATTCTGACTCTGCATAGGAATCCCAGTGGAAATTTTTCTTATTAATACTCCACTTACATCCCCAGACATCCATCTCCAAAATATGGTAAAAATATTCCAAGAATCTTTTGGGAAAATATTCTTTGATCTTAGGTATCTGAAGTTGAAGAAATTTACTTACATTATTAATGATCGCAATGTAATTAAATCAAAACCATTTACACTTTTAATTTGAAGTTATATTGCTTCATAATTAACCCAAATGAGGGATAAGGTAATTAATTTTTCAGGAAACAATTTCACTGCATAAAGTTAAATATCAATTAATATGTGTATTAAATTTCTAGTAGTGTTTTGAAAAATTAATTTGCTCCCAAACTTTCAGAGCAGCAGAAATTTCATCAGTGTCATCTCAATGTCAAGTAATTTACAAGTAAAACACAGAGTACATTTAATTATAATAATTATCAAGAATATAATTATGCTTCTATTTAAATTTTCTTATTTGAGCCTACCATCCTAATTTTTATGGTGTAAGTTGATCCACTAATTTTTCTAGGTATGAAATAATGTTTTTAAATGGATTCTTTTAGGAGGACATGAAAACATCACATTCTTTAGAAAAATACAGAATCCATGGTATCTGAAGAATATAGCTAGCTTATCCAGTAATATTAATAAAAATCAACTATATGTGAATTTTAAGATAAATGAATATTCCATCATCTAAAAAAGTCCTAAGAATAAAGAACAGACTTGCTAAGAAAGTCACCCGCATTCTCCATGATATAAAACATAATATACTTTCTAGAGTCAATAGTGATCACATGAAACTGACAACTTCTACAGCTCTTCCTTAGAGCTCTTGTGGAAACTGATATTTACACTAGCCATTTTGATAAGCTTGATTTTCCCTATATTATAAGGTTCATTATAAGCCTAAATATGGATCAAGAATAGTGTTCTTTTTACTTTGAGGTAGAATTGATTGCATTTCAAATCATCTTAGAGTTTTTATGTAGCTGATGAATCAATTTTTTTAACATTTTTAATACAGCATGACAAAAACAAAACAAAACAAAAAGCTGTTATTCTAATAGCTAGCCATAGAATTGTGCAGAAATACTTTCTGTATGTGTTAAAATACATCTTTATAGAAATATTTCACTGTGGAAATAATACACTCTGGGCTGAGGAAGAAAGATGTAACTATTATATTTTTCTTAAGAAATGTAGAAAAAATATTGTTGGAATATTAATAAATTTTTAATCTTCACTTCTGAATATGCAAAGTTGCCACATGCCCCTCTACGAATTGAATCAATAAAATGGGGGTGGTGGTTATGATGGTTAGAAAAATTAGTAATTTTTCAATTAAAGGTTTAAAAAAAGGAATTTTGTTATTTCCCAGACTCTTAAGAAACAAATGCTCTTTCGTGGGACTTTAAGAGCATGAATTTTTATTGAGAATTCATGGCACAGATTTCTTGCTTTGAACACTATATAGGAGAGGGAAACTCCCCTGGGTTTATTACCAGAGAGTGGCCACAGCAATGGAAATCCCAATTAAGTTTAGGGGATTCTCAGTACAGAAGGGTCTGTAGCCTGGTTTTAGAGTGATAACTTGAGAGATACAAAACTAGTAGGGAATATATGTAAAAAATAGTGTTTGCATAGGACTTCAGTAATAATTGATGAAGCTATGTAAGAGGATGGTCTCAAGGTGCCCATGTCAGTATCTTGTGCTCCTCGATAAGGTGTACAAAAGAAGATAAGAGCTGACTGTGTCTCGAGATGAGTATGAAGGCAGGTAAGCAGAGTGCACAGAGCAGCAGGGCTCTGGAGATGCTGCCCACTAAGGAAGCATAGATCATATGAAAATTTGAATTGACTGAGGAAAACTCCAAACTGATCATGTGTCAATGCAGAAATAACCTAGTTACCCTCAATTGTCAAGGTTACGTTTTCTGTCATCAGCAGAAGTGGATGCTTCTTAGTTAAGCAGAAATAGACACAGAAAATAAAAGAAATAGAGTTCCACGTTTTCCATACACTGTGTTTGTTAAAAAGCATCGATGTGGTGGCATTGGAATGGGGGAGAAAGGGTTGGCACCCTGTGGTGTAGTGGTTAAGTTTGCATGCTCTGATTCGCAGCCTGGGGGTCCCAGGTTCAAATCCCAGCATGCTCCTAGCACCACTCATCAAGCTATGCTGTGGCTGCGCCGCACATAAAATAGAGGAAGATTGGCTCAGCAACAATCCTCCTCACCAAAAACAAACAAAAAACATCCATGCCAATTACAGAAATTAGTACAAATAAAGAGAAGAGAGTCAGAGGCTGAGCAGCACAGAGAGAGTGAAGCACCACAGTGTGTAGCACTTTCCTTCTATGTACAGAAATGGCTGGTGAAAAGTTCCTGGATGTAGGAATGTCTAAGGCACTTTTAATAAAATGGTTGTCTATTTATTCATTTTAAGTTATTTCATTTGTTGTTATCTCACGACCAATGCTCTCCCCTCCCAATTCCAGAACCTTCATTCAAATGTTGCTGTGCACACAGTCATATCTATTGGTACTTTGTAAAGGGATCAAAACAGTGGCAATTAGCACACCGCATTGCAAAGATGGCGCACCATGCTTAGTGTGGAAAATTGGAGTATAAACTGAAAATTTAGTGGGAATCTGAGCAAGAGGTAACCTAAAGGAAACAGCTGGAGCTCCCACCCCACACCAAGAGTCTCTTGAGATGCAGGGAGGGATACAGGTGTGAGTCAAATTTATTTGAATCTCAAAAACCTTGTATCTCCCAACCCAACCCAGCATATGATTGAGGGGCATCCAGGCAGCCAAAAGTGGTTACATTCATACACAATTCTTTGCTATAACATTGTTTACAGAAGATCACTTTTCAAATTGGAAAATACAGAAGACTATTAAAAATACAAAAGAACATTAAACGATTTGAAAGAATTTAAACCACTCAATGATATCACTTCAACACATTGTCAACATTTTGGCAAGCGAGAGCTTATTATTTATTATTTCTTTTATTAGGTTATATCCTGTATGTATATGTTTTTCAGACATTAAAAATGATAGTTGCTTCCATATTCTGCCAGAAGTCTCATTTCATTTAGAAACTAAACAGGCTGCACAGCAATAGGTACTTTGCTAGTCCAAGTATGATACAAGGACCAGGGAGCTTGTTGAAATGCAGAATATCGGGATCACCCCTGAGCTATTCCGGCAGAGTCTGCATTGTAACAAAATCTTCAGGTGATTTATATGTGCATTAAAGTTTGAGAGGCCCTGGGTTAGGAGTTTGCTCATGTCTAAATACTATGGCTTCAAGCGACTCATAAATATCCGCCTTCAGCCCAGCTCTAAACCTTTGTGTCAATTGGCCACTTGATGCCTCCCTTGGATGTCGCTAAAGCACTTAGGCCCACAGCTAACTCATGAGTTTCTGCTACTCAGATCTGGCTGTCTTCTAGAGCTCCTTACCTTAGTGCAAGAAAACTTGTGTTACCCTTGAAACCTACCTCTTACCCATCCTCCACATCCAATCTACTCCTAAATCTTGGAAAATAGCCCATGAATCCATCTGCTTCTTTCTATCCCCTGTCTTACTCAACCCCCTCACTGATACACTCACAACAAGGAGTGATCTGCAAAATTCACAGCTGATCATGTCACATGTCCTTCTTAAATATTGGTCTTTCCATTCTGCTTAGGTTAAACACCAATGTTATGAGATTCTTCATGGTCTGATTCGTACTTGCCGTTCTAGCCTAATCTCTGCATGATTCACAACGACCTTATTCCCATCATTCTTACGTGCCAGGTCTCTTCTAACACAGGTCCTTTGTATGTGTTTTCTTACCTTTGCAGAAATTCTCTGCCTATTCTTTCATTTCTCTGCTCATCTATTCAACAAGCATTTATTAAGCATCTACTATGTGCCCACAAGCCACTTCTAGGAAGCCACAAGCCTATTCTAGGAATGGGGTTTGAGCAGCAAAATAATAGATAAAAATCTCTGGTCAAAATAATAAATAAAAATCATGGAGCTTATATGCTGGTAACATGGAGACAGATCATAAATAAACAAATATGAAATTTCTGATGATGATGATTATGAGGACTATAAAGAAAAATAAAGGAGAAAAAACGGATAAGAAATGCTTGGCATGAAGAGAGTTATATCCTCATAGTTTCATAGAGAAGAGTCTGAAAAGGGCTCAGGGAGAAAGCATAATTTGGGCAAAGACCTGAGGTGGGTAAGGGGGGAGCGTTCTAGGCAGAGCATTGAATGAGAGTCCTGAGGTGGAGAGCTTGGACGGCAGGTTTGAGAGAAGCCAAGCAGGCCAGGGTACCTGGAGCAGAGTGGGAATATGGTAACAGGGTCAAGATAAGGTAGTGTCTCATAAGTCTTTGTTAGGATTTTGGCTTTTTCTCCACATAAATAGGAAGCTGTTGGAGAGTTAGAAAATTAGCCCTGAGCTAACTAGGAAGATCAGCCCTGAGCTAACATTTGCCACCAATCCTCCTCTTTTTGCTGAGGAAGATTGGTCCTGGGCTAACATCTGTGCCCATCTTCCTCTACTTTATATGTGGGACGCCTGCCACAGCATGGCTTGATAAGCTGTATGTAGGTCCACACCTGGGATCTGAACCAGCAAACATGGCGCCACGGAAGCAGAGCACGTGAACTTAACCACTATGCCACTGGGCCAGCCCTCATTGGAGAGTTTTGCATAGAGCATGATATGGTCTTGCTTAGGTTTTACTAGCATCACTCTGGCTGCTGTGACAGGATATGGCAGTCATCCAGGTGAGAATACGCTGGGGGCTTAGAGGTGAGTAGTTGCTGTGGGGGTAGTGAGAAGTGATTAGATTCTGGGTATATTGTAAATGTAAAGCCAGCAAGAGTTATTGTTACCTCATTCAAGTTTATTTTTTTCTTTAAGTAAATCCCTGCTCAATTTTACTTCCTTGGGAAAGCACTCTCTGACCTCCCCATGTCAAATCCTTAATCATGGGCTCTTATAGAACTATCTGCTTCTTCACATGATCCTTAATCAGAGTGGCGATTTTACATTAATTTGTGTGATTATTTGTTTTAAGATCCATGAGGGGAAGGACGTTGCATAGAGCATGTTTGTGTGTGCGTGTGTGTGTGTGTGTGTGTGTGTGTGTGTACTCATTGCTACATCCACAGCACCTATAATACTGCATGGCCCATTCATTTTAGGCACTCAATGAAAATTTCTTGAGTCAATGAATTTATGAGTGTTTATTCCTAATATGAAACTCAGATGAGGCCCTTCAGGTTTTGATACCTTTCCAGTTTCATTTCTCAAATATCATACACATTTTTCTTAAAACATCAGAAAAATAGTGTTTTATTCTCTGAAATGCTTCCCATCACTGTCTGCTGGGAAATGCCTAAACATTATCTATATCTATGCCCTTAGAAAACACTTTCTCTAGGAAGCTTCCCCTAATCTTATGGGTTCTTTTTCTAGCGGAGAAAATAACAAGAAAAAAAGGCCTTCTGTGAAGCTTAGACCATGAGATGTTTAATCTCTTAGTATACACTGTTTGAAGTGGGGTCCAAGGAAGAAATGGCCATGGACGACAATAGAGAGAGAGTCATGGGAGGCCTTTGGGCCATGGTGAGACATTAGGGCAGGGTGACCCTAAAGTCTATTAATCAGGGGATTGTAGGGGAGCAGAATTTGCCACCCCAGAATGTGTCTCTTAGGCTTGATTATTTTTAAGAACAAAAGACTCAGAAAGAAACTTTGACCTTCCCACTAACTGCCTAAAAGAATTTAAGATAAAAGGCCAGGGCTGTTCCAGGAAGGAGCTAAGACCATAGATAACCGTAGTATAATATGAACGAGGTGTGCTAGACATGGAGGAACCCAGCAAAGCCCATTTGACCAAGTCTCCTCCGTGTCCCATCGTCTTTGCAAGGCATGGCAAACATTTGTTTACTAAACATTTGCTTTTCCATCTCCATGTGAATTGCCTTCCTCCTCTTTGAAGTCCCAAACCACTACCTCCAACATTCTGTTTTATCTTTAGCTAGCTGAAGATGGTATTTAAGGTAGTGGCTTTGACTATTTTGGCAAATTACTCACTTTTCCTGGGTGTCTCCCACATATACATGTTATTAAACTTGTTTGATTTTATCCTGTTATTCTGTATCATGGCAATTTAATTCTTAGACCAGCCAGAAGAACCCAGAAGGGTAGGGAAAAATTTCTTCCTCCCCTACAGGATGATTTGATCAGATTTATACTTTAGAAACATCATCTTGGCATCTTTGCAAAAGATGTATTATAAGTGTGAGAGACAAGACGCAGAGAGTAATCAACTAGGGGATGATTGCAACAGTGCAGAAGCCAGGTGATGACCATCTGATCAAAGATGGTGACAGGATGGAGAGAGAAGAGGAGAGAAAAGGAGGGAGAATGAAAAATAACCAAGTAATCAATCAAGTAGTCCTTGGACATGATTAATAGGGTATGAGGACAAAGATAAAGGAATTTTCTAAGATGGTTTTAGGCGATGGAAAAGATGTTGGTACCATTAACTGTGAGAAAGGACCAGGGGATGAAGACCACATCTAGAGAGCAAGTTTGTGAGATCAGTTTCTGGCTAGTTAATTTTGAGACACGTGCAAGAGGGGAAATACGTCTATCTATGTTCACATCATAGAGCACCGGAAACTGTGCCAGCCACTGTGGCTATGGCTCAATGGCAACTCAGTGAAGAGAGAAGATGGGTATTATTTGAGAATGCTGACCTCGGGCAGTCCCTTAGCCTGTCTTAAATTCAGCTTTTCATATGTAAAATGGCATAATAACTATATTCTGGGGGGGAAACTACATTATGTATCTCACAGCTTATTGTGAAGATTAAATAAAATGGGTATAAAATATTTTATAAATTATAATAGATTACACAGAATATCAGGTATCAATATTATTACTCAAATGTTGGATTCTAACATATCTAATATTCATAGAAATCTCAATAGAAAATATTTTAAGACTTTCAGAATTACGTGGTGTTACTATGCTTTTATTGTACCTATTTCTTAATGTCTTTTTTTAGGACAATTAGCCCTGAGCTAACATTAGCCACCTATCCTCCTCTTTTTGCCAAGGAAGATTGGCCTTGAGCTAACATCTGTGCCCATCTTCCTCCGTTTTGTATGTGGAACGCCTGCCACAACATGGCTTTGATAAGTGGTGCGCAGGTCTGCACTGGGATCCGAACCAGCGAAACCTGGGCTGCAGAAGCAGAGTGCATGAACTTAACTGCTAAGCCACCGGGTTGGCCCCATTTTTTAATTTTTTTAAGAAGCCATCAGCATTTATTTATTTACTTTTATGTCAGTGGTCATTTCAAGAAGTACTAATTTATATAAAACTTCAAGTTTCTGACTAAGACAAAATTCACTTAAAAATTATTCAAAAGCGTGTCTCCTTAAACATGCACTTAGATAATGAAGCGTGACTGGAATGAAAGTGCATGTAACAGTTTGAAGATGGTTCACCCACTGGCATTACAGAAAGTTAGATGAAGGAAAGCAGAAGTGACTCTAAAGTTATGCCTGAGAAGCACTGTATCCACATGGCTTTTTCTCAAACTTATAGCTATGGTTGGAAAAGCACAAGAGAGGAACTCTGGGGATCTTCTGGAGATTCTGGTCATCCATGGCCACAATGTGACACTTAACGCTAAGAAGTGCTCTGTGCCAAACGATAATTTGCAGAGGTGCCACTCCCCATACATGGTAATTATTCAAAATTTAGCTCATTGGCACAACTAAGAGGGACTGATACTTCTGTTCTGGTTTCTAAACTTAGTCATTATACAATGTACCCACCGTTACACAGGGGGTCCATGGTTAAAATTCCATAATTTCTGCTCTAAGTCCAGTTTGCCTTCAGTGAAAATACTCGTAATGTTTCTATCAATCAGGAGGTGGTGAGGAGGGTGCTGTTTTGTGTTACATAAAAACCTGGGTGGAATGTTGGGGAATTTCTCTTTTCTTGAAGGTACTGGTATCTTTCTTAGCTTTCTTTTTAGAATTGAATCTATCTCTCTTTAAATTTCTGATATTTGAGGTTAAGTGTTTATCTTATGATCACATGTTTCTTTGTTTTTCTCAGTACTATGCCTACATATTTAGCAGGTCAATAATATTCAATTCTAGGAGGTTCCTTTAAAATTATTAGGATTTTAATCAATGAAAAAATATTATTTTTCCTATCTGAAAACAAAATCCTATTGATGCAGTCAGGAAAATGCCATTGATACAGTCTCTGTGAATAAGTAGCATATTTCTAAGCAAATTAATTACTAATAAAGATTAAAGCAAAAATAGGTTAGCATGATGGTTCTTTTTATCGCAGTAAATTTATTCAAAGATCATGTAATCCAGCTGCAATGCTTCCACTGAAAGTTAATTAGCTGCTATTAATATGTGATGATATTAATCAGGAGCAGCAGCTTCCCATTATTTTCTGCACCATGTAAATGTAAGACATCATTATACTTAAAATTTGTGCTATTAGAAATAATACTAGTCATGTCACAGCTTTCAGCATACGAAGTCAGGAGATGTAACTTCCCAATTGTATTTCTCTCTTTTGTCAGAAACATTAAGAAGATTCAGCTAAGGAGTAAAACACGTACTAAAGTCCTATGCCTTTTTCAAACATATAGCAGGAAAATTGTGTAGCTAATGCAAATCACCAATACTTGAAGGTTCATGAGCACTAACCTACAAGGCAAAAAGAAGCAAATTGTACATAAACATTTTTTCCCAGCTCCTCAGAAAAGACAGTGAAAAAACTTTTCCACATAGAACAGCCCTGTTTAACTCAGAGTAAGGCATCTTTCTCATGAAAAAGACAAATACTCCTTGGCAGAACGTAAACTGGGTTACACTTATAAGCTTTCCAGTGAGAAAATGATATGATCTGGTTTATACATATATTCTGTACCTAAGTGCCACGCTTTCTTTTTTTTTTTCTTTTTTGAGGAAGATTCACCCTGAGTAACATCTGTTGCCAATCTCCTGGTTGCTGTGAGCGCCACCACAGCATGGCCACTGACAGACGAGTAGTGTAGGTCTACGCCCAGGAAGCACACCCGGGCCACCTACACAGAGCGTACTGAATTTAAGCACAAGACCACTGAGGCAGGCCCAAAAGTGGCATGCTTTTAACAGCAAAAATGATGAGAGATAGCATGGCATCATGAATTACCTATATTTAGTGCCTTGAAGTATAAATTCCAATTAAATCCATTAAAAAGTTAACCTTTTCATTAAGGATCAATCTCACCAATCAGAGTGGAAGACCCATCTTAACTTTTCTCGTAGCTTTAAAGCAGGTTTAGTTTGCCATTTTAAGTTTCAACAGCAACAGCCAGGAATTTTACTAAGTATAAATCTCTATCTGGAGGCAATTACTACTATCAGAGTCTTGTGTATTACAGATTTGCAATTTTTATATAATAGAAAAGTGGGATGAGGATGGAGCAGCATGTTGAATGTGCTTTTATGCTCAGATTTGACTTAGGTCTACATATAACTATTGATTTTTGAAAATTATGCTAAAAACTATTCTAAATGCCTCCATATTATCCTAGCTATTGATATTCATTTTTGAATCACAGAGGGTAATTATAGAACTCAAACAATTTATTGTGTTTGTACTCTAGGATTATAGCAGGAATTTAGCTACTTCTATAATCTTGGCTACACATAGATTTAATGTCAAATGAATGGTCTTGCCCACACGTGGGGATGTTTGAGTCTGGGGGATGGTTGGCAAAAGCATTTAGGTAACAACAGCACTTTTAGGTTCTCTCTTACTGATTCTGATTTGTTCCTTCTTTGTTACAGAAAGCAATGTGTGAATGTTATTATGTAGCCACACATGTGAGAAGCAGCGCAAGTCAGTTACTTACCAAATGCATAGGGTTTCTGCTAAGAGTAAAACATTTTGCTCAAATGAAATAAGGTCAAGACATTTTTGGAGATACAGATATATAAGCTAGCTGTTGTAATGCATGCTAATACTTGCTGAGATAGACACTTATTTCTGCATATTGAAGAGGCCACAGTGAACAAAAAGAAACCAGAGAAGCTCCTCGGAGAAGGTAAAATGTGAGTTGACGTTTCAAAGTGATAAGGAGTTAGCCAGGCAAAGAAAAGGAAGGAGGAGGAGGAAAAGGCACTCCCCAACAAGGAAATAACATTTGCAAAAGCAAGAGACAATGGCGCAGAGGATGTTCAAGTGCTTGCTAGGGTTAGAGAAAAAGGGAAGAGGTGAGAAAGAGCTTGGAGTATTAAGTAAAGGCCAGATTAGGCCTTTGCAGATTCCAAGTCCAGTGAGATTTGGCTTCCTAGTTCCTAGATGGCTGTCTTCCCGTGATGTCCTCACATGGGAAGAGGCAAGGGAGCTCTTTGGGGTTTCTTTTATAAAACCACTAATTCTGTTCAGGAGGGTTCCACTCTCATGGTCTAAGCACCTCCTAAAGGCCTCCCCTCCAAACACTCTCCCTGAGGCTTCAGCTTCAACATATGGGTTCTGGAGGGACGTAAACACTCAGTTGCTAGCAGCACCCTTCCTCAAGAGCTTCCTCGCTGTCTAACAACCCCTCTCAGCACAACATCACAGGCAGGCTCAAGTAATTTATTAAAAGAGGCTGCCAGGGCCAGGTCATCTATGTGGATTTATCCGGAAGACAAGAGAGAAACAGCAAACAGGTCAAAACAAATGGTCAATAAGATCAATCCCTGATTTTAGAAAGATTTTACGGATAGAAATGTGAACAAGGTATCAGAAGGTGTTGTGGGCGGCATGTCACCGCCCCCCTGCCCGATTTCATATGTTGAAGCCCAAAGCCCTGGTACTTCAGAATGTGACTGTACTTGGAGAGAGGGCTTTTGAAGAGGTAAATAAGGTTAAATGAGGTCGTAGGGCACAGCCGTAATCCCATTTGACTGATGTCCTTGGAAGGGGAAATTTGGACACACAAAGTTGCACCAAGGGCACACAAGCACAGAGGGAGGACCATGGGAAGAGGCAGCAAGAGGATGCCAATGAGAGAGCTCTCAGAGGAAACCGATCCTGGTGGCACCTTGATCTTGGACTTCCAGCCTCCAGAACTATGAGAAAATCAATTTCTGTTGTTTAAGCCGCCAGTCTGTGTTATTCTGTTCTGGCAGCCCTAGCAAGCTAGTACAAAGGGGTAAAGCCATTCAGGAATGGAGCTGTTTGGAAGTAGTATCCAGTGTCCCAGGTGAGAAGTGAAGAGCAAAACTGGGGCTCTGGCAAGAGGGACTGAAAGCACTGAGCGATGCTGCAGGAGCAGCTCAGTGACAGAAGGGCAATTTACTTCTCGGGATTCAACGTCACTGCCAAAGATTGGGGGGATGAAATGGTTCTCAAAATTTCAGGAGGCAGGAAGTCAGGAATAACTCAGAACAATTTGACAAGACACAGAGAGGGTTGCTCATGTAAGGATAAACTGCCTCATCCCGTTTCTAAGGTATGATTTCAGAGATTTGGGAACACCAAGCCTCATCCCCAAAACTCATCTTCCTGCCTTAGACTGATGCATAACATGTTGCTTTTGGGAGGTTCTGTTGTGCAGAAAAGTTATGCCAATTTACCAGAACATATATCACAAGGTCTCTAAATCAGTCATGTACATGTTAGTATGAACTAAAGAGTTGAGGGTAATAATAATCAATATGTATCAAGCACTTCTATAGAATACATACCATTGTTATCTTCATTTTGTTTCGGTAGAAATTAAGGCACAAAAAAATCTCAAACCTTGTTCCGAGTTGCACAGTTCATAGGTGGTCAGGCTGAGATTCCAAGCCAGACAGTTTGGTCCCTGAGTGTACAACGCACTTTTGGGGAATTTGATATAGAGTCGAGAGAGCTTGGGAACAACTGATTGCCGGAGGAGGACACACAGCAAAGAGAAAACACCAAAAAGAAGTTTTGCTCTTCTCAAAAACTGTTGCCCTGCAAATGGCAGTCAAATGTGCTTAGAAACGATTAGCAAAACACATAAGATATAGACGACAGAATAATGGAATAATCAAAACCATTACTGACAGCTTACAGTTGCCTAAAAAAAAAAAAAAAAAAGCACTAGTATTTAGACAATAAAAAAATTCAGTGTATTGATATTTGATTTTAAAAAAAGAAAGCTAAGTGGTAATTAATTTAATCATTTAAATTAATACTTTAAAAAGACATAGTTCTAAAGAATTTGTAGACTACAAATTGCATGGTTGCTAGCCTCTAAGGAGATAAGATATAACAAGAATTTAATAGCATAGTACCTTTTATCTTATTTATAAGGATTATGAGGCCTCAATTCTATATAAAAGAAGAGAGCTGTCAGACTCATTTCTGGGAATGTGTGTGGCAGTGTCATTATTCTAGATATAGGAACCCACCAGACTCATAGATGAAAATGACAAGTTGTTGCAGGTAGCATGAAAAACAATAAAAATTGAAGTGAGAGGAAAGACTGGCTGCAGCAGCAAAAGAAAACCCTTGCAAGGGTACCTGTATTTATCCCATTGGCCTTGTCAGCTTTTGGGGAAATTCTTTACTTTCCATTCTTCCATCTTAACTCAACCTAGATTTTTAAAGGACAACCACCACCCCAGCAAAAAGTTGTTCCCCAGATTAATGGTTAGCAAAGGGGAAGGGGTTTCAGGGAAGGTGAAAGGAGTAAAAGGTCACATATGTATGGTGACAGATAAAAACTAGACTATTGGTGGTAAACACAATGCGGTCTACACAGAAACTGAAATGTAATGATGTACGCCTGAAATTCACACAATATTGTAAGCCAATATGACCTCAATAAAATAATTTTTTAAAGTTGTTCTCTCCTGCATCTACGGATATTCTTTTTTATTTCAGAATGATTATCAGGCAAACCAGATGTGCACCACCCCTTGTATCTTTAGCATTGACAACATTTCTCAGAAATGATTGATGACTAAACAGGGCATTTTACATGTGCACTGTAAGTTGTATTGATACAAAATTGATATGTTGTTGCTCTAATAAATTATTTGCTTGCAACACTGTGAAATAAGTTAGTAAAACCAAATAATAAAAAAGTAGAAAATGAAATGGCTTACCTTGAACAGACAGAGCAAACTGCACAAATCAAATATCAAATAGAAGTCTGAAAAAATAAATATGCTTTTCATAACTCTAGCTTTTGGAAGACTTGGCTATGGTTTTACTCATCTATCTATCTAATCTGTATATATCTATAATCTTTATAGATTCTTTACGTATATCTATATAGAATCTGTATATTGACAAATAAAAATGGCAAGTAATAGGATATATTGGAGAATATGAGGAAGTCATTTTGTATAAACCTAATTCGGCCTGACCTTGTCTTTCCAAAAGGGCCTGACCGTGACTGTTGAGAATGCATTGTGTATCTGCTTTAGATATTCCCTATGGCAAGAACAAAGGCCCTTGAGATAAATGTGCAACTTCCCTCCCCCTCCCAAAGTTGGCATCTCCTTAAGGATTAAGCATCTTTCCTTAGGCTAGAAACTGATTGCTGCGCTCACCTGTGACTGCCCAGCTCCAGACAATAGACTTGCCTCCTGCTATGCCCATCAAGATAGCAGACCCATGACCTGCTGTGTCCATCAAGTGCTGTGCTGACAGGGCAATCTTGTGACTATTGTGGGAGGGACATTTCAATCCTATGTGAAATGTCCTGTTTGTGGGTATATAACCACTCTGTATACCTCACTTCTTTGGTGCCCTTTCTTCCTTTGGGAAGAAAGGCCCCGGGCCATGGTCCTCAGATTTCAGCTCAGAATAAACTCACCCAAATTTTCATTTATAGATTGGTTATGGATTATTTTTGTCGACAGTTCTTGGCATAGCCGGCAGGATTTCAGAGAAACCCACCAGAGGCCACCTGGAATCTACACTGAACTGCATTCGGTACCAATAAGGGCCCATTGAGCCCCCCCAGATCACTGCATTCTTCAGGTGACCTTGATGAGTTCTCCTGAAACCTGGACCTCCTTATTTTAAGTTGACAGTCCAAGAGTTTATATGAGCTGGGTAAGGTCTTAAGACTAGTGGTTTTTAAGGGTACTGGTACATACCATAGGTAAGAGCAACCTAGGAGGAATTTGCTAGGCCAGAGGAGCCTAGAGGGAATTTCCTAGGCCAGAAGAGCCTAGAGGAACTTAGGAGTGAATGGGGAAGGCTGACATTTTTAATTTGGCTTTAAATTGGAAAGAATTGTGTTTATAAAGTCTGAACAAACTGCTTGATAGAGAAATGAGAGACTGAACGTGTTCAGCTCCAAAGAAAAGGGACACTTGCTCCTCCCAGCCTTTACCAAAAAGGCACCCTTAGGTGACTAAGGACCTCAGCGGGAGTGTCAGAGGATCAATCCTCGAGACCTGCAGTGGTCCCATAGGGAACTCCACTCTCATTCACGGTAATTAATTATAGGTTCGTCCAGGGATGCGCACATAAGGGCTGGTCACCCCCGCGCTCTGAGCCCCCATGGCAGTATTAGGCAGCCGGAGGGAAAAACCGAGGCACATAAGAGAGTGTTTATGACCTTTCTATAGGGAGTAACACTCACAAGCAGCACACTTTCTGACCCATGACACTGTCCTTAGAAGTTGTTCGGACTTTATAACAAAACAAAATTAAAAGAGATGCAGGAAATTGAGCTTCTAAAACAGCTTGATCAGTTCCCAAATGGGCAGCCTTTCCTCCAGACTCCAGTTAGCTTCATGCTGTGATTGCAATTGCTTAACAAAGGGGGATCCCAAGCCAGATTGCTAAGGCCAAAAGAAAGAAAGAAAGAGGAAAACATTGGGAAAACAAGTTTTTTCACCGCGGTCTGCTATGAGAACACCTAAGTAAGATCTTTGTTCTGTCTGTCTGTGTGTGTCTATACATGTTACAAAAGTTTTTATATTTTACCTCCAGATGGTACAATTTCTAAAGAGCTCCATTCCATTCACGTAAAGTAAGTGCTTACAAAAACTTTTTCTAAAAGTTCTAACCCAAATGTCTTTCAAGTTAACATGATATAGGTTAATCTTGGGTTAAGGAAAGTTTAAGTTGTTGGTTTGATTGAACAGGCATGTCCTCAAAAGTTGTTGATATTTGAATATGATGCAGATATGCAGACTGGGTTTACTAGTCAAATAAGCTCATGTTTGTTAGAAATTCGTCAGCAAAATAATAGTTTTAAATGATAGCTCTTTGTCTAATGCCTTGTGAAGTTTTCGTAGGTAATCTGAACATAATTGTTGGAAACAAATGATTTAAATAGACAAAAGTGGGTAAAATAACTGTTTTATGGTCTGTATACTTGGGAAAAAACAGCTTCCAAATTCTTTTTGGTAACTTAAAACTTTAGATTTTGCTAAGTTAAGTTAAATGATAAAAATCTGAGTATCTAGGTCATTTTTGGATTGGATAGAACACAAACATTGCTAAACATATCTAAGTTATCTACTTTTGGCTTCTTATTGCAGAGAGGCTAAAAGTCTTTGGGTCTTTTACTGTAAAGTGTGGCACGTTTCTAGAAATTATGAAGTGTTTAGAATGCTGGGATAAAAGACAATTTGTAATTGCTTACCTTTTTAGTGTTTACTATGGTCTGTTAAAGGTTAAAGATTTCTAGCATATATGTGATTAAAGCTGCTAGAAATTAACAAGAAAAACAGCTCTGTATTCAAGGAAAGTAAGGTGTAAGTTTTCAGTAAAGAAGGTATAAAGAATGGAAATATTTTGTTTGTTGGGTTAAGAAATATAAATTTGTCCTAAAGTACTAGGAGGAAAAAAAAAAAAAGACATGGGACAAATTCTGAAGGCAAAAAGAAAGTTTTGGAAGGTTTGTGAAGGAGAAATTCTGAAAGGAGTTTTATGCCTGGTCAAGTTGGCTAAGATTAAAGTAAATCCGATTAAGTGAATGAGTTTTAATGTTAAAAATAAGCTGATGCAGAAATTAAAATTTGACTTTCTCTTTTGAAAGGATAATTTTCTTAAACTCTTAGTCTGCTCTTGATAAAGAAGTTATAAAAGGTTTTTTCTTCTGAGTAAGTTTATAGAAGATCCATGTTTTGTTAAGGTAATTTCCTAGGTACAAAAAGACAGAGGTCTCTCTATTAAGGTTTTTTTTGCTATTGTCACTTTGATTAAATATTATGAAGCATTGTTTCACTGACCCTTGTTTTACAATGACAAGATCAGCAACCTCTTGATCTTGTTTAAGTAAGTGTTTAAAAAACCTTTTGATATTTTTGACAAGCTTCTCCCTCAAAAATATTCAAATCCTGAATAAAGGCTTTCTTTTGACCTGGATGAAGGAAGAGAATTTCTCTGAGGATTTTCAGAGGGCCCCTGGGACTTCTCAAAGAAATTTGCTCTCTCTTCCTATAAAGGAGGGACACTAATTAGGCTTGTTTGGAATGCTAAATTGCATGAGAAGCTTTGTCAAGTAAATGATAATAAACCTTAGGTTATATTGTGTAAGTAAATGTTATTCACTATTTTAAGCTTGCTACTGATGAGGATTATTTTAGGCTGGTTACTGTTGAAAATTGCAGATGAGAAGGAGACTCTGAGAAGCAGAAATTGCTTGCCCTTTGATAAGAGACATTTGCATTTGTGAAGGAAGTCTCAATCTGTGGATGTTTCCCTCTCTGCACCAGGAGGAACGGGAAGACCTTATCTCCAGAAACTCTTAATGGGTGTGGCAAGGACTTAAGTCTTGTTTATTGTGCTTGTCTGGTGACCTCACGTAGCTGACTCCCCCCACCACCTACATCCTCCTTTGTCTTTAGCTAAAGATAGTATTTAGGGTGGTGGCTTCTGGCATTTACTTAATCTGATTTGATTCTTATCTGAAAGTTATAGGACCACCCAATAGCCAGATCCCACCTGCACTGATACCATTTTAACTTCTTTATGTATTCTTTCCTTTGTCTTGTAAAGAGATAACTCACATGCCCATGCCTTCCATTTAGCCCTACTGTCAACCCATGTTTGCAGTAGCAGCTCCTCCTGCCCATGAGTCTTGTCCCCATGCTATTCTCTAGATGGAAGAGCACTACTTCCAGACCTTGAGAGAGTCCAAAAAATCTTTCTTTTGACTCCTCAGCTCACCGACCCCACATAGCTACGTTGCTTCCAACATCACGAGGAGAGAGGATCACAACTGCATTCTATTGTTTAATTTGGTTTACAAATGGGTCTTAAATAATATATATATAGGTTGCAGCAAAAGGGAAAAATAATACTTTTTGGCAACTTTCTCCCAGTGGATCATATAGCCTCTACTACTTGTGCTATATGCCCAAAGTATAATCCAGAGAAGCCACTTCGTGAGTCACAAAGCCACTTTCCCCTTCCTAAGGGACCCTTTGAGGTATGACAATTGGACTTTGTCCAAATGCCACCACCATACGTCTTGTAATGATCTGTATGTTCTCACATTGTTTTGAGGCCTTTCCTTGCAGAAGAGCAACAGCTTTAACAGTAGGTAAATTACTATTAGAGAGAATAATTCCTGTTTGAGGAATTCCTCCTGAGTTACACAGTGACTGGGGAACTCAAATCTGTTTGTAATACTTGGCAAATATTGCAGCATTTCCATTGCGCCTACCATCCTCAATCCTCAGGACTGGTAGAAAGAACTAACGGCACAACCAAAACTTAATTGGCAAGTTTTAAGAAGCATTTACTCTCTCATGGCCAAGAGCTCTTATGCTAGTGCTCCTTAATCTTAGATCTATACTTTTTGTAAACATCGGCTGTCTCCTTTTGAAATAATAATAAAACAGCCTATGCAATTAGATGAAGAAATATATGAACAAACTTTGCTTAAGGGGCATATTAAATTGTTGTCATGGTCTTATTGAGGTGCTTAAAAAAATGAAAGATTGATAGCTTTCACAGAGAACTCCCAGAACTTAAGGATCATGGACTATAACCTGGAGAATTTATTTATTGAAAGAGACATCAATAAAAGACACTATATAGCCCAGTTGGAAAGGACCATACCAGGAGGAGAAGAAGATGGTGTCAGTTGTAGACAGTTGTCCCAAGACTCTGGACCAGGCCTGTATTCCCAACCTTATATCTCCTCATTTAAACATTTGTTATGCTTAAACTGTATACCTATTTTATAATTTGTTTGGAATACTATCATGCTTAAAGTGATTAATTTGGAACAGACTAGTCTTGAAGGCGAGGTACTTATCGAGTGACTCCTAATGGAACTCAATGGTTATGTGGAACAAATCTTTGGCCTTGGCTACTGCCTGGATGGCTAAAATACTGCACCCTGAGTTTCCTCTAAAAGCAGGGAAGGAGTCAGGCTGAGTTAAAACCTGTTGCCAATCTCCCTCTCTTTAAGGCCAGATGGGCTTGTTCAGTGTTCCACTGGTATGGCTATATTTGCAACTATATGTGCTTCTTCTTTGTGGCTAAAAGATGTCATTATTACATATGAAAGCTCTGACTAAATTTACTCAGGAAGCCCTTAATGATAGTCAAGCAGTAATAACCTTATTTAAATACTGAAATGCTTTTAATGAGAAGGGCTGTCCTTCAAAACAGAATGGCTTTAGATATTCTTACTGCATCCCATGGTGGTACATATACAGTCATTCAGACGGGATGCTGTGCTTTTATACGTGATGAATCATCTCTGCTAAAGCACATGAAGAAGCAAGTGGATGCCTCATGTGAATCCTGCACTCCCTTTGATTTGTTTGGTTGGCTCCCTTTTCAGTATCAGTTCCTTTTTTCGATCTGGATTGCAATTCCTATTTCTATTACTTATTGGAATTCTTGTGTTAGTCATAATGTTCAAACTAATTGTTGTTTTCTTTACTCAGTGTTGTAAGAGTAGCATACAAACTAAAGTAATGACTGCTCAATGGCTTAAAATGGTCTCTCTATCTTATAACCCTGGACAAATTGCCTTTTCTGATAAAAACCATGCCTAAGAACTCATTTTAAACTAACGTTTTCAAATGTTGAATTATTATTGTTACTGTACTTCTTCTATGATCATATACAATGTAAATGAAAGTGTCATAGAGAAGCACGTATACAATGTTTGTGCAACAATCTAAAATTAATTGAAAATTACATAATCTATGAAATGCTTCCTCTGTTAATACATATACTTCCATGCTTGTCCACTATTTCCCCCAACGTGGATGACTAGGCAAATAAATGAGATAAAAGCCTAGCACTGAGGGATATGATGGACCCAGGGCAGGCAGCAACCACCCTGGCTCCGAGGGACAATATTTTGATCATCAATGCTTTCTATCGAAAGATTATAGATCAAAAGGGGAAAATGACAAATAAAAATGGCAAGTAATAGGATATATTGGAGAACATGAGGAAGCCATTTTGTGTAAACCTAATTCGGCCTGACCTTGTCTTTCCAAAAGGGCCTGACCGTGACTGTTGAGGATGCATTGTGTATCTGCTTTAGATATTCCCTATGGCAAGAACAAAGGCCCTTGAGATAAATGTGCAACTTCCCTCCCCCTCCCAATGTTGGCATCTCCTTAAGGATTAAGCATCTTTCCTTAGGCTAGAAACTGATTGCTGCACTCACCTGTGACCACCCAGCTCCAGACTTGCCTCCTGCTATGCCCATCAAGATAGCAGACCCATGACCTGCTGTGTCCATCAAGTGCTGTGCTGACAGGGCAATCTTGTGACTATTGTGGGAGGGACATTTCAATCCTATGTGAAATGTCCTGTTTGTGGGTATATAACCACTCTGTATACCTCACTTCTTTGGTGCCCTTTCTTCCTTTGGGAAGAAAGGTCCTGGGCCATGGCCCTCAGATTTCAGCTCAGAATAAACTTACCCAAATTTTCATTTATACATTGGTTATGGATTATTTTCATCGACAATATAAAGAATCCTTATAGATACAGATTATATAAAGAGATTATCTCTCTATCTATCTATATATAAGATTCAAGTGGAAATGGGAAATCAAGATTTATGACTCAAACCTCAACATCCAGAGTGGTTACAGAGGATTCATTTTTTTTTAGCAATAATGTAATTCCTTCCTACCCAGGCCCAATGGATATTATCTGTGATCTCTACCTCACAAGTGTAGCTGGTGATGACAATTATAATAGTAATTGCTCTTGATTTTAGAAACACTAATAGAGGTCATGTCTTGTGTAAGGCAGTTAACATGCAGTGTGTGTCATGCTCCCCAACTCTTCAAAGTATGTGTTGTAAAGGGGTAACTGAAGCATTGAAGACCTGGTGAATGGTAAAAATTGATCCAAAAACAGGATGTCTGACTCCAAACACTCCTTTACATCAGGGATTCCTAAGTGATCATCAGACAGAAGTGAAGAATTCCTGAATGTATTTTTGTGTCCAGTTGAAATACAGATTCTCACCACTACCCCACCTCCACCTCCAAGTTCTGATCAGCATATCAGAAGTGGTATCTGTGCAGATGTGTTTCTAAATAACTCCCACATCGATCCTGATCAATGTAGTCAGATTGAAAACTGCTGTTCTATCTTGTACTTTTCTCTCTAGATCGCTTTAATGGTGTTCTGGATGGTACAGGCTTCTGAAGGGACAGGAGCATCACACCCATTAGTAAGTTACCCATGGTGGAACCATTTACATTATTTTCACAAAAAGTAGTAGAGTTCCTGATTTTGGTAGGCATAGTCCTTCTCCAAATGGTGATAACATCATTACAACGAAGTTTCCAAATTTCAAATAACTCTTGATGTTTATGGATAATTGTGGGATGTTGTACCTAGTCACTCATTTTTCTAAGTAAAAGGGCCCCCGTTCTAATTTCAAAACCTTCTAATTCATTCTAAATCCATGTCATCACATACCATCAGAATCTATGAATACATTATTTTTCCCAAGGTCTTGACTTATCGTCTTATGAGTTATAGTACAAGCACTAAATTGTGACTAATATGTGTAACTTATTTTTTCTACTATCAGAGAACTGGCCATGCGTGGTATAGAGCTGCCAGGTGCAATTTACAGCTAACAGAAGGCAAGAAACTTGGGTAAGACCAAGAGAACACTAAAGAAAGATACAATGTTTCCTGGAACATTCCATAAGTTTTTCAGTATGGTAGCAGTATCAGGCAGCAAAGAGTTCCACTCAAATGGGGACACAGTTCTGAAGAGCTACAAATGAATAACTGGAGGCCTTTATAGACAATGACAGGCATTGCTACACTGTTCTGGGGACAGAAGTGTACTTATCATGGCTATGTTTAACTTTATTTTTAGAGCAGTCTGCCATATTGTGAAATTTCTAAAACGACGTTCCGACTGGTTTCATCTTTGACCCCTACTTTTTCCCATAGCACATCAGTTGAAAATATAATAATACATAGGGTGATATTGCTCTGAAGTCAACCTAAGCTGTGCTAACATAAACAGTGTGAGTACCATTAGCGACCAAATAAATGAAACAAAACCAAATATTTAAAATTCCAAGATTCATTATCAAAGGAGTATCTGATAGTTCGAGTTTGATGGAAGAATTCCCCATTCCATTGTATATTATGCATGGCAATTAAAATAAAGTAGCTCAGCAATTATTCCCAGGAATCTGAAATGTCATATTACAATGAAACATTCAAACCTTATAAGGTCAGAACTATTTTACTTTAGGAGACTGATGGCAGCATAATAAGGACTAGTCAAGTCTTTTGATAATAAGGTTAAATATCATCTAAGGTTCAATTTGCTTCTTAGGAAGTTTTTAAATTAATAATGAAGAAAATGAAATCACATTCTCTGGCTGAATCATTTAGAGAGGCTAAGTAAAAAATAGGGGCTCCATGGAGACATTTCATGGGTTATATGTCTGGTTTCTCTACTTACTAGTTGTGTGACCTTGGGAAAATGGCTTAACTGCAACCACATATCGTTGAGGAGAGAATTAAGTATTAATATAAATAATTTACAACATTGTCTGGCATGTAGTAAGAGCTCAATAATATTCAATGTTGTCATTGTTATTAATATTGAGTAGTATATAGCAATATTGGCAAAATTTTATTGGTGCTAAAGCAGAACACGAACTGGTGAAAATTCTGCTATCCAATGGTATGATTTAGAGAAAGGTAAATAATGATTCAGCATCCAACATTGAAGAACACTAAGTCAAGAAACTTAGAAAAGACCCAATTTAGTTTTGAAAGTTCTGAGTCCATTGATGTCAAAGGAAAGCCCAATTATTAGCCCTTGTTTGCCCCATGAAAAAAAGATAGATAATTAATAATTAGCCAATTTTTAAGTTGTGCAAAAGTCCCCGCAAGTGACACAAGTTAGTGAATCTACATTTAAGAATATAGGAAATCATAGGCTTCCTGTTGGAATTTACACTCCTGGTGATCCACCTACAGTGGAATGTGGCAGAAGATTAATTAGACACTTTAAAAAATTCTGTGATGGGATTATATTTTAACCCAATGGTATTTTCATAGATAAATTGTAAAAACCTATCCTGAAATTTTCAATCTGCATTTCTCAAGACTGTTAATATTGGAAATTATACCACGAGGGAATTGTAAATGTGCCTCTTTGCATACTTCTGTAATGCAAAGGAAGCTAGCAAAATGTTAACTTTAGCATATTAAAATATCAATGAGCAAAGTGCTGTGTCATGCATTTGAAGGAACAAATTCTTAGTTATTTTTCAAAGAAAGAAAATAATTCTTGAAAATAACTTAAGAGGAAAGTGTGCTATGCTAAGTTAGGCACTTTGGCTGGTAGACTTAATTGTTGCAACAACATTAGTACCAAAATTCAAGAGCTGAATGAAAACATTCTGCCCTCCACAGATGAGCAATTAGCTTTTCCAAGGGAAAAAATATATCTACAAAAGGACAATAAAAGAAAGAAAAAAATGGAAATGTTCCATTTGATAGTCACAACATCAAAATGCTCTTACCATGAGCATTTCCAACCTCAAATACAAAAGCATATTTAGATAAGAAATCAATTCTCTTCGTTTTTGTATGCCAGATTTTGATACTATGTTACAGAAAACCTATACAGAATACAGCTTTGAAATGAAACATTTAAACATATCTTTTGAAAATTCTAGGCTTCGATTAAAGAATATCTTGCATATTCACAAATTCTTAAATTCAGCATTATAGTTCTGCAAAATTATGATTCTAATTTATTATAAATAACAGTGAAGTGTGAGCTACAACAGGGGGCAATGATAAAGTCATGGTCTCTCAAGCCCTATGGCTGGGAACACATTCTTGCTGTCACGTGCTCACTATGTGACCCTGGGCACATCTCTGTTCCTCAATTTCCTCTTCTGTAAAATGGGGATTAATATGGCTGACATATTTCAAGTTCTTAAGTATTAGCTATAATTCTTTTTTTTTTTTTCTTGAGGAAGACTGTCACTGAGCTAACATCTATACCCATCTCCCTCTATTTTTTATGTGGGACGCCACCACAGCATGGCTTGACAAGCATTGTGTAGGTGTGCACCCAGGATCCTAACCTTCGAACACTGGCCTGCCAAAGCAGAGCACACAAACTTAACCTGTACACCACCAGGCCAGCCCCTATAATTCTATTAAATCAGAAAAAGAACAAATTTAAACAAAAGAACATCCTTAACATGAATGTATCTTAATATTGAAATAACTAAAAAACACCAGGCTTAAGTATCCCATTAAAATACTAATTGAAGTATAATTACTGTTTGGGATAGATAGCACCATTTGTTATTGTATTACCTTGAGGATATAAAGTCATTAAAAACTTACATATGAGAAATATGTTAGAATCATAAAATGTTGTAAATGGAAATTTTAGCATCAGTTCAAATATACATTTATTATGGGTCACATTTGCCTTTTAATCTATTCAGAATTTCCACACAAAATGCTAATTTCATACTCCCAAATAGAAATAAATCAATTCTAACTATATAAATGTATTGCCTTTTTGTCTATTTTCCAAATTTTCCATAAAAATGTCCAAGCAGAAAAAAATAGCACTTTAAAAGGTCCACATTCTAACTCCTCTTATCAAAATAATCTTAAACTAGGATATTGTCTCATTTTCTGTCTTTGTGCATCTCTCCACCCACTTGTGACACTCGTTTCAAGTGGCATGCCCTCTTGAATTTGTTTTTAATCTTCTCTTATCTGCTTGTGTATTTCCTCATAATTGGTGGAGCTATTTGTGATATTCCCATTTTCATTTCAGTTTCCTCTCATTATAGACCTGGATCCTGTCCCCAGGCAGGCCCTCTCATTATAACCAGAGTCCTGCCTGCATGCAGACCCTCCTATGTAGACTTGGATGCCGTCCCCACACAGACTCCCCTGTTATAGACCCTGGTCCTGTCCCCGTGCAGACCCTCCATGTAGACTTGGATGCTGTCCCCATGCAGACTTCCCTGTTATAGACCCTGGTCCTGTCCCCGTGCAGACCCTCCATGTAGACTTGGATGCTGTCCCCATGCAGACTTCCCTGTTATAGACCCTGGTCCTGTCCCTGTGCAGACCCTCCATGTAGACTTGGATGCTGTCCCCATGCAGACTCCCCTGTTATAGACCCTGGTCCTGTCCCCGTGCAGACCCTCCATGTAGACTTGGATGCTGTCCCCATGCAGACTTCCCTGTTATAGACCCTGGTCCTGTCCCTGTGCAGACCCTCCATGTAGATCTAGGTCCCGGAAATATCAAAGTGGAAATTGCCACTTCTCTGTTATTTCTCATCCGAGGAGACTTTGAAGTTATAATAAAAGTATAGTAGATGTAACTACACTTTAAGAAAAACAATTTAAAGATCACCAAAATTTATTTCATCGGGCCAATATCTTCAGCTGTAAAGTGAAGAAACTGAAAAACAATACCTGGGTTAGTAAAAAAATAAATAAATAAATAAAAGAAGAGATTGAAACTAGAAATAGACAGTTTCAATCCCCTGACAATCAAAATTATTCTTAAGCAAAAACTGTCCTCATACTGAGTTTGTTGCCAACAACACACACACACATGCACACGCATAGGCACATATACACACACATGCACATAGACACACATACTGAAGTCATAAAATATTCCCTATTTCCTGTGTTTCAAAATCATGGCCCAGACTATACAGCTGTCTCTCCTATATGTGAAATTAGTACTAATCTCCATTTATATCAATATCATAGTTTTAGCAGTCCATTTCAGTAATAAAAGTCAGAGATAGATCCAGTCTAACTTTCTTAGGACAGGGTTAGGACTCCACTTTCATCAAACAAATTGTCATCCAATGTCATACCTTATTTAATGAGGATGATGAAAAAATCTCGGTTAACCATTTCTTAGTGGCTAATTGACAATGACATAGAGAATAAGCCCTAAGAAGTTTCTGGGTCAGAAGTTAACTCTGAGGCTCCTATAAGTTTATTCTTTGTGTATGCCCATCACTCTCTTCGTAACTATTCATGATAAATATGCATATTTATCAAATGCAAAATTTAATAAGCTGGCGTTTCTAATATGGCCGGGTATTTGTCCATTTTTTCTTTAGGTACTTATTAAAATAATTTTAATAATATATGTTAAAATAATTTCCTCTGTAGAGATAATTACATAACCCTAATCAAAACCATGCCAAATTTTTAAAAAGTTTCTTTCACTTAAAGTGTTTCTCTCACTTATCTAAATATAATATTATAATAATTATTAGTCATTAATATTAATAGTATTAATAACAATTCAGTATTAATAAAGGATCCTTTGCTTTAAGTTTTCAGAGAAAATATGTATTGGTATTTATGTATATACTTATAAATATTTCTGCTACTTTTAATAAACAAGAGAATATGTGATCTTACTGAGAAATGAATAATTATCTCCTAGCAGAGGAATAATGTTAGCCCGTTGTTAATAACAGTAAGGAAAAGAATTGGCCTTGAAATTTAATGTTTACATGAAAGAAATCAAATCCAAATATTTGTCTACAGAAAGACAAAAAGAAGAGTGTTTTTAATGTGAAATAGTTTAAGATAATTTATTTCTTAATTAAAAAATTCTTTATTTATGGTTTTGATGTTTTATCTATTGATGAATCAGAGAATAACTTAACCAGGATTATTAGCTTCTGCCATTTTACTAAATGTAGGGCATTAACATATCTTATATGCATCGACATCTCGATAGAAAATATTTCAAGACTTTCAGAGTTACATTGTGTTGCTTTTCTCTTATTGTGTCCATTTCATGATTTTTAAGAAGCCAGCAGCATTTATTCATTTACTTTCAGGTCAGTGGTCACTTCAAGAAGTACTAATTTATATAAAAATTCAAGTTTCTGATTAAGACAAAATCCATTTTAAAATACTCACAAAGCATGTCTCCTTAAACGTGCACTTAGACAACTGGTACAGTCTTGAGGGGTGACTGGAAGGAAAGTGCGTGTGACAGCCTGATGATGCTTCACCCACTGGCATTACAGAAAGTTGGATGAAGGAAATCAGAACTGACTCTAAAGTTGTACCTGAGAAGCTCTGTATCCACCTGGCTTTTTCTTGAACTTATAGCTCTGGTCAGAAAGGCACAAGAGAGGAACTCCAGAGATCTTCTGGATCTGCTCCCAAGGTCCTGGCCATCCATGGCCACAACGTGACATTCGAGTTTACATATGCTCTGTACAAAACAATAATTTGCAGAGCTGCCACTCCTCGTACGTGGTAATTATTCAAAACTTAGCTCATTGGCAAACCTGAGAGGCACTGAAACTTCTGTCCTGGTTTCTAAAATTTAGTCATTATACACGGTTTTATCTGTTGATGAATCAGAAAATAATAAAGTCAAGATTTTTGTTTCTGCAATTTTTTCTTTAAATTTCAAAAATTCATAAACCAATCATAGCTGTTTGTTTGCTTTTCTTTCAATTTTTATATCTTTTTGTGCCTTCAAGGAAGTAAGAGTCATAAAGATAGAAATTTTGCTTAAATATTTAGAAAATTTTTTTTATTTTCTCCTTATATATTCAAAGCAGTTGAACTCTGATAATGTATTTTTGATCAACCAATATTTGGCTAGGTTCTATTGAAGTTCATCCAGAATCTCCCCGGAGTTATAAACCTGTTAACCATCCTGTTTGTCTTTTTGAATTTGCAAGGAAAGGCCTGGCCATTACAGAGTCCCTTCGGAAGTGTCCTCATGGTCTTGTCTGTATGTTTGTTAAAGCAATTCAAGTGATGCTTTTCTAACCATTTAAATGAAAAATCTAAATAAAACAGATAATTTGGCTTTCTCCAATGATTTTATAGATATTTTAAGAAAAATTAAGAAATAATCTAAAATATTCACATAAATATTTAACATGACCTCATTTGTAAGAGCACAGTAAGGATAGCCAATTGCAAGATAATATTTTTCCTTATAATAGCTGAAATTCTATAGACTAGATTTTAATACTTAAATTCCAAACTGTCTGAATTTTGAATGAATTCTTCTGTCATATCTTCGTAAATTCTCACTGGTTATAAATGTTTTCCCAATGAAAATTGTATAATTGTCAAACTCTATGTTGCCTACTCTGCTAAAGCAAAATTACATCCTGGTTTAAAATATCATTTAATAGTATTTCTCCCAAATATTTATTATTGCATGAAATTATCATCTTGAATATCCATTGTACATGAAATGCAATAGCATTAATTATATTGATGTTGATAAAGAAAAATCACAAAATTATGAGCACATATATAATATATATTCATTCTTTTCTCATTTAACTATAGTGATTATTAGTAGAAATGTATTATCTAGTGCTGACATAATTTACCAAGCAATTATATCAAATCAGGAATATCTCAATGAGTAGGTCATATTTGCATTTATTTTTTAACCTACGTATAGAATTTTCTGCATATCTGCCCTATTGCATTATTTTAAAAGCTACTGAAATCCACGCTTATCCATATTAATGGATTAATTGGATAGGTAGAGGCTTTTTCTACTATACCCTGTGTGCACATTATATTCTCTGCTTACTGATTAATCCAACAGGTGAAAGGATAAATGAAATACTCTTTTTTTTAAAAAAAAAGATTTTATTTTTGCCTTTTTCTCCCCAAAGCCCCCCGGTACATAGTTGTATATTCTTCGTTGTGGGTCCCTCCAGTTGTGGCATGTGGGACGCTGCCCCAGCGTGGTTCGACGAGCAGTGTCATGTCCGCGCCCAGGACCCGAACCAACGAAACACTGGGCCGCCTGCAGCAGAGTGCGCGAACTTAACCGCTCAGCCACGGGGCCAGCCCCTGAAATACTTACTCTTTATTACTCCTCAGCATTTGCTTTTCGGTGATTTTTTTTCCTATTCATTTTTAAGGCCAGAAGATAGTATTTGGTTTTGTTTTCTCATGCATGGTAAGCGACCAAACCACATTTAAAATGTGAAAACTTATCTTGCTCTTAGGTTTATATTTTGAAAAGCTATTCTGCAGAAATAGTATCTGGTGCCAAATTCTTAATGGTAAATAAGTGGATTTTTAAGGAATGGAGTTATGGTAACATTTTAAAAATGATATCTAGTGTGCATTAGAGAAAAATGCAAGTATCACATGGTGACTCCGTAAATGAAAATATAGTAGACTTATCTCCCTTATTTGATTATTTAATGCACAGCTATATATCCCTTTTCTGAAATGAAAATCTACATGGATTAGATTGTCTCAATAAATTTCTCTTCTACATTTCACTGAAATAAAATTCTTAGCTATGCACCCTTATGAACAAGCCAGCAAATTGAAAAGAAAATGATCTGAATAATGGAATCATAAAGTTGTTATGAATGGAAGGAGCTTCTCCGAGCATGTATTTTATTCCCACGAATTGAAGTGGGGTGTATTTAATCTTTCCCTTACCACCTACAATACAAAGTAATAGGTAACCTCCAACAGTTCCTCCAAAAGTACTTGCAATCACTTCAGTAATGCCTATTTCCTTTTCTTAAGAACTTCCTTCCTACCTGCCTCCCTCCCTCCCTCCGTTCCTTCCTTTTTCCCTTTCTGATCCTTTGATTCGTCTTCTGAGATAATTAGTGCTTAGGAAAGAGAAAAGAGCTAAGTATGAAAGGCGGGATGATGTTGGAGAAAGGACTCAGACAAACTTGCTTTCAAATTTTGACTCTAGCACTGACCAACTCTATGCGCCTGGACCAGTTACTTAACCTTTATGATGCTCTGTTTTCCTCATTGCACAGTTGTTTTGAGGATAAGAAGTAATACGCAAAAAAGCATCTGTCACATATTATATGCTCAACAAATAGTAATTATTATGACTAAGGGGAAACATATATATATTTTAAAAGTTAAATTGATAAAACATAAAGAAAAAAAGCGAATAAGATGTGTCTGTGGG
Source organism: Equus asinus (assembly GCF_041296235.1). NCBI lineage: Eukaryota > Metazoa > Chordata > Mammalia > Perissodactyla > Equidae > Equus > Equus asinus. The sequence continues at coordinate 17,432,558 of NC_091816.1, forward strand.
ATACGTGGAGAAGAAACAGGCTTGCGTCTAGTGTGCATACACAGCTACGGCACACACTGTCCAGTTAGATGCTATTCATGTTACTGATGCTTTTTCTCCACAATCAAGAAGACATAACCAGCAGCAAAACCTAAAGTGTAGCCACATTTGGGAGCTGGATCCAAGACAGGTCAAAAATCTATTCAATTTCTCAGGGCCAGTGAGGATAATAAAAACTATTTGTTTACTCGAACATCTCCCTTCTGAAATGAGAGAGGGTAAATAGGCCAAGGATGAGTGGTCTCAAGAAACACTTCAAGGATGTACTGAAAACAAGCCCGAGGCACTGCAGCATTTATGTAGACAGCTGGGAAACCACCACAGTTGACAGGACCTGCTGGCATGCAGCTGTCAATAAAGAAACGGCCGAACCATTCTGTAAACAAACCAATTCCATGGAGGCCAAAGGATGTGCTGGGCATGGTATCCCCAAGGCATCCACACTGGGGGATGTTTATACCTGTTTTATGTGTGGCCACAGGTGCAGCTCCAGAATGATTTTATCCACTTTCTCAGGAATTCTAGCTTCATTTTGTATGTTTCTTTGTGGGTGAAGGCTGCTTATTATCATCTCTGCACTAAGCACTTAACAAATTGTTACTTTATATCTATGCTTATTGCTGATTCAATGCAACTGTTCAGATGGGTCTTAAGCCCCAACATGTTTCTACTCGGGAAACATGAGGCTCTAATCACCAGCTCCCTGTACCTGTGGTCAGGTGTCCAACAGCACTTGGCCACTCAGCACAGACACATGGTTATTTTCTCTAAAACACCCCATATGGTCAGTCCTTCAGTGTACATATCACCAAAATCGGAGGTGGTTCTACGACCAATAGTCCATCTTGACTTTATAAAAGGATTGATTCCTTTAGAGTGGGTGTAAGCATTGTGATAGCCTCACAGTTCTGTCAGGACAGTTCAGCTTTATGTGAGTGAGCAGTCTGATTTCTCAGGTACTGCTGCATAGCTAGTATCTCCAGGCAGAAAGAAGCCAGCCCAAGCAGCCTTCTGTAAGAACAGGTCTCCTCATTACAGATCTCAAAATTCTGGAAGACCTGAGAGAGATTACCACGATAAAATCTTTATAGTAAAACTGAGAAATTTTCTTTAAGTCAATTGACAAACACATATGATAGATGGACTATTTGAGAATATCTGAATGAACACTATAAAATAAAACTGAGTACAATTTATTTTATTGCTACCTGAAACATAAGTATATAATAAATAATGTGGTTCTACGTCAGTTTCCAATCTCTCCTGTCTTAGTCCTTTCGGGCTGCTCTAACAAAATACCACAGACCAGGTGGCTGATACACAACAGAAATCTATTTCTCACAGCCCTGGAGGCTAGAAGTCTGAGACCAGGGTGCCAGCACGGTCAGCTGAGGGAGCTCTTCTGGGTGGCAAACTTGAATGTTCACACGGTGGAAGGGGCGTGTGAGCTCTGTGGGTTCTCTTTTCTAAGAGCACTAATCTCATCCATGAGGGTTCCACCCTCATCACCTAATCACCTCCCAAAGGGCCTACCTTCTAACACCATTATGTTGGGCATTAAGATTCCAGCATGTGAATCCGGGAGGGACACAAGAATTCAGACCATAGCACCTCCCTTCTAGTGATCTATTAAAATTTCTGTTTGTATCTTATCGATCTCTTTTTTGATGGTCTCACTCTGAATTTTCTGCTGCTCCTGTTGCGTCTGCATCTCCTTTTTCTTCTTATTTCCATTTTTCTGGTATGTGGGGACTAATATGAATAGCAAAAATTCTCATTCTCTATACCTCCTGTTGCTAGAAGTTTACATTCACTTCACAGCCTTTATTGCTTAAAAAAAATCACTGCCCTCCATTGTATTTGCAAATTAACTGTAAAAATTGCAACTTATGGGTCTCATTACCCCAAGCAGTTAATCCAGGGACTCCATCCTTCTGCAAAGCTTCCCCCAATTATTTCTGGGAGTCCTCGGGTAGTGCTTCACATGGACTCACCCACTCCCCGTTCTGCTGGAGTCCCTGCTTGTCCATGGTGCCTACACTCAGAGCAGCTCCCGCCAGTGGTGGCTGCTGCTGTAATAGGCTAGTAGGGGGATCATGAGCCACATGTATGACTGCTCCACCAGGGAAATTACATGGGGGTGGTGGTAGTGGTGGTGGTGGTGATGGTGGTGATAGTGGCGTGTGGGTTGGGAGGTGCTTAGAAATGACTTTCTCCTCCTTTGTATCACACCCTGTTCATAAGATCACAAAGTAGTGTGTTTTGAATGAAAGAGAGAAGAGAGGGAAAGGGAGCGGGAAAGGAAGAGAGAATAAGGCAACTTCTTTCATGGGGTTAGACCAAGGAGGCCCTGTTACCATGGTTACCCATTCTACACTCAGAATCCTCCAACACATTGTTCTGGGTCAAAAACACAGGGTCTCATAAGTTGCCTCTCAGAACCTTTCCCAGTACCCTTGAAAATTATCTGTAGAAATAATATTTAATAAATCAATTTCTGGATTCTAGCCTAGATTTGAATCTTGGCTTGAAAACATTAGTTATGTGATAAGTTTTTTAATCTAAGACTCAGTTCCCTCATCAGTAAGTGGGAATAATAATTATTCCTACATCAGAGGAGTTTTGTATAAGATTCAATAAGACAGTACATGCAAAGCCAGGCACATAGTCAAGAAAAGACATCGCTTCCATCATCACAGTCGTGCACCAGTTCACCCAATGTGTACAGCTGTGTCTGATCAGCACCGGACAGGTTGAGATTTTCTCAGCATGCCCCTCAGTTCCATGTAAATTTTTGAAAGGCCTATTGTTCTGGGTGATAGGTAAACCTACATCTCAGAGGTTGACACAGTCTAAGTTCAAACTGATAACTGGCACCACATTTTAAAATTTCACTCCTGTCTAGAGGCACTGAGCAGTTGCTTGCGTTCCACTAATTTATCAAGAAACCAAACGTGTTTTCATAAATGCTCTCATCTCTATGAAACTCAAAACTTGATGCCTTTTGCATTCCATTTAAGACGCTGATACTGAAATGCTATCAGACACTGAGAGTAAGTCAATCATATCAATTTAACCCTCTGTCTCAGGTTCCCTGGCACAAAGCCTACGTCTTTCAGAATTATTTTATCCTGTACACACATAGTCATTCAGCACATGTTATTAAACTTTCGTGATATCATAAAGAATGTTCTAGGCTCAGAGATAACTTCAATAGCATAAATAAACAAGACAGCTAGCTTATTTTTAGGTAGGAAGAGAGAAAATAAGTAAAGAATGAATGGATGAAAGCAAATGAACAAGACAATACCTGGAGGCATGAGTGTTATAGTGATTGGAAATTACCTAGAGCTACTTTAAGTTGCATAGTCAGGAAATGCTTGTCTGAGGAGGTATTTAGGCTGACATCTGAACAATAAAAGGGAGCCAGTGCAGAAAGTTCTGGTGCCAAAGAAGTCTAGGCAGAGGGGAGAGCTGGTGCAGAGGTCCTAATGCAAGAGCATTTTGCTGCACTTGAGGAATCAAAAGCAGACCAGTGTGCTGGACTTCAGTGAGGGAGGGGTAGGTCAGAGAAGAAGACAAGGGTGAGGATTTATAGAGGTTACTGAGTCAGTCTGAGGAGTTCGGAAGCCACTGGAAGGTTTTAAACAGGAATGTGATCTGATATGATAACGGTGCTGAGAATGGATTGCAGGGGTGAAAGAGTGGAAGTCGGGGGATCAGTACGAAGCTATTGCAGTTTTCCAGGGGCAAAGAAGTGTAAGGATTCAGGGTATATTTTGAAGACAAGGAGAACAGAACTTGATTTGGGCAGATCAGGAAGAAAGGAGGAACGGAGGACACTGTCGATTTGTGGCTTATGTGTCTGAGCAGAGTTTAAAGCCTATAATAGGCTATGTTGGAGGGACCTGTTTTCTCATGGATTCACGTTTCCCATTTGAGGACCCTCCACTAACACAGCCATCTGCTCCCTCTCGGCCCCAACACTCCTGTTGAGGAGAGGAGGTTTGACTTACCTGATTGGTAAATTTGGGAGGAGAAGCTAAGCAAGAGGAGTCAGCCCGTTCCTTCCTGCTTTTCGTGTCTGCTTGGCCTCAGAAGGCTTACAGTCTCTGTTCCTCCAGCTTGTGTGTTTTCTGGACGTCGACAAGTGGGAGGGATGTCCGTTGCAGCTCAGCCTGAGAGTGGGTATAGTTATACGAATCTCACTGTCACTCTATAACTAAGCACGTCCTCCAACCTGGCTTTGATCACCAATAAACCTGGTATTTGTCACTCCACCTGTCTGACTCAAGCATCTCTCAACTGATTTAGATCTCAGGACTCTCTGAGGAAATATTGGGAGGGTAATATATTTGGGGAAATCAGGAAGCAAGAGTTCTGCTTGGAACATCTTAGGGTAAAACACAGCTGGATAGTTCAAGTCGACTCATGCAGATTCACTTTGAATTCAGGAGAGAGGTCAGAGGTAAGAGATGTACACTTTAGAGTCGTTGGTTTCTATATTATAAAAATGCGTATAGGATTTTCTTGGCAAGTCATTTTTAAATAAATAAATATATTTTAGGAGTGTGTAATGGGAACCAAAATGGAGAAGAGCAGCAGCCATCAATATCACTGTACTTTTTAGAAGAGATCAGACTCCTCAAACCAGATTGGGTGTCACCATGCCAACTGACTGAGAAGATCATCTCTGCTGAGTCACACTACCTCATAGGCCTTCCAAGTGTACTTCTTATAGATCAAGCATCAGCAATTTATCCTTGGCTTGAAGAGTGTAAATGATCTGATGCAAATAAAATTCAATTAAAAATCCCACACACTTCACCTCTGACTCACCCAAGGTGTGCATTGCCATAGTAATTGGAGACATCTATGCTATTGAATGACACAGGAAGAGACTGGTACAGCTGAATCTCCCTCACTGATTAAATGACTACCTCATGGAGAACTGCGGTGGGGATGGAGGCTGGGGACAGTTGTATATATATGTATGAGGAGATGTTCTGACTCTCATTATTATTCTTGATTAAAATACATCGATGGTCCGTTCAACACTGGAAAACTTTAACTCTAACTTTTGAATTCACCTGATTCAAATACATAGTTCTGTGACTATGCATGAATGGATAACGTTAAAAAATATGATTGGCATTACCAGTAATCAACAGACTGGGTTACAATTTATCTTAATTACAAAATACTTCTTTTTATTGTGGTCAGTATTCCAGCTGTCAAGTTCCTAGCTAATACATCTTAATAAACAATGAAAAGTAGTTAACATAACAGTCCTTATTTAAAACATTCATACTTGTTTTCTCTTTCTATATAGGCTTTTTCTCACATAGTCTTACTATAGACAGGGAAGACCTCATTATTTACATCATTTTGGGGGTAAAATTTTAAACTTCAGTTAGAAGTGATGATTTTAGTGGATTTAGAGGAAAAAAGCATCTACATTTTAAAAATGCTTGCTTTCTTGGTATCAAATTATAGCCTAAAAATTTGGAATTATTGCCTTTTTAAAAAGATTTTTTAAAATATGTAAATCCATCAATATTTCAGTATTTGGCTAAAGAGATATTATATATGCATAAACCTTTGCTAGTGCTTTGACCTAGCAAATTCATTTGGCTAAAATGCTTTGGATTTAAGTGTTAGTAGAATTAATAAAATAGTGCAATATTAGGAGCTATTTTCTTTCAAAAATTAACCATATTAAAAATGGTATTAAAAGTTAAAATACTGCTGTGTTTGCAAGTCTGATAGATTTAGAATTGACACCAACTCCATAAAGTTGTGGAATAAAGCAAAAGAAAAAAAACACTGCAATTCATGTTTTACTGCAAATTAATTTGATTATATCTGACGAGGATGATGAATTCAGACTTCTTGGCATTATCTACGACTGGATAAAATATTGCCTTGAATCTCCTGGATGCTAGACAAGCTAGTAGATATGTGGGAAAAGGCCTGTTCAGACTTGTGTTCCAGAACCTCAATCATTGCACATAGATCAGAATCTCCCAGCTTATCTGAGGTTGTACACCCTTCTGACTTCCAATTTATAAGTCAAAAAGTGAATTAACAAGGCTTACTCACTTTAGAGAAACTGGCTAGAAATTGAGATCTCTCAACCAACCTACTGAAAAACTCTTTGATAGGGATTTAAGAGGAGAAAGAAACTACAGTGGATTACAGAGAATACAACACATTCTCCGTGTGATGTGAATTGCTAATCTGTGTCTGGTTTCCTATCACACTTCTCCACTGTCTTCCATTGATCAGGATTTGTTTCCACGCCCTTCTTTCACTTCTGAAGACTTATTCCTTCTATCCAAATGATGTATATTTTGTTGTTGTTGTTCCTGAAACTTGCAAATGAGCATTACTGCCTCTGACCCATTACCATTCCTTGACCACTGCCTGGAATGCCTTCTGTGATTCTCTAGAATTGCTGAAATATTACTCTCTCTCTTTCAGACCCAATACACATTATAACTTTTCCAAGAAATATCTTGATGACTCCATTTTTTAGAAATAATGCAATAAAATAAAAACATAACCTTGCACGTAAATTGCCTTTCATATTTTGGTCTTTGAAATAATACCATGAACTGGCCCTGAGAGTACTGTGCATGCATTCATAATGAGACAGGCTCAAAAATGTTAAGGTGGCTTGATCAAGGTAACATGCCCAATCCCAAATTCTTCTATCTGTCATTGTCAGGAAATGATGCATCCCGTATCAGTGAATTACTAGCATTTATTTATTTATGCTTTCATTTTGTTCAAAAATACATATGATAAAAAATTATTCGACTTTTTAAGTGATAAGTGAATGTTTCAATTAGTAAGATCTAATGCTTTAAGAGTGAAATGTTATGAAATTTATATTGAACTATTTCTAGAATGAATTGTCATTTCTTAAATAGGGCAAAATTTAACTTATCTGGATGATACAGGATCAGTATACTAAATAACACAATTGTACTAGAGTGAAACATAGAAATCACAATAATTATAACTTTCACTGATAGTCATTTTAGCAATTGCAAAGTGCTTTAACATATGTTCTATTAGTTGACATGTGAACAGTCTTGTGAAAAAGATATTTTCCACAGTTCACCGATGAAGGTGAGGCTTAGAAAGTTCATAGCAAGCACACAGCAGAGCCACATGTTGGAACAGTAAGCCATGGACAGGTGGACAGGAATTGTCAGCCCTATACTAAGTGGCCCTAGACTACCACACATCTTTTCTTCATCCTTTTGTCTGATTATTCAGTCAGCTATTAACTCTTCCAGTTGTCAGAGAACAGTAACAGTTATTTCTCCCTGCTGCCAGCTGTCTTCATCTGTTTCTAGTCTATGAGCTGGAAAATCAGATAATCAAGCTTGCCGAAAATTGGACATGAAGCAGATTAAATAGTGTCTGAGGGAGAGCATCGTCTATGGAGTCAATCAAGTTCATGGCTTTGGTGCAAAGTCAGAGACTGACTGCCACAGTAGCTCACAAGCTTTCTGCAGCCACCTCTTGGGTGGTGGCTAGGTTTCAGAAGGGAGAGTCTACCATCAAATCTGCTCGCTGGACAGCTGAAGTGTGACTATAGTTACATCCACCCTCAAGTGGGGGACAAGAACATGCTAACAGGTGTGCCTTCTCACCTCCACACCAACCCCTTCTGCCTGGTATTTCCCTTTGTTCCAGTGTTCTAAGATGCGCCATTAATGGGTACATGGATTACTTCTTAGTGTGTGGTTGCCTGTGCCACTCAGTGTGGCCTCAATCCAATGCCACTGTCTGAACTGTTTATTACCATTCAACAAAATAAGCATAAAAATTGAGTAAACATTTAACGATATTTATATCAAATTGACACAGATGCAACATTTTTATCTTTTATTAAAAAGCATTGGTATGCAACACATTAGAAATTGTTTTAACCTTTTTTTTCTGCTTTTTCTCCCCAAATCCCCCAAGTACATAGTTGTATATTTTAGTGTGGGTCCTTCCAGTTGTGGTATGTGGGACACTGCCTCAACATGGCCTAATGAGCAGTGCCATGTTGGCGCCCAGGATCCGAACCGGCGAAACCCTGGGCCACCAACACAGAGCGCACAAACTTAAGCATTCAGCCACCGGCCGGCCCCAGAAGTTTTTTTTCAAATGGTCCCATGCCATAGAGAATTTGAGAAGCATCAACTTTGGTATGTTCACAACTACAGTATTAAATAGCAGACAAAAATTTTACGTGAGAACCCCATCTGGCCTGTGAGCGTGCCAGAATCTGAAACACTAACTCGTCTCCCTTTTTTCCAAACGCTGACCTGACTTGCTTTCCCCATTTACTCTGTTTAGTTCTCTGGCATTAGGACAATTTTTCCAATCTGCTTTGATGAAGTCATTGACTTCCAAGGTAAATAGAGGCTTACAGAGTCTGGAATACAGGAACAGGGATAAATCATTTTTAAGTGATTATGTAAGAATATTGGAAAGAGAGAAATTAAAATAGTAACTTGAATATTACACTAAAATTTCTGGGGCCTTGACGTGTCCAAAGCAGTTAGATATGTAATTCACAGAGGGTTTTTGTTTATTTGTATACTAGTCTATCTTGGATATATGTGACAATGGTTTCAACTGTGGACTTTGCAGATAAGCAGTTACCATAAACAAATAATTGTTTAGTGAACTCTGCTTTTGACGGTACTAAATATGATGATAATGAAATATTAACAAATTTGAGTAAAACCAAGACTTTCTTTGGTTTATATAAACTGGAAAAAGAAATAACCATCACAATTGTTTAAAGAGGAATAAATTTGAAGAGACATTTCTGAGATACAGATGTTCATTCTACAAATATTTAGTGTGGGCTGTGCCTGGCGTTTTCTTAGATGCTTTAGGATGAATGCATGAATAAATTCAACAAAATTCTCGGGCTCTGTGGAGTTTACTTTCTAGCAAGGGAAGAGTTGCAGACAATAAACAAGAGACATGTTGAATAAGTGATTTCTAGAGTATGTTACAAGGTGATAAATGCAGCAGATAAAAGACAAAGAATGGCAGGCTAATCAGGACCAGGTTCCCAGAACCGGAAGCAGTAAAACAGGACAATCAGGGCAGCTCTCTGAAACCTAATTTTCTTTTTTTTTTTTTTTTTCCCAAGGAAGATTAGCCCTGAGCTAACTACTGCCAGTCCTCCTCTTTTTCACTGAGGAACCCTGGCCCTGAGCTAACATCTGTGCCCATCTTCCTCTACTTTATATGTGGGACGCCTGCCACAGCATGGTGTGCCAAGCGGTGCCGTGTACGCAACCGGGATCCGAACCAGCAAAACCCGGGCCGCCAAGAAGGGGAAGGTGCGCACTTAACCGCTGCGCCACCGGGCCGGCCCCAGAAACCTAATTTTCAAGCAAAGTCTTGAGCAAAGATTTCAGCAAAAAGTTGGAACTAGATATTAACCGTAATAATACTATCTAGATTTAATGGAATATTTACCTAAGAAAGACTCATATTTTAATGACTATATTTGGCATAATATTATTTATTTGACTAAATGTATTAGAGTGAAATCATATTTGTGGTCTGCTCTAAGAAGTTTGAGTTTCAAAACCAAGAAGAGCAAGTTGAACAAAATAATGTGCGCTCCGTGTGTGCCCATAGCTGAGAGCTTCAATCACATCTGCCGCAAATTTCTCTCCATCCTTTAAGAGAGAAATACTATATTTTTTCTAATGGAGACAAGGGAGACACATGAGTTTTGGGCTGTCATCTTGAAGGCACATAATTGGATTTTTGCCTTTTTTCTTCTATCTGCTGCAGTTTTAAAGGGCAGAAAAACCTGGAATATAAAACCTTTCCCCCCAGTCAGTTTTTTTTGGGCTAGCTGAGAGGTGGAGAGGCTGAAAAGATGACAAAAGAGAGTGCTAAGAAAACACAGGTTGAGGAAACAAAAGCAGATGTTGGTCAAAGGCTTCTTATTTTGAAATCTCATTCTTCTGAGGAACCACCAGAGATTTAAGGACAATCCAACACCTGGAATTCCAAAGCTGCTAATGAGCCAGGTAGCATCTTATATCTGAGCAAGGATTTAGGTTTTGATTCTAAAACTCCATTTTCATTTGGTATGGAGAGAAAATTAGTCTTGCAGCAATTTCTGATATTTGAAATTAGAAACTAGTGAGAAAAGTAACAGATTGTACACAAGCATTTGTTTCTTTAAATCTTGCTCCATAGGTATCATCTATACATATGAAGTAATCCTAAAATGTAATGTTTAGAAATGTTTATGTATATGAAGTAATCCTAAAATGTAATGTTTAGAAATGTTTATGTAAGATTATTTAATATATGTTTTTATCTACTAGTCTTACTTTTTGTTTGGTACATGTAAACCTCACCTCTTATTTTAGACCATGTAAGCAAATTAGATGTTATCACAGAGTGTGGTACATCTAGCTTCAAAATGTGTCCCTTCGAAGGTAATTCTAAAAATTTAAGTATACAAAATCAAAATATTAAAGAGCACACTCTATGCACTTGCTTTTTAGACTATCTTGTAAAATAACATTTTTGAGTTGCTTAGCTCCCACAGGATTCCAGTAGGGCGCATATGAAGAATTTGGAGTTTTAATGTTCATATCAAAGTCTAATTTGAATGACCAAAACTTTCCTTTAGGCTCATCCAGAGAGGGGGAAAATTCTTACACTACCTGATTTTTCAACGTTTCAAAAATGTGTTTGATCCCTTTTCTGAAAGAAAATACCTAAAATGATAGAAAGAGTGTGACTTCTGAATGTTCTACAATTTTCTGTCTGTCTTCAAACACTGGCTTTTTCTGGGAGAAGGAAGAGTCCTAATTTTTTAATAACCATCAGGGGATTTTGTCATGACTGTTTGGTGAATTTTTTCCAAAAACAAAAGGAACACAAGTCACAGATTAAGATAAAAATTGTAGACAAAAAGTTTGCTATTGTGCCTCAAAGTAAAGCATGAAGAAGTGCAAACAAAAGTGCAGTAATTCCCATTATATATATTGTCGACGCCAGATCCCAGCTGTGCTCAGATACCACTAGAGCTTGGTGCACAGCTGTGACATTATAAAAGGGACTCGATTGCCAATCAGAGCTTGGCTTGAGAGATTCATTGTCTAAGCCATTCCCTAATAAAGCTTCTGGAATTCTGCGGCTGCTTTAGTTGTTGTCTCCATGAACAGCCACGTACTGTGCAATTAACGGCATTGCAGAATTTCTCTGTTATATTTATTTATTGTAAAGAACTCTAGCTTTGAAATAAAGTTCAACAGTGGATTTCTCTTAACACTCTACAGTTCTCTTTTTGAGGAGACAGATGAAGTAGAATACTAGAGAGCCATAGCAGGTTTATTGATGGTTAATATTCTTTTAACCCCCTTTGAAAACGGTTTCAAAGTCACCACTGACAGAATCACAAAGAAGAATAATTGCCATTGTTATTGTTTTGCACCAGAAATGAAGTCACAGTTGTCTATCATGTACTGTGTGCCACAAATATGGCATCTTTCCCCAACTATTTTGTCTCTGTGAAACCCCAGCCCCATGAAATATCTTTGTTTTTCCCCAAAAAATATCTTTGGTCAAATACATTTCTGGTCCTCCTCTTAGAGAGTAACAATGTGCACTGACTTTTTAGATTCCAAGAAGTTCTGGAATAAAGAACTTTATTCATCTCTATTTAATATAAGATTGTTTCTCTACAGAACCTTTCTCCCTATATTAATATATTATATATTAGTTATTTTAAAAGAATCCTTTGTTGTAATCAAAGTTTGTCTTTGATCAAATAACAAAAGAATTAATTTTTGATAAATTACCATATACATGACACAATGCTCCTAGGATGTTTTCATCTTTTCACAGCAGAAGTTGTATTGAGCTTGATACGTTCTAAGCCAAATTCTGCCTTTCTAGAATAGTTACAAGTAGATATCTTATTTTCTAAATTTACATGATATTTGTACCTAAAGATGCAGGAAGTAGAATTCCATTAATAAATCTGAAGAAATTACAAGAGATAAAGTTGTAACTTCAGATATGCTGACTATCAAAGGGTATCTCCAAAGTTCAAAAATATATTAAATTCCTTATCTTTATCAAATCAGCATCCCTTGTTTTATATATTAGTTTCAATTTGTGTCCATAATTCTTTTTTTACTCAATAAAATAAAATTTATTTAATATATATATTTTTATTGAGTTTATGATAGTTCACAATCTTGTGAAATTTCAGTTGTACATTATTATTTGTCAGTCGTGTTGTAGGTGCACCACTTCACCCTTTCTGCCTGCCCCCCTACTTTCCCCTGGTAGCCATTAATCTGCTCTCTTTGTCCACATGTTTAAATTCCTCATATGAGTGGAGTCTTACAGAGATTGTCCTTCTTTATCTGGCTTATTTCACTTAACATAATTCCCTCAAGGTCCATCCATGTTGTTGTTGTGACCATAATTCTTAAAGAAAGAGAAAAGGGAAGGACAACAACACAGCCTCATAATTTTTAATTTAAATGTAAGATCTATTTATAGTATACAGTTATTTCGCCTCCTCTATGTCTGGCACTGTTCTAAGCATGTAACATCTATTAACACATTTATTCCCAACAATAAACCTATGAGGTATGAATTCTTGTCACCTCCATGTTAAGGTGAAATAGTAAAAGCACAGATAGGATAAGTATCTTGGCCAAGGACACACAGCTGGTAAATAAAGGATAAATGCCCTCATATTCCTAACCACTACACCATGCTGCCTAACAGCTTTGCTCTACTTCTAAAAATTATAAGATGATCTCTTGCTTTGTCAAATAACAAGAATTTGAATCATAATTATAAGAAAAATTTAATTCTATCAGAATTTACAGTGAAGTTGCCTTAAATAAAGAGTTTGCATTTCATCATTTGGATTACAGCAATTCTGTAGCGTTAATGAAGTTTAAAAAGTCATGGATCTTCTTTGCTTGCTTCTGAAATCTTTATAAGTGGAAGTCAGTTTCATAAGAAACAGATTTTCCAAATAAACTTGCTTGTTGCCTCCTAGGTTTCTTCAGTCATGTTGATTGAAGTGGATAAAATATAAACCCTGAAAATGATGGTATAAATGCTAAGTACATGGATCTCAAAGGTGACTTTTTTACAAATAGCTTCAATTATTCCTTTCCTGGATGCAAGGAATAGGTACCTTTATTTATGAGATTAGGTTCTGCATATCTAACTCAAAGGCCGCATCATTCATTCTCACACAATACTAAAATAAAATCATGTACTTTCATGGTGCTTAAAGGTCTGTAAATCCTCCAAATTCTATTCATTTAAAATATATTCAAGAAAATTTACAGACAAGGTTGCAAATAGGTTCATAATTCAAGTTTTCTGAGTGAGTATAAATATGCAAACAGAGAAAAACATTCTCCTGCATTTTCCTGAACTAAAAGTCACCATTCACATGAGACCTAATTACCTATTATCACACCAATGCCGAAGCAGAGAGCATTGAGAGACACAATGATTAGCATCTCAAATTAGGTATTTTTATGGAAGGAACTTTGATTTGCAGATATTCTATGTATAACGTATATGCTAACAAAACCAAACTGCAAATAATATATAACACAAAAGGCAAATTCAATGTGCTTTGGTATTCGACTTTAATAATTCTAAGGAGCTTCTGATAAACTTGCCTTGGAAAATTGGAGTTCAAGCATCTCAGAATTAACATTTGGACAGTAGGATTTTATTTATAGAAACAAAAGTTCTGCCCATATGTACATGTATTTAGGACAATATTACATAATATGCATTTAGGACATATTCCAAATATGTGTAGTGTTGTTTTTTTCTGTGCAGTTTTTACTGGAGAACCTGTGTCTGTATGTGTGTGCACATATGTGAAAAAGCTTAAAATCGAGCTCTTAAAATTGGATGAAAGAACCTTAGTGTGACAACTGCAATTTTGAAACAATTCCCCACTGAATGGTTAAAAATATATATATATTTTTTCTTTTACTTATGAGAGGAAAATGTTATTTCAGGGTTTAAAGACCTATCCAGAAATCCCTTGCCCATTGTAGAACAAGAAAAAATACTGAGTCTCATTTTTGCTTCCCTACAAGTTTATCAATTTTTTATTATGCTTTCACTGTTTTGAGTAGCAGAGTTCCAAGCCAAAGCCTTTATAATCTATTTCAACACAGCAAAGCTATCATCAGCCTTCTGAAAATAATGGCTTCCATGAGATGGTTATAATAGATCATTCTGAATTAGAAATCCTTTATGTAGTCTCTTTCAAAACAAGCCAGTATCTGAAATGGAATGAGTGCCTCTTTATTCCATTCACTGTGCTGCACATTTTCAATCCCACAAAAGTTCCCCGAGTCTCGACCCTGTGCCAGGCACTGTTCTTAGTGCAAGGGACAAAAAGAGGAAAGCTGCCTCCACAGAGCTCACAGGCTTGTTAAGGAGATGGACAGTGAAAATAATTACATCTGCACAAAAACCAGCACATGGATGCTTATAGAAACTTTATGCATAATCACCCAAACTGGGAAGCAACCAAGATATACTAGACGATTGGATAAATAAACTATGGTATATCCAGACAGTGGAATATTATTTAGTGCTAAAAAGAAATGAGCTATAAGGCCATGAAAAGAAAGGACCTTAAATGCATATCACCAAGTGAAAGAAGTCAATTTGAAAGGCTACATACTGTAGGATTCCAACCATACAACATTCTGGAAAAGGCAAAATTACAGAGACAGTAAATTATCAGTGTTTTCCAGGGGTTACGGAGGAGGGAGGAATGAACAGATGGAGGGTAGAGGATTTTAGGGCAGTGCAACTACTCTGTGATATTATAATGCTGGACGCATGTCATTCTACATCAGTCCAAATCCACAGAACGGGCAATACCAGAAGTGAACCCCTATGTAAACTATAGACTTTGGAGCGATAATGACGTGTCAATGTAGGTTCATTACTTTTAACAAATGCTTCATTATGGAGGGGGATGTTGATAATGGGGGAGACTATGCATGTATGGGGGCAGGGGATATATGGGAAAAGTGTACCTTCTGCTCAATTTGGCGTGAATCTAAAACTCCTCTAAAAAGAAAAACTATTAAAAATAATAATTAGAGTATAGAGTGGTGCACGCAATAACTGCAACATGTACAAGACTTAGAAGCAGCGTACAAATTGGAAAGAATCTTTGTAAAAAGAGCAGACAAGAAAGGGTGCCTAAGATGATCTCTAAGAAGGGTTGTGAAGGATGAACAAGAGTTTTCTTAATACCAAAAGATCTTATTCTGCCTGTAACTGTGATTTAATTTCCATCTTCAGATAAGAGCACAGTGAAAATGTTTCTGTCCTAGAATGGGAGCAAGAATAAGGTTTAATTTAACAGTTATAATATCCTTAGAGTAGTGAAATAGAAGATTTTTAGCAATGATGTGATGACGTTAATCTAATAGTAAAGATTTTATATTTTCAGGGTAACCGCTAATGAAATTTTAGGGATGCATTTGTGCATAAAGCAGACCAGGTTAGCTGTCCAAAGCACTTAGAGGAGCTGGAAGAAATAGTAAGAGATGTAAAGGCTGAGCAAAAAATGTGACGGAGCTATATCATCTGACTTAGGTAAAGTCACCAGAACTTCCTTAAGTGACGCATTTATTGAATATGTACTGCACACAAGGGACCATCCTAGGCTCCTAGAATATAGAGACGAAAGCAATTTTCTTTCATTACAGAGTCCACCATATAGTTAGGGAGAAAACTTACTAAGTGATCATTACGGCAGAGGTCAACCCCAAAACCAACCATGGAGGAACACTAACAAAGAAAAAGTGGAAGAAAGAGTTAGCTGGCCAGTTGAAAGAAACTGGGAAGTGCAATTTAAGTAAAGGAAACAGATCCTACTGCTGGCTGCTGGAATGCACGAGATCAGACCAATTGCAATTTTGAACAACATAATATATGGAGACAAATTTTCTGGGGTATCATTCAGAAAAGAAATTCATATTTTATTTTAGACTATTCTACTGCATTTCATATTTGTGTGTGTGTGTGAATTATCTCATTTAAAACAGTTAGAAGGTCTATCATAGTCAATCTGTATTGAGGTGGCTTTATTCTGGCTCTGATACTGTGGGTCTTATTCCTGGTGCATGAAGATATTCATTAAAAAGAAAAGTTTTATTGCCCAGTATGTCAAAATATGTACACTACTACATGCCAAACCCAAGTACTTCTTAGATGTGTGGTTGAGCATTTGGTTTTAGGACTCTAAGGTGCCGTCTAAGCCTGGAGGTAAAGAGTGCCATGTTTGACTGCTGGTGTCTGCCACTCATCAGGGAGTAAGGAGCGTTGAATCTCAAGCTAATCCATTAAGAAGCTATTTATTTTGCATTAGGCTAAGATCTGTGGAAAAAAATCCATAATATCAATTATGGTGGACATTTATCAAGCACTTAAAAGTACTTTCCACCACTGAAGGACTTTACGTGGATTAATTCATTTCATCCTCACGACAACCTTGTGAGGTGGAAATGAAGGCCCACGAAAGTCAAGGAATGTGTACAAGGGTGGCAGCTGACGGTGGACTGCCGGAGAAGTGCTCTTGCCAGCTTCACAAGAGAGCTTCCCAGTGAGCCATCCATGCTAAATTATTCCTAAGACAGTGTCAGTTCTATCAGGAACACCCCCAGAGTCATAATACATCTTCAAATGCTGTTCCAGTAAACTGTCAACAGGAATCATGTGGGCATAGCAACCTCTCTTAGCATCTCTACTTTGGAGCCAGCCAAAGGTGTTTTCAGTTCTACAGTTTTTGAACATAGTTTCATATGTGAGAGAGGGAAAAGAGCGTGGTTGGGGAGTTTCACAGACTCAAATCCCAATGTCTGTGATTTTGCACAAATAACGTCTCTGAGCTTCAGGGTCCTCGTGACTAAAATAAGAATGAAGGAAATAACACATTATTTGCCTAAGGAAGGTAAAATGAGGTGACATACTATACTGTAAGTACCTGACATTGAGCTTTTGGTTGCTGAGGCTTGCATTTTAAAGATAGCCATCTCAAATGATTATATTGCTAGCTGTTTGACACAGCCACTAGCAAAACAACTAGTTAAGGAACCAAGCCGCTCCCACTCATGAAGTTCCCCTTTTAGAAACTCCTGGGTAATCTAGATAATTGAACTCTTCAGTGACCCCACTTTTCCCCTCCCACGCCCTTGCTTCAAATATGCCATATAAAGAGTGAACCCGCAAAACCCTAGGCGCCTCACCTCCACCCTAATAAAAGCAGAGTTCCAGGTCCATGATCCCTCCCTCTCTCTCTCTCCTTCACTGTGCTGCCTTGGGCATGCTGCCTACCCTCCAGGACTTGTGAATAATAAATCTTGTTCTTCGAAGTTCCCTAATAGTTTGCTGATGTGCGTCCTGCTATCATAATAAGAATCAAAAGGGCCAGTCCAGCCACATCATTGGCCCTGCTGGTGTTGGGGTGAACGTCTGCGGGTCTCCTAGCTGGGTGAGAGCCTTAGGCATCTCTAGTCAAGAACATCACCGTCAGATAGGCTGGGACCAACAAAACACATTCCTGAACACCCAGCACAATGCCTGATCTACAGTATATCTGCCAAAGTGTTATTTTCTATCACTTTTTCTATGTCATTGTATACATGAAAAGATAAGTTAGGGCACTATTTTAAATGCAAAAGGTATATTTTTAATTATTTGAATATATGTATATACTATATATATTATAGTTTCTACTTTTAATTATTTGAATACAAAAAAGCGGATTCATCTGTGATTATTTTCCAATGAATTAGGTAAAGTTTCCATTTTCAGTGCATTTCTTTGACATTATATTTTGCGGGAAATGGGTAGTTTGGAAAAACAAAGACAAGAAAAGATACTGAATATGTGTGTCATTTTCAGAAGAGGACCCTAGGAATCCCACAGTTCTAAAATGTTGTCCGTGAGGTTATGAGGTGTTTAAATATAGTGGTTGTTTTCCATTTCTAGATCTATACCCAGACTGCTGAATACCAAATTACTCGATATTGTGCTGCTATGTTTGGGAAATAAGTATTCCTGAATGGTATTATCATTTTTTTTGGTAAGAAAGATTGGCCCTGAGCTAACATCTGTGCCAATATCCTTTATGTTTTTTTTTTCTATGTGGGATGGCGCCACACCATAGCTTGATAAATAGTGTGTAGGTCTGTGTCCAGGATTCAAACCCACAAACTCCAGGCTGTGGAAGCAGATTGTGTGAACTTAACCACTACACCACCAGGCCAGCCCTTTCTAAAGTACTTTTTAAACCATGTGACAAACTTTGGTAAAATATACATAAATATAAGCTTATGAGCTTTTTTTAGAATAACAGAGGCATTCATTGGAATATTTTATAAAAATCATTTATGAAGATAAAATATACATGAAAAATAAATAACATGGCTCTTTCTAAAAATAGCATATTATGATATTTCCCAGAAGTTTTTATAAATCATATTCTCTAGATCCAACACTTTCCACAATGACATTGATGCGTTTATGAAAATTTCATTATGAGGAGGGAATTATAATTATGTTTTATTACAGAATGCTATTAGATACTTAGTTAATGGGACACATAAGTTCAAACTATATTTAGTAACTTAATAAAAAAATGATCCATATTAATAATCGTGAGTCACAGACTACAAGCCTTGAATTTGCATATTCAGATACAGAGAATTTCCTAGTATTATTTCTTTAATTGCACTTTGTTTCTTACTAGCTTAACAAAGATTTCCTAGGACATAAAGGAAAAGACTATTTTCTCATTTTACATTTTTTGTTTAATAAAATTATGGCTCATTCTTGTGAGTAAAATCTCAGGGAAATCATTAAGAGCAAAAGATCCTCTCTTTCCTTAAAAACTCTCATACAGAATATAGGTTTGTAGGGGCTAGCCCAGTGGCGTAGTGGTCAAGTTTGTATGCTCCACTTCGGCAGCCTGGAGTTCGCAGGTTCGGATCCTGGGCACAGACCTACACATGGCTCATCAAGCCATGCTGTAGTGGTGACCAAAATGCAAAAATAGAGGACAGTTGGCATAGATGTTAGCTCTACAGCAATCTTCCTCAAGCAAAAAGAGGAAGATTGGCAACAGATGTTAGCTCAGGGCCAATCTTCCTCACAAAACAAAACAGAATATGGGTTTGTATTCTGTATAAAACCCTGACTTATTAAGTAAGACCAAGACTGAGGCCATTCTCTAAGATGTGTTCAATCAAAATCAGTTTTATAAAAATATATTAACTGACATAACCTTCTTGTATAATCTCATTTTAGCATGCTTCTTGATTACCGAAACTATCTTAAGGTATTAGATTTGTGTTTATGATACGACTCTCTTATCATCATTATAATCATGAGCTACATTCACTAACACTGGCTCCTTCATCTGTGGCCAGTGGCTAAGAGCATAAGTGGGCTTTGGAATCAGGAAGTTTGTGTCTAAGGTGGCTTCCCAGCCGTGCCACCTGCCAGTACCTTACTCTGATTGCAGGAGGGTTTTTATGTTATTTAGTATCCAATATTTCAGCCAAAGGAATACTTAATATATATTGTTCAAAGTACGATTTTCAATGGCTTCATAAATTTTTATCATTTGTACATTTTACAAGTTGTTTTTATAAAAGGCCAGTTGAGGGTATTGGAGTTTTTTCCATTTTTCCTATATAAATCAATAATTTATATATTCTTTGTAAGAATCTTTGGTTATTTCCTTAGAATACATTATTCAGAATGATAATTTTCAGCCAATGTGTATAACTTTTTGGAGAATGTTGATATAGCTTAGCACACTGCCTTCCAAAAAAATGTAGCGACGTGAACTCTCCCCAGCTGTACAACAGAACCCATTTCCCCAAGTCTTTCTGATCCTGGCTATGATCATATTTTTAAAAATTTATCAACACTATGGAGAAAATGATATCTGATTCTGAGGTTTATGTTTCTTTGAGAACCACAAATTTGAATACTATTTATATGCTTATTTCCATTTCGCACACATCTGTGTATTGCATGTTAGATTTTATGGATAAAGCGCCAGGTATGGTTCATACTATGCAATTCCAACAGCTTTTTATTCTTTTGGGCACGCTTTTTACTTAAAGTAGCAGGCTATTTCTCCATTATAATTTATACTTCATATGTTTGATATATTTAATTTGCAAAAAAGCAAATAAACAGCAAGCATTTTGAAAATGCAAATTTAATATCAAATAGGTAAAAGGATCTTTCTATTTCAGCTCATGTATAAGTTGTTATACAAGACCATGAAGCAGCAAATTTGTTATTAAGTAGCTACATGGATAAAGCCAATTGTATTCAACATATATTTAAATACTAATGGTTCTAAGAAAACAACAGTTCCTGCTCTTTTTTTTTTTACCACATTCCTCCTCATTTCCTTTCCTCCATGCTAATGGCTACAGTAGGTCTGTATCATACATGCTAAGAAACTAGCCTTAAGTATCTTATTTTTTTTTAAATTCATTTTGTTGCCATAATTTTTAATAGGAAGAAGTGTATGTCCAGTCTTAGAAAATATCACCAAACTAGGGTGAGCTGCAGTTTATTTCAAGCATATAAAAAGATAATTTTTGTTTTTAAGTTTGTAAAGCTACCAAAGTCCAGATAAATTGGTAAGATTGCAGGCTGGTAAATTTTGTTAGACATTTGATTGTAAAGCTATATAACTTGGATTCAAGTATATTGTTTGAAAAAATGTTTATGAAAAACACACATATGTGCCAAATTTAATTTCTCTCCAGAACTGAAATAGATGAAATGATAAAAAATTACTAACAGTTGAAAATGTATTTTCTAAAGATATGGATATGAAATACATACAATATACGCTCTATTGTTCATAGTAAGAAGATAGCTTACATTACTTAAACCTTAGAAATATTTATTTTTTCTAAAGAATTTGGTTAAATCAGTTCATATTAAATAGATATTTTACCATGATCTAGTACCATTAGAATAAAGTCCTAAAATGCAAAGAATTGGTTTAAACAGTTTAGATAAGGTCAAATTATTTTTGAATGTTTGAGTATCATTTTCTAAAAAGCAATTTTTAAAAAAATTAATTTTTAAATCATTGTTATAATTATATTGATTATATATTTCGAATATAACAGGATATTATACAGTTCTTAATTGTATTATCATTTAAACCACAAGGTAAAATGCATTTTAACATATTATATATTATTATATATCATATATTATTCCATATATATGGACAATATTTTGTTTGTCTTATTACCACATAGGAAGGAATATATCTTAAAATAAAGATAGATATACATCATATAATAATATGATTTATATAATGTTCTTTGTTTGGCTGTCTATACATAGTTAAAGCACATATACAATGGGTTAACCATTCATCAAAAGAAATTCCTAGCCAAATTAAGAGTAAATATTTACATAAAAATTCATGTACTGATTTTAATACATTTAATAATTTTCCTTTATCAAAAATAAGAAACAAACCAATTTTATCATGGAATCTAAGTTTGCACACAAACACACAAATAACATTTCATATGAGGAAAGACTTTTGAATCCTTATGTGCAGAACAAATGCATGTCAGCAATTATACGTCAATGAAATACATGTCAGACATTTGAAATTCAAGAAAATAGAACATATTAACTTAAGATCCAGTAGAGACCAAAGCCTTAATTGGTTTATAATTTATGCTGTTGATATTTAGATCTGTCCCCATGCCTTCTATTTCCTTTTCATTCATGAAACTAATTCTGAAATACAATGCAATGTTGAACATAAGAACATGGGAAAAGCTAAAGAAAGAAAATGCAAATAATTTGTATGTGTGTTCTGGTTTATTTTTGGCTGCATTGTTTCCTTATTGTTTTTTGTGGGAAATGCTCATTTTGTGGGAAATGTCATTTGTGTTCATAATAAGATGCTGAAGAGTCTATCTTTACCAGTACATTCTGGAACTGAATTCAGAGGATGAGAAAATTTTTCAAAACAAACTTAAATTTACCTGCAGAAAAGCTACTCATATTTAACCAAACTTTGCTTCTCTAATCAACCCCACAATGGATCAGAGAAAGCAAAAGCCCAGTTGATGGTCAGTTCCCTTTCCACTGATGCCTCTCTGCTGGGGTCGGGCACCCTCTGTGTCAGCTCCCCAGTCTTTCGCCATCTTGCTGCATGGTTCTTCTAGAGTAAGCAAGGGTTTAAATCAGACCACAGCTTGGGCAGCTGCCAAGTTAGCTGCAGCACTATAAAGTAATATACCCTGCTGTGTCACAAAATAATTCATTTCGAAATAGCTCATTGTATTTCCTCCAAATTAGCAAGATTCAAAAGTGACCTAAAACACACTAACGCATATGTCCTTTGGAAATAGTATACCAAATCCACAACCAGATTATCAACTGACGTGGGTTAACATATTGCCACTTTTCAACAGTTCTCTTCCTTATGAAAGTCTGTACATCCTTACCATCTAATAAACCACTTATTTGATATGAAATCATTTGTGCAAGTCTAAAAATAAACATATTTCATAAACTTAAATACTACAGACAACATAATAAAAAGCTTTTTTTTCATATTACGGCATGTTTTCCCTTCCCATGAGAAACAAGAACATAGTTTTTGCTCAGTCAAACCCAGGTCTCCCACTCCCACATGAGGAGAAAGGAGGGGATGTGACTTTGTTTTACATGGGGGTACGTTACCCATTTCATTAGTTCTTCAACTGCACTGCCCTCTACATAAATAACTGGAGTCATTAGCAGTTTCTCAAAAGGCATGTTGGAACTTCCTGACTAGATGCTTTGCTGTTTTTGCTCATTTCTTTAATCTCCAACCATGGAGGCCTGGCGTCCTGGTAACATACTCTGTCTAGAATGAGTACAAACAATATTTTACCACAGTTTCTCCAACCACTAGTTGGGAGTCTTAAGACTTCATTCTACTAAGGAGCCCATCTGGTGGTAAAGTGGTTAAGTTCACACACTCCACTTCATGGCCTGAGGTTCCACAGGCTGAGATCAGGGCATGGACCTACACACTGCTTATCAAGCCACGTTGAGGAGGCATCCCACATACCGAATAGAGGAAGATTGACACAGATGTTAGCTCAGTGACACTCTTCCTCAAGCAAAAGGAGGAGGATTGGCAACAGATGTTAGCTCAGGGCCAATCTTCCTCACGAAAGGAAAAAAAAAAACACACATTATATTCAAGAAGATAAGGGTATTGTTTTGATTTATTTTTTTTGACCAGTAAATAAAATTACCATTTCTTTTTCTCTTTCAGTAAAACAGTGTGAAAGCTTCCAAAGTGGTAGCAAGAAGGTCAGAATTCAGTCATAAAGTTGGTTTCACAATGACTACCATTCTTGGTGGTTTTGACCCTAATATAATTTTAAATTATTTTTATTCTTAGTTAATTTATGATTACAATGATATAAATTTATGCCAGCCCATTTTAGATGGTCTATCACACAAATAGTTACATCAAACAATAAAGTCAGTTGTTTATGAATATGTAGTTAAATAAGTCATACTTTTCTTATATAGTTACACTGAGGCAAATTAATGGCACACGTTGTTTGCTAAAAACAAGTAAAAGTAGAGAAATGTGCTTAATATTTAAAAAACTTATTAAAATAGTATAAAATGAAATTAAAATACAAATTAAAAATATAATTCACTTTCCTATCTTTTAAAATAACTTCTTAGAAAAAATAATTTCTTTAGCATGTAACATACAAACATAGGGAAACTGTTTTGTAATTCTTTAGAAAAATTATGATATTTTACAGTAAAGTAAGTTTGTGGGTCAAAAGTTTAGAAACGGCCTGTTTCAATAAACTGTGGCTCTCAGTGCCTTTTAAAAGATTTTTTAAACTTTTTGTTGTTGTTGTTATTGGGAAAGATTCACCTGAGTTAACATCTGTTGCCAGTCTTCCTCTTGTTTGTTTTTTTCTCCCCAAAGCCCCAGCACATAGTTGTATATTCTAGTTGTAGATCCTTCTAGTTCTTCTCTGTGAGCCACTGCCACAGCATGGCAACTGACAGACAAGTAGTGTGGTTCCCTGCCCGGGAACCCAACTCAGGCTGCCAAAGTGGAGAGCGCTGAACTTTAATCACTAGGCCATCAGGGCTGGCTCTCTCAGTGCTTTTGTGTTGTAAGTGGCAGGACTCTTTCTTCAAGTGAAAGTTAAACATACTGAGTAGTAGACAGGATACTGCTCTGGTTTAAGTTGAAGTGGGAGAATCGGCAGCCTTGCGCTGGGCTGAGCCTCCCTTCCTTGACCTGCTCCTATAGGATTCTCTGTGGAAAATGGTTTGAAAACCATTAGCAACCCTCCTCCTCTCCAACGCAGAGCACTCCAGACAACCACTGCCCAACACCCACCCTCTGCTGCAAAATGAACCTCAATTACCATCCCTGTACTTGCATACTACTTGGATGCTGATTTATTTATGGATAAAGCATTGATTCCAAGTGAATTTATCCTTTTATCCATATTTTACATATATAAATATATATTTATAATATATGGATATATATAATATATACAGTGCCCATGCTATATGCTTAAGCCTAAATATCATGGGCTACAAAACCCAAAACTCCCCTTAAAATCATTTTTGCTTGCCATATGCCCATTTGGCAGAAGCACACTGTTAAACCTGGTTTTCCATCCGTTAAACCCTCCAGCTCTACCCACTCTTATTAAGTCAATTAGAAAAATTCACTTTACATTTGGGTCCATTGGCTTATTAATTGCCCCACTGGGAAAGCTGAATCTCTTTGGCAGGCATCTACCAGGAATCTTGGATGTAGTTTTCTGTAATTCTCTTGATGAGGCGGCCTTTGCCTTTGAGTGAAAACATTTCACTTTGGAGTAGCTGAGATAATTTTTCCCCCAAAACATACATATAGAATCAGGAATGATTAGAAAAAACATAGTAAAATTTCTGAGTTTTTCAAAAATCTACCATGGATAAAAAACTTTTATTAAGAGTGAGTTTAAGACATATTAAGACTCATACTTGTGTTCAATTTGAAAAATTTTCATTTAGAATTTGCTATACAAAAATTATTCAGGTAGGTGCTGTGAGAATTGCAAAGACCACTGAGATTAGGATTAATTAGGAGTCAGCCTTCATGTGGTCCAGTGAGGGTGGGCTACATTAAGGAGACTTAACCTCTTACTAAGAACATAGCTAGTATGGAGACAAGAAATGCTACGGGCAGCTTTGTAAAGGTAATTTTATATTATTTCCTTGTAGTAAATAATAATGGCAATAATAACATGAATATAGAATGATATAACAGTAAATTATAGTGATTTTGTTTGTTTGTATATGTTTAGACTACAGAAAGTAAAACTCAACAAAATCACCTTGGCTCATGGTTGTGACATTTGTACAGGACATTGGGTACACATTTTGGATATCAGATATAGAGCCCATGTACACAGGAAATGCCATGAACTTTCTTTTTTTAAAGATTGGCACCTGAGCTAACATCTGTTGCCAATATGTATATATTTTTTCTTCTTCTCTCCAATGCCCCCCAGTACATGGTTGTATATTCTAGTTGTAGGTCCTTCTGGTTGTGCTATGTGGGACACCACCTCAGCATGGCCTGATGAGCGGTGCTAGGTCAGTGCCCAGGATCCGAACTGACAAAACTCTGGGCTGCCAAAGCAGAGCATGCAAACTGGCACAGGGCCAGCCCCAAGCTTTTCATATTTACTTATTTGTAGGGTTAATAAACATTGTGGTTGGGTTAATAAGCATTGTAAAATACCTAACTAGTGGAAGAAACACACACAGAAAAAGATGATTGTCATTCAAGGAATAAATTTTAATAAATATTACTTTAGAGAGACAAACTATAAAAGCGACGGTGTAATACAGATAGTTTGGGAGAGTCAGAGACCCTTCGTAGAGCTGATGGCAACTGAGCTGGACCTTAAGCGATAGGTGATTCAGGATGAGTAAAAACGACTTTGTCTTGTACGCATCTCATATGGGAAGGAAATGACGATAATGTTCTACAGACAGGTACAAGGGCAAATGTATATAGCTTCACAGATCTTCATACTTTTAGACCTGAGTTAAAACGTGTTTGTATATGTGTAGTTTAAATCAGTAACATCCAGTTCTTTTTCCCTGGGGCTGAGCCACAGTAGTTTGGGTTTAAAATGGAGATTGGTTTAGTAGACCAATGATAAAGTGATTCTGAAATGCTATGTTTATGCTTATCACTTATTATTAATTATTTATGCTTACAAAGCACATTTGTTTATGTTTACATCCCTCTCTTGCAAATACGACTCAAGTATGACTTCATTGATCTTCCTCCCGGTGCTCTGCTACCCTGACAAAACAGATGTTCTGATCAGAGTTGAAGGCTCCTTCCATCAGCCAAATTGATTGCAAGTGACATTTGACAAAGTAGCTAATAAGAGCAGTAGTCAGTTCCCTTCGGTGCAGACACTATCCAATCAGACAGCCCCTCACTGGCCAAGAGGAGACAGAATTAGATGAAAAGGACTGGGAATACTCTCCACCACACTGTTTAATGAGATGAACTAACAACCAAATACTTGTCAATAGATTTTTCCACTTAAATATATATATCCTAACATGAATGCAGAAGACTGCCATAGTCTTTAACATTCATTTATACATTAATATTATATAGACTACATTCTATTAAATTACATTGTTAACGTACTTACTTACCTTAAACAGTCTTTATTTTGGCTGCTTGCTTTCAGACTGACTTTCATTCTATAGTGAAGAGCATTTTTAATACAATATAATGCACACTTTTTAAAAAACTAAGGCAGTGGAATTTTTCGTCTCCTGTTAAAGATGTCTAACATCTTGCATGCTTAATACTTTTCACACATAGCATGCATCACTGAAAAATTTTTAAGAGCTCAATAAACAAGTATTTGAATTACTTGTAAAATAAATATATTAGCTGAGAAATAAATCAAACATCATATTAACGAGCATTTGAGTTAATTTTCCAAAACACTTTTCATTTATTTATTTATTTACTTATATCAATATCAGCTTATGGATTCTTACCTTAATCAAGGAGTTATAATCTATTATTAGTATTATTTATTTTGATGCTAAAATCATCCCAGATTTGGCCAGTGAAGTCTCTTCAAGTTTGTTCCACCTCTTTAAGTATGCACCTCTTTCCGGGGTTGGGTACCATTTGTAATGTGTTGCAAAGTCAAGAAACATGATGCATTTTTTTGTACAATAACTCATGGAAATTCAGTGAAGAGGTTCTCAATCTTAGCAGTCTACCAGGCTTGATAGTCTTATAGATGATTTATTCTGAGACCAGACTGCTGAAAGTTGTTTTCTTCTCTTTCAAATCCTCCTTCACCTGTGGGGATTCAAAGACCTCTTCAGATGCATCCAAGTGAAAAGTGAATGATTCACCATCTAGGTCAAAAATGTAGAAAAAGAGGCCAACAGGGCAATAATGGGGAACGGTCATGGAGAGTAAGCTAAAGAGGAAAAGAATATGTAGTCTTAATACAGGTGGCTTCTTTCACTATGTTCAACATAAGGTTTGGAGATTTAGCCTTGTTGCTTTTTATCTGTAGTTTGTTCTTTTTCATGTGTAATATGAATATCATAATTTTAATTAGCCATCTGCTGTTGATACACATGAAGGTTATTTCAATTTGGAGCTTATTATGAATAGTGATGCTATAGACATTCTTATATGCATTTTTGGTGGACATATACATGTATTTCTCTTGAGTACCTAGGATTGGAACTGTTGGGCAATAGGGAGGTATATGTTAATCTTTCAGAGATACAGACAAATAGTTTCCCAAAGTAATGGTACTAATGCCAGTGATATGTGAGAGGTTTGTTCCTCCAAAGTCTTACCAACTCTTGGTATTGTCATTCTTTTTAACTTTAGCTACGTACCATGATGAATGTAATCAATACCTCATTGTGGTTTTAATTTCTATATCTTTTTGGGAATTAGTGTTTTGATGAAGTTCCACGGGGGATTATAATGTGCCTCATTTGAAACCACTGTCTTAATCACCTCACCTTGGAGTCAAAGAACTTCACCTAGAGATGTAGTCAGGCGTGTGAGATGGAAGGATACGAAGTATTAAGAATCTGGGAGGAGGAGCCTTGAGACTTGACTGGAGACTGGGATGCTGCAGTGGAATAGAGGAAAGGTTCATTAGAGATGAGGCTGTCAAGAAAGAGAGGCCAGGGAGCTGGCCAAGTGGCATAGTGGTTGGGTTCATGAACTCTGTTTCAGTAGCCTGGGGCTCACGGGTTTGGTTCCCGGATGTGGAACTACACACCGCTCATCAGACTATGCTGTGGCGGTGTCCCACATGCAAAGTGGAGAAAGACTGGCACAGATCTTAGCTCAGGGGCAATCTTGAGTGAATGGAGATAGAAAGAACTGGAGCCATAATTTAGAGTGTTCAATGTTGAGAGAGGAATGGTTTGAGCCGGGCTGTTTATCCCTAGGAGTTCATCAAGATTTCATCATGAGAAGGGGAGAAAGATCAAGAGCAACAGGTCTAACAAAAGAGAGGAGAAATGATCATTTGGAGCAGGGACACTTATTCTAATCTTCCCTTATTTAAGGTCTGAGAGGAGTTAAAGAACAATCCTCCATGCTTGAGGGCTTCATGGAGAGGGGTTTCCTAAGTATACATCCGGGGTTCAGTGAAATTAAGATTGTAAAAAGAGGTGATGGGGCATTTGCTGAAAGGAGGTTAGAAGTCCCATATGGCAGTGGGAAGCAAGTGGATGGACTGAGTCATATCAAGTGTGTACAGACAGTATGGTTCTGGATGTCTTGGCTATGGGACATTACAAGAGGGCACTTCGCATCTGGTCATGTCACGGTCAGTGGGATGCACAGCATTTGGGACTGGTTCTGTGGTCCTTTCTTGGGAGTGGTATCTGGTTCCAGTGTGTTATTCCCTGAGCTTTTCCTCACAGTGTGGAGCTGCTCCCTGAGGCTTGTGGGAGATATGACAGAGATTTGGGGCAGGGTTTCCTTGGAAGAAAAAAAAAGATTTTCTGATCACATAAATTTTGGAAATGATACATGCTTACTAAACTTCACTCAAATATTCTTTGAGAAGTCATGTGGTTGGAAAACTATCCAATTTTAACTTTGCTTAGCCAGGTATTTTCCAAGATATTTGATTACAGAAGACGTTGAGGGATAATGGCATCCACTGAACGGTATATGGAAAACATTGTCCTAATATATTAAATCTTCGCGTTAAAAAAATTATCTACGTGGTACGCTTCTCCACATCACTCTAATCCACATAACTAGGTTCCCTTGACCCACCAAAGTCTCAGTCCCTACCACTCCAGCAGAGAAAATCTAGGAAAAGCCACTTCAGAATCCAATCTATCTGAGTAGTAACTAAATCTATATGCTAACCCAGCTTCAATAACGGAGCCCCGTCTTGGTGCTTGTGATTGTGTTTAATTCATAAAATCACAAGTGTCCTCTCTTCCTTATCTGAGGCTCTGCTTTGACAGCAGGTCTTGTATTATAGCCTGTCCAAGCCTAAGATTCTGTCATGTTCATGTCAGCCCTTCCGGAAGCTGGAACCATGAACTCTATGAGCATAACGGGAACTTTATTTTCCCTGCTGCTTGTCTAATAATTATGAATTTTCCTAGCTTTTTTGTTTTATGTTTTTTTCTAACACATAGCCACTTGTTTATCATTTGCTGGATAGAAAATCTCCATTCTCTTTATATAGCCCTTTCCAACTGGCTGCGTTTCCTCTCATCCTCTGTAGCTGATTTCACATAATTAGTTGTATGTATGTCTGGTCTAGATTATCTCCTGGGCTGACCTGCACCCCTGATCCTGAGGGCCAGTTGGAAAGGTAGCTTACCCCCTATCTCCATCATTAGAGTCAAAAATAATGAAGAGCAGGCCAATAAGAGTAGTTAAGGGGAAAAAGTGGTTCAATACCATTTTGAGTTTAATAAAATTTACTAAACATAGAAAAGAAAGTTGAGGGGTAACTTATGTTTTACGTTTTTACTTTTCTTTACTTCCTTCCTTCCACTCTTCCTTCCTTTCTTCCTTCTTTCTTTCATTTTGATCAGTGACATTGTCAGAGAACTCATCTCTTAACACATGTTCTGCTGTCACATGGGTTTCTTTTCTCATTGATATTTACCTGGATTACTTTCATTCAGTTTGGATATTTCTGAGCACAGATTCTGAAGTAAGCATTTCTTACCATTTGTACCTATGCTTATCATGAATTTGACATAAACCAGCATGTCATGCTGCTCCATGAATGTCAGAATTCTGACACTCAGACCCCAAATTTCCCACTCTTAAATCATGACTGCCTTATCTCTTTGATAAAATTGAAAGCAAGAAACGAATTTCACATCTAAGGCATGAAATTAGTGTGACATATTTGACCTTTGCAAAGTAGACGTGATGCGAAGAGACCAAGGCTTGCCAACACTTCAGAATCTCATACCTTGACAATAACTAAGCAAAATGATACAGCTCATACATTCTCCAGATATTGATAAGGATCTGTCTAAATGTGAATATTTAACTCTTGTTGATAATGAAATTATGTGTAAATACCAAATAATGGTAATCTTTTACTTTCCAACTCATTTCAACATTAATCACAATATTTTAAAAAATAGTCACCCAACTTTTTATTTCTCCTAGCTCCTTTCTGAAATTAATTCACACGGGTCAGTTCAGTTCAATCCGACCCTTACCCATGAGGTCCTCAGTTTCCATTTAAATATGTGCTGGCCCCCACTTCTCAGGCAGCATGCAGCTTCCAGGCCATCAATAGCTTATATGCCAGTGCCCATCCTACTCTCACCTCCATACAACACAAGTGAAGTGGCCAGAATTACTAACCCCTAGGTTGCCACAGTAAAAGGTACTAGCTTTCCCCTCCTTGGGAAGACCGATCTGCTATTTGATCCCTTTGCATCATGTCTTGGGTGAAAAGAGGCAATAGGATAAAATGGTTTAATATGTTGGCCTTATGTTGATACTCGGATATGTTAGCTCTGCTATTTCCTAGGTGTGTGATCTTGGCAAAATTATTTAAATTCTCTAACACTCAATTTTGCAAAGACTTCAAGCCTAGTTTTTTTATGACCATATCACTTCTCTGCTCATGTCCCTAAGTAGTTCCCCATTAGCTGCAGGAAGAAGTCCATTCCTTATGGCAGAGTATGCAGAACTCTTCATAATATGGTTCCCACTCTTACAACCCACACTCATGCTCCAGTTAGGCCCAATCACTACCAGTGATTTGCTTTGTCACCCTGGGTAAATTCCTGACCTCTCTGTGCTCCAGTTTTCACATCCATAAAATAGATATTCTAATAATATATATTTCATGTGAGTATTATACTCAAAATAATGTTTAACATATAAATTCTCAAGAAATGTTAGTTATTAGTATTATTACTTGTTTTTATTATTTTTTGCTACTCTTTCATATGCTTGGTAGGCCTAACCCAAAACATTCTTCTGAGAGTACATAAATGGAAAATTTCCAGGTCTTACAATGTGGGAAGAGATAATGCACGACTGCACAAGAATTTCAGAAGAAATGTGAAAACTAGGTCTGGGGTCATGGCATGATGAGTAACAGTATTACCAGTTTACATGCAAGTCTGAGCCATTTCCAGGCAGTGGTGTGGCCCCTGCAGGATTAAAAGGTCTGGGAGCCCTTTCGCCCAAGGCTGCTTGGACCATGTGGATTCCTTCCTCGCTAAGGGCTGCTGGCTGCCCCAGTCAACCAATGAGTGTCACGAGGGAGACCGTGAGAAGCAGTGCTTGCTCAGCTCTCCAAGCTCAATCACATCCTTGTGATGCTCAATAAAGCTTGTGAGCAGGACGGATCACTGTCCTTGAGTTGCATTTCCATCCACAAACCCAGCCCGATACCTTGAAAATACCTCTCCCAGCCTTTGCCGCTCCATCTGCTTGAAAGGCCTGTCCCCCTTGACCTGTCCTTTTCACCTAAATCCCTGTCTTCCTTTATTTTTCCAATAACTAAACTAAATATTTAACTTCAGTGAAATATAGCAGTATAACACTGGATGAAGGTACATAGTGATAAGATGTCCTCCTGCTGTTCATTTCCAAACCTGTTTAGAAAATGCACTTAGGCAGCTCATTATCCCTGGACAATTCAATTCTTCTCTGAAGGCCTTGGTCCAGAATGTCTTTCCTGAGAAACAGCCCACCTTGCCCCTTGCCCTCCACCTCAGATCAAGTATTGCCGTTTATAACACGAATCACAAGGACTCAGACCCTCAGATCTAAGTATTCTTTGGAGCTTTCAGCTGTGGGCACAGAATTCTTACTGTTCTTCTGTCTGCTTACACAGTATAATATGAACAGATCTGAGAGGAAGGTGCCATTGTTTTCCTGTTCTATTGTGAATGTTAATTAGAAAAAAAAAAAGATATCTTTTCCTTGTGCCTCCCAGTATATTTGCTGTGACTTGAAAACATGAACTCTATTTTGCTATCCAAACACAACACCAGGTCCATTGTAAGATGAACAATAAACTCGTTTAATGAGTAAATGGATGAATGAAAGAATGAAGGGATGCTGTTTTTCTTAGTTTTCTTTGTCTTAATGTATATGAAAAGAATAAACTTTAAAAACAACAGTGTCTAAGTCCAGATATGCAATGCCTACATTTCTTTCTTTCTAATTGTGTCTTGATCCACCCATTTTTTTCCTCTCCTAAATAAAGTTGTCTGTTATATTCAAGTCCTGGCTGAAGGAGATTTTTCAGTACTCAGTGTATATTCAGGTTTAATGTGAGCTAAAATGTCAATATTCATACTGCTCCACTTCATTAAATCCACCTTCCTAGTGACTTGGACTGAGAAATTTTATTTTTTTTTCAAGTCCCCAAATTGTGCCCGCATCAGCAATGCAGCACCTGTTAGTCGTCATGGACCCAGTTCACCTCTCGAAGTTATTGCTCAGCACTCTGACAGGGAAGGTTTATGACAGAGAAGCTGAAGGTGAAGGGGATGGATGTAGAAACAGTGAAATACAGCCAGCTCCCCTCTGCCAGATTGCGCACGTGAGGCTCTGAGTGTGTGAGGTCATGTTGCCAACAGCCATGACGCGCTGGTGGGCGGCTGTGCCCTTAATTGGGTGCACATGCTTTGGCAACACTGTGCCCTGATTAGGACTGTGCGGGCCGATCAGCACTAGGCTGGAGCACAGCACTTTCAGGGGAAGAGCATATGGCAAGTGCAGATGTTCAAAGGGGGGCTTCACCCCATGTGCAGCCAGCAACCCTCCTTGAAGAATGATCACCTCCTGTGTTGAGGAAGTACATGCAGGAAGGATCGGCATAAAAGGGTTGTCTGAGAGTCCGATAATTTCCTATCCAGAGACTCCCCACTTGGTCTTCCTATTAGGCACCATGAATTTAAAATATGTGTCCTTGAAGCACACAAACTCTATCTCCCTCTTCTATGACTGAAAGAGAAGATATCAATAGTATCATGTATCGGAGATAAATATTCTTCCATGCCAAGTAGAACCAAAGTAATCCCAATGTTACCAGGTCACATAATTTATCAATATAGATTCTTACTTTATTTACTGTATTAATTCATTGATGAAACGAGTTTATGAAGCACCTAGAAGAGACCAGAAACATTGAAGGAATAATGGACCTAGGCATGCAGAAAAATGAAGGCCAAAATAAGGAATTCATTTACTTACAAAGGACACAATGTGGCGTGGCGAGATGTAAATTAGATGACAGCTAAGTAATTAGTCCCAATTCTTCCAATAATTATCTCTGCTCCCTGGGCCTCAGTTTTCTCACTCAGAGCTAATCATGTTCAACTAAATGAATACAAATGTCCTTTTCAGGCCTAAAATATTACTAATTTATACCCTTTATCTTCCTTATCATGTAGTTAACTTATTCATTAATGTACTCATCCTTTCAAGAACCTCAGAGCATCATCTGTTCCAGGCACAGTTCTAGGTGGTGGGGACACTCTAGTGTGGCAAGATAAATTCTAACATGTACGTGCATAAACAACATACTCTCAAAGAGTCCTCAGGACTGTGAAGACAAGGAAAACAAGGAAATAAAATAGAGAGCAGTAGGTAATTAATCTGGTTAAGATGGTCAAAGTAGATGCTTCTATCACATTTTAGCAGGAAGACACCAGCATTAAACATACACACTAATCAATTTACAAGCTATTTTTAGATAGTGATAATTTTTTTTAAAAAAAGGAACATGATAAGGGGGCAGCACAGGGTTCGCCAGTTCGGATCCCGGGTGCTGACCTAGGCACTAGTTGTCAAGCCATGCTGTGGTAGGCATCCCACATATAAAACAGAGGAGGGTGGGCATGGATGTTAGCTCAGGGCTATTCTTCCTCAGCAAAATAAGAAAAAAAAGGAATATGATAGTGAGTGAAAAAGGTGGGACCATAGGTCATGTTGAACTTGAAGATCATCTTGGGGAGTTAGGGTGATCATTTCAAGTCCAACGAGAATGCTCTTACATCAGGGATTGACATGACTTTTTTTACACTATAAAAAGTGTACTCTGGTTGTTGTGCTTAGAGAAAAACATTGTAAGAAGAGCGAGGTAAGAAGCAGGAGGACCACAGAGGCTACTATAGAAGGACAGGTAGGAGACAGCAGTGGTCAAGAGTGAAAATGAAGTAAAGTGGATAGGTTCATGACAGACAGAATGTGAGGACAGAGAAAAAGAGAGAATTTAAGGTTTACTGCTATTTTCCACTTGACTAACAAAGAGGATTGAGGTATTCTCTGCCAAATTGGAGAAGACCTAAGGAGATTAAAATCTGTGTAGCAGGATCTCAAGAGGTTGAAATAAGGATGAGGAGCAGGATATAGACTGAGTAGGGGCTCCTGAAACAGGAAGAAAACCAGAAGTGTGGCATCCTCTGAATATGCAAACTTATTGAATTGTAGCATAGAATGCAAGGTAGTATTGAATGCCTATTTGAAATACTTAGTGATTTATTCAAAGGGGAATGAGTCAGTAGGACTGAGTGATTTTTTGAGCACTGTACAAGTGCTCAGCAGCTGTTATGGTGTAGGACAATGGATGGGTTTATCCCTGATTGGGATTTTGCCTCCTGAGTAGGACAGAGGGAAACACCAACATGGGAGTGAAGCATGTTTGCAAGGAAGTGGTTGTCATGACGAACCCATAGCATCTAAACCCACTACGAAAGGAGCAAGAATGCTTAATGGAGAGTGAGTAAGTAGTAGGGTCAATGGGTTGGAGGTCTCGATATATTTGCAGAACTTCTGGAAAGGGGGAACTAGATTAAAAGAGCAGGAAGAATGAAAGCTGGTTGTGGGACAGTGAAATGCCTGGAATGCTGGGAGGAATATTTCAGAGATTTTAAGAATATTGACTTCTCTTTCCCTCTCTTCCTTTCTTTCCCCCTCTCTCTCTGTCTCTGTTTGTCTCTGTCAGACTTGGGGACCTGCTGGAAAACAACAATCACTTCTCTTTATCTGAGAAACTCCTCATCTTAAGAGTCTGTGCTTCTCCAAGTGAGAAGCTAAATTCACTTTCCCAGCCTCTCTGGAGCATTGTGATCTAGGATCCACCAAGCAGACTCTATGGCAAAGTTTGACTCAGAAGCTGGTGGTTAGGAGAAGCATGTACTCTAAAAATATCCATTCAGAATATGTGAAAACATACTCATCAAGCTCCCAGCGGCAGTGGTGGCAGAGGAAGCATCCCACATCCGCACCAGTGGAGCCTGCCGCGGCATCTGGGCAGCTGCAGCAGAAGCACTGGTGTTTCCACAGGAGCAGTCCTAAGGGGGTCATTTGGGCATTGTTCCAGACAGCAAAGCCTCCAGTCTTTGTTCTTGAGCCTATGTAAAGATTTTGTGGTACCAAATATCCTTTGATTAATTCCTTTTCTGCTTATGTAAATGATCTCTGACTGATTCAGAGATGGTTCAGTTCCTGGCGATGACAAGGTTTAGCATTTAATCGTGGCAGTGGTTCATGGAGATGAGACCGTCAGGAAATGGATATTAAAATAGTTGAACCCTTTATAAATTATTCACTGGGGAAGTCTGATAATGCTTAATACCAAAGTAAATGCATATAAACATCTGAACATTCAAACAAAATTCAGCGAAGTATTCCTTGCAGGTCACTAGCCCACTATCATCCTTATCATTCAACATACCCACCCACTGTTAAGGATATTGAAGGCCCTGGTGGCTGCCTGGGAGACAGCGACATAAAGGATGCCTTTGTTTTTCAGTCCTTTCTAGTCCAGAGCTTTTATCACTGTATTTACGCATAGTAGGCATACAAAAAGTCATGGCTGAGCCATTATCACCTTAGTTAAGAGCTTTGTAATTTTCTACTTGGGTTATTTTAGCAGACTTCCTTCTATTCTGTTTGCCAGATTAATCTTGCTTATAACAGCTACTACACCTCTTCATTTTCAAAGACTATCACTGAATATTTATTTTCTGTTCTAACATCACCAAGGCCTGTATGAACATCTAAATCTTAACTCTCTTCTATCTGTTAAATCTTTCACTGAAGTAGACAACATGACATAATAGAAAGGACAAAAGCTTTGACTTTACACACTTCTGGCTATTACTCTCTTACTTTCTATCTGACCTTAAGCAAGCTTCAGTTTTCTGGTACATAAAAAAATAATAATGTATATTTTTTACTTTGGTGAGTTAATAATTTGCTTTATGATTTATAATAAATCTTTGTCAGTTTCTCTCTGATAATAACTAGTATGTTTTAGCTAGCAAAAACTTCGACTTTGGAAGTACTTTTTTTAATCAATCCTCCATTATAGGCAAGTCACTTAATAACTTAATATTTGATTGTGGACAAAATGGAGATTATATTTAGCTTGAAGGATCATGTGAGTTAGATATGCATGTAAAGCAACAAGCATAGCGCTGGGCACATTAACTTACACTAAATCATTCCGTTTACATTTCTCAGGAACTAGCTAAGAGTTAGAACCAAGAATCAAGTTGCTAGTGAGTGAGCAGGACATACACACACATATATATATTCATAAATATGATGAAATGAATGCACTAGGTTGTTCTAATTATAATTTTATATCAATTATGATTTTGAATAACTAACTAACAATTAGGCAGAAGAATCAAGTTGCTAGCAAGTTAGCAGGACACACATATATAGACAAATATATACATATAATTAAATGTTTATTTAAATTTATCTATTATAGGCATTATCTCCAAGATTACTTTTGACTTACTCTTGTGATGATGAGAATTTAGCTCTCATTTCCTTTCCGTCATCTTCCTAATGTATTTATAACATGTTATTCATTTTGGTGAAAATATCTGTGTATTTTTGGCTGTCAGTGTTTCATTACAATGACCATGTAAGTGTTTTCAATGGTAGCCAAGTAGTGCATGACCATGATTACATTTCCTCTTTTCCTTAACATTTTTAGTTTTTGCTAAGTTACACTAACTACACATTAGTTTGCCAAGGCTTCCATAACAAAATGCCACAGACTGGGTGGCTTACACAACAGAATTTTATTTTCTCACAGTTCGGGAGGCTGGAAGTCCAAGATCAAGGTGAGAGCAGAGTTGGTTTCTCCTGAGGCCTCTCCTTGGCTTGCAGACGGCTGCCTTCTTGTTGTGTCCTCACATGGCCTTTGCTCTGTGTGCGCGTGTACCTGGTGTCTCTTCCTCTTCTTATAAAGACACCAGTCATGTTAGATCAGGGTCCCATCCTTAGGCCTCATTGTAACGTAATCACCTCTTTAAAGACCTTATCTCTAACTTAAGAAATGAGAAGTTGAGCTGAACAACATTCTTTCATTTAAAGTTTCTGCTTTGATGTGGTGTGTGTCCCTGTATTCTGCTGGTTAAAGCAAACCAAACATAATACATACACCTCTCTCCAGAAGGAGAATGCCAAGTAAATATTTGTGTACAATAATAAATTCTACCACAAATTTTAAATTTTTTCTTCATTATCCATGTATCTAACATTAATTTTGCTAACATTTCAGGAGACTTCTCAAACACTTTTGAATACAAAATGGTCGAATTTATCAGATAATCTATTAATTTCATTTGGTTTTCCCTGGAGATTTTCCTTACATGTATTTCCAGCTGCCTACTTCAGTCCAAAGTGTTGACTGAGCCGTGACAGAGGTGATCACAGGACTTCCTGCCAACATATCTGATGTTGGATTATGCTTTCTGGATCCTACTTCTTCTCTTAAAGAAATCTGAGTCAAAAGTTCACCATGAAGGTTACAAGATGTGTTACATTTTATTTTCACTACTGAAACTTAAAAACAGTCAAAGTATTCTTAGTATACTCCCATATAAGTTGCCTATGTTCATTGTACACAGATGAAAATTGTATTTGGAAGCGGAAAAGTGAAATAACAGATAATTAAAAACAGGTTGTTTCTGGAAGAAATTGATTAGGTCAAAACTTTTTTTTTAACTAATGATTCATTTTAAATATCTCTGTGGGTCACATTTTTTAAAGTTTTCTGCATTTAATTATTTCATTGAAATATTAGTTTCTCACTAATTCTGGAAGTACCATCAGCCAAATTCAAATTTCTAAAGTTGTTATTTTATATCTCCTAGTTAAAGCATGGTGATAAAGTGTTTTTCCATGAAAATTGTCTATAATTATAGTTTTTAAATAAATAATTCATGACTAAAAATTACAAAATAAAAATAAATATTTGCATAGCCTTAAGTAATTATATTTACTCAACAAACAAAAATAGTAACTATCAATTTCTTATATCTTGCGTGGGTACTAGTCAAAGTTCATACACTGCATCTTATTTTCCATAAAGCAGATGAACCCAAGGTAACATTTGCTAAAAGAGTTGCTGTATCTATTAAAATACATTTATTTTTTAGTGATAAGTTTTCAAAGCAAAACAATTACCAGATTATTTACACCAATTATTAAGCAATAGTTTCTTTCAGACCCTCCATAAAAGGGTATATCCAAGTGTAGAGCTTTGTTCTAAATTGCATTAAAACCTGGAGGTGGATTAAATTTAGAAAATAATCACCAACTAGTTCAATATTTTCGAGTTACAGAAACAAGAAATCAACCCAATTGAAAAATATACAATTAGGTTTCAAATATTTAAAATGCAATTTTCCTAAATTAATGACACACTTAAAAGTGTGTTTATG
Source organism: Equus asinus (assembly GCF_041296235.1). Classification (NCBI taxonomy): domain Eukaryota; kingdom Metazoa; phylum Chordata; class Mammalia; order Perissodactyla; family Equidae; genus Equus; species Equus asinus. Next base: position 17,472,023 of record NC_091816.1, read on the forward strand.
TATTTATTTGTTTACATTGGTTCTCTGAACATAGTCACTAGTAAAAGTAGGTGATTAGGAAAATATTACCTGGTAATCCAGTTAGTATGTTACGAATAGTTAAGATCTCCCTCCCTCTCATATAGCCCAGGAACTCTTGCTTAGCATTCTCATTCTTTCTAAAGTGTTTAGTCTAAGAATTTTTTTGTCTTTCCTCTCAGACCAGTTGCAAACAGGGGAATAGAAAAATGGGTGTTGAGGGAAGCAATTTGCCATGGTGCTGCGAGTCCCTGAACAAGAGTTCTTGTACAGTATGCCAAGAATTCAAGGCCCTGACTGCTCTTTACCCAAACCTTTCTCAGGGCTAAGTCTGCAGCAGGCAACTTTAAGGGATGAGGTCATGTCTCCCTGTGGGACAAAGAGCTGGCTTGTATCCTTGACTTTGGGACCATACGTTGTAGAGATTCCGGGTTCTTATATCTCCCTGAAGAGCAGACTATTACATTGTTTTTGCTATTGTTGTTTTAGTGGGCACTTCATATAGCTAAACTCAAACCAAAAAATCTGTATCCCCAGCAAGGTGGGAGTTCAAATCTCAGCTTAGGTTTTAACCTGAGCTGGATTGCTTAGATCCTCCACCATGTAAGTTTGTATGTGAGGTTCAGGGACCAGCCAGAGACTTCAGTAGAGTTTACACACAGAACATGGGGTCCCTCCCCGATTTTCTTGATCTTTCCTTTCTGGAATTTCCCCCACCCATTTCTAGTGGCTATGATTGACCCACTCTTTGTCCTTTAGTTCTTCAAGTCAGCAAAAGCTGGATATTGTATCCAAATATTAAGCATCTTACAAGGTGCTCAGGCTAAAAGTCATTAAAATGGAAATTCCACTCAATGCTATTCTCTTCTTCCAATGGTCAACTCCTGTCCAGGATCTGCCTGTTTTCTGTGGCTCTCCCATGCTTAGACAGTTGTTTCTCATATTTTGTCCGAGTTTATTATCTGTGAAAGGATCAGGCCAATAGGAGATATTCTGCTGTGCCAATCAGAAACTCTGTTCTACTTTAACTGAGAAAGTGAAAACTTTAAAGAAATTCTTGCTGCTATCTATCCTTAAAACTTCTATAGCCTTGCTTTCCACACGTGATCTACTTTCACTACTTTATAAGAAGCACTTTCATCTTTAAAAAATATTAAGCTTTTACGACATTTAATGAAAAAGTAAACTTATAACAACAAAAGTAAAAAGTAAAATGAGTACCTTATCGAAGGAATGATGCAAACCATATGGGACTTAATTTATAAATAAAACCTGAAAATAAAATCACTTTTGTAAAAACAATGTCATATACTTTCTAAAATTCAAACTGAAGACATAAAAAAAACTATTGACTAAATCAAGTTTTCAGATTCTATGTTTCTAGAAAAAGAGGCCCACCACTCTCATTTTACCATTTCTAAGTAGTTATAGTGAGTTTTAGGATGGCCCAGTAGGCATTTGAATAGATCTATACCTATTATACACACACACATATTTTGCTTAGGGAAAATCAATCCATTAACTGATAATAAACTTAGTTTGAAATTTAACACTTTGATTTCAAAATACAACATTTTAAACCTAACACTTCCATATGATTTTAAGAAAGAAACATCAGGTAAAGCAGTTATTTTGAGAAAATTGAAAACTATATTACTTACTTTATTCGGGAATATTACAAGTTGATACCATTTAATTTTCTGGAGGGATTTTTAATGTTATTTTTACAGTCTCGTTTATAGGAAAGTGTCACTACATGTGATTAATTGATTTGACCAATTTGAGTTAGTAAAAGTACAGAACCAGGAAATGTATTCAAAGACATGCAGTTCTAATTTTTTTCAAGAGTACTCAATGAATAGATCTGGGCTAACAAAGTGCTGTCTACAAGGAGTCCTCATGAGCATGCTAGGAAGAATATCAATTGTTTCGAACGGCAATTTCAATGCACTTGAAGATGATTTGAAGCCATTTAATCTCTTCCTCATATAGCTCTTCAAGTCATCTAGAAAAATCCTTTCTTTAGAGAATAAAATCATAAGTCAACTTCTCTCTGGCCCAATATTAATGTAGTTCCATTGTTCTATGTATGATTTCCCACTAATTTGGCAAGGTTCATTTCCTCTGGAACTTCTTAAGAGAAAAACAGAGTCTAGTGAAAATTACTGTAATATATAAACAATCAAAATGGCGATATGGGGCCAGCCTGGTGGCGCAGTGGTTAAGTTCACACGTTCTGCTTCTCAGCAGCCCCAGGTTCGCTGGTTCGGATCCTGGGTGGGGAAATGGCACCGCTTGGCAAAAGCCATGCTGTGGTAGGCGTCTCACATATAAAGAAGAGGAAGATGGGCATGGATGTTAGCTCAGAGCCAGTCTTCCTCAGCAAAAAGAGGAGGATTGGCAGTAGTTAGCTCACGGCTAATCTTCCTCAAAAAAAAAAAGAAAAAGGCGATGTGTCAGCTAACATTGGCAGATTTATTATGCAATACTAGTCCCCATTCCAGAATGGGATTGGTTATTTGATTGCTTATATTATCCCTTTTCTACTGGGATGATTTTTGCCTAGCTTTTAAACAGTGGCTTACATAATAATTTACTACATGTGGAGAAAGTCACATTAGAAAAAAGCAACAATGTTAAGTTTGACAAAATAATTCAGAATTCTATTGATCAATCATTTGGCAATAATTTAAGTTTTATTACAAGGAAAAAGTAGCCCATTTTATTCCTTCATGACCATCAATGATCTTTTAGGATCTCTTTTAAAGTGCAGATCCCTTTAATGCACTTCAACTTTTGCCACTGCTGTATCGTCTTCATTATTTTGAAGTGACTTTGGATATTGCTTTAGATATTGCTTTTTAAATTTAAGATTTGAATTGTTTTTACACACACAGTGCTTCATAGAAGCCCAGTGAACCAGTCTGAGTGAGTGATTATTACTGTCGTTTTTTGAAAGACATCTGGAACAAGACTTAAGTGAGGTCATGACATTTCTACTTGAAATTGATTCATTAGTATTACTTAAATTTAACTTTCTGTGGTTTCTTTCTAAAAAAAATTTCACTGCTTCATCTTTCTTATTTCGTTTCCTTCCTAAGGCTTATAGGTGAGAGTTGCCTTGATTCAAGGTTTGCATTTCTCTATATATTAGAAGAAATATTTGATCCCTTGAAATTATTTTATTCCATTATTCTACTATTTTATTCTGGTCCTCATATAATAATCTAGATATTCAACTAGGATTCCAATTTTCTTTATTTGAGGACACCCTTTGAGTCTCTGTCATACATCTTCCCTCTACATACTTTTCAAATGTCAGTGTTCTCCAAAATTTCCGACTCTGGAAATTCTTTTCTCTTTCTGCATTTTATTCCTGCGTGATTTCATTTGTGGCCATGGCATCACCCATAGTACACTTCTGTGCTCCAAACTCATGTATTGAAATGCTTACTGGATATACCTGTCTATATGTTTCAAAAGAACAAAATCACAAATATCCAAAGGAGAATTTTCCATCACTTATCACCTTAGGCTTCTAGCATTTCCATATCTCTATGAACGACACCATCATTCTCTGTGACTTACCCCCAAAACTTAGCTATTCTCATTTTTTCCTGCTCCTATCCTGCACATATATTGTATAATCATATCCTATTTGTTCCTTTGTGCTCATTTTCATCCCTGTGTCCACTCGACTTCAGTCTCTGTTTATACTATCCTTATTCTTTCCCTGTACTATTTCAAAAGACTTCACTGTCTCCATATTTTCAAGCCTAAATTTCCTAAATTAATTCCACACAACACCAGCAAAGAGAACTTTCCAATGCACAAGTCTGATCATGTCAGCCCTTCGAAATCTGAACCTTGATCATCTTCCCTTGGTCTCACCTCTTGCCCTCCTATATCCATGTATACACCAATCATACGGAACTACTTGCTCTAAGTGTTACCCATTCCTCTTTGCCTTGTTATTTCTCTGGGCTCTATCAAAATTCCATTTTCCTCTACCTCTTTCCTTATACACATTCACTTTGGTATTCCTTCCTCATTTTCAAGGCAAGATTCAAACATTCATTCCTGGTAAGATTTCCTTCCCCTGACCCAGGAGGCCTCATTTAGGACTCTATGCTTACTGCAATTATTTCTATGGTATCACTTATCACATGGTATTTGGGGTTATTTTCAGGCTCTCAATTTCCCTTCTGTGGTATATTATGGTAACTGTTCTAACAGTCTAACCATAATAATTTTTTTCTGTGAAAATAGTGCATTCCTTGACTAAGCTTTATATTTGGATTTTTCTCTTCAGATTTATTTATATTTCACTTACATTTTTAAGATTTTCATAATCAACTTTTATGATTTTCTTCAGCTCTATTTTGTACATTCTGACATATTTGCTTCAACTCAAAATATCCTACCAATGTATTCAATGACTTCCACTTCTTCCATTTGTAAATAATCCCTGTACAATGAATGTATTACTTTTTCTTTTTTTAGAGAATGTGCATCGCTGGGCTTTTAGATCAGCTTATTTCCATTCCATAACTCTCAGATTCTGCCACCCAGTCTCTCACTGTGAGATTTTTATTCACAGAAAATTTTTCACACCAAGCCCGATACATTATCATGGAAGAATATTATAGTTGGGAAGCAAGAGGATTTCTCTGTATATGAAAAATGGCCTAAGCTGACAAGTAAATATAATCTCTCAAAAGTAATATCTTTATACAAATCATCTGTATTCATTGAGATTTTTATAAGATATGAATAACCAATAACTAGGAAGATAAAATTTCCTTATAATACTGAAGTAACCATGAACTATATCTGAATAAGTAGTTGTATACATAACAGTTTGTATTTTTAAAAATGTGTATGTAGATTGTATATAAATATCTATAATTTTAAACTGAAATGATTATACCTGTTTAAAATTCCTAAGTTTGTATAATTTTCAGTCATTTATTTCCAAATACGATCCTATTTCATTGCAAAACCATATGCTCCTGCTCATATGTACAACACACACACACATACACTGTTCTCATAAAGATTATTATTTATTTTTTTTGGTGAGGAAAATTGGTCCTGAGCTAACATCTGTTGCCTATCTTCCTCTTTATTCTTCCTCCCCAAAGCCAGTACATAGTTGTATATCCTAGTTGTAAGTCCTTCTAGCTCTTCTGTGTGGGATGCCACCACAGCATGGCTTGATGAACGGTGTGTAGGTCCATGCCCAGGATCCAAACCAGCAGACGCTGGGCCACCGAGTGGAGCATGCAAAATTAACCAATATGCCACCAGGTCGGCCAATCATAATGATTAGTTTTTAAATATACGTACTGAAATTTTTATATCACAAAATCTAGTTGTCTTTATTTTACAATTGATCCAACGAGTCATGTGTCTTAGAACTAGAGGAGACCTCAAGGAATTATTCAACCTGTTGCACTTAGGTATTATTTTTGACTTATTCAATCTTATTATCCCTACTCTATAGATAAACTTAGGATAACTAAAAGAAGTTAAATGACTTTGCGAGGTCATCTAGTGCATAGTAGGGGATGTCTGGGAAGAAGACCTCTTCGTCCTATTCCTTAGTGCATTGAGCAATGCTTACGTAAGTACCTCTAATTGCAATCCTTCACTTTGCCAGACCTTCTTTTGAAACATTTTATACTTCATTTGTGCTACTTTTTAGTTTTTTGAGCTTGATAAAATGATTTCATATGAGTTTCTTTGAAAATACTATATTTACCACTATCAGCCTCAGAACTCATTCATCCCTTCTTTCATCTGTAAATATTTATTGGCCTGCATTCTAGGCCATGCACCATACAAGGTAAAGAAAGCAAATGTAAGCCCTCATCACAGAGCTCACAGTCTAGTGAAAGATACAAACAATTAAACACTGCAGTTTGAAAAGCATCTCCATGCCTCCTATGCCATGCCTTTCTATTGGAGCAAATTAGAGAAACATCTAATAGAAATGGGGATGGCGAGAAGAACAATGACCAAAACAAGACCTAAAGGATGAGTTAGAATAGCCAATTCACTGGAAAAATCATTTTCTAGGTATAGAAAGTACCAAGCACAGAGGTCATGGCACACCTTGGTGAATAAAAGTACTTTAGAATGTCCAGGTCATAGAATATGAAAGCACTGCCATAAAAGATGCAGCTGGAGATATGAACAGCGATCAACTCAACATGAACCTTCAAATTTTTATAAGAGAAGTTAAATTTTATCCTAAAGGGACTAAGGAGTTCAGAGTTAACCTCTCATTCTAATGTACCATTATGTGGTGAGCAAACCATTCAACATCATTGTGATATTTATTCTTGGGTTCTAATTCCCATTCTAAAGAGACTTATCTTTATGGTAATCATCCTGCTCAAAAGTGTTCCAATTCAATACCTACCCCCAGGTCTGTCCACTCTGTGGCCCTGTAGTAATAATTTAGGCTTTCGTGTTAGAACATGTAGTAATTCCTGCAATTTACTGAGTACCCAACAGTGTCAGGGACTGTGGTAAGTGTTCTACATTTGTTATCTCAATTTATTACCATGAAAACCTACGATATAGTCCTTTTCATCCTCAAATTACAGATGAGAATATTGACGTTCAGAGAAGTTAAGTGATTTGTCAAAAACCACATAGCTAGTAAACATGTAGCGTCAGTTTTATATCCATGATCTTTTTATATGCATACTTCTCGCACATACAATGTGTTCTTGCAAATATTGCAAGTCTAATATGCAAAACTTGAAAACAATGAGTACAATTTATAAGAAGAAAGTCCTTCTTCGCTAAAATCTTCAAAGATATATTAATACCATTTAAGATATTTTCCTAAGTTAATAAATCATCTTTTTAAAAGACATTTCTCCATCATTGCACACATAGTCAAGCCAACTAAACTCAGCAAGTCACAGTCTGAGTTTAAATATTTGCTGATTTCGTTGGATGCAATTTTTCTCTATAGCGTTAGGTTTACAGGTCCTGTGCTTCTAATAGTAGTGTCAGCACTTTTACTTTTCTGTTTTACGTTCACTTTTATGAAACAAAAAGAACAAAACACAATAAAATCTAATATTCAAAAAAGTTAAACCTTATTGGACAAAAGGGGACTACTGCTGAAATTGAATTATTGGCTGATAGGCAGCGCCACTGCACAATATTCCGAAAAGGTATTTCTTCATTTGATCATCAAAGCCCATACGCTGAGTACCAAAACGCAGTCATATAGATTTCATCCTATAATTTATGGCAGTGCAGAGTTTTGAAAGCATATTGTTCAAAATCTGGAATTGCTTATTATTTACTAGGTTATTATGAATATCACAGAAATTCACATATAGGGTTAGACTTTGCCTTCACAGTTTTTCTCAAGTTCTTTCTGGTTAAGGCCACGTAGTAGTCTACTGGTCTAATAATGTTTGAGAACAGTAATCCGCAAGTTCTTTTCCTAGATTCCATTGTTAATTTCACTTCTGACATCCTATTACTGCATTTCTGATCATTATTCCCTAAATGTATTGCCTTACTTTTGTTCACCATGGAATGAATATGCTAGTTTATTTCACATATGGTCTTCTCTAACATCTGTCATTTATTTTGGTCATCTTGGCATATCATTAAGCTGAAGAACTTAATATCATCTGCAAAGCCGGAGAATGCATTTCCCACATCCTTTTCCGGATCACTTATCCCAGTATTAAACCACGCACAAACATCTTGAAATTTTCCACTTTTCTTACTTCTTATCTATTTTAAAACATGTACTTTATTCATTATTAGCCATAGACGTGTGTGTGCATATGTGTTTCATTTTATGTGTTTCTTCGTTAGGCCTAAACATGTGTGCATGTGTATGCACGTGCACACACCAACACACACACAGATACACATACACACATGCAAAAGAGACTGAAAGATGAAGTAGTTACGGCAAAGAAATAGGTGAATTTATAGTTAAGACTCTACCTTTCAGCAGTGAGCAAAATTATCAATGCCCAACACAAATTCTTCCAGTGTGACCTGTGCAGTATTTCCTTCCTCTGCTACATGTCATTTCTACACTAACTAGCCGAAAAAAAGACACTTAAAATTTTGATGATTATATTAGCTACTCTCAGCAAGCTTCAAAGTATTCCTCAGATCACCATAATTACAATCTGGGGAGCACTGCAATACATAAATAATTGAATGCAGGAAATTATAAACACTAGATCCATTTGCATATTATCATGAGAGCTCAGTTTTAAGGATCGCCTTCTCCAAAGGCCTTCCTGTATACAAGGACAGCTGGAAAAATCTTTCTATATCCACAGGTTTTCATTCTGCTATGGATAATATGCAGCTGACACTTTCAGTATGTACAGCCTTTTTTTTTTAACAGTAAGACATTTATACACATAAAATGAAAATGAACATGTAGTAATTGACTGGGACTTGAGTTTAAGGTAATAGACTAAACCCCTCTAACAATGAATTTCTAAACACTCAGAGGAAAGAATGTAAGGAGTACAAATTGCATAGGGCCCATGGGCTTTCCGGAAAGACTCTGAAATCCTTTAGCTTGCATATGAAAATTTATTGCAAATGGATTTTTACAGCACAGGGATGTTACTTAAAGAGTAATTCAAGGCTCAGTGTGATATTTAGATTTAATATTTTACAAGCTTTATCGTTAACTTCTTTTAACTCCTTGGAAATGCAAACACGATGTAGTTTTCTAGCTGAATGAGTGTATTAGCCTTTTCATTCTTCATGGTTTTAGAGACCAGTCCAGTAGAATGTAGCTGAAAAAGTATACACTTTGCTGTCAAACCACTGAGGTTTCCATCCTCAATCTTTCACTCAACCAAGCGTCCTTAGACAAGTTAGAAAAGTGCTCAATAAAATGAGGAGATAATAATGCATCTCTGTTAGTAGAACTGAGATAATATGTACATTTTAGATGCTCAATAATTGCTAACTTCCATCCCAGGAAATATCTAAGAAGATTCTCACTTCCTATGAATGCTTCTTCATTTTTTTAAGAGAAGGAGAACTATTCTTTAGAAAAACTTGAGTTTTAAAGTAGTAATCATTCACTTAAGTAAAGATCCCTCTTTAATTTATAGTCTTTAGCAATGAACTTTATATTTTATAATTTTATATCCTTATAGAGGCAACTTGGTAAAATGAGCCAGGATAAAATGAAGGATGAGCATATTAGGTTTCTTAGAAAGGGTTTTCCTATTTGTTTAATCTGAAGAATTAGCATATAATTCCATAAATTCTTTTGAAGGGTAGCTAAATTTCTTTGAGAAATCCTTAAAGCTGAATGAGATATGATGAAAGGAATAAGATTGGATTAATTTCTCCCAACTTTACTGTTTATTATCCATGTATCTTAAGCAAGATGCTTAAGTTTTTTTTTTCTTTGAGGAAGACTGGCCCTGAGCTAACATCCATGCCCATCTTCCTCTACTTTATATGTGAGACACCTACCACAGCATGGCTTGCCAAGCAGTGCCATGTCCACACCCAGGATCCGAACCGGTGAACCCTGGGCCACCGAAGGAACATGCACACTTAACCACTGTGACAGCAGGCCAGCCCCTGACACTTAAGATTTTATGTATTATTGAATCAAAACACTTCTACTTCACAGGGGTATACGGATCAAATAAGATGATATAAATATACTTTATAGCTGTCAGAGAGAGCGTTTCAACTATTCTCATTTTACCTATTCATGAAATTTCTTTGAATTCAGGAAAATCAGCAATCAAATATTCACAATACATACATGACTTCTAAAATGTAACAGTGTAATTTGTGTTTGAGTCCCAGTCTCAAAGCCAAAACAAAGACTAGCTTTGGTGCTTTTCCAAGGGTGGTGTATTTGGATGGGTAGTTTGTCTGATCTGATTGACTCTTCCCAGGGTAGGAGCTTAGGAAGATGCTTTAAAAAGTGAATATGACGAAGGAAGAGTGAATGAAATAGAGGTGAGCCCACTGTCGACTGCAAACCTCATCCGGGCCCCCCACAGGGCACACAGTGGTGGCCTATAATAGTCAGAGGCAACGGCTTCTCAGGAAATTGCTTAGGACTGCTCTCACTGACTAAGGATCAACTTGTATCTGTCGCCACAGATCTCCAGTCCCTTGCCACAAACTCCAGCATGTGAAGTCTGCTTCTTTCTCCTCAGTGTTGGTAACCCATTGAAATTCTATTCTCCATTTCTCAGCAACTGATTGCATGTCAGGTGAGACGCTCTCCCCATCTACCTGAATTTTATTTTCTAGGCAGTTCGCAGTGGTACACGTCTCATCCCCAGTTATTGGAAGGGAATTCAGAATAAGTCTAGAGCCCGGCCATCTAGGAAGAATGCCTTTATATATGAAATTCATCTAGGTGAAACTCACGTCTCATCAAGATGGGGCTGAACCTTAAAGAAATTGAAGTTTATAGTGGAAATTATTCATATATCCATAGTGTGGCTTGAAGAATACCAAAAATAACGGCAACAACAAAAAACCCACCCTCCCATCGGATTTCTTTGAAACTTCAAATTCTTCCCATTAATTTCACCCCATTGGTTAAAGCATTTTCTCTGCAAAGATAGCAGTTTAAAAGGCTTACACACACACCTGGTCCTGACCTACTGCATAACCTGTCGTCACATATTAATTTTGTTGCCTTTTTAGCTAAGTTGTGCAGAAATTGGATATGGGACATTAAATTTGGGATGGAGGCTAGCAGTTTGGGATGGGGATGTATCCAGGAAGGTCAAGATTAAGGGAGGGATCATAGCGGGGAGATCTGGAGAAAAACACACAGAACTCCAAAGGGAAACTGAAGAGGCTTTACAATACATTTCATACGCTTAGTAATCTTACTAAAATCATTTAATCTGTTTAAATGATCATCTTTCAGTTCAAACTAACACATATTTTGCCCCCAAATGAAAATCTCATTTCTAGAGAGCCACATATACCTCTTAGAACAGCGTGCTTTCAAGGGTTCGAAAATAACCTCACACCTAGGCCTGCAAAGACTGTGCACAGAGCTGTGGTTTTTCTGATTTTGGCAGTGATTTTCTGAGCCTTGAAAGAATTACATGCATTGGGTTAAGAGTTGCTCTAGTGAATACTCATTTTAAGGGCAGACAAGCTCAGTTTCCTATAAAGTGATTAGAGCCCCTCCCAGCACGCGCATGATGTAGAGATCACAGATACTAAAGGCCAGCGCTAGTGAGCTGGATGGCAGCAGAGGAAGGTGACTGCAAGTATGCTGTATCATTGCCGCATCTTTGTTGTTGTTTTTCATTCCAAGAAGTGACCTTTTTCACTGTTTTCATAATCAGAATAGCTTCATGACTGCTGATCATAGCCTGTGAAAATATTGCCTGCCTATAATTTCATTTCACATTTTCTGGTGCTATCCTAATTTTGTTTTCTGAATTAATATGAAGGAGAAAGGTAGAGAAAATGAATCACACCATCTGCAAATCCTGAATAATCATTCTCGATAAATTAATACAGAAGTTTAATGAAAATGACAAGTTGTGGTGGTTAATTATGTGCCAGCTTGGCTAGGTTATGGTGCCAAGTTTGATCAAACACCAGTTTAGATTTTTAGTCGTGATTAAGATTTAAATCAGTAGCCTTTGAGTAATGCAGATTACCCTCCATAATGTGAGTGGGTCTCATTCAATCAGTTGAAGGCCTTAAGAACAAAGACTAAGGTTTCCTGAAGAAGAAGAAATCAGGCCTCAAGACTGCAACTTAGAAATCCTGCCTGAATTTCCAGCCTACCTGGTCCACTCTGTGGATTTCAGACACAAGGCTCCAACGTCAACTCTTACCTGAATTTCCAACTTGCTAGCTTGATCTATAAATTTGAGATTTGCCAGTCCCGACAATCCAATGATTCATGCCTTAATGTCTTCTTTATATTGGTCTGTTTCTCTGGAGAACCCCAATACACAAGTCATAGCTCAGTATCTTTCAAATAGACTTTTACTGTGGCCTCCTGACTGGTGTCCCTGTCTCTTGCCTCCACTCCACCAGATTACTCTCTTTACTATTTTAAAATAATATTTCTAAAAGGCGCTCCATTCATAAAATTCTTTTTTCACTTTTTAATGCAATCAGGGTAAATCCTAAATTCCTTAATGAAGCATACAAGGTATCAGTCTTGTGCTCCTTGCCTGCTCCCTTCCCTCCTTTCCTCCACGGAAACTTTCTCTGCCTTTATTCTCCAGCCATATGAAACCATATGCTTCTCCAAACTCATGATACTGCTTTCACATCTGGGCCTTTGCTCATGCTTTTTCATCTGCCTTCCATGACCTTTTCTCTGGCCCTGCCTATAATACACTTTGTCATCATTTCTAACTGAACTGAGACATCACCTTATGAAGTAGCTCAGCCCAGTATGTGAACTCCACACTCTGTGCCACCCTTGAATCTGTGTATCTGATGGCACATCAATTACCACTGCATCTCAGTCTCCTTGGCTAGATTGTGGAACCGTTGCATTCTTCTCTACACCCTCTAGCACCTAATCCACCAGCTGTCACAGAACGTGCCCTAAATAAGACTGTATTCAATGGCCAATAGCTTTACTCTCTTTTGGTTCAGCTACTTTGAAATTAAATTTCATAATACATTTTGTAAATTCACATCTTTTTTCAGATATCTCGTCTTCAAACCATACAAAGATATAATTTTTGTATTTGTTCTAGAAAATATAGTTACAATATATAGTATTCAGACAACAATATGGGATATCATTTTTACTCTCCGGATAGGTACTTCTAGATGAAAAAAAATGCACTTCCTAGATTTAGAGTGTATCTAAATAATTTAGACATAGAACATATTTAAATTCCAAGATGGTGTTCATCTTTAAAGTGCCCTGACATTTTATGGGGTCATTTTCTTTTAAAAGCATACTGAACTTTAAGAAGGAAATGAGCATGATGCTCACTTTTAAAGTATCTTTTACAAAGAAACATGGTGGTGTAGAGCTAAAAGGGGCATTGTAATTACAGAACACTCAATTTTTAGCAAATGAGAAGGCTGAAGCCCAAGGATTTTGAGTGGCATGACAAAAGGCACAAAACTGGTTAGTGGCAGCACCTAGACTACAACTCTGCCCTAGAGATTGTCACATCAATTCTCTCTCCTTTACTCCAGGCACAAACATAAGCTACTTGTATTTAAAGGAGCAATTACAGAAAATGCCATTAGTATTACATGCAAATAGACAAATGCTTCTAATTTTTTGCACATATTGGTATTTTGAGACAACACTTTCTTGCTGTAAAGTCTAATTCACTAAAAAAAAATTGTGCTGGCTTATCATTTTTTTTTTTGTAAAGCACTTTAAGCATCAATGAATCACTGATAAGTACTGGGTAGAAACACAAATCGTTTGACACATACCAGGCCCTCCCCTCAAAAAATCAGCATCTCATGAACTTACCAAGTATTGACTTCACATGGAACTAATATTGTACATGGATAAAAGTTTAAAATATGGCTCTTTTGGCTGTAATATTGTGACTTCTAGTAGACACTTAAAAGATGAAGCCACCACATATAATGGGTGCTCTTTTTCCCTCCCAAAGTCTAACAAGATGAAGGAAACTTAAACACATCAAAGATATTTGGCTATTTTTGGAGTTTTTATTTTTTAGGGCTTTCTCTGAAAATTTTCAGGACATTTGGGAAAGAGAGGCTAACTATAAGAAGGGGAGAGGAAAGTGATATATTAGAAGGGATACGGGTTGACTGTGGAGGCCAGAGACAAACTGGAGAGAGAAGGGTAGAGGCAGCGGGGAGAGGGAGAGGGGAGAGAGAAAGAGAAAGGGAGGGAAGACTGTGATTGCAGTGAGTTGGAAGTTTAGGTGGAAAGGCAATAAGGAAAAAGGAAGACAAGGAGATGGATCTCTTCAAAGTTTCCACAGGTCACTCAGAATTCACTTTTCTTGCATTATCCCACTTCACTGTAAACATGCCTTCAATTCCTGCCCTTTGAGCAAGGAGTTAAACTCTTTGTTTCAGTTTCTTAACGTTTATCATCTGCTTGGCTGTAATCTCCCTCTAGGATTTTGTCTTTTCTTTTTGTCTCCTGCCATCCCCATCCCCACCCTGGGCCCAGTGCAACCAGAAGGTAGAGGGTCCTCCAGGTCTGTGTCTTCAAATTTTTCTGTACTCCTGAAAGTACTTAAGTATGAACACGAAGTCAAATAAGTGTCTTCTCTTCTTCCTATCTGCCTTTCTGTGTACAGGTCCAGTTACTCTTTCCCCACCCCCACCCCGCCGTCACTATTTTACTATTCTCATCTTCTGCCTCACAGAGAAAAACAAATGAGGTATTTCTTTAAGTGTCACCTCTCAATAAGGAACCTCCTTTTGGCAAAGACTTTCATGGAATGTGCTTCATTTCAATTATTGGGAGTTTAAAAATCTATGATATTTGACAAGTCGTGCATTCCTACATAATTACACAGTGCTTGGGTATCATTTTAAGTTATGGAGCCAAAAGCAAAGTGATTTTAACAACTTGAAATGTTAAATTACTTGTGCGGAATGTTCCTTATGGAGACTCATTCCTGTAATGCAATGGATTTTTTTTTGGTCATAAATAATAGGAAAAGTGAGAAGTTCAGTCAGAATATGTTGAGGATATATCTGACTTAACCCAATTGTATCATTAATAGGCACTACAATGGCTTCAGTGTTAAGAACCATGACAATATCATTTCAAAATATAAATCTGACAGGAAATAAATTAGAGAAATTGGGCTATTAACATTAAATAAACCCATGCAGTAGGACGCAAGTAGTTTCCATGTATTTACAACAGTTATTGCAGTAATTTGAAGTGCTGTGGTTGGCAGATTTTCTGCTATAAAGTAATAGAAAGAAGATCTTGCTGTGAGAATTAGATTATCATGAGCATTAGAAAATCCTTAATTTACTAGCATATGAAAAAAAAATCAGTGTCCCAAAATATGGCAACCAATCGAAGAAACTCAATTATTCTATATGAGGAAGAAGAATGGAATTTCCTTTCCCTCCCATTTGCCATCTCCATTATAACACTGTCCTCCTTCTAGGCTGAACTCCAGGAACAGTCCGAAATTTCATTTTTGTCTTTAACATGTAGTTCACAGACTACACATGAACTTTCTTTTACTCCTTCTACAGGGAAAAGCTCCAAATTAGTATCTTTCTCCTAGACTTGTCCACTGAGATTTAGATTAATGTAGATACTACGTGCCCAGCAGATGGACTTAGGTAGCCCATAGTCCTATCCAACTCAAGAGGTGCAAGATAAATGGAACATCTTTCTCTCAAAACCCTTATCCCTCCAATATTACCTGTTCCAGTTGATGGTGATGCCATGAGAAACCTAGGAGACACCCTTCCTCTCTTTCAATCCCACACCTAGTCAATGAAAAATTCTTCTGCTTTCAGGTCGTCCTGATTTCTTAAATCCACTCTCTGTCTCAGATCAGGACTGCATTATATCTCCTGTGAAAAACTGTGGTCGCTTTTTGACTGGTCTCCCCATTTCCAGACTTAGCTCTTTCAAATACACCCCTCATAAAGCCATCAGAAGGACCTGCTATCTCTTGTATGTACACAGCACATGTTGAATTTTGCCTCTTGGTCCAGTTGGTGAGTCCTTTGGTTTAAAAGGATATTTGGTCCATCTATATTTATCTACATTTATTGATGCAACACACATGTTTGAAATTAGTTCTATCATCACAGGCTATGTTCTCTGATACATACATATTCTAATGTATGTTTTTTCCTTTCTTTGAATTTCTTCTGTTAATTTAGATGCATTTTTGTTCTCATGGTTACACTTACAACTAGAATTTTGTATAATATCCAAATCTTCTTTTCTCTCTAGCTTTTCTACTGTAAGCAAGAATTTAATATATTTTTCTTCTCCTCTCAATTTAGAGTATACTATTTTTTGATGTTTTTCTTTATGCTATTTAAGTATACTAATACTTACATTACCTGATTTGTGAGTTTTAAATTATATCTTTTGACCCTCAGCTTTGTAAATCCACATCCTTGCACAGTCTCCCAACTTTTCTCCTCTTCCCTCTTCCCAACCTCAGCCTTTTAAACATAGGTAACTTTTACATTGTCAGGGCTTATAATTTTTACTTTCTGTTTTGAAATTATAATTGTCACATTTATTTTAGGCTTTTCTTACATTTAATTGGGATTCAATGCTCACTGTCTGTCTTTATTAAATGTATTATTTGCTCAATTTTATCATCATGATTTCATCAAAGACTAGGCAAACTATATTCATTGATTTCCTACATGTTAAAAAAATGCTTATCTGCTGCCTGTATAGACATTTGCTTGTTTGGTCTAAACTCTTTGGCTTACAATTTTTTTGAGAACTTCATAGGCTCCAATTTCCTTTGTTCCTGATCATTGCTGTGGGTAACTATAAGACCAAAGTAACTTTATTGCCTTATAGATGACTTGAAGTTTACATATCTGCTTAGGCAAATACTTTTCTCCTTAGAATTTGGTAATTTTACAAAGTTATTTCTCAATTGCAATTATTCTCTGTTAATTTCTCCTGGGACATGTTTGTTTCCTTCATTCTGTAGATTCAAGCCTTCTCTTTTTCTGGAAAATTTTCTTCAATTGTATTGTTCAAAGGTTTTCTCTTCTTTTATTTCATTCCTTTATTCAGAGATACCAGCAAAGTGCATTCAGATTTCTTGTCACATTCTCTCTAATCCTCTTTGACTCTTCATTTCTGTCCCATGTCTTCTCTAGGTTGTCCTCTAGTGAATTTTTTTAATCTGTCATTTTTTTCTCTTGTGCTTTTTCTAATTTTTACTGTCTTATGGTATCTCTATAAAGATTCCATGCTGGTTTCCTTTCAACTATTTCTCATCTTTGAATCTTGGACCAGATATTTATGAGAGAAGCAGTAATGGGTGGCTCCAGGCCATGCCCCAGGGTGATTTTTCAATGAAATCTTTATGACACAGAACTTCTAGTGTGGACGTGGTTTTTCTCCTTTACTTTTCTCCAGCCAGTTTCTCGGAAGCTCCACTGCTGTTCACAATGCCTAGTCATTCTCCTCCATCCATCCTGCCTCACTGAAAGACTCTGAGTGATCTTGACTTCATTCGTATCTACTCAGTGTCAAAAAGAGCCCAGGAAAATTCCCAGCACCGGCTTGAGCTTCCTGCCCTCCTTCTCCAAAGAGTGGGTTGATGGTATTTGCTATGGGATGAATTGTGTCCACACAAAATTCCCGTGTCGAAGTCCTAACCCCCAGAACCTCCAAATGTGACTGCATTTGTAAGGAATTGATTGTAAGGAAGAAAAAGGAAGCTGAAGTTGAATGAGAAAAAACATAAACATCAAAGTTGCCTAAAGGATTGAGGCACTGTACTATTTTGTGGAGCTCTTCAGCTTTGTTGCTTTTATTACTCTTGTTCCTCAACTAGAATGTGACTTTCTTAAGGATAAGAGCCATGTGTCATGTATTATATATACTTAATAGAGAGGAGGTGCTGTAGTTGGACTTCGTTTGCATCCCCACTGCGCACCCACCTCCTCCACAGCATGGTGTTATAGTCTACACATAGAGAAAATGAGAGAGACAGAAGAAGGGTGGAGGATGGCTCAGGGAGTGGGAGGTGGGAGGTAATTTCCAAAACACTAAGTGATTTACAGAAATTACTAAATCCATGTAAAGATCAGAAAGAGTGAGATCTCTGTCTTCATTCTTGTAAAGTGGGCCATATGGCATAGATTATGTAAATATGCAGGCAAACTCGTGACCAAGTGACCTGGAAGTAGGGATAATGTGTCCATATCTATTTGTCTACAATTTACAACTATTATCCATGAGAGGACCTTTGTTACTCTGAGTTATTTCTCGTTGCACCTTCTTATCAAGTCACTATGACTTAAAGAACCATTAATGGGGCTCTAATTGAATAAAGTAACAATCCTTTCATTATTGCTCAGCTGACTTCTTGCCATTTCTGAAAATGACCTTACTCTAAAAGGCTGACTTTGAAGATTGTTTATATGTAAAAGCTTTATTCAAACAGTACTTAACATCCTGGCCCTTTTTTTCCCCCTAAACTGCAGATCAAAGCGCTAGATTTCACAGTCAGATTTTACTTTGTTTATTTATTCATTTGATTTACTTCTACAGACAAATTTCTATTTGAGAACAAGAATGCTCTCTTATATCTGCAGCCTATGAACTAATAGTCACACTAAGATAAAATATCTACCCTTAAAAGCAGGTAGATAGATAGATAGATAGATCGATAGATAAAATAGATCTTAACACAAACAAAATAATACGAACTGGATTGCATAGATGTCCAGAGAAAATTGGAACTGTACAATGAAAGAAAAGAAACCCCATATTATACAGAGTCATGTCAGTTTCCCACCTTTCTTTGGTCAATTACAAATCTATTAATTTCCCATGTTCCTATCAAAGCTAAATCAAATAATAATCCTTGCAATCCTAGAGAATCAGCATGTAACAGACAATCTCTCCTTAGAAGTAAGAGTGCCACTAATTTTTGCACATATAATTCATACAATCTGAACTTTCTTCATTAAAAAAATAAATATCTTAGGTAAATTTTCTGGCTTATTAAAATTTTCCTTTACTTCCAATTCTACTAAAACGGCCTTTTAAAAACATGAGGTTCTTGTTAATAAAACTGATTTACTACTTTATTAAATCCATGATAACTTTCTGTCATTTCTCCCTAGGAGAATTGGAATTTTTCTTTAGAGTTAAATTCTTCCTTATGTTTCATAATCCTTGACATTTAAATTGCTATGTTATAGTCATCTACATTCAGCAATCGTCTTACAAAAAAATCAGTGAAATAATGATGAAATATTCTCATGGCCGTGTGAATACAGTTGAAAATATCTACCATCCTATCTGCAATTTTTAGGAAGTGATTGCCTGACGTTGTGGCAAATCTCCAAATCAGCAAGTCTGCTTTTAAGAAGAATGTGGAATTCTGGTTGGAGCATTAATCTTAATGTTCTTTAGAACAATAGTGTCTGTGGCCAGTGTTCTGTGCTCTTCATAGATATTACAGATATCTTCTTTTGATAAGTATGTCTATGATGTTTTTAAAGACACAAAGAAGTTCAGCCTATATAGATATATTAATCATTTTATGTCTGCTATGAATTATAAGGCATCCCAAGGATTATTGATTACATGTCATTGCTTATTCAGATGAGCAAACAAAATGTATGAAGACGTTAAATAAGACGTTAGAAGCAACAAAGCGGTCAAGATTAGAAGATTTTCCAAAGAAATCGGGGTCTTAGTACATCCTGATGTCTACTGTAATATATTTTTGGTTATTAATCTCTAGTATGATCTGAGTTTCACTTAGCGACACATTGAAGACTTTTTTAATAAGATGTTATCTTATAAACCCACACCAAATACATCTCCTCTTTCTCTAAGTTCCATTAGCAGTGGTCAATATAATTCAGTGACAATAATTATGATTATGTGCTAAAACTACTATGTGCCAAGTACCAAGTAATTTGATAGATGCACATTACGTAATTTTATCCTCAAAATAACCCCAGAAGATCTATGCAATCAATTATCCTGGTTTTGATGATGGAAATGAGGCTTCAGGAGGTTAAATAACTTAGACATAGACGGCAAAAATAAAGTGGGGCCAATATTTGACCCACATTTCTTTAACTCCAAAATCCAAACTCTGCTTGTGGTTTTTTAATTTTCATGTCCTGGAGTCTTATATTTTCATTTGGACCTCGAGTTCCTTGAAGATATAAATTCTATTTGTACTTCCTTTTATTGTCCATAATGCCTAGAACCTTAAATGAGTAAATTATCTTCAATTTACAAAATGGGATAACTATCGGTCAAGGTGATTATGTAGGCCATTAGATACAGCATTGAAACCTAAGATGACAAATGCATGATGGCTCCATTCAGCTGGAAAACAAAAACAAAAAACTTTGTTTTCAATTTCTAACAAAAGAGAAATTGCTCAGGAGTGGCATTATCAATTTCACTAAAATGGGAGGATGTGGAATGCGGCACATCAATATCTGCTCAGTTTAACCCAGGACTTTTCAGTAACCTGATACCTTGGCCACTGCTAGAAATAACAGCCGACACATAATCACCCTGTAAAAGTTAGTTCCAGAACAGCCTAAACCATTACATACATTTTATTTTGCTTCATATTTCACTGCTATCCTAGCCACCAACTTTCCAACTCCTTTCTTCGCTCCTGTGCACACATCTTCCTTAGTAATGAATTAACAATTCTTCTGGGATTTCTTTTCATGTTTGTCCAACAAGTCAACACACTTTCTTGTGTTGTTTCCAATCAGAGTCGGCCTCTGGCTCTCTTGTTTGCATGTGCCTGTGGATGTCACTCCCACCCAGCCTCACCTACCCTCCAACTTTGTACAGGACTCACAAATGGTCCAAATAATGGTTTTACTATTCCATTTACTTAGAGTTATGGAATGAGATTTTATTATTCTGTGGTTAAGAAGATACGTTGCATATATATATATATGCACACACATATGTATATACACAAATATATACATATATATGTTTCTTGATTTAAAACCTCATGATTTTGTGGAGTTTAATTAATTTCCATGGATGTTGAATAATAAAATCTAAATTTAGTAAGTATCCTTCAAAAAAGAACACTATTTAAGGCTATTTGAAAAGGGCACATTCTAATAAGCAAAATATGAAAATCCTCGTGGAACATGAAATATTCTTATTGCAATAACGTTTGAACGATATATCAATTTCTCCTTAACTCTCTGTGCTCAGAAATCAGACAAACATTTTCCATAATCCTAAAAATACACTGTGGTGCTAAAGACACATGCAAGCTTAGGTTTGGAAAAGACCATTCGTGTCCCTTAGTCCAGTCGTCTTCTCTTAGACAGATGTTTGTCCAGCTCTGCCCTTAAGTAAATTCAGCACCTATTGAAAAATACTTAGTTTTCTGAACATAGAACTACAGAGCTTTAATCATGTTAATCTTCGCTTCATCTTCTCTTCTACAATCTAAATAATTCCAATATTTTTTTAATAACATCCTCCCCCCAAATCTTACTTCTAACTAGCTTTGTGCATGTTGAACATTTTCAAATATAAGGATTCTTTAAAACTCACTGAAACCGAATTAGTTTTTTCTCCTCTACATTTTCTTCCTCGAGTAACCTTGACCCATTTTTTGCAGACAGATGGAAACTTCAGTCAAGGGGGATTTCAACTATGTTTGAAACATACATGTAGTTGTAAGTGAATTTCTAAACTTTTACCTTGTTTATTTCCTAGTAAGAAGGCATCTATTTTATTGTCTGGGGGCAAGTTTTGATGAAATGATTAATCAGCTTATTTTATCAAAAGACAGCATGATGTAGAGAGACATGAGATTTGGGCTCACGAGTAGAATTTAGTTCATATTTGTATTAAGCTTCCCACTATGACCGTAAAATTGAGTAAGTTGCTTAAACTCTCTGAACTTCTATTTCCCTATCGGTAAAATGAGGATAATAAAAATCACTTTAGAGAACTATTATGGGGATTAAAAGTAGGCAACACATAGTACTCCAAAATTGTTAACTCGTGACATTCTGCTCGATGTAGCAAATTTTGACCAGAATCCACCATAAAAACAAGAGGCTTAAAGACTTTTCTGTCTGACAATTTTCCAGTCTTTCCTGTATGCTTCTCAGCACAGTCCTAGGTGCATGTTGGGGTGTCTACATACGTGATGTTCTTGTTAATATCCCTGCTGTAATGGCAGACCTGAGACAGATTCTCAGTGACACAGACTGGTTTTACTCCTCCTATAGTTTTTGGCACCCTTGAAAATTTCAGTGGCTTACTGCTTTTCTGCCAATAGACAAAAGTCCGATTAATTTCAAAGTACTTTCAGATACTGTTGTGATCAGTGAAATGCCATTTGCAATAAATCTTGTACACATGGGTATACTAAATAGCTTGCCAGAAACATTGACAGTGTTTATTTAATGAGATTGATTTTAATTTCAGATACTGTAATTAATTATTCATCAATGTAAATCTCCTTTTTATGTGGGTTCAACTAAGTTAGTATTAACGTATTAAAGCTTCAAAGGCTTAGAGAAAAAACTAAAGAAGAGGGTCCAAATCTTAAACTTACTTAGAGTATTAAGTCATTTTCTGAAAATAAGCTAGCATAACTAACACAATATTTAACTAAGAAAATACAATGCATAGAATGCATCTATTAACCTAGCTTTCTACACTTACCATGTAAATTAAAATGAGGCTTTATTTTTATTTATGACATTCAAGTAAAATATTTTTCACTTACCATCATCATCATATGCCTATTTCAGTTCTCTCTCATCCCACAGCGTGAACACAGTAGCAAGGGAATAATGTAAGCATCCAGAAGCCAAAATGTTGTGTCAAATCATTAATCTCACTAAATACAAAAAGAATCGGAAAGCATAAAAGTACCATTTTTTGAGTATTTGTGTGCTGCGCAATATACAAAACACTTTACATATATTGATGTTTGATCATGTTATTGATCATCCATGTCTTATATAAGATAACTGAGATTGTTGATAGTGCTGTTGAGTGGATTCCGACTCCTGGCGACCCTGTGTATAGCAGAGCAGAAGCCTATTCCGGTCTTTTTGTGCCATCTTCTCACCTTCCGGTACTACATCAGACAATGCTCTGCTGCTATTCATAGGGTTTTCATGGCCAAACTGAGATTGGGGATGACTAACTTCACAGATGCAGTAAGTGCTGGAGCTGAGATTCAAGCTATCGCCTCAGCCAATGCTTTTTCATCTATTGCATGAGAATCCGTCCTTTAAAGGAAGCTTACAATTACTCTTCTGCTGTACAGTTACATTAATTCTGTATTTTTTAAATACTAATACATTTTTCTGTAACCACTTCAGAAAATTTCACTCTATTTGTCTACAATAAGAATGACTTTGCCTTAACCCTGTTCAAAAGAGCACGATTGCAATGCATTTATTTTCCATACATGGAGATGTTAACTATTGGAGTAAACTGCAGAGTCTAGAATTTTTTAGATACAATGAATGACACTTTTATGAACTAGACATCCGAGACTTACAACTAGGGAAAATATACGAGTTCCTCCCTAAAGGAGAATCAAGCCGCGTGAGGACAGTGTTGTCCCTTGCTGATAGATAGGAATCCTTTCCTCCTTGCCCTCACATAAGCCTCTTCAACTTGTATGCCATCAAGCACAGTCATCATCCTTAGAGATGCCAGTCCCTAAAACCATCCATATATTTCATAAAACACACACCGTCCTCCAGGAAACAATCAGAGAATTAGGGGAAACTCACATGGCTTTTGCATCACAGTTGCAAACAATGGCTATTTTACTTTTAGCTTTCCTTCTGGAGATTATAAACAAAGGTGAACCAGTATTTTAAATTTCTCTTTTTCCTTAGAATTTAACAATGGCTTACATTTTGCTTAGAATTTAACAATAGTCATGGGTGCTCCTAATTGTCATGAGAGTAAATATCATCCTTTATTGGCATGTAAAATATTCATTGGAATACATTTTATTTGAATTAACAGTGGAAAAAATGCCTTAAAACTATTGAAAATTTGGCATTAAAATGTTGGCTTGTTGCTATAGTTTTATAACATAAATGTTTAATTTCACAAAAAATCACACATGGCTAATCTGTATATACTGAAGTCTAATAATTTGATATACAGTTATACAACAAACTGTGACTAATTAGTATTCATTTCTGTTTTTTTTTTTTAAAGGGGCCACAATATCTTTTGTTTTTAAAGATTGGCACCTGGGCTAACAACTGTTGCCAATCTTTTTTTTTTTTTTCTGCTTTATCTCCCCAAACCCCCCCTGTACACAGTTGTATATCTTAGTTGCAGGTTCTTCTAGTTGTTAGTATTCATTTCTTTAATTTTTCTATCTCCTTTATTTCAGTTGTTATTGCATTAAGTTGACTAGAAATAAGATTTTAACATGTTCAGATAAGCATGATACTAATTCCAACTTTTCTCCTGCCTATCTGGGACCTAGACAATGAAAGTACTTCTTGAATTTAAATTAGTGTAAATTTCTTGAAACATCCACCTCTAAACATTCAAAGATTGACTTAGGGTATCGGTCTGTCTCCTCTCCTGCCTCTTTTTGAGACTTACTAAAAACTTCATTTTCATAGTACAACAACGCTCCTCATGTAAAGAATCTGGATGGAAAGCTAACTTTCAGCAAGTTTATGTTCAAGATTAAGAGCAAAATGATTACAATCAAGACCTCTGACCCCAGGCCACTCACAAAGTCCACTCTGTCACTTTTTACCTGTTTGACCTTGAGTGAGTTACTCGACCTCTGTGTGCCACAGTTTCACAATCACAGTCATCATCTCCTAAGTGTATTGCAGGGACCGGAACATAAACAGAAAGAGCTTACAACAGAGTCATGCAGACACTAAGCACTAAATCTTAGCTATTGTTATGGATCATATTTTATCAATATAACTGTCAAAATTTTATAATGCAATTTTAATTTATGGATGAAGTTATCGCTGAATGAGTTAACATTGTGTTCGGAGAAGGACAAATCAGGAAAGAAGAATCAAGTCTGTACTCACTGTTCCACAAAACATGAGTCAAGTGTATTGTGTGAGAAAATTCAGTTGTCAGACCATCTCAATTCAAAGTCTGTGGCCTAATCAAAGTAGTAAAAATATTTGAAGCTTCTAGTATAGGCTTGTTTGATATAATTAGTCAACATGTTCTTTGCCATGTTACTGACAGAGTGCATTAAAAATAGAAATTTGTTTCTCAGAGAAAAAATTGGTTGAAATTTACAGTTTGAAGACAAAGGTCATAATATCCCTAAGAAATAAATTTAACCAATCACTCTTTGATATTTACTCACATACTGACCCAAAGATTCAAGACCAAAAGTTATAAGAAGAGCAGGATAGATGAACAAAAATATACCATATAGTTTGATTAAACCATACCATTTAGTCTTTAAAATATGTACTTGAGGTTTGACTTCATATCCCTGAATAAAATCCCCAAGACCAACATCTATGCATTTTTCTATATTTGAGCACCATGTTGATACATGGCATTATCACTAGGTGTGGAAGCTCAGAGAACACCAAAGGAAAAAAAGCTGTAAGTTACTCCCAAGGAAGCTGCTCAGGAGCGATACACAGACAGTACTAAGTCCAAATCAAAGGTCTCCATCTCCAGAAGAATTCAAACCCAAGCATATTCCTGAAAAGAAGAAATATGCTCTAATTTTTGGAATTAAGTGGAAGAGAGAGAGTCAGAGAAACTGATTAATCAGGACTTCTTTGGCAAGGGCTCCAGCAGGTGGGAAGCAGAAAGATATAGCCAGGGGTTGATAGGAAGCAGACAGATGGTTAATGACTTGTGGGTTGATAAAAGGGTTGGTTTGGGACTAATATTACAAACACCATTTCTTCTTACCCTTTTTATCTTCACGCCAAACAGGTGTGTGAAAATCTGAATAGTAAAAGGTTGAACAGTTAATTTAGGAGGCTGGGAAATTAAAATAGCAAATTACCACAGGAAATGTTAAATAGCCAAAATAAAACCTGGACACCTTTCTTCATCTAGGTTGACAGGTGACCTGAATTTTTCCTTGAACAATTAAGGCTGATTACTTTGATTCTGCACATTAATTTTGTGGCACCTATTTGATTGACAGTTATATACATACTTAGACTAGCAAATAGAGTCATTTAATAATCTGTTTTCATATTAAAATAAATGTTTTGATTTATTACCATAGACATATTTGAATTGATAGGGTAATTACTCATCACAAATAGATACTTTTTTCTTTACCCCTTTTGGCCAGGATAGATGGTGGATGGGCATGTGTTGTCAAAAAACTTTGACTGAGATAATTGATTTAAACAAAAACCCTTCTGAATCTTAAAAAGGAAGGCACATTTTTTCATTCTTTTTACATTCACTTATCTCTTTAGAAATTCTCACCATTCTGGAAGACTGAATCATCCAATGCCATATAGAGATCCTATACTTTTGATATATGTGCTTTAGATTAGATTCTATACACACACCATAAATGTAAAGATTATAATAATTCAAAAGGTTTACCAAATAAATCAGAATTACCAGACAACCTTGTTAAAAGTTCAGATCCAAATTCTACCACATATCATCCCATAGACCTGCTAGAGATGCAACTCAAAAATCTTTATTCTAAATAAGCATCTGAAATAATTCTCATGCACACCTTTAAAGTCTGAGACATTGCTTTAGATATTATAGCAAAGATTCACTAAGAGGACTCCTAATTTTAAATCACTGCAGTTACACTCACTACTTTAAGAATGTCTATATGGAAAGCACACGATGTGGTCAGTGAGAACACTGGACTTAGAATCATGGACCATAAATCCTGTGACTTAGTGGCCCTGTGACCTTAGACAAGTCTTTTAACTTCTCTAATCTTTGGTTTAATTCTGTTTCACTGAGTGATTAAGGACTGTTCCCTCTCAGTCCTAACATGCCGTAACTGTAGAATTAGTAGTATACTGTGGCAGTGGTACTATAAATCTTCAGAACTCTATAATTAATGTTGGATACAGATGACTTATTGTTTCAATTCTTAATAGTTACATGTAAATATTTATTGCTACCAGTGAACTATTTTAAAATGCTTACTTTCTGTTTACAATCATTTGAAAGTGGGAAAAAAATTAACAAAATATAGCGAGCCTGAGTATTAAATCAGAAAAATGATGGGAGAAAAATTCTTATTTACATATATTAAATGAATATTCATTGCTTTATCCTTGGAGAAAAGAAATAAATTCTTAAAAAGCTGTTTTGTATACTATTATCTGGATATCTAAGATGTAAAAGAAACCTGGCAATTGTAAAAATCTCCTTGGTGATCTTCTTAATATAACTTTTAAAATTCTGTAAGTAAACTGAACAAGGAAAATCATATTTTAATCTCTTTATTACATATTGATCAAGTTCTATAAAATTTCTCCTGATAGAAAAGAATCAAGATCCTCATCACATGCATTATCAGAGCTTCTCAAAAATGGAAAAACTCTCAAATATTTAAAGTCTACCTGCTTAAATCAATGGATAATACTGCTACCAGGAGAGCATATGTGGAGGCATCCAGATAAAGCTTGGATATGCAGGATGTCATTTGGAAATTGTTCACGGATTGCTGTTGGCCACTCATGACAAATACATGCTCTTAGTATCACATTTCCGGGGAAATTGTTAGAATTTTTTCTGAAAGTGACTTAGCCATTACTATAAAAGCACAAGTTCAACCCCTGGCCCTACTCTTTAGCAGTAAATCGGCCTCAACAATAATAGTAAACCAATGGAATAACTTCTCTGTGGCTTGAAAAAGATAATGTTAGGTTTCCTTAGACACAGGTAACAGTAAAGAATGTTTGCATTGATTTTAAGAATAATAGATAATCTGGATGACTGAGTGACTCTCAGGGAGGGTCACAAATGTACATACATGACCACAGTGTAGCCACTCTACCAACTTCTTTGAAAAGTTCATATTTCTCATCAAGAATTGACACTGAGTTATTCTAACTTAAAACAGGAGTATCTTGATATACAGATTAAAAGTTATTTTTCCTATTCTGTCCACTGTGATCATCGTGTGCTTCATTCCCAACATTTTTGCAGTATAATCAGCACAATAATTGTTTAGAAAAGTGTTTCAGGTGGTTTTTTTCCTTATGTACATCAACATGTACAGGATTCATTTAGGTGAAACAAGTATGTATTGTGTGAACTGACCAAAATTTCCCAATTTTGTATTTAGTTTAAATAGTGGATTGTTGTGCCTCTTCATTAAGGAATGTTAGAACATTAGCACTTGCTTATTATGCCTCAGAGTGAAAAGTTGTGTTTTACTGTATAATTTTGCCCTCAATGTTAATTGATTTGTGGTGATTTGATGTGTTTGGTACAACTTAAATTATAAAATTAAGAGCAGAAGTTCCAACAATCTATACAATAACCTGTCTGTTAAACAATCTATATAAATGCTCAGTAATTTTATATGAGTGTCAACTTATAGAAATAGAGCAATGTCATTTGTTCACAAATATTTGAGTAAATTCTGCATGCTAGGTCCTTTTATTGGCCCTGGGACATACCAATGTACAAGCTAAGCAAGACCTATCTTTTTGCGGACCTTACCTACTAGTGGGAGAAAAAGAAACTAAATAAATTTAAAAATATAAGTAGTGTCCCATGGCTGAAATAAAGCAGGACAACGGGATGCAAAATGATAGGACGAATCCTTCAGATCAGATAGTTTCTCAGGACACATTTGAGTTGGAAATTAAATGACAAACACAACTATTCCTGTAAGGAGCACTTTCAAAACAAAGGAGAATAATACAAAAGCCTCGAGTAATTGGAATTCTAACATATTCCAGGAACAGAGAGATGGCAGTGCAAGTGGAATATAGCGATCAAGAAGGAAAGAAGCATGAGATGAGTCAGAATATTGCCTTCACTTTACCCAAAACCACGGGGCTTTATGTTAGGAAGTCAGGAAAATTATAATACCTCTATTTTAAATACATTTTGAGAAAGCATTTTAATCACATGATAACACTTGACCTAGTCATTTAAGTTGTGATTTATGTTTGTCCCTTCCTAGGTTTTCATTTTTATACTCTCTTCATAATAAAAAATTATCTCAATTGTTTGCATGCAGTCGAGTTAGCAATTTTCCTTTAAATTCAAATGAAATTAAATCCCCAAAAAGCATGAGGACTTCAGAGTTTTGGAAAAGAAATATACTCTATGCATGCTCTTCCAAATGTTTTCTGTTCCCAAGCATAATTCATTCAGCCAAAAAGCCCCACTCTTTGTCAAATCAATAAGGGTTTCTGATGGAAGCAAGAACCAGGCTCAAGAAGGGTGAATGCAGTCAGAGCTCACAGTTGCAAAACTTGAAGATTTTCAATAAATTGTAATTGAAGAGTTGACAAATCAAACAAAATGTGTCTTTATTTCTGCAAATTCATCCTTATGTTTCCAGGAAAACTCAGCTGAAAGTTCCACTCCTCCCTAAATCAGGCTGATTTTCAATGAGGATCAAGCTTTTTCAAGAAGCAATTTACTTTGTCAACTAATTCTCAGGCTGATGAACTGGTTCAAAAAAGTGGGTAATTCAGTATTTTGAACAAATCAAAAACGTCTCAAGATATGCCTCAAGAAACAGAAAAGGCTGGGTGCTGTCTTTCAACAGTGTCGCCACACCAGCAGAGCCTTTGCTCAGAGGAGAAAAACCAAACCGAGCTTTATCTAACGCATACAGGAAATAGCTCCCTTAGCTTCACGATAGTCTATGAATAGAGGGACCATATAATTTATCTTCCAAACTGGGACACTTTCAAGATTAAAAGGAGGCTCTACTAACAACTATGGGAGGATCATGGACAGTAATTGGGACTGTCTCAGGCAAACTGGGACATGTGGCCTCTCTATCTATGAAGCACAGGCCCCAGAAGCCTTTAGAAAATTATACCTTATCTCTTCACAGAGAAATATGAAGCATAATAAATTGTAAACATCTTTGATGAAGGAAAGACTGGACCACTATTATCTAAAACCTCTAAGCCTTAGAGCTTCCTTTAGTGTCACTGACTTCACAATGTATGTAAATAGTAAGCACATTAATATAAAGACGCTCTGAGCTTCTTGGAGAAAAGCACCAAATTCTTCAGCTGCACTAGTTCGAGCATGGAAACATAACTGTGACATATGGAAAACTGACCTAAATGTGACAATGGTCACAGTGTACCCCCACTTAACCCATTTATCACCAAGTCTGAAAAAATTCCCATTGCTGCAAGAACAGGCACCGGCTATTTCCATAGAAACAACAACAGGGAAATATCTCCTCTCTGTGCCTGGCTACCCAGGGGAATTAATCTGGTGCTGGCCTTTTTAACACTAACCTTTAATTCACGGCTTGGAAACCTATCTAGCCTTGAGTATTAACTGCTGATTCTATCCTTATAATTAACTGCTGCATACCATGAGCAGAGCAGGATGCAGAAAGGTGGTAAGAAAAGAGATATTGTAGAAGGAAATCAAAGGAATAGGGAGGAAGGTGAGGAAGAGGCGAAGAAGGAATGAAAAGTAGAGAGAAGGGAGAAAGATGAGAAAATGAAGAAGGAAGAAAGAAAACAGAAACAAGATTGAACATGGTACACCCTCTTCCTTACATTTTTACTACTCTTTTTACCTGTTACTCGTTGTGTATGTTAGATGCAGTCTCATAGAGCAGAAAGGAAACACACAGACCATCTGAGGAACTTCAGAGCTAAACAAACTCATCTTTCCAGTACCACACAGCTGGTCAGAGGCAAAGTTAGTTCCAAAACCCATATCTCCTAACTCGTGAGCCCAGTGTTTTATTGACAAAAGTGTTTTATTTTTACAATATGCTAATAAGTTTATCTTAAACGTAAAATTGAGGTTTTCTATTAAATTTTGGTTTCATCATTTTAGAAATGCTATACTTTTTTTGTAGATCCCAAGCATATCTGATTCTGAAATATTTACCTGCTTTTCCTTTTTCCCCAGTTTTTAATTTTAATATATCTTTTACTTCCCTTTACAGAAATAATATAAATTTTGACACTCAATAAAACTTGATTATAATGAATGAATGAAAGGCAGGACCCCTGAAGGCTTTATTCAATGGTGACTTTTCAAATAAAAGTTATGTAGAGAAAACACATAATCCCAGTCCAGTAGTTAATGCCAAATAGGAGAGAAATGAATTGTGTAGCCTGTGTGATTTGTCTCGTATCTTCAATATAGCCACAATAATTGGCAATACGGTTTCCCCCCTTATTTTGGGGTTTCACTTTCTGGAGTTTTGGTTACTCAAGGTCAACTGCGGTCTGAAAATATTAAATGGAAAATTCCAGAAATAAGTGATTCATAAGTTTTAAATTGCACGCCATTCTGAATAGCATGATGAAATCTCACACTATCTTGCTCCTTCTTACTCAGGCTGTGAATCATCCTTGTGCCCAGCGTATCCACCCTGTGTACACTACCTGCCCATTGGTCACATAGTAGCCATCTTGGTTATCAGATTGACTGTCCCAGTATTGCAGTTACTTGTGCTCAAGTAACTCTTATTTTACTTAATAACAACCCCAAAGAGCAAGAGTAGTGATGATGGCAATTTGGATATGCCAAAGAGAAGCTATAAAGTGCTCAACTTAATAAAAGGTGAAAGTTCTCAACTTAATAAAAAAAGAAAAAGAATTATATTTTGAGATTGCTAAGATCCACAGTAAGAATCAGTCTTCTATTCATGAAACTGTGAGGAAGGAAAAATAAATTCATGCTAGTTTTGCTGTCACACCTCAAATACTTATGCATAGGAAAAAACATAACATATATAGAGGGCTCAGTACTATCCATGGTTTCAGGCATCCCTGAGGGTCTTGGAACATATCCCCCATGGATAAGGGGAGACAATCATAGCCTGCAAATCCTTACTCTTGCATTATATGCCTAACACAATGGACTACTTCTAAATGAACCAGAGTGACCAAATATCTCTTTTCTAGAGATTGTCTGGATAGACTCTGTAAAACCTAAATGTTAATAAATAAATAATTAAAGAGTCTTTCTGACCAAGTGTGATTGCTTACACCTGAACAGTGAAACTCTTCAATTAAAAATGGACATCATATTCATAATGTTATTTATTCACTCCTTTCTATATGATTTTGACTATGTAATGTGCTACATATATATTCACTAAGAGAACCAGACCTTGTGTACTGTGCATTAATTATTTATGATAAGTTTTATTCTAAGTCTTCTTAATAATCTGTTAGGACATCCAAACATAAATATAGAGCTATCAAACGTAAATGTAAAAAAAGTCTTAAATGTAAATCACTAACAACAGAAATGAAAGAGAGGCCATCACTACTGATCCCATGAGATTAAAATAAAATAAAAGAGTGTTCTGAACAACTCTATACAACACAAATTTGATAACCAAGATGAAATAGACCAATTTCTTAAAAGACACAATCTATCCTAACTCATACATAGAGAAATAGATAATTTGAATAAGGAAATGGAATCAATAATTAATAACTTCCCAAAACAGAAAGCACCAAGCCTAGATAGTTTTGCTGGTGAATTCTACAAAATATTTAAGGAAGAAATGATACATACCACTTCTCTACAATCTCCAACAAAAAAAATTAAAGAGGAAGGGATACTTTCTAGCTCATTCTATGAGGCCAGCATCACCCTAATGTCACAACCAGACAAAAACAATTCAAGAAAGGAAAATTACAGATCAATATCTCTCTACAAATCCTCAACAAAATATTAGCAAATTGAATCCAACTATGTATAAAAAATATTATACACCACAACCAAGTGGGATTCATTCCAGGTACACAAGGCTGGTTCAATATTCAAAAATCTACTAGTGTAATATATCACACAAATAGGCTAAAGAGGAAAAATCACATGGTGATATCAATAGACACAAAAGAAGCATTTGAGAAAATTCAAAACTCATTCATGATAAAAATACCCAGCAAACTAGAAAGAGGGAAACTTCCTCAACATGATAAAAAATATCAACAAAAAAGGGCTGGCCCCATGGCATAGTGATTAAGTATGCACACTCCATTTGGTAGTCTAGGTTTTGCCAGTTTGGATACTGGGTGCAGACCTACACATTGCTCATCAAGCCGTACTGTGGTGGCATCCCACATACAAAAAGTAGAGGAAGATTGGCACAGATGCTAAATTAGCACAGAGACAATCTTCCTCAAGCAAAAGGAGGAAGATTGGCAACCAATATGAGCTCTTCCTCACCAAAAAATATATACACATATATATATATCAACAACAAACCTAGAGCCAACATCATACTTAACAGTGAAAAATCTAGATGTTTCCTTCCTAAGACCAGAAACAAGACAAGGATGTCTCTCTCACTACTCCTATTCAACATTGTACTGGAAGTTCTATCTAACGTAATAAGACAAGAAAAGGAAATAAAAGGTATACAAAATGGGAAGGAAGAAATAAAATGATCTTTGTTCACAGAAGACATGATTGTCTATATAGAAAACCCCAAAGAATTGACAACAAAACCTCCTGGAACTATTAAGTGATGACTACAAGGTTGCAGGATACAAGATTAATATTCAGAAGTTAATTTCTTTTCTATATTCCAGAAACAAACAATTGGAATATGAAGTTAAAAACATAATACTATTTACTTTAGCACCAAAAAAAATGCTTAGGTACAAATCTAACAAAATATGTACAGGATCTATATGAGGAAAACTACAGAATGCTGATGAAAGAAATCAAAGACAATCTAAATAAACAAAGAGCTGCTCCAAATTCATAGTTAGGAAGACTTAATATTGTTCAGATGTCAGCTATTCCCATTTTTATCTATATATTCAACATAATCCCCATCAAAACCCCAGCCAGTTATTTTGTAGATGTCAATAAACTGATTCTAATGTTTATATGGAAAGGCAAAAGACCAAGACCAGACCAAGACCAACACTAAAGTTGGAGAACTGACACTAACTTAAAGAATACTACAAAGCTACGGTAATCAAGAAAGTGTGGTATTGTTAAAAGGATAGACAAATAGACTAATGGAACAGAACAAAGATCCTAGCAATGGAGTCACACAAATATAGTCATAAATATATCTGATATTTGACAGAGAAGCAAAGGCAATTCAACAGATAAAGAAAAGTCATTTCAACAAATGGTGGTAAAACAACAGGACATCCACATACAAAAAACTGAATCTAGACACAGAACTTACACCTTTCACAAAAATTAGCTCAGTGTACATCACTGATCTAAATGTAAAACTCAAGACTATAAAACATCTAGAAAGTAACATAAGAGAAAATCTAGATGCCCTTGGGTTTGGCAGTGACTTTTTAGACACAACACCAAAAGCATGATCCAAGAAAGAAAAACTATTTCAAAATTAAAATTAAAAACTTCTGCTCTGTGAAAGACACTGATAAGAAAAGGAAAAGACAAGTTACAGACTGGAAGAAACATTTCAAATACACAAGTGATAAAAGATTCCAAGATATACAACTCAATTCAAAATGTCAAAACTCAACAATAAGAAAACAAATAACCCAATTAAAACAGTGAGGAGAAGATCTGAACAAACACATAACCAAAGAAGACATACAGATGGCAAATAAGCATATGAAAAAATGCTCTATATCATATGTCATTAGGGAATCAGAAATTAAAACAAAAATGAGATACCATTACACATCTATTGAGAATGGCTAAAATTCAAAGCACTGACAACACCAAATGACAGCAAGGACGTGCAACAACAGACTTCCATTCATTGCGAGTAAGAATGAAAAGTGGTAGAGTCACTTTGGAAGACCGTTTCGCAGTTCTTTACAAGCTAAACACAGGTTTACCATCCAGTACGGAAGTTTTGCTCCAAGGTACAGTTATGCATCACTCAACGACAGGGACACATTCTGAGAAATGCAACTCAGGTGACTTCATCATTGTGTGAACATCATAGAATGTACTTGCACAGACCTAGATGGTATAGCCTACCTCACACTTAAGCTATATGGTACTAATCTCATGCTGGCCACCTTTGCATATGTGGTACCTCGTTGACGGAAACGTCGTTACATCATTATGCAGCACACGACAGTATTTGCCAAAGTGACTTGAAAACATGTTCACACAAAAACCTGCACAAAGATGTTTATAGCAGCTTTATTCATAATTGCCAAAACTTGGAGGCACCAAGATGTCCTTCAATATGTATATAGATAAACAAACTGTGGTACATCCAAACGATCAAATATTATTCAGTGATTTAAAAAAAATGAGGTATCAAGCCATGAAAAGTTATGGAGGAAACTTAAACGCAGATTGCGAAGTGAAAGGAGCCAATACGAAAAGGCTTCATACTGTATGATTCCATTCTGGAATGACATTCCGGAAAAGGCAAAATTATGGAGAGAGTAAAAGAATCAGTAGTTGCCAGAGGTAAGGAATGGGATAAATAGATGGAGCACAGGAGATTTTCAGGGCAGTGAAACTAATAATCTGTATGATACTGTAATGGTGGATACACGACATCATGCATTTGGCAAAACCCATAGAACTGTGCAACACCAAGAGTGAACCCTAATGTAAACTATGGGCTTTAATTTATAATAGTATATATCAATATTCGTTCACCAGCTATAGCAAATGTACCACGCTAACGCGAGATGTTAAAAATAGGAGAAACTTTACGGATAGGGAGAGAGGAGGATATATGTGATTTACTGCACAATTTTTCTGTTAATCTAACAATTTTCTAAAAAAGAAAATCCTAAAATGGTGAGCTGGCAAAAAGAACTGATTAGTGAATGGAGGTTTTAAAAGTTTCATTAAAGGGAACATGGTTTGTGTAGAATACCATTGTACAGAAGCCCTACTTCTTCTGAAATCTTATATTTCTAGTGAATCTTATTACCTCATTTTAACCACTGCAACATAGTAACACTTATCAAGTCTTCTGACTGTAATAGGTACTACTAACACAAAAAGTATAAACATTGCTCCTTGACCTCAAGGAAGGTATTGTCTTTCTGTGCTAATAGAAAACAGATATATTGCATAGCAATACAATGTCATATAAATAGAACACAGATATATTAAATAACAATACAAGACAATATACGCTGATTGTCAAATGAGAGATGGAGGAGTCCATAATAGAAAAATGAAATCAACCTGCACAAAAACTGGATTTATTGGAGGAGAATATTGAAGGGGGGATGAACAAAAGCATATTCAAAGGGCCATGGGCAAAACCAGTTTGGCTGCAGGGAAATCTCTTGTAGAAAATTAGAGACGAAGTTAGAGAGAAAACTAGGTAAACATAGTGAGACACTAAGAAGTTAGGATTTCCATTTGGATTTTAGATCTCAAGTAATAAGAAGCTAATAAAGGAGTCTAAACTAAGAGGCACTAGAGGAAGACTAATCCGATTTGGGTATGAATACAAGGGCAGGACTCGGGTGAAGTTGGAGTTGAAATTAAGGAAGACGAATCACAAACAGTGTCAAAGGTTGAAATGCATGAAATCTGAAGCTAATAAAGAGATGAACTAAAGGAATTTGGTACTATCAAATACCAGTAAATTCTTGGCATAATAGGAAAAAAATTGAAACACGAAAGAAAGAAAAACAGTAGAAGAAAATATTAAATCCGATTGGAGCTACAAAACACACAAATATGAAGCAAATAGAAACAGTGTCAAAGCCACGCAAATAAAGTGTTCATTATCAGCAACTCTGTATGATAAAGCAACAGAGACAAGGGGAGCACCCTTTCAAGCTGCAGGACTCCGAGGAAGAGACAACACACGGTGACTCGCATTTTCATGATCCCCAAGCTCTGGCCAATCTTATTTCATGTCCAAACTGAGCCTTCCCATCTTGCTTTAAAATAGACTAATTACTCTCACTTCTCAATTAGAAAACTGTCGGGGGTGACTTTGGGTCTGCCACAACTTGTCAAATCCTTCGGGTTTCAAAACTCTATTTTTTGAGGTCACCCTCGAAACAATCCCTTACCCAGGATTCTGACCCTTTCCATCTAAGCCACCCAGAGGCTAAGTATGTAATGCAGCCTCTTATACAGAGGGCAATTTAAGGTGGAAATACGTGCCTGAAGACAGGGATGCAAATGCAAAGGATTAGATGAGGGCTGCCAAGGAACATTTAAAGTCGTGCGTACAAGGCAGCATCCGAAGACGGAAACTACACAAGGAAATACATTTCTTTCTTTACATACACGTGTATTTAGTTTAAAAAAAAAAATTAAATAAATAATTCAGATGTTACAAAAAGTTTTTAAAAAGTGAAGCCTAAAATTCTCTTTCTTGCCTCTCCTGCATTTTCAATCAATAGAAATAGCCATGTAAACAGTTTCCTGTATGTTCTTCCAAAAACGTTTCCATGCATAAACTAATATATATCTCATATATTAATTTTTACACCAATTGTATAACCATATGTGAAACCTGGTTTTTCTCTTGGTCATCTTTTAATCCGAGCTCATATAGGCTTTCCAGAGCAGCACATGTAAGTTTACCACATGCCATGGAGCAATTAGATGATCCTCCATTTTAAGGATATACAGTTATTCAACTAGCACACATTTAGCTTGTTTCATTTTTGCTGTTACAAATAACACTTAACAAACATCTTTAAATCCTTTGCCCACTTGTCTTAAAATTTCTGAATCACAGGGAGTGAGCAATTTTTGTTGTCATTACTGTTGTATTTGAAATACTACCAAATTGTCACCTGAAGAATTTATATAATTCTCTTCTCTATGATCCAAAAGTATGGGAAAGTCTGTTTCACTAAACTATTGCTAACTGAATCCAGTCATTTAAAAATTTTTTTAATAACCTGAAAGATTTTTTAATTGCCACTTTGGCTGTGAAATTAAACATTTTTAAAGTTATTGGCCACTTGAATTCCTTTTGTAATACATCGTCCATTCATGACCTTGCACATTTTTCTATTAATTATTTTTTGTTATTTGCTGTAAGTGTTCTTTGTATATTAAGAAAATTTAGTATGTTCCAAGTCTTATTTTTGCATCTTTGATTCTGTTCATGATTTTTTTCCCAGTGCAAGTGTTTCTAATTATGGTCAAATTCACCAATCTTTAATTATGGCTTCTCAGTTTACTGTGATGCATGAGAAGGCACACAGTGCTCACATATATACCAAATTTCACCAAAATTATTTTCTACAAGTCAGTGGTATCATTTTTTTAAAATCTCTTGTTTATCTGTAATTTGGTTTACAGTGCGAGACAGGTACAATTCCAGCTTAACTTTTCGCCAAAAGAGTTAGCCAATTCCTCCCCAATAATTATTGAATATTTCATTTTCAATCCCATTGATTTAACCTGTGAAATTTGGTACTGAATTGATTTCTCAACCATCTTGAATAGTTCCAGTTCCACTAATCTGCTTATACCAATCCCAAACTGCCTAAATTATTGTTTACAACACTGTAATATGTTTTAATATCAGTATGAATATCCCCTTTATTGCTCCTTTTTTAGATATTCCTTAGCAAACCTCATCTGCTTATTTTGCCACATGAACATTAGCAGCATTTGTCATTTTTACAAGACTTCTAGATACTTTGAAACATGCTATATGCATTTATAAATTGATTTAAGGAGAGTTGACATATTAACACTATTGAGCATTTTTATATATGAACAAGATGTATCTTCCCGTTGATTCATTTCTCACATCTATTCTAGTTTAATTTTAAATTTCTCTCTTGTAAGCCGCTATCAACATTTATGTCCAGATAGGCTAAATGTTTATGCCTAGGTAGTGTAAACGTATTTGCTATTGTAAATAAAACCTTTCCATCAATTATATTTTATAAACTATTATTACATACAGACTACTAATTTTCATGTTCCACCCTTATCATCTACCACTTTATTGAACTCTCTTACTATTTCCATTTGTAGTTGTATTTCTTGGCCTTTATGTGTATAGCATATCATATGCAAATAGTTCCAACAATATCCCTTAATTCCTTGTTTTGAATATTTCTTTCTCTTATCTAATTATGGAGTTCAAAATTCCTAGCAATTTTAGATAGTGATAGTGATAGTCGTCATCATTCTTGTTTCCAACTTTACTGAGAAATCTTCTGTTTCACAATTAATCATGAGTTTGTTTTGAGCTCCACATCAAGCAAAGGAAAATCTTCTCAACTTCTATTATATTCATGTCTTTTAAATTCAAGATTTGGTGTAGAATATTGCCAGATTAACTTATGTAATATGTATAAATGTATATATGTAAAAGGCTATCTTTTTCACCTTTTACCTATTAAGATGGTAAAGTGTATTGGTAGACTGCTTAACCCAGATCTACACTCGCCTTCCTAACTTGAACACCTTTCATCACATCGTCAGGGTATGTTACCTGTTAATGCACCGCTAATTCCAATTCATATGTTTGTGATTTTACAGAGATTCATAAGATTAGTTGACTTCATTTTATGTGCAGTTTTTAAAGTTTCGTTTTATGTTCTGCTGATTTGTAAAAGTATTTTAATACCTTTATGTTTTCTCAGGGGCCTGAAACAATTTGAATAGCACTGAAGTTCTCCATGCCTCAGAGTTCACTTCCAAAACTATTGACCTAGCACTTTTTGGAGATTTACTCTGTGAAAACATTCCTCATTTCTTCTGAGGTCATGGGTCTCTTCTGAGATCAATTTTGGAGATTATATTTTCTTAGACGTCATTCATTTCATTCAGGCTTTATATTTATTGAATAGACTTGGGCAAATTATTCTCTTATAAGCCTTTTCAGTCCCTGTATACCTGTGATTATTGTCATTTTCATTTCTCATTTGCATAGCCTCCTTTTTTATTACATTTACTACTAGTTTTGCTTGTCACCCCCACAAAAGAGCTTTTAATTTATTTATCAATTCTACTACTTGCTGTTTGGTAATTCACTAATTTTTTCCTTTTGCCATCATAATCTATTCCTTCTGTTTTCCATAGGTTCATTTGGTTGCCCTTTTAATAACTTCTTAATTTGAATTTTAATCAACTCCATTAAATTCTTTCTGAATTAGTATTATGTGTCTTAAACATGTGGTTCTCAATGTTTTTCATGGTATGGCACATTCAGAAAATGCTAATATTTTTACAGCACACAGGGGTAAATGTGAGGCTGTTCACTACTCCATTCACACCAGTAGCCCATTTACAGCACACCAGCTGGGAAGCCCTAATAATAAATTCAAGTGGATCTTGAAGGCTATGTTGTGTGTATTCATTATTCAGTAAACAACCAATGAACAACTGCGCTAAGAGCTCACTTACAAAATGAATCTGAAAATGTTTCCAGTAACTTTGATATTTAAAATAATAAGACTGCGATCTCACCAAATTTTAGAATGTGCACAGGATTGGTGAGGTGGCTTAGCTTCTAGTCCCACACATATGTTGTATGTGTGACCCACACCCCTGTCTCAGTTCCCCCAGCCTTCACTGCTAATATAGATGATATTTGAAAATTAAAATGACAACTGCAAATTATCATTATTAACTTGTATTGAAAGAGCCTCTAGTAATAGTATGTACATTTTTATGCTCTCTGGTGTGTGCTCAATAAGTAAATACTCAATGGAAACATTTCCTATCTTGATGGAACAGAAAATAAGCCAACTGACTATTGTTAATTGTTATGTAGTCACAGATATAGGCTGTCCTCAATTTGAGTGAAAGGCTCACAAATGATTCTGTTGAGAAAACGATTGCAACAAAAGAATGGAAATGGGCTTCAATTTTCTTCATTTTGAGGTTTGATAGTCCTATAGCGATTTTTAACAATAAAATTGATAAAACCTGACTGAAATTGCTCATAATTGGAAAGCATAAAAAAAAATCAAACAAAAAATACCTTCAAAGGTAATAGGGGCCTTAAACACACACTTGGTAAAATCTTAAAGATTTTTCTTGTTGTCAATGTGGATGGTCATGCAGAAAGAGCAACGAAGACGATGCCTCCCTTCCAGAGCTTAACACAGGAGCCCACTGTTAGAATTTCTTCTCATTCTCTGCTGAGTCATGAGATACAATTCACAACTAACTTAGGAATCAATTAAAATTTACATTTTTCGCATGACACTGAGGATCATTTAAAAAATTTGAGAAGGAACACTTGCCCGAAAAAGAATGAGTACTTATTTCAAGTATACAGGATATAGGTGAAGATACAGAAGAAATTTTCATACTAGGAATGATAGCAGAATAAACAGACATTGGTGAGTATAGTTATTTATTTACAATGCAGCATGGGAGATTCAGTAGCAAATTTGAGTAACATTGCAGGCTATCTATGTCTTAATCCGTTCTATGACGTAATCAAGTAAGAAAAACTGGAGCAGGTATAAGTCAATTGGGAATGTAAAACAGTAACAGATGGGCAAAATTCCACCATTTATCACACACCATCTAGGTAAACACTCACAGAGTTGTTGGGTAGATTAAATGAGTTAATATATGTGAAACACTCAGGGCACACAGTAAGCGCTATGAACATGTTAGTCATTATTATTGTTGTTGTTAAAATTATAAGTGACATTTTGGGAATATATGATTATTATTCTAACAGCATTATAATTTAACTAGCCCACAAAAGCAATAATGAAATCCCTTTATGGACAAATACCTGTTATGATATAACCAAGACAATAGAAATATTTTATATATATATATATTCAAGAAGTTTTTAATATTACATGTTACCAAATGGAAGAATCTTGAAGATAGACTTTATAGCATTGCATATGGCATTTTACAAAAACCTAAGTGTCTTGTGAGTAGTCTCTTTTCTTTCTGTCTCTCTTCATCTCTCTTGAGGCCACAGTAACATTCTCATGAGTTAATTATTGAGAGTCATTTTATGGTTTTAAAAAGTCTAGCATGAACTGAGAAATTTAGAGAGAACTGATAAAATAAATGGTACATTAGCGAGAAGAGTGGATGGAGTCAAATTACTGCTTTGACATGCAAGAATGTATTCCTGTTAGTTTGATCTTTGGGGAAAGAGGTAGGAGATGGGCCAATTAGATGATCCTTGAGTTATCTCAGGACTCCAGCGTTGCTTCAAAAAGACTTGTATCGTGCCCATATTATCTGAAGATGATTAGGGAGATCCATTAGGCTCTAGAGATTTTAGCAGAAATTGTAGGCTCATAAAATTATGTTCAAGATGATCATTTGGTAGTGTTACCTGGCCCACCGTGCCCCCCAGCCACATAAGACATTAACCACAACCCTGCTCAGAACAAGCCTAACACGGTTCTCTCTGGCCTACAGGAAACCACAGAAAAAGAAAGAAGATTGCTGAACAAAACCAGTCAAAACTGGTTGAAGGCAACATGGCAGTCTGACTTGACCTGGCATAGACCCCAAAGCTCATTATATGCTCATTGTAATACATGACCATGATACATAACACACCCACCAGCGCCATGGCAGTTGACAAGTGCCATGGCAACAGCAGGATATAACCAAATAAGGAAAGAAAAGAGGTGGCACCCTTGTTCCCCTGAAAAGCCTGCCCAGTTCCCCAAATAACTATGAATATTCCTCCCCTTCATTACCTTGACTCCATATAATAGTTGCTTAATCACCCCAGCAGCTGAGAAGCTGATTTGTGAACATAGTTCCCACTTCTCCATTCTTTGGCCATTGAATAAAAGCTTGTGCTGTTGAATGCTCAGCTTTGGTTTCCTTTCAAATTCATGACACCAAATAGGAAAGAACCCTTGAAGGAAGGGATGGATTATGAATACAAGGCCCACCTGTGGGCCCTTCCTAGCAGCTCCTCTGAGTGTGGGTCAGAGTCACACCAGAGTGAGATGAAATCCATAACAGAAGTTCCTTTAAGATCCGTGGATAGGGCTGACCCAGTTGAACCTTGCATGAGCTTCATTATTTAAAATACATGGTTTTCTAGCAAGATAGCCAGAGAAGTTTCAGTTCCTTTTCATCACAGATTTGTGGTCCTCCCGTCCACACAGTGTAAACAATAGTGAAAAGTGAAATCAAATCAAAACGGGTGTGCACATTACACTTCACAGGGCACCTGAGTTTGCTGTCTCCTTTGTCCCTAAGCCACAATGAGCAGAGCAGCATGTCACCAGCCATCACCTTGGTGAGAAGGTTTTGCAAGGATTATTAAAACAACCAGTTCTATGATCTTTTCTCTTTTCTCTCTCTCCCTCATCTTTTTCATTCTTTTTTTTTTTTTTTTTTTTTTTTGGTTAGTGAGATTAGATTTGGCATTTCAGAGACAAATCAAAAAGTTCACAGCTATTTTGTAATATTAATTATATGAAATGGCTTTGAATCTTCACATAGAGAACAGGGCTGAAACCTAAAACAAACAAAAACCTGGAGAAGAAAATAACACACCACAGCCACTGCCCTGACATCTTCTCAACTTCAAATAATGTTTCCTCATTTTTTATTGCCACCATGTTTCTCCTCTCACTAATTAAATGTGGATACAATATTTCATTTTGCACCTTCTGCTCTTTCCTTGCTCGACTCTCTCTGGAGGAGTCACCCATTCCACCTGCTTCAGATCTTGCCACTAGAATAATAACCCACCCAAAATAGCTTTGATCTTATGCTTGAACCTCATTTTGTGGTAGTTTAAAAATATGGCCCCAAAATTATTTGACACTCTTCCCATGGAGATGTAGAGTCAAGATCTTCTCTATTTGAATTTGGGCTCTGTGAGTGCTTGACAAAGAGAATCAGAGGAAAAGGCACTAAGCCAATTTCTAGGCCCAGGTCTTAATAAATAGTCAGTTTCACTTCCTATCTCTTATGACTCATGTTCTTAAAACTCAGTCACATGCCGTGAAGAAGCCCAAGCAGCCCTTTGGGGAGGGAATAAGGCTCCTGGCCTACAGTCCCAATTGAGCTTTCAGAAGGTGGTCAGCTCCTACTTGTCAGCCACAGGAGGGAGACACCTGATGGTGAATCCTCCAGCTGCTGCTGTATGGTGCTGTCCTTGACACGTTCTGCTTTACTTGCAGATTCATGAGCAAATATTCTTCTTATTTGACACCATATGTTTTGGGGTAGTTTTTTAAATAGCAAAACATAAATGAATTGAGTTCTCACATGTGAAAGTCCTAATTTGACTCCATCTCAAAATCCTTATCAAATTTTTCTATTCATCTATACATTCCATTGCATCTTCTCCTTAATAAGCCAGATTTTCTCCTCCAAATCCTCAGTTCAGCTAATGGTAAAATTGGTCTCCCTTCACACTTGGCTCTAAACTTCACTCATTTTATCCCTCCCTCATTCTTGACTAATGGCTAATCAATAGCCAGATACAATATCCTCCTCCTCAAAACATCTCTCACTTCAGTGTCTTACCTCTCCTTACCATTTTAATCATCCAAGTGGTAGTCCTTTCACTTGAACTAGCATTGTGAGACATAAATGGCGCCAGCTGTGTCGCTTCCTCCAGCCTCTCCTTCAGATTCCTCATGCAGCCTGCCTAAGAGTCTTCTTCCAAAACCACTGCTTAAAATTATCCAGA
The DNA here is from genome assembly GCF_041296235.1 of Equus asinus. Classification (NCBI taxonomy): domain Eukaryota; kingdom Metazoa; phylum Chordata; class Mammalia; order Perissodactyla; family Equidae; genus Equus; species Equus asinus. Next base: position 17,516,443 of record NC_091816.1, read on the forward strand.
GGTGCCCAAGAGCTCATTTATTAAAGTCCCGAATTGTTAGCCTGACCCTCCACAATCCACTGCCAATCCTCTTTTTTCCGTCATATTTGACGGCTGCTTTCATAGACTTTCTCCCTAAACCCCATCTTCTTGCTCCATCATGGAGCCCACATTGCTCCAACACACCTTTGTCTGTTAAACAGTCTTGTTTTCCATCTTTCTCCAGGCTTGTGCCTCTGCAGTCATTTTTGTGACTGAGCACAAGATCCCTCTAATTTTAAATGAGATATGTCTTTCCCTGCTTTTGCTCCCCAAGATTAGAGAAATAAATTGTGGTTATTGATAAATTAGATATTTAATTTCCTTATTCTTTAATGTAACTTTTATCTAATATGATGCCAATATTATGTGCATGTATATGTACCTATATAATCTCCCAATATATGTATTGCATGTTATACATATATATACAATGTATATATCTTATATATTGGGATATATATATTACATCTTCTTTACAAAATATATATATATATATTTTTTTTAAAGATTGGCACCTGAGCTAACAACTGTTGCCAATCTTCTTCTTTTTTTTTTTTTTCTGCTTTATCTTCCCAAACCCCCCATACATAGTTGTATATCTTAGTTGCAGGTCCTTCTAGCTGTGGGATGTGGGACGCCGCCTCAACATGGCCTGACGAGTGGTGCCATGTCCATGCCCAGGATCCGAACCCTGGGCCACCACAGCAGAGCACAGGAACTAAACCACTCGGCCAGGGAGCCGGCCCCAACAAAATATATGTTATATATTACATTGTCACATATGTATTATATATTATATTGTGTTGTATTAAATTATATATTATATTGTATATTATATATCTATATTAATATCATATATTTTATATATAATATATGTTCAATATATTACACATATATATATATCCCAATATATTGCTTCTATCTCTAGTTAATTAAGTTTCTGATTAAAATGCATATCATTGGGCTATGTTATTTTTGTGGTTAAAAGTAGAAATAACTTTGTCCTGGATAGGTAGACATTTGAGCTCTTATTTGTCTCTCCCTGGCTTCATGGCCTCAAATCTTTTTTCTTCCATGATCTTTAGTTTGCCTTGTTGTAATATGAAATTGTTGCATTAGATTGCTTCAAATTTTTCCCAGTCTGTGATTAGCAATATCAAAATTCAAAGCAATAGTCAAATAAAAAGTTAGATTGCACTCTCTCTTTACAAATGTATTTTGGTTTATAAAATGATTCAGAAAGAAACTCTTTTGATAGCAAGCCTTCCCAATATATTTAAATCACTACTTGAGTAACAGCAACAACAAAATGGGATTATTTTTCAGACACTTATCTACAGAGAGCTGTACCTATTGTTGGAAGTGAAAAATAATCTTGACCTGACATTTGAAGGAAAAATGGTTTCTTAAACCACACAGACATTCAGATCTGAGCTAGAAGGTTCCACGTAGTGTAGCATCCTTGATTCTCAATCCTAGAATAAGCATACATTCTTTGCTGCATTTCTCTACAATCTCAAGTTTCCCGGGCGCAAATAGTAAAGAGAGCTACCTAGTTAAGTCAGAGTGAACTTGAACACAACTTTTGGTTCTAAACCAGTGAGTGTTCTTCTCAACTCAGCACTAAAAAGGGAAAAAATCTTATTTCAAAACCATCCATAGAGACAATATATGGGCATTAATAAGTGATTGCAAGCAAAGCTACATAAAACAGTGCATTAGTTAAGATAAAATTGGCCATGTTGATAACCAATACTGGCCCAAATCTAAGTCCGACAAGCTTTAAAATAAAGTCTATTTCTAGCTCACACAAAGTCAAGTGGTTCAGCAGGACCTTAGCTCCAACGGGCAATTGAGGGGCCCAGGCTTCCTCCATTTTGCGGCACTGCCCCCTCTCCCCACGGCTTCTGAGGTATCAGAGGCAGGGCAAATCAGAATGTGGAAGAGGCACACTGGCTTTTAAATACCTTGGCAGCAAGTGACACACACACGACTTCTGGCGCATTCCACCGGCTAGAACTGGTCATGGAGCCCCACCTAACCACAAAGGGTCTTGGAAGTGGAGTCTTCCTTTGACGTCATAACTAGTGGAAAACTGGATATGTTCAAGCACTAGAGGTTATTACCAGAAATGGTAAGACTGCTTACCTTGATGGGAGTCTAGGATTTTAGGACAAGTATATTCCTTTAGGATGTCTATAAATCGTTAATCATATGTTGCAGATTACACGTTAAAGATAACTATTCATTTCAAAACATATGCCAAAGGCTCTCCTCTCAAGCAGACACTGGCTATGTTAATGTTGTCAGGCTTCACAGAAGGAAATATATACAGTGCTTATTGCTAGGTCTCTAAGAAGGATGAATTTCTATAAATTAATCTTAATTGTTCTGGATTCAAATGTTCTACTGTTCAAATGTCTTTTAGGGCATTGCCATTAAATACTTCTTGGAAGAAATGGGAGCTATTTTAAAACAGAGAGCTTCTCCACATGTTTAAAAGATGTATGAAGGTTCATTCACAGATGAATAGCTGTTTTTCTGCTAAAATGCAGTCATATTTCCAAAGGTGGAAAATATTAAAGATCATTCGGTAAGAAAATGCATGTAGAAAACAGTACCAATTAGACTATGAATTGGAACCTCTGTAACAGGAGTCAGCAGCTTTTTCTGTAACAGGCCAGAGTAAATATTTTAGACTTTGTGAGACATATGGTCTTTGTTGCAACTACTCAATCTGGCCCTTGTAGTGTGAAGGCAGCCCTAAATGACATGTAAGTACATAAGAGTAGCTATGTTCCAACAAAACTTTATTGACAAAAAATTGTATGGCCAGATTGGGACTGCAGGCAATAATTTGCCAACCCCTGATCTACAATCCTGAAATGGTGCTAGATATTATGTTTCTAATCATTTTAAAATTTAGCTCTAGGCAAAAAATCAGAACATAAATCAATTAGAACCAAAATATACACATTTGCTGTTAACAGAAATGTTGGCCATACTAAATGTAAAAATTAATTGAGATCAAATGGGTTATTATGTACTTTTTGCTCCTAATCTTATTGTATAAAATAGTCCAGTGATACGTTTAGATGAAAGGATTCTAACATAGATTTCCGTTATACACATTTGTTCCAACAAGAAATGGGTAAAAATTTTAGCATATTGGATAAAAATGACTTTTAATGTAGCGCAGATTTTGTCAAAGTTGTTTTGGTTGAGTAACAAGTCCTACTTTATTAAACCACATTGAGCTATTACTTCTCAATAATACTGGGACAAGAAAAGACTGGCAGTAAGAAAAAAGGGAATAGCACAAGAAATGAAATGCACATAATAAAGCACCCATGAAAAGTGAAGGATAAAGGAAAAGGACTAAATTTTACACAAATAATGGAAACAGCTTGCTTTCTATTCCTCAAAATATTTTTGCTTGGTACTGTATCATGTCTCTCACTTCTAAAGTGTCAGCAACTCATTATACAGTAGTTTTAAACTGCAAGTAACAGTAATATATAAATGCTGTCATCAGGTAATGTTAGAACTCATTGTTCTAGAAATGCAACTGTAATCATTGATATATGCTCTCTATACGAATATAATTTTAGGGATATAAATTGTGTGACTTTTATTCTAGATTGGTAGTTCTAAGATAGGTACGCTCATGACTTTTCATGCCATCACTCAATCTACCCAGTACAATATCAATTATATTACTACTAAAATGCTGTTTCTTCAAATTATAGCTCTGTGACAATTCATTAAATTATTTCACTTGTACGAGTAGGTGTGTTATTTTTTCCAAATATACTGAGCATTAATTACTTCTTAAAGCAAATATTATTTTCATTCAAATGTTATTAATTTATAAGTCAATCATAGCACAATGAAAAGACAAGAAGAAAAAGTCAGAAGATGAGACTTCAAGTCTTGCATCTTAACACTTTTTTGCTGTGTGACTTTGATCAGGTCATAACTTCTCTGAACTTTTGTCTTAACATCTGCAAAATAGAGGAAGGAACACTTGCTCTACCTACTTCTATTACGTTGTGAGGATCTCATAAGATAATATACTTGTAAACAACTTACATGCTGCAAAATGCTATACAAATGTGAGTTATAGTTATTATTTCCCCAATCCCCCTTTTGGATAAGAAAAACCATTTACTAAACTGACAATTTAACCACTCAGGAAATAAATGACTGCTTTATCACATTCATAAACAATAACACGTAACTAGTTTGCTGTGTTTGAAGGCCAAGATCTCCATATATTAGAACAAATAAATGTGCTATATATTAGAAAGAAAGCAAAAACTCAATATATATTGCCTAGATACACCTTAAGTATTAATTGCTATGCTAACATAATAAATGTGGATTTTATCCTAGGAGAAATATTTGTGTATACCTAGTATGCACATAGCTAAAATGGAATGGGTAAATCTACGCTGAATTATCATGAAAGATAAGAATTTCCCTGTAGTTTGTCTCCTTGCTTCAGGAGAGGTCTTCAGATCTCTGTTCATGTTGTTTCATAAACCACATACCAGACTTTATTTAGAGAATTCAATAGTTAGATCAGGAAAGCACTTAAAGTTTGATATTCGATTAACGTAGTCAGTCTTTCTTAGACATTTCCTCTATTTTTGAATAGAGCAAAAAAAATGTAGAGAAAGGTCTTCAAGAGAATACTTGTATTATTTTAAACACCAAAAAGTCTTGGGACTTTAAGCTTATCCTTGGATTAGCTGGGTGTTCTGAGGTCTCTGAGTGTGGCTCCCAGACAGCAAAGAAAGAGGCTAAGAAAAGTGGTAGGAGGCACACGGAGACCCCTGGAACTGCCTGGCTGGCCTGTGCTGAGACAGCCCTCTGTGGTGAGCTCTCCCCTGTCCAGCATTTTCCTTTCTCCATCCCTCTAGAGAGCAGGTTTATGTAAACCTCTCTGTGTGTCTGTGCAGGTGAGAGAGACGCCAAATATATGCCACTTGAATGAGTGGCTCGATGGGTCTTTTTTTTCACTAATGTAATTAATGGGACAATCAAAAGCAGGGTTGAAAACCAGTGATCAGAAGTAGCTTAGATTGTGATAGGAATAAAATCTCTATTCTGTCCAATCCGAGACATATTAGCAAAATTTTTAAAGGGGCACCCTAGGAAACCAGGCTTTCCATATGATGACAGGTTATTATCTCCATGTGACAGTCCAGAAGAGCAGGTCCAAATAGTTATAAATACATGCCTTTAAGTAATAAGGCATCTGGTGCTGTGGTACTGGCTTTTTAAAGGAGTCTAGATTTGTCCCAGATGAAATCATGTACATTATACAGAGAAAATCTCTGAGGTTTTCATCTTAACATGGCCTTTCTAAATTACAAAGTGGACATTTTCTCCCAGTTCACTGCTATTTGAGTAGCAGTCACTCTGTCGGAAAATTATACTATGCAATAAATTATGATTTGATATTTTTTGCAGAAGTACATTTTCTTATTTATGCTTTAATCCTTACCTCTTTTAAGGACGTAATGAACCATTTGTTAACACTCTAAATATAGCACAACTGCAAGAAATAGCGAAGAACATTAAAAAAATGTATACAGCAGTGAACAGCTCAAAATAGCAAATAATTCCTTTAAAAATCCTTTATTTTTCTATTATAAAATGTCTACGCCTGATAAAATTGGGTCAGAGTATTTTTAGGTTAGGTTTGTTATCTCCCAACTAGCTGTCTTTAGTAATAGGATTCCTTTTGCATTTTTGTCAGATACCATGCCTTCTGTCCTGTGCAAAAATTTCCTCTTTCCCTATCCCTCATTTTAATTCCTTCACACTTCTGTCACTTCCATGCTCTTGTATTCTCTCCACCTGGCCTTAATACCTCTCAAATCTGCTTTCATATTTTTCTAATAATTTTTCTTACAACAATTCACTGATCCTGAGGAAGCTCCATCAGTTAAGTACATAAATAAATAAATAGATCTTGTAGATTTAAAAAAATTCCTATGGTTTGGTTTGGGATTATCACATTTGAAAA